>NC_141689.1:83554754-85954754 GCF_964263255.1 Lissotriton vulgaris
TTATCTTTTTAGGTTTTGACTGGCGATGCGTACTTTAGTACGCATGCGCCAAAAAACCTTTTGATGTGTGTGTGTGGGGTCGGGAATACGCCCTCTCCTCCCATTGGCTAGCTCCATAAATGGAGGCTAACCATTGGGAGAGGGCTCCGTCCGTCAATCTCGGACCAGATTCGGGGGCGTTCCCTTTGATGTGTGTGTGTGGGAATACGCCCTCTCCTCCCATTGGCTAGCTCCATAAATGGAGGCTAGCCATTGGGAGAGGGCTCCGTCCGTCAATCTCGGACCAGATTCGGGGGCGTTCCCGAGAATTTTTGGCTTTTGGCGACGTCACGCTACGACAGCCAAAAGCCGAGAACGCCCCCGAATCTGGTCCGGCATTGAGCCGGCACCCGCCTTCCTGCTTGCGTGAGTGAGTGCTTTGTTTTTGTTGCCGTGTGTGTCTGTTCCCGCTCCCCCACCCCCCCCTCCGCTGTCAGTGTGTCCGTGTGTGTCTGTTCGCGCTCCCTCCCCCTTCGCTGTCAGTGTGTGGCCGTTCCCGCCCCCCTCCCGCTCTCCGTGCCTTTCCGCCCCCCTCCGTTACATTGTAAATGCTTGTTCACACTTGACTTCGTTGTGCGTCCTTGGTGATTTGGCTGCTTTTCTATGTCCGTACACTTATTTGTAAAATTGGAAGCGGGTATTTTCTGTCTGATCGCATGCATGACAATCGGAAGGCATTTTACTTTGTCTGTGCGAGATTAGAAGAACTATTGAATGTGGTCTGCCCCCGCTGCCCCCCCCCCCCCGACAAACCCTGTGATCTTTAGAAGACCACAGCAGCTGCTGACCATGGCTATGCCTGAAAGTGAGCCCTGGCTTTTCAAACTAGAACACGGTGTCTGCTGGGACTGTTAGACCATACTTACAATGTTAAAAGAAAAACTACAAGTTCCAGAATGCAATGCACGGTTGGTTGACGTGCAAACACTAGTTAGATGTGTCACAGGTGACACGGACTGCGCGTTAGCTGTGCCTTATGTGCAAAACGAGGAGTGCTTAGAAACATTGAACACGGGTTGGCAGCGCTACGTTAAAATAAAACTGCTCGTACTTTTGGTGGAGGCGGAACAGGAGCTGTACGTTTTGTTAGGAAGGCCGGATGTAAACCTCCACCTTTTAATGAGGCGCCCCCTGCCACGGACCAGGTTGTGAGATCAGGGGCCCCGGCCCCCCAGGGGGCCAGTTGATAAACCCTGCACCGTTTCTGATGTGATCATCCTGCCCCCTGCCCACATCTCTCTTGATCCCATTGTACTGCCCACTGTCCCTACCACAAGCAAGGTCTGGGAACCACTTCCCAACTGTCCCCTGCTCATTAGCATGCCAATTAGGAGGACACCATGACCGCAGGAAAGATAATTAAAGGCGGCCCGGATTACGGCCCGCTCAGGACTGTATTCAGAACAATCGCAGGACTGCTTTTCAGCCTAATTCCTAATTCATTTAAAATGTCGAGTTCAGGAAGTCTATCTGCCTGCCCCGGTACCCAGAGTTCAAATCCCGGGTGCGCGGCTTGCTGTCCCATGTATGTGCATCAGTGGTGAAGTTGCTCAGTTGGTTTTGCACCTTGCCACATATCAGAGTGTGTGCAGATAATAATTCAAGCGCCACCGGAGCCACCTCTTGCTTTTATCCTCCGAGTTGTTGCCCCGGGCCCTTACTTTCTGCCGGTGCCCTCGCGTATCTCTGTGGTCATGGAAACCTGGAGGGATTAGCAATAGTCAGATTATTTTTTTGCAAATGTAACATAGCAAGAATCATTGCAAAAAACTGCATAGCTGCCGTTTAAAGGTGTGACAATATAACTTCCTAAGCACTGTAGAAAACATGCTTTACTCTCAGCAAACGGAAGGGCATCTGTTAAGGATGGAGTTCTGATTTCACCCTCACATATGCGACTCGCATGTTTCATGTTTTGTTTGTATCCTCTGAGGCGGAAGCCGGAGGACTGTGACCCAATTTGATTTTAAAAATTGTTATTCTTTGCTCTTTTGTGTGATTTTAAAACCTGGGAGCTCACCTGTTTGAAGCGCTCACCACTCGCGCTGACACAGCCCTCCTCAACCACCCCTGACACAGCGACCCCGCGCTGATACAGGGAAACGCCCACGGCGGTAGCCACGCCCACTGCGAGGCCACGCCCACTTTCAACCAATACAAATACGCTGAGAACAAGCGGTTCATTACTTTTGTTTGTATCCTCTGAGGCGGAAGCCGGAGGACTGTGACCCAATTTGATTTTAAAAATTGTTATTCTTTGCTCTTTTGTGTGATTTTAAAACCTGGGAGCTCACCTGTTTGAAGCGCTCACCACTCGCCCTGACACAGCCCTCCTCAACCACCCCTGACACAGCGACCCCGCGCTGATACATGGAAACGCCCAAGGCGGTAGCCACGCCCACTGCGAGGCCACGCCCACTTTCAACCAATACAAATACGCTGAGAACAAGCGGTTCATTACTTTTGTTTGTATCCTCTGAGGCGGAAGCCGGAGGACTGCGACCCAATTTGATTTTAAAAATTGTTATTCTTTGCTCTTTTGTGTGATTTTAAAACCTGGGAGCTCACCTGTTTGAAGCGCTCACCACTCGCGCTGACACAGCCCTCCTCAACCACCCCTGACACAGCGAACCCGCGCTGATACAGGGAAACGCCCAAGGCGGTAGCCACGCCCACTGCGAGGCCACGCCCACTTTCAACCAATACAAATGTGCAGGCCATACCAGCGCAGCTGACGAGCGAAGCGGGAGCGCCGTTTGCGCGCCGTTTGCGCGCCGAAGGCAAGCCCGTCTGCGCCCGTCCGCGCACGACCGGGCCCAGGGCCAGAACCCCTGCCGAACTCAGATGACCCAAAGGTAAGCTACTCACGCCGAGAGCTACTAAGTCTCAGACCCCCAGCCTCCTCCTGTGACTATATCCATGATCTAAATGGACCTTTCATTTGCTGCCCCCTTTGCAAGCCAGTCCAGCTCAAACTTTCCATAAAACCTCACAAACCCGCCTCCCTCAAACTCGCATCGCTAAACTGTCGCTCGCTACCTAAACATGCGATACAGATCAACCATCTTATAGAGGACCTGGAGATAGACATCCTCTTCCTCACGGAAACTTGGCTCTCCCCACATTCGCAATCAGATATGGCACTAGCAACCCCACCGGGCTTCCTCATCCAGTCCCTACCCGGCCCCCTGGGCAGAGGTGGTGGTGTCGCCATTATTCACCGGGACTATCTTCACTGTAAAACCAGTGATGCGCAGATCCCCGACTCTGAAAGCCTTCAGTTTACTATTAAACTAGACCCGACCAACTCACTGACAGGAGTCCTTGTGTACCGCCCACCCGGCCCTCCAGGCCCTTTCGCTAGTTCCCTCCTGGACTCTGTAACAACTCAGGCCCACTCCCTATCAAATTTCATGATAGTAGGTGACCTGAACATTCATCCCGATGGCCCGGCAGATCCGGTAGCTACCGACCTGATCTCCGATCTGGCGGCACTTGACATCCGCCTCCTTAATTCCGGAGCGACCCACATCAAGGGTCACCTACTGGACCCAGTGTTCACCAGCTCCCCTTCGATACAAGTGAACGAGGCCCTTCCCCTTCCCGGGACAGATCACTTCCTAGTCTCCTTCCGACTACCAGGAACATTTAGGAAACCACAAAAACCGCCTACCTACATCAAGGACAGGACCTGGTCCAGACTCCCCACCGAAGAATGGGCCAGGATCCTAAAAACGACCACCCCTGCATACGCTGAAGACCCGGCTGTCGCCGACAAAAAATTTAGAGAGTGGATCACCACCTCCCTGAACACAGTGCTCCCACTTAGAACTAGGGAGGACAAAAACGGTAAACCCGGCTCTGCCCCGTGGTACACCTCGGACCTCCGACTACTTCGCAAAAACTGCAAAAAAGCCGAACGGCTTTGGAGAAAAGACTGGCAGCACGCCAGCAAGGAAGCATACCACAACACAGTCAGACTCTATAAAGAGGCCATCAGGCACGCCAAAGCTTCCCACTACGACGCGCGGAAAAAGAATCCTCCAATTCTGCCAGGGAATCCTTTTTTAATTGTAAAGGAGCTGCTCAAAGTACCGAATACCCCTCCCTCCATCACCCCCCAGGTCGACCGAAGTAATGAACTAGCCTCCTATTTTAATGACAAAATCTCCCGCATCCTGGCCTCCCTCCCACGGCCCGGCCCCCCCAGCCACTCGGCCAGCCTCTCGGCCTGCCACACCGAAAGCAATTTATGCCCCATACTTGCGACATTCCGGCCAGTAACCTGCACAGAGGTAGAACGAACCCTGACCAAAATGAAAGCGGATCTCCTCTGGACCCGGCACCCATCAGATTCCTAAAAACCGTGGCCCCTGTCATCGTCCCCTCGGTCACGGAGCTCATCAACAGCTCGCTTGCCCAGGGATCTGTCCCGGACAGCTGGAAAAGTGCGGTGGTGAAGGCACTTTTTAAAAAAACCCCAGCTTGATCCAGCGGACATGTCAAACTATCGACCAATATCACTACTCCCCGGAATCAGCAAGGTAGCCGAGAAATTGGTCAACAAACAATTATCTCAGTTCTTTGAAACTAACAACGTACTACGGCAATCCCAGACTGGATTCCGCCCGGGTCATGGCACAGACACCGCCCTTCTTGCCGTTATCGAGGAGGCAAGGCGCATCCTGGATTCAGGAGGGTCAGTGGCAGTGATCCTCCTGGATCTCAGCGCAGCCTTTGACACAGTCAATCACCGTGTCCTTCTCCATCGACTCACGGCAGCAGGGCTCACCGGGACAACACTCAGCTGGATTGAATCCTTCCTCACTGGGCGCACGTTCCAGGTATGGGACAACAACCACCACTCGTCCACCCTCCCCCTCACAAGCGGGGTCCCTCAGGGTTCTTCCCTGAGCCCGACGCTTTTTAATGCATATATGGCCCCCCTTGAGGACGTGGTGACACTATTTGACATAAAAATGGTAAGCTACGCCGATGACACTCAACTGGTCGTCTCCTTATCCCAACTAGTCGACCACCCAGAGAACCTGACCAACTGCCTCACAGAAATCCACAGCTGGATGAGTGACTCATCATTAAAATTAAATGGGTCAAAGACGGAAGTGATGCTCCTGGGGAAACAATGGACGACCATCCCTACAGCACTCTGGCCCGACGTATTCGGAGAAATCCCCCCCCCCCCGAAGCGTGAAATCAAGACCCTCGGCGTATGGCTCGAACCAGAGCTTTCTATGAAGACACAAGCAGCCAAAACCTCAGGCACCTGTTTCGGGCTCATGCGCACGACCCGCAAGATTCTCCCCTTACTGCCACCTGCTTCCAGGAAATTGCTTATCCAGGGACTAGTACTTGTCTCGCCTGGACTATAGCAACATGGTCTACCTGGGAGCCCCTGAGGCCACTCTGACGAAACTGCAGCGGACACAGATGACTGCAGCACGTCTGCTCACCAACCTTCCCCCTAGAGTGTCCGCCAGACCGGCCCTCAAGGCTCTGCACTGGCTCCCTGTGCGCCAAAGGGTGCATTTCAAAGCCATGTGCACGACACACAAGCTGATCAACGGATCTGGTCCCGCGATCCTCAGCAGCATGATCACGCCCTACAAAGCACCCAGATCCTTACGATCCGAGAATGAGCACCTGGCCAACATCCCCAGATTCAAAAAGACACGCACAGGAGGACGACGCTTCTCTGTCCAAGCAGCCACTGGATGGAACGCCCTTCCACGCTCCCTCAGACTTGAACCCAACTACCTGGCGTTTCGCAAAAAGTTGAAAACTCACCTATTCCCTAATTAAACGTCTCTCCTCCCTTCCTCTCCCTCAACTGGATTACAACTCCTATAGCGCGGGGATGCCCTTGGGTCACCAGGCGCTTTACAAATCGTTATTAAATTTAATTAAATTAAGCGTGAGCGTTTAAATCATTGAGGCATCCTGATATAATAACGTGTAAATAATATATCTGAGAGGAATGTTATGTTGCATCAGCTTCAACTCAACATGACGCCCCCGAATCTGGTCCGGCATTGAGCCGGCACTCGCCTTCCTGCTTGCGTGAGTGCTTTGGTTTTTTTGCCGTGTGTGTCTGTTCCCGCTCCCCCCCCCTCCGCTGTCAGTGTGTCCGTGTGTGTCTGTTCGTGCCCCCCTCCCCACCCTCCCCCTCCGCTGTCAGTGTGTCCATGTGTGGCCGTTCCCGCCCCCCTCCCGCTCTCCGTGCCTTTCCGCCCCCCCTCCGTTGCATTGTAAATGCTTGTTCACACTTGACTTCGTTGTGCGTCCTTGGTGATTTGGCTGCTTTTCTATGTCCGTACACTTATTTGTAAAATTGGAAGCGGGTATTTTCTGTCTGATCGCATGCATGACAATCGGAAGGCATTTTACTTTGTCTGTGCGAGATTAGAAGAACTATTGAATGTGGTCTGCCCCCGCTGCCCCCGACAAACCCTGTAATCTTTAGAAGACCACAGCAGCTGCTGACCATGGCTATGCCTGAAAGTGAGCCCTGGCTTTTCAAACTAGAACACGGTGTCTGCTGGGACGGTTAGACCATACTTACAATGTTAAAAGGAAAACTACAAGTTCCAGAATGCAATGCACGGTTGGTTGACGCGCAAACACTAGTTAGACGTGTCACAGGTGACACGGACTGCGCGTTAGCTGTGCCTTATGTGCAAAACGAGGAGTGCTTAGAAACATTGAACACGGGTTGGCAGCGCTACGTTAAAATAAAACTGCTCGTACTTTTGGTGGAGGCGGAACAGGAGCTGTACGTTTTGTTAGGAAGGCCGGATGTAAACCTCCGCCTTTTAATGAGGCGCCCCCTGCCACGGACCAGGTTGTGAGATCAGGGGCCTGTAATGGCTGCCCTTTTCTGGCTCCTTTAAGGGGAAGAATAATGGAGAGTGACTCCAGCCTATCACCCCCATAGCATAGGGATTAGGACTATAGACAGGGCCCCTGCCTTCCATATATTAGAGTATTTTCGTGTCACTTTCCTTAATGTAGGGCTTATGAATTTAAGTTAGGGTATAGATATATAGGTATTAGTCATGATTTGCCCATTTGCTAACATGTTAGGATATTTTCCATGGAGTTATGCATATTGTGGGCCCCGTAGGCCTTAAACGGGACAGACTCCATTTTGCTTTTTGCCCGGTAGCTCGAGAAGGCTTTCTAGGTGAAGTGTAATGTTTTAGTTTCAAGCTGTTGTTCGCTTGGAGAGAACCGGCTCAGGCTGGCCCTTATCGAAGGAATGTATTTTTCTCCACACCGAAGACACAACTTCAGGCCGGCCGGCTGGGAACGTGTCCTTGGTACGGGGAGGTACAAGAATTTGGTGGGCGGCAGGTTACTGGCCGTAGCTTTCCATGAAGGAACGGGCTTTGATATTAGCGAAGGTGTTAGTCAGTTCATGAGTTAGTCCGTAGCCGGCATCTAGCCGTTAGCATCTCTGCCATTAATTATCTCATGGCGGACAGTCGCCATCTTTGAAGTCCGAGAAAGATTTAAGACCGAAACTCTCTGAGAAAGACTGAAGGAGAATTAGCGCGGAGTGCACTGACACAGAGAGAGAGAGAGAGACGGTAGCTAATAACCAGCAAGGTTCCGGTGCCCTGGAGGGAAGCAGACGAGGTTGAGCCTAGCGGTGCAGACGTGTACTTGTGACGGCTGGGGTGTGACTGCAAGGTGAGCCAGGACACAGAGACGAGGAGGGAACCTAGATGACTGCCGAGTCCAGACTTCATATTAACCAGGTGACCTCCGTCCTTTTCCCATTTAGCGTGCACTCTAATCTTTACCTTTTCTTTGCAGAAATTATGTTGCATAGTAATGTGATATGTGTGTATTGCCAATAAATATCCTAATTCTTATAGAATTACAGTGTGCCTCATGTTCCTGTTCAATCTCGGTAAATGCATCTTCTAGTTGAGAGTTGTTTATGTGAGCGGATGTGAAATCCCGATCAGGTAAATGGTGATCGAACAAAGAGGAAGTGAGTGGACCTTTGATGCCAAGAATAGGAGGTACATTATATAATTTGGGAACCGTATCAAAAGTCGTTATTATAGTTTTATCCCAAGTAGATAACTGAGACATTGTCCTGATGACTGTTCATAGGAATGTGGTCGTCGTTGATATGCGGCGTTAGTGAGAACGTTGGGGAGGATTACCAGCGTGGATACCCACAGGATTGTGGCTTGCATAAGTGAGAGCGCCAGGGGGGACACTGGCGTGGAGATCTACAGGATTGTGGATCGTTTGGAAAAGGGAGCATTGGGTTCTGCAGGCCCATGTGTAGTCGCACCGGATTGTGCGCCATATCTGCCCTAGGGTAGACCGGTCTGGGTCGGGGTGGCCGCGAGACCAACCGATGTGAATAAGATATTGTAGAAAATCTATGCATGTGTATTGCTATTCCCCATCCTTAGGTGTGATTTGTGTATATATATATATATATATATCTGTATATCTATCCATTGTGAATACGTTCTAAGGAGGGAAGGTGAGTACGTTTTGGCTGGGTCATAAGGGGCCCCTGGGGGCTGATCCCATCTAAGCGGAAAATCCAGCCATAACAGGGCCCCGGCCCCCCAGGGGGCCAGTTGATAAACCCTGCACCGTTTCTGATGTGATCATCCTGCCCCCTGCCCACATCTCTCTTGATCCCTTTGTGCTGCCCACTGTCCCTACCACAAGCAAGGTCTGGGAACCACTTCCCAACTGTCCTCTGCTCATTAGCATGCCAATTAGGAGGACACAATGACCGCAGGAAAGATAATTAACCGCGGCCCCGGATTACGGCCCGCTCAGGACTGTATTCAGAACAATCGCAGGACTGCTTTTCAGCCTAATTCCTAATTCATTTAAAATGTCGAGTTCAGGAAGTCTATCTGCCTGCCCCGGTACCCCGAGTTCAAATCCCGGGTGCGCGGCTTGCTGTCCCATGTATGTGCATCAGTGGTGAAGTTGCTCAGTTGGTTTTGCACCTTGCCACATATCAGAGTGTGTGCAGATAATAATTCAAGCGCCACCGGAGCCACCTCTTGCTTTTATCCTCCGAGTTGTTGCCACGGGCCCTTACTTTCTGCCGGTGCCCTCGCGTATCTCTGTGGTCATGGAAACCTGGACGGATTAGCAATAGTCTGATTATTTTTTTGCAAATGTAACATAGCAAGAATCATTGCAAAAAACTGCATAGCTGCCGTTTAAAGGTGTGACAATATAACTTCCTAAGCACTGTAGAAAACATGCTTTACTCTCAGCAAACGGAAGGGCACTCGGTTTAGGATGGAGTTCTGATTTCACCCTCACATATGCGACTCGCATGTTTCAAGCGTGAGCGTTTAAATCATTGAGGCATCCTGATATAATAACGTGTAAATAATATATCTGAGAGGAATGTTATGTTGCATCAGCTTCAACTCAACATGAATATTTTCTCTCTGGAAATTAACATTTTATTGAAATGTGCACGATTACTTCCATGGGATAAACATCTATTTTCTTCTGCTTTTTTCAGTAGAGTCTGCAAACTTTTTTGTGTTAAACTCCACGGAAATTTCTACAGATATTATCAAAGTAGTCGTGGAAAATTCACATTCGAAAATATTCAATAATTGTAGTCTAAACCCATTTGTTCTTGCAAAGACTGTGGAATATTTTTTGAAGACACCCTATGTTTTTTCCCGAGGTTAGTAGCATAAGATTGCAGACCGTGTGATGTTTCATCATGCTGCTATCGTTTTTAGGTTTTGACTGGCGATGCGTACTTCAGTACGCATGCGCCAAAAAACCTTTTGATGTGTGTGTGTGGGGTCGGGAATACGCCCTCTCCTCCCATTGGCTAGCTCCATAAATGGAGGCTAGCCATTGAGAGAGGGCTCCGTCCGTCAATCTCGGGCCAGATTCGGGGGCGTTCCCGAGAATTTTTGGCTTTTGGCGACGTCACGCTACGTCAGCCAAAAGCCGAGAACGCCCCCGAATCTGGTCCGGCATTGAGCCGGCACCCGCCTTCCTGCTTGCGTGAGTGCTTTGTTTTTTTTGCCGTGTGTGTATGTTCCTGCTCCCCCACCTCCCCCCCCTCCCTCCGCTGTCAGTGCCTCCGTGTGCCCCTGTTGCCTGCTTGTGCCTCCGTGTGCCCCTGTTGCCTGCTTGTGCCTCCGCGTGCCCCTGTTGCCTGCTTGTGCCTCAGTTTTCGTGTGCCCCTGTTGCCTGCTTGTGCCTCAGTTTTCGTGCCCCTGTTGCCTGCTTGTGCCTCCGTGTGCCCCTGTTGTCTGCTTGTGCCTCCGTGTGCCCCTGTTGCCTGCTTGTGCCTCCGTGTGCCCCTGTTGCCTGCTTGTACCTCCGTGTGCCCCTGTTGCCTGCTTGTGCCTCGGTGTGCCCCTGTTGCCTGCTTGTGCCTCCGTGTGCCCCTGTTGCCTGCTTGTGCCTCCGTGTGCCCCTGTTGCCTGCTTGTGCCTCCGTGTGCCCCTGTTGCCTGCTTGTGCCTCCGTGTGCCCCTGTTGCCTGCTTGTGCCTCCGTGTGCCCCTGTTGCCTGCTTGTGCCTCTGTGTGCCCCTGTTGCCTGCTTGTGCCTCTGTGTGCCCCTGTTGCCTGCTTGTGCCTCTGTGTGCCCCTGTTGCCTGCTTGTGCCTCCGTTTTCGTGCCCCTGTTGCCTGCTTGTGCCTGCTTGTGCCTCCGTTTTCGTGCCCCTGTTGCCTGCTTGTGCCTCCGTGTGCCCCTGTTGCCTGCTTGTGCTGTATGGGTGTGTGTGGAGGGCTCTGTGTGTGTGGGAAGCTCTGTGTGTGTGGGAAGCTTTGTGTGGCTGTGTGTGTGGGGGTCTCTGTGTGGCTGTGTGTGTGGGGGGCTCTGTGTGGGTGTGTGTGTGGGGGGGGCTCTGTGTATGTTTGTGTGGGTCATTTGCGAGAGATAAAGCTAGTGGCATTGTAAATGACAATGCCATTTATTTATGTTTAAAAAAACATAAATAAAAATGTCAAGAGCAATGCCAATAGCTCTAACTTTAACAAAGGCAAAACCATTGCATTGTAAATGCTTGTTGGTTATGGCTACCAGCAATACTGATGCTGAAAGTAGACTCTGGAGAGAGCTGACTGTTCATTTCATGCATTAACATTTGAAATCTCTCATTTCAGCTTTTGTGAGTTTCACAAATAAAATCTGCAAATCTCAGCATAGAGAGGGCATGGGAGACTGCGAAGAGATCTGGTGTGAGTACAGCGGAGAGCAGGCTGTGTGGATTATGTCCTATTACTGGCATTGCTTGAGGCATGAGAGTGGTGAGGAGTTTGCTCTGGCAGCGAGGGAGGTGCTGGGAAATTAAGAAAGGACAGGATCTCAGCATATTGTTGGATGTATATTGACAGTGACGTGCTTCGCTTTTTGGCTTCCACCAGTGCTCTCTACTGTTCGGTAAATGCTCATTGGTCAATGCACGGGGTCTTAAGTGCAACGCACCAGTCCTTTCTTACCAGTAGAGATCTGGATTATTTTTAAAGTTCAGATACATCATATATGAAGTTGATATTCTTAGAGCCTCCTTTAATGAAAATATGAGCACCAAAAGTCATTCACATGCCTGTCAAAGTTATTTTCCCACTTGCTGGAAAAACCAAAACTAAGAGCGGTCCTTTGCAGAACACCATTTTGGAAATTGTGTTCCTGTTACCTTTTCCTTGTACTCGCTTAAGTTGCTTTTGTGAAAGGCATAAACCATTCGTTCTTCAGATTCACTGGTTAACTTTGTTGGTAATTATCTGAATTATTTTCCTTACATTTGTAGTCTGTAGCTCCAGTTTAATTTATTTGTCAAAGTTATAATGTGCTTTTATTATTGTATTGCTTCTGTCCTATTGTATTTATTTAAAGTATTTTTGAATGGTTGTTTTTCATGTTAAACTAGCTTTTATTGGCCTGTAATGCCTTCCATTATTATGTCAATGCTTTAGAAACTCTTTCAGTAAAAAAAAAGAGGATGGAAAAATAAAGGTGGCTCTAGTGGGATGACGGAAGTGGCAGCCACAAACCTGACTCTTACAGCAAATATAGCTCCTTAGTCTGTAAAGGGGGTGCTCTTAGATCTGAAACACTCGAAAGCTGAATGAACCCCTAAAAGAATACAGGACCCATAAATCTTAGACCTTTAAATGTGCAACCCTTTTCATTGTGGTTAGTTTCCAGGTCCTGGACTGTAGGCTTCCTTGAAATAAGACTTCAAACACAGCATGGTATCTGGGGACAAACCTGGGGCCCAAATGGCAGCCAGTCCATGATACTAAATTTCCGATATTTGAGGGCAAAAAGAAGGGACTTGCTAAGCTGGCATGGCGGCTCGCTAACCTGGCAAGGACATGTAGCATCCATCAAGATGAACGTACTGCAGAGGGTGGTGTTTATTTTCTAGGCCGTCCTTTTAAGATTGGATCCTCCATCTCAGATCAAATAGGCCACATTGAAGGACTCTTCCTCTGTATTTAAACTATCCCCCTCTTTCTCCTTCTCGGGGCTTCTGCTTTACAGACTGCCGGATTGCGGCCTTAGTATCACGCCAATACTGGCAAATTACATCACCCAGATATCCACTTGCTACGCTAACTTTACCGTCCTAGGGGACCTCAATCTGCACGTCGACGACCCCGAATGCACACATAGTGCAAATTTCATAACGACCCTTGCGGGCTTCAATCTTGCCCAGCTGGTCTTATTCCCCACTCACAAGACAGGCCACACTCTTGACCTCATCTGCACGAACATGCAGGAGCTGAGGGTCGAGAAACAGCTACATATTATCTGGTCAGACCACTGCCTGGTCCCTGTCTGGTGACCCTCGGGCCTGTATTGGCTGGCTCTAGGCCTCCCCTCTCGGACAATCCCAACCAGGGCACTGCAAGTTTTAACTCCTGGTTGACGTCCGTGCTTGAAATCTGTTAGCGGCGTTGCCAGATCTATCCTATCTGCCCCAAGGTTTACAGAGGAAGTCAGACGTGAAAAGAGCAAGTGTAAAAGATTTGAATGTGAATGGAGAAAGTCCTACTCTCAAGATACCAAAAACATCTACAAAAATGCTTTGAAAGAGTACCATAAATTACTCCACTCCAAGAGAAGGGAATTTCTGGCAGACCGCATTGCCAACGCCAAAAGCTCCTGAAGGGAGGTTTTTAGGATAGTGAAATCCTTCACTAATCCCGCAGCACTAGAACTTGGCTTGTAATGATCTCAGGACCGGGAAACCGCCTAAATAACGAAGCCTTTACAACGACTGACCTGAACAACGAATCCCAAACAACGAACATTCTATGAACCACGACATCATTAACTACGACTTGACACGAACAACGACTTCCCTAAAACACGAATAAAACGACCTCCTAACTGGCCAATAGATGGCACTATTACAGCAAGAGCAGCAGCTGCGGTGACGGTGGCCTTGCGACAAGGAGGGAGAGTTTGTGTTCAGTAAGGGTTGCCAAAATAAGATTGGCTTACACTGTACCTACCTCACAAAAACAAGCATTGGACATGCAATAGGGCTCGCATTAGGAAAGTTTGAGCTATTGGTCTTATAAATGACTTTTTTTTATGTGTTATTTTTTAAAATAGCTAAATTAATAGCTTTGTCATTTACAATGCCAATAGTTATAACTTTTGCAAATGTGACACCTATAGCATTTGTAATGCAACATGTTTTGTATTTACGTGACTTAGATGTATTGATATTACAAATAACAATGGCTTTTAGCACTTTCTGGGTGGGCGAGGAAGTAGCTAATCTGTTTGTATTATTTATACAGTGTTTCTATTCCTGACAGCGTCACGCTATAGTGAAATCTCACAGAAATATACTTCTGTGCTCTGAAATGAACATTACCTCATACCCAGATTAGTATAGAAATATTCTGAAATGACGATATAAAATAATATTTTGGATAATAAAACCTCAACCCGAATATAATTTCACTTTGTGATTGATATAATCTCACGCTATGAATCATCATGAACTCACAGTCTGATATAAATGTGCATTCTGATATGATCTCAAATTCTGAAATAATGCGTCTTCCGGTGCTCCCTTCCTCTATCCGGACGTGCTCAGTATGGGTCCCCTGAAGCTCTCGGGCTCACATCTCTAGACTGCGAGTGTAGCCGGAGGAGCCCTTATCTTATGATATTTTCGAAAGTGTTTCATTGCTTGTTAATTTCCACGTGGGCAGATTGCAGAGCGCGTGAGTTCATTGTGGAGTGTGACTGAGCTTGGATCCCGCTCCGGCCAGGGTCTGTGTGTGTCACGAGTTTGCTGCATGCAGGAAATAAACAGTGTATGGCAGGGAGGGAGGCATGACGGGTACAGGCCACAAGCTCAGGTAGCACTCGCACATGAGGGAGGTAGTCAATGGAGAGGAAAGGGGGAAGCGAGAGGGTGAAAGAAGGGACGACAGGTTTAGAGGCAGCGACTACAGCAGAGCATCAAAGGGCTGGGCGAGAAGGGAGGGGGGAATGCGAGGAGATAAGGACCCAGAAGGGGGAGGAGAGAAATGCGAGCAGACTTTAAAGGGATGGGCTAAAAGGGAGGGGGAATTCAAGGCATTTTGTCCCTGCAAACATCGGGGTAAGCCGCATCACTCAAAGTAGTGGTTACATTTCATAAATCTAAAGAACTTTACTAAACAAACCATAGTATAAGACTACTAAACATTAGGGTACATTGAGTGGAATGCTTAAAAGCTGAGCGCGCAGTTGTTGCAGCAAGGGGCGGGAAGATTGAGAAAGGAGGGCAGAGGAAGCACGAAAAAACAAAACAAGTTAAACAAGTTATAAAAGGAGACGAAACGCAAAGTACGGCCGAAAGGCCGTGAATAATTAGGGGGTGACAAATGCGCTGGGAGGGCTGCCTTTGATGTGGTAATGCGAGGCAGGCAGACAGGCGGCTGGTGGCATTGTGCATGCGCTTTTTAGGGCTTGCGCGTGGCAGTGACCTAAAAAGCACATGCACTGCAAGGAATCGCCAGTGGAATCGCCAGTGGTGGTTAAACACTGGATAAGCCCCTATAGAGCTTCGCCAGCTGTGCGCATGCGCACAGCAGGCGAGCCCTAATAAAAGGTTCCATGTGTTGTGCAGAATCTAAAAACTGTGGTGACGGAGGATTTAAATGATAATAAAATTGCAGTTTTGGCTAACTGTGCCATTTACAAAATGAATAAGTACAAGTTCCTTGTGGCCTACTGTCTATGTTCTGCCTCTTTAGAATGAGTTTCTGGCCTCACAAACATGGTCTAAAAGAATGTCAAGTAGAGGACCTAGTTCAGCAAAATAGGACCCGATACACGTCAGTGTTTTCAATTATGAGAATGGCTCTGCACCAAAGTAGAGCAGCACAACGTGTTTAATGATTAATAGCACGATTCACATGGTGAACCTTCGAGGGTGACTTAGAGATACGAGCAGACCCTTTAAACTAGTACTCGATTGTCTGAAGAGACCCCAGTCCCCCTATTTCATCATCCAGAGCTCGACACTCCCCCAATTTCTCTGAGCATGCCTGTAAGCCTCACTTTTAATCTCTCCTCTGTAAACCCACTGCCCATCGTGCTGTGTCTCCACTTACCCTCCACCCCATTCTCTCAGTAGTTTACAATATAGACTACCCCCATCGTGTTCAGGGCTCTGCTGATTTCATAAAATTTAAGCTGCATGCATACAAGCTTTCGACTTTCTAACACCTCTTTGTATGTTATCTTCTTATATGTCCGCTCTGTCAGGGGGCAGTTTGCTGAATAGCATTTATTCACACAATAAAAAAGAACTTGTGTAACCGGGAAACAGCCTTAATATAAAATACATGTTTAATTTAATTACATGTTTTTGTTCCGTATTTCAAACATGCATTTTATGTTAGAGCAGAATGGTATATTCAGGAAATGAGCCAATTGAATATTTTTCGTTGTTTAGGAAGTCGTTGTTAAGAATATAGTGGTTTGGAAATTTCCAATTTCTTTGAAGAAAAGATAACGCAGCTCTACTCCTCTTTCCCCCCCCGGCGTCCGAACCAGGGCACGAGTCGGGGTACCACGCGGGTGGACGGCATCCCCCCACTTATTTTCGAGGGTTTTTCAGGGTGGACGGTGCCGTCCACCCTGCTAAATCAAAACCGCGTCCACCATTAAACAAGCACTGGCGTTGCCAATAGGTCTCGCAGTAGGAAAGTTGGAGCTATTGGTTTTGTAAATGACAAAGCCCTTTATGTTTTTAAAATGAAAACAAAAATAAAAGGCATTGTTATTTGCAATTGTAATAGCTCCAACTTTCCTGCTGCGAGACCTATTGGCAACGCCAGTGCTTGTTTGCATATTTAAGGATTTGCAACATATGCCACATGAGGTATGGGGAAGTGATGATGGTGACTGATGGGATGAATTGTTAGGATTGGGGTGGTTATGGTGGTTGGGTTGATGGTGGCTGGGCTGGGTTGATGATGGTGACGGTTGGTGGATTTGCAGGAGAATTATGGCTGTAGTGGTATGTGGAAGTGATTATGGTGACTGATGGGATGAATTGTTAGGATTGGGGTGGTTGGGTTGATGGTGGCTGGGCTGGGCTGGGTTGATGATGGTGACGGTTGGTGGATTTGCAGGAGAACGATGGCTGTTGTGGTATGGGGAAGTGATGATGGTGACTGATGGGATGAATTGTTAGGATTGGGGTGGTTATGGTGGTTGGGTTGGGTTGATGGTGGCTGGGCTGGGTTGATGATGGTGACGGTTGGTGGATTTGCAGGAGAACTATGGCTGTTGTGGTATGTGGACGTGATTATGGTGACTGATGGGATGAATTGTTAGGATTTGGGTGGTTATGGTGGTTGGGTTGATGGTGGCTGGGCTGGGTTGATGATGGTGACGGTTGGTGGATTTGCTGGAGAACGGTGGCTGTGGTGGTATGGGGAAGTGATGATGGTGACTGATGGGATGAATTGCTGGGATTTGGGTGGTTATGGTGGCTGGGTTGGGCTGATGGTGACTGGGTTGGCGGTTTGTGTTGTGATGGTGCCTGTGATCGCGAGGTGGAGGTGATGATGTCCCAGTCCTCCACCCTCGCACCCTCGAGATCCCCCGCTGAGGTTTCCCGCCCGGAAGCTGTGGCGCCGCCCAGCCTCTTGCAGTCGCTGGGAGGGAAGGAGACGGCGATGCCCGGGTTAGGTATGTGGGAAGAGGTGTGAGGCTGTGGGGAAAAAGCCATAATTGAATGTTCTGTGAACGTGCATGGGTGAGAAAGTGAGGTCTGCCCTCTGTGACTGAAGCCTGCTGTTCGGAAGTAGGGAGGGAGGGCGCGCGGGGAGGCTGAGAGATACCGGAAGAACAAATACATGATTGGAGAAAAGGAGGGAGGAGAGCACGACGAAGAAAACAACAGACATCACGAGAGAAGAAAAAGTGGGGAAGACTGAGGAAAAATTGAACCAGGGACGGACCGCCACAAGCTGCGAGGTCTCCGGCTCTGTCACTGCCCTTCTGCTACGACGAATGTTGCCATACCATGCTCTCAGGGCGGAACTGAAGTGCATGGCTGTGATTGCGTGGAGAGAGAGGGGAGGTGCTGGTGTGGGAGGGGGAGGCGGAACTGAAGTGCATGGCTGTGATTGCGTGGAGAGAGAGGGGAGGTGTGGGAGGGGGAGGCTGTGATTGCGTGGAGAGAGAGGGGAGGTGCTGGTGTGGGAGGGGGAGGCTGTGATTGCATGGAGAGAGAGGGGAGGTGCTGGTGTGGGAGGGGGGAGGTGCTGGTGTGGGAGGGGGAGGCTGTGATTGCGTGGAAAGAGAGGGGAGGTGCTGGTGTGGGAGGGGGGAGTTGCTGGTGTGGGAGGAGTGCGCGTGCATGTACACGGGCACTGCATGAAAACCGCGGGGCTGAAAGCCCTTTGGTTTGAAGATGTTTTCGCCGACATGAATTCTCGCTACGCTCGATGCGCTTGCGCGCATCGATAGGTCGCGAGACCTAAAAACGGGAGCGCGGCGCGCACAAAGTAAATAAAGTATTTCCGGTTGGGCGAGTGGCTGGCTGAATCCTGAAGTTACCAAGCACGCCGGTGGTCACCACGCCCCTGCCATTTGTCCGTAATTTTAACCGGGCACAGCTTGCCCCCACCTCCCTACTTGACTCCGATGCTGTATGAAAGCTGACCCCCAGCAGCACTGTAGAGGCACAGCGGGATGGCAACCCTCACACCTCCAGCCCTTGATGAGCTGTTAAGAGGTGCTTGAAGGTGACAGAGGGGGGGGGGGGGGGGCGGCAGCTTCGGAGCAGGAGGCATCCATTCACACGCAAACAACCCTGAATGCGTCTTGTATCTGCTATTTAGAGGGGGGCTCACACATTCCATTTCTACCCAGGGCCCCAAACATCCTAGACTCGGCCAGATTACACCCCAGATTACACCGAGGCAGCACCTGCTTCTCTTCACCGAGCTTAATTACTGTCACTAATTTGTAAGCAAACCTCGGTTCTTCCAACATGCATAATGTAATACAATAAAGAAATGGCACAATCACACCCACACTGATTAACAAAGTATGGAGGACAATCAGTTCCATCAGTTCTCTCGGAGTATCTCCTGTAAGTACTGTACATCACAATGGAGGATGGCATTTTGGACAGAGAGCCTGTCTTCTCGTTATCTTTTGCAGGAGGGGGCGAGAAGCCCAAAATGATACTAGAATACTGCATGCCCACCCCTGTGCCCACCCTGGTGGATCACGTTCCCTTTCCTGTGATGACTCCTGCTCCTGTCCCCCCATGTTGTGGCTCCAGTCCACCCTCCACAGTGATGGCTCCTGTCCCCCCATGTTGTGGCTCCAGTCCACCCCCGCCTGTGATGGCTCTTGTCCCCCCCTGCGGTGGATCCTGTCTCCGCTTTGGGTGGCTTCTGTCCCATTCCTGGAACGGCCCCTGCAGCGAGGGTGAAGTTCTTGATGGGCCTCTTCTCAAAAGGGCTCAGCTCAAAATGAATATGGAAAGGTGGGCGTGTAAGTAAGTGAAGGGATGTGTGAATGGCTGGATTAGTGAAAGGGTGAATGGATGAATGAAAGATTGAATAAATGGATAATGAGAGAGGATAGATGGATTGATGAGTGAGGGGAAGGATGGAGAGAAAATGTAAATAGCTGGATATATGGGTGGAAGGGTGCTGGATGATTGATGAGGGGAAAGATGGATGAGGGCAAGGATGAGGGATGGAGGGGAAGGATGGATGAGGGGAAGGATAAATGGATGAGGGGAAGGATGGATGGATGGAGGGGAAGGATGGATGGATGAAGGGCAGGATAAATGGATGGGATGGGTGAGGGGAAGGATGGATGAAAGGAAGGATGGATGAGGGGAAGGATGAAGGATGGATGGATGAGGGGCAGGATAAATGGATGGGATGGATAGATGGGTGAGGGGAAGGATGATAGATGAGAAGGATGGATGGATGGATGGAGGGGAAGGATGGATGGATGAGGGGCAGGATAAATGGATGGGATGGATGGATGGGTGAGGGGAAGGATGGATGAAAGGAAGGATGGATGAGGGGAAGGATGGATGAGGGGAAGGATGGATAATTAGGGAAAAGGATGGATGGATGATGAGGGGAAGGATAAATGGATGATGAGGGGAAGGACAGATGGATGGATGGATGGATGATGGGTGGTTGAAAGGATGGATGGATGGATGGAGAGTGGGTGAAGGGATGGATGGATGGGTGGGTGAAAGGATGGATGGAGAGTGGGTGAAGGGATGGATGGATGGATGGATAAGTGGGTGGGTGAAAGGATGGATGGATGGATGGATAATGAGTGGGTGGGTGAAAGGATGGATGGATGGATGGATGAGTGGGTGGGTGGATGGTGGATGGGTGAAAGGATGGATCAGTGGATTGGATGGTGGGTGGGTGAAAGGATGGATGAGTGGGTGTGTGGATGGTGGGTGGATGATGGGGGGTAGGTGGATGAGTGAAATGATGGATGGATTGATAAGTGCAAGGGTGAATGAATGGACATATGAGTGAAAGGGTTGGTGCAAGTATGGATGAGTGAGTGAAAGGGAGGGTAGATGGACAAAAGGATGAATAGATGTGTGAAGGAGTGAAATGATAGATGGATGAGTGATAGGGGCAATGGATGGATTCATGAGTGGATGAGCAGATGGATGGATGGGTGGGTGGATGGATGGATGGAAGGAAGGCTAAGTGAAAGTGTCGATGGAGAGAGAAAGGGAGGATGGATGGATGACTAAAAGAGTGGATGGGTGGAAGGATTAGTAAGTGAAAGGATGGCTGGATTGGTGAAAGGGTAAATAGCTGAATGGATGAGTGAATGGATGGATGGGATGAAGAGTGGATGGATCCATCATCAGTCGACGACTCCACCCTCTGATAACATCTGCCATACCTCATTGCGAGCAAAAGCGCGGAGATACCCCGTATGGGGTCGATTCTTGCGCTATACAAGAAATTAAAATAAAATAAATAAAATAAAAATAAGTGTACAGATGGATAGGGTGGATGGATGGATGGATAATGGAGGATGAGTGAAAGGATGGATGAGGGGATGGATGAGTGAAATGATAGATGGAAGGATACATGATGGATAGGTTTGCAAATGGTTGAATACTTTTGGAAATGGCTGGGCTTACTTATTTAGTATTGCGCGACCTCTGATGTGTCTGTAAAACGTACCTATTGTCCTGAAGTTTTGTCCTGAATTTTGACCTCCTGTCCAGAATTTGTGTCCTGAATTTTGACCCTTTGTCCTGAATTTTTACACTCACCATCCTGAATTTGCACCAATGCCAGTTGGTCACCCTAATTCTAATAAAATAAATAAATCAATAGGTGGGGAGATAACATATAACACTCATCGATAGAATAACGTGAATATGGAGCCCTAATGTGTGTAATAGTCATTGTCGAGTGTGGGAAGCAGCCTCTCTGGGAACCTGTAATGTATACAAAATCTTGCAGTCAAACTTTCCTGTAGCGTTTTGAAAATGTGTTCATGTCACCTTCGCCAAACTTCATCCACATTTGGGCTGTTAATTCCTCCAGGCAGGGACCTTGAGTCACAGGCTTAAGTACCAAGCAGCTTCAATTGTTAAATCTTGCATTAAATGCAAATGATAGATCTGCCTTACATGTGATGCACTTCCTGTTGTGATGTCACTTCCTGTTGTGATGTCACTTCCTGTTGTGATGTCACTTCCTGTTGTGATGTCACTTCCTGTCGTGATGTCACTTCTTGTCGTGATGTCACTTCCTGTGACCACGCCTACCTTGGAGAGTCCCCCCACTTCTTTTTTTAGGACTTGTGCCCTGGTCTGAACCCAAAGTAACTGGAGACAACCACAGTCTCCCGAATCCCGCAGACGTGTCTTTGGCTGAACTGCAGGAATGCAAATCGGGGTCGCCAACCCAGTCCTAAACCACATCTGGAATACTTCTCTTAGGACGGGAATCTACCCTGCCACGTGGAAACATGTGTACCTATTACCTTTCGTAAAGAAGGCCAACGCCAACCCAGAAGAACCCAGCAACTTCAGGCCTATTTCCTTAATGTCTGCACCTGCCAAAGTGCAAGAGAAGGTCAAGTTACAGTTGGCCAACTATGTGGAAGACAATGAGCTGTTACATAACTCAAAATCTGGCTTCCGCACAGGGTACAGCACGGCAACTACACCGCTGAACTGACAGACTCCATTCGGCTGTCTGTGGACCGCTGCTGTGCTGGTGCTTTTAGACCTTTCCGCAGCATTCAATACTGTTTTGCAAGCAATCCTGCTGGATAGACGTAAGCAGATAGGTGTGCAGGGAATGGCACTTGAGTGGGTTGCCTCCTATCTCCTGGGCCGAGGCAAGCAAGTCCTTTTCCCTCCGTTCATTTCCTCAGTGAAACCACTCAATTGCGGAGTGCCCCAGAGATCAGCCTTAAGCCCGTTGCTTTTTAAGATCTACATTACTCCCCTGGCGGCCCTCATTGCTAAGAGAGGGGTCACAGTGATCTCCTATGCGGATGAAACCCAGCTGGTGTTTTCCTTCAATGACCACAAGACATAGCAGGCTGGATGAACCAAAACTGCTTAAAACTGAATGCTGATAAGACAGACGTTTTATTTTTTAATCAAGCATCCCCCCCTCCTTCGGACTCATGGTGGCCTGTGAAACTCTGCTCCCCACCAGTACTGAAAGACTCAGTCAGAATACGTTGGAGCCAGGTGGGACAAGGACTTAGCTCTCTCGGCTCAAGTCTGGCACGTTTTGGCAGCCTTCTTCAGAAAGATAAGAACCATCAGAAAATTTCTGGGCTTCCTGCTAGGAGAAAGCTGAAGGACCACGGTTCATGCCCTAGTGACCTCTCACCTCAACTACGCAAATTACCTGGACCTTCCTGGGTTCTTGATTAAAAGGCTCCAAATGGTGCAGAACACAGCAGCTAGGCTAATACGCAAGGTCCTGATGCGCCAGCACATCTCCCTGTACCTCAAACAACTTAATTGACTCCCATTAGCTAGGAGGATTGAGTATAAGGCCCTGACTATTGCGTTCCGCGCCTACGATGGCAGGAGCCCCGGCTACCTGAGGAAGAGACTTTGCCTGTACCGATAAGAGTCGACCTTAAGATCCAACCTCCGACGCTGCCTTACTGTTCCCTGCTTCTCCAAAGCCAGGCAGGGAGTAGGTCCTTCTTGTGGGAACTGCCAAACTATTGAATGACTTACCTCTAGGCCTGGGCAGTAAATTTCGTTCCGCTCGCGGAATTTGGGTAATTTGGCGCTCCGCGGAGATTGCAAAATTGCCCAAAATTCTGCGTTCCGCGACTTTGCAAATTTGTTTGCTTGTTTGTGTTCTCAAATGAGTGTTCGCAAGATTTTTTCCCCCAAGCACGCAAACAGCCATTGCGAACAGTAAAAAAGCATTGTGAACAAGCAATTCTGTGTGTTCGCGTAATTTCTGCGCGTTCGCAGAGATTTTATACCGTTTCGCGGAGATTTGTGTAACGCGATTATGCAAATTCCACCCACCCCTACTTACCTCCCTACTTACACATGTTGAACTCAGAGCAGGAGTTCAGAAAGGCTCTGAAAACCTGGCGCTTTAAGCAATGGCAATAGCTGCTCGGGTTCCTCTACTCTGCTATCCACTGTGCACTGTGCAATGTGACATTCAAACACGGAGTTCCACAGGGCTCTATTCTTAGCCCGTTGCTTTTCAACGTGTATATGAGCCCCCTGGCCAAAATAGTGCAGGAAACAGGGCTTTTAATGTTTTCCTACGCTGATGATTCCCAGCTGCTTTTTTCTTTATCAGCTGCAGATTCTGATAATTCCTCCACCCTACAACTCGGACTCTGTAAAATCGCCGACTGGATGCAAAAAAACTTCCTAAAACTTAACGGCGAAAAAACCGAGTTAATCGTGTTGGGCAAAAATAAAGAACTTTGGGGACCCCAACATTGGCCAACTGAAATGGGCACCCCCCCTACCCCGGTTACTCATGCTCGCAACCTGGGCGTCATTATTGACGACCCACTCAGTTTACATCAGCAAGCGGTAAAGACTTCAGCCACCTGCTTTGCCATATTAAAATGGCTAAAAAAGATCTGTTGGATGCTGCCTGAAAACACCAAGAAAACAGTTGTCAATGCCCTAATAACATCTAGGCTAGATTATGGCAACGTTTTGTACCTGGGGGCGAACAAAACTACTGTCCGCAGGTTGCAATCAGTGCAAAATGCAGCAGCCAGACTACTCTGTAAAATTCCCATCTCTACTCCAACCACTAAATACATCAGGAAGTTACACTGGCTAAAAATTGAAAACCGAGTTAAATTCAAATCTCTATGTTTTATGCACAGGATTTCCACCAACACCGCTCCTAAATATCTGCAAAACCTGGTGCGCCCCTACCGTCCTTCCAGATCTCTTCGGTCTTCCACGGCAAATCATTTTGAAATTCCAAGGACCAGGCTGTCACGCATGGGTGGCAAGTCCTTCTCATTCCTAGGACCTTCTCTCTGGAATTCAATGCCACATACATTGCGGTCTGAGTCGGATTACATCAAATTCAGAAAAGCCTTAAAAACATGGCTCTTTAACATCTAGTTTTCTGTAACCGCATTGCTATTGGGATCTGCCGCGCCGGGAAACCCTTTGTTGGGTAGCTGTGCGCATTACAAATGTTAACAAATAAATAAATAAATCCACTGTGCTAGCGCCAGGACACTTCGCTGGAGGTAGCCGTGCACTTTATAAATGCTCTTTATTATTGTTCTGGAATCCTGACACTGCTTCAGCAGGCATGTATGCAGTTTATCACTTAGGGTACAAAATATAGAATGACTGCAAGATACTCATTCCGACTATTGATGGTTGGGGGACTCAGACTTTCCGGCCTCTTATCAGGCTGCCTGTTTGAGCTTTCTATCAGTGGTATCATTCATAATCCGAGCGCCAATGGTGCTTTTGAGACCACTACTTGGCAGAGGTGGTCTTGTGGGAAATCCCATGGTAAAAACTATGATTCACAGCTCTCAGCCTAACTCTCTGCCCCAAAACTAGTGCTGCAGTACACATATGGGATTCTGTTGCAGAACGGCGCAGTCTTACGTAGTACACAAGCCCTTTAACACCACTGTTCGGGTACCCGGACTTTACACCAGCTACCTGGACTTTACACCGGTTATGGACGCAGACTTTTAAGAGCTGGAGGGATACAAGGTGCATCAAAATAGGTGGGTGATGTGTTCCGCCACCCTCAAGGTGTGGGGGGGGGGGGAGGGGGGGGGGGGTTGTGGTGGAGAACAACCGCTTTAGATATCTCTAAGTTAGACATTGGGTCGGACAAAAGGAAATTAAAGAAGGATGGTCTTCAAAAAGATTTTTACAAAGGTAACCAAGGATATCTACGTCAGCTATCGAATCCACAAGCTTCTCAGAGAGGGCCTCACTAATTCAAAACATGCACCCCAACTCAGCAGGGAGATGGAACTAGTACAGAACCAGTGGGACACCATACGTAGAGAGGTATATAAAGGAATCGCTCATGTACACGGCGGTGTGACTGCCCGTAAGTAGGAAATGTTTTGGGAGAAGTTATTTAAAGTTATAGAATAATCTGTATATCCCCCAAATCCTGAGCGGTATTATTTTAGCTATTAAGCATCATATACTAGAGACTAATAGGTTTCCTGAATGTGTTGGCTGCGGAAGAGTACTCCCCTGCTTTGTGGGGTAAAATATGTATCCCCTCCTCAAGGGACTGGTACAATGGACTTTGGCAGACTGTGGGCATGGAGGAGATGACCTCGGCACTACATGACGCAGGTCATAGATTTGCAAAGGCATGGAGCCCCTTGCTAATATTCTTTAAAGGCTACAGAGCGTTGACTTGTCCCAGATTGCTTCAAGTCCTACAAATAATAAAGTGGTGAATGGACTCCACTGGTACAGATACTCTGCAAGAATGATTCTGTTTACAAAAAGACAAACATGATTTGAATCATAAAACACCACTTTGACTCTTGGATTTGAACCCGAAACAATGGAAGTGTGGGATAGTAAAACAGGTATTGTAGCTGTAAAGGAGATGATTGGGCAGTTTAAGAGGGGCCAGGACAGAGTAGAATTGTGGCATCAGAAAAACAGAGAGATCATGTTAACAAGAGTGACAAAAGAGTACAAACGATTGATCCACTTAGTTCATGGCCTCTAATTATACTTTCCTTCTCCCATAAATATTATCACTCCCCATTCCCTTCATCGCTTGCTTTTCTTGTCTTTTCCTAAAAGAACTATTCATATGGAAAATTAAAATAAAGATGTTCAAACAGGCAATGGGTTTTTTAATGAGGCTTAGAAGCAGAAAACAGAGCACCAGGGCAGGAAACGTGGCACAGCAGCAGTGACTGGGTTGTGGCAACAACAGAGAAGAAGGGGGTGAAGGATGTGATGATGCTATCAAGAAGACTCTGGTAACATGACGTAGGTTCTGGAAGAGACTCGGGGAGTACCAGGTCCAAGGAGGAGCGGGCAGTCATAGGTATGGTGATATCCGTATGAATGCCAATCTGGCATAGGTGCTCTGTATCTCGATGGCAATTCCTGGGCAGCGGTAGATGTGCTGGAGTTAGGAGATGAGGAAAGCAGGGATCTCAGTGAAAGTGAGATTAGGACACGGAGGAGATGCCTGATGCCTCTGAAAGATGCTCAGACCCGACCATATAGGGTGGTCTACTTGAAGTACCAGGTAGGTGGAGCATTGGAGATGGGATGCGGGATGCAATGCAGGTGCTGAGGAGCTCGATGGAAGCACCAAGTCAGAAGAAGAGGCAATAAGACAGTGCAGAAGGTATTGTGATGGGAAAGATGTGAGCGGTCAATATGGGGGTGTAAAGACAACTGAGATGAAGACTCAAGCCATGCAGAAAGATCTGTGGCTGCAGAGGAAGTGATGTGGCCACTGAGAAGGTGCTAGGGCTCTGGGTTTGTACTTAATCATGAATGGGTGAGACCAAGACTAGTACGGCACGGGTGGATCCTGAAGGAGTCACCGAGACAAACCATTGTTTTCTTTGAATTCTTTTGTTAAATATAGAATATGACACGAAGTGTGACTCTCTTAATTAGTGCTTTCGTTCAACACGAAGTCTCCTACCTGGGACCTAATGTCTGATTTTTACTCATTGCTTTGCTTGTCGATAGGAATATAAAACCAATTTAAGGTAATTTTGTTTAGCTGACTTTTGTGTTTGCTTATTTATTAGAGGTGGAACTCATTCAAAAGTGGTCTTGATCTCTGAAAATGGAAGGATTGTGGCTGAAACTGAGGGTCCCAGCACTAATCACTGGGTAAGTCCTCTTTACATTTTATTGTGGGTTGGGAGATGCATGTAATCTTTTCCTCTAGTAGGTGACAGGATATTCACGGCAATATGTAAAGTTGTTGCAGTTATACAGATACATACACTTTCTAAAAGGTTGAAAAATTGATTGCCTACTGGAGTTATCCTAGGTACTGGGGTTGGGGAAATTAGACTCCATCTCACTGGGGGTAGTGTTCTCACTTCTCGTCCTGACTTACATTTAACACATCAGCAGACTTGTGGTCTTAGAGTGACGTAATTGAACCAGCTGTGCAAGACACCTGATGACTAGTTTTAGCACTTTAGATACAATGTTTGGTGACATGTTGTGATCTTGTCACTTAAACTAAGTGACTTTGAATATCTAGTCAATACCAGCCTCAGTCCTCTGTTTACCTGCCACTAATGTACATTCATTCAAACTCTTAATGAGGCAGCAGTTACTACCTCTAATTACAGCCTAATCTGTACTGTGATTGTATGCAGGATAGCACCACAGGCTATCTTGATATTGAAGTTGTTGTTCCGTATCCTTTGTAAGGCATAGCAGGCCCACAGTGCCCGCCCCCTCCGCTGCCTGTAGAAACCCCAGCATAGACCATGGTCTGACTGCCATATATTTCTTTGGACTACACCAGCGCCTCGATACCCTCACGGGTGACTAGTAGCACTCTACAAATCTACTGATTGATTGATACCATGTTCTGCCCTAACAGTCCTACATCATAGTTCTGGTGAATTGATTCTCAGAATGATTGAAGGCCATATTTGTGGCCCAGACCAACACCCAAAGTGTTATTGTTTGACTGACATGTTTGCCAGAGAGGATCAGGAGTTACATTTTTTTTCCTGATTCAGTGCATCTCTGAGAATATGGATCGGTATCTGAAAGAGCATTGGATCTGTTACAATTAAACTTTGCTTTACAACCCTCAATCCAGTGGACTCGGGGAACAGATCCACAGCATGATTTTAGAATGCATACAATGTTTACCCTTTGAAAAACAAGCCAAATTTCCTGTTAGATCAGTATTGTGGGCCTACAGGATTAGTCTGCATTCAATTACTGGTTATTCCTCCTTCCTGCTACTTACAGCTTGGCCAACCGATGCAGCATTGTACCCCCCTTAGATGATTGGCTGAACAGAGAGATAGTCTACAATTGTGTTTGTAAGAGTACCTCTGAGCATTTACTAGCTATCCAAACTATTCCTGAAAAGGGCATGATGCCAGTACATCCACTTTCAGCCAGAAATGCACATTTGAAGGCAAATTAAGGTTAAATTATCACATCCTGTACCGAAAGGTATGTTGACGTTTTTCTTCCAATTTCGTTGAAAATATCTTTACTAATGTTCTGATGGTAAGCAACATTCCTTCGCCTGGATTCCCCACTTGCCGTTTGAGTGTGAAAGTTCTCTCAACCGCGCACAAGCACTACAATTGTTTTAGGGCTGTAAGGGGCAGCCTTTTATCACTACCCATCCCTCCTGTGTTATGCTACATCCTTGAAAAGTACTTCCATATTTACAAGCTACATCATGGAGCAGAAACTTCAACCCTATTAGGAAATGCATACTCAGACTAGAAGAACAGTGAAAATTGAAATATATGGAAGAGGGTGCCAGCAAAGATTCAAGTTGGCCTTTAAACATGCTGGAGGTCATTTTAAACATATATCCAAATGAATGGTAAATGTTGGGATGTTAACAAGGTGGCCAAAGTTCTTTCTCCACCTGTTAATGATAACCCAATAACCCATAAGATCAGTTTCCACGAAGCATTTCTGATATTTGTGGAAGTTGCCGACCTCTGCTCTGCTGACACCAACCTCAGAAGGCGACCATGAACCAGAAAGGATCTCCGATTGGTCGAGGACTTTGTTAAACAAATGCCATGATAGCTGTGGTTTCCCTTCTCTAGTCATTGCATTTCAGTTTGTTTCATGCACACCAATTATGTTTTTTTCTTTTTTATTGTCTTAAGAGAAAGTGAGATGGTTTGTCTTCAATTGCTCGAAGTGGCAGCCATGAGCGCGTGAGAATGCACTTATGCTACAAACTCTTTTTCTGTTTATATCTGACGTGTCTCCTGCTAACAGTAACAGAGCCAGCTTGTGAGGGGCACTGGCTCTTGTTTATCCCATTTCAGGCACGTGGCATTCCTTTCCATTGCAATAACAATTTTTCCGCATTGAGACTCCGTGATTCGGAGCTCCGTGGCCCCAAATTTTCGGCGTGAATCGACAGGCATGCTGTAACCTGGATCCGCTCACCGATCCGGCTTTTACCTCCTGAAGGTTGCTGCATTGGATGTCAGAGTGCGTGGTGGGAACCTTGGAGCTTTTTTTGATTTATGCGCGGCCTCCCAGCCGCGGAGATGCATCATCTGGAAATGTGGGGCCACGGAGCTCTGAATCTCAGAGTCTCAATGTGGAGGCATCCATGGAGGATTGACCAGCCGGATGTGCGAGTGGAGGCCCATTGGTGGGCTTGAAACATTTCAGACAGCCACACATAACTGAAGCACACACTACAAGACCCACAAACCAACGCGGACTCATTCGAGTCGCCCATTAGAGGGCTCATATTTTTAAGTGGGAGGTGTGGCCTCTGCCAAAATGACTGTCGCGCCGCTGAAGAGTGCCATGAGCATGAAACTCGTCCGTGTGAATCGACAAGTATGCTGTAAACTGGATCTGCCCGCTGATCCGGCTTTTACCTCATGAAGGTTGCTGCAGTGGATGTCAAAGTCCAACTGGTGCGAACCTTGAAGCATATATATATATTATATATTATATATATATATATATATATATATATATATATATATATAGATAGATAGATAGATATGTATGTATATTACTCACAAAACAATGACCATATATATATATATATATATATATATATATATATATATATATATATAGGAAATTAGCGAAATCAATGAACTGCTGGCAAAGTTTGGACCAAGAGACATTATTACCAAAACACGCAAAGAAATTGATGAAAGGCTTTCAAAACAGGAGGAGAAGATAAAAGCGCGCAAAATATATAAATTCGCCCGAGACAAGGAAGATTATGCGCAGGGCAGAATCTACACTTTTGCGCGCACATATGAAAAAGCCAAGAGTAATAAACTTGCACAGTTACAAACTAAAGCTGCCCAACAAACCAGCCAAGCAGTAGCTACAACATCAATGACCACTGACTCCATCAACATTGTCAGTGAAGAAGAAATACTTACCAGTGGTCCATCATCTGAAGATGGTGATTATATTGCAAGAAATCCAAATGCAATGATTCTGGACTTGGGAGAGGAAGTTGATTTTTTAGTCTCGGACCGCCTGCAAACACTCAGGCCCCTGACGAGGCAGCAGAAAAAAAGTCAAGACGTAACAAAAGAAGGAGGGAACGCAGAAAAAAGCACAAAGTCGCCGAAAAAACCAAAAAAGCAATATTGGCGCAAAAAGCGGTAGAGAATAATGCTATAATCAATCTCTCCAGCCTGTCCCTCAATATGGCTGAGAAACAACTACTCAGCCTTGGTCTCACTTACTGCCCGCCATCAGACTTTAACTATGCCAAAACCCGGGTTGATGTTTACTGTTTTATTAGAAAACTTAAGTTGCAAAAGTTTTTTAATATCAAAGATGGTCCTTCAGGCAACACCGCGAATAGCAATACCAGTGGAGTCACCGCAAATTTAAATGTGCCTGCTCGAGACGCCAAAGCATTTCTCACTTTGCATCAACTAGCCAACAATGACACATCCAATTCTGTTCCAATCTCTACCCAGGAAGAACTAAGAGAGGCCTCTGTGGCTCAGATGGGCGCAAACAGCAGTCCATTTAAAGCTAAATCAAAGTTCATGCCTGTAATGCCAAGAGACTCGATAGATGTTTTTCATGACGTTATTGTGGAAGATCTAAAACAACTGCAATATAAGATCAAGCACAAGAAGCGTTATAAAAGTCAACAAGAGGAACAATATCTATCCTTGGTCTCGAAACTGAGTAAAGACTACAAAAATATTGTTACCACTGCTGACAAGGGAGGCAATGTGGTTATTTGGCCTCAAGATGCCTACATTGAGGAGGCCATGAAACAACTAAATGACTCCTCGTGTTATGTTAAATCTTCAGGCAAGGACTACAATCTGGCCAAAGAATCACTTTTGAAATTGCTCCACAAATGGAAGAGGGAAAATATGATCTCAAAGCAAGAATTTGATTTCCGCTATGTGGAATTTCCTATAATACCAAGACTTTATCTCCTCCCAAAAGTACACAAACTAGTCACACCAGTACCTGGCCGACCGATTATCTCGGCCATCGGGGGAATGGTAGAACATGTTACCGAATATATAGATTACTTCCTACAGGACTTGGTGAAGGAATTACCAACATATGTAAGGGACACGGGAGACTTCATTGCCAAGATTAAGGATATTCCGTGGAGCGACGATCTTTTATTGATCACCCTAGACATCGAGTCGCTCTACACCAGTATTGTACATACAACTGGTTTGAGTGCATTAGAACATTTCCTTGGTAAGAGACCTGTTGAATGCTATATGCATAATAAGATGATTTTAGAACTTACTGGTTGGTGTTTATACAACAATTTCTTTCTATTTGGTGACAACATCTACATACAAAAGCGAGGTGTGGCGATGGGGGCCTGTTTCTCCCCCAGCTATGCGTGCTTGCACGTAGGCTGGTGGGAGGAACAGGTCCTTATGCACACCCATGGTGTAATGTACAGAAAACATGTCATACAGTGGATACGCTTTATAGATGATGTTTTTATTCTGTGGAGAGGCAATTTGGAAAGTGTCAACAATTTCCTGTCTTGTATTAATAACAACCAAGAAAATTTAAGATTCACTTCTAATGTAAGCGCAAATGAAGCTGAATTCTTGGATGTTAAACTATACGTTAAAGATGGCCGTCTTGTCACTAAACTACATAGAAAGAAAACTGCTGGCAATAACATCTTGCATGCCAGTAGTTCACATCCTCGACACACGATTGACAACATTCCATTTGGGGAGTTGCTCAGGTTGAAACGAATTTGTAGCACTGATCTTGATTTACAGGCCTGCACAAATGAAGCCCTAGACAGATTCAGATGTAGGGGATACAAAGAATCAGTCTTAAAAACTGCCATCCAGAAAACCAATGCTAGAACCCGTGAGTCTCTGTTTACTAACAGTGAATCAATTGCATCAACTGATTCAAGGGAGGAACAAACTCCCAGGCTTATCACCGGGTATAGCAAACAGGCCAGACAAATTAAATCCATCATAAAACAGCGCTGGCCTGTTTTAAAAACAGATTTGGTTCTGGCCCCCAGGCTTCCAGACAACCCTGTGGTTACTTATCGGAGGGGACCCTCCTTTAAAACCCAGATCAGTCACGAATTCCCTGAGCTAGCAAAACAAGAGGATTGGTTGAAATCCCGGCCGGGATTCAAGCGTTGCTCAACTTGCAGAGCTTGTAAATTTGGAAAAAACACTTCCCAATACTTGACACCGTTCAGTCCTATTGCCAAAAACATCAAGGGCACATTTAATTGCAAAACTGATTTTGCTGTCTACATTCTGACATGCACCTGTGGCCTCAGATATGTGGGCAGCACTAAGCTACAGGTGCATGCCAGAATACTCCAGCATTTACGTGCCATCGTTAATAACGATGGCACTTATCCTGTTGCCAGACATTTCAAGGCAAGACATAATAACAACCTACAATGCTTGGAATATTATGTCATTGCCTCGGTCCCTAAATCTAGACGGGGTGGCGATAGGGGAAAAAATGCTCAGAAGACTTGAGTCACAATTTATTATTGAGTTAGACAGCAGATTCCCCAATGGATTGAACACAACGGAAGACTTACATGTTTTTTTATAACCAATCCCTGTTCAATGATTTATTTTGGGCCATTATCTGCTTTCTCTGCCTTTACCCTGTTAATTTCATTATGAATTTTATTACACATACTGTATATCATCCCTTTTTTTAGTATCACATGCACAATTGATTTTTTTCACTGGTTCAATGGATTCACATTACTTTTCCCATTTAAGTTTTGGGACACAGACATTAAGATAGATTTTCTAGTTTGTTTCCTCCTTTTGAATCACGCATAGAGTAAATTTTTTTGGAAGGTGGTCGATATCTGTTGCTTTATCTAAATATATATAAAGGAATGGATTGTAAATCATTACGTTCCATATTGTCGTTACATGTCTATTGCATTCATGCAGTTAATTGAGAGATTGCAAAAGAGTAAAACATAGATGATATTTTTATATGGTCATATGCCTAGCATCAGGTTTCATGAATTGAGAAGCTTAGATGATTTTAATATGAAATTATTTATAAATATTTATATTTATTTATATGCTATGCTTGCACAGAATATTTTGCATTATTTGCACAATTGCATTTGCACTTTATCTACGCGCATTGCACTTTTTCATGACAAATGACCACCAGTAACACTGTGTCTTTTTTTGCAATCTACTATATAGGCGCATTTATGCGGATATCATGTGCCATTTTCAATGCACACTGACAATAATTGTCTGATATAAAATTTACAAAATATGTAACATGGCAACTCACAATGGAATGTTAACACAAATTTGGGTAACAAAATGTAAATATTGTAATTATACCTCCCGCTATTCGATTTATATATATCAAATTGTGATTTAGAAAACAGACTATCTATGTTAGCTATATGTAGTGTGTCCTCAGTTTTCAGTTCCTAATCACATGGTGTTGCATAAAGAAAAAAATCACTAATTAAATTCGTGCAATGTACCCTTTAAAAGGGATGTTCTTTCATTTGCCTGACGATCTGTGACCAAGGGCGGACGCCCGAAACGCGTCAGATTTGGTGAACTTGCCTTTTTAAATAAACTTGCCGAAAGAAGACTGGGACTTGCGTGGTTTTTCCTCGTTGCTGCCTGCCTGGTGGTTCTGTGGTGAAAGACTTCTGTTTGCGCATATATATATATATATATATATGTATGTATGTATATTACTCACAAAACAATGACCACAAATAATGTAAGGCAATATTGACATATGGAATATATATACATATTTGTTAATCCCTAATGGTTTTAACCCCTCCCCTGCTGGTGATGGAACCACTCTGTCATCAGCTGTGGTCGCGCTGTGCTGATGACGGAGCAGTTCCGTCAAGGCCCGCTCGGAACGCCTGCGCGGCGCGGATTCCGCACCTGCGCTGAGCATTCAATTGAGCGGGTGGGGCCGTGACGGAACCGCTCCGTCATGAGCACAGCGTAACCGCGGCTGGTGTCGGAGCGGTTCCGTCACCAGCATGTGCCCGCCACGCGGCCCCCCCGCCCTTTAACACTGCGGCGGAATAGCCGCCACAGTGAAGGGGTTAAAAGCAGGTTTCTGACAAATGGTAATGTACCAGAATGTTTAAATTGTAGTTAGGTTTGAGATTATATTTAATTGGGCGAGGGTTTTAAAAAAAAAAAAAAATGGGAGGCAAGTATCCCTTTAAATAGACACTCCAGACTTTTTGCTGAAACGCGTCAGCCTGACGCTATCGGTTTGGAGCACTATTTGTCGAAATGGAAAAATAAAAAATATTGTGTAACGTACCATATTGGTGGCATCTCCTTTTTTTGGTCTTGCATGCGCTGCTCCAGGAGGGCCTTTAGCCATCTGTCTTCACTTTTCAAGCACTGCGCTTGTGCTTGTGGTGGCATCCACCTTGCGGGAGCGAGCAGCTGCGCGCCACAAGCACAAGTGCAGTGCTTGAAAAGTGAAGACTGATTGTTTTTTAATGTGGTGGATTTCCTTTTGACTCACTGCAATCTAGTGGTCACTGCCATGAACAATAGTTGGATAAGATAGAAAATAAATGCAAATCAAAAGAACATGTCCGTTTCTTTTGTCTATTAATGAACAGTCCTATTTGCTCACCCATGCACCTCTTTGAACCCCCACCCACCCATGCTTCTTCGCGGCTGCTCAGGATCCTGAAGGCGGGTCTGGGTATCCTTATCAGAAAGTAATTCTAAAGTCCAGCATTTGACATTTTAATTAGGGTAGGTTCTACAAATAAATGTTAAATATTGCCAGACTGATTTTTCAGCGCGATTCCTAGTATTTTGTCTGCGCCAGACAAATGCCAAAATAAGACGAAATGCAGTGCATTTTCCTTTCGCTGCTTTTCACTGTTTCTTCTATGTGAAGACCACAGTTTTAGCTTCACGGAGGCTCACAGTTACGGCATTGGTGTGTTAACTCTCCCAGAAAGAACCAGCGTGCTCGCAGACCTCTATGCTGAAGGGGTTGTTGCTTTTTGCTCACTGTGAAATCCGTTACGCCACTGAACTTAATAGCTTTCGCTTTTTATCAGCCTTTGCGGTCGTGTTTTGGAGAGAACATGAGTTAAATTTCAACCAGCCGACACGGCCGCAGTCACGTGACCTCCTACATTGTTCACGTTTTACTTTGAACTTCGTCTTGCCCAAATGAGGAAGCAATGGAAACTGAGTTGAGTTTGTGCTATATAAAACTGCACAAAAAGAGCAACTGGGTAATAATGCCTTGTGGTGTGTTCCCCAACAACACCTATCCGATAAGCAGATTCCAAATATATATAAAAGTTTTATTTTTTTCAAGGAAGGTGTGATTGATGGGCACCCATTACATACATTTTGCAGAGAAAGGTTGTTCTTCCCATGATTTTTAACACTGCACTGCAATGCCCACAACACTTGTTTTTTTGGCATTAACAATGCCTACATTGATACACAACATATGAGCAAGGGGATCGGCTACACTGTGTATTCAAGACATCAATACGTTGGCCATCAGCCTTATAACTCAGAGCACTGGCGTCCTAACGTTAATGCATTCAATGAACGTCTTCCTGCATGTGAGATAGAAACAAACATGGCGAGAGGATGTGCTCTCATGGCTAGACTGGCGACTTTGGAGCTGGGAAACCAAGGTTCGAGCCTCGGGGGCGACCCACATCCTGTGATTCTGGACAAATCATGTAATCTCCCCGTGCCACCCAAAACACGCATTTGCAATGCAATAGGTCTCGCAGTAACGCAAGTTTGAGCTATTGGCATTGTAAGTGGCTATGCCTTTTATTTTGGTGTTGGTTTTTAAAACATAAATAACAGATATTGTCATTTACAATGGCAATGGCTTAAACTCGAGTAAATGAGAGACCTATTGCATTGCAAATACTTGTTCAAGTTGGAGGTGAATGGAAGTGGTTGATGGAAGACGGGAACTGAACTCATATAATGCATGTTACCTAGAACCTTTTCTCACCCCTCTTCGCCCTTCCACTCCCCCTTCCCCACCAACAAACTCCCAATCCCGAATAGATGGCATGTATTTTTTTATTTTTTTTTATTGTAGGGTTTTAGTACAGCCCTAGAACATGTCGCTTTGCAGCTACTTTGAGCACTGGCTAGTGTCTCCTGTCAGCAAACAGTTGTACCAAGTAAGTCTAGGTGACTGGGGAGATTCCTTCATTTATTGGAGTTTATCAGGTAACAGTATGGAAGAATTTGGATCTTGCAAGGGCTCTGTTTGCTGGAGGGGGCGTTCCCAGTTATGGTGGTTGGTCCCTGAGCCTGTCTTCTTAACCTTCCAGATTTAGTTTAATTACCTTGCGAATAGCGAGCTTTAAATTAAATTTGAACTTTAGGTTAAAAAAAATCTTAGTACTATTTGGAGAGTTACACATTACTAATCACTGTTGGGAATATTCCATTTTTAGGTCTCACGTGGCGTACTGCGCACATGCGCAGTCGAGCTTGCAAGATTTAATGTTTTAGAGTGTACTTCACTAGCAAGGTTTAAGCCCCACCCCTCTTCTCCTTTGGCAGGCCTCCTAAACTGTAGCCAGCCATTGGAGAAGAGGTCCTAATGACGTTCTTATTTCTCTTTTATCCCCCTCCTTTTCAGACGGCGCTCCTTGACTTATTGCTGGTGTAAAAGCTTTCTTATCTTCTTTATGGGGCCAACAGATGGCCTCATAAAGAAGATAAGGAACCTTTTACGCCAGCAGGAAATGAGTCTGAAAGGGACGGGCTAAGGCTGTGTCATGGCGAGCGCTTGTTTATTTTTCACAGTGTCTGCAGTAATCTTTCTTTTTATACTACTGGCTGCTACAGGCGGCGTTCCTGCACAGGACACCATGGGGTCATATTTTTGTGTGCTGTCTGCGGTCTTCCTTGCCTTGAAATCGGCTCTAGACTCTGCTTGAAGACGTCACGCGTCACTGTACCCAAAATGGCCGAGTCCTCGCTCGGTGTCAGCGGGATAGCTTTTTCAGTCTGGGTCTTCAATTAAAAAATATTATGTTTGTATATAGCGCTGGAAACCCCCACTTCATCTCGCAGCACTGTAAATAATGACTTGTTAAGCTTCTCAGGACTAGACATGCAGCAAGGCAGGGGCTTCCTATGAGCCCCAAGGGCATGGTCGCATCGGAGATGCCTTCACTAAAGGGTGTGACTTACATTTTTTTTAATAAGGCCATTGTTAGATCGCTTCATTGTAACCCGTATTTAGGCGCTTGAGCAATCAATGTTATTGGTGAATGTGGGGTATTGGGGCAGAAAAGGCATGCTGCTGCGCCTCTTCTGTGGAGAAGTGTGGCTCACTGGTTAGAGGAGGCAGACCTGGAAGCAGAGGTCAGCCCAGGACCAGGGTTCAATTCCCGGCTCTGCGGGGTCTTGAGTCCTAAAAATGTCCATGGACTCGACAATTCTCGATCCGGTGCCTACTTGATTCACGGGTTCACACTCTGCGACTCTGGGCAATAGCTTGCTTAATCTCCACAACGGCCCCTCGCGGCGTGATGCCTGGCTTTCACCTTGCGGATACCCTGCCGGGGTTATCTCACAGGGGAATACCAGGACGGGTTCCCTAAGCAAGCGCTTAGAAACCGCTCCGTGATTTGCGCTATATAAATTCCTGTACATTTACATTACATTTACATGCTGTGCCTCTCTGCACAGGTTGAGGTCCAGGAGAGCACCACATGCAATCTGTTGCGGATTACTTTGTCTGCTTTGAGAAGGAAAGGACTGGGACAGCAGTGTCTCGAACTCCCTTGGGGTACGCGTAATAAAGCTCTATCACCCCGTAAATCACACCCCACCCCTGACCCGCCAGGCCCTCCCTGCACAGCGCCTCCCGCCAGATGAATGCTATTTCTGCAGCGAATGTGCCTTATGTCCTACAGGTCCCCTCCTGGCTCACCAAACAGAATCTGCACAAATTTAATGACTAGGGGCCAGAGGTCCGATTTGAAACAGGAGTCGTATTCTCGCTCAAAAATATCTGCCTTTTTCAGCACTCCTACACTCCCTCGATCCCCGCACGCCAAGCCTGAAGGGTCATAATCTCATTTAAACCTCTTTAAAACCTCTAATGTAAGCATCTATATTGAATATTGTGTAGCGATACGTGGTCACACCAGTGGCGACGGTTCTCCGAAAGGACATCTGAGGACATTTGCCTTAAAGCACATACTAGGCATTTCGAGGAGACGGCATAACATTACCAATTTAACAAAGCGCACCGCACACCCTCCCCGACACATTTCACCCTCTCTTCACGCCCCATCCCACCAGAATTTCAGCGCTTCGAACCAATGCAAGCAGCAAACTTGAATACACCAGAAGCATTATTTGAGATAAATTCAACTCCAATAAGTCTGCCTACACCACAGACGCTTTTCTTCTGCCCAGGTGTGGGCCTGCACTGATCCCTATGGGCCGGCTTGAAAAATGCACCCGGATAGAGAAAGAAGGGTGCAGCTGGCCAGTCTACTGCTGCCCCGAGACACCCGGACCTCGTCGGAGTCTCCCAGTGAACGACAATCTCACTCGTTCTCGTGTGACCCAAACCTGTGCCAAAATGGCCGTAAATTACCTCAAGTCCAGTTTACATATTACGAAATGTGTCCTTTGGAGAAAAGGCCTATGTTTGGTAATCATATGCGTACAAGTCTGTGGGAAAGTAGGTGTAAAAAGCATGTGCGAGCGCATCTGTGCCTTTTATGTGAAAAAGCATGTGCGTACATGGATGTCTATCTAGATTAATAAAATGCAGTATGTTTATGCTTGTATGAGTTTATCGGAAATTGGGTGTGAATTGGATAGGTGTGTTTGTGCCTGTGTATCTGTGTGTGTCGGGTGCATACGCTTGTTTGCATTACTCTATCTGTGTGCAATGTATCTCCTCCTGGGTGTATGTTTGTGCCCGAGTTTTTACCCGCGCCTGGTCGTGTCTCTTGTGAGGGTCTTCTCAAAGTGAGATGTGTTGATTGTGCTCCCACGACTTTGTATTGGTCTCTGTTGCCTGTATTTGATTGAAAGTGAACGTTAGCATGGTCGTGTGCATTTGTGTGCATTTTAACTCCTTGTGTTTTTTTTTAACATTTCTTTTATTTAATGCAGTTTTTATAGCGCCGACTGTACCCAAAGTAAAGGAGTGTTTTACAATAGAACCAAGCGTGATGCATAAGGAGAATTACACACTAACAAGTAACAAATACAACCAGGCTAATTAAAAAGGTAAAGATAAAATAAGAGGTGCAAGAAATAGGTTAATACAGGTACAGGAGACATATTTACAGCGTTGCATTCAGGCTGTGGCTGTGTGTGACTATTGGGACATAGTGTGTTGGTGTATGCTCGTTTACTAATGTGAGTTTACATATATTTGCCTAATACGACGAGCGGTTCATGTCCCTTTTTTGTGTGCAGGTCTCTGTACTTGAGTGTTTGTGTTTATCTCTGTGTGTTGAAAGATACCTATAGTGAGTTCATAGATGTGCGTGTGTACTGTGCCCCTGTGACGGAGTGCACGTTTCTTTGTCTCTACCAGTCTGTGGAATTGGAGGTCGGCGGTTCAAAAGGATAAACACAGAAAGGCGTTGACCCTGTTCGCGCCATAATAATTTCACCAAAATGGCCTTCAGCGTCCCTCCCTCTCCAAACATCCACCCACCCCCTCTGAATTCCTTGAATTCCTGCATTCTCCTCTCTGTTGTTGTTTCTCGGGTGTCTGTCCCCTCTTTTTGTCTGCCAGATCACAGGCAGATTCCCAGACTCCCCAAACATTCAGAGCTTGTCCGTACCTCAAAAACATTTGCACAATTGCCATGCAGTGCTGTGATGCATGCATTAGACAACATATAAAACACACGAAACAGAGCACGCCTGAACTGCTACTTCACTGAATACTCGCGTTGGCATTAAAAATATTTTACACATCACGCTGAAGTGAGCCACACACATGCCTATGATTAGCTATTCCATACAACAGACCCCATGTTTTCTGTCTTATTATGGCCATGCTTGTATTCTTACAAACATTGTGGTTTTCAATGGTGTGTGTGAATGCAACCTTTAATGGCCATTTTTTTTTTTTTAACATCTAGCACCCAGTCGCTCCCTACCTATTGTAGAAATGATATCACAGCATCTAGGCAGCAATCTAATTTTCTTCTTCCCTGCTAATTTGCCATGTAGTCGGCAAAGGAAATGTGGCTGTAAATCCGGCTTCAAATGTTAGTCACGCCTCTCTTTCTGGTGCACCGAATAAGTCATCTACCTCGCCATTGCTTCAGAAGGATGGGAGTCTACGAAGAACCCCTTGTGGGAGCTGTTGGGTAATCTCTGGTGGGACGGGATGGGAGGAAGTTTTAAAGGGAAAGGGTCAGCCTATAGCGGGATATCGAGTCACTAACAGAGGATGGGTATTCACATATCCTCTGCTGGAGTGTGGGGACAGAATTATTAAAATTAAACCCTTATAAAGGGGGGTACTCATTTTTATGTAGTTTATGCTGTGTGTGTGTGGCTCTGTGTGTGTGTGTGTGTGGCTCTGTGAGTCTGTGGCTGTGTGTGTGTGTGGCTCTGTGGCTGTGTGTGTGTGTGTGTGGCTCTGTGTATGTGGCTCAGTTTGCATGGCTCAGTTTGCATGGGCAATTATTTTTATTTTCTTAGCCGTAGTATGCAAATGTGAAACGGGTCCAAAATCTCTGTTTTCACATTATCCACTTTCTGCCTGCAGCGGACAAGAAAATGAATGAATTGTATGCTGCATTTTTGCAGTGATCCATTGACTGCCATAAAATTACTGCCCAGGCATGCCTACTTGCAGATACATTTCACAATGGGGGGAGGGGGTTTGGGGGGAGGATCTTATAGGAGATGTGTCTATAAAGGGACAAAATCATAAGCCAATTGCGTTTACGAGGCATGAGGGGACAAGGTCATGAAGATGGGTCGGGGCTTTGGGCTGAGATCTGACCCCCAACATCCCTCCCCCCAAAACAAAAGCTTCTGAAGCTACCACTAATGCCTTGGGGAGTATGTAAAAAAAAAAATACCCATGAAACGCAGCAGCGCCCACCCTCCAGATATGAGCTGGAAACCCACATCCCACAACCCACACCTGCAGTGTGAGAGACAGCAGTGTGAGACAGCATATGTGTGTTCTAGGAAGAGCGAGCAGTGTGAGAGAGAGCGAGCAGTGTGAGAGAGAGCGAGCAGTGTGAGAGAGAGCGAGCAGTGTGAGAGAGAGAGCAAGCAGAGCAGTGTGTGAGAGAGCGAGAGAGCGAGAGAGCAGTGTGAGAGCAGCGTGAGAGCGAGAGAAGTGTGGGAGACCGTGTGAGAGAGCCATTTTATTTATGTTTTGGTTTTTGAAACATAAATAAAATGCGTTATTTACAATGTCAATAGCTCAAACTTGAGTAAATACGCGACCTATTGCAATGCAATAGGTCTTGCATTTGCGAGAGATTAAGCTATTGGCATTGTAAATAACAATGCCATTCATTTATCTGTTTGCAAAACCAACACATAAATAAAAAATGTGTCATTTATAATGCCAATAGCTCTAACTTTTGCAAAGGCGAGACCGTTGCATTGTAAATGCTTGTAATACTGATGTTTTCTGATCTTGGCTTCAGCTCAATGTTTTTGGACAGGGTAGCGCAATAGTAAACCTTAAACATGGCTAGTGTTACAGCGCCATCTAGTGTGGATTAATGTCAAGGTCGCCTAATGCTTGGGTCTCTGCTCTCTGGCCTTTTTTCGTAAATGAGAAACATTTTTAATTTTTTTATTTTATTTAATGCAATCTTATATATAGCACAGAATTTACCCAAGAGTTAGAGCGCTTCACAATGGAACCAAGTACGTTGCTTGAGGAAATTTACATACTTACACGTTACAAATACAAACGAGATAGATGAAGGAGAAAAAAAACTAAAACAGATGATAGTCACACCAAAATCAAAAACATAATGGGATTATTGTACAGGCATAGATTACATATTTACAACATTGTAAGAACTTCCTTGAGGGACGTGAAAAGGGATGTATTAATTCTGGAAGTTTCTTTGGAAGAGAAGAGATTTGAAGTCAGTTTTGAAGGTCTGGGTAGAGGTGGTGGTACGGAGTAGTGGACGAAGCGAGTTCCAGATTCTCACTGCATTGCTTGAGAAGGATTGAGTCATTGATTGTTCCTTTTTGAAGGTTGGGGGCTCAAGCGGTAATTATTCCCATTACGTGAAGGTCTGGAGCCTCCAGAGATTTTAAGTGAATTACTTTTCGGTGGCATAAGACCGCCGCTCAAAGTTCAGAGAGAATCTAGACAAAAACATCGGAAAGTAAGGCGTGAATGTCCCAGTCCTTAGTTGAAAAGTGTTAAAGATAATCATGCTGGTTGATCAGCGGGCCCAGCGCCTTGAGACCACAACGGGAGATTAGCCGCGCTCCATAAGAATTCTGATTGATTTATTGATTGAAAGGGTTTATTGACAAACTGAAAAAAGAACAGTCTGTCAGTCACAGAGTCGACTGGCTAGAGTGTCCGGTAACACAGGTGAATGGAACAAGTAAACCGTATGACTGCAAGGCAAGCATCCTAATGCTCTTAATGTTTGAATGGGATCATGTGATTAATTCTTTAAACAAAAATGTGGAGCCCCCTGAGAACTAGTGAAACCACCTCCAAATATTAATGGTAATATTACAAACATTTTGGTGTAATAATCTAGTTTTCATTTTTTCGACGCAGGAACCAAGAGATGGAACCAGGTCACTAAATATACCAAGATGCAAAGACAGTGCTGTTTTGCAATGTCTTGTGTCAACAAAACATTCTTAAGCGATGCTCTTTTCTTCTAATTTGCCAGTGAAAGAACGGATTACGTCAACCGTTCTCTGAAAGGGGTCCCATGTCTGAACATAGAGGTAGTAGTCCGTGGTGGAAGTGTAGTAGCACCTACAAGGATCTGTTGGGCTTCACTTAACTGTGTTTTCAGTCCTGCACCTTTATGCCACTTATAAAGGTTATCGGGTGGGTAGGAAATGCCGCACATTTCAAGTATCTCAATGGGGTAAGGATAAAAACTTTACGCTAGCTGTGCGTTTGCGTGCTCTGGGCTTGATGGTGGGGCATAAGGGGCACCTCGTCAGTTGAATAAACAGTGTTCTCTAACAGCAGTTCCAAGTGTTGGCTCATCTCTGCTTCAGGTCCGTGGTCGAATACTTAGATGCCCCGTATTGTGCCTGGCCCCTTCAGGCCTCCATCCACTCCTCTGCACTGGAGAATGCACCCATAATAGAAAGGTTTATATACTGCTCAGGACTTGACCAATTCTGCTTAAGCCTGTCCTCCAGGCAAAAGACACTGTCCCTCCAAAGAGGAAACAGACTTTTGTGGAGCACATAAATCCACCCTCTGAGTCGGAACCTATGAGCGCATCCCCACTACCTCCTGTGCCACATCTACCTCTACCCCAACCCCCTCCTCTGCCCTGTTCTCCACCAAGGGCACCCTCCCTGCCACTACCAGTGAACCCTCCACCAAAGTCCCTCAGAGTTCCCCTATTCCAGAGTCTGGGGGGATAGTCCTAGGTCTCCCTATGATGCACCTTAGAACCCAAAACCCCACAATAATCCATGGGGTGATTATGATGTGGACCCCCGGGGGACACGAATTTGCACATGTATCCAGCCACACATTTCTCTCTGGACGAAACTACTGAGTATCATGAGGTGTTGCAGAAGGCAGCTACTTACCACAAAGTTGAGATGCACAAGCAGCCTGAGGAGGATACATTTCTCTTGGAGACTCTCTACCACACAGAAGCCCAGGTAATACCACCCGATGCTTAAGGGGATGCTCAAAGCAGCCCCGGACATCTTCAAGGAGCCAGTCAAGGCATGAGTCCTCACGGCCAGGATGGACAATGTGTAAATCTTCCCCTCTTACTCTCCTTACATCAAGGGACTACTGCCACCTGACCCCAAAATGGTTCAAACTGCACGGAAACATGCAAATTCACACTGCAAGCTGGATGCCCCCCCTCCAGATCGGAAGAGTAAGAAAATAGACGCAGCAGTGAAGAGGGTAGCAAGCTAATCTGCTGTGTGTTGGCATGTGGCGTTACTCTCCCTGTAAGACCGTGCCCACTGGGAAGAGATGGCAGAGTTGCTGCAACACGTCGCCGACCAGTGTAAGAAGAGATGTCAGGAGCTGGTTGCATAGGGAAAAGGTATCTCCAAAACCAATATTGGTGTGCCTTGGATACAGCAGACACTGCTGCTCGTGGCGTCCGTATCAGTAGCTTCCTTTGCAGACATGTCTGACTGCGTGCTTCTGGCTTTAAACGAGTGGTTCAGCAGCATCTGGCCATCTTGCCCTTTGATGGTGAGCATCTGTTCAGCGCGCAAGTTGACCAGATGCTGGAAAAAATCAAAGAGGATACAGAGACGGTCAAAGCCATGGTTGCCTTGCAGATCCCCTTGTGTTGGACTTTTCGCCACACACAATTTCACGACGGAGCAAAACCACGACTCCTGAGGCATCCACATCAGTCCCCAGTCAGCAACAACATTTAACACCCTTTCTGGATTACTACAGGGGAGGAACCGAGGCTGGGGGAAAGGTGTGGCCCCCAAAGGGACCACACCTGCCAAGTAGTGACTCAATTACCCTCCGCCTCCCCCAACACCTATAGGGGGAAGGTTGCAAGTGTTTCTGCCCCAAGGGGCAGAGATCACTTCAGATCAGTGGGTTTTTGATGTTGTGGCAGAGAGACTGTCTAGAACTCATCTGAACACCATCAAATATCCCCCACAGACAAAAATTGACCCAGAGCATCAGCGTCAAGAGGAGATATGCACAATGCTCAGCAAAGAGCCCATATAACCTGTGCCACCACCACAACACTGGGGACCCCATGGACGCCCGACCAACGGAGCTTCCACATCAACCACCTGGAATTCTTAGCAATTCAGCTAGCCCTCAGAACTTTCGTCCCTCGCATTCAACACAAGGTGATTCTAGTTCGTACGGACAATGGAACCACCATGATTAAACTAGGCGGTACACATTCCCTGAGTAGTCTGCTCTAGGTCAAAGCATTTGGCGGTGGGTGATATCTCACAGGGTTCATCAACTCATGAGTAAATTACAGGAGTGGGCAACAACTTTGCAGAGCTACTCAGCTGGATTCATCAACTAACCCACGAGTGAAAACTCCACCATCCAATCCTGCTCCTCTACTTCTACCATTTGAGGTTCTCCACATAGACTTGTTTGCCACTGCAGAAAACGTAAAGTACCTAAATTTCGCACCCAGACTCCCACACTTACACAATCCATGGGCAATGCATTATGGATGAACTGGTCAGGGATATTTGCCTACGCTTTTCTGCTGCTCCCACGTCTTACACTTGTGGTTCGCAGGCTCTGGCGAACATCCCTCACTCTTATCCCACCTTGGGACAGGCAGCCCTGATTCACCACCCTCCTCCTACTGTCCCTAGAGCCTCACAAAAAGCTGCCCAACCAGCCTGGATCTTACCTCCCACATTGGGCATGCTCAGACACCCCAACCCCAAACAGTTCAACCTTGTGATCTGGCCTCTGCAGCCCTAGCATTTAGGTATTTTTTTGTATTTTTTAATTATTTTTTTTTTTGTTGCAAGTTAAACAGATTATGTCATATTGTTCAGATGTTCAAAATATATACATACATTCTGCAAAGAACATTCAAAAACGAAATGCAATGAGAATAGGAGCTATAATAAAAAGAACATATATAGGTCTTATTGGGTCGTTTCCCCATCAACCCATTGTTGTATTGGAGTCCAGATTTTTATGCCTAGTTGCTTCCTTTTTCTTCCTTTTGTTGCATAGATTGCCAGTTCAAGTTTGTATCTAGCTAATAATCGACCCCTCCATATTGAAAACGACGGTGGTTCCGGGCTTATCCATTCCTGTGTGATGCATGCACGCAGTTCAGACATCATAATAAATAATAAATTGTGTTGTTCCAGTTCTGTAGAGTCTTTAGATATACCAAATAATATTAACTCAGGTGATAAGATCATTGTTTTGCCTATAATTTTTTCAATAAATTTTTGAATATCCGAAATTAAACTTGCAAGCTTTATACAAGAGTAAAACATATGTATTGTGTCAGCTCCTCTCTTATTACACCGATTACAGTTTATTCCAACAGTAGCCCCCCATTTCAAGACCTTGGCGGGTGTGTAATAGAGATCAAACATAACCATATAATGTTGAGTTCGAGTTCGCCCTGAGAATAAGATAGAATTAGCCACTTTGATTGATTCTTTTAACAATAAATCCTTTGTTCCTGATTTCTCTTCCCATTTATAACACATATTATTAAAGTCATCAGGGAGGTAGGTCATAAATATATTATAATAACCTATTTTTCTTTTAATGGCCAAACTGTCCATAAGCAAAATTGGTTATAAACCTTGTCTCTCATCATTAGAAAATGTGTGTAAGAAACTATGAATCTGTAAATATTTAAAATAATCTTGAGAAGGGATTTTATGCTTATTCTGGAGATCAACAAAAGAAAGTAAGGAAGCAAAGTTAGTTGTATATAGATCAGAAAGATAGCAAATACCTTTTAGTATTCCACTTCTTCATCACCTGATCTCTAAATATGGGGGGAAAGCAATGAATTGAATTTAATGGGGTGTATCTTGTAACTTTTCTGACGCCGACCAATTTCTTAATGATTCTCCATACTTTGTATGCTGCCACTATAATCTAGAATTTTGTTTTTTTATAGTAGCTTGGTTCTATTATTTTAAAAAAATGATGATTAGCTTCAGTGCCTAATGCAAATTCATATATAGTTGGATAATGTGCTATTGAAGTGGGGATTTTATTACCAGCAATCAGAGGGGATATATATTGGAATACAGCTGCTAGGTAGTAAAATAAAGTGTGGTACGGCCCAACCCCCTCTATCTCTTGGTATAATCATCTTCTTATAAGCTCTCCTGATACCTCTATATCCCCACAAAAATCTTACTGAAATTTTTTCAAGTTCTCGAAAGAAGCCTAACGGAAATTCCAAAGGAATTGTTCTAAATAGGTAAATAAATTTTGGAAGTATTAACATCTTTAATACATTATTTCTGCCATGAAGAGATAGATGTAGATGATTTATTCTTTCCAGAGTTGAGTTGACTTTCTTAAGGATCGGAGTATAGTTTAAGCTAGGTATTTTCGAGATTGGTGTGGTTAATTTGATTCCTAAGTAAACCGCTTCAGAAACTACGTTTCTAATAGGGGGTGGATTAGGATCTATAAAAAGAATTTGTGTTTTGGACAGATTTAGTTTATATCCTGAAAAAGATCCAAATAAATCAGCTAGTTCTTCGATCCTCAAAAAAGCTCTTTCAATATCTTTAGTGACCACTACCAAATCATCTGCATAGGCAAGGGCTCTGTAGGAGATACCTCCTAACTGTACCGGTAATATATTCTCATCACGATTCAATTGATTAAGAAAAATATCGATATATATGGCAAAAAGAAGAGGGGAAGATGGGCATCCCTGACGTGTTCCTCGCTGAATAGGAAATAGTGCAGATTTAGTGGGTCCTATTTTTACAGCTGATACCGGGTTTTTATATAGAGCTTTAAATGCGTTTATTATTCCTGGACCAAAACCTTTCATAGACAGCAAATCCCAGAGATAGGGCCATGCCACCCTATCAAATGCTTTTTCATCATCCAGAAGGGTAATCCCTATTGGTGTATTAGATGCTTCCGCCCAATCCATCATGGCAATAACTCTTCGTATGTGACCTGCTGTATCTCTGTTTGGAATGAATCCATGTTGCCATCGGGATACTATTGTGGATATTATTTTTGACAGTTGTGTGGCTAATATTTTAGAATATATTTTGCTGTCGGCATTAATTAAAGATATTGGCCTGTAAGATGCTGGATTAGTTGGATCCTTATCCTTTTTAGGGCTCGGCCTCCGTCAACCCTGCGTCAGCAGGGGAGGCGGAGCTTCGAGCTCTCATGTTATAAAAAAAAAAAAAGTATCTCTAGGAGTCCGGGCTGCCAAAATTCCTTAGTGCGCGCCCGTGTTTATGGCATCTGCAGAGTGATTTGTCTTCGCTGTGCTGTGTTTTTATTATCCTTGACGTGATAGGCTTAATGGAATTTGTCGGTCGCCATGTTGGCATTTTCTGAGTGGTTACGCGCACAGAAGTGCATTAATTTCAATTAGGAGCTGTCAGGGTGCCGGCGATAATGTAATGCAGATGTTGTGGGCGCGTTCACCAGTCTGCAGTGAATGGCGCGCGTTCGTGCTTTTCTTGTGTTTTCTTTCCGTGTAGGGCAGACGTGAAAGGCATGGTCTTATGAGGGTGAGGGCAGAGTAGTGAGGGCCGAGTGGTGAGGGCAGAGTAGTGAGGGCAGAGGGCAGAGTAGTGAGGGCAGAGTAGTGAGGGCAGAGTGCTGAGGGCAGAGTGCTGAGGGCAGAGTGCTGAGGGCAGAGTGCTGAGGGCAGAGTGCTGAGGGCAGAGTGCTGAGGGCAGAGTGCTGAGGGCAGAGTGCTGAGGGCACAGTGCAGAGTAGTGAGGGCAGAGTAGTGAGGGCAGAGTGGTGAGGGCAGAGTGGTGAGGGCAGAGTGGTGAGGGCAGAGTGGTGAGGGCAGAGTGGTGAGGGCAGAGTGGTGAGGGCAGAGTGGTGAGGGCAGAGTGGTGAGGGCAGAGTGGTGAGGGCAGAGTGGTGAGGGCAGAGTGCAGAGTAGTGAGTGCAGAGTAGTGAGGGCAGAGTAGTGAGGGCAGAGTAGTGAGGGCAGAGTAGTGAGGGCAGAGTGCAGAGTAGTGAGGGCAGTGTGCAGAGTAGTGAGGGCAGAGTGCAGAGTAGTGAGGGCAGAGTGCAGAGTAGTGAGGGCAGAGTGCAGAGTAGTGAGGGCAGAGTGCAGAGTAGTGAGGGCAGAGTGCAGAGTAGTGAGGGCAGAGGGCAGAGTAGTGAGGGCTGAGGGCAGAGTAGTGAGGGCAGAGTAGTGAGGGCAGAGTAGTGAGGGCAGAGTAGTGAGGGCAGAGTAGTGAGGGCAGAGTAGTGAGGGGAGAGTGCAGAGTAGTGAGGGCAGAGTAGTGAGGGCAGAGTAGTGAGGGCAGAGTAGTGAGGGCAGAGTAGTGAGGGCAGAGTGCAGAGTAGTGAGGGCAGAGTAGTGAGGGCAGAGTAGTGAGGGCAGAGTAGTGAGGGCAGAGTGCAGAGTAGTGAGGGCAGAGTAGTGAGGGCAGAGTAGTGAGGGCAGAGTAGTGAGGGCAGAGTAGTGAGGGCAGAGTAGTGAGGGCAGAGTAGTGAGGGCAGAGTAGTGAGGGCAGAGTGCAGAGTAGTGAGGGCAGAGTGCAGAGTAGTGAGGGCAGAGTGCAGAGTAGTGAGGGCAGAGTGCAGAGTAGTGAGGGCAGAGTGCAGAGTAGTGAGGGCAGAGTGCAGAGTAGTGAGGGCAGAGTGCAGAGTAGTGAGGGCAGAGTGCAGAGTAGTGAGGGCAGAGTGCAGAGTAGTGAGGGCAGAGTGCAGAGTAGTGAGGGCAGAGTGCAGAGTGGTGAGGGCAGAGTGGTGAGGGCAGAGTGGTGAGGGCAGAGTGGTGAGGGCAGAGTGGTGAGGGCAGAGGGCAGAGTAGTGAGGGCAGAGTAGTGAGGGCAGAGTAGTGAGGGCAGAGTAGTGAGGGCAGAGTAGTGAGGGCAGAGTAGTGAGGGCAGAGTAGTGAGGGCAGAGTAGTGAGGGCAGAGTGCAGAGTAGTGAGGGCAGAGTGCAGAGTAGTGAGGGCTGAGTGCAGAGTAGTGAGGGCTGAGTGCAGAGTAGTGAGGGCTGAGTGCAGAGTAGTGAGGGCAGAGTAGTGAGGGCAGAGTGCAGAGTAGTGAGGGCAGAGTGCAGAGTAGTGAGGGCAGAGTGCAGAGTAGTGAGGGCAGAGTGCAGAGTAGTGAGGGCAGAGTAGTGAGGGCAGAGTAGTGAGGGCAGAGTAGTGAGGGCAGAGTAGTGAGGGCAGAGTAGTGAGGGCAGAGTGCAGAGTAGTGAGGGCAGAGTGCAGAGTAGTGAGGGCAGAGTGCAGAGTAGTGAGGGCAGAGTGCAGAGTAGTGAGGGCAGAGTGCAGAGTAGTGAGGGCAGAGTAGTGAGGGCAGAGTAGTGAGGGCAGAGTAGTGAGGGCAGAGTAGTGAGGGCAGAGTGCAGAGTAGTGAGGGCAGAGTGCAGAGTAGTGAGGGCAGAGTGCAGAGTAGTGAGGGCAGAGTAGTGAGGGCAGAGTAGTGAGGGCAGAGTAGTGAGGGCAGAGTAGTGAGGGCAGAGTAGTGAGGGCAGAGTAGTGAGGGCAGAGTAGTGAGGGCAGAGGGCAGAGTGCTGAGGGCAGAGTGCAGAGTAGTGAGGGCAGAGTGCAGAGTAGTGAGGGCAGAGTGCAGAGTAGTGAGGGCAGAGTGCAGAGTAGTGAGGGCAGAGTGCAGAGTAGTGAGGGCAGAGTGCAGAGTAGTGAGGGCAGAGTAGTGAGGGCAGAGTAGTGAGGGCAGAGTAGTGAGGGCAGAGTAGTGAGGGCAGAGTAGTGAGGGCAGAGTAGTGAGGGCAGAGTAGTGAGGGCAGAGTAGTGAGGGCAGAGTGCAGAGTAGTGAGGGCAGAGTGCAGAGTAGTGAGGGCAGAGTGCAGAGTAGTGAGGGCAGAGTGCAGAGTAGTGAGGGCAGAGTGCAGAGTAGTGAGGGCAGAGTGCAGAGTAGTGAGGGCAGAGTAGTGAGGGCAGAGTAGTGAGGGCAGAGTAGTGAGGGCAGAGTAGTGAGGGCAGAGTAGTGAGGGCAGAGTGCAGAGTAGTGAGGGCAGAGTGCAGAGTAGTGAGGGCAGAGTGCAGAGTAGTGAGGGCAGAGTGCAGAGTAGTGAGGGCAGAGTGCAGAGTAGTGAGGGCAGAGTGCAGAGTAGTGAGGGCAGAGTGCAGAGTAGTGAGGGCAGAGTAGTGAGGGCAGAGTAGTGAGGGCAGAGTAGTGAGGGCAGAGTAGTGAGGGCAGAGTAGTGAGGGCAGAGTAGTGAGGGCAGAGTAGTGAGGGCAGAGTAGTGAGGGCAGAGTAGTGAGGGCAGAGTAGTGAGGGCAGAGTAGTGAGGGCAGAGTAGTGAGTAGAGTAGTGAGTAGAGTAGTGAGTAGAGTAGTGAGTAGAGTAGTGAGTAGAGTAGTGAGTAGAGTAGTGAGTAGAGTAGAGTAGTGAGTAGAGTAGTGAGTAGAGTAGAGTAGTGAGTAGAGTAGAGTAGTGAGTAGAGTAGTGAGTAGAGTAGTGAGTAGAGTAGTGAGTAGAGTAGTGAGTGCAGAGTAGTGAGTAGTGAGTGCAGAGTAGTGAGTAGTGAGTGCAGAGTAGTGAGTAGTGAGTGCAGAGTAGTGAGTAGAGTAGTGAGTAGTGAGTAGAGTAGTGATTAGTGAGTAGAGTAGTGATTAGTGAGTGCAAAGTAGTGAGTAGTGAGTAGTGAGTAGAGTAGTGAGTAGAGTAGTGAGTAGTGAGTAGAGTAGTGATTAGTGAGTAGAGTAGTGATTAGTGAGTAGAGTAGTGATTAGTGAGTGCAAAGTAGTGAGTAGTGAGTAGAGTAGTGAGTAGTGAGTAGAGTAGTGAGTAGAGTAGAGTAGTGAGTAGTGAGTAGAGTAGTGAGTAGTGAGTAGAGTAGTGAGTAGAGTAGTGAGTAGAGTAGTGAGTAGAGTAGTGAGTAGAGTAGTGAGTAGTGAGTGCAGAGTAGTGAGTAGTGAGTGCAGAGTAGTGAGTAGTGAGTGCAGAGTAGTGAGTAGAGTAGTGAGTAGTGAGTAGAGTAGTGAGTAGTGAGTAGAGTAGTGATTAGTGAGTAGAGTAGTGATTAGTGAGTGCAAAGTAGTGAGTAGTGAGTAGTGAGTAGAGTAGTGAGTAGAGTAGTGAGTAGTGAGTAGAGTAGTGATTAGTGAGTAGAGTAGTGATTAGTGAGTAGAGTAGTGATTAGTGAGTGCAAAGTAGTGAGTAGTGAGTAGAGTAGTGAGTAGTGAGTAGAGTAGTGAGTAGTGAGTAGAGTAGTGAGTAGAGTAGTGAGTAGTGAGTAGAGTAGTGAGTAGTGAGTAGAGTAGTGAGTAGAGTAGTGAGTAGAGTAGTGAGTAGAGTAGTGAGTAGAGTAGTGAGTAGTGAGTGCAGAGTAGTGAGTAGTGAGTGCAGAGTAGTGAGTAGTGAGTGCAGAGTAGTGAGTAGAGTAGTGAGTAGTGAGTAGAGTAGTGATTAGTGAGTGCAAAGTAGTGAGTAGTGAGTAGAGTAGTGAGTAGTGAGTAGAGTAGTGAGTAGAGTAGTGAGTAGTGAGTAGAGTAGTGAGTAGTGAGTAGAGTAGTGATTAGTGAGTAGAGTAGTGATTAGTGAGTGCAAAGTAGTGAGTAGTGAGTAGTGAGTAGAGTAGTGAGTAGAGTAGTGAGTAGTGAGTAGAGTAGTGATTAGTGAGTAGAGTAGTGATTAGTGAGTAGAGTAGTGATTAGTGAGTGCAAAGTAGTGAGTAGTGAGTAGTGAGTAGAGTAGTGAGTAGAGTAGTGAGTAGTGAGTAGAGTAGTGATTAGTGAGTAGAGTAGTGATTAGTGAGTAGAGTAGTGATTAGTGAGTGCAAAGTAGTGAGTAGTGAGTAGAGTAGTGAGTAGTGAGTAGAGTAGTGAGTAGTGAGTAGAGTAGTGAGTAGAGTAGTGAGTAGTGAGTAGAGTAGTGAGTAGTGAGTAGAGTAGTGAGTAGAGTAGTGAGTAGAGTAGTGAGTAGAGTAGTGAGTAGAGTAGTGAGTAGTGAGTGCAGAGTAGTGAGTAGTGAGTGCAGAGTAGTGAGTAGTGAGTGCAGAGTAGTGAGTAGAGTAGTGAGTAGTGAGTAGAGTAGTGATTAGTGAGTGCAAAGTAGTGAGTAGTGAGTAGAGTAGTGAGTAGTGAGTAGAGTAGTGAGTAGAGTAGTGAGTAGTGAGTAGAGTAGTGAGTAGTGAGTAGAGTAGTGAGTAGAGTAGAGTAGTGAGTAGAGTAGTGAGTAGAGTAGTGAGTAGAGTAGTGAGTAGTGAGTAGTGAGTGCAGAGTAGTGAGTAGAGTAGTGAGTAGAGTAGTGAGTAGAGTAGTGAGTAGAGTAGTGAGTAGTGAGTAGTGAGTAGAGTAGTGAGTAGAGTAGTGAGTAGTGAGTAGAGTAGTGAGTAGAGTAGTGAGTAGAGTAGTGAGTAGAGTAGTGAGTAGAGTAGTGAGTAGAGTAGTGAGTAGTGAGTGCAGAGTAGTGAGTGCAGAGTAGTGAGTGCAGAGTAGTGAGTAGAGAAGTGAGTAGTGAGTAGTGGGTAGAGTAGTGAGTAGTGGGTAGAGTAGTGAGTAGTAAGTAGAGTAGTGAGTAGAGTAGTGAGTAGAGTAGTGAGTAGAGTAGTGAGTAGAGTAGTGAGTAGAGTAGTGAGTAGAGTAGTGAGTAGTGTAGTGAGTAGAGTAGTGAGTAGAGTAGTGAGTAGTGAGTAGAGTAGTGAGTAGTGAGTAGAGTAGTGAGTAGTGAGTAGTGAGTAGAGTAGTGAGTAGTGAGTAGAGTAGTGAGTAGTGAGTGCAGAGTAGTGAGTAGTGAGTAGAGTAGTGAGTGCAGAGTAGTGAGTAGAGTAGTGAGTAGTGAGTGCAGAGTAGTGAGTAGAGTAGTGAGTAGTGAGTGCAGAGTAGTGAGTAGAGTAGTGAGTAGTGAGTGCAGAGTAGTGAGTAGAGTAGAGTAGTGAGTAGAGTAGAGTAGTGAGTAGGACATCACAGGCAGCAGCTGTGCAAGCTTCTTACACTCACAAGGAGACCACAGGCAGCTGAGATGCAATCTTCTCCCACTCACAAGAACGACATCACAGGCAGCAGCAGTGCAAGCTTCTTACACTCACAAGGAGACCACAGGCAGCAGAGGTGCAAGCTTCTCACACTCACAAGAAGGACATCACAGGCAGTAACGGTGCAATATTCTCACACTCACAAGGAGATCACTGGCAGTACACACCACATGAACACACTCCATAACACATAGCAACAATACATTGGCATTTACAGTGCCATTAGCTCAAACTCAAATAAATCCGAGCCCGATTGCATTTCTAATGCTTGTTTAAGAAAGTCATGATTACTGATAGGGCCCAAGATTCTGGTGGTATTCCTTTCTGAGCTTCTAAAAAGGTAATGAGCATATCATGTTTTATGTTATTTCTGAAAATCTTATAAAAATTCGAATGGAATAAGATCGGGTCCAGTTGCTTTGCCTATTGCTAATGAATTTAGTGCATTTTCTATTTCTTCCCAGGTGATTGCTGAATCTAGAAAAACAATTTGATCATAAGAAAGAGATGGCAAGACATTTTCCATAACAAAATTTATACATGCTTCTGACGAATAGTAGTCATTCTCTTGTTTATAAAGTTTACGGTAAAATTGGCGAAAAACCTCCAGAATTGCTTCCGGTTTAATATGTAATTGGCCTGTTTCGTCTTGTATTACATTAATAGTCTTATAAGCTTCTTTTTGCCTAATTCTTTTTGCCAATATTTTCACCGATCTCATATAACTGAGATTTAAAAGTTGCCATCTGTTGTGCTGCCTTATTTGCAAAGGATTCGTAACAAAAAGCTTTATAGATCGCTAGGCTCGATTCTATATCAGATAGTGGTTGTTTTTGTACGATTGCTGTTATTAATTTCTTTTCCCAAAAGAATACTTTTTCAAGTGCTTTTTCGTTTTTTCCACGTATAATTTTCTGTATTTTTATAACATATGACAGCGATTCACCCCTTGTCCCTGATTTAAACGTATCCCAGACTATTTGAGCTGAGGCTGTTCCTCTATTAATGTCAAAGAATTCTTTTATCCATAAGGTCATCAAATCTAAATATTCCGAATCATACAGTAATTTACGATCAAAAGTCCAGGGCTTTAATTGAAGAATTGATGTATCAGTTTTAATTTCAATCAGTATTGGTTATGGTCCGAAATTATGCGTGGAAATAAATCGAATTTAGTATCATAAATCAATGATTTTTTAATAAAGAAATAGTCCAAACGCACAAACTTTTTATGGGGATAGGAGAAAAATGTGAACCCGGGACATGGTAATTTTTTCTCATAAACTACATCAACTAAATCATGATCCAAAACCAAAGAACGTAAAGCTTTAAATGATTTCTTTTTTGACCATTGATAACAAAAGAAGTCGCATATATCCATATTAGAATCTAAATGGATATTAAAATCCCCACATAGTATAAGTGATGAGGACCAGTTAGCTAATTCCAAATTCAAAAGGTCCAAGATAGATGGATCATCTACATTTGAGGCATAGACAGCACAAACAGTCCAGACTATGTTGTTAATTCTAAACTCTGTAATTGCCCATCTGCCATATTGGTCTGCCTTGTGCCGGATCAGAGTGCCCAAATCCTTCCTAAATAGAATCGCAACTCCTTTTGTTGTTGAGCCTTGATGTACATACAGCTAGATTCATACCTAAGTCTTTGTATAAATGTCTTTCTTTCCACATTGTGTGTGATTCCTGGATACACAGTATATCAGATTTCATAGACTGTATGATTTGTGCCGCAATCCCCCTCTTTTTTTTATTATTCAAGCCACATATATTCCATGAGCAAATGCGTAGTTTTCCCATGTGAATTGAAGAAAATTTTCCCCCCACACTTCGTAAATGAAAGAACAGGCAATACAACATATAAGTATATACAATCAAACAGTAGCTCTAATATTTCACCATGCCAAAGAGCTTTAAGAACGAAATGAAAACTAGAGAAATAATCACATATAGCCAAAAAAAGAGACCTTCTGCTTATACTTGCAACTGCGTTTTCCCCCCCAACCCTCCCCAGACTCAACCTGAGCCCACCCCCCCCCCCCCCCCTCCACCCCCCAAAGCTATCAGGGCAGAGGGACTTAATAGTCCCTCGCATTGATGATGTGATGAGCGCTAAGTGGTTCTCATCGTATGGCTCTATTCCATAATTATTGTTCCTTTCTGATAGTCATTTCAGATCCAGCATATGCCAGAATATTATTCAATATATTAAGTGAAAGAAAAAGAAGAAAAAAAAGAAGATATCTAAGCAGACTTTATCATTCATTTTGCTGAACCTTTTTTTGCATTTCTACCAGGCTGTAGAATCACAGAAAGGAAAACAAAGAAAAGAACTTGCACTGCATTGAGTTCTTAATACACTCTTAAAGCAATGAAGCAGTGAGCCGCTATAATCCATAATTATTCAAAGAAAGAATAAAGAGAAAAAAAGTTTTTTTTTTTTCCTCCAGGATAGCTAAGAGTAATCATTGTATTTTTTTTTCCCCCTCTCTCATATAGACGTTAGAAATTCTTTGGCTGCTCCCTCTGAAGTGAAGAAAAAGGAGCGTTCCTTGTGTATTACTTTCAGTTTGGCAGGGTTTAAAAGAAATGCCTGCGCTCCTTTCGCTTGGAATAGAGAGATGAGCTGTCGAAGCTGCCATCGTAGTTGGACGGTAGCATGGCAATAATCCGGGCGCACGAAGAATTCCACATCTTTAGCCTTACGCTTTTTATTAGGTCTTGCCAGATCGTAGAGAGCTTCTCTAGCTAGGAAGTTGTTTAATGAGATCAAAATAGCTCGTGGTTTAAGAGCCGAGCCTTGTCGTGTTATCTGAAACGGGAATCTGTGTGCCCTTTCTCAGTCTCCCATTTCCACTGAGTTAACTCTGGGAAGGCATCTGAAAATAACTCTATCACAAACTGACGTGGATTTGAATCTTCCTTCCCTTCAGGCACACCTAAGACTCTGAGATTATTACGGCGTGACCTATTTTCTAAATCCACGAGTTTCCAGTTGATCTCTTCTTTCAAACCCTCCATTGATTTTAATTGAGAGCTCTGTTGAACCATTGAATCTTCTATTTGCGAGATTCTATTTTCTGTCTCGGTAACTAATAACCGTATCATTAGAAATTTTCATCACTTTTCTCAGGTTATTTTGTAGTTTTTTCACAGCTCCCTGAGTTTGAAGATTTTCGGTTTTAGTTTCCTCTCTATGATGTAGCATTACTCGATATAAAACTTCCAATGTTATTTCGGGTGATTCATTAGACGGTTTATTAATTTCTGGTGTAGTGGAGGTAGGAGGTGAGATAGACCTGTTAGGGCCCTGCATGATGGTATTAGAATTCTCCTAATCTTCTTCCTCCCCCCATTCAGGTCTGTTAGGGGACTCCTCAAGATCCGAGTCTTCAAGATTGCTAAGCTCCTCTTGTTCTGGATCTGAGAAGGATTTTTCATGCTCCTGCACTGAACCCCAATCTCGCACCAAATCCCCTGTGCTGTCAGAATCTAGCGCTTGTGAAAGGTCAGTCATAGAATAGAAATTGCCAGCTGAGTCTATAGATTCTGTATCTTCACCTCGGGTCTCAGCAGCTACCAGTGTCTTTTGTATTGATCACAACTTTGCTCAATGGAGGTTACCCCCTTAACAGATCCTTCGGTGGTGTTTAGCTGTTTATCTAAGCTTTTTTGATTAAGATCTGGGTTGGCCACTTTTTTCCTAAACATGACTGGAATTTTCGGTATGGCTCCTAGCCTACAACTCCCAGAATTCATCAAGTTCGTATTTTCTGTTATTTGTAATTCAGAAGGTATAAACTGTGGAGTAGTGTGTAAATGGCCTTCAGTCAGATTAATAGGTACAGCATCTGAATTTGAATTCAAAAGTGTTCGTACTCACAGTAGTAGTAGTAGTATGAGAAAGGTCAGTCACAGAAACTACCCCTGCAGGCTGGATCGTCTCCTGTGCAGCCGCGGTATCTGCTCTCGTTTTTGGCTTTTGCTGCCGCTGTGCTCCAGTTGGGTTCTTTGGTGCCATTAAAGCAGAAACGATTCCAGACGGCGATACAATATGCCCAAGATGTTTCTTTCGTGGCTGCAAAGCGTGCTCCACCCGATGGATGCGAGCGCTCCTTCCGAGATTGGTGCCGTGTGTCACAGAAAGCCGGTTCAATCGCATCCGATGAATCCCTGGATGAGAGCGGCGAAGATGGTGGAAGTGAAGGAGTTGGGCGTAGCCACGCCGGATGAAGAGTACGGGTGTAGCTCTTCCAAAGATCCAGGCGCATAACCGTGAAGCTGTGCACACTCTCCGTAGCAGTGTGTTCTCACCGTAGACTGTGAACTCCAGCCAACGTAAGTAGCAATAATAACAGCAATCTCCTGCAAGTCGCAGCTCAGGTTTCCTTAAGTTTTTTTTAAAAATATCGATATGCAAAGCGGAGCCACACGAGAGCTCCAGATCAGCGTCTCCTCACTCGGACTCGCAGTCCGCCATCTTGCCCCTCTCCGCCATCTTGCCCTAGCATTTGGATATTTTTTTGTATTTTGTAATTCTTTTTTTTTGTCCTCATTCATAAAATAAGTAATTGTCTCTTGGAGAGTACGGGCTCTTTAACGGCTCCTGTGGAGGGAGGTCTCATCTAATAACTTTTGCCTTACCACCTCCAAGAATCCCGAAGGGCCAATCTCGAGACTCCTAGACAAAAGCAGGTGTAATGTATGATCTTCCCAAAGAACTGCCTCCTTGCCCTAGTCTTTACTTATTTCATAATCCTAGGACCAGTTTAGGAGATTATATTGTGTAACTTATTGGCCCAATCCTCCTAAGCCATACAAAATCTAGTTTTTTTTTTTAGAGAGACAACCATGATCCAACTTGTTAACTTTGTTGACTGAAGTAACCCAATCCAGAAGCACTGAGGGCAGGGGCGATACCCATTTTAAAGAGATTTCTCTTCTTGCCAGGAGGAGTAAGATGAATAATAAGTACACTTGTAGTTTTGTAAGCTTACAATTATCGTTCTCTCCTGGAAGGACCCCAAAAATAACTAGGGCAGAGCTTACCTATGTCTTGCCCCAGAACCTCTGAGATGGTCTTACCAACTTCTTGCCAGAATCCCTGGATCTGGGGACACTGCTGGAACATATGCTAGCCATCAGCATTCACAGAGGCACACTTCAAGCAGGCCTTAGCACCTTCCCCACCCAACTTTGAAAGCCTTTTAGGGGTCCAATATGGTCTGTAAAGTGTAAACAGATGATTCCTTCTGAGAGGAGCAGCTTTGACAACCCATAAAGTGTGCCTCGATGCTTTCCATAAGAGTGTTCTATCGGCCAATGGCAGGTCTCTCCTCCAGGGCTCTTCCATGGGCGATGGTGGTGGGTCCCCTCTTACTAGCATCTAGTACCCTACCATTTGGAAACTTCTTTACATCGGTAGAGTGGCCCAAGCAGAATACTTTCACAATCTTCATTTCCTTCCCAATCTTTACCTAAGTTAGCGTCCCAGCTTGATAATTGGTAAAATTTGAACTTGGAAAGTCTCTAGTTTGTGATGTTACTTAAAAAATACCAAGGGTGTAGCTTTTATTTTGCAAAAGTTGACCCCATTTGTCAATCCCTTCTTCCTTCAACTGTGCAGTCAGATTGTCCTTAAGGCACATGGGCATGCCTGGGGAATTTTAAAATAGGGGCACTCGAGCTATAATATGGAAGCTTCAACATCCTTCTAACCTGATACCAGAGCTTGCTGGCAGATCACAAGACCTTTAGTTTGGCTTTCTTATACAATGTAGGGTGACTAAACTTAAAAAGAAAGCCATTGCCACCCGAGGGAAGATTTTTCGTCATAGCTTGAAGGAAGGGAGGAAAGCATGATGAGCCAAAAAGAAGAGATCTTACATTTTTAACTGGAAGGCCCAGCAATAAAAATGGAAATCGGGGCTTGCAAGGACACCTACTAACTTTGAACTTAGCAATTTCTTCCAGGCGAACCTCACTCTTTTACTGGACCAGACAAAACTAGATATATCCCCTTGTAGTGCTTTTATTGTTTTAAGATTAAAGGATAGAGGGATTGCATCAAAAATAAATGTGAATTTTGGTAAGATTGACATTTTAACCAGATTGAGTGGCCCAAAATAGAAAGAGGAAGACTCCCCCAGGATCTTAATAATGATCTTGACTCTTTCATTTTTAGTTCAAGATTTACCTGTGCTAGCTTGGTAATATCCTGAATAACCTGCACTCCTTGATATCTAGTTTCATGTTTGATCAATGAGTTGTTGGAGTGCGTGTCGCAGGATATGATTTCTGTTTTTTGCCGGTTAATTAGCTAACCGGAGACCTTCCCAAAATCCATTAGGAGTTGCTCCATGGTAGGTAAAATATTGGTGCCATCCTTTGTGAAGATCATCAGGTCGTCTGCATATAGGGCTACTTTTTTCACCCACCCATTCCATTCAAACGGTGCGAGATTTTGGATGGCCCTGATGTTACATGCTAGGGGCTCTATATATAAGTCAAAGAGTAATGGAGAGAGGTGACAACCCTGTCTTGTTCCTCCATCCAGCTTAATTGGGTTAATGGGGTTCCCATTAACCACAATCCTTGCTGTAGTGGTGCTGTAGGGGTCTTATAAATGGTGCTAATAGCCTTGACAAACTTTTCCCCAGCCCAAAGGAGTAAATCACAGAGCGTAGGAAGGGATCAAAAAGCTTTTTCAGCGTCGTAAGTAAAGATAATAAGAGGTCAGTTATTCGCCGGAGCTATATCAATTGCGCCTATCAACTCATGTGTTAGATTGTGTAGTTGGTGACCTTTGATAAATCCCTTCTTATCAGTGAGCGCATCACAGGTTCCAATCTCCTGGCTAAAGTTTGTGTGTAGATTTTGTACAGTTCATCAAGTAGATTGGTCTGTAAGACTCACACCTTTTAGGCTCTTTATTAGGTTTCAGAATTAGGCTAACAGCTACTTCATCCCATGACTTGGGAAAAGATAGGCCATCAGATAAAATGCTATCAATCAATTTTGCCAAGACCTCGATGATTTCCTCAGCGAGGGACATAGAAAACTCATTGGGAATACAGTCTACCACCGCAGCACTGCCTCTTTTTAAATTCTTCACTGACGCCTTAACTACTTCTAAGGAGATATTTTGATTCAGTTGTTGGGCTTGGTCGTCTGCAAGTAAGGGCAACGCTATGCTATTGACATAGTCTTTAACCTGGGATTCGGTGGCTAACTGATCCTCAGTATACAGATCTTGAAAAAAGGACTCAAATGCTTGTTCGATCTTATTACTTTCTGTACAAACCCTCCCCGACTCAACGTAAAACATTTCTTTAATTATATTTCTTGTTTGGCTAGTATGAGATTTCCACACCCTTCGTCATATTCGTAATTAGATAACTTTCTAGCCTCCCACTTTCCCCGTATAATATTATCCAAGTAATCTGCTAGAGCCTGCTGTTTTGTTATTATTTTGTTTTTGACCTTGATTTGCTCCTGGCCGTCTTGCTGTATAGTTCTCCCACTCAGAGCCCTAGAGAGGTCATCTTCCAATCTTTTTATCATAGCCCTGGTTTCCTTGTGCTTTTTTGCAGCAGGACTAATGACTCTGCCTCTTTTATATGTTTTATAAGCATCCCAGATAACCTGCAATGGGGCAGAGGAGTCGTTAATTTAAAAAAAGATCATGGTGTCTCTCTTCAGTTGTGTTATTGCTAAAGCATCGGAGAATAGGGATCTGTCAAAGGTACATCTTCCATTAATGGGTCCTCTTTCTATTTGTAGCTAAAAAAGTACAGCAGAATGGTCTGAGAGATGCTGGGGGACATGTGCCACCATTTTAACGCGGTCAACCAGCCTAGAGTCTACCAGAAAAAAATAGATACTAGAAGCATGCCCATGACTTCAAAGACGAGAGACTATAAAGTAACTGTCTCACCCCATAGCGATCATAACCCTCTGTCAATTGAAATACGCTGGAGTGACTTATGGCGCAAACAGGTGGACCAACCCCGGGTTTGCACCATGGCGGTGCCCAGTGATCAGGGCAGACGGCTCAGATGGGGTATGGCCATGGAGGAAAAGTTTATGGAAATCTTACTTCCTAAAATTGAGGGACCGATAGAAACTTGTTTGGATCATACTGCCTCGAATCATCAAGTTGTCACAGCTTTTAATCGTATTTGTGCACAAACCTCCAGGGATCTTATAAAACCTAAATCACAGTACCCCATAAAGCCCCACAAATGGTTTGACAGCAAATGTTCAAGGTCACATAGAGAACTGAAATTGGCCCTTAAGGCTAAGGATAGGGATAAATAATTAATTTCCCACTTGAGGCGGGCCTATAAAGCCAATGTGAAGGCAAGGAAAAATGAAATTAAAAACAACGCATGGAATGATCTACTTAACGTAGATGTCCTGAAAAACAGTAAACAATTTTGGGAGATCATTAATCATTCCTTTTTCTCAGGGGAGGACAATTTGATTACAGATTGTGTAATTCCTGATGAGAGATGGGTACAGCATTTTAGCAATATTTATGGGGGTGACCTTTCAGATTGTTCAGGTGTTACTGAGGTGGACCACTGCTCAGCTACAGTAGTGTTTACGGAAGAGGAGGTTCTCAAAGCTATTATGGAAACCACAAAAAACAAGGCACCAGGCCCTGATGGAGTGCCGGCTGACTTTTTCAAATACTGCCCAGCACTCTGGAGTAAAGTATTGACCAGAGTGTTCAGAGTAGCAAATGAAGGATCCCTACCCGAAACATGGGCAACATCTATAATCGTACCCATCTTCAAGAAGGGAAACCCGGAGGACCCTGGGTGTTACCGCCCAATCTCCCTTATTGACTCCACTTTTAAAATTCTAGGTAGAGTCCTATTGGTTAAATTAAGGGAAAATTTAGAACAGATTGGGGGGCTCTCGAACATCCAATATGGTTTCCGCGAAAATAGGGGGACGCTGGAACAATGTTCCAATCTCCACCTCCTGGTTTCCAGGTATACGGTGGCCGGGGAGGGGTCAGTTTATTTGGCCTTTATGGACCTCTCCTCGGCCTTCGACCTGGTGAACAGGAGTAAGTTATGGACTCTTCTCCTAGAGCTAGGCATAGAAGAATCCTTGGTGGCATTTATGGCAAGGTTACACCAGGATCTTAATGCAAAAATAAGAGTTACCAGGGACGGAAGGTGCACGGAAAGTTTTAAATCCGAGAAGGGGGTGCGCCAGGGCTGTATCCTGGCCCCCCTTCTCTTTACCATCTATATAAATGGGCTGGGGAAACACCTAGAAACAGGACTGGCTGACGTACCGCGTGTAGGAGGAGATCAGATTCCAGCCCTCCTATACGCGGACGATGCAGTCCTAATAGCACGAACAGGCATCAGCCTACAGATCCTTCTGGACCGCTTTGGCTCCTTTATGGAGAACCTAGATTTGAAAATTAATGTTTCTAAGTCCCATACTATGATTATCGGTCATAGAGTCAATACGCTGCATAAAAAATCATTTATTTGTAAGGGGGAGACTCTCTCTAGGGTACCAGTTTTTCCTTATCTGGGAGTCCTTTTTGACCAAAGAGGGTCCTGGGTCCCCCAGATTAAAGCAAAGAGTCTTAGCTTAGCACGATCATCATCAGCCCTGTTGGCCTTTACAAAAAGACTAGGAGCCAAACCAATGGAGGCGGTGATTAAAATATATAACAGTAAGTGTGTACCAATTGCCATGTATGGGTCTGCAATTTGGGGTTATGCAGACATGGTAAAAATACAGAGGGTGGAAAATGGTATTATTAGGAACATTCTATCTGTTCCTAATTCCACACCCACCTTCTCGATCCATGAGGAAATAGGCTTACCCCACATCACTGATAAATTAAAACTAGCCCCCCTTCTTTTTTGGGCCAAAACATGGCTGAACCCTGAGCTAACGCTAAATCATGCCATCCTTAAAGACGTTATTGCAAGGGACAATGCCATGAGAATTCCCTGGCTGAAATATATTAAATCCACTTTATTTATGCTGGGGAGACCGGAACTTTTCAACGACCCAACCAACATCAGAAGGGAGGATGTCAGATGGATTAAGCAGGCGTTTTTGGAGAGGGCTTGTATGGCAAGAGAAGAGTTGGAATTGAGGAAACCCATGGTAAGGGCACACATAGTTTTAACGACCTCGCCCGCCTTGGAACCATACCTAAAAGTTGTGACTAATCCACTCCATAGACTCTTACTCACAAAATTCAGGAAGAACTTAATTCATTACTCTTTAGGAAATTTCCCTGTGTGGTCAAAACCTGAAGATGGTCCGCCATGTGGATGTGATCAATTTTCAGTCCAAGACACCCTCCACTTTATATTTTTCTGTGGGTTCTATAGTAGTGAAAGGGCAAAATACCTACTCCCTGTCCTGAAAGCGGCGGGTTTTACTCAAATAAGGCCAGCTTTAATTTTCCTCCAAATGCTGGCAGATACTCACACTATGTTTAATGTTGCTTGCTATTTAACTGCTACATTTAGATCAAGGAAGAAAAGATTACCCCAGATAGACCTATTTTAATATAAATTTGATCTTAAATGGAGACATTTTTAACATTTGTAAATAAACTTGTAAATCTTTGTAAATTATTGTAACAACCTGATGAAATGAAGTCAATAAGTAGAAAATTTTTGTAATGAGATCACGTGATGTTTTTTAAAAATTGTATTTGTATTGTGTCCTTTTATGATTTTAACAAAAATCGAATAAAGAGTATTTTGACTGACTGACTGGCATGCCCATGCTTTTTATTATTGAAGGTAAAACTTAAAGGGCCACTTAGTTCTTCATTTTTATCTCTCCAAATATCTATCAGACCTAAATCTTCCATCAATACTCTGATAAAATGTCTCATTTTTGTAGGACCTGTGCCCACCCCTTTGTTGGATTATCGAGATTGGGATTCAACAGTATGTTAAAATCACCTCCCAGAATAAGTGGGGAATTGAATACTAGTAAATGGTAATAAATAGAGTTTAAAGGAGCTTCATCTTCTATACCCCACTAATACATACCATTCATTCTGAATTTTAACATTGGCAATGATCCTTCGCCCCTTAACATCAACTTTGAAAGCCCCTAACATAGCTTTGGTAGACTTCTTGATAAGTACAGCCACTCCTTTCATACAACAAGATTTGGTTATAGGGACGGATAATTAAATCTACTTCTGTTTAGATAGAGTAGCCTCCCACTCGTCGTGTGTTAAATGTGTTTCTTGTAAGGTTATAATATCATAGTCAGCTTGGCTCAAGTATTGAAAAATTCTTCTTCTTGCTACTCTGAGGCCATTAACGTTCCATGTTAAAAATTTTACCGGGGTACAAACAGGCATTTAACTGTTATCCCCTCCATAATATTAGCACCAACTTGGTCGTGCCTCCCCCTCTCTTCTAATCTCAGTCACCCTAACCAAATGATGAGGACTTTTTTTTTTTCCTTTTTTCCCTCGCATGCTCCCCACCCAGTGAATTACTAAACTAAACTCCTCTTGTGACCCCTACCCCCGCCACCCAGGAGAACCCTCCCCACATATAATCTGGGTATGTTGGATAGGTTACCCATTAGAGCTCACATCATCCTCCGCCTGCGAGGATTACGCCGATTAAACCTGAACTCTTATCTGCCCAATAAAAGTTACTACATCTTTAGGGTCCTGAAAGCTATACATTTTGTTCTTCCACATAACTTTAAGCAGGGCTGGAAATCTCAATTGGGCTGTGGCACCTTAAAGATCTTAAATCAGGAATGAACTTCCCCAACTCCCACTGTCTATCCTGAGTTAACTTGGAAACATCTGATTTAATCCAAAACGACCACTCCCCTTCGGCAAAACTCCCAGCTTTTAGGGCCTCAGACAGGACTCGCTCTTTTAGCGTATAGGTCTTGAAGTTAATCAAAGTTCTCCTGGGGGTTTTCCTATTCAAGTTTTTTTGAGAAGGGGTCTCTATGTATCCTTTGAATATCTGCTTCCCGTTCTTGAGAGTCAATGGCAGGTATAAATTCCTTCAATAAACTTAAGGAAAAGCCTTTGATATTATCTCCCTCCAGACCTTCCGGGATGTTAAGTACACTGATATTATTACGCCTGGCACTATTCTCCAAGGACTCTATTTTATCCAGCAAACCTTTCTCACCATTATTTAGTGCTACAATTTCACTTTGGTTGGTCTCCACTTCCCTGTTAAGGGCCTCTACTGAGGCTCTCATTATGCAGATTCTCTCTGTTATTCCTGTCATTTTGGTTTCCAGAGTCTCGCTGGAGTCTTGGATTTTAGATTTATTCCTTTCCGAAATAGCAAACTTATTTCTAATTTCTGAAGATAGGGCCTCTAACATTTCGGCCAGTCCTAGCTGTTTCGAACTATTTGAACTCTTTAGATCCGTAGAAACCAAGGGGATCGGGCACCTGGTTCATCTCAGCAGGGGTTTGGGGGGGGGGGGGGTAAGTGGATTACTATCGCATTCGCCTAGAACATGAAACCTGTAATAGGTAGCGATACTGAAGTGGACGGCTTCATCTTGGTTATTAGGCCCCATGCTTATGCAGGCACCCCTGTTTCTTGATGCAGCTCCACAGTTTTGGGGGCCAGTAAGCTGAACCATAGCCGGTACCTTGAAAAAGGATCTAAGGGAAGTGGTTATCCTGACTTAGGCTGCTTCCTTTCTCTGTCTTGCCAAAGAGAAGAGTCCTGCAGATTTTCCTACTTGTTCTTTTACTCTAAACGGGGGCTAAAGGGCGTGTGTCAGAGTATCTGCAATACCAAAATAGTTATTCCTAAGTGCATATCTGCTTGGGAGTTCAACCACCTTCTTGCCAGATAAACCATCAAGCTGTGAAGTAAAACCCACTGATTCATGCAAATCATATACAGCAGAACCCCCCCCCCCCTTCTTACTGGTCACCTTCTGTGGTATTCACCTTGGGAAGCTTCTCTTTTTTTTTCTTTCTTCCGTGGTGTTGTTTTAGAGGTGCATGTAGCACTCAGCTCCCTGCTACCAATACGTCCAGCCCATCTAGGGCTCATGGGCAGAGGAAGCAACGAGAGGGAGACAGGTGACTGATACTCGCTGCAAGTCTGAGGGAAAAGCACACAGGGAGACTCAAGCCCACTGGGAATAGTCTGTTACACGTGGCACCCAGCAGGGGCTGACCCTGTCTGGAGTGCCCCAGAGGAAATCTGTGATGCGGCGCGCCTGTCCAGGAGTACGCAGACTGCAGCCTGCAATAATCCTCCCCGCACAAAAGCGCAGAGCAGAACCACACCCACCAGCCAGCTCCGCCACACGCGAACGCCAGGTGGCCGGGAACCGAAAAAGTCTTTGAGAACTCTCTAGCTCCCCCGAGAAAGGCAGAATAAACACCACTCGAGCACCAGGCCAGTCGGAAAACCTACCCGAGCAGAAGTAAGGACAGTAGGGCTCAGAGCATTTAAGGAAAGAGACCAGCATGGACGAAAGGGAGAGATACAGAGCTCACAGCCGGACTAACAAGCTGCCAAGTCCCCCCCCCCCTCCCACCTCCCCCCGGGTATCTAAATCTACTTTAAGAATGTATGTCTGTCCTTAGGGCGGCACGTAGACCCACAACCAGAGGCTGCTACATGGCCAAATGGAAGAGGGTTTGTGCACTGCTGTCTTCCTCAACAGATTTCCTCTCTGAATGACAATCAGGACATTGCTGCAATCTGCTCCACCTCCATGTGTTACTCAGTCATCTAGGCCCTTAATACTATGCTGCTATATTTGGCTTATTCCCACTCCAACCCATAGAGTGGCTTGTCCTGTTTAGGAGAAACTCTTTTTAAGCCCTAGTTTTATTTTTAAGGCATGGCAGTCTGAAATTTCATGCACTTCACTGAAGATGCAGAAGTCCCAATCCAAACGAATAAAGACAAAGGGAGGAGTGGAATGATGTAATTCTCAGAATGTCTTTATTAGACTTTTACCTTCCACACAGCAGAATAGAAACGTAGAGGTTTATTACCTACTAACATGATGCTATTTAAACCTTTGTATAATTTTGCGCTTTTTCAAGACTCATGGAGACAGTGAATACTTTGTACTCTATTGAGAAAGGTGATACAGCAGAAAGAGGGAAGAGTAAACCGGATGACTGGGCTGATACTAAATGTTGAACGTGAAATCAGAATTATGTCAAGTGGAGATTTTACCTATTTGTCTTGATTGCTGAGATACTGCAGAATGAGGTATAGATTTTTCTTCAAGCTGAAATACTGAGTTATGTTAAGTGATAAAAATAAGGAAGGCAATAAAATTAATGTTTTGTAGATGGTGTTAATTTTCTAGCAGCTTATGGTGTCCCCTGCTGACTTGTACTAGCTCTGTGAAGCTTCAGACGATTGTGCACTTTATTATGTTCAAACTCAAGGTTTTTGATGAATGGACTCGTACTGATGAGCAATCTCCCTCCCCACAAATACTTGTGGCCATTAGAAGATCATAAAAAGCCTCCTCTCCTTGTAAGCAAGTATTAGATATGCCTGATTGCATGAAAGCAAATGCAGTTAGTCCCCAAAACAAGTACCAAATGTGTTTGTTGTATGTGATTGCCAATTTAAGTTACAAGTAGATGTAACGCACTTTGAACTTATTGACAGAGGTCGGGGTGGGGATACTGCTTAACAACCAAATAGACTGCTGCCAAAGGCAATCCTATCAAACATTGTTAGTTTTGAAGATAATGGTGGCCACAAAATATTTGGTGCACTTACGTGATACATTTCTACCTTGCCAAAGCTCATAGGAATTGAGTAGTGGTGGGATCTTGGCCTTTAGTGTAAATGTGCACTCGCATATGAGGAGTTTCATTCTAACTTCTAATCACTATGATGAATTGCAGAAAGAGGGGTTAGCCAGTTCCATCGGTGGCTGAGGTGCATATTGGACTATCAGATGATTCAGTGTTGCAGGGACATTTCCTGTCCTGGACATTTCTTAGAAATCTTTATCAGCTGTATTAATTTGTTCAGTTCCATTGAACAAAGACTACAAATAGCTGTATGGACTAATTTTAAATGAAAGCCCAGAACTGTAAAACTGGTGTCTTGGTGACGCAGATTCTTCTAGGAACTGAAGCGACAAACAAGGCCTGTAACCATAGGGTTTTTATTGGGAGACAAATATATGCATATGAATAATATGTTAGATGCATACATTTTTAGAACATCCTGTTGTGAAACAAGCAGATGTTGGTACTAGAAGAAAGAAGCAACAATGATCTGAAGTCTTCCTCAGTTTTTAAACAATGTTTAGCCCAGCACTCAAACAAGTAAACTAAGAGTAAAGATTGTTAGTTAACCATAACCACAATTCAAAGAAAGGCACTGGTAGATTGTGATTGTAGGTACAAAAATTATTTTATTCTTTATTGGAATACAAATTCTTAAAATTCATGATCACAGACACGTTTCCCCCTCATGCATACTTCTTCAGGGCTAAAATATGTACAAACAGACAAAACAATATTTACAACAAATACACACAAATATGAAGACATAACGTACAGATGAGCAAGACAAAATATAGCTCCAAAAGGTAGTGGAGCTCATTTACACATTTGTAATAATGCAAGCCAACTTCTTTACATTCGAGGGAAGATCACAAATGAGCACAAAATTGACATAATTGCACAATCCAACAGAAGTATATAAATATTCCAAAAAAAGAGAAGCACATAAAGAGCAAAAGAACCCAAGATTATTACAGTTATTCATAAGGTAAACCTTATTCCAAACAGATCTAAAAAGATATATATATATATATATATATATATATATATATATATATATACAAACATATATATATACAAACTCATATTGGGAAAAAGCAGAGAAATCCAGAAGAAAGAGCTAAATATCTGAACCCGCTATCTAATCATGCAGGTATAGCTTGCTGTAATCAAGAATTTCTTGAGATGAAGTATTAATAAAAATTCAATCCGGTCAAAATTGCAGAGTAAGTTAATCTGAAATAGAGTAAGACACGCATTGTCTTTCAGTTTGTTGATACAGATGCCAAGTTCCATTCAACCTATGTTGCATAGCATTGTTAGACAATATGTTTCTTACACTGAAGAACAATGGTCACATTCTACTATTACATTTGAAACAAAAATGATGGTAACATTATCCCTCTTCAATTATATTATCCTTCTTCTGCCTCAATAATTGGAAACCTTGCCCAATGAGCAAAGCATTTCATCACAAAAGATGTAAAACCCACAGAAATTCCAGCACGATAAGCTATGACATAATGTTATTGCAGAATGTTAAATAGAGAGGTTAATAATTAAACTTGCATGGAATAATCATTCTTACAATTACGTACATCAATGTCCTGTCCCGAAATCTTAGAAGACCTAATAAGCATGTTTAGTCCCTTAACAGTGATGTCTGTGAAAGATTATAAAAAAATGTTTTATATAGATGTATAAAGCTTTGTTCACCCCACCCTGTCATTAAAATATAAAGACACAAAGCTCGAAACATCGTCAAAAAGTTGGGATCTAGACAGTTCTACAAAGTTTTCATTATTAAATGCCTATCACATCATTAAGTTGATGCCCATATTAGAAGTATAACTGTATCCCTTATGAATTATAAAGTGGAATCGTCCTAAAGCGACTACTGCAAACCAAAGCATTTGTATTGTTTTGCTAATATTTTAAAAGCTCTTCAAAGGGGAGCGCCATGTTAAAAGGCTCCTTGGTACTGCTCAGAGTACCAATAGGGTAACTGTTAAGCAGAGAAACTATACTGACGCATAGATATGTTTCATAGAGCTTAAGCGTCATGATTCAAAGGTACTCAAAGTGCATAGAAGGGGTGAGTGTTGAATTAACTGTGGGAGGTTGAACGGATTATACCTATAGTGAGCTTAAACAACATTATCAAATAGCAGTTCCAAAGATAACATGACAAATATATTTAGTGAAGCACGAATATCTTATTTTCATATAAACTAATGTTTGAAGCCACCGCTAGGTGGAATGTATTGCAAATAATAATGTAGTAAAAAAAAATATCTGTGTATATATATATATATATATATATATATATATATATATATATATAATCTCCACCCAATCTTGGCGGCAAACAGTCAGGCATAAACTCCGTGATGTACTGGCAGAAAGTATTTATTAATCCAACAAAAGCAAGACTTGTTTCGGCGGCGAACCGCCTTGGTCACTACGCCTTGGACACACTGTTAAGCAACATAAATACATTTTGTTCGTGGCAACATTGTCATAGTTACCACACGAACACCACCATGGACATAGACGTTTCCTAATACAGAAAACGGACATGACCGTGCAATTCGATGCGCTCAACATGTACGGTAAGATTTAACAAATGGTACAAAAATAAATGTCCTGAAGAGTAAGGATGACTGTGTTAAATCTGTTCATACATCATGTTAAACATCACATGTACGTTAAAATGAAGTGTAACACAGTCTGGCGGTAAATTAAAGCCCTGGTGTGACATCATCGAGCCTGGGGGAGACACCGATGTAGTGAAAAGAGACAAGGAGCGCGCCCTAGTTAATGCCTAAAGTAAGGACAGATCTGGATCGGGCCATATCACTGCCGGCAGTCGCCGAAGTGTGCCTACAATCGTCAGTCCTTGGCATAAGAGGCGACGGGGCAGCATCTACGCGCCCTAGGTGAGCGTAGTATGAGTGAGTGAACAGTACAAGGTTGAAGTAGCTGCATCGCAGTGTATTAAAATACAGAGTCTCACCTAGTGCTGCGGTCAAGGAGAATCACGCGGTGTATTAGGGAGACGGGTGCACAGGTGTGCTGTGTGGAGCGAGAATCTATACACATGGACACTCATCTATAGATTGCCTAAAGAGTAATGTGCTCTAGCCCAAGTGGGCTAAGTGTAGTGGTGCGATGCAGGGAGGGAGTCTACAGACTACGCTTTGAAGGGCATGCAAAGAGTGTAGTGGGCAAGTGCCGTGTCTCTAGATAACTAGCAGAGAGAGGGGGAGAAGATGTCACACGGTGGAGTAAGAACGTGAACAAACAAGAAGTGCAGTGTAAAATTAAAACATGGTGTGTCCAATCGTCGCAGAATCTGAAAAGAGAAGCAGGTCAGACAGCAAGGAAATTTCATAAATGTACATTACGTGCTTCATCTGCATTCATCCCATTTGGGATTTTGGAATTATACAAAATGATGTATCGCGATTTCAAGCCTTCTGAGCGCTAGTAACCTGTTGCCCACCCTGGGATTTCTGGGGATTGCATCTACCACATAGAAAGAGAGGTCCTGTACCCTCCCATTGTGTTTAGTGTTGATGTGGTGTGCACCAGGGTACGTGGGGTCATTGTTGGCAACAGCTCTTAAATGTTGCAAAATGCGAACATGGGCTTGATGGATAGTGCTGCCCAAATAGTTTTTACCACAAGTACAAGACCGAACATAAATTGCGAAATCCGTTTTACAGGTGTAGTACCCTCTGCACATTGTCCCAGGAATACGGCAACCCTCTCCAATTACATCGGGACCCGTATTAATAACATCTACCTGGATCTAAACAATCTCCCGCGTTAGACAACCAAATTAAGTCCTATTGTTGTCTATACCAGGACTAGATAATTGGATTAATGAGAGCTGAATGTCTGTACCTTAGTTAGGAAAACCCCTGTGTGAAGGACTGTGGTAGTGTGTATGAAGTATGGGCAGTTGTTAACTTTGGAATGAAATTTTGTTCTTGTGCTTTGTTCAATAACCTGCTAATGTATAAATTTTTATATGTATGTGATTTGAATATATTTAAAGGAGAAAAATAAGAATAATAATAAAAAAAATATATATTTTCTCATAATATGTTGTTGACTCTTCCTGGAATGACATAATTTTGCCGTGTTCAGCTTCAGTCACTGTGTTAATCACCCCCTCTCTCTATCGAAATAGGATCCTTTCATTAGGACCTCCTCTCATCAAGCGGCAGGGTACTTTCCTTGTTCTTTTCACAGTGGTTTTGTCCCCCCTTGGCCTGCCTGTATATCATTGAGTAACCCTACGGGGAGCCCCCTTCTATTGTTGTAGTACCCTCTGATGACATAGGGGGCTTGCCTAAAGGGTAACCTGACCTCTTTGGTGTTTATACCATGTTTGCAGGCCTTGCATTTGGCGCATTTAAAGAAACCCTTGGGCGATTTAAGCCACGTGCCACTGGGTTTGGCCTTGCAGGGGGCATTGTTCACTATCTCCTGTCTCATGGATTTTTGCCCTCCTGAACGTGATTTGGGGGTTCTTTTTGGTGAAGGTGCCAATGACTGGGTCGTTTCTGACAGAGTTCCTGTGTCTGTACACTATTTTTCTAATTTGTGTATGGTAGGCATTGAACCCTGTTATTAGTCTGGGTATCTGCATGCCGGTCTGTGCATTCTCTGTGTCAGTGTCATTGTTCCTTGGCTCAAGTTTTAACAGCTCTCTACGTGAAGTGTTGGCTGCTTTTGTCTAGCTTTGGAGAGAGTTTCTTCACTGTAGCCTCTACATGACCGTCTTTCACAGAGTTCCCATGTCGCTTGTTCTAGGCTTCTAGTGGTGCTACAGTTACGCTTCATGCGAAGGCATTCAGCATAGGGTATGCTCTCTTTCAGAGATGTCGGGTGATAGCTGTTCGCAAGCAAAATGGCATTGCCAGCAGTAGGTTTCCTGAAAGTTTTGGATTACAGTTTTCCCCCTTCCATGTGTACCTCTAAATCTAAGAAGTGTATACTGGTAGTGCTGACGTTACAGGTAAAGCTAAGATTGAGTGAATTGTGATTGATTTCACTAGCAAAGTTTAAAGCGCTTTCCTCTGTCCCTTTCCACAGTATGAAAATGTCGTCGATATAACGGACATACAGTTTTACATTTTCAGTGAAAATTGCAGCATGCCCCGCCATGAGTACTTGCTCCTCCCACCAGCCCATATGCAAGTTCGCATAGCTGGCGGGCAAAGCAAGTACCCATGGCAGTGCCCTGCAGCTGTTTGTATGTCAGAATATTGAACACAGATATATTATTGTCAAGACAAAATTCCGTCATTTGGACAATCATAAGTGAATGTTGAAACCTAGAAAGTGGTCTCTTTCCTAAAAAGTGGTTTAATGCCCTTAGACCATCAGAGTGTCTTATGCTTGTGTATAAGGTGTTAACACCGAGAGTCATAAGCAGCAGGTCTGCTTCCCAACCGACCTCATAAATTTTCCTGAGGAAATCCCCGTGTCCTTGATAAATGCCGGGAGAGCTTGCACAAACGGCTGAAGAAAGTGGTCTTTGTATTTTGAGGTGTTTTCGAGGAGTCCACCAATAGCTGCTATGATTGGTCTTCCAGGTGAGCACACTGGATCCTTGTGGATTTTTGGAATAAGGTAAAGTTGGGGTAGTACTGGGTAATCACATTTGATGTACTCCAATTCTTGTTTGGTGAGTAGTCCCGCAGTCCTCCAATCGTAGAGAGCCTTGTGGAATCTTTCCTTGATTCCTTCTATAATGTTTGGACTCACTCGGCTGTAGCATTCATTGTCTGACAATCGCTTGGTGGCTTCCATGTTGTACTGGTCCAGTGGCCACAGGACCACGTTTCCTCCCTTATCCGACCAGCGTACCACTACCTCCTGGTTTTGTTTGATCTTGATCATAAGTTTGTTATACTTTGTCATTTTGTTCTGGTTATTAGTAACAAACTCCCTACTGATCTTGAGGGCTAATTCTTTGAGGTCCTTTGTAACATTTTTAGCGAAGATGTCCAGGCCATCCTTTGGCATCATGGATATGAAGGTCGATCTGGGTTTAAATGGAGTTTTGGTGGTGCTGGCAGTTTCAAGGCCTGATGTTACTGCGAACTCGCATACAGTGTCGGGATTGGTATTGTCTTCCATATTAACAAGGTCATGTAATAGGGCCATATCATTGACTGTGAGACAGGGTCAAATTCACTATTCTCGTAGTTGTTTTTAGTTGTGTTGAAAACATGTTTTTGCAGTTTTAGTTTTCTCACGAAGTGGAAAAGATCTATTCTGGCCTGGACATAGTCAAAATTGTTTTTGGTGCAAAACGTCAGGCCAAGAGAAAGGATGCGTTCTTCTTCAGATGATAGTGCCATAGTGGTTAGATTAATCACTGTGTTTTCCGTGTCGGTGTATTCATTCATCTGTAGTTTCTCTGTCTGCGGGTGGTTTTGTTTGTCCTTTTCCCCAACGTCTGTTTTTTCGTTTTCTGATTGTTGGTTTTTTGCGGCATTGCTTTTTTCCTTTCTTGGTAGCCGCGGTCTCGGGCTCGTAAGTCTTTCTAGACGTAATAAAGCAAACTCTTGTGCGACTGTGGGTGCTTTGTGTTTCTCCGTAGTTGCCGTTTCCAAATCAGACTCTATTTCCGAGCTGAATTCTGATTCGCTTGGCACAGTGGTTCTTTGGGGCAATGTTGCAGTTTCTGACAGTTGTTGGCGTCGGATATTCTCGTACTTCCTGGAAAAGGTGTATATTCTCCCACTTATGTAGTCGTTCCTGTCTCTCTGGAATTTCACTGCCTTCCTCTCTTCGATTGATTGCGCGTGTGCGTGTGTGTATATATATGTATATGTATGTATGTATATATATATATATATATATATATATATATATATATATATATATATATATATATATATATATTCACGCTCCTGTTCGCACCAAATCGAACGGTTGCCACCCCTTTCATTTTGTGGTACTTGGTCCATCCCAAAATATTGTAACAGGTCCCTGTTACTACTGTGTTTGATGGCGAAATGCTGGGCTACAGGTGATGTTATATCTCTGTTGGTTATAGCCCGCATGTGTTCAAGGATTCTCAATTTTACACTTTTTATTGTGCTCCCTATGTATCTCAAATTGCAGGGGCACGTGAGACAGTATACCACATAGGGTGTCTGGCAAGTGATGAAGGAGCCGATCTTTTTCCTCTTCTTCGACCCTGGAAGTTCAAAGCCTAAGACCCTTTTGCTGAATGCACAGGCCTTGCACTTGCCACAGGGAAAGAACCCTTTCATCTCTGCTAAAGTGTTTGTCCTTGTTTTGGGGGCATCTAGATGACTATGCACCAGTAAATCTTTTATGGATTTAGTTCTCCTAAAGGTTACCAGCGGGTTTCTCGGGATGTCTGTCCCAATTATGGGGTCTGTCTTTAGGATGTGCCAATTACGGCGTAATATTCCTTTCAACAGATTGGCATTGTTTGAAAAAGGTGTTATCAAACTGAACTTTCCCTCATCTGACTTGCTTTTTGTGTGTTTCTCTTTTTCTTTCTCTTTCAGAAGTTCAGTTCTTTGAATCCCTGATACTCGTTTTAATGTTTGATTCAAGAGTTCTGGGCTGTATAACCTCTTTGCTTGAACCTATCGATGCTTTCCTTAGCCGCTATTTCGAAGTCCTCCTCTCGCGAGCAGTTGCGTTTGAGGCGCAACAGCTCCCCGTAGGGGATACTTCGTTTTAGGTTCGCTGGATGTCCACTTTCCGCGTGCAAAACGCTATTTCCAGCGGTTGGTTTGCGGTACAGGGATGTTATTACCTGGTTATCAATAATGCTGACCCGAAGGTCAAGGTAGCTCACTGCCACTGAGCTTACCTCCCCAGTGAATTTCAAATTGGCATTATTATTGTTTAGGTGGGAAATGTAGTCTTTGGCACTCTGTTCCGACCCCCTCCACACCAGGAAGAGGTCATCTATATATCTGTGCCATTTGACCACATTGTCAGTCCAGGCCCTGTTCCCGTCGGACCAGGCCACCTGCTCCTCCCACAAGCCTACGAATAAATTCGCATAGCTGGGAGCGAAGCAGGTGCCCATCGCGGTCCCCGAGATCTGTCTAAAGAGGTCTCCCTAAAAAAGAAAAAAGTTATTCAGCAGACAGAATTCCGTTAGTTCCAATAACATTGTACTTTGACCCGCATATTTCAAAGGTCTCTTCAACATGAAATATTCAATTGCTTTCAAGCCTTGCACGTGCTCAATGCACGTATATAGGCTCGTGATATCCATCACAATCAAAGTATAAGTAGGATCCCACACCAAGTCTTGCAGTTGTACAATAAAATCCTTAGTGTCCCTAATGTATGAGGACAAATTAAGCACAGATTGGAAGAGGAAGTGATCGATGAAGACTGACAGTCATTTGAGATGTCATCAGTGATGTCATCAGTGATGTCACTGACCATGTCATGAATGATGTAATATGTGACATCATCAGCAGTGGATTGCGGGTGCGCGATATATAGTCAGTGCAACTAACTATATATGGAATTTCATTGGTTTTATGTCAATAAAATGTCCAGCTAACTATATATGGTCTCTAACCTATGTTTTTTTCAGTGAATATATATATATATATCGCTCGACTCTCCCAAAATCCAAAAGAAAGAGGCAGCACTTGCGGATCAAGGTCAAACCAGGGTTTAATTAGAGGGAAAAAGAAAAGCACAGACGCGTTTCGGCGTGAGCCTTCGTCAGTGTGTAATATATTCACCACAGCAATTTCTTCAAAGAAAAACTCGCACTTGGGATAAACCTTAGTTTATTTCAGCACAGTTACGCGTTTCGACAGCAAAGCTGTCTTGATCACACATATATATAATGGGAAGCACAACATGAGAATAGTGTCCATAGATAATCTCATATTGGGAGGAAAAAAATTATCCATAAAGAGTGCACGCTACTAATGGCTCGGTGTAGTCGATCCAAACCAGCACCATCTTTAAACAGCTATTTCGAGTTCATTCAATATAAGTTATCGTGCCCTCACTTTGACTACGTAAAATGAAGGCGGAGTCTCTTTATCGTTGCTCCACAAATTCTGCCCACTCAATATACTTGCAGGAAATGTATCTTGCGTGCTTCTGTGAGGCTGTCTGGTTCCGAAAGCAGAATCGAACTGGACGCCTCATGGTGCCACAATGTATACTCCTTGCGGAGTGGAAAAACGAAAACACCTGTGAGTAGATGTGTGAGTAGTGTTGCGGTTTCCGGCGTTTGTTTAAGAACGTCACTGCCCCACGGTCACGCTATATTGGAATAGTATCCGAGTATCTTATATACAATCAATATGTTTAAATCTGACGTTTGCTCGAGTTTTCACATTGACGTGATCCTAGATTCTTTATATATCAGAAAACGGCAGCTCTTACCGGTATTACTGAATGTCAGGAGTTATATATAAAAATTATTCTTAAAATGGCAAAGTCAAGTAAACGTCTGTTATGAAATGGCATCAGTAATTCGGATCCACGCCATCTTTGAGTGGTGTTGGAATCCGATAATTCCAAACTAGGCATATGGATTTAATTGGAACCCATATTGAAGCCACATATATAATATTATTGGGGCTACACGAATATTGTATTCTTGGAACCCATTCCGATGCCACATGTACAATATTTTAGGGACAATATTCTTGGAAAGAACATGCCATTTATTAGCGCTCAGATAAGGTGAACAAGTTCCCAAATTTTGATAAAGCTGCACAATCCCAAAAATAAAAAATTTAGGAAGAGGGCAAATTCAATATCCGAGTGAGGGTAAATAGGGGCACTATCGTGAAACTGCCAACAAGGCATAAAATAAACTGAAAGTCTGCATCCAACATCACACTTCGGATAGGTGAAAAGGTGTAACAGACGTAAACAACTTGCCATATCTACACAGAGGGTAATATATAGTGAGAAGGGTACAAGTCATATTGACCCAAGGACATGTACAAGGCGAATGGAATCAAGTACCAGAAGAAAAACACCATCATCATGACAGAAGAAAATATCTACACCCAAATAAAACACGCACGGAAAGTCAATTTAGTCAATTCCAACCAAAGTGTACAAAAGTGGGGAAAGACTTCCAGAACATACTCCTATCCAGGCACAGTAGTCTCACAAAAAATGGTGACATCACTCAATGCCTGGGAAAAGAAACATTGCTATGTACAATCCAACCTGACTAAAGAGCAAAAGGAAGCAATTTGTGAATTGAAAAATCAACAAGATGCTATCATTAGACCAGCTGATAAGGGTGGTACTGTGGTCCTAAGAGCTTTACAAAACAGAAGGAAAAAGCCATGTATACAACAAGGAATGGTATCGCCAAATCACACAGGACCCTACAAGTCAAATAACACAGGAAGTCAAGTCATTGGTGAATGATGCAAAAGAAAAAGGAATATTGGGCCCCAAAGAAGCAGAGTACCTTGTCAAAAAATACCCTTGAGTACCTCATCTATACTTTTTACCAAAAGTTCATAAAGACGCTACAACACCCCTCGGTCGACCCATAGTGTCTGGGTGCGATTCTGTACAAGAGCCACTCTCCAAGTTCGTGGACGTTTTTCTCAAACCACTAGTAGTCCAAGTACCATCGTACCTCCGTGACACAATGGACTTTATCAACAAAGTGGAAAACTTACAGTTCGATCCTGCTAAGCAGCTGATGGTGACGATGGATGTCGCGTCGCTTTACACGCAAATCCCGCAGCAAGATGGACTGGATGTCCTCGAAATATATTTGGACAAAAGGCCCCATCCACATAGAGTCCCTACTGAGCTAATCCTAGCCTTTGCAGCATTAGCGTTAAAAAGAAACTACTTCTCATTTGATGACGAGTTGTTTCTACAGGTCAAAGGCTCAGCCATGGGCTGTCCTTTTGCCCCTGAAATGGCCATTCTATTCATGGGGCAATACGAACAAAAATTCGTATATAACAACAATCTGTACAAGGCTCACATCCAGAAGTGGCTGCGATACATAGACGACGTGTGGTGCGTCTGGAATGGAACTGTTCAAACGTTGGAATCTTTCCATGTATGGCTCAACAACCGCAACCCTGACATCAAGTTCAGCCTCACCTTTGATCCAAAAGCATCATCATTCCTAGATGTGGAAGTCAAGGCAACATCTGATGGGCTAGTATGCTCCCTATACCAAAAAAAATGGATAAAAACAATGCCCTACACTTCAAAAGTTACCACCCTCGAAGCCTCAAGAACAATCTTCCCTATGGACAGTTTCTTAGGGTAAGAAGAAATTGCTCTAGAATTGAAGATTTTGACATCCATGGTCAAGTACTGGTCAAAAAACTACAGGAAAGAGGCTACCCAAGGAAGCTTCTCAAACACTCCATGAAAAGGGCTAGATGGACGCCCAGGTTGCACCTGCTCGAGAAGAGACAAAGACCACTCACGCAGCGGATGGTTTGTGTATCCACATTTGGGCCCCACACACACCCTCTCCAGAAAATTATTCGCAATTCTTGGCACCTAGTGGAAGAGGTCCTTCCCGAAGTCGGATTACCCCTATTCACACTTAAGAAGAATTAGAGCATAGGGGAGCAGATCACATCCACAAGATCCCCCAAAAAACGTGATACTCAGAGTACCTTGTTCGGTATGAATCCGGTGAAGGGCTATCACAAATTTGGTACCTTTTCTGTGTGCAATCTAACAGTGGAAGGATCTCTGTTCACAGATGGAAAGAAATTCTGGCGGCATGAGGAACATACTAACTGTAAAATCAAGTATGTAGTATATGCTATCCAATGTCCGTGCCAAAATGTGTATATTGGTACGACAAAGAATCATTCAACATCGGTCCAGAATTAACAACAAAACCCTTACTGACCCGCTAGTGGTTCATTTTTTACAGCATTACCACAAGGCAGAAGAATTGAAATGGACTGTGTTATCAGTGATCAAAGTCGGTGGAGGCGGCAACCCAGAAATACGTTTGTCCCAGAGGGAGGCTTACCTCATACTGAAATTTGATACAGCCAACTCCGGACTGAACGATCTGTCCGAAGTAAACAACTTGTGAGACGCCTTGACCCGTCTCCACGCTAACCATTTAAGACAGCGCTACAATGCGGCATGTATGTCCGTTGTGGTTTCAGTTCAAAAGTTTCCCCCCCCCTTTTTTTTCCCCCAAACTGTTGCATTTTTCCAAAATTTTGTTCAAACTGTTGCATTTCGAGTGACCAGGTACCACCGGAGTATACCAATCTTAGCTCTCGGGTCCGCGGTAGACGTTCGCCGCAGCCGCTTCCGATCAGGACTACGTGTACCAGCATTCCCGGTTACACGCGGCCCCTTTAACTAAGTGTGAGAAGTTGGCCTGATATGCAGTGCTCACTATTCTAGTGATCACTATGTATCACTCCAGATGACCCTTATTGATGATTGGTTGTAAGTCAACCGTAGACCAGCTATCCTAGTAGCATGGACAAGAGCAGTCTTTAGGCTAGACTCTAGAGGGCGTGTTAAGCCAGCTGTTATACCATCACATATACCCCTTGAACACCAAGTGAAAGGACACCACACAAGTTGTTATGAAAATAAAATGATATTTATTTAGAACACAACAGCCCTGGACTCTTTATGAGGACAGGGCGCTAAGCACAATACACAGCTCTTATGAAAATACTATAAGTCGCACAATTTACACAAATGCCCGAGGGGCACGAAAAACCATATACTCTAAAAGTGGAATGTGAAATACTAGCAGGTAAGTAACTAGTCTCAAAGGCTTTAGGATCGCTAGGACTGGACTACTGAACCTTCAGATTACTAGCAGGAGGCCTAGTGAGATCGGGTGCAGAGTGTGCACTCTCACGCGGGATGCGGGACAAAGTCTATGGATGCTAGATTTCGTAAAGTTAGTGTTATCGGACGAATCCGACTAGATAGAGCTGAAACCAAAAAGGATCTGGACTCTTGGATAGTTAAGCTATGCTGGAGCACCGAAATGCTGAGGTTACCTAGCCTAGGGGCTGCGGCTGCATAGGGCTGAAAAGACGTCGGGAATCCTCGAGGCAGTCTATGGAGCCTTAAAGAAGTTGCTGGCAGGCGACCAGTGATGAAGTTCGATGTGATCCAAGCCTGGATCGGTGATGGAGGATACCTGTAAGCAGAGGGGACCAAGTTCTGAATCACTAGCCAGTGATTAGATGGGCACCAGGATAGCACCGGACAAAGTCACCTTGACCAGGTAAGTGGGCGACGCTGGGCTCTGCAGTCTCTCGGACCAGGAGGCGTTGTCGGCGACCAGGATGGAGGTGCGAGCTGTCCCACGAAGATATCTGCTGTCGACGTCGCTGGACCCAGGATTGGGGCAACAACTCTTGGCAAATGCAAGCCCACGCGGTGGACTCAAAATGGCGTCTGGAGTGGACCAGGAGGGTCCGGGGTGCTCCTCTGTTGGAGGGGAGTAAGGGTCAGTCTGGAGCAACCATACCGGCGTTGGAAATGTCGTCGTTCATCGTCAGGAGGGCCACAAGACAGCAGGCAAGTAGCCGGACAACGCGGTGAGCAGCAAAGAGCAGAAGGGCCCCACACAGATCTGGTGGATGCTGGGGGGCTAGACTTCGGTGCTGGAGCTCCTCAGGGTTAGGGCTTCTCAAACCCCAAAGCACTCACTCGAGGATCCCTCGGCGGTCGTGCTGGGCAAGCGTCGTGCAGTCTTGAAGATGGCCGGTCCCTCGGTCTCGTCACACCCACGAATCTCAGCTGGGCTGATGATGCAGGTAATGGTCAGAGGTGCCAGGGAAGCCGGGTCTCGTCGAGCTGGGCAGTCTTGATCCGGAGGAGAGACTTACAGCAAACCGCGATGCGTTTGGGTGGTGCCTGCTGTGCAGGGTGGCTACTCCTTAGCCACAAGGGAGAGTTTTCTGAAAGGTTCAAGAGTTCTTTCGTGGAAAGTCATCAAGATTCGGAATTATCTAATTTGGAAGGGTCCCCGCTCCCACCTTTATTCTAAAGAAAGGGGCTGGTACGGGACTAGGTCCTGCCCATGGGTGGGACCAGGAAGGGGGGTGGTTACACCCCTCTCCCATGCCGGACTTTCCCCAGCTCAGGAGCTGGTGTGCCCCTGGAACTGGTTCTAGCTGGCCTATGCATAGTGAGCACTGGGGTGCCACTTGCAGTCACCTTCCTCTAAAGCCCTGCCTACCCAGGATACACAAAACCCTGTCTGGGATGGTGCTAGCACCGCCCCTGACAGGAAACCCTTTGTTCAAGTTCTCCTTGCTGGAAGGACTCCCAGCAGCAGGAGGTCAGACTTGTGTCTGTGGTGGCAGCATCCATTTTGTGATGCTGAGGCTCGAGTTAACTTTAACCGGGGTTCACAGTTACACACATGTCGTGTCCCTCTAGAAGGGTGGAATGCTAACCCCGTCGCCAGAATTGGCGAGGGGTTAGTATTCCAATTCGTATGACACCTTACTCGACATGTTTTGATAAAGCGATACCAGAGTTGGCATATAACCGCGAGGATTATAATGCACTTAAGAGTATATGGTATGCGTTATCATGGAACAGCTATTAGGACTTTGTTCCGCAAGCTGCAAACGGGCTCAGCTCTTGCCAGAGCACCATCTCACACGATTCCAAGCACTCTGTCTTCAGGATTGTCAAGGCCTGCCATAGGAGTGACTGATAGGAATCTTTGTGTCCATTTTAGGGTTAGATATAGGTATACTATATCTAAAGCAAAGGGTTATTACACCACCTTGCCCCAGCTGTCGTGCAGCCAGTTGTGTCAGATTTAGATGGCCAGCCAGGGGTGGCACAATACATGCTGCAGCCCCTGGTAGGCCCTGGGTACACCTATGCCCTGTGTACAGGGACTGATAAGGTGGCCCAGTACCAATTGGTAAAAGCACCTAAGGTACATGGAATCCATTTTACAGAGAGAGCAGTAGGCCTGGGGCCCTGAATAGCAGGGTCCCAGGTCAACTAAGTCGAAAAACCAGCAAAACACCAGGCAAAAAGTTGGGGGTAACCATAGTTGGGTATCCACCTTCCTACACTAAGTCTCCCTTGCTCGCGGCGTGCTCATGCCAGACGCCGCCCGTGAGCAAACCGAGCAGGTCGCTCCTTCCGAACAGTAAGTTTAAACGCTAGTGACAGTGCCAATATGTGTGCATCTATGCAGCAATAACGAGCTGGTAGATTTAAATACACTCTCCGCTATTTTTCAGATAAGCTTGATTAAGAAATCTGTCAACAAACTACGAGGTCGGTATTCATGCCAGACGACGCCTGTGATCTAACAGAGCAGGTCGCTCCTTTCGAACAGTAAGTGTACACGTCAGTGATAGCGCCAATGTATGTTCCTTTATGCAGCAACAACGAGGCGGTAGACTTAAAAACACTCTCTGCTACCTTTCAGATAAGCTTGCTCACGAAATCTGGCAACGAACCACGAGGTCGTTATCTTGAATTACAGTTTCCATGGAAATTCCTCCACCGATTGCGTTCAGGACGCATTCTGATGTGAAGGTACGCTCTTTTTCCATGTATAACTAGTCTAATATAACGCTGCAGCACTTGTTACAAGCAAAGGTATTTATCTTTACTGTTGTCTGGCTACAGAATTCCGGTACTCGCGAGGCCATCTAACTGCAACAACACATGAGTGACGTTCAAGTGCCATGTTCAGGTACTTTTTGATATCATGTACTGAGTCTCGAGTCTGAGTTTTAAACCTTTTTAATATTTCCACACAATTCATACACCAACTTCCATCATTATTATTATTTACAGTTTCGGCTCCATCCAGTCCGTGTCCTGAGGAGAACCCATACTAATATTGTGGTTAGAAACGCGTTGACCCCAAGCCTGGGAAAAAGAAGAAGAGTGTCACTAGGGTCGTTCAAACTTAATACATTTTGTTATCCCTAGTCTTGCAATCCTATAATTCACTTTCTGATCCCCGGTTTAGTAAGACGGGCAGGCAGTGTTCATAATTTGTTTGTCCGCTTGTCTTCTTGTACCTAATACAAAGGACTGGGTCCTAGCGTGAATTAATTGTTAGGTATTTGATTAAATTGTTTTTGGTGATGTTTCTAAAAAAGTGATAGTATTGATTGTAAGGATTCTTGAACATTTGTACATTTATGCACATTTTATTTGTCTGTATGTATTTTTCACTGTTTGATGACGGTCTGTCTGATATATGTAAATCAAGTGATAAAATGTTTTTCTAAAAATATACAAAAATACTAAAATAAAATAGGTGATCCCCCAGACTGATAGGCTGGGTGGTATCGAAAATTCAAAAGTAAATCTGTCTGGCTATTTAGCTTGTGGCATGTAGCACACTATTACAGGAAGTGGACTTCCTAAAGATGTCACTGTGGATAACATCACAGATTGCATACAATCTAAGGTCCAGGGAGTCAATCTCTTGATTGGAACTGTTAATTGTAAGTCTTAAGTTAAAATTATTGACATTAAGATATGAAAAGTACCAATTAAGTTCTTTGTTACTGCCCTTCCAAATTAGAAAGACATAGTTCATATACTTGACGTAAAAGAAGATGTTAACAATCCAGTCGCTGGCCCAAGGACCCCAGGCATGCTCCATCTCATACAACCCCATAAAGAGGTTGGCATAAGAGGGAGCGAACCTGGAGCCCATGGCAGTACCCTACCTCTGCAAGTACCAAGTTGGTCCATGCATAAATGCATTTTGTTTCAGAATCATTTCTTACCTCTCTAGTAGCATGCGGGTATGTGTTTAAATAGGAAGTGAGTCAAAGCCCTGAGTCCAAGCCCCTTCTCAATACAAGTGTACAATCTTTCCACATTCATGGTCACGAATGTGAAAACCCCTTCCTCCCATCTGAAGTCTTCCAGCTTACACAGGAGTTCCCTGCTGTCTTTCAAGTAGGCGGGAAGGCCCTGAACAAAAGGCTGAAGAAAGGTGTCCACGTACTCCGCTAAATGTTCAGTGGGGTCACCATTGCTAGATATGATGGGTCTTCCCGGAGGAAAGGGACCGCTCTTATTTATTTTAGGGAGCACGTATATACAGGGATGTCTTTAATTCTGAGCCTACAAATACTTATATTCTAAGTCAGTAATAAGGCAAGACTTGTGCCATTCCGTTAACCTGGCATTGATATTTTTCTCTATGGTCATTGTCCGGTTGGAGTTCAGTTTAGCATAACAATTAGTCTGGCCTAACTGGTGCATGGATCACTAAACGAGAGTCATCTCGTATAGATTGGAGAAAAGCTCTTTCTTCTCTACTAATGATTGTTCGATGTAAACATTTCTTATTGATGGCATGACTATCTTCTAAATGATACAGGTCCTGAGTGACCCTTGATGAGAACTCATCAATCACTGACTTGGTGCCTCTTGGTGGAATAAATTTAGAGGTTTTACATAAGTCGCTATATGCTGTTATATCCTGTACTACATTTAAATTGTGCGCATGCTCAGCTAAGTCTCCTAAGCCATATTCATCATGCAAAGTAGCAATTAAATACAAAACATTGATATCTGATCTAGTAAATTATGAGTCGCATGGCACTGTAGTAGTATGATGACGTACAGAAGGAAGTTCAGCAAAAACATTTTTTTATTCCAATTTGCGTACAAATTTGAATAAATCCACGTGTACATTTTTAAAAACAGGTTTTTCAGTCAAGCAAAAATGTAATCCTTTACATATAACTGTGATCTCATGTTTGCTCAGGACTCTGGAAGACAAATTCACAACATTTACAGAATTATTGACAATTTCATCATTTATGCTGTCCCCATTGTGGTGCACAATCTCTTCTTCTTGTCCTGTATGTTTCCCATTCTTGCTTTTGTTCCTGCCCGTGTGTTTTTTGCCACCCCTCCTTGTTCTCCACCTAAAGTTTTCTTTTTGTTGCCCAAACTATATCCTTGAACCTCTCGTAAAAAAACAGAAGGTGGGTTTGAATCTGTCATAAATGTGCTAGGGCCCTCACCCGTGTCACTTTCTATGGAGAAGATGGAAGTGATGCTAGAAGAAATACTAGGGGCTCTCACTTCACTCGGGGGAACAGATTTAGATTTACCAATGACTTCATCATACTTCCTCGCGAAAGTAAAGATGCGTCCCCTTTCGTAATCATTCTGGTCTCTCTATCTTCTGTTTATTTCTCTTAAGGTAAACCTGATAATTAGCTAGTTCTTTCTTTAAAATGACATCATTGTTTTGAATCACATCGGGTTAGTGTCATTTTTTTTTTAAGACTTAGTTTATTGATTTTCTGTACAATACAATTAAAGATATATTTCTATCAGTAAGTCATTAGCAACCCGAAATTAACTGAAAATCCCCCCTTGTACATGGCTTTGGTCATGGTGATGTATCAGTGTCACATAATCATTGCATTCAAAGAAATCTTAAATCTACGTCAAATGTTCAGCCTCAACTCCCTTTTTTCAAAAACAATTTCCCAACTCCCCCCTCCCCAATTCCTGTCATCGACGCATTGGGAAATAATAATCCTGTCTCTGAAGCATGCTCAGGAGTCACTGTGTTGTTTCCTTCTTGATGTGCATGTCATGTCCCGGGGTTTACCCTATGTTATGGAGGGTTCCACCTAATCGTCGTGTGTCTCGGAATCCCGCAATGCCTGCACTAGTGTCTCCTAAGCTGTTGCTGCTTCCAATGCTTTATCATTGTTTAGCCTCATGCTTGCCGATATCGTAGCATACTTTCACTCTTTGCCCACTTTATGAACTCGCCCCTCCATCTCCTGCTACTAGGTCCTACTGTTGCCTTCCAATGCTTAGTAATTTCCCGCTTTGCTAATATGAGGCCCATGTCCACAAATGTACTCGTTATCTTGTTTTTGGATGTGTGGGGGACCCAATGCAGCACGCTAGTGGCCATATCAAACATCAACTGTCTTTCTGTAATTTCATTTAGTGTGGCCCCCACTTCCTGCCAGTAAGGTCCCATCAATGGGCATGACCAGAGCATATGATCTAATTCTACTTTTGTTTGGGCACATCTAGGGCATGCAGCCTACTCTACCTTAAAATATTTACGGATCCTACCTGGTGTCAAGTACGCTCTGTGGAGTATGTAGAAGTGCACGAGCTGGAATCTAGCATTTCTTGTACTCTTCCAGGCCCTGCGCACTATTTGCGTCCAGGCAGCATCAGAGATTTCTTTCCCTAGGTCTATCTCCCATTTTCCCTTTAGTGTCTCTAGGGGTGCTAGTCCTTCATGAAGCATTCTGGAATAGAGGCACGTGACCGCTTTTAACATCCCGGCTGCCATCATGGTGTATTGGCAAGCCATCGTTGTCTTAGGCTCCATAAGCCCTTCTTTCCAGTGCGTCTGCACCGCCCTCGTCAAGGCTGCATGCAATTAATATCCTCCCCTAGGGAGGTCAAATCTATCCTGCAGCGTCCGGTAGGGTAATAATACTCCATCTTCGTATAGGTCTCCTAATACTTGGAGCCCCGCATCTTCCCAGGTCTGCAATTGCGACCAGTCGCCGCCATGTTGCAAAGCCGTGGCTATTCCCAGCGGGATTTCAGGTGCATAGGGGTGTAGGACTCCTGCCCTGCGTTGCGATCGATTCCAGCACAGCCGAAGTGTTTTTTTCCTCCGTTAATAGATCTTTAAGGTCTAGTTTTTGTTGTAACGCTATAAACGACAGTACGACAGCGTGGTATACCCCTGCCTCTCTGTTGTTCTGGGCCTCTAAATTCTCTTGCAATTTCTTGCGTCAGCACCTGTAGCTGGGCTGCTAAATAGTAAAGTTCAAAGTCCGGGACTGCCAGTCCTCCCTCGGTTTTAAGCCGTATTAGCGTGGCTTGTGCTACCCTGTGCCTCCCTCCACCCCAAAGGAAAGTTACCACTAGCGATTTTAGTGATTTAAATATGGAGCTCGGTATCCATATTGGTAACGTCCTGAAATAATACAAGAGTCGAGGAAGCGCTACCATTTTTAATAGGGCTATGCCGCCTGTCACCGATAGCGGAGGGTGGCCCAAAAGGTCATGCTACTCTTCAAGGCTTGTACTCCCCTACCTATATTGCCCTCCAGCATGTCCGCAGCTCTGTGATAGATATGGGCCCCCAAGTATTTCAGACACGAGGGTTCCCATCGCAATTCCCAATTCGTGGTGGGCTGGGTTGCTCCTCGCCGTACCGGGAACAGGCATGTTTTCGACCAGTTCACCTTTAGGCCCGAGATGTTTCCAAAACCCGTGAGTAAAGTCCCAGCCCCCATCGGTGCCTCGTCAGCATCCTCCAGGTATAGAAGCATATCGTCGGCGTACAACTATATATACTGCTGATCGTCTCTTCCCCTCAAGCCCCCGTAGCAGGTCCCTTCCCGTATCTTTACCGCAAGTGGTTCGACTGCTAACGTAAATAGCAATGGGGAGAGCGAGCATCCCTGCCTCGTGCCCCGCTCAACTGGGTACTGCTCAGATATCAGCGTGTCCCCACTCTTACCCTGGCCACAGCTGACGTGTATAGCACTTTCGTCCATTGTATGAAGTCCGGTCCCAGGCCAAAGCGTCCCAAAACTGTGTTGAACGCCTTATCTATGTCCACTGATAATATCATTGGTTGTTGCGCCGCAGGATGGTCATCCTCCAATAGTCGCACTAGCCTCCTAATGTTTGCGGAGGTATTTCTCGTCGATATGAAACCAGCTTGGTCCTCATGGATCAATGTGGTCATAAAATGTAAGAGTCTGGTCGCCAACACACTACTTAATATTTTGTAGTCAGTGGTCAACATTGACAGCGGTCGACAGGAGGCTGTCTCTGTGCCGTCTCGACCTGGTTTGCAGTGGGATCACCAGCGCTTCTCTCATAGATTGGGGCAACTGTCCTAATTCCTTTGCTTCCCTATAGAGCTCTTGAAGTCTAGGTGCAAGGAGGTCTACATATTTCTCAGAAAATTCTATTGGTAAGCCATCTATGCACAGGGTTTGATAGCGGGCCATGTGTTTGATGGCTCTCCGAATTTCCCAATTCTTCCGCCTGCTCTTTATCTACTTCGGGCAGGTGTAGGTCCTCTAAAAAGGCGTTGATGGAAGGGTCCCCTGCTATTATTGTGCTTTTATACAATTCTTCATAATAGCGCAGAAAGCATTGCAGAATCTCGCTCTGGGTATTGACTATTTTACCATCTTCTGTGCTTAGCGCCAGTATGGGGAGCCTCTTTTGGCAGGGTTGGCCAGCCAGGCCAATAAAGTCCCTGCCTTGTCACCCTCCGCATGAACCCTCGCTGTATAGGCTTTTTTTAAAAAAAAAATTTTTTATTGTGTTTATTATGCAAAAATAAAGGCACATTACAAAGTGCTAAGAGCCATTTGCCTACAACCCATCTCGGGCCGGCAGTGGGCTGCCTCGCCATAACCATGGCGCATACAGATAGCAAACAGAAGGATATACAGATCAAGCTCAGGTCTCAGCAGCAGTGCGGGCCTGGCAGGACTACCCCCGCCTGCCAGTCCTATCTGTGTTGCGGTGTGCACTGTATATATATATATGAACAAAACTGTACATTTTTATCATTTTCTCCCAACCAATACCCCAACCCATGAACCCCCCCCATCCCACAACTGGTCCCCTGTTTGTGCTCCAAGTGTTTGTTAGTGTGCGTCTCTGTGACGTGTTTTGGCTCGTGCCGCATGCTACCTCCCAGCAATCTAGAGGGTGTCTCCTATTGTCTCACACAGCTACGGGTGGGATGTCATCTCCCGCCCAGTGACATACTATAGTGTAGGGAAGAGCCATGACCGAGTCATCCAGGCTCCATGTGAGAGTCACTCTCTTGATCTTCCCCCTCCCCTCCACAGATCCCTCCTCGTCCAGTCTGGAGGTTAGGTAAGTCTGGTATAGTCCCCAGAAGTTCTTGGGTCGACTTCGGGGCGGGAGGAGCTCGCTGTATGTGTCCGCCTGAGTGTTGCAGTACTGCATATCGCCAGTCCACCTCTTCAGTGTCGGTAGGGGGCCCCCTCATCCAGCATAGTGCCACTACCCGTTTTGCAAGGAGCATGCCCATGCTCACCAGCTTTCTCACTGAGACTGGTATCTCCCTTGTGTATCCCATCAGAGCGAGGGCCGGGTCAAGTACTAGGTCCAGCTCCACTATTTTGCTAATTTCTGCAAATACGCAGGCCCAGAACTTCTGAACACCCGGGCACCACCAGGCTAAATGCAGGAAGTCCGCCACTAGGGCATGACACCTCTCGCAGCGTGGCGTGTCCCGCAGGCCGTACCTGTGCAATCGCTCCAGCGTGTGGTACACCCGCTGCAAGCATTTAAAGTGGATCAAGCGGTGCCGCCCGTTCAGGGAAATGCGCCTGGAGGCCGCACAGCAGTACTCCCACATGCCGTCGTCAATTTGGGTCCCTAGATCAGTCTGCCAGGCTAAGCGCACCCTAGTGTAGTGCAGTGCCGTGTGCTCATGGCCTATCCTATAAAGCCTAGAAATCAGCTTCTTCGGGTTCTCAGTGTCTATGACGTATACTAGCTCCGGGACCTCAGGAGGTTCTTCCAAGTCGGGGCCCAACTGATCCAGCAGCGCACTTCTCACCCTATGATACTGGAAGCGTTGAAGCAAGGAGGTACGCTCCCCCCCGTGCGCGAGTTGCTCCCACGTCTTCACCCTGCCCTGCACAAAGAGATCCCCCGTGGTGCGCACTCCTAGTTCGTTGAGGGCCTTGCATACACCAGGTTCCGTCAGTGTTGGGAGCCAGAGCGCCCACTGTATCGGCATGTTGGGTGCATACAGCAGCACCTTGTCTTGACGCTGCAATATAGAATGCCAGGCGTGGTTAGTGGACTGCAGAGAGTCCAGCACGCCCACCCTGCGGTCCATGGGACCGCAGATGGTCGCTGGAAGTGGGGTGGGGTCCGCGAACAGCCGCTCCAGGATCACATGCGGAATGTCCTGGTCGCCATGAATCCAGGTGTGGAGATGGGAGGCCTGCGCAATCCTGTAATAGCGCTCCAGGTCTGGAGCAGCTAGTCCCCCTTGCTCGTAAGGTAATTGTAGCACCTTCCATTGCACTCTAGGTTGCTTTCCAGCCCACGCCAGTCTTATCAGTAATTTGTTCATGGTCGCAAAGAAAGCTTTCGAGAGGACCATCGGGAGATTATTGAAGAGAAACAGAAACCTCGGGAGAACAACCATTTTCATCATAGCAATTCTACCCATCAGCGACAGCGGAAGCTTAATCCAAAGCTCCACGTCGTCTACGAGTTTACTGTAGGCAACCCCGTAGTTCTCCCTCATCATAATGTCAGGATCCGTGTGGAGCATGATGCCCAGATACCTTACCGGTTCTGTGGACCATTGTAGCGGGTAGTCCATCTCGAAAGGTTCGGTGATTGGGGTCAGCGGGAAGGCTACAGATTTTGACCAGTTGACTTTTAGCCCCGAGAGTGCGCCAAACCTAACCACTTCCCTCAAGACAGAAGACAGGTTATTAGCGGGGTCTCTGACGTACAACAGGGTGTCGTCCGCATACGTGGATATGCCAATCTTGTAGGTAGGGTAGTTGATGGCTTCGTAAGAGTGGCATTCCCGAATTGCACACGCCAGTGGTTCCGCCACCAATGCGTATAGTAGCGGGGAGAGGGGGCAGCCCTGCCTCGTGCCTCTGGTGATGGTGATCGGCTTCGAGACCGAGTCCCCGAGTCTGATCCTCGCCGTGGGCATATGGTAAAGCGCGCCCAGGAGTTGGAGGAAGAGCTCCCCCAGCCCCAGCTTCTTTAGGACTTTACGCATGAAGGGCCACTCCACGGAGTCAAAGGCCTTCTCCATGTCGAGGAAGACCGCCATGGCTTTGGTATCATGCCTAGTGTGCTGCATGGCCCCCAGGACAGTACGGATGTTATAAGTGAGGTTTCTAGCTGGGATAAACCCTGCCTGCTCCGGGGCAACTAGCTCCGGGGCCACCAGTGCCAGTCTGGTCGCCAGGACCTTCGCATAAAGCTTAGCGTCCACGTTTAGGAGGGACAGAGGGCGGTATGAACCTGGAAGATCAGGAGGCTTGCCTGGCTTCAATATCGTGACGATGAGTGCCTCTCTCATCGAGGGCGGCATAACGCCGTACTCGCATATCTCGTCGAAGAGGGTGGAGAGGTAAGGCAATAGCTTGTCCTTGTATGCCTTATAGAAGGCCACTGTCAGTCCATCAATCCTGGGCGCACTTTCGGACCTCATGGTGTCCAGCGCGTCTGATATTTCCTCACGGAGTATGGGTGACATCAGGAATTCCCTCTGCCAGTTCTCGAGGAACGGCATTTTGATATAGTCTAAATAGTTGTCAATTTGGTCCTCCACCCCTGTGATCTTGGTGGTGTATAGGTCCTCGTAGAATCTCCGAAACTCCGCTAGAACGTCGTCCTCCGTTGTTACCCTCACCCCCCCTGGAGTTAGCAGTTCCGGGACTGTCTGTCTGCGCCTGGTGCCCTTCATTATCCTAGCTAGCAGTGCTCCGGGTCGTTCTCCCTCTCCATACGTGCGCGCTGTCGCATACTTCCCTAGATGTCTGACCTCCCTGTCTGCTTCCTCGTGGAACTCTTTCAGAAGGGCTTGCAAGGACCCATCCCCGAGCGGCGTGGAGTCCAATAGCTGTCGGCGTTCGCAGTCTGCAATTTGCCCCTCAAGACTCTTAAGCCTGTTTCTAATCGCTTTGTGGACACTGGAGTGTTTCGCCATGACTACCCCCCTGACGTATACTTTTAATGCCTCCCAGACTGTCCCAAAGCTGTCCACCGATCCTACGTTAGTAGCGAAGAAGGTATCTATGTCCTCCCCCAGGTCAGCCCTGAATGCCTCATCCAGTAGTGAATAAGGCGGGAAGCGCCACATGAACGGAGGTATCTTCTGCTTGGGAGTCGACAGTACTAGCAATACTGGGGAGTGGTCTGACAGGGTGCGGGGAAGCACCCTGCAGCCCCTGATCATGGGGAGCAGTGTGTGTGAGGACAGCCAGTAATCTATCCTGGTATGGATGTTATGATACGCGGAGTAGTGTGTGTATCCCCTCTTGTCGCTGTGCCTATCTCTCCAGACGTCCACCAGACCCAGTCGTACCATTTCAGCTTGCATCTGTAGCGCGGCCGCCGCTGGACGCCGGGGGGGGCCCGCCGACCTATCAAGTTCTGCGCTAAATGTGAAGTTGAAGTCTCCCCCCCAAAGCATTCTGTCTGTGGGGCACTCAGCACAGTGGTCCGCTACAGCCACATAGAAGTCAGGGGAGTCATAGTTCGGGCCATAGACGTTCATGACTAGGATGTCGTGACCCTTGCCTACGCACCTGTTCAACACAAACCTTCCTTCCGGGTCCGCTTTCAGTAGTGTGAGGGATAACTTGGATTTCGGATTGACCCATGTGAGTACCCCCCTCGTGTGTGTGGTGAAGCCAGCGTAAGTGGTGTTTCCCTGCAGTCCCCTATGTGTGAGCATCTTACTAGTGTCGGGCAAGTGCGTTTCCTGCAGTAGCGCCAGGTCTATGTGATGTCGGAGTAGGTACTGCAGGACCTTGCGGAGTTTCCGGTAGTCATTTAACCCCCTCACGTTCCAAGTGACGGCCTTGAGGGTCTCTGTATCACTCAGTAAGTCATCGTGTGATGCGTCAGCCATTGTCCTTAAAAGAGCACATCAGTGTCAAATCTCCTATGTGCACCACACCCCACAGCACGTAGCAGCCGCCGACGCCCTCCACTGCATACAACATTTCAGAGCACAGTTTGGACCCCCCCCCGAACATTTCTGAACCCACAACTCTCATCACCCCCCACCTCCCACAGTCAACCAACCCCAACCTGGTGTGACCGAGTTCCCTGAACCCCTCCCCCACACCCGCCTTCAATCCCATTAAAAACACCCCCAACCAGGCTCAAGAAGAGCCGCAGGCACTGTAAGCACTAGGGCAGAGGTAGCCTACAAAGGTACTTTATCGTCTACCGTCCGATCGGTCCTCACGTGCAATGTCCATAAGCTGCTCCTTGCCAGCGCCCCCATATACTAGTGCAGCAACGAGCAGTAAGTGCAGTGTCCTACCGACAATTACAGGCTCCACTATAAACATGGGGGAAAAGGTGTCGTCTCCCAATAAAGCCTTAAGAAGTTTCTCAATGAATAGTTCCATTTTACCCGTTTGGGTCGACTCCGCCACACCCGTGACGCGGATGTTAGACCGCCTGGAGCGCGCCTCCAAGTCTTCCGATTTCTCCTGTATCACCTGGAGTAGCCTCCCAAATTGCTTTCGATCAGCATCCCATTCTGTCTGCGCCTCCTCCGCCTCCGTCAACCTGCGCTCTGCCATGTCCAGCCGCTCCGCATGCTTGTCCACTCTCTCCGTCATCCGGTCCATCCGATACGCCAGGGCGTCTATCTTGGTGCCAATGGCTGACATACCCTCCTGTAGGCCTTTCTCCATTGTGTTGAGCATACCTTTTTATTTCTGCACACAGTCCGGCACTCGGGTCAGCAGCAGCCCCCGGGGACTGGGCAGCCGGAGGCTCCGGCACCTTCTGTCTCTGCTGGTCAAACGTGAGTTTCGACTGCGTCTTGTCCCCCTTGCCCATCGTTCCAGTGGCTGAGTAGGCCAGTGTCCGCAAGCCTTAGAGGTCGATAGCCCCCCAAATGAGCGATGAAGGGTCGCTCCCCGTCCGTAGGCCGGTACCGGGGGTCCGTTGGTCTAGGCTCCCTTTATGTATGGCGTGCTCAGTGGGGCCTATAGGCCAAGATGGCCAGTCGGCGATAGTCCTCACACAGGGTCGGTCAGCCCCAGGACGCCCCGAACCTCCTCAGCGTGCAGTCCTCGTGTCGCGGGCCCTTCGTCCCACAGCAGCCTCTCACTCCCCAAGTTGTGAGCCGCAACTTCAGGCGACCAGGGAGTCCTTACCGGCAGTGTGCAAAGGAGCTTGTGCTAGCGCGGGGCTCCGCCGGCGCCACGTGGGCTCAGCCGATGGCCACCTTTCAAATTCGCCTCACTTCTGGTTCCACTGGGTGCTCCGGCGTAGTTAGCGAGCCCTTCAGGGGCCCTTAGCTGTGTTTGCAGCGTGCAGGTGGCGCCGTGGGAGCCGCCGATCACGGGGCTCGATCAGCGTCTTTTCGCCCGTACCAGGCGGCCGCACGTCGGGTGACGCAACCCGGCTGCGTGTCTCAGGAGAGGCCGGGGATCTTGGCCTGGTCTGGCGTTCTCCGATCGGCGGTGTTGCAGGTGGATCCCGTGCCCGCACCTCGCCCAAATTCTCGTCGGAGGTCCACAGGGGGTAGGGGAGTCAGCCCCCGCCGGAATCAAACCGTGTTCGCCGCTGTTAAAGGATAAGTTACGGATCTTTGGCAACGCTAGCACGGAGCTCCGCTCTTATGCGCCCGCCATAGACGCCGGCTAGCTCCGCCCCCCTCGCTGTATAGGCTTTGTGGTCAAAGCTGCGTAAGCGTTCAACCTCTGCCGCCACTGCCTCCTTAGCCTGTCTTACCTCTTCTTGTAATTCAGGGCGTCCGGGTCTTGTTAGTTCCACCATTCGTAATCTATCATCAGCTATAGTCAGGTAATTTAAGAGCACTTTGCGTACTCCAGCGTGTTTCCCTATACAGATTCCCCCTCATGACCACCTTGAAGGCGTCCCACTCTGTTGCCCTCGTGGCCGTCGAGTTAGCATTCTCCGCAATATAGTTGGTAATCCCATCTTTCAGAGCATCCGAAAAAATCGGGTCATCCAACGTCTCCGGACGCAGCCTCCAGGTGGGTATACGCGAAGTTTCGGTCATCCGATGCAAGCTGACCAACTAAGGTTTATGGTCAGAAATTGTCCTGGTTAGATATTTGGAGTGTACGACGGCTGTTAGCACCGTAGGGGAGCACAGCACCGCGTCCAGTCTGACATGTAGTTCATGCATCCCAGAAAAATGAGTAGTCCCTATCCAGTGGATTTTGTTTACGCCAACCAAGTCCCATCTTGTTTGCCATTCCAGCCTACCCTTGGTCACCCTGTGTATTGGGGAGTCGGCCAATGGGGGATGAGATCTATCTAGCGATACATCCATGATGGAGTTAGTCGCCGCCCAGCACTAGTGGCCCCGCTAGGTATTGCGCCAAGCATCCTGACAGCCGTGTCAAAAAGCCTAGCGCTGGTCAACATTAGGTGCATAAACGCTGCAGAGGGCTATGTCCCTGCCTCTAAGTTTCCCCTTAATAGCCACAATTCTACCTTAATGGTTAATCATCTGACTAGTTAACTGAAACGGGACTCCCGCCCTCACCCAGATAAAAGCTCCTCTAGAAAATGCCAAGTATGTAGTGTTATAAATTTGGCCCCTCCACCTCCGCTGTAGCGCTACACCTTCAGCCCTGGTCAGGTGAGTATCCTGGAGTAGTGCTATGTGTATTCCTCTATGCACTAAATAAGCATGGATTTTATGCCGCCGCGTCATGGTATGAAGCCCTCTCACATTCCAGGTTATACATCTCAAGTCAACAGTGTCACCCATTCTCAAACTGTGGCCTATGCAACACTAGACATGCCCCCATATGTGCGTCGATGACTATCCCTCCCCAACTCACTCCTGAATTCCCCATACCGCCCACCCCCCCCAAGAACAGGACCTAGCAACAGCCACCAAGTTCCCATCAAAACCATAACACAATTCAACACACTTCTAAGCCCAGCAGTAGCCACTGCGGGCATTCCTTAAGGGCAATGAGGGGGAGCCGTGCACCAGGTGGTAGCTACCTTACTTTCACTGTTCTGAACATACCGCTGAGCCCCTTAAAAAGTAGCGCCTCTAAAAGTCCCCCCGCCCCCACATCAGCACTTGTTCACTCAACAATTTTCTCGACTCCTCACCCCAGGAAGTCCATTGTGGCTGTTAGTTCGTAATCCAGTCGGCCCACAAGTCCAGCTACCCCTCATCCAGCATCCCGTCGGCCGTCTCAGGCGTGACCTTCGGCAAACGGTCGCTGTCCGCCTCTGAGTGTTCAGTGTCAGATCGAGCATTTTCTTTTTCCGACTCTGTGCCATCCAGCGACTGAGGCCCCTGCGCATTCGACAGCGTGGATATCGCTGTCAATACATCCCGCGCGCTCCGCTTCCGTCTGTGATGAAGAAGGTCTTCTCAATCCCCGTTGTCTGTTACGAAGTCGTCGCGACTTCCGCGGCGGCAGTCCTCCTGTGGCGGTCTGTAATCTCTGCTCGGTTCCATCCTTCCCAGCTCTGTATAATTCTAGCCAAGCACAGGCGTCGTCTGGGGTGTCAAAGAAGAAAGTTTTGCCATCTACAATGACCTCAGCTTGGCCGGAAATAGGAGAGAGTACTGCAGTCCCTCATTGCGCAGTTCCCTTTTGATGGCCAAAAAAGAGGTGCGACGTCGCTGGGTTTCGTAGGTGTAGTCCGGGAATATATTGACACAGCTATTTTCCACTTGGTAGGGGCCATTTACTCACGCCTTCTGTAGAACCAGATCCTGGTCTCGAAAATGTAATAGCCGAGACACCACTGGCAGCGGAGGCCGTCCCTGCAGGGGTGGTCTGGCTGGCACTCTATGGGCCCGGTCCAAAGTGTAGAAGGTAGATAATCCCTCTGTTGCCACCACAGTTGTTAGCCAAGTCTCAAGGTATTGTACCATGTCCGATCCTTCAATTTTCTCCGGCAGGCCCACTACTCGGATGTTGTTCCGGCGATTGCGCCCTTCGGCGTCCTCTGCTCTTTCTTCCAGCGCAACCACGCGCTCCAGCACGTCAGATGTTTTTGATGTCTTTTTGCAGCGGTTTGATGATCTGCAGCGTTCCCTCCACTGACGTGACCCTGTCAGCCATCTTGCCATGGTCGGCCCTCAACAGGCCCAGTCCCGTAGCCACCTGCGCTATGTCTTGTTGGAGCGCTGTGCGGGTGTCGGTTATTGCCTCCAGAATCTTATCTAGCTGTTGCTGCAAGTGGGGTTCCCGTGCTTGCTCAGACTCCCTCAGTTCTTCGCGGTCTGGTAGGCTCTCCTCCGCCGGTGGTTGAGTGCAGCTCTTATTCCCTTTTAGCTTCCCCATCATCAGGCCCACCCAGCACAATCAGTACTGATCCCCTCTTGTTGGTAGAGCTAACCAACCGTTTTCCAGGAAATGTCCCTTGTCGTCGCTCCCTACGGGCGCGGCCCTCCACCATGTTCTACAAACTATCTAGCAGGGTCTAGTGTCAGGCGCCGGTCGGCATAAGCAGGTAGCGCGTCGCCCTAATTGATACTGGGTGTGGCCACACGTGGGCAAGCACCAGTGGGAATCACCACCTGGATCTCCACTCACCGCTGCTCTGGATGCTCAGCTAGAGTCCTCCTGGGCCCATCAGCCGGAGGATCAGACGGCCGCCATCTTGAATCGTTCCCTAGAGTGTTAGGCCTGATTTGTGCCTGCCCTCGGGTGCAGTCCCTGGTGTCGGCGCTAGACCCCAATATTCGTTTCACCCCAGTGGTTCAGCTGTTCTGTGGTCCTCACAGTACACCCAGCCGTCCTTGCTTCTGGGCCGCTCCTTGGGAGACTGGGCAGTCACGCTCTTCTTGCCTCCACGCTCCTCAATGGGGCCCCATGGCTCCACTTCAATCAGGGCCACTCTGTAATGCCCAACAAGCGCTCCCCGCTCCAGCGGCCGCTCCCTATCTGTCTTCCCCGGCCCACCGGTATCGGTGACCGTGCCTTAGCTGTCCCGCCTTGGCGCTGGCATGCCATGCGTTTCCCGGGTGTGAGCGCAGTACCTCGCGGGGTCAGCGCTGCTGCAGGCAGGTTTCTCCTCCTCTTTGTGCGCGGCGGGGCTTCGGTAGGCCGCAGGCTGGGGCAACAGAGAGAGAGCATGCGTAGTTCTCTGTGGGTTTCATCCGCCCTCTCTCCCACGATCGGTAGAGCGCTGTCGCCGCCCCTCCTCCGCCGCTTGGTCATGCGGCTCTCCGGGTGGGCCCTATCGCCGGTGTTGGATGAACGGGAGCTTCTTGTGCCCCGGGCCGTCCTTCCTGCGATGTTGTCCAGGGCGTCAGGCCGCATAGTATGGACGCCATTTTGGGGCCATCTCTCGCGGCGCACCGGCCAGCCTGCGAGCTCACTTTTGCGGGCCTTCCGAGTCGCCACCACCCTCGATCTGCAATCACGAGGGGAGGCCTCCGTTTCCCCCATCACCGTGGGTGAGGTGGGGGTCTCGAGGTTCAGTCGATCAGGATTAATACGGGGTGGATTGAGGAGCTCTCCGCTTAGGCAGCCACCATCATTGGCTGCAAGCCACGCCCCCCTCAGATGTTAGTGTCATTAATTTCTTTTTCCAAAATCATTATATCCTCTCTCATCTTCTTTTTTTACTTTGCGCTCTGAATTCAGTATTAAGATATCCATCATTTTATATGATGGTGCGTATAATCCCTCCCTCCACTCTCCTAGAAGATCTGGATCTAAATCCTCATAGTTGGGGGAAGATAAGGATACGCAACCCGTGGGGATTCCCTTATTCTCAAGATATGTCTTCAGAGTAGCATCGTCCCACCATTTGGTGAGTTCCTGTTTCTTCAATTTTTCTAAGCATATAAACTTGCTCTTCAAACCCTTGTTCTTAGATGGTTTGTGTAGATTGTACTACACTACTTTCACATTTACCAAAGAGGTCTCCTATTATCTCCTATCTGTTGTCATCAAAATCCATTATAAACTAGTGAATAATGCCAATGTACAGGCAGTGCCAGGAAGCCCAAAATGTACACAAAGCTCAACACACATGGAGGGGGGTCAAGGCAAAAGTCCTGCACCAGTCAATGTACCTTATCTAGGCTCTATTTCACATCTTGAGATTGGTTCAAAGGGCCTGGGGCATGACCTCCATATGCTCCAAGGAAATGACATACAAGTCTCCAGCACTCCAATAAGTAAACTGAGTAAAGATTGTTAGTTAACCATAGTCGCATGTTCCTCAGTTTTTATTTACTTAAATGCAGTATGTAGCTACTTCGTTTTATTATGGAAAAAAACGTAAAACGCTTTCTGGTGAGACCATTATGAAATATTTCACTGATAAGCTCTGATATCTTTGACAAGCGCACCTGCCTGTGGAGATCAAGCAAGCTCTCCATGTGTTTTCATGTTTTGGGGGAAGTGTGGGGTAAAATGTTTTAAATTGTTATTGTGAGATTAATGTTTTTTTTTCTCTCTTGCTTTGACTTTGTCTCCTTCCTCCAGCTGGTTGGGACCGATAAGTGCTTGTCAACTATCAATGAAATGGTCACGGAGGCAAAAGAGCAGGCTGGGCTGGACCCTCACATTCCCCTTAAATCACTGGTGAGAAAATTGTTCTGTACTTCTCACACAGGTAGACTTTGACTCTCACAATATCTTATTGCCGATCTCCTCTTTATACCAATCTAAAGGCATGCTCTTCACTTTTACCTATATTAGCCGATGTATCATGTTTCCTTGTAGGTGTACAGGATTTCACATGAGCTGCTGGGCTTCCATACACCCACTTTTGTGGAGTTAAGAAAACATAAGAGAGCTTAAAAGAGTTTGACTGAGTAATTTGGCCTCTAGTTCTGATTGCGGGTATACTTGATTTTGCCTCTCAAAACAGCAGAGTGGTAGAGTTTGCAAGGGTACGGACATTCCCTCTTATGAAGAAAACGCACAGACAAATCTCATACAGATTTTAATTGGAATGAAAAAAAAAAACATTCATAATCAAAAGATGGGTGATATGTACTTCCAAAGACTAAAACATTTCTGAGACTTGAAAAAGGGTTAAAAATGTGAATATGTATCACCATCCCTGTGGAAAACTAGTATGTGAGAGACTAGGAAGTGAGCGAGTAAAGGGAATTCACTAAGAAGAGACCGTGAACATAATCCACATGAGGCTGTTTCTTGTATTAACCCCTTCGATGCTCATGACGAGCTCAGCTCGTCATGAGGCACGGTTGAGCTGTGCTGATGACGAGCTGAGCTCGTCATGAACAATGGGGATCATCAATAGTCAGCACAGGAGGGGAAAAGCCATAGCAGCCAAGAGGTTAAACTTGTTGTGTAAACTCATTTTTTTGGTCTAATATTCAGCTTGTTTTAACACATTTACACTTTTAGGGATGTTGGGGTACTTGTGAAGAGCGTGAAAGTCACCTCAACGAATGCCTCAACAACCACCAACTGTTTACTGGAGTTTTTCAATGCTCCCTGAACCTGACCCTCTTTAAGGCGTACATGATACCTCTAGCCAGCAACATTCGCTCTCACGATATCCGCGTCCTCTCCTGCGCGATGACATACAACTCATTCTCTCCCTCACGTACAAAACACCCAGTACCAGGGTCAAGTTCAATGTCTGCATGACATAAATCGCCCACTGGATGTATAAAGCTGAACACCGACAAGATCCAAATTGTGATCCTCAGGAAGCGCACATCACAGTGGGACTCTACGTGATGGCCACCAGAGCTAGGACTGACACCCACCCCCACTTCAACAACCTCTGGGTAATCATCAACAGGAAACTCGACATAACAGTCCAAGTCAATGCCGTCCCCACCTCATGCTTCTAAACCCTTAAGATGCTGAGGAAGATTTCCAAATGGCTCCCAATCAGCATTTGTAATACCATCCTGTACCTCCTTGTCACAAGCAAGCAGGAATATGAGAACACTCTCTTTGCCGAGATCAACAAAAACTTATCAGAGAGCTGGAGACCATTCAGAACTCAGCTGCCAGAATCGCTCTCGATCTCCCATGCCACACTCGCTTAACACCGCACCTGAAGGAGCTCCACTGGCTCCCCATTCACAGACAAGCACAATTCAAACTCCTCACCCACACTTTCAAGGCAATTCATAACACTGGACTAGCATACCTCAACAATTACATCTGCTTTTACAAACCTTCCAGACACCTCCCCTTGTCCAAACTACTACTTGCACAAATTCCACTCATGTGGAAAACCAGATCTGGTGGGGAGCCTTCTCCTACATCTCTACCAAAACATGGAATGACCTAACCTTCCTTTACACATAAGAGCCTGGTCCTCACTTCGTGAATTTCGCAAAAAGCGGAAGACCTGGCTTTTCGAGTAGTCCCACTAGGCCCTAGTTGTGCCTAGACTCAAACCTGCTCAGCTCAAGGATACCCTCCTGGGTGATGGTGCGCTCTAGAGATCTGCGTAACATTTGACCAGGGTCAGGATCATCCGCTGTGGGGTAGTGAGGAAGTTGAGTTTAGAAAACATAATTTCGTTTACCTTAGATCACCCCTCCTCCATTGTTGCAGCCCTTTTGACAGGGCTCTCACATCTAATAGATTTCTATGACGAAATTCTAATTTTTGTGTTGGTATCGCGATTGTGAGTCTGAAACTAGGTGATTCGTTCCAGCCTTAGAATAACCTCTTCCAAATAAGTGATTGGCCAAATTGCCCTTCCTAAATACCAAGTACAGAGGAGACATCTTGAATTGACCACTACTGCATCCACAATGACAATTAAGATAAATAATAAAATGCTCTCAAGTAAGTCATTAACCCACCTTCCCTGAGACAAATGAGCAACCAAATCTGTAGGAGCGTCATGGCTTTGCTCCTGGAAAACCAAACAACATGCAATCATGCACTTTCATGAGCCTCCAGGTACACCATCCACCATCAGACGATCCTTTGAGAGCTGCTTCATGTGAGATATGCTAGGGACATGTGCAGGCCTTTGGTATCCATATCTAGAATATTTCTTTGTTCCTCAGTAATGAGTGATCAAACAAAGCTGAGGGAAGAAATATAAGCTTGTTGTGATGAACCAAGTGCCACCTGTAGATGCAGGTTTAAGCTGACTTATTATGGAAGTAATGGGAAACAAGACATGAGCCAGTCTGCTTGACTGTGGTTGCCTGTTTTATGCTGTGATCCAGAGAAGAGGTCACTCGGGTTGTCAGAACCCGGAAGGACTAGTCACACGTTGGTGAGCAGCTCTCAAGTCTCCGCAGTGTTATCAGGATGAGAAAGGCAGCGAGTGACCAGCTTCAGCAGTGGTTTGCCTGTCTCCACACTACACACAATTGTAACTTTCTCTGTTGATAAGAGAGGACTTAGTTCTCTGTGCTTCCAGTGTCCTGGGTCAAACTAGGAACATGTTTTTGATCTGGGTATTTGGTATGTTAAAAAACCTCTTTCCAGCAAAAAGATCTGGCCTGAAGTGCTTTTGCCCAAGGAAGGTCAACACAAAGCTTTTCCTACGCAGTTAATTTTACATGAATCCAAACCAGATATGTACACGGGGCTTTATAATGGTCTCAGGTCAAAGGGGGAAAAGATGCATGTAGGGACATGCAAGAAAGATGCTCGGAGTACCACTAAAACACGTTGGGGCATCCTAAAACCTTAGGGACTATATTTCTACATGGGGTACCCAAGTACTCCTGTATTCAAGTACTACTCCCTTATAGTTTACATTTAGGATATTGAGCGGCCCAGTGGTAACAGGCAGATGGATTTATACAGGGGGTGCCAGTAGGTAGTTGCCCTACTACAGTGCGTGCTAAAAGACTGTACCTCGTGTGTATAGCTCAGCTGACAGCTGTCATTAGGCTTGTCATGTTAAATAGAAAAAAAGACGAAAAAAAGGCTTGTCATCAATCAAGTCAATAGGGGAGAGGATGTGGCCTGACAGCTAGGGCGGTCAATCTCAATTCTGGAGAACCGAGTTTGAGTCTCGGCAATGATGCTCAGCATCCTGCGATTCTGGGCAAATAACTTAATCTCCCAGTGAATGTGTCCTTGTGTAATGCAACTAGTGCTCATGGAAAAGCGCTCTGATACCTTCGGGTCCAGTTTGCACTGTGTAAAACTACAAAACAAATAAAATTCAATCCTCTGTAAAGCGCAGCACTGTCACCCCTAGGGGTATCTAGGCACTGTGGGTGCAACGTCTTAGTCAAAAAAACAGGTCTTGAGTTGCTTTCTGAAGTCCCCCAGGATGGGTGCCAAAGTCTGTTCATAGGGATATCTATTGGTAAAAAAACATTATGGGTGGAGTGCTTGAATAAATCTCACCCACTGGAGTTACTTGGTTCACATTCCAGTCCATTGTGTTTTTCACCCACTATGCAACTCTGACTGAGACCAGCCATGTTCAAATCAGCCTTGGTCCTGCTCAAGTAGGACTAGTCAAGACCAAAAAGACAGACAAAGTGTCCTCTAGATGGGAACGGTAACAAACCATAGGCTAACAAAGCAACTCAAGATGATTGTCTCTTTTGGGCGTCAGCCTCTTGAAGGGTATTACCTTTTCAGATCCAGACTACTTGGCTGAGAGTTTCAAGCTGCTCTTGCCAAGGTCTTCTGCTAGATGAATGAGTGATTATGAACTTTCATATAGCGCACACCACAGAGTGTTCTATTGTCATTGAAATGAGGTGAAAACGCTTTCAGTGGTTCCTGCAACCAGTAAAATCCAAGACAAACCCTTTTAGATTATACAATCTTGTGGGAGCCGCTACTATCCAATCTCAGCTCTGTCAGCTAGAGCCACTCCCGGTGAAGATAATGCACCCTTTATGTTGAGCGCAAGCATGGAAGTTAGAAAAGAGTTGCCCAGAGATTAAGTCCATTTGTTGCTTTGTACCGTGTAGTCCTCGGGCTATAGTCCACTATTAATCCGGTGGTGCCAAGGCATATATTAAGCCTGTCCTAGGTAGTGTTTGCTCCTCTGAAAGAACAAACCCCACAGATTCTTCTCCTTCACCGAAGGCCCACGTGGAAGATCCTTCATCTAGGCTTCCATGTCCTTTGCAGGATAACTTGATTTTTTTTCATTGAGGATGGATTGGGAACCATCTGACCGCTGTCACTCGAGATTTCTGACCTCCAAGAGTGGCAGCCTTAGGATGCTTCTGCTGTTAGACCTCCTAGTGGTCTTGGGTAGATTGAGTAGATTGCTTTCAGCACCATGCTCCAGGCACCCAGCCTCTTGTCTTGGACTTGCGCTATGGCATTTGGACGCATCCCTTGCAGGTTAGGAGCCTCTGATTTCTGAATGAGTTTTGTCAAATTTCTTTGTTACGCCCATCGGTATCTAGTAACTGTTAAACCTGGCACTCTGCAGAGGTCTTGTGCCTTGATTCCTGCAGACGGCTCTGACTTTTTCTCCTGACTGGTAGGCTACCTGAAGTGTGGCACAGGCAGATCTGATGCCTTGCTGGCCCTAAAGTCAGAGGCCTGTAAATCTCTGGGAGCAAGTTTTCTCTGGGGATTTTGTGACTTCTTTTCCACGGTGTCTGCTCTGATAGCAGCCTGTGCTCTCATAGCCTTCACCAGATGCCAGCCCCCAAGGTCATAGCAGGCAGTCCACGCTGTCTTACCACTTGCGTTTAGCTCCACATTGTCAACCAGGTGCTTGAATCACTTACAAGCGTATTGGTTACCGGTCAGTAGAATCCATAGTACCGACAAGGGTACCCTGTTTTCCTTGAAACCTGGGTAGTATTCATACAAATAAAACAGTCTTTTAAAAAGAGGGTGCTTTTTATTGTTTCTTGAAGGACTGTATAGTTATTAAAGAAGTTCTATGTCAAAATAAATTCTGGGAAAGCAAAATGTCTGGATTCCTTTCAAACTTGAGCTATTTCAAAATCCTGTAGAGCCCTGTTTTTTGTAGTAGACTATATAGCTCGCCTTGGACCTGCCCACTACAAAGACATCCATAATAGGCCAATTTGCACCAGTGCCCTGCACACCAGTACACTTGGTAACATCTACCCGGACAGATTTGAGATGGTTCTAGCTGTTGGAAAGGATTTCACATTTGCTAAGCTTCTTTGTCATTTCAGTCCTGCACTATTACTAAGACACCATCAGAGCATCCTCCTCTAAACAGAACCGTATCCTACTGCAGAGATGTTGAAGTAATGTTTAAGTGGCCACCCCTATAACTAAGCTAACTTTGATCCCCCCACTGTCATCTGCACCACACAAGTTCTATTTTGGCCGCTTGTTTAAAAGCTTGAAGGACTTGCATGTGTGCATCCAATCATTCTGTTGACACACAAGTGTGTATCAAATAGTCACAAGACTACGCTCCTACAACTTACCCACAAAAGCTTTAAAAGGCAAGTAAAAGTATGGATGTGTGACTGCTTCCTGCAGCTTTAGAACTCCAATACCAAGCTTGTTTATTTATTTATTTATGGGTTTATATAGCGCTAGAATCGACTCTCGAAGGAGTATCTCTGCGCTCAGAACAACAGAAGTGGGAAGTTGATGGTCCTAGAATGTTCACTGAGTTTGAAACAAAAAAGTTTTTAACAATTTCCTAAATATAATGTATTCTGTACATGACCTGAGGGTGGCAGTAACTTTGTTCCAAAAGCGAGGGCCAAGGTAAGAAAGAGCCTTTCCTCCCAATCTTGCCCTCCTAATGGGGGGAACTTGGAGAAGAAATTTGTTACTGCAACAGAGAGCACGTACTGGAACATAGGGTATAAACTTCTCCGCCAGATAAAGGGGGCTCATATTTTGGAGAGCTTTGTGAATGACACAGTATGTTCTCTTTGATTCTAATGATTACTCCAATCTGTTTTCCCTACCTGTTCCTGAGATCCTCAGTCAAATTTTGTCAGACTCTGTGACAAAAATAAAAGTACATGTTTACTTCGAAACAGAAGCGAGTGCCCAGACTGGATCTGTCATTGGGAATTGCTTTCACCATCTTATCGAGTTAAGCCCTATGTTCCTTTTTCAGTCCTCTACACAGAAGGTACTGGTTGTAGGGACAGAGGTAATTTCCCGACTGGCCTATTGTAATAGCTTCCGGTTTCAGCTTTCTTGTCCAGTTCAATGTTTTCAGCAGGTTCAGCTTGCAGATGTTTGCATTATATCGGGCATAGGGCAAAGGCGGTGTGTGTCTCAGCTCCCTGAAAATAATTACTTTGCTTATCATTCCAGGGCATCATTTCTGTTAAACTTAGCTCTTCAATGTTCTAATGTGTCAAGAAACTAGCTCAGTGTTAACTAGAGATAAGGATCTCACTTTAGCATCCGCTGGGCTCTTAAGAGGTCACAATCAGCTATTGATGTCTATATGCCAAGTCAAGCCTTCTTGTCTCAGTTTCTACTCTTTGGAACTCCCTGCCTTACAGACTAAGGCACATGCCCTCCTTGACCGTCTTAACAAAGGCCTTCAGTGCACTTGTTTCTGCTAACTTAGGTGGCCTATTCATAGAAGCCACCAGATAGTGTGAGCACTAGAAATACCATAAAGCAATCAATATAAAGCAGGGGCAATGGTTTAAAATGGGGTACAATAGTTGAGCTTATGAGTGACTACATTGAGGGGTGCCAGGTGAGCTGGGCCGATGACTTGTAAGTTACAGCGATCCTTCAGGTAGTGTTTTTGCCTCCAGCGAGGAGCCATCATGCAGTCTATAAATACCAAAGTCCTGCTCTCTCTCACACACCTTCAAAACGCAAACCGATGCAACATATTCCAGCTGTGAGCAGAACTGCTGCCCACTAGGGATGGGGTTTACCAGTGTGCACTCAATATGGGGATAGGTTTAGAGAACTGTTGGGAGAGCAGAGACAACCAACAGGTAAGCTTTGGTATTCCGGAGCCACAATCCTGACTTGAGTGACAGTTGGTGAGTGGCGTGTAAGGGAGCCTTGGTCCATATGACATTTGGAAGAACCTGGAACACAAGGGATTGGGGAAGATGTTTCAGCACTGCACCAGGAGCAGTCCTCTCTTTGTGGACACAAAACACAATGCTAAAAAGAAAGGCAGAGGCTAAGTTGCCAATTCCTAAGGAAAATAGTGCAGTAAAGTATATTTTGAATAGCAATAAATAAGTGGTGACCTATAAATATCACATAAATGGAATGAAAAGCAATGTTTCACTGCAGGTGTAATATGAACGAGAAAACACCAATTAGCACAGACCTCTTTAGTTGTTGCAAGAATCATTTACATGTGTGTACTGTTATGTACAAATAATTTCTTGCGATACCACCACAATATTTTATAGCTTAATTAAAAAACAAAAAAACAGCCTTAATTCATCGGTTTCTTAGTGTGGGTGGTCGGCGGCACCTGGATGCCGCTGGATGCATTGGACTCTAAATTCCCTGTTCCCCATGACCACAGTTAGATGTGCCAGACATTCATTCTGCTGTTCTTCTGTGGAACGTTTTTATACATTCAGGTATGAATGTATAAAAAGTGATTTATATAGCACAAACTAAGCTACAAAGGATTGGGGCACTGTATGTAATTGTGGATAGGGCTCATATGTTACTGAGGGAAGGCAGTGTTGAAGCACGGTGGTATAGTATCCATGGGGATAGCTTACTCGTGCAACGTATGACGACTTTCTTTAGTGCATCCAGTCTAGACTGAATTGTCTCAAATATAGAAGTGGTGGCAGCAAGCGTTACAGATTTGACTTTAAGTTCATTGTGATGCAGGGGATGTCTCTGAGTGGAGGAGAACAGAAAGACGCCATCCGCAAACTTTTGGACGAGCTACGGCAACGTTTTCCTAAACTCAGTGAGAATTACTACATCACTACAGATGCCATTGGTGCAATGGCCACAGCCACCGGCCACGGTAAGAGTTAACTATTGGATGTAGGGACTTTGTATTGGCAACATAGTATTCATTTCAAATACTCAGCTTTTCATGTTTTTATTACAGTTAAATGTGTGCATTGGATAATATTATGTAGAACATTAAATATTACAATTACATCTTAACTGTGCTCCCCCAGTAGGGTAGACTATATTTTTTGGTAGACTAGCAAGCAATATGAATCGCGTAAGTAATCACCTGTTCCAAGGGTGTCTAATACATATGCATCTGGACAGCTCCACGAGGGTGATTACGTCTTTGTCTTTTAGTTTTTTTTAACAGAGTAAAGGCGCTTTTAAATTGCATGAAAAGTGCTCATCCATTGAGAAAAATGTAAATCACAAGTCTTAGGCTAGGTTTGGGACTATGCACGTTCTACGATATGTAAACTAGTTTTGTAGCATGATAACTTTTCTGATTATTGGGTCTCCATTAGAGTCCTCATTAAAGACGTGCAAATCTTTTATCCCTTTGCTAAATCTTTGCAGTCCGATACATATTCTTAATACTTCCTGTTTGAACAACACACAGTTGAAGCGGTTTCTTAACTCTGGTTTCATGAAGTGCGCTTTTAGATTGCTGCACTTTAACACAGCAGCCGCTTTAAGCTGATCTAGGATGGCAGGAATTGTACAGGCTTTATACAGATCTCTGAGAAGGACATTGTGGTCTCCGGAATCTGGCGTGTAGGTGAGGGAATAGAAATTTTATTATGGTCAAGTGTGTCCCCCACTCGCACCCTATTCACGTACTTATGCCCCATGTATGTCCATGTTACCATGTAATTCCGTGCCCGTGCCTGTCATAATAATGCCCCTGCATTTACGTCTAATGTTAGCATGTCAGTTATTAGGCTTCCTGTGTATGAGACGTTAATTCTGCATTAAGGCCTACATTGCCAATGCATTTGCATGACACACGTTTATAAAGTCGAGAACCACACGTTTTTGTGGCCCAGCCGAGCCAGGCCCCGAATTCAGGCTCCGAGCCTCTTCTGTTTCTGAAAGCTGCAGTTTAGGTATGCATCCCTGACCTCTCCCCTACTCCCTGCACAGCCGAGAGGTGCCCGGCCTGGTCTGCCTGCCAAGACGGTATTTTGCCTACAGTTATCTGTTCAGCTCCGCGAAAAACACATTCCAATCTAGTGAAATAGGTAAACATATTTCCGCCTGCAGAGCATAGGGCCTAGCCGTCCTGTCTCCATATACATGATTTATTGAACCCGTTGCCATAGTAGGCCCATGGCCCCCACGCAATGCACAAAGAAATATATGCACTCACTAGCATTTAGTGATGAACAGCCTTTACTCGAGAGACCTTTGCCTCAGACTATACATCCTCCAAACATAAGATATCAGATATGCTAAGGATACAGGTCGTTCTGACATCCCAGACTTCAGACTCCTCTTCTAGTGCTAAAGTCAACCCCCCAGCTCTCCCCAGTTATACGTCAATTCCACGTCATGATCAGTTACGCACACATATAGGGTAAAGGTTTCTGCTGACCCTGCAGACCTCCTCTATGCATCCACCCACCTATGACACCCCTGTGACTCATCAGGTGTACGCCCATGTACACACCTACTTTTACGCCCATATGTTCTTATCTCTCTCTCTATTCACTTGCTCCGCCTGGAGTGTCACGCCTACTGTATTCATTGCAATTATGTGCTTTTACTATATATAATGTGTGATGTTAATAAACCGTTAGAATATCCCTTCCTGAACCTGAGTGGTGATGGAACCCGATTCTCCCCTGGCTCGAGCCATTGAAATAAAGCCCTTATGACTCGGACACCACGGACTCTGCCTCTCATTTTATGAGCTATTCTTATTGTTTTTAATGTATAGAAAAATGTCCCGGTAATTTTATTTACCACATAATCTGGCGCCCGAATAGGGACCGGTCCCCTTCCCCACGCGCCGGTGATGTAAACGCAGCCCCCTGACCCCTTCTATAGCCGTGACGGACCCATTCTGTGCACATCTGCGGGTTTTCCTGCTAACTCCCTCAGGCCCACGGAGGAGACGGAGACTGCGACCAGGCATCCACACGAGGCGGTGAGGATTGCGGACCATCCCGACCAGAGCCCAAGCCGAGAGAGCAAGGTACGAGGTATCCCGAGGCCCACCTGTTTCCGAGGCGCATGCGAAGCAAGAAGCCGTAGCAGTCTAGTCCAGTACCAAGTTTCCGAGGCCTTCAGTTTTGCTTCCCGGTGAGTACCGTTGTTGGGAACGCATCTAGACGGGTTCGTTTATTTCAGCCCGGTCAAGACTGGTCTGGGTACACAGATCCGGTAAAGACGTGTCCACTTAGGTGGATGCGGTAAAGACGTATCTCTTTATGGGACCGGTATGACTGTACTGTTCTAGCAGTGCATCCAGTATCTAGTATTTTTGTTCTAGGAATTTTAAGAATTGTGTTGATATCTAGTTAATGTCTGTTTCTAATGTTCAATGTCGTGGTATGAATGATTGTTTACAGTCTATTATTGTGCTTATTGTGTTTCTGTTCAAGCTAGTTCAAACATGCCGCTGTTTTCGAAATTACGTCAGATAGGAACCAGGAAAGGGATACTCGAAGAGTCAGTTCCCGTCCCGCCTAGGGACACTCCTGGACATTTTATGTACCACAAGCATGGCCTAGATGCCATACTGTTCTTAGATTTATGGGTAGAGTACACAAAGGATCTGGAAGAGAAATATAGATGGCCTGTCTCAGGGACATGGGATGCTGATTGCATCATGAGAGTAGAGGAAGCATTGTGGAAAAGAAAAGCTAGACAATCTCAGAAAGATGCCATAGAGTTGTGGCGTAAAGAAGCGCATAGAAGAACGGAGAAAGAAATTCAGGAAGCAGAGAGAAGTAGAGAAGCGTCAGAAAAAGCCAAAGAAAAAGAGCTACAGGAAGAAGGTGAACGAGTTAAAGCTGAACAATCAGACAGACAAAGAAATACCCTTATTAAAGGCATGTATCCTCTCCTCGCTGAGGGCCTACCTAGGGTGACCCCGGAAGTACCCAGTAACTTGCCTCCACCTCTGATCCCTACTAAACTCCGTAGTCATAAACAGACCGCAGCGGACATATTTCTTTCCTCTTATTTAGACGACGCTGCTCCAGAGTATGTAAATATAAATATACCTCCTACTAATCCTCCTCCCAATCCTCCTGCCACCGACTCTACCAATCCTTTTCACGTAGCATCCGTAGTACAAGATCAACCTACATTACCAGCGGCAGCGCTGGCAGCAAAAGCCGACTCGAGCCTAGGAGACTCAAGTCAAGGAGCATCAGGAGGGGGGCCTTCTAGAGATATATTGCACACCCCACCACCAATGAAACGATCACTACAAGATGTAGCACTACAACACACGCCAAAACCAGTAACACTAGCAACCCTTAGACAGTCCCTCACTGATTGTATATATGATCCGGTACCGGGTGAGGGTACCATGCTGATATACTCAATACGTTTAAGACGCGTTGCTGATTATTTGATAATATTACCAGGTATGAAGGAACATTTAGACAGAATATATCACTTCATTAGAACGGGGGAGGGACCAGAAAGTATACATGAGGCCATGGCACATAGAAAAGTGGAGCTTCAACGCATGCTCTTACAGTTTTTGATTAATTGTTTGATCAGGGAACGAGACCAGCCAGATAAAGAAGTACCTAAAGGTTTGACGAACTGGAGTGACAATATAGCTATGGGTAAACACGATACACAGAATAGCGTAGAATGCATGTACAGGAAAATTCGTAAAGAAATACTTGAAATACACAAGAAGGAACAGGCCGAGAAACAAGCTGAGGAGGATGACGAAGTCTCAGAGGACGATGATATAGTTACAGAGGAAATAAATAAAATGAATTACGTAGGTAGAGCAAGACCGTTTGATAGACCCATACGCCTAGATTACCATAAACGTTCTCTCTCCCCAATACCAGAACGATATTCTCTCGAACACCTGTTCCAAGCTACTGAACATGCACTGAAAAAACGAGTAGGCAGTACCGAACTTAGTACTATGCATGAACAGGAACTAGCCCGATCAGCAGTGCAATGGGCTGACAATTCTAACATATATAAAGATGATATAGTAGCGCAAACATTTTTGAGTCTTCCTCCGGAAGAACAGCGTTTAGCTGGTATTTACATGATTCAACATCTCATCACATTGTATGAAAGTCAACATTCTGATCCAGGTCCCCTGTATAAATTATTGGACGATTTACTTCTAGCAAGATGGAGAGGCCTAGGTACCGAACGTATTAATGTTATTTTAGATAAACGACATAAGTACTTGACTTTTCTGTCTCCGCACTTGATTCCTGCCCCGCATCGAGAAAGGAAGACCTTTTACATAGACAGAATCCCTTACGAGAGGTTCATCCCGTTAGAACTGCCGGGAGTGAGCTTCAACGAGTATACGTCTACACACCATTGACAAAAATGGAATTATTGGAAATGAAAAAATTACTGCCCTGTCATGATAAAGATCCAGCAGGGTTCCACCGTGAATTAAGACATGCTCCGCATGGGAGAGTATACAAATGCTGATACGATTAAAATGTTGAAAGTACTGTTACCAGCAGGCATTTACGAAAAACTTAAAGAAAAGGAGTGGGAGGTGGGAGAGCAAAAGATTAATTGGACAGAATTAGAAGACGAAGATAAGACACGAACCCCTGGTACTGGTCTCGGGGTAAAAGCTAAAGAACTACCCGAGCTATTGATACAGGTTTTGCCGAGATTACTGACTACTAAAAAGGAAGATTGGGATGCTATTTCAGCCTGCAAACAGAAACAAGACGAAGACACTAGTGATTTTTATTCTAGATTTGAAAAATGTTTCTTATTAATAGCGGTCTGAAGACAAGTAGTGAATCGTACCCACATCTTTTTGTAACCAAATTAGTAGAGAATTCCTTACCCCAGATCAAGAATAGAGTATTGAAAGTTGAGAGTACGTGGCAAGCAAATAGCCCTTCCCAAATGTTACAAATGTTACAGTACCATCAGAACCGAATTAGAGAAGAGCAGGAACACGAAAAGAGACGCATGAAAGATACTAAAATGAAAGTACTAGTCGCTCAATCAGTTCCAGCCGCCGATGGCCAGAGAAAGGGCGCGGCACCTGTCAAAGGGAACTGCAACTACTGCAAACAGCCAGGTCACTTTATAAATGAATGTGCTGTCCTGAAACACAATATATCTACAGGCAAGACGAAAGAAAGACCGCGTCCTCCTAGACAGGAACATGTCCCACAGAACACGCAAATGCCACAGAACATGCAGACGCCACAGAACACGCAACAGACAGTTATCTGTACCCCAACCCATTGCTGCCACACAACATGTCACGTCACAAATGTACCAGTATGCACAGTCGGACTACCCAGATTATCAGCAGTATTCATGAAACAGCCTAGAGAGGGAGGTTGGCTTGCCCCTTATCGAGGTTCCTGTAGATCAAGAAAGTCCCTATGTACATAGTCATGTATTGGGGAAAGACAGAAAATTTCTGATTGACACAGGGGCGAGCAGAACTACCATCAGTCATGACGAGGTTCCAGGGGCACCCCTCTCAGGCTCACAGAATGTTTCCCTTGGATTTTCAGGAAAACCTATTGTTAACGAAGTGTCAAAGCCAGTTCCCCTAGACGTTGGTCCATTATCTCGTACAACAGACTTGTTGCTTACGAAGTCATGTCCAGAAAACTTGCTTGGTATAAAGACACTGGAAGAATTAGGAGCAGTGATTTGTTGTTCTCCGCAAGGAGTGAGATTGTTTTTACGTGATTTTAAAGGACATTATGTATTGAGAGATTTTGACCCCAGACTACAGAATGTACCACAGCATTTATGGGCGCAAGGTCCAACTGATGTAGGTTGCATGCACATTACACCATACCGTGTCACACTCAAACAAGGAGTAGTATTGCCACGAATTAGACAATACAAGTTGCCACCTGATGCTGTAGTAGCATTACTGAAAATTGTTGACGAACTCATTTCACAAGGAGTGGTTGTAGAAACTGACTCCAATGTATGTAATTCTCCTATCATTCCGATTCTTAAACAAACTGACCCGAATGCACCACCGGTCTATAGACTAGTGATTGACCTCCGAGAATTGAACAAATGCATAATACCCCAGTACCCAGTGGTCCCAGACATTTCTTCACTATTGACTGCCATTGATTCCGAAGCGACGTTCTTTACTGTTATAGATCTCAAGAACGCCTTCTTTAGTGTCCCGATCCATCCAGAGAGCCAATACCTCTTCGGATTCTGTTTAAATGGCCGAAGCTTCAAATTTGCGAGGGCTCCCCAAGGGTTCACAGAAAGTCCTAGTATTTACAGTCAAGCATTGAAAAGACAACTAGATAGTATTCACATGCCTACTGACTCTGCATTGCTCCAATACGTTGATGATCTTTTGATCACAGCACGAACAGAACGAGACTGCAAACGTGCATCATTGACAGTCTTATACTTCTTGGCAGAAAAGGGACACAAAGTGTCCCCTTCAAAGTTACAATTCTGTGCCCAGCAAGTGGTATACCTTGGACACTTGCTGTCCAAGAGGGGTAGACAGTTGACACCTGACCGCATTCAGTTAATTGCACATCTTCCACAGCCCAAGACACAAAAGGAAGTACGGGCCTTCATTGGCCTCACCTCTTACTGCAGACAATGGATTCCCCAGTACGCATATCTAGCCAAACCACTCATACAGTTGACAACACAGGAGGCAGCGACATCGACTGTCCTCCCTTGGACTCAGGAACATACACTTGCTTTTGAGGAACTAAAGAAAGCCTTATGTCAAGCACCAGTTTTAGCGACTCCATGTTACAGCAAACCGTTTACACTTTTTGTCACTGAACGCGATGGCACATCATTATCTGTTCTTACACAAGATCAAGCAGGCAAACATAAGCCTTGTGCTTACTTTTCTAGTACATTGGATCCAGTGGCCCAGGCTCTGCCTGCATGCCTCAAAACAGTCGCAGCAACAGCTCTAGCAATTATACAAAGCAATTCCATAGTGTTAGGACACCCTCTGACAGTACAGGTTCCACACTCAGTGGAAGTTCTCTTGAACAGGACACAGACACAGCACCTGACCATAGCAAGATTGACAGGATATGAGCTGACATTGTTCCAGCCACACATAGAGATCAGACGATGTAGTATTCTTAACCCTGCTACACTTTTGCCCTCGAGCACGACAGACCTTACACCACATGACTGTGTGAAAATAATTAATACAGTGACGAAGCCAAGACAAGACTTGACAGACATTGCATTACCCGACCCAGACCTGACACTTTATGTGGATGGTTCATGTATGAGAACAAGCACAGGAGAGTTAGTGGCCGCATATGCTGTGACCACTGATACTGAAGTCATAGAGACACATCGAATTGACACCCTGTCCGCCCAAGCAGCAGAGCTCATTGCTCTGACCCAAGCCTGTATAAGAGCCAAGAACTTGAAAGTAAACATATACACAGATTCACAGTACGCGTTCGGAGTCATTCACGACTTCGGCGTTCTTTGGCAGGAGAGAGGTTTTCTGACCTCCCATGGGGCCAAAATACAGCATGGCCCCCTCATTCAAGCTCTGTTAGATGCAATACACTTGCCTACAGCAATAGCTATCATGAAGTGCAAGGCACATATTAAAGTCACTGACTCTATTTCCCAGGGTAACGACCTGGCAGATCGAACAGCTAAACTTACAGCCCAGACTCAAACAGATATTCCAGCTGACACGTTAAAGACAGAAGTACCATCGTTGACAAATTGCATGACAGTCAGGGATCCCTCACAAGATGTACTCGACATACAGACACATGCCACTCCAGACGAAATTAAGAAATGGACTGAACAAGGAGGGGTCCAGACAGATCAGGGATGGATGACAAAAGGCAAAGCTACATGGTTCCTCCCTGACTCCATGGTTCAGGTTATCATTAATACAGCACATAGTCCAGCACACTTAGGAGAAAAAGCCATGTTAGACAGTATACAGAACATCTGGTTCAACAAGCATTTACGTGCAGCAGCGAAACAGAAAGTGCGTACCTGCATGATCTGTTGTCAGTTCAATCCAGGCAAAGGCATTCCCGTGGAACAAGGTGGATTTCATCCTCCTGACCACCCTTTTGAAATCCTCCAGATGGATTATATTCAGATGGACAGATGTCGAGGATTCAAGTATGTCCTCGTAGTTGTATGTGCCCTATCTAGATGGACAGAAGCGTATCCAGTCCCAGATTACACTGCTGTAACCACTGCCAAGCAGTTAGTTCGTGAATTCTTCCCATGATACGGCTTGCCCCGTGTCGTGTACTCAGATATTGGTCAGCCATTCTCTTCCGAATTGGTGAAACAAGTATCGCTCTTGATAGGGTACCAGTGGAAATTCCATTGCGTACGACACCCAGAGGCAGCTGGACTCGTAGAGAGACACAATCAGACTCTAAAAACACGGTTAGCGAAGGTCTGTGCAGAAAAAGGCGTAGATTGGATGGTAGCCTTACCGGTTGCCCTCTTTTACATGCGTATGGTAGCTCATTCCAGAACTGGATTATCACCGTACGAGGTTGTTTTTGGTAGGCCGCCGAATATGTGAGGTACTCCTATGCCCCGTAAAATCACCGATGTTGACAGTACTATGCTGACAGATTACCTGGCTTCCTTGATGTCTGCACTCCTTTCTTGCCGTTCACAGGTTGCAGCTGCCTTCCCGGACAACACCCAGGTGAAGACTCATGAAATTGTCCCGGGAGACCTGGTGTTGGTCCGCAACTTCGACCGCTCAAGCCCTCTGGAGCCCCGTTGGCGTGCTCCCAAGCTGGTCCTGCTCGTAACGAGAACGGCCGTCAAGATCGAAGGCCGCAAGGGATGGCTCCACGCCCATCATGTGAAGCGTTTCCATGGATGTGAGCCAGAAAAAGACTTTAAGGACTCCTTTAACACTGACTCTAAACTCCCTTTGCTAGAAAAGACTCCGCAACAGGAATATAAGAGTAAATTACGGTCTAGTAAGTCAGACAGCGTTTAATTGTTTAAGTCCCCCTCGGGTGAAGCGGTTAGACAGGTTCCTGACATGTATAAGACTGTAGACCCAAATAGCCAGAGAGATAGACAGAAAGAGATGAGACAAAAATACTGCAAAAATTTGCGCAGTCGATGCATAATAACCCTGATCATTATGTTTTTTCTAAGTATATTGATTATATGTATAAGCCTGACGCTACATGTTTCCTTTCCTCCTCTTGGTTCACATGTACATTCTTCTTTCAACGACACTGTAGAGCACACCTTTAGTGACCTGCCACCCCAAGAACTATCCTATCGACTAGCTCTGCGCAACAACACTTTTATCAGTATGTTACACCATTCCCACCAGACCAGCAATGTCACGAATTGCTGGGTATGTGGCCGACTCCCACCGTACCAGAAAATGAAGGGAGTTCTGCCCCTCTTTCCTTATCCGTTTTCGCACAATGGTTCTTGCGGAGCATGGTTTGCTTTAATGTCATCACTAGACAGTAAGTCCACAGTTTCCCATAGTGATTGGATATGGGGAGACCTGAATATAGTTATGAATAAGGCATGTTTTCCCGACAAGAGTGGCTTCCCCCAAAGGAAAGGAACTGATCTAGAAAATGAAGTGTACGAATTGGGGAATGTTTCTCTTAGTCTGATTCTGAATGTCCAGTCCAAGACCAATACAAGATCACCGTTTATAACAGTCTTACCAGTGAAAGGCGAATTATGCATTAGAAAGAATGGTTCCGTGCATCTAGGACACAGTGATTGTAATACTGTGGTTGAATTCAATGATAAAGGAAAGTCTACTTTCAAAGCTTCCCTCCATTCCTATTTTATTTGTGGTCAGACAGCCTATATACGTCTGCCATTAGACTGGGATGGAACGTGTTACATTGCGTTCCTACTGCCCCCTGTTTTTCTAGCCCCATCCCATTATCATCGAGATTCCCAACTAGTACATGTAAGACACAAGAGGGAGACTGCTTCCCCAATTGTCGATCAGACTGAGACAGCTCTGGAACAATATTCAGATTTCAATAAAGGATTCTTTTTCTTCATTGGCCCCGTCCAAAACAGCAAATTAATACGCAGGCTGACGAGAACACTCGAAGCAGTAGTGAATGAGACTACTTCTGCCCTGACTAACTTGACCGAGGAACAGTCTGCTATGAGACTTGTTGTTCTTCAGAATCGCCTTGTTCTTGACGTCATCCTGGCCGATAGGGGCAGAGCTTGTAGAGTGATCGGATCCAGTTGTTGTGTGTTTATTCCTAATAACGCACCGTCAGTGTATTCAGCAATAACAAGACTTCATAAGATAGCTCAAGAGATACACCAGAATCCAGGCACCTGGACTTGGTCCGGTTGGCTCTGGAGTGTGATATCAGCCTGGGGTTGGAAAGTATTGTCATTCCTAGGAATAATACTGCTTGTATTATTCAGTTGCTGTCTCTGTCTGCAATGTGGCCCAGCAATTTGCGGCTTGTGTGCCACTGCTTGTATTCCCCGTCCACGTTCACGTTCCCATGCAAAATTGAGAAAAGACGAGCAAATGATGCTATATGAACAAATAGATGGTCTCATGAAAATAGATATATCCTAAAGGGCACAGTGGGAGACAAGGAGGGAATGAGGAAATAGAAATTTTATTATGGTCAAGTGTGTCCCCCACTTGCACCCTATTCACGTACTTATGCCCCATGTATGTCCATGTTACCATGTAATTCCGTGCCCGTGCCTGTCATAATAATGCCCCTGCATTTACGTCTAATGTTAGCATGTCAGTTATTAGGCTTCCTGTGTATGAGACGTTAATTCTGCATTAAGGCCTACATTGCCAATGCATTTGCATGACACACGTTTATAAAGTCGAGAACCACACGTTTTTGTGGCCCAGCCGAGCCAGGCCCCGAATTCAGGCTCCGAGCCTCTTCTGTCTCTGAAAGCTGCAGTTTAGGTATGCATCCCTGACCTCTCCCCTACTCCCTGCACAGCCGAGAGGTGCCCGGCCTGGTCTGCCTGCCAAGACGGTATTTTGCCTACAGTTATCTGTTCAGCTCCGCGAAAAACACATTCCAGTCTAGTGAAATAGGTAAACATATTTCCGCCTGCAGAGCATAGGGCCTAGCCGTCCTGTCTCCATATACATGATTTATTGAACCCGTTGCCATAGTAGGCCCATGGCCCCCACGCAATGCACGAAGAAATATATGCACTCACTAGCATTTAGTGATGAACAGCCTTTACTCGCGAGACCTTTGCCTCAGACTATACATCCTCCAAACATAAGATATCAGATATGCTAAGGATACAGGTCGTTCTGACATCCCAGACTTCAGACTCCTCTTCTAGTGCTAAAGTCAACCCCCCAGCTCTCCCCAGTTATACGTCCATTCCACGTCATGATCAGTTACGCACACATATAGGGTAAAGGTTTCTGCTGACCCTGCAGACCTCCTCTATGCATCCACCCACCTATGACACCCCTGTGACTCATCAGGTGTACGCCCATGTACACACCTACTTTTACGCCCATATGTTCTTATCTCTCTCTCTTTTCACTTGCTCCGCCTGGAGTGTCACGCCTACTGTATTCATTGCAATTATGTGCTTTTACTATATATAATGTGTGATGTTAATAAACCGTTAGAATATCCCTTCCTGAACCTGAGTGGTGATAGAACCCGATTCTCCCCTGGCTCGAGCCATTGAAATAAAGCCCTTATGACTCGGACACCACGGACTCTGCCTCTCATTTTATGAGCTATTCTTATTGTTATTAATGTATAGGAAAATGTCCCGGTAATTTTATTTACCACATAGGTTTAATCATCATGGATTGTAAAGGCACTGATTCTATTGTCCTTGTACCTAAATGGCTTGTGGGTTGCTGTTCATTAAATAATGACTTAAGTGAATGAGCATTTTATGAAGCGTGCAATTACCCAAGAACTTGGTGTACTGATGATAGCAACAAGAGAAGACACTGCCAATGGTGCAAGATCAAGGATGCAGGTGAAACCAGTTAGGAAAGAAACTGATGTGTTTTGAGAAGTTTCTAAAATGTAATACGTTTCCAGTGCAAAGTTTTAAGGGATGACGTTCCTTGCCTTGTCTGTAACCACGAGAAAGAGGCATCCTCCCATGCACATTATCTTGAATTAAGGAATGAAGGCCAATCGAGAAGAACAAAGATCCTTCGTATGGGTAATAAGAGAGGGGTCTGGTAGGTCATGAAAGGCAGTCTGTACAAAGCTTTGTGATGGAAGCATAGAGCTTTAGAAGACAACTTCTGGATTGATGTTTGTGTTGCATCCTTTAGAGTCTTTTGTACGTACTGCCAAATCTTCTAACATCAACATTATTTGTCTAGTTTCCTACCTTCCGTTCTTCATGTGCTGAGTTCACCTCAGCATAGTTTTCAGAGTTAACAGACGCACCCAAGTTGTCTGCCCGCTTTATGGAACTTCCTTACAGCTGTACAGGTGTTGAGGCCAAATGGGTATGTGGTTAGGGGAATACATACTATACTACAGACCTTGGTTGAATCTGTAAACTGGCTTTGAGTGGGAACGGGGAACAGAGCAGTAGCTAGATCTTGAAGGAGGCTATGCCTAGACCGTGATTATGGAGCGAAGTGAAATAGCATTGGAATTTGGATAAATCATTCTGACGGTTTGGATAAAGCATCCTGTTGGAATTGAAATTTCCCATTTAAAAATGTTTTATGTGTATTCCTGCCCAAAGTGTGCAACTGCTAGGAAGACTGGCAGCTTGACTTCTGTTTTGTCACTGGCATCAAGCTAATCTAGAGTTTATTCAGCTCTATTGCAGTGCAAGGTCCACAGCTGACACATGGCCCGTGGAACATTGTCATCTTCTCTAAGTTAGCATGAGCACGCTGCAGATTGTTCGCTGCTTTGCTCACGTTCCCATATGAGTTTATTTTTGCAAATGCCTTCTTGCCATTTTCACATGAGAACCTATCTCTGTGATCACATTTTGCAGATTTCTGGGATTTAACCTGAACATTGTGAAGAAGGTCGATCAACAATATCCCTTGTTATTCTGTTCTGATCTGTCCCTAGCACCTAGACAAAACATACCAGTGCAGCTGTTTTTATTGGAATACACAAAAAGGTAGCAATCACTTGGAGAGGGACCTCTCCAGGGAGAAGAGCAAGACAGCACCGATTATGTAGATCTACCATCTATAGACTGAGATAAAGGAGTCGGCAGACAACGCCCAGAAATCTTCTAATATATAATCATTCTGCTTCTATACAAGGGGAGGGAGATTAGGCTATGCTGTCTTTATATAATGACAGCTCCTTTAATGATTTATGGACTAATTGCTATGCTTACATATTGGTATTATTTATTTTCCTGCTGGTTGTGGCATGTATACTGCATATTCGAGCACAGTAGTTAAAATAAATGTTTAAAACTTGTTTGTGTCTCTGTCAGATCTTATCGTGGACAAGTACAAGCGTGCCAGCGAAAGGTTGTGTCTTGCAACCGCGATTCCTGAGAGAGTTGTGCTCTGGGGTGTTTAATCGTTTGGGTCTCTGAGAGTGAGTAGGAGAGCAAGTGAGACACTATAGCTAGTCGGTCCTTAGCTCATGGGTACTGAGGTGGTAGGATGACTCGGTCCCTATGCACTAAGGTCCCATAATCCTACGCATAGTTATGTGTTTTCGCAGAATCCCTGCAACACAGCCTATTCTATGATCTGGAGGGGTGCACTAATTTTGACTCCCAAAGTAGTCACTGGACTCCTGTCCATGCCCTGGGTGCATCACATAAAACTGTGCTGGCAGTGTATCATGTTATGTGATTCTCTTGTGTGACCTGACTTTTTTCACTGTCTCAAGGAAAGGTGAGTCTGCTAGGTCCTCTTCTGTAAAGTTCCATAGTTATGTGTAATGCAGATCCTCCTGCTGACATTTTCTGTGTTTGTTGAGTGCGGAGATGGGCAGTTAATGTTTAGCACATGGATCCACATTCTTAGTATAAAGGGTGTACCCAAACCACCCCACTTTGTTAAAGTTATTCACGTTGAAGGAAGGGAATGTGCACCACAGAGTACTTGAAGGTCTGCTCTGTGTCAAGGGCTGATGTTTGCAAGCCAGCCTGTCACCCAGCAGTGAGGGGCAGGGAGGTGATTGGGCTGCTGCAATGAACCATGTACAGAAATCCAGCCAACCTGTCATCCCATACTGTCTGGCATCCCTGTTGTGCCCAAAGTCTTGGTGCTGATATCAGAACCCTCCAAACCCACCTTCCCCCCCAAAGAATCCTGAAGGAGTCACTGACTACACCGAAGCAGGAGACGATCAAGCTTCGGAGTCCACACCTACCCTAAGAAGCAAATGCCCATATGAACATCGCCCGGATGTCTGCAACTGCCCAAAAAAGCACAACTCCTATGTAAACCTGGCACGGAGGCTACAACTGGACAACAAATGCCCAGCTCAGACTGGAGGCCATATCTCCCTTAATGGGGCCCTGCCGAGCAGTCCTGCTGTGCTGGTCCCTCATTGCAACTGCAGTCTCAAATGATAGTTCCACACACAGTCCCAAGTCAGTGAGGATGCAGCTGAGAACACCTGCCCGAAGAACACTGACTAACTTTGACAAAGGGAGCAGATACATACGAGAGACCATAGCATATATGCAAGTGGCATTCTACAGCGAGAACGGTGACTGTTACCTAAGCAATCCCTTTAATTTGTATACAAACTCATTAACTGAACTTCAAATTATTCCTAATGAGTGGAGACGCAGTATACTGCACATGTGCCTGATCCGTGCCTATGACTATAAGCATGTGTTCTAGACACTATACAAACTCGTGGAACGAGGAGAGGGCGCCATAATGCGTGGGCCGTTTTACTAGGCATCCTGGTCGCTGTTGCAATCTTGCATCTTAGCCCTATTTAAATGTCCTATTACATTTTGCTGTGGTGATAAAGTCCTTTCTTTATAGTATAGGAACACTACACTGGACAAAGTAATTATTGTATGTGGTGATTGTTTAACTCTTGCCCCCTCATACTACCTCCCTTATGATAAACCTTTGACTGCTCCCCCTTTCTGCCCTGAGAGTCAAGTGTGGAAAGAGTTTGCTAAGCCATCGTGTGGCAGACAGCAGGACACCAGAAGCAAGCGGCCTCAACCACTGAGGTTGGGGCTGAGTAGCCCTTGTTTGCTATGTGGTTGCCAGAACAGGGCCTGACACATCAATGTCTGTCATTCAGATGGAAACCTACAGCTCATAGGTTTCTTCTATTAGACTGTTAAACCCTTTTACTACGGATCATATCAGACAGGGGCATGTAAGAGGATGATTGGCAGTAATTTATCTCAGATGGTTAAGTGAGCTCTATTCTACATTTAATTCAGAATCTTACACCATATTTTATGAGAGCAAACATTTTAATTCCAAATGTTTTAAGATTGAAATATTTCGCGATCATAAGCTTCCCTGTTTGTTGTTTCAACTTCTTCTTCAGATGCAGAGAGTTCTGCACATCTTGGATAAGTGGTTCCTCAAGTTTTATTTGGATTAGACAAAGGAATTAAGGAAGTTGAATGAGGTAGTTTGCCATACCGTATATTCACTTATTTTTCCTTAGGTGGAGTGGTTCTGATCTCCGGAACTGGTTCTAACTGCAAACTCGTCAATCCAGACGGATCGGAGATTGGCTGTGGAGGATGGGGCCACTTGATGGGAGATGAAGGATCAGGTAAGGTCACAAATCTTGTTTTAGCTCGGTGCATAGGTCGTGGGGTTGAAGAATCCTCAAAGCCATGGGTATGAATCGTGATGGGTTGGCTGCATTTCTTTGACATGTAAAAAAAAGTAGGTATTGAGCTGTTTTGGTTGTATTGTATTGTATTGTATTGTATATTGGATTTATATAGCGCTTATCACCCAGGGGTCTCTAAGCTCTTGCCTTGGGAACCCATCCTGGCTTTTCCCTGTGAGATAGCCCCTACAGGGCATCCCCAAGGTGAAAGCCAGGCATCCCGCCGCGGGGGCGTTGTGGAGATTAAGCAAGCTTAATGCCCAGATTTGCAGAGTGTGAACCCATGATTAGGTCAGGCACCGAAGCGAGAATTATCGAGTCCGTGGACATTTTGAGCTCAAGACCCTGCCGCGTCGGGAATTGAACCCTGGTCCCGGGTCTGACCTCTGCTTCAGGGTCTGCCTGCTCTAACCAGTGAGCCACACTTCTCCACTTCTCTGGTTAACAGTGCTTCTTTTACAATATTCTGTTGCAAACTTTGAAAAGCACATAATAAAAATGTTTGAGTACTCTTTAATTACAGCTGGAAATGAAAAGAATGCAATCATTTACAATATTGTTTTAGTGCTCTCTCTGTGCTTCAAAACGTTACAAAGACCTATCCAGCTCTTTCTTAGCTTCAGAAGTAATAACATAGAAATGTAATGAAAAATAATAAGAGCAAATTTAAATCCAAATTGTAGACCCAAAGCAGCTGCTCATTAGTTAGACCTGTTTGAACATGCAGGACAAACTGACTGCCATGTTGACAGAAAAACTCCATGCAGTCAGAACAGAGGTGCAGGCCTCTCTGGCTGTTCTATTTAGAGATGTCCAGTTTGTGAGGGACAGAGTCCGTAGCAATGAGGACTCCATCAAACGCTACAATAAAATGTGATGAAACTCTGACAAGTCTCCTGGCACTAACCGAGGATATGGAACAAATTAAAATGAACTACAAAGCCTTAAAGGATAGGTCCTGCACAGACCATATCTGCATATGGAACGCCTGCAAATCCATCAAAGAAGCAAGTGTGGTAGCAATCTGTGAAAGACTCTTCAAATAGGTGATTGACAAGGAAGGTGCCCAGGAAATTAGCATTGTGCAGACACACAGAGTGGGCCCCCCTCACTTGGAACCTGGTAAGAGATCAAGGGGTATACCAGCAACATTGAGATCATTGAATGATGATGATGATAATGATAATGATGATGAAATTTATAAAGCGCACGAATACTAAAAATGGTGTCTCTGCGCTAGAACCATGAACACACACCCCGCCAGCCCCCCTCACTGAAACAACCAGGTTTTCAGATTTTTCTAAAGCCCATAAGAGAACTAGCCTTCCTAATTTCTGGTGGCAGCAGGTTCCACAACTTAGAGGTGCCGTGTTGGAAACTCCGTCTTCCCCAGTGCAAAGTTCGAATCTTTGGCACTGCAAGAAGTTGTGCCCCTGAGGAACGGAGAGATCTGCCTGGCTGGTACCACGCAAAGAGCTCCCTCATGAACAGCGGACCCTTCTGTGTCAGAGCTTTAAAGGCCACACAGAGTGCTTTAAATTTGATACGCTGTGTCACTGGAAGCCAATGGAGCTTCCGAATCTCTTCTGAGATAAATTTATGCCGGGGTAGGCTCAGCAGTAAACGAGCCGCCGAGTTTTGGACAGCCTGAAGTTTTCTCAGGCACTGCGTTGGGCATTCAAATACAGCCCGTTGCAATAATCCAACTTAGACTGTATCAGGGAGGTGATGGCCACTTTCCTGGTTTCCTCCAGAATATAGGGAAGTACCTTCCTGATTTTTTTTTTTTAATCAGGAAGTGAGAAGCAGACACAATGGAATTTGTTTGAGGAATAAACGTGAGCCTGTTGTCTATCAAAATACCCAGGTTTTTTGTCTTTGCCGTAGGGACGGCGGGAGGCCCATTTCCGCAGGCCACCAGAGCTTACTCCAGGAAGGTTGCAAGTTGCCAAAAATCAACACTTCCGTCTTCTCAGAATTTAATTTAAGGCAGTGACTGCTCATCCAGATGTTAATGGCAGCCATGCAGTTATAAAACTGCACCGCAGGAGAGCTCGGTTACTTATGAGCTGCAACCACATTCTGCGAGTCATCTGCATATGATCTTAATGAGAAGCCGTAGTCCCTGACAAGTGATGCAAGCTCAGTGACATAGACATTGAACAGCAGGGGGCTCAACGAACTGCCCTGCGGAACCCCACAAGGCAGCACATAGGGTTCTGAATTAAACCCGTCAAGTGACACCATTGATCTCCTCTCCTGCAAAAAGGAGGCCAGCAAGGCCAGCACCATGCCATCCACATCAAGAGTTTTTAATCGGCGAGTCAGGAGAGTGTTTTTCAACGGTGTCAAACGCGGCGGAGAGGTCAAGTAAGATTAATGCCGCTGTACCACCACCACCATCCATGACTGCTCTGATTTCTTCGGTCACCTTAATGAGAGCTGTCTCGGTACTGTGTTCCTTGCGGAAGCCAAACTGAGAGTGGTCCAACAGCCCATTGTCATCAATGAACTGGGTCATATTCTTGTCCACAATTTTGGCTGGAAGAGGAAGGCGTGCAATGGGGCGATAATTTGATGTCATGGAAGCATCTAAGGAGGGTTTTTTGAGAAGCGGCAGAACGGATGTCTTCTTCCAAATAGTGGGAAAACTTCCTGAGGAAAACATCTTGTTAAAGATGTCTGTCAACACGGGACTCACCAGGTCTGCCAGCTCTATCTAAAAACCTGATGAGCAGGGATCCAAAGGAGAGCCCGATTTAGAGGCCAGAATGTAGTGACTCACTTTGTCAATTGACACAGGAGAAAACTCTAAGAATCTGTTTGTGTCGGCAACTATCGCCTGCGTATTAGAAGCCGGCTGAGCACTTAGGATGTCTTTAAAGTTACGGACAATGTCCAATACTTTGGTTTTAAAATTGGACGCCATGTCATCCACAAATTGTTGACTGCCCAGTTTATTCAGAGCCTTGGGGACTGTTAATTTGTTTATAACTGTAAATAACTTTAGAAGAGTAGTTTGCTGAGTCGATCTGGGCTTTAAAGTATTTACTTTTCTCTGCGATTACTAGTGCTTTGTAGGACCTGAGTGAAGTCTTATAACTCTGTTTATCAGAGTCATGGTAGTTCAGACGCCTTCGTCGTTCCACACGGCGGCACTTCTGTTTCTCCTTGCAAAGGAGATCCGAGAACCAGGGAGCAGATGGCGCCGCCCGGTTGCCGGAAATATGCTTAATAGGAACCGCTATGCTAATGGCGTCGAATAACCAGTTGTTGTAGTTATTAACTGCATTGTCCACATTGTCCACATTGGCCGAACTTAAGGGGACGGAACAAGCCAGTTTGGTTCGAACTGCAGTTTTATCGACTTTACTCCAGGCTCTACAAGGGGCTGCCTGAGGCATAGGTATATGGTCCTGTTGACCAACATTTATGGGAAGGGTGAAGCTAATGAGTGAATGACCGGACCATGGAAGTGGAAACCCTTCACCAACTTTAAGTCCGTAACAAGAAGAGAAAATCCCGTCCAACGTGTGCCCCGCTTCATGAGTGGGAACACCGATCAGTTGAGCCAACCCTGCGGCACCCAGAGTGTCCAAGAGCACCGCAGTATCTTTTTTTTCAGGATCTTCCAAATAAAAGTTAAAATCACCCAAGATGGTGAATTATTTATTAACTAACACTGATTCGAGAAGTTAATCAAGTTTGTTCAAGAATGCAGCTTTGGAGAGGAAGGAAGAAATTCTCAAGGAAATGTGAAGGCGGGCAGCCATTGATTTCGAGGATTGCATGATGCATCTCTTCCAGGCTATCTCCAAGGCTACCCTGGCCAGGGGGAAACCTTTATCTGAAGCCACAGCTGGGTGCAGATACAGGAAGAAAAGGTACAGGTGCAACTGATTATTAGAGAAAGGCAGGGAATGCCTCAGTCAGCTGTCAGAGGACAGTTCATCATGAAGCCAAAGAGGGTTTACAGGTCAGCTGAGAATCAGAAAGTAGGATAAGAAGACCCACAGACTCAACAGAGGTGGCCAGCATAAAGCGTCCCTCAGGTGACATTTCCCTTAGAAGGGAGCCCTCCTAAGTAATGAGCCCTCCAACACGACCTAGTAAGATTTTTTCTGTTGCAAGTGGTCTTGTAGTCCTTAAGCAAAGTGGGGGGTGGGAGTAGCTATCCATGGATGTGTTTTCTCGGACACACCTGATGCTATATTCCTGTACAGAAATGTTTGTTTGTTTGGTTTCATGTTTGTGCTACCATTGGGGAAGGTTTTGGAAATGGAGAAGAGATACACAGAGCATAACACTTGGCAGAGTTAATGCATGCCTACCAAATACAGGGAAATCGTTGTTAGCTAGGACCCCAGGCCATGAACCCAACGTGGATCTGCTGTTGCCTAACAGTTAGGCTCTGGTCTCGGAATGTGCGAGGGCCCAATTAAAGGAGACCAGATGCAGAGAGTGATAGCGAGGGAACAACCGGATATAGTATGTATTCAAGAATCCCACGTACTCATAAAAGATACAGGACTGTCTCACAGAACCTACCCTACATAATTCCATACAACATCGAGGGGCAGGAAAGTATGTGAGGCTTGTTGGCCTTTCACAATTTCCTAACCATCGAAGTCTCAGAAGCAATCATAGACACATGAGAAGGGAGATGCATAATTCTAATAGGTGAACTGAGCACAGCAGATGTTACCATGGTGGTGTCATACTTGTAGAATGTGCAGCAGGCCCGCCATTTGCTTAAAATCTTAGATGTTTTCAATGACCACACCTGTGAAAATGTGATGTAGATGGGGCACTCCAATTTCATCCAAAATGCTGAGCTCATTAAATACCCTCTAGATATATTCATGAGTGGGTATGTCTCAGTTCCTCAAGTTGACAATATTGTATCTAGGACCTGTGGACACTTTACGCGAGACACCCACTAGAGAAGGGTACTCCTCCTTCTCACACTATCACAGATCCTATTCTAGGATCAATTTGGTATGGAGCACGAGCACACTGCTTACCCAGATGGTTAAAAATTAGATAGGCCTCATAGCCATTTTAGACCACACATCCGTAATCTGTGTCCGGGGCCAGAGGAGGTGTGGAATGTGTAGATCTAAGAAAATATGCGGTGGTTTGAGCCAATGATTCTGATAGACTGATTATATGAAAAGGAGATCTTATAATTGTCTGAATTGTGTATGTGTATAGTTTTTATTAACTAAAAATAAACTGAACTGAACTAAACTGAAAGGAGATAAAAGATAAAATGCTGGAATATTTTTAGCTTAACCAATGAGTAACAACCCCACCCCCACATTATTTGGGACGCCTTTAAGGCATTGCCTCGGGGCAAGATAATATCGATTAGTGCACATCTGCACCTGAAGTTTGCTCTCCCAAAACTAACCTAAAGGAAGAACTAACCGACCACTACAACATAGGAAAATGAAAATCCTTCACATTAATGAGGAAATTGGCAAAATTGAGTTGCCATATAGATGTATTTCTGATAAAATGCTCAGAAAGAGTACTACTGCATTTAAAACACAAATTCTACGAAAAAAACAGTTTAAACTACACATTTATGAACATGCTGGTCAACAGGTTGAAGGGATATATAACTTACTTGGTGGACCATAGTGGGCCAGGGCTTATTAACACCATCGCTGCTGATGGTATTCTCCTCCTGTGCTGATAATGGTCTAATTCCATTGTTCATGACGAGCTCAGCTCGTCGTGAGCACACGAGAGGTGTACCTCATGACGAGCTGAGCTCGTCATGACCATTGAAGTGGTTAAAAAAAGACAGAAGTCCAATACCATCCGGCATGCCCTGCATCTTATTAAAAAATATAGCCGGACATCCATCCCAATATGGGTATTCTTACAGCAAGTCTTAGGGAAGATCAGAATGGACCCATATATGCAGATGTATATTTGTTCTGGATATGTGGCCCCCTCGGCGCGAGACCTAGTCATTGGGGATAAAGCAGAGTGTCTTCACCTCTCCCAAGGGACATACCAGAGGTGTTCACCGTTCCCATCATTATTTGCCCTCTTGAACGAGCCTCCTGCCCAACGGTTTAGATAGACCTCGGAGTTTAGCTGAATGGATTCAATAAGAAACCCCTTTTTGCCGATGATATTCTGTGGATGAGCCCCGAAACTTCAATACCCGCAGTAATTGAGATCATACAGAATTTCAGTGAGGTGTCAGACTTTCAGGTTAACTTTACCAAGTCGGAAACAATGAAAATCCAGATTACTCAGTTACACAAAAGCAGGATTTCTTTTAAGCTCTCACTGTGACAACCCCTAATCAAGAGCTAAAACATTTGCAAACTCCCTTTATATTGCAAAACAGCAAACCGTGGATCTCATGTAAGATTATGCGTTGTAGGCCAAAATCCGGGAGAATAGGTCTCCCTGACCATGAGAAGTACTCCCCTATGGTTGGACTTTGAGTGGTCTCTCCCGGAAACAGAAATACTGGCCCTTGATGTAATGGAAAATAATGGAAAGGCCACCCTGGGAGGTATGGTTTTCTAAGTGAGCAACACCAGCCATGGCACATGCATCAGATATAATAGGGCCAGTCATCGAAGCGTGGTATAGTCTTATCAGAACTGAGGGGGGATTTTCCTCATTCCATCCCGTTTACTCTCTTACATGATGATCCAAATTTTAGCCTGGCCCTTGATGTGAAACAATTTGCAAACCGAAGGGGTGACTGTATAATGATAAGGGACCTGATCCACATTCAGAAGATTTCATTCTTCCAAGTATATAGGCAAGATTATGTGGTTGGGAAAGGAGAGAGACACCAATATTTTCAATCAACTTAGTTCCTAGGCACTGGCCTCCCTCAAAACAAGAATGAGGAAACTAGGGACCTCGCGTTGTTTGAAAAGATTTTAAGAACATACAATACCTGGTGTCTTGCATGTATGCTACTCTGCCATTTGCTCTAGATAACTACAAGTGGGCATTTATGCAGCAATGAGGTTGTGCTGCTGAAAAGGTGATTGCAAAAAACACAGTTGATGGACAGAATGCAGAACAATGTCTTACATTCACCCCAGTACAAAGATCTGGGACTAAATCCATCGTTTTTTTGCACTCCAGACCACCCTAGGTCAGACACTGGCTATATGCAAATCAGTCTTGACCCTGTGCCTCATGGGAACAGTCCAGCCCGAACTACCAAGCCATGTCTTTCCTAGACCGGAATCAAGCATCCAAGGACCGGTTTCTGGCTATCAGCCTTCGTCAGCCTGGATAGCTTGACTCCAGTGGTGTGGAGAGCCTGGGACTCACGTCTGAGTATACCCAGCCCACTCTGGGTGAAAATTGCAAAAAACACAGTTGATGGACAGAATGCAGAACAATGTCTTACATTCACCTCAGATGTGAGTGCGCAGTCACATCAGCAGGCGCCCCCCCCCCCACGCCACGGCCGACAACCACGAACGAAGGCGGGCACCGTCCCCCCCCCCCCCGGCCCCACGACGACCACGAAGCGGCAGAGAGCTGGGCCTGAGCTGCCTGTCGGATGTCCTCGAGTCCTGTGTCCCCTGAGTCCCCGAAACTGCAAGCAGGCAGTAGCCAGTACGCACACGTCGCACAGAGAAGAGAACTGAGTAAGTACAAACATGAACACCAACCAGTTGGGCAGCCAATCAGCAATGCATGCATTTCAGTGTGTGTGTGCATCAACAAGGCACACATGAGATCAGATCACATCACGATTCACCCCAGGGCCCCCACCTGACCTGCTCATGGGACTCAATGTATTGATCTCGAGATATCTATATTGGAAAGCTGTGTTGTCTCTGCAACTTGACATCAGCGAGCATACCCACAGAGCTTTACCCCAAGCCGCATAGGATTTTTTGGTGACCATAACCTGCAGTCTCTGTCCTTTATAAACATACAGGTGTTTGTGCCGACCTGCAATGTCCTGGTTAATTACATTTGGAAATAATTCATGTCTTATAACATCTGTGACCTGTCACAAAGGTACTCATTCCTTTGCTCTTCTTACGCCTACTTTTCTGTTGACAAAACGTTTTCCTTCACACCTTCTCGTCGTCTTTGTTTTCACCTCTTTCTTGCTTTCGCCTCGACCTTTTCCCCCCTCCCAGAAGCACCTTATGCCCTTCGCTTTTACAGACGCCATGCAGTTTTTCCTGTCCGTTGCTTACAAGTACGTTTTTCTGTAGCAACCGCGTCTTACTCTCATCAGTCTTCATCCCTCCCCCAGCACAGATTCAACAAAGGTGGCTCACGCCAGTGGCGAAGCAAAGATCGCAGAGCCATAGTGCAGTTAAGCCAAATAACCCCTCCCCCCTCCTCCCCCGCAGTCCCTTGGTTAGGTACTGAATGCAGCCATAATAGGAGTGCACAAGTCCGCTCAGACCTCTGGGTCCCGGTGCCACTGCAGCTGCTGTACCATTGAAAAGCACGCCTCTTGTTCTCACAGGAAGAAATGCACTCATTTCCTAGAAAATCGGCTAGCGGACCCTCTTTATTTGTAATAAATATGGTGAAACAAAATTTGAAGCAATTATAAAGGGCATTTATCCATATTTAGGTATTTTTTGTTTGGCGCTGCATTCTTTCGCAGATGTATTGAATTGATACGGGTGGGGGGGCAATATGGTCAAGATCACAGTGTAACCAAGTGTACATGCCAGGACTAGAATTAAGTGCTCTTAGTTCAAAAGCCTGTCAAGTAGTCACCAATCGTGCTGCGTTGTGGTTCTGTAAATAAGTGCTACCTTCAGCTTACTGGGTCTGGACGCTATTTATTTTATCGACGCCAGAAAGATGAAAGGCACTCCTGTCATCCTGTAACCTGTCGGTTAAAGCGCTGAGCCTCGCAGCTGACGCTCACTCCGCTGCCCTTTCTTCCTGGCAGGTGAAGTGAAGAGGACAAACAGGGGTCGATGAGAGGTGATAAGAGTTGTAAACACCTCTTTTTTTGAAAATCTGTTTATTAGCATAGTAATTGGAGCAGTTACATACATATTCGGGCACAGCAATAATCAGAATGTCACATTTATATGTTTGCTCAGTATTTACAGGTACTTAGTATCATTGATTTTTCATTTTCGTCCGGAACCATTGCAACTTAACAATCCCTTAACATTCCCACACCCTCCCCCACCCTCTAGAATCCCTCCCTACACTCTTCCAACATGCGTATAAGTGTGATATTTACATCTTGGTCACTTGTTGCTCCGTAAATTGCAGTTTTCCCCATACACACAGGCAGGCTGGGATAGAATTGTCAATGGTACGGGGTTCTCTGTATCCCAACACAGTGCACCTTACATCGTGAATGTCCCGAGGGGCTGGACCCATTCATCCCGTATGTATTAAGTTATCTGTATCCCCACCATCCTCCTCATCCCCAGCCTCGAAGGTCCCCAGTACAGTGAACCAGTCCAGGGAAATCAGTGTTTTCCTGAGACCTCTGTGTTCCTCTCGCTGTAGAGCTTCGCCTTCTGCCTTGCCCCATTGTATTACCTCTGCTTTCCATAAATCCGGGTCAGGTGGTCTGGGGGATTTCCACCTCATCGTGATTGCTCGCTTCGCTAGTAATAGGGCCAAGTCTGTGAAACGTGTCGCCACGGTCCTCGTGCGTGTTGACGGTCCCATCCCTAATAGTGTATGTTCTATGGTGAGCGATTGGGACAGGGTGCCAGCACTCTCAAGCGAGTCAGCGATGGTGGCCCAGTAATGACCCAACTTGGGACATTGCCATAGCATATGTATTAGTGATGCGTCGTCAGTGTCGCACCGGGGGCAGTTGCTACTCGCGTCGGGGAACATCATGTGTATGCGATGTGGGGTCAGGTAGGCTCTATGTAGTAACATCAGCTGAATAAACTTGAATTTGGGGTTTCTGGCTGCCTTCTTGGGAAACTGGAGAATGCGTTCCCATTCTTTGTCCCTCAGTGGCCTACCAACGTCTCCTTCCCATGCTGTCCTGAGTGATGATAGAGGGACCGCCCTCCCCGTTTTGATGCTAGCAGTGAGCCATTTGGTCAGATGGCCGCCCGTGCCCATGAGGTAGTGCATTGTTATCAGGGGGTTTATAGCTGGCTCTTGTCCTTCAGGCGCCCAGTTGTGTGTTATATAGTGACGAAGGCCTGCGTGTAAAAGGAATGAGCCTCTAGGAACGCTATGCGCAGCCCTGAAGTCTGTAAAGGACAGTAGGCGTCCCTCCGCGAACAGGTCGCCCACGTGTCACACCTGCGTCCTGCCAAGGCATTAGCTTGTTCGTCGTGAGTGTTCCCGAACCCAGCGGGATACCCAGAAGCGGGATCGTGGGTGCATAAGATGTCGCGGGGGAAGTGTATTTCACTGCCTTCTGCCAATATGTCACCGCCAGCCAGAAGAGCGGTGGGGCATCTCTCGGCAAGTCCGATTGGGCTGGAAGCAACTTGTATATGTCCCCCCTTTAATGTTCCCTCTCTGACATGTTGATCTCGTGAAGGTTGCGGCCTGCCACCCAGTAGGCCAGCCATTGTAGCTGGCACGCATAGTTGTATGCCCTAAAGTCCGGTAGGCCCATACCACCAGAGCCTGAGGGGAGCTGTAGTTTAGTGAGGCCTATGCGTCTGCGCCCGTGTCCCCATACAAGTTCCGTGAGTAGAGTGTCGAGATGTTTAAATGTCGCAGCTGGGATCAGGAATGGCAGGTTGGTGAAGTGGTAAACGAGGCGAGGGAGCATTACCATCTTAGAAATGGCCACTCTGCCAGCAACAGAGAGGGGCAGCGTCAGCCAGAATTGAATTTGTGATTTCAGTGCTCTCATGGTCCTCCCAAGGTTGCCGTCAATCATCATGTCAGCTTCCCTGTAGATGTGCATCCCAAGATATCGGAAGGTGGTTCCCGCTATCTGGAATTCGTGTGGAGCGAAGGGTAGGGGAGTGGAAGAGTCTGCATTCCTGAAGGTGAATCCATAAGACTTGGGTTTGCTTATGGTAAGGCCTGAGATCGCCCTAAAGTTCTCAAATATTTGGGGTATAGGGCCCATGTCGCCCGTAGGTCCCGAAGGTACAATATGATGTCGTCGGCATAAGCGGACACAATGTGCGCCATCCCATGTCTCTGAATACCATAGCGGGGGGCCATCGTCCTGAGTCTTCAGAGCAACGGTTCGAGGGCAAGGATAAATAGGAGAGGGGAGAGCGGGCAGCCCTGTCGGGTGCCCCTCGCTATAGCTATGGGTCCCGAAATGTGCCTGGAAGTGCGTACTCTCGCTGTAGGGAGAGTGAACAGAAGCCTGACCCAGGCGACGAATTCGGGCGGTATCCCGAATTTCAAAAGTGTGGCAAACATGTAGTCCCATCTAAGGGAGTCAAACGCCTGCTTCAGGTCCAGTGATATGCAGCCCTCCGAGCCCGCGCCCACCATGTTTCCTAGCATCAGCTGGGCCAAGCGTCTGAGATTCATGGCCGTGCTCCGGCCCGGTACAAAACCACATTGGTCTGGATGGATCAACTGAGGTATATATTGTACTAGTCTCGTCGCCAGCACTGTACAGCGTGGTATAATAGTCTTTGAACGCCGTATTAATCCCTATTTGGGTGGTGGTCGGATTGCCTGTTTGGTCCAATATTTCTAAGATTGGGTGGCAAGGTGGGGAATCACGCAGGAGCCGGGCCAGGAGGGTGCCAGCTCGGTCCGCTTGCGTATGTTGCCTATTCGTGTGTTCTCTGTAGTCTAGGAGCCTCAGGTCTTCTAGTAGCTCTGCATGTCTAATGTGAGCCTCCTGTAGTGGTGTGAAATGTGCATTGGTGCCCGCTGCCTCACTCTCCAGGGACGCTAGGGAACCCTCCACTTCCTTCAATTGACTGATGACCTCTTTCTTTCTGCCCACTCGAGCGGCCATCGCCTCTCCCCTGAGACAGACTTTAAATGCGTCCCATTCTATCTGACGGGTGCTGGCTGTGTTCGCATTTGTGGTGAAGTAGGTTTCTATAGTGTCGGATAGGGATGATCGGAAGACTGTGTCTTCAAGTAGGTCGGGGGATAGTCGCCAAGCCGGGATGGGGGGCAACAGCTTGCCCCACTGCCAAGTGAGCTCAACGGGGTTGTGGTCGGACAGGGTTTTCCCCGTGTGTTGGGTTTGGACAATTGAAGTTGTCAGGGAGCAGAAGACATGGTCGATTCTGGTGTGGAGCTGGTGGGGCGGGGAGAAAAAGGTAAATTCCCTCTCCTGTGAGTGTGTGCTGCGCCATGCGTCTGCCAAATCCCAGCCCTCAGCCCAACGTGCTAGAGCGTCTGCCTGTTTCCTGCTCTCAGTGGCCAACAGGGGGGGGGTGTGACCTATCCAGTGTAAGATCGAGTACAGCGTTGAAATCCCCCCCCAATGATCCAATGGTGGTCAGCCCAATCAGCAAGTATCCCATTCAGGGTTAGCAAAAACTCCGATTGACCTGTGTTTGGTGAGTACACACAACCTAGTACAATGGCATCCCCATCCAGTAAACCCCGCACAAATACATATCGTCCCTCCTTATCAATCTTTTGTTCTAACATCTTGAAGGGGACAGAGTTGCGAAGCCAGATCGCCGCCCCCCTGGAGAACGCAGAATAGGAGGTAGCAAAGAGCTGCCCTCTCCATTTTTTGCGTATCTTCACGTTTTCAGCATTGTTCAAATGTGTCTCTTGCAGACAAGCTATCTGTGTCCCTCTACGGTTGAGTTGAGCTAGAATTCTGTGGCGTTTGTGTACCGAGCCCAGGCCCCGTACATTCCAGGTGCACAAATGATAGACATTAAGAGGTCCCATAACCTTCTGTGTGTGGTGGTAGAGCGGAGCACATGGGTGACCATGTCAGATTCGTCTTGGTACTAGGTGAGAGTGCCTTGCGAACATATATCCCCTTAACTATAAGGTCCCCAGGCCAACGGGCTCGGGAGCCAAACAAGGGTGCCCAACGTGGGCACAAGTCAGTGTGTTCCATGTTGTAACGGGGGGAGTAGACCACCGGTGACTGTCACTTGATGGCCCGCTTTGGCATGGTAGCCCTTAACAGGGTGAGCCCTTATGCAACCCACCATTTATGAGGAAGGGGGTCGGTTATACGTTACCACCCGGAGAGGATCAAGCGTGTCGCCAATCAGAACTCCACCGCCATCTGGGCTGTGATCTTTGGGAACAGTTGTAGACTGTCCACTGACCCGGATACCTCAGTGTGGGTGTCGGTGGTGACGGTGATCCTGTCCCCGGTTGCTCCCGCGTCGTGAGCGGCCAGCGCCTCCTCCGTTAGTCGCATCCGTGGTGATGAATTACCTGCTGTCTGGTCCCCCGGCGGTTGAGTGTTCATCGGCGTGCCTTGTGAGGGGTGTTGTTTGGAGTTGGAAGGATTGTCTCATTGATCCGGCGGGTTCCTGCGACCCCCACTGCGGCCGTCTGCGAATGGGTCTTGGGAGGCCGGAGGGGTGAGTGTGACTTCCATCCATTCCTCCGCCTCTTCCGGCGAGTCGAAGAAGTGAGATTTGTTGTCATGCAATATCTTGAGTCTTGCAGGGTATAAAAGTGCATATTTCATATCTCTGTCTCTGAGTTTGCGCTTCACCCCCATGAAAGTGGATCTGGCTCTTTGTACTGTGGGCGTGAAATCGGGGTACACCAATATGTTTTTATCTTCGAAGCGTATTGGTGCCTTCTCCCTTGCTGCTCTAAGAACAGTGTCTCGATCTTTGTAGTGGAGTAGGTGCGCAATCAGTGGTCGAGGGGGCGCCTCCGGTTGCGGGGGACGCGATGGCATCCTGTGCGCTTTTTCCACACTGTACAGGGCCGTAAGGTCTTCCTGGCCCACCAGTTTCCGTAGCCAGTCTTCCACGAATTGGGTGGGATTCCTCCCCTCGCTTCTCTCCGGAATACCCAGGATGCGGACGTTGTTGCGGCGGGCACGTCCTTCCGCGTCGTCCACCCTGTCCCATAGCTGTCTAAGCTGTTTCTCTACGGTCTCCAGTTTCGTGGAATGCTCTGTCTGCTGGGGTATGAGGTCACTCAGCGCTATCTTCTGTTCCGAGACCCGCTCCGCCAACTTGTTATGGTCAGCCCGCAGTAAGGATAGGCCAGTCGCCATGCTGTCTATGCGTGATTCTAACGCCTCGTGTGTGGCGCGTATTTCGTTGAGGATGAGGTCCAACTTGGCGTCCTGGGATCCCTTTCCGGTCGGCGGGATGATGTCTGCGTTTGAAGAGGCCAGTGGGTCTTTGGAGCCCATGGACTGCATGTCTGTTGGAGCGCCTAGGTCCTGGTTCCTGCCCCTGTGCCTACCCATTGACCTAGTAAGCAGGGCGACGCCGAAGTAGCTGCAGTCGCCAGCCTCCCCCTCCACACGTGTCCACTCAAGGGTGCCGGGCTGTAATAGCGGCGTATCCGGGTTCCGCTGGATGTAGGCAATTGCGGTGTAGACCCCAGGTCAGCCAGGAATCGCGTTGGTCAGCTTGTGCAGGGATGGCGTTGGCCGGCTTGTTGCGGCGTTGTCGTATGGTGGAGTGGCGTTCCACTGGTGTTCCTGCTAGTTGTTAGTGACCTGGCCTTGCAAGGTGTAGGGGGGAGTCCATAGGCTTCAGGTGATGGCGAGGAGGAATCCCTTTAGTGACCGGGATCGCAATAGGCGCCGGGCTTTCAGCGTGGCAGCAGGGCTCCGCAGCGCGCAACTTCTTCCTCCCCTGTGTGCCTGTTTTTCCCAGCTCAGGTACGTGGGGTCTCAGGCCCCACCGCAATGTAAACGTTTACTGGCCGTGGGTGTGCGCTGCCTCGTGTTCTCCCGCTGCGCAATGCCCGCTGTAGCTGGAGCCCGGAGTGAGCAGGTTGCCGTGGCCAATATCCCGGGGTCCCGGTCTCGGCTCCGGGTTGTAGACAAAATGGCGCCTGTAGGACCGCCTTGATGCCGGGCCGCCCCGCGCCCCTCGGCGCGCCGTGCAGTGGACGGACAGTGGGGTCCACAGTGCCGCCGACGGGTCCCGCACCCCTCCAGACCTGTCCTCCCCACCGGCGGGGTCGAGGGCGTGGACGCCTCCGTAGGATTCAGTCGGGCGGCGGCAGGTCCCGAGTCCCCCGCAGCCAAGCGGGTCCCGCAGCGGGGTAAGCCAGCGGGTGTTCAGCAGCCCGGCGGGAGAAGCAGCGAGGCTACAGGTGGAGCGGGGGGACCCTTCTGTGTGCCCCAATGTCGTGGTAGAAATCTTGCCGCACCTCCGGTCCGGGGTCCCGCCTGGAGCGAGTCAGCGACCAGGGGTGGGTCGGGCAGGCCGCAAATCGAGGCCGAGGCCGAGGCCTCACTCTGCACTGCAAGCCGCAGCAGGCACCACGGTCACGGCGCTTCACCAGCGAGGTCCGGGGGGGGAGCAGCACCCCTCCGCCGCACGCCATTCGCTCCCGGGGTTTCTGTGCACTGTGTGCAGGTGGTGTGCAGGTCAGGGTTGCAGGATGATTCGCTGGTATTTCGGGCTAAGGACGGAGCTCCGGAGCTACACGTCCACCATGATCGGCTCTTGGCCACGCCCCCCCCCCCCCGAGTTGTAAACACCTCTTAGAAGTGTGCAGTGCCATACAGGCGCTTGTGCAGGAGCATGCGGTGAAAGTGTCCCTTGTTACTGAGAGGCACTATCTCACTAGTTAAACGTTCGGTGGCAGACATGAAATGCCGTGTTTTTTATTCTCACTTGTGCCTTTGACCAAAACCGTGTGACCTTGGGCAGACTAGGCCGGGTGCGCCCAGGCCCCAGCACAGCCAGTATATTCTATTTTTAAAAGCACCTGCTGCCGAGTTCCTTCCTGGCCTCCAGTAATATTCAGGCATACATTCAAATGTCAAGATAACTGGTGATTAATCATCTTCATAGAGAGAGACAGGAGTTTTGTCTAGGGGAAGTTGTGACTGCTTGTAAGGTAGTACAGATGCCAGATGGTTACTATACCTGCTGCAAAGAACGTTTACGATGCTGATCAAAAAGTGCATGCAATCATGTAAAGTAGGTCAGTGACACGTGTTACTGCTTCTGTCAGAGAGATCCTTTTGTTACTTGCTATTTGTATATATTACATCTGACGTTTAGCAGTGTCAGTTGCCGATGTGGGTGGAGCCAATATAGTAAGTGGGTGGAGCCAGAGAAACGTGGGCGGGGCCTCCGACAAACATTTGAGCACCTGCACTTCAAATTTTACAAATTAAGCACTGACTGTGCATGAAACAAGTGCAAACCAATGTAAAGAAGGTTGCAGGCTTCCCAGTACCACAGGACCCTTTCATTAAAATCCTGGGTGCAGTGAAAGGCCTTCATATCTTAAATGCTACTAGGGCCAATGCAGGAATTGGCTCACTGTAAGAAACCATTGGCACCAAAAAGCACACAATTGTCCAGGAGACTTTGGATATTTCTGGTCGTGGAAATGATCAGGCAAGAACTGCGCAACATAAGTAAGAGATTTGAGGCCATGCGGAAACCTCGGATGGGTTACTTTCAATCAAGTTCTCTAGCTTTGGAAGGCTCGAGAACCCATCGCACTCAGACTGAACTGGACTCCAGAAACATTGTAATGTTGAGTGAGCCACGGCGTAAAAAGAGACCCAGATCGAACCTCAGGGCCACTGCAAGTGGACAAACTTGCCAATCTTATTATGCTGCAATGTGATTTCTTATTCTTCTATGTTTAGTGGGGGGATCTATACCACTTGGAATTTAACGTGTTTTGTGATGTAACTGAGCATGACTTGGCTCTCACCAATGTTGTTCATTAAAATAAATTAAAAAAATTATTTTAAAAAAAACATGAAACTAAGATGAAAGAAGCAGGGTAGAGTGAAGCGAAATTAATGTATTTGTAAGTGTATTTACATAGTGTATCAGACTGTGAGAGCATATATAGTTGCAAGTATTTTCTGGACAGTCTGGGCATGAGTAAGGGCACGAGTGAAACATAGCACACCAGGGTGAAAGATTTGTACAGTCTACTCTATCAAACTGTGAAGGTGCGACCAGAGGGTTGGTAGTGGCATGGGTGTAGTTTAACAGTCTTCATGTGTCTAATTTGGGGATATTCTTTAACACCTTGGCTGCTAGGCGTTTCCCCCCCCTGTGCTGGAAATTGCTCTTAGTATGTATTCATGACGAGCTCAGCTCGTCATCAGCACAGCTCAACTGTGCATCATGACGAGCTGAGCTCGTCATCAGCATCGAAAGGGTTAAGGGGAGAAGGAAACGTTGCAGGGCATTGATCAAGAGAATGTTGTAGTGATGCAGTTTTTTTAGTACCAGAGGACATGTCCTAGTCAAGTTGTGATAGATGAAGCCTGATATGGCCCCTGGGGACACTGGGAGAGCAGTTGTTGAGGAGGTGAGAGGAAGGGAAGAAGGCACATCGGGTTGTTGGTGTTGACCCTCCAGATGACCCAAGTACTTGTACTTGTTAGAGTATATTCTGCAGCGTACTGTGGCTGATCGCTTGGCCATAGCAAGAGAGTCAGAAGTGCAGGCATTCAACAGATTGAAGTTATTCGTTGTAATAGCACCAGGTCTATTGGTTATTCAATTCCAAAGTTTAAAGAATCCTATAAATTTGCTTAGTTAGTAAGAAGATTAATCTTAAAGTTCTCATGGTGTGGCCTTAAATTAGGGCACAATCCTACAGGCTTAACCGTGATGTGCATTTTATACAAAATCGGGACAATTTGTCATTTTATATGAACTATCTTAAAACTACACACCATTTGTGCTTTATTCTATTTTATGATTCAGAAAAGGCGGTGGTGATGAACAGAGTGTCTGAATTGAGCAGACCACTCTTACCCAGTCCAAAGATCAGGGCTTGATCCATCACCGTTATTTATCTCACTGCACCATCCCAGCTCAGAACCTGGCTATATGCAAATCAGTCTGTCCCTGGCCCAGTGCATCATGGGAACAGGGCAGACTAAACTACCAAGCCAATTCTTTACCAGAAAGGAGACAAGCTACCGGGGACCGGCTTCTGGCATTTCAGCCTTCTTCGGCCCGGCTTGCTTGAATCCTGATGGTGAAGTGAGAAAGGGGCTCATGTCTGAGTATACCCTGCCACACCTATAGTGGCCAAAAACGATTCAGAAAAGGGGGTGGTGATGAACAGAGTGTCTGAATTAAGCAGACCACTCTTACCCAGTCCAAAGATCAGGGCTTGATCCATCACCGTTATTCTATTTTATGTTAAACTTGTTCTTTTTTTGTCTCCCTACAGCCTTTTGGATTGCACACCAAGCTGTAAAGATGGTGTTTGACGCCATGGACAATCTCGTAGTTCCACCTTATGACATTGTCTATGTAAAACATGCCATGTTCGACTACTTTCAGGTAGGTTTGTTATTCTTTTTTGTGTTTGGGTAACGTGTACATTTCCAAATCCTCCAAAATCCATAAATATTCAATAGACATAAACTTAACAATACAACAAACATTGATAAACCCAAAAGGGCTTGCTTTTTTAGGTTATGCCTGCACAGCGCTTGCAAAATCTCTTGTAAATAAAACAAATCCTAAAAAGGGGCTAAAGGCCCACCCATTAATTCCCATGTGTTTGTTTACCTGTCACCCTCATTTACTTGTTCTTGTAATTGCATGTGATTTCCTGTAGGTTTCTTGACTCCCTTCATCTTCCATTGTGTGTTTGTGATTTTTAGGTCCAGCCTGGGCAGCACATGTGCTGCTCTGCGAGGCATGCCGCATGAGTATGGAGTTGAAGCTCCGCCCACTCTCCACCCATATTTTTCATTGGCTTGTCATTGTCATTTGTAAATGCTGGCTTCTGATTTGTTAACAGGCTTGTTAGACCCTCCTTAGTACCGCATTGTCTTGTTTTGTAATCTCCCATGAGAACTGGCCCTTGTACTACTGTGGTTACAGGGTATGCCTTATTTTGTCGGTAGGCACTATTTTCTTTAATGAGTTTCTCCTACTGCAGGAACAACATGCTTTCCTGCAACATTCAGTGCACCATGCGCACTTTCCCTTTCAAAGCAGCCAGGGACACTGGTGGCCATGCATTTGAAATGGAATAGGTCTCGCATTTACAAGAGTTTCAGCCATTGGCATTTTAAATGACTGCATTTTATGTGTGTTAATTATCAAAATAGATCAATAAAAGACATTTTCATTTACAATGCCAGCAGCTTAAACTCTCACAAATGCGGGACCTATTGTATTGCAAATGCTTGTTTTGTTTGGCGCATGTACTAAGTAACTTTTCCTTTTGGAGGCTTCATCTGCTGTTTTTTTTGGTGGAGATTTTTTTTTGTAAACAAGTATGGTTTGCTTATGCCTGTTGTTTTTTTTTTTTTTTTTGTAGCTGTGCTTCTTCGCCCCATCATTATTTTTGTGTATGTAGACTTTTGGTACGAGGGTATGGTGTAGAGATTCGGACTTTGAAAATGGGACAGTATGTTTGAATCTCAGTGTGTTTATAGTGACTTTTGTTTCTTCTTTCTATGGACTTTTGTTGTGAGGATATGGTATAGAGATTACCACTTTGAAAATGGGAAAGCATGTGCGAGATTTGGCACCCATTTAGAATTTTGTGATTGTTTACATATACTTCTGTTCTGTTGATACCAAATGCAGTTTGTACTACTGTCTTTGTGCATGTCTTATTTTCTAATTAACTGTTTCTTGTCTCGCGGAGTTTGCTAATTTTACCAGCATGTTTTTTCATTCTTAAAATGTTGTGCAAGTGACTTCCTTGTGGGGCACAGTTCCGAATCAATGGATACACAAGTCCAATGAATCAATAACGGCCATAACACACATTATTGTACATTTTAGGTTGATTCTTACAATGGATCGATTACATTTTTAGTTGCATTTGTCTGTGTTAACTTCTAGTTAGGTGTTGCATTTATTTATTCTAGGAGTGCCACAAATCTATTTTTATAGTATTTGGCAACTATTACTCATCTCCCCAAAACAATGCTTCTACAAGGGAACTGGGTGTGGTATTACAGACATAGCTGATAAATTTGCAAACAAGAAACCACATAGGCGTCACCCTGGCATCTTGTGGTCTTCAATTCGCAGTCTTAAAGGCTCATTCAGTGTGGCCCAACAGCATTTCACTCTAAAGAACCAGCCAGAGTTTAACCCACACCAAAGAATGTGCAGTGCTTTCTTTGCTTTCTGCTGCATTTGGCATTTGATCTTCAAACCGCATACTTCAAGCTCAATCCATATGGGCCAGCTAATATCCTCACTTCAGTTGTTTTAATCGCGTGCTGAGCGCCACTTGGTCTATTCAAAGATTACCTCCCAGGTGATTTTTAAATTTAACTTATTCAGTTGCCACTTTTCTTTTTTAAGTTGAGCAGTTTCCTTTCGGGTGCATTACTTGCCTTTTTAAAATACGATTTATCCTAAAACGTAGCAGCATTTCTCTTTCCTCTATTGCACATTATCATGTGTCTCCGGTGATGTGGAGAGAGTGGGTGTGTGCTTATTAATTGTTGAAGCGCATTTTCGATTATGACATACATTTTGTATAAATACATTGTAGTAATTGTGTGCACATATGACTTTAGGTCCGCTGATTTATTTTTTTATGCATTTTGTGCCATTGTCTTTGTGTGTGTGTGTGTTCATTCTTTAAGTAGCTGTCCATCATCTTAGTGTTTATTTTTTCCTGCTCATTTTAACATTCTTCAAATGCACTGCGTGTGACTGCATTGTGGCCTCTGTTCCAATTCTATGGATCCAAATTTCTAATGAATCAATAAGTGTCGTAACCAATAAATATTATGTTACATTTTAAGGTGATTCTTACAATGGATCTATTCAATTGTAAGTTTTATTTGTATGTTATATTTAGCTGTTGGAGTGTCACAAATAATATATATATATATTTTTTTTATTATGTTTGGCAACTATAACATATCTCCCCAAAACAATTCTTGCGTCCGACTGTTCTGTATGGTATAGTAGGGGAAATGGAGTGTGGCGGTCATAACACATTAAGAGTAAAGACCACAAACAATATTTCTGTCTACCTTATGTATATAGTTAATACGTACAGTTTAGTAGTGTGTATAATATGCTTTTTGTTTTCAAAGAAAAAACACAAACTGGACAATTTATTGAGTCCTATTATTGCATGCCCACAAGTATTCATTATTCACCCACAGCAGCACCTCTGGGTACACCATACAATGCTCTGCTTGGCTTCCCTAATAGAGTCAAGTGCTAAAATGGGGTGCTTCGTTCTCAGTGAGATAAAATTGTGGCCCTATTATTTGTGCAGCCCTCACATCACGCACAACTAATACCACTATTTCTTACATTCATTAAACGTTGCAGGGAAGCACAGGCTGCGGTGCAGCGTGGCTAAAAACGTATACAAAGCCAACAGATGTCACATATGCAAAACCTGTTGACTTGGCCAATGCTTGTTTAATAAGTATGAGTGCATCTTCATAGTTTGGTAAGATAGCATATGTGGATGGGTGAGTGGGTTAATACAAAGATGAGTCCAAAGAGGATTAATGGATAAACTGAGTGTGTAAATGAGAAAAGAGGTGAGTGCATGGTCGAATGGATGAGAAGGTGGTCCAGAACACGGCTGCCCGCTTGGTCTTGAATGCTCCTCTCCGTACACCTTCAAAGCCCTTACTGACAAAACTCCACTGGCTATCGATCAGACAAAGGGCCAAATTCAAGGTATGCTGTACCATACATAAAAGTCTCAACGGAATGGGACCTGCATATTTGTCAACCAAATTCATCCCCTATAAACCTTCCCGGTCACTTAGGTCAAGCGAACAAGGCCTTCTACATGTACCTAGAGCCAAGAAGGCCAGACAGGGTAGTAAAGCCCTATCAATAGCAGGTCCATCCCTATAGAACAGTCTTCCTAATACTCTTAGGCTATGTACAGATCACCTCCCTTTCAGGAAAATGCTTAAAACATTCTTGTTCAGTTATTAGACATTCAGCGTTTCCCTGAACTCAATATGGTAGAAGTCAAAGGCGCGGAGATACTCCTTCGGGAGTCGAAGCCAGCGCGATATAAGCCTGTAAATAAAGAACATAAATGTGATCCCTGGACGGATGAATGTATGACATGTATGTATGAATGTGTGAAACGGGGGGGGGGGCAGTGTGTTAATGGGATGAAGGCAGTATTTGCGGTAACGGCAGCCTGCTGTTGAACATAGACAGTGTGTGAGGGCAGAGCAGTGTCTGGTTGAGCTGGTTTTTGGTGGATCCGGAAAGTCCTTGCAATACATAAAGATACCTTTAAATTATATGTTTATCTTGTCACAGTTACTCTAATTCAAGGACAGAGGTTAAATGTTAGGCTGTGTTTTAGGGAAAGTTGCTTCTTTTACTTTTAACACAGGGATTGGTGTTTACTTTTCTTTCTCTGATTGCAAAGTGAGAAGCGTTTTCAAAGTGAATTATGTGACAATGTTGCTGGAGTATTAGGAGTGTAAAAGAAAAGGCTGGAAGTATGTAATTTTTTTTCAGCACACAAAAATGTAAATACCTGTAAATTAACTGTATGCATTCAGCAGTTAGGAAAGCAAACATTAAGTAATTTTTTGTAATTTTGAAGTGGGCTGGAAACAGAGATTTTAGTCACATTAAAACAGTTCAAGACACTTTACTTGGTGATGCATAAATGATAAATATTCACATAGACCCATTTTCCACACATTATCATGTGTGCGCTATATAGTTTTATTAGTACAACTCTGTCTGGGCAAACATAATGCCCGTTTCAATGGAAAATGTGCTCTTTGTAAATAACAATGTATGACCCCACATTACTTAAGTTGCATTAAAAAAATGGCCCCACCTCAGGCCTATTGGCGGTAGGTGGTTTGTAAAAATTTGTCGTTAAAATTGGGTTGTGGTTCTAAAGGGTTTGGAAGCACTAGTGTAGAGGAATATGTGCGGCAGGAGCACAGAGCATGTGTAAAGAGTACAAATTGTGGTGTTTAATAAATGATCCTGACATGCACTCACCCAATAGAGTGAAGCCCTCCTCTCTTAACCTTGGGAAAGGAGTGGGACCCTCTGTCAAAATGTTACATTATTTCATACTTATAGTGCACATACGCTGCTTCTGTATAAGGGTCTAGCTAACTTTTTCCCTCCTAGTAACAGTAATAAATTGTAATATTTTCCCAGTTGAAAGCAAATGTTTGATGGCTGATGCAGTGAAAATCCCATTTCTGCTGAGCAATGTCTCTAAGGAGCAAAAGTGAGGGGCAAACATTTTGCACTTTTCCTAGGACCATGTGCATTACTCATCTGTGAAGTGTTTAGCAGTGCTTTGTTAAAATTTCCAATTACCTGCACGAAAGGATCACATTCAATTCAGCCACACACTGGAATTGATTCGAAATCTGCCTCTGATTCCGCTCTAGAAGTCCCCAGACCAACATCTGCATCTTCTCAGGTTAGAAGTCCAGACCATGCTCAGCAAAATGTCATAGAATGAGTCCCTGAAAACCAGAGGAGAAAAGGTTTCTACTCCTGTTTCTTCTTAGTCCGGAAGAAGTCATGGGAATGGAGACCTATTCTGGATCTAAGGAGACTCAACAAATATCTCAGGAAGTAGACATTTCACATGGTCACACAGCAGTATATCCTGCAGCTTCTAAACCAGGGAGATTATATGACATCATTAGATCTCCAGGATGCATATTTTCCTGTCCTGAAACGCCCACACCATCAGAAATATTTAGGATTCACAGTAGCCGGCAGCCATTATCAGTTCAAAGTCCTCCCATTCTGCCTTAAATCTGCCCCTCGCATTTTTACAAAGAGCCTGGCTCCAATAGTGGCATCCTGAAGGCAAGCAAAGTACCAAGTTTTTCTGTACCTCGACGACTGGCTAGTCAAGGCACCTTCCCACCAGTCCGCGCAGAGGTCAATCTACGCCTTTTCAGCAAATTGGGCCTTACACTGAATCCGCAAAAGGCAACCCTTCTGGCATCCAAGAGGATAACACTCTTAGGGGCTACACTGGATAAAGTGCTGATCTAAGCATATCCCACACCAGAAAGACTGACAAGAGTGTGGAAAAGTCAGCCCATATAACAACCGATGCCCAGGCTGCTGGCGCAAGGCGCCTCTTAGTTCCATTTTGAATAGTTACCAAACAAAGAGACGAGCGCTGGAAGTAGGGACACATGAACAGAGTTTATTTCTCATGAGGAGAGCCTGTCATTTCAGACACGAAACAAGGTGTCATCGGGAGGTGCTCTAACAAGTTCTCTGAGACATCGCCTTTTATACCTTACAAAACATTCCTTATTACAATAACGACATTGTGAAACAAGGAAAAGACATCCCCGTAATCCTCGTGTCAATCCCACCCCACATATATCCACAATAGAGGCCCTTAACCTGCCGATAAGAGGAGGGGGCAATCACGCAGCTGGGTGTTCCGCCGATTCTTAGGATGTGTGCGCCTGATCGTACCCCAGGGGGTGGGGAGGCCATGATCAATAGTGGGTCCTTTGAAGAGGAGTGACTCCATACAATGGAGTGCAATAAACTGCATCTCTCGGCTTAGGCGATGGCCTCGGACCTGTGTGGACAATCGGACTCGGTGGAAGCGGTCATCAAAGGAGAGGTATTCATGCCGCGTGGACAATCAAGTGCAGAGGGAGAGTTTACCAACAGAGGGGTATTCATAAAAGGAAATGAGGTGTTGGTCGGGCGCGAGCGTGACTCCCAAGGACAGAGTCGCACAGAGAGAGAGGTCTTATGACCCGTGCATGAGAGAGCGGGGGCAGTCAGGCACAGCTGGGGGGGGTTATGTCAGCTGAGGCGAAGGATGCTTCTTCAAGAGGAAATGGGGGGGGGGGTTTGCGTGGGTCAAGCAGGAGGGTTGCTTTTCAGAGCAGGGTCGCGCAGAGGGAGAGGGTTTTATGGTCTATGCATGTGAGAGGCGGGGGGGATTCCAATGAGCGGGCAAAAGGCCATGGTGCCTAAAATGGCTGTCATGTACATATGGGCACGGGCTTTTACTGGCGGAATGATGCGGTCAATGTTTCACGGTATTCATGGTGTCTACAGGGAGGGGAATGAAAAAAGGCAAATGAACGCCGCTTATGTACATTAATTTTTATAATTTCCACAGTCGCCGCTTTTTACATAAGAAAGTTCATTTCCTAATCGATGGGTGTACATATAAACATGTGGTTGATGAAGATTTGTCAATACTAGCAGATTGCATATAAACATGAGCAGTCGATGTGATTGGCAGAATGCTATACATAGAAATTTACATTTGTTGGGTTACTACAAGCCTAGAGTGCAGCATACTACACAGTATAAATGCTTCTGACTTTCTCATCAATGTACAGCTCTAAAGGTGACCGACAAACATTTTGAAAACAATACCAAGTGGTTGAGGGAGGAATTCAGTCCAATATATCTTCGTCACAGTGTCTTTTTAGCAGTGAGCCATCACTGGTAGGCTCTCGTCCGTATCTTTTCTTTGGCGCTGTTGAGCACCGGCGGTGGAGCTATAGGTCCAGCTCTGATCTATCCTTACGCGTTGCAGGGTGCGGTCAGTCCTCTGCTGTCAGACCACAGTCCTGTTCCCTAACCAATTCTTTAAGGGTGCCTTATGCTCGGCACCTGTGTTTCCTTTTTCCTTCTGTGGCAAACCCCATTTCCATCTAAATGCTGTTCTTCTTGTCTGAGTCAAAAAGTCATGTGGGAAAGAGGGGGTGTCGGATAGTCGAGGGAAGAGAGGGCGGAGTGGGGTCAGATCTTTTCGGACACTTCCAAGGGACCAAGGGAGCAAAGGATAACGGGCAGGCAGGCCCATCAATCGGGCCCAAAAAAGGGGGCGAAGACTTCAGGCACACGTGAGGTAGCAGACTGAGGGCTTCAGGGCAGCCCGTCAACTTTTCATTTTCCACGTTTGAGATTGCTGTCTCGTCCCGTATCTTGTTGCTCTGCAGCTCCACCTTTGGTCGAGGTCACATGTGTCTCAAGATCTGCAGCCAGGCTGTACGTCACGTCCGACCCTTCTCCTCCGGCGATCGTATATCTTTGAATAGGTACAAAACAAGCTTTAGAGAACTGGCAGGAGAAGACATTTATGCATGTGAATTCCTCCTTCAATCCTACGCACTTGGGAGATACGTTCATTGGTCACAGTCAGAAGTCTATTACCATGCAGTGTATATGTCGGCATTCCTACTGGGTTCATGCCAAGTTTATTCATCGTCTATTCATGACACATATGGAGAGAAATCAGACTCCTATCAACTGCGCATTTCATCAAACTCAACATTTCGGAACCTCCAGGGAGACTCGTCTTTCTAACCCGAGCCTTAACAGTCTAACATTTCCCTTCAGAGCTGGTTAACCCTTTCAAACAGGGCGGGGGTGCTATCATCGAGAGACAGAGTTAAACATTTTTTTCTCGAGGGGCGACAGTTACTCATGGCCATCAGTTATACATCGGGGACAGCAGCTGGGGTCAATCAAGTGGGGCGGGGACGCTTCGGGCATTCGCGCTTGAGTGCAAAGGGGTGGGGCAATCTGGGCATTGGGGGTCAATCTGGACGTTGGCGCTTGTCTCTAACGAACTGAAAAATAGGGTGCCATTGACATATAGTTCCCCTATAAAAGGCCAGATTAGGGGACCTTAGTCGTCTGACCTGTCCTTTCTTTCTTAGCCAATTCGAGTTCATTCATTTTGCAGAAAGGAGAGGTAGTAATATGGCGAGTTACAATCGTTTTAGTTTCTGTCAATTTCGCTGAACACCTTCGTGTTCAATAAGTATCCAATCAGACTGGTGCCAGCGGGGCACAATTTTACCACAAAAAGGAAGATGGAACAGGGGGACTCTCGTAGAGAGTGAGAGTCGTCCGCAATCTAAACGAGCCATTCGGTACACGTATGACATGTAGAGAGAGAGAGAGAGAGAGAGATAGATAGAGGGGGAGAGAGAAAGAAAGAGAAAGAGAGACGTGTACGAAAACAGGTCATTTAGTGCGCTCACAACACAGAACAGCAGGGTTCAGGTAACAAAGAGACGCAAACAGAGGGGAGACATAAACCCATACAGTACATACGCACAAACTCAGACGAAGGAAGACAGTACATGTATTACATACAAAGATATTCACGACAAAACATAGAACAGTTATTGGCCAAAAAAGATCTCTTTTTGCATGCTGCGTATCTTTTAATATCCTATTTATCTACGGGCTAAGCTCTTTTTACCTTTTCCTCCTTTTTCCTCTCGCTTGCTATTTTTGCGAGCGTTCTCGATTGCTAATACTTACACCTCGGTCAGCCGGTCAGAAATTAACCTGGTCGGGCTATTGCCCACGGTTGGATCTTAAACCACCTTTGAGTTTCTTCTTTTGGTGAGAAGTTCTCCAGGCTGAGGCAACGGAGGGTATTGATCGGGAGAACAGTCGGACAGCTTGGCTATATCTATAAGAGTGCGAGAAGGAGGTGGTACATTTTGATCATCAACAACATTCCTACTTTCCCAGACGGGTGGTGCCTGGGTAACCCTTACCCCGGGACTTTTCCTTGTCCTTTCCCTATCTAGTTAAACGTCATAGTTGCACTATCTGGCGTGCTGGTTCGAGTCAAATTCCGTCATACAGTACTAACCTGTCAAGTTTCTATGTCAGTCCATCCTCCCAGTCGCTACGTTCTAAGGAGGAACAGTCCTATCTAAGTCTACGTCTTTCAAAACTCGTTAGCATAAGTACTATGCTCAGATCCCCTCCATCCCCTTTCGTCGGTCGTTCGATCATCACTCCTCCATACTTCAACCGATGTTTCGACGTGACCTGCAGAAGGGAGGAGAAGAAGGGGGTGGGGGTAGCATTCAAAACACATCAACGCGCATAAATCTGAAAAAAATGTTTTTACCTACCTCATACTCGACCTATCTCCACGGGGTTCATTCTCTACCATCTCGGCGTTTAAGCCCAGAGGGACCAGTAGTGTTAGATAGATAATCGTCGATGGTCTGCGTATCTACATGAATCACTCGAGCGTGGCCTTTCAGGTCATGTGTAAGGGTGGTGGTCAAGTGGCACTTCTTTGGTATCGCTTAAGGGCGTCTAAAACACTTTTCCGGCTGCCTGTGACACATAATGTAGCTGCTAAGTATTGGGCCTTTTTAACCTTCAACCTTAATCATGCTGCTTATTTTTCGCTTATATTGGAGACAGTAGTAACACATTCGAAACTTATTAATGCAACCGCTACAATTATACTTTCTTTTTCAAAATACCTTTAATTAAAAATGTTGGCGCACAAATACGGGCCTACAACCCAGTGGGCCGGCTACGGAGCAGACTGGAACTGTGCATAAGAGGAACGAAGTCGGTGGCCATTCATTTCATAAAGTGCAGCAGTGCAATAAAATCGTATCGAACTTTCTTACGGGGCGAGTATAATGCGTGTCAAGAATTCAAGCTTTCAATAATATCATCTCATTGTCCAACTATTTACTCAATACCTAACGTATATCAATTCATTGTCCATATGCTCAATCAGTGCCTATTTTATACCAATTCATTGCTTCCAAACATAATTAGTACCCACCCTAAATCAGTTCACTGTCCCAACACACAATCAATATCCATCTTATATCGCTTTCTTTTCCAAGCACATAATCAATATCCATCTTATCTACTTTCATTGTCCAAAAACTGCATCATTTTGTATCGGCGCCATTTTGGGCGAGGTCAAGCAGGTCCCAGTATAGTCAGAATGCCTCCACTGACTCGTGGTTGGACCAGAACCTCTTTTGGCAGTTCAAAAAGTTTTTCGAGATAGGGTAACAGACTAGCAATATGGACCATCGGTCAAAAGTGGGGAGGGAGGCAACAATCTTTCCTACCGGGTCATTCTGGTGTTCCACCGGAACTGAACAAATCTTTATCTTTGCAGGATTTTAGTCGTTTCCAAACTGAGGCTGGCGCCAGCAGGAGTGCGCCGACGTCTCGTGGCTCCATCGGAGGACGGGGGCGGGGGGGGCGCCTCGTGGAGGGGTCGGCCCCCCCGGCTCTTTTAGAATCTTCAAGGTTGAGGAGCACAGGGCGTGTGCCCGTCCCGGGCAAGAAAAACCCGCTTTTTGATATGGACCCTCTTCAAGCAGGAGCGTTGGGATGTCGCTGGAAGCCTCCACCTGGAGGGAGGAGGGGGAGGCTCGTTCGCGCCGCCTCCCCCTTCCAGCGACCCCGCGCCGTTCTTCGGCTCCAGCGCTTTGGTATGGCCGTGCCAGGCAATGAAGATGGGGGGGGGTCGGAGGCAGCAAGACATCCCCCCCCTCATGTGGCGGGACTACCTGCAACTCAAGCGTTGCCGCTGAAGGGCCTACCTGCAACTTTCCAGAGTTATCGCTGCGGAGCTACCTGCTTTGGCTCCGGTTTTGCTGACGGCCGGAGCTGGCGATAGAGAGGGGGGGGGGTCGGTGGCTGAGGCAAGACACCCCCCCCCGTGGCCCGCAGGGCAGAAGGAAAGAAGGGAATGGGGAGACCATAACAACCTTCGGGCCGTCCGCCCCACGGTCTCCCCTTCCGATGGCGGCCAGCCGAGCCCTGCTCTGCACGCATCGAGGCCTCGCCTTCCGGATGGGCGTAACCGCGGACCTGTTGCACTTCGGGAGCTTCCGGAATGGGGGTAGGTATCTATTGATTCGTATCTATTCCATGTTACCGTTATTGGGCGTGGCGGGTGGTGGGATAGACATGTTTGGAACAGTGAGGGGCGGTGAAGCCTAATCTACCTCGTGTCTGCCTTGGTGTCAAGCTTGTCTTCCTTCGCCATTTTTATGTTTCTTATTGCGGGTTATTTCTAACGTTTCTTATTTTATTTTTAGCGAACTTGATAACTCATCAGTGGCCTACTGATTTCGCTTGACTCTTTTTCTTGTATTTTTATGCCATAACCTTTTATAAGCTATAGCGACTAGTCCATACTTAATGAACATGTCCTTATTAGGTGTGCCCTCCAGTGGAGCTGGATGGTTCATCTCTAATAAGCGGTCCGGGCTAAACAGGCTACCAATCAGTGGGGAGAAGATAGGCATGACGGATTACAACGGGGACAAAAGTCTGCACTACCTATCTTATCACGGCGGGCAAAGACTAGACAGAATATTTCTATTCTCCGTTGTTTGCAGGCGGTGAATACCTCAAAAGAACCAATATCGAACAATCAATGTTCGGTCAATCAAACAATCAGTGGGGAGAATAAGTAGGTACGACGTGTTAAAGGTTTGCGTTACCTACCTTTTCGCTACCTGCAAAGAGAGACCTTGTTCTTCCCTGTTTGTAGACAGAGAATCTCCAGACAATAATCCACGAACAACAGTTCGGGAAACAGTGGGGGAGGAAGATAGGCACGACGGATTACAACGGGGACAAAAGTCTGCGTTACCTATCCTTCACTGCTTGCAAAGGGAGAGCCTGTTGTTTCTCCGTTTGCAGACGGTGAATCTCCAGAGGAACCAACAAAAGAGTAATACTAGTATTATCCAAATCAAACAATCATTTCACAATTTGTCGCATTTACGCGACCTTACCCGGACCGGACCGTGTGGGCAGTTCTTCGCCTTCCTCCTTCCAGCGCCCGATCGTTCTCTTACTCCATGATTTTACTGCAGCAGTCCTGTGGGATCCCAGTCAGGACAATGGGTCACTCGAGAGAGGTCCGTTCGGAATCGGTGAAGTTCATTCAATCAGCAGCCGGACGAGGGCCCACTCAAGGCAGGTATACTCCGATCATTTAGATGTTCACCTCATCGTCTGGATCTCTCTTACTGGACCTTATGTCACTGATGGACCCCGCGTTGGGACGCCAATTGTGGAAAAGTCAGCCCATATGACAACCGATGCCCAGGCTGCTGGCGCAAGGCGCCTCTTAGTTCCATTTTGAATAGTTACCAAACAAAGAGACGAGCGCTGGAAGTAGGGACACATGAACAGAGTTTATTTCTCATGAGGAGAGCCTGTCATTTCAGACACGAAACAAGGTGTCATCGGGAGGTGCTCTAACAAGTTCTCTGAGACATCGCCTTTTATACCTTACAAAACATTCCTTATTACAATAACGACATTGTGAAACAAGGAAAAGACATCCCCGTAATCCTCGTGTCAATCCCACCCCACATATATCCACAATAGAGGCCCTTAACCTGCCGATAAGAGGAGGGGGCAATCACGCAGCTGGGTGTTCCGCCGATTCTTAGGATGTGTGCGCCTGATCGTATCCCAGGGGGTGGGGAGGCCATGATCAATAGTGGGTCCTTTGAAGAGGAGTGACTCCATACAATGGAGTGCAATAAACTGCATCTCTCGGCTTAGGCGATGGCCTCGGACCTGTGTGGACAATCGGACTCGGTGGAAGGGGTCATCAAAGGAGAGGTATTCATGCCGCGTGGACAATCAAGTGCAGAGGGAGAGTTTACCAACAGAGGGGTATTCATAAAAGGAAATGAGGTGTTGGTCGGGCGCGAGCGTGACTCCCAAGGACAGAGTCGCACAGAGAGAGAGGTCTTATGACCCGTGCATGAGAGAGCGGGGGCAGTCAGACACAGCTGGGGGGAGTTATGTCAGCTGAGGCGAAGGATGCTTCTTCAAGAGGAAATGGGGGGGGTTTGCGTGGGTCAAGCAGGAGGGTTGCTTTTCAGAGCAGGGTCGCGCAGAGGGAGAGGGTTTTATGGTCTATGCATGTGAGAGGGGGGGGGGGGGGGGGCGTTCAAATACGCGCAGGAGGGAAGCCGGGGATTCCAATGAGCGGGCAAAAGGCCATGGTGCCTAAAATGGCTGTCATGTACATATGGGCACGGGCTTTTACTGGCGGAATGATGCGGTCAATGTTTCATGGTATTCATGGTGCCTACAGGGAGGGGAATGGAAAAAGGCAAATGAACGCCGCTTATGTACATTAATTTTTCTAATTTCCACAAAGAGTGCTGCTCTTGGAATATCTAGTGCAAAGAAAAAAGTCACTTTCTGTTTGCCTCTACACATCCCTGCTAGGGATGACGCCTCTTGCATTCTTTTGTTTCTGTTCTGCCGTCTGTGAATTCTACAGTTGCAAGAGGACCTGGACAGGCACTGGATCCAAACACAAGCCTCTCTCAACGATACCTTCAAGGCCACCCCGGGGATGTGCACAGCTCTGTCTTGGTGGACTTGAGGAAAATCTCTCCGTGGAAATCTCATTCATACTGCAAGCTTCCAGGTTGATCATCACATCAGACGCTTCAATAGAGGGCTGGGGAGCTTATCTGCAAGACCTCCAAGTCAGCGGCAAATGGGAGCCATCTCAGCTCCTTCACATCAACCTGCTCGAACGCAAGGAGGTACATCAAGCCTTACAAGCCTTGCTGACCAGGATAAGCAAATCTGTAGGGCTTATCCGCACAGGCAACACCTCAACCATGCACTATATTAACGAACAAGGTCTCAAGCCCTGTTCCAAGAAGCACAGAGAATTTGAGTGGTCGATCCGTCACCAGGTGAATCTGAAGGCAGAACATGTGCCAGGGAAGCTGAATGTCATAAAAGACACTCTAAGCAGGTTGAGAACAACTTGTCATGAATGGGAGATGAACCAGGATGTCCTAGAGGAAAGCTTCCATCAATGGGGCTGGCGGAATCTGGACCTGTTCGCAACATCCCAGAACCGTAAATGCTGATTCTATGCAATCTGGCATCCACAACCGGGGCTGTGGGGGAATGAGTTTTTGTTTGCATGGTCTGGAATCTTGGCCTACCCTTTTATGGATCTGTGATTTGGGTGATGTATGGGGAAGGTCAAATTAAATCCTTTACATACAGACGAGAAAGGAAATACGTCCTTCATAAATCACAGTTCTATAAATTCCTAGAACTAATTCACACTTTGTGGGACCATGGGGTTTATTAATCAACGGATTTCCAGAGGTATCTCCGATAATTTCTACTCATTATTAGCAAACACTCTTGATTTCTTTGCGGAGCTGCAATCCCATTGGTTCCTATGAAAGGACATAAATGGACAGAGGTGTAGATAGCTCCCCAATGACTGGCTATGTTGACCAATCTGTGCATGATCCAAATTAAATACATCCAGAACTCATCTGGTTGGTGGGCAAGGTTAAGTCCCCCAAATGTCATTGATGTGCTGAGGTGGTAGGGGATTTCTTTCATAAGGTCTGGGGCAGAGTATTTCACGAATTCTCACTGGAGTGCTGAGGCGGCCGTCTCCTGCGATGGAGATTCTAGGGCTCGAGGAGGAATTGGGAAACTCCCGTAGTGTGGGGTCTCAAATAAGACTGGTGTCGCCAAAAGAAATAATACCATCAATAACTGTACACTGTCCACCAAATCCGATAATTCTTGATTGCTGGCAGAATCTTCTAAATTATGATTCAGAATGTTTGATATGTGAACTCGTGTATCTACATATATTTGTTGTTTCCTGTCCATTGTGTAACATCAATGAAACATGTTTATAACAAAAAAAATATGCTGCTACGTAATATGTAGTCGCACAGGGGACTCAATACAAAAATATGCCACATTGATTTTCACATAACTATGCACTAAACAAAAAAATGAAAACGACTGCAATTTCTTATCTACATAGTTCCTCAAAGGGTCTCACATGCCCCAGTGATGTCTTTCACATTGCACATCACACACCCTCCATTAGCTGTTTCTGTGTGGGGATAGGATACCAGATTTGAACACAAATTTGAAGCAAACGCAAAGGTTTTGAATATTGCAATGATTTTACTTTAAACACAACATGGTAAGAATAGTTTTTATTTGTCAACTGATACAAAATAACACTATCGAATCCACCACCTGCTCTTTCAAAACTACGGCTTTAGAGCACCTGCATGTGATCCACTCTGCACACACAGCGTCACATACCAATGAACGTCTGTCCCATAGTTGTAAAAAAACAAAACATCCAGCACATTTGTCATTTTCACTGCACTCGTTTGGCAACATTAAGATTAGCCCTTTTCACATACTCAGTTGCATTTGTTCGTCTGCAGTGGCTATTCAGGGTAGGGATGTGTCTGTAGTTTAATAGTTGGAATACAAATCTTTATTTCTGTAAAATCATGGGTTTACTCCTGAAGTCGCCTCTTCTGATTGGAGGTCATTTCATAGTATTTTCTTGAAACGCCCCAAAAGGGTTCAATGAGTGCACCTGGGATGTGTGTCAGTTTTTAGGTCACAGTAGTACTACTTGTAAACTTTTATGATTTCCCGTTTATGGCCATTTCCTGCACCACTTCGAGTTTTGGTTGGGTATCCCTTGCATTTATCACCTTGGAAAAATTGTTACTACTCTTCTTTATGGAATTAAATCACGGGCCATTTTAATGGTGGTATTTGGCTAAAAGCATTTTGTGACTACTCACAAAGAAATGTGTTTGTGGGTGTTTCAAAGTTTCTGCGGAAATCCCCCCACGAAAGCCCATTGGAGATTTACTCCCCCCGCCCCCCCAAAAAAAAATGTGTCAATCTTTTAGCAAATTAAATCATGTTGGTGAATCACAAAAGTGAATTTAGAGTTTTAAAAGGTGATTTTTTTTTTTGTAGAACTTACATGTGCAAACAGCTCTGTAACATGGGCCTTAAATATTTTTATATATCTCTATCTTTTTTTTTTTTTGCTCCTGCTGAAATTCTCCACCTGCAGGGAGCCAATGACTTGGATAGAGGGAACACCCAATATTGTCTTGTGATCTTTAGCATGACATTTTGCATTGACACATAAATCGAAGACTGATCAAGACTTCACAGAGGGGCTTTTGGAATGTGCTCCCCCCCTATCTGGTGTCGGCTCAGATAGACAATTTTCTTTTACAAGCAAGCGCAAGTCCCTTGTAATATGTACGTTAATTTTGTTGTCTTAAATGTTGTTGTCTCTGTTCAGGTTTCTGATCGTCTCGGCATCCTGACTCACCTGTACAGAACCTTTGAGAAATCCAAGTTTGCTGGGTTTTGCCAGAAATTAGCAGAAGGTATTGTATGACTAATGGCATTCTATCTTACAAGAGTAGAGTATTAAAAAATAAGCATCCTGAAATACTAAGGCATGGCCATGCTTTTGTTGATATGAATAAAAGCAAGGCTGGTCTTACAGATGAATCATATGAGAGCCTGAAATCGTCACAATGTAGGTTTTCTCCTACAAAGTGTCATGACTTTTAGGAGGGTCCTAAAGTCCTTTGTACATCGTAAATTTCCCATTATACTCTTACTATTCTGCTTGTCCACAGGCAGCTAGACAACATGAATAAGAATGCCAGAAATGTGCCAATACATGTTTATTTCTCACACACCACATGATGCGTCTCTTTAACACTTCCCTTACACTTCCAGACAATATTTTTATACAATACTTATTTAGGACGAAACTTTCAAGTGCCACTTTAGTGCAAAAGATCATTAGGGAGATTTGTGAATTCTGGCAAAATTTCAACTTTATGACTAATTACCACAAACCCTCGATTTGCAGTTAAAAAAATCTGCCACACTTAAAAATGTTCCCCAGTGGTAAATGAAGTCTGCAAATCCTGATTATTCAAGTCTGCATTTGGGTATTTCAATCGCCTATTGTACTTTTTGTTCACCTTATTAACGTTTGAGAGCACAGAACAATTGCACATCAAGCTTTTGCCAGCAGAGAGCAGGATGCGGACAGATTCTTCAGCTCAAAAAACTTCACAGTGACTAAGAGCCGTTGCACATTCCCTAAAATGCTTATCCCTTGTAATTTTAAATATCCTGCTGCAATATCAGTTGCTTCTTCAGTCGGTTTGCTTCTAACTGACTTGTTGGTGATTTGATATTCTTCTGCCTTGTGCCGTTGCTAGTGTCTTGGAGTCCCTACATTAGCGTTTCCTCGTACATGGAGTACAGCGGTCTGGCGGGTAGCACCTTTAGTAGTCCATCTTGTGTGAGTGTATGGTACAACACCTTTTAGGCCACCAGGGTGCCCTATTTCATTAGGGATTATACCTTTTCTCGACGTGCCAGGACCCATCCCATCATTTTGCATTAGTTTTATTTTCATACATGTAACACTCATATTAGGTGTCTACGTTTTCAATTTTGTGTATTTTTACTTTTGTAAGATTTCTCGATTTTAATTCTCTCAAATTTTGTTCTCTTAAGTGGTTTTACAAACCCTTGTACTGTTCTAAGTAGGCCATCAACAATTAGGCTGAAACGCATCAACAATATATTTTAAGAAGAACTCTGCGAAGATCTCAACCAGATGCCCTACATAGAAATTAATTAGACGGTTTCAGCTTGAATGGACTATCGCTATACTTTTAATAATAGGAAATCATGTAATGACTGTCCTTTGATGGAGTTGTTTATGATATGCTAGGATAGTCTAAAAGCTTTTATAAATGACTTTAATATTTATTTGTTATACCTGAATATAAACTTGTCTAGTTGTATTTGTTTTACTTTTACTAGATATTTCAATGCTAAGTGGTATACAGCAGGATAAATCCATTTATAAGTATTCAAGTATTACATGAAAAATTGTTGAAACCTATCCAATAACAATTGAGGTGTTAATTCAGCCGATGATTGAAAGCATGTTACGAACAGTTGGTTGGGCTGAATGTGCAATTAACAACATCCAGATGCAAATTACCGCAGACTACGATGGTGGCTTCTTGGGATGTATTCTCTCTCCAGTCTTGCAACCTCTTTGAGGAACCTTTTATCATCATTGGAACAGACTGCTTAGAACACAGGCACACACTGACTCCGTGTTCTGTTTGGGATGAAATATGAAGTTCTTTCCTGTGGGCAAAGGGCTGACACAGAATTGGTTTAACTTCCTGTAGGAAAGCATTAATACATTTAGTCCTAGAGGAGGTGCACACAAGTTCCTGTGGGTGTTAATCTGCATTATTCGGATTTAGCAGTACCCCAGGTGATCTGACGGTATCTACCGAATCTTCCTATACAGGGTTGTAAAGTCTCAGGGGTGACAAAGAGCCTTGGGGAAAGCTAAAAACAACTTTAAAGATTCTTTTTAAGACATATCTGCATAACAGTACTGGATTTGACATAAATCGTTTCAACCTCGAAACAAAAAATGTTTTTTTTCGTGTTGAGATTGTATTGCTTGTAACAGTTTCTGATAATTTCCAAATGTAAAATGTTAGCTCTGGCTCAGATCCTGATTTCTATGTGCAGGATAATGTAAAGATGAGCTGCAAGAATTTCAGAATCTAGCGTGCGATCAGCCATCCTTTAATTCCGAAGGGGCCTTTCTGCATTTACTGCCTTTTGCAAGCTCTTTACTTCTCGAAGGTTTCTACCTTAATTTTCCTAACCAGTGCAAAAAACACTTTTTTAAGACTGAGGTTTTAAGAGCGCTTTGGAAAAGATGTGCAGGCTTTTTGTACCATTGCACTACTGGAACCCTGCTCAGCGAATTTTCATTGACCTCTGATACTGTCAGCCAGATTTTCTTAATATGATATGGCAGAGATAAGAACTAGTTTCTATTTGTCTGAACTCTCACTAAAGTTAACTCTAGTTTTGTGGATATTACAAGAAAGATTTTGGGTTTGTTGACCAAAAGGTTGCAGAGAGGAATTTCAGGATTTTAAATCCACGCAAAATATTTATCAGCCAGTTGTAGAAAGAAAACGTTGTTGCTAATACCAAGATTTTTTTTAGCTGCCAATTAGTCTTTGTGGTTGTAGCTGACCCAATACTTCAGGACAAGAAATGATGAGGAAGATTATTTATGTATTGAATTTGTACAGCTCATAATTGCTTTGAACGATGTTCTGGCCCTAGCACACCCACAACCTGACCTGGGAATTCGAGCTTAAATGCCAACGTTTTTTGGGTTTTCTTCAGGTTAAAATAATTAGTTGCTGAATGTAGATCCAGGGGTAGGGAATACCAAACTTTGGTGACATGTGATTATAGGGATTATAGGGAAGTGCCCCTTTTTGACATGGTCAAACCCCCCCCCCCCCTTTTGGCCCGGTATTTGATGCAATTATGAGAGAAAGAGCTCTGGGTTCCTGCTATCCAGGTTCCCAGTGCCAGATCTTTCCCTCACACTGTACAATTGCTCCCCCACAATTGCCAATATTTTTACCACCCCTGCAAGTGCCTAGTAAATGGTACCCCCGGTACCTAGGGGCATGGGTACTAAAGAGGGTCCCTAAGGGCTGCAGCATTGTGCCCCGACCTAAGAGATCCCTCACCTAACTCATACAGACTACCATTGCTGCATGTCTTGGCGCAGACAAAGTTAAAAAAAAACATGGCACACATCCCTGTGTGCTATGCCTGCAGACACTGCCTACAGTATAGAAAAGTCACCCCTATGACAGGCCTTAAAGTCCTAAGGCAGGGTGCACTATACTACATGTGTGGACATATCTGCATGAGCAGGGGAAACAACCTTTACAACGCAACTTTTACAACGTAACATCCATTACATCGCATGCCATTACATCGCATGACACTACAACGCATGACACTACAACGCATGTCATTACAACGCGTGTCATTACAACGCATAGTACCCTTACACTATCCAACACTTACCTTACTGTTGCACCCCCTGGATTTAGAATAGTAATTTTTACCCCTACACTATCCAACACTTACCCTACTGTTGCACCCCCTGGATTTAGAATAGTAATTTTTACACCTACACTATCCAATACTTACCATACGTGCAATGTAATGTTATGCGTTGTAATGGTATGCGTTGTAAAGGTAGTATGTGTTGTAATGGAATGCATTGTAAAGGTAGTTTTTAAAAATTCGATGTAATGGCATGCGTTGTAATGGAATGCTTTGTAATGGATGTTGCGTTGTAAAAAATGCGTTTTAAAGGTATGCGTTGTAAAAGTATGCGTTGTAACGTCATACATCCCATGAGCAGATATGCCTCTGTGCTGGCCAGTTCAATTACTGCCAGTACAAGTGAACAGGGAAGCTCTTTTATGCAAGGCAAGAAAACGTGTTGCATACTACCTCCTAAAAAATTTTAAAAAAAAGAGGAGTGTTCGTTATGTAGAAAACTACAGTATTTTGCACATGTTTTAGAAATATAGAATTACTGAATTGCCTTAGAAACCGGGTTTTATTGCATAGATGATTTATTGAGTGGAGGGCAACACTGTGTTTCTTTTTCCCGGAGACAGGCTCGTTGGTGCTAGTTCTCATCCACCGCCCCCCCCCCCCCCCCCCCCCCCCCCGGCAATGCCTAACTTCCCCACCACATTAAGTGAACAAATCGCCACGTTCGTGATAAACCACGCAAAGGTGCTCTTGGCCGGATATGAACTACTGGTTCAACGACGGCTCGGGGGGACCACAAGCTGCTGAATTTTCGGAATCATTGTCCAATTTAAACTTAGTTCAACATGTCCATAATCCCACTCATGAAAAGGGCCATATTTTAGATCATATTTGGACCCATAATATCTCACTCTCTATATCCAGTATCTCTCCCTGTATTTGGTCAGACCATCATCTGATACAATTTCCTATCTCAGCCAGCGCACATAAAAAGCCTGCCGTATTGGCAGGGGGTGAAATCAGGAAATGGAATTCCTTAAACAGAGCAGATTTTATCGAAACCTTGGAGGACTCAGTACCTACCTTCTGCCGTGATGTCAACATTCAACATCATGGACAGAAAAGTCACAGAATGGTTTTCATCAGCTAGCAACATTCACGCCCCTATTGTTAAATTCTCGCGGGCCCGCAATTTCGAGGCACATAAATGGTTTTCTTAAGACCTTAAACAACAAAATCTTATGTTACGTCAAACGGAGAGGAAATGGAGATCAAGATATTCAGTCGAAGACTGAGATCTTTGTCTCAGCTCGCAGGGATTATAAAATAGCTCTCTCCACTACCAAATCAGCTTACTTCTCAGCTAAACTTCTCAACGCTCAAAATAAATCCAAAGAAATTTTTAAAATTGTAAACGATTTATTCAATGACACGAGAACTTTGCCAACGCAGATGCCTCCTCAGGAACTCTGCGACACTTTAAACCATTTTTTTCTCAACAAAATCTCCTCCATTAAAGCTAGCCTTCCCAAAACTACCAACTGGGAACCACTGGAAGATATCTTAGAGTCAGAGCACTCTAGACACTCTTCAACCTCTATGTATTGAAACCTTAACGGCACTTATGACCCGGCTTAAATCCAGATCACCCGACGACTGTTGCCCCCCGCACGTCTCTAAAGAGATATTTACTGCCTTACCTCAGAGCTTGATTTCTTTTCTCAACGAGTCATTGACCCAAGGTAAGGTGCTGAGTGCCTTTAAGCATGCTACGGTAGTCCCCCTCATAAAAAAACCTGGGGCAGACTCCAGCAACCTGGTCAATTACCGCCCCATTTCCCTTCTCCCGTTTTTGGCAAAAATATTGCAGGCTCACGTAGCCTGCTGTGTGTCTAATTTTATTGGACGTTCAGACTATCTGGAACCAAACCAAGCCGGTTTACACCCAGCGCATTCCATGGAGGCCGTGATCTTGGCTGTCCTGGACACCCTTAGAGCCAACGCGGATAGGGGTGACCACCAGGCGCTTGTGCTACTGGATCTGTCGGCCGCGTTCGACACGGTTGACCACACCATCTTATTGAGCCTTGTCGAGCAGGCCGGCATACGCGGCTCAGCCCTGGAGGGGATTAAATATTTCCGAGCGGACCGCACTCGGGCGTCAGGCTTGGCAATTTCACAGCCCCCAAACTTACCTCCACGTGTGGGGTTCCACAGGGTTCTTCACTATCCCCACTGCTTTTTAATCTCTACATGAGACCTCTAATACAATCACTAAAAAGCAGGAATATCACTATCTTAAATTATGCCAATGACCTCCAGATCATCTTCCCTCTTGGCTCTCCCAATGCTGTGAGTGAGTTTCAATCCACCATGCTCCACATTCAGCGTTGGATGGACGTCCACCACCTCAAACTCAACCCGGGCAAGACAGAGTTGGTCCTGCCTGGGGACAGCAAGAGGAGCTGGGGCCCGCAATTTTGGCCACTAGAACTCGGGCCCCCTCCCACTCACTCTGTCTCTGTAAAAAGCTTAGGGATTACCATCAACGCTGATATGTCACTCAGTGTGCAGGTGGGAGCCGTGATTTCTTCTAGTATCCATCAACTGCGAAAAATTAGAAAAATAGCCTACCTGCTGACCCAGTCTGCTTTAACCCAGGTGGTTATAGCATTAATACTCCCGCGGCTTGATTTCTCCAACTCTATTTATCTGGACCTACCTGTAGGCCTGCAAAAAAGGCTTCAAATGGTCCAGAATCAGGCAGCCAGACTGATTCATAGACAACCTAAGTGGGTATCAGCCAGACCCCTTCTAGCTCAAATTCACTGGCTTCCGATAGCTCACCGTGTATCCTTTAAGACTGGCTGTTTAGCCTTTAAGGCTCTGCATGGCAAAAGCCCCAAATTCATAAAGAACATGTTCACCAAATATACTCCACGGCGTAATCTACGGTCCGCTCATCATTTCCTGCTTACCACTCCGTCTTTTAGACGAAAGCATATGGTAGACTGTTGCTTCTCCCACCTCGCCCCCACCTTTTGGAACTCCCTCCCTCTTGCACTTAGAAGCTGTAATAACCTCCTCAGCTTTAGAAAGTCCCTGAAGACATGGTTATTCAAACAAGCCCACGCCTAGCAACTCAATGTCCATGCTTAGGATCTCGATCGTATCCGCTTCAGTTCTCAGCGCAATGAAACCCAAGGGTGTACGCGCGCTTTATAAATGTCTGATAACATAACTGAAAAAGACTAACTTGGTTCCTCAGAGCCTAATGGTTACAGGCCCATCTCTAGGTTACCCTTCCCAGCCAAACCATTGGAGAAGGCTTTGAATATAGAACGTATGTTATTTATAGATAATAGCCTTCTGGCCCCCGCCCCAATATGGATTTAGAAAGGCACACCGTACAGAGACCGCTCTGATAGCGGCATCAGAGGAATTGAGGTCTATTTCAGATGGAGGCGGCCGGCCGCACTGATATTATTGGATCTTTCAGTGGCCTTCGATCGGTCAACCATACTATCTTGATTGACCGTCTCTCTAAATTTGGAATACGCGGTCTTTTGCTTAAGCTGATAACCTCTTTACTAGCCGACCGAACGAATCATGTTGCAACGGGCGAATTCATTTCTGACCAGTTTCGCCTGCCATGTGGGTGCCTCCGGGCTCTTCATTTAGCCCTACGCTTTTCAATCTTTGTCACCCCCTTGGCAAGACTGATTAAATCGTTTGGGTTCTCTGTGGTGTCCTATGCCAATGATACCACTATTTGGGTATCTATAAACAGGTATCCCGAAGATACTGCTTTATAATTTAGTTCTTGAACATCTCAGATTATTGGAAAATGCTAAATTGTTTAAAGCTCAACTCCAGTAAAACAGAGGTCCTTCTTCTCAGCAAAGACAATTATTTATGGTTTCCAAGCTGGTGGCTTTAGGATAAGGGGGTACTTCCCTCACCAGGGCGGCAAGTGAAGAACCTGGGGATTGTCTTTGATGATGAGCTTTTGTCTTTGATGATGAGCTGAACTACGAAGATCGGGTCAACGCATTAGCATGATCAGTATTTTTTACCCTAGAAATGAATTCGGAAAATATGTCCCTTCATTCCCTCTGACCTCCAAAAAATGGTGGTCACTACTCTAGTCTTAGCCAAATTGGATTATGGTAATGCCCTATTTATTGGCATCCAGAAAAAATACCTCCACAAACTTCAGATGTTACAGAATGCCTAAGCCCGGTTTCTCTCAGAAATACCAAAATATCAGGCAGTTTTGCAGGCCTTGATTAAGTTACATTGGCATTGAGATTTGAATTCAAGGCTCTTTGTATAGCTTGTAAGGTACTGCACAACATTGGTCCAGACTATCTTCAGGAGAGATTTGTCTGGTATACCCCCTCCCAGGAAACTCAGATCCTCGGAAGCCAAGCACCTAGTACTGCTTAAGGTCAAGCGAGCATCATTGAGCGGTAGGAGTTTCATTTTGGAGACAGCAATACTTTGCAATTCTCTCCCCGTGAGTTTAAGAAACTGTCCAGGCCTCTTGCCCTTCTGAAAATCTTTAAAGACCGGACTCTTCATTCATTAGAGCTGCATTTTCTTTCATTGTCTTTTCTCTCTCTCACTAAAGCATCAGCGCCAAGACGCTTCAGGGTATTCGAGTGCTAATTTAAAATAATGAATCAAATCTTCTGATTTAGTCTTTTTTCTTGAGGAATTTTTTCATTGGTGGGGTGGGCTGCCGACTGAATCAGACAGAGGGTTTGATGGCACAGGTTACTGCTCATTAAATCTTTCACAGGACTTAGAAGCATTCTGGAAGTCAAGATGATTTCAGTGGGGCACACCAGCAAGTTGAATCTGACCGGCGACTCTGCAGTTCAGCATCAGTCCTGTGGTAACCTCTGATTCTTTTATGGAAAAAGTTCGAAAAAAGTTTCTTTGTGTCCATGTTTGCAATCATGAGGGGGAGAAAGTACACTCTAAAATCAGGCAATTGTCCAGGACCCTTTGGCTACAACTTATTGAGTTACGACTTAATCTCCCAGAAGCTACCAGCAGGGTCCAAGGCAAACCTGTTGGAAGTGGTCAGCAGGGATCTTCTTTGTGGGCAGGCTTTTTGCACCGTTAGTGTTTCTGGAGCTTGACAGGAGACTAGGAAGCTATCCCTTGGAGACCAGTCTTCTGTCCTGGATTCAAGTGGAACATGTCCAGCCCTTGTTTCTCTCCACAGGTAAGACAGCAGGTTCAGTCCTTTTTCTGAGTACCAGTATTTTGGGTCAGCAGACGTAGTCCTTCTTAGGTTTTCCACAGATCCAGCAGTGTTCTGAGGAAGGTAGCCAGGGATGCCACTTTTATGCTTGCCACTACCCTTTTATAGGAAAAGGTTCCCATGGGCAACTCTATCCACTTTGACATAATTTCCTTGGGATGGCCCTAACATTCCCACCGTGTCCTCCTCTTCCAAAGTCCAACATGACAGAACCATTCTTCCATTGGTTAGAGCTATGGGCAGACCCCAGAGGTGTGTCCAATATAATGAGCAACTCCCCCTGCAAAACCAGTTCTGGGACATGTTTTCCCCTCTACTGGGATAATTGCCATTCTTGCTACTTGGACAATTGCCGGGGCAGGCCTAGTTGTGGGTTACATCTACCTGTGACAGGGGCTGCCCCTTTAAAGCTTGTACATTTGATGGCCACATGCCTCAGGCCATTCTGTCAAAAGGAGTTCACACCTCCTCCCAGCCAAGTGCTTTTTGTTCCCTTTCCTGAAAGCAATTCACACCTCCCAGCAGGCCGGTGGGCGACAGCTGGGGACTATCTCTGAAAGGGCTACTGGAGGATTAAGGGAGAAAAATGACAACTTTCTAAAAGTGGCATTTTTAAAACAGTAATTTCAAGTCAAACGTTGCCATCAGATTCGAGTTTTAATTACTATACATTTGAGTCCTTGAACCATGGTTATAGCTACTCTCAAACTTAAATTATACATTTGCCACTGTGAAAAACGACATGGGAGGTGTTTCACTGTAAGGACATGTAAAACATAAATACACATGTCCTACACTTGTGGCCTACCGTAGGGGTAACTTATAGGTATTACAAAGGAACGTATAGCCCTGGCAAAGGGGTTATTCTGCCTGTTATACATATTAGAAAAAAAGTGTAGTCCTGGCAAAGCGTTGTTTTTGCCTGGAGATTTGCAGATTTAAAACTGTCATACTAGACTGAAATGGCAGAGCTAGAAACATGTTTTCACTTCGTCGTGCTAGTGGTGACCCATTCAGTGCAGCAACTCACTAGTGGCATTTAATTTGCCAGCCCTGGGTACCCAGAGATTATGATTATGATCAGCAGAATATTATTCTATGTTTGCTGATTATTTTATGGGTACAATGCAGGAGCTGATAGGTTTGTTGAAGAAGGAAGCACTTTTTGAATAAGCAAATTAATGTAAAGAAACATATTGCAATGTTAAAGGGGCTATTGTGCATGCAGTGGCACTCAAGCCATATGAAGGGTATTCCAATCATAATCACAAATGCCAGAGTGTATGGGTTGGGGCAGTAATGATGCAAGCAAACTTGATAAAGTTGTTGCTTTTGCAGGCAGGACATTTCCGCGAATCAAAGTGAACTAGTAATTTAAAAAGGCATGTAAATGGAAGCATCTGCTTGTTGCTGGGGGGTGCAATAGTCCCACACGTACTTATAGAAAACCAGTTGTGAAATAGGTTTGGACTATAAGCCCATGGTCGAGATTTTTCAACGAAGAGTGCTAGCAGAGCTACTTCAGGTATTGCTTAGTGGATCTGTCATTTACAGAAGCACAATATATGTGTCAAATATGTGTCCAGTGTTGAAAAATACGATGTAGAGTACATGTCTAGATTGCTAGTGGTGGGTGATAAGTGGGTAGGGAGTTGAAGACTAGATAGTAGCAAGTTGCTGGAACAATAGGAGAACAAGCAGGATCATAGAACTGACTAACAATGGAGAGATAGTGGATGTGAAGTCCGAAGTGCATTTCCAAGAGTTGGTTGAAGTTTGTGGGTAAGTGGCTGAAATTGATCATTATAAATTGGTCTGAATTATCGGCGGAGAATGACATTGTGTTACAGTCTGATGAGTTAGTTGTAGCGATGCCCTAAAAAGAGTTACATTAGTGGAGTTGTTACATGTGATGCGTGGAGTAATGTTGGCAGTGAAGACAAAGGCAAAATCTTATTCCTGGTTTTCTAACTTGGATATGAATAAAGATATTGAGAAATGTGTAAGAAATGTTATGTCTTGTGTTAGGCGTGAAAAGTCTTGTGTTACAAGAGAAACATCTTTATTGGCATTTGACTACCACCAACGTGCGCAGTAGCGGATCGGAAAAAGTATCCACCGATCATATAATTATACAGAAATGTGAGGGTTGTATGCCTTGATCATTGTGAACAATGATCAAAATGGTCTGAATTATGTAAAGGAAGTAAGGTCCAGTGATGTTTCAGAATTTTTATGTTTTCGTTAAGGGCTTGCCAAGAAAAGCTGATCAGAAGTGGTGATTACTGATAATATTTAGTAATTCCTTTCAGGGGAGATGAAAGCATTTTGAAATGATTTGGTTATGTGCATTTAAGACTGGCTAATATCCTAGAGAAAAGGGTGTTGTAGAGTGTTTTAATTCGGTGCTGATTTAAAAATATTTAGAATTCATTTCACTCATCTGACCATATGTAATTTCCAAACATTAATGCATATTTTTCAAAGTGACCGCTTATCATCCTGTGTCTCTTTCATATCTTTTGTGAATTTTCTTCATACTTGTGTAGTGATCCATTGTCCATGTGGCTAGGTTTGTGCTATTTTTCCTTTCTTTTTTCAGTCTTCATTTGTTATTTATTAATTAACAATACAAAACAAAGACAAAAGTATGGATAATCGTCACAAGTGGAACTCTCCATCCAGGATGTACAGTCTAATAAACATAAGAGTATGAAAACAGTCTCGTACCATTTTCCCTCAATGGTATCTATGCAGGAAGGAAGGATAAAGCATGTTTTGGCGCGGAGTGAGGGTGGGAGGGGAGAGGAGGTGGGATTCAGGACACTGTTGCGGGCTGTAAGGTCAGTGCTTAAATAGATCTAAGAAATGAAATGAACAGAGTAATAAAAGGGGGGAGCATCCTAAAATGAAGGACTCAGCCAGAAGGTGTCACAATCACGATAGGAGTCGCCATTTGCAAATTATAAGGCAAGAATTGTTTGGTGCAAAGTAAGAACATGGTGTGGGGAGCACATAAATTGGAGACGAAGCAAATTTCTTATTTATGGCAACCACAAGATTACTTTGAGAGGAAAATCTTTTTTTTTAAAAGAGGAAAAGGGAAGCAGGTTGTCTTCTCAACCCACAGCTAAGGAGCTAGCCATGATCAGGAGGATGGAGAAGGCAAAAATTGCTTCTGTAAATACCAATTACCAAAGACTCGCGAGTTAGCCTCAGGATATGCAGATTAATACAGATCTTCTACAGTTCTAAGACTAGGGAAAATACTAGACACCAATTTCTGTAGGATCGTCGGCAGAGGGTCTTATCAGAGAAGGAGAAAGGTTTTGAAGGGGGTAGAGATAAAATAATTGGTTCAGGAAATATATAAGGCGTGATGATACTCCAACATTTAAAAAACCCTTACTCTACTGGTTTGCTGTTGGGGGGCTGGAAGAAGAACTCTTTCTTCATATCAAGTCTAGTCCACGGTAGGAATGCACATGTTATCAGTCATTTTCTTCTAAAGTAGAAAATCTTTCGGTGAAGCTTCCGGCCAATCAGCTCCTGCCAGTAGTAAGTGGTTTACCACACCCTTATTAGTGAGTATGTATGTATGTAGGCGTAGAAGGATCTACTCAAGTAGTGCACAAAATGTGTTGGTGTAGCAGAAGGGAAAAAGGCCCTTTCATATGTTGATGTGGAAAAAAATGAATTTCTTTGCAATTTCATAAACATTTGTAGCGTAGAGAATAACAAGGGCCCGATTAGAGCGGACTGGTGATAAAAACAAATCCTCCAATTATCGAACAAGTGCTAAACCTGGTGAAGAAACCACTAGTGGAGTTTTTACCTTCATAAAGATAGTGTGGTTGGAGGAATTTCTACCAGAAACGCTGCGTCGACACTCTTTATGATTCAGCCAGTCCCGTAGGACCTTGCTGTTACTTTAGAAAGTCATCCCTATGAAATCTGTATGAAATTGCTACGAAATGATCCATGTATAAATGAAATTCGTGATCTGATATGTCTAGGAGTATTGCATTGTAATATTTTTTTTTTATTGTGTGCAGAATTTTTAAACCTATATTTGTAATATATGTTTTTACAACAAAAACTCTTCAGATCTATTGTCTCAACAATCTACTATACTACGTTTGGAATACTCCTCTAAGAAATGTTCCTTAAGGATACCGACCCATCTTAAATTCACTACTTAGACGGCATATTTGGGAGACCCAAGAAATCCTGGATACTTCAATTATAGAGAGATTTTAGTAATACTTATAAATATAATCTGTCCTGAAGAAGGTGATGAATATGGTAGTTTTCGCCGACAGAGGCATTCCAGGGAAGCACTTCTGGAGAGTGAAACCATACACGGAGTACCCATAGCATGAGCTGAGATACTATAATGCTCCTCTGGGGGGAGCCAAAGCCCATTCTATGTATATTTGAAAGCGCTGCTAACAATACAGTTGCACTGTCTATAGCTGTACCTAAACATTGATTTGTTAGCTTTATTAACGCTTAAAAAGACCTCTGCTTCGATGCAACTTACTAGCGATATTAAATTCCCTATTTTCATGAGTAAGAGTATTTCTATTAAATTATCAATGTAAACAAGTTCAACATGAACTATTCATAATCTGTAGCCTGTCTTTTTATCATTGGGCTGAGCTAGTGTTCTTCAGACTGTTATGAATGATTCATAAAAACATGAACCATCAATTAAAAAACTAAGCTTCCCTGCAACAAACACACCGCTTCACAATAAAACAATATATTTGCTACATGCCAGTAAAAAATATTTCATCAGAGATAGATTATTCTGGAAGTAGTGGCATAATTATGAGCCCGCTTTGAGGACTCATTGAATCCCCATGTGATGGTAGAAGTGGGCCAGCTGACTTTCCAAAGCATAAAAAGTTTGGACGGCCACGGGGCACCAATCGCAGGGTCCGTAGGCAGCGGGAGCCTAACCCGGCAGGCGTGAGAGATTTCCTTGAAGAACCGGTAAGTTGCAATATTTGAGGCTCACGCCCCTATTTTCAAGTTCTGTGGAACCAGTTTTACCTTCTAGATGACACATAATCCAGCACAGTACAAGTGCCTGCATTCAAGATCACTACCATAACATATTGAAACAACCATTGGTGGTTAGAAGTAGTGAAGTAGTGTGGCTCACTGGTTAGAGGCGGCAGACCCGAGAGCATAGGACGGCCCGGGACCAGGGTTCGATTCCCGACGAGGCAGGTTTCTGGACCAGGGTCAGCGGACTCGATAATTCTCTCGCCTCGGTGCCCACTCTGATCAGCGATCACACTCGGCAACTCTGGGCACTAGCTTGCCTCATCTTCACTAACGGCCCCACCAGACCGCTGGGGATGCCTGGTCTCACCCTGGAGATACCCATTAAGGGACCATCTCTCAGGGAAGCCAGGAAGGGTTTCGCAGCGGTCGAAGCGCGGAGGTACCCCTTCGGGAGTGATTCCAGCGCTATATAAGCACACAATTAATTAATTAATTAATTAATTAGACCCATTTATCCATGTGAACCCTGCCACAGCACGAAGAGCAGTTCCATTTTGTAAAAGACAGACATAATAGAAATTCTGATTTCCCCATATTGATTCACTATAGGATATGGTGCTGATCCTGTGGTCCTGATGAAGGTGGTTTGATACCTTTTTCCACCGACACCTGCGTTGACTGAATGTTTGGGAAATCCCATGTCCACAACAACAAAAGAAATTGGAGATTTCTCCTAGTTGTAATCTACAGTGTATGCGGTAGGAGGTTGGGGTGATAATGTGCTTGCTTGGTGAGAGGAGTGAGTTAAGTGGTATACAGGGTAGTGCACACAAACCTACAGTGCAAATCAAAATGAGATAAATAATGTTAAAAAGAGTGTATATATAAATATATGCGGTTATGTTTTTTTTATATATGTAAATTCGAGGAAAAAAATCGAGAAATATATTTCATTAAGAATTTATATGTACATGGCTATATGATTGCAAATAATGTACCACGAAGATAATGAATAAAAAAACAAAATCAACACACAAATCGGTTCTATGTCGTCGTTCCTGTAGTAGTTGGTGGTTGGGATAGTGGGCACTGTGAGCCATTGTTGAAGCATCAGAGGTCATGTGGGCAGTGTTTTTCATGAGGCTTTGCTTTCCCCTTTTCCCAGACCTCAAAAAATCATTTTTAGGGGCACTTTATTTTCCTTTTGTAGAAGTTAACATGGGACATTGTGGCTTTTTATTAATTAATTAAATTGAGCGTCACTGTGTAACAGCCCCATTAAAGTTTTCGCAAGGCGCAGAGCAGATGCATAGTCCACCTGAGTATTTCTTTGTTCTTGAGCAGAATGTCGTTATTTAGTCATATTGGGGAGGTGGGTCGAGAAAGGAACATTACTATATCGGTAAATTCGTTTGACTGATGACACTTTTTTTCTACCGCACCGCTGCAGGTTTATGGACGTGTTTCAACCCAGTAATCTTCGTCAGGACTGCGGGGCTGCAATGCAGCATGTTGAATTGTGGCAGATACCTATGATTTCTTACTCCATAATTCCTTTTGTTAGTGGAGTACAGGATCGTTTTACATTCCTTTACTGCGCTGTGTTTTGTTTTCTGTGGCACAACGTTTATGGTCTCTTAGTCTTTAGTTTTGGGTGCAAGTGTAGTATGGATGGGTATTTTTTCCATTAAGTTATTGTTTGTCTTTTTCGTATCCTTCTCATCCTTGAGATGCAGTCTCACCAGCCATGCCAGTGCATCTGAGGATAATTTGGGCAGGCTCACGAGCTACCGTTACCAGGCTAAAAGAAAAAGAGTACATGTGTTCTTGAATCCCTGATGCCCTCAAACTCACATTCTTTGAATTCATTTAACTCTGGTAGTACCTTTCATTCCCAAAGTATGATCAACAATAGACTCTTTCTTAGAATTGATTTGAGTGGTAATGGAAAATGCTGGAATTTGTGATCAAAGTGCTGACTCCAATTGAGAATCCTCTCTTTCTATTAAAACGGAGGTGGAATAATCCCCTGTGGATTCTTTAGCACCTTCTTCATAACTTGGAAGACTTTCGGAGAAAATAGTTAATCTGGTGGTACCTGATCTCTTCCATAACTCGAACACACAGACGCCGCGGAGCCGTGTACACTACTACTATCGCAATATCCAGTGATACGTAGGTTCTGGGAACAGAAGTGATTGAATCCTTCACACGAACAATAGTGTGGTTACGGTATTCTCTGGTTACGTGTAAATCAGAGGGGATAGATAATAATTGGTCTTATCAATGGGCAATTGATATGCCCCGTGAGCGAAGGGATACATTGTGGTTTTTTACATATTATGTAATATTGATTTGCTTTATGAATTGGTTTAAAATAAATAATAATAATATACAGTTCTTTGGGAATGACTGACATGTTTTGAAACTGTTTGCTTTATGTTCACTCATTGATTCATTGCAATTTTTCAGTTGCATTTATCTTGGTTGCTTAGGGTCTAACTGTTTTCCTGGATAGAGAGGTTTTATGGATATATCCTTTGGGGAAGTTACAATACCCTTTTCTTGCCCAATTATCAGAAGCATATATTCATGTTTATAATTCTGTAAACAACAAATCTCTACACCTAACACCCACCTTGGTAGGTAAGCCTGCGAGCCTAAAATGCAATATTAAACAAGGCCTGGGTGGGGATCATGATGACAGTCTTGGTGATGACAAGAGCACAGACTCTGAAGTCCCGCTCCTATCAACGAAGGTCAGGGTGACGGCTAGCCATTTTGGCAACCCATTACTCGGCGCCAGGCTGCACAGTAACACGGAACAAAGGCCAGGAGCAGCGGTCACTGCCAGGTATATTGGCTGGGAGACGCCAAGCCATGGACTACCAGGCACTGCCAAGGAGAGGGACTTAGAGGAAGGTCATTGGAATTATGTGGCATTAGATTAACAATGTGGCTTGATTGACTTAAGTTATGCGGCAAGGAAAAGCAAACATTCTACTACATATTGTGTGGCATTAGGATCTGAATATTTCAAAATGTTAACTAACTTTGATACGACAAAATATACTTCAAAATAGATCTGACTATCACGTGAAAGTGAAAAACAGGACTTTTCTTTTTTTTTTAAAGCTGTATAAATGATGTTTTGTGTATAAAAATAGAACGTATGTCAGGCTCTTCAGTGGCACAATGTCACACTCTTTTTTGAAATCTGTTCAAGAGCCTCATCCCTGTGCAAGTTCAAAACATGTTATTGGTATATTCTTGGTGCGTTTGAAGACACGGCTATGAGGGTGTTTTATACTACAGTTGCCATTTCCCTGCCTTGCTGTAAACCTGGGGAAGGCAGAACTCTGTGTAAATAAGTACTGTGCGGCCTGTGCCATAGGCCCCAGCCGCAGCAAATAGTATCTAGTTGAAATGAGCAAAGGAAACTCATCAAAGCACTTCACATGGAGTACTGTTTTACCGGCGCATTACCCAACCTGGCACCAGGGAGCAAAGTAAAGCGCAACACGATTCGACGATCGCCATTTTAGTACCGGAGTGTAACCTGTTGGAAATTAGGGCATATCTCTTCGCAAAGGAGTGCCATGCGGGTGCGCCCATGGTGTAGGCCCCAGACATAGAAAATAGCAAACAGATTTCCGCAGCAGGCGCGGAGGCCATTCAACTATCTTAGCTGCTGCACATGATGAAAAATCTTATCACGAGTAAAATCTTATCAAGCACTGAACAAGGATTTACATATTACTGTGATTATTTTACTGTAAATTAATGTTCATCAACAAATTATCTCCCTAATAAAACTTACTTTTACTTACCTCTTGTGTTGCACAAGAGGTAAGTAAAAGTAAGTTTAATTGAGGCAGCGGAGCTCAATCTTTACTTTTCAAATGCGTGCCGTGGTGTAGGCACATAACAGCAAGCAACCAACCGAATCGTGTTCGTGTTGCACCAAAATAGGGGAGAGAGACAGCCTCCTCCCACGCCTGCGCTGCCTCACATGACGTCACACACACACTGCCAAGGAGGCCCCTGGTAACCAAACCACAGCGTCTCTCTCTGAGCCGATCCCAAAGCTGCTTCTGCTGTTACAGCAACGCCAGGATAGGCACCGGCAGGCGGCATCGACGTGCATTACTGAGAACTGGAGCTGCAGCTTTGAGTCACCCCTGGCTCAGTAATGCTCAGGTGGTGAGACCTCTAGTGCGCATGTCAGTCTGGCCGGAGAAAGGCTACCGCCCAATCCAACCAAACATGCGCACTTGGGGCCAGGTGCCCGCTGCCGCTGGCTAGTGAAATACTTGCCTGTCCATATAAGCCTCCGCCCCGGCCACAAAGTTCTCAGGGGCCAGCTCGCACTTCTCGGTTGAACTCCAGAGGCTGCAGCAGCCCCTTTCTCTTTGCTCCCCCCCCCCTCCCCCCCTTCCCCCTGCGAGGGCAGGCCCATTGTCATTCCGACTGAGGCCGATTATCCCCTTTCGAATGACAATTCACCCGCCCTCTGCCTTTAGCATATCATGTGCCGGTGAAATCGTAGTTAGCGTTTACAGAGGAGTTTTCCCCAGAGTACTGTGGAGAACTTGTGTAATTTGTCAATGTTGTACACAGAGTGAACAGGGCAGGAGCAGTGACTGGACAGAAGATGCGACAGGAAAGGAGAGGAGACTGGGAAGGAGAGGTGACGGGACAGGAGGGGTGACTGGGCAGCAGCAGTGACTGGGCAGGAGCGGTGATGGGTCAGGAGATGTGACGGGGCAGGAGCAGTGACGGGACAGGAGAGGCGACAGGAAAGGAGATAGAGAGTGATAGAGAGGTGACAGGGCAGGAGAAGTGACTTGTACTTCCTTGCCTATTTATTTATATACTATTGCATGACATCCACTGATGTGTCTGCAAAGCATACCCGTTGTCCTGAATTTTTGTCCTTAATTTTGACCTCCTGTCCTGAATTTTTGCCGTGAATTTTAAACCCCTTGTACTGAATTTTTACACTCCCCATCCTAAATTTGCACCCATGCCAGTTGGGCACCCTACCCTACGCCGTGGCCTAAGGCGTTAGATATGCATAAACACGTGGTGCTTATTCTCTGTAGTTGGAGGGCTCCAGAACTTGTTTTTGAAAAAGAGAAAGCTAGAAAAGGAAGAACGAAAAAGCAACAGCGAATCATGTTTCCTCTCTTTTTGTCCTCTTCTGTGGAACAAAATCTGCCTGCCTCATTTCCGTAGAAGAAAAGCAGCGACAAGTGTGCCTTGTTTGTTTTTGGAGCAGTACAAACAGTCTGATACGGCGCCTGCCCCCTGTCTCCCCGTGGATGCCAGATGCATGAGGCCGCAGCTCCGGTCCCGTCACCGCAGGGGTGCTGTAAACAAGCTGCGTCACCTCTCCTCGTTTAAAGCGTGACGTGGCCTCCTCCGCCAGAAGGCGGGAATGCCCCGGGCGCTCGTGCCAGGGTGGGGGAGGGACCGCCGAGGACACCAGAGGCCGGCGCGAGGCATTCCTCCCGCGTGCCTCTGGTTACAGCCTCGAGCCCGAGTCTAAGGTCCCCGCAGGGCCTGCTGTCCTCTTTGTTGATTAGCTCCAAACATGTTGACGCTCAGAGAGGGGTTGCCTCGCGCCGGCTCGAGCAGCTGTACAGCGCCTCAAGGACCCACTGCAGGGCCTCGAGGAGCCACTGTCCACGCGGTGCGTCCAGGTCCTTTTAATTCAACTGCACAGAAACATTTACAGAGAAAAGGCTGCGTGAATTCTGTTTTGAAAGATTTCCATTTTTACAGCAGCAAAGCGCAGCGGATTCCACAGTGAGCCGATGCGCAAAAAGGCCATTTAACCGCTTATAATAAAAGGAAAAGAAATGCAGGTGCTTTAAAAAAAAAAAAAAAAAGCTCCGCTCTGCTCTGCTCACAGGGTCACCAGGGGTATCAGGCGAGATGGCGCAACCCAGCGATTACTGGAGTGTGTGGAAAAGGCCACCTCGTCTCGTTATTACCAAACCTTGGCAAAGGCCATACAAGCAGAACTTGACACCCTCACTAGTACATCCTATTCTTTTATGTTTGAACATAAGTGTGGCTCAACTTAATGTCCTTGTCGTTGTACTAATCTTGGAGCGCGATTCTGTAACGCTGGGAGAAGGATCTAAACAAAGTTTGCCAGCTCTAGTACGGACAACCGCCCCCGATGCACCACCCAGGGAGCGGATTTCTTGCGCATAATCTGGCAAAGCCTCAGGATCCAGCCTTATTTGGAGAGTGTCCTGACATGTCTTTATTTTATTTTATTTTATTTTATTTATGCAATTTTATATAGCGCGAACTTTACCCGAAGGTGTCAGAGCGCTTTACATAGGACCCAGTTTCAAACATAAGGACTGACGGTACAAAACGAATTTGCAAATTTTTGACTTACATAAGAACCAGTTGAAAACATACGGACTTAGGATTACATGCGTTATAAAAAGGTACAAACAGAAAAAAATTGCAAATGTACAAGAGATAAAGTCACACAAGGAGGAGATACAAATGGATATATTCTAGGCAAATACTAGTGAAATCTCTATCTACTTAGGGAGGGGATACACATGGATATACTCTAAGAGTCACATAGGAATGGTAGAGAGCAGAGCGGACTCCTGCATAAACTAGTGATTAGAGTTATCTCTATATACATAGGGAAGGGGTAAGACTGGATATACTCTAAGAGTCACATAGGAATGGAAGAGAGCACAACGGTCTACTGCATATACTAGTGATTAGAGTTATCTCTATATACATAGGGAGGGGACACACCTGGATATACTCTAAAGGTCACATCTACTGTATATACTAGTGATTAGAGTAATCTCTATATACATAGGGAGGGGATAAGACTGGTTTTAAAGTCACATCACCAAGGGAGGGACAGAGAAGGGCAGGAAAGTGAGACAAACCAGAGAGGGAAGCAGATAGTCACAAGTAGGCATCAGGAGAGACAATAGAGAGGTCACTAGGACAGAGAGGGGGAGGTGAGAGATTGCTAAAAAGGCGGAGGAGAAAGGTAGAAGAAGAAGTGAGTCATAGAGAGAGGAGGCCGTGGGCTGGATCATACCCCGGGAGGTCGGGCAGGTGCTACTGGGCCTGTTACCCAAGCCAAAAAACAAGTCTCTGTGTAGGAAATGTGTTAATCTGGGATTGGTACTAGGTAGAAGACGAATAGTTATAATGTGGTTGCAGCACCAACCCCGAAAAACGCAGACTGGCTAAGAGACATAAAAGAATGGGCAATGGCAGAGTTAGTTAGGATGAAATTTGTGAGAAAAGTGGTAAAGGCCAAAGAAGAAAGAATGGCATGGACCGCGTTGATAACAGAACTCCAGGGGGACCACGAACAGACTGATCAACAGACTGAGTAATGGAGCACAACACGGAGGGGCGGGATACGCACAGGCCTAGAGTGGAGGGGACCAATGTCCTGGTGGAAGAAACAAACGTATGATAGGTCATCACAAAGCAGGAACCTCATGAGCCATGGGACAGGACAGGAAGGGTGGGGGGCACTGTTAATGTTTTGAGGTTATACGAATTATATGCAGAAAAATCGGGATGCACGACACCGCTTAAAGATACCAACCTACTGTTTATATATCCTATAGTAGAGTGCAAACAAATGGGTATATGCAGATGGGATTGACTATGATGATCTAGGAATACTTGTCCTTTTTTACTCTCTCTAAATTCTCACTATGCGTAGCTATTGGCCTCAAAGTCGTAATTGAGAATAGGGAGAGATACTGAAGTGAAGACCTGGTGATAGCAGTTTTCCAATTGAAAAATAACTATATACAGGCAAAGATTATTTTGAGTCGGTATTTTAATGTAAAAAAATCAGTAAAAAGGAAAAAACTGGGGGCCTTTAGGATCTCTCAGGGCTGCTTATTGTGGTGTGTGTTGAAAGTCAATCTTGATGATAAACTTCCAGTGGCATCCCCTCTCCATCCCTTGCAGGCTTATACAGTTGAGATGAATTGGATAGTTAATCAGTGCGGTAAACTGTGGCGTACGGCAGAATGATACTGAGTATAGTTCACTCCAAGACGTAAACAGAGATGCACGTGACCACTGTCTTTTATGGATTTATCATTTCTCCAGCTCTATCCAGTTTTCCCTCTGTTCTGGCAACCGTACCTTTTCCAAGCACTTGATCATTTACCCAATCCAAGATCTTATGAAAAGCCAGCCCTTCCCTGGATCTGTTTCTTTGCTGACAATCCCGCAATCTACCACAGCGCGTGTGCTGGCCAGGTCCTCTCTGATGTTTCAATCATGTCAGTCAAGCCCCTGGTGATCCCTTGATGAGTTCAGTAACTGCCTCTGTGCTGCCGTCAATGCCCTTTTCCCCCACCCACTCGTGGACCCCCTAAAAATAATTTTCTCTTGATCTATGGCCAGTTTTTAGGAGGGACGTATCTCCCTCCTATTAGAAATTCATGGTACTACCTTTGTACGCTTGATGTATTAGATCCAGTGGAAAGTAGCAGTTTTAAACCTTGTAGAAAGTATCAATGATCCAAAGTGTACATTGTGTAATTAATTTATTGGCATGGTCACATATGGCAGGTTATTGTTTTTTTTCTAAATTTGGTAATAAATTGTCTTTGGAAGTGGAGGTGTTGAAATTATCGCAGATTTGGCTATTATGTGGCCTTATCTTTGAAGAAGTATAGTTTTTCAGAGCACATTAATTTTGAGACCGCTTTGGCTGGTATCCATCCAAATAATCCCCATGTAATGGAGCTAGCTTGGCTGGGAAGTGCAACTGTTACGCAAGTCAGGCCAGTAACCAGATGACTACAATGGTGTTAACATCCCACAAATCAGGATCTCTGCTTTATTGCAATTAACCTTGAGGTAAGTGACCTTTATCCTGTAATGGATATCTACCAGAAAGGACTGAACTGTAGTCCAAGACTTAAAACCCCAGCTTGAGGTCATCTGCAAAAGTAAAGAAACAGAGTCCAAAGTTACTGATTAAAGTAGCCTATGATTAAGGCTCCCGGTTTCCATTTTTTACTGATTTTTACTGATAAATACAGACAGAAAACCATTAATTTTCTTGTTTGTATTTATTTTTAAATTTGGTTAAAAACGGAAATTGGGTGGTTTTTGAGTGATTCTAAATACATTTTGCCATGGCTGCCAGACCAATAACTGTGTGCATTGATAGGTAATGAGGTTGAAAATGAAAGGAATTTTAGTAAAGAAGCCTAACAGCAATAGATATGCACAAGGCTGAAACTGAAATGTGCATATTTTCATATAAGTGCATTGATTTATCTTCTGTGGGTGTTCATATCACTGAAACCTGGCAGGCATTCAAACATGACTGCATATGTACTGGTTAAATAAATGTGGAAAAATACCAGTTTCAGCTTTATTTTTTTCACTCTACGCAATAAATATGGATAAACACAGATAAACTTGACAAAAAATAAAAATGTATAAATGCAGATGGAAATGACAAAAAAATAAATACCAAAAAACCGGGCGTCCTATCTATGATCCAACATAAGACATCCTAAAGGGTTGAACCTCAGGAACTCCGGATGTACGTTGTTACAACGCATGCTTTTACCAGGCATGCCTTTACAAAGCAGGTTTTTCAACGCAAGTCGTTACGACTTGCGTTGGGGGGTGCTGGATAGTGAATAGTTTAATTTACTATTCCAACTCCAGTCCCCGTGGATAGTAGGGAAGGTGTTGGATAGTAAATTAAACTATTACCTATCCTAGGGCGCCCCTCAGCGCAAGTCATTGTAATGACTTGCGTTGAAAAACCTGCGTTGTAAAGGTACTGAGTGGTAAAAGTTGTGTCGTAAAGGATGTTTCCTAGGAACTCCACATAGGGATGCATGAGAGACCAAAAGAATGGAAGAGTCACTTGCTAAGTTGACCACTTTTCCTACCAGCATAATTTAGCAACTTTGGACTCAGGATAGAGGTTACTTACCTGAAAAAACAAAGGTTACAGGGACTTTATGGTTAGGCTCAGATTTCACTTGTACAAAACCAGTGAAATTCAGCAGTCATAGTCGGGGCCACTGGAATTGTGCGGCTGTGGCGATATTCTCAAAAATATTGATTTGCCACATAATCCATCATCTGCCACTTAATCTACAGATTTTAACAAAAAAATGTTTCTAGCTTAAATGGTCCAAAAGTTACAAAAACACGTGTTGTCATCTGCAAACCAGGATTGGTCACCTTTCAGTTGTTTATTGCTATATTTGGATAATTAAAATGGTACAAATGTGGTGCAACCAAAGCTCGTACAGCGTTACCAGTTTAAAAATGACAAAATAATGAAGTAATATTACAAAATGTGCCTCAGTACGCCGCATAATTAGCCTTTTCTTGATACATAATTTACTCAACCCTGCTGCATAATGTGGCCCCCTCGTGTTGCGTAATTTCAGTGGCCCCGCAATACTCTGCCTTTAACCCCAACTTTTACTTCACTCTTTACATGGTCAGTGATGTCACTGATGTAATCTCAAATGACATCACTGATGACTTCATCCAGTGATGTGTGTAGGTGGCTTCGTACCAGGCTATCTCTCAATGACCTGGCTTTTCTAAAAGTAATCAGAGGGACACACGGGATATCATAGCCGATTATGTTGTCAGTTTTCAAAATGTGCCAATTCCGTCTCATTATTTTCCTCAGTTCATTGGCATCATTTGAAAAAGTGGTGATCATTCTGAACTTGTTCTTTCCTGTTTCATTCACCTGTCTAATCTTTTTCTCTTTGATTAGTAAAGTATCTCTGGATATATTCCTCACCCTGTTGAGGGTCAGTTCCAGGAATTCTCTGTTGTATCTTCTGTTCGCAAATCTGTTCACACTATCTTTAGCCGCTGTTTCAAAATCAGTCTCTTTGGTGCTATTGCGTTTTAGTCTTAGGAATTCCCCATGCGGGATGCTCCTAACCAATCCAGGTGGATATTTACTGGCCGCGTGCAATAATTCCATAGGAAGAGTGTTTTTTCGTTTGCAAATAACTTTCAATACTAGTTTAACGCTCACTTTAGCTGCTGCCTTGAAAATTTCAGGGTGATACATCAAGTAGGGGCCGAGCAAAAGGGGAGGTGGAGGCCGAAAAACGCCTTTTCTCCATGTTAATTTCCACAGGAGTTTTTAGACACGGGTACCGCCCTAACTGCTGAATGGAATTATACCAAACTTGGCGGAAAGTTAATTCTTGGTCCAGAAAGCACTCTTTTTGTTAAATGTTGTAATTCCGCTCAGTATTTGCTGAGAAATGTAATGATTTCTGATGTGAGAAGTTGGCCTGGTATATAATGCTCACTAATTCTAGTGATCACTTTGTACCATGCCAAGCAACCCTTATGATGATTGGTTGTAATTCAACCTTGTAGACCAGTTATCCTAGTGGTAACGTGGACAAAGCAGTCTTAGGCTAAACTCTGAAAGGCATGTGAAGCCAGCTGTATTACCATACACAACCCCCTTGAATACCAAATAAAAGGGACACCACACAGATATATATTGAAAATATATATTGATTTATTAACTATAAAATCCCCTGGACTCTTTATGAGCACAGAAGCACAAGCGTTAAATCACAAGACAGTTTAAAATACACAAAAGTTGCACAATATGGATGATCCCTAGGGGACACCTAAACCATATACTAAGAAAGTGGTATAAGAGATACCATTCAGAAAGGAAACAGGCCTAGGGCCTTGGGAATCGCTGGAGCTATTCGAGACTAGCAATGATTAAGTCGGGAAAGGCCCGCGGGACTCGGGTGCAGTGTCTAAAGTGCACGCACTTTCCAATGTAAAGTCTATGGTGCGTAAAAAGTACAACGTTAGATAGTTCGGAACCTTCTGAGTGACCTAGAACGCTGAAACTTAAGACACAGGCCCTTGAGATGTGTACCAGTGTAGGAACACCGGCGGAGCTGCCCACAGGAAGCGGGTGCACAGGGTCGAAGTAGTGTCGGGTTTCGTCACGCTGGTCGATGGTGCTTGGAGCTGAAGATGCTGCAGGCGGCTCGATGTGAAGAGTTCTGGTGGATCCAAGGGTGGATCTGAAGTTGTGAAGACCTGAAAGCAGAGGGGACAATGTTCAAAGTCACTAGCCAGTGACTACCGTGGAACCAGATTGGAACCAGGCGATGTCGGGTGCAAACAGGCGTTGAGGTGTAGCTTCTCTCTGCAGCCACGTGGACACCGGGGGTCGAGGACGTCCAGGAGTCGGTCACGAGCTGTCCCACGCAGGCTTCTCGCTGTTGGCGGTGTCGGCGACCTGATCGGAGCAAACAGGCCTTGGCTAATGCAAGCCACTCAGGAATCGAAAGATGCTTAACACTCGGGCCAGCAAGGTCAGAGCGAGTGCTCCTTTTCACAGGAGCTTGGGCAAGTCTGGAGCAACCAGACCCGCAGTGTAGTTCGTCGGTTTCGTCGCCAAGATGGCCGCTGACCACGTGGCTAGTGGCCGGGATGGCGCGTCGAGTGGCACAATGCAAAAGGGCCCCACGCAGATCGTGGAGATGCTGGGGGGCTGATCATCAGTGCAAGGGCTGCTCGGTGGTGGGGGTTCTCAGTCCCCAAAGCACAACATCGAGGATGCCTCGGTTGCTGCGCAGTCAGCTTTTCGGGTGTCTTCCAAGAGGTCCGGTCCCACGTCACTCGGTGCCTCCACGGGTCCCTTCTTTGCAGGGACTGTGGATCGGTCTGTGAGAGGTCTGGGAGTCTGGGTCTTGTCAGGCTCGGGCTCCGGCGGGAGGCGGCGGCAAAGCAGACGTCAAGTTGCTGGTTGGTGCCTGTGTTCACAGGGTGGCCACTCCTAGGCCACAAGGGAGATTCTCTTCAGTCTTCTGAGCAGCAGAATGTCGAAGTCCAGTCTTCTTCTTTATTTCAAGTTGATTCAGGATGATCTGCTGTGCAATGGCACTGCTCCCACTCTTATTCCCAATCTGAGGGGTGGATCACCTACTAGGTCCCTCCTCTGGGAGGAACCAGGAAGGGGGGCGGTTACACCCCCTCTCCTTTGTCCAGCCTGGGTCTGGAAAGTCCCAGGACCGGTTTGGACTGGCTTATGCACGGGGACACCTTGTGTGCCCCGGGCATGTCTGATTCTATTCAGCCCTGTCCTACCCAATACACAAATCCCTGTCTGGGGTGGTGCTCGCACCTCCCAAGGCAGGAAACCCTTTGTCCAGGCCACCATTTGCCGAGTTTCGGTCAGCAGCAGGAGGCCAGACTCGTGTCTGTGGTGGCAGCATCCATTTTGTGATGCTGAGGCTCTGCTTAACTTTAACCGGGGTTAAGGCTACACACATGTCGTGTCTCTCTAGAAGGGTGGAATGCTATCCCCGTCGACAGAACTGTCGAGGGGATAGTATTCCAATTCGTATGACACCTTACTCGACATGTTTTGATAAAGCCAAACCAAAGATAGCATATAACCGCGAGGATTATAATGCACTTAAGAGTATATGGTATGGCAATATCCCGGAACAGCTTAGGGAATGGTTCCCGACAGCCGCAGACAGACTCAGCTCATGCTAGAGCACCATCTCACATATTTCCAAGCACTCTGCCTCCAGGATTGATGAGGCCTTCCATAGGAGTGGCTGATAGGAACATATGTGTCCAGTTTAAGGGTAGATATAGGGATACTATATCTAAGCAAGAGGTGATTACACCAACTTACCCCAGCTGAGTGATCAGCCAGTTGTGTCAAATATGGAGGCCAGGCCAGGGGTGGCACAATACATGCTGCAGCCCCTGGTAGGCCTTGGAAACACCTATGCCCTGGGTACCTAGGGTACACTGTTACAGGGGCCTATAAGGTGAACCAGTTCCAATTGTGTATGCACCTAAGGTACATGGAGTCCATTTTAAGGAGAGAGCAATCAGCCTGGGGCCCTGAATAGCAGGATCCCAGGCCAACTATGTCAAAAACCAGCTAAACACCAGGCAAAAAGTTTGGGGGTAACCATAGTCAGATATCCACCTTCCTACATCTGAGATATACAATTGAGGCCGCGGTGGATCCGCGACCCCTTCCGATCTCGTGCCTGAGATCTGATTGGCTGCCAGCACTTCAAACCGGGAAGTGTTGGCAGTGTTGGCAGCCATTTTGTTACTTGGTTGAACCGAGACTCAAGAAAAAAGAATTTAAAAAGGGGGGCAGGTTAGAGACCTCCTGACCCCCTTGGCCGCTTGGTTTGGTGTGGGCAAAAAGTTTTAAAAAGTCAGTTGGAGTTGCGTTAGATTCACGACTTCCACCGAAAAAGGAAAAAAACGAAGTGCAGACTCCTGCGCTTTTTAAAATGTAGGCCCCTGAGTGGGTCAGGTCCAGGGGGCAGTTGAAAATAATGATGGGGGCCCGTGTGGGCCCCCTGCCACCCCGGGGACCACCACCACCCCCACAGGCCCGCGGACCACCACCTCCCCAGGGCTGATTCTGACAAATGCGGTGGGCACACGCCCACTCACCCCCTGCAGCCCCTGGGACCTCCACCTCCCTGGGGCTATATTAAATAATAATGTGTGGGGGTTCTCCACCCCCGCCGCCCCCCTCCCCCAAACAGCCCCGGGGCAATTCTATTAAATAACATACGGGGCTGCACGCACCCCGCAGCCCCAGGAACCACCGCCTCCCAGGGGCCTCAAGGGGGAAGCGTGGTCCCCCTTGTGGAGCCGTAGATGGCTCTGGGGACAGTCACCACCCTCGAGAGGCGTCTCCAGCAATGTCCCGGTGTGCCCACCTATGGGAAATAGCAGTTTGCCATGGCATGGTAGAAGCAGTACTCTCACCATGCCATAGCAAACCGTGCTCCGCTTTCAACAAAGAAGAGCAGAAAATGCTCTCGCTTGTTGAAAGCCGAGCATGTCTGTTTCCCCAAGGGTCTCAAAGCACTGCCGGCTCCTACAGGAGGCGTGGAGCCGGCAGGGACCCAGGGAGCCATCAGGCCCCTCCTACGGTCCCATTGATGAGTGGGTTTCCTAGAGGCACCCACTTTAATTGGGCAGGCCCCAAGAGATGGGGTCCCTGGGGCTGAAAAGGGCCTAATTAAAAAGCATTATCATTTATAACGCCAATGGCTCGAACTTTCACAAATGCGAGACCTATTGCATTGCAAATGCTTGTTATGTTGTAGGCACACCCCATCAACTTTATGGAGGACATCTGGAGCAGTTGCATCTTACTCAAGAGGGATGTTTTGTGACCTGTTATTGCAGCTTTGTAACACTCATATGTAAATGTAAATGTGGGATTCTTGTAAAGCGCACTGTTACTCTACCCGAGTGTCCTGGCGCTGTAGACCGCTGGGGAACCCGTCCTGGTTTTCCGTGTGAGATGGTGCCTTTCTGGGTATCTCCAGGGTGAAACCAGGCATCCCCGGCGTCTGTGGGGGGCCGTTGTAGAGATGAGGCAAGCTTAATGCCCAGAGTTACCGAGTGTGTTCCCTGGTTAGAGTAGGCACTGAGGCGAGAATTATCAAGTCCGTTGACCCCTGGTCCACGACCCTGCCGCGTCGGGAATTGAACAGTGGTCCCGGGCCATTCTCTGCTTACAGGTCTGCTGCCTCTAACCAGTGAGCCACACCTCATAAGCAGCTGCTTCTGACTTGAGAGGAACATCTCAATCTATCAGGTTTCTTATAAAGCGCAACTACTCACCCGTGAGAGTCTCAAGGCGCTGACTGGGGGGTACATCTGTGGTTCAGTCGAAGAGCTAGGTCTTGAGGTGCTTCCTGCATTGCAGCAGCGATGGTGATTGCCTGAGATGCAGAGGCTGGAAGTTCCAGCTCTTCACAGTTTTCCTGGACTCGGTGGGGAAACACTTGAAGATCTTACAAAGCAGGCAGAGCGTGTGGAAGCAGGAGGATGAAACTACGTTGGTTTGGTGGTTCATTCAGAGCGAGGAGTCCAGGATGTTGCTGAGGCTTTTTGCGTGTTCGCTGAGTATGTGTGGATTTTTGAGCGCTGTGGGCCACCAGAGGTCGTCCCAGGAAGAGTGGGTGGAACCCAGGATAAATACTTTGGTCTTGTGTGAATTAGGTTTGAGGAAGCTCTCCTTCATCCAGGTGGCGACTGCCTTCATCCCGTTGTGGAAATTGCTGTGGATTCGTCTGTGAGGGAGAGAATCCGCTTGGTGTCGTCGGTGTGGGAGATGATGTTAAGTCCGTGGCTTCTGACGATGGCTGCAAGCAGGCCATGTATATGTTGAAGAGGGCGGGGCTCGGGGAGGAACTCTGAGGCACTTTGCAGCTGATCTCTGTGGGTTCTGAGTTGAGTGGTGGAAGTCTGACTCTGTGTTCGTACGGAGAGACATCTAGTAAGTCCTGAAGGGCTGAAGTCTTGTTAAAGACTTCACACTGTTTCTTCTTACTCCAGAAAGACATCTAATAATTGCTTGAGTTACTGTAGCTATGTGAAAGGCCAGACCGATGGGCTTTGCCAAAGCTTGGCTGCTTGCACTAAACTGCAAATAGTGAGGCAGGTATTCCTTCTAGAAACCAGCCTAACTTTTTGGATCGGACATTTGGCGCATTGTGGGAGCTCGTTCACAGCTCCTATCAAAACTGTGGCATTCCTCACCCCGCCCAGCTTAGCTATTTGATTCCCTAAACTCTCCATACATAGTGACCAGATGGATGTTGTATGGCGTTTTAGGTTCCGATTGAATTTTCCCGATTCATGCCCTTATATAGGTACAATTCACGTTGCCCTTGTATAGGCATAGAAATCAAGCCCTTATTTAGGCATAGCCTATGCTACCCAAATACAGGCATGCTACTTCCATCCGTTCACCAAACGTCACAACGATTTCTTGGAAAACTAGACTCTTAAGCAGAAGGGACTTCCTCCAGCCTGGATATTGATTTCTCCAGGAAACTCATTTATTATACATGAACATCTATTCCTTAGGGGTTCATCCATGATGTTCATATGCCCAACTTTACGTCAAAGCTGGCATTCCTTAACACCTTCAAGGTATAAATATACCTTAACTTGCTATGGCAGAGAACGGTGAGGTTCGGTGCAGTTCGACTACCTACTTGCCCGACAAAGCTTGCTACAGCAAGTGCCGAAGGAAGCCGACTCTCCAGCTGACGCACTGACCAGTAGCTGTCCTCCTCTGCCGAGAATCCAGCTCCAGTGTTTCTGACTCCCCTTGCGGGGTGCTGGGAAATCGAGACCCGAGACAGAGATACCAAACCTCCTTCATTCTAAAGTATGGAGCTGATTAGAACCTAGAGAAACCTCTGGCAATTCTTGGCAAAACTAAATCTATGCTAAAGACCATACTTACTGCTTCCCTCGTACTAGACTACGGTTATGTACACTGGGATAGGTGTATTTTAGAAGCACCAGTTGAGTATTTTAGCCTATGTTATTTATGTATGTATTTTTATATGGCTTAGGAACCATACAATGCTATTACAGTATTATTTCATAATACTATTCTCGATGTACGCATTATATTTCGCATTCTGTCTGACGATTGTAGCAGTTCATATCTCTTGTATGAGAAATAAGACTGTTCAATAAACTTTTATTGAAACGGCCGTCTCTCTATTTTCTCTACAACTCTGTAGAAACGAAGCATGCACGATTGACTGAGTAAAATAGTTATCTATTGTTTCCACAACTCTGAAGATATTTGTTCCAGTCCTAGGGAAACAAAGTTGTCCTGTTTATACAGTTGTCAGAAACTAATCCCTTCTTGTGTAATCATGAAAGTTTCTATGACCTCTGAGCTAGCTGGCACTCACCATTAAGTTTAGTATATTCGATATAAACCTACTGACCTAAGTCCTACGTCATATCTATAGGAGAAAAAGGACCAATTATACGTTTTTTTCTTGGCAAATCGCTGAGGTTATAGGAGAAGAGTCTTAGGACTACTACAGGCTCTGCTACCCGCAGAGAGCACCAGTTTCTCAAGAATGAACCCTTCCACTGCCTCCTTCAAAAGAGAAGTGAAAGCTATCCTCATGGCTAAATTCATGTGAACTTTTATATTTATATATATATATATTCATTTGATTTGTTTTCTTTATTGCTGTTCTCTGTATACTATTTCTGGTCTTCTAATTATGACCTGTAAAACGCTCTTATACTCGCAAGAGTCTTATTCCCGCTATATAAAACCTTCAAAATAAATAAATATATTCCCAATGTGCAGAGCCTATTGGGAATATAGGAACTACACTACATGGAGACCCAAAGTCTCCCCTTATTTTTCATAAAATTCGCCTCCTAGAGCTTAGTCAAGAGCTTGATTTTTTATTGTCTTAAACCACATTGCACAAAATGGGGTTTATGGGATTGTCCTCCCTCCCAGTTCCTTCGAAACCTCCTGATCCACTGCAACTCAACTACTTTTCCTGTGTCATTACTCCTAACAAAGCATGTATCCAGAATGCTAGTGTTTCCCATCCTCCAGCTTTACTGTCCATGAATCAGCAGACCGAAACTGTAACGCTCTTGTCCCACTCTCACTCCGTTTTCACCGTAACTCCCACGCCAAGACTTCCTCCCACTAAACAGAGATTCGTGTTTATTGGCGACACCGCTACGGGTCTCTTGGAGCAGGTGATATCTTAAGTGGGGTTGTAATTGCTTTAGCTGTAACTGGCCTGAACAACCCGCCCTCAGACCATCTGCATGGTGTATGAGGGCACTTTCTATTGAGGAACCGAAGAGACCGGTGTCGTGTGCTAAGACAAGTTATGTTTCAATATGAGCTTCAAAATATGATTCAGTATTCCATGTGCTTGTCACCAATTTTAGTAAGCAAATACCAATTTTCTGAACTCAGCACGTTGCCAAGAACTATTACCAAGCGCTAACAGTGGAGGGTTATATTACAGAAGACTACACCAAATATTTTACTAGTACACTTGCCATCTAATATGGAGGGATCCTTTGACGGACCAGATGTCTTGAAGATGTTGTAAGCTTATCTAAGTAACCTACAGGGTAGCTCAAAAGAATTTTTATGTGAATATCGTGCTCACCAAGCATATAAATAAACCTCAACTGGTCCGGGTAGTCCTAGATATAGCGCCATGAAACCAACCGGTGTACGTGCGCTCTATAAGAATTTTTTTAACATAACCGAGTTCTCTCAATTACCCACCCACGTTTTTATGAAGGTTCTCTGTTATGCCCCCATCTCCCCCCAGTTGAGAATGTATATTTAGCATCATGAATTTGCAGTAAGCAGCAAGCCTTTCCTTCTGAATCAATAGCCTCTCTGAAGAGAGAACTACTATTACATTACTTGGGATATTCAGAAGAGTGAATAATGAGTTTTAGCAAAGTCCTGTGTGTTTCCCGCATTACTCTTGTTCTTCACAATGCTCAACGTAGGACCATACTCTCTTGAACGGCTGGCGTCGGCTTTCACAGCAGTGAAAATCCTTCATGTGTTTTATGGGTCCTAATACTCCTCAATTTACCTCCTCAGGTGCTGTTAAAGGGGACCCTCTTTGCTGCCATGTTTTCACAAAGGCTGGAGAAGTTCTTGCTCGTCACATAGTGGCTGTGCTGCCCAAGATTGATGAGGTAACTACATCTTTCTGATTTCTCAGTTTCTCGTATTCTCATTTTCAGATCTTTTGCTGGTACGAATGTCCAATGCTTTGCTTTGTTTAAGGTGTCTTGAGATGTGCTTGCGTGATTCTGCACACTCCTGTGTCTTTGTTCCCAAGTGAGTTAAACGACCATACCAGCCAACTGGAGGGACCCTCCTTTTACTGTTCTTTGGTCTGAGATCTGATGTCAGGAGGGCAGTCAAGTATACCTTCTTTTGTATAAACGTGACTACTGCTCTCAGTTTAGACAGTTGGAGGACCAGCTGGGGCTGACCGAATAAAAGCCAAGGAGAGTGAGAACTCCAGTATGAGGTGATCGAGTGTTATTTGAGGTTCGCTGTACCTCCTTGAGAGCTGTGGCTGTCTGAGGGACTCTAGGGACAAGCCAGGTGAGCTAGGAATCTCCGATAGCCGACGGAGGGTGTCTGAAGGCCAGCCGAAGGTCCCTTGCTAGAGGGTTCTGACTCAACTGATCTTCTCGAAGGGTCAACTAGGAGAGTGCAGGACTAACTGGGTGTGTGTAGTAACCTCCAACCACACACATGACACTGAAATACTGTATAAGCTGTAATCTTCTTTATTATCAACCCCACATCAATGTCTTGGCACGCAGGAACGCCTACCAGACACTGTCTTGAACATTCCAAACCCCCTATTTTGTACAGAATAAAGAATTGAGGATGTTAATGACAATCATTCTAATTAACCCTTAAGGTACTACAGGGTGACGGTGGGCATGTTGATGTTTCAATAGGGAATGCTGGAGGTTTCCGGGGGCACTCCAGGACACTGAGGACAGGCCAGTTGTGTATGTTCAGCTAACAGCTGTGAGTAACTGAGGAAAAGATGGAAGTTTCTAATGATATTTCTGAGGGCTAACTGGGGGTTTCTAATGGTAGGAGAGTCTCAGTCGTGTTTACGTACTAGTTAGGCATATCTGAAGGCAGCTCTCTAATTTTATCTAAGAACACTGTGGAAGGTAAGCAGCAGGCTGACTGTGTTGTCTGTGGGTCTTTGAGGGCCTACAGGAAGTGTCTGAAGGTATGCAGAGTGTTTGTAAGAGGATTTGGTGACGTGTAATAACAACTAGTTTCAGGTTTTAAATGTTGTTTGAGGACTGGCAAGCGAGGGAATCTGAAAAAAAGTGGAGGAACACATTTGCCTAATGAGTTGCATTGAAGTGAAGCAGCTAAAATAACGCCATTTTGGATTTAAAACATTGTGAGTTCCCATTCCTGAATCAGGTGTTTTCCGCATGTCTGTGCTAGGGCATTTGATTTCTTGGTAGAATAACATTCCAGTGAGGACACAGAGAATGCATCTATGTTAGTTGGGTTTTATAATTAGATTGTTATGAGCAGTTCCAGTATCCCAAATACCCCTACTGATTTTCATAGCATGATTGCATAATCTTCTCCTTTTGCCTGGATATTCTGGTGCTTATTTTGATGTGGTTCATTATTCATACCAACACTCCCAGCTTAGGAGGGAGACTCTCCACCCTTAAGCTAAACAAATTGTTAATTTCTTTCTCTGTCTTAAAACATGGTCAACTCCTACAGAAAATTGATGGAGAACTAAATTCCCCACATTGTCATCTAATTCTTCCACATAGTTGTTTATACATTTGATATGTGACCCCTTCAGTCAGTCCTGAATGTTTGTTAGCAAAACTCCCCTCGCCAAGATTTATTCAGGCCCTACCTAAAAGTGGAATTAAAAGTTCTGTAATGCACATTTGGCTAACTAAGAATCCAGGACTTGTTTAACTGGTTTGGTACTCTGTCTTAGCAGGATCTTCTCTACAGACTTTCCTTATATTTATCAGTTTGTGTGTAATACTTTGCCTAGTTGGTTGGGATCTTATGTGTCAGCAGCCGTGTGTGTGTAGCGAGGCATGTTATAATGGGACATAATAAATATATTTGTGGAGTGGTTGTGTCAGTATTTGCCAGAGTAGAGAACTGAAGTGAGGCTTAAACATTCATTCTCCATGCCTCTGTGGTGCTGTTTTTGTCTGCAGCTGTAAGGTTGAGTTGTGTTGTGATAATGTTACATATTGATAACTCATTTGAATGTGTTATCTTGATAACCACTTTGAGCTCATCATAAAAGAAAAGTGTAGTTCCTTAAAGAGAAGTGGATAGCTGGATAAAACTAAGGAACTGAATTGAATTCTGTTGGAATTGCTAGTAATTTAAGATGCCAGGTTCAGCATATCCGTATATGATAGCAAGCTCGCAAATTACAAGAAAATAGCTGAGAAAATGTGGTCTACTTGGTTGGATGGCTACTGGGAGCACTCTAGCAGCAACATATGGTTTTACCTGGAACATAGAATGCCCTTGGCCCATTCCTGACAAAGAAAACTGTTTGTTATAAGCTCATCTCTGATTAGTGATAGCATGCTCTTTGGAATCCGATGGGCAGATTATTTTAAAAAGTAGGTTGCCCGCTCGATCCTTGCTGAGACTTTTCAGTTTATTGTAAGACTCTGATTGTCTTGGTATCATCACAGACTCAAAATGTGCCTCCTCCTCCCCCTCTCATCTTGTCATGTGGGAGGGATTATCATAAGGTATTGGCAGATGTGCATGGTTGTAGCAGATACTTCCCAGTGTGTAGGTGCTTTGGTACTTAGAAAGGGATGGTGCATCAATGTTAGTGCTTTTCATTCTTTTATTTTTGTAAATTAATATGTAAAGGCACATATTTGATTATCCCAAAGTTTCTCTTTTTTACTGGCATTTTATAAGCAGCAATGTTGTGTTTTGATGGCTCAGTATATTCTTATCTGGCCTTTAGCATGACTAACAGGACATGCCAGGAGAGAGACATTAGAACACACGCTCAAGACATGCAGGAAAGAAAGATAAAGGGATGGCATTGTATACTTTTTTTTAGTACAACCGAGAAGGAATAGCAACCTATACATTCTTTATTTCCTCAGAAAGCAGGTTTGATTGAGAAAGATGTGCTGGAAAGCAACATAGAGCAGCCAAGTAATGGTTGTTGTACCATAGACCATATCAGTGGAGAGCTTCCGCGACTAAATAGTGACCAAGGGAATTTAAAAATGTGCACCAAATCATGTGAGAACAATAACATAAAAACATTGTACTTAGATTTTCGAAGCAAGAATCTGCTGATTCCTGCAGACCATGAAACAAAACTGTTGGAATAACCACAAATTGCTGAAGTTAAAACTGAACTACAAAGTCCTGATCCTTTTACTCTACCATGATAGTTGCTTTTTACATGCATGTACCTGTTATTTTAGTTTTTTTTAAGAACTTTCTTTATTGGGTTTTCAAAAGAAGACATCAACACACAGCAGTATATGATTCGGATGCCAGGCAGGAACATATAATATAACATAACAATAAGGATCAATGAAAAAGACTCAGTAAAGCAAAAGAAAAGAAGGTTAGAAGAATAGACAATTTCCAGTCACTGTTGTGAATACTAACAAGTCCCAGAAGTCTACTCCATATAGTCTTCACTTGGCATCTGAAATATCAAAACCCCTTCCCTCCCACCACCAGGACAGCGGTAATGAGCACAACGAAACGAACATCACCAAAGGTGGAATGTGCCAAGTAGTCAGTCAGAGTAGCTTTCGAAACTTCCAAGAATTACCCCTATTCTACTACACACAAAGATGGGCGATCCTACTCATGATCACCTCAACTCTTCCACCAAGCATCATGTGAGGAGTTGCGTGGTGGTGCCCTCTAACTTGCCGACGCTCTGTGAGTCTTGCTTTTGCAGAAAGGGCCCCCATTTGTTTTTAAATAGGGACATTTGATCCTGTAGTTTGGGTAGGCTATGCAGTTCAGTAATCCACTCGTGTTGTGTGGGCACCTGTCAGGAGCACCAGTGTCTGATAGTACAGATCTTGCGAGTATTAGGGCTGTCGCCACCAACATCCACTTGTGAGGTAGTGTCCACTTTACCTAGAAAGTTGTGTAAGAGACCAATTTTGCCAGAACTGGAGAAAGACAGAAGATCAGTGGTGTGAGCTTTTGTCAGATAGCCCATCAGTATAGAGCTATGTGGGGGCAGGACCACAGAATATGGTAGAGGTCTAAGCCTCTAGCAGTACATCTCAAGCAAGCGTCATGGGATAGTAAGTTGGATCTGTGCAATTTATAGGGGGACACACACCAGTCATGTGAGGTCTTGAAGTGGGAAAAATGAACCTGTGCCGCCCGTCATGATGTGCCATACATTCGGTCCAGAGTGGGCAGTTCCAGGCCGCACCTGACCAGTCCGTTTCAGTGCCAGCTGCGTGCTTTTGGAATACAGATTGTCTAGAAGGCTCTGGTATAGGTTCGAAACAGGGCCCGTGAGACTCCCCAACATCTGATATAGCACAGAAAAGGAGAGTCCAGGAGAAGGACAGGGTCCTTTCCCAGTATACCTTGGAGACAATGCCGTGACGGCCAGTATCTCCATCTTTGTGACTGTGTTAGACCGAAGTCCGACTGTAACAATTCGAAGGTTCTGAAGGTATCTCCTACGTTTAAGTCAATAATCGTATGAATACCCCTCTCATCATCTGATCACTGAAGATCAATAATAGCCCTCCTGTTCAACCAAAGTGGTGCAGCCTAATGAAGGAAGTCATTATTGAAAGATTCTAAAAAACCATCATTAATAACCCATTGTTTCTTCCAGGAGACCCAAATTGTTATATGTAGTTTGCTCCCATGTGTTATATTCTTTGGTAAAGTTTCTATAAAATGTTGTGAGGCAACTGGAGGTGCCATGTACAGTGGGTATTTGTAGTGAAGACTCCAAGCCAGGTCGAAATACATAGTGTTATTTGATCGCACAACTCCACAGCTTACTGGAGACTTACTGCTCCAGCACCAACTTTCTAGTTTAGTGTATACATTCCACCATAGAGCACCCTATGTCACTCTTGATGTCAGGGCAGCACATGTTCATACAGTGCATCTTACTGCAACATCTCCTTTCTTTACAAAATTTAAAAAAAGTGTTAAAACATGCATCACTAAACATATAATGCTATTTAGCAGCTTGTCATATAAATAATATACCTATTTGACAACTTAAAGATTTAATTAATATAGAGCTAACTAACGAAAACTGAATGCACGCAAGGACACAACTGAGAGCATTCCAGAAAGAAACTAAAATGTATACAAAACGTAAATTAAGACATATTTTGATTTAAATGAAACACAGGTTTACTTCAGAAAGAACCTACCCTCCTATCCAAATGGATTCAAACTCTCTTCAAAGGAAAAACACTACCATCCAAATCTCTTTGGTGGATTCACTCTTCTTCCACTTTTCCCTGGTTCGTTCGTTTGACCTTCCTCTTTGTTACTGATCTTTTCTTCACCATTTATCTTGAGCTGTTCAGGCAACCTGTACACTCTAGATATATTCCACCAATCCTTCTTATGAACTCTAACAACTCCACAGCTTACTGGAGACTTACTGCTCCAGCACCAACTTTCTTACAGGCAAACCAAATTTAGATAGCCCCTTCGAGACCTTGCAGGGATGCTTAATTCTAACCCAATCCCCCACTTGCACCCTAGGCCCGCTCTCTCAAAATCTAGTACCTTCTAGTTGTACTTTCTTTATTCTTTTACTGTCCACTACTGCCTTGGATTCAGTTTTGGGTTGAATGTTTTCTGCAGGCATCACACGCAAACCCCACTTCCTCATCCAAGCAGGACACATCTCAAATGCTGATGATCTCCCCCTCAATATTTTAAATTGACTCTTCCCAGACAAATGATTTGGTGTGTTGCGATACGCCCACAACATACTCTGTTTCGCCTTTATAACTTCTTCCCTGTTGCTCACAGCCCACTGTATACACTCCACCAAAATGCGGATCATGCACTCGATAAAAACATTGGCCTGGTGTTGATAAAGAGCTACTCTACGATGCAACATTCTAACTTGTTGAAAAAATGTGCACATTTCTTTTGACACTAACTGAATTCCGTTGTCCGGCACTATTTCTTTAGTAAATTCTTCTCTCACAAAAATGTTTTGGAAAAACTTTGACACCTTTTGTCCTGGGATCTATCATGAACTGTACTTCCCACCACTCACTGTAATAATCTGCAACTACCACAGCATATTTGTATTTGTTACACAAGATGTGGAACAGCCAAATGAAATCCACAACAAGTTTCATCCAGGGTTTTTCGGGCAACTCTACAGCTTGACAAGGAGGTGTGAACGTTTTAACCACTTTATCACTGGTGCAACATATGACACACTACTTGACTACCTCGATATTTGAATGTCCGTTGACGGCCACCAACAGATTTTACGAATCCTCCTTTTAGTGTTGGGTAGATTAAGGTGACCCTCATGCCCTAGTTCAACTATGTGTGCCCTCAACTTCTCTGGTGGAATAAACCTGTCACCCCACATAATAATGTTTTTGTCTTCTAGGGACATTTCATCTGCAATCTTGGCGTAAGGTTATATTTCTCCTGGTAGGTTCTGTTCTTTGAGCCACCCATGTATTATGTATTCAATTACCTTATTAAGTACTTTATCTGATCTGAGCTTATCAAACTACTCATTTTCAGAGAACCCTCTTGTTGAAAAATGCATTTATAGCTGCAACAAAACAGTCTTCATCGGCATAGCAACACTGACATTGACAAATATTCGGTCCTGAGGTTTTATCTACCTGGTATATGTTCAGTTCTAAAATTGTATTAGAGTGGTTTGGAACTTAGTCTGGTGATTTTAGAAGTATGAACTTTAACCAAATATAACCACTGAAAATGAAGTAGTGTGGCTCACTGGTTAGAGGCGGCAGACCCGAGAGCAGAGGACGGCCCGGGACCAGGGTTCGATTCCCGGCGCGGCAGGTTTCTAGACCAGGGTCAGCGGACTCGATAATTCTCTCGCCTCGGTGCCCACTCTGATCAGTGATCACACTCGGCAACTCTGGGCATTAGCTTGCCTCATCTTCACTAACGGCCCCACCAGACCGCCGGGGATGCCTGGTCTCACCCTGGAGATACCCATTAAGGGACCATCTCTCAGGGTGGGAAAGGGTTCTAAAGGCGGCATGACCCAAACACGTATCGAACGGTACACAAATGATAAAACTGCGTCCCCTCCAGCAGACGGACGGCACACCTCCACGAAAACGGTGGACAACGTGGGGACGGAAAAGGCGACCCTTGGTGATGTAATGAGAGCACTCACGCAGGTCCAGACGACGGTAGGCTCCATCTCGACCGAAATAACTCTCATTCGGGCATATCTCCACAAAATGGCCGAAAAAGTGGTGTCACTGGAGCTGGTCACAAAATCGCTGGTGGAGGACGTGTCAGAACTCCAGACAGCTATGGAGGCGGTCGTCGCAGAGAATAAACTGCTAAAGGACAAGCTGGATGATCAGGAAGGGCGCTCCAGAAGAAATAATATACGAATTCTTGGAGTTCCGGAATCAGAAGCCACTAGAGCAACTGATCTTTTTGTGGAGGAACTCATCAAATCGCACCTTCAACCCAAAGGACTATCAGCGTTCTTCTCAGTCGAAAGGGCGCACAGAGTCCCGGGAGGACAGCCTAAACCGGGGGCTTCCCCTAGACCGATCCTGGCGAGACTGTTCAACTTTCGTGATATGGATGCCATCCTCCAAGCAGCGAGGGTTTCCCCACCCGTAAAGATTCTGAACTCCACATTGGCATTCTTCCCGGACTATACAGCGGAGGTGGCCAGGAAGTGAAAAACGTTTCTGGACGTAAAGAAGGAACACAGGAGGAGAGAGATTCAAAACTCCATGATATTTCCGGCTAAACTGCGGGTGGTGGCGGAGAACAGGACATGGTTTTTTGATAATCCAGAAACTGCCCTGGACTGGCTGGATGGCTGGCGTCCTGCCTCTCAATCCCGCCGCCCGGGACAAACTAAAAATGGCCAACAACTGATGGATCAAGACAATGTCCGAGAAGAGGACCTAGACAACGCCAGAAGCTCGCCGATGAGAGACAATGCTGATGCAGACCAGGAGGTGGATATTTGACGGCCCGGCAGGTATGAGACATTCTTGATATGGGACTGACGCCGGGACTGCCATGGACACTGGGCTGAAGGCCTCTGCAGAGGGTATGAGGGGTCGCTGTTTCCGGAGTATTCCTCACCCCCAACGAGCAAGTAACCTTGTATTTCTATCTGGGTGGGTTCAAGCACTCTGCTAAATTGGGGTGGCGGGCAGTTTTGAGTCCGTGTGGCAGGGAAGCAGGGAGGGTGGGAGTTCAGGGCATGGGGGGGTTCATAAGGTTTGATGGTTTGCATTGTTTGACTCTACTGTTTACACTGACAATCACTATACTCACATTATGCCGGATTTCACACACCGGGCATACCGGTACTGATCTGAGGACACTGGACCCGTTACAGCATACGAATGTGGGCACCCATGGGGATGGGTTTCTATAGGACACATTGCTGCCTCGTCCTATGGGTCTGTGTTTCTGTTTACAATCTTACGATGGCAGGACCGCCACAGCCCAGTAACATGATGGATGGCCCGAGGCGGGGCCTGTGCCGCCGTTGCAAATAATGTCGTGGAATGTCAGGGGTTTGGGGGACAAGGTAAAGAGAGGGTTGGTTCTCCAGAATATTAGAAGAATAAATTGCGACCTGGTCCTTCTTCAAGAGACGCATTTAGTGGGTGCAGCTAGCAAGGCTTTAGATAGGCGAGGATACCGCATGGTGACGCATTCAGTTCACTTCGGGTCCCGGGGGACGGGCATCTTAGTGAAGAAGGCATCACGATTCATACAACAGGCTACTAGGACTGATGGTCATGGCCGCTTTGCTGCAGTCTGTGGGCAGTGGGAAGGGATATCCATTAATGTGGTGTCTGTGTATATCCCACCAGCACTACATGCATCGGCACTTCCGGACCTGGGGAAGTTCCTTCTGGAGCTCCCGGACGGAGACCTAGTGGTGGGAGGAGACTTCAACGCACTGGCTCATGTTACACAAGATAGGTTCCCAACCCGGACGAACTCACCAGACCCGACCAGATTCAGCGAGTTCATGGAGGCACAGGGATTGGTTGACATATGGCGACACTTGCACCCCGAGGATCGGCAATACTCTTATTATTCGGCCACACACGATTGCCTATCCCGTATTGATTATTTTCTTACACTGGGGGGTGGCCGACTCACGATCAATGATGTACAGATAAGACCCCGGGGTATATCAGATCATTCCCCCTTGACCATGACCATATCCTGTACAGCGACAGCACGAAAGAGAATTTACCCAATCTACCCTGGTTACCTCAAAATTCCTCACAGAATTCCGCAAAGACTTAAAGAAAGCGACTAATCACTACTTTAATGAAAATGCTGGCTCAGTGTCCTCCCCAACAACCCTGTGGGAAGCCTATAAAACAGTGCTTAGAGGGCAGGCGATTGCGACGATCACGAGACATAAACGTACACAGAAACAAGAACTGTTAGCACTAGAACTAAAATTGGAACAGGCTAATGCGGCCCATATGGCACTTCCATCGGAGGACACACGCCACTCACTCCACCTCTGCCAACAGCAACATGACGATTTTCTCAGACGACGGACAATAGAAAATATTGAGACGACTGCGCATAGGGTCTATGATATAGGCGACAAAGCCAACAAACTGTTGGCCTGGTTGGATAAAAAAAGTGAAGGCAGTAGACACATTTTACAACTGCAAGATCCGGAAGGGACATATCATACGCGCCCCTCTGAGATCATAGACATCTTAGCTGACCACTTCCAAGCAGTCTATACTCCAAGAGTGGTGGTCACGGTTGAAGCGGCAGTGACGGCGCTTCAAGATATACAGGTCGAAACTCTATCACCGGAGGCGGTGTCTGAACTGGAGGCAGACCTAACGGAGGAGGAGCTCCGGACGGCAATTGGTGCGCTGCACACGGGTAAAGCGCTGGGCCCTAACGGGATTCCGATTGAGTGGTTCCAAGCAGTATCGGACACCCTGAGCTCACCACTGTTAGCCATGTTCGCAGAGTGTCGAGAAACGGGGGTTCTACCCTTGGATCAATGACTGGCGACTATAGTGACCATCCCAAAACCAGGTAAATCGCCCACGGACTGTGCGTCGTATCGCCCAATCTCGCTGCTCAATGCAGAAGCAAAAATTCTGGCAAAACTGATTGCGAATAGACTGACCGCGCACTTAAAACACCTGATCCACCCGGACCAGTCAGGCTTCATGCCACATAGAAGCACGGCATTAAACCTCTGGCGTGTGCATGGGGCATTGGCGCGAGCCCATTTGCTACTGGAGCCGGCAGCCATTCTGTCACTAGATGCCAGAATGGCTTTTGATATGGTGGAGTGGCAATATTTATTCGCAGTCCTGGCCCATATGGGTTTTGGCCCCAAATTCCTCTCCTGGATTAAACTCTTATACACGAACCCGGTTGCACATATAGCAGCCAATGGCCACATCTCCCGAGCGATCCCTCTGGCCAGAGGGACACGTCAGGGCTGTCCATTATCCCCTCTATTGTTTGCACTGGTGCTGGAACCGCTCGCTACTGTTATTAGGACTACACCACTGTTGAAAGGACTAACATTGGGTGACGCCTGGGAAGATAGAATATCCTTATATGCTGATGACATGCTAATTTATTTATCTAACCCGGAGGTGGGCATCCCGATACTGTTGGCAATCTGTGATAGACATGGTTTGACCTCCGGATATACGATCAACTGGACAAAGTCAGTCCTCTACGTCCTGAAAGGTCCTGCGCCGCCCCTCCCCGACAATTGCCCGTTGGTAGTAGCCGATACTTCATTTAAATATCTGGGCATACACGTAACTGGTGACGCGGGTGTGTTTTATGATCAGAACTTGGCACCCCCGCTCATTTGCCTGAAGGCGGATGTACGTCACTGGAAAGCCCTGCCCCTCACACTGCTGGGGCGCGCGGCATTATTTAAGATGATGGCACTCCCGCGCCTCCTATATGTGCTGGAGAATACCCCAGATCTGATCTCGCCTTCCTATTTCCGAAAAGTGACGGCAGTAATGACCGATCTGCTGTGGGGAGAACGTCCGCCCAGAATAGCGCATATTAAGCTCAATCGTGGGTGGTATGACGGAGGGATAGCTTTGCCGAACATGCAGCTTTACTATTGGGCGTCACCGCTCAAAGTCATTAATCAATGGATCCACGCCCCACATGATGACCCGGCATATCTAGCAGACAGAGCGTAATTGGGAACGCATAGTTTACTGGCCCCACTGTATAATCCAAGCCTATAGAAGCGATTGCTCGGCCCAACCAAACACACAGTAACAATATGGTATAGAGCGCTGACACGGCTTAAATGGAAGGGAGTCATAACCAAGCTTACTCCACTATGGGACACTAAACAACTAGGCTGTCTTAGATCCAGTAAAGGTTTTACCCAATGGGATACTATTGGAATCTCGACGGTGGGGGACCTATGGACCACTACAGGGGTGATCCCTTTCCCGCAACTGCAGCAACAATACGCATTAGCCCCCACTGAAACTTATAGATACATACAAATTAGACACGCACTAATGGCAGTAATTGAACCAGGGTCCACTGTTCCAGAGTCCTCACCTTTGGAAGACCGACTTCTCACAGACTTTATGCAAACACGCGCTACCTCGCTTACATACCGCAAGTTACTGAACAATCTCCCGGACCCCTTACAACGACTGAAAGAGAAATGGGAAGCTGACTTAGGTGCTATGGACGAGACCGATTGGAATGCTGCATTAGCATCACCAAGGGAGGCGGGGGTTTCAGCCCGGTTTAGGCTCATACAACTTAAAATACTGCATAGAGTATATTACACAAGGACCTCTCTTCACAAAATGCACAGGGTGGAAACCCCGTATTGTCTCAGGGGGTGTGGGGAGGAGGGAACACTACTGCACACGCTTTGGGAGTGTCCGGCCATCTCGAGCTACTGGCAGCAAGTCATGCGCACCATTTCCCAGACCCTTGACACCGGAACCTCGTATGTGCTTGTTGAATGTGTGGGAGGGGACTGATCTGACACTCCGGCAACAACAATGGGTCACTATTGGGACTATGGTGGCCAAACACGACACTGCACAGAGATGGGGAGTGGCAGAAACACCTACTCTAGCACGGTGGTGTAGGACGATGGATAGACTTATGCTAACCGAACGCACAGTGTATAAAATGAGGGCCAACCCCCACAAGTGGAACAAGGTTTGGGAAGCATGGAACAGATATAGGGGGGGATTTGTATGAGCCACTGCCGGAAGAAGAGGACGACAGCTCAGAAGATGATGACGAGCTGGATGAATGAGACCGGGGGATAGGTGTAGATGAGTGTAGGGGAATAGGATTCGTCTGATGGGGGCTTCACTTAGTTTGGTGCTCAGAGAGGGAGGGGTAGTAGCCTGGGAACCTGGTACCGGCAAATGACACTGAATTCAACTGTGATGATTTACTGTGACTATACATTATGCAGGAGTCTAATTTTTCTGTTCTTAACTTTAAAACAAAAAATAACATAAAAGTAAGATGTCATATATTCTGTCACTGTATCCTTGTTGCATTTTGCACTATACCAAACGTTTGCTGCCGGACCGGAAGGTTGTCGGCTGAATAGCTGTGTAACAGTACAGAAATGCGATTGAATATGCAATGACTTCTTCTGATGTGACGTACTGACATTGTAATGATGGCAAGCTTCAATAAAATCTTACACAAAAAAAAAGAACATTCTTTGTCACACTTGATGTCACACTTGATGTCACAGAGCAGCGCATGTTCATAGAGTACAGCATACTACAGTATCATATCATATTAGCATAATGTGGTTAAAAAGCCAGAGCACAGTGTAAATTAGCTGCTAACTTTAACCATGTTTTCAGCAGTATACAGTGCGTACAAATGCATGTGACTTACACAGCGCAAGCCTAGTCAGAGAGCAACACATGGGTTTTAATGCAGATCAAGAAAAGGACTAGGAGAGCGATGCATCAAGGACAGATGTAAATACTGGAGGGCGCTAACGGAGGACTGGCTCAGTGAGGGGTGGCAGTGCTCTGGGTAGACAATGTGTGGGGCAAAAGGTGCTATTGGGAATTCCTCTTTGGTAGTCTGACATCCAGATCTGGTATCCGGGGTGGGGGCTACACATGACAGTGCTCTTTCTGGTAAGCAAATTCCATGTGCACCAATCCAATGATGTTGGCTGATCTGTGTGTGGGCAGCAGGAGACGACCCACTCACCTTCTTCCAATATAAAGGGCGGCTTGGCACTCTGATAGTCTGCAGCCAACCCTTGTAAGTATGCACATCACATCTGCTGCACAACATGATCTGTTACTGTATCTTAGCACTTAAAGTCCAACAGCAAAGTCAGAAACTAGTAATGTTTGTTTGATAATTAACTTTCTATGATTTTCAATTTTCAGACACTTTTTCAAGGTGAACTTGGTCTGCCAATTTTGTGTGTGGGATCGGTGTGGAACAGCTGGGAAATCATGAAAGAAGGTACGTAGACTGACCTTTAAAAACTTGAGTTATGTTCCTTTCCTATAAATTTATTTTTATTCTGTCTAACTTGATCTTCTGCCACTCCCAGGATCCTAGATTGCTTTTCTGATAGATACATCTGCCTTGTGGATTCCTCACCTTGTGAATATCCCCCCTTGCGCCAGCAACGTTCGGAAAATTCTTTGTAGCACGCCGGCGTGGACAACATCATAGGAGCACGGCACTGCGCGCGACTCCGTCTGACGTCACCGACTCCTCATAAGACCCCACGTTGATGACGTCAGTTCCCTTTTTTCCGCGTCGTCGACGCTAACGGTTTCTGGGATCTTCTGCGATACTTTGAGTATCTTGTTGCTATTTTGTGTAACTGTTTCTCTTTTGAGATTTTCTTCTTCGTCGAGGATGTCGTCGAGGAAGACGGGGTTCAAGCAGTGTGGTTCCTGTGCCCGAATGATGTCGATCACTGATCCGCATTCCGATTGTCTGTGGTGTCTTGGGTCGGACCATGATGTTAAGAACTGTCGTTCCTGCTGTAAGATGAACCCCAAGGCCTTGCGAGAGCGGGAGGTGAAGCTTCTTCTTGCGAAGGTGAAAGAAAGAGAAGCTGGAAGGTCTTAGAGGTCGGTTTCCAGGCGCTCGAAGTCGAGGCAGATGTCGCGGTCGAGGTCGGCTTCGAGGTCCAGAGAGAGGTCGAGGTCTGGATCCAAGTCGGCTTCGGGTCATGCTTCGAGCTCCTCGAGGAAGAAGCACAAGAGGAGTAAGCATCGCTCTAAACATCACTCTGGCAAGGAGTCTTCGGAACAGGGGGATTGTTTTGAGGACCTCCAAAGCGCTAGTGGCCTGGAACTTTCTCCTAAGTGGGGTTTGCCATCTGTTTCGGATACACCATCCAAGGACGTTGCTCCTTATCACGTCGTGATTAGGAAGGCTGCGGATTTGCTTGGTTTTACTTTGCCCACTGTTAAGTACAAGCCCAACATCCTCACGGAGGTTTTACATTCGCCTTCTTCTATAATAGAGCCTACTCTTCCATTCACTGATGCATTAACAGAGCCAATAAAGGAGGTTTGGAAGAGGCCTTTGACTGCTCCTGCGGTTTCCAGGTCGGTGGCAAGGCGTTACAGGGTGGCTCCTGGTGACCCTGAATTTCTTTCTTCACATCCTTCTCCGGAGAGTCTGGTGGTGCAGGCCGCTTGTTCCAACAGGTCTGCAGGTTCGTTCCCTCAGGTGCCGGCAGACAAGACCAGTCTGCGAAAAAGATTTTCTCCTCGGGTAGCATGGCTTTAAAATCTACTAATGCTACTTGCCTGTTGGGGAGATATGTTCATGCATTGATGGACTCTGTGAAACAACTCTCATCTAAACTTCCAGAGGATGATAGGAAGAACTTTAATGAAGTGGTCTCCGATACTCAGGCTGCAGCCCGTATGGTAATACAGAGTGGCATGGACACGGTGGACTCTGTTGCCAGGATTATGGGCTCTACTGTTGCAACCAGAAGAGCCGCATGGCTTAAATCTTCTGATTTTTCTACTGATGTACAGTCTACCTTGTTGGACTTCCATTTGATGGGACAGGCCTCTTTGGTAAGAAAGCGGATGTGGCCATGGAGAGATTTAAGGACAGCCGGGCGACGGCGAGGTCTTTGGGCCTTCAGGCAAGGGGTTCTGCAACTAGGAAGTTTAGGGGATTTGGCAGATCCACTTTTCGTTCCTATAACCAAGGTCAGCAGCAGCAGCAGCAGCGACAGAACCCTCTGTATAAGACATACAGAGGAAAACAAAGGGGCCGTGCTCGTGGACGCCAGGCCTCCTCCTCCTCCTCTTCCTCAACAGCAAAGCAGCCCTAGATCCGCCATTCTGGATCATGTGGGTCCGGTAGGGGGTCGGCTTACTCATTTTCTACGGGGTTGGGAATCGGTTACATCAGATCTTTGGGTTCTCAATCTCGTAGAAAATGGGTATGCACTTCCTTTCCAGGAGTTCCCTCCCAATTACCAGGGTTATTGTTCGGAGGACCACCTGCTTCGCCTGCAGGAAGAAGTCCTGGCTCTGTTCAGAAAAGGTGCGATAGAGGTGGTTCCGGAGCAGGAGAGGGGTCAGGGGTGCTACTCCCGATATTTCCATTCAGGAAATGATTCCTTTATTCTACAATGGAGCGGCTGTTCCAGTCCTGAAGGTCCTTCGCCTGCTCGGTCTGATGGCTTCTTGTATTCTGTTGGTCAACCATGCACGCTGGCACATGAGGGCACTCCAGTGGTGCCTCCGCAGGCAGTGGTATCAGCACAACGGAGATCTCAGGGAGTCAGTGAAGATCTCCAGAGAAACTGCAGCGGATCTGTCTTGGTGGGGTGTGGAAGGCAATCTGTCACAAGGAAAGCCTTTTCAGCTACCACCATCGGTGGCCACGGTGATAATGGATGCATCCACTTTAGGGTGGGGTGCTCATCTGGGGGATCTGGAGGTCAAGGGTCTTTGGTCTCCAGAGGAAAGGTTGCTTCACATCAACCTTCTAGAGTTGCGGGCGATACGTCTGGCGCTCAAGGCCTTCCTCCCTTCCCTTCGCGGTCAGTCGATCCAAGTCCTGAAGGACAACACGACCGCGATGTGGTACATCAACAAGCAGGGAGGAGTAGGGTCGCAGTGTCTCTGCAAAGAGGCTCTGCGTCTCTGGTCCTGCGTTCAAGATCATCAGATTTGTCTGATGGCAAATCATCTGGCCTGAGTTCTGAACGTTCGTGCAGACGTTCTCAGTCAGCAGTTCTCTGCCGATCACGAGTGGAGGCTTGACCCGGAGGTTGTTCACGACATCTTTCAGATGTGGGGAACTCCACGGGTGGACCTGTTTGCCACTTGCGAGAATGCTCACTGCCCGTCATTCTGCAGTCTCCAGTATCCGATGCAAGGAGCATTGGGGGACGCGTTTCAGTTGAGCTGGGGAGGTCAGCTCCTTTACGCGTTAACCCCCATACCCTTGATTCCTCGGGTTCTGAGGAAGATTCGCCAAGACCGGGCGCAAGTCATATTGGTCGCCCCGGATTGGCCAAGAAGGGTGTGGTACTCGGACCTTCTCCACCTCTCCTCTCGCCCGCCGCTCCGTCTCCCTCTCCGGGCAGACCTCTCTCAGGTGGAGGGGCAAGTTCTACAGCCCAACCTCCAGACATTACACCTTCATGCCTGGAGATTGAACGGGGCAACTTGAATTCCTTTTCTCTCCCTCACGATGTGGTGGATGTCATTCTTTCTGCCAGGCGTGACTCCACCAAGTCCATCTATTCGTATAGATGGTCTACGTTTGTCTCTTGGTGCAGAGCGAGGGATGTTGACCCCTTGAAGGCTCATTTGTCTGACATTTTGTTGTTTGCTCTTTCTCTGGCACGGCAAGGGTTTGCTGTTGCTACGGTCAAAGGATATCTTTCGGCCTTGTCGGCATTTCTCTGTTTGCCGGATCAGCCCTCTCTTTTTAAGTCTCCTGTAGTGTTAAGATTTTTGAAGGGACTCACTAATAAGTTCCCTCCTTCTCCTTTTATTGTTCCTCATTGGGACTTGAATCTTGTGTTAACTTTTCTGATGGGTTCTCCGTTTGAACCGTTGCACAAGTGTCCCATGTGGCTTCTTTCTTTTAAAACGGTCTTCTTGGTTGCAATTACCTCGGCAAGGAGGGTAAGTGAGCTTCAGGCTCTTAGTTCCAAGCCCCCGTTCTTGTCCATTCATGCTGAAAGAATGGTTCTCAGGACCAGGGCTGCTTTTCTGCCTACGGTGGTAACTCCCTTCCATATAGGACAATCCATTACCCTTCCTACCTTTTATCCTCCCCCACACCCTTCCAAGGAGGAGGAGAGGCTTCATCGCTTGGACCCGAAGAGAGCAGTTAGTTTCGATCTTGATAGGACTAAGGACTATCGTGTTGACGATCAGCTCTTCGTGGGTTTTGCTGGCTGCAAGAAGGGCAGAGCAGTGCACAAGCGCACACTTTCAAGGTGGAGTATCCTGTGCATCAAGATTTGCTACTCTCTGGCGGGTAAGGACCCTCCTGAGGGTATTAGAGCTCATTCAACTAGAGCGAAGTCTGCAACATCTGCATTGTCTAGAGGTGTTCCTGTTGAGGACATTTGCAGGGCCGCAACATGGGCCTCCCTCCACACTTTTGCGAAGCACTACTGCTTGGATGCTGAGGTGAGGAGGGACGGCCACTTCGCGCGCTCCGTCCTCCAAGATTTCCTGGTGTAGCAGGGTGGACACCCTCCTCCGGGAGTGGGGACTGCTATGGGACTCTATTCACAAGGTGAGGAATCCACAAGGCAGATGTATCTATCAGAAGAACAAGTTACTTACCTTCGGTAACGCTTTTTCTGGTAGATACAGTATCTGCCTGTGGATTCCTCACTGACCCACCCGCCTCCCCGTTGTCCACTCTGCTATTCCTAGGTTTATGTACGTATGTATTTTATGCTTTTGCTATGCACTTTTAGTGTGTTTTTGGATTGCGTGTACTGTGTACATTGTATATTTGTATATATTTGTTGGTCCGTCCGGGTGCCTCGGAGACACGAAAAAAAGGGCGGAACAGACGTCATTGCGCCGACGTGGGCCTCATGAGGAGTCGGTGACGTCAGACGGAGTCGCGCGCAGTGCCGTGCTCCTATGACGTCGTCCACGCCGGCGTGCTACAAAGAATTTTCCGAACGTTGCTGGCGCAAGGGAGGATATTCACAAGGTGAGGAATCCACAGGCAGATACTGTATCTACCAGAAAAAGCGTTACCGAAGGTAAGTAACTTGTTCTTTAGGTTTCTGAGTACTTCTGGGAGTTTATAGTGATACATTTGGTCTTGTGGTAATGTGGTCCTGCTTTGCCACAGACAATGTAGCATGTGTTCATTTAAAAGGTATGTCAAACTTGCAAATGCTCCAAATTGCATTCAGCTTCTTTATGCTTAAGAAGGCCTTTACAAATTAGATAATATCAATATTACTATAGGAGAATGTACAACACTATAGAAGGTAATACTGGAAATGGGCGTTCTCATGCTTCATATCGAGCAATGCACTTTTTAGAGTCAGGCCCACAGGACAATTAGAGAACATTTGACTATATACTAAACCATGCCCATTTCCTTCTGTACATCATGTCAATAGTCCATCTTCTCTCAGAAGTGTCAAATGTGCAAAATAGTTTAACAATCCAAACTCGTTTAAACATACATTTTTAACTTCCTATTATATTATTATATTGACAACTAGGATTGCCGAACATATTGCCAGTTCGAATAATGGAGCTGGCTACTAAACGAACCACAGCCCACAATGTCTGGATGATTTTCTCAATATCTGGGCCGGTGAATGCCACCTCTCTTCCACCAGATTGTTCCTATAAAAGCTGTTGTCATTGACCTTTTTCTCTTACAGTTGGTTTTGTTGTTCAGATGTAGTTTTCACTTCATTTTAAGAAGGGCAATTTAATTACAGAAAATGTTCCCTGCACCCTTTTAATCTCAGTTGCCATTATCTGCTAATGCCACCATTTTATTTATATTGATTACCCGTAATGTGCACTTGTGACTCACAAACTAAAAATCATCCCTGAAGCCCTAAACACCAGCATGTTGGTTCCTTTTCTCTAGGCACGCTGTGAATAATCCTTCAAAGACCTTCCATGTCTGGGAGTAAGGAATCAAACTTGAAATTCATACTCCTTACCCAGTGCCGGATGGATTAAAACCGGTCTAGGCCCCTTGGCAGCGGAAATTTCGATGCCTCACTCACAAATTATCTCCTAATATGTTTTTAATTTTACCAACCAACAATATTCACAAGCATTGGAAATGCAATAGGTCTCGCAGCATTAGAGTTAGTGCTTTTAGAATTGTTTATGGGTTTTTTTGTAAAACTTTAGCATTTTTGTTTCCTGTAGCCAATGCTAAAGAATTTAAAAAAAAGCCATAAACATTTCTAAAAGCTCTAACTCAAATGCTCCGAGACCTATTGCACTGTGTGAGGGTGAGGGGTTGAGGGTGAGTGAGGGTGAGGGTGGGTGAGGGTGAGTGAGGGGTTGAGGGTGAGTGAGGGTGAGGGGTTGAGGGTGAGTGAGGGTGAGGGGTTGAGGGTGAGTGAGGGTGAGGCGTTGAGGGTGAGTGAGGGTGAGGGGTTGAGGGTGAGTGAGGGTGAGGGGTTGAGGGTGAGTGACAGTGAGGGGTTGAGGGTGAGTGAGGGTGAGTGAGAGTGAGGGTGAGTGAGGGTGAGGGGTTGAGGGTGAGTGAGGGTGAGTGAGGGTGAGGGTGGGTGAGGGTGAGTGAGGGTGAGGGGTTGAGGGTGAGTGAGGGTGAGGGATTGAGGGTGAGTGAGGGTGAGGGGTTGAGGGTGAGTGAGGGTGAGGGATTGAGGGTGAGTGAGGGATTGAGGGTGAGTGAGGGTGAGGGGTTGAGGGTGAGTGAGGGTGAGGGTGGGTGAGGTGTTGAGGGTGAGTGAGTGAGGGTTGAGGGTGAGTGAGTGAGGGTGAGTGAGTGAGGGGTTGAGGGTGAGGGGTTGAGGGTGAGGGGTTGAGGGTGAGGGGTTGAGGGTGAGGGGTTGAGGGTGAGTGAGGGTGAGTGAGGGTGAGTGAGGGTGAGGGTGAGTGAGGGTGAGGGTGAGGGTGAGTGAGGGTGAGTGAGGGTGGGTGAGGGTGAGGGGTTGAGGGTGAGTGAGGTTGAGGGTGGTTGAGTGAGGGTGAGTGAGGGGTTGAGGGTGAGGGGTTGAGGGTGAGTGAGTGAGGGTGAGGGGTTGAGGGTGTTTTTCCAATTGTTTTTATTTTGTATATTAACTTACAATGCCGGTTGCGTATTTTGGTTGCACTCCTTGAAGTTTGTTATAAAGTATTTAAGTGGCATAGTAACATTACAGTTCCTGCAATAATTTAGTGTATGTAGTAGTGGATTGAGAGAGGTAAAACTGGAAGTCCTTCATGATGGAGGTCCTGCACATCCAGACAGCAGACGCCAACAGCAGATAACTTTATAGTATTACCCCTGGATGCGGAATGCCAAGGCCCAGAAGCCCCAGCGAAGCAGATGCGGAGCTCAATACACAGGTGAGCACTGCCCGGCCGCCCCTCACCTATCTGACACACAGCCGACACACTCTCACTGTCACACAGTTGCCACTTACCTGATATATACATGCTGGCAGGACCAGCCGAACTCCTTACATGGGAAAGACCAGTTGCAAGAAGCGGGGGAGCTGCGGGTGTGGGGGGATGCGCTGCACCCCCTCCCTTCGTCACCCCGTGATTAGCACCGCAGTGTAAAGGAGCCGTGTGATTATCGCAGCTGATATCGATACGTGCGGAATGGCGGCCGGAGCCGGGCGCGCTAGTAAATAAAAGCGAAGACGCACATCCCATTGAAGCTTTTTGTAAGCCACTAAACCGTGACTGTTACGTGGTGAATGCATTATCAGCCGCTGTGATAGGCTTGTTCGCGCCTGCAAAGGATGAAGAGAGATTCGGTGTCGTATCTCCGGCTTTGTCCATATCTCACTCTCTGGGGTGAATTGGGAGTTAATGACGGCTCTTTTATCATTTTTAATTTCATGCATATTATAATAATTCCCCGGCTGAGCTGGTCTTCCAGACTGAGAGGGGCTAATTAATAGCAAACTGCGAGATGGCAGCCGAGGACGGAGCGTTTGAGATTGTTAAGCGAGGGATGGGTTGTAGGAGGCAGAGGCACATGGGCGGGCGGCGGGAGGGGGACGGAAAGAAATTACAGGAAGGGGCAAAAAGGGAGAGGGAGAAATAGAGAAAAAAATGACAGAGAGTAAAAGTATACAAGGGAGAGCAAACTAAACAGAGAGAGGGTGGGATTGGAAAAAGGAATGAGTGAGAAGAGAAAGACGGAGGGAAGAGAGGGGAGGGGGAGGAGAAATGCGACACGGCGGGAAGGGGAGGGGGCGGAGCGGGTCAAATAAACAAACAAGCCGGAGGGAAGAGAGGGGAGGGGGGAGGAGAAATGCGAGACGGCGGGAAGGGGAGGGGGCGGAGCGGGTAAACAAAGACGGACGTGCACGCGCCCGTGACTTTTAAGGTCAATGCGCATGCGCATAAGCTTAATGCGCATGCGCATTGACCTTAAAAGTCACGGGCACTGCAAGGAATCGCCACGATTCCTTGCAGTGTGGATAAAGAGTGGATAACTCGCAATACTCTCGCCTTGCTCGATGCGCATGCGCATCGACAGGCGAGACCTAATAAACCAGTTTTATAACACAGAACTAAACAATCCTTTTAGGGGCCAGCAACAACGAATCAACATAATATTGATTAGATAGAAAGAAAATTACAATCAACCTTTCATAAATTATTTAAGAGAGCTTGATTGTATTTTTATTTCAAGATCAAATCGATATTATTTTGATCGGTTGTCGCAGGCCCCTAAAAAGAGTGGGGCCCATAGGCCGGTGCCTGCTTTGCCTATTTGGTAATCCAGAACTGTCCTTACCTCCACATAGAAGTGTATGTGTTCCCACATTCGGCCACACAAATATATTTGCTGTCAATAGTTCTTGAACATACTTCTCACTACAAATCACAAACCAAGTGTCCCGTTACACTTCTTTCTTAAGCTGAATACTTAAGACTCCAATTTAATATCTACCTTTGCCCAAGCTTTTGGCTTCCTTTTCCTACTGTATTTCCATCAAATGATACCCTCAAAAACTATCTATAATTTTTGAAGGATTAAAATGCGTCAGCTAGACGACTCCTGCAGCTCTGGCTGTGGGGGTCATATCTCTCCAGCCTTACAGGCTATCACTGGCCGTCAATAGCCGATGTGTCTAATTTAAGCAGTTTTTACCATGCATCCAAGCTTTTCATGGAATCGGGCCAATGTTCTTACAATAAAGGTAAGGTTCCTCAATAGTTTATGCCGTGATATCCCCTCAAAATAAAAGCACTGGCAGATGGTGTAGCTATGAACTAGTCTGTGAAGTCCCCCCTCCCCATTTTAGCTTCAGAAATTCATATACAAATCTCAAAGCATTATAATATGAAGGTGGTCACACTTCAAGTGTGACTTTGTTAGCCAAGGACCAGCATCTTGCAGAGATGTACACGAATCATTGGTTTTGTTTCACTCTGCTTAAGATAAATGAAATGTGATGTAAGCGAATGCAGAAAAACATACTATATGGCAAGAAAGGAAATTGTACATGCCAAGCAGTATGGATTTAATGAACCGTTAATGTCATAAAAGCTGTCACAGCATATTTAAATCGCCTCTGAAATAAAAGTTAAAACATATTTCAGAAAATTAATAAATGATCAGACAATTGGTGCAAGGCAAGATAAGACTAATTTGCTGCAGTCAAAACATGTGTTGCTTGTCATTTCATCACCTCTAATTGTTATTGTCCACCTTTCGAAGGGTTCATTGACCACATAGGCAGCATCTGTTGCATCCATACACAGTTCATTCAACTTCTGTAAAACTCCTCTGAGTTAATGTGATTATTGTTTATTCTGTATTTCATCTTATGGGGGCACTATAACTGCTTTAAGGGGTAATTTGTGTCATTGGGTCACAAAAGGAGGAGACGATGATGGAACTATTTATTGCAGCAGTTCTACATTTCTCAGTATGGGCCTGTTACTTTAACTTATGATAAGAATTGCACTTTCATAGCAAGCTAATGTTTTGTGCATAATGAAACAAAACAGTACTGAATGCCTTTTCTGTTAAAAACACGGAAGCTGCAAACATACCGGTAAGTGTTTTCTTCTTTTACACTTTAATGAATTTTGAAATGAATACATTACCAGGTATCCTAAGAAACCCTAACATATATTTCAAAGGAAAGAATTCAAAGCACGTTAAAGCACATACATGCGCCAAAAGACAAAGATCCAAATCTAGCTTTTCCCTCCACCTAAAAGGTATATAAAAAGAATACAATATTGGAAATTGTTTAATAGTGGCATTCGGAAATGTAATTCTGTTTTGTGGAAAATGCAGTGAATGAATCCACTAGTTCTTTTAATCGTTAGTTAAAGGTTAATGGATAAAAACAAATGACGTGGGAAAAAAAGAATATAGGTTTAATGGAAGTATTGCTAAGTGTGTGTCCTGCCATATTCATCCCTTCTATTAGACCACTGCCTGCTACAAGAGTTTCCTAACCACACTGATCTTTGTTTTTCAAAGGTTTCTAATCAAACACATTGACCTACAATATTTATTTACATGTGGATACCTAATAATATCTCATTTATATCTTAAATAATTGGCTTGCATAGTGTGATGGATTGGATCCCATTGTTCTTCAGTATGGTCGTTTAGTATTTGTTCTTAACTCCTAATGCCACCAACTGCCCCTTCAATTACTAATTATTATTGCGTTTTCTAGGTAAAACGAGTGTTGTGTTCAGCCAAGGGATTATAGAATATGTTTGTCATACACCACATAAATAGGGCCTTACTAATCGTTCTGTTCCATAGCTTAAGTACAAGGACTTCACACTGGGTGGGAGCCTCCATGTGGGTCCCAAATTGAACTCCGATGATCTCAGGTGGGACCACAGCCAATGGTCAAGAAGAGCATTATGCTTAAACTAGTGCTTTGTTTTTAATGAAAATCACAAAGGAAGTGAGCCACTCTTTCAAATAATCAGTAACCCATTTGGTCTCTCATATCCTTACTGGCAATAGGTATTGCAGGCTGATGGGGGTTCAAATAATCCTTGAAGCCCCTCGCTCTTTTTCACTCTTACACTCTGGATACTTTTACACTTAGAAAGACCCGATTGTCCTTAGCATTTTGGAAAACTTGTATTTGTATTTTTAGAAGAGATAACTGGAGTGTTTGAACTGCTATGTTTAGAGCTGCCACTTTCATAAACTAATTGTGAAAAAATAGGATTTCTTTCTGTGGGTTTCTTTTTTTAGGGGGCAATGCATTCAAGTTTAAAGACCACTAGCTTAAGTGATTCTCCTACAGTACTTGAATTAAGCCAGCATATGCAAGTAATCTGCAAAGTGTAGTGCTCCTAAAGCGATTAACATTTGCTTATCAAATATGCCAACAAATTGACCTTTTTCCTCAAGTACTAGAGGTCATTTAGTTTAATAAAAATATATATAAATTGTTTCGTTTAATGTTCCAGATTTCTTATCTTTCCTTCCTCTGATCTTATTAACTAAGGAAGAGATCTGAATTGATCCTATATAAGGAGGAAGGGCATGTCATTTATGATTTCACTGCATTATACTCTAATAAATTTCCCGTCAACTTAAAAGAACATTCTTATAACATATTGCCAATGTCATTGGAGCTAATCTGGCTACATCTTGTCAATAACTGGAAAATGCCTTAGTCGTAGTTAACTATAAAAGAGCAGTTTCATAAAACACAAACTCTATATTCTATCAATGGTCTTTTTTTAAGCAAAATGCTAATAGCAAATGTATTTAGTTGCCCCCTGTAATCGTGCAGAGGGTTGTGGTACCAAATAGTTCAGCTGATTCAGTTCCAACCTCTCATCCTAAAGATCTTTTGTACATTTTCTAATATGTGGTCCAGTTTGAAGTTAGAAAATGCGCATCCTCCATTCAGTACAGTAAATCTTTATTTCGATGATAAAAACCATCATAAAAATACAGGTTATAAAAATTCATTACATTACAATACTGAACTATATGTGAGTTTTAAAAAAAATAATAAAAACAGATACATAACTAATAAAATTCATATAGAGAATACACATTTTATGTACATCATAGCTTAATCCTGTGTGTTCCTAAGCCTAACAGCAATTTTTAGAAAACTTATCACAGAACATAAAGTGCGAGTATCACTTGCTCTTTGTTAAAAGAGTAATGCAGCTTTAGCATGTCGCAGTTTTTTCTCTTAAAATATCAACTAAGAAACTGTGCCTAGGGGACTGATAAAATGGACAGAGAAGTACAAAATGAAGGGTGTCCTGCGGAGACCTATTGTCGCAGCCGCAGGCACCCTTCTGCTTAATTGTTACAGTAAAACCAGAGGGATAAGATATATAATATGTAACAGATTGAGACTAAAACGGCACATTAAAAACCTGTCCTGCTGATTGTGAATCAGCCATAAATAGGGTTCCATACCCACCCCGTTGTCAATTAAGGAATGGGCCACTACTGAACGCTTTGATGACTCAGTACCTGCTCTACTCATGTTATAATTTTCCATCAACAGTTTCCTGATTAGTGGTTTACAGTTGGAGGTTATCATGGAGGGATAACTAAAAAGATTATGCTGGCCAATGGACTCTAGTGTACTTTTCACACAATTTAGACAATGGAATATGCAGGCCCTTATCCCTTTGCAGACAATCTGAAACAATTTCTCTACTCAACCCCGCCTCTGAATTAATCTAGATTCTGAGCCATGCCATAATTGGCCTAATTTTTATCAAATCTGTGATGTATGGGGTACCAAGTTCCCTATGGGCAATCTCAGGAGGAGTAGCCCGAGAGATCTTTAGGATTCTCCGCAGAAATTTATCTTCCTCCAGCTGTAATTTTTAGAGTCCCTAAAGCCCCAAACCTCGGCACCGTATATAGCCTTTGCCGTACTTATCGAGCCATATAAACACATCACTTGTTCGGGAGACCAGCGGTCCAGCCTACGTGCAAAATTTAAAATGGCGCCATTTGCAGAAACCAACTTCATACAACGTTCCTCAATTAGGGAGCTAAACTGCATCTCACCATCGAACAAAAGACCCAGGTAGGGAAAAGTGCTTACAGAGTCCAATCTGTGATTCCCTATTTTAAACGGAAATTTCTTAGAGGGCTTTTTACCTGCCACCATGATGAAGGATTTGTTTAGGTTCACCTCCTCCATTCATTGGCAGCCTAATTTGATTTTTGGACCCCATGTTACGGCTTTATCTTTGCAAATACGAGGTTCTACTCTCTTAAAGGATGCTGGTATGTAGAATGTAAAGGTAACAAGATGCTCAATCTCCCATAATTTTTTTTAATGTTGGCATGATTCAGATTCTTTTTTTCTGTTCTCGAATAGTTTCTTAATTTTTTTTTGCATCCTTTGTGAGATTATCGCCAACATAATGAATCTAATCTTCTGTTAGTCTTAGGTTTTTGCATTCCAATAATTTTCGATCTAGACAAATTTGCAATTTCTCTGTTTGGTTATCTTGAACATTGGGCTTTGAGGATTAGAAATTATGATCATCTATTTTCAGTTTGGGCATTATTTTGCAAAAAGTGTATTTCAAATTTAAAATACTGGGAAGGTTTTCAAGCAGTTGGGCAAGGCATTCAGTTGTAGAAGATTAAAAAGTAGAAGGGTCCCGATTTTTCATATTGATATCATTTGAGATTTTGAAATGTAATACGTGTTTTTGTGATGTATTTTGGTACCTTGCTAGCTCACTCAACTAACTGAGATTAGGGTAGCATCTAACCCAACCTGCGCAAGGGTGGCTTTAGGATTTTCAGAAGCCACATTGTTAAAAGCCTTCTCAGGGTCCACTGTCCTTTCAGCGAAAGGCTTATTTGACTGTATCAATGGAGTATTTTGGATGAATCTGGTTTGAAATAGAGCTTCTTCGTTTTTGTGCTACAAACATTTCAAAAAGTGTTTGTTATCATAATTGTATCAATTATAGTTGTGTGATGAGCTATTTATGTGGTCCTTTTCAGGTTTGAGAGTCAAAACAATGTGTTTTTTGTGTGTTGTATGTTTGAGTGTGTCTCGTGTTAACTGCTTGTTGCTTATTAAACGCCCGGACCTCACTGAGAATTAGAACTGAAGATGGTGTATTGAGAGGTATTACTGTGCTATGTTATTGTAGATGCTCAAAAAAACTTTAAACAAACAAGATGCTTTTCCCAACCAAAGCATTGTATCTGGGGATGTTGCACATGTAGAATTTCCACAGGCTTTAAAACTGGTATTATTTGTAGGTAACCTTTCCTCTACAGCAGTTGGACATGGTGCAGCTAAGCCCCTTGTTCCTCTGGGCTTTCTTGTACATAACCTACTGCTGCTATAACTGACGTGTAATCATGAATATGAAAATCATTCTTCTTTTTCATACAACATATCCATGTGACAGCAACTCGGAAAATAAGTTTGCACCACGTTCTACAGCACCACGTTCTACGTTCTACAGCACTTACTCCAACATCCAAACTTCCTTTTTAGATTAAAGAGCAACAATACCTGTAAACAATATACTACGCATTGTCTACACCATAACCATATAGAAACAGGTCATCAGCAGATATTGATTCCCTAGACATGGAAAATGCTCCTTCATGTACTTCCCTAACTTACACTCACTTCAAACACCTCAGGGCGAAACACACCACCCCCTCGGCGGAACATTGGATCGTGTCGAGCTGTCATGCTATTCTTACTCCCCATACCAGTACTCGGACACCACTAGCTGCTAGTTACAAAAGGGAATCAGAACATAATCTGATTCAAGCCAGGAGCCATCACCAGACAAGTGCAATACATGTCCTCAAAGCAACATTGGATCGTGCCCAGCTAAACAACTCGTGCAAACATACCGACTCAGTTCTGATACCAACACTGAACCACAGAGCAGCTCCTCGGCAACATGAAAAAACACAAAACGAGGACCCATGGTTCAAAACGCACTCTTCACTAAAGAGGACATTGTTAAAGCATGCAACATGGAAAACACACAGAACACACACATCCTGGCACCCTATATTGTATTGGGATTTTCTGCTTTTGTGATCTCACACTTGAAAACAGCAACTGCCACCTGACCTGGCACACAGAAGGTCAGTGTCTCTGCTCTTTTAGCAGTGTTTATTTGTGTAATCCTCCATTTCAGGTCACTAGGAGATTGAATCCAGCCCCAGCCACACTCCCTCTGGTAGATATGACGTTTAGCCCACAGTTCCTTTAATCTAGAAGTGTCTGACTTCGCAGTTGTGAGCCGATTGCTCCAGCAAGTATCTACCACTCACATAAGCACTTAAAGACTCTGAACGCAGTGCTGAATCACTGCCCATTCACATGCCATCCAAGAGAAAGCAGTTCTTCCTCAGAACCTGGGTGCACGACGCGTCAAATATGAACACCCGCATGCTTGCAGAATATAAGATTCATTCTATGGAAAGTACTTTGTCCAGTCCCTCATGTTATACTGTGGGAAGGAGAGATTCAACACATTTGTCTAGTATCGTGAAAAGAGGGTTGACGTTTGATTGATAACCACTACCTTTTTAAGTAAATACCCATGTTTGATTATACTATTACTGCAATCTGAGAATGTATTTGTTTTGCAGGATTCATAAGAATTCTGGATCTTGCAAGAAGCAATGAAAATACGAGCAGCTTCTCCAGATTCAGCCTCCTCCGACTGAAGCAGTCGTCAGCCCTGGGCGGGGCGAGCCTTGGGGCAAAGCAGATTGGACTCGCCTTCCCTCTGGACTACACTTCCAATGTGGATGTCTTTTATACACACACCTTTTCGTGAAGTCTGCCAGTTTTGTATAAAAGGGCCATCACTCCCAAACCAACTCCATCCATCGCAATCTCTCCAGTGCTTTGTATACTTTCCAGAGCGCTTAGCTCCGCCTTCTCTTAGAAATGCAATGTAAACGTGAAGTTCATGATGTTGTCTAAACGCGACGGAAACTAATATACGGGATTATTTGCACTGCGTCTACATGCATTTCTGAGGGAGGTTTTGTATGAACTCTCCATTTTTAGTATCGTTTTTTTCTATGTCCCTCTAAAATCATGAGTAATCGAAATGCACTGAAAGATATTTCAACAACTGTTTGTTCTATTCTTTCTTAAGTTGATTTTTTTTTAACCTCGCAATAAAAACATCTTCTAATTTTTGTATATTTATACTATTAAAATGTAATAATGATTTTGAAATAGATGTGTACGTTTATACATTCGTTGGGAATCTCATTTATAGTTCCATTTCCAGTCTATTTGGGTTCGCTTGCATACACTATATTTCATTGCAGTTCCAGCCATAATAGCATACAAGCTAAAGAACCATGCTAGAGGGAACCCTCATCCATCAGCCACCTCTTTTTACAGATTGTTAGAAACACCCACAGCTCAGCTCGTGCTCTCTTGAGAAGGTTTGATATCTTGAGAAGACCCTCTTGCATCCAGTGCATTGCCAACCAACCATCTCTCTTGGGCTGCTGTGCCAGTTCCATGATCCCTCTTTGCCTCTCCTACAAAGTCTGCTTTCCATAACCTGGTCTCAACCAGACCATGAAATCTACAGATCTATCTAAAAGATGTTGTGTTTGTTACCTGTTTAATAACATGGAGCACAATGCTATCTACTCTACACAGAGGTAGTGGCTACCAGTTTCCACATTTACATGCCCTGAGAAGTTCCTGCAGCTGGCCTTGGTCTCTACATGGCAAATGCTTTGTGGATTTCTGAATCCAGCAGGGGGTTGGTAATGCCATTCTATTCCTGACCGGTTAAAATAAAAATAGAGACTTGTGGTTACTCTATTTTCCATTACAGAATGGTCATGTGTGGAATGTGATGCTGATTAACCATTTCTAATGTGAAAATACCCTTTATCTATCGCTCCTTGAGCTGCACTTTCAGACCCAGAATTCTCAAAAATCGGATAGAATCCTCAGAACCATAGATCACAAAATATAAAATAGACGCTCATTATGTGTGAATATATCTGCTATAGCATCCACCCAGCCAAAAGTAAGTAAAGGGCTGCTCCGTGACAAAGGCAAGAGTAGAGTCGATAAGTGATGAAAAAGTAGGGTTCTGAGAGTGGTGGTGGATTTTTTCTTCATTAGGACCAAAACGCGCAAATATATGAATTAAATCTTGAAATTTCAAATAAAAAATATGGAAGCGCGTACGCTGCCTGAAAGGTGGCCCGAAGATCTGAACTAAGGTCCTGGAGTCTCCTCACTTTATCTCCCTAGGTTGTACCTGACGTGGCCTGTTGCTAATGATCTAAACTTTTTGAATGTAGCTGGTCTGCCCTGTTTGATTAGAATGAGGAAGATACCGGTGTAAGATGTGTTAAGTCGTGTATGAATGAATCCAAAACCCGGTGCATTGGCAGGATTGATCAGATTAGACTGGTTTCGGACTGGCCGTGCTGGGGCTCTTTGTTTAAGGAACGATTACTGGCAGGTTTTCGTTTTTGACTAGGTTCTTCACCACTGACGCATAAACCTAGATACCAATAACCATTAGGGGCCCTATGCTGAGGGTATGAAGCTATAATACCTTCCAATCCAATAGGCTGTGTGGCTATATTGTCAAATTTCTGCTCGACAGCACCACTTTGATAGATATAATGTAGGTATATTGGTTTGTTTCTGAATTAACAAAAATGTGCAGAAGGAGCGTGTTACTATACCTAAGTTAGTTCTGCCACATCACTCCAATATTACACTGTTTGCATAATGTTGCATAATGTTTATCGGCACTCTACGTTGTGCATAGCTGTTCCAAATGTTTATACATGACTAGTTCTAGACGGGAGGGTTACTGCGGTTTTCCTCACGTCGCCATGCTTCTGTATTACAGTTGGGGAGGGTGGGGTGGGGGGATGTGGGGTGTTGGGGGGGGGGTGGGTGTTATGTTCTATGGTTTACATTTTTTGTACTTTCCTTTTTGTACTTTCCTTTCTCTCTCCCTCTTATTCCTTTCCTCTTCTCTTTTCCTTGCTTTTTCTTTCCCCTCTGACCTGTCTCTGTGCTCTTATCTGGACAAGCTGTATCATGCATATGTTGTATTTGTATATCGGTACCCAGACTAGCCATGCCCCATCCCTGGGCGCCCAGATGATGGACCATGGTCTCCGCCTGTTATACTCCATAGGGGGCAAAGCAATGTGTTCCTTCCATTATGCGCTGTGTAACATGTATTTCCAGGGCTCTCGTGGGGCACTCATGATACCTACACTGCTATAAATGTCAGTAACAACACTTTCCACTCCGCTCGGGACAACGTCACTTGATCGATTAAAGATTCTGTCTATGAATGTTAAAGGTTTAAATCAGCCCGTTAAAAAACAAAAGATATTAGACTATGTGCGCAGACAGAAGGGAGACATTGTACTGCTGCAAGAGACCAAACTAGATGTTAAACAATTTTACACTCTGCGCAATAAGTTTTATTCAGAGGTTGTCGGTTCTGGTGCAGTCGGAAGAAAGAATGGTGTTCTGGTACTATTGTCAAGAAAGTCCAAGGTAGAATTACTGTCTTCCTCATCGGATGAAAAGGGTCGTTGGGTCACAGTGAAACTATCCAAAGATAATACAGAATTCTTTGTCACTAACGTTTATGCACCTAATATTAATGACTTAGAATTTTGGCGAGACTTAGCCAAACAGATTGCAACGATACCTGATACGGCGGTGCATATCCTTGGGGGTGATTTCAATCTTCCATTTGACCCGGCCTTAGACAGGGACTCAAAATATGTATTCAAACCAAGCAGATCACATAATGCATTTGTCAAATTATGCCAACAATTTCACTTAATTGACACATGGAGAATACAAAACCCTACTGATAGGGACTATACTTTCTACTCTTCCCCTCACGATTCGTTCTCCCGCATTGATTACATATTCATTACACAAAATGGCGTTGCAAGGATAGAGGATACTTCAATTGAACCTAGGGTTCTATCAGACCACTCATGCATATCTCTATCCATCACTAACATTAAACCGTCCCCTAAACAAACGTCCTGGAGACTCAATGAGGAAATCTTGAGTAAAGAACAAAACAGAACTCAAATTCTATCAGCCATTAGGTCTTATTTGGAGATTAATGCGAAAGGGGACACTTCGGACCTAGTACGTTGGGAGGCTTTGAAAAGTACAATTAGGGGTGTGTGTATCAAAATTCGTTCAGCAATGAACAGAGATTGTAATGCAAAGCTAGAAGGGTTAGAGACGGAAATAGCCATCCTAGAGAACAAACACCAAATGACGAGAGACCGGGAGACATTTAATACCATGACCAACAAAAAATACGAATATAACAAACTAGTAAGCGAAAGGGCGGGGGTGTGGCTAGACAGAAAGCGAAGGTTCAAGCTATGTGAATCTAATAAAGCCGGCAAGAGCCTAGCGGCATATTTGAAATTTAAGGTCCAAAGGAATGCTATTAATGTTATCAAGGACTCGGCGGGAGTTACTCACTCTGATCCCCAAAAAATAACCGAAGTCTTTAAAGACTTCTATAAGGACTTATACGCCAAAAACGAATTGGTGGATGAAGACAAAATTCAAGAATATCTTCAGGAGTGTGTATTACCAAAGTTAAAGCCTGAAGAACAACTCAGTCTTAATGAGCCGATCTCGGCTACTGAGGTGGAAAAGGCAATTAGGGGACTGAAATGTGGGAAGGCACCGGGCCCGGATGGCTTTACTGCCAAATTTTACAAAACCTTTCAATCAGACTTGGTTGACCCTCTTCTGAGCCTCTTCCACGAATTTACTGAGTCGGGGGAAGTGAGGGGTACGTTAGCAGAAGCGACTATTGCAGTTCTCCCAAAGGACGGCAAAGACCCGTCGCTACCAAAAAACTATAGGCCGATTTCCCTGATTAATTTGGATTGTAAATTGTTGGCCATGGTTCTATCAGCTCGCTTACAAAAGGTCCTCCCCACTCTTGTACACCCATCTCAAGCGGGCTTCCTAAAACATAGACTGTCTAGTGATAACACCAGGGTGTTAGCCCATGCCCTAGAAAAAGCAAAACTTCTGAATACTCCCACGGTAGCTGTCACGCTGGATGCAGAAAAAGCATTCAACAAGGTGGACTGGTCCTTCCTTAAGGCGGTGTTACACCATTTTAACTTAGGAGAAACATTCACTAAACTCGTAATGGCTCTGTACGCCGGCCCCACTGCAAAAGTCAGAGCAGGTGGCTCCTTCTCATCCCCTTTCTGCCTGAAACAAGGGACGAGGCAAGGTTGCCCACTATCACCATCTTTGTTCTTACTGGCAATAGAACCCTTTTTGTGGCATATTAGACATAACAAAGCAATCGCTGGTATCCCATTTGATGACTGCACTGTAAAATTGACGGCCTACGCCGATGATGTGCTGATCTTAACGGAAAAAGCCAACGAGGCTATCCCGGCCTTGATGGACACAATCGAGGGGTTCTCTAGAGTTTCAGGATATAAACTGAATAAGGACAAAACAGAAGTCAAATTGTTAAACAATATCGGGAGTAAAGACATTCTAGGCTCCTCTGGCCTTACCTGGCAACCGAAAGCTTTTAAATATCTAGGCTTAGACTTTGAAAGGGATTTGATTACGACTCTGAAGCTAAATGAGGACTTAACATTAAAAAAGATATCCACATTGCTAGATAGCTGGTCACCAAAATATCTATCCTGGTGGGGTAGGGCTGAGACCCTTAAAATGATGTGCACGCCCCTAGTTAACTATCTAGCCTGCATGCTCCCTATGACTTTTTCAGAAGAATTCATCAAGAAGGTGGACAGGTTGTTCGGTGAGTTCCTGTGGCGAGGGAAAAAAGCCAGGATATCACTAAAAAAGCTGCAGTTAGCAAAAGACAAAGGCGGCCTGGGCCTGCCCTCGTTCAGGAACTACCAAACAGCCTTCCTCTGTAAACAAGGGGCCCTTTGGCTAGTTGATGATACATCCTACACTCCAGTGTGGCTAAATATCGAAAAGTCGTTAATGGCGCGTGCACCCCTCTCGGCTCTCCTCACCATGGATTTGACCCACATACCTCACTCTAAATACATTCTACTAAATACTAGAAGAGCACTCCTCCGACTTGACCAATCCCATAAGACTGCTTCGGTGATCAAGAGATCTACTCTACTCTCATTATGGCATAACCCTATGCTCAGGATAGAGGGGAAGACCCTTTATTGGGAATTGTGGGCGACTAAGGGTATACATATAGTGAATGACCTCTATGAAAGTGGTAGGCCTCTACCCTTTTCGATATTGCAAGAGAGATTTGAATTGCCTCACATAGAATTTTACCAATTCCTGAAATTGAAAGCTGCTATCTCCAAACGTCTCCTTTCTACAGAGCCGCCTTGGCTGGTGAACCGCCTCCGGTTACTGTACCATGCTGGTCATTTTGTTTCTAGAGTATATAAACTGCTCCTCCCCCTGCCCAAGAAGCCACATAAGTTATCCGAAATCAAGTGGGAATCAGAGCCTAACTCCACAGGAATAGTAATCGATTGGGAGGTCATACATAACACCGCACTAACAAACAAGGTTTCCCCGATCCTATGCCAAACGAAATATATGTTGTTGAACAGAGTGTTCTGGACCCCTCAGAAACTGTTTAAATGTAATCTGAGGGACACGCCTAATTGTTGGAACTGCCAAGAAGCGCCAGGTGACTTGGCACACATGCTTTTTAACTGTACCCTATTGCGTCCATTCTGGGACAAAGTATTTTCATATATCCAACAGATATTTGGAATAACTCCTACTCAAGAATTTATATATGTCATTCTGGGCCCTCTGGAGGAACAATTGCCAGAGAATCATGACAGACAATTGCTTGATATCATGTTAACATTGGCGTGCAAGGTCATACTTTACAAGTGGAAAAATTTTGCTGAAGTCAACTTTAAAATGTGGCTGGAATGGCTTTCCTTTCTAAGAGGGGCAGACAATCCTGCGCTACAGTCAGCCACTTGGAAGCCTTCGAACAACAAACTCTGGTCATCCCTGGATGCGTCATCCTGCCACTTTGAACCCCCATGAGGCACATCTCAATGGTCAACTTGTTCCATAGAATTGTTATTGAATTTTAGTCTGTTCAACCATTTATGCTTACTGTATACTTCCTAATACATGCATGCCGAACCAGGTTTGGGTAAACTGGTTATGACCGCTCTGTGGATACACCTGTCCTCTCTCTTCTCTACTCTCTTCTTTTCTCTTCTCTCTTTTTCCTCCTCTCCTTTTCTCTCCCATCTTTCTTCTATCTCCTCTTTGACTTGATTTGATTACTGTAAGTGTCTTGGTGCCATCATTCTGCTCATTTGTACCTTGGAAGAGTCATTGTATTGTCTTTATTTTCAGCTTTGTTCTTCAATAAAAAAGATTTGAATTAAAAAAAAAAATATATGGAAGCGCAGATCCAGAATTAAAAAAAATTATTTATAACTCTGGCCCAGAATTTTCTCAAAAGTATTCATGAAACCCCAGAACCAGAAATCTCAAAATATAAACTTGTGAGGCGGAGTCCAAGAATTCAAAAATATGAGAGCTCCTGCCCAGAATCCTCCAAAATATAAATGAAACAGCATAACCATACATCTCAAAATAAAAAAAATAGGTTAGACACAGAATTCTTCAAATCGGTATTAAACTTCAGAACCAGAACTCTGAAAATGAAAAAATGGGAGAGAGACAGAATTCTCAAAATACAATGAGAAGAATCTAGACCTAAAACCTCTTGTGGCTACATACTGTTTTGTTAATTGTTTATTTACAAAAGAGAAGTCACTAGTTGTAAGAGGAAAGCACGCCTTTTAGAAGCAACCTTGTGTATACATTTTTTTTTAAATTTAAATCAGTACTTTTATCTCCGTTATCTCACTGATTTTAAGCATAGTCCTTCAGTTAGAGTAACATTATTGGACATTGCAACCATTGTGCTTGCAGCATTAACAATTAAGTAATATATGTGTGCACACAAATCACCAAAAGAATACAAACTAGCCCCCACCCCATCAAGCCACTTCTGCAGCTCAGCAGGCGGTGGCAGTGCAGACCTGCCACAATTCCACTGCGGTCGCCAAACATGCATGTTGGATTGCCTTGAGTTAAGGAGGCAGTCTTCAAGACTGATTCCTCAGGCTCCAGTCCATGGTTTGGAGTTGCAAGAAGGCTCATCACACTCCAGTTCAGGTAAACAGCAGCTGGTCTACTAGTGGTTCTTCCAGGTGGATGTAGCTTCTCTACGTCCCCAACCTTGCTAATGCCTTCGCTTCATTAGAGAACTTCCACAGGGCAAGAAAGTAATGTAAATGTAATGTAAATTGATACTTGTATAGCGCACTACTCACCCGCAAGGGTCTCAAGACGCTTGTACGAATACCGCTGTGGAACTCATCCTGGCTTTCCCTGTGAGGCGTCCACTCCTGGGCACCCCCAAGGTGGAGGCCAGGCATCCTTTAGCTTTGTGGGGGCCGTTGTGGAGATTAAGCAAGCTATTGCCCAGAGTTGCAGAGTGGGACTCCATGATTGGAATAGGCACCGAGGCGAGAGAATTATCAGGTCCATGGAATTTTGAGCCCAAGACCCCCCGAGGCGGGGAATTGAACCCTGGTCCCGGGCCAGACCTCTGCATCAGGGTCTGCCTCCTCTAATCATTGAGCCACACTCAAGAAGGTAACAATAGCAGCAACTGGAGCCTGCTACTGACTTTGGGGAATCAGCAAAAACGCAATTTCCTTGGCTATTAGAGGAACTTTCCAATCTCAAGTTTTCAAACCAGAGCTTGAAACGCAGGGGCATATTTAGAGGGGGAGCGTGGTGTTACTCCAAATTTGGCAGCACCCGCTCTGACAGTTTTAATGAGCAGGGATGCGCCGTATTTACAAAAATATGGGGCAACCCTGCATTTCCCCTAGCACGCTCTAAAAAAGCTGCGTGGCACCCACGCAGAAACCCTAGCAACATTTTGATGGGGCCTTGTGCTGCAGGGGTGATTGTTTATGTGCAGGAAGTGAACGCCTTCCTGCACATTAACCATCTTAAGAGGCGATTTGGTCTGTCCGCGTGTGCTGCAGAATACAGCACACGTGGAAAGAGCGATATACGAGGAGAAATAAAACATTTCTCCTCGTCCCACCTGTTTAAGACCAGGTATTTCCTGGTCCTATTTTTGGCACTGCCCCATACCTTGTAAATATGAGGCAGCGTCAAAAAGCAATGGTTGTTGCAGTGGAACACCCACTGCAGGCCCCTTTCACACTAAATGCTGCGTGAATAGGGGCATTATTTACAAGGAGGCATTAACCCACTTTAAGTGGCTTAACACTGCCTTGAAAATAAGGCAGAAGAGTTAACGCCACCAGAACATCACAAAAAGTGACGTTCTGGTGGTGTTAAGTCCTTGTAAATCTGTTCTATAGTATCTCCCAGGTACTGTGTCACACAAGTAGGAAATTATTTTTTCCTTCTAGGTAAGGTCATCTCTTTCCATACTTCGTCCAGCAAGGGGACTTAATGACTGCAAAGGCCCCCACGCATACCAAACAGTGCTCACATTTCCCCTACCCAATTTTTGGGCAGTGTGAGACAGTTTCTGGTTTGGGAACATGTTTTCTGGCAAAAGCTGTTGAGAAGACGCAGCCTACAGCCTCTCTTGTAAAAATGCATACATCATCCCTCATAAGTGTAGTGCTAGTCCACCACCCTCTGTCCCCCCGGTGTGTGTGGAGAATGTTTGTTGCCTGCATTTTGTGATCCATTTTCAGGGTGACTGTTACACTGTGAGTACATGTGTGTGTATATGTGTGTATGTATATATATATATATATATATATATATATATCTCCAGATCCCTCAGTTTTGCCGTCGCTAAGCACTGTAAATACCAGTTGTTATGATTGCAGATTTAATAGCACGGTACATTAGGATGGCAATACACATCTGCTTCCCAGCCAGCTATTTTCTGCTTGTTGCAGTAGCTGAGCTCCGCCTTCCTGCCTTGTGTTGTTGGGCGGCGCCCAGAACGCCTTCGCTTGGCTGGTATCTGGAAAATCCACATTTTTTTGTTTAGTTGCTCCCAGCGCTCTGCTGCGTCCTGGAAAGCCTGGGAAGATTTATTCTGTTCCAACTGGAGGAATGTTTACATTTTGAACCAGCTTGAGCTGGCCTCGAAGCTCTGCCAGTGCCCCCAGAGCAGGATGATTGAAGGCCCCATCCAGCAGCAGATGTACTTGAAGGAGATTCTGTGTACCACCCCAGGTAAGTTTGCCAGAAATGTCATAAACAAGTCTCTGACTCTGGTGAAACAGTAGTCCTGAGGCAGCTTCTAGCAGGAGGAGCTATGCAGCCCAATATGACTATAGAAGGCCCACCTGACTCAAGCCTGATTGGTGGTCATCTTGAAGCAGTGAGCCACCAAGAAACCATTAAAGACACTTCTGGCAAGCTCGTCAGAACCGACCCGGGAGGTATCCTAATGCAAAACATCCCCAGACACTGAGTATTTAAATTGAATGGAGAGAAAACGGAGGTCCTGGTTGTAGGAAACAAGCCCTACCTTTGGAGTGAACATACCTGTCCGCCAACTTAGGGCTCCTGCCTACTCCAACCCTGGCAGTAAAGAGCCCAGGGTTCTGCATAGACAAAAGACCATCCATGGAAGTCCAGGCGAAGAAGCTAGTGTCTTGCTGCTGTGGACTTCTTCGCACCCTAATAAAATTGCTACGTTTATTTGGCTCCCAGCACCTACACATATATAGAGTGATAGTTCAGGGTCTAATTAATTCACTTTTCAATTCTGGTAATTCCTTTTATCTAGGCAGTCCTAAATACGGACCCAACCAACTGCAAGTGGTACAGAATGCAGCAGCACGTATACTTTTCAATATTCCCAAACGAACATCAGCGGTCCCAGCTCTGGCAGCGCATCATTGGCTACCAATACAAAAGAGGATACAATTCAAATCTCTGTTTGTTCAATTGTGCCATGCATAAAAAAGCCCCCCCCTCTCATCCAACATCTCGTAATGCCCTATGTGTCGAAGCATAACCTGGGATCGAAAGCTCAAAAACGGCTCCTTGTCCCTAAGGTCAAGAAAGCAAGAGGTTCCTTCACATTTCTAGCCTCCAAACTATGGAAAGCACTCCTGTCAACATCAGGCTAGACAGCTCCAAAGTTAGCTTCAGGAGGCAACTCAAAACCTATCTATTCTAGCATTCAGAAGGCACCTAGCACCAGGAGCCAAGGGTTACCAGCGCTGGGAGGCCTGTTGGGTAGCCATGCGCTTTATAATTCCCAAGAATAGAATAGAATGTTAACTCTTCATTGCCCCAAGCCCCCCAGTACCATCCACAGCTTTGTGGGAGTTACTTTGCTTGTTTCTAGCCACAGTTTAAGAATAATCAATCAATCTGCATTTGTATAGTGTGGTACTGTCACACCCTACGGGTATCTGGGCGCTATGGTTTTTGGGTCTCCATTAAAAAGCCAGTCTTGAGTTTCTTTCTGAAGTCTGCTAGGGAGGGGGCTGTGCGGAGATGGAGGGGCAGGCTGCTTCGGGTCTTAGCGACGAATATGAGGGTAGTGGGCAAGGGCCTAAGAGGAGGAGCGCAGGTGTCTGGTGGGTAGATGGATGTTCAGTCGCTGGTTGATGTACCAGGGTCCTTGGGTCAGTGGGCAACCTGGAGTGGATGGATGACATGATGGTCAAGGTGGTCTGGGTAGTGAGTGGGGACCAAGTGGTGATCATTTGACTGAAGGCTGTATTGCGGCGAGGGTGGTGATGGTGTCCCAGATTTCCGTGGCATGCTTGCGGAGGGATCGGGTGTTGAGCAGGATGCCTTTGAGAGGTTCGGGATTGTTTGTGGTCTCCTGGGCGGAAGAGGCCCGGGATCGATCATGGGCTGTGTTGCAGGAGAAGCAACAATGGCGGCAGGTGGAAGGTCCTTTGTGGGTAAGGACTTTAAACTTTGGGGCCCTAACAGACTCAGTCAGAACAAACTATATCTCATTTTGCTCCTTTGCTCAACTGTTGTCCGATTGCCTCCTTCTCTTTCTGTGCATGTTACAACCATTAGCGCTCTCATAAAAAAAAAAAAGTTACCTCTACTCCCTTTTGCAACTAACATCTATTAGGTCTCTACAAATGCAGTTAAACCCATGTTGTTTCTTTTGAATGCAGAGAACTCAGTCCCTGCCCTTCTCTTTCCCATCTCAGAATACTCCAAAGTCTCAGGCCAGACTCTCGGATCCAATTGAAAGGCAGAGCTCTGAAGCCTAATGTCAGAAAAACACAGTTAAATAGCATAGACCTTATGGAGGAAGCAAAACCACTGAAACGCTTGCTGGTCAAACTTGGAAGAAACATTGGCGCTATGTGCCAATGTACTGTCTGTAAAATTAATAGCATCACACAGTTGGCCACCCAAGTTATAACTCGGTGGGGCAGTTTTAAGGCCCGTTAAATTACCCTTACGCCTGCTGTTAGCTGTTATTCTTATGTACAGTCTTGAATTGACACCTTCCTTTTCCTTGGAAATTGATATAAACATAAATCATTGATTGCCCTAAACAAATGTTAATCTAATAAATCTAGAGTTAATCGGATCCTAAAATGTTTACAAACGCCAAACTACTTACCTCGTTCCAGAAGGTTTAAAATAGTTTAATAAATTAATGACATCTCAGTGGCTTCAGCTAGAAAGATACTGAGTAACTACATTTCTTTCATAAGCCCTAACCTTCTGTCAAGGATCGGGCTGGTCTTATTGGGTTTTGCGGTGCGGGTCAACCTGTAAGGGTCTGCGTTTGGTTGAAGTCCTATTAGTCTGTGATTCTACCGTGTTAACCATTTTAAGCAATAACAATTGTTATCTGATTGCTGACTTAACCATCTTCCAATCTGCCTACCTAAATGTGGGATCAACCAACTCAATTACTTGTCATTACTATGTCATATCAAGTAATAAGCTCCTAAAATCAGGTAAGTAATTTATGTTAAATTAATGCTTCTATGGGTCCTGCCTTAGTGATATCATACCATAAGTGGACTGTGAAATGATAAAGACCAACGCCCCCACCCTCCCCCTCCATATGGTTCTGCATTAGCCAGCTTGGAGATTTCCTTTTCCATAGGTTCTGCTTTGCTTTAGCAGCTCTATTCTCTGCTTTAGCAGTTCTGACGTGAGCACAGTTAATGTTTCATTTTCTATAATGGGAAGAAATCAATGTTTCTCACTGCTGCCTCGTTTGCACGTGGCTGCCCTGCTGAGCAGGAACGGCTGCAGGACTCATGGCCGGCGCCACCGCCCAACAGATCTCGGCGAGGTCCACAATATCTTGTGGCTTGGTAACTGGCTGATACAGGGAGTGCTGGCCAGTTTCTGGGCTGAAATGTGAGAGTTTGCTCTATATTAACCCTGGGCGTAGTTCGCGTAGCCGCACTCCGCGAGCTACGCGAAGATGCACTTGCACTCCGCGAAACTACGCATAGCTCCGCGAGCATGCGTAGTAGCTTGCTTGACCCGTTCGCGAGCCATTTTTCGTCTTCGGGAGCGCCATGGAACTCTGGAACCTGCTCGACACCACAACTCCAGACGTCGCCTTCCTCACGGAAACATGGATGAACGCCTCCTCAGCGCCCGACATCGCCGTCGCCATCCCGGACGGATACAAGATCACCCGGAGAGACCGCGTCAACGAGACAGGAGGAGGCATCGCCATCGTCCACAAGAACACCATCCGCATCGCGACCAACTCAGACGACACCCTCACAGCCGCTTAACATCTTCACTTCCAGATACACACCGACCCCAAGACCACACTCAGAGGCACCCTCATCTACAGAACCCCAGGTCCTCGCACACAATTCAGCGAAGACATCGCAGACTTCAACAGCCCGCACGCCCTCGCCTCCGCTGACTACATCCTCCTAGGGGACCTCAACTTCCACCTGGAGAACAACAACGACAACACCACCACCACCCTGCTGGACAACCTCGGACTCATGCAACTGGTGAACACCCCCACCCACTATGCCGGACACACGCTTGACCCAGTCTTCTCCTCCAGCAAGTACATCTCCTTCAGCCACTCCACCGGACTCCACTGGACAAACCACAGCTGCGTCCACTTCAGCTTCAGAAAGACCACGACTCACCACCAACCGCAACAGGTTCCCCGCAGGAACTGGAACAAGATCACCACCGACCAGCTCACCACTTCACTGAGCCAGAACCCTCCCGCCAGCTCAACGTACCCCAACCAAGCAGCCAACAACCTCACACAGTGGATCACCAATTGCGCTCGCCCAACCAGCCTCGACCACTCGCAGTCCGGCTTCCGCACCAACCACAGCACCGAGACCGCCCTCATCGCAGCCACTGACGACATCAGAGTCCTGCTCGACAACTGGGAAACAGCGGCCCTCATCCTCCTGGACCTCTCCGCAGCATTCGATACGGTCTGCCACCGCACCCTAGTGCAGTGCGTCAGCAACATCAGAATCCAAGAGAAGGCACTGGAGTGGATCATCTCGTTCCTCAGCGGAAGAACCCAGAGAGTCCGCCTCCCCCATACAGATCCAAGGCCACCGAAGTCATATACGGCGTACCACAAGGATCATCACTCAGCCCCACCCTCAACGTCTACATGAGCCCCCTCGCAGCCATCGTACGCCAACACAACCTCAACATCATCTCCTATGCCGACGACACCCAGCTGCTCCTCTCCCTCACCAACGACCCAGGAACCGCCAGAACCAACCTACACGAAGGGATGAAAGACGTAGTCGAGTGGATGAGGAACAGCCGCCTGAAACTGAACTCAGACAAGACGGAAGTCCTCATCCTTGGATCATCACTCTCCGCCTGGGACGACTCCTGGTGGCCCCCTGCCCTGGGAAGCGCACCCAAACCAACGGACCACGCACGCAACCTGGGCTTCATCCTGGACTCCTCCCTCTCGATGACCAGACAAGTCAACGCCGTCTCATCATCATGCTTCAACATCCTACGCATGCTCCGAAAGATCTTCCGATGGCTCGCCACCGAAACCAGGAAGACGGTCACACAGGCACTCGTCACCAGCCGACTGGACTACGGAAACACCCTCTATACCAGAACCACAGCCAAACTCCAGAAAAGACTCTAACTCATCCAGAACGCCTCCGCATGACTCATCTTGGACATCCCCCGACACAGCCACATCTCCGGACACCTGAGAGACCTTCACTGGCTCCCCATCAGCAAGAGAATCACGTTCCAACTCCTCACCCACGCACACAAGGCGCTCCATGACCTGGGCCCCAGGTACCTCAACAACCGCCTGACCTTCTACACTCCCACCCGCCAGCTACGATCGACCAGCCACGGCCTCGCCGCCGTGCCACGCATCCGAAGATCCACCATGGGAGGAAGATCCTTCTCCTACCTGGCAGCCAAGGCTTGCAACTCCCTCCCCATCCACCTCCGCCTGACCCAAGACCACCTCTGCTTCAGGAAGCAACTCAAGACATGGCTATTCGAGCAGTAGCGGACCCCCCTCCCCCAAGCGCCTTGAGACCCTCTGGGTGAGTAGCGCGCTATACAAATATCCTGATTGATTGATTGATTGATTGCCTGCATGCTCGGGATGTGTAGCGCGCGAAGTTACCCAAGAGGTTTGTCCCGCCCACTCGCGTCCCCTTATTTCCGGTCACTGCTAACGTGTTTGCGAGTTATTCTGTGCCAGATTGCAGTTTCTGCGTGTTCGGCAACTCGATCTTACCGACAAGCATCTTCGCGCACGCAAAAATGCTATTGAGCGCGCGAGAACTACGCTACGCAGCAGTTTGCGGAGTATTCGACAACTTCGCGTTCTCCGCGGAGCGCGGAGTTGCCGAAACTCCGCAAACTCCGCGAACGGAGCGTAGTTCTTTGCCCAGGGTTACTCTATATACCCTTTTGTAGCACTTTGTATGGGCCGGTATAGAATGTTTTAAGGAGTGCCACCCTTGTAGTGGTTCACACTATTCGCATCATTCTCTCCCTTCTTAACAAGGGCAGGATGAGCTGCTGTCCCGATGACTCTCTATGCCATAGTGCAGCAAATGATTTAGCAGACCATGCAGCAGGCAAGAGATGTACCTCCAGTCTAGGTGGGCTGCTTCTGGAGTTCCAAGAAGAGTGCAGATCCTTCTCAGGTTTTGCAGTACCTCTCTAAAAAGTGTCTTTTCCTGAACCTGCATCACAGAAGTTTTTTTCTTCACAGTATCAATTAAAGATCTTCCCCTACATACTTTAGTATGCAAAGTTCTGGGAAAATTGAGGAACATTTATTTTCTTTTCTTTTTAATGAAACACTATCTTTTGCAATAATTTGCAGAAGAATTCCAATCTGTGGTTAAAATGGATTCTGGATTCCCTCGCTATGGGGCTATAATTTTGGACAATGATACTTGGTCGGATGCCATTGATAAAAGGGTGCAGGTTGTTGTTAAAATGCCTGTTCTACTTCTAAGCTAGCCACCTGTGGCAATACTTATCCAACTTGCACAGTTTAATCCCTTTTGAGGGCCATCCAGGTGCTGTCTGAATAAATGCAGCTTTCTCTATGATGCTGCTGTGGGTGATTATTTTCCCGGTCCTTGTGCAGCAGATACTGTTTCTGGTTCTACCATTACTGCTTGAAGTCATATGTGGATGTATGCTTGGAAGGCAGATGCTGCACAGAAATCTCTTCTTAATGGATAAATACTTACCCGGATTCTTAAATGTTTCTTTGTTTCTATGTCTTTGATCAGCACTTCCAAAAGTAGGTGCTGTCATTCAGACTTTGCTGTGCGTCAATACTTTTCAATAACTGTTCTCCCCAAACCATCAAACCTGAGGATGCTTCAAAGAAAGCAACTGAATTTGCTATATTCTTTGATGAAAAGGTCAAATCACGGGTGGATCAGGTCACCCGCCCCACCCCCATTGAGAAGCGAAAATCCTTAGTCACTTGGCAGAACTTTGCCGCCATCTCGGAAGACGACCTCAAATGTATCCATGAAACCAAACCCTCCAACCGTTCTTCTGACCCCATACCTAGTGTCATTGCCATTGATTTCTATACCAATACTCTCTCTTATTGGACCAGGCTAGTTATTCTCTTCCTCAGTCAAGGGTCCCTCCCAGCAGTCCTCAAAACAGGACAGGTTACCCCCCCTTCTAAACAAAACCTCTGCCGATGCGAACAACCTCAATAACTTTCGCCCCATCACCAATCTCCCGTATCTTTCAAAGATAACAGAAAAATGTGTTGCAGAACAACTTTCCCAACACATTATGGACAATAATCTCCTTGATGTGTTCCAGTCTGGCTTCATTCAAAATTGCAGCACTGAAACAGCCCTGCTGCGGGTGATTAATGATGCGCTGCATATACTCTATTCGGGGAATCGTGCCTTCTGATTCTCCTTGACCTATCTGCAGCCTTTGACACTGTTAATCACAACGACCTCCTTAACAGTCTTCAACAGAGAATGGGCGTGGAAGGCACAGTGCTTAAATGGTTTGCATCATTCCTCTCGGACAGATCCCAAATGATCAAGATCAAAAACAGTCTCTCGTCTCCACTGGTGGTTGGTCAAGGCGTCCCTCAAGGCTCTAACCTTGCACCCTCTGTTTAATCTCTATCTGGAACCATTAGGGAACCGCCTAAGCAAATCTGAAATCCTCTACCATCTCTAAGCAGATTACACCCAAATCTACCTCAAGGTGCCTTCCTCACAAGATCTATCACTACTCAACTCTACTCCCAACTGGATGTTAGTTCACCAACTTCATCTCAATCCCTCCAAAACGGAATTCCTCCTCCTATCTACCTCTCTTTCCCCGCCTCCTGTTTAATCCTGGATGGATCAGCTGAATTTACTCAACAGTAAACCCATCATTGTCGACTGCGCTAAATCCCTAGGTGTCATACTTGACAAAAGACTCAACCTAATCGCACACATCAACTCCATTGCCAAGAACGCACGTTATCAACTGCTCCTTCTGTGGGGGATTCGTCGGTTCTTCCCGGAAAAAGACCAAAAAACCTTGGTCCAATCGCTAGTTCTCTCTAGACTGGATTATTGTAATTCTCTTCTGACTGGCCTTCCCAGATCTCACTTCACCCCCCTTAAATCCGTCCTCCATTCAGCAGCTCGCTTCATTTCAGGGTCCAAACGAAGTGACCACATAATTCCTATCCTGTCTTCTCTCCGATGGCTTCCCATCGAGGCTAGAGCTATTTACAAAACGTCTTGCATCAGCCACAAAGCCTTGCACTCTTCCTTCCCTCGCTAGCTGGCGAATAATCTGAAATTGGAGGCTTGAGACCTTCTCGGAATGTGGAAAAGCTCCTGCTTCAGCCCCCCTCCTTCAAAAGGGAAAAATTGATGGCTCAATCGTTCTCGGGTAATGCGGTGAGAATCTGGTAGCCAAAGTGGATCGGGGTAATGGGAGAGACCGTGCAGCTGAGGCTACCCAGCTGGCGGGGGAGAGAAAGAAGGACCACACGCAAGGTCCGACCCAGAGGGGTTTGGAGTCAACCGGGTGCTAGCAGAAGCCGGTTGAGGCCCACCAGGCATGCAAAAATACGAGGGTGCCAGTGAGAAAGATGACTGAGAGGGAACAGATACCAACAACGCTACATAACAGCCCAGAAACCACCACTCCAGCCAGAGGATAGGAGAAATCCAGGGAAGGAGGAGGCCGACGGCGCACGCTGTCTCCCCGGAGCTGGACATACCAGCAAGCTCCCTGTGATGAGCAGCCTTGAGGGAAGAAGGAAGGCCAAGGATCAATATCACACTTTGCAGCCCGGACACAAACGACCAGATTCAGACCACCATAGACCCCAACAATCCCCTGAAGACAAATCATTGAAACAGAGAGGAGGGAAAGACACCTAGTAATTCAAGACAACAGTAAACCGTGCAAGGAAAAAGCCAGCTCCCCCCATGCATCCAACGATGCGGGAGACAAGGAGCCCAAACCCCCAAGACAGGGGAAAATGAATTGTTATACGAAGCCGGTCTCTCCCTGAAGTGGCGCAACCCCTACTGTCACACACGGCTATGCTGCTATAGACCATACAAACCTCAGGAGAGATTGGAAAATAAAATAGGGGAGGTTGGATCTGAAGTAACACTGCTGCGCCAAGATCTGGGAAATGTATCTGAAAGAGTGGCCACGGCTGAGCAAAGCTTAAAGTCATCTTAATGAGCAAAGACATACTTTTTCCAATCTCCAGAAGAGGCGTGGGTGGTGGAAAGACCAGCGCTCCATCCCCCTGGTGGAAAACAACCCGGATCACGTCTGCTCAACAGTACGTTCGCCGGATCCTCAGGAAAGACCAAACGCAAATTGGAACGCCAGAGAAGCCAGACCATAGGGAGTACCCCATATCCGCTACGAGGAGCAAAGAGAGCTGGCAGTGACCCCAGGAAAAGAGGGAAACCCCACACACCACGGACAACTAAAGCAACAGATGACTCTAGCATAAGACACTCAGTCGCTGAATCCGAGAATCAATGCTCATCCGCGGACAATGAGAGGACTGTCTGATCACTCACCACTATGGATTAAGCTATGGAAAAGAAATCAGAAAACACAACCCAATGGAGACTTACGACCTGGGACCTCAAAAACTAGACAATTATCTGTGGCCTAAGGGCCGACAATGAGCTATTGTTTTAAAGAGAACAAGGAAACGGTTGAATCGAGGGTCACACTCTGGGAGGCATATAAAGCTGTGCTAAGAGACAGGGCTCAAAAATGCATAGCGTGGGAAAGGACAAAAGAAGTAGAACAGATAGACACTATAGCATCATCTCCTGTCGCTAGAAGAGCAGTCACAAGACAAGACACACTGCTCACTCGGCAACTGGAGACACTCAGACAGGAGTACATTGACCTAGCGCATAACGAGGTTAGAGACCAGCATTTAGCCACCCTCCTTCGATTATATGATGCAGGGGATAAAGCTGGGAAACTCTTAGCCTGGCTCAGCAAAAAAGAAATAGAAAACAGGTGGGTTCAGTCTATTGTAGACAGCCAAGGACAAGAGCACATAACCGACGCGCAGACACAAGGTATCCCTTCCTGCACAAAAACAATCCTGAATGCAACGCATGCACCCTTGAACTTTCGTGCAAGGGTGCCTGCTTTGGTGCTAGCCCGCCAAAAAGCCGCTAACCTAAGGGGAAAGGACAGGAATGTGCCATATTGCTAAGGTGACATGTGCTGCACTGTGGGATTTCTCATAAATTAGTCCCTTAGTGTTTCTAAGTTTTGTCATACAACTAGGCCCGTTTTGTACGCAACTATGATGCATTACCAGAATAACCATGTCTCATACGTCCATCTATTTATCTAGTATACATACAAAGGGTGTTTTGGGGGTGGGAGATTTCTCATAAAGGAGCTTTTCCACCATTTCAGAAAAACAAGCATGGGAATTCTTTTTCAAGATAAATAGCATTTACACCGTAAAAAATACACAAGCAAAAAGCAATTGTGAAGAAAGGCATTTAATAAATTAGTTTCTAGGAAATGGTATATGTCTTTCATCTTGAACATTTCAATGAAACCATTTAGGTAAAATGGTTTCTCAGTAATGAAATTGTTTTCTATAAAATCACAAGTAAATCTACTTATAGGCATACAGGGCCTTATAAAGTGAAGGCCTGCATGTGCTCAATTGTATTGAGGCTTTTTTTTATATATATTACCTGTGGCTTTTCTTAACTGAGCTGCTCACTGCTATAACAAGATTGTCAGTATCGGCATAAATGTCTTTCTTAAAGCTAACCTGAATGGTTGGTTGAAATATACATTGTGCAAAGGATGTATAATTTGTTATTTTTTATTTTAACACTGCTGCATCTTCATTATCTTGGAAATTACAGTTGAAGAAACGTTTGTAAAGACCAATAAAACAGCAGTTCTGCTGCTTTAATGAGAAATCGCCTCAAAATATTGTACAGTGCCTTGAGATGGCTTTGATGATCTTTCTGTTTCAACAGTGGGGCAAACAGCACTCAAATCTTACAACTTGCACAGTCAGGCTGACATGGAGTGACTTGTGACCCCAGATACCGTAGCTCGCTTTTGTGTTTTTTGGGACTTCCCTTTGATGTTGACTCTGGAAAGTACCTGGCCCAGGATCTTGTATGAAAGGTGAGTCTTGTGATAGCAACACTCCATCTGGGCCTCAAAGATTACCTCTGCTCCCTTGGGAGGTGGAGATATGATGATACACTGTTGACTTGGGAAATCTGAACCTTTCGCAGAAGCCAAAAGGCGTGTGATGGGTGTGGCTGTTCCACTCCAAGGCTGACCTGGTCTGTATGTTTCGCGTGAAATCCGATGCCATTTGTTGTCTGGAGGTGCGTGTTGCAGCATCTCTATGTGATTGTCACCATATTTGTGCCTGTGATTTGTGCACTGTAGAATGCCTTCACATGAAAAGAGAATTCCTCCGCAAATGCCAACTCTTTACTAACTAATAAAGAAAAGAAGTGTGGAAAAAATGTAATGAGAAAACTGACTAGAAGCAATGAAGGCAGAGAAGCACAGGCCACGGGGCAATGGGATGCTCTCTCGAACTAAAGAACAGTGCCTGGATGAGGCACTGCCGGGCATATTTATGAAATAATCACACAGTGCAGCAAGTCGCCCTGCTGCATGACCGGGAAATGCAGGAATGTGCCGTATTTAACATAATAATACAGCACGTTCCTGTCTTTTTCCCTGCGCTGGCGCACAATGTGCTGCCTTGACCCAATTCAGGCACCCTTGCAGCATGGTGCACGGGTGTCTGTGTTATAAGCAGGATTGTTTTGTGCAGGAAGGGACACATTCCTGCACAAAAACAATCCCTTCAGGCACCTTGCTCTATGTATGCTGTAGACTGCAGCACACAGAGGAAGTAACGAGGAGAAATAAAGATATTTCTCCTCGTTACTCCTCCGCTGGGGATGCATAGCATTGTGACGCATTCCCAGGCCTACCAGTAAAGGTAAATCTGTTAATGCGCCAAAATCCACTGGTGAATGCGTGGGAACACCCACGTTCAACCCAAGAAACGCCTCCCCGGGGCAGAGTAATGCGTTACTCTAGGTTTATCAAGCCACTCAAGGTGGCCTTGCGTGGTTAGTTAAATCAAACATAAGAGTTGTGCCGCTCTTGTGCCATGTTGCATGGAGCAAGGGCGACTCAACTCTTTCATAAATATTTCCGTGTGGGTCTTAAAAGGCAGCAATATATTACTAGGGAAGTCAATGTTAGTGTTTCTTAAAAAAATAGAGGGCCTTATTTACAGCAAAATGATGTAGTGTGGGGCCGCAAGCCGTTTTGCTGCGCCAAGTTGCATCATTTTTAAAGCACAGTAACAATATGACGCATCCCTGTGCTTTCCCCTGTGCTGGTGTACAACTGGCTGCCATCCGGCAACCCAGGCATCCTGGCCCTTTACTGCAAGGGTGCCTGCGTTGTGGATATGATTGTTTTTGTGCAGGAAGGACCTTTACAAGAGTTGTTTTCCTCTATAGAAAAAGGAAAAAACAAAGAGAAATACAATTATTTCTCCTCATTGCGCTTCCTTACGCCTCCCCTAGAGAGGCGTAGGATTCCGACGCATTCCCAAGTTTATGAAATGTTGTAAATCTGGGAATAAGGCAAAATCTATGGGTGTTGCGTGGGAACACTCACCGCAACACCCATGGCATGCCCCTTTTGGCCAAAGTAATGCTTTAAAAGGGGCCATATTTACAGGGCAATGAAACGCAACGCTGGGTGGCGGTGCGTGGCCTTGTTAATATGGGCAGCACACTGCGCCGCTGGTGCATCAAAAAAGTGACGCACCGGTGGTGCAAGGAGCTGGTAAATAAGCCCCAGCATTATTTGTATGAACTTATTTGATTGGAAAGTGGCCAAGATCCACTGTACTGACAGGAATTATTGTTGCAGGGAGCACAATCAGCCCCTAAATGAAATATTTCTTAAGTGAATTTTTTTTATTTAATGATGATTTACTCAGACCTTCATTTTGCAGCACAAAAGCCTGCTTTTGTGCAGGAAAGTGTCCCTTTCTGCACAAAAATAATCCTCCCCGCAACGCAGGCACCCAGCGCAATGATTCCCAGCTGCTCACATTGGCCCACAGCAGCCCATTGTGTTAGATACGGTGCATTCCTGTCCTTTTCTTTTTCCGTAGGGCAGCACAGCAGGAAGACCTGTGTCGCTGCCCAATGGCAAAACCTCATGCCCGAAATATGGGGCCAAGAGAGCAGGTGCTCCTGCCATTAGCCCAGGAATCCTGAGATTAGGACTGAAGTAAGAGCCCACATGGGGGCAAGACCAAAGACATTTCTTGACGTGATCCAATAACGTCTCAGGTCCTCTTTTATGGATTTTTTCCCCGTAGGGCCGCGCAGCAGGCCTTGCTGCTGCGCTGCACAACGGCAAAAGAAAAGGGCAGGAATGCACCGTATCTATTAGATATGGCGCATTCCTGCCCTTCCCTGTCCTTCCTGCACACTAAAACAATCAGAAGAGTTGTTTTCCTCTTTCTGTGTGTGCTGCATAATGCAGCACACAAAGAAAGAGGAAAAACAAGCATTAGAAATGCAATAGGTCTCGCAGCATTAGAGTTAGTGCTTTTAGAATTGTTTATGGGTTTTTTTGTAAATCTTTAGCATGAGGTTGAGGGTGAGTGAGGGTGAGGCTGAGGTGGTGAGGGTGAGTGAGGGTGAGTGAGGGGTTGAGGGTGAGGGGTTGAGGGTGAGTGAGGGTGAGGGGTTGAGGGTGGGTGAGGGGTTGAGGGTGAGTGAGGTGAGGGGTTGAGGGTGAGTGAGGGTGAGTGAGGGTGAGGGTGAGTGAGGGTGAGTGAGGGTGAGTGAGGGTGAGGGTGAGTGAGTGTGAGTGTGAGTGAGTGTGGGTGAGGGTGAGGGGTTGAGGGTGAGTGAGGGTGAGGGGTTGAGGGTGAGTGAGGGTGAGTGAGGGTGAGGGGTTGAGGGTGAGTGAGGGTGAGTTAGGGTGAGGGGTTGAGGGTGGGTGAGGGTGAGTGAGGGTGAGGGGTTGATGGTGGGTGAGGGTGAGTGAGGATGAGTGAGAGTGAGGGTGAGTGAGGGTGAGTGAGGGTGAGTGAGGGTGAGGGTGAGGGTGAGTGATGGTGAGGGTGAGTGAGGGTGAGGGTGAGGGTGAGTGGTTGAGGGTGAGTGAGGGTGAGTGAGGGTGAGGGTGAGGGTGAGTGAGGGTGAGTGGTTGAGGGTGAGTGAGGGTGAGTGAGGGTGAGTGACGGTGAGTGAGGGTGAGGTGTTGAGGGTGAGTGAGGGTGAGTGAGGGTGAGGGGTTGAGGGTGAGTGGTTGAGGGTGAGTGGTTGAGGGTGAGTGAGGGTGAGGCCGAGGTGTTGAGGGTGAGGGTGAGTGAGGGTGAGTGAGGGGTTGAGGGTGAGGGGTTGAGGGTGAGTGAGGGTGAGGGGTTGAGGGTGGGTGAGGGGTTGAGGGTGAGTGAGGGTGAGGGTGAGTGAGGGTGAGTGAGGGTGAGGGTGAGTGAGGGTGAGTGAGGGTGGGTGAGGGTGAGTGTGGGTGTGGGTGAGGGTGAGGGGTTGAGGGTGAGTGAGGGTGAGGGGTTGAGGGTGAGTGAGGGTGAGTGAGGGTGAGGGGTTGAGGGTGAGTGAGGGTGAGTGAGGGTGAGTTAGGGTGAGGGGTTGAGGGTGGGTGAGGGTGAGTGAGGGTGAGGGGTTGAGGGGTTGAGGGTGGGTGAGGGTGAGTGAGGATGAGTGAGAGTGAGGGTGTTGTGTAGACTAAAGTTGACCTTGTGTCTCCAACGCTGGACACAGTTTTTACAGATGGGCGTTTCTTACAGCGGTAATTTTTTTAACTAAAATGCACATTTCTGCCGAGTGCCCGCAAAGTCCAGATGTCCTTCGTATGCCCTTGAGGGGATTAACGTCCTCCTGCCAGAATACACTTCCTCTGGTGGGTTTCCATGGTTACCCTCATTACCTGCCTGCTGAAGAGGAGCCCTTGGTTCCAATTGAGCTTTTTAACTCCATATCAGGGGTGGGCGGTTCCTTTCACCACAACCTTGATGCCGCGAGGAGAGCAAGGCAAAAAAAATAAAATAACAACCCTTGCTCACAGCCAAACAAGCAGATGTCGCAAACACAGTCTGTATTCTGTCAACAGCCATTAACGCTTCGAAAGCCACCCGGGCCTGGCTGCAATCAGTGGGCCCAGGGCGGCCTGCGCCACTGCAATGAAGAGAGGATGTGTGTATTATTGTTCAAAATTATCCCCACGGCGCGGCCGCCTGGGAGCTCGGAGCACAGATTGCTGGTGGCGGAGCACGAGCCTGTCCTGTCCTGTACACAGTCACAGCTTTCACCAGGATGACGTCTATGTGGCCAGAGAATAACAGGAAGTGACCAAATCGTGCATGTGCTGGTGGGACCAGCCACAAACACAGCCATTATCAGCGTTCTCCAACATTCCTGGCTGTCTGCGGGTCTCGGCCTGATACTAGACCAATCCAAAATGGCGTGCGCCTGTATCCCAATTTCAACACAGTAGCGGGCGCACTGAATTTGTGAGCGGCCTATATCCTGTGCCAACGCGACTGTCACTGATCAAGGTAAACTTGGCTCTCATGCACTGTGACTCTTAAGGAAACTGAGCTCAGAGCTCATGTCACTTTGATACACGCTGAGAGCACGAACAAAGAGGGAAGACATGTAAAGAGACACACGGCAGGCAGGCAGGGGAGGAGAGTAGGAGGAGGAGGGGGGAGGAGAGTAGGGGAGGCACGGCCTAGCGGCAGGCAGGCAGGGGAGGAGAGGAGGAGGAGGGGGGAGGAGAGTAGGGGAGGCACGGCCTAGCGGCCGTGCAATCAAGTAGTGAGGGGGCGGAGCTGGGGGAGGCTGCGAGAGAGAGTAGGCAAGGCTAGCGGCAGGCAGGCAGGGGAGGAGAGGAGGAGGGGGGAGGAGAGTAGGGGAGGCACGGCCTAGCGGCCGTGCAATCAAGTAGTGAGGGGGCGGAGCTGGGGGAGGCTGTGAGAGAGAGTAGGCGGCTGGGGGCATGTGCACGCGCATTTAAGCTCAATGCGCATGCGCATTGAGCTTAAATTTCTCGTGCACTGCAAGGAATCGCCACGATTCCTTGCAGTGTGGATAAAGAGCGGATAAGTGCCAATACTCTCGCCTTGCTCGATGCGCATGCGCATCGACAGGCGAGACCTAACGAGGAGAAATACAAATATTTCTCCTCGTTGTGCCTCCCTTACACCGCCCCTGAGGAGGAGTGAGTTTTTGGGGCTGCCTTAGACTTACGCTTTATCTGGGGCAGTGTCAAAAAGCCATGGATGTTGCTGGGAATGCCCCCAGCAACACCCATGGAAGCAGTTTTCTGCGTGAAACTGGCATACATTTATAAGGCCATGAAAAGCTACGTAACGTGGCTTTACGTGGCCTTATAAATATGCCAGTGGCACATTTGGTCACGGGAACATCAAAAAAGGGACATTCCGGCTGCGCAATAGTGCCAGTAGGGCCTCACAAATGTGGCCCTCAATCTGGTGGCCGCGAGCTGCAGTGGGATGGGCACACCCTGGAGGACCTCCTAGTTCTGGCTGGGACACTGCAGAACTTGGCAGGACCAGGGAGGGTTGCCAGATGGAAAACCAAAAGAGCTAGAAGAAAAGCAGCTCAACTTCGGGTCACAAACCCTGGCCCGGAACTCCAAACACTTCAGCCGCAACAAAATGGGAGGAGCTGCGAAGATACGCAAGATGCAGGGCCACAGAAGAGGAGGAGACCTGCTGTCACCCCCTTGTTACAGATTAGGCGTCTGCTGGGTAGGATCATTCAACCAGGAACCTGGACATAGACTATATCCCGGAGGCAGTACAAGTTCTTGGCCCTGGAGGTAAAGGCAGTGGAGGTTAGAAGAAGATGGCAGCCGGGCGCACAGAACTGGGGCCAGGAGCTACAACATTTCTCTTGGTGGGGACTGTTGGGCACTACTTGGTTTAAGTCATCGGCTGCATGGAGGTATGCTATTGTGAAGAGAAATAATTATTGTATGGGAGGTATTCAGGGGCTGGGGCCGCCAAACACCCTCATTCCGGGATGAATCTATTCCGTGGCTGATCTGACTCAAGGGGCATGCCTTCAAGACCCAAACACAGGGGCTATAGGTCCCCTAATGAGCCACACTTGGTGCCTGGATATGAGCAGGACTCTCCCGGTGTAAGCTCAGAATGAGGGATGTGTGTAATTTTGGGAAAATTATGCCAAATTACATTTCATTACACAAAATGCAAATTTTTAAAAGAGGGCTCAAAATTAAAAACACAGGGCCATAAATATGAAGCAAAATTGCGATCGCAATTTTGCTAAATGGTATGTATGAAGACAAATCTGTGTGCAAAATAAGGAATCGCAGAATTTGCAAATCCTTATTTTGCAATTGCATTTAAGGAATCGCTAATTTTGCGATTCCTTATATGCAATGTAAGAAGCACCAAAAACGTGCAATTTGGCCTTAAGCAATCGCAAATTACCACCAACTTCAAGTTGGTGGTAGTTTGCAATTTCTTGGAAAAATGCACTTTTTTGCATTTTTCAAAGTGCAATGTGAAGCACATACATGCCCTAAGGGCATGTATGTGCGCCACATGTGCACCCATGCATATTTCAGGGGTGCAACAGGGTGTCCTTTTGACACCCTTGATATTGCATTCTCAAGTTGCGATTCTCTAATTGCTATTCGCAATTTGAGAATGTCTTCCCATTCATTCCTATGGGCCTATAGGCCCATAGGAATGAATGGGGAGGTAGTCCTTAATTGCGAATCGCAATTCGAGATTCGCAATTAAGGAATATGTAGGATTCTCAAAATTCATTGCAAATCCTACATGCATATCATTTTGCGATTCTCAAATAGCGATTCACAAAAAATCGCTATTTGAGAATCGCGAAAGAGGATTTTGATACATATGGCCCACAATTTCCATGAACAACAGGCCCCTCATATTCTGTTTGTTTGCATTTACTGTGCCCCTGACCTATCATTTTGCCGTGAACTGCAGCAAAATCACGAGAATTGGCATAATGGTGTAATTTCAGGAATTTCACATAACAAGCGTAACACGAAATCCCAAAATGCGTGAATTATGCCAGTTGACATTTCACCTGGGCATACTAAGGATTAGATGTCCTCTCGTGATTGAGCCACATAACATGCTCATCAAGCCGGGCCTCTATAAAGAAGACCCTCAGCATTCTCTCTTGAGCACTGCTCAAAAACTTTAAAGAACGCATTCCACCCTAGTATATAGGACCATTATTTATGACCCACACAAATCTCCAGATGTTTTACACTTGCCAGCTCTATGGCAGGAGCCATAGGATCCTGAACATTCTCCCCTTATGGGAAACACCAAACCTTTGCCTGGTATATTATGAAGAGACCCTACGAAATGGCAGCCACTAACCCCTTGACGCCGTGGGTACATACACAAAACAACATTAGGAAACACTTAGGGGCACATTTACAAGCCCCTTGCGACACTTTTACACAGCTGGTGCGTCACTTTTGTGACACAGCGGCGGCGTACGCCATGCGCCACGTTCAGACTTATTTACAACGTGACGCATCTAGGCAGATGCATCACGTTGTAAAGCCCTGCGTCAGGTTTCATGTGGGCGTTCTGTCGCAGGGTGGGCGTTCCCTCGCAGGAAAGCCATGTAAAACTGATGCAGTGATATCTACAAGATTTCACTGAGGCAGTTTTATGACGCTGCTGCGTCAAATCCTTACGCCTGCTTGAAGCAGGCTTAAGGAGTGAGGCACCATGTTGAGTATGGGGGGGCACGACTCCAGCAATGCGAAGCCCGTGCGCCTCAAGATGCGTCACGGATCTGCCCCTCCTTGCACCATGGTGCGCCGCATTGTAAATGCGACGCATCTGTGGTGGCGCAAGGGGGGGGCATTACGTGACGCATCTGTTCTGGAGCATCCCTGCTGATTTGCAGAGATGTGCCAGAAGACGTAAATATGCCCCATGGAGTGATTGGGGACGGTTGCTTGAATGAATCAATTAGGTAATTGTGGGAAGCAGCTTATCCTTTGCAGCACTCAATGAAACCAATCAATAGCAATATACCTTTATGGAAAAATCAATATTGCTGTACATAGCTTCAAGAGGCATATTTAAATGTATATGCAAAGTGTTATTTCAGGACTGAAACAGAGGTCCTGTTGCAACATTCACACATATATGTTCAGCAAAATACTCAATAATGCAAAAGAAAGCTAGGGTACAATTATATGCTACTCTGCTACAAAGAAAATAAGTATAAAAGTTCAGTTTCAGATGTTGCATAGGAGGCACTTAGAGCCTTATTTACAAGAAAGTAACAAAGGGCTGTGCCGCAGGAAATTTGGCTGCGCCATGCTGCATTACTTTCAGAGCACAGGGATGCGTCATATTTAAAACAATATGATGGATCCCTGTGCTCTCTGCTGCGCTGGCGCACAATTGGCTGCCTATCACCAAAGCGGAACCCTTGCAACATGGTGCAAGGGTGTCTGTGTTGCAGGGATAATTGATATTTTGCAGGAAAAGCACCTTCCTGTACAAAAACAATTACAAGAGGTGTTTTTCTCGATGTCTGCTGCAGAACGCGGCATGCATAGAAAGAGTAAAAAACGAGGCGAAATATAAGTATTTCTCCTTGTTGCGCCTCCTTTCACCTCCCCTGGAAGGCGTAGGATTCCGACGCATTCCCAGGTTTACGAAACGTTGTAAATCTGGGAATGCGGCAGAATCCATAGGTGTCATGTGGGAATGCCCCCCAGTAACACCCATGGCACCCCCCTTTCACGCAAAGTGCTGCAGGAAAAGGGGCCGTATTTACAAGGCTACGAAAAGCCACGTAGGGTGGCTTTACATGGCCTTGTAAATATGGAGCACCAAACTGCGCCGCAGGTGTGTCACAAAAAGTGACGCACCGGCAGCGCAAGGGTCTTGCCGCTTAATTTAGTCTAGGCAAGCTGCAGAGCTATCGATGATGCTTCAGTTCTTTTGTAGCCACTACGTAAGAACATCCTCAGGAACTGTTATGCATACATCAACATAGCCAATCCCAAACTCTGGAAGGTAAAAATCAACAAGAACAGAAATGGCCAACGTAGTCCTATAACATCTTGGGAATATAAAAGTACAGCTATAGTACCAACAAACCAAGACATTTAAAGAAACACATATACACGAGTCCTAAGCCCTGTGGCTATCATGCTGGCAGGGCCAGTGAATAAAGGTGTGTCTTGTGAAGTGGGTTTAAGGTATTGGAAAAACATCCACAGGTAAAGGAGGAATGAAGGCGAGTCCACACATGTCCAATGCACAATAGGATTGAAGTACATGGAAAGCCGTATGGGTCAACACCATAAACACTGCAAACAAGTCAGTGCGTCCAGTGAGGCAGAATCACTCAAGAAGATGGAAAACGTACGCAAGTATGGAAAGGAATAATGGCGAAATACATCCAAACACGTCCGGGCCAACACACAATTGATATGTAGGAAGCCTGAGTAAGTACATCACAAAAGAATGTCCAGCCAAACAGAATCAAAAAGCACAAATTGGCAGTAAAAGTGGAATACTACAGAGAGTAAGTCACAAGCTGTTCCAGACGTCTGGAAGAGACTCACTGGCGTCTTGTGCTCACTGGTACACAGAGGGAAAGATGTGGTGGCTTAAAATAGAGGGCAGCAAACACATGACCTGAGTCCTGACCTTCTGGTCAGGGCTCTGCTCTCTTGGCGTCCAGCTCCACAGTAAGTGCCTTGCTCAGCACCGCCGCTGACTCCAGGACCCACCACCACCCTTCAGGAGCAACTCCATCGCACCCGAAACCCTGCAATGCATTCCCCTCAACGTCTGTCACCCTCCACAGACATGCCACGGAAATCTGGGACCTCCTCGACAGCTCATCCCCGGACATCGCCTTCCGCACCAAAACTTGGACGAACGCCGCCTCCAGACCAGACATCGCGATCGCCACCCCGAAGGATACAAAATCCCCCGTAAGGACCTCCCAACCGCCCCGGGGGAGGCATCGCACACATGGTCAACCTTCATCTGAGCACCTACACTGACGGGCCCACAGACCTGATGTAATACCTCCACTTCAAGATACAGACCAACCCGTCCACCACCCTCCGAGGCATCCTCATCTACAGACTCCCCGGAGCCTGTGCACCTTTCTCCGATTCCATCACTGACATCAAAACGTTACATGCCATCACTTCCACCCACTACACCCTGCTAGGAGACCTCAACTTCCACCTCGACAACCGCCCAGACCCCAACTAAACCTCCCTCCTGGACAACATCTACATCATAATACTCAAACAGATCATACCAGAACCAACGCACTCAGCAGGACACACCCTCAATCCCATCTTCACAGCAGGGTACTCCATCACCTTCAGCCATACCTCTGAACTCCCATGGACGGACCACCACTGCATTCACTTCACCTTCAAAACTAACGCAGATGTCCACACCAGCTCTAGCGTAGGAGTTGGAACATGATCTCCGACGACCAGCTCACCGCTGCCCTAAGCAGCTCTGCTCTCACCGCCACAGATGATGACCCCCCCCACCGCCACCGCACTCCACACAACTGGATCACCAACTGCACTAACACCATCACCCCCATCAAGAAAGCTTCCAACCCTCACTCCAAGAAAGCCAGCTGGTTCTCCACTGAACTCTGGGACTCCAGACACACCTGCAGACGCCTTGAAAATCTATGGAGGAACTCCAAAACCCCAACAAACCTCAACAACTTCAAAACAGCCACTACCGCTCACCACAAACTTATCAGACACTTGAGGAAGAAAGCACTTCAGGACATAATCTCCACCCACACACACAATAGCAAGGAAATCTTCGGCATCAACAAAGAGTTCCCCCAAGCCAACAGCGAGACTACAGACATCCCACCCTCCCAGGACCTCTGCGACAGACTCAACGCATTTGTCCATCACAAAATCAAGACCATCTATGACAACTTCAACAACAGCTCCCACAAGGAACCCCCTCCCACCATTCCAAGCACCACGCAGCCGACACTAGACAGCTGCACCGCCCTCCGCATCGAAGACACCCTGAAGGAGATAAAGACCACCTACTCAGGAGCCCCCACAGACCCCTGCCCCCATCACATCTACCACAGAGCCTCTGACATCATCACTCCCCTGCTTCAATGAATCCTCAACCGCTCCTTCGAGACCGCCTCCTTCCCCAACGACTGGAAACATGCCGAGATCAACCCTCTCCTGAAAAAACCCTAGTCGGACCCCACCAACCTCAAGAATTTCAGACCGATCTCCCTACTCCGATATCCAGCCAAAGTCATGGAAAAAGCTGTCGACAGTCACTCGGGGTCTTCATAGAAGAAAACAACATCCTCGACTCCTCCCAATTAAGCTTCAGGAAGAACCACAGCACCGAAACCACCCTTCTCGCAGCAACAGACCTCTCCGCAGCCTTCGACGCAGACTTTCATCGCACCCTAGCCCGCAGACTCCACGACGCTGGAATCCAGAATAAGGCTCTTGACTGGATCTGCTCTTTTCTCTCCGGCAGAATGCAACGGGTTAGACTCCCTCCTTTTATCTTAGAACCCACACCGACCACCTGCGGAGTCCCACAAGGAACTTCCATCAGTCCGACCCTGTTCAACATCTACTTGGCCCCACTCACATCGTTCATCAGATCGCATTGACGCAGACGACACCCAACTCATCCTCAATTATATTAATTAATAATATTCCTGGTGTCTCGTGGGGTTTCTGGGTCCCCAGGGTGGGGTTGGGGGCACAGCTTGATACTAAAACAGGTCAACCCAATTTTTGTTTTTTATTAAGAAACACTCGTTGTTTTGGGGGTAAAGCCCCCATCTGCCCAGGGAGGGTGGGGTGGAGGGAGATGGGGCAGAAAGTGTTGATGTCACTGGATGGGTTACAGCCCGATGCCACAACAGGCCTCACCCATTTTTTTTTAAAATGTATATTCCTTGGTAGGTAGAGAGTTTTCTGCCCTGCTAGGGGTGTTAAGGGGTAATCTACCCCAGGGACTAAGGTCAGAAAAACTGCATTTATTTTTGAGGGGGATCCCCTTTCCATAGTGTTATATGGGGGTATTCCTGCTTTGAGCTCGTTCTCCTGCACCAATCACCAAACAGGGATCCACTAGCAAGGGGTACCATTGGAAAGGAGATGTTGCCATAGTAGGCTACTCAGATGTAAAATAGCCCCTTGTGCATTCCAATGTGGGAACTTACTAGAAGGTGGAATCATACATCAAATAACCAATAACGTGGTGAGACAATAATGCTGCTCCAAGCCCACCATATTTATATCTTAAAGAATTGGTAACAATTTGTCTACAGACAGCTGAGCTGTCAAGCCACAAAATAGGGAAGCTTTAGAAAGCAACTGGTTATATTTCCATGGACAGTCTACATATTGCTCACCTCTATTGTCTTTAAAGTATGCTGCTGTGGCATTAAAGAGATATTAATGCTAGGATTTGCAAAATGGACGCTAGCGGAGATGCACAACAGTTCAGCTACAGAACATCACAATTATTCTAAAACACACAAAAAACAGAGCTTTAATCATTAGCTTCTTAAAAGATCTGCCTGGATATGAGGTATGTAGGGGCTAAAGTACTTGGCGCTGTGTAAGCAACTCAACCTGCTCCTTGCTCTGCTAGACCAGATATTCGTTCGGGTGAGACCGCACAAGCACCTCTTGACAAGTGCTCTACATGATTATGGTTTGCTGCTTACCAATCCCGTTCTAGGCTCCTTATGCGATTGGGGTCCACTCAAATAGTACTTCTTTTAACCGGTGTAGCTACAGCCGCCATGACCCTACCAATGTTTGATGGCAGCTGATTGAAGTAAAAAGGGTCTGTCAGTTGGGAAGCTACCTACATTACTGGCCTAATATATTATGACCAGGTCCTCTCATTCCAACTGTGTCGTGTGCATAAGTTACAGCCAGATCAATAGGGTTTAGTGGCAGGTAGTGCTTAGCGTCTCACTTCTCCTTGCATTAATACCTCCTTTCTAGTACACGCGTTTAAAGTTAAGTGCAATTGCATGGCTTGTAAGCCATATTGGACTAAAGAGACTTTAGCATTCATTCAGCCTCCACCAAAACAGTTCTAGTATGTCATTGTTTGATGTGGTTTAAGCAACATCTAGCAAACACAAGGTCACAAGGCAAGGCCAATGCGGCACACCTTCTACAGACCCGATGGGCTGCTCAACCATGCAACGCGCCCTGTGCTTTGGGTCGCTGGAGAAGAGACTATCCAAGTGCAACGCACAAAGTCAGTATCTGTTTAACCAGAAACCAGTATCCATTAAGAAGTGGCTCCATGAAATACAAATGCACGTTATCCCTCATTTGTCTCCCTCGCTCAAACATTTTGGGGCTCCATTTGAAAGTGATTGTATAGTTATACCATGGACGCCCACCACGCCCTTGGGGAAGGGGGGCCACAGCCAGTAGATTTTCTTATCCGCCAAAGTCAGCTATTGCGTCCCAAAGAAAAAGGAAAACGCACAAGTACTTGCTACACACTCCTTAGAACTCTACTGATGAGCGCAGGGGTTCAGTTAGACAGACCTACCAGAGACGTTCCTATTCTTGTGGTGTACTGATAATGAACCGTGCTCGGAACCCCTAGAATCAGTACACAAAAACTATGACGCAATATTGTATTCGTATTTATTGTAATCCAATCGAAAATAATCCATCTGATAAAAAAATTTCCCCTTAATATTGGATATTTCAGTTTATGATTATAATCCCAAAAAACTTTCCAAACATTATTCACCGCACATGTATAATCAGTCTAGAACATGCGCCCCTTGCATTTATGTTACCATGCGGTTTACTGCCACGTAACAAAATGGTTGCTTACCTGTAGGAGTAGTTTTGCAGCATGAAGAATTTTCTGGATTCACAAGCTGAGCATTATTTTGCCATATAGTGGATGGGTCTGAAATTGTCCTTTATAGTCCCTATACTATCTTTTTTTTTTTTGTATGGGTGTTGTCGGTGCTCTGATCTTTTGGAGCTGTGTCAATCCTTGTGTGACATCAGACACATGCTGCCCCCCGTCCCCCCCTTCCCCTCCCCCCGGATACGTTGATCTGTTTGCTTCCTCTCCTTTTACTGTTTTCTCCCTTGTATTTGATTGAAAATACTCCTCCCCTGGTGGAGGTCAGAGGGTCACATGTAAATCCAGAAAGTTCTTAAGCTGCAAAACGAATCCTACCGGTTGGTAACAATTTCAGTTGGCAGCTTGAATCTTCTCTAGATTCACCTGCTATGCGCTGATTATAAAGCCGTATTCTGTCTTGTGGGGAGGCTGTGCTCTCCAGAGAATGTGTTTGCAAATAAATGTTTTAGTACTCTTTGTCCAACTTGTACCTTCTTGTTGGCTTGGATGTCCACAAAGTAGCATTTCGTGAAAGTCTATATTGTTGCTGGGCAACTATCTTCCATCATCTAGGGCCACATTTTTTAGGAAGGCTAGTGTTGCGCCCTTTCTTCTTGTTAGGTGTGCCCATGGCCTCACCTTTAGTGTTATCCCTGCTGCCTTGTGGCAGTATCGGATTGCCTGGCCTATCCATCTTGCTATCATCCCCTTGGTGACCTGAGCGGCCCTGTTCATATGGGAAGAAGAAATGAAGAATTGTTCTTCGTTTCTTACTGTCTTTATTCTTTGCAGATAATACATAATTGCTAGTCTTACATCCAATGTGTGTAGCGCTTTTTCTGCCTTTGTATGTGCATAAAAGGCTGCTAGGTGGATGGCCCAATTCGCATGGAACAGCCATACCACTTTCGGTGTGAACCTTGGATGTCTTCCCATTCCCACCTTCCTTGTGTATTTGCAGGAATGGTTCTTGTGTAGTCAATGCCTGGAACTCGCAAACTCTGGTTAGTGATGTGATGGAGATCAGGAAGGCTGTCTTTAGCGCTTGGCACTTTAGTTGACCATTCGGCACCGGCTCACTGTCATCAGTTGCGTCTGTACCACACTAAGGTTCCAAGTTGGTATTGGGCACTACTTGGTGGTGATCCTTTCTTTGCTCCTTCTAGCAAGTGCTTTACTACTGGTTCCGTGAAGCAACTTCTACCTATTACTCCTCTCGTGTGTGCTACTCTGGCCGCTAAGTGGTTCTACAATGAAGCATAGGAGGTGATTGTCTAAAAGATTAGTGAGATATCTAATCACTGCGGCACCTTACGATCAATCATCTACTTCTCCTTTACCAGTTTAGGATTTTTTTCCGTTTTGCTGCTGTACAATTTCCTTGCCTTCGGTCGCCTTGCTTCTTTAGGTATTTCCATAGATCACCAGGTGGGTAGCTTAAGGTCTCTGCACTCTATATCCCCAGAAATCATGATGCCTGGCTGAGGGCTGCCATCTCTGGGAGGCATACTTGACCTTACTATATTGTCAGCAGGTCTTAAAGTAGCATAAGTTTTATAAAATTTCCCTGAGAAATATCCATCAGATCTGAAAACCATGTGTGTTTGGTCCATTGTGGGACTTTTAGGATTACTGTGCACTGTTCTGGTGTGTTCTGGTTTATCACATGGCATCATTGGAACTGGGGGAAAGTGTAGGCAAAGGTCCCTGACCATTTTATTGATAGCATTCCTAGTGACCTTAACTGGTGGAAACTGAATGCGAAGCTTTGGTATTTCGCGTTCTCATGTGTTGCAAATAGATCCACTTGTGGCAATGACCCATTTTTGGAAGACACTTAGCAGGACTTCCCTTCTCAACTGTGGTAAATATTTGATTTACCGTCTTAATTTCTATGCAGGTAAGTACTTAATCAATAATAACTCAATCGGAAAGAAAAAGGCAGAGTCCGTGGTGTTAGAGTTCTAAGGGGTTTTATTCCTTAAAAAGGAATGGTCAAGACCTGGATATCATGTTCCTGCAACCACAGGGGTTCAGGAAGGGATAGAGCAATATTTTATTGACAATACATAGCTTATATACTTAAATCACATCATAGACACCAATATAGTAGGCGTAACAGCTGAGAGAAGACAAGATAACAGCATCCACGTGTTAGTAATACGTAATCAGAAGGCGTGAACTAGGCGTGAACTAGAGGTGTGTGCTAGAAACGTCGTAGGTAGGTGTCACAAGTGGGTGGCACAAAGCAGAAATGTTGCAATGTCAGCAGAAATCTGAGGCTTGGATGCGCGCGCAGCTGCATGACGTGTGATTGACGTGAAACCAGAGGGTGCAGGGGGTCTTGACATTTACACTGGCGGAAAGAGACAGAAGTCTGGCATGTCAGATCAACTCGTACTTCTATCATATCTGATATCTGATGTTTGGAAACCATATTATCTAAACGGAAAAAAAGGTCTCTGGGGCAGAAGCTATTCTATACTGACTGTGAGTGCGTGTATAAGCGCCTAAGTGTCTACATGAGAATGCGGGGGGCATGGGCCTTCCATGGTAACAGGGGCTATGAATTACTTGCACAGAGACAGTGAGGCCGGGCCCTTCGCTCTGCAGCTGGGAGGATGTTTATTTAAACTAGTAGGCAGGAATTTATTTTCGAGGAGCGGAACAGATAATTCGAAGGTTGAAGTCAGTCTTGGCAGGCAGCAGGCCGAGCTAAGCGCCGGGAGCCGCACAGAAAGTAAGTCAGAGGTCACGGGTACAGAGACAGCCTGGGCTGAGGCTTTCAGAGTCAGAAGGCAGGAGAAAAGGCTCGATGGCAGAATTCGGGGCCTACTTTGCCAGAGCTGAAAAACGTGTAAAGTACACCACAAAAAGACGTTGGCATAGCATACTTAGGAACGGACTATTCAACCCATTCAGGGTGGGTCTGAAAGAGGACATGTTAACGTTGGACGCAAATGTATTTGCGTCTTCATAGCTGGCACAGGAGGGAAGTTACATGCACTTTAAGCTGGTACATGGAAACGGTGGGGTACACGCTAGGGAACACAACTTGACCATAAAATTTATATTTCCTCATTCCCTCCTTGTTCCCTACGGACCCTTCATGATATATCGATCCTCATGAATCGATCAGTTTGTTCTTGTAACATCATTTGCTCTTCTTTCTTCCTCTCACATTTTGAGAGAAAACTGGAATGTTCAATGCATGATGTGGCACACAGTCCACAAATCGCTGGCCCACACTGTAGGCACAGGCAGCAACTGAATACTAGGACTAGGCCAATGCCTAGGAAGGATAGGATCTTCCATCCCCAAGCAGTTAACGTTGTCCAGAACCAACCGGACCAAGTCCAGGTGCCTGGATTCTGATGTATCAGATTTGCAATTTTATGAAGACGTGTAATAGCTTTGTATACAGATGGCGCGTTTTCTGGGATGAAAACACAGCAACTTGACCCGATGACCTTACAAGCTCCGCCTCTGTCTGCCAAGATGACGTCAATAACAAGACGATTCTGAAGAACAACAACCCGCATGGCGGACTGCTCTTCTGTTAAGTTACCTAGGGCGGAGGCAGTTTCATTTACTACTGCTTCAAGTGTTCTAGTTAATCTGCGTATTAATTTACTATTTTGGACGGGGCCTGTGAAGAAAAAGAATCCTTTATTGAAATCTGTGTATTGCTCCCATGCCGTTTCAGTGTAGTCGACAATCGGGAGATCTCTTCGGAGTCTATTCTTTACTAGATTTGTATTTCTGTGATAATCAGGAGGGGCTAGAAAAACAGGTGGCAGAAGGAATGCAATGTAACAGGTACCATCCCAATCTGGAGGTAAGCGTATGTATGCGGTATGACCACAAACAAAATAGGAATGACGGGTAGCTCTAAAGGACGATTTGCCTTGATCACTGAATTCGACCACAGTAGTACATTTACTATGACCTAAGTGTACTGAACCTTTCTTACTGACACATAATTCACCAGTGACTGGTAATACTGACATAGCAGGGAGAACTGGTGCAGCTTCGGATTCAACAGTAAGAATCATAAGGTTAATTGTGTAATTACCTAATCCATATACTTCATTTTCTAGATCAGTTCCTATTCTAGTGGGGAGTCCCTTCTTATCAGGATAACAGACATTAAGCAGAACTAAGTTCAAGTTTCCCCAAACCCAGCTCCCTTTGAAAACAGCGATATCAGGATCTAAGGAATTAATTATTCTAAACCATGCACCACAGGAGCCATTGTGAGTGAACGGGTACGGAAAGAGGGGCAGAACTCCCTTGTATTTCTGGTAGGGAGGGAGTCGGCCACATATCCAGCAGTTTGTAGCATTATTAGTCTGATGGGAGTGATGTAACATAACAATGAATGTGTTGTTGCGCAGCGCAAGTCTGTAAGAAAGTTCGTGTGGAGGTAATTCACTAAAAGAATGTTCAGCAGTGACATTGTAAGCAGATTGTTCACGCTTGAAAATAGGGTAGTAGATAGGAAGCAGTATACTTGCAACAATAATCAGAAGACTTAGAAAAAACATAATCAATAATGTCACTATACAGTGACTGCGGAGTGATTTGCAATATGTACGTTTCTTGAGTTGTCTCTCTCTCTCTCTATCTCGATTCAGGGGATACATGTCAGAAACTATTTAACCGATTCACCTAGGGGAGGACTTAAACAATTAAACTGTCTGACTTGCTAGATCGGAGTTTCAGTTTATACTCCTCTTGGGGAGATTTCTCTCGTTCGGGAACTTTAAAGTCACTTGGCTCAATACAGTCTTTGGAGGGGGTGGACGAGTCTGGGTCTGGTTTCAGTTCGTTGCACTTTTTAATATGACTCGTATGTATCCACCCCTTTCTGCCTTCCACCTTTACTGCTGTCCTCGTAGTAAGAAGGACGGTCTTCGGCTCTTTCCAGCGGGGCTCCAGCGGACTTTTCCTGTCGAAGTTCCTAATCAGGACCAGATCTCCTGGACGGACATCATGCGGTTTTACATCAGTGTTGTCAGGGAAGGCTGCAGCAACCTGTGAACGACATGATTGGAGTGCAGACATCAAGGAGGCAAGGTAATCGGTCAGCATATTACAATCGACATCGGTAATTTTCTTAGGAATGGGCGTCCCCCACATATTCGGTGGTCTGCCAAAGACCACTTCATACGGGGATAGTCCTGATCTCGAGTGGGCGACCATCCTCATATAGAACAATGCAACTGGCAGGGCGACTATCCAGTCGACCCCTTTCTCTTTACATATTTTACTAAGGCGGGTCTTTAGTGTCTGGTTATGCCTCTCTGCAAGGCCTGCGGCTTCGGGATGTCGGACACAATGGAATCTCCACTGATATCCTAGCAGCAAGGAAACTTGTTTCATTAATTCGGATGAGAATGGCTGTCCGTTATCTGAGTACACGACACGAGGCAAGCCGTACCGTGGGAAGAATTCTCGAACCAGCTGCCTGGCAGTGGTCGGGGCAGTGTAATCTGGGACTGGATATGCTTCGGTCCAACGGGAAAGTGCACAAACAATTACGAGGACATATTTGAATCCTCGACAACGGTCCATCTGAATATAATCCATCTGGAGGACTTCAAAAGGGTGATCGGGAGGATGAAATCCACCTTGCTCTACGGGGACACTTTTTCCTGGATGAACTGACAACAGATCATGCAAGTACGCACTTTCTGTTTTGCTGCTGCTCGTAAGTGTTTATTGCACCAGAGATTCTGTAAACTGTCTAACATTGCTTTCTCTCCTAGATGTGCTGGACTATGTGCTGTATTGATTATGACTTGAACCATAGAGTCGGGGAGAAACCATGTAGATTTTCCCTTCGTCATCCAACCTTGATCTGTCTGGATCCCTCCTAGTTCAGTCCATTTCTTTATTTCATCTGTAGTAGCATGTGTCTGAATATCGATTACATCTAGTGCGGGATCCCTGACTGTCATACAATGTGTCGGTACTATTGTCTTTGTCACGTCAGTTGTCTGGGTGTGAGTCAGTGCTGTATGTTTTGCTGTCTGGTCTGCCAGGTCGTTACCCTGGGAAACAGAATCTGTAACTTTAGTATGTGCTTTACACTTCATGACGGATATGCCTGAAGGCAGATGTATTGCTTCTAACAGTGCTTGAATGAGGGGACCGTGTTGAATCTTGGCACCATGAGAGGTCAAGAAACCTCGTTCTTGCCATAACATTCCGAAGTCGTGTACAACTCCGAACGCATAACGGGAATCAGTGTATCTGTTGACATTTCTGTTCTTGGCTAGTATACAGGCTCGGGTCAGAGCAATGAGCTCCGCCGCTTGAGCAGACAGTGTGTCAATACGATGTGTTTCTTTAACTTCAGTTTCAGTGGTCACTGCATATGCGGCCACTAATTCTCCTGTACTTGTTCTCATGCATGAACCATCCACATAAAGTGTCAGGTCTGGATTTGTCAGTGGGACATCTATTAAGTCTCGTCGAGGCTTTGTTACTGCATTAATGATCTCTATACAATCATGCGGAGCTGGATCTGCCATAATTGTAGGTAACAATGTTGCGGGGTTCAGAATGCTGCAGCGTCTGATTTCTATGTGTGGCTGGAATAGCGTTAATTCATAACCTGTCAGTCGTTCTATAGTTAAGTGCTGAGTCTGGGTTCTGTTTAAAAGAACCTCTACAGAATGTGGAACTTGTACTGTTAACTGATGTCCTAAAACAATTGAGTCGCTCTGTCTGATTGCTAATGCTGTCGCTGCTACGGATTTCAAGCACGCAGGGAGTGCTTGGGCTACTGAATCCAATGTACTTGAAAAATAAGCGCAAGGCTTATGTGAACCTGCTTGATCTTGGGTGAGGACAGACAACGCTGTACCATCACGTTCTGTAACAAAAAGTGTAAAAGGTTTGCTGTAACATGGTGTCGCTAAAACTGGTGCTTGGCATAAGGCTTTCTTTAATTCTTCAAAGGCTTGTGTGTGTTCCTGAGTCCAAGGGAGGGCAATCGAAGTCGCTGCCTCCTGCGTTGTTAACTGAATGAGTGGTTTGGCTAGAAATGCATACTGAGGGATCCATTGTCTGCAGTATGAGGTGAGGCCTATAAAGGCCCGCACTTCCTTTTGTGTCTGGGGTTGTGGCATATTTACAATTAACTGAATGCGATCGGGAGTGAGCTGTCTCCCCACTTTGGACAGCAAGTGACCCAAGTATACAACTTTCTGAACACAGAATTGTAGCTTCGAAGGAGACACCTTGTGTCCCTTGTCGGCCAGAAAATGTAAAACTGTCAGTGATGCTTGTTCACATTCGGGCTCACTTCGTGCGGTGATCAGCAGATCATCGACGTATTGCAGTAAAGCGGTGTTAACTGGCATTTGAATACAATCTAGTTGTCTTTTCAGTGCTTGACTATAGATGCTGGGGCTTTCTGTGAATCCTTGAGGTGCGCGGGAAAATTTGAAACTTCGTCCATTTAAACTGAATCCGAAGAGGTATTGGCTCTCTGGGTCAATAGGTACACTAAAGAAGGCGTTCTTGAGATCAATTACAGTAAAGAACGTTGCTTCTGAATCAATAGCAGTCAATAGGGATGAGATGTCGGGGACCACAGGGTACTGTGGAACGATGCATTTATTCAGTTCTCTTAAATCAATCACCAGCCGATATACTGGCGGTGCATTGGGATCAGTACGTTTAAGAATCGGAATGATGGGTGAATTACAGATATTGGAGTCGGTCTCTACGACCACTCCTTGGGCAATGAGCTCTTCAATGATTTCCAGTAAAGCCACTACAGCATCGGGTGGTAACTTGTATTGTCTGATTCTGGGTAGAACAACACCTGGTTTGAGTGTAACACGGTATGGTGTGATATGCATACAGCCTACATCAGTTGGGCCTTGTGCCCACAAGTGATCTGGTACATTTTTCAATCTGACATCAAACTCTCGTAATACATAATGACCTTTGAAATCCCGCAGAAAGAGTCTAACTCCCTCCGGGGAACAGCATATCACTGCTCCTAGAGCCTTCAATGTTTTGATACCTAACAGATTTTCTGGACATGATTTCGTAAGTAACAGGTCTGTAACACGTGATAACGGACCCACAGCCAGGGGAACGGGTTCTGATACCTCATTTACAATAGGCTGTCCTGAAAAACCAAGGGAAACATTCTGTGAGCCTGAGAGGGGTGCCCCTGGGACTTCATTATGGCTGATTGTTGTGCGGCTTGCCCCTGTGTCAATTAAAAACTTTCTGTCTTTTCCCAATACTTGACTGTGTACATAAGGACCCTCTTGATCTACAGGAATTTCAATAAGAGGCAAGCCAAATTCCCTCTCTAGGCTGTTTCATGTGTATCGTTGGTAATCGGGGTAAGCAGATTGGGCATACTGGTACATCTGTTGTGAAACTTGCTGAGTCGCGGCAATGGGCTGTGGCTGTGATACCGCTACTGTCTGTGCTGCATGTGGTGAAGCATGCATAGGCTGTGTATTCTGTGAAGTCTGTTGCTGGGCCTGATCTTGTCTTGGTGGATGCGGTCTTTCCTTAGTTTTTCCTGTTGCTATGTTATGTTTCAGAACTGGACATTCGTGTACGTAGTGACCTGGCTGCTTGCAATAGTTGCATGTCCCTTTAACGGGAGCTGCGGCGTGACCTGTCTGGGTCGTACCCTTTCTCTGGCCGTCGGCTGGAACTGATTGGGCCACTAACATTTTCATTTTCGTGTCTTTCATACGTTTCTGTTCATGATCCTGTTCTTCTCTAATTCTGTTCTGATGGTATTGTAACATTTGTAACATCTGTGATGGCGTATTTGCTTGCCATGTACTCTCGACCTTGTATACACGGTTTTTAACTGCTAACAGGGAATTCTCCACTAATTTTGATACAAAAAGATGCGGGTACGACTCGCTACTTGGTTTAAGACCACTATTAATAATAAAACATTTCTCGAATCTTGAATAGAAGTCACTAGTATCTTCATCTGGTTTCTGTTTACAGGCCGAAATTGCGTCCCAATCTTCCTTTCTAGTTGTCAGTAATCTTGGCAGAACCTGTACTATCAAACCTGGTAATGCTTTAGTTTTCTCCCCAAGGCCTAGCCCTGGGATACGTTTTTCCTCCTCGTCCTCTATTTCTGCCCATACAATCTTTTTTTCTCCCACCTCCCATTCTTTTTCCTTGAGTTTCTCGTAGATGCCCGTGGGCAGCAGTACCTTTAACATTTTCATGATATCTTCATATGTGTAATCCCCCATCAGTAACATGTCTTTAAGTTCTCTGTGAAAACCTGCAGGGTCTTTATCATGACACGGTACTAGTTTCTTCATTTCTAACAGTTCTAACTTGGTCAGAGGCGTGTGTACATACACACGTTTCAAGTTATGATCGGCACCCATAACTGGATGCACTTCTCGTAAGGGGTTCTGACTTTCAATGCCATGCAGACGCTCCATATGATACATTTTCCTTTCTGGGGGCGGAGCGGGTACGTATTCGGAGCTTACGAAAGTGTTATATCTATGTCGTTGTTCTAGAATTATTTGTATTAACTTGGTACTTAGACCTCTCCATCTATCCATGAGTAGTGCTTCTAATGTATCGTGTAAGGGACCTGGATCGGAGTGTTGGTTTCTGTATAACGTGAGGAGGTGCTGAATCATGTATACACCTGCTAATTTCTGCTCGTCTGGGGAAAGGTTCAGAAATGTCTGCGCTACTGTGTCATCATTGTATATGTTCGGATTGTCAGCCCATAATACTGCTGACCGGGCTAGTTCTTGTTCATCCATAGAATTGAGTACGTGGTACCCTATTCGGTCTCGAAGCCTTTTATCAGTCTCTTGGAACTGATGTTCAGGGGAATTCGGTTTGGTTATGCCAGAGAGAAAAACTCTCTTGCTTTCTGGACGAATGCCTTTCCTAAGGTAAGACCCCTTACCTACATACGCTATCGTATCTGTAGTCTTTTCTGGTTCTTCAGGTTCTTCCTCCTCCTCGGAGGAAGCTTTTTCTTTCTCTTTTTCGTGTATTTCTATCACTGCTTTTCTTATTCTCTTGTACATACTGGCTATGCAACCCCCTTTATCATGTTTTCCTTCAGATATATTTTGACCCCACTTGTTGAGTGCCTCCATTTCATCCTGTTCTGTCTCAGGCCTGTCTCGTTCTCTTATTAGGCAATTTATAAAAAAACGTAGTATATATGCTTGAGTGTCAACTTTCTGATGCGCCATGGCATCCTTAATACTTTCAGGGTCTTTCCCAGTCTGAACAAAGTGATATATTCTATCTAGGTGCTCTTTCATTCCTGAGAATAACAGTAGGTAATCTGCAGCATGTCGTAAGCGTAGTGATGCCATCATCATTCTATCGTCTTTGCCGGGTACTGGATCATATCTGCAAACTGCAAGCGGTTCTTTGAGTATGTCGAACGGGGTGATTTGAACGTGAAAGGATTCTGCATATCCCTAAGGTGTAATCTGTGTGTTGATGGCGGGGTCCGAAGACCCCCTATCGCACCTCCTGAGGCGGAAGCTTGGACATTATCTCTCTGTGGAGTCTGTATCTGTACTTGAACTTGTCTTTTAGTAGGATCAGGTAGAAGCGGTTTCGGTATATCAATTTTAGGTGCGGGAAGTGGTGGAGGTGGAGGAACGACAGGCTGTCGAACGGGGAAACCTGGTTGCAGTTGTGGCGGAATATGGTCTGGAGGCGGATTGCCAGCTCCGTCACCGTCAGTAGGCGGGACGCGGACAGGCAGATTGGTGTAAGCGGGTGCTACATCCTCTAGATAGGAATTCAGGAATATGTCTTTAGTGGTCCTGTGAGTTACTTTAGTGGGAACCAATGGTGGCGGCAGATTTTTCGGTATTTCTGAAGTGGTCTCAGGTGAACCCTCGGCCACGAGATACATGCCATTTACGAGATTGTTTCGTGCGCGGTCTATTTGTTCTGATTTTACTCGGATCCCTTCAGTAACTAATTCGTTTTCTTGGGCTTTATCTGATTCTTTAAGTCTGTCTTCTCTACGGAGTGCCTTTTCAGCACGCTTATGCGATTCCTTACGCCAAAACTCTATGGCATCTTTCTGAGATTGTCTGGCTTTCTTTTTCCATAGTGCTTCCTCTACCTTCATGATGCACTCGGCATCCCATGTTCCGGTAACAGGCCATCTGTGTCTCTCGTCTAGATGCTTAGTATAATCGGCCCATAAATCTAGATACAATATTGTATCTAAGCCATGCTTGTGGTACATAAAATTTCCAGGAGTGTCCCTAGGGGGGATAGGAATGTCTTCCTCTAGTATCCCTTTCCTAGTTCCTATCTGCTTTAACTTGTTGAAAAACGGCATCTTGTTTACTTAATACTGAATGCTCAATCCTTGCTACTTAATACTGAATACAGCTAGTTACACAAGAACACGATAATGCACATTAAAAACAGTCACACTCATACCACGACATTAATCACATGAAAGACATTTGAGACATATATGACTACCCCCCTATACTGGATGTACTGCTAAACAGCACAGATACACTGCTAGGAACAGTGCAAGAACTTGAAATAACTGATATACTGCTAAACAGTACAGATACACTGTCTAAAACAGTGCAGACCGGACTTGTGTACCCAAACCCGTCTAGATACGTCCCAGCAATGGTACTCACCGGGAAGCACGGAAACAGAAGGCCTCGGAAAACTCGACTGGACTGGACCGGACTCGACCCGACTCGACACGTGGATACTTCGGAAACTGGTGGGCCTCTTGACACCTCGGACCTTGCTTCTTTCGGCTAGGCTCTGGTCGGGATCCTCCGCACTCCTCACCGCCTCGTCTGGGTGCTGATTGCAGTCTTCGTCACCTCCGTGGGCCAGAGGGAGATACAGTAAATCCTGCCGGTACGCGTAGTTTCCGTCTAACTGATGGCAGGGGACAGAGTTTGCAACGCACCAACCGGCGCGTGGGGTGGGGGAGGGGTCCCTGTTCGGGCGCCAAAATAATGTGGTAAATATTTGATTTACCGTCTTAATTTCTATGCAGGTAAGCACTTAATCAATAATAACTCAATCGGAAAGAAAAAGGCAGAGTCCGTGGTGTTAGAGTTCTAAGGGGTTTTATTCCTTAAAAAGGAATGGTCAAGACCTGGATATCATGTTCCTGCAACCACAGGGGTTCAGGAAGGGATAGAGCAATATTTTATTGACAATACATAGCTTATATACTTAAATCACATCATAGACACCAATATAGTAGGCGTAACAGCTGAGAGAAGACAAGATAACAGCATCCACGTGTTAGTAATACGTAATCAGAAGGCGTGAACTAGGCGTGAACTAGAGGTGTGTGCTAGAAACGTCGTAGGTAGGTGTCACAAGTGGGTGGCACAAAGCAGAAATGTTGCAATGTCAGCAGAAATCTGAGGCTTGGATGCGCGCGCAGCTGCATGACGTGTGATTGACGTGAAACCAGAGGGTGCAGGGGGTCTTGACATTTACACTGGCGGAAAGAGACAGAAGTCTGGCATGTCAGATCAACTCGTACTTCTATCATATCTGATATCTGATGTTTGGAAACCATATTATCTAAACGGAAAAAAAGGTCTCTGGGGCAGAAGCTATTCTATACTGACTGTGAGTGCGTGTATAAGCGCCTAAGTGTCTACATGAGAATGCGGGGGGCATGGGCCTTCCATGGTAACAGGGGCTATGAATTACTTGCACAGAGACAGTGAGGCCGGGCCCTTCGCTCTGCAGCTGGGAGGATGTTTATTTAAACTAGTAGGCAGGAATGTATTTTCGAGGAGCGGAACAGATAATTCGAAGGTTGAAGTCAGTCTTGGCAGACAGCAGGCCGAGCTAAGCGCCGGGAGCCGCACAGAAAGTAAGTCAGAGGTCACGGGTAAAGAGACAGCCTGGGCTGAGGCTTTCAGAGTCAGAAGCCAGGAGAAAAGGCTCGATGGCAGAATTCGGGGCCTACTTTGCCAGAGCTGAAAAACGTGTAAAGTACACCACAAAAAGACGTTGGCATAGCATACTTAGGAACGGACTATTCAACCCATTCAGGGTGGGTCTGAAAGAGGACATGTTAACGTTGGACGCAAATGTATTTGCGTCTTCATAGCTGGCACAGGAGGGAAGTTACATGCACTTTAAGCTGGTACATGGAAACGGTGGGGTACACGCTAGGGAACACAACTTGACCATAAAATGTATATTTCCTCACAACTACCATACACGCGTGTTGTTTGAGAGTCTGCTTAGCCTGTTTGCTTGTGTGTTTAGTTCCCCAGGTGGGTTGATGTATTCAAGTGATTTCCGGTTTTCTGTTGCATATTTCCTGGGATCGTCTTGACAAAGTGTGTGTTCAGGTAGAACACCGCATTTGTGTAGTCTTTCTGGACGAGTACTGTTCTTCCCCTCTGGTGCTTTTAAAAGGTATTTAGTGCTAGAAGCACTGTCTTCAGTTCCAATATATTTATGTGCTGTATTGCTTCAGCATGGTTCCATAGTTGTCGGATCCTTAGGTTGAGCATGTGTGCACCCCACCCTGTGTGGGATGAGTCTGTTGTGATGGTCTTTAAAGGAGGTGGTGTCGGTGAAAGGCCGCACCACCTTGATTTTCCTTTGGTTTAACCATCAAATTTCATTCTGAACCTTGTCTGTAACAACCTCTAGATCATCCCAACACTCGGTTGCTTGTGACTATAGCTGAAGCCACTCCTGTAGTGTAGTCTCAGGTGTGGTGTAGGGGGGGGGATTCATGAGGCCTTCAAGCCCATCGTTTTCTCCTCTTCGCTCACTGTCAGACGTCAGCCTTTCTGCTAGAGGTGACTTTACTCAATCATTGTTTCATTCGCTTGTCTACTGGGACGGCCCTGGTCGTCTACGAGGCTAGGGTCGCTTCCAGGAATGTCTTCTGTCTTTTTTGGTGTAGTTGAAGATTTTCCAAAGGTTTTTGCAGCATATTTTGGGATACACCAGTGCATTACACAATGTCCATGAGATGCCTAGCCAGCCTGCACCCGGCGGAAACGGTCACCCAAATACCACATTCACATTGAACATCCTACAGTTGTCCAGCCTGGGCGTGCCAGCCCACCGGACGCTATAGCACAACATGCTACTCGACAAGGCGCTAATCACTATGCCATGGGCGGGGGCAAAAACAAGAGAACTCCGCAACGCCCAGGTAGAGCTCCCTCCTGACATCTTTGAAATTCAGTCAGTCAATCATCTCCCTCAGCCTACCGTTCATATGGAGCTTAGTACCTCACTGGGGAATCCAGTCTGCCATCCAGTACACAATTAACGTCTACCGCCCACACTACGCCCCACATACGGGAGCAATTCCCACTCCATCGTAACAAAGAACTCCCCATCGTCTTTATTCAGTGCATATACATAACCTGCACAGTTGGAATGAAACCTTTGGTGCCATCCATTTCGAAACCCCGCGGACGTAGCTTGAGTAAGTGGAGAACAGTTGGAACCTCAATTACTTCTGCAATTTCTGCACCTCCCCATCCAGCAAGTGAGCCTTTTATAACAGTACTCTATGTATACCCAACAGTCGTAAATATGCATTCACTCTATAGCGCTTACCGGAAGTGTTCCATGTGATCATACACATTTGTTTAGATATTACAGCAAGCAATCTACAAACCAACCACCAGACCAGGATGGCCCCCTCCACCCCAGCGCAGGCAGCCACAGACATCCCGTTCCTCCTACACACCTCAAATGTGTGCACCATGCATCAACATTCTGCATAACCCAAACATGAACTCCCCACCCCTGGTAATACTTACCAACTCAGACCGTCTCTCCCCACCCATAGCTGAACCCCTCCCTGAACACGTTAGGTTAGATGTGTGCGACTACCATAGCATACTATGTAGATACACGCCTCCTAGAAGATTTTTGATGGAGAATAATCTGACTCTTTTAGATGCGAGGTAGTAAGCCTTTCCACTAAAATATATCAACATTTCTTCTTTTTAATTTATAGGTTCCAGCCGGGAACAAGAAAGTATTGACGAGGCAATAATGGAGCTTGCAAGCGGAGTAAATGGAGTTGAATCTTAAGAAAAAACTTCTTGCTGGTACAGCATTATAGAAGAGCTATCTATGTGGAGTTATCTGAAAAAAAGAGCGTATTTGTGTTCTATAGTCCTGTAACTTAAAGAATACGAATTGTCAAAAGTGAAAAGATACGTTAGAAAAACATTTGTTTGATTGCCATACATTCTTGACATTAAATTCTCCCTAATTATTTTCTATACTTTTTTTATGCATAAAGTAAACAGTGCAACCAAAAGTGTTGTATGAAGAAATAAACAACAAAATGAACAAAACTTTAATTTCAAAATAACCATTTATTATGCATTATCTTATTGTCCACTTCTGGGAGAGTAGGGTGGGGATAATGTTAGCCTCCGTGTCTTTAATGAAATCCAGATTCTCTTTTCCTATTACTAGGAGAATCACAATTTCATTGCAAGACCGGAGGCTACCATTATGCATGTCAGTAGTCATGTAACACTACATCAGACATATGTTTGATAGGTTTACAATAGTGTTTAGCGTAGGTGTTGGAATTGGACCAATCAGCAGGATTAAGGATTTCATCTAGTTTACCCCCTTTCCAAAAGGATTCACTAACCATAGCACCCCTAATTGAGTGAGCTTGAAATCTTTTAAGGTCCACACCAGCTGATTGCATTGCATATTTAGCCTATATTGCTATAGAAGCTGATGTAATGGTTTTAAAGGGTTTAACCCCGTGGCCGCTGCAGTAATTCCGTCGCAGCGCTGGGGGTGGGGGCGGGGTTCACGCGACGCCGCCATGCTTGTGACAGAACCACACGTGGTTCAGTCACGACTCTGCCCACTCACTAATTCGCCCGCACAGGCGGGGAATTAGTGCCGCGTGGGTGGAGCGGCCGCGGCATGACGGAACCACGCCGTCATGAGCACACACCACTCGTGGCTCATGACGGCGTGGCGTGGTTCCGTCACAAGCATGGAATTGGTTAACAAAGGAGATAAATAATTGGTTAACACCAGGAGTACGATGTTCTCTCATTCTTGCATCATGTTCTTTCATACAATCCCTAAGGTAAACCCTGTTGGGTTCCTGCTCTTCCAGCACGCAGCTCTTTGGATCACTGGGGCAGTGCACTGCTTCTACTCCCGCTTCAGACCGCGTTTCTAGCCCCCATGGTTCACCCCTGGACTGCCCTCACCTCTAGACATCAGTTTTTCTTTTCTTTCTTAACTATATTGCTTACTTATTAATGGCTTTATTTTAAAAAGGGTTTTCTTTTACTGCCTTATTCATGTGCAGCCTTTAGCCCTTAGCCTCCCACCACTTCCCGCCACTGCTGCCCCCACGGCCCCTCCGTTCGTTCTCTTTCCGGCTCCCACCTCTCAGGTACCCCACCCTCTACTTAATGGAGGCCGCTGCACGGCCGCGCCAAAGGCAAGACCCTCTACGCTCGTCAGCGACCAGCACCAGGGACCATGGCTATACGACCTTCCACCAGCTACAACCCGGCTGCCCTCCTCGCACTCAACCCTGGTAGAAACAACTGCCCGCTGTTGACGCCGAACACCACCCACGGCCAATCCTCCTGACAACACTACCAACATTCCTTCACCAGCCACAGCACCCCCACAACTCCGGGCCCGTACCAAAGAAGCCCTGAAATGCATCCTCCTCAATGTGCGCTCCCTGCACAGACACGCCGTGGAGATCTGGGACCTCCTAGACACCCTCTTACCAGATGTCACCTTCACAGAAACCTGGAAAAACGCTGCCTCTGCCCTGACATCGCCATTTCCGACGGCTACAAGATCCAGAGGCAGAACCACCCCCACTGCCCAGGAGGAGGACTCACCTTAGCACACAAGAGATTCCTCCGACTCTACATCACCAGCACGAGCAACTCCCTTTCTAACACCTCCGCCTCCACTTCCAGATCCAGACCAGCCCGAGAACCACGATGTGCGGCACCCTTGCTTACTGATCCCACCCTCGGCCGCGCGCTCCTTTCACCACCGCCATTGTGGACCTCATCGCACCCCACGCCATCACCTCCACAGACTACATACTCATAGGATACCTGAACTTCCACCTCGACAACCGCAGCGACTCCAACTCCACCACCATCCTGGACAACCTCGCAAACCTCGGACTGAAGCAGCTCATCACCACCCCCACCCACAAGGGTGAACACACCCTCAACTCCATCTTCGCAGGAGGGAGAAAAATCCACTGCAGCCACACCTTGCAGCCCCTACGGACAGATCACCACTGCGTACATGTTAGAACTGGGGGTCCCTAGTTGGCAGAGGTAAGTACCTTAGACCAAGTAGGGACCCTTGCTTCTAGTCAGGGTGAAGGAATACACACAGTAGATAACCTCCGCTCTCCCTCTAGGTAGCTTGGCGCGAGCAGGCAGGCTAATCCCCAAGGCAATGTGTATAATAATTGCACTCAACACAACAATAATCCCCAATCCACCACAAACTGAGACCACACAGGTAAGTATATTTTTATAAAAATATATAACTTTATCTAGTTTCAGCAAGGTAAATCAAGCAGTTGCACGATAATCACTTCATTATTAAAATGATGCACTTAATCTTAATGGTGGTACGTAGCTTCAGGAAGTTGTCATGTAAAAACAAATGTCTCAAGTCTCTTCAAATCGGTATTAAACCTAATGCCACTGATTTATAATAGCTACGCTCTAAAAACGAGCAGTCCAAACAATGCCAGCGTTTAAAAGATATGCCAGTGTTATTGGGTTGACAATGCTCTTCAAATGAGCAAAGAAACAATACCAGCGTTAAAACAACTATGCCCCAATGGTCCCCTGGCTTCAGGGACCACAAGCGCTTCAAGCGCGTCTCACCCGGTATCCTGAGGGAGGGGGACTTCTTTCCCCGTGCTCGCGGTGACGCGGGTCCCCCAGGGGCACCTCGCGGGGGAAGGCTCAGTATTGCTCCCGCCCGGCCGGTCTCAGAACGCTCTCCGCCCGCTCTGGATCCTTCAGAGAGTAGCGGGGAGCAGAGGCGGCAGGCCAGGGGCTGGAGCACTTGCGGAGATCCCTCAGCGAGGTCAGGTCACTTCCTCCCGGGCCCGGCGGTGATCGCGGTGATTCTTCGGCTCCTTCAGCCGCCTCAGCGAAGGCAGCCAATCCCCTCGCGGCTCCTCAGGCGAGCCTCCACAGCACCCGGGAGTCAGCCAATGGCAGTGCGGCTCCCGGGCAAGTAAACAATGACGCTCCGCGACTTCGGCCAATCACGGCCCACCTCGCCGATGACGCTACGCCGCACGGGCCAATCCCGTCACGGCGTTAGTGAGGGGGCTCGGCTCCCTCCACCAATGGGAGCGCGGCGGCTTCGTTCTCCGCCGTTTGAGCTCCGATCGGGATGGCGCTTCACACAGAGGTTCTCTGGCCCCGGGCAGCGGCGGTGATACGGCCAGCAATTGTTTTTCAGCGCTCCTCGCGCTGCAGAGGCTCACAGGTCTCCGGTCTGCCCCGCACACGTGTCGATGAACACGTCGACCTTGGCAATGCAGCAGGCTGGGTCAGCGCGGCGCTCTCAAGCAGTAGAGAGCAGCCAATGCGCTAAACAGGCAAACCACACGGTTTCACGATCTCCTCGCCACACAGCAGCTTCAGGGGGGGCACAGCAGATTCTTGTAGCCTTGGGCAACCTTTATGTTCCTGGGTTGCAGACAGGGAGCCAGCTCTTCTCAGGCCCTTGGAGATTCAAGCTGTAGACACAGCATACAGCAAAGTCTTTTTAGTTCAAACAGGCAGGGTCACAGCACACAGCAAAGTCCCTTTTCTTCTCCTCTCCTTCAGTTGGACAGCAGGATAGGTCAGCCCTTAAAGCATACAGCAAGGCAATCTTCCATCAGCTCCTTCAGCAGTCCTTCTTCTGGCAGAGGTTCCTCTTGATTGTAGAATTTTCGAATCTAATCTTCTGTAGTAAGGGGTCCTTCCCTTATACCCCTGAACGCCTTTGAAGTCCTTTGTGCAAGGGGATCCTTGGCTCTGGAATGTTTCTGGTGTTCTTCTTCCTGACAGCCTCAGGGCCAGAGGTGACAGTGGGCCGGCAGGGGAGTTAGCCAGCACGGTGGTCAGGCAGGCACAGCCCAGCACTATCAGGCGCTTCTCTCTCCCCTTCCCCGGGCAACAGATGTCGCCTTTCACCCCTGGGCTGACTCCAACCCCCTCCGGGGCCCTGCAGCTCCTGTCACGCAGGCATTCCACACACACAGGCCCAAGCACACAGAAAGGTTTATACAAAAGAACAGCCACTTTCTAAAAGTGCTATTCTCAACCCCAGGATCCAAAAACAACCTTCACTAAAAGATGTGTCATTTAATTCTGAGTTCAGGGATATCTTTCAGTGATGTTCCATCTTGTTCCTATAGGGAGATAGGCTGGGGTCCAATGGGACCAGCCTCCCCATGTTACCCTAGGGAGCCTTACAGCCCTACAGCAGTGAGCACACAAAGTGGCTGCTGCTCTCCACCAGAGCATGTTACCTGCACTAGTACATGCTCTACCCTATCCATACACTACACCCTGCCCAGGGGGGTACCTGGAGCCTTCCATAGGGGTGGCTGATGTGCACAGACAGGGGAGGGTTCAGCCCAGCCAGTGGGGACACTGGCCAGGCGGACATGGCAGTCCACTGACTGCACACAGGCCCTGCGCTGGCAGGCCTGAGACACCATTTTAGAGCTACTCATGTGTGTGGCGCAATCTGCGCTGCAGGCCCACTAGTAGCATCTGTCATCACCAGCCCTGGCACACACAGTGCACTTTACTAGGGACTTCATGGTGATACAAATATGCCAATCAGGTATATTCAATCAATATGACAATTTACAGAGGGAGCACTTACCCTCTGACACTGTTCAGCAGTGGCAGAGGGTCCAAAGCATCTAAACCAGCAAAAACGAAATCCAGCACAGCATCAAAAAATACATGAGTCAGAGGCAAAAAGATGGGGGAATAACCACGCCAAGGATGTCAGGTCTAACACGTGTCCCCTCCAGCTGAAAGTGGGGAGAACTACCCAACCTCTTGGGAGTCCTCATCACTAAGGCGGAAGAATCTGGACAGACCGTCAGCATTGGCGTGTTCTGTACCAGGGCGGTGCTCCACCGTGAAGTCCATCCCCTGTAGGGAAATGGACCACCTCAACAGTTTTGGATTCTCGCCCCTCATATGCATTAACCATCTGAGGGGCCTGTGGTCGGTCTGGACACGGAAGTGAGTCCCAAACAGGTAGGGCCTCAGCTTCTTCAGAGCCCAGACCACAGCGAAAGCTTCCCTTTCGATTGCACTCCATCTCTGTTCCCTGGGGAGTAGCCTCCTACTAATGAAAGCCACCGGTTGGTCTTCACCCTCCTCATTGATCTGTGAGAGTACTGCTCCCACGCCTTGCTCTGAAGCGTCAGTTTGCACAATGAACTCACTTGAAAAGTCAGGTGCCTTAAGCACCGGTGCTGTGCATATGGCAGTTTTGAGGGTGTCAAAAGCAGTTTGACAGGCCTCAGTCCAATTCACTTTTCTGGGCTGATTTCTAGATGTCAGCTCTGTCAAAGGGGCCACAATGGTGCCATAACCCTTTACAAACCGTCTGTAATACCCGGTGAGACCTAAAAAGGCTCTCACCTCAGTCTGGGTCTTGGGGGGTTCCCAAGCCAGAATGGTCTCAATCTTCGCCTGTAGGGGTGCCACCTGGCCGCTCCCCACCTGGTGTCCCAAGTACACCACAGATCCCTGCCCTATCTGGCACTTACTGGCCTTGATAGTGAGGCCTGCCTTCTGCAGAGCCTTCAACACTGCGCAGAGGTGTTGCAAGTGTTCCTCCCATGTGGAGCTGAACACAGCAATGTCATCCAGGTATGCTGCGCTGAATTCCTCCAGCCCTGCTAATACCTGGTTGACCAGTCTCTGGAATGTGGCCGGGGCATTTTTCATCCCAAAGGGCATGACACGAAACTGGAAGTGCCCCTCGGGTGTTGAAAATGCTGATCTTTCTTTGGCCCCCTCAGTTAAGGCAATCTGCCAGTAACCTGAAGTCAAATCAAAAGTGCTCAGGTACCGGGCAGCTCCCAACCGATCCACCAGCTCATCAGCTCTGGGAATGGGGTGCGCGTCAGTCTTGGTGACCGCATTGAGCCCGCGGTAGTCCACACAGAAACGGAGTTCTGGGGGGCCACCAGGTGTAGCAGCTTTCTTAGGCACTAAGACCACTGGGCTAGCCCAGGGGCTGCTGGAGGGCTCAATTACCCCTAGCGCTAACATCTTAGAAACCTCTTCTTTGATGCTAGCCCTGACCTTGTCAGCCACTCTGTAAAACTTCTGTTTCACAGGCAGGTTGTCACCGGTGTCCACATCGTGGATGCACCACTTGGTGACACCTGGGGTCAGGGAGAACAGGGGGGCGAACTGACCCAAGACTTGGCGACAGTCCTTCTGCTGCTCTGGGGTCAGGGTGGGTGAGAGTATCACACCATCCACTGACCCATCCTGCTCCTTGACTGCCAGGAGGTCAGGGAGAGGATCACTATCCTCCTCCCCTCCAGCATCTGTAGCCATGAGCATAGTCACTTCAGTCCTCTCAAAGTGGGGTTTGAGGCGGTTCACATGTAGCACTCTCAGGGGTTGCCTGGGAGTCTTCAGGTTAACCAAATAGGTAACCTCGCTCTTGCGCTCCACCACCTCGTAGGGCCCAGACCACTTGTCACGGAGCGCACAAGGCTCCACAGGCGCCATCACCCACACTTTCTGTCCAGGTTGGAACTCCATTAGAGAGGTGTTCTGGTCATACCACCTCTTCATTTCCTCCTGGCTAGCCTCCAGGTTCTCTTGAGCGAGCTTCCTGAAGCGCTTGGTCTGGTTGCGAATGGCCAGCACATAGCTGAACACATCCTGAGGGGTTTTCCCACGGGATTTCTCCCACCCCTCCTTCACCAGAGTAAGAGGCCCTCGGACAGGGTGGCCATACAGCAACTCAAAGGGACTGAACCCTAAGGATTTCTGAGGCACCTCCCTGTAGGCAAACAACAGGCATGGCAACAAGACATCTCATTTCCGCCTCATGGGCTCTTCCAGGCCCATGATCATGCCCTTCAAGGTGCGGTTGAATCTCTCAACCAAACCATTTCCTTGAGGGTGGTAAGGAGTGGTGAATTTGTATGTCACCCCACACTCCGCCCACAGGGACTTCATATACCTAGAAATGAAGTTTGTCCCCCTGTCCGAGACCACCTCCCTTGGAAATCCCACACGGGAAAAGATCCCCATCAGGGCACGGCCCACCACGGGGGCTGTGACCGTCTTGAGCGGGATGGCTTCCGGGTACCGAGTGGCATGGTCCACCAAGACCAGGATAAACCTGTTGCCTAGGGCTGTCTTGGGATCCAGGGGCCCCACAATGTCAATGCCCACCCGCTCAAAAGGGGTGCTCACCACGGGAAAGGGTTGGAGGGGTGCCACGCACTTCCCTCCACTCTTGCCACTGGCCTGACAAGTCTGACAAGACTTACAAAAGGCAGCGACGTGCTTCTTCATCTGGGGCCAGTAGAAATGGGTGACAAGCCTGTGATAGGTCTTGTCTTGCCCCAGATGTCCTGCGAGAGGCACGTCATGAGCCAGACCCAGTAGGAAGTTCCTGAAGCGCTCGGGCACTACCAGCACTCGGGCTGCACCGGGCTCAGCGAACTTAGGCTCACTATAAAGTAAGTCATCCTCCCAGTAGATCAAATGCTCCTTGGACCCCAGGCCTGCGGCCTGGTCGGCAGCCTGCTGCCGCACACCAACGAGAGAAGGGCACTCCTTCTGAGCCTGGCAGAATTCCTCCCTGGAGGGACCACCTTCTTGCTGCCACTGGGACAGCTCAGGCAATTCCCCTAGTTCGGCCACCTGCTCCCCTGTAGGTTCCAGGGCATCCCCCTCTGGGTCTGCCTCCTCCTGGACCGTGGGAACAGTGGGGGCCGGTTTCCCGCGCCCTCTACCCCCTCTTCTCTTGGCAGGTTCCTGGGCCTTTGTTCCAGGCTCCAGCTCTGCTAGACCGCCCTCTCTGGCTGTCATGGCCCGGGTGGACACACAGATCCACGCAGGCAAACCCAACATCTCCAAGTGAGTCCTGTGCTCTACATCTTTCCATGGAGAGCTCTCCAGGTCATTACCTAATAGACAATCTACAGGCAAGGCATCACTTACAACAACTTCCAATGTACCGGAGACTCCTCCCCACTCAAATGGAACACGCGCCAACTTGCAGTAGCGCACTGAACTGTCAGCTGCCACCACAGGACGGAGTACATTGGGAATGATCTGCTCTTCAGACACCCATCAACACCTGACAGATGTCACACTGGCCCCGGTGTCTCTCAGAGCGTCTATCTCCTTTCCATTGATGGTCACCTTCTGCCCATATTTCTTAGTGTTTAAGGGCAGCAAGGCTTCCTGGGCCATCTCTTGGTCTCCTAAGGAGACAAGGGTCATCACTGCTAACCCCTCCTCCCCACTAGAAATCAAATCCCCTCCCAAAGCTACACTGGCTAACGCCGGTGCTGGAGCACCAATGGGTGCTGGAGGTTTCTTTGGACATTTGGGGGCAATGTGCCCCACCTCCCCACATGTAAAGCAGGTAGGCGGGGGCCTGTTGTCCTGCTTGCCCTTACGGGGCCAGGACTTCTTAGACTTGAGGGGTTGAGACACCTTCTCCTGGGAACCAGTTTGGGGCCCTTTAGAAGACTCCTTTTGATTACCCGTGTCCCCCCCACTCTTCTGCTGGGGACCCTGTCCACCCTTGGCTGGGGTACTTACCACCCCCTTGTGGACCCTGGTGCTAGTCCACCGGTCCGCCTCTTTAGCAAGCTCACTGGGATCAGTTAACTTGCTATCCAAAAGATGCTGGCGCAGCTCTGGGACACATAAACTACTTAAGTGCTCCCTACTAATCAAGTGACACAACCCCACATAATCAGTAACTTTGCTGCCCTTCATCCAACCTTCCAGTGCACGCGTGTACATACTCACACACTCCACCCAAGTACTTGAATCAAGCTTCTTGAAGTTCCTAAACTTCTGGCGGTACTGTTCTGCAGTGAGCCCATACCTGAGGCATAAAGCCTCCTTCATGGCGGAGTAGGATAAAGCATCCTCTGCATCTAAGGGTGCCAAAACATCCCTCCCAGAGGCCTCAAAATGCTTCCACAATCCTGCCCCCCAATTCCTCTCAGGCACTTCATTCATCTTTAGGGCTAGTTCATACCCTCTAAACCACGCATAAATATCCTCACCCCTCTGATAATTCTGTACCAGATCCTTTGGTATGTATACCTTACCCGCCTGTACTGGTTGTGCGCTGCCACCATTAGAACTGGACACCCTCTCTTTATATTTGATGTCCAACTCCTTCATGCTCCTCTCATGAGCCAATTGGAGCTTCTTCTCCTCCAAAGCGAGAGCATGCCTTCTCTCCTGCGCCGCTCTCTCCTGCGCCTCTCTCTCAACTTCCAGGCGCAGTTTCTTCTCATCGGCGTCCGCTCTGAGTTTCAAAAGCTCAATCTCATGAGCCCTAGCTCTCTGATTATCCTCCAGCTCCTCTGGAGAAATAACCCTACTGGAATGGTTGCTGCCAGCCTTAGATGCTGACCGCGCTGGCAAATCACTGAGCAAAACAACATTCTCCTGTGTGCCGTCCACTTCAGTAGCTTCTTCTGAGACAACATGTTTGGCCTCCCACCAGGCCCTCAGAGCTTTCTGTAGCTCTTCCTTGTTTGCGCTGCCCTTCACTGGGCATCCAAGCTGTTTGCAGAATTGCTTCAGGAGAACCTTTCTGTAGTTGTACAACTCCTGAATTGCGAATTCCACTTCCAATTCTACTCTCACGCTTGCCGCTTTCAAAGACATGATGTTTCCTAACCTTTTCAACAAAAAGGTTTCACCAAAAAAGAAAAAATCTTGCGCAACCTGTGCTGCTAAACTAGACTAGTGATGTACAAGAAATCACTGCAGGTCAAGTGCAATTATTAGTTCAAAATCCGCACCGCTGTCCAACAATGTTAGAACTGGGGGTCCCTAGTTGGCAGAGGTAAGTACCTTAGACCAAGTAGGGACCCTTGCTTCTAGTCAGGGTGAAGGAATACACACAGTAGATAACCTCCGCTCTCCCTCTAGGTAGCTTGGCGCGAGCAGGCAGGCTTATCCCCAAGGCAATGTGTATAATAATTGCACTCAACACAACAATAATCCCCAATCCACCACAAACTGAGACCACACAGGTAAGTATATTTTTATAAAAATATATAACTTTATCTAGTTTCAGCAAGGTAAATCAAGCAGTTGCACGATAATCACTTCATTATTAAAATGATGCACTTAATCTTAATGGTGGTACGTAGCTTCAGGAAGTTGTCATGTAAAAACAAATGTCTCAAGTCTCTTCAAATCGGTATTAAACCTAATGCCACTGATTTATAATAGCTACGCTCTAAGAACGAGCAGTCCAAACAATGCCAGCGTTTAAAATATGCCAGTGTTATTGGGTTGACAATGCTCTTCAAATGAGCAAAGAAACAATACCAGCGTTAAAACAACTATGCCCCAATGGTCCCCTGGCTTCAGGGACCACAAGCGCTTCAAGCGCGTCTCACCCGGTATCCTGAGGGAGGGGGACTTCTTTCCCCGTGCTCGCGGTGACGCGGGTCCCCCAGGGGCACCTCGCGGGGGAAGGCTCAGTATTGCTCCCGCCCGGCCGGTCTCAGGACGCTCTCCGCCCGCTCTGGATCCTTCAGAGAGTAGCGGGGAGCAGAGACGGCAGGCCAGGGGCTGGAACACTTGCGGAGATCCCTCGGCGAGGTCAGGTCACTTCCTCCCGGGCCCGGCGGTGATCGCGGTGATTCTTCGGCTCCTTCAGCCGCCTCAGCGAAGGCAGCCAATCCCCTCGCGGCTCCTCAGGCGAGCCTCCACAGCACCCGGGAGTCAGCCAATGGCAGTGCGGCTCCCGGGCAAGTAAACAATGACGCTCCGCGACTTCGGCCAATCACGGCCCACCTCGCCGATGACGCTACGCCGCACGGGCCAATCCCGTCGCGGCGTTAGTGAGGGGGCTCGGCTCCCTCCACCAATGGGAGCGCGGCGGCTTCGTTCTCCGCCGTTTGAGCTCCGATCGGGATGGCGCTTCACACAGAGGTTCTCTGGCCCCGGGCAGCGGCGGTGATACGGCCAGCAATTGTTTTTCAGCGCTCCTCGCGCTGCAGAGGCTCACAGGTCTCCGGTCTGCCCCGCACACGTGTCGATGAACACGTCGACCTTGGCAATGCAGCAGGCTGGGTCAGCGCGGCGCTCTCAAGCAGTAGAGAGCAGCCAATGCGCTAAACAGGCAAACCACATGGTTTCACGATCTCCTCGCCACACAGCAGCTTCAGGGGGGGCACAGCAGATTCTTGTAGCCTTGGGCAACCTTTATGTTCCTGGGTTGCAGACAGGGAGCCAGCTCTTCTCAGGCCCTTGGAGGTTCAAGCTGTAGACACAGCATACAGCAAAGTCTTTTTAGTTCAAGCAGGCAGGGTCACAGCACACAGCAAAGTCCCTTTTCTTCTCCTCTCCTTCAGTTGGACAGCAGGATAGGTCAGCCCTTAAAGCATACAGCAAGGCAATCTTCCATCAGCTCCTTCAGCAGTCCTTCTTCTGGCAGAGGTTCCTCTTGATTGTAGAATTTTCGAATCTAATCTTCTGTAGTAAGGGGTCCTTCCCTTATACCCCTGAACGCCTTTGAAGTCCTTTGTGCAAGGGGATCCTTGGCTCTGGAATGTTTCTGGTGTTCTTCTTCCTGACAGCCTCAGGGCCAGAGGTGACAGTGGGCCGGCAGGGGAGTTAGCCAGCACGGTGGTCAGGCAGGCACAGCCCAGCACTATCAGGCGCTTCTCTCTCCCCTTCCCCGGGCAACAGATGTCGCCTTTCACCCCTGGGCTGACTCCAACCCCCTCCGGGGCCCTGCAGCTCCTGTCACGCAGGCATTCCACACACACAGGCCCAAGCACACAGAAAGGTTTATACAAAAGAACAGCCACTTTCTAAAAGTGCTATTCTCAACCCCAGGATCCAAAAACAACCTTCACTAAAAGATGTGTCATTTAATTCTGAGTTCAGGGATATCTTTCAGTGATGTTCCATCTTGTTCCTATAGGGAGATAGGCTGGGGTCCAATGGGACCAGCCTCCCCATGTTACCCTAGGGAGCCTTACAGCCCTACAGCAGTGAGCACAAAAAGTGGCTGCTGCTCTCCACCAGAGCATGTTACCTGCACTAGTACATGCTCTACCCTATCCATACACTACACCCTGCCCAGGGGGGTACCTGGAGCCTTCCATAGGGGTGGCTGATGTGCACAGACAGGGGAGGGTTCAGCCCAGCCAGTGGGGACACTGGCCAGGCGGACATGGCAGTCCACTGACTGCACACAGGCCCTGCGCTGGCAGGCCTGAGACACCATTTTAGAGCTACTCATGTGTGTGGCGCAATCTGCGCTGCAGGCCCACTAGTAGCATCTGTCATCACCAGCCCTGGCACACACAGTGCACTTTACTAGGGACTTCATGGTGATACAAATATGCCAATCAGGTATATTCAATCAATATGACAATTTACAGAGGGAGCACTTACCCTCTGACACTGTTCAGCAGTGGCAGAGGGTCCAAAGCATCTAAACCAGCAAAAACGAAATCCAGCACAGCATCAAAAAATACATGAGTCAGAGGCAAAAAGATGGGGGAATAACCACGCCAAGGATGTCAGGTCTAACACGTGTCCCCTCCAGCTGAAAGTGGGGAGAACTACCCAACCTCTTGGGAGTCCTCATCACTAAGGCGGAAGAATCTGGACAGACCGTCAGCATTGGCGTGTTCTGTACCAGGGCGGTGCTCCACCGTGAAGTCCATCCCCTGTAGGGAAATGGACCACCTCAACAGTTTTGGATTCTCGCCCCTCATATGCATTAACCATCTGAGGGGCCTGTGGTCGGTCTGGACACGGAAGTGAGTCCCAAACAGGTAGGGCCTCAGCTTCTTCAGAGCCCAGACCACAGCGAAAGCTTCCCTTTCGATTGCACTCCATCTCTGTTCCCTGGGGAGTAGCCTCCTACTAATGAAAGCCACTGGTTGGTCTTCGCCCTCCTCATTGATCTGTGAGAGTACTGCTCCCACGCCTTGCTCTGAAGCGTCAGTTTGCACAATGAACTCACTTGAAAAGTCAGGTGCCTTAAGCACCGGTGCTGTGCATATGGCAGTTTTGAGGGTGTCAAAAGCAGTTTGACAGGCCTCAGTCCAATTCACTTTTCTGGGCTGATTTCTAGATGTCAGCTCTGTCAAAGGGGCCACAATGGTGCCATAACCCTTTACAAACCGTCTGTAATACCCGGTGAGACCTAAAAAGGCTCTCACCTCAGTCTGGGTCTTGGGGGGTTCCCAAGCCAGAATGGTCTCAATCTTCGCCTGTAGGGGTGCCACTTGGCCGCTCCCCACCTGGTGTCCCAAGTACACCACAGATCCCTGCCCTGTCTGGCACTTACTGGCCTTGATAGTGAGGCCTGCCTTCTGCAGAGCCTTCAACACTGCGCAGAGGTGTTGCAAGTGTTCCTCCCATGTGGAGCTGAACACAGCAATGTCATCCAGGTATGCTGCGCTGAATTCCTCCAGCCCTGCTAATACCTGGTTGACCAGTCTCTGGAATGTGGCCGGGGCATTTTTCATCCCAAAGGGCATGACACGAAACTGGAAGTGCCCCTCGGGTGTTGAAAATGCTGATCTTTCTTTGGCCCCCTCAGTTAAGGCAATCTGCCAGTAACCTGAAGTCAAATCAAAAGTGCTCAGGTACCGGGCAGCTCCCAACCGATCCACCAGCTCATCAGCTCTGGGAATGGGGTGCGCGTCAGTCTTGGTGACCGCATTGAGCCCGCGGTAGTCCACACAGAAACGGAGTTCTGGGGGGCCACCAGGTGTAGCAGCTTTCTTAGGCACTAAGACCACTGGGCTAGCCCAGGGGCTGCTGGAGGGCTCAATTACCCCTAGCGCTAACATCTTAGAAACCTCTTCTTTGATGCTAGCCCTGACCTTGTCAGCCACTCTGTAAAACTTCTGTTTCACAGGCAGGTTGTCACCGGTGTCCACATCGTGGATGCACCACTTGGTGACACCTGGGGTCAGGGAGAACAGGGGGGCGAACTGACCCAAGACTTGGCGACAGTCCTTCTGCTGCTCTGGGGTCAGGGTGGGTGAGAGTATCACACCATCCACTGACCCATCCTGCTCCTTGACTGCCAGGAGGTCAGGGAGAGGATCACTATCCTCCTCCCCTCCAGCATCTGTAGCCATGAGCATAGTCACTTCAGTCCTCTCAAAGTGGGGTTTGAGACGGTTCACATGTAGCACTCTCAGGGGTTGCCTGGGAGTCTTCAGGTTAACCAAATAGGTAACCTCGCTCTTGCGCTCCACCACCTCGTAGGGCCCAGACCACTTGTCACGGAGCGCACAAGGCTCCACAGGCGCCATCACCCACACTTTCTGTCCAGGTTGGAACTCCACTAGAGAGGTGTTCTGGTCATACCACCTCTTCATTTCCTCCTGGCTAGCCTCCAGGTTCTCTTGAGCGAGCTTCCTGAAGCGCTTGGTCTGGTTGCGAATGGCCAGCACATAGCTGAACACATCCTGAGGGGTTTTCCCACGGGATTTCTCCCACCCCTCCTTCACCAGAGTAAGAGGCCCTCGGACAGGGTGGCCATACAGCAACTCAAAGGGACTGAACCCTAAGGATTTCTGAGGCACCTCCCTGTAGGCAAACAACAGGCATGGCAACAAGACATCCCATTTCCGCCTCATGGGCTCTTCCAGGCCCATGATCATGCCCTTCAAGGTGCGGTTGAATCTCTCAACCAAACCATTTCCTTGAGGGTGGTAAGGAGTGGTGAATTTGTATGTCACCCCACACTCCGCCCACAGGGACTTCATATACCTAGAAATGAAGTTTGTCCCCCTGTCCGAGACCACCTCCCTTGGAAATCCCACACGGGAAAAGATCCCCATCAGGGCACGGCCCACCACGGGGGCTGTGACCGTCCTGAGCGGGATGGCTTCCGGGTACCGAGTGGCATGGTCCACCAAGACCAGGATAAACCTGTTGCCTAGGGCTGTCTTGGGATCCAGGGGCCCCACGATGTCAATGCCCACCCGCTCAAAAGGGGTGCTCACCACGGGAAAGGGTTGGAGGGGTGCCACGCACTTCCCTCCACTCTTGCCACTGGCCTGACAAGTCTGACAAGACTTACAAAAGGCAGCGACGTGCTTCTTCATCTGGGGCCAGTAGAAATGGGTGACAAGCCTGTGATAGGTCTTGTCTTGCCCCAGATGTCCTGCGAGAGGCACGTCATGAGCCAGACCCAGTAGGAAGTTCCTGAAGCGCTCGGGCACTACCAGCACTCGGGCTGCACCGGGCTCAGCGAACTTAGGCTCACTATAAAGTAAGTCATCCTCCCAGTAGATCAAATGCTCCTTGGACCCCAGGCCTGCGGCCTGGTCGGCAGCCTGCTGCCGCACACCAACGAGAGAAGGGCACTCCTTCTGAGCCTGGCAGAATTCCTCCCTGGAGGGACCACCTTCTTGCTGCCACTGGGACAGCTCAGGCAATTCCCCTAGTTCGGCCACCTGCTCCCCTGTAGGTTCCAGGGCATCCCCCTCTGGGTCTGCCTCCTCCTGGACCGTGGGAACAGTGGGGGCCGGTTTCCCGCGCCCTCTACCCCCTCTTCTCTTGGCAGGTTCCTGGGCCTTTGTTCCAGGCTCCAGCTCTGCTAGACCGCCCTCTCTGGCTGTCATGGCCCGGGTGGACACACAGATCCACGCAGGCAAACCCAACATCTCCAAGTGAGTCCTGTGCTCTACATCTTTCCATGGAGAGCTCTCCAGGTCATTACCTAATAGACAATCTACAGGCAAGGCATCACTTACAACAACTTCCAATGTACCGGAGACTCCTCCCCACTCAAATGGAACACGCGCCAACTTGCAGTAGCGCACTGAACTGTCAGCTGCCACCACAGGACGGAGTACATTGGGAATGATCTGCTCTTCAGACACCCATCAACACCTGACAGATGTCACACTGGCCCCGGTGTCTCTCAGAGCGTCTATCTCCTTTCCATTGATGGTCACCTTCTGCCCATATTTCTTAGTGTTTAAGGGCAGCAAGGCTTCCTGGGCCATCTCTTGGTCTCCTAAGGAGACAAGGGTCATCACTGCTAACCCCTCCTCCCCACTAGAAATCAAATCCCCTCCCAAAGCTACACTGGCTAACGCCGGTGCTGGAGCACCAATGGGTGCTGGAGGTTTCTTTGGACATTTGGGGGCAATGTGCCCCACCTCCCCACATGTAAAGCAGGTAGGCGGGGGCCTGTTGTCCTGCTTGCCCTTACGGGGCCAGGACTTCTTAGACTTGAGGGGTTGAGACACCTTCTCCTGGGAACCAGTTTGGGGCCCTTTAGAAGACTCCTTTTGATTACCCGTGTCCCCCCCACTCTTCTGCTGGGGACCCTGTCCACCCTTGGCTGGGGTACTTACCACCCCCTTGTGGACCCTGGTGCTAGTCCACCGGTCCGCCTCTTTAGCAAGCTCACTGGGATCAGTTAACTTGCTATCCAAAAGATGCTGGCGCAGCTCTGGGACACATAAACTACTTAAGTGCTCCCTACTAATCAAGTGACACAACCCCACATAATCAGTAACTTTGCTGCCCTTCATCCAACCTTCCAGTGCACGCGTGTACATACTCACACACTCCACCCAAGTACTTGAATCAAGCTTCTTGAAGTTCCTAAACTTCTGGCGGTACTGTTCTGCAGTGAGCCCATACCTGAGGCATAAAGCCTCCTTCATGGCGGAGTAGGATAAAGCATCCTCTGCATCTAAGGGTGCCAAAACATCCCTCCCAGAGGCCTCAAAATGCTTCCACAATCCTGCCCCCCAATTCCTCTCAGGCACTTCATTCATCTTTAGGGCTAGTTCATACGCTCTAAACCACGCATAAATATCCTCACCCCTCTGATAATTCTGTACCAGATCCTTTGGTATGTATACCTTACCCGCCTGTACTGGTTGTGCGCTGCCACCATTAGAACTGGACACCCTCTCTTTATATTTGATGTCCAACTCCTTCATGCTCCTCTCATGAGCCAATTGGAGCTTCTTCTCCTCCAAAGCGAGAGCATGCCTTCTCTCCTGCGCCGCTCTCTCCTGCGCCTCTCTCTCAACTTCCAGGCGCAGTTTCTTCTCATCGGCGTCCGCTCTGAGTTTCAAAAGCTCAATCTCATGAGCCCTAGCTCTCTGATTATCCTCCAGCTCCTCTGGAGAAATAACCCTACTGGAATGGTTGCTGCCAGCCTTAGATGCTGACCGCGCTGGCAAATCACTGAGCAAAACAACATTCTCCTGTGTGCCGTCCACTTCAGTAGCTTCTTCTGAGACAACATGTTTGGCCTCCCACCAGGCCCTCAGAGCTTTCTGTAGCTCTTCCTTGTTTGCGCTGCCCTTCACTGGGCATCCAAGCTGTTTGCAGAATTGCTTCAGGAGAACCTTTCTGTAGTTGTACAACTCCTGAATTGCGAATTCCACTTCCAATTCTACTCTCACGCTTGCCGCTTTCAAAGACATGATGTTTCCTAACCTTTTCAACAAAAAGGTTTCACCAAAAAAGAAAAAATCTTGCGCAACCTGTGCTGCTAAACTAGACTAGTGATGTACAAGAAATCACTGCAGGTCAAGTGCAATTATTAGTTCAAAATCCGCACCGCTGTCCAACAATGTTAGAACTGGGGGTCCCTAGTTGGCAGAGGTAAGTACCTTAGACCAAGTAGGGACCCTTGCTTCTAGTCAGGGTGAAGGAATACACACAGTAGATAACCTCCGCTCTCCCTCTAGGTAGCTTGGCGCGAGCAGGCAGGCTTATCCCCAAGGCAATGTGTATAATAATTGCACTCAACACAACAATAATCCCCAATCCACCACAAACTGAGACCACACAGGTAAGTATATTTTTATAAAAATATATAACTTTATCTAGTTTCAGCAAGGTAAATCAAGCAGTTGCACGATAATCACTTCATTATTAAAATGATGCACTTAATCTTAATGGTGGTACGTAGCTTCAGGAAGTTGTCATGTAAAAACAAATGTCTCAAGTCTCTTCAAATCGGTATTAAACCTAATGCCACTGATTTATAATAGCTACGCTCTAAAAACGAGCAGTCCAAACAATGCCAGCGTTTAAAATATGCCAGTGTTATTGGGTTGACAATGCTCTTCAAATGAGCAAAGAAACAATACCAGCGTTAAAACAACTATGCCCCAATGGTCCCCTGGCTTCAGGGACCACAAGCGCTTCAAGCGCGTCTCACCCGGTATCCTGAGGGAGGGGGACTTCTTTCCCCGTGCTCGCGGTGACGCGGGTCCCCCAGGGGCACCTCGCGGGGGAAGGCTCAGTATTGCTCCCGCCCGGCCGGTCTCAGGACGCTCTCCGCCCGCTCTGGATCCTTCAGAGAGTAGCGGGGAGCAGAGACGGCAGGCCAGGGGCTGGAGCACTTGCGGAGATCCCTCGGCGAGGTCAGGTCACTTCCTTCCGGGCCCGGCGGTGATCGCGGTGATTCTTCGGCTCCTTCAGCCGCCTCAGCGAAGGCAGCCAATCCCCTTGCGGCTCCTCAGGCGAGCCTCCACAGCACCCGGGAGTCAGCCAATGGCAGTGCGGCTCCCGGGCAAGTAAACAATGACGCTCCGCGACTTCGGCCAATCACGGCCCACCTCGCCGATGACGCTACGCCGCACGGGCCAATCCCGTCGCGGCGTTAGTGAGGGGGCTCGGCTCCCTCCACCAATGGGAGCGCGGCGGCTTCGTTCTTCGCCGTTTGAGCTCCGATCGGGATGGCGCTTCACACAGAGGTTCTCTGGCCCCGGGCAGCGGCGGTGATACGGCCAGCAATTGTTTTTCAGCGCTCCTCGCGCTGCAGAGGCTCACAGGTCTCCGGTCTGCCCCGCACACGTGTCGATGAACACGTCGACCTTGGCAATGCAGCAGGCTGGGTCAGCGCGGCGCTCTTAAGCAGTAGAGAGCAGCCAATGCGCTAAACAGGCAAACCACACGGTTTCACGATCTCCTCGCCACACAGCAGCTTCAGGGGGGGCACAGCAGATTCTTGTAGCCTTGGGCAAACTTTATGTTCCTGGGTTGCAGACAGGGAGCCAGCTCTTCTCAGGCCCTTGGAGATTCAAGCTGTAGACACAGCATACAGCAAAGTCTTTTTAGTTCAAGCAGGCAGGGTCACAGCACACAGCAAAGTCCCTTTTCTTCTCCTCTCCTTCAGTTGGGCAGCAGGATAGGTCAGCCCTTAAAGCATACAGCAAGGCAATCTTCCATCAGCTCCTTCAGCAGTCCTTCTTCTGGCAGAGGTTCCTCTTGATTGTAGAATTTTCGAATCTAATCTTCTGTAGTAAGGGGTCCTTCCCTTATACCCCTGAACGCCTTTGAAGTCCTTTGTGCAAGGGGATCCTTGGCTCTGTAATGTTTCTGGTGTTCTTCTTCCTGACAGCCTCAGGGCCAGAGGTGACAGTGGCCCGGCAGGGGAGTTAGCCAGCACGGTGGTCAGGCAGGCACAGCCCAGCACTATCAGGCGCTTCTCTCTCCCCTTCCCCGGGCAACAGATGTCGCCTTTCACCCCTGGGCTGACTCCAACCCCCTCCGGTGCCCTGAAGCTCCTGTCACGCAGGCATTCCACACACACAGGCCCAAGCACACAGAAAGGTTTATACAAAAGAACAGCCACTTTCTAAAAGTGCTATTCTCAACCCCAGGATCCAAAAACAACCTTCACTAAAAGATGTGTCATTTAATTCTGAGTTCAGGGATATCTTTCAGTGATGTTCCATCTTGTTCCTATAGGGAGATAGGCTGGGGTCCAATGGGACCAGCCTCCCCATGTTACCCTAGGGAGCCTTACAGCCCTACAGCAGTGAGCACACAAAGTGGCTGCTGCTCTCCACCAGAGCATGTTACCTGCACTAGTACATGCTCTACCCTATCCATACACTACACCCTGCCCAGGGGGGTACCTGGAGCCTTCCATAGGGGTGGCTGATGTGCACAGACAGGGGAGGGTTCAGCCCAGCCAGTGGGGACACTGGCCAGGCGGACATGGCAGTCCACTGACTGCACACAGGCCCTGCGCTGGCAGGCCTGAGACACCATTTTAGAGCTACTCATGTGTGTGGCGCAATCTGCGCTGCAGGCCCACTAGTAGCATCTGTCATCACCAGCCCTGGCACACACAGTGCACTTTACTAGGGACTTCATGGTGATACAAATATGCCAATCAGGTATATTCAATCAATATGACAATTTACAGAGGGAGCACTTACCCTCTGACACTGTTCAGCAGTGGCAGAGGGTCCAAAGCATCTAAACCAGCAAAAACGAAATCCAGCACAGCATCAAAAAATACATGAGTCAGAGGCAAAAAGATGGGGGAATAACCACGCCAAGGATGTCAGGTCTAACAGTACACTTCTCTTTTAACACCACCACTGCACACAAGCCCACTATGAAGGAACTGGAGCAAGGTCACAGACGAGCACCTCAACTCAATCCTCGTCAATGACCCCCCACTCCGCAACGACCAACGCAAACTCTGCAGCCACAGAACTACACCGCTGGATCACCAACTGCGCGGACAAGCTCGCTCTCTTCCGCCGCCCCGACAGACAAAGACTGCCTCCAACCGACCTCTAAGAAGCCAGACACTCCTGCAGACGACTTGAGAAACAATGGAAAAACAGCAAAACTACAGAAGCCCAGTCTGCCTATAAGCATGCCACGACAGAATACCACCAACTCATAAGATCCACCAAGAGGACCTTCACCAGTAACAAAATCCTCACCAACGCCAGCAACTCAAAGGAACTCTTCACACCATCCCAGGACCTCTGCCACAAGCTCGGCTTCTCTTTACACCTGAAAATCAAGGCCCTCTACGACAACTTCAGCGAACAGACCCCAGAAACCACCATCCCCTCCAGCAATGACAGCCAGCCCACCATTACCAGCTGGACACCGGTCACCACCGAAGACACCATGAAGAGCACCCACTCAGAAGCCCCCACGGACCCCTGCCCTCCTCACAACTTCCACAGAGCAGACTCTGCCCTTGTGCCCAAACTACGCCGCACCATCAACGCCATGTTAGAATCTGGCATCTTCCCCGACGACTGGAAGTGGGCTGAGGTCAAGCCTCTCCTCAAGAAACTTCGGCTGACCCGACGGACCTGAAAAACACCCGGCCCATCTCTCTCCTTCCCTTCGCAGCCAAAGTCACAGAGAAATCAGTCAACGCACAACTGATTACCTTCATCAAAGAGAACGCCATCCTCGACCCCTCCCAGTCCGCATTCCGTAGTGACCACCCAAACTACACCGCACCATCAACGCCATGTTAGAATCTGGCATCTTCCCCGACAACTGGAAGTGGGCTGAGGTCAAGCCTCTCCTCAAGAAACTTCGGCTGACCCGACGGACCTGAAAAACACCCGGCCCATCTCTCTCCTTCCCTTCGCAGCCAAAGTCACAGAGAAATCAGTCAACGCACAACTGATTACCTTCATCAAAGAGAACGCCATCCTCGACCCCTCCCAGTCCGCATTCCGTAGTGACCACAGCACTGAGACTTCCTCACCGCCACTGACGCCATCCGCGTGCTACTCGACCAGGGACACAACATGGCCCTCATCCTGTTAGACCTCTCCGCAGCCTTCATCACCGTCTCCCACCATACCCTGGTAACCAGACTCCATGACACGGACATACCGGGTACCGCTCCTTTCTCGCCAGCAGAACCCAAAGGATCAGACTCCCACCCTCCCTCTCCAAACCCACAGATATCAACTGCGGAGTACCCCAAGGATCATCTCTCAGCCCCACGCTCTTCAACATCTACATGGTCCCCCTCGCTGCCATCATCAGACAGCATGGTCTAATCTATGCAGACGACACCCAGCTCATCCTCTTCTTCACGAAGAACCCCAAAGACACCAGACTCAGAGTCTAGGAAGGAATGACAGCAGCCAGGATTAGCAACACCTGCCTAAAACTGAACTTGGAGAAGACAGAGGTGCTTGTCCTTGGACCCTTCCCCACTTCTTGGGACAACTCCTGGTGGCCCTCTGCCCTCGGAAACCCATCTACCCCAAGCGACCATGCCCAGAATCTCAGCATCATTCTAGACTCCTCCCTCACCATGACTCGCCAGATCAATGCCCTCGCCTCCACCTGTTTCAACTCCCTCCACAAGACTTTCAAGTGGAACCCCCCGAAGCCAGAAAGACCGTCACCCACACACTCATTACTAGCAGACTGGACAACGGAAATGCCCTCTATGCGGGATTCAACAAATCCTTGCTACACAAACTCCAGACCATGCAGAACACTACAGCCAGAATAGCCCTCGGCACCCCACCACATGAGTACATGACCAAACACCTGCAAGACCTCCACTGGCACAAAAAAAAGAAATCTCCGCTCCAGCGACCTCGCGCATCCGCAGAACCAGAGCTGGAGGAAGAGCCATCTCCTACATCGCAGCCTAAGCCTGGAACAAGCGCCCAATCACCATCAGATGCTCCCCTACCCTGCACACCTTCAGGAATAGCCTCAAGACCTGGCTTTAATGGCTGACCCGGAGTTGCCGCCCCCTCTCCTCAATCCCCCCAACACCTTGAGACCCTCACAAGTGAGTAGCACGCTTTAAAACACACTGATTGATTGATACAATTAACCACACAGAGTTTTTTTAAAGCATCAAACCTTGGGTAGAAGATTGTATCGGACAGTCTTAGCTCTCTTAATAATTTCAAAATTGACACCAATAGCGTGTTACGTTCTGTTCATTATTTCCAGTGCCTTAACGTCTGATACCCTATGGCAGATTAGACATAATAAGAAGGCTAGTTTTATGGAGAGTTTCTTGTTATCAAAGTACTTGTTCTCAGACCATTTAGAGACGAGATCAAGTAATAATTTAATATCCCAGAGTGTTTCGCATTTAGGCTTGGGTGGACTCTTAAGTCTAATGCTTTTCATAATTGTGCAAATTATGGTATCTTTTCCTATAGTTTTGCCATTTATTAGAGTGTGGCCTGCTTTAATAGCTGATCTGTAGCAATTAATTGATCTGTAGGTAAGCCCCCTCTCAAATTGTGCAACTAAGAAGTTTGCTACATGTTCGATAGGAGCCTACACAGAATCCGAATTCTTCCAGGCACCAACGTACCCAAGATCTCCAGATGCCATTGTATCTATAGTGGGTTCCAGGGGCCCAAGATTCTTGGAGGAGTATTGTAGCCTGTCTCAAAAGGTTTGTGATTTCATGAGATTTCCTGTTACTTTCCAGGCAAGAAGGTTCAAAGACCCGGTCTGGACCAGAGGGTGCTTCCACCATCTATGTCTCTTAAAAAGCCTTACGAGGGTGGGAGTAGAAAGGGTATTTGGTAGGCTAATTCCAAAATCGTTGAAAACCACGGTTGGGATGGCCAAAAGGGTGTTACTAGAATTAAAGAGCATTGTTCTTGTCTCACTTTCTGGAGTACTCTTTGGATCATTGCACAGGGGGGAAAGGTGTATCCCCGAATTGTTTTCCATGGTTGGAGAAAAGGATTGACTGCTTGAGCACCCAGGTCTGGCATCCAGCTGAAATGATTCTGCAGTTGGAAGGTCAACCTGCTGGCGAAAAGGTATACTTTTAGAGGACCCCAGAAGTGATTTAGGGCTTTGAATGCATTTACGTTGAGTTTCCAGTCGCTGTGGTCTAGAAGGAATCTCAAGTTCCACTCTGCGATAAGATTGTTTTTTCCCGGAAGGTGTTCTGCTTTCAGAGCTATCTTGTGATCTAGGCAGAACATCCAAAGTTTTTTTTGGATTGATTGGATAGGTCTGATGATTTTGTGCCCCCTAGGCGATTTATGTATGCCACAGCCGACATGTCCATTTTCAGAATGGCCGATCTGCCCTGTAGGCATTGTCTGAAACTCATCAGGGCGTAGAACCCAGCAGTTAATTCTAGGACATTTATGAGGTGAGAACTCTCTGTATACGACCACAAACCTCCTGTGTTTTGGTTCTGAAAGCACGCATCACAGCCACGAAGGCTCGCATCTGGGGAGTCCCCAAAAATGGCTTTGCCGTTCCAGGCATCTACATTTTTAACCACCAGATCATTTTTGTCTTGGCTTCTGAATCTAGTGATATCTGATCTCCGCACTATACGCCGGCACACAGGGTTCTGGCCTTTACGTTTTGGAGGGCTCGATAATGTAAAGGACCTACAAAAATAGCTCAGATGGAGGATGAAAGGAAGCCCAAGAGTCTGGATAATTCTCTCAGGGATAAGAGTTCTCGTTTTAATACCAGTCCTATTTCTTTTTAGGATTTTGGTTGTTTTTTTTGTGGAAATGATTTTTATTGTATCTACTGTGAATCCCAAGAATTCCAGGGATCTCGAGGGGGTCATAATAGATTTTATGAAGCCTAGGCTGTCTATGAGAGCTACTGTTGTGTTGAGGTCTGTGAGGGCCTGCGAATGGTTTTGAGACATAATGAAAATGTCATTGAGGTAGTCAATCAGTCGTATCCCTCTTTCTCTCAAGAAGGATGCAATAGTTCTCATTACTTTGGTGGAGCACCAGGAGGTTGTTGATAGCCCGAAAGGGAGAGCCTGGAATTGGAATAGACAGTTGTTCCAAGTGAATTGGAAGTAAAGTTGGAATTCTTAGGCTATCAGGATTGTGAAGTAAGCATCTTTTGAGTCTAGCTTCACTAGCCAGTCCTTCTCTAGAAGCAGGTCTCTGAAGAGGAGGATACCCTCCATTTTGAAGTGCCTGTAAATGAGACCTGTTCAAGTCTCTCAGGTTTATGACTGGTCTCCAACCTCTGTCTTATTTCTCTACGAGGAATAGATTGCTTAGAAAGTTCATATGTTCCCAAGGTACTTCTATAATCACTCCTTTTTCTATCATGGAAGTCATCTCTTCTACTATTTTCTGTTGTTCTGTAGTAAGTGTTAAGTTTCTTGGGGGCGAGTGTTGGGTTTGTGCTTTCGAGAATTCTATTTTGAAGCCTCAAATGGTTCCTAATGGTCTTGACTGATTGATTCCCATGTGTGTAAAAAGTATCTGAGTCAAACTTTTCCCACTGAAAAGGAAGAGAGGTATTTGTGAGAAAATGCCCTCTTTCTGCATGGTAGCCCCCACCTTTTGCTGAACTGCTGATGTGCTTTGACTGAATGTGCCCTGGGCTCCTGCCGATCGGATGCCCAGGGCCTATGTTCTTTCCCTAAACCTGCATAAAAAACAAAACCCACTTGGCATCTCTGGCCACAGGTCAGCCCTTGGTAAATGGTACCAGAGGCCCCAAGGGCACTGTGATCAGGGATGCTCTCTAAGGGCTGCAGCACTTATTGTGCCACCCCTAGAGGCCCTGTACCGTTACACTCACACTGCCTTTGCAGGCTGCGTGTCTTTTTGCACAACAAAGTGAAGAGTCGACATGGCACACATCCCTGTGTGCATTTCTACAACCCACTGCCCTGGTATAGATCAGACACCCGTCTGGCTGGGTGCACTATGCCAGTGGTGAGGGTACAGGTGCATGAGCTCTGTACCCCTACATTGTCTAAGTTCATTCTTAGACATTGTAAGTGCAGCGCTGCCATTAAGAGTATATGGTGCTGAGAGTTTGTCCGTGCCCACCTCTGCCTACTCCACCCCTCAGGTGGGGGAGGCGAGGTGAAGCACAACTTTTAGTCCCTGCCATCTTGCAGATGGGGGGACTCAGCCGACCAGGAAAGGCTTATGCCACCCTCCCACTGAAGGGTGGCATAGTAGGGGGTGTACCCACCCCAGGGAAGGGACTCATTGGTCCCAACCATTTTACCTACCTGTAACACCCCTGTAGTATTTAGGGGCACTCCTGAACCTTGCTTCCTCAGACCTGCAAGAAGAAAAGAAGGGCAGAACAGCTGTGCCAAAACTAACAAGAGGAGGGACACCCACTGCCTTGTTCCCAGCCCTACCGGTTTGTCCCCACCTCGAACCTGCTCCAGAGCAATCACAGTGTGTCCTGCAGTCAGCAACCTCAAGAAACCTGGAGGACCTGCCTGCCTTCAATCCCAAAGACTGTCTCCTGTGAACACCGGATTTGTTTAAACACCAGACTCCAGCTCCACAAGCATCAGCGAGTTTTCACTACTCTGCACCTGATGCCCACAGCCTGAGTTTGCGTGGCCCAACACCAAGAAGAGGACTCCCTGGTGATCTTGACCAGAGATCAGGCGACCCCTGACCTGCCTCCAGCTGAAGCCTGCAGTCTCAAACCAGAAGGTGCCCCCCAATCATGACTAGGAGCGGGTAAGAAGATACAACCATAAAAGGCACCCCTGCACAAGACGCCCCACGGCCTTGGGTGGCCCAACTGACGGTGCCTAACCAATCCCCCAACTTACCTCTCCAAGTGGTGGTCACACCCAGAAGACTTACGTCGCTGAGATTGCAGTGCTTTTGCAAACCGGAGACTCCTCATTGCAAGCTACAGGGCTTCAGATGCCATAACAGCACTCACTCTGCAGTTAACCGCCCCAATGCTGCTGAGGGTGCCACTTTTGTGCTGGCCTAAACCCCCATTTACCCTGAGCTAAAGTCCAGAAGCTTTGCTCCCACAACCTAGTGGCCTGCTTGTCAGCGGCCACCAAACGGAGGCCCCTCTATTCCCCATTGGATAACATTGGGCCTCAGCACTCTGCACCCGGCTGCCCTAGTGCCGTTGAGAAGGTGTAACAAGAGTGCATCCTTGACCCTGGGGGACCCCTGAGTCTAACCCCGGGACACCAGCTCCCACATCAAAGTACTTACCGTTAAACCAATAACACTATTTCCCTCCATAGGATAACATTGACTGTTTTCTATGAAAAGTGTGGAGTTGGAAAAACTAAAGAAATTATTTTATATTGTACTAACAAAAACGATTTTACTTACCTGTTTACAGGAAATATCCCAGTGTAGTATCCAAGTATACTACACTGTTTAAGAAAAGTAACTTGGCGGTAGTTTTACTAAAAATGCTATACAAAGTAGATGTAATGTATTCTGAAAAGCATTGCATTATCAATAACACTACTGTAATCAAATCAAGGTACATAGACAATTGCAATCCAAACTGGTACAACTGTATATTTACTCCAAAGCATTTATCACTTACCTGTGCCAGGCTTACTTGGTTCTAGGAAATAAAATAACTAAAAGAATATTTTTATACAAAAACAATTGGTCTGAAGTTGTCTTTGAGTGTGTGAATTCATTTGCTGACTGAGTGTGTACAACAAATGCTTAACACTGTCCTCTGATAAAGCCTTACTGTTCGACCACACTCCACCAAATAGAGGGTGAGGTGCTTTCTACTTTACCCTGTACACACTATACCTCTCTTTGATAAAGTATATACAGAGCCAGCTTCCTACAGTACTCACTTGTGAGTTTGCTGGAGCCTTGTCCTCATGCTATAAATCCTCTAGAGCAATAGGGTCTTCCTCTTTGAGGGTAGAAAGGTGTGGGGGTATTCGTTTGGTAAGGACTACTGAATCCCCGTTGTTTGTAGTAGGGTCTTTGGTAAGCACGGCCGGTAGGGTGACCCCTTCTGCCGGCCCTGGCAAAAACACTGGGGTTGAACACTCTGCATAAGCTGCTTTGAGCCTGGTCTACCGCTGTGAAGGTTGCAACATATTTGCCTCAAGTCTTAATCATGTCCTCACTGAAGAGGAGTCCTTTGGGGTTAGCTGAGGGTTCCTTGTAGGCCATGCCACTTAGTTGGTTAGAACCACTCTTCTCCTCTCTGCATTTATTCCTGCAGTGGCGGCCTTAGGCATGTGCATCTGTGCATCTGCACAGGGCCACCAAACCCCAGGGGCCATCAATCCAATATATATCCTTAATATAATAATCCACTGAGGATGGATACATATTTGCGTGGCGGCCCCTGGCAGGGATTTGGCGGCCTCCGGCTCTGTTTAACTTCCAAACACCCTGACCCCCCCCCCTCTTCACTGGCCTACGTGCTCTGCCCCACCCGGACCCCCTCTTCCGGGGCTCCCTGCCTACGCTCCCCGCCCAGGGCCACCATGAGCCAGATTCCTGCATTGGCATTCCCCAGTAGGATCAGGGTTCTTTGACTCCATCCTCTGAGCAAATCTAGGTTTAAGGGGGCACTGTTGATGTGGCTCTTTTTGGCCAAATTAATGATTCTGCTCAGGGGTCCTAAAATGTCAAGCATGCAATCTTGGCATGCTTTTAGGGAACTTTCCATGCCCCTCCCAGGGTCTTCACCCGGTTTGAATAAGAAATGTATTAGTTCTGGGTCCAGGTAAGGTGCGAGGTCTACTTTTTCTTGGACTACTGGTCTGGGATATTCTGCCCTTAGGATGTTTTGGGTTTCCCTTTCAAGCAGGTTCCTAATCCATTTTTTGATGAATTTAGCTATGTGATCCTGGGGCCAACATCCTGAGCTCCTGGGGGTGATTGATGTTGTAAGGGGAAAACATCGTTTCAACCAGAGGGTTAGTAATGGTTTCTTTGGAAGAAGGTGGTTCTTCCTCAAAAAGTAGGAGCTCTAGGTCAGGTTCATCCTGGTCAAGGGTGTATTCATCCAACGTGTTTAGATCCCCTTGTGGTTCAAATTCCAGGTCTTGGGTATCAGAATGAGCACTTAGATATTGTGTGCCACTTGGGACACCTTGATAGATTGTGTCGCTTAGGACACCTGATACTTTTGGGGCGCAAAGGCCTCCCTTATAATTTGATGTGTTTAGACCTCCTTTATATGACGAGGTTCGTAGACCTCCCAGTATATTGGAGGTGCTTGGACTTCCCTGTGTGCTCATGGGGTTTAATGTTTCAACGTTATTACTTTTCTTTTACCTTTATCCCCTTTTTTAGTTTTTTCCCCGTTAGGGCCTTTTTGGAGATCAGTAGTATTCTCTTCATCTTCAATTAGCGTTCTCTTGCCTGCCATTGATGGATGACCTTTTTAATATGGTCATTAAGATTGGGGGTAGGGACAGGAACCTCAAACTCATCCAATTTAATATCGGACATGATAGGTTAAGTGTTCCCCTAAGGCTGGAACTGGCTGGCAATATATTATAAAATATATAGTATATATGGTGTAAAAGTTCCCAACTGCCAGTTTTCCTTGGCGTCAGATGTTCGCCAGCTGTCAGCTGCTATGTTGCTAGGCATCCCTAGCAGTGCGTAGTCCAGGATACCCTTAATCAGCTGGCCAAGTTATGCGCCATTGCAGAGGTTCCTTCATCGATATGATAAGAGTTGGGGGGAAAATCATATAAATCAGTGTTCTTGTTAAGAAAGATTTAAGATTAGGAGTAATAAAAAGTACTGCTCTGCCTAGAGCCATATTTAAAAGATTCAGATTATTCTATGTGCAGGACTATTGTACGTCTAGAAGATTCCATTCCAGATCTTTTCACTTTGTGATGGATTGCTTCTAAATGGCTGCTTGGAGTAGCATTAAAAGATATATGCATATGGTAGCCTCCTGTCTTTTAATGAAATCTCAGGTTGTGTAACATCTTAATGGACTTATTTTAGTTGTTCTTGCATAGTTTGAATGTTCTGGTCTTCACTGGGCCGTTGTCCAGGTACCCATGCATTCATTTTCACCTCAAGTGACACTACCACCGCAAGACATTTTCTAACTATTCGAGGTGCCGATTTTATTCAGAATGGCAACACCTAGAATTTGCAAAAAGTCTTGTGCACCACGAATCTGAGCATTTATTGCATAATATGTTCATTGTTATGTGCAGGTATGAGTCTTTGAGATCTAGTATTACCATTGCGGCTCTTGGCAGGGAGGGAGGGGGACCCTTAGATTATGAAACCTGCATCCTGTCAATCAGCTTCATGTCTTTGACCTAAATACTTGCGACAAGACTTGGGATGACTCAAAGCATCCTCCACGAAATAACTTTCACGATAAGGCTCTATGTTGAACAGAAAGCACGGGCACTATTAAAGATTTTAATTATTATTAAAGATTTGGACTTGTATCATAAACCCAGAAGGTGCTAGATCCTTCTGGGTATCATGTTTTTAACTGTGCTATGCTACTTACTAATTATTTACTGCTTTGCCGTCCTAAAATGGTCTATATTAGAGTCTTACGCTAAAGTTATCAATTGTTGCATTGGTTCCGAGTAACTTCCTGAAGTAAGGTTGAGTAGCCAAAGTTTAAGAGTGTGAAGTGCCTCCAGTAGGTCTTTTGTTTAGCCAATTTGGAGTGCAACAAGATTGTAGCCCTTAAATGAGTCTAGATTTAGAATCGATGAGCAAGGACTCTTGGCTCTGTGAGTGGCCTGAAGAAATTCAATAAAGACTGTGGAGAGATGTCGGATAGGCCTGTTCCGGAAGCCTATGTGGCCATGATTCCACCCAAATTAAAATATGGAGCTGAACTGTATATCTAAGCGAAAAAAGCGGATGGGAAGTTGAGGAGGGTGAATGCCTAAAAAATAAAATGTACTGTCTACCTGGATCTTCAACAACCCAGGCCAACAGAATGAAGACTGATCTGGTATCCTGGAATATAATGGCCTACAGGGCACTGATAAGATTCTGGAAAGCGCCCAAGCTTGGGGGAAGAACAGAAGGTTTCTAGGTTGACTAAAAATGAAATTCATTAAAGGGAATTAAAGTGGGCAAATTGGGTTAGTAAAGGTTTGTAAGGACATATGAATTAAGCGGTGTCACAAAATCTACACATTGAGAGTGTAAAGAGAGCTCAGGGCATCAGGCAAGGAATTCTCAGTTATGACAAACAGTGCCTTGAAGGTGGAACAAAATCAGCTCATTTTATGTCGAACTAATGGCAAAAGGAAGTAGGGTACTCATATGTGGATGCATTACCCAGTCACTGCTTAAGAGAAGTGCCAAGGTTAAGGGTCAGAATGAACCCTACTACATCCACGAAAAGATAAAAGTGCCCCTGATTGATCGCAAGGGAAACTACATGCATCTTAAACACAAAGTGCGATATACTGAATTTTATTAAACTAGTTTGATCACATAGAAAAGGTTTTTACATTTTTTTTAAAATATGGTGTAATGGCTGCCCTTTTCTGGCTCTTTTTATGAGGGAGAATGATGGAGAGTGACTCCAGCCTATCACCCCCATAGCATAGGGATTAGGACTATAGACAGGACCCCTGCCTTCCATATATTAGAGCATTTTCGTGTCACTTTCCTTAATGTAGGGCTTATGAATTTAAGTTAGGGGATAGATACATAAGTACTAATCATGATTTGCCCATTTGCTAACGTGTTAGGATATTTTCCATGGAGTTACGCATATTGCGGGCCCTGTAGGCCTTAAACGAGACAGACTCCATTTTGCTTTCTGCCTGGTAGCTCGAGAAGGCTTTCTAGGTCAAGTGTAGTGTTTTAGTTTCAAGCTGTTGTTCGCTTGGAGAGAACCGGCTCAGGCTGGCCCTTATCGAAGGAATGTATTTTTCTCCACTCCGAAGACACAACTTCAGGCCGGCCGGCTGGGAACGTGTCCTTGGTACGGGGAGGTACAAGAATTTGGTGGGCGGCAGGTGGCTGGCCGTAACTTTCTATGAAGGAACGGGCTTTGATATTAGCGAAGGTGTTAGTCAGTTGTTAGTTAGTCCGTAGGCGGCATCTAGCCGTTAGCATCTCTGCCATTAATTATTTCATGGCGGACAGTCGCCATCTTTGAAGTCCGAGAAAGATTTAAGACCGAAACTCTCTGAGAAAGACTGAAGGAGAATTAGCGCGGAGAGCACTGGCACAGAGAGAGAGAGAGAGACGGTAGCTAATAACCAGCAAGGTTCCGGTGGCCTGGAGGGAAGCAGACGAGGTTGAGCCTAGCGGTGCAGACGTGTACTTGTGACGGCTGGAGCGTGACTGCGAGGCGAGCCAGGACACAGAGACGAGAAGGGAACCTAGATGACTGCCGAGCCCAGACTTCATGTTAACAAGGTGATCTCCGCCCTTTTCCCAATTAGCGCGCATTCTAATCTTTACCTTTTCTTTACAGAAATTATGTTGCATAGTAATGTGATATGTGTTTATTGTTAATAAATACCCTAGTTCTTATAGAACGAACGTGTGCCTTGTGTTCCTGTTCAATCTTGGTAAATGGACCTCCTAGTCGAAAGTTGTTTATGTGAACGGATGTGAAATCCCGATCAGGTAGATAGTGATCGAACAAAGAGGGAGTGAGTGGACCTTTGATGCCAAGAATAGGAGGTACATCATATAATTTGGGAACCATATTAAAAGTCATTATTATAGTTTTATCCCAAGTAGATAACTGAGACATTGTCCCAATAATTGCTCATAGGAATGTGGTCGTCGTTGATATGCGGCGTTAGTGAGAACGTTGGGTAGGATACCAGCGTGGATACCCACAGGTTTGTGGCTTGCATAAGTGAGAGCGTCAGGGAGGATACTGGCGTGTAGATCTACCGGATTGTGGATCGTTTGGAAAGGGGAGCATTGGGTTCTGCAGGCCCATGTGTAGACGCACCGGATTGTGTGTCATATCTGCCCTAGGGTAGACCGGTCTTGGTCGGGGTGGCCGCGAGACCAACTGATGTGAATAAGACATTGTAGATAATCTATGCATGTGTATTGCTATTCCCCATCCTTAGATGCGACCTGTATATACCTATATATATCTATCCATATTCATTGTGAATACGTTCTGAGGAGGGAGGTGAGTACGTTTTGGCTGGGTTATAGGGTCCCCTGGGGGCTGATCCCATCTAAGCGGAAAATCCGGCCATTACATCTGGCGTCACGAACTGTTTACGAAGCCTGTGTGCACTGTGTTGTTTTAATCTTGTTGGTTTGCGCTCGGCTCGTACGTATAATATTTTGTTTATAATTGTGTATATAACTTTTTTGTGTCAGTATGTTTGCGAAAAAATCGCCGTCGGTTTTCAAGTTACCGATTCAGATTCCCGGCTGGGAGTCTACGCCTTACGAGGCTTTGGCCCGTGAGTGGGCCGATTCTACTGGTTTAAGTGAAAATTGGTCTTCTTGCTTGGAGCAGGCGGAGCCTGCCGATGTGGTATCGTGCTTACAGAAAGCACCAGTAGTGAAGGGTGATGAGCTTCCTATTTTAGGACGCAGAGGTTGGATTGTTCTTAATGCATACAGAATACTGCATGAGAGGTTTGTTCAGCTACAGAAGCAGTTTAAGGACATGGAAGGACAGTGTGTTGAGTTGCAAAATGCGCATACTCTTTTGCGTTGTCAAAATAAATTGCTTGCCGACAAACTTGAAACATATCAGACCATAGCCGAAAGAGCTGCGGTCCGCATTGCACGATATAAGTATAAACATCGTCGTGGTCGTGTATCTACACGTAAAGTGCTTCTGGTTGTAGCAAAAGCCGGAATGGATTGGAACCCCGATGAGTGGGACGGTAATATCTGGGATTCACATACTTCTGACTCCTCGGCGGAGGAGGGTGACAAGCGCGAGTCTTCTCGCTCCGGACGTGATTGTAAATCTGCTTCATGTACTGATACGGGTCCTCACAGCGACCGTGCTCGTTCTTCCCGTTCGGATGACGTATCTTGCCCCGATTGTTCTGTTAAATCTAAGATGCGGGCTTCCTCGGAAGCTCTTCCTGAGGTTTCTGCTCACCCTGTGTTTCGACGCAAATTACAACAAGCCCCTGGTAATCCGGCTGGTATAGCTTTAGACTGTATTGAAGATTTTACTCAGCAGGAGGTTAGTGACATTTTACAACGATTTCGACAACGGCCTGGTGAGGCCTTGCTTACCTGGATGGTGCGCCTTTATGAACTTGGCGCTGCCGGTATTATGCTCGATGCTGTTGATTGCTTACGGTTTTGCTCTTTGAGTTCTGATTCTACGATTCAAGATCATTTTCGAAACTATAATGGTGCTGGTCAAATTACTTTGCTCCAGCTTGCGTCTGACGGCTGTAATCATAAATATCCAACTGAATCTGATTGGCCCACTGATGACAAACCATGGTACACTTTGCGCGATGCGTCGCAACGTTTAAAGGAGGAAGTCATGAAAACGGCTATCTTTCTTAGTACTGCTGATAGATTGCTGGATGGTCTTTTAACATCTTCTGTGCGCAATCGCATTATCCGTTCTTCGCCTGTTGCTTACAAGCAGGTTATGATGACTTTGTTGATTAATCAAACTGGCAATCCTTTGTCTGCTGTGCTCGAGTCTGTTCGTCAACTTGGTGAGCTGGGTGAGTGGTTTAAACCTGAGAGACAATCTCGACCTGAGGGCCGTACTGGTGGGGACTATAAGTTCTCCAGACGTGACATGTTTCTTGCTCTTGTTGCTGATGGTGTCAAAAGGGAGGACATTGACGGTGAGCCTAATAATCGCTTATGGGACATGTTTCGTAAGCGTGGTTTGGATCGGAAAGAGGGTGCCCGTCGTGTGCGTAAGAATGAGTATGACCGTGGTTCGGATGACAGTGGTGATGAGAGGCGACGTGTGAATTCTGATCGCCGTGATGATCGGCGTTATGAACGTGATGCGTCCCCCCGTCGTAATGGCGGGAGGGAGAGAGAGGATGACCGTGAGAGGGGGAGAGATGATCGTGTTTCCAACCGACAAAAAGAGGAAAGGAGTTCTTCCCCTGAGACGAGGAGAAGATCGTAACAGACTTTCTGACCGTAATTCACAATTTTTTGAACATGACAATAATCCGTTTCGTACTGGAGACGGATATGAACAAGATATTTTGATACCAAAGAAAACTGAGAGCATTTACCCTGATTTGTCTTGGTTGACGGAACGCAGGAAAAATGACTAGGAAATAGGTCAAGCTCCGGTACACAAGTGGGCTCACAGAGACAACAGACCCTATGTAGATATTGAGATTTTTTGGAAACATCGTAATATCCAAAGGGCCCGAGCATTAGTTGATACTGGGGCGGAGGCCACTTTATTTCATGGTAAATCAAAGAAATTTAATGGACAGTCTTTCACAATTACTGGTTTGGGTGGTAAAGAGACACCCGCAGTTCAAACTGCACTTGAAATTAAAATTGGTAGGATTCCTCGTAGAGAATACTCTGTGTTAGTTGTACCACTTTTGGAATATATAATTGGAATTGACATTTTAAAAGGAATGACTTTGCATTTGGATGATGGTTGTTATCAATTTGGAACTAGACAGTATATTTCGACCAGACCCGTTCGGGTTGGCCGTTTGCGAATGCCACCTATTAAGATTCCTTTGGCCACGAAGGTGATTTCTCTAAAGCAATATCGTATCCCAGGTGGTCATGAAGAAATTACTGCTACAATTCAGGATTTGGTTGACGCGGGAGTCATAACTCCGGTCACGTCTGCTTGGAATAATCCCGTTTGGCCCGTGCGCAAAAGTGACAATTCTTGGTGCATGACTGTTGATTATCGAGAATTGAATAAAAACACACCTAAATTGACTGTTGCAGTGCCTGACATTGTCACGCTAATTCAGAGAATTCAAAAGCATCCAGGTACGTGGTATGCTTCTATTGATATTGCTAATGCTTTCTTTTCAATTCCGATTGCCCCCGAATGTCAGGAACAGTTCAGTTTTACATGGAATGGACGTCAAATGACGTTCCGGAGTCTTCCTCAAGGCTATGTACACAATCCTACGATCTGTCACCGGCTGGTGGCAGAGCATTTGTCTGAAGTGCCCACGAATCCACAAGTTCAGGTCTGTCACTATATTGACGACATTTTGATTCAAGGTGAAACGCAAGACCAGGTACAGTCCCATTTAGATCAGATTCTTGACTGTTTGCGAGCGAAAGGTTGGGAAATTAATCCTGACAAATTACAAACTCCATCCCAAAATGTGAAATTTTTAGGGATTAATTGGCATGAAGGTCACAGAGAAGTGATCCCACAGGTGAAGCGAAAAATACTTGATTTTGCAGTTCCTAGGAACAGGAAAGAGGCTCAATGTTTTATTGGTTTGTTTGGCTTTTGGCGTCAGCATATTCCCCATCTGAGTCAGATTCTGGCTCCATTATATCGAATCACTCGTAAAAAGAATGCGTTTGAATGGGGTGAGTCTCAACAGAATGCTTTTAATTTGGCCAAGGAAGCTATTCAGTATGCTTTGGATTTGTGGCCTGTGAGTGAAGGTGATGTGGACTTGAATGTGTCCGTGGAAGGTCTGTATGCCAATTGGAGCCTGTCGCAAAAGCAGGGCAGACAAAAAGTGCCATTAGGTTTTTGGACCAAAAAGTTACCTGAGGCTGGTGAGCGTTCCTCACCCTTTGAGAAACAATTACTTGCTTGCTATTGGGCTTTGGTGGATACCGAGCAACTGACCCTAGGCCATGCTGTGATTTTGAGGCCTGAAATTCCCATTATGCAGTGGGTTTTGAGTTCACCGAAGTCCCATCGAATTGGACATGCTCAGGAGGCGAGTGTGATTAAATGGAAATGGTACATTCAGGACAGGGCACGTGTAGGTCCGAAAGGTGTGGCGGTTTTACATGAGCGAGTGGCGCAGGCGCCCTCCAATGAGACTGAAAGCGATTGTTCGGTACCCATGGTGCAGGAGTCTCCCGTTAAGTGGGGTAAATCATTTGATGATCTGTCCGTGGAGGATAGAAAACATGTGTGGTTTACGGATGGTTCAGCGAAGTTCATCGGTGACAAAAGACATTGGAAAGCTGTTTCTTATAACCCAATCACGCAGAAATTATTGAGTACGACTGGAGATGGTAAGAGTAGTCAGTATGCTGAACTCTATGCAGTTTACCAAGTTTTGAAACAGGAATTGCCTGGCACATGTCATATTTTCACTGATTCCTGGTCCACTGCGAATGGACTGGCGGTATGGTTACCAACATGGCATTCTCATAATTGGGAATTGCATTCAAAAGTGTTGTGGGGAAAGGAATTATGGCAAGAAATTTGGGAGTTGCTCCCGCAGAGTACTGTAACAATCTTTCACGTGGATGCTCACACTCCAATTGACTCCCTTGATAAATTCTTCCATAACATTGCAGATGAAAAATCTAAAATTGCTGAGGCAGAGGTGGACATGCAAGATTCTGATTTGGCGGGATTGGCGAAGTGGGCCCACCAGAAAGCAGGACATTTTGGAGAGAAAGCCACTAGCAGGTGGGCTGCCGATAGAGGAATTCATATTCCTTTTTCTTTAATAAAAGATGTCATTCTACATTGTCCCATTTGTCAGCATTCTAGGAAAAAGGAGGTGCCTCAAATTGTTCGAGGCCACTTGCATCGAGGTAAATTGCCCGCTCAAATTTGGCAGATTGACTATATCGGTCCGCTCCCTATGAGCAGAAATTGTCAATATATTTGTACAGTTGTTGACACTTATAGTGGCCTTCTGGTCGCTTTCCCTTGCAAGAATGCTACCCAAGTGAATACCATTAAAACCCTGGAGCTGCTTATTCTGTACTATGGTGTCCCATTCCAAATTCAATCAGATAACGCATCCCACTTTCGTGGAAGATTAGTACAGGAATTCTGTGTGGAAAATAACATTGAATGGGTGTTTCACATTCCATATTACCCACAAGCTTCAGGACTGATTGAGAGAATGAATGGTTTGTTAAAAGAACAATTGCGTAAATTGACTGATGACCGATACAAGAACTGGAAGGATGTTTTGTTTCAAGCTATATTGATTTTGAATAATCGCCCTTTGTTACATGCTGAATCCCCGTTGATGCGTTTGTTTCCTCCAAATGTTGATGTAAAGCCTAATTCTCTATCCAACACTGTCATGTATTGGGAAATTACCCCCGGAGCTTTGGCTCCATGTAGAGCGACCCCAGGTTCCGCAGGCCTAGACCTGCATGCTTTAAAGGATCCAAACTTACCAGGAAAAGACCGAATCATTGTTGAAACTGGCATTGGTGTCTGTATACCTGCCGGTAGTTTTGGATTAATTGCCCCCAGATCTGGTCTGGCCCTGAAAGGCGTACAAGTGCTCGGCGGAGTAATTGACAGTGACTATCAGGGAGAGATTAAGGTTCTCCTGCTTAATAGCAGTGAGATTGACTTATTGATTAAAAAGTCTGACCGTGTTGCTCAGTTATTGATTATGCCTGTCTTCAGTGGTGAGATCAAAAAAGGCTCTGCCCCAACGCTGCTAACTGTGCGAGGACAAAAAGGCTTCGGATCATCTGATCTTCCTGGAGCTAAAATATGGGTGCAATCGCCTAAAAATCCTCCTGAACAGGCTGATATTATTGCGACCGGTCATGACAACACCGTTTTGGTGATGAAGCCAGGGAAAGATGGCTGAGATGCTGTCCCAGCTGATAAATGTTATTTACGAGAATGATTAAGGCCTGTGTTTGTATTCTTTCAGATCATTCTCTGGACTGCTGCTGCAGGATGTGTCAGCGTTGGACTCCTTTTGGCCTGCTACGCCGGGAGAGGAGAGGATCCACCGACGCCGGTTGATGGGAGAATCCGAGTTCCACGGTCTGCGTGGATGACTTCCTCTAACTTTTGGATTACACTCGCAAAGCGAGTGACAAACTCTCCACATTTCTGTCTTACCCCGATGAGGTCTGTCACTGATATCTTAGCGACCTGTCTGGTTGCCGTCCCTGCATCTACCGAGACTTTGCGACATATTTTTAATATCTCGAATGCCCGACCAAATGTTATTCTGGGCGACTTTGCGGCCCATGAATTCTGTCCCTCATGTACTGCTCTTCCAGACCTCGATATCCCTATTCATTCCCGGATTACTACTTTTAATATTACCCCTGGGGACCTATGTTTTATAATGACATGTGATCCTAAAGCTATCACCGAATGTATCAAGCTAAAAATACAGGCTGCAACTTCTTTTTCAGCTCATCAACGATTGCTGTGTTTAAAGAGACTTCCGAATTTATGTCTTTCTGTGAAGAATAATATGACATGTAAACGTTTATTAGTTGCCCCTAGTTATTATCGTTCCATGTTATTGCCAGCTGGATGGCTCTTTTCTTGCGGAAATTCGTCTTGGCCCTATATTCCTGCAAATATTTCTGGTGGCCCATGTGCCATCACTAGATTGAGTTTATTAATGTTTTCCTCACATCCTAATTCACATTCCCGTATTGTACGTGATTCAATGTCATTGCATGAGGACTGTGATTCCTCTGTCCACCTTTATTCTAAATCAGAATATCTTGGTTTAGCTTTTTCTATCATTGGAGTGCCTGCATTGGCCGTTTATAATGCCAAAACGATCGGCAAGATGGCCTGCTGGATGGTTAAGTCCATCAATCAAACCTCTACTGTTTTATCTGACCTTTTATTAGACGCCCAAGGCGAACGTAGAGCTATTTTACAGAATCGCGCTGCTATTGATTATCTTTTGTTAAAACATGGACATGAATGTTCTGATTTTGAAGGTCTATGTTGTTTTAATTTATCTGACCATTCTAAATCAATCCAAGCCCATATTGACAAACTCCACGACTTGACTACAGAAATTAGACAACACATAGATCAGGGTTACTTTGACTGGCTCTTTAATTGGTTGCCTGACTTTAATTCTTTACGACAGATTTTAGGGGGAGTTATCGTTGCTATTTGTGTTTTAATAGCTATTTGTTGCTTTATTCAGTGCATCCCTTCCCTGCTCCAATTTTTTAGATTTAGGAAGAGACATAGATCAGTTAATTTTGTTTCCTATTATTCTTCTACTGATGTTAGTTCTATTTAGTTTGTGGTTAATAGACTGGAGTCAAGGGGTGTAATGTAATGGCTGCCCTTTTCTGGCTCCTTTAAGAGGGAGAATGATGGAGAGTGACTCCAGCCTATCACCCCCATAGCATAGGGATTAGGACTATAGACAGGATCCCTGCCTTTTATATAGTAGAGTATTTTCGTGTCCCTTTCCTTAGAGTAGGGCTTATGAATTTAAGTTAGGGGATAGATACATAAGTACTAATCATGATTTGCCCATTTGCTAACGTGTTAGGATATTTTCCATGGAGTTACGCATATTGCGGGCCCTGTAGGCCTTAAACGAGACAGGCTCCATTTTGCTTTCTGCCTGGTAGCTCGAGAAGGCTTTCTAGGTCAAGTGTAGTGTTTTAGTTTCAAGCTGTTGTTCGCTTGGAGAGAACCGGCTCAGGCTGGCCCTTATCGAAGGAATGTATTTTTCTCCACTCCGAAGACACAACTTCAGGCCGGCCGGCTGGGAACGTGTCCTTGGTACGGGGAGGTACAAGAATTTGGTGGGCGGCAGGTGGCTGGCCGTAACTTTCCATGAAGGAACGGGCTTTGATATTAGCGAAGGTGTTAGTCAGTTGTTAGTTAGTCCGTAGGCGGCATCTAGCCGTTAGCATCTCTGCCATTAATTATTTCATGGCGGACAGTCGCCATCTTTGAAGTCCGAGAAAGATTTAAGACCGAAACTCTCTGAGAAAGACTGAAGGAGAATTAGCGCGGAGCGCACTGGCACACAGAGAGAGAGAGAGAGACGGTAGCTAATAACCAGCAAGGTTCCGGTGGCCTGGAGGGAAGCAGACGAGGTTGAGCCTAGCGGTGCAGACGTGTACTTGTGACGGCTGGGGCGTGACTGCGAGGCGAGCCAGGACACAGAGACGAGAAGGTAACCTAGATGACTGCCGAGCCCAGACTTCATGTTAACAAGGTGATCTCCGCCCTTTTCCCAATTAGCGCGCATTCTAATCTTTACCTTTTCTTTACAGAAATTATGTTGCATAGTAATGTGATGTGTTTATTGTTAATAAATACCCTAGTTCTTATAGAACGAACGTGTGCCTTGTGTTCCTGTTCAATCTTGGTAAATGGACCTCCTAGTCGAAAGTTGTTTATGTGAACGGATGTGAAATCCCGATCAGGTAGATAGTGATCGAACAAAGAGGGAGTGAGTGGACCTTTGATGCCAAGAATAGGAGGTACATCATATAATTTGGGAACCATATTAAAAGTCATTATTATAGTTTTATCCCAAGTAGATAACTGAGACATTGTCCCGATAATTGCTCATAGGAATGTGGTCGTCGTTGATATGCGGCGTTAGTGAGAACGTTGGGTAGGATACCAGCGTGGATACCCACAGGATTGTGGCTTGCATAAGTGAGAGCGTCAGGGAGGATACTGGCGTGTAGATCTACCGGATTGTGGATCGTTTGGAAAGGGGAGCATTGGGTTCTGCAGGCCCATGTGTAGACGCACCGGATTGTGTGTCATATCTGCCCTAGGGTAGACCGGTCTGGGTCGGGGTGGCCGCGAGACCAACTGATGTGAATAAGACATTGTAGATAATCTATGCATGTGTATTGCTATTCCCCATTCTTAGATGCAACCTGTATATACCTATATATATTTATCCATATTCATTGTGAATACGTTCTGAGGAGGGAGGTGAGTACGTTTTGGCTGGGTTATAGGGGCCCCTGGGGGCTGATCCCATCTAAGCGGAAAATCCGGCCATTACATATGGTAATAGAAACCGTGTACAAGCTGCGGAGGTTTTCCCCAAAATGAGCTTCTTGAATATAGCATGTGCTGTAGAAAGGTTTAGGATTGCTGTTAAAAAGGTTTTCAGGTGTGTACGGAGTCGCAAATTTTACGTAGTTTATGATGGTTGTATTAGTCTGTGATGGTATGGTAAACACATGAAAAGTGGCTATATTTTAAGGGATACTGATTTCTATAAAGTTTTTATAGAATGAATTATTTACTTGGTATATTATGCAGTCTATTTAAAAGTGGATATGGTTGCATAGGATAGGTGTTTAAGGACTTGGGTTTCTTTAACTGACAGCTGGTGCCCATTTGGACATATGAGTATTGCACTTTGCAGAGTAGCATTCCCCCTACCTCTGTTGCCTCTTGACACCGTCCCTTGACATGAGGCAGCATCTCTTTCGAAAGGATAACCTCTGCAGAGATCACCCCTCTGCGCAGTCTGTTTGTTTTCTCAACCCAGCACCCCCTCCTGTTCCCTTATTGGAGGTCAGGCCCTGCTGGGGCAGCAAGGGTAATATTCATGTTGACTTCTCTGTGATTGCACCCTTCCTGGTTTATAAGTATGTATGAGTGGGGAAACCCAACCTCTCTTAATTGCCAATGCTCCTCTTATGTGCCTCCCCTCCCAGTCGCCCCACCCCACTCAACTTGTTTGGCAACACCCGGGGGGAGGGGGGGTAGTTTGAAAGAAATTGACAGCCACTCAACTGCCCCCCGTACCCCCCAAACACACATTGGCCCACGTGGCCAATTACATCTACCCTTTCATTACTGACCAACCAGTGACAGTCCCCATAACTTTGCCTGCCCTTACGGATATGCCGCCCACCACACCTGCCACAGCCTCCATTAGGCCTCACAGTGCCACTGTATCAGCATCAAAGGCACAGTCGGTGCACGGGTCTTCTTTTCCCCTTCCTTCCACCTCCTCCTTTCCACTCACCATCTACTTGACACACGGAGTCAGCCTCTAGCCTCACCCCCTGCTATCTTCCTCCGCTTGCGGTAGCCTTTACCAGCAAGGCTCTCCAGCGCACATTGCCATGGCCGCACAACCCCTCAGTCCTGTCACCCTTAATGTCAATGGCTTCATCTCTGATGTCAAACATAAAAATATTTGGTCATTCCTAACCTCTTAAGATTCAGACATACCCCTCTTTCTGGAGACCCACCTTTCAGCAAAGAAACTCAAGAGGGGTGGGGGTGGTTTTTAGCGGCCAAAAATCAGCAGGCCCAACACCTGCAGGGTCCAGTGACGCTGTAGACCGCTCCAAGAAATGCAGAATGGCAATACTTATTCGGAAATCACGTCCCTGTGCAGTTCTCCAAACTTGGTTGGAAGAGGGTTGGTACGTGTTCACCAAACTTAGGGTTGGCACAGAGTTGCTTAGTGTGGACTCGATGCCCATAACAGCGACAAGTCTGATTTTTCTCCGTCTCAATCGCCCCCATCATAGAACTTAAAACTTCTCACATCCCACCCCATTCTCACCCCCCACTACCCTACATGCGCCCCCATCACCACTAACATACACCCATCCTCCACCCTGCACTCTCCGCCTACCACCAATACCCTCTTCCTTACCAACAACCTCCCCCCTATGTCATCCACCCCCAACCCGCCCATCCCCACCACCAACACATATCCCACACTAGAGTACGTTCTGGCCTCCCTCCACCAGCTCAAAGAAGACATTCACATCATCAAACAACTACTCTGCACACACTCCAGTCACTCCTCACCCACCACCCTCCTCAAGCTCAAAGAAGACATTCACATCAAACAACTACTCTACACACATCCCAGACACCCCCCACCCGCCTACTCCACCAGCACCACCCCTCCCAACAGGACCTCCACCCGGTCGGCTGACTCTCCTACTCAACGCCCCTCACACTGGATCTCAATCCCCGTTCGAGATCGTGAAAACCATCCCCACCGCTCCTGCAACCGACTATCGGACCTGGACACAGTCACCCTCCTCCGCTCCTACGACCCAGCTCCCCATAACAACACATCCACCACCCTCCGCGCCATTCCAACGATTCATGCAAACCCCCTTAGACCTCCCACACTGAACAGAATTTCTATCCTTAGTAACCTGAGAAAAGTCCCCCTCTCTCTAGAACCCCCCTCCACCTTCCAAGCACCCCGTCTCAAATGCACCCTCCTCAACTGCAGATCGGCCTCTAGGCACTCCTCCGCAATCACTGATCTCATCCTAAAACTGGACCTTGACCTAATCATCATGACGGAAACCTGGCTAACTGAATCGTCTACACCTATAATGGACATACTGGTTCCCCCCAACTACCACATCACTAGACTAGACAGGGTTGGTCAAAAAGGTGGGGGTGTCGCATGCATACACAGGAGTAACCTCTCTGTCCTGAAAGTAACCTCCCCTTCCCTACCCTCCCCAACCTCCTATGAATACATCTGCCTCGATATTATCAGTGAGGGCAAACCGATATGCACTCTTCACGGCATTCACCACCCACCAGGGGACAACCGTACCTTCTCGCAACAAATCATGGATTTGATCTCAACCAATTCTGGTCGACAACTCACACAAATATACCTTGGCGACTTCAACCTCCATTGCAATGATCATAATGACGCAGTGGTAAATAGTCTTAAAAATTTCCTCAACGCCCTCGACCTCACCCAAATATGCGACAGCCCGAACCACGAGAAAGGCTCTATCCTTGACCTTATCATCTCCAAAGAGGACTCTATCCAACTTGAATCTATCCAACCCTGTGACTGGTCAGATCATCATATTGTCACATTCTACATCAAGGAAAAAGTCAAATTGAACCCGGTTCAATCCTTCAAGCCCAAAGTCTGGAAAAGAGACCTGAAAAAACTCAATCCAAACTCGCTACCCCCCCCAACAGCTGCAACCTCCTACTTCCTCCTACCGGCGTCACGGATGTCCAAGCCTTGACTGATCACTATCTCAACGCTATGACCTCAATAGTTAATGAAGCTGCACCTATGCAGCTAAAAAGAGCCTCCACAAAAATGTCCAATCCCTGGTACGACGGGAGTCTCAAGGACAATAGACGGGCTATGCGAATGGCAGAGCACACCTGGAGATCAGCTCCCTCTGCACTGCACCTAAAAACGCTGAAGAAAAAGAGAAATGCCTACTTCAGGAAAATAAAACGGTCTAAATCAGAATTTTTCAGCCGGCAGCTCGACCAAGCCAAAAATCATCCGAGAAAGCTGTTTGAGCTAATCAGAACACAATCCAAGGAACAACCCCAACCACTCAGCACTCTGGACAAAGCACCCTCCAGTGAAGACTTCGCCTCTTTCTTTATCCAAAAAAACGATAACAAAGAATGATCTCCTCATTGACGTAAGTCTTTACTCCAAACCCCATTGCACAGCACCCACTGAACCAAAAAACAATGCCACATGGTCATCCTTTGCCACCTATTCAGAAGAAGAAATTGGTAGACTGCTCAGCACTGTGAAACCAGCCAATCACCTCATGGACCCCCTTCCTGCTAACGCTGTCAAAGACCTTACCCCGTCGCTCCTCCCACTCTGGACTAAAATTATTAACAGTTCACTTCAACAAGGGACCATCCCCGACGCCCTTAAAGTTGGACAAGTCACACCTCTACTAAAGAAACCGACAGCCGACCCCTCTGATCTAAATAATTACCGTCCCATTACCAATATTCCGACTCTAGCCAAACTGTTGGGAAAATGCGCACAAGTACAATTGACTAAACACATTAATCAGTTTGATCTACTCAACCCTTATCAATCAGGCTTCAGAGCAGATCACAGTACAGAAACTGCTGTGACTCACATAATTGACAACGCCCTTCAAATCCTAGATCAAAATGATACCTGCCTCCTCATCCTTCTTGATCTCTCATCTGCATTTGACACCGTCAAACATGAGAATTTACTCGAAATATTAAACACAAGAATGGGTCTATCTGGAACTGTGCTCAAATGGTTTACGTCCTTTCTACACAACAGAACGCAGAAATTCAAGAGTAACAACATGATGTCTTCGCCAATACCTGTATCGCTAGGCGTCCCACAAGGATCCTCCCTTTCCCCAACTTTGTTTAACCTAGTTATGGAGCCTCTCACCACCTTGCTAGAAGCATCCAATGTTCACTTCCACATGTACGCCGATGACACCCAACTGTATCTCAAATTACAATCACCCAAAGACATTATGCTCTTGAATTCTATGATCAGAAGCATGGGTCAAATCCTTCCTGACCGGGAGGTCTCAGACCCTCAGCCTGGGCACTTTCAGAGCCCCTAGGGAGCACTCACCCTGTGGGGTCCCCCAGGGCTCCTCTTTATCCCCTCTTCTCTTCAAACCCTATCTTCGACCCCTTCTTTTTTCTTTGAGGCAGTGGGACGTCACAGTTTTTAATTACGCGGACGACCTGCAACTCATCTTTCCTCTCAATTCCCCCTCTGCTATTCCTAATTTCCAGGCAGCAATGTCCCACATCCTTCAGTGGATGTGTCAAAACCAGCTCAAACTGAACCCTGGAAAGACGGAGCTCCTTCTTCCTGGCAGGAGCTCTACCCACTGGGGTCCGCACTTTTGGCCAGCAGAACTCTGCCCGCCTCCCACCCCCGTGGCCTCGGTGAAGAGTCTCGGGGTCACTATTGACTCCGGCCTTTCTCTCGGGCCCCAAGTGGGGACGGTGGTCTCCTCCTGCATGTTCCAGCTGCGCAGGATCAGGAAGGTGGCTTATCTCCTCACTCCTGAAGCCCTTGTGCAAGTGATCATGGCCCTCGTCCTCTCCCGCTTGGATTTTTCGAACTCTATTTACCACAGTCTGCCTAAAACATCTCTCTCCAGACTGCAATCTGTTCAAAATCAAGCGGCGAGATTGGCCCTTGGGATTCCGAATGGCAATCCGCCAAACCCCTTCTCTTTAAACTGCACTGGCTCCCTGTCATCTCGAGGGCAGCCTTTAAGATCGGCTGCCTCACCTTTACATCTCTATCTGGCTCCTGTCCCGTTTTTCTGAAATCCCTCATCAGGCTCTACTGCCCATTACGTAACCTGAGATCTTCTCACCTCCACCTCTTGTCCATCCCCCCCCATCAAACTTTGCAGATCTGGAGGCCGGAGATTCGCATTCCTGGCCCCTAAACTCTGGAACTCTTTTCCCCTCTCTCTCAAAACCTCTAATTCTCTCATTCTCTTCCGCAAATCCCTAAAAACATGGCTTTTTCCTCAATCCAGCTAAGTTTTTCTGTTCCCTCTGCATCCAACCAGCGCCAGGAAACCCACGCTGTCAGTGCGCTTTACAAGCACCCCTTACAATACAATACAATACAATACAATCCTGGATGGCCGCTAATCATCTCAAACTCAATGCTCTTAAAACAGAGTTCCTCTTGATCTCACCTCCCGCGAAGATCACTACTGCTCAAATTTGGCTTAAACACCTAACGGCACTCAATGTTCAGCCCACCATCATGGACTCAGCAAAATCTTTAGGCATAACACTTGACACCAACCTCAACATGCAGGAACACATCAACAAAGCAACTAAGGGTGCGAACTTTCAGATCAATACCCTAAGGAAACTCAAACCCTTCCTTCCAGCCAAAGATTTCTAAACTGCGGTACAAGCACTAGTCATCCCTCGAATAGATTACGGCAGCATCGCCCTCTGCGGTCTCCCCCTAACTACTACGGCACCCATAAGAGCATCTCTAAACGCAGCAGCGAGACTCATCACTGGATCAAAAAAACTCACACATTTCCCCTGACCTGAAATCGCTGAACTGGCTGCCTTTTGAAGCCAGAATACACTTGAAAATCGCCTGCATGACGCACAAGGCTGTCCACCTGAGCTCACCCGGATACCTCGCTCAGAAGCTGACGATCTCTGGAGGCTCCAGAAACCCTAGAGGCTCAAACAATCTTTTGCTAAAGCCCCAAAAATTCCGCAAGGAAAAAACCTATAAATGCTCCTTCTCAGGAATGGCACCCAGGATTTGGAACTCACTCCCCCCTGAAACCAGGCTCATCTCCTCCACCATACTTTTTAAGAAAGAAGTAAAGGCTATCCTCATGGCTAAATACACTTGAATTATCACTAGGGAAGATTTTTACAAACGCTGAACCATTCTGTTCTACTGATCATTTTGCATTTTGTATGACTCGTGTTATTGACTTACCTGATTGTTTACGCTGCCACCTATTTTTATTTGCATTACCATTGATGTATCTATCTGACTACGCTCCTACATTTACCCTCCCCACCCCAATTGTTATTTACTTACATGTTGTACCCATCGTCTGTAAAGCGCTCTGATATCAGCAAAGATCTTGTTCGCGCTATTTAAAACATTCAAAATAAATAAAATACCAGGAGGCGATTGGAATAGCTCTGGATGCTGTCCTCGACCGCACAGGTCTCATCAATACCCATAATAGGGAGAGGGAGCTCCTCTAAGACCTTTGCAATGATCAGGGCATTCTCGACATTTGGCATCTCCTTCACCTTGCAGACAAAAAAAATGCGTTCCTTTCTGTGGTATACAATTCCCACCTAGACTACTTCCTTACCTCAAAACCCAGTAATCCCAACAGACCTTGAAAAGCCCATCCAGAAACCCGGACTACTAAATACTGCGAGTTGCAGGCTAACTGCCGGGAAACTAGCCTGGTGCCAATTTGATCTCCAGGAGTGGAAAAACATTTCCCAATGCCCTCCAATGTATACTCGAAAGGAACCTCTTAGACTTCCCATTGCTAGTATTCACCAGGGGGAATGGGAGTGAAAGAACAGACTGCCTCAATGTTCCTGGTGCTGCTCTTCAACACACCTCACAATTCTCAATGTGCGAGCTCTCTTTAGGGGGTATTACTCGAATTGACAAGCACCTAAAAAGGAATAACGTGCATAAACAATTGTCATACATATAACTTTCCTCAAATACTATAACTTTGCTTTAACCATACAAGAATAATTATGCAACTTCATTCATATAACCTTCAAGAACTAGCTCCTCTTAATCAGTAGTTGCGATATGGTCCATAGCCTTTTTCCTCTAGTCGACATTAGGCTCCCTGTCGAGAAAAGGGTCACCTTCAAACTCCTTACCCACACCTACAAATCCCTCATCAGACCCAAATACCTCAACGAGAGCATCCTTCCACATACCCAGGAGGAACCTTTGCTCCTCCGCCCTGGCTGAGGTCCCCATCATCCTCCGAAACAGAACAGGCAGGAGAGCCTTTTCCTACATCGCATCCAAGACCAGACGAGCTCCCCGTGAACATCAGACGCTCCCCGATCCAGCACACGTTCAGGAAGGACCTAAAGACCTGTCTCTTAGACTGATCTGGAGCTGCCTCCCAGCGCCTGGAGACCCTCATGGACGAGTAGAGCGCTTTATAAGCCCCTGATTGTTTAACAAGCTCTAACTGTGATGTTCTGACATTATAAGGACAATTAGTTTTGCAAGAGCTAAAATCCCTATTAGATTCTTCCATGCAGGCAACACTTTTCACTGTAATTTAGGAGAATAAAAAACCTTATGTTGCGTTCAGAAAATACTTTCACTGGATATTGTCTGTTGTCAGCTTTAATAACCACAAGTACGTATTTGAACTCAGAAGACGAAACACTACTCTTCAAGAAACGTTTACGATTGAAGTGTGCCGCACAAGCTTTACGCAGGCACGATGAGACCTGGATGGTTGCTCGAATCAATGAAGAGGAGCAGAGCACTATTTGAGGTCTTGGCAGCCATGTTGGATTCCTGCAAATATTTGATTGCCCACTACATTCAGGAGATGGCGAAGGAGAAAATAGCCTAAAGGTATTAGGAAATCTCCAAATTTGGGTACTGATGCATTTCCCTCTAGGGCACCTGATCCAGTTTATGTTCCCAACACTCCCCAGAGAGAAGGCACACCTGCAGTCTTATATGACCACTTACCTCTCAGACATAATTGTTCCGTACAATCGGCACAACTTCTTTTGCCAGCAGCCACGACTGGCAAAACAGCACTGGATCGGACTTGCATCTGATAAAGTTGGGAACACGGTCTTCCCGCAACCAGACAGGGACACCCAACCCCTACGGTAACTACCGCCTGTTTCTCTCTGAACTCCAATAAGATACTTTCCAGTGTCTTAGCAGCCCACCTCAAATGTGTTCTGACACTGATCCACCGTTCCCAGTTATGGTTAGTCTAGAGACCACTTACAATCAGTAAGTAGCACACTTTCTCTGGCTGTCCAAGGATTCATCACAGGCAACCCTGGCCCTTTCACTGGACGCCGAAAAGGCGTTTGACCAAATGTAATTATTTGTTCTGTACCCTACAAAAGTTAGCCATGGGTAAGGACTGAAAAAGTTAGATGGTTCTATACCTCGCCCACACCCCATATCAACTGAAGGTGTTTTTCCATCAGGCAAATTCCCGGTCCATAGAGGCACCCGCCAAGGCTACCCCCTCACAACTGCTGTTCCTTTTCGCAATGGGCCCACTGATGGCAGTCATGCCTCGTACATCAAGGGGATCCCCATCCAAAATGTACCATCAAAACTTTAATATGTTGAGGATATCCCGCTCCCCCTTGGAGACTCCCTCCGGGCAACCAACTTATGTTCCCAGTGAGGTGCATTCACACAAGCACCGTACAATTTCACAGCGCCTCTGCAGGAGTGCACAGCATTTTACGGCACAGGGAGAAAGACTTCCCTACACCTGCTCATTTTTAGGTCTCACCTACGCAGTGCGCATGCACTGCATCGGAGGAGAGCTTTAGAAATCTATTAACTTTTTGGGCCAAAAACGTGCATACTTTACATTGCTTTCAATGGTAACGTGTGCACGTTTGGCGATGCCCTTGCAGGAGCGAGCTTTGAAACCATCTGTGTATAATTAACTTGAAACTAGATGGTGCCCCTGCTCGCTCCTGCAAAGGAAACGCTTTGTGTGCTCTCAGCCGCACTCTCCCTCCCACCCCTACCCCTCCCCCTCCCCATCAGCTGCATATCTCGCATCCCACACCATTTTGCCTGCAGGAGCGATCAGTTCCTCCTTGTTTAGATAGAAAGGGTCAGCTTGCCCGCATTACTGAGTATATCATACGTGTTTTAATTAATCGTCCCAAAAAATATTAAACATGAACTCACAGCTTAGTGGCCTAAAAACTGATCCTGGCACCGGAATATTTTGATTAACTCCTCTACCTCGCTACACCTCTCTACCTCGCTACACCTCTCTACCTCGCTACACCTCTCTACACACCTCGCTACACACCTCGCTACACCTCGCTACACCTCGCTACACCTCGCTACACCTCTCTACACCTCTCTACACCTCTCTACACCTCTCTACACCTCTCTACCTCGCTACACCTCTCTACCTCGCTACACCTCTCTACCTCGCTACACCTCTCTACCTCGCTACACCTCTCTACCTCGCTACACCTCTCTACCTCGCTACACCTCTCTACCTCGCTACACCTCTCTACCTCGCTACACCTCTCTACCTCGCTACACCTCTCTACCTCGCTACACCTCTCTACCTCGCTACACCTCTCTACCTCGCTACACCTCTCTACCTCGCTACACCTCTCTACCTCGCTACACCTCTCTACCTCGCTACACCTCTCTACCTCGCTACACCTCTCTACCTCGCTACACCTCTCTACCTCGCTACACCTCTCTACCTCGCTACACCTCTCTACCTCGCTACACCTCTCTACCTCGCTACACCTCTCTACCTCGCTACACCTCTCTACCTCGCTACACCTCTCTACCTCGCTACACCTCTCTACCTCGCTACACCTCTCTACCTCGCTACACCTCTCTACCTCGCTACACCTCTCTACCTCGCTACACCTCTCTACCTCGCTACACCTCTCTACCTCGCTACACCTCTCTACCTCGCTACACCTCTCTACCTCGCTACACCTCTCTACCTCGCTACACCTCTCTACCTCGCTACACCTCTCTACCTCGCTACACCTCTCTCTCAAAGATGGCTACAGCATCTACGTGGGAGGCAGTGGACTAAGTGGCAGCCGGAGCCTGATAGCACTGCTTGTCCTTTTAATAATAAAAAAGGAAGCATTGGCATAGCCAATAGGTCTCCCCTTTGGTACCTTATATGTGTTTAGTTATCCAGTACAATATCCTTGGCGCAACACCACCAAGAACCTAATGCATACAACACTCTCCCATGTGGATAGAATTTGCACCCATATGTCATTGGTGCTCATGAATTCAACATTTATAGGATACACACTTGGGAAGCTTTTTGACAACTATCCATAACTATTCAACACACGCCTGCCTAAGACGTCACAAGCACGTTGGTGTGGGTGGGCATGGGAGTGGAGATAATGTGCTGCATGGCTAAACACTTAAGGTCCCAAAGTTCGAGACCTATTGGCTATGCCAATCCTTGTTAAAAAAGCAGCAGCATAGAAGTAAGTTTTATTTTTGTGCGTGCTGGAGAAGGAATCCAGTTGAAACAAGATCCTGCTGGGGTCCCGTCAGTATTCTAAGGGGGCCCCCCCAAGGTGGCAACGTGACGAAGCAGTTCTTTAAGTAAATATGTTAATGCATTTTTGTCTCTCTGCGCTTGGTATCGTTTTTGCCCGCATTTCTGTTCCGAAATAATTTCATCACGTTTGAGCGCTTGTTAGCGTTAGAGCGCGCATTGCTACATTTGAAGTTTAATCTATTGTCTAAAGCGGCGATTGTGTTTGTAGGCGAAGCGTCTCCTTAGTAACTTGATTGTTTGAGTGAAGCTTCGGCTGTGCCCCACTTTCGTTTTCTCTCTAGGCGGCCATTTCGACTTGTTTGTTGTTTTCACCCGTGTCTCCTCCCAGACCCCGCCTCCCAGCCGACCCTCCCACGCTCCGCCCCCTCCACACTTCATTTATGCCTGATGCTCCAACGCGCAGCGTCCACGCGCTGCGGCCGCGACGAAGGTGCACCAAAGGTAAGCCCGTCTACGACCGTCCGCGCCTGGATCGCGCCCAGTGCCAGACCCCCTGGTCCTCGTGAAGTCCACCCCTCCCGCATTACTTACGATGCCACCACCCTCCTAGCCCTCAACCCCGGCCGATCCCTCAACTGCGTCCAAGCTGCTCCTGGCCACACCCATGGACCCTTTTCCTGCAACTCCTGCAAGTTCGACGGCACCAAGAACTACTCCTCATCTACGAACACACAACAGATATCCGACCCCAACCACCTACAATGCATCCTGCTCAACACCCGATCGGTCCACAGGCACGCCATTGACCTCTGGAATCTACTCGACACCATCTCTCCGGACGTCGCCTTCCTAACAGAAACATGGATGAACGCCACTTCAGCCCCAGACATCACCATTGCCATCCCGAAAGGCTATAAGATCATTCGCAAGGACCGCACCGGCCACACAGGAGGAGGCATCACTATCGTCCATAAGAAATCCATCCGCATCTCAACCAGCTCAGACATCAATCTCGCCAACTCTGAACACCTTCACTTCCAGATCTACATCAACCCCAAGACCACACTCAGAGGCACCCTCCTTTACAGGCCACCAGGACCCCGCGCACAATTTAGTGAAGACATCACGGACTTCATCACTCCACACGCGCTCCCCTCCGAGGACTACATCCTTTTGGGAGACCTCAACTTTCACCTTGAAAAGAACAACGACCGCAACACCACCACCCTTTTGGACAACCTCGCAAACCTCGGACTTAAACAACTTGTCACTACCTCCACCCACATCGCAGGTCACACACTCGACCCTATCTTCACCTCCAGCAAACATGTTTCCTTCAGCCACACCACAGCTCTCCGATGGACTGACCACAGCAGCGTTAACTTCACCTACAACAAGCCCACATCCAACAACCACCCCCAACCCACTCTGCAAAGAAACTGGAACAAAATCACCATCGACCAGATCTCCTCATCGCTTCTTCAAAAGCCCCCCGCCCACTCCTCAAACCCAGACCAAGCAGCCACCAACCTCACCCAATGGTTATCCAACAGCGCCGACATCCTAGCACCACTGAAAAAACGACAAATCAAACTAGGCAGCAAGAAGACCTCCTGGTTCAACGATGACCTTAAGAAATCTAAGAAACTCTGTCGCTCCCTTGAGAAGGCCTGGAAAAAAGACCCTAACACCAGCACCAAGGACGCCTTCAAAAACGCCACCCGCATACACCACCAACTAATCCGAAATGCCAAGAAAGCAGCCTTCAAGGACCGTCTAGATAATAACGCCCACAACAGCAAGGAATTATTCAACATCGTCAAGGAATTCACCAACCCCTCAGCCAACTCCAACGACATCACCCCCTCTCAAGCCCTCTGCGACTCCCTAGCCTCATTCTTCCACAACAAAATTGCAGACATCCACAACAGCTTCGACAACCAACCCGGAGACCAACCCTCCCAATCCCCTGCAGGAACCCCACCCCACCTGAACATCCTCAATGACTGGAAGCCAATCTCCACTGAGGACACCATCCGTCTGATGAACTCTATCCACTCAGGATCCCCCACTGACCCTTGCCCTCACCACATCTTTAACAAAGCAGACTCCATTATTGCACCGCACCTCCGAGACGTCATCAACTGCTCCCTCAACTCCGCAACCTTCCCGGAAAGCTGGAAACATGCCGAACTCAGCGCCCTCCTGAAGAAACCCACAGCTGACCCCACCGAACTCAAAAACTATCGCCCTATCTCACTCCTTCCATTCCCGGCCAAAGTCATCGAGAAAGCTGTCAACAACCAGCTCGCCGCATTCCTCGAAACCAACAAATCCCTCGACTCCTCACAGTCTGGCTTCCGAGCCAAGCACAGCACCGAAACCGCCCTCATCGCAGCAACAGATGACATTCGAACTCTACTGGACAATGGAGACACAGTCGCCCTCATCCTCCTCGACCTCTCCGCAGCCTTCGACACAGTCTGCCATAGCACCCTTCTACAGCGCCTCAAAAACATCGGAATCCAAGGAAAAGCACTGGAATGGATCACCTCGTTCCTCTCCGGAAGAACCCAGAGAGTCCGCCTTCCACCATTCAAGTCAGAGGCCACTGAAGTCATCTGCGGCGTACCTCAAGGGTCCTCACTCAGTCCCACCCTCTTCAACGTTTACATGAGCCCCCTCGCGGCCATCGCACGCCAACATAACCTCAACATTATCTCCTACGCCGACAACACTCAACTGATCCTATCACTCACCAGAGACCCTAACACGGCCAAAACCAACCTACACGAAGGAATGAAAGAAGTAGCCGAATGGATGAAGCACAGCCGTCTGAAACTGAACTCAGACAAAATAGAAGTCCTCATCTTAGGTTCCTCCCCCTCCACCTGGGACGACTCTTGGTGGCCAGAGGCCCTTGGAAAAGCACCCATCCCGACGGACCAGGCACGGAACCTGGGCGTCATCCTGGATTCCTCACTCTCGATGAACAGACAAGTCAACGCCGTTTCTTCATCTTGCTTCAACATTCTTCGCATGCTCAAAAAAACATTTCGCTGGATCCCTACCGAAACTAGAAAAACAGTCACGCACGCTCTGGTCACGAGCAGACTGGACTACGGAAACACCCTCTACGCCGGCACCACCGCAAAACTCCAGAAAAAACTACAACGCATCCAGAACGCCTCAGCCAGGCTCATATGACATCCCGCGTAAAGAACACATCTCTGATCACCTGAAAAACCTCCACTGGCTCCCCGTCAATAAGAGGATCACTTTCCGGCTCCTAACCCACGCACACAAAGCACTCTACAAAATCGGACCCGAATGCCTCAACACACGACTATCCTTCTACACCCCCTCCCGCCAGCTACGATCCTCCAACCAAGCCCTTGCCACTGTACCCCGCATCAACAAAACCACCATGGGAGGTAGATCCTTCTCCTACCTAGCAGCTAAAACTTGGAACTCACTTCCCACTGACCTTCGCCTTACTCAGAACCACCTAGCATTCAGAAAACAACTCAAAACGTGGATATTCGACAAGTAACTCCCCACCCTTCTTCAAGCGCCTTGAGACCCTCTGGGTATGTAGCGCGCTATATAAATCTTTTGACTTGACTTGACATGTCAACAGGCTGCAGAGGAGACACAGGTTCACTGGTCTATGGGGCCATCAGGCTGATCTTTCAGGCATTATTTTTTTTGGGCTGTGGCCTGTTTTATGGGTTGGCGGGCTGGTTTTTACTGTTGATTTTCCTAATATTACAAGCACTGTCTGCAGTAAAGACAAATGCATGGTGTCCCATACCTTGTAAAACACAAGTCTTTACACATTCACTTTTTTAGCGGTCTCATCCACTGATGGACCGCTTGCTGCCCACTCCAAACTTGAAGGCATATGCATGGCTGCAGTAACATGCATTGGCAAAACCAATAGGTTTCGACTATGCAAGATCTACTGGCTTTGTCAATGTTTAATTAGATATGCTGCACAGCAGCACAGGTTTAACGTAAAGGGAAAAATAGTGCTATGCCGCAGCCAGCATTGACTGCACCATAGCAATTTTTTCTCTAAAACATGTTGCATAGCAGTCCATGCTGCTATGCAGCCTAGTTACAAAAAAAAACCATTGACAAATCTAAATAGCTCTCTCAGGTATGCAAGTGCTATTCAGCTTTAAGCCTTTGTGGTTGACTGGAAGTTGGATGGGTGCACCCGAGGTACTTATCCTTGTATTCATACATCTGGAAGGGATGTCTCCCTTAACGTTGACCAGCTCATAAGAGGAAACCATCGCTCACTACACAAAATGACTCGTGGCTTCTACAGGTGGTGAAAATGGTAGTGGCTCCCTGCTTCAACAATGTCCTGGGCATGCTGCCAATCCTGATGCACATCTCTGTGCTCCACTCTGAGAGGGTAATGGAGTTTTTGTGTGGGGGGGAGGGGGGAGTGAGGGGGGGGGTGCGGTACGACCCCACTTTATTACCTATGGCCAGAGTAGGAACCTGGCCCTACCCCACATTGAAAACTACCATATGGCCCTGCACCAGTTGTCTTCCATGTGGCCTAGTACTGCCAATCAAACTCGCTAGATGAAACTGTAATGCATTACTGTACAGAAGCACCAGCCTGGACATAATCTATTGCTACAAGAACCCGCGACGCAGCCTTTAAACCCCATTATACAGGCTGTGTTGAAGATTTGGAACCATGTTCACAAACTGCATTAGTGTCACGTAAGACAATACCTCCATGCCCGCCTCTGGAACAACGCTGCCATACAAGTAAATGGCAAACCTATGCTCTGGGGCATGTAATGAAACACTGGTACAGTCTCTTTGAACGACCTCAAATCAGCATGCAAGATGGAAATATTTCAGGGCCTCCGGGAGAATTCCGCCTCCCCCAGTCTCAGCAAGGGTGCTATGTGCAACTCAATCACTGTTTATATGGAGTCCGCGTGCCTCCGCAGTGGCAAGTCCCAGTCTCCCTTATAACACAGTAGTTGAAAAACAGGGGCTCCTTCAAAAGTGTCATGTCTGGCTTCTATAACCTATAACCTTCGTGCATAGGAGGTGCAGGGAATGCAGATGTTGGATAATAAGTGGCAGAGACGACTCAGAATAGAAGGAAGAGCCCCCACCAGACATGGGAAATGCCACCCCTGCCCTGGGACCAATTTGGCACCAGAGCAGGTGGGAAATTAGTTACTCCAGAGGCCTGTTTCACCCACAAGCTAGCAAAACCCCTAATGTGAGCTACCTGAAGTGAACAGCCAGAGAAGAGTTACCATCTTTTTTTTTGGAAATATGCACTTCTGGGTCAAGGATATGCCCACTCCTCACAGGAAGTTGCTATAAGGGGGGTGGGGAGGAGGAGAATAGTTGCCCTAGTGGTTGGTAGCCCATTGGCTACTACCTCATACTCTAGTAAAATGCCTTTAAATTGAGTATTTAGGGGTCCCCCCGACACCAGGCCCACAGATTCGACTTCCAGGTAACTGAACAGGAAGAAGAGAAAACACGGCGAGAACCAAGGACCTAAACAGGAACTGGCACCAAACCCTGCTTTGCTGCTTGCTTCTTAACAATTGCAAAGACCCAACTCAACCTGCCGCTGTGCATCCTCCCAAACACTTGAAGGATAGTCCAGCAATTCAACGAGTGATCATCTTCCTTGGGGTGGATGAGACTTCTCCCTGCATCCGCAGGAACAAACTCTATACATCAATATTTTACACCAACAAGGGTTATCAGCACCCCACCATTTTCTTTACAAAAGGCATGTGGAACTCATTCCGAAATAATAAGTCACAAATGATTTAGGAGCGCAATGTATTTTTTTTTTGGAGGAAACTGGTACCAACAAACATGCGGGACCGCGATGGGTTTCAGATTTGCGCCATCTTTTGCCTGCCTCTTTATGGGGTGGTTTGAGGCAGGGCATATCTGTGGACCATCCGGGGTCGCTTGGCAGGATTATATAATGTATTTTGCCAGATATATAGAGGATTGCCTTTTAATTTGGACTGGCAGCGTTACTGACTTGCACCACTTTCTTGGACACCTGAATGACAATTTGTTCAACATGACATTAACAATGACCATACAGCGAAAATTGTATTTCTTGATGTGGAGCTATATGTCGAAAATGACAGTATTAACTGTAGAATGTTTAGTAAGGACACAGCGTGTAATTCTTTGCTGCACGCAGCGAGTTCTCACCCCAAGACACAAATTAACTCTATACCATAATGTTATAAGAAACTTAGGAACTGTAGCAAAGATTTGGAATTCCATGACTGTCCCGTTGATATAGAATGGAGATTTCTAGAAAGGGGGTATGACAAACAAGTTAAAGCAAAGAGTGCGCATATACTAGCTAGAAATTAAACCCTCAAGCCTCGGGCAATTAAAACTACGGATGAACAAGCACCAGTGAGAATGATCACCAATTATTATCCATGGTCAAATAAAGTTTTCAATATTTTGAAATGCCACTAGCACTTAACAGACTCAGTTGCAGAGACACATATCAAAACATCCGAGTCTTGCAGATCATAAAGGAAAAACTATGCGCAATATGGTAAGTCCAACTTACCCTAAGATGAACACATGGGGTTTCACATGGCTACACAAATGTAACTTGGTATCATATAAATGCGGCAATTACAGAAATTGTAAATTTGTCTTGACTGGAATATGTGACTTCCAAAATATTGGATCTAGAAAGTACCATATGAATCAACAGATTGCTCCACTAAATATGTGGTTTACATAATTGTATGTAAGTGTTCTAAAATTTAAGTAGAGAGCATCATTAGGTGCCTAAAAGAACGCATTTCTGAGCACTTTAGAGAGCTCTGGAATCTGGGTGAGAGATATCCTATTGTGAACCATGCGATAGAATGTGTAGAAAGTAAACAACTCATTTAAATTCCATGGTTTGGAAACCAAGTGACCCAAGGGGAGGGAATCAGGAATTGAAAGTACGTCAGGCTGAAGCACGCTGGATTCTTAAGACTACATGCTGTAGAACTAGGAATCAATATCGATAAGGAACTGCAGTATTTCTTAGGTACTTGATTCTGTTTATAATCAATTCCCATCGTTCTTTACATTATTATATATATATATATATATATATATATATATATATATATATATATATATATATATACACACACACACACACACACACATATATACATATATACATATATATATATCAATATGTTCTGTATGGCAACTTTTGTGGGGTCTCTGAATTCTTGAAATACTTTCTTTAATGTTGTTACATTAGGTTTATCTGTCAAGATTATATGACTCATGAGAGGTTGTATACCTCCTTGGAATATCTACGCTGTGTGTTTTAAAATGGATTTGCAAGTTTAAATGTTATACTCTATCAATATATTGGCCCATAATTGGGACGGATAGGAGGGGTTTTCTTTACTCCCTCCTCTGCACCAATTCTTTTCCTACAATACTTGCTCTCTAATTCTTACTGTGGGAGATGGATTCTTTGCTCAGACTAAATGCGGATACACTTATAAGAATGACACAATGATTATGAATGGGTTCTTTGCTCAGACTAAATGCGGATACACTTATAAGAATGACACAATGATTATGACTGTTCTTTCTTACCAGGTCTCCCGAATGGTATAGTCATGTCTACAACTGTTCTTTCCAGTCATAGAAACAGGACTGGTGGGTTTATAGTCGTCTTCCCCAATTTTATAGTCAGTGACTTCCCCCCATAAAATTAATTCATTTTTAATTATTCCCAGTTACGGTATTTCAATAATATTGAGATTTTTACAAATTAAGTTTTAGGTCGCTTAGTTATTAATATTTTGTGGCTTTTCCTCAAATTGTCGCTCGTTTCGGGCATGGATATACAGTGGCCAATGTTGACATGTCTAAGATGGCGTATGTTGATTTACTTGCGGAATAGGTTGCGCGTCGGTTTAGGCGATTCACTCAGTTTACCGTCTTCAGTTTTCACACGATTTGAATAAAAAAAGGCATTTTAAGATAGCGCCAGTGCTACACACCACTGAAGACACGAGGAACACTTTCCCTTATCATAATGCCAGATTAAGGTACTTAGTTAATATAGGATACTAAACGGGTTAGAATTAATTTATGCACTACAAATAAAGTAATTTTCATAAGAAAGAATTATTTTTTTTAACTGATATTATTTAGGATATTACAGTTCTCATTTACTGTGTAATTAGTTCATGGACTCTAATGTCAGCGTTGGCAGCCTGATGCAGTGTGTTTTAAATACTAGATACTGTTTGTTTTGCTTTTTTGTCAGGATATATGGTCTATTGCGACCTCCTTTTGAATTTATGGTTCTGCTAACAACTGGCCTTTTACACTTGGAATTGCTTCCTTTGTTGGATTTGGATTATAAGGTATTGCTCTTAAAGGAGATGTTTACAGCTAGAACCCAAGTTTTAATAAACATTTAATTTTTACCCTTCCTCGTAGATGTACTAGATTTTCGGTTTTATGTAAAATTGTGACTGCCGGAAGGCAGCTTCCTACATAGATGCTCACCTTTTATTATCCACAGGAGTAAGTCAAAGATTTGATAGAGGTTTGCAGAGAACAGTTCAATCATCACTGGACTACATTGTTTTCAATAAGTCTCATGAAGTCTATCAGGTTTAAAGATTAAAATAAGACCCGTTTGAGAGCCCAAACTGCACTCTGCTCCTTGAGATTCGAATCTGGGGAAAAAACAGGTTGTGATGTAGGCAACAAAGATAACTATGTCTATGCAAATGTGAAGTATGTAAAAAAAGCGGGCACAAAAAAAATAAAAAAAAAAGAGTCCAGAGATGATCATTGGTCTCAGTACTTACAAATGAAACTGCATGATTTATTTACTTGAAACTTAACACAACTGCGTGGGTACAGCCCAAGATGCTCAGACACCCACCCATGCAGAAACCACCACTCATATGCAATGAATCGTAACGTTTCCCCAATTGAGACTCAAGTCCAACAGAATCCTCCAGATAATAAAATGCGAAATCTTCCCGTCAGGTTTTAATGTTGTTCAAATAAACAGATCCAAAGATGGCTAGAATTCCCTATTTCTTTCCAAATTAAGACAATCAAATCCGGCAGTGTTGACGTCCTGTTTGTTCACTCCTGTTTTCTCCATCGATGCTTTGCTCATGGTCTACAGGTTGTGATCCACAGATTTAAACAAAAAACATTCCATACTAGACATGATGTAAATAACAGGAAAATCTCCATATGTCTCCCCACAGCCACATTTGTAAAATACATTGCCAACCATAAAACACTAGCCATCCATATGAACGTTATACTCGGAAGGAAAAAGGACAACAATGATGTCACAAAACTACTATGGTATTCTGCAATGATGCACCCTCAGATTAGGCAAGTCCAAAGAAATGACAACTACTGCCATATATAAATATATGTATACACACATTCATTGTATGCACATACATGGGAGCTGGGGGGCACACCTTGCTCTGAGGAGAGTTGCAGTATTGAGAATGTCAGTGTAGTTTACAGATGCCTTTTAGTCTTCAATACCTTCTTAACTTTATGACACTGCAAAGTGAACAAAAATATCACAATAGCGGCTTGAGAAAAAAATGAGCATGGCTTAATTTTGCACTTCACCCCGAGTAACCTCCTTGGGAGCTCGTAATGGATTTGAAATTTGGTTTCAAGGTCATCCAAACCTGAAACTCAAGTTAGGCAGCATAGTTTCATCTTGGATAGCACATGAGCCCTGGAAACAAACACCAATCAAGGGCTGATAGCAGGTTTGTAGAGGGGCAAAGAGCTAAAGATTCAACAAACTGATTGCCATCCAAAATGTTGGTCTTGCAAACCACAAAAAAATAAGCAATCACAGAAGGCAATTGTCACTCAAATGTTCAGACATCCGTAGACTGGTTCACCTGAGGTGTGCAATGCAAGCCATGCTCATTTACTGAGCGCTTAGAAACATTTCTTTCCATAAACAGTGGGATTTTAATCAAGACAATATTCAAAAGTGAGAGGAGCCATGTGGATTTAAGTCCTTGTCTAACTAAAAGGAATATGTTTTCTTTACCAAATAACACACCTGTGCTGTCCAACAAGCACAATCGATCCACCTTGGTGGCAGTGAATACTAATAAAATTATGGAACTTTCAAAGCCTGGGGTAGGGGCCTCCATATGTGCTGTAAGCCTCATTGCTTATTTGAAGTAATACACAATTTACTTCACCAGGCAAGAAAAGACCAACACTGGAAGAGATGCAAGGTCCGATAATGTTCCATGAATTAAAACATTACCTACAAGAGATTTCAGAAGCAAAGCGGACGTCTAATTGTACGTAAATGGAGGGATCGCAATTAAAACAAAAACAATTTTAAAAATGCAAAAAATGCATTTCACCATCTATTAACCCTTAAGAATAAAAAGTCACCATCCTTTAACCCTGGCAGCATGCAAACATTTTAATGTTCACATAAAAATGAGCTCTGTTTTGCATTGTAGTTCATAAACACTGAAAATTGGGAGATTCAGGAGGGCAGTTTTGAAAACAATGGTTGAGATCTCAATAAGCACTACATTAACCTGAGCAGAATCAGAATGTGGCTGGTTTGATTTCTCTTGCCTCCTGGCCTGGGAGTAATACTTTCAATGGTCGCTAAACAACTGCTTAGCCTGCACCAACCTATCTACTTACAAAAGCAGTTTAAAATATGAGGGGCAGCATCAGGGCCTCCATCTTAAGAGGCACTGTAGTGTTACACATTGAATGGGATGACTCACTGCAAGATTAATGCACGGCTGAGAGGAATTACTAAAGGTAACAGGCAACAAGCCATGAAGATTCCGGACCTGTGCATTTTAAAACAACGCAAAGAGATGTAAGGCCGGTTGTCACCCGGGTCCATTAGCTTTCAGATATCTCTCAGAGGTGAGGACGGTGAGAAGGGATTAGGCAAGGAAGGGTGAAAACCCATGATTTTACGGTTTCTTCAATAGCATTGTGGTGCAAGCACCCGATTATTGTTTGACGTACAGATTGCAAACCCCCTTGCAAAAAAAATAGAATATCCCAAGTCCGATAAGCATACTGCCAAAACAATATATGTTGTAAAGAAAAAAAATCCAAGCTTATACAATAAGATCCCTTGTCCTTCAGTCCCGCCCCCCCCTCCCTCCCAGGTACTCGATTCACAGTGTCGAGTTATCTTTTCATTCCCGCCTGGCTTTTGTGCAGCGTTGCCCCAAATACTTAGGGACACAGTCTTTTTTATTTATTTTTTTAAGTTCTGTAAATTTCAGTACTTCACTCCTGGAATAAACTCCTTGGCATCAGGATTCAGATTGCTTTTGCTCTGAAAAGAGGAAAGAAAAATCAATTAGCTAGGTTGAGTAATTCTACTACAAATCTATTTCTTTGTATTTTTTAATAGATGCATCTTGAGAATGTTTTATCAAGCAATATAATCTATGTGCTAACAATTAGTAAACAAAAGTAAATTTTCTTTAAAATAATTTTGAATCCGCGAATTCTGTATACACATTCCAGCTTGATATTGAATTATTTACCCTTGCAAAGTTGTAGGTGTGATGGTGAATTCTGGGACCCTAAAATGGAAAAATGTTCAGTTTGAGATGGTTTGTGTAGTAAAAAAATACAAAAAGGAAAAAAAAAACTGATAACTTGCTCTTGTATCATCTGATCTTATTACCTTTTGCTCATCTATATTCACATAACTAATAATAGATTTGGTCACTCATTACTGTGAGATCAAGACCAAGCCACTCCGGACACCAACCTCACACCTTCCCACCAAAATGGATGTGGAAAGGTCATATATAGCTTAACCCAAAGCCCCAGAAATATAGTCAACACGATAACTAAGAACTGCTGCCTTCATGGGGCCAACGTAGTCGTATATGTGGACCTAACATGTATAAAAAAAAAAAGACTGCACGAAAAAAATATCTTGTAGGCTTTAAAATGGGTGCAGGTTTATATAAAAGAAAATGAACAAAAAAAGAGCAAGCTATCAATGTCTTTCGACTTCAAACTCTTCTAAATAATCCTGGCAGTCTATTAGAAGCGGGCTATTTCGAGGCTAGGACAAATACTACCATTCCAATTCTTGCCGTTAAACTGTTTCAGAATCTGTAGAAAGGTTCAAATTTAGTCCATCAACACCTCAAGGAGGGGATACTGCAGATCGAATCTAAATTACACAACCCAAATAAATGATGATCCTTTATTTGGGCTAACAAGTTGCTTCCATTATTCAAATCATTAGAATCAAATACTGGCTTTGTAGCCAGGCTTCCTATTGCAGGCGTACTAAAGAAAGGCAGTCATTAACTTGCTGCTAAATACGACCGGATAAGATACAGAGGGGAAAATATTTGCTAAACTACTATCATGTGATAGTAATTCTGGATAGAACAAGCCATTATGTCCTCCCTACCAGACAGGTCACAGACCACATTGTGAAACCACTGTCTTGGCGTTGATAATCCCCACTATTTAAGGGAAGCAGTGTTATACTACTGCTGTGTGCCTCTCACTCGGGTTCTGAGTGATACTACAGAGAACTCCAGCTTCACTCGTTCTCTATTTTTGCCTCTACGTTATTTAGCTGGTGCGGAATACCATTTACTCTATGCTAAAAAGTATGTGATATGTATTGCCACTGGACAAGGAAAGCTGGTATACCAACAGAACTACAGAAAACATTTTGATCTGGAAAAAGAAACCTTAGCATAGCAATTCCAAGTAAGGCCGGTGTGCTGTTTAGTTCACGATTTACACCAGGCTACCTATGTATAGAAAGCACACACTTTGCTATATAGATGTTTTGGAGCCAACTGGGTGACTTCTGATAAATGATCGGACACATGTAGGAAAGGGCCTCTTTTTGCATGGTCACCCCCCACTTTTTGCCCGATTCTAATGCACTTTGACCGAATGTGCACTGGGTTCCTGTGGGGAACATCCGGAAAAAAACACAGCCAGAGCCAAATGACCCGAACACCACAAGCATAACCACGCTTGACTGATAAACGCATGGGCCTTAATCACACGTATGAGCGTTTAAGGCCGATACTTTTGGTAAGGGGGCAGGTTTATTGGGTTGGGGTGTTCAGAGGGGTAGTTTTAAAAAAAAATAAAAAGGGGGCAGGTTTTTAGGGCTCAGAGTGGTGTTTGGGGTACTTTTGAAGGCTAGGTTTGGGAGGGTTAGGAATAGGGCTGTTTTAAAGCTCAGGGTGGGGGGGGGCTCTTTTTTTAAATTGGGGCAGGGTTTTAAGCCTCAGGGCAGCGAAAGGCTTTGGGGTGGTGTATGATATGGGGCAGGACTTTAGGCCTCAGGGCAGGTGGAGGGAAAGTGAGAGTTTCCAAGGCAGGCTTTGGACCTCAGTGTAGGGGCGGGAGTTCATAATATAAGGCAGGGCAGAGTAGTGATGAAGTTAACCATGCATAGCACCTTACCATTCATGGCTTTACCCCATAATTTTGCTGTAAAGACGCATTCACGGTTCAGGCTGCGTGGTAGAGGCCTATGTAGTTTAGCCATGCGTGCCTCAATAATACAACTGGTTCCTGCTAACTAGGTTTCCAGTGCCTGTGTTCTTTCCCAAAACTGTACCTCTGTTTCCACAAGTAGCACACCCCTGGCCCACATACAAGTCCTTGTGAAAGGTACCAGTGGTACCAAGGTCACTGTGACCAGAGGGTCTCTAGGGGCTGAAGCATGTATCATGCCACACCAAGACCTCTCACCAAACCCATACACAGTCCCATTGCAGCCAGAGTGTTTTGGTGCATCTAAAAGAAGTCTCGACCTGGCAAACATCCCTGTGTGTAAGTCACTCCTACAGCAGGCCTTAAGGAAGAGTGCCCTATACCTCTTGAGGGAATAACTGCATGAGCAGACATGCACTAAAGTGTCCAAGTACATGCTTAATATGGCTTCACAAAGCATTTATAATGTCGGAGTACATGGGCTGGGAGCTCGTCAATACAAGTTGCACAACTCCATGATAGCTTCACCAAATCCCAAGATGTTTGCTGCAAAACATCTCAGATTAATGAGTCCACACTGATGCCGGTGTTGGACTTATTAATAAATTCACTCGGAGGGCTCCTCAGGTGTCCTCTGAAAATCTACCTACCTACTAGCGTGTGCCTGACTAGTCTGTACCAGCGTTCCCCTTCTAGACAAGTTTCTGACCTCCTGGAGGTGGGAGCCTTGCGCCCTTGTGGGTCAGAAAGAAAGCCTGCTTAGGGTGGAGGTGCTTCACACCTACAACCGAGCAGGTACAGCATTGAAGGGCGGTGAGCCTCAAAGGCTTCCTGCCCTTTGTTATGCTAGCCAGGGCCTCTCCAGCTAAAGGAGATACCCCAACCCCCTGACTAAGCAACACTTTTGGCGGGAAAATTAGTAGGCTGGACAGGTGTCCCATGTCAGCCAGGACCACCCCTAAGATGTCCTGAGCTGAAGTGACCCTCCTCCTCCCCTCATTTGAAAATCCTCCATATTGTTTTGGAGGATCTCAGTCAATAGGATTAGGGGTATGCCCCCTCCCCAAAGGGAGTGGACATGCAAAAGGGTGTGTCACCTTAAAGGCAAGTAGCAGATTGGCTATTAACTTCCAGCCCCTGTAACACTCCTAAATTGCGTATTTAGGAGGCGGCGCTGAACCTTAACCCTTTGTCCTCTTCTTGTTGTGGAACTCAACCCGACACCTTACTTACATCTTCGCATGATTGCGCGAAGGATCCTCTGTTAACTCAAAAATTAAAACTGGTTCCAAGGCTAAGCTCCAGGCGCTCTAGGCAGAAAATGCTAAGTAACGCGCCCTTCTGAAGAGGAGGACCAACTTGCATACAGAGAAAGTAGTGATGACAATTTCCAACCCCACGTACTTAGGGAAGATGTGGTCCCTGCACATATCCCCCACCCACCTAGTTAGGGAAGATGTGGTCCCTGCACACATCTTTCCAAAAGTACTGCCAAGGGTACCTAGCTCCCACACAGGTGTGTCAGGCGCCTCAAGCAACATGGAGGACAACCTCAATGAGGTCATCCTTTTAGCAAGAATGGCTTGCAGAATAACCTTGGAGGATAGACTCATGGCTATATAAAGGGGAAAAACAGATTGGGCCTAGCATCCACACATGGGTGCAGTAATATAATTCCTAGGGACAGCGAGAACACTTATGACCCTAACATTCCCAAAGGGATTGTCATCACAAAATGATTCACAGCATTTGAGGGGCCTGAGCATGTGAAGAAGTTACACAAGGATAGACTCCTGACACTCACTGGGGCAGATGCTGAGTCCTATGACCTCATGAAGGGTACAGTGATTAAGGGCTTTGGACTCACCACTGAGGACTATAGAATTAGATTAGGGGGGTGGGGGGCTTAAAACACAGCAAGTCAGCCCTGGGTTGACTTTGTAGACTACTCAGTGAAAACACTAGGTGGCTGGTTAACTGGAAGTGAAGTGCGTGCCTACGTTGGGCTATATATTTTGTTTATCAAAGAATACATTTTAAGTAATTGCATTATCGAAAAGTTGACTCAGTATCTGGGAGACCTAGGTCTAATTTCTCCCCAAGAAGTGGGAAAGAAGGCAGACCACTGGGTCAAGACTAGGGTGACCATGAATACCACTGGGGGTGACCAAAAGAAACTGGTTACAAAACTTCCCCCGATGAAAGTGGGTGCACATCTTAAGGATAAAAGTAAAGAGTCTTCTAAAGGCCCCCAAAAACCTGCACAGGAGGGTGGGCACCAGAACTCTTCACAATACAACAGTGGGTACACAGGTAAAAACGTTGGATCTAAAAAAGGCCTGTGTTACAACTGTAAACAGCTGGGACACAAAACTGGAGACTGTCTGGCTCAAAAAGAATCTCCCCCTCTCACTGGTATGGCAAGTCTCCAGGTGGGATCAACAGTGGGCCGAGAGAAAATCAGGGTTCACACAGAAGCTATTTTGAGAGAATCTGCAGGCTTGAACACTTGGAAAACGACTTATCCCACATCCCAATAGCCTCTGGAAGGTCTTTAACAAAGCTCCTGAAAACAGAGGCCTTGCTCACCAAGAAAGGCATCTGACTTGCAGAACTGCGAACCCCCGCTTCCAAGGCCCAAGTCAAAGTGGCCCACCAAAGTTCCCCAGCAACTCATAGCCTACGTCAACAGCAGGCTGAGCCCTTCTGGACTCCACAATGATGCCTGAAGACAACACTATGGACCCGCGAGCCGCAAGAATTTTTTGACCTCATAAGACCCCTGCACCCGCAGCTCCCCCTGCCTTGGGGAACCCAACCAACGGTGCCCAGGTGACAACATCCAAACCTAAAAAAAAATAAAAAATAAAAACCCACGCCCAGAGCCTCAATTGCGGCGGGCCTGGATGGGTTCTGGAAACCCTCATGTAGTGTACAAATTTCTTCTTTGCAATGAAGAAATCTGTACAATACATATATCATATATACATATCTATCTCACAATCTCACAATGTTCGGGTCCAGTTTGGTACTGTGGGATATACTAATGGTGAGGAATCTATGGTAAGAATTATCCATTGTGTAATTAATTGCCAGCTTTTGCGACTTTGGATGTGCATTTGAAGGAATTGATCACTATTGTAGACTAAATTTAAGAACTACGGTATTGCTGATTATTAAATCCAATCAATGTCCTTTACATGCACGTAATCCAGGAAACAACTGTGAGGGGGATTGGGGGAGAAATCAAAGGGCTCAAGCTGGGCTTTGTGTTAACTCCTGCTCCTATTCAGCCTTTACACAGCAGACAGAGGTATCATCCAGCAAGTCCTATTTTTCACCTAAATTTCATACATGCACCATACACAGATTCAATTGTGCCAGATTATACTCCAAGATGCCTGCAACAGAAGCAAACAGCACTTCACCACTATGTTGCTAATGGTTTACACATATATGCCTGAAAGGCAGTAACAGTGGTGCTGGGTCAGGCTACAACAACCAGAAGCCACTAGATTTGCAGCAATCTTTCCATAGAACTGAAGTCTGTATACAACTATCTTGCCATCTGGATTGGGGGGTGGTGGTTTAAATTTAATTTGAACTGTTTGAAGCCATAACTTAGTTCATTAACCTATAGTTCTATGTGACCATGATTACATAGAAACCCCCAATGTCTCAGATTTTACTGGTAGTTTCTGCAAATTAATTCTGCTCTTGTATGGCCACTCCTTTCCCTGTCCAGTTAACCTTCTTGGCTAAAACATGCAGTCCTCTGCTATTTTCATCCTCCTCAGTCTACCTCCCATTTGCAACTCAAGATCGACTACCGTATCAATTCAATCCTTAAAACATGTTTTCTAACAAAGTAAAAAGTGTAATGTTCCTGAACATGTATGTCAGTCTATTAGCTCACGGCAAAGTATCTTGCTGAATCCTATATATTGGCCCACTTATCCCAATATACAAATGTTACATACCTTTAGTACAAGTTCTAATTAGTAGGAAACTTCTAAGATAGTCAAAAGCTTGAAACATCCATGCATGGAAGCACCCGGACCACCTTTCGGTTTATTCTTTCATGGAAATAACACTGCAGAATATCCATCATATCCACGAGATCCTTTATAATTATACACAAAGGAAGTCTATCAAATGGTATTGTTCTTGTGACAGACCATTATATGGTAGACGTTCCATTTTTAGCAGAGCTGCAGCATTTAACATGCGAAACATCTATAAACCATTGTGTACATGAAAGTAATATGCAGCCTAACAGCATTATATTAGGTTTAAAGTAAACCAAGACCCGTCCATTTAAAAACCTTTGAGGTTTCCATTTGCAAAACGCATTGTACTAGTAGGTAACTCGCAGTTTTTTTTTTAAATAAAGATATCTACTTCCCAAACATATCCAGCCGGGAAGGCAGTCAGGTAATCAAGGACTCCAATGAAAATTCTTACAATGCAGAACAGACTGCATGTAGATACATTTTTTGCTGAATCATAGGCTTTTAACTGAGGATCATAAATGCTTAACTAAAGTAGCAAGCTAGTAACATAAAAAGCAGCTGTTAGGCAGTAAAACATAATGCACGCTTTAGAAATCTGTCCTATAGATAAGGACTTTATTTTTAAAAGATTTAAGGTTTTCTTGTCCAACTTTATGATCTGCTTCAAAATCCGACCAGCCAATGTCTAGTTTAAGGCATGCACCAATTTACCTGTTGCCACCTTAGACGTGTCTGTCTGACATCTCTAACCCAGGCTGTGGTTACAGCCTTCTCAGGTGGAATGGGTAAGGGAGCGGTCTGATAATAAAAAGATACATGCCACTATCCACCTTGAAATAGATTTGCTAGTATACCAGATCTTGTCTAACGTGACCATGGTTCACTAATAAGGAATTACTTTTTCTACCCCCCTTGGTTTTATCCAAGTAGAGCCAGAAGACCCTCCTTAGGTCTAGTAAAAGAAGAGTCCTCTATGCTGGCGAAGACTTATTCGGGGGTAAAGCGGATGTGGAAATCAAATGCCACTTTAGGTAAGAAGGGAGAGTCCTCAAGTCCACCTTATTCGCATGAAAAATGGTTGAGTTCTACTGCCGATAGAACTTGCAATTCACCAACCACTCTTGCTGATGTGATTCAAAGAAAACTGCATTTTGTCAAGTTGTTGGAAATAAGCTCTGTGAATAGAATTAAATGGTTGGAGATAGACAGCACTAAGTTGAGCTCCTTTGGAGATTTTCTTTTACACTGGTGGAAAAACATTCGAGATCTTCCAGAAAATCTGCTACAGAGATTTTGCTCTATAACCAATTATAGAAGCTAGATGAACAGTGTACAGCAGCATTGAAAACGCTGCTTGAAGTCTACCATGGGTATCCTGACGGCAGCAGTTAGAACCCTGCTGCATAGATCTGTCTCGGACTTTAAATAATAAATAAATCACTCCAAGTGTACTTTGATGCACACAAGTAGGGTGCATAATGTTTAGGAGTGGAACATGTGACATTACAAATTTCACGTTCCTTCAGTGACTTGGCCCAAACCGACTTATCACTGGTACATAGGAAAGGACAAAGTAGATTATATACTTGACCTGTACCTGCTAGAGACACAACATTAAAAGGAGGTTTTATATTTAATACAAATCCAATTTGATGGTGGTCTGATTTTTGATGAAAATATATCAGAAATGAAACTTTTAAAAAGTTACTTAAACCCAACCTGAAGCTGCAGAATGCTAATTTGCATTAGCTCTCCAGCAACTGCCCAGCTGCTACTTTGCCTGAGTAAGGCGTGAAGGAGTGTTAAAAACTCCTGTCAGGGCAGACACAGAAAAGGGCCCGGAAGTGGGGAGGTCTTTTCTTCCCCTAGCAGGAAGACCAGCTGGGTTTGGCCCAGAACTTTTACTTCAAGGGGCGTTCCACATCACAAGCAAATGTTGAGACACTTTGAAAGCCCCCCCCCCCCAGCTTTTTTCCTCCCTAGTCAGACTGACACCAAACCCAGTGAGAGAAAAGCTATCCCCAGAACAAATTTGGAGTGACCAAAGAGGAAGGGACTGCTAATTACCCTGGACACACCTTTCAGTGGGCACACAATACAGGCTTTGCTCGAAGTGAAGAAGGATTTTTAAATTTGAGGGAGGGGCATAGTCTGATTGTTTACAGAAAGGCAAACCGGAACTACCGAAAAAGTGGGTAGGGCTGCCCCAGGAAACTTTTACCCCATTTATTAGGGGGTGCCCAGGATTCAGTCCCACCCACTAAATGGTGCCAGGCATAAATGGGGCATTCCTATGAAGTCTCTGCTCCAAACACTTACTGGACTTGGGGAAGATCAAAAGAGGCCTGGACCTACTCCCTTTCTCACTCTTAGCTCCAAGACGCCTCGGCATTCGAGCACTTTATAATCTGAAATCTAATCTAATTTCTGTGGCCCGAAAGGAAGTCTGAAGAATTGGACTCTGGTACCCAGGACAACGAAGTGAACTCCAAGGACAGTTGGCTGATGTCCTTTGTGGGTTCAGGGACAAAAGCTAGAAGAAGCCTTTTCTTGGCCGCACCCAACTGACCAGTGGCAACTGGAACTGGACTATGCTGTTCGGCTCTCATGGTGTCAGGCAGAGGCCAAGCGTCCTGAGTTCCTGGGGCACAAGACGTCAACTCTTGTGATTATTTGGGCAGGGTTCCTTCAGAGCTTCAAGGGGAGATGAGGGAAAAAGTATCAAAGCGTCAGTTCCACAGCATCTGACTGAATTTCAGCTTCACCCTGGCCTACGTTTCCAGCATCCTCAAAAAAACACAAGTTCCATTTGCATTCAAACTTAAAACTTTTAGACTGCTGGGCATTCACCGGTACTAATTCACTTGCTGTATGTGACCAGGGCTCCATTGCGGTCGGCCTCATATAAGGCCTATGCCCCAGTCTTCAGCTTCCACTGATTATCATTGGCACTTTGTGGTACTGTTTTCACTTAAAGCTTTAAAAGCTCAAATCTTCAGTTCTTGTTGGGGTTGTAGCTTTTAGTCTTATTTTACTCATACAATTTCTCCTTTTAAAACTGGTTGGGGAGTATTGGGTTTTGAGTGACTTCTACTGTATATGCACTGCTTAAATACTTTACACATCACCTTTGATTTATGCCAGACTGCTTCGTGGCACATCGGACACTGAACACGTTTATTTTATTTAATTAGGCCTTTGAAGTTCACCTCAAATAATCCACCTACCCTACAATCCTCCAGGCATGAAAAGGGGTTGTGAACCTTGCTTTGACCTCCAAATGCTTTACTGTTTCCATTTCAACACATAGGCGCTTGTGGACATATGTTTAGCTTTTTTAGTATTTCCCGAGTCAAACAAACATTTATATGGTCTTGGGAGCCAACCAGCCACATTCAAATATCAAAGGCTAAAGGTGCTAGATGTCTTAAAGTCTGGTCAAAAGATCTATTCTGCACGGTAATAGTTTGATGTAATCAAAAGGGCACTACAAACCAAGTTCAGCTCTGGTGCCTGGATGTGAAGTTGGTGCATATGTTGCTTTGTGTCATGGTGAACTGATCAAAGGATAGAGTAGCCCATTCTTTGAAAAGGTCTTCCACGGCTCGGTCAATTAGAACCGATTTGTGGTTTTCCTTGAGAAGTCAGCTGAATAAGTCTGCTTCTTGATTCTATACTCGAGCTACATAATGATAGAGATAATACTCTCGTCAGGGTCCAATGCCACAAGGTTTCTACTTGCAGAGATGACGAACTTGGGCTTGTTCCTTCTAGTTCGTTGGTATAAGCACAGTGACGTTTACTTCAGTTTGAATCATTATGTTCTTTCAGCACAGAGAAGGAAGAAAAGCTTTGAGTGCTCTTCTTTCAGTTCCAGGAGATTTATGTGATAGTTTTTTTATGTCTGTCCATAGTCCTTGAATCGTCAGTTTCATGTAGGTTCATCACCCGGATAGAGATGTATCCGTTCATGTGGAGTCAGGTCTTTTAATGAACGAAACTCAAAAAAACATTTGACTTTTAATCACCAGGCCAGTGAGGATAGCCGAGATGTGAATTACATCTTTTTCAAACCATTGATCTTTGAGGCACTGTTGGAGGTCTCATACAGAGTCTTACCTTTGGTACTATGTATATGCAGGATGTCACTGCCCCCAGGAGTGCGGTAATTTGGAGAGCCATTTGATTATTGTTATGCATCAGCTTCATGCATCTTTATTGAATGGATAATTCTCTAAAGGATGCACATTTGTTTCTAGATATGTAAGACACTACCGGCTTCAGCACACTTGTTTATGTTGATTTAGAGATACTGAAAATAGCCTGGCTTGGTTTTGAATTCCTGTGCTGCTTTCGACGGAGTCTCTTAGTCTGTCAAAGTGGAGGGATAAGCAAGTACTGCCTTTCACCTTACTGGGCTGCAACAGCAGACGTGTGGTTTGAGAAGTAAATGGGGCAGACTTTCGGCCAAAAGACAGCACAGTAAATTGATTTTATCTATGCCATATAACCATGCTTTTATGTGCAGGGACATTAGAAGGACAAATCTCACTGGATCCAAGGGAGACACTCAGAAGAGAACGTATCACTCCTAGTCTATGAATGAAACGCAAAAAAAAACAAGCATTAGAAATGCAATAGGTCTCGCAGCATTAGAGTTAGTGCTTTTAGAATTGTTAATGGGTTTTTTTGTAAATCTTTAGCATGAGGTTGAGGGTGAGTGAGTGAGGTTGAGGGTGAGGTTGAGGGTGAGTGAGTGAGGTTGAGGTTGAGGGTGAGTGAGTGAGGTTGAGGGTGAGGTTGAGGGTGAGTGAGTGAGGGTGAGTGAGGTTGAGGGTGAGGGAGGGTGAGGGAGGGTGAGTGAGGGTGAGTGAGGGTGAGTGAGGGTGAGTGAGGGTGAGTGAGGGTGAGTGAGGGTGAGTGAGGGTGAGTGAGGGTGAGTGAGGGTGAGTGAGGGTGAGTGAGGGTGAGTGAGGGTGAGTGAGGGTGAGTGAGGGTGAGTGAGGGTGAGTGAGGGTGAGTGAGGGTGAGTGAGGGTGAGTGAGGGTGAGTGAGGGTGAGTGAGGGTGAGTGAGGGTGAGTGAGGGTGAGTGAGGGTGAGTGAGGGTGAGTGAGGGTGAGTGAGGGTGAGTGAGGGTGAGTGAGGGTGAGTGAGGGTGAGTGAGGGTGAGTGAGGGTGAGTGAGGGTGAGTGAGGGTGAGTGAGGGTGAGTGAGTGAGGGTGAGTGAGGGTGAGTGAGTGAGGGTGAGTGAGGGTGAGTGAGTGAGGGTGAGTGAGGGTGAGGGTGAGTGAGGGTGAGGGTGAGGGTGAGTGAGGGTGAGTGAGGGTGAGTGAGGGTGAGGGTGAGTGAGGGTGAGGGTGAGTGAGGGTGAGTGAGGGTGAGTGAGGGTGAGTGAGGGTGAGTGAGGGTGAGTGAGGGTGAGTGAGGGTGAGTGAGGGTGAGTGAGGGTGAGTGAGGGTGAGTGAGGGTGAGTGAGGGTGAGTGAGGGTGAGTGAGGGTGAGTGAGGGTGAGTGAGGGTGAGTGAGGGGTTGAGGGTGAGTGAGGGTGAGTGAGGGGTTGAGGGTGAGTGAGGGTGAGTGAGGGTGAGGCTGAGGGGTTGAGGGTGAGGGTGAGTGAGGGTGAGGCTGAGGGGTTGAGGGTGAGGGTGAGTGAGGGTGAGGCTGAGTGAGGGTGAGTGAGGGTGAGTGAGGGTGAGTGAGGGTGAGTGAGGGTGAGTGAGGGTGAGTGAGGGTGAGTGAGGGTGAGTGAGGGTGAGTGAGGGTGAGTGAGGGTGAGTGAGGGTGAGTGAGGGTGAGTGAGGGTGAGTGAGGGTGAGTGAGGGTGAGGCTGAGGGGTTGAGGGTGAGGGGTTGAGGGTGAGGGTGAGTGAGGGTGAGTGAGGGTGAGGCTGAGGGGTTGAGGGTGAGTGAGGGTGAGTGAGGGTGAGTGAGGGTGAGTGAGGGTGAGTGAGGGTGAGTGAGGGTGAGTGAGGGTGAGTGAGGGTGAGTGAGGGTGAGTGAGGGTGAGTGAGGGTGAGTGAGGGTGAGTGAGGGTGAGTGAGGGTGAGTGAGGGTGAGTGAGGGTGAGGCTGAGGGGTTGAGGGTGAGGGGTTGAGGGTGAGGGTGAGTGAGGGTGAGTGAGGGTGAGGCTGAGGGGTTGAGGGTGAGTGAGGGTGAGTGAGGGTGAGTGAGGGTGAGTGAGGGTGAGTGAGGGTGAGTGAGGGTGAGTGAGGGTGAGTGAGGGTGAGTGAGGGTGAGTGAGGGTGAGTGAGGGTGAGTGAGGGTGAGGGAGGGTGAGGGTGAGGGAGGGTGAGGGTGAGGGAGGGTGAGGGTGAGGGTGAGTGAGGGTGGGTGAGGGTGAGTGAGTGAGGGTGAGTGAGGGTGAGGGTGAGGGTGAGTGAGGGTGAGGGTGAGTGAGGGTGAGGGAGGGTGAGTGAGGGTGAGTGAGGGTGAGTGAGGGTGAGTGAGGGTGAGTGAGGGTGAGGCTGAGGGTGAGTGAGTGAGGGTGAGTGAGTGAGGGTGAGGCTGAGGGTGAGTGAGTGAGGGTGAGTGAGTGAGGGTGAGGGAGGGTGAGGGTGAGTGAGGGTGAGGGAGGGTGAGGGTGAGTGAGGGTGAGTGAGGGTGAGGGAGGGTGAGTGAGGGTGAGTGAGGGTGAGTGAGGGTGAGTGAGGGTGAGTGAGGGTGAGTGAGGGTGAGTGAGGGTGAGTGAGGGTGAGTGAGGGTGAGTGAGGGTGAGTGAGGGTGAGTGAGGGTGAGTGAGGGTGAGTGAGGGTGAGTGAGGGTGAGTGAGTGAGGGTGAGTGAGGGTGAGTGAGGGTGAGTGAGGGTGAGTGAGGCTGAGAGGGTGAGTGAGGGTGAGTGAGGGTGAGTGAGGGTGAGTGAGGCTGAGAGGGTGAGTGAGGGTGAGTGAGGGTGAGGCTGAGTGAGGGTGAGGCTGAGTGAGGGTGAGGGTGAGTGAGGGTGAGTGAGGGTGAGTGAGGGTGAGTGAGGGTGAGTGAGGGTGAGTGAGGGTGAGTGAGGGTGAGTGAGGGTGAGTGAGGGTGAGTGAGGGTGAGTGAGGGTGAGTGAGGGTGAGTGAGGGTGAGTGAGGGTGAGTGAGGGTGAGTGAGGGTGAGTGAGGGTGAGTGTGGGTGAGTGAGGGTGAGTGAGGGTGAGTGTGGGTGAGTGTGGGTGAGTGTGGGTGAGTGTGGGTGAGGGGTTGAGGGTGAGTGAGGGTGAGGGGTTGAGGGTGAGGGGCTGGGGTTGAGGGTGAGTGGGGGTGAGTGAGGGTGAGGGGTTGAGGGTGAGTGAGGGTGAAGGTGAGTGAGGGTGAGGGTGAGTGAGGGTGGGTGAGTGTGAGTGAGGGTGAGTGAGGGTGAGGGATTGAGGGTGAGGGATTGAGGGTGAGGGATTGAGGGTGAGGGGTTGAGGGTGGGTGAGGGTGAGTGAGGGTGAGGGTGAGTGAGGGTGAGGGGTTGAGGGTGAGTGAGGGTGAGTGAGGGTGAGTGAGGGTGAGGGTGAGTGAGGGTGAGGGGTTGAGGGTGAGTGAGGATGAGGGGTTGAGGGTGAGTGAGGATGAGGGGTTGAGGGTGGGTGAGGGTGAGTGAGGGTGAGTGAGGGTGAGTGTAAGTGAAGGTGGGTGAGGGTGAGGGGTTGAGGGTGATTGAGGGTGAGGCGTTGAGGGTGAGTGAGGGTGAGGGGTTGAGGGTGAGTGAAGGTGAGGGTGAGGGGTTGAGGGAGGGTGAGTGAGGGTGAGGGGTTGAGGGTGAGTGAGGATGAGTGAGAGTGAGGGTGAGTGAGGGGTTGAGGGTGAGGGGTTGAGGGTGAGTGAGGGTGAGGTGTTGAGGGTGAGTGAGGGTGAGGGGTTGAGGGTGAGGGGTTGAGGGTGAGGGTGGGTGAGGGGTTGAGGGTGAGGGTGAGTGAGGGTGAGGGGTTGAGGGTGAGTGAGGGTGAGGGTGGGTGAGGGTGAGTGAGGGTGAGTGAGGGGTTGAGGGTGAGGGTGAGTGAGGGTGAGGGTGAGTGTGGGTGAGGGTGAGTGAGGGGTTGAGGGTGAGTGAGGGTGAGTGAAGGTGAGTGAGGGTGAGGGGTTGAGGGTGAGTGAGGGTGAGTGAGGGTGAGTGTGGATGAGGGTGAGTGAGGGTGAGGGTGAGTGAGCTACATCTAATGACTTCAGAGGACTGCTTATAGACTGTTTAAATTACAACCACTGTCGATAGTAAGTACTATTGACCCTGATAACACCCTAATATATGTCCAAAGTCACAGTTTGGTAGGACTGGGCCAGACCAATGTATATGTTTCTATAAGTGTAGTCAGGACCATACAAGGGTTAGTTGAATAGCCTTGGCGGAAAACCCTGCTTCATTGTCTGGGAAGATTTTATTTAAATAGCTCGTTCCACATTTAGCTGTAACAACTTAGGAGAGAGCCTTCCCCACCCACATCAAGGAAGATAAAACCTGTAAACGGTGCTACCTGAAGGTAGAGCCCCTTTGCAAAACAGACATCAGGCAAAGAGTTATGCTGTTACTCTTAAATAGAGTGTTATGATGGAATGCACATTGAGCCCCCCGGCCTGGGGGCGTGAGGCGGGAGGGGCTTGGCTGGGCTCCAGCGTGTGTAGGATTCCGGCTTCCCTGCACGGGGGTCTCCTCTCTGCCTGCAGCTGAGGTCACATCCTGCCCTGCCCGCCGCTCCAGACATCCATACAACTCTGCCTCCTTTGTTGTGGTGCGAGCAGAGCAGGCGCGAGAGAGGCACGGAGAAACCCTGGCACTGCCAGCTGCAAGGGGCACGGGAGCAAGATCACACGGAGAGACGCAGCGGCGCCCGGGACTGAAGGGAACGGGTCCTTGTTGTTGAGCGGAAACCGAAAGAAGAGGTACCTCTGTCGGCCCCGCGGGCTGCAGAGCACCAAGAAAGGGTGGAGGGGGCAGGGGAGGAGGGGTCCGGGGAGGAGGGAAGGGCCAGAGGGACTTGATGGGAGTGGTGGGGGGGGAGGGGGTGTGTTTGATTATCTTTTTATAAAATCTTGTATCGAACTTTGAGAGGAAAAAAATAGACTTGAAACTTGTTTAAATCAATAACCCCCTTTGCACGATTTCTAGTTTTGCACAACATTCTAAACATCTGTAAGGGCCTGGTCGGACCCGCCTGCGCCCCCCCTCCCTGTGCTCGAGACCTCGGCCTGTGCCATGGAAGGAGCAGGCGGGGGGAGGTCGGAATAACAAAAGCTCACACGACAGCGTTTAAAGAGAAAAATTCCACCAAGACCCCAAACCCCCAAGGACGCCACGAGCTGCTTTATGTTTAAAGAGAAAAAAGTGGAAGTATTTCGGGAATCCGAGCTGCTGCTGGCGCATCCTTGGACTGTGTGGTCCGGGGAGGAGGGAAGGGCCAGAGGGACTTGATGGGAGTGGTGGGGGGGAGGGGGAGGGTATAGAGAGGGAGAGGAGGAGAGACAGGACAGGGGCAAGCAGCAGAGACACGGCGGGTAAAATAAACAAACCAGCCTTTCACCGTAACACGGCGGGCAGGGGAGGGGGCGGAGAGGGGAGAGGTGCGACACGGCAGGCAGGCAGGGGAGGAGAGTAGGAGGAGGAGGGGGGAGGAGAGTAGGGGAGGCACGGCCTAGCGGCAGGCAGGCAGGGGAGGAGAGGAGGAGGGGGGAGGAGAGTAGGGGAGGCACGGCTAGCGGCCGTGCAATCAAGTAGTGAGGGGGCGGAGCTGGGAGGCTGTGAGAGAGTAGGCAAGGCAGGCGGCTGGGGGCATGTGCACGCGCATTTAAGCTCAATGCGCATGCACATTGAGCTTAAATTTCTCGTGCACTGCAAGGAATCGCCACGATTCCTTGCAGTGTGGATAAAGAGCGGATAAGTCCCAATACTCTCGCCTTGCTCGATGCGCATGCGCATCGACAGGCGAGACCTAATAAGTCTATTGTGAACCAGAGGTTGGGTTTTAAAGGAAATAGAAGACAGAAAGTGATCCTTTTTAGGGATGAGAACCCTCACTTACCCGATGGTGACATACTTTATCATTGGGCTTGGGTTTTTACACCCTGCCCCTCACTCAGCCATTTGCTTATGGCCATCCCCCTATTCTAAAACACCTTAGCTCCTCTCCACCAACTCTTTGGTGGAGAGTCGTAGCCCACATATGGGACCTTGCGGGTCCGATGTGAGGAGGAGCCCAATGATGAAGCATGTCACCTTTGGGTGAGTGGGGTTCTCGTCCTTTATAAGGATCACTGTTGGTCTTTTTCCTAGAACATGCAACCTCCGGTTCACAAGACGTATTTTTTGTGAGTTTCACACATTAGGACAGCCAGCATGTTGAATTATTCCTTGGAAATAAACTTGTTGGCAAACAGGATATCTAATATCAGTTGATATTTTGGAGTAAACTATCAAAGGGCTTTGGGAAAAGACACTGAATTTAATATTTCATTACACGAACGGAGGCTGACATTATGCAATGTCTTTTATTGCAGTCTCCAAGCAGCTGCATATTTCATAATACAAAAGTTCCATAAAGAACATTGAAACAAGGTAAATGGTATGGCATGACAACAATCTGCCTCTTTTAAAAGCTGCTCCGAGCAGATGAGTATCTCCTCAGTATTATCTTATTAGATTTTAAACTTATGCTTTAACTCACTTATTTGCCTGACTTTTGATGGATTTTGATATGTTTCATGTACGATGTTTCATGTACTACTTGCGGGCTAACCACCTATTTTCCTTACCCTTCCTTACTGGTCTCCAATTTACGGAGGTCCCACCCCCTTCTAATCGCTTTCCTCATATTTATTGACAAGCCTTCCAATTGCAGGTCGTCAGGGAAGTTCAACACTTACGTACTTTTACAGACTGGCTTAGCGCGCCCGCAGCCTTCTTCAGGATGAGCCTGTGATGCGGGCAGTGCCTTCTCCTGCGAGCGCGCTTCAGAGGTGCTGACCCAGACGTGCTTTAATGATCTCTGATCCAGTCATCGGAGATTCCTTCTCCCGCCGATGCGGGCCTCACACGGCAGATGCCATTAAAGGAAAGTACCTTGGCAGCCGGCGCGTCACACGCTAGGTCTGCCAAGGGCCTTTCTCCTGCCGCCACGTCTAGCTATGAGCCTGGATGTTAATCTTATTAGAGGCTGGAGTCAAAGGGCAATAATACTCTCAGGCAACGCTAATGCTAGCATTAACGCTGAGAGGCGTAGATTAATTCTCTACAAGATTGACCCCAAGCTTTCCAATATGGCCGACAAGGAGCCATCTTCAAATCCAAAAGGACTTCTTTTCGGAGAAGAATTAATAAAGTCACTTGGAAAAAATGTCTCAACCTTTACAGTCCTAGACAAGGCCCAACAGAATATGAAAAGAGTCTTTAATAATAACCTTTTTGGAAGGGCCAGGAGAAGGGGCCTTTCTTCCGGCCGATTTAACCAGAGGCCCTATCAACGATAACGCAGCTTTGGTCGGGGATACCAGCAATTCAGCGGATCCACCTTCTACCCCCAGCGTGGAGAGGAACTTGTGGTTCAAGAGGATAGAGATCCCGTGGGGCATTAAACTCCAATCCACCAAGTAAGTGCTCATCCCCTCCTCCCCACCCTTCTATCCCCTTAAAGGTGAGAGGCAGACTCAAGCTTTTTTTCCAGAATTGGAAGTTGATAACTCAAGACCCATGCGTCCTGAACACAGTCAAAGGCTTCATGATAGATTTTGTTCAGGTTCCCTTTCAATCTTCCTTCCCAAGAGACATACCTCTTTGGAAAAACAAGAAATAGTGGAAGAGGAAATATCCTTATGCACAGGAAAGGTGCAATAATAGAAGTTCCTTTAGACACTTTAACATTCATAAGTACATTATTCCTCGTAGAGATAAAAAGGGAAAGGTTGGAGACCGTTAATAAATTTGAAAAGTCTCAACAAATTTCTAGTCTACAGACATTTCAAGATGGAGGCTATCCACCTCCTGAGAGACCTCCTCTTGAAAGAAGACTGGTTGTTCAAACTGGATTTAAAGTTCGCGTATTTCACAATTTCTATGGCCTTAATCCATCAGCCTTTCCTCCAATTTATGTGGAAAAATCATATTTATCAGTTCCAGGCACTTCCGTTCGGACTATCCTCCGCCCCATGGTGTTTCACCAAGGTTATGAGGACGGACGCCTCTTTCCTGAGAGAAAGAGGTAATCGCCTTATTATTTATCTCAGTGACATTCTGATAATGTCTCAAGACCTTCAACAGATTCTCCTAGACAGTCATGAATCTTCTAGAAAGTCTAGGATTTACGCCGTAGCAGTGAATGCCTTCCTGCAAGTTTGGTCAGGAATCAATGCATATGCCTTTCCTCCCTTTGCCATGATCCAGAGGGTCTTACAGAAAGTGAGACAAGAAGAGTGCTCTCTGGTCCTGAAATCTCCGTTTTGGCCATCCTAAGCATGGTTCCCCACCACTCTGGAACTAGCATGCGACATTCCCTTCCTAATCCCTTCTCTAGAGAATCTCCTTACAGATGTAAACGGAGATTCTCATCTCCTAACCAAACAGGTAGTTTGAACCTTCTTGCTTGGAAAGTGTAAGGAGATCTAACGAAATCTCTTGACTTTAGTCTTCAGCTGCAACTCTCCTTAGAGTAGAGAGTCTTGGGCAGCAGGCACCCACTACTGATAGAATAACATTTGGAAATTCTGGGTACTTTGGTGCCTGGAAAGGAATTTGGATTCCCTTCAGGCTCTTATCGTTGATGTGGTAAACGTTCTGGTCGAATTATTTGATAAAGGTTTAAGTTATAGATCTATAAATTGCTATAGATCTGCTATCTCCGCTGGTCATGCACTGGTCAATAGAAAAACTGTGGGTAAAAATGTTATTGTTTGCAGAGTAATGAAGAGCATTCATTTGAAGAGACCCCCGAAGCCCAAATATGATACCCTATGGGATGTGAACTTTATTCTAGATCTTTTTAACTCCTGGTCTGAGAAATCCCTTCTGAATAGAAAACTTCTCTATCAAACTAGCAACTCTTCTTTGTCTTATTTCTTGTCGTAGAGTGACGTCAAAGCCCCGGAGATCTCTAATAGGTCTTATAACATTTTTTGTTAAATTCGAGGTTTAAAGAAGAACCAAAACCATGTCTCATTCTATCTTTTATCGACCCTTGCCCAAAACTTTGCGTGTTGAGTGCATGAAAGTATATGATCAAAGAATGTCCAGTTTACATTCATTCGATGAGAAGCAACTACTTACTTTCTTTATTAAACCTCAGAGCTATAACCTCTACTTCCATTGCTAGATGGGTTAAGGCCGCCTTGAACTTGGCAGGTATTGATTTGGCAACATTTCAAGCTCATTTTGTTAGAGGTGCTATGGCCAGTAAATCTCTATGGTCTGGAGGCAAGTTAGATTATATTCTTAAAGAGGCCGACTGGTCGAACGCTAGTACATTTGCTAGACATTATTGTAAACCTATCGAGCATATGTCTAATGTTATATTACAAAGCTACCAACATGCATAACGTAGCCTCCGTTTTTGTAATGAAATTGCGATTCTCCTATTACCATGACTAGAGAATCTGGATTTCATTAAAGACACAGAGGCTGACATTATCCCACTCCTTAGTGTTTGGTGATTTATGATTTGTGTTTACATTTATGCAATGCTTCATTATTTGTTTACATTAATTCATACATGAAATGTTCTATTTTTTCTCTAGAGACTCTCATTACTTTCTTTTTCAGGTAACCCTTCTTCATAACCTTGGATGCCTTGTTCTGAAACCTTGTTTGGTTACTTTCCTCTTCAAGTCTCCGTTTGGATTCTTTAGAAGCCTTCAAGTTTTCATTCCGATACCTTTGAACTTTTTCTTTTCTCTTCGCCTGTTTTAAAAGAGGCAGATTGTGGTCATGCCATACCATTTACCTTGTTTCAATGTTCTTTATGGAACTTTTGTATTATGACAAATGCTGCTGCTTGGAGACTGCAATAAGAGACATTGCATAATGTCAGCCTTCGTGTCTTTAATGAAAGACAGATTCTCTAGTCATGGTAATAGGAGAATCACAATTTTAGCAGACAACTGACGTTTTGATGTCTTTCAGTGGAACTGCATTGAAACACATTGAATACAACCTTTGTTTACAGGTTATAATCCATCTGCCAGTTACCATCTTCCACTCCTCCAGATGAGATGCCTCCGCTGCCCAGACAGGAGTAGATAACTGTAAGGGGGTGTGTTAAGCAATCATGGTCTGTTGAATAGTAATTCCTCCCTGTAGAAGGTTATGTTTTAGGGCGAGAAGTCATCTGCTTTTGATACTGCTTATGGCACTATTGTCTTTGTTGTTGCTTGCCTCTGTTGCGGAAGCGAAGACAATCCCAGGGATTGAGCCCCTTGATGGAATTAATGGCTGTCTTTGGGTCAGTCCTGTTGCTTACAGGACTTTGTTCTTCTACACGAACAGTGTTTAAGGTCTCACTTATTTTTCCATCCTAAACAGCTCCTTAGTATGCCGTCCAAAGAGCACTGAACCTGAAAAAAGAACTTGCATTTTTAAGTGGCGCATCAGACTTCAATGATGAAACAGGTGTCCATGAAGACCTTCATGAAGAAACTTTGCTAGTAGAAAGTTGTGGCAAGCTCCGCAGAGTCCAACGCTGCACTAATGACGTAGTTGGAGACCAATGATGCCCCCCTTAAACATCACCATAATATCTTGTTACTGATGTTTTGGCAAATCTGATACACAGGATTTAATGAGGTCCCATATTTATCCCTGGTATTTGCCAAGAAGACCTGTAGCACTGGTATACTTTAAGTGTGTAGAAGCCTACCACACATCTTATGCCCTGCGGTATCCAACCTTATGCGCGCTCTCTCGCTCGTGGAGCACATGACTCCGGCACGGATGTTCGCTTTTGCGGACTTATGACAAGTTAAATTTGAAGATATTTGTGTAAAACTTAATTTTAAAAAAAACTATATATGCAACTAATATTTAAATTATGGCAACCACAGAACTTATCATAAAGTCCCACCTTTACCACAGCCTTGTCTCAAGCTCTAGTTTCTAGGGAGTGGGCAAAAAGAAGGGCTTATTTACAAGGTGACATCCCCTGCTAGCAAGAGAATCAGAACATATCCAGGCTGTTGAGTGTCTCAAACGATTTCGGAAAAGATGTGGCGCAGAAGAGGAGGATTCAAACCTGGGGGCACTTGTAGAACTATGCTGACAGATGTGACTCAAGAGCTAAGTGTCGGGAGGGATTGGAAGGTGAGGGGTGAGGAAAAGTCACTTGGGGGATAAGGAACAAAATAGGATGCCTAGGGTGCCCCCAGCATGACAAGTCTTCAAGCCTGCACATGAATAACAAGTAATAAGCAGCTGCTAACTGTTGACTTCCAAATTCATAAGATAGCTTGCTCATGAGCAAGGAACAGGGCTCTCATCTAGGTCTCCATTGTGCTAGAGAGCTACTAAGCAAGAAGACAACTTTGCAGGAAAGCAATAACAGAGTGTGCCCAATATAAGGAAAAGAGTTGCAAAAAACAGCAACCACCCTCAAAAAATATTACCCAAATCTTGCCTCGTAGATCGGAATTTAAAATCAGCAAGTAGATACATATACATATATATAGGCAATGAAAGACAATATGGTATGCTGTGACAGAACTGCTCCAAGCCATACTTAACAGATGTAGGAACATAGTTCTTAATAAGAATTTAAAGGGTACAAAGAGTAGGCCGGTGAAAGGCAAGTTGTTGAGAATGGCCCTTTTATGCAGGGTTATCCCCACACGTTTTGCTCCTTCCTCCCATTTTTACCTGACCTACTGTTAGTTTTAGGACTCTGGGCACTTTACCACCGCTATTCAGTGCTAAAGTGCATACGGTCTCTAAATTTGTATTATGGATTGGTGGCATATATGATTTACTGGGAAGTCCCTAGTAAAGGGCACGGAGTGTGCCGGGCCTGTAAATCAAATGCTGCTAGTGGGCTTGCAACACTGGTTGTGCCACTCATACAAGCAGCCCTTCAAAGGTAACTCAGACCAGCCACTGTGTCAGTACTGCCATGTCGACTTGTCAAGTGCACTCACTTGCAGGCCCTAACATTCCATTTTCTTACATGAGAGTCGCCACTAAGGTAGGTCCATGGGACCCCTGTGGGTGCAGTGTATGTGAAAGGTAGTGTGTGTGGCATGTCTAGATAGTGAAATTTTGCCAATTTCGATTTTTCACTATTGAAAGTCTGACCCATAGGAAAGCATGGGAGTTAATTTAGAACATCTTATAAATATAACTTCCCATTGGGACCAGATAGGAAAATAAAGTTTAGTATGCTTGAACTTTTAGTAAAGGTGATTTTTACATTCTGGGTTGAAGATACCACTTTGAGAAAGTCGGTATTTTATTGCTTAGCCATCCTGTGTGCCTCTGCTAGGATGTGTATGGACTGTGGCTTTGGAGTGACAGGGGCGGGGGATGTGCAGTGGCTCCAGAGTCTGGATGAGTCAGTGCTGGGCTGAATAGACCTGGTCTTCCTTTAGAGTAGTGGGAGGAGATTTCCTTGCAACTGAAAAGGCCTGGTCTGCTGTAGACAATGCTGTATCAGCGTCCTGCTGGGAAGCTGGGGCAGAGAGGACCAGACTGGTTTGGACTAACCACAGACCTAAGACAAAGGAATTTGGAGTATAAATATTGGGGCCCAGATCCCAGAACTTTAGAACTATTTTTGACCAAGAAGACTACCAAGAAGAAGAGCTGGAGAAGCTAGGAAAATAGACTTTGCTGTGTTGGCCTGCAACGGCTGCTTCTGTCTTGGGCAGTGAAAGGACTGAACTAAACTTTCTGCAACTAAGAGTTTCTCCAAAGGCCCGGGGTAGAGCTTGCGCCCTTTTGAAGAAGTCTCAGGAACAGCAACAAATTCAAGTTCTTCTGCCATCAGCACTGGGGACTGTGTGTTTTGTGCTGCAACAGAAGCAGCAACCAGACACAGTCTATGACGCTGCTGCAGACTCTGTGGCCTCAAGGCACTGCAGAGGGCACCGCTGGACTTTGCACAGCAACCCTGGTCTCACCGATGACACCACCTGACACCGCCACCTAGTGCTGCTTGCACCGCGACCTGTGGGCACCGCACTGCCTCTTCACGCCGTCGCCCTGGTATCCCCACAGATTCTCCACGCCGACAGGCACCACTGCTTGCACAGTAGTTTGATGGCACCGCTCGTAAGTTACATGACGCACTGCCCTCATCAAGCACAGAAGCCATGGCACATCAACTCCAGTTTGTCAGCCGACGATAAGAGATTCAGCAATGCCGCCGCTTGCACGTGACCCGACAGCACTGTGGCGAGCACCGCATCACTTCCCACTGCAGCCATGGTCTCACTGACACTGCTGCCTGCACCGCGACCCAAGGGCACCGCACGCCGCACTTCACACCGCAGCCCCGACGCCTGCCGGCGCTCCCAACTTCAACCACAAGGAGTTGGGATCTGCAACACATGATTAAGGGCCCAATGACCCCTGCACAGACCTCAGGAACAGACTCTTACGAATACCAGCCCTTCGGGTTCATCCAGAGGTGGCAGACCACCTACATTTCTAAAGGTACTGTTCTGCGGGTCTTCCCAACGCCGTAGCTGGCCCGCGACACCATGGTCAGCCGGAACGGTCTGGATTTGTTTTCACTTCGCTGTGACAGCCCCAAGACGGTGCCATCAACTTCAAAGGAACTGTTTTTTCAAGTCTATTTTGATTACTGAAGTTTTCTGATAACTGTTTGGTGGATTTGTTTTTAGTAATTTTTATCATTTTTGGTCTTGTTGTGGATATATAAAAATATTGGATACTTTTCTAAACTGGTGAGGTGTACTTTTGTAGTGTCTTCACTGTATTACTGTTGCTTATGTGAAAATGCGTTCTTTACATGCTGCTTCTAAGATAACCATGACCGCTTGTGCAAAACTCCCAAGGCGGTGAGCAGGTGTTATGTTAGGAGTGGGACTCCCTTATCCTGACTAAGGAAGGGTCCCAACTTGGACAGAGGTGCAAACCCTTGCCAACTAGAGACCCCCCAAGTGACAGCCAATAAATGAAGTGTCAGTGCATGAACAGTGCTAAGTGGCCCGTGTCCAGTAATGTTACTTTCCAATGGAGGAATGCAGTTATAGGGTGGAGTGAGAGGGAAGAGATCCACCTCTAATGGATGGAATAAAGATGCACTCATTCCCAAGAAACGTTAATCACCCAGAATGTGGTTGCAAATACTCCTGTGACTACACAGGCATAGTGTGTGTGTGTGAGCCTCGTAGATAGTGGAATGATTGGGAGGCTAGCAAAGAGATACTAAAAAGGTATAGAAACCCCTAAATGACCTACACAGACAATGGTAAAGAAGAGGAAATGCCCCAGGGTATCCAGTACTTTTCTGGAGAGAAAGGAAAGGATACCTCCTGAGAAACGCATGGAACACAGGACAGTGATAGTACTGAGAGCCAGAGCGAATAGTGATCGAAAGCTCCTGGCGCCTCAACTCATTGCAAAGCTTGTAGACTCTGAACAAGTCATACCCGAGAGCTTGCGCTGCATGAAGGCGCAGAAAGAAATGCCTCCTTGAGGGACATACTGAATGTTCTTAGGAATAGTAAAATTCAACTGGCACTCCTAAAACTGAATTAAACTTTCTACGAGAAGGTAATAGACTTCTTATTTTAAGGCTCACTGCAAAATTAGCAAAACAGCGCTGGGAGCGAGTCAACAACAAGTACACCAAGAAAGCACCGTACCACTCTTAGCTTTGTGTTTGGAGATTAGAATGTTAGTAAACAAATTACTAAAAAGTGCTGCATTGCCAAACCCAGTAAGATCAGTGGAACGATGATCAGATGCAAACTGGACCTCACTGAAGTTTCAAAATTCCCCCATCCAATTCATGGACAGGTAGAATTACAATAATTTAAATAAATGTACTCTCAGGTATGTTTCATCTATGGCGATCTCTTCCAATGCCCATTTCAGTAGGTGAATGTATGGCTCTATGGAAGTTTTGTTTGGGTTTCCATGGGTATTGTGAGAAGGAAAAATAAGAGAAACTGGATGTCTCAAGGTAACCAGGAAGTTAAGCTTGCCCTGACCACCTCAGATACTACCAAGCTGCCCACCGGTGCACATTAGTTGAATAGCGAACCACTCAGAATGGTCCCAGAGAGCAGCTTACAGGAAGAACTCGGGCAACTTCCATGGGTCCAGAGGGATGTACGCCCTAGAGTAAATAACTGAGAATACTAAAGTTGCCCTAAACATCAGAAACGTTAGCATGAAGGAACCTTAGTATATTGATACTCTGAGTACTTATGAAGTGAAACTACAATGAAGCACACTCACTTTTTCAAGAACTACAGCTACACCCAATCACTTCTTGACCACCCTGGCCATATGATGATAAACTTCAATAAGGGTCTTTGTTAAAACTATTTCAAATTTCAATGGAATATTGCACTCCAATTGGCCTAATGAACGGGGAGAGGTGTGGCCCAACAGCTAGAGCGACCGATCTCAAAGCTGGGGAACTGGGTTGGAGTCTCGGCAGGGAGGCTCAACATCCTGCGATTCACGGCAAATCACTTCATCTCCCTTTGCCAAACACAAAAAAATATTAATGTGTCATTCTATAAAGCAACTGAGGCTCATGTAAAGCTTTCCGAGATATAGACAGATCTATAATGTGTGTTTCTGATACCAATTACAGAACCTGTAATAAGCGTACTTGGTCAAAAAGAAGCCAGAAAGAACATTTATTTGGGGATTTACGCATTACACCTGGTTCTTATAGATACTGGGATGCCCCGTTTACGAAGGCACTTAAACGAACAAACTCTTTCAAGGCAATGATCAGGTTATCAGCCAGCAAAATTACACATACCCATAAATTAGAGTTGAAAAAAAAAAAATCTAATTTTAAGGTGGTCTAACTAGCATTACCACACTGCTAATCTTTTATTGCAATGATTTACCTGAGGGAGTAACCAACAGCAAAACTGACTAAATTAATCTGCGAGACTCCATGTAACAAAATGGGAGTCTACAGCCTTCAACAAAGCAACAACTCACCCGAAATACCTATAAGCTTTAATATTAAAAGCATTTCACGATAAATACCTCAGTCATACCTATTCATAACAAATGCATCAAACCTGTTGTAGCGGACAAACTTTAATCAATTATGCCCTTTGACCTGATCTTTAGCGTGTGACCATAAAATAGGATGGCTCCTGTATGAATATGTCGCGGTAGGTAACAACGCGGTTGTTACAACGACGGTGTTCCTGAGCATGGCTTTATATCGCAAGTCGTTCCTACGACTTGCGCTAGAGGGCGCGCTGGACTTAGGAATAGTATAAATTGCTATTCCTACTCCAGTTAGCGCAACAGCAGGGAATGTGTTGGATTTAAAATCCAACACATTCCTTGGTGTTGCACGCCACCTAGCGCAAGTCGTAGAAACAAGTTGCGATATAAAGCCACGGGTGGTAACAAGGCGGTCATTGTAATGACTGCATTGTTACCTCCCTGCGTGGTAACAACCGCATTGAAACCGCTGTTTCCCCTCCAGTACTGCAAATAAACTGGCAACCATCAGGCATATGAACATATGATTACAAATACATTAAAAGAATACAGTTAGCAAAACCTCCATGAAGGGGCCTAACGAGGACTATCACATTGCAACTCTTCAGCAACCAACATGTCAATGAGAGATTCCAAGTAGCAAAATATCTGCATGCAGCCTTCAATACAAAGTGAGGACAATCTACCCTTCAAGGGCTATTGGCTTTAACAAATCAGTTTCAGATATGCTACATTCGTAGCAACTTTCTATAACAAACATATAAGACCCATGGCATTGGTCATAAACTGCCCCCAATACACACAGTTAGAAACTTATAGATCTACACAAATCTACAGTTGGAAAAAATAGTCAACTCTTCCTAAAAGGATCAAGCACAAATCTTCTACGAGCAGGGTTTGTAGGAAAGTGGGAGCAAGAAAACAAAAACCTTTACCTTCTACGATCTGCAAGAATCCTTGTAACGAAAACCCTGTCACAGACGTGAAGAGTAATATTAACCCACTCTTACCTTCATATTGGACTCAACATATGATTTTTACAATAAGTAAGTTATGCTCAAGTTTGTAATAAATGTTCATAATAAGAATATCAGATCCATAGCATCCGATATAACATTTTCCTGGAGAACCAAATATGCCTGTAGCCTTGATCACTGGTTTGTTACTATAACTGTAACTGTATACTGTATTCCGCAAACATTTTCCCAAAAGGCAAGTGCTGATAAAAAAAAATCATAAAAATTACACTTTGTAAGAGGATAGAGGTAGCCAAACAATATACACCTTCCAAAAAAGCATAACAAAGATTTTCAAAGTGAACATTTTCTACCATGAGAATTTGTTAGTTAACCAATACCAGAACTCCTCGGTTATAGTAATACGGGATACCAAACAGCAAGATATCAGCCCACATGTTTCAACAGTGTACTGACAATCTGCCCTTTAAGGTCTATTGATGAACATAAAAAAAACAAGATTATCTCTTGCCTTTGTCATAACTTTTCATTTAAACAGATTGAGTTACCACCATAACCATCTCAATCTTCCTGTATGTTTACATAAGCTTTCCCGCATGCAATACATGCACTCTTTCAGGAGCTCACATTCGGCAAAATCTGTACTTAAAAGTAATTAACACTTAGGCGGCGGCAAAGTGCCCCTTCTCAGTAGTGCTTCTTAAATTACCATTTCTGTTGATCATATAAGGGCACACAAGAGCTGTGCTGTCAAGCCAGACCTGAAAGGGCATCTTATGAATAGAGCAAACAGTCTTCCTAGGTCCTACTGGAGAGTCAAACACTAAAAAGAAATGGATTTCTTTGGATTAATGCAACAGATTTGCACACTTCAACCACCACTGAAACAGTTTAAAGGAGCAGAAACTACTCCGCGAGTGCGACAGCTTCTATGTTTTTTTATTTTATATCCAAATTGCACGTAATCAGTATAATTAATTTTGAGTGTTACAGACTTTGCTCCTGTACATAGTACCGGTGTTAAAGATTTACAAGTAGGTTCTGATTTAGGAGTGCAAATAAGTTATCTTGTATGTTACTGAAAACACGCAATCTACTCTGGCTTTACTCAGTCACCTAACAAAGAATACAATTGGAGTACCAAAAAGGTGAGGTAGAATGATGTTGCATGGGAAGACAAAAATAACTCCCGCCATACTGGGCATAGTCTGTGAAAGTACTAGAAGGGGGTAAAAAATTCCATTCGGTTGGCAGAATTTTAAATCAACTCAGAGTTACTCATGTATCACGGAGTTCTGGGGCACATTACACACATCGCTGTGCGGCAGAATCTTTTCGCACATATGCCAAAGCGGTAATTTGGCGAGCGGCAATGACATCTGGCACCCCGAGCATGTTTTTCGGTCACTAGGCGGGCATCCAAGGATATTTTTTGCAGCTTGGGTGGTTGTGACCGTTTGCAGTCAGATGCTGCTGCTAGAGTACAAAATCTATTCAAGCAACAGCAAAGACACTTGTACCGACTGCGTGGTGTAATTAGTGCAGATTTCTCAGCACAAAACACGCTCCCAGACTATGGTGTCAGTTTCACTTTCATCTACAATAGGCTGCATATCTATACAAACATCTTCATCTTTCACATTTAAAAAGTGAAAATTAAACTTTTGACAAGAAGGCTGGGGTAAATTTAATTTGAAACATTTTTAATTTTAGAATGGTTTCAATACTATTGCTATCCACTTGATTTATAAAACATGCGGTGTAACATTTACTTGGTGAATTCAACTCTTGACTGTTCCAGGAACGAATACAAGTGTAGTACTAGATCCATCCTATCCTTCATGCTATGGAAACCCGTTTCTGATTAACAGATTCAAAAGCTCTCCACTGTATTATCAACCACAGTTTTATTTTTTTTACAGAAACTTATGCTAGGAGATGGCTGTGCACATCGCAGAACATTATAGTGTTAGAATGAGAGAGTAGCATGCCTTTAAGTAACTACTCCGGAATCTCGAAGGGTAGGTCCTCTGTGCTGCGCGACCTTGGAGTCATCAGGGACGCCAGTGAGTGCCCGGTGTCTCCAGAGCGGCAGCCCCCACTTACCTCCACCGCAGTCCCTACTCATGAGGAACCTGACTGCAGATGTGTATTCTGGTGTGGGTATGGTTATAAGTTTATACACCTTAATACTCACCACCCCTCCTGAAGTACAAAATACAGTATTTAGGTTCTGCCGAAATGCCACGATAGATGTGACAAATTAGGCATGAAACCGTTATCCTGACTCAACTCTTGATGAGACCACTGACAATTCAGCAGTAAGAAGCATCACAGGTTTTTAATAATAACATGGAACCTCCACAATGAAGCTAACTTAGTGAGTTCCTTTATTTATTTTTAACTTCGTTCACCCCACACTCTACTCACTTTTGTACATACACCAGAGATCCAATACGCCCCCACTTTATCGAACGGCACAACCCGCAGGAGAAAGATCTCCAGCAAAGAGACCCCATGTGGGGCCTGTTGGGCATTGCAGCACTGACCCAACGAGGGACATCCCTATGATGAAGCACGACACCCTCTGGGATGTGCGAGGGGGCCTTGTTCCTTATTGGGGCTATTCCTATTCCCCCTCCTCCCCCGCCCCATTCTGTACTGATCCCCATCCCTTCTGCTAGGAACAGCACATCTAGTTCTTGATAAATGCCAGTAAGTAAGCCATTCCAAATCTTAATATAAGTGACATAACGACTACCAGGGGTTTTTATTCGGCCAACAGGCTTTTACAATCTTTCTGAAAATCCAATCAGTACCCCTTCGATGCTCATGACGCGCTCAGCACGTCATGAGGCACGGTTGAGCTGTGCTTATGACGAGCTGAGCTCGTCATGAAACCATAGTATTCATAAAGTTCAGCACAGGAGGGGAAAAGTCACAGCAATCAAGGTGTTAAAAGACTTCACCCAGAGGCATCCATAATGCAGAAATCAGGATGACCCCAAAAAAAAAAAACATGCACCTAAAAGTATTTTGCACAGTGGTGGCAAAGTAATTTTCTCTTTTCTTCCACGTGCAGTGGTAATAGCAGGCCATAGAATAGGATAAATAGCATGCAAGACTAGCATGGGAGGGTCACCATCATGGTGAAGATTTGCTCTTCTCCGGACTAAAGGGCGATAAGTGCCACAGTGGGATGGGCACCAGTTCAAAGCTTACATAGATGCCCAAAGCATTCGGTATTAAACTTGAAGTAGCTCCCATAAAGTAGAGCACCCAGAAAAGGTTCTCCGAACAGCTGCTTCCTACATGCACACTAGAAAATTACTGATTACAAGAGATGGCATTCAAGGCTAGGGTGCACCACCCACCTGCCATCAACTTCAAGGGCTATGAGGGGGTGGTTGAAGACTTGGTCCAAGCCTGCAAAGTGGATAGATTACCTTGTAACGATCATTACTCCATGGGTTTCACCAAGTACCGCAAGCCGTATGCCAAGTTCAGATACCACCATCCTGCATTGTGCTGCTCAAAGCATCAACTGAGTATGAATAATCAATAGCACCCGACTTAGAAGGGCTAAGGCTTCATCTTTTGTTGCAAGAGGAAGTGCAATACCAATTGCAATGGGACTAAGAATGTGTGAGGAAACAGAATAACCACACCAACCGTCATCTCAGTACACAAACAATATGTAAAATTCCCAGCCCTAAAGGTCATCTTCTAGGCAATGCCAGCGTAATAGTTGTGTGGAGAAGTGTGGCTCAGGGGTTAGAGGTGGCAGACCCGGAATCTGAGATCGGTCCTGGACCAGGGTTCAATTCCCCGCCCCAGCGGGTCTTGGGCTAAAAATTCCACGGACTCGATAATTCTCGTCTCGGTGCCTCCTCGACTCATGGGTTCACACTCTGCGACTCTGGGCAATAGCTTGCTTAATCTCCACAACGGCCCCTCGCGGCGGGATGCCTGACTTTCACCCTGTGGACACCCTGTCGGGGCTTCTCACAGGGGAATACCAGGACGGGTTCCCTAGGCAAGCGCCAGGATGCCCTTTGTGGTGACAGGTTGCGCTATATAAGTATACCTACATTTACATTTACAATAGTTCAGGATAAGACAAGGACCATCACAGCAAAAAAAATAAACACCATTGCCAAAACCAACAGTCCGACCTGTGGAAACATGTATTTTGAAAATGTTTATTTGCAAATATATGCAAATTAATTTACTTTTAAATAAAAGTAGAAATGTTAGCGTAAAGGTGGTGTGCATGCAAAATAAAAATAACCAAAAAATAAATAACCAAAAAATAAATGCAAAACAATGTAGGGTAAAAGAAAAAAAATATAAGCAGAGATTGGCCTATCAGCCTAGGCACTGAAGTAGACTTTAGGTGGATGTGGATTTTTGCACAAGAAAAACCACAGTCCCTCAAAGTGATGATAGCCAATGGCTGGAGTGGGCTGACATTTCCTATAATGTACATTGTAGTTGGTGGAACAAAATTTGAACAAAAACAGACCAATGGATGAAGAGAGGGGATATATATATATTTTTTTATTCACTTAAAAAACCATAGGTTTCAGGCCTTATATAGTTAGAAATTAGCATTTAAACAAATAATGAAATTGCTCCTATATAGTTAGTTGTACTAACTATATTTCGCGCACCGGCAATCCACTGCTGATGTCACATATTACATCATTCATGACATGGTCAGAGACATCACTGATGACATCATCCAGTGACTGTTTCTGTAAAGTTTAAATAGGTTTTACTTATTGAAGAATGAGTGGATGTATAAGTGTCTGGATGAAGGATTTAGTAGGTGCGTGACCGACTGTGAGTGATTAAATGTGTCTTACTAAATGCATGGGTTAATGACTAAACTGTCTGAATGTGTGCATCAGAATGTCTGTTGTGGTGTAAGCTGCTGCATGTGTTGATCAGTAGCTATATGAGTGGCTATTGGGTTATTGATTGGTTGCCCAAGTATTTGAATGGGAGAGAGTGTGTGGGTGGCTGGGAGGTGTGTGACTGTGCATAGATGTGTGAGCAGTTGATTCACTAGGTGTATGAGTTCAAGAGTGCATGTGGAAACAGCTATATGGGCGGTTGACTGTGCATGGGTGTGTTGGTGAGTGAATGGATCTCTCAGTGCTACATGTCCAAGTAAGTACATATGTAAAACACAGTGCCTGTGAGAGTTGGCATATATAAATGACTATATATGAGAGCCAGTGAATGTGCGAGTGGCTGTATGGATCATTGTGTACTTGTATCAGTGATTGTATCAGTGATTGTATCAGTGATTGTATAAGCGTAAGTATGTGTTAGTATATGTTTGAATAAGTAACTGTATAGTTGAGGAAATGGAAGTGTGATTGATTCTTTGCATGACTGACTAGGTGTGTGAGTAACTCCATGGATGAGTGGCAGTGTGTGAGTGTCTGTATAGGTGTATGAGTGCATATGATAGTGTTGTATTGATGAGTGACTGTATGTATGAGTGATTCTATGGGTGAATGAGTGAATGTGTGTAGACCTAGGAATCAGTGAGTGCGTATGTAGTAACTGGTATTGGTGTGTCAATGGTTTCAAGAATGGTAGTCTGTATTTAACACTGGGTGTATCAAAGGTTATATTAGAGTGTGAGGAGGTGCATCGTATTATCACATGAATGATATCATCAGTGAGGTCAAATGAGATGTCAGTGATGTCAAATGAGATGTCAGTGATGTCATTTGAGATGTCATCAGTGATGTCACTGACCATGTCATGAATGATGTAATATGTGACATCAGCAGTGGATTGCGGGTGCGCGAAATATAGTTAGTACAACTATATAGGAGCAATTTCAATGGTTTTTTAAATGCTAATTCCTAACTTTATAAGGCCTGAAACATATGGTTTTAGGTGAATTTGCAAGGTTTTTTAAATGCTGATTCCTAACTATATAAGGCATGAAACCTATGGTTTTTTAAGTGAATTTGCAAGGTTTTTTAAATGCCAATTCCTAACTATATCAGGCTTGAAACGTATATTTTTTTTCAATAAATTTCAAAGGTTTTGTAAATGCTAATTCTATTAGCGGATAACGTTTATATATGTTATTATCCTTCTGGGACCACATGAGCAGCTATCTTGTTTCTCAGGAGAAGTGAGGCACAAGAGAGCACTAAACAAGAGTGGAAAACGCGAAAAGGGGGCAGGGTTGAGACCCCCTGACCCCTTCTCAGGGGGTCCCAGAAGAACCACCAAGTGCAAAAAAATGTTATTTTTAAAATCGTGGAGTACGCGCACCCCGCGATTTTTTCCAAATTTTTTTTTGCCCTTGAGGGTCCTTTTGGGACCCCCTGAGAAGGGCTAGAGGGTTGGGGGGGGGTCTCCACCATGCCCCCTTTTCGTGTTTTCCACTCTTGTTTTGGGCTCTTGTGCCTCAGTTCTCCTGAAAAACAAGATGGTGGCCAACACTTCCTGGTTTGGACAGTTTGGAATGTTGACAGTCGACTGCCAGCTAATCAGAAACTCGCTCGTGCACGTAAGGGTACGCGCACGTATGGTAACCATATGGAGCGCGTACGGTGAGTGCATATAGATATATAATTTGCTCAAATTCAATTTTCTCAACAACTACTGGAGGGATTTTCACCAAATATAGAAAAGGCACTACTGCATACCTGTCCCTACCATTTTGCCAAGTTTGGTGTAATTCAGTTCAGCCGTTCGGGCTGTAGCCGTGTCTAAAGGTCCCATAGAAAATGCCATTTGAAAAATTTCAAATTCAATTTTCTCAAGAACTACTGGAGGGATTTTCACCAAACATAGCAAAGGCATATCTGCATTCCAGGCCCTACCATTTTGCAAAGTTTGGTGTAATTCCATTCAGACGTTCAGGCTGTAACCGTGTCTAAAGGTCCCTATGGAAATTAACACGGGGAAAACCCGTTTTGGGACCTCCTTTTTTCTCGGCCCCCGCTTGACGAATCCCCCCCCAAAACTTTCAGGGAAGGAGCGGAGCGAAGCAATTTTAAGGAAAATTACACGCAAATTCCTCAATCGGCGCCAAAGTTATTTCCAATAGAATGTTGGGGCTTTCCTATGGTAACTAGGTCCTAACTATATATACCTACTGGCGACCGCCAGTAGGTAATCTATCTATCTCAATCTTAAAAACTGTAACTCGCCTTCACTTCTTTCTGTTAACGAACAGACAAGCGTGGACCTGATATTCAAGTGCAAATACTTATTTCGCCGCCATTACGCGTTTCGGGAGATCCCTCCCTTGATCACATGACAACTCTTGGGCATTTTACATCGCTTTTTTAAGTGCAAGTGCAATGCAGCCATTACATAAACATAGAAGACATTCAAGTATGTGCATTTTCTCAAGTATTCCCATTTTTCTAGGTCACAAACATCAAACAATGTAATAATGACCTCAGAATCTTCTAATTCCTGTGAATATATGAAGGAATCTTAAGTATAAAATTCAATACCAATAATATCAGCATAAATCCATAAATTACGAGTTTCAAACTAAGTTATAAAAATCATTGTATAAACCCTATCCTAGTGCTTAATTACAGTCAGTGCAATTTATATCAAGCGAATGACTCAATAGACTTAAATGCTATGAAGTTTAAAGTGCAAAATAGTTTCAGGGCATAAATACATTACAATTTTTAGGCTGATCAGACCATTATTACCCGTAAGTATACAAATATACTTTCTACCAAAAGGATTTCTAAAACCAATCCTCAATATCATAAATATATAAATATCACCATCCTAAAATTTCTTCTACAAATTAAAATTTTCATATCAGGTGGAATCAATAAACATTCTATATCATTGCACATACAGGCCTTCATTTCAGTATCAATAGACATTAACTCAAGGTTTTCAACTGGAATATGCTGACCCACATTCTAAGAAAGTGTACAAATCTTCACTAGTATTCCGCCCCTTGGGGGGTCTTCGAATCAAATTGTAGGATATAAGACGTTCTAAGGTCACCTCTTTTCTGCAATGTAACAGTCTCAATTACATAGTATTTCAAATGTTTAGGGTCGCTATTATGGCTAAGTTTGAAATGCCGTGCAACTGGGTAATTCTCATCATTGTTGCAAATAGCGCGAATATGCTGAAGAATCCTCTTATTTGCTGGTAATTTAGTGCTTCCTATATATTTTAAATTACAGCTGCAGGTGAGCACAAACTGCAAAATCAAATTTGCACGTGAGGTGTTGGTTAATTTTACAGGTTGCAGGGCTAAATGCCCTGCAACCTGTCGGGTGAGATCCCGGCCCAATGGAAAGTTGCAGCTGTAATACCCCACCAGAAAAAGATAATACAGGACCCCACAACTCTATGTAATTTGTGCCCCATTTCACTTCTTCCAACCCTCTGCAAACTTAGCAGAAAGATTTGTAAACAGGCTGTACCCCCTATCTAGAAACCTGCCTTTACGCTCCCTTTGCTTGCTGTTACAATCATCCTCTGCTGCAAATCCGTTGAATACGGAGTATCTCTCTGTATGGAATGCTCTTAATTAAATGGGACGGCTGTGCGCTGGAAGCATGTAGGAGTGTATTTCCAGATGTAGGCTTACGTTACAGGGTAGTAGTTAATTCATTTTCCTCAACCTGGATTCTTACTTCAAGGAATGTGACCATTTCCTTGCTTATCTCAGCTGTAAAATGTAGGTTAACCGTCTAGTGGTTCAATTTTTCAATAAACTCCGCAGCACTTTCAATATCCCCATTCCACACTATAAATAAAACATATCTACCGCAGCCATGGTACCACACTTATTGTAAGTTTGCTCATATTGTTGCCCGTGGACCAGCTCCTCCCGCCAGCCCATAAACAAACAGGCATAGCTGGGGGAGAAGCTGGCATCCATGGCAACTCCCGGAGTCTGCTGGTACATCTTTCCATCAAATAAGAAAAAAGTTATTTTCCAAGCAGAATAACATTTTGAGCAACATGTTGGAATGTGGAGAGTAAATAATGGGTCTTTTCAATAAAAAGAAATCAATTGCTCTCATACCATCTTTGTTCTTAATACATGTATACAGACTGGACACATCAAGTGCTAACAATAAATAAGTAGACTGCCATTTTATATTCTGTATCTTTTTCAGAAAGTCACTTCTATCTTCCACATATGATTTTAGACCTCTGACAAAGTCGTGCAAGAAAAAGTCTACATATTTCGAAAGGTTTTCTACGAGACCATCACAAGCAGCAATAATGGGACACCCCGGCGGTTTGACCAGGTTTTTTTTATGGATTTTCGGTATAAAATAAATTACCGGGACAATAGGATGTTCCTTCTTAAGATATTTAAATTCTTCCCAATTGAGTAGCCCAATACTTTTCCAGGCCAACAAAAGCGCAAAACAATGCCTCCCAAGTGTCCTTATATTTTGTCAGTGGAACCTTTCTGTAGCACTCATAGTGGTTCAGTTGACTGTATGCTTCCTCATAGTAATCTTGTAAAGGCCCCAACACCACATTCCCGCCTTTATCTGAGTTTCGAATTATAATTTGGTGGTTGTCCTTCAATTTGACAAGCTGCCAACATTTCCTTTCATTAGTAATTTTCCTTTTTGAATTCCTGGTAACAGTATCGAGTCTTTTTACTTGTGCTATCAGCTGCTCGTTAAAGACATCTATTGAATCCGTGCCACGATAGGAACAAACTTTGATTTCTCTTTTAAAGGAGTTCTAGGCTTGACATTAGCCCCTTGGGACTTGCGCTGGCTGCGCATTATCTTCTCTCCATACAGGTAATTCTTGGGATGAACAGGGAAGTTCTCACACCTTCCCTCTCTCTTTTCAATTGTTGCATATCGTGTAGCAGCTCAATCTGCCCCAACAAGGCCTTGGAACCCAGGGCTCTGTATTATTTCGGTCTCTTCCGCCCCCGCCGGGCCCCCATTGTTGATGAGATATAGATATAAAAAGGGAGATATAAAAAGGAGACAAAGGCGCCGAAACAACAATAGCGGCCATCTTAGGGAAGGCAAAAGGCATAGCGCTCTAGCGCTTTAAGGCACCAGTATAAAGGAAGACGGACATGCCTCCGCGCAGCAGACGCAAGCAGCAGGCGCGCCTTTGTCGCGCCGAAGTCAAGCCAAAGTCCAGCCCGTCTACGCTGAGGACGGGCCAGAGGCCGGACACGATGCTTAGGTAACTAGTATTATTCATTTGTCCAGAGACCGCTTAGTCTCATTTAACAAGCAGCAAAAGCACTGTCATCAGGTGATTAATGTAGACACTTGGGTGGGCCCTATTACCTGCTGTGGATGTAAGCAGATATTAGAACCCTTCCAAAGATCTAAAGGGAAAGGGGCACCCAAGACGATAACTGGTGGACTCATAAATGCAATTTGCAAGAATGCACTACATATACATGACCAGATAGTGGAAGGCCGAGCTCGATTGCCTGTTTATTACAGAGACGTGGCTAAAAGAGTGGTCTAATCCGGATATTGTACATGCTCTACCTTCTGGGTTCCTAATTCAGAGGCTGGACAGACCAGTGCAGCGAAGGGGAGGCTTGGCGATCATCTACCGAGATTCCATGACCTGCACGGTTTCAGAGCTAGGTAATATCAAAGGAGCAGAAAGTCTTGGTTTCTGCCTCCAAGTCTACGATTCTTACAACTTTGCGGGAGCGCTGGTATACCGCCCACCGGGTCAGCCTACTCAGTTTTTGGAAAGCGTGGGGGAAGTGCTGAGTAACCTAACCCTTAAGTTTACCAATTTTACTCTTTTGGGGCACTTGAACCTCCATCTGGACAATACTAGTGATCCGAGTGTAGCGTCTTTTAAAGATATAATACATGTCCTTGGATTAACCATCCGTTGCCTAGATGCTACCCATAAAGCGGGCCATATATTGGACTGTATTACCTCCAACTTAGACAGCATGAAGGTCAAATCTCCTCTGACGCAAATTTGGTCAGACCATAATTTCATTGCATTCAGCTTCATTGTAGATAGCTGTGTCGCGATAAAGACACGCGCTCAAAATAATGGAAGGAGCACGCCACTCTGGGGTAAAATTATAGATCACCCGGACTTTCACAGTTGGGTAAAGGAGAGCAAGCCCATCTTGACAGGAAACACTACCATAGATAATCAGTAGTTTGAAGAATGGATTAGTGAAATAGGAAATAGAATGAAACCTTCAGGTGCAGAGCCTAGACCCCGTCCAAAAAAGAAATCTGCGCCCTGTAACTCAAGACATATTAAAACGCATAGGGAAGTGAGAACATTAGAGCGCAGGTGGCGTCGTAACTACGATCGTAAAGAACATAACATGTACAAAACAGCAAGGAGGAACTATCACATCTTGATTAAGCGGGCGAAGGTGGGTTTCTACACGGCCGCTATTGAATTGACCAACAACAAGCACAAGGAAATCTTCAAAAGTGTGAATAATTTTAGAAATCCCATCTTCCTCACACAGGAGATTCCTCCATCTCCATAGCCAACTACTTTGAACAAAAAATACACAACCTCACAAAGGACTTCCTCCCAGCCGAATGAGCGGATCCAGAGAAAGTGGCTGTGAAGGATACTGAGATGGCCTGTTTAGAGATTTTCTCCCCGATTACTTTGGAGGATACTCATCAGGCCATATCTCTAATTAAATCAGGATCCCCTTTTGATCCGTGTCCACCGGTTCGGTTACAAGCCATGATAGAGGAGGTCAATCCCATAATAAATGCCATCATTAACTCGTCACTCCTGACGGGTGAGATCCCGGCCCAATGGAAAGTTGCAGCGGTGAGACCACATCAGAAAAGGATACTACAGAACCCCACAACTCTATGTAATTTGCACCCCATTTCACTTCTTCCAACCCTCTGCAAACTTAGCAGAAAGATTTGTAAACAGGCAGCTTACGACATTCTTAGAAGGAAATAACATTCCATACTAATCAAGCAGGGTTTACAGCCCAGCACTCTACGGAGACTGCCCTCCTGTTTACAACGGAAACCATATGAGCGGCCTGAGATCAGGGCAAGAAGGCTGTCCTGATCCTCTAAGATTTATCTGCAGCGTTTGATACAGTGTTACATGCTATTCTTTTGAACCGCTTGGCATCGGCAGGCATAGCAGGAACCGTATTAGAGTGGCTAGTTCTAACGCACAGGCGCCAAATAACCACGCTGGGGCAGTTTTGCTCAGAGGAAAAGGCACTGAAGACGGGGGTACCACAGGGCTCAAGTTTGAGCCCTACGCTGTTCAATCTTTATATGGTCCCCCTGATCAAGTTAATTGCCTCCTTTGACATCAGCACAATTGCGTATGCTGATGATATGCAGCTGGTCTTAATTCTGGATAAAGACATGGCGAATGCAGAACTAAACCTCAAAACCCCATTGTTCCTAAATTTAGACTTTCAATGAAGGGACGGAAATCCCTGGCAGTAATTGGCGCGAGGGCATGGGACAAACTACCTGACCAGTTGCGTCAGATGACAACCGAGCAGGGTTTCAGGAAAGCCCTCAACACTTGTTCTATGGCCTTTCGGAGCAAGCTTGCAAAGCATTAGGTTGAATCCCATATCTCCTCGGGTTGGATAGTTCAGCTGCAGTATATCTAGGCAGCTGACTCCGAGTCTTGGCGCCAAGATGCTCCTTGGAGTGAAAGTGCACTATATAAAATGCTATATTGAAAGTCATTCTCTGACTAGTATATATATATATATATATATATATATATTCAGTAACCAGCCAACTTCTCTCTGTGACTCCCCTCATAGTCCAGAGTCACTTGTACTGCCGGACTGCGTTTCGATATAACATCTACCTTACATAGGCTTGCTAAAAGGTAGGTGCCAGAGATGCTCTTCTTTTGTAACTGCCTTGATTTAATTGATTAATTACCATCAGTTGGTTCCTGCTTAGTGCATGTATATTTTCAATGGTATCATGGGACTGGTAGTCTGAATTTTGAGCAGTCTTTATCCCAAAGTGGGTTTCCGTGCACTTTCCATTATAAAAGCACATTTCTTTCCTGTAGTAGGAATTCGGGATTTTGAAGGATAGCCTTTATTAGCCATAAGGCCGGTTACCCCCGCACAGTTGGAAGAGTTTGCAACCACAGCCCCCCTGTGTGCATCATTTTCACACCCCACCCTCATAGGTACTTCCCACGAGGACCCCAACATGCCCAGGGCCACACGCAGCTACCCATTTGGGGATCACACTCATGGCAGCCACCCACCATGACCTACAATCCCTGCGTATCCTTTCCTGAAAAGTTAGTGGTCTCCTTGACAAGGAGAAGAGTGCCACGGTCCTGAAAACCTCCACTAGCTCCAGACCCTGCGAGCTCATGTTGCAGGAGACCCATTTGTTGGGTGATCATTGCCCATTTCTCGCCGGACAGGGATACGACAGAGTAGATCATGTAGAAGTCCAGCGGAATGGAGATTATCCTCCGCTCCCTCCAGTTTGTTCCGAGCCAAATAATCTGTGATCCCCAGGGACATTGGCTCTCAATTTGGGCATAGCCTACATACCTCCAGTGGTCCCCGATCCCTGTCTCCACGGCCTCGGAAACTTAGTATCTTCTCTACCGCAGGGCGTCACAGTGGAGGGAGGTGATTTTAATGCAGTCATGAACCCTGAATGGGATGTGTCCAGCATCCCCTCCCCTCAACTGATTAGATCCGCTAAGAAGCTCATAACCTGGGTGTCCCGTCGGGGACTCAGGCGTCTGGAGAACGTGGCACGCTCTCCTACACCAATACACACATACATCCGCTGCCCATGATACTCATGTAAGAATTGATAGGCTGTTCATGGCCCGGATTGCAGACAGATTGCAAATGCCCACAAGCTTGCCTGAGGTCTCTAGGACCATTCCCCGCTACTGCTAGGCACAGGACGTTCCATTGGCACCCTTCGCCCCCATTTACCGCCTAAATGCCTTGTTTTTACAGGGTAGGGACTACAAAAGAGCCATCAAGGGGGAGTTGCGCCAATACTTCATGCAGAATGAAGATCAGTGGCCTCTCTGGCCACACTCTGGGCAGCCAGTAAGACGATGATTAGAGGAGTGTCCAAGGGCTATGTTAAAAAGAAGTACCAGGCTGGAGACTATTGTCTCGCCCATCTGGAGGCCCGTGCAGTACTCCTGGAGGGGGCCGGGGGCGCCACAGCAGGAGATATCTAGGCCTGCCAGCTCAACCTCACTAGCAAAGAAAGTAGACCCATTTCTCTAGACTAGGCCAAGCAAATGTGGAGATTCTCTTCAGTTCGGGTATACGGGTGGGGAGACAAAAATGGGAAGCTCCTCTACAGGCTAGCAATCCTCCCCCTCGCCAATAGGACTATCCCCGAAATAGTGGACATGGACGGCAGCGCGCATCAGGCACCGGAGGCAATCACCCAGACCACTGCATCTTACTACAAGCAGCTTTACTCTACTGCCCAGACCCCTGTCGCAAACTTTAGTTCGAACTTCTTAAGAGATGTTCCACTTGCTAGACTATCCGAAATAGAGCCCCAATCTCTAGAGCAGCCCCTTACACTGAATGAGAGACAAGGTCATCTAGTCACTGGCCACAAAGAAAACCCCAGGCCCGATGGGTATCCAGTGGAATACTATGTGGCCATTAGGGAGCTTCTGACCCCAGACCTTCATGCCCTATACGCGGAAGTGGTGGAGAAAGGCAGCTTCACACGTGACAGTGATTATAGTGGCAATTCCCAAAACTGATCCTCCAACGAATGCTCGGCATACCGCCCAATCTTACTCATCAACACGGAGGTTAAACTATCCGGCTCAGTCCTAGCATTTCGGCTCAAGGGGGTAATCACAACCCTCATACACCACGATCAATGTGGGTTCATCCCACGTACAAGCATGAGTCACTGACGTCTACAGATAGCTCTGGCCCACCAACACTTCCTCACTCCGTACCTTGCTCTCTCATTAATAGACTGAGAAGGCCTTTGATACAGTGTATTGGAGATACCTGAATGCCGTATTGGTCCGTGCAGGCTTCGATCCGTACTTCAGAGGGTTTGTTAAGGTGCTATATTCTAACCCCCTCGGCCCAGGTCATGACCAACTGTATTTTATATGAAGGCGTTCCACATAGGCCGTGGCACAAGGCAGGGTTGTCCACTTACTCTTTGCCCTAGCAATTGAACCTCTGGCCTGCCTCATTAGATCAGACACCCAAATTCAGGGATGGCTAGGAGCTCATCCCCCGAAGACCGTATAGCCTTGGATGCAGATGATGTGCTTCTCTACATGCCAGACCCTGCGCGCTCAGTCCCCCGCTGCCTACAGATCCTCAAACTCTTTGGGGGAAGCCTCCGGTCTGAAAATCAACCCTGCTAAATCCATACTGGTCCTGCTGCACCCTTCCTGAGACTGCATTAACTGGCAAACAAATATCCCAATCAGTCGACTGACTTTCCAGTACCTGGTAGCTTTACACCAGAAACGTGTGTGGTCCCTGAACCTTGCTCTGTTGCTTAAGAGGACCAAAGCAGAGCTGCGGAACTGAAACTCTTCCCCATAATCCTATGGGGAAGACTACGCTGTACAAGATGATCCATCGCCGTTTACTCTACGTCCTACAAAATATCCCTCTGCAACTCCCAAGACACTGGTTCCATACCTTAGATATGTCGACCTCGTTTCTTTGGGGCAACTCGAAGCTGTGCATGGTGTTGGCTCACTGACAAATTGCCCCATATGATGGGGACATGGGAATGGTAGACTTGTACCTGTATTATATAGCCACATGCTTACTAGTTGTCAATGAGTGGAGGTCAGGAGGGTGGGCAGACCTCGCCTACCAGTTGGAACTGGACGAGTTTGGCCTCCCACAGATCCAAACAATGCTTTATGGCTCTCCAATCCCCAAGAGTATTCCCTCCATCACCAGATCGGTCATCCGTGCTTCGTTACACCAGTTGGGACCATAAGTTGACACTGCAAACACCCTTATGGCAGGGCAAGTGGGTGGGTGCGGTGGCGCGGCTACAGGGATTCCAGAAGTGGGACCTTATCAGTATCTCCCAGATTGGAGACGTCTCGCGGTGGATGGCAACTCCGCACATTAAGACCTCCAGCACTTTTACTCACTTAACACCAAGCAATTTTACAAATACCTCCAGCTCCGGCATGCGCTAGCGCCTTATATACCCAAGGGAAACAAGTTCCCAGAGTTCAGCCCCCTTGAAGCGAAGATACTCATGGGGGAACTGGGTCAAGGAGGTGTCTCCAGATCTACAAATCCCTCATCATAAACTCCACACCTCGCTAGACCACTTACGAACCAGATGGGAGGGTCGGCTGGGCCCTATGGAAGTTAACGATTGGAGGGACGCTGTCATGGTCCCCCGAGTGATCACCATGTCAGCCTGGTTGAGACTTATTCAGCTTTACTACCTCCACTGTGCAAACCTCACCCCCCTAAGATTACAACAAACCCGCTGTCTGCCTGCCCAGAGTTGCCCCCGTTGTGCAGAAGAACCCTCAGAATTATCATAGGACTTGGTCCTGCGCACCCGTAGCAAATTACTGGTTGGCAGTGGTTGGCGAACTGAATAGAACATTGGGGTGGGAGGTGCCCTGTACACCCCAGGTTGTTCTCTTGGGGGTGCTAGAAGGTATAGGAGGTTCTAGGGCAGATAGGACATTCTAGGGTACGCCCCAGGTGGTAGTCAAAAGAGACATTGCTGCCAGATGGAAGAACTCCACCCCCTACAATAGCCCAATGGAGGAGGGGCGTAGACTGGTGTGCCTCGCAGGAAAACCAGTATACCTGGCTCGGGGATGTCCAAAGAACTACAAATGAGTTTAGGGCAAATGGCTGAGGCTGCTGGGTTGAATGGGAGGGCGGGGCTGAGGAGGTCTTTGAACGGGAACCAGCACCAGGCTACACACAAGTGCATCAATGAGTTGTATACGGGCGTGTGGAGGGGCAGTCTCAGTGTGGTCCGAGTTATCCATCCACGATCCTGGTACAAATGTTGTCGAGTCTTTACAGTATGTGTAATACCTAATAAAAAAGAAATAAAATAAAAAAATAGAATAGCAGCTATTCCAATTCAAAACGGCAGGGAAAAAACTCCTCAGGGGGTGATTTTCACAACTGTAGGTAGTTTCTATTTGGGCATATGGGGTGGTATTAGCGTTCTAGTCACAATCCATCGGGATTTGTATAGCGCAGCTCTATCACTCGGAGGTGTACCTGGGTGCAACATCAGACTAAAGGTCAGAAACTAGCAAAAAGAGGCTAAAAGACGGCAGGAGCAAGCAGAAAAAAAAATATAGAAGAAAACAAGCAGAGGACACAAAATCGAAGGCAGCATAGGGTAGTAAACTGCGGGCAAGCTGTACAGGAGGACTGCTGCAGGGGGAGCTGGCATGAAGACCTGCTGCAGAAGTTATTTCTAAAACATTCTCAATGTGAATCGTGTGTGGCGAAAGGGATAGGTGTGGTTTTCTTGATAGCAATTAAGAAAATATTTCGTAATTCTACAACAGAGGATTTTGGGACCAACAGCTTCCCCTTTAGAACCCATGGCCATTGTTTCAGAATAAGAAATACTACTGCAGTGGGAGTTCAAAGAAATGAGGTCGCTAAATGGCCTTTGAGCGCTGAGACTCCTTGGTCCGACTGGATTCACATCTCTCCGTGGCAGGTTTCTACTTACCCAAACTCAGATGGAGTTTTGAAAAACAGAAATTAAAAAAAAAATGACCACTAAAGAAATCAAAATAAAAGCTCTAATAAAATTCTCTCAAAGACCAAGATAGCTATGTGAAGTCTTTCTATTTAAGCAGGACAGAAGAATTACTTTTAAGATGCGCTTTTCAAATTCAAATATCCCCTACTGGATCATAGCGATTTAGAAAAGTAGAAAATCATTCTAATTAGAACAGTATCATTGTGCAATACCTCTACACATGTTTAACCACTTACAAGGACTCCATTTTATGTTGGGCTAGTGTTTTAGGATGCAATGACGATGTGCATTAATAATGTAATTCCATTTACCAAAATGTCCTCAGAAACGCGACCATCGTTGACCGTGAGACCATTTAACTGTTGCTGTAGCTGCCCTAAACCTTGCGGCAAGTCACGGGACGGAATGAACCAATCCTGGTCTTCTTCATCAAGCATTTCTTGGAAACAACGATCAAGGAAATCCTGTTCTTGCAGCTCTTCCTCCACCTAAAACAGAGTTCAACACATTATACTGAGGATTCCATTACAAAATGTTTTCATGCAAAATATCAGATAACAATTCACAGCATACATCAATGAACAGCTTATCTTTCTCCGAAAAAATATACATATAATACGTATCAACCGCGCAGCTATATAGACAGTACTCAAAGAAGAACAAAGTAGAGACCCCAAATCTTTTCCCATGAACGGAATATCTGCATATGAAATCAAAAATAAGGATGGAAAAAAATATACTGCTGTCTTTGTCCGGTGGATAGGCATGCAACAGAAAGATAGAAAGCCACTCTTTTAAATGATTTATACAGGACAGTAGTAGCCTAAAATCAATTGCAAATGGCACAGCTCAACACTTACTATAAGATGGTCCCACCCATTCAGGCAATTTTATTCACTAGGGAAAGCATATTTTCCACTTGCCGTACTTCGAAAATATGCAATATTTAATTTTAAGAAGCGGTTTCATAATCAATTCATTACAGCACTGTACATCTCAATTTGTGCCCAGGCCTCCACTAAATTGTTTTCATGTACGTTAAGAGGAGCCTATAGAGCAATGAAAAAATGACTTTTTACCCGAGTGGTTCGTGATATCACATTTATTTTAGAAGTCCTTTTAATTTGAGTGGGCAGAAATGAAAGTTATCTACTCAGGATAAGCCAATGTTATCAAGAAACTGCACCGAAACCCTGATCCAACTACAGTGACCAGCATAGCTACTAATCCACACGTCCTTTCAAAGATAGGGGGCCAAATGTATAAAGAAAAATGGGAGATTTCCTAGCTGATCAGAGTCAGGGCTGCATCCCAGATAGCAGTTTGTTCAAACCAGATACATATACCATCTGGCATTTCTATACAATGAAGCAGGGAAATCCACGAGGAGGTGTACATGTTACTTGTGTTTTTAAATCTGTTAACTGGACTCCAAATAGTGGCAGCATTAAATAGTTTCACCTAATAATGAAATGTACAAGATCAAACTCAGAATGGCGGAGAGGCCTCACCGCTAATATGGAAGCAGAAGAAAACAGGATTTGACGCTAACTTGGAAATGATGGACCTCATAATAAGATGAAGTGGAGTAACCGAGTAATACGCTAGGTCCCTAGTTCGAAATAATGTGGTATTCAGAGATTTTGTCTCCCAGAAAAACCTCCTTGGGTTTTTATCACTGAAATTTGGTGCTCTGATTCTTCTGGCCCAGATCTGGTAGAGGCAGTCCCAGAAGGCTATTCTCTATCCAGGATGGACAGGATCGGGGGTGGGCTGGGAATCCTTTTTAGAGATACTTTTACATGTCGTACCGAGCCTCTCTCTCTGCCCTCAGATACATTTGAAGCTCTGCCTTTTACCTTAAATTTTCTTCCCTCAGCTTCCTTTTCCGGTATTCTTTGCTACAGACCTCCCAGCCCAAGAAATACCTTTCCCCAGGATATTCTTAAACTCATAGAGCCTTTTGTTGACAAGCCCCACTTTAGTATCTTAGGCGATTTTAACTTTCATTTAGAGTCTACAGATACCAAGGACACTAGGGCACTAATAGATGGCTTAGCTGCATGTGGGCTGGGCCAATTGGTCATGGACCCTACGCACTCTGCTGGCCATACGTTGGACGGCATCTTTACTAATGATGCCAGAATTATGACCGCCACACCCATCCCTCTTTCCTGGTCCGACCATCTGGCAGTTCCCTTTTATTGTAAAGTCAATCCTATTCTACCTAACAATCCTAAGAGTAACGGGTGGGAGACCAGAAGGAACTATAGAGAGATCAATGATGATACTCTAGCACCCTTCATGGACGCTCTTAGTTACCTCTCTCCATCTGATAACGTGGCTGCCCTTAACTTCTCCAACGTCCTTGCCGGCGCTATAAACACCCTTGCTCTGGCCAAACGGCACTACTCACCCGAAAGAGCCCCTCTCAGCCCTGGTTTTCTGATCGCTTAAGACTGCTGCGGCAGAAGTGCAGGAAACAGGAGCGGGCCTGGCATGCTCACCCTGATCCACCGGGAAAAAAGCCCTTCAGAAAGCTCTACTTAGAGACTATAAGAAAGCCATCATTGAGGAAAAAAGGCGCCATTTCACCAATCTTACGGCCTCCCTCAAATCATCAATCAATCAATCAATCAGTGACACTTATAAAGCGCGCTACATACCCGTGGGGTCTCAAGGCGCTGGGGGGGGGGGGGGGGGGAGCCGCTACTGCTCGAACAGCCAGGTCTTCAGCTTCTTCCTGAAGGAGAGGTGGTCTTGGGTCAGGCGCAGGTCGGTCGGGAGGGAGTTCCAGGTCTTGGCGGCCAGGTGGGAGAAGGACCTTCCTCCTGTAGTCGCTCTTCGGATGCGGGGGACGGCGGCGAGGGCGTGGTTGGCTGATCGGAGGTGGCGTTTGGGAGCGTAGAAGTTGACTCGGCTGTTGAGGTAGCTCGGGCCTTGGTCGTGTAGGGCTTTGTGTGCGTGGGTGAGGAGGCGGAAGGTGATTCTTTTGTTGACGGGGAGCCAGTGAAGGTCTCGCAGATGTCCGGAGATGTGGCTGGTTCGTGGGATGTCGAGGATGAGTCTGGCTGAGGCGTTCTGGATCCGCTGGAGTCTCTTCTGGAGCTTGGCGGTGGTCCCGGCGTAGAGGGCGTTGCCGTAGTCCAGTCGGCTGGTGACGAGGGCCTGGGTGACGGTCTTCCTGGTCTCGGTGGGGATCCACCAGAAGATCTTCCGTAGCATGCGTAGGATGTTGAAGCATGCCGAGGAGACGTTGTTGACTTGCCTGGTCATGGAGAGGGAGGAGTCCAGGATGAAGCCCAGGTTGCGTGCATGGTCTGTCGGTTTGGGTGCGGTGCCCAGGGCGGGAGGCCACCAGGAGTCGTCCCAGGCGGAGGGAGAGGAGCCCAGGATGAGGACCTCCGTCTTGTCCGAGTTCAGTTTCAGGCGGCTGGTCGTCATCCACTCGGCTACCTCTTTCATCCCTTCGTGCAGGTTGGCTCTGGCGGCGGCGGGGTCGTTGGTCAGGGAGAGGATCAGCTGGGTGTCGTCGGCGTAGGAGATTATGCTGAGGTTGTGTTTGCGTACGATGGCCGCGAGGGGGCTCATGTAGACGTTGAAGAGGGTGGGGCTCAGAGATGATCCTTGGGGGACGCCGCAGATGACTTCGGTGGCCTCTGACTTGTACGGTGGTAGGCGGACTCTCTGTGTTCTCCCGTCGAGGAAGGAGGTGATCCACTCCAGCGCCTTGTCCTGGATTCCGACGTTGCTGAGGCGCCGTACTAGGGTGCGGTGGCAGACCGTGTCGAATGCCGCGGAGAGGTCTAGGAGGATGAGGGCCGCTGTTTCTCCATTGTCCATCAGGGCTCGGATGTCGTCGGTGGCGGCGATGAGGGTCAAGGGACCTTTTTAATATAATTGATGCACTCTCTGCACCTAAAACAGCTGACCCTACCATCGAAACACAGGAACTCTGTAATATTGCGAGTTTCTTCCACTCCAAGATTGCCGACATCTATACTTCTCTTGAAACTCGCAATCTTGAGCTAGATGTCAACGCAGTAGGTTCCCTTTCTCTACCTGCCTCTCCCTCTTGAGAATGTTGATGCTTCCTCTAAACTACAGCTTACTTGTTTTCCTCTTTTGACTCTAGAAGAGCTCAACCTCCTTCTTGATGCCACCAAGTCTTGTTCAGAACCTTGAAGACTTGCAGAGGGTCAGTCCTCCCTCCTCTTTTGGAGGTTATGAGGTTATGAACATGGCCATCAGTGAGGGAGTCTTCCCCTCATCTTGGAAGACCGACATTGTTAAACCATGCTCAAAAAGCCCTCTTTGGACCCTGGAGTTCTTAAAAATGATCGTCCCATTTCCCTGCTCCCAGCCCCAGCTAAGATACTGGAGTCTCATAAATCGAAACCGCTCTACTTTTATTGAAGGTTCTGAACTCTTAGATGCCTCCCAACATGGGTTCCGGGCAGCTCATAGCACCGAATCTGTCCTAACGGTTGTGATTAACAACATCCGCATGGAGGTTGATAGGGGACATCCTACTCTGCTAGTGTTACTAGATCTCACAGCAGCGTTTGACACTCTGTCCCCGTCAATCCTGATCTCCAGGCTCATGGACATCGGAGTAGAGGGTACTGCCCTTAGCTTAATCTCCTCCTTCTTACATCACAGGGAGCAGAGTGTTAAAATGGGCAATTTTCTCTCCGCCTCTCAAAAAGCCCAATGTGGGGTACCACAGGGCTCCTCGTTGAGCCCATTATTATTCAACATCTATGTTACCCCACTTGCCAAGGTGGTGAGATCCTTTGGTCTTGAGGTATTATCGTATGCCGATGATACCCAGATCCTGGTATCTATTACCCAGTCGGCCAGTGACTGCATCCAATTTTAGAGCATGTATGGAGGCAGTCTCCCAGTGGATGGTGCGTAACTTTTTACAACTGAACAGTGAAAAGATCGAAATTATGGTCTTTGGAGGCAGTCAAGATCTGTGGTCAAAAGACTGGTGGCCTTCCTACTCTTTCCGCCAGGAAACTTGGGTGTCCTAATCGACCCCGTTCTCTCATTCGATTCTCAGGTAAACAGAACGGTATCTACTTGCTGTGCCATCATTAGAACACTGAGGAAGATTTCTCCGTATTTATCTCAGGCAGCCCGAAAACAATCCACTATTGCCTTAGTTTCATCTAGGCTAGACTATTGTAATGCCCTATATAGTGGCATTAACAAAAGCTCCATCCACCGCCTCCAAATGGTGCAGAATGCCGCGGCCAGGATGGTCTTGAATCTTCCTAGGCTTGATCCTGTAACCATGGCCAGAAGGGACCTCCATTGGCTTCCGATTTCATCTCGGATTTCCTTCAAACTTCTTTGTCTAGCTCATGGTGCAATTCATGGCTCAGAGGGTATTAAGTCCCTTTTACGCGTCTATACCCCTCAAAGAACTCTCCGCTCGGCCTCTAAGAACATGCTCTTGGTTCCTAGATTTTTGAAGGCTAAATAGGGAGGTAGAGCATTTTCAATCTTGGCTCCAAAACTTTGGAACTCCCTCCGGAGCTCTCCAGCCAGTCTTCTTTTGTGGTTTTTAGGAAGCACCTGAAGACCTGGCTTTTCTCTGGGGCATGTTAGCGGCTCCGCCCCTAACGGTATTTTGATTTTGCAGTTGGTAAATTGGACTTCTGTGTGTCTGTCTTTGCGCCTTGATGCCCCTTGGGGCTAAGTTCACGCGTTATAAAGCGCCATTCATTCAAGTAAAACTACATGCTCAAATCTAAGAGACTAACGTATCAGGAGCACTGTGCTCAGATAGGCAGCAAACTCCTGGCACTACATACATTTTCCCACGACAAACAGCTATCCCGCAAAAATTATCAGGTCTTGGCAGTCGTAAGAACTTCACCTGATATTCCACTTCTATGGAGCATGATGCAGTCTTCTAAGAAACACTCAAAATTCCTCATTTCCTAAAGAGGACCCTGCTGGAAGAGTATCTTGCTAAGAATCATTACCAAATGTGCAAAAAAAAAAAAAAACAGGAGACCAAATATCTATTCTGTTTGTTTTAATAAAATGGCATTGTGTGTTACGCGGAATATCAAAACAGCTTCTCACTGGATGAAAGGAAGGAGCGCATTAGGTGTGAAACAGTCTAGATCAGATGACAGGATTGGAATAAGGGGATCCTTTGATTACATTTCAAGCTAAAGTAAGGTGCTTGGCAAGAAGTAGCTCACTGAGCGTTGATCACTCGGTCACCAAACTACGGAAACAAATGAATCACCTGAAGATAATAAGAAGTCATCTCGACTGCAAACATCTTGTAAACACTAGTTGTACAGATGTCCAGCCTATAAAAACTGCAGCCACTCTGCATCTACGCCTGTAAACTACACCATCGATAGGAGATTGGAATGTGGAAGTTTGGAGAGCTGCAATTATCAATGGTGGCCATCACAAGATTTAGGCTAATTGAGCAGTGTGGAAATACTTTGCAACTAGAAACTGATTAAGGTTGTAAAGACCAATCGTGAGCCTGTTGCGCCTAGTGCAGAGGGCACACTGGAGCTTGGAGTAAAACCACAGGCTTTCATTGTTGCCCCAGATTACCCAAGAAGGTAATTTTCAATTAGTTACCGGAATTTGAGAGAACCTCCCCAATCTTGAAAAGGTAAACATTCTTGTTGCTGTTAAGTACCTACTAGTCCAGAAACTACAAGCGTCCATGAGGGATGCAGTCTTACTCCGACTAGGGATGCATTTACCATTTATTTTTTGACCCTCTAAGTAGAAGTTAGCCTGATTTCAGGAACACATCTTGAGTACCTGCAAAAAGGCTTGGATTTCAACAAAACACCACTCTTGTTAGATACTTCATGTCGCCCTTGAAACAGCTCAACTGTTTTGAAACACTGAAAGTAACAATGTTAACTATTTGAAACCTTTTCTTGAGATTATGTAGTCTTAGTTGTCACTATGCAGCATTTTGTGTAGTTTGGCTGTTTAAAACCAGCATCAGGCAAGGGCATATTATTGACAGTTTTACTGAAGGACCAAAGTTACTCCTCCTGGGCATTTTTACCCCGAGAAGCTCAACTGAGCAATCAACACTCCAGGAGGTGGTTGGAAGCTCAGATAAAGTGTGACAATAGAAAATACTTTAACTTGCCAATAGCACCTGCCCTTAAAGCCAATGTTAGAGCTTGGGTCTGAACTGATAATGGACTCTTTAGCAAGAGCTATTCTCCTATAAAAGGGTTTGAAAGGTAAGCAATGGATGCTAATACTTTGCACCATGACCAATATCTTCGTATGAACCAAATATTAGTGCTATACTGGTACTAAATACAGTATGAAAACTAATTTCTTAAACCAACGGAAAAAACGTGGTGAATTCCTGGTGAGCCTACTATCTTGTTAGAAAGTCCAGATTGGCACTGAAGTTCAATCAGTCTAGCTCACCTGCTAGTTTTACTCTCTGGCTAGGACCAAAGGTACTAGTGAGAGGGTATTTGCTAGGCGGATCCTTGGATGCCTTTTTTTACTTAAATGCCTGTACTTTGACCTAAATGGGACCAGAAATGCCAATAGATCTAGTACCATAATGCTTGCAGTCTTTTTCCAACAGTAAGATGCCTCCTACAGACAATATAGCAGAACCCAAACCAGGATTGTGAAGTCCAACTGGCCCAGGGGCTGACAAGAAATAGTTAAAGGCACCGTGGAGTTTAATTGCGGGTCTGAAACAGCGCACACATACCCGCACCCCTTCCAACACACCCACGCCCCTCCCAGTTTAAGTCATGTTCCATTGCAGCTCACACCATAATGGGTTCTAGTTTTCTCCTGTACAGCTTATTTGTAACAAAGAGTTCCTGCATACCCAGATGCACTAATATAGGTAGGTCTTTCTTTTTCCTTTTTTTTTTAACAATTGAGCTATGTGCAGGCCTCTTCAGAATAAAGGCAAAATCCAACTGGCGACTGCAGTTCAGCTCATCATGCAGTCTTGAAAACTTGCATCCAGGTTATCATGTCATGCAGCCACAAGGCCTGTTCGCTCCTTAAAGATAAGCCAGGTCTGGAGAAAAAATTGCAACTGAATACATTCTATCCTTATTTCACCATCTTCTCCATCACTACACTCTTGTGCAAGAAGCCCCTCAGTGCAGAGGTGTCTATGAATGAAAATAAGAAACGATGTAAGGGTATAATACTTGGATCTCTCGTAGTCAAGTTAGCTCCTCCAATTCTAAAGAAAAATATTTTCCTCTCGGACAAATTTAACACATTTGACGAATCAGACTAATGTCAGTGATGATGTATACTAAGTTCAGACCCTGCTAGGTATGCGGCCCTTTTGCCACAGGAAATAAACAAGCATTTGCAATGCAATAGGTCTCGCAGTTGTGAGAGTTTGAGCTATTGGCATTGTAAATGGCAATGCCTTTTATTTACGTATTGGTTTTTAAAACATAAATAAAAGGCATTGTTATTTACAATGCCAATAGCTTAAACTCTCGAAAAATGCCAGACCTATAGCATTGTAGAACACACTATTGTTTCAGTAGTGACATTGAATCCACCCATTCCTAAGGTCCACATTGTAGCCAACTACTTGATCTCCCTGTATTTTAACAGTCTGAAGGACGAATCAATAAACTGCAATTCATTCAAAACAATAGAGCAAAGATGAACACAGACTCTGCTGTAGTTCCCCACACCTCTATTTACAATGTTCTTCTCCAAACCTCATTACACCACTTTGCAAGGTTGTTTTCCAGTGATTTGAATTAATGTCTGAAAAACTCTTGGTAAATGCAGTCCAATGTATATTTTTGCACCATGAGATTTCATCTCATTAACAGTCTCATAAATAAGTATTGTCAAAGTCAATGGGTCCGGCTTTAAAGTGCACACACATACAACTACAGGCATTCACAAATGCGCTTTGTATTTCTTGCATGACCAAATGCAGTTTAGCACAGTAAAGTCAGACCTACAGACTTGCCCAATTTAGGGGGGAAATTGCAAACAAGCATTGGAAATGCAATAGGGCTCGCATTGAGCCATTGGTCATAAAGGATTTTTTTTATTTGTGTTTTTTTTTTTAAATAGCTAAATCGCTTTGTCATTTACAATGCCAATAGTTATAACTTACGCAAATGTGACACCTATAGCATTTGTAATGCAACATGCTTTGTATTTACGTGACTTAGATGTATTGATAATACAAATAACAATGGCGTTTAATTTTTTTGAATACTTAAATAAATTTAATTTGTAATGGCAATAGCTTAAACTTTTGTGAATAACTTGTGAAGATTGTTCAGCGTTTTTTATTGTGACGAAAATCCAAGAACAGAAGTGAAATATTAACATCTTTTTATGATTTGTAATAAAGCGTGAAAGCTTGAAAACAGCTTGAATCATTGAAAGAACATATTTGAACCAGTGATGCTGGGGCGGCGCCGAGCGATGGTGGGTGCGTCGGCGGCGCCGAGCGATGGTGGGTGCGTCGGCGGCGCCGAGCGATGGTGGGTGCCTCGGCGGCGCCGAGCGATGGTGGGTGCCTCGGCGGCGCCGAGCGATGGTGGGTGCCTCGGCGGCGCCGAGCGATGGTGGGTGCCTCGGCGGAGCCGTGTGGTGGGTGCCTTGGCGGAGCCGTGTGGTGGGTGCCTCGGCGGAGCCGTGTGGTGGGTGCCTCGGCGGAGCCGTGTGGTGGGTGCCTCGGCGGAGCCGTGTGGTGGGTGCCTCGGCGGAGCCGCGTGGTGGGTGCCTCGGCGGAGCCGCGTGGTGGGTGCCTCGGCGGAGCTGTGTGGTGGGTGCATCAGTGGAGCTGTGTGGTGGGTGCATCAGTGGAGCTGTGTGGTGGGTGCCTCGGCGGAGCTGTGTGGTGGGTGCATCAGTGGAGCTGTGTGGTGGGTGAGAAAGCTCTAGTAACGGGATTCAGGATGAATGCATTTCTTTGAAGCAAATCGCCAGCATGTGAAAGGTGTAAAATAGCAATCAGCATGAAACAAAAATGCCAGCAAAAGACTTTATAAAATTCTGTGTGGCCCTGATATAATTGGAGCTTTTAATTATATCTTGACCAACAAGCGTGCGAGATGGTTAGGATGCAATATAAACAAGCCCTGGCCGTGCAGTGAATAATTAGGGGAGGAGAAATGCTGGTTGGGGGAAGCTGGAGATGCCTGAGGAGGCTGGTGGCTTTGATGTGCACTGCAACAAATCGCAGAGATGGTTAAGCTCTGTTTAAGCCACAATATAGCTCGCCAGCTATGCGCATCAGCAGGCGAGCCCTAAAAAGGATTTGTTTCCTGTGCAGAATGCACATAGGAGATAGACAATTTGATCGTTCAGCGTACCTTTCAGATGTATAATAGTTAATCATCCATTCTAATTAAACATTCCAAAGGAGGCAGATGAAAGGCTGAGTGGATCCGCCAGGATTTGAACCTGTGACCATGAGGTCAAACACAGCCCCCTGCAGTGGATACATTAGTCCAGAGGTCTTCAAACTGTGGGGCGCGCCCCCCTGGGGGGGGGGGGGGGCGCCGATGGGCTCCCAGGGGGGCGCAGATGCCTCTGCAAGTATATGTAAATGAAGATGGCCTGGAAGGGCAACGAGGTTTATTTGCTGCATTTCCAGGCTGTCTTCATTTACTTGGAGCCGAGAAGTGTGAATGGCGATCAGAGTGGCGTGGGGGCGGGGGTCAGTGAGGGTGCTGGCAGGGTCAAGAGGTTGCTAAAAAAAAAAGCACGATCTAGCCTCCAAGCTGTAGCAGTGTAGGCTATTTTTGTATTTACACGCTCTGAAAAAGGTAGAATGTTAGCTCTGTGTGCTTTATTTTTTTCTATTGTAGGGTAATGTAGTAGTTAAAAGGGGTCTGAGATTCCAAGGTGTCACAGAGGTGAAGTCTGTTTAGTGGGTCCAAACAAGCTATTCATTGCCTAATAATCTTCATAGGTGCCCCTTAATGTGGTGCAGCTTTTTAGAGCAGATTTTCCTTGGATTTACCACACTCGCCTCTGTATTTCATTGGAACTGGCAGAGCTGGCGCACATTGGGTGCACACCGGGGTAACTTTTGCTTGTTTCCTACCACGAGTGAGCTAGCAAGGGGGGTGAGGGGGGCCGTGGATTGTGAGGTGGGGGGGGGACGAGAATCAGTTGATTTAGAAATATGTGAAATGCAAATCGCTCCCTCTGGAAAGCAATGCTGAGTCTGGTGGCTTGGTGGACTAGTGCATTCTCTGCGAGGGCATGTGTTTGCCCTCACCCCCCTCCACCTCCCTTTTACTCATACCTAGCCTCCTACTGCTATGAGCTCCAAAACAAAAACAAAAAATTCAATCCTTCCATCTTCTAGCCATCCACTATCCTTTTCAATCCAAATAACAAGAGTAACATGTCTACCACTCAAATTAATTTCATATTTCACTATACTAATTCACCAGTAATCCTTTATGGCTTGCAGGGAAACGTGCTACTGCCGAAAAAGCACTACAACACCTCATGAGGTGTAGCAAGCGCTATATAAATACAAACCTTTTTGCCTCTTCTACCCCTTCGCTAGCCTTCTCAATCCAAATCACTGACTAACAGTCCACCACTCAAATTATTTCATTCTACTAATTCACCACTAATGCTGTATGGGTTCCAGAGTAGCGTGCTACTCAATTAAAAAAACACTTAGGCACCCCCCCAGGGGTAGCAAACAGTATGTAAATGCAATTACAATACAATACAAAGGGTTTTGTGTTTTCACAGTCATCTAAGTGAGCATAAAATAATGTAACAACAGCTTAATATTTATGTGGAAAACGCTGCTGCAGCAGTAACCCATAGTTCCTGTTGCCCTGACGTTAAGGGACTTAACCAGTTAATGGCTGGTAAGAAGGCTTGTTTCTCATTAACCTTCTGCACTACCACCACTCCTTTCACTTTCAGGCAGAGTCTCCTCAAAGTCAGCATCAACCATTCAGGGGCAGTTTTTTTGTGAATGCGGAGTTCATGGGTGGCAGGTAGGCCAGCAGGGTTTCATTCAGATGCAGAGCTCTAATCCTCTCAACACGTGGGGCCTCACAGTAATGGTCTATGAGACGGAGGAAAGGATTGAGATACTAGATATTTTCAAAGGAAAGGCCCAGGATAGGGCGCAATGTATGGGGGCTAATTTGTATGTTTCCAAATGGCCAGAGAAAGTTTCTTCAGAAAGATACTCCAAAGAAGGGGCCAATATAAGTGGTCTCTGTTTTATTTTTTTAAAGGGCCATTCATTAGTGAAGCTGGAACTGCTGCCAGGTGTATAAGTGGCCACTGCTGGTTATCATTAAAGAAGCAATTGAGGCCGGACTGGGGTCCAGCTTATTTTCCTTTCTAGCATTAGGACCGAGGTGATGGTCCGTCATGGTGGGGAATAGGTAAAAGATTCAGAGGCTATTGCCTGCTACTCAGGACTGCATTTATGATTAGTGCAGCAGGTGGGGTTGCATTGGGGGTCCAAGAGTGTGAGGGGCTTATAACACCCCAATTATGGGGATAAGTATGTTTGGGATAATACATGTTTTTGTTTGATGCATTTGCTGTTTTATAAATCTCATAGTTAGTGCGGTTTATAAGCTATAGAAAAAGTACTCCTGAGAGTATGTCATAAGCCCCGACCCCTGCACGCAGCCATGTCCCTCCTGCTACCCCAATCCTGGCCATAAATTGGGGGCGGGGGGGCCCGACTTCAAAACATTTTACTTAGGGGGGCTCTGAGCAAAAAAGTTTGAAGACCTCTGCATTAGTCCATTAAACCACCAGGCCCGGCATATGACCTATATCCGAGTTTTATCTGATTAAATGAACCTAACGTGCGTTGTGTGTAGAAACTTGGAACCCCTCAGAAAACAAAATTGCCATAGGGAAACCCCAAGAAATCTACATTCCATTCCAGTGTTGCTTGCATATGCAATCAGATTTGTATAACCCCCTCCACCGGGAAAATATGAACCATTAGCAAAGGAGGGCCTGTTTCTTACGTAACAATATTCTGTCTGTGCAGGTGGAGACAGCTCACACATTTAAGTTTTCGTTTTCAGGGGCTTGGCTTTTCACATAACAGCATGAACTGAAACAATAATACATTGTTAATTTCGTAGCATGCTGTAAAAGGTATCACAATACATGGGATGTGATCTAGCAACTAAACTGCCAGCGTTGAAATCTGGACACCTAGTCCTAATAATGGCTCTGGCACTGCAGTCTGTGATTCTGGGCATTTTCTAAATATCTCTATGTCCAAATTTGTGAATATGCAATTGTGAAAAGCAAACGTGCAAATCCCCAATGGACAGAGAACTGTTACTACACAGCTAGGGCTGCACAACAAATACTACAAACACCAAGCTGGTGAAAGCGCAGCAGTGCGGGGGGAGGGAAAGTTAAAGAGCTTAGCCGCGTGTTTGAAAGGCTCGTCAAGGCCTCAGCAAAGCGCTCTGACAGCAGCAGAAGCTACTAAAACAAGCAAGACAGAGTGAGGGGGAAGGCAAATGGAAACACTGCAGGTGCCCAGCTCCCCCGCCTTCCTCACCTCGCTCCGTGCTCAGTGTCTCCTCAGGCCTCGGCAGCAGCTCCGGTGAGAACAGAGGGTAAAGCGCTAACAACCCCACCGCCCGTTGCTCGGAGGCGGCAGTAGTGCTGCAATCGGTGGTCGGGCTCACCACTCAGCTGTCCTTGCGGCTCTCGAGGCACTCTTCGCATGCATGCACCACCCTCCCAACCAGTATGGGTACATCGGCAGCATCAAAGGACAACATGTGTTTGTACAACACACTCCTGTCCTGTAGGGATACAGTTTATGATTCCTCATCCATATAGAAAGATTACTCAATCTCTAAGGGATGAGCCCGTAAGTAATCCTTTAATGGTTGCCAAATAGGTTTCGGGCACGCAGTCGGTGGCTGCAATGTGGCATACCTCACTCGTGATGTCGCAGTCTATCAAATCACGGATCCAGGCCTTCACAGTGGGTGTATGCGCACTACTAAAATTTAGAGAGGCCTGCCGTTTTGAAACCAGAAGAAAACGTGACTCCTACAAAGAAAGTGATGCAGGGTGAGATACGAAGCTTAATGTACAAACCAGCCCACACAACGATGCCAACAAACATTTCAACGTCAATTGTGTGGGCCACGCTTTACTTGGTCTTCTCGGTGTCATCATTTTGCCTCTTTACACTAAATTACTCTGAAAAACAAGACGGACTCTGCCTTTCGAGACGAGACACAGGAAGCCAGGCAGCACTGCCTGGGACTTTCTGCTTGAGGGCGGGGCCACCAGCACAGACAGGAAGCTACGGTAGCCTACCCTGCGCTCCTGTGACGATGAGGGAGCCAGCATGTTACACCAGTGGGGCTCCCGTGCTAAGGGAGAGCCTCGCCTGCTGCTGGGCCTGGACTGCTGCCGCCAGGAGTATGGGGAGAGAAGCGGAGGGAGCTCAAGGCACATTGCCGGTGCCTGTCCCCGCGGGACGAGAGGAGCCTGAGAGACCCAGTGAGTGGGGAGGGGGCTGTGTGTGCGCGTGAGCCCGTGAGTGGGGCGGGGGGTGTGCGTTGCTGTGTGTGAGCAGGGGGGTGCGTGGTTGTGTGTGCGCGTGAGCCCGTGAGTGGGGAGGGTTCGTGCGTGGCTGTGTGTGCATGTGAGCCCGTGAGTAGTGGGGGGTGCGCGTGTGTGTGTGTGTGCGCGTATGTATGCGTTATCCGCTTCCTGGCATTGTGGGACAGGAGATTTGCACAGCATGTGGGTGAAAGTGCGCGCTCACGTTGGGGAATCTCCTGCGCGCGCACATCCCCTGTCTCACATTCCCAGGAAGTGAGTAACAATAGATGCTTCGCTGGACGCAGCTGCGCTGCTACACCAGCTCGACCTAAAAAGGAGGTGAGCCTCATTTGTGGCGAGGAAACTTAGTGGACAAATGAATTGCTGAATACTGCCTGTAATCCACAACAGACAGTCTTTTATTAAATGTTTGGTAGAAAAGTTGGAAGGTAGTCTCCCATGACTAATTCCTGGACTCGGACTCACAACGATAGGTAAACCAGACTTATCCCTCGAGCTACAGTAAAACAGTATGCAGTACCCATTACCACAAATGGCTGATCCTCTGGTATCTTGCACTTTGACATTAAAGCTGTTGATGAAGACTGCACAGATGGTATGAAAATAAATCACCAAAAATAAATTAAATAAATGTTGGCATGAAGTTCAATAAAAATAACTAGACATTAAATTATTGCTTCTTGCATGGTCACTGCTCTCAGAAAAAAAGCATCCCAATGTAGGCTATCAAACTATGAGTCTCACTTCTGTCCGAAGTAAACTAAGGATCAGCCATCTATGAACTCAAACTGTGACTATATCACGCGCAGTAGGTCGCATAGAGATCTCCTGTTTGGAGCGGAAACATCTAAGACGGCAATTGGAAGCGGACAACGGATATTACACAAGCCAACAAGTGAGCTAATGTTTACACTCCCCTTAACCCCTGCCCTGCTCATGACGAGCTCAGCTCGTCATGCAGTACACTGGTCGTGTGCTCATGACGAGCTGAGCTCGTCATGAACAATGGGAATCAAGAGAGGCCAGCATCCAGGAGGATTAGCTGTAGCATTCAAGGTGTTAAAAGCTCATTTACGACTGAAATAGTACTCTTACGAAGCCAGATTACCTTCATACTTTTGGATGTTAACAGTCAATCACGCACAACAAAAGCACACTGCATTAAATGAATAGTTATGCAGCTGTTTTCTATACTTTCTTATTCACTTCCAATGTAGAAACTTCCGCCGGTTACTGGAGTGCAGAACTCCAAGTGGAAGAGTAAGCAAGCATTCCTCAACAAAACCTGAAAGTAGTCAGACAAAGAAACCTTTGTACTATTTTTTGGGTTTAGAAGCAGTATTAAAAGTCGAACCGAGGGCATTATTATACTTTAAGCATAAAGAACTTCTTCTGGGCAGGTGGAGAAGATTTTGCAAAATGTATTAATGCAATCCAGGCAACAGGAAAATTCCCAGCACCACAGAGAGGGGAGAGAATATGGCCCAACGGCTAGGGCCTGCTACCTCGTGGCTGGGCAACCGAGTTAGAGTTTCAGCAGGGTCGCTAGACATTCTGGGCAATTCATTAAATCTCCCTGTGCCTAACAAAAACTAGTCTTGCTTGTTATAGGCATGCTGATTTAAAGAGCTCTTATACCTGCGGGTGTACACTTGTCTTCCCTAAAAGCGGACTGCCAGGACACTTACTGCCAGCGGGCGCCGGCGCGTGATCCCCCTCCGACATACACTTCCGGTCGCCGGGGAAGCTCTACATATGGAAATGCCTTGCTATCCACAGCCCCCATGTTTGCAGCAACACCTGTTCATGGGACTCACCACATGCCTTCTTAAGTCCTAGTCAGCAAATCTACTAAAACCCACACACGGGTTCTTGGGGTAAAAGCATGGAAGACGCCTCCCTGTCATCTCTGTCTCATTCATTCAGAACTGCTTCAGAAAATGCTTGAAAACCCAGATTTTTGGAGCCGCCGACTCACTCTGCCTTTCACTGATCTAATTCATCCACAGTTGTGGTAGCAGCATCATATCATGTATGTGTCTGTATAGCGCCAAGATACCCCTACGTAGTGCTATTTGATCTTCACAAGTAATATATACAATAACGCTCCGCTAAACACACTATGGTATAAAAGAAGATTACAATAATAACAGAAGTCAACATCTGCCAGCTCAGAGTTCACATTTATCCAAACCGGAAGGCTCGAAGGCGGATGCTGCTCAGCTTGGACTCGAAGCTCTCTTTCACACAGGCTCACACCCTCGAGCACGCGCTCAACTAGCGGAGCCGTCATGACGCCTTGTACTTTTATGTTCAATCTTGCACATTCATAAACGCTCCTCCTTTCACTGACCCCAGAAGGATGAAAGGCTGAGTTGGCTACACCTGAACAGAACTCGAGGCACACAATATGCGCAGACTTTCGGAAACCCGGGTACGTCGTCACCTGCTTACCTTGAAATACCAACATCAGACCAGGTACAATCTCTAGAAAGCGACTGGAGGACTGGAAAGACACACCAAAGGAGGACAGGAAAGACACACCAAAGCACGACAGCCACAGTTGAAGTCTCAGTGCGAGTCACAAAGGCACCCAGCCCTAAAAATGGAACATGAACACACACCTTCTATCCACTGCAATGTACAGTATCGAAGCACATAACAGCGCGTCATACCGGACCACCAGCAGACACACAGAGGACGTGGCAAGCCGCCTAGCCGGACAAATGTCCTGCACTGTGCAGCGAACAACAATGACTATTTGAGGTCAAGGGCTGCACGCTTTGGAAATCTTGGGATTTTAACGACGATAGGAACAAGGACACGGACAGCGGGCGGGCACAAAGACACGGATAGCGGGCGAGAACGAGGACACTGACCTGTCCGTGAGGAGGCAAAGTCAGCCTGTTTATCGGCGCCACTCGCCCCTCTGCAGACTTCCCCTGCCTACCAAACAGTCATGTGAACTGTTCACGAGGCGCGCGTCTTGATCAGATTCTTTCTGCAGCTCACGCGCATGACCTAATCCTATCGCAAAATGCTGCGCGTGGCAAGCTCTCGTCTCCACTCGTCAGCTGAGCCGACAGCTATAGTCTTGCGGCGAGAGCGTGCTTTCGCTAGGGCGAGACCTAATGAATGTGTCCGTGTAACATAACTGGTGCTCATGTAAAGCACTCTGGTACCTCCGGGTCTCGTTTGCACTATATAATGAAAAAAAGTCAACCAAAAACATTAAATTCTATATTTTGAGGCTGCACAAGTTTAAATAACTAGGCTTAGAAAGATGCAGTTAAACAAAAGCCAAGTTATGTAAATACCTACAAACAAAAGGGTACACGTTGAAGCGTCCAAGGCCACACAGCATGGCCTTTAACTGACTAAAAAAGTGCATTAATGTCTCATGAGAGAGTTACACAATCAATTTCCACCATTTTAGAGTCAACAGTGCTCTGAAAGAACTTGTTTCAACCTACACTGCCTTCGGGTACCTTCAGATGACAATCGCAATGCACACTTAGCTCGTGTTACCTCTGGCCTAGTTACGTTATATAAAAATAATGAAATGGCGGAAGATTTCACTAATAAAACATTGCAGATCTGCATGTCAATTTCAAGTATGAACCAGCACATTTGAGGCTAGCAATATTAGTATTAATTTGAACAGGGTGACAATTGCATAAACAAGTATTCTACACAATACCCTTCAGTTTACAAGTTGAAATCTTCACCTGTCGATTGAAGTCCTCTTCGTTTTCCATCCACATGTACTCTTCAAAAGGGTTGGATTCATTTTCGTCATGCCCGTTCACTACCTGGTCATCTTTAGATTTGTTGTTGGATGTTGTGTTGGGCGCATTTGAGCCATTCATCATTATAGATTCTAAAAAGAAGAGAAAGTTATTTAAAAAAATAAAAAATAAAAAAAACTTTGTTTAGGGACCTAGTACAAACTTTAAGGCGGTAGAAGCAATGAAGTGCCCAACTCACTTGTAAGCTCACCTCCCACTTGTTTTAAAATCAGGCACAATGACAGCATGCTAGAACCTCCTGCTACATCAGGTTTTGTTGTGAAAAGATGAGTGGAAAAACCTGTGTCAATATACTGATAAGCCAATACTTATAATCAAACTGCCCACAACACTTCACAAAAGCAGCCGAACCTGCACTACCCAACCACCAAATGCCTTTTATTAGCTTAACATTTTTTAAAAACTGAACCAAATTCTACATATTGAACAGGCAAAAAATAGACAATCAAGCACAACATTTTTTACAATAACGCAAGCCTACAAAACAAGGAACGCAAATTATGTTTTAGCTGGCAGAACTTTAGCTGCGTGCTGCTCCCCCAACCGTCCATCCACACACGCTCTCCCAGATCTAAACAGTGCAGCACAAGTGTAAGCTTGAGCACAGTAGAGTGTACATGTAACACTGAAAGGGGAGCGAGGAACAAGGAAAATAAGCATTGGCAATGCCACTAGGTCTAGTTTTTAACTGGAAGTGCTTTTTCAGTCAATGACCGGTGTAGGGTTACACAAAGTAATTGCAGCACTTGTGCATCCATTCAAACTGATTCAATCATTCACTACTATAACCACAACAAATGCACACGCAACCTTAACGTAAGCACAACAAAGTAAAGGAATGAAAGTAGAAGAAGAAACATGCTGCCACCTAAAACACTGCAGGCATAAAACTGCAACATAAGCACAGCAGCAGGTGCCTTCTTGCAATGGTGCTGTACATGGTCATTGTATTGAAGTTCAAGCCATGGCCGCCATGTTTAGAACCAATGTGTTGGCCATACTGGAATGGTAAACCAGTGGAACTATGGACTATGTCATTCCAGGACAGTGACCTGGTCTAGGGACTGTTACACACTGCAGATGAAATGAATTAACGGCAAACAGCGTGTTAGCACTGTTTGGGGAGCCGTAATATGCACTTCATTTCTAATTTTAGACAGATTGACACTGTGGCAGGCGCCGCTGTGTAGTGATAGTTAGGTCAGTTACCACAGAAAGCATTTTTTATTTTGCTAACAACTGACACCGTTTCATGAATCTTCACCAAAAAAAGCCATTTCAGCTCCTGCCTAGAAAGTTACAGGGTGATCAGCCAGGCGGGAGCCAAGAAAAAAAGGATTGGTTTTTATTTATTTTTTTTAAACACTGCTTTCCCATGTTAACACCCCCCCCCCAAGGAAATTTTGGTTAACGAGAAAAAAAACTGATAAGTTGAGTTTGTCAAATTTAGTGAAAGTAGGCTGACTACAACCTGAACAATGGTGTGATGTAGCTGTGAGTTGGAGGGAGGGTTCCCCAAAGGACCCCCCTGCCCACACCAGACTCGCTGGTCACAACATGGACAATATTCTGTGGCAGTCATTACAATACTTGCAAACATGGTACCCACTGAAATGCATTGTAGTGAATGCCAGGTTTTATGGGTCAAACTGGATTACATAAGTGTGATAAGATGTAAGTCACAATATAAATCATTTGTTGATGGATCCATGCCAATGTTGGAAAATGTGGTGTTCTAATGTGATTTTATACTGTGAAAAATGCAGAGCCTCTGTTGGAATTTTATAAACCATGTTTGAAAGAAAAATGTTCTCATGATTTTCTAAGATTATGGAAGGTGCTCCATAAACAGAGCACATTTTCATTCAGTTCACTCCATCTCTCAGTTATGTTAGAATAAAGTCTGATATTGAGTAACGCATGTAGTAGTCCCAAACAGCAGCCTCTCAGTGAAGTAATCCAATGTACTAATAAACAGCTACAATCCTAACATTGTCTTTATGACAAAAGTGTGACACCTAGAGCCATCTTGACGGAATCAAAGCATTTCCTTTAGAAAGTAACAAAATGAGGAGGCTCTTTTTGTCAGACAGTATAGATGGTGTCCTAGAAAGCTAAAATGAGGCAACCGTTTAGGACTTGTCAAATATCTAACGAATTCTGACTTTCAACATCAGCAGCGTCAGTCAACGCCTTAATAATGAGCTGCAGCTTCATCAGAGAGTTGTACTTAACTATTACTCCAACATTCACTTTTCAATACAAACGTGCAGCACTACTGAACACCATATTGTTGGAAAATGAGCTTTCAAGTTTAAAGCATTTCCAAAAGGGAAGGCTAAATTCAATACAATTTCAAATGTTAATGGAGGCCTTAAATCAGTTTAAAAGTTTGAGGGGAGATGGGTTTTTTTTAGTTTGAGGAATATTTATAGAGGGTAAAAAATTGTCTGCATAAGCACAGCATCCCCTTGCCACATCCATTTTCTTAGCCTCACCATATTTTCAGTCGCTTAACAGCTCCCTCGTTTTAAAAAAAAAACTAACATTTTTGTGGATATTTCATATAAAAAAAATAATGTTTAAAACCAAACACAAAGATTGAAGTGACATTATATACAGCTGCTGAAATAAGGTAGCAAACCATTGACAATGCCATTAGGTCATGCTTATGAATGCACTGTCAGTCCAGACCAAAAAAAGCCATGTACATTAACAACTGCCTCCTCCCACCTGTGATGCTCCCAGAGAAAACCTAATAAATGATCTAGTTATCCAAGACACTAATAGAATTACAATGGCGTGTGTGTGCTCCTGAAAGTTCATTCTAAGGCAGGTGGGGGAAAAAAAACAATCATAACTTCATGGAGAGCAAGCAACAGAAACTGCAATATAGTTCTGTTTCTGTACACGTTATTTTTTTCCTCAATGTAATTAGATGCATCAAGTACAATGGATGTGGGAGAGGGGAGGGAAGCTTGAAGCTAATGTCTGCACACCCTAGTAAAGTTACCAGCAAACTCTAGCGCTGGTGTGCAGCAGGTTATTTAAATCAAATCTATTTAGAAAGGGCCTGTGGCTCTCCAGACCTCCGCCCTTCCTCCATTTCACATGCGTGCCTGCCATGGACTTTTCTTTTACAAATCAGCAATGTGTGGTCTTCAGTTGGACCAACTAATCCGGGCCCGGTCTGCACTACAGCTCCCAGAATACATCATGCAGTTAATGAAAGTGAGCTGAGTAGAGTTGGTCACACCGAGTCACTTGGCAGGAAATATTGAAATGTTTCTTGTTAAGGCCTAAATATATTAATTAGATTTATTCAGCCTCAGTGTATTGTGCGGTGCACTTGCCACCAGAGTGTGTGAGTGTGTTAATTAGCAAATTCCTTTTATGCAGCGCGCGATCAGGCTCCAGTCTACAGTCAGTGGGTGCCAGTTGTAAAGTGTGTCACATTACAACACATTCAGTTACTCACTGTGCTAAGGTGACATAGGTCAGACCTCCATTGCCCGGTGCAGGAAGAGAGTGTAAATCATGATCTACTGTTACACTGACTTGGTATGCTATGAAAATGTGTTTTTACTGGAACAGTCACTTTGCTCAAATGGTTGCAATTCCATATATTTATGTTTCCCTCATCTTCACTGCTTGATTTTGCTCGTGAGAAAGTGTCAGTCCTAGTAGTCATTGAAATGTTACTCACAATTACGCTGAAATTATGAAAATGCCACACATAGCATTTTGAAACCTTGGCACACCAATGCAGAGAAAGGTAATTTAAAGAAATTTGCAATGGGGCATGAGGTGCTCATACTGCAGTAGTGTAAAGAAACAACTCTGGGGGTTTAAGCAAGGTCCGTAGGAACAGAGCAAGGGAGAAACAAACTCTGTGTGCCCAATTATAGACAAAAACCTGGAGCACAGCGCCTGCTCCTGTTCAAAGAGATTTTCATTATTATAAAAACTCATAACCAAATGGGAATCACTTATTCACTCTTAGGCAGCCACTAGTTACCAGACAAAAGACCACCACAAGAGAGCAAATACATTTTATTTTCAGGAAGTAAAGCAAGGAGTGCCTCATCCTCGCGGAATCTGTACAAACAGCACAACTGCTATCAAAACTCTTTTGCCTTTCAGGTCGTCCTATTTATGTTGAGATTGGGTTCTCAGCACTTGCGGTATTAAAGACTAAGTACCGTTCAAGACTGGATGTGAATGGCTGTAGCGAAAATCCATCCACGGATTAACCGTCTCTGTGGTGAAAAACAGGCACACCTGTCACATTGATTATAACACCACCAACATTATTCCATGTCATGTGTAAAACGAAGCATCCTAGTAAAAACAATGTGCGCACATTTTATCTTGGAAAATTGTGTTTTGGGCTGTGTAGTAAGCCTGTCATTTAACCACACTCACAAACCTGCAGTTTACTAAACACTTATTGTGTTGAAGATTTGCCGGATATGGCCCGGATATGCGAGAGGCGGGTGAATATGTAGTGTACTAGATTCCACAAATTTCTGTTTAGGTGGTCCGGGGAAGGGGGGGGGGGGGGGGGGGAGGAGAATAAAAGTTATATGGGGCCCAGTTTATATGTCATTAATGTATGGGGGTCCATGTTAAACAAGGTAACGGCTGAGAGAGCCTGGTGTGGGTTTCAAGGGTATATTTGAAAGTATGTTGTGGCTTAAAGCCAAAGCCCGTAAAAAAAAAAAAATAATAAAATAAACTTATTTGAGAAAAGCTAAAGCTGCCATAAACTGTACATCATCTGCGGTGGATATATAAGCACTTGCCCACGGTAAATAGTTGTAATATTGTGGTATAGACATTCTATAAGCTGAGCAATTTTATTTCAAGAATTTAGAAGCGTCCCACTTAGAGGTGGTTTATCACATACTTCCGTTGTAAGCACAGCTGTATGGTTGTATGCCCATCTCGGGAAAGTGAATAGTGCATACTTTACACAACTACAAAGCATGGTCTATAAGGACAGACCGATGTCTTTGCAATGGCAAATGTTCAACTTGAAATTGTGGGTCATGTGCAGTCTTATGGCATCACAATGATTACATAATATCAGATTTTGTCAATTAGGTCATTCAACATGTCACGAGTAATGTAATATGCAAGGACATACGCAGTGCATAGGGAGGTGCAAATTAGTTAGGTTTATTTGCCTGCCGGGATCTTTATAAAAGTGTATGCAAAAAAATAATACCCTATAAAATTCACCTGTTATAGTTTATTGGGCTGTCAGACCTTCCAAAGAGAATCGGTGTTTGTAGCTTAACTCTCTAACCCCTGTTTCTTCAGTTCTCCAGGCACTTTTGTTACTGTGTTTATACCTCTCATTTTGGCAACCCCTCACTGTTGCAGGTCTCTCTCATCATCCACCTGTTGGACTTTGGCTCAATCTGATGAGTTGCCACTGGGTTCACAGGTTCTGTTTATTCCCAATTCTCTCCACTCACTTCTGCATCTCCCATCTGCGCAGTGTTTGCAACACGTTTCATATGAAATCACCAGTCTGCAGCGCTCAACAAAATCCTAATTATCTATCTTTAGCCCTATTAAACACCCAACATGCCACATACATTTCCTGTTTGTACACCTCAGCAGATGCAATCATCTTTGTCTTCCACGTTAAAACTGAATCTGCAGGTTTTACTGGTTTGTTCATCCTCTCTGCAATCTACGATAGATGTAACTGCACCCGTATGCATCAGTGTCTTATGGATGTGGTTTGGGGTCTATGGCTGTGAAATAATCATTGGTATAAATCAATTCAAGACTAGTCATAGGCAAAGGACCATTTACTTTAAAAACAAAATGTTTTCACATGGAAATTTGCAACACATGTTTTGGGACTCAACACCTGCTTTCGCTTCTTCAGGGCAAGGCTTAAAAACAAGCTCTGAATAAAATGTTATCAAAAAAGGTCGTGGAGAGCAGTAGGCCATGTCACATATGAACCTATTGTCAATCAACCGCAAATTTAGAGAGATATGGCAAACAAATCTAGTGAATAAAAACAAATTCAGAATCATTAGCGGTCTATATGATCAAAATATAACGCTTTAATGTTTGATAACCATCTCTAAGAGGAACAAGCATTTGCAATGCAATAGGTCTCGCATTAGGAAAGTTTGAGCTATTGGTATTGTAAATGACACATTTTTTATTTATGTTTTGTTTTTGAAAGTAGCGAAATTAATAGCTTTGTCATTTACAATGCCAATAGTTATAACTTTCGAAAATGTGACACCTATAGCATTTGTAATGCAATATGTGTTGTATTTACGAGAAACATATGAGCTCCAGATACCTATCTAGCTCTGGTACACATCGGCAGAATTTTATCGAGCCTGGGGCTTTATTTAAAACAATTCCCCATATATACCATGGCATATTTCCTGCGCTGTGATCAGCAGGTCGTCGGGCTCTTCTGTGTAGTGCCGGCTTTGAATCCTCCACCTTTATGCTTTGTACGCCCTCCCCTGTATCTTCATAGAAGTGTCTTGACCCCTCACTGCCCCATGGAAAAGTTTAACAATTCTCACAATTCCAAGACCCAATTTGCCATGTTTTCCTTTGTTTGAATAACTGGGACGTTTACCATGTTAGATCTTCTTTATCTCAATGTCCATGTGAAGATACATTTGGTATCTAGCACTTCCTGTGTCAATATTTTTTTTATTAAAGTCTCAAATAGTGGGCGGAGCAATCTAAAATCGTGCGTCCATTTCAGTAGACCTACATTTAATCATATGCACAAGATGGGATGGAGTTAGGAGTCTCTATAACAGATCGAAGGGATCTATGTGTGAGAACATTGAGTTTTTTTTTAAATATGGCTCCATATTTGGTGAAACTTAACCTAAAATTGCCTGAAGATGCCGGTCGGTGCGCCTTTATCCAGTACATGTGAATCAAATTTAGTGTAAAACATGATTTAATCACTATTTTTGGAGCTGAAAATGTACTTGCAGAAAACTGCTTTTCTGCATTCTTGGGAAAAAACAATAACTTTTCGGGGGGCGGGATACAGTTGCCTCCCCGATATTGGAGTAAATTCCAAATGCCTGTTTTATGCTCCTGTCATTTGCAGTGTTTGTGATACGAGTAATCTTATGGATTGTTACAACGTTATTGTCTGCAGTTGTGAAAAAATAACAGCAGATTCACGCTGGGGATATTTAAAGCTCGTGCAAACATAATTTTGCTATAGTCCCCTCTTACCCTATGGATAGGCCGCTCCTACGATGTGCTATATTCAGATCAGCGAACGTGATGTATACAACCCACTCCTCATGTAGCTGCACTCACGCGTTACTCTGCGAACTCCGCCCGGCTCATGCTGCAGAAAGGCAGTTTGTTTCCCTACAGGAAATGACCTTGCAACGTGTACTCTGCCCCTCTCCTGACAGGAATCGGGCTATAGGAACTGTTCGAAACTTAAAATACATATTTGCCCTGGGGAGGTCAAACCGCCTTCTCGAAAAAAACAGGTGCGTCTTTGTGTTTAGGTTCCCGGTCAAGTAGTCCGCGCCCCCATGCTGGGGGCGTGTTTACAGTGCATGTGCTTATAGGGGTTGTCACCTGTCCTTGAAACCTTACCAGCCCTGTTTTTCCAGCTATGTCCCTAAAATAGTTTTAGGATGGTGCTTTCCTGGGGTTGGTATACGTGCCTATAAACAGCACAGCAGTGCTTGGTGGCAGGGTCCGGTCCTGCCATTCAGAGTTCCTGGCCTCCAAGAAGTGTGTGTGTGCACAGCCTTATGCGGGATTCTCACACAAGCTCTAAACTCTACTAATATGCCTGCACAGCGGTGCCAGGAGGCTGCGGTCGGCTCAAGCCTCACTGACTATTTTTATAATGATTGTTTATTTATTATTTTGGTGTTTTTTTTGTTTTGCGTGGAGTGGACATAATCACACAGGATGTTGTAGCATTAAGTGCGATGTGTGTTGAGCGGGTAAACGTTTGCGTCAGGAAATATAGGCTAGACGAGTAATATAAAACAAACTCACGACATTAAAAAAAAGCTTTAAAGGAGCATTGTACAAGCATATTCAGTTTCGCTTGCACATTTTTAGGTTTTGGAACTCGCCCACTGATTTTTGAACGGCAGGGAAGGGGAGCACATTTCCCTAAAACAAAAATGTTAAAGGGCGCCGCCGCACTGCCCGCGGCGACCCGGAAGCTCTTGCCCGGCCGGCCAATCGGCTCGCGGCCGACCGGAAGTCCCGCCTCCCGAGGTCCGCGAGCTGCCGGCGCATGGAGCGCCCTGCCGTCCGGTGTAGCCTGGGTCCCCAAGAGGGGGCCAGGGAGAAGGAGGAGTGTGGCGCCTGTTGCGGGGCTCCTCTGACCTGAGGGAGCCCCGATTCAGATGAGGAGACGCGCCGCGCCGTGAGGAGCCCCGCCGGAAGAGCGCAGTCGGTGAGTGGGGCCCAGGGCTGATGTGAAGTGCGTGCATGCCTGGGGGGGGGGGGGGGGGGGGGGGGGGGAAAGAGTGTGCGCGCGCGTGGGAATGTGTGTGTGCATGCGTGACTGATTGAGAGAGAATGCGAGGTAGGGGATAGTGTGCCTGTATGTGTGCCATATGCCTGTGTGTGCATGCGCGCGCCTGTGTGTGCACGTACATGCAGAGGGGTGGGGGCTGCCTGTGTCTGTGTGAGGGCTTTGCACCGCGCATGCGCAGCTACCAGACGCTCGCTCCCGAGGTGAAATCTGACCTCGTCAAAGCGCGCGTCTGGTAGCTGTCCACATTCCTAAATACGGGCCACAAAAGGTCTGAAGCAGACACTCCCAATGCTCACGCATTGAGAGTAGGTCTGCTCGACCTAAAAAAGGAGAAAAAAGGAGGTAGAAAGTAAGCTACTGATGTAACCAGGAAATTGCGGATCAGCCCTCAAAGAACAAAGATAAAAAACGTAAAATGTCAAAACCTTTTACAGGCCCCCCATTACCTTTTTCGGTCCTCCAGGCTCGTCACGGGCTAAAACATATGGAGTTTTTATAAATTCCTAAAGCTAAAATCTCTCCTCTCGATGAGTTCCATTAAACCCTGCAATAGTCTCAAAGATGTCACAGCAACTAAAGTCACAACACACCGCCTCTAAAATCTAGAAGATTCTTTACCCTAAGCCTTGCAAATCTCCCATGAAATGTGAAGTAAAATGAGAATCTGAACCCAACTCCAGCAATATCCCATTTGATTGGGAAAAAATAATTATCACCCTATTCTCTAATAAAATATCTCCAATATTGTCGCAAACCAAACTTATGCTAATAAAATGGGACATACTGGACACCCGAGAAAATCTTTAAACTTAATCTCAGTGAGAGCCCGACATGCTGGAACTGTAAATCTCACGTCTGCAATCTCGCCCACATGCTCTTCTATTGCCCTACCATACAAACATACTGGGATATGGTTTACGAATGTATTAGCAATACTTTCAACCTAGCCCCTCCAAATGAATTTTCCTATATTATACTAGGTGCTTTGGACCCTAAGATCGAAGATGTGAATGACCAATACTTGCTAGATCTCAAGCTCCCTTTAGCCTGTAAAGTTGTACTGTGTAAGTGGAAAAACTCCAAAGAAGTTTCTTTGAGAATGTGGCAAGAATGGCTATCTTTCCTTAGAGGAGCAGATAATGTCACACTTCATAACTCTCCATGGCGTAATTCACACAGGAAACTGTGGAAGTCCCATGATGCCTCACCCTTCTCATATGATCCCCCGTGAAAATCGACTTAAGTTCCCAGACTGTAATGAGTACTATATACTACATTTGCCAGGATACTCCTGTTCTGCATTGCATGTCCTGCCTCCACAACTATGAAAATGTACCTGCTTGACAAGACCTGTACTATATATTATATTGTATCAGTTTTTGAACTCTTGTAGGGGAAATGTGCTGTTTGCCCACCTGTACGTCACGGTAGGCTCCCATGGCTAGGCACTAACTTGTAGTTACTATTTATTCTGTATTTCTTATGATTTGTACTTATTGTTATTATCATCATTATGATTTGTCAGTACTTCTCATTTCGCTCATGTTTCCATTATTGTATTGTATTTTTATTAGTTATTTGTTCATTTCCTAAAACTCAAAAATGATTTGGAAAAAAAAAAGGGTAAAATGTGATGTGCAATGGTGGGCGATACAGCCTGAACAAGTGAGATGAAAAACCTGAAGCGGAGAGAAAAAACGTTAGAGAAGTTCTACGGGTCTGCTGGAAAGGGGAAAGCTATCAGTATCCAAGTAAAAACCCCATTACGTAGCAAGAAACCAATATTTCTTGAAATGTTAAACAGTTATCACAAGAGGTTACAATCATTGCATAAGTCTGCTTGTCTTAAGCAATAAAAATCAATCTTTACACAATTCTGAAATTTTGTACCATAAAAAAAGCCTTCTCTGAAAAGTTATTCAAAGTTGTTGAAAAATAAACCATTTGAACTTAATGGTAAGATACAATGCTACCAACCTTTAAAGTAAAAAAAAGTTGTGGTTATAATGTTTAGACCCGTTTAATATGTTGTGTACGTATACGGTTTTAGATTTCAAACTCATGGGGTCTTGGATGATGGTGAATAATCAGTTTAGATGAAACTAATAAAGATCTAAAATATTGTTATCCCTGTAGTTCTTAAAGGAGCTTTACTATTAGGTTAATAATGGGAACTGAAAAAAGTGTAAACTAATAACTATGAATTTGAATGCAATTGAGTTTATAGACAAAGAAAAAGGTAACTGGAAAATATGAGCTGCATTAGTTGAACTCTGCTGGAACTCAAATTATTTGTTTAATTATAAATAATTAGTATACTAATATCGTCTAATGGACAAAGGGGCATGCTTTGAATTCTATTAATGAAGTGGTGTTACTTCTAAACATTCGTATTAACCATTTCCTATATCCATTATGGTCTTAAGTTTAAACAGGCATAAGCTGCAAGCCTTTAGTTGCTCCTAACAAAACAAGTGGTTATTATTGGCTAAAGTCCTCTACCTATCTAAAAAGTGGAGATCCAAATAACCTGCTAAACAGTTTGTTTTTTTAAAGTGTCAGTTCTAGCCCCTGGTGTTAAGGACTCTGCCTGATTTAAAGTCTTTAAACATGTGTTTATCTAACACTATTCGTTTCACCTAATCGGAGTCTAAATACAGCAAAGTGGTACAGATAGAATTACAAGAACCGTTGACTTAAAACATAAGTGTCTGACATTTGTTCAGACAGTGCTGTGGGAGAGGAGCTAAATATATCGGAGCCTGATGCCTCCCAAACATGTTTGAGTGTGAATGAACTCTACTTAAACACCATGTACAGAGCCAGCAACAATGTTCTGCCACTTCGTCCCTTCTCAGGACAAGCAACCAAGCTCTGGAACTTGTAACAAACCAAGCTTTAGAACATCCAGGAGCATTTACAGTTCTGAAGAGATGAAAACATAACTGTTCCAAGTGTGACTGAATAAACACTCTGCACTGCCTATTAGACGATGCACATTCATTTACCTCACGAATAAAACAGGAATTTCGGGGATTGGGGTGCACTTATTACAAAATAAACAAGCAGTATCAGACTGAATGACACTCAATACAAACAACAGACAGTCTTCTAGGAAAATGCAAAAAGAACAATTGATGGGCAGAGCAAGGTCAAACATTCACCCCAGTACAGAGATATGGGCCTAAATCCATCGGTTTTTTTGCTCACCATGTCAATCCAGTGTGGACCCAGCCACATGCAAATCAGTCTTGACCGTGCGGCCAATGGGAACAGTCCAGCCCAAACTGCCAGGCCAGGTCCTCCCTGGACTGGAAACAAGCATCCTAGGATCAGTTTTGGGTTTTCGGCCCTCATCAGCCAGGAAAGTTTGACTGCAGTGGCATGGAGAGCACGGGACTCACGTCTGAGCATACCCGTCCCACTTGGGGTGACAAATGCAAAAAGAACAATTGATGGACAGAATGCAGAACAATGTCATACATTCACCCCACTAGAGAGCCTAAATCCATCGTGTTTTTGCTCGCCATTCCAGTTTGGACCAAGCCATATGCATGACATTGTTCTATATTCTGTCCATCAATTGTTCTTTTTGCAATGGTCTTCTAGGCAAAGGCACCAAGAATTTTGAACCACAACCCCTTCCAAGTAAGGCTATCTGCTTCCCAGTATGAAACGGGTGAAAGACCTGTTTCTGCTCCAGCTACCTTTGACCCTTAAAACATATTCCATTCTTAGCTACCTCAATAATAATAATAATCTTAATACCAGGAACCAAACTACTCAGCCTCAATCTCCAGCTCTCAACCGATGACCTGCTGGTTGTCCCTAGTACACCATACTGATGCTTCGGACAATCCACGCACTTCTCATCCACAATTCTTGCCCCCACGTGATGAAAGCTAGCCCAATAAAAAAATATCTAGGTTGTTTAGTGGACATATACGATAATGAACCAAACTAATAAAGAGCTCAGCAAGAGTCGTGGAAAGTTTACCACCTAGTTTTGCAAATGGTTATTGTGAGAGATTGAAAATCCGAGGTCCAGTCATACATTCAGGGCAAAATCGCAAAGAATGGTGCAACTATTATTTAACATCTATTTAAAAGCTCCGAAATTGATATTTAAAGCAGTGATACCTATCAATATAAAAGAACAACTTTATCCCCAACTGCAGCCCTAAGAAATCTACGTGTTTCACTACTTGCCAGTTAGTTTTCGATGAAAAATGGTCTCACCATCTGACAAGACAGGACGTTTCCAGATGTAGTATATGCAAAATTGCTTGCAAGGGAATTAATTAACAGGGATTTTTTTGTTAAACTTATTTTTAAACAGGAGGTTGATCAATCTTGACTGACAGAAATTTGGGATCAACTTAAAACAATTAAAAACCTGTTTCTCATCGAATTCAACACTTAATTAATCGACAAAGTGGTAACAACTCACTATAGAAAAATGCTACACGGGAAGTAGTTTTTATGAAAAAAAGTTTATGTATCAAATTTTCATTTCATGGGGTACAATTTCTTAAAAAACTGTGAGAAATAATCCACAATGTACAAGTGGACAAGACATAGATTAGTTGTTCTTTGAAATCCACTTGCGTTGTAGTCCACTTTTTGAGTTATAACAACGAAACTTATTCACTGTAACCAAAAATAACGTTGCATTGAATTAATCTGACAAAAAAAGAGATGTGGACTGAGAATTGTAAATATATCGATTTTTTAAGATAATACGGTAATATGGTTATTGTATCCTTTACAGGGGGTCACACTATACAAAAGATTGAAAGTCCTGAGGATTGCCTTGAGGATTTGTCAATAATAAGGCCGAAACGTCGACATCAGTCCACATCTCTTTTTTTGTCAGATTAATTCAATGCAACGTTATTTTTGGTTACAGTGAATAAGTTTCGTTGTGTTATAACTCAAAAAGAGTGGACTACAACGCAAGTGTATTTCAAAGAACAACTAATCTATGTCTTGTTGATTATTTCTCACTGTTTAAGAAATTGTACCCCATGAAATGAAAATTTGATACATAAAAACTTTTTTTCATAAAAACTTCCCGTGTAGCATTTTTTTATAGTGAGTGGTTACCACTGTCGATTAATTAAGTGTTGAATTAGATGAGAAACAGGTTTTTAATTGTTTTAAGTTGATCCCAAATTTCTGTCAGTCAAGATTGATCAACCTCCTGTTTAAAAATAAGTTTAACAAAAAAATCCCTGTTAATTAATTCCCTTGCAAGCAATTATGCATATACTATATCTTAGCCCAAGCTCGCAAGGGTTTATTGGGTCACCCACCTTCAATATACCTGTTTGCAGATGTAGGCAGAAAAATTAGCCTGGTGATACTAACTGAAAGACAGATGCAGATGGACACAAACAAGGCACTTTACTATTAGATTGCATCGCTCCTTCTATACTATAGGCACTCCAAATAAAGAGGTTTCTTGTACTCTATCCCACGCAATGTCAAGCTTCCAAGTTTATTAACATTCATTGGATTGCAAAAAGAGGCCAGTCTTAGGGGTTAAACTGGACTCGTCAGAGGCCAGTATTCAGAGAGGAGACACCGGACAGCCTAGCGCCTACAACAGGGTCAAAAGGTATGGGTGGTGCTTTGTTATGTGTATGGTCTAGACAGATCAGGGCAGGAGGAGAGTGTGGTCGGGTTGTGTGCTCTTGTCTAGCTTGAGATGGGTCAGGGGTGGGTGTCGTGCTGTGTGGTTCAGTCTCAGTTGGGAGATGTGTCAGGGTGTGTCTTTGTCCAGCCTGAGACGTCAGGAGTTAAGGATGGGGTCTTGTAATATGCTTTACTCTAGCCTAGGAGTTGTATAGGAAGGGACTGGGGGGTGAGAGGAGTGTGTGTTCCATTCTAGACGGTTGCTGGGTGAGGGGCCAGTGGGGTTGTGGTGTGTGCTTGTCGAAGCGGTCAGGAGGTGAGTGGGTTATGTGCTTGTCTACTCTGGGGTTGTCAGAAGGTGAGTGGTGTTGTGTGTCCTCGTCTAGGGAGGGGCGAGTGGGGTTGTGGTGTGTGCTTGTATCGTCTGGGGGTTGTCACAAGGTGAGTGGGGTTGTCACAAGGTGAGTGGGGTTATGTTGTGTGCTGGTCTAGCCTGGGGGTGGGGGGGGGGTCAGGAGAAGAGTTTGGTTGTGTGCTTGCTGCGTCCGGGGGTTTTCATGAGGAGAGTGGTGTTGTGTGCTCGTGTCAGAAGGTGCGTGGGGTTGTGTGCTTCAGTCTCGTTCTGAGGTTGTGTCAGGAGGTTAATGGGGTTGTGTCAGGAGATGAGTGGTGTTGGGTTGTGTGCTTGTCTGATATGTGAGTTGCCATGAGGTAAGTGGGGTTATGTTACGAGGTAGATGCGGTCTTGGTGTGCTTGACTAGCCTGAGGGTTTTGGAAGCTGGTGGGTAGGGTTGCGTTGTATGAAAGTTATGTTATTCTGTGAGTTTTGTGAACCCAACACCCTCCACCTCCCCTTTACTCATCTCAAACACCCTCCTACTGCGATGCGCTTTAAAAAACAGAAGAGAAAAAAACTCTAGACCCCTCCCTCTTCTATCCCTCCACTATTCCTTTTCCTCTCCAAATAATAAACTAACGTGTCCACTACTCAAATTCATTTCATATTTCCCTATACTAATTCACTAATAATCCTTTAAGGTTTCCCGAGTAGCGTGCCATTTGCCAAAAAAACGCTTTGCCGTCTCATATTGGGTCGTAAGCTCCATATAAATGCAATTAAGATACAATTAACAATAATTAGACAGCACTCTGGCAAGTTTGCATTTTTGTGAGATAATGTAAACATCTGCAGGTCACACAGGAAAACTACCAAGCTCACTGCCAGTAAGCTCATGCGGTATGCTTGAATAACTCACTAGGAAGCCAAATGTACTACTTGAGTACAAAAGCTTTAAGGTTCAAAAACAAGTTTTAGACAATTGTCCATAAAACATTCTAAAAAGTACACATTAATTAAAACCTTTAAATGAATCCCCTCCTCCTCACTGCACCATCCCCATTACATTTCATTTTTTAAATTCTGTTTAAGGAGAACACAGATTAGATGGTGCCTAAAACTGGAATCATTTGAAATGTGTATTGCCAATCAATTGCAAAGATTAGAGGCCTGTTCATTTTAATCTGAGCTACTGCCAAATACTTCACAAACATAAGTAGTAGGGAGGCTATTACTGAGCGCCAACATTTTCTTAAACAAGTTATTGTGCATTCTGACGTTACAATTTGAGTAACGAATCGCTCAAGCTGCAACGATCAAAATAGAAGCAATCCCTGAAGTAAGACTAGCATACAAGCATTAGCCTCAAAGACAAACTCGCCAAATTACTTATTAGCAGTTTAATGCAAACAGAGACCAAACCAGTGGCGGGGCATTTTACCTCGCCAAGCTGGTCAGCTAGAGGACATCGTACGTAGCAAGAAAAACTGGCTACACAATATTAGGGCATGCCCATGTTCCAGGTTACAAAGGTGATTGTTACACGAAATGTACTACTATAAACTAAACAGAAGTTTCACAAAGAGTAACGTAACGTGAAAAAATGTAGGCTATTCAATTTATAGACCTACTGCCCCATTGGATAAAGCTGTAGTCCAGTATTTACTTTAATAACTAGATAAGAGGAATGTGACCTTGTGGCTTCTGTTATGACCTATGTGGTGTCACTGGACACAGGCAACTTCCACTGCATCATACGCCAACATAATATTGTGCAATGTTAAAAACTCCTGCAGTGTCTGGGGAATGCTTTGGCAGAGTACACGGCTTACAGACACTTGTATCATGAGCTTGGGTTCCGATTTAACAAGGCTAAGCTGCAGCTGCTCCCAGGGGGCTTGCGGTTGACTTATAACACCCCCATCGTAGCCGACAAGACGTTGCGCGATGCTGGAGGAGAATGTATTATTTTAGATTAGCACAATGAAATCCAGAGGAAAACAGCACACAACCTGAAAGTTATATAACAAATCAAAGATAGGTATGGTCCAATGCACCTAAAGCCATGTCAGAGTAAATCCAAACATTTAGAAAGCAAATTTCAACTTTCCCCAAATAAAAACGAGTTTATTTTTATTTATTGGCGATTTCGATTCGGTGACCTCCTCTGTACAGTGCCGGGGTAAATGGGTTGAAAGGAAAACAAAGAAAGAAACATAGTAGTACCGAGATATTTAAGTCCTACCGTTAGAGAGGGGTGCACATGGACTGAATGAACAACATTGGACGAGTGTTGCGTACCTTCTAGGGCTACCAGGCCCTTATTTGGGAGTGAATGAAAGCTACATCGAGATACACCTCAAGGGTATGCTCAATAACCTCGATGACCTCAAAACCTTCAAATGGAGATTTGGAAAAGTATCCGACAAAAAGGCCCTTTCGAGTGTGAAGTCCATATGGAGGAACCAAGTAAGCAAAAAATCAGCAAATTTACCACTACAAAAATTCACATTAATAACAAATTACAATACTAGCTTATTCCTGGGACACTACAAGCTTCTTGGCGGGGGGGGGGGGCTGCGATGTTTACATACTGCAAGGAAATACTGTGAGGAGAAGAAAAACTACACAAATAGTTATGGCTGTCCCGTACCAGATGTGCTCTTATTATGCATTATTACCATCATATAGTTGGGTTTATTATCCGCATTATAAAATGGGAAACTGCAAATAAGAGGACCCAGTTACCCGACAAAGTGAGACGGGCATTTATCAAGATTCACTGTTAAAAGTAGTGAAGCGAGCGGTGGCACCTCGCCAGCCTCCTGGAGTCAGCAGCACAGCAGCCTGTGCGGACGTGTTACTGAGCCCGGGGCCAGCACATGCGAGATACAGGCCCCAGCAGCCTGCACAGCCGGGGAACAGGCCTGGCGGCCTCCACGGTACCGACACGTCAGGCACCGGCGGTTGGGGGGGGGGGGAGGGGGATAATATTGACTGGCAGGGCGCTACCACTCAAAGAAGGGGGGGCTGGAAAGAAAAGGAGAAAAACAAAGGGCCACGCGGTCACTCTGGCTCTGCACACCCCCCTCTTCCCCCCGGATCTCCTGTGAGAACGAGGCGCGAGAGCCCTACCCTGCAGCACTGTAAGGAGCGTGAGGCCGGACGCTCGTGAGGGGTGGGGGTCGCGAGCTACAGGAAGACAACAACATCACAAGGGGGGGGTGCCGGGGGCTGTGTTTACTTTATCCCCCGCCTGACACTTGGCCACGGGGGATGCGCGGCGCGAGCGCTTTCCCCCCCTCCGCCGTCACTCACCTGGTACACGCCGGCACCGCAGTCGCGAGCTGGGGTCTTCCGTGAAGCGTTCTGGCCCGTGATCACTATGGTGGCGGCCGCGAGCTCTCCGCTGCTCTCCTTGGTGTTCCAGCTTAGCGCCACACCCTTTCCCCCCTAGTTAGGCATCCACAAAACACTGATAACAATCCGGGTCTTTCGGTGAATTTTAAAAAATAAAAAAAAAATAGCACCAGAGGACGGGGGTCTCGGTTACTCGCACTACGGACGGCGCGCACACACTAACACGCTATATCCGCCGGCCCGCCCCCGGCCGCTCGCCATTGGTTGCTGAGGGGAAGCCCCGCTCTTGCTGAATGGCCGTGGCGGCTGCTCCTCAGGTCCTCGCCTGGGAGGGGGAGGAGACCAAATGCTGAATTCTTCCCTCCGATGCGAGCGGAGGGGGGGTGCGGGGCTAATGGGCGGTGTCCGCATGCTTCTGGCATTGTGACGGCTTCACTGCGCGTCGCCCTATTGGCCAACGTCGAGCGGAAGTGGCGTTATCCTGTTGTCATGACGTATAGAGGGGGGAAGCAGAGGGTATGGGACTAGAGAAAAGAACCTAGTGGCAATTTTGGCAAAGCTTTTTTCTTAGGTCTCTATGAAAGTTGAGATATACAATGTGACCCATCTGCTTTAAATATCAAAGACGCGAGTTATGTAAGGAAACGCCACGAATATAGTGTTAATAATGCTTTGTTAACACAAGCATAACCATGCGGCCCACACGATGAAGGAAATGCGAACAGACCATCAGCACGAATAAATATTCCACATAGAAACATAAGTTAAATATCCATTGAATATTCCACAAGTCATACATCATAATACACACATATTGTTATTGGTCTAATCATAAAATACAATCTGTAGGGTTTGTGTGCGCAACAGTAATATGTGTGAACAGTGGTTGACGTCAACAGGTTTCTCTATAATGTACACCTCTGATAAATACTGTTTACAACACCCCCTTCTTTAAAAATAAACAATTAATAAACATTAAAATCATCATATTTCTTTGGTACCTTTGTCATTCTGCCTGAAGTCAAAACTATTCCATCTTGAATGTTATGACCAGATGTACACGGATCGGTACAAGGTATGACTACCCTCATGTTCAAGTTGACACTCAGTTAAAAAAAACAAAGTTTATTTGGACAATTGTCCTTAAACAGATAAAACATTTAAAAAGCAATTCATTGTTACATAAAAACTTTAAAACAGTACATGACTTACAACTCATTAAAATGGGTCAAACACGGCTTGCGCTAATCGCAATTTATAATTTGTTTACCTTTTTGCATAAATCTCCCCAGTGCACAAGTAATATCTAAATTCATCATTTCTATTAGGAGGACACTTGCAGCAAGTCTATTATGTATAACGTATTTTTTTTTTAAATAGGACATAAGATCTCTTTTCGTGGTTCTAAAAGCTTTGTACAATCCACAATCAAATATGCATCATGTCGCATGTGGTTCCCAATATACACTTACAGTTTCCAATACTATCTATCATCACTGATTTTACTCTAGTCTTACAATGATAAGGATTCAATCCAGTTCTTAATCTTAGAACTTCTCTCCTCAGCCATCTATTCAGTAGTCTATCCATATAAGGGAAATGTGTATCTTTTCGCCAGGCCTGGGCCATAAACTGTACCGACTTTTTCGTCGCCAAATAATCTTGGTCCTCGGCTCGGGATACTTCATATCCTACCTCCCTAAGAGCCTTCCTTGTTACTTCCATTTGGAGAGTCACAGGACTTACATCCAGTCTCAGCAATTTACCAACCATCTTAAGGGAATTTCTAACTCCTTTAGCCCATGTTCGTTCACTCGTCAAGGCTTCCCTCTTACATCATTGAAAGACTTTTAGATCTTCCTCAGTGCCCAAACGCTGCAAGAATCTAACTAGGGCCATACAGACTGTAAACTTCCAAGAGGTTACACATGTTTCTAACCTTACAGCTTGCACCATTGAACATTTAGGGAGTGAGAATAGATTTTTCAAAACTTTTCCCTCCTCTACATCCCAACCATGTTTACCACCCAAAAACAGTAATTCAGCCCCATATAGAAATTGCGGGGGCACCATTGCTAGATATGCCTTAAGGACCGGCCTTTCCGATTTTTCTCCATAGCTTCCATTAAATTTCTTAAGGCCATTTATTGACGCTGCTGTCCTTGTTCTACATGCATCTAGGTGGGTTGTCCATTTAAGATTTTTCTGAACCCACATACCCAGATACCTGTATTCTTCTACAGTTTCCAACTTCTCAAGGCCTAGGATCAGCTATATCTTATTTCCCTTCTTCCAAAACATAAGATCTTTGTTTTGTCCATGTTGACTACTAACTTTTTTGACTTACAATACTCATGGAAACTGTTCAGCTTTCTTTGTAACCCGATCTCTGTTTGGTCAAAAATTACCAGGTCGTCTGCTTATAGGAGGCATGCTATATGTTCCCCATTTATCTTAGGGCTTGCCCCCCTTGCTCTATCTAAAATTGAGGGTAGGTCTGCTATAAAGTGTGAAAACAGTTGAGGGGCTAAAACACACCCTTGTCTTAGCCCATTTCCAATCTCAATTTTTCTAGATATACTCCCATCTGTATCTAAAATAATCCGTGCCCAGTTTGCAGTGTGCAGAAGTTGTATTAGGCTCAACAGTTCTCTTGGAATATCATAGCCAACCAATGTCTCCCACAGCTTCCCACGGTCCACTAAATCAAACGTCGCACGGAAGTCCACGAAGCAGCAGCACAACTTACCATTCTGCTCCATGGACTTCCCAGCAATGGACCAAAGTGCGAAACAGTGGTCGACCGTCAATGGCGCTCCTTAAACCCCCCTTGTTCTGGAGGTACAACGTGATTCATCTCTGACCACTCCTTTAGTTTTTCTAGGATCAATTTGGCGAATACTTTTTCGCCGATATCCAATAAATTGATTAATCTATAGTTTTTAGGAGAGTTAAGGTCACCTTTTTTGTGAATAGGCCTTATAATTGCGCCTCTCCAATTTTCAGGGATTTGGCCTGTGGTGAGTATCTCCTGAAACATTTTTGAAAAGAATAGGGCCCACCACGCCGGCCTCTTTTTTATTACCACCGCTGGGAGATTATCCGTCCGGCTGCCCGTGTCAAATTTAGGTTAGACATAATTTTTCTGACATTCTCAACAGAGAAATGATCCTCCATTTCTTTACTCACTCTGCACCATACAATTGGGATTAAGCATTCAGATTCATTCCAGTCCCCGTAAATTTCCCCTAAATATTTTGCCCACTCATTTTCAGGAATCACACATTTCAGGGCACCCCTTCTTTCAAGTTGACACTCGTTTGAGGCAAATTCCTATCTGTCACATCATCATTTTTCCCCATTGTGTTTCCATTGCTTATCGTGTCACCCCTATGACTTTTTTCTCATTTCTATGCGGTTCTGTTAAATCCCCAAAAGAATATTCTCCTCCATAGGAACTACTAGTTTCTTTGTCCAATAATAATTTTTCTTGTCCCGGTTTCAGTAGCACAATGTCAGTCTTACTCCAGCAGCCCGTATCCTTTAACAAGACTTCACTACTCGTAACTTTTTCAACTTGGAAATGTGAGATAAACCTAGATTTTCCTTTCTGTACCTTCACAAGTTTTTTAATTATAATCCAATCACTTATTTCAATAATTTTTTCTGTAGTTCTATTTACGTCATCATGATACTTTTTTGCAATTTTTTTGTTTTTCTTCAGTTTTCTGCAGGACATTAAGTACACTATCATCGATGTTACTGCATTCTTTTTTAGAATTTTATAGCTTTCCAAATTTAGGAGTTAATATAATGTCCCTCTTCATTCCCCTCATGAAGTAAAAAGGAGAAAATCTCACCACTTCATTGATAGTATTATTATAACTGTTCCCTTTGTCTCGGAGGAATTCTTGAACCGGTAAACAAGACGCTACAGCTAACTGTACACCCTCTTTCAAAAATCCTCCTCCTCAGTTATGCAACCTCCAATGGCACAGTAGGGACCGTTCCCTACTTGTCTCTGGCACCAGCGACCTTTCCACCCTCACCTGTTGGGCTACTGCTACCTGCACAACAAACACGCTCTTCAGATAACAGAGGCTGCAAGTGCCCCCTCAATGCCAGACCGTGTTTAATGTAATAGGCATTGCCGCCCTACGGGGTGCTAACATTCGATTCCTGCTTTTGCCGCCGCCCCCAAAACTGCATCCGCCAGTGACTCCAGCCCCCCACCCCCTTTCCTGAGGGCACCTACTTTTGTTTTGAAATGGGTGCATATGCTGCAATTAGTCAGGTCTGGGGTCAGATCGTCAGCCTCTTGGCACTCTGGGCAGCTTCTTTCTAATACTGGAGGGGTGAAAGAACAATAAAGCCTCATTAACAAGTAAATGGTCTTTCAAAGACCTGTGAAGTACTCCGGTACTGCTGTGTGTGTGCGCCGGAAGCTCTCTCAGCCCGGGCTGACACCTGAGAGTTTTTTTTACCGGCACCATCAGTATTTTGATGTCCTGCCCTGTACAGAAATATGTAAAATTACTAAAAGTCAGTAGTTTTATCCTTTATTTCTACACACTTCAGGAAATAGAAATTATTTTAAATGTGTTCTACAGCTGTGATCATGAACCATGACTAATAACGAAAGTAAAAAAGCAGGCAAGTGATTGTTACAAATGGATACATAAGTTTTTATTTAGTCGTATTTAGTATCACGTTCCGTCCTTTGCAGACTCTTAAAACAATAAATGACCGGTATGTTCCTAGGTGGAGTCCGACTTTGAGTGCAAAGCTAGGTCTCTCCCCTTCATTTTTGTGTTCTTTCTCCTGTGAGAATTCACAAACAGCGCACATTTAAAAAAAAGCTTCCGACAGTCTTCATTTCCCCCTTTTAACCTTCGCGCTAGGGGTTAAGTGTTGGAGTGCAGGAAGGTGTTGCCACAGCTGTTGGTGGGGTTCACAGGAGGGAATAGGGGCGCCGCAGATTTGGGAGGAGGAAGTTCACGCGAAGTACGGGGGTGTTATCCTGTCCTTCCATTGTTGGTGTCTAGGTGCACCTCCCTTTCTTCACTATTCACTGGTGCTCCGGAGAAGGCCTCCTCCCTGGGGGAGGTGAGTGAACTGCGAAGAGGGTCATTTTGAAAGAGGTGTGGAAGGATGGAGGGCTGGGTTTTGGGTAAAGGCATTCCACTCACTGACCCCCGAGGACATGCTCTGACCCAGAATCAGGCCGGAATACACAGCTCTGCTGGGGCACCTCAGTCCTCAAACTGATACATCAACCCGTACCGTTCCACCACATACAGCTCTCCAATGCCCGCAGGCCTAACTTGCCGACACCGGATATTGCAGTAATGGGGCATGCACGCACCTCTGCCAGTGCATTGCATTCCTGACCCACAGAAGCTGCTATTTCTGGACTGTGACAGTTAATAACTACAATAACATGACCTCGATGGCTGTAGGAGGCAGAGGGGACGGGGTTATATAAATTTCCCGCAGAGAGACCCAGATGATGTGTCTGTGATGCTGATTGAGGCAGCGTCTCTGTCTCCCTCAGGCCCAGCTCTGCTCGATTTTCCTCCTCTCTCGGTTGCTACATCTTTAACCTTGATGAGGAACCTCAAGTCGGGCTCACCATTAGATCCTTGCCCGGCAAAATTTCTGGCAAAAATGGCAGATGCCATAAATCCTATAGCCAATCCCATTCTTAATCTATCCTTGAGCGAGGGCTTTCTGCCTCAGACCTGGAAGCAAGCCATGGTCATCCCTCTGATCAAGAAACCCAATCTTGACCCAGTGGCACCCTCCAACTACAGACCAATCTCGCTCCTTCCAGCACTGACCAAGATCTTGGAAAAACACGTGCACAGCGTGCTTTCCAACTTTTTGGAGTCTAATGATCTGCTTCATGAATCCCAATCGGGATTCCGTTCCAACTTAAGCACCGAGACGGCGCTCTTGGAAGTCTCGGAGATCGTAAAAGAGGTGCTGGACATGGGAGGCAGGGTGTTGTTAGTTATGCTAGACCTGTCGGCGGCGTTTGACACCGTCCCCCATGAGGATCTCCTCACCAGGCTCCATGACATCGGGCTAGGGGGGACGGTGCTCAACTGGTTTTCTTCCTTTTTGGCCAACCGCCGCCAGACGGTCTGGGTCCCACCCGGATCCGCCGAGATGCCGCCATTGGGAGTCGGAGTGCCTCAGGGCTCTATTTTGAGCCCCACTCTTTTTAACATCTTGATGACCCCTCTGGCGACATTGGCGGAGTCCTATGGGGCCCGGATCGTCTCTTATGCTGACGACACTCAGCTCCTCTTCACCTGTCGCAAGGGTGAGGAGTTTGATGGTGAAGGGATCCGCGAGTGCCTTGGGGCTGTTTTCAGCTGGTTTTCACAAAACAGCCTCAAGTGCAACTCGGACAAGTCCGAAATACTATTCTTCGGATGCCCTTCAGAACCAGATTGGCGAGGATGGTGGCCTGCCGACATGTTCCCTCCCACACAGTCCTCTAAGTGGGCTAAGAACCTAGGAGTTAAAATCGACAACGAGCTTTCGCTCAAATCCCAGGTTTCTACTCTTACGGGAACTTGTTTTGGGATACTCAGAATGCTGCGCAAGTTCTTTCCCCTTCTTTCGGAGCAACATCGGAGGATCACTGTTCAGGCCCTTATAGGGTCCAGATTGGACTATGCCAATGTTCTATATCTGGGCCTGCCTGAATATCTCCTCCAACGTCTGCAGATCACCCAGAACGCTGCTGCGCGTGCCATTTTTGGCCTTCATCGTCGCACTAGCGCCTCTGATCTTCTTGTATCCCTCCACTGGCTTCCGGTGCGGAAGAGGATACTGTTTAAGACCATGACTCTTGCCCATAAGGCCTTACATGGCAATGGTGCCAAGTATCTTCAGAGGAGGCTGGATTTCTATCGACCTGCACGATCCCTCAGGTCAGAAACCTTGGCCTTGGCTCGGGTACCACGCATTAAAAAGGCTCGGCTAGGCGGCCGGTCTTTTAGCTTCCTTGCTCCTCAGCTCTGGAACTCGTTACCGTTGTCCCTGCGAAACACCTCTAATCTGCTTGTCTTCAGGAAAGACTTGAAAACCTGGTTGTTTGCTGGATAATTTTCCCCTCCGTTGTGCCCCTTTTCTGTTATTGTTATGTTTCTTGCTCTTTTCCATGGTCTGGAGCTCAAAGCGCCGGGACACTCCTTTGGAGTAGCCGTTTGCGCTATAAAAGTCCCATTTTAACATTAACATTAACATTAACATGTATTTTATTGGTCAAAGGTTTGTACTAGTATTTTCCCGTCTTTATATATAAATACAGATAAAGGAAAACTTGTTTTCCGTCTGTATTTATATGTAAAAATCCATTTCAACGAAAAACCAGGAGCCCTACTCATAATGAATCCATTCAGTGAAGTAGTCAGAAAGAACTATAAGAAACTTACAATTAGACTCCGAAACACTTTATGGACATGAAAAATCAATGGCAACATTATACCATGGTCCATTAGGAATGTTTACAAAGTGCATATCATTGTTGCTAGTCTTCCAATGTTTATCAACTCTTAAACACTGAAAATAATTATCAACAAAAGTATTAACATCAGGATCCATGCCCGATACCCACCAGTAATAATTTCGCAAAAGTTTGTTATTAGCAGTAGTTCCTGGGTGTTCCTATGAGCTAGGTTTATTAACTTTCCTCTAAGTTGGCAAGGTGGATTGAAGAAATCATGTCTTAACTGTAGGAAGGTACCTCCTGACTATGGTTGCCCCCAACTTTTTGCCCTGTGTTTTAGCTGGTTTTTGACATAGTCGACCTGGGACCCTGCCAATCAGGACCCCAGGCCTACTGCTCTCTCTGTAAAATGGATTCCATGTACCTTATGTACATTTCCAATTGGTACTGGGCCACCTTACCAGACCCTGTAACTTAGGACATAGGTGTACCCAGGGCCTACCAGAGGCTGAAGCATGTATTATGCCACCCCTGGCTGGCCTCCTAAATTTGACACAACTGGCTGCATGGCAGCTGGGGCAAAGTCGTGTAATCACCCTTTGCTGTAGATGTAGTATACCTATATCTAACCCTAAAAATGGACACACAGATTCCTATCAGACACTCCTATGGCAGGCCATGACAATTCTGAAGGCAGAGTGCTTGGAATCGTGTGAGATGGTGCTCTGGCATGAGCTGAGCCTGTCTGCAGCTTGCGGAACCAAGTCCTAATAGCTGTTCCATGATAACGCATACCATATACTCTTAAGTGCATTATAATCCTTGCGGTTAAATGCTATCTTTGGTATTGCTTTATCAAAACATGTCGAGTAAGGTGTCATACGAATTGGAATACTAACCCCTCGCCAATTCTGGCGACGGGGTTAGCATTCCACTCTTCTAGAGGGACACGACATGTATGTAACTGTGAACCCCGGTTAAAGTTAAACGAAGCCTCAGCTCCACAAAATGGATGCTGCCACCACAGACACGAGTCTGACCCCCTGCAGCTGGGAGTCCTTCCAGCGAGGGGAGCCTGGACAAAGGGTTTCCTGTCAGGGGCGGTGCTAGCACCATCCCAGACAGGGTTTTGTGTATCCTGGGTAGGCAGGGCTTTACAGGAAGGTGACTGCTGAGTGGCACCCCTGTGCTCACTACGCATAGGCCGGTCAGAACCAGCTCCAGGGGCACACCAGACCCTGGCCTGGGGAAAGTCCAGCATAGGAGAGGGGTGTAACCAACCCCCTTCCTAGTCCCACCCATAGGCAGGACCTAGTCACCGGGTCAGCCCCTTTTCTTAGTATAAAGATAGGAGCGGACCCCCTGTTCAAATTAGATCATCTTTGGAATCAAGACACGACTTTCTGCGAAAGGACTTCAAGATTTCTTCTTCAAGATTCTCCTTTGTGGCTAAGGAGTAGTCACCCTGCATCCGCAGGCACCATCCTAAGAACACTGCGGTCTGCTGCAAGTCCTTCCTCCGGAATCCGACTGCACAGCTCGACGAGAACCTGCTTCCCTGGCACCTCTGACCTCTACTCATCTCTACAGCAAAGCTGAGAACCGTGAGTGCGACGAGACCTAGAGGGACCGGCCATCTTCAAGACTGCACGACTTCTTTACAGCAAGCCCGCCGAGTAATCCACTGGTGAGTGCTTTGGGGTCCGAGAAGCCCCGACCCTGAGCAGCTCCAGCACCGAAGATCAGCCTCCCAGCATTTCCACGATCTGCGTGGGGCCCTTCTGCTTTTTGCTGCTCACCGCGTTGTTTGGCTACTAGCCCGCTGGCTTGTGGCCTTCTGAACGACGCCCGACGACATCACTGCTGCTAGTCTGGTTGCTCCAGACTGGCCCTGGCTCCCTTCCAAGAGAGGAGCACCCCGGACCCTCCTGGTCCACTCAAGACGCCATTTTAGGTCCACCGCGTGGGCTTGAATTAGCCAAGGCTTTGTTGCCCAATCCTGGGTCCAGCGACGCCGACAGCTTCATCCATCGTGGGACAGCTCGCTCCTCCATCCTGGTCGCCGTCAACGCCTCCTGGTCCGTGAGATCTGCAGAGCCCAGCGTCGCCCACCCACCTAGTCGAGGTGACTACCATCCGGTGCCCTCCTGGTGCCACCTGACTACTGGCTAGTAGTCACAAACTTGGTCCCCTCTGCTTTCAGGTGTCATCTATCTTCAAGATCCAGGCTTGGATCACTTCGAACTCTCTTCACTGGTCGCCTGCCAGCATCTTTCTTCCAGGCTCCTGGTCCGTCTACGAGGATTCCCGACGTCTTTTGAGACCTAGGCAGCTGCAGCCCCTGGGCTAGGTAACTTCGGCATTTCGGTGCCCCAGCATAGCCTCACTATCCAAGGGTCAGAATCCACTTTCGTTTTCCTCCTACCAGGTCGGGTTCTCCCGAGAACAATAACTTTGCATTTACTAGCTACCATAGACTTTGTCCCGCATCACGCGTGAGAGTGCACACTCTGCACCCGAGTCCCCTGGGTCTCCTAGAAGTAATCTAACGATTCTATAGTCAAGTCCTAGCGATTCCAAAGCCTATTAGTACTGTACTTACCTGCTAGTAATTTCGCATTCCACTTTCAGAGTATATGGTTTTCCGTGCCCCTCGGGCATTTGTATATACTGTGCTAACTTAAGTATTTTCGTAAGAGTTTTGTGTTGTGCTTAGTACCCTGTCCTCATAAAGAGTACAGGGCTGTTGTGATTCTAATAAATACACTGTTTATTTTCATAACACTTGTGTGGTGTCCTTTCACTTGGTGTTCAAGGGGTATATGTGTGGTATAACAGCTGGCTTAACACGCCCTCTCGAGTCTTTAGCCTTAGACTGCTCGTATCCACGCTACTAGGATAGCTGGTCTATAAGGTTGACTTACAACCAATCATCAATAAGGGTTGTTTGGACTGATACATAGTGATCACTAGAATAGTGAGCACTGCATATCAGGCCAACTTCTCACATTAACAACATACCATTTTCAATGGTAACTCTTAAGCTACCTGTAGGAAGCTCCTTAATTTTTTTTAAATTCCTTATTGGTGGCTAAATATTAGTCATATTCTCCATTACTTTTTGTAAAATTATATAGTCTTTCAAAAATGCCCCCTTCACTATGCTTTACAGCATCTCCAGCAGCTAAACTTTCATCATTTTGACTCTCTAAATGTAGTCTCGATAAACAGTTGGCACAACTTTTAAGACCTCCTGGAATGTGCCTAATTATGAAGTTAAATTCCCGTAGTTTTGCCATTATTCTTACAAGTCTGGAGGATGCTTTTCAATCCCCTCTACCACAACCATCCATCATGTTAATAAGAGGCTTTTGGTATGTCAATAATTCAGATTCCTTTCCCCACAGATATATCTTTAGTTTTTCGATTGTCCAATCTTATGCCAGGGTTTCCTTTTCTATGGCACTGGAATATTGTTCAGCATTCCTCAATCTTCTAGACATAACAGCCACGGTATGGTCCTGTCCCCCCCTTTTCAAGTTAAACACCGCTTCAATACCAACTGCACTGTGTCCACAGTAACAATATTTCTGCCATTATAATCGTAAGGATGCAAAGCTGGACCTGCCACAATATCACTTTCGGTCTCTTGAAAAGCTTTCTCCTGATCTTCACCCCACTCAAATCTTGTTCCCATTCTCGATAATTTCCTTAAGGGTTCAACTTTGTCAGCTAACTTAAAATAAACCTTGAATAATATTCACTGAGCATCTTAAATATTTTGAGTGCATCTCTATCAATTGGATTAGGCGCTTCTCTAATTGCTTTGACTAAATCCTCTTTTGGTCTTATTCCATTAGCTGTTAGCATATGCGCTAAATATTCAATTTCAAGTTGTAAAAATTTACATTTTGGTTTAGAAACAGTCATACCTCTTTTCCTTAGTATGGATAATACATTACTTAGAATTGAATTATTCTCCTGTATGGTTTCTGCATGTACTAAAATGTTGTTCTGAAATCTTTCTACACCTTTCCCATCTTTAAAAATTAGATCCATTAACCTCTGAAAAACTCTTGCATTGGAGGCGAAACCAAACAGTAAATGTGGAAAGCGCACTGCTTTGTTCTGGTCTACACCACTCTGTTCACCTTCAATTGGAGTGCGAAGAGTCGGAGGCAAGCTTAGTTCTTCATCCATTTATTACACTTAAGTGGGTACAATGTACACAGCTCTCAGATGGCATATGTAGACTGAACAAGGATCAACTTTTATTTTGCCATATTTATACACAACTCAAAGCAAAGCTTACGTGACTTCATACAAAATTGCTTAGCAGTGGAAATTCCTCATATCAGCTTGAGGTCAGTTCAAAAGTTGCATCTCACCAGATCAGAATTGAGTATCAGTTGAAAGACCTTCTAATTCTGTGGTCTATCAGCTACATGTCATAAACAGATAAGTAAATTAGAGGACAATTGTCATCTTTCAGCATGTCAGGAGAGTTAAACAAGTGAACAAAGTCTATCCTCTGACTAAAACAAACTTAGGAGCAAACAAGCTTTTCTTGCGAAGGGGAGTTTATTTTAGTGAATGACATTTCTAGGCCTATTATATGAAATGAATGTACTTTTAATTCACCCTATAATCCATTTCCTAAAATTAATATTCTCAGACAGCCCTAGAACTAATAATTTCATTTATGTAATTTCAATATTCATTACGTCCGATATATTTACTGTTGCTGCATCAGCATGGCATTTGTCTTGTGAATAGAAGTAGGTGCAGGTTTGCAAAACGATAAACACATTGTAAAACACATTGGTAGGCAATTTATACATAAACACAACCCCACAATAGCTTCTCCTACTAGTAACACTATAGTGTGGAGTTTCCAGCCCCAAGTGGTTACTGGGCCGCAAAACCATCCTGACCAAGTCCAATCTCCATTGCCCTGGTGTATTTCAGCCGCTAAGCGATGAAGCTTTTGTATAACTAAATTAAGATAAGGAGCATTGTCTGGTATAAATATTCAACACAAGCTGCCAATCAAATGGCATACTCCCCCTTTCTCTGCCAGCAATATGTCTAAAACAATACGATTTTGCAAAGTCATAAGGTGGTTAGCTTGCATCTCTACAGTAATATGGCCAATGTACTTTGGGTGCTATTTATGGTGGCTTCCAATATTCTGGTAAGGTGTCTCATGTTTCTACTATTTATTGCCGGACCCAAAGTGGGATCAAACCTTTTATTGCATCCACAAACTGCTGTGCTGAAGTATCTGTCTGATCTAGAGTATCCTTTACCTGCCTTCTGGTCAAATGATGCGTTTTATGGTAATTCCCTCGAGCAATATACATAGGGGGTGTGAGAAATGCCATATAACATGTTCCAGACCATGTTCCAGACCATCCAACCGCCATATATATACATTTTCTCCACACACATAATAGGTATTTTGGGATGTTACTAGAGATGGAGTGGTGGCAAGAGGTGGACAGAAATAACAAGATGTTGTTATGTTCAAAGTAACCGTGTTTCTGCAAGTGCTATTTCCTAAATCTATTGTTCCTAACCCTCTTACACAGAATGGTACTGGTGCTTGATATATTTGGATAGGGCGCAATTCATCCTTTTCCACCTTTCGTTGCTGGAATACCGAAACCCATTTAGTAGTATTAAATCTTTCATATTCTTCATTTTCTATCTGAGTACCATTAAACCTCAGCTTCCCATCAAACGCATTAAAGGTGTCATATGCAAATGTGTGGTAGATATGGTCTTCAAGTGCATATTTGTCTTTCTCACTTTAATACATGTATCGCCATGTGTTTTCCTATAATACTTCCGCCCATGCCTTGGCTGACCTCCCAGAGGAATAAGAAAAAGGAATAAGAGGCATTCTCCGATGTGTTATGGATGGTAACATTCCACAAACCCCGAAATTAGTGATATTTGTACCATTGTAGGTATTATGTAATGTTGGAACAAATGTATTCTGCTTATACGTTTGGTGGTGCAAATTCTTAAGAGGAGACAAGGTGGAGTGATCATGTTCAGATGTGGTAGGAGTAGGAGGCACTAGGCTATAAATAGGGTGGTATGTTTCAAGCCACCAAAATAGGCCCGACAATACCAATATCAGTAATAGAGAACATACAAGCACCACTATTTTCCTCTTTTTTGTCCAAAATTGCCGGGTTTGAGCAGGGGCATCATGAGAAAGTAGTTCTATTTCTTCTAATTAGTCAGAGGACATCTTTCCAAAGAGCCTTAATGGTAGGTACACAATTTTACCAATTTCAACCTAATTTATATTCAAATACCTGTTTCAGAAAAAACAAGGAGCAGAGCAATGATCAGTCAGAAACCGTGCAATATCAAAAATCTCAAACATTCACTTGCTACACTATCCTAGAGCATTAAGTCCACATTGTCTTTCACTTCAAAGCCTCACTGGCAAGCTTTATGTTCATGTAAGGACTTTGGCGGTCTTGACCACCGGCATGGGTTGCTACCTCAGCAGAGATAGTATCTTCAATCAAAGTCTGTAGTTCTTTTCAGCCATTGGCCGCAAATTGTATTGGGGCTGAGCAATGTCAGTATGCCCAAACAGAGTCTGTTCATCTGGGTCAGGTATGATGGCAGCAAGTTCTTGTTCCAATGCCACCACCTGACCATCCCCAAATGGCACTTGCTGAGGGATCTGTTCACATTAAAAACCAGGTACTAATTTTCTCACCCCCTGATCAGATGGCAAAGGAGTGGCGCTTTTTTTACATGGCTGACATGGATCCAGTGCTTGTGCCCTGTGCACTTAACAGCAGCCTGAGTGACGAGCAGAAATTGCACAGGACCCTTCGAGCGTGGCACAAGGATGGTTTTCCTCTGAAAATGTCGGGTGAAGACCCAGTCTCCAGGCCTCAGATTATGACCTGAACCGTCAAGACAAGGAGGGAGACTGGCCTCCACCTGTGAATGAATCAAACACAGTTCTTTAATCAATTGGTAACAAAAATTGACAAGCAGAGGATATTCAATTTCTGAAAACTTCCTAGTTCTAGGTACACCCCACACATTTGCAGGCCTCCCCATGACTACCTGAAATAGAGATAAACCCATTTTCAAGTGTTCAGTATTGCGTATTGAAAACAATGGTATGGGCAAAGCATCAGACCATTTTAAATTTGTCTCAGCACATATCTTTCCCAGTTTCCCTTTCAGTATTCTGTTATACCTCTCCACGAGGCCTACTGCCTGAGGATGGTGGGCAGCATGGAATGTTTGCCTTATCTGCAATCCTTTTCAGACCAGGTCCATCACTTTGCCAATGAAGTATGGCCCATTGTCGCTCCAAAGAACTCGTGGCAAACTAAATCTCGGGAAGAACTCTTCAAGAGTACCTTTGTAGTACGTAGGGCTGTGTTATCTCATAGAGGGTAAGCCTCCACCCATCTACTAAAAGCACTAACCACTACCAGAACATACTTGCACTTGCCTACTCGTTCCATCTCTATCAAATCCATTTGCAGGACTTCGAAAGGCAAAACTGGGGGTGCAAAATGGCCTGTCGGAACGGGGGTCCCTTTTCCTGGGATATAAGTAGTGCATATCATGCATCTTTTGGCAGGGGACTCTGCCACCCTGGTAATCAAACCATTGAACCATACATGATCTATCGTGGACACACTGCGTTTAGCACTGATGTGGGCCATGGTAACAATAGCATTAACATAACAATTTGGAAGCATCCATCTTTGCTTTTCTGACAGTTCTATCCAACATCCTGTCGCATCCTGATGTCCATTTCTTTTCCACTGTTCCTTCTCCTCTTCTGTAGCTTCTTCCTGTTTTTCCCTAACACAATCCAGAGTCTCATTAAACATAGGCACTTATGATATCCATCTAGCAGTCCCTACAACATACATTAGACTATACTCTTATTGGGCTGTTCGTTTAGCTGTTTCATTGGCAAAAGCATTTCCCTGTCCTATCTCTTCTACAATTTTCTTGTAGGAACTACATTTAACAATAGCAACTCTCTTTGGTAACATCAAGATATCCAATAACTTTCCTATTTGTTGCCCATGCTGTATTTTAGCACCACACAAAGTCAAAAAGCCCCTCTCTTTCCAGAGTCATCCAAATGAGTGGGCGACCCCAAAGGCATATTAGCTATCTATATTATTTTTACAGTCAAATCTTTAATTAATTCACAGGCTCTAGTCAGAGCTGTCAGTTCTGCAGCTTGGGCTGACATTTGTTGTATTTTACATGACCCAACCACAGTTTTCAAGGTAGTAACTGATAGGCTGCTGTACTAGTGCCATCGATTAGTTTGAAATATGAACCATCCATAAACAGTTCCCTTTGGTGGTTAGATATAGGGATATCCGTCAGATCAACCCTTAGTCTTCTCCTCAGTAATTAATATGCAATCATGCTTCTGATCTTGTTGGGACTCGGGGAGGTGTAGTACTGTGGCTGGATTCAAAACATTACAGCGTTTTAGAGTGATGTTTGGAGCACAAAATGTCAACTCATACCCAGTTAATCTTGCACTGATCAGGTGCTGGGTTTAAGTTTTGTTTATTAATTTGTCTACTGTATGTGGTACCATAACTGTCAAATTGTGACCCAAAACATACATTCCAGATTGCTTTACTGCAGTGGATGCAGCAGCTGAAGAGCGCTAGAAATTTGGAAAAGCTCTCGCCACTGGATCCAATGTGGAAGAGAAATACGCACATGGCCTATTCCTTCCCCCATGGGACTGGGTTAAAACAGCTAGACTGCAGCCATCTTTTTCATGCACATACAAACAGAAATCTTTATTATAATCAGGGTTATCCAAAGCCGCTGCATTACATAAAGCATTTTTCAATTGCAAAAAGGCAGATTCACACTCATTAGTCCAAGAAAGCCGCATGCATGCATCCTATAATGTCAAAGCAAGCAGAGGTTTTGCAATTAGTGAAAAACTAGGTATCCATTGGTGACAAAAATAAGTCTTTCCAATAAATGCATGGACATCAGATTGGGTCCGTGGTCTTGGCATGTTCTGGACCAATTGTATCCTATGTGGGTGCAGTGTCCTACCCCCCTTCGACAGCAGGTGACCTAAATAGGTAACCTCCTGTTGACAATACTGTAATTTGGAAAGAGAGATTTAATGCCCCAAGGAGGCTAAGTGCTGCAGTAATTTCACTGTAGTCTGTTTGCAACCCTCCTCTGTGTCAGAAGCAATGAGGTGGCCATCAATGTATTGTAAATAACACTGAGTCCTTAGAGGGGGTAAAGAGATCCAATTGTTTCTTAAGAGCTTGGCTATAAATACTAGGACTTTCTGTATACCCTTGAGCAGCTTAATTGAAAGAAAAGGAGCTCCTGTGCGGCCCTGAGGCCGGCTCGCAAAGATTCTTCCCGCTGCTCCATCCAGCCGCGAGTGGCCAAGATCGCGACCTGTTGGGCTGACCTACTACTGGGCACGCTCTGTGCTGCCTGGAGTCCTGCATATCAGACAGCCGCCGCTCAAAAAAGCCCCGATTCAGAAAAGGGGATGGTGATGGACAGAGTATCTGAATTAAGCAGAACACTCCTGCTCAAAAAAGCCCCTGCAGGAGGAGGAGCTACGACAACAACCAAGATGGCTGCATAGTCTCCCGACTCCGCTGACCTCCGTCCTATGCTCCACTATTCTGTTGATAATCCTGTTTACCTGAACCGGATCTGTGTGGGTGATCCGACTCACACTCCGGCGGTGTAATCCCGGAGTTTTTCCGCCGTCGTGGAGCGAAGATACGTCGAAGACTGTACTGAGGCCTAACCCAACTGGGAAGCCGGGGTCTCTAGTGCTGGCCCTGCCGGGTCCGAGTTGAACAACAACGGGCTGCTGATTGCGGTTGTGTCCGGTCTCTGGATCACTCTGACTTTTTTCGATTGTTTTGCTACCATCAGCTGCCTGGTGCCCTATAGCAGGTGAGGTGACGAGTGACGCACGGTACTGTGTTGTGGGGGTCCCTGACCGGGGGTCCGGCATTCACATCGCCGATCCCCCCGGGTCGGTGCCTCGCTGTGTACCATTGCTCGCAGACCGCTGGTCCCCCCTAGCTTATTCCTGCTCCGCCTAATCTTGCCCCGGAGAAGGCGCCTCTCCGTGGGGACCACCATGCCTGAGGACGAAAGGAGCTTAGCGGAGCAGGATCGACCTGGCCCGTCTTTGCTGACGGTGCTGGAGGCACTTAAGGCGCTTCAGGGCACTATCAAAGCCCGGACTCGCAGTTTGCTGTCTGCGATGGATGAAATCACAGGCTTGAGACTGGACCCTGACTTGACGCTTGTGACCCGGCAACCAGCCCGCTTTGCAATGGATGCTTCGGAGGTGAATTTAGACCCGGCGTTGGAAACAGTGTTTGCCCCTATTGTGGTGGATCTACCGGACTGTAATGTGCCTGGACACCCAATTTCACAGTTGGAACCTTTGATTTTGTACCCCTCTGAACATTTACATGCCGTCCCCATTACGGAACCATCTACTTTGTACTGTATGCTGTCTTGGATTGTGTCGATTCCCCTCCTCCACCGGTCTTTCAAGATGGCGGATGGGATGAAGCTCGGTCTCGGCGATGGGAAGGGGCGAAAGGGGTACCAGCCATCTACATCTGTGCGCTCCTGTTCTGCCGACTTTTGTGACATTTTGTGTAAAGGGCTTCCCTTAATTAACGACTCCAGTACATTTGATCGAAGGGGCCAGGGTTGAGATTCTTCTCTGGGTTTCTCGTTGTGAGATTGTGGTTGACGGGATTGTTTTATTGACCTAACGGAATCCGGGGCAGGGTTGGCTATGGTGGGGGAAGGAGACCGGGAGTCCGTAGTAATATGCCCTCCTCCGATCTCCCCTCTCGAGTGGGGTTTCTTTTCCTTACTTTTCTTCCCTTTTCTTCTATATTTCGGGCTCTGGTTGCTGGGCGACAGGCACGCTGCATGGGGGGTGGCCGTAGTCATTTGCAGGGGTGCAGGGTGGGGGGGCGTGGGGGTGGGTATTTCGTTTTTTATCTTTGTTCTATGGCCTCTTTTTCTTCTTCTCTTCTCTAGCCTTTTCTTTCTTTTCCTTTTCCGGGTTAGTGTAGTGGGTTCGGCTTTCTACATCTGTGCCTTTACCTCTCTGGGGCTTTGGTGCTGTGGGGCGGACAATAACGATGGTGTAGATATTAACAATGTGCTGGCTTATCCTGATGTCGCATGTCTTAACGCCGTTGATTTACATGTTAGCGAACTTGGTATGGACACATCGTTTTTCTGCTCGCCCCCCTTTTTTGTGATCCGAGACACTGTATGACACCTGATCCTTTCTATTTTATATCATAAAATGAAAACCTCCTATCCTGTTTCCGCATCGAACTGCATTTACAACCGCTGCGCTTAGTAATTTGAGTTACTATGCTCCCCAGGGACAATGACTCTGAAGTTGGATTGTGATACTGTACTGAACTGCTTAGCGGCCAGCCCTGGGGGTTGTAGGCCCGGGTCTGTATTTGAGTGCAAATGTTAAATAAAGGTTTTTAAAAAAAAAAGCCCCAGCACTCATCGACGAGGAGGATCAGATTGCAGCGCCCGGAATTTGAATTAGTGGCTCCCGTGCGGCCCAGAGGCCGTGCGCCGAGATTCTTCCTGCGGCTCCATCCACCTACGAGGGGTCACGGTAGCGAGCTGTGGAGCTGCCTTTCTATTTGAGTGCACTAGACACTGCCTGGAGACCTGCACAACCAATTGACGCTAGGGATCTATTCGGAGATAAGGCCCTGAGTCACGGAGGTCCACGGCACCCGCCCACGCCGCCTGGAGCTGAGGAAAGACGCAGCAGATCCCGGTGGACTCGGCGCTTGTTGTTGTGAATGGGGGGCAGCGCACTCTTCACCGGGGACTGTGTAGGCGTCACCGGTGGGGGCCTGGGCTGCGAGCTGTAGCCGGGTGTTTGAGAGCCAGGGGAAAGCGGTAGAGAGTGCTGGCGTGGGCTGGAGCCTGGATGACTGTGGTGCAGGTAAACTGTTTGGTATCACAACAAACGCCGGTGGCTGAGATCAATTACAGAGAATTGGGGTGCGACAGTGCTGGGGTTTCACTGGTACGCCTTTGTGACTGTTGGTGTTATACAAGTTTATCGCGCTTGAGGGGTGTGGTTACATTCCCCCTGTTCCTCGTTGCATGGAAATAACTACCTTTTGAGCAGGGATCTATATGGGAACTGCTATTTCTGGGGTGGCTTACCGCTCCACTGTGTAGGCTACATAATAACTGTGCTTTCAGTGCCTATCTGCCCACACTACAGTCCGCTATGGGTCACTTTAAATTCATCTTGAACTAATCCTGGAGAACTTATGCCTGCTCCCTCTGACATACGTGTCCTCTACAGATAACCCTGCGGTCCACGAGTTGGCCTTCATTGGGTTCATGATCTTCTCCCTCAGCCTCATGTTTCTGAACTATCTTCCCTGAATGATGACTGGGTTAAACACTGTTAGTTCTGAGCATCATCCTCTGCACCCAAGAACTTAATATGAAAATATCTCGATTGCTGATGTGCAGCGTACTATAAACTTCTGTGAATTGTAAAAAAATTATTCGAATTACTAACTGTGTGCTTCATATCCTGGATGGCAAAGCTTTTGGAATGGCCTGTGCTAGGCTTTTACCTTAGAGATGGGGCAAATGCATGGCCACTGAGAGAAAGCAGCCGATCCCCAAACTGACGCTGTTTGTTCCCATTTAGTTCTCTCTCTGTCTTTGTCTACTTCCTTTGCTCCTATCCCCTCTCCCCTGAATCTCTCCTCTTGTTTGCTACACCACCTAGCCCTCTGCCCCTTTGTGTCCTTTGACCAAGCACGCCTTCTCCCCTTGTTGGGAAAAGATCCAATATTTATACTCTGGAGTCTCAGCGAACCCGCTAAGAGAGTCCACAGCACCAAGGGAGCCACTCACAGTTGAGGTATGGTATGGCACCCCTTGCCAAAGCACTCCCTCTCCTCTTTTTGGGGAAGGATCCAGTATGTAGGCCTTGGTGTCTCAGAGACCACTCTGAGAAAGTCCACTGCGTATAGGAAGCCTCTATCGCAACAGAGATGGGGATATGATACCACTTCCCCCGGGATCACAGCTTACCGGACCTTGGACGCAGCGTTGACTCGTATACCGGTTTGTGTCCCCGTCACTCTCCCCCTCCTCTTTCCATGCTGTGTCTCTCACCCTCCCCTCCTCTTTCCCTCCTCCATTCTCTGTCTACTTCCGCGTGCTCCTACCCCCCGCCCTGAATCTCTCCCTTTGCCTGCTTTTTCCCTTACGTGTATGTCCTTCTTGTTTGTCTCGACCTTACATGTAACTATGTTGCCATGCTCTAATAACTGTGTAACATTTGTAACAATGTAACCATGGTCTGATACTCATATAAAGCGCTCTGATACCTCCAGGTCTAGCCAGCGCTATATAAAACCTTTAAATACATAAATAAAGGAGCGGAATGTAAAACATAAAAGGTACTGTTCTGGGGCAATAGGAACACTGAAAAATTCTTTTTTTTAAATCTAAAACAGTGAAATAATTAACTGTGGGTGGAATCATAGTAAATATTGAATTCATGTCAGGTACAAAAGAATACTGGGGAATCACAATTTTGTTAATAGCGCAAAGATCAATTACTAGCCGATCCTTATCTGGCATACCATCAGCGGCCTTCTTCAAAACAGCAGGTATTGGACTATTACATGGACTACCATCTATTTCCTTAATAATGCCTTTATGTATCAAATCAGAAATTACCTCTTTCAACCCCTCATCCCCTTTCTTAGATATTTTATACTGGGGATTGCGTGGTAAGGGGACACACTTTTTAACTGTTATCACAATGGGAACCTAGGAGAGCTTCGGCCAGCGCAAAAACATCCCCTATGAATCCGGACATCTATCCGCGAAAAAACTAACACCCAAGCCCCTTGTTTGGTATCGGAACGTTGGAGTCTTGATCGGATTGAATTTGGACCGGAACCGGCGCTGTGCTGCTGATCTGCGGGTGCAAGGTGAGGAGCCGCCCACAGCCGCAAAATCCAGATTCGAAGTCAGCCGCGCTGGATAGGGACAGAGTAAGCAGACTGCGTGGGCCGCCGCAAGACTTTGTGGCCTGGATCACCTGCGCAGCAGAAATATAGATGGAGGTGTGCTGAGGTGAGCTGCTGAGGTGAGCTGCGGACGGTCGCGGGTCTGCGCTGCGAACTGGTGTTGTGGAGGTGGCACACCCAGCTCGAGAACGTGCTGAGGAGAGCGGATTCAGGCATTCGAGTGGTAGTCTGAAGACCACGGAACCGGCTGTTCGGGGCCCGCAAGACCCGCAGAGATAAGTGCAGGAAGTGCAGTGCCAGCGCTCCTACAGAGATCAAAGTATTTGTGGGGTGAGACACATTGTAAGCACGACGTACCACAACTAATAATTGGGCAGTATAGCCCCTCTTGTGTATTTTACCCTGCGTTACCCCTGGGGCATGTACCTTGTAATACGGAGGGTATTCTGACCGCACCCTATTTGTGAATATGCCCGGGGATCGAAAGGGAAGCGCAGTTCGCTAGTTGGTCTTCACCGCAGCAGGGGCACATTGTGTGCAAAGCGCTCATACTCTCTCATTGTTTCCTCCACTAGCAAGCTCCAGGGCTGGGAAACCTGACATTTTAAACAAATGTATTTTTCGTGCATAATGGTCCTTTTGGTTCAGCAGATGGGCAGTGAAATATCACCATTTTAGGCTTATTCTTAAACCTCACCAGGGCCTTTTCTGCAAAATGGCCAAACAACTTAAACACAAATAGGACTACCCCCCTCATCACTTAAGTGAAAGAGACAAGAGACTACAAATCAAAGCATCTCTTCGAGGTGAGAATAGAAAGAGACAGAGGACTAAGCAACAGAGAAGATTGGGACAGGGAAAGAGGTATAGGACTACTCCCTAGATTGGAGCTTCATGGCGGCCATCTTGGGTGGGGCAAAGTTTTTCATGCACCTATATATATGGTTATATATACAACAAAACTAGTAATCTAAATAACCATAAAAGCAAATTAGCGCCAAGACTCCTGTCTCGAGGCCACCATCCTACTACAAGATTGACACAACAACAGAAGTTTCTAATAGCGCCTGGGACACCATTGCCACTAGTCTCTCCTGCCACACCGCCTTTGACACGCAATACCACCATTTGGGTGCCTCGCACACCGGAAGGCTCAGTAAGGTTTTGCTTGTTTCCTTCCTCTGCCAGTATATTTAACTGAGGGATGCCTTACCATAAATATCAGGGACATGTTTCAGTGCTGCATTCTGGAGTGTCACCTCAGGGGGGAGGTGGATGAGCCAGAATCCAACTTGGCTGCTCAGAACCTCTGTTTCGCTGGAGCCCCGCTTTCATCAACTAAGTGAGGCGCTTAATTCCCCACCTAAACAACTGTTAACCATCTCCGGACATCGGATGGTTGGGAGCGTCTGACGCTGTGGCCGCCGTTCCAACCAGTCGTAGCAACACAAGGATACTGGCGAAAATCTCACCTGGTGTTTTAACCTCAAGATGGCGCCTGAGAAGGAACGGACCTTCTTTTTGAATGATTGTGAAGCAGATCCATGGGAACTTTTACCGAACTACCTACCCCTTACCCCTCCCCGCTCTACACCTCTCCACTTTCCTGCTAGTGACCTCTGCCCTCACCTGTCCTAGCCCTTAGTCCCCATCCTGTTTATCTGTGAATTTTCCCTCGTCATTTGAGATCTAGCTATTCTGTCTGATGCCCGATAGAGCTACCTGGTTTAGCTATAGGGGAGACAGGTCGGGGATTCCCTCCTTGGACATCACCTACCCAGTCGGTCTTTAGCCAGACTTCCTTTCGTCTCTCCTGTCGTCTCTTCCCACATCCTCCCTCTATTTATTTCTCTCCTTCTCTCCTCTCTCAATGTATTGAGACTGAACTTATTTTTATTTATTTATTTAGCAATTTGTAGAGCGCGAACAGCTACCCCCAACGGGGGTGTCCCGGCGCTGAAAACATGTGAAGTCAGAGAGGGTCAGTCAGAGAGTTCCGCAAGGCTAGATCAGAGAGAAGAGCCAGGTTTTAAGTTTCCTACGGAACACAGACTCAGACGAAAGGAATCTGAGTTCCCCTGGAAGTGAGTTGCACAATCTGGAGGTGGCTACAGCAAAAGCCCTACCACCTGTGCGAGCCAGACGGAAGCATGGACAAAACATAAGGCGAAGATGGTTGGATCTAAGATCCCGTGTTGCAAGAGACAGCCTGATTCTGTGCCTTAAGTATGCCGGGCCACGACCATTGAGAGCTCTGAAGGCAAAGACCAGGGCCTTAAACTGAATGCGATATCTCACAGGTAACCAATGTAGTTTGGCCAGATGAGGTGAAATCGAGTGGCGATAAGGGATGTTACAAATCATCCGGGCCGCCGAATTCTGCACTGTTTGCAGACGGTTAATGAGATACGCAGGGGCACCGACATACAAACTATTTGAGTAATCCAGATGGGACGTAATTAGGGTGTGCACTACCAAAAGGTGTTACAAATGTGGTATCATCTTTTGACTCTTTTGACAGTTTTACTTGGTGGTATACTGACTTGAGATATATTAATGAGAAGAACTTGGAACATCAAGTAGCAGCTAACATTTCCTGAATTTTATTAAGAGATCTCAAGTCAACACAGAGCCTGATTTCCCTGGGCTTTTTTTTTTAACTACAGTAGCAGAAACACATTCTGACGAGTTTGTTGGTTATATAACTCCTTCATTGCACAATTTATCTAATAAAACCTTCAACTCACTCCTTACAAATCGGGGCCTCTGCTAAGGTGGGAAGTGTTTTATCACTATGTACAGACGGGGAACAGCGTTTACAATGCAACTTTTACCACGCAGTACCTTTACCACGCAACTTTTACAAAGCAAGTTGTTACAACGACTTGCGCTGGGGGGCGCTGTAGGATAGGGAATAGTTTAATTTACTATCCAAAACCTTCCCTACTATCCACGGGGACTGGAGTAGGAATAGCAAATTAAACTATTCACTATCCAGCGCCCCCCAACGCAAGTCATTGTAACGCCTTGCGTTGTAAAACCTGCGTGGTAAAGGCATGCGTTGTAAAAGCATGCGTAGTATACTTACTTATATAGCGCTCCTCATACCAGTGTAGGGTGTCAGAGCACTTTACATCATACATACTGTCATTATACAGAGACAACAAATCATATGTGTGTAAATAAGCCTTGAAATGTTTGATAGAATATCAGGCACTGGCGACCAGGGAAGGGAGGGCTCTCCAACTGGCAGTCCAACATCGACTCTACGAGATGGGCGACAGGGTGGGGTAACTGCTAGGGTGGTTGGGCAGGAAGGAAATGGAGTCGTGATGGGTAATGTCAATCAGGCACCACACATACCCCACCCACAGATATTGCAGTGGCCTTTGCACGGTAATATGCAAACTTGTACGCAGCTACATCGCAGGCGGACGTGGCGCAAATAATCCACTACTTGGATGCAATTGAGCTTCAGTTGCACTCTCGGGAGGAGAGGGACAGACTAGAGGAGGACCTCACTCTCGAAGGAAGTGACAGAGGCCATCGGCCGCTAAAAGTCGGGAAAAACCTTGGGCCCAAACGGACTCCCAGGAGAATTTTTTAATTAAATAGTATTTTGCTGGCAATCATACTTACTAAATATGTTCCTGACGGCAAAAGAAAAAGGGATTCTCCCACAATATCTTCGAATGGCCACTGTAGTGGTAATTCACAAGACTGGGAAACCTCAGGAGGATTGTGGGTCTTATGGATCCATATCTCTGCTCAACATCAAGACCAAAATTCTAGCTACCATTCTTGCGACGTGGCTCCTGACTGTCATTACCCCCTTGATCCATAGAGACCAATCTGGTTTCATGCCTAAGCGAGCTAAGCGTTTTAACCTACGACGCTTGGCCAATTGGATGGCCACTGTCCAGGGTCGGGAAAGCCCTCATGTGCTTCTTTAGTTAGATGACGAGAAGGCATGCAATACCATTCATTGGCCCTTCATTAGATGCACCCTGGAAAAGTTTGGCTTTGGCCCAATCTTTAGGGACTGGTTAGCACTCCCGTATAATACTCCTGAAGCCAAAGTCTGAGTTAATGGGGCAGTCTTGAAGAGTTGGTCGATTCAACGAGGCACTAGGCAGTGTTGTCCCCTGTCTCCCCTGGTATTTGCTCTTATATTGAAGTCTTTGGCCTGTGTGTCCCAACTCATCAAGGTCTAGGGGGTTTTATAGACGAGTCCCGCTTTTTAGAAGAAGAACGTATATCACTATACACGGATGATATTTTATTATACGTCACTGACCCAGCAGCGACAGTCCCCAAACTGGATATAGAATTAATTTGGGTAAATCTACCCTGTACCCCATAGATGGAATGGTGAAGCCCCACACTTATCCGAGCTGCCTTCGGCTATCCACAGAGGGTTCACTTACCTGGGACTCTATTACCACAGAGGTAGCAGTTAACTTAGAGCGCAATATTGGACGAAATTCTCTTGAACTTCCAAGTAGATGTCAAGAGATGGAAGAAACTCCCCCTGACAATTATGGGAAGGGCTGCAATGTACAAGATGACTACACTCCCGCAATTGCTATACATCTTGCAAAATACCTATTGTAAAATCCCAGAGACCGTGTTCACAACCCTCCATAGCGAGCTACGCTTTCTGTTATGGGACGGAGCTCATCCAGGAATAGCGTTACAAAAGCTACCACGAAACCCATACAACGGCGGTCTTGCACTGCCAGATGTCAGAGCCTACTACAGAGTGGCCCATCTCATTGTAATTAATGAATGGAACAACGTTCCAGGGGACTATCCCTCATATAGGTTGGAAAGATTACAATTCAGAGAGCGTACACAATTACACTTTCTCTATGGTGGCAAAGGTACTACTCGACTCCTACCAGCTACCCAATGTGTGCTGGAGGCATGGAAAAGTGCTGAGAAGCAAATGATATGGGATATGAAACCAACAAGGGAGGCCCCGCTATGGGATGGATCTAGACTGATTGAAATTAGAAAATTAAGAGGTTTTAAACAATGGGATTTAATAGGGATTTCAAAAGTAGGGGATGTAATGCAGGCAGGTACACTGGCCCCATTCGCCTGGTTACACGCCACATATCAGCTACATGACACTCAAGCCTATGCCTATCTCAGACTAACACATGCCTGGCAGGCGGAGGGACTACTGGACACACAGACACTGCCAGAGTATGCCCCATTAGAAGGCAGACTTTTGCAGGAAGAGATTCAGACTAAGGCCATCTCACTGACCTATAAAACACTGATTAACAAAATGCCTAACATACTGGGCCCTCTTCGAACTAAATGGGAACTTACCACGGGCCCACTAGAGGATATCGACTGAAAAAGCAGCCCTTATGCACCCACTAGAAGTAGCAATTAAACTATGACTACGGCTGATTCAATATAAAATTCTGCAAAGGACCGACTTTGACAGCGCACAAATTGATTCCATGGGGAGAGCAGATAACCCAGATTGCCTCAGATGCCACACACAACGGGGTACATTTATATACACCCTCTGGGAGTGCAGTAAGGTTCAAACTTATTGAAGCAGGATAATAGAGGAACTAAACGACATGCTAGAGGCCAACTTGAGTTGGACGCAAAATTCCTTATACTGGGAATCCCCACAGAAGTGGACCTGACAAGGCATAAACTCATGTTGGCTAATTTGGGGCTGGTGGTTGCCAAGAGGGACATAGCCAGACATTGGGGTGTTCACCGACTCCCTACACTCAAAGAATGGAGCGCAAGCTTGGATCTAGATATGGCTGCGGAGAGAGTGCCATATAAGGCGAGGGGCTACCCCCGGAAGTTTTGAAAGATATGGGCACCGTGGATAAAATACTATGGGTTAGCAACTTGGTGATGAAGAGGAGGAATTGCCTGTGAGAAGTTGGCCTGATATGTGATGTCCACTATTCTAGTGGGCACCCTGTATCAGTCCAAACAACCCTTATGGTGATGGTTGTAAAGTCAACCTTATAGACCAGCTATCCTAGTGGTAGCATGAACAAAGCAGTCTTAGGCTAATACTTCAGAGAGCATGTGAAGCCAATTGTTTTACCAATTATAATCCCTTCAATACTAAATGAAAGGACGCCACACAAGGTATATATTAAATATATATGTATTTATTACTAACACACCCCCTCTGCACTCTTTATGAGGTCAGAGTTCGAGATACAGCACAAGTTACTCTATAAGCATACTATAAGTTGCACAAATATAATTCTGCCCTAGGGGCCTCACGAACCATATACTAAGTAAGTGGTATAAGAACCACTTCAGGAAAGGTGAGTAGGCCTAGGGCCTAGGAAATCACTGTGGCTACACTGAACAACCAAAGGTTAGGAAGTAGGAGTCCCACAGGATGCGTCTGCAGTGTCTAAACACACACGCAGGTTACCATAGACTTTGAATGGGAACCTAAAAGTTACAAAGTAGTTGATTTCGGACACTTCCAGGTGGACTATGGGAAAACCCAGTTAAACTAGGACACTTGGATAGTTATTACCCACTGGAGCACCGGAGTACTCGACTTACCTCACCCAGGGAAGCCGGATGCATAGGTGTTCTTTTGTGTCGGGTTTCGTCGATCAATCCTATGGAGAGCTGCAAAAAAGTACTGCAAGCGACCAGGAGGAAAGTGTCCGGATGGATCCAAGGGTGGATCGGAGCAGTGAAGAACCTGAAAGCAGAGGGGACAGAGTCTGGGTCACTAGCCAGTGACCAGGAAAGAACCAGGAAGGAAACCAGCCGATGTCGCTATGCAATCAGGTGAGGAGATGAAGCTTGTCTCTGCAGCCACGTGGACCAGGAGGCGTCGACGACAACCAGGAGCTGGATACGGACTATCCCACAAAGGAACTAGCTGTTGGCGGTGTTGGTATCCAGATTGGACCCAACAAGCCTTGGCAAAGGCAATCCACGCAGGAAAGGAAGATCGGCTTCTGTTCAGACCAGCAAGGTCTGGGGAGCTTCCTCTTTACAGGAAAGCAGGAGCAAGCCCGGAGCAACCAGGCAAGTGATGTTGTTTCAAAAGGATGTCTTCAGGAGGGCCACTAGCCAACGGGCTAGCAACCGCAAAGACGCATCAAGGAGAAATGCAGGCGCAGGCCCCACGCACACTCGTGGAGTGTGGAGGGCTGAGCTTCGGTACACTTATTGCTCGGCGTTGGGGCTTCTCAATCCCCAATGCACACCTTCGAGAACATCTCAGAAGCTGCACAGTTAGCAAAAAGCAGGTACTGCAGGAGGTCCGGTCCCATGTCTTTCGTGTCCACCACGGGTCTCAGCTTTGCTGTGGATGTGGGTCGGAGTCAGAGAAGTCTGGAAGTCCAGAGGCTGCGTCGCTAAGTCTTCAGGTTCCGGCAGGAGCGTTGACAAAGCAAACTGGCAAATTACTGTTGGTGCCTGTTTTCACATGGTGGTCATTCCTTGACCACAAGGGAGATGTCTTCAGTCTTCCAGTCGAAATGGAACGTCGAAGGTCCAAGAGTTTGTTTCAGAGTTTCTTCCAGGATAATCTAATGTCTCTAGACACAGCTCTTAACTTTATACTAATCTAAGGGGCTGGATTACCTGATGGGTCCCACCCATGGGTGGAACCTGAGAAGGGGGTGGTTACACCCCTTTCTCTTTGTCCAGTTTTGCACCAGAGCTGGGGCTGGAGTGCCCCAGCAACTGGTTTGAACCGGGCTATTCATGGAGCACCTTGTGTGCTCCAGGCAGTGTCCGGAAACAGCAGTTTCCATTGAACCCACCCTGCCCCAATCCACTACAGGCTGTCTGGGGAGGTGCTAGCACCTCCCAAGGCAGGAAACCTATTGTCCAGGCCTTCCCTGCCAGAGTTTCGTCCAGCAGCAGGAGGTCAGACTCGGGTCTGTGGCAGCAGCATCCATTTTGTGATGGTGAGGCTCTGTTTAACTTTAACCGGGTAAAGCAGTAACTACATGTCTTCTCCCTCTAGGTGGGTGGAATGCTACCCCCGCTGCCAGGACTGGTGGGGGGGGGGGAGGCGGGGTAGTATTCCAAAGTGTTTGACACCTTACACGGCATGTTTTGATAAAGCCAAACCAAAGTTAGCATTAACCGCGAGGATTATAATGCACTTAAGAGTATATGGTATGGCTATATCATAGAACAGCTATAAGGACATGGTTTCGAAAGCTGCAGACAGGCTCAGCTCATGCCAGAGCACCATCTCACATAAAACCAAGTACTCTGCCTTCAGGATTGTCAAGGCCTGCCATAGGAGTGACTGATAGGTATATATGGGCTTCAGAAACGGGCTTCAGACCAAGACATGGCACCGAAACCACGCTCCTCATGGTCACCGAGGAATCCAGAACCATCCTGGATCAGGGAGGATCAGTGGCAGTGATCCTCCTTGACTTAAGCGCGGCCTTCGACACGGTCAGCCATGACATACTGCTTGACCGCATGGCAAACATTGGTATAAAAGATAAAGCTTTGTCTTGGTTTGAATCCTTTTTACAGGACAGATCCTTTCGGGTATTTGACGGAACATCCTCCTCTACCAGCAGACCTTTAAAATGTGGAGTCCCGCAGGGCTCCTCATTGAGCCCGGCGCTCTTCAACATATATATGAGGCCACTGGCTGAAGTTGTTCGTCAGTATGGAATTAAGATCATTTCATATGCTGACGACACTCAGCTAGTGGTCTCACTGGCACAGGAGGCTAACCAGACCTCGAAGGGAGGGCTCAAGAAATGCTTCGAGGAAGTCAAGGACTGGATGTCCTCCTCCTCATTAAAAATGAATGGGGACAAGACAGAGCTTATGCTTCTGGGCCCTGCCAACCCCAACTCCCTCGGCACTCTATGGCCACCCTGCCTGGGTTCCCCCCCGGCCCCAAAGGACAGTATCAAGAGCCTTGGGGTGTGGCTAGACAGATCTCTGTCCTTCGGCACCCAATCCACCAAACTAGCAGCCACCTGCTTTGGCCTGCTCAGAGTGCTAAGAAAGGTACTCCATCTTCTACCGTTGGAGGCAAAACAAGTTGCCATCCAGGGCCTTATCCAGTCACGACTGGATTATAACAACGCCCTTTACCTCGCCGCCCCAGAGTACACAATACGGAGACTACAAACGGTGCAGAACTGCGCCGCGCGCACTTTGCTTCAGATCCCTCGACGTCAATCAGTCAAAAACGGACTGAAAGAACTGCATTGGCTGCCCATTCCCCAAAGAATTCAATTCAAAGCCCTATGCATTGCACACCAGGCGTTCTGGAAAACGGGTCCCCTCATCACCCGTAACCTTGTGTCACACTATCAACCCACTAGGAATCTGCGTTCCAACCAGACCTTCACGGCCACAATCCCCAAAATAAAAAAATCCCGAACTGGCGGTAGGACTTTCACCTACAATGCTTCTAAACTATGGAACACCCTACCCCTCCACCTAAGGAAAAACCCCAATCTTACCTCATTTAGGAAACAATTAAAAACATTCCTCTTCACTGCCGTCCGATAACGCCCTGGCTACCTCCTCTTGTTCTGTTGGTTTTTAGCGCTTGGACGCCCCCGGGCAGCAATCGCGCTCTATAAATCGACATACAAATACAAATACAAATACAAATGTGTCTATATATAAGGGTAGATATAGGAATACTATATCTAAGCAAGGGGTGATTACAACCTTGCCCAAGCTGAGTGATCATCCTGTGGTGTCAGTTTGGATGGCCAGCCAGGGGTGGCATAATACATGCTACAGCCCCTGGTAGGCCTTGGATGCACCTATGCCCTGGGTACCTATGGTACACTATACAGGGGCTCATAAGGTGACCCAATACTCAATTGGATATGTACCTAAAGTACATGGAGTCCATTTTATAGAGAGAGCAGATAGTCTGGGGCCCTGAATAGCAGGATCTCAGGCCAACTAAGTCAAAATACAGCTAAACACTAGGCAAAAAGTTGGAGTAACCATATAGTTAGATATCCACCTTCCTACATTGCCCATACAAATGGATGGAGCGGGGAAAGAGTCTTGATGACTGTGTGACTGGACTTATCCTTGATGAAGGGGATTCAGTTAGATCTGACCCTAAGCGTATGTATATGTACTGTGCTGAAACCTAACCTCGTGTTCTCTTTCAGAGGAAATGTTGATATACTTTTTGCCACATACCAACTGTGATTGCCCAACTACCAGCCGGTATCGTGCATTCATGATTTTTTTTATTGTAAATTGAAATTATTAAAAATAAATAAACATATTTAAAAAAAAAGAAATGTTATATAGAACAGTGAGGATTACACGTTGTAGGAATGACATGTCATCCATACTAGTAGGCAGTATATTTAAAAAAATTGTTAGTCCAGAGAAGCACAAACTAGGGATATACCACAGTGGTTGGTTCTTCTATAAAAAAATGTATTTCTATTGAAATGAACCCCTTTTAGCAACATTAGGATAATAAAAGGCTGGGCGGAATACAAGGTTCTAACCTATACCATGCAGTTTGAATGGCCGTTCATATGTAATTGTGCCTTAATAAGATTGTAACTTATGAACTGCAAGTAACAAAAGGCTCTTTGTAAAAAAAGCAGTAACCCACTAAGCTAACCACATAAAATACAGTTTAGTGAACTGCATGGTACAAGTTCTTTGCAGCAAGCACATTAACCCTGTGCACCAGTTGCGGCTTGCAGAGGGAGTACTGCGGGCAGTGGGGCGGGGCGGGAGAGGAGCAGAGTGGGGGGTAGTGGAGTCAGACATATGACAGCAAGGAGTAACGTAAGTAAATAAATAAGAGAGCACAAGGTTCCCCCTCTGTCAGATTTGCGCTCGTAGCCACAGCCTCCACGCCAACAACAAAAGGGATACGGACCACCAAGTCAGCAATGATCTTGTTTATTTTAACTCCACAGAACCAAATCAGCGACGCGTAAATAAATAAATAAAACTATTTACCTTGCTCTCGCTGCAACGCCGAGTTGGTGGAAGTTCATCATCCTGCCATGTATTCACAAACATTCAGGATACAAGGGTGTTCTTCACTTGTGTGATCATCTTTGTCAGTGTCTAGTGCTACAATTCTGCCTTTCCCAATATGACATGCGCAGGCAAAAGTATGTCTTTTGCCACATTTTATACACACTTTGCCGATCGCTGGGGTGCTCCTTCGCGGTTTGGTTCCTGTTTCACTTTTCTGTGCTTTCCACTCGTTTTCAGTAGTTTCATTTTGTCAATGGTGATGATTCTTCCCAACTACATTTGGTTCAGTATTTGGTTGTTGGTGTATCTGATCTGCCATTGCCACTTCTTGAATCTTCACTGCACCCAAATCCTTCATGCAGACTTGATTTCTCAATTGTCTTCGCCAATGTATTTGCCTTTTTGAGAGTAAGGTTGCTTGCTATTCACTGTCAATCAGACAACTTTCTACTGGCACACTGAACTATGACTCAAGCTGGGATTAACTCTTCAGGCATTGGGCAGAAATTGACATTTTGTAGCTAATTCACAGACTCTTGCCATAAATGTATCTATACTTCCTCCTATCTTTTGTGACGAAGTATAGAATTTTTGCAGTGTCATGGAAATAGCAGTAGTTTCAGCAAATCTTCTTTCCAGTCTCATCTTCGCTTCCTTAAAGACATCTTTTATCATAACCTCTTGTGAATCCATGACTTGTGGCAAAAATGTGAACACTTGCCGTCCTTCTTTGCCTAAAGTGCTTAACAGTTGTGCCTTTCTGCAACCAGGAGAAACATCTATCCATTGATTCTAAATGAGAATCTATCGATCCATTATTCCCATTCAATGTTGGGAGTTCCAAGCTGTTCAAGAAAACTGGTTGGTATAATTATCTCTTGTGAGGATGTAATGGTCATATGAGGTCGGCTTGGGTGGTATTTTACCAATCGAAAGCTGTAATATTGTGCCTGGAGGCATAAAAGGTTTCTGTCACTTTTCTGCTTGGCATGGATGGCACTAGTTAATCTTTTTCTTAAAGACTTTGCTGCATAATGGCAAAGGACATCGTCACTTTTCTAGCTCACCCTGATTGGAACAATGCTAATTCTATGCTTACAAACTGTGCTAGAAAGACATACATTTGAGGTGATCAGTTTAAGAGTGTCAGTGCTGTTGTAGAGTGTTCCATATGAAGGAGCTGCTCTCTATCTAAAACATGGGGACTACCAAGAGTTCCATTCTTCCTGTATAGTTATTGTGAGAAAGTGGCTCTATATATACTGGACCAGAATAAGGTACAGTGTGTATAGAGTCCACAAACCCCAGAAGTATAACAGAGGTTAAAGTCAGGACTGACCTTACTCTCAAAAGTGGTAGCTTGGTCGAGCAGTAAGGCAGTACCAGAGGACAGTGTAAAGCATTTGTTGTACACACTCCGAGGACAGTGTAAAGCATTTGTTGTACACACTCAGTCAGCAAAAGGTTTCACACACTCAAGGACTGAACTCCAGGCCAATTGTTTTTATATCAACAGATATAGTTGTTTTATTTTTAGAACCAACAGGTATAAAAATAGACTTTTCTCAAGATGAGTACTCTCGTGTAATTACTTTGAAAAGAGGCAATAAACTTTGTGAACACAATAGATACAGGGGCTGCAGTTGGCAACACAATTCTAAACACACTTTAGCATTGAGCTCAATGGGTTTTCATCATATAAGTACAGTTGATTACTTTGTAGATTACTATGGTAGTTCCAGGACTGGATCCTAGATTCACTCCTGGGATCTAAGATGAAACCACTTTGGTAAAATCGTTTTAGTTATTGTAGTGATTTTTCAGGAATATAAAGCTGTTTTAAAAGTTCACACTTAGAAACTTTTCAAGGAAAATCTGGCAATGGTATCCAATGGGAGAAAATTCAGGTTGCAGATAAAGTACGAACTCATTACTTTTGTAATCCAGTACCGGGCTCCTAGGTCCAGCACTGTGGTCTCAACTTAAAACAGGTAAGTATTTACGTTTCAGTATTTCGTATGATTTTGAAGTAGACACTTAGAAGTAATTTCATAGAAAAGCAGACAATGGATTCCTATGGAGAAAATACAGGTTATTAGTAAGCCCGGTAAGGATTACTTTTTCAGTTCAGTACTGGGCTACAAGGTACAGTACTGGCTTCTCTCCTGAGCACAGGTGATTACTTCAGAATCCGGTTGATTTTATATGAATATTTTAAGTTTTCAAAAGTAGACACTTGGAAGATTTTTCAAGTCAAACCAGTCAATGTTATTCAATGGCAGGTGAGGTATCGGTTTCCAGGTGAGTACTCGACTGGTGAAGATAAGGTTCTGGGCATAGACTGAGGGGTCCCCCAGGGTGGGGTTGGCACAGACTGGCACACAACCTTCCTGACGTAGTTTTTCCCGCCAGTCTTCCCGCCAGAGTGGGGGTCAGGACTGGTGGGGGCCAGTTGCTGGGTACAGCAAATGGTCTGGAGAGGCTCACAGAGGTGGCATGCCTTTGAAGCTTCCCCCTGCCCATCCTGGGGGAGGAGACCTAGCACCTCACCCAGGATGTGCATTGTTTCAGGCCCAGGAGAGCGGGGGGCTCTCCACCCAGTGGTCCAGCATCATGTCTGCGGCGTGGCAGCCTCTGCAGCCACTCAGCCCAGACGTGGATTGTAGGTTAGGTTTTCAGGGGGCATCTCTAGGATGCCCTCTGGTGCATTTTACATTAAATCCCACACTGGCATCAGGGCGGGTTTAATGTGCTGAGAAGTTTGGTATCAAACGTGTCAGTCTTCAGTGTAGCCATTATGGTGCTGTGGAGTTCGGAATGACAACCTCCCGGCACCATATACTCTTAATGGCATCACTGCACTTACAGTGCCCAGGAATGGCCCTGGGTACTGTAGGGGCACAGGGCCCATGCACCTGTGCCCACACCTCTGGCATAGGGCACCCAGCTAGAGGGGTGACTGAAGTATGCCAGGGCAGTGGGTTCTTTGGGCATGGCACACAGGGATGTGTGCCATGTCGACTCTTTGTTTAGTTCACTCAGCCTGCAAAGGCAGTGTGTGGGTGTCAGGGTACAGGGCCCTTGAGGGTGGCACAATAAGTGCTGCAGTCCTCAGGGGTCTTCTCAGGTCACCATGCACTGGGTACCTAGGGTACCATTGACTAGGGGCTGATAGGTGGTCAGAGATGCCAATTGGGCTTTAGTTTCAACACAGTTTTAAGAAAGGAACACAGGCCTTGGGTACCTGGTTGGCAGGAACCCAGGGCACACTCAGTCAAAGCACATCAGCAGTTCAGAAAAAAAGTGGGGGCATACCAATGCAAGAAAGATGGCACTTTCTCACAGTTATAGGGCCCGAGTCACAGAACTAACTTAAGACAAAATCCTAAACTTACTACTTTTGGTATTCACAGAAGGCATTTAGTAGTAGTAAAGTTAGGATTTTGTCTTAAGTTTGACTTAAGACAAACTTAAGACAAACTTAAGACAGACTTAAGACAGACTTACGTTAGGATTTTGTGTACAAGAAAAACTGTCTTCATGGTCAAATACTTCAAATCTACAGATTCAAAAGTTCGAAAGGGGAATTTGGAAGAGAGTTTAAAACCAAAGGCAAGTTCCAAGCTGGTAAAAAATACTGAACCATAGCTCTTGATAGAGGAAACATCCCCAGAAGAATAATAGCAAGAAATCAATCTACACACACGCCTTCTCAAGCCTTTAATGATAAGACTGCTGTATTATTATTTTTTTCTTTGGACACTTTTATATTTTTTTATAATACTTTCTACCTGATCTCTATGCTCTGTGGCAGTAACTAAGGAATGAGGTCCTTGTGTTAATATGTATGTGTGTTGTCTTTTTTATATAAATAGTCCTATATTCATGTTCTTCAGTAGCTTTATTTAGTGATATTAATCAACCATATTAGACACTTTAGGTCCCTTGGTAGCTTATACATTTGGTCCAGTGTTGGGTGTCCTATTAGGCTGTTAAGCGGTAAAATGTTAAAACGTAAACTATTGAAAACACCTATAAATAAAGACCCCCATGGTTCAACTATTGATGGCTATTTATTTAAGGCAGTTAGTGCCATTAATGTTGAAATTAATAGGGCAGAACACCGCCTATCTCTTGAAGTGGGCAATGGTTCAGAGAACATATCAGCCCTGGAGGTAGATGTCATCCCAAATAACGTCCAGGAACCTACCCCTTTGGCAGGTCTAGAGATCCCTACTCATCCTCAAGATCTATCCTTGCAAATTGTGGTCCCCCAATCACCACTTCTTAGTGGGTCCCCAACACCGAAAAGGAAAAGGAATTGTAGGAAAGACCAGACCAAACCAGGCAATACTGGTTAAATTAAGAAACGGTTATCTTCATGTGATATAAGTAAGGTCCTCGGAGCAGCACGGGGTAGGAATAAGGAAACGTTCTTATGCCGGTGATTCGACCGCGCTGAACACCCTTCGCCTGCAAGCTCATGGGGCATTGAACACTCATGAAAAGAAGACCGCAATAGGTCAATATTTTTGGTATTCATTGAAAATTACCATGCTTCACTAGGGCCAGCTCATGCCCTGAAGCCCAAACAGTCAGCCTATTTTTGCTGTATTGTTTGTAGGACAGTAGGCATACCACTGTAGAACTGAGCTATCATAGTAGGGATCACTATATGGTCCTGATGAGTAAGCAGTAGGGGACTGCTTACGAAACATGTCGACTAGGTAGCAAGCTATTGCTCTACCTCACAATCCCCTTCTTAATGTTCCCAGCTAGATAAGCGAACAAAATGTATTTTTTCTACTAAGCCAGGGAATTTTTTACTTTTGTATTTTTTGCACTCACTTGTTAGGTCCCTACACTTCACCGACACCCCTACACCTACACATAACCTCTGTCACAACTTAAAGTGCTCCCGCGTAGTTCGTTTGGTCGTAGCACGCCCCGCCCCGTTATAGGGACGGGAAGACCCCGATGATGAAGCATGACACTAAAGGACTTTTTAGTGTGTGAGGGGTATTTTAAAAAGCACATAGTGCTCTTGTCTTTCTAGACCTAAGAGAGAGCCTGATATCTCACCAGACCCCATAAGAATCAAAACACTTAAAAATTACCACCTCTTCACATTGATAGAATCTCATTGTTTATATGATATAAGTAAGGTACCTGAGAAAATCCCAGCTGCAATTCCGATGTCTGATGAACAAGTTAATTTTATAGTATCCATTATAACACAAAAAATGGAATTAACCATCAAACCATTGGTTGATAAAATAAACAACCTAAATGTAGAGGTCATTAAACTGGGTAATATATTAAACAAGCACTGGCGTTGCCAATAGGTCTCGCAGTAGGAAAGTTGGAGCTATTGGTTTTGTAAATGACAAAGCCCTTTATGTTTTAAAAATGAAAAAAAAAATAAAAGGCATTGTTATTTGCAATTGTAATGGCTCCAACTTTCCTACTGCGAGACCTATTGGCAACGTGAGTGGTGTTGCGTGTGTGAGTGGCGTTGCCTGTGTGAGTGGCGTTGCCTGTGTGAGTGGCGTTGCCTGTGTGAGTGGCGTTGCATGTGTGACTTGCGTTGTATGTGTGAGTGGCGTTGCATGTGTGAGTGGCGTTGCATGTTTTATTGGTGTTGCATGTGTGAGTTGCGTTTCATGTGTGAGTGGCGTTGCATGTGTGTGTTGCGTTGCGTGTGCGAGTGGTGTTGCGTGGATGAGTGTGGTTGCGTGGATGAGTGGGGTTGCGTGGATGAGTGGCGTTGCGTGTGTGAGTGGCGTTGCGTGAGTGAGTTGCGTTGCTTTGAGTGAGTGGCGTTGCATGTGTGAGTGGCGTTGCATGTGTCAGTGGCTTATCATGTGTGAGTGGCGTTGCATGTGTGAGTGGTGTTGCGTGGGTGCGTTGCGATGCATGTGTGAGTGGCGTTGCGTGGATGAGTGGCGTTGCGTGGATGAGTGGCATTGCATGTGTGAGTGGCGTTGCATGTGTGAGTGGCGTTGCATGTGTGAGTGGCGTTGCATGTGTGAGTGGTGTTGCGTGGGTGCGTTGCGTTGCATGTGTGAGTGGCGTTGCGTTGATGAGTGGCGTTGCGTTGATGAGTGGCGTTGCGTGGATGAGTGGCGTTGCGTGGATGAGTGGCGTTGCATGTGTGAGTGGCGTTGCATGTGTGAGTGGCGGTAGTGGTGTTGCGTGGGTGCGTTGCGTTGCATGTGTGAGTGGCGTTGCGTTGATGAGTGGCGTTGCGTGGATGAGTGGCGTTGCGTTGATGAGTGGCGTTGCATGTGTGAGTGGCGTTGCATGTGTGAGTGGCCTTGCATGTGTGAGTGGCGTGGCATGTGTGAGTGGCGTTGCATGTGTGAGTGTCGTTGCGTGTGTTAGTGGCGTTGCGTGTGTGAGTGGCGTTGCATCTGTGAGTGGCGTTGCATGTGTGAGTGGCGTTGCGTGTGTGAGTGGCGTTGCGTGCGTGAGTGGCGTTGCGTGTGTGAGTGGCGTTGTGTTCGTGAGTTGCGTTGCGTGTTTGAGTGGCGTTGCGTGTCTGAGTGGCGTTGCGTGCCTGAGTGGCGCTGCGTGTGTGAGTGGCGTTGCGTGTGTGAGTGGCGTTGCTTGTGTGAGTGGCATTGCATGTGTGAGTTGAATTGCGTGGGCGAGTGGCGTTGCGTGGGCGAGTGGCGTGGGCGAGTGGCGTTGCATGGGCGAGTGGCGTTGCGTGGGCGAGTGGCGTTGCGTGGGTGAGTGGCGTTGCGTGGGTGAGTGGCGTTGCGTGGGTGAGTGGCCGGAAAAGAGCCGAGACTATAAGACTATTGTGTAAACCTAAATATCGTGCCTTTAATCATTGCCCTATTTTTCTGTAACACCTCAAATAACGTGCTATGATTATGGAACCTCTTGAGTGCCAGAGACTGGCAGCATCGCAGTAGTACTTCTGTCTCAAGGAAACAGAAGTCTGGTCTTTTGGAGCTCACTGAGCTTCGCACGTGAAGGAGCGTTACATCTTTACAATCAGGTGAGACTTTAAGAGCACCTGAAGTGAGCAGCCGAAAGTGCGCGTGCACTGATCACTTCGAATGCGCCCCTAATTTCGATTCAAATACCTTGCCACGATTACACTTGCAGACGGCTTTCTTATGACTATCGAAATCCAGATGCCGTTTAAAAAGAACAGCTGGCAAATGAAAATGCATGTGCATTTAGGAGTTTAAGAAATTCCGCTCCTGCTCAAAAGCCTCCCATCATTTTGGTTACGTTTTTCCGCTCCGATTCAGCGCTTTCGGGTCTTTTTACGAGTAACTGACCCTGCCTAATCCATAGGCAGGCGGAAAAGATATGTAATTAGTGTTCTGCGGGGAGGGGGAGAGAAGGGAAAAACAGAGCGAGAGGGGAGAACATGGAAATTGTTGGAGAGCTTAGTACAGAAACCGAGAAAAGAGTACGGAGAAGACAGACAACGAAACAAAGATGTGAAGAGGAGAGAACAAGAGGCAATCTAGACTACGTTGGAAGGAAAAATAAGTAAAGTGATGGAACAGCAGATGCAGACAAAGTGAGTGGAATCACAGGGGAGGAAAACAAAAAGGAGTGTGAAATAAACAGTCACGAGGATAAAAGGAACTGGCAAGAAGTCGAAGGAGGGGAAATTCGAGACAAATAGAAGGAAAAAGATGCATGGGAGTAGAGACAAAGAGAAGGAAAACGATGCATGGGAGTGAAGAAAAGAATGAAGTGGTGAGAAGAGAGGGAAGTGATGAGAAGAGAAGGAAGTGATGAGAAGAGAGAAATGAGATACACAGATAAAAGTCGAGACAGGGAGATGCGAGAGAAAGCAGAGACGCAGAGGTGAAGAGATTGGGGTCAAAGGCGAGACGTGGAGGGGGAAAGAACTGGAGAGGGGAAACAGGCGTGGAGCTGGAGAGAGGCAACGGCAACAAGCATTGAATAAATAAAAAAAATTAATAACAAGCGTTGGCAAAGCAGGCAAATCTTCCGTGCTGAAAGTGAAACCAGCCCTCGGCATTGCTGTGGTGGGGGAGGGGGGGGCGGGGGAGAGGCAAGCAGGGAAGACAAGTTAAACTAGGTCTGGCAGGGAACAGATGGCCTGGGCGTGAAGCAGGGGGCGGGGCAGCGCTGGGGAAGCCTGTGGGAGAGTGATTGATTACTTTGATGTGGGGAGGGAGGAGAGCCTTTTGCAAGCCTGCTGCCGATGCGCATGCATGTTTAATCACGTGGTTCACGTGAACTCCATGAAAACCGCGGGGCTGAAAGCCCGTGGTTTGAAGAAGATTTTCGCCACTTGAATTCTCGCTCTGCTCGATGCGCTTGCGCACATCGATAGGTCGCGAGACCTAAAAATGTTAGTGGACCTTTAAGGACAAAGGCGACTGATTCCCAAGGCGAGCGTAATCCAAATCTAACAAAAAAGGCAGTGATAGCCAATACATCTGCCAGTGTTACAGCTAGCACACTAAGTCCGATTAGGAGTACTGTAGATACAGAGACTTTTAATCCCACATCTATGGTTGCTGACAATTTGACTGTAAGAGTGGATAAACAGGCAGGGCCACAGTACAGTTTTCTACGGCCTGACAGAGCTGATACAGTTGTAAATAAAAATGTAATACACGTTCCGAATAAACACAAGGAAAGGGAAGAGCATGTAGGACCAGTAGAGACAACTATTAATTTACCGCCTGCATGTAGCCCATATGTGGCAGTTATGGTTAACGTACAACCGTTAGAGGCGGAACTAAAAGAAAGTCATGGCACCTTAAAAAATAAGGTGGTGCACTGGCTACACCAAAACTACGATTTCCTAGTGGGTCATGCTGACCAGATACTCCTAACCAGAAGGGTGAATTGGATAGGGCCCTCTAGAAAGACTCTGCAAGGGGACTGTATTATCATTAATTTCAAGAACCCCTCTTGGGCACGTATGTCTCTTGAAAGAGCAGCTACTAGCCCGCATATAGACCGTATTGCCTCGCTCTATCCCCTTGGTTACTTCTATAGACACTTAAGTAACTCATTGATTGGGGGCAGGAATACCATATCAAGTAGATACAACCTAGTAGCCAATTCACAATTATACCCTGTTTTGCCTAGATCTAATAGATTCCATATTCTAAGCACATTAGATTCTAATGATTGACTGGATACAGTATGTATACCGAGAAGGGGGTCGGGGGTGATACCAGGCCATCGGATCCAGGTTTACCACTAAGATGCGGGTCTATTACACCGGTCACTGGTGAACAACGGTCCTGCGTCCCTGGACCGGCTTTGGGAACGCTGGGAGGGGTGGGTCCTCTGGAGGAGGCGGACTGGTGGGACGCCCTTATGGCACCTAAAACTCTGACTACATCCTCTAAGTTACACCTGGTCCAACTTTACTCCCTCCACGCTGCATACCTCACCCCGGCGCGCCTTTTACGGGCCCGAATTAGATCCTCCCCGGTAAGTGCGCACTGCGAGTCTACTCCAGCAGATTTCTACCACATGGTGTGGCAATACCCAGCTCTGGCGCTGTTTTGGAGCGGGGTGGAACTCGAGCTCACGCTGGCCCTAGGATGGGAGGTTCCCCATGATCCGAGGTGCTTGCTGTTGGGCATGTTCGACGGCCTGGATGGCTCAAGGGCAGACAAGCGTTTCCTGGGGACAGCAGTGGCGGTGGCGAAAAGAGACATAGCTGCGCTCTGGTCTCAGGCAGCGGTACCGACTGTGCCGAGATGGAGGAGGGGGTGGGCTGGTGTGGAGTGCAGGAGGAGTCTCTCTTCAAGGCTCGGGGTGCCCTGAACTATTCCGTAAAGTGTGGGGTAAATGGTTCTGTTTACTACCAGTGTGAGGATCCGAGTCTTTTTGTACAGCTGCAATGTTTGGGGAATATCACACCCAATCAGGAGGGGCCACCTTTACCTTTGTGGATTGTATATGATGAGATGTGTTACAACTGTGATGCTTGATTCGCTGCCAATGAATTTGATTGTTTTTAAAACTCGAATAAAATTTGATTACCAAAAAAAGATGCTGGTCTATTAATGTTTCTGATGCTTTATGTGCCTAACTGTTTACCAAATGTCAATGTTGTAGCTGTATATCAAGGAGAGTATGAAGCAACAGAAAAGGGGGCTAAAGTAGATGAGAGTAATGGGCTCGGAACAGCAGTGAATTCATCCACCAGTGTATTGTTAGAAGATGGTAGTGAGTCCATTAGTGAAGTTATCAGTGCTCGCTACAGCCCAGGAACTACCCTACCTGCATCTCATCGAGGAACCCCCTTGGTTGAGGGATACACTATTGTCACTTGGAATATAGCTGGAATCGCAAGTAAGATCAATCTGTTAGGATGGAAGGAGTTTATTTGTTCACACGATATAGTGTGTTTGCAGGAAACATGGAGTACAGTAATTGTTCATTTCGACGGGTTTACCACATATAATTTGCCAGCAACACCATCGCCTTCTGGTAGAGCAAATGGGGGGTCTGGTAATCCTACAAAAAAATTATTTACCTGTGAAAGTCATAAGAAATATTAATATAGGGCACCATTCGCAACTACTTTGGATTCACCATAGGGATGTCCGGGATGTCCTACAGATTAATTTTTATAATAATGTATTTAATTCTACTCGTTATAGCGTAGTCATAGATCTGAGACAGGAATTAGAAAAAATGGCTATGATGGAAATTATTCATTTGAATATTGTTTGGCTGGGTGATTTTATTGTTTACATTTGCCCCCTGTTGATGACAAGAGCCTGTGGGTTCCAAAATGATGAAGGCAATGACTATTTACATATCTCCTACAGTAACACCTTAACCCGTTGCCAGCGTCGAACGTTCAGCGCCCAGTGCTGAACGTTCGGAGAACGAATGACGACCCGACGGCCAACGGTCGTGCGCAGCACTGGGGAGGTAGCGCTCGTGACGACCGTTGGCTGTCGGCAGCAATTAAAGGGTTAAATGCATTCCTGACAGAATTTGATTTGGATATTTTGCAATGTACAAAGGGAGCGGGAAGGAGATCCCTACCTTTACAGGAAGGTCAGCACATAGTAGTATTGACCATGTCATTGTTTCTGCTAATATTGGGAATTTATGCTCAACCCCGCAAATTTGTTAATGAGTGACCACAACCCAATTATAATGAGACTGCACTTATGTGGGCACAAGATAGTTGATTAATGTACTGTTATGAATAATATTGTTCTGTCCTGCCCTAATGGAACGAGAATTAAATGGAAAGGTGCTAATTCGTGTAAAATGTTTAAAAAATGTGTACAGGCCTGTGGTAATGAAATAGAAGACATTTTATCGGTAAGGATCAAACCATTTAAGACCCTGACCAATTTTCTTACTATCAATGAATCCATCTCTAAATTATTTACTCTGATGTCATCGAGAAAACAAACACAGGCCAGGGGTTGGTTTGACCATTCATGTACTGCCTCCTTGAATCGCCTGAAAATAGCACTTTCGAACAAACCAAGGGGTAGTGCAGTAGTTTATGCCCTAAGAGCTGAATATAATTTTAATTTAAAACAAAAGAAGAAGAGGCTTCAACAGGAGGCATGGGACAACCTTACACTTGCTGCAGAAACCTCAAATAACAAATTATTCTGGGATACGGTGAATTCCAAACTTCTTAAAAACGAATCCGTCCCAGAACTTTTAATCCATGTGAGTTGCGAGGAATGGGTGGCCTATATTTCCAGTATTTTTAACCCTAGCTATACTGCTTTAGCAGATTTAACAATTAAACATAATTGGCCTATTACCCGCTTGACATCACTCTGGATGAAGTACTGATAGGTATAAGTAATAGTAAAGGGGGAAGCACCAGGTGCTGAGGGTGTCCCTATTGATGTATACAAATATATACCAGAACTGTGGGGGCCTATACTTACAAGAGTTTTTAATGCTGCAGTAACTGAGGGTTGCCCTTCTTCATGGGGGGAATCTGTTATCATTCCTATTTATAAAAAGGGTGACAAATCCGAAGCGAAAAACTATCGACCTATTTCCCTACTCGACTCTTCAGTTACAATTATGAGTAGAGTTTTATTGTTAAGATTGGAGGAGCGGGTTTTGGATAATGATATTTTGTCCCGTGCTCAATATTGTTTTAGAAAAGGGTTAGGCATGTTGGAATACAGTATTAACTTGGAGCTTTTAGTAGGGAAATATACAAAAGTTAAACAGGGTCTGCTTTTTCTATGCTTTGTAGATTTGAGCTAATATGGAAAAACAATGGTCCTAAACCTATTGATTGTAATGATTGACTCAATCAATTGTTATTTCCAAAATGTTCTTAATAGTATAGAGCAACAGCATCAAGTCTGCTCTAATATACTCAGTTGTCTTAGTATACAACGATAAATCGCCACCCGGTATTGTTTGATAAATAATGTGAATCTATTTTTGTCTACTATTGTGAATTTCCTTTCTGCTCACTCATTATACACTCTAATCACCCTTTTCTTTGCACGCTCCTTTTGGGCAACCACTTGTTTTTACCTATTTTTGAAATGATATATTGTGTACAAAAATGAACTGTTAAAATTGAATCAATGAATTAAACACATTGTACTTTTTTTGCCTTTTACCGTGGTGGCAATTTATCGTTTTATACTAAGACAACTGAGTATATTAGAGCAGACTTGATGCTGTTGCTCTATACTATTAAGAAAATTTTGGAAATAACAATTGATTGAGTCAATCATTACAATCAATAGGTTTAGGACCATTGTTTTTCCATATTACAATATACCCAGGTCCATACATTACGGGTTACCCCATTTCTCTTAATTGTAGATTTGAGCAGCACATTTGATTTGGTGGATCATGGTGTTTTATGGCCTGTCTTACACAACCTTGGTACCCTGAAACCCATCATTTATTTTTTTGCTAGGCTGTGCGAAAATGTATCAACCAAAGTACAGTACGGCCAGCAGGGTGAATGTACCCCCAATTTTAATGTAAAACTTGGTATCCGCCAAGGCTGTGTTCTAGCCCCACTGCTTTTTACTTTGTTTATTAATGAAGTGGATGCAGCACTTAAAATGATACAGGCAGACTCCCCATTGGTGGAGGGCAAGGAAGTGCCAGTCCTGCTTTATGCGGACGACGCTGTGCTTATATCTAGAACACTGATAGGCCTTCAGAGGTTAATTGATGGGGTTGCTGCCTTTATTAATAAGAGGAAGTTGTTGATAAACAAGACCAAAACCTTCACAATGGTTTGCGGCCCAAAATATAAATATCTGAAACCCTTCTTTATCGAAGGTAACAAAGTACAAAATGTGGACAACTTTTGTTATTTAGGTATTTCCTTTTCCTCGGATGGGAAATGGAATCATGAAATATCCCATGTTTGGGCTAAAATAAGGAAGAGCATATACAGTGTTTTTAAATTTGTTTTTAATTTTTTTGGGATCGCCGTATTAAAGAAATGATTGACATCTACAAAGCTAGATGTACATCGGTTGCACTTTATGGGACTGGGCTTGGGGATACCATTCATGCAGTGATTTACAAACAGAAAATATTCTTTTTTAAAGAAGCTTTTATGTCTCCCGGTCTCAGCACTCTCTGAACTTATTCACTGCGAGGTTGGTCTTAACTGTCTGATGGATTTAATAGCTATGAGACCACTTCAGTTATGGAGATCGATATGGTCAAAAGAGGAGACTATTTTTACCAAGTCTATTATAAGCGATTGCTTGAGTTTGGATAATTATTTAAAGATACTCAGGCTTAATTATTTAGCTAAATCTTATGGGGATATATTCGACCGAACTATTTTGGGAAACCACAATGAAATGTCTGCACTGTCAAAACAGGAGTTAAAGAGTACCTTCATGTCCGATAAGAATGAACGCAGGATGGAAATAGCAAGGAAACAAACCACGTATCAGCTGTATCATCTGCATATTGATACGGTGGGCTTCCAACCTATCTTTCATTTGTCACGAGACCTTCCCATCGCTATGTATTAACTAGCATGAGGTTAAGCCTGGTGCACCACTTAGTTGTGTTCCCCACGATGAAACAGCACCCCGTTTAATTATGCCCCTGCGACGGGATTACTAAACAGAGCACTTTGCACTTTTTACTTCTATGTGACTTGTTTTTGTCTTTTAGAATTGCTTATCTTAAACCATTGTTTAAAAAATACGAAGCCAAAACCACTAATGCTGCTATGACCCTACTTTTTGCACTTAAAGAACCTGAGATTTGTTTTTATACTGCTACATTTATTTTAAGTGTAATTAAGGCCAGAAAGAGTATGCTGTTCTAACATAATTTATCATCCCCATAATGTTGCAGTTGGATCTATTGATTAAGCACCATGCACTTTTTTTATTGTACTTCTGAAACCTATGTGACCTGTTCCTCACCATTATGACCATGTAATGCTGCTATGAGTCAATTGTTTATATTAGGATCTATACCGTAACTTACGCACTTTATATTGCACCTTCTGAAGCTTTGTATTTTTGGATTTTTGTAAAGCAAATGTGTAAAGTTGTCATGTGTTCATGTCCATGTCCATGTTGTTCATCCTTACAATCTTCTAATGCTGCTATGAGTCAATTGTTTACATAAGGATCCATGCCGTAATTTACGTACTTTATATTGTACTTTCAGAAGCTCCATGTTTTTGGATTTTTGTAATGAAAATGTGTAAAGCTGCTATGTGTTTATTGTTTACTAAGAGTACTAATGCAATGTACGATGTCTAACATAATCATATTTTGCACGCTCTTTTTTTAATAATGGATGCCGACGTTTTATCAAGTGTTTTTTTTTTTAAATATATTTTTATTGCAGGAATCAGTACATTTTTACAAAGCGGACCAGCATTATAAGTTCAATCAAAATTAGTAGGATACATCCCATCGTCCCTCAGCAGGATCGTCCATTACACAGCCATTTAGCCCACAACCCAAGGGTCGGGCGGCGATTACCAGTGGGGACTCAACAGGAAGTCGAAGCCGGTCCGGATGATCCACTATCCGTCATCTGCTTTTCTAAACCATCCTACAAAAAAGGGCAAAAGAAAACCCCCCCCAAACGCTATGAACCAAACAGAACCCCCCCCAACCCCGCCATCAGTGCACGGTAACAGCCGTAAGAGGATCTATGAGAGGACCCCCGGGGAAAGCAACAGACATGTAAAGTGCAATCGTCTATCGGGACTCGGGGCGAGCTGCATCCTCACTTTCGGAATCGCTGGGAGCGCAATAATCCCTGAGGGCCTGCACTAATGTCTCCCATTCTAGCGCTGCCTCCTGCGCCTTCTCGTTGTGTTGTCTCCTAGCTAACTGGTATCGCAGCGTACTTTCCCCCGCCGCCCATTTCAAAAGTTCGCTGTGCCATCGGACCCCCGTTGGACCAACTCGTGCCTTCCAGTTCCTGGTCACCTCCCGTTTAGCAAGGAGAAGCCCCAGATCGATGAATTTACTAGTGATTTTATTTTTGGGGGTATGCGGAAACCAGTGCAGGAGCCCCATTGCCGCATCAACCGATAAGGACCTCCCCGTTACCTCCTTCAGGGTATCCCCCACTTCAAGCCAATAGGAGGACAGCCCCGGGCAAGACCACAGCATGTGGAGGAGGTCTGCATCAGGCGCACGGCACCTGGGGCAGTCCGCAGAGTCCGTGGCAAAATATTGTTGGATCTTCGCCGGGGTCAAGTATGCCCTGTGGAGTACATAGTAGTGGACCAATTGAAAGCGTGCGTGGCGCGTGCCCTTCCAGGCCCGCCTCATGAGTTGGGACCAGGTCGTCTCCGGGATCTCCTTCCCTATGTCCTCTTCCCAACGGGTTCTTACGGTAGTGAGGGGGGTCAACCCCTCATTGATCAGTCTGCCGTATAGGCAAGTAACCGCCTTAACCGTTCCCGCGGACATCATGACATACTGGCACACCGGAGATGTAGGAGGTTCCTCCAATCCGTGTTTCCAGTGCGCCTGAATCGCTCGGACCAGGGCCGTGTGCAAAAGAAAATCGCCGCGAGGAACCTCGAAGCGGTCAATGAGCTCCTGAAAGGGCAATAGCGCCCCGTCCTCGTAAAGGTCACCCACCAACTGTAGACCCGCGTCCTCCCAGTCCGCTAGTCGTGACCAATCACTGCCATGAGGCAGGGCCGTCAGCATACCCAGAGGCATTTCGGGTGCATATGGTATCCGCAACTGGCCCCGGGCGTGGGCTCGGTTCCAGCATAATCGAATGGTCCTCTCTTCGAGCGTCAGGTCCTGCAAGGCCAAACGTTGTCGCAGCGCTATGAAGGAGAGAACATACCTAGCCATCCCTGTGCCCCTCCTGTCCTCTGGGCCTCGGAATTCTCTGGCGACCTCCTGGGTGAAAGTCTGCAGCTGCGCTGCCAAGTAATACTTCTCAAAGTCCGGCACCGCAAGCCCACCCTCAGCTTTCGGTCTCGTCAGGGTCTTGAGGGCCACTCTTCGGCGGCCCGAACCCCAAAGGAATCCCACCACCATTGACCGTAACAGGCGAAATGTGGCTGGCGGGATCCAAATCGGCAGCGCCCGGAAATAGTACAGCAGCCGGGGGAGCGCCACCATTTTAATCAGAGCGATCCGCCCCGCTACCGAGAGCGGTAGAGTAGCCCAGAAGTCCATGCTACCACGCAGCGCGCGAGTGCTGCGAGCTATGTTCCCATCCAGGAGGCCAGACGGTTCGTGGTAGACGTACACCCCCAGGTACTTAAAGCAGTCAGGTTCCCACCTAATCTCCCTGCTGATATCAGGGCTGGGTGTACCCTTGCGAACCGGGAAGAGACAGGTCTTAGCCCAATTTACCCGAAGGCCCGAGACCTCCCCAAATGCCGTGAGCGCCGATGCAGCCCCATTCAAGGCAGCAACCGGGTCCTCAAGAAAGAGCAACAGGTCATCGGCGTACAACGAGATATAATGTGGGCCCGAAGGTGTCCACAAACTGTTATAGTGGGCCCCCGACCGGAGTAGCAGCGCCAGTGGCTCCACCGCTAGCGCGAAGAGAAGCGGGGATAATGAACAACCCTGCCTCGTGCCTCTCTCCACCGGGTATTGCGAGGAGATCAGCGGGCCTGCCCGTACCCTGGCCGACGCCGAGGCATACAGTACCGTGGTCCACCTAACGAAGCCCTCACCGAGGCCGAACCGCAGCAATACAGTGCGCAGGTAGTCCCATTCCAGGCTGTCAAAAGCCTTCTCCAAATCTACCGAAAGGACTACCGGGCATGGGGCGTCCACGAGCGGTTCTCCCAGCAAGCGGAACAGCCTACGGATGTTCATGGTCGTGTTTCGCTTGGGAATGAATCCGGCCTGGTCCTCGTGTACCAGAGAGCTCATGTGACCTAGCAACCTCGATGCCAAGATGCTGCTCAGTATCTTATAATCGACCGTCAACATTGATAAAGGACGGTAGGACGCCGGATCGGACGAGTCTCTTCCCGGTTTGAGGAGGGGAACCACTAAGGCCTCGCACATCGAGCCGGGGAGCCGACCCAGCCGCTTCGCCTCTCTGTAAACTATCAACAGCCTCGGTGCCAGGAGATCAGCGTAGGCGGCATAAAATTCAATCGGAAGGCCGTCTAGTCCCGGGGTCTTATTCCTCGCCATCTTTTTAATGGCGCTGCGAATTTCCCCCAGTTCAATGTCGGAGCCCAGGGCTTTCGCTACGTCAGGCTCCACCATTGGGAGCTCTAGGGGTCGCAGGTAGTCAAGTCAAGTCAAGTCAAGTCAATAAATTTATATAGCGCGCTACATATCCAAAGGGTCTCAAGGCGCTTGGAGAAGGGTGGGGAATTACTTGTCAAATATCCACGTTTTAAGTTGCTTTCTGAATGCTAGGTGGTTCTGAGTAAGGCGAAGGTGAGTGGGAAGTGAGTTCCAGGTTTTAGCAGCCAGGTAGGAGAAGGATCTACCTCCCATGGTGGTTTTGTTGATGCGAGGTACAGTGGCAAGGGCTTGGTTGGCGGATCGTAGCTGGCGGGAGGGGGTGTAGAAGGACAGTCTTGTGTTGAGGCATTCGGGTCCGATTTCGTAGAGCGCTTTGTGTGCATGGGTTAGGAGCCGGAAGGTAATCCTTTTATTGACGGGGAGCCAGTGGAGGTTTTTCAGGTGTCCAGAGATGTGATCTTTACGTGGGATGTCTAGTATTAGCCTGGCTGAAGCGTTCTGGATGCGTTGGAGTTTTTTCTGGAGTTTTGCGGTGGTACCGGCGTAGAGGGTGTTTCCGTAGTCCAGACGGCTCGTGACCAGAGCGTGGGTGACTGTTTTTCTAGTTTCGGTGGGGATCCAACGAAATGTTTTTTTGAGCATGCGAAGAATGTTGAAGCAAGATGAAGAGACGGCGTTGACTTGTCTGTTCATCGAGAGTGAGGAATCCAGGATGACGCCCAGGTTCCGTGCGTGGTCCGTCGGGATGGGTGCTTTTCCAAGGGCCTCTGGCCACCAAGAGTCATCCCAGGCGGAGGGGGAGGTGCCTAGAATGAGGACTTCTGTTTTGTCTGAGTTCAGTTTCAGACGGCTATGCTTCATCCATTCGGCTACTTCTTTCATTCCTTCATGTAGGTTGGTTTTGGAGGTGTTAGGGTCTTTGGTGAGTGAGAAGATCAGGTCGGGGTCCCTGGCAGAGCGACTGCGGTACAAGCGTTCATAGTAGCGCAGGTAACAACTCAAGATCTCAGGCTGAGTGTGCACTTCGGCCCCTTCCGCCATGCGCATGGACGTCGTTAGAGAGGTCTGGCGCGTGGGATTAGCTAGCCACGCCAGCAATGCGCTCGATCTGTCCCCTTCCGCGAGCGACCTAACAGTATAGGCCTTATAGTCGAAGCAGCGCAATCGCTCGACCTCCGCCGCTACCGCCTCCTTCGCCGCTGCCGTGCGCTCCTGAAGTTCAGGACGCCCGGGGCGGCGGAGTTCCAACTCACGGAGTTTCCGATCGGCCACAGCCAAATCATCAAGGATCATTCGCCTCATGCCCACCGGTCATCAAGGATTCTTAGCGCCAAGATGCTCCTTCCGGAGCGAACGCTGCGCTCTACAAATACCCCTACCAAATACCAAATACCAAATACCAAATGCAGAAGCCCCTGACCACCACCTTAAAGGCGTCCCATTCCAGCGCCCTCGATTCTGCAGTGCCCCCATTGGACGCGAAGTATTCCGAGATCTTATCTTCTAGGTCCGCTTTGAAGACTATGTCCTCCAAGATTTCGGGACGCATTTTCCAGGTGGGTACAGCAGGAACCCCAGGAAACCAGCGAAGGTCCAGCAGGAGAAGTTATGATCTGAGATGGTCCTGGTCAGATATTCAGACCGGACCGCTGCTGAAACCAATTCTGCCGAGCCCAGAAACCCGTCCAGTCGGACGTGCAACTCGTGCAGGCCTGAGAAGTAGGAATAGTCCCTAGTGTCGGGGTGCTGTGCCCTCCAGATGTCCGTAAGACCCCAGTGCGTCTGCCATTCCCTCCTACCTTTCGCCACACGGCGAACCGGAGAGTCAGGGAGGGGGGGGGTGCGAGCGGTCAGCCTCCACATCCACTATTGAATTGAAGTCCCCTCCGAGCAGGAGGGGCCCGGAGAAGAAGTGGGCCAACGAGCCCGATAACCTGGAAAGGAAGGCAAGCTGGTCCACATTAGGCGCATAAACACAGCAAACGTTTAGGTCCCTCCCCCCCAGTGTGCCTGAGATGGCCACGTAGCGACCCTCCGGATCCACCACTGATTTCGTAACCTGAAAAGGAACCCCAGCTCTGATCCAAATCAGCGCCCCCCTGGCATACGCTGAGTACGAAGTACAAAAGACCTGCCCTCTCCACCTACGCTGTAGCGCCGCACCTTCCGCCTTATTAAGATGGGTCTCCTGCAGCAGCGCCATTTGTACCCCTCTACGCACTAAATAAGCGTGGACTTTGTGACGTCTAGACATAGTGTGAAGCCCCCATACATTCCAAGTGATGCATTTCACATTAGCAACATCAGCCATTGTCCCATATCGTTCGTGCAAAGTCTCTCCACCCGGGTCCCAACAAAGAAAGAGCAACAATCAACCCAGCACCGATGGCGGCCATTTTCCCCAACCAAAAAACAACAACCCCCGTTCGACCCAAACCCTTGCCCACCCTCCCCAGAACAGGACCCAAATAGTACCATCTAGTTCCCATCCAAACCATACCCCCAACAAACCCACAGTCCCCAACTAATCCTGCAGTCGCCACCGCAGGAAGGCCTTAAGGGCTAGGTGCGGGCTGGGCGCCGGCAATGGGCCCTCGATTCTCGGGCTACCGAGACTAAAGTGAGCCCAAAACAATTAAAAAAAAACCCATGTCACGAGCAGGGCACCCCACCTCCACTTCACCGGAGTTCATGAGCAATCGCCTACCCCCGCCACCCCCGCCGCGGGCCCCCACCCAAATGGACGCAGCTCACCCCGTCATCCCTGTCCATCCAAAAGGTCCTCAACCGAGTTCGGAGTGATCACCGGCGTGTGGACACTGTCGGTCACCGACTCCTCCGAGTCCGTTGGTGCCCCCTCGTCTCCAAGGTCCGCTTCCTCTTCAATGGGACCATCTCGTGAGCCAGACAGTGTAGACAACATCTCCAACACTCCCTTCCGCTCCGCCAACGTCTCCACAGTCGAAGGTCTGCCTGACTGGCCACGGCGACTCCGAATTCTTTTGGACCGCCGCCGCTGTCCAGGCTCCACTGCCAGTTGAGATGAGGAGCCAAAGCCATCCTTTACAGCTCTATAGAGTTGGAGCCAGCTACAGACGTCTTCCGGGGAATCAAAGAACTGAGTCTTGTCATCAACGATTATGCGGAGCCTTGCAGGAAATAGGAGCGAGTATTGGATGCCCTCGCTCCGGAGCTCGCGCTTGACCGCCAGGAAAGAGAATCGCCTGCGCTGGGTCTCATATGTGTAGTCCGAGAAGATATTCACTTGGCTATTCTCCACCTTGTAGGGGCCCTTATGTCTGGCGGCATTAAGGATGAGGTCTCTGTCCCGAAAGTGCAGTAAACGTGCCACCACCGGTCGCGGGGCACGGCCCTGCTGCGGCGGCCTTGCTGGGACTCTGTGCGCTCGCTCCAGGGTGTAGAAGGAGGACAGGCCCTCCGGGGCCACCGTGTCCCGCAGCCAGGCTTCCAAGTAGGCCACCATGTCGCCATCTTCAATCTTCTCCGGCAGGCCCACCACTCGAATGTTATTCCGCCTATTACGTCCCTCTGCATCCTCCGCTCGCCGCTCCAGGGCATCAATCCGGGATAGGGCATCCTTCATCGTCGCGGCCAGGGTTCTCTGTGCTGGCTCCAAGGTCTTTACCGAGCCCTCCACTTCCTTGACCCTATCCGAAAGCTTGCCGTGGTCCGCTCTAAGGAGGCCCAGACTCGTCGCAACCTGGGCAATGTCCTGCTGGAGGGCCGAGCGCGTGGTCGCGATCGCCTCCAGGACCCGGTCAAATTGTTGCTGCAATGGCGCGCCACCAGAGCTCTCTGGGTCCCCACGATCATCTTTGTCCGGCGCCTCCGAGTCTGAGGCGGCTGGGGTGGTCCCCTTGGCTCCCCTCGGTTTTCCCATGGCGCAGGAGTCCCACGGTGGAGAGTCAGTCAGAGGCGCCACCGAGTGCGGGTGTCGACTATGTCCCTCTCGGCTGGTGGTCTTCGGGCCGAGGGCCGACGATCTCCGTCTCCAGGGCCTGTTGGTCCTCCACAACCTCGGGCCGCGCCACCACCGCGTCGTCGGAGGGCACTGAGAAGGAGGCGGGGAAAATCGGCGCCAGGTCGGGCAGGCCCGTTTGGCCGATGAGGATCTGGAACGAGGGTCACCAACACCACCGGAGACTATGTGGCGCCAAGGCGCCGTGCTGCCCATGGAGGTCAGTCGCTCGGCGGGATGCAGCCGGGTGTGGCTCAGGGGGTCGGCACCGCAGACAGGGCCGCCAGGCGTCCGTGAATCGAGGTCCACGATAGTGTGGACCTCCGACCATCCAGGAGCGATCATCGCGTTCAAAGTCCGATCAGAGCGACACCCAGACCATCACATCACAGGGAGATAGAAGGTGGAGGGTGCGCCGTGGCCAACGACGCTCCTCCAGATTAAGGGTCCCGGCCAAGGAGACAAAGAGGTCCGGGCGCCATATTGGGCCGCACTCCGCGGGTCCTCAAACTTCGATTTTCCGTCGGATCAACCCGTGTTCGAGTTTCACCGGGTGCCTCGGCAGGTCCCAATCGGTCCGATCATCGGTTTGCGGGGGCTAGGGTGCCCCGCGGACTCCGATCTGCAGGATAATCACGGGCTCAGTCCCGGAGCCGAGCTCTCAGGCGACCATCGCCATCGGCGTCCAAGCCACGCCCCCACGTTTTATCAAGTGTTATTAACTTGTTATGTGTATAAATATTGTGCTTTTATGGTTGTATGTCCCAACCGAATAAAGCTTATTTTGAATTTGAATTTTGACTGCTAACGTCTTCTCAAAAGATAGAAAGAAAAATTGAATTGCAAAAGACAAATCATATTGTAAGGAGATAACAACCTAGACAAATACTGTGGGATTTCCCTCAGTGCCTGCAATGTGCTTTTAGGGCTAAGGGCTGTCTGGATCTTTCGATAGCTTCTGCAAGATGTTGTGTTAGCCCTATTTTTTGCAACTCAACCCACTTAATTTCTAGACTAACCGAGACAGACAAAGGTTGAAGAGGAAGACAACCTGGGAACCCAATAAGAAAGATAAGCAGAGAAATATTCCAAGGATGAGACAGAGACATAAACTTGTCAGGTTCCAAGCTTGTGGACCCATAGTAAACCCCTGCTGCCCTAAGTCCCTTTGCCAACAGGGGATAGAAAATCAGGGACAACAGTGAAGGGGAGAAGGAGATATAAACACTGGACTGTACTCGCTCTCCAGCGCGATAGCGACTCTCTCAAGGGACTGCAACTCTCAGAAAGTTGGTGACAGAATATCTAAAACTGAAACAGCTGTTTAACACATGGGAATACATAAGTTCAAAGGGTCTAATATAAATACCAACTATGCAGACACACAAGCAATAGGCACAGATTTAGCTTTGATGAGCATACACCAGTCTGTACTGTAAACAGGAAACACACAGCACTTGCAAGGGAATGAAGTATGGGTGTGAACTAATGTGTAAGTGAAAAAGGGAATGCAAGTAGTGACTTGTGGCAAGGCAAGGTGCATGAGTTCCTTTAGATCTTATATAGAGCTTTGCCACTGGTGACCCAGCAAAGACCTCAACCATGGAAGCGAGTAACGGGAGGGAAAGAGGTTAGAAGTCTACTCTTCTGAATCTTCTGAGTATTCCCTTGTCCTGAACACCCCCACCACCATCACCCACCTGCAGGGGCTGAATTTCTAACCCTCAGGTGCAAAAGCTTAGTTCAGTGCACCAACACAAATTAAAACTCCAAATATCCAATTGGACTGCGACCCAAGCACAGACCACTGAGCAATACTGTGCGGGTCGAGTTTTTAGGTCACAATTAGTCCCTCTAGATGAGTTTAGGGAACCAGTGGCACTCAAAACCCTCTTTCATGAATGAATAACACACTCAAAATAGCATTTTTTATCTTATGTGATAAGTTTGGTGACATTCAATTCTTACTGAGACAAAATAAGTATGGCAATAAATGCATCATCTCTATTCACACTGGCGTAACGAAAATTGAGGGGGCCTTCCTGCACGGTACGAAGAGGGGCCCCCTCCAAGCTCAATCAGGGGCTCTCTGGCCAGAGTGCAGTGCCGAGGGAGCCCCCTGGAGCTTGCCCGCTGCCCACTGTTGGGACTGAGGGGGCCTGTGTATCACTCCTGTCTATTCACATGTTTACATTTTAGCCTCCACTGTAAACATCTATATTAACATGGCAGTGTCAGGAATCAACATGTGGCCTTCCTGTTGACTACCACTGGGGATACTCTTTGGTACCTGGCACCTGGTCGCTGTTTCTCATGGCACCTTCTCTGGATAGTGCACAACGCTAAAAAAAATTTACAGAGCGTTCAACATGTGGCAGCAAGATTAGTCCTCAAATCATCAAGAGGATCTTCTGCTTCTGCTGCACTTTCGACTTTTCACTGGTTACCCCTACATAAAAGGATTCTGTGCAAGATCTTGCTAACCGCCTTCAGGTCTCTCAATAAGACAGGCCCGAGATATCTCACGAGACGTTTTACTCGCTATGACCCCTCAAGATGCTTGAGGTCGTCCGGAGGTAATCTAATTAGCATCCCAAGGTTGGAGATACCCAGAAGGGACCATCTCACAGGGAAAGCCAGGACGGGTTCCCCAGCAGACTCCAGCGCCAGGACACCCCGAGATGGGGTAACAGTGCGCTTTACAAGTATCATCATTACAAGTATCATCATTTAAGCTTAAAACCAAAGGCGGTAAGTCTCTTACAGTATTGGCTTCTAAAGCCTGTAATACCATGCCCATTGATCACAGATCCCTTGAACAGGAAAACGCCTTCAGGAAGCATTTAAAAACGTGGATTTTTGGTTTGTCAAACAATTTTGTAACGGCTGCTATTTAGACCCTAATATTTGGTTTGTACACGTGTTCAGCGCCAGGATGCTCCTTTCGGAGCGACAGTTAGCGCTTTATAAATATTCCATACAATTACAAATACAAATACAAGTCAGTAAGGATGCAACCGAATGCAGTTGAACACTATGACCCCACGCATACCACACAGTCATCACACATTCAACTTATACTCTTTCCCATTAGAACTATAATGCTTTGTGGTAGCCGACATCCTTACACTAGTTGATCTTCAGTAAATGGTGTAATGCAGTGTAAGGCCAGTGAAGAATGTACTTGATAAGTGGTAAGGTGAAAGTGATTATGGTGTTTAAGGATGTGTGCATAAACATTCAACTAAACTGTGTTGCTAGTGATTGCTGTATTGAAAGGCTTGAAGAGAAAAGCTTTTCTTAACACAGTTATACAGGGCCCAGTGGCCTCATCTGGCGATAAGGATCCTCCAACACGTCATTAATCCACTCCTCCAGAATCTCGTGAGAGTTCCGGCTCTCGCGAGAATTCAAGATATAGGTGGCCATCATGGCTCCCGCCAACATTAAAAAAACTTGCTTCCCGAATCAGCGATGATTCGCATCATGGAACTTGAGGAGAGAGGATCGTTCTGCGGGAGCCACTGCAGGAACTTTTTTGTGTCTATCTCTCCATCCGATGAGTACTATTCCAACCCATTGATGAGGCGGGTTCTAGTCCCTTTAGAGGTCCTTTCCCTAGCCTTACTGCACTTGCACCTTCTAGGAAAGGGTCTCTCAGACATTTAAAGAGTAGCTCCCCAGTCTATTTGGACTCCCTCTAGCTACTTTTTGAACTGTTGATGTTTACATTCGGGGAACTGTGGCATTAGGATTACTCATGTTTATCCAAAAATTCTGAACTAAACAGAACAATGTGATGTTATTATGGCAGTGCAGGGTAACATTTGGACATCCATGTGCTTTAACCTAGATGTCCATATGTTTTGATGTAAGAACAGTTCTATGTCATTTGTTTGAGGTGCTGTAATTGTGGTTTACTGAATTTCTGAAAGGTCAACTGGGTGTTTTGGCAGTGGATGGCGAGAGCTGCAGTATTCAACTGGGGCCAGTCAGAACTAAGACAGTGAATAGGCATTTGGACAATTCAGCTGGGGTTTAGGCTGACCTCACACTGCGCTCTTATTATTTTAAATGTTTATTTTAATTCGTTGTGTTAATTTGTTATTATAGTTTATTTTTTGTTCCAGACCACCTTCCCCTAGTGTTCATACCAACACCACAAAGTTTTGTCTCATTCCGGTGGTGGTGGCGGTGTGGGTGCGAGGGAGTCGGTCCATGCTTCGAGCGTCGTTGCGTTGCTACCGGTTGTGAACTTGACAGTCAGCGACCATAACATAAACAGTAAAAAAATATATCAGCCTAGAAAGGAGGCAGACTTGATGCTAACACTTCTGCACATGTCTACACTTCAAACTTTCTAATAGAAAGAGATAAAAGACTTTGCAGGCAAGCATACAATAACAATAAAAGTTTAAACATGCCCTGTCACAGTGTTGAGGACACCCTGACCTGTTTGCCGCCTCCTCCAGCCCCCCATAAGGGGTCAGATAGTATTCCTGTGTCAAGTCCTAACCCTGACATATTAAGGGAGTGGAAACCATGATCTACCAGGCACAAAGGAAAGCACCACAAATGCTTCTGCTGCCTCCCTCCATATTTGAAGAGGGTGACAACAGATAAAAGGTACAGACAGAGCTTCCATCCTACAAGATACTAGAACAGGAAAGTGTGTGAAGAATCTGGGAGGTTTTACATTCTCTACAAAGGCAAACAGAACAAAGAATGGCCTCCTAAACAGTTGGCAGATTCTCTTGAAAATCTGTGGAGCTAGAGAGAGATCCTGAGATGAGGGAAAAAGTCTGCTCAGGCTGTCCGCCTGGATTATGTCAATGATATGTGAATCCTTCAGAGGCACAGATGCCTTTCTGCTCCATAGCGAGAGAGCTGACATGAGTCCCTCCCTGGCAATTTCAATACGCCAGGGTCACTGTCTGTCTGTCTGAACGAGAGCATTTTGATGTTCCAGATTGCTTTGAAGTGGCGTAGAGTCTGAAGAACCACTAATCCACTCAGTTCAATGGGCAGTGACCCTTTCACAAGGACCATCCGCCTTCAACTGAATGATACTGAAGAGTTGCCCCCACCCTTTGAACTGCCATTCATTGTTATTAACTGAAGAAGAATAGGATGAAGCAGAAGAACCCTGACCTGAGACTCAGGCTTTACCACTGAAGAAGCGGGACACAGAGACGAGTACTTACGGGAATGAGTTTCTAGAGGTCTTGAGCTGCAGGACTTCAAAACCTCACACAATATACACTGTGCCAACTGGCCCTGGGAAATATTTACAGGGGATTATATACACATGACAGGGCCACTTGGACCACTGTCAGAACCATCACGTAGTAAAGATAGTAACTGTAAACATACAATAAACACAGAACACAACCAGTAATTACTGGCAAACACTGGACTCAGCATCATCCTGTAACATAAATCATATTATGCACAGTATCACATTAGGCTTGAAATATATACTGCGCCAACCTCATGAGCCTAAACATATTAGACCATAACCTCCGAGGCTTAACTCACCTTAGGAAATAATCTCACTAACATAAACCACAGTAGAGGATAACTCAAACATAAATACAGTATGCAAAAACTCATAATCGTATACCACATTTAGAGGCATTAAAACAGGGTGCGTAAATCATACTACATAAATCAGATTTCCTAGCGCCACATCTCTCACATTAGGGCCTGGCGCCTTACAAACCTAACAGTCCCTCTGGCCAACTGGCCTTCTCAACGGGGCTCAAAATGTCCTACATCCAAAGTGTCAGGGCGGCTGCCAATGCAGCAGAATCCATGTGCGCAATTGTGCAGACCTAAACGTTGCAGCTGGCACTAAGTGCTGCACAGCTGTGAAAGTACGGGGCTTAAAGGCAGGTACTCAGCGGCACAGCTCCTCAGCAGCAGCGGCCCACAATAGCGGTAGCGATGATTCTCGTAGGACGGCAAATGCGGGCACTCTGCGGCACATCTCCTCAACTGCAGCGGCCCACAATTGCGATTGCGATGATTCTCGTAGGACGGCAAATGTGGGCACTCAGCGGCCACAGCTCCTCAGCTGCAGCGGCCCACAATAGCGATAGCAATTATTCTTGTAGGACGGCAAATGCGGGCACTCAGCGGCCACAGCTCCCCAGCTGCTGCGGCCCACAATAGCGATATCGATGATTCTCGTAGGACAGCAAATGCGGGCACTCAGCGTCCACAGCTCCCCAGCTGCAGCGGCCCACAATAGCGATAGCAATGACTTTGGTAACAAAGGTAAATGCGCTCTCAACGCCAACAGCTCCTCAGCTGCGGCGGCCCACAATAGCGATAATGATGACTTTGGTAACACAGGCAAATGTGGGCTCTTAGCGGCAACAGCTCCTCAGCTGCGGCGGCCCAGAATTGTGATAACAATGACTTTCAGCCCGCATTCCCCGCAGTAGAACCAAAGGCTCTGGAATTCTCAACAGAGGCCTCATCTACGAGGAGAATTCCCCTCAAATAGGAATCCGGATGGCTGATGGGTGAAGTCTAATGTCCCTGAGACTTCGGCAGGAGGCAAGCTCAAATCAGGCCCTTGGGTAGTTGCTTCAGCAAGATGGATGAAAGTTTCAAAGTCTTTTCCCTCTAGTGACACGGACAGAGTTTCGTCTTGGCATCCAGAGGTAACACGTTCTTCCTCCAGGAAAGAATAAAAATATCTTTTTTTTTTTTTGTGTTCCCACCCTTTTCCCAGTAATAATGATACCCACTTGTATGGGTGAGCCGACTGGCCACAACAGGAAAGGCCCCATAAACCAACATGGATTAGTAACATTTTTATAAACAAAACCAACCCTTTTTTTGCAATGTGGGTAGATGTCGAAAACTGGGCACTGAAAGAAGTACAAGGTGGTGCGACTTGCATGGATCCCACAAAGTTTTTCTACCCATGACGCTTTGCAAACCTCAAACGTAGCCTAAAGCCGCAAACGTTCTTCACATTTCTGTGATTTCCTACCAAATTCCTTCAGACTTCCTACCACTTGGTGTTTCCAGACTTGTCCTGAAAAAATGCTACCCTACTTGTATTTGTGGGCCTAGCGCCTGTGAAAATAACAGATCAAACCATGGCCAGTGCGAGTCCTTCATTTTCTTTTATGGAAACTTCAAGAATCTCCAGGGATTCACAAAATTACTACAATTCAGCATTCCCACACTTTTCCTGATAAAAAATACGACCCAATTTTGCAGCTGGGCCAGGATACTGCGATGGAAACAAATCAAACCAGAGACAATAGGAGTCCTTGCAAAAGTGTCCAGTGATCTCTTCACATCACTGTCTAGATTGGGGGCAAACTTCAGAGTCTGTCTCCTTGAGGCTGAAAGACTGTAATGCCCCCTTTGAAGTGGGGACATGGCTGAGGGGGAGGGGGAACCACCCCTTCCGTTTATAATCCCTGGTGTACAGTGGGCTTTTCATCCACATTGCAATTTCAGTCATGATGTATATCTGACGAAAATGTTTTTATTTTCTTCCCTTTTTTTATTGTTTACCTTTGTTTTGCCTAAGGTAAAAAAGTTCAACTTACATGGCTAACATATATGTATGTATACCACTGTTAGGAGGGGAGGTCCCCTGCATAGTGGTGAATGTGCATGCCTGCTGTGAGTGTCCCAGCTACATCAATACCTGGATCCCTAATTTTTGGTCATGGGCCAACACAGATCATGCCTGTGCCCCATGATCTAGGCCGGTTTCACAAACATGCAGTCTGTTTAGACTGGAACGGGGGCACCAAGCATTACCCTTGTGAAAGTAGGGGGCTACTGCCCTTAGCTGGAGTTAAGTGGCAAGAGTACATTGGTGGCAGCATACCCTTTCTTTTGTTCAGTAGAATCAGTAATGTGGACATGCTTTTTTACCGGTGTCACAGACGTGCGGCCTACTGCTCCACTCGTGTAGAGTTCAGTGGCTATATACTTATTTCACCCTTGTCCTGCATAGGTTGTGTTCAGCCAATGATACATGCGTGTACTTACTGGGTTGCGTCTGGGTGTCTGTGGCTAGTACATAACATGGAGGCCAGTGGTTTCCATTTGGGAAGCGAAAGGTCTGCAGAGGCTGGATAGATGAGGACTGCAACCCTCAGACAGGAGATGTGTTTGCTAACATTGTTGCGGGCTGTGGTGGGACGCACACACTGAAGAGAGAGAAGCGGAACATCCTCTGTGCACATGAAGGGCCTCTGTGATTGCAGGACAAATTACTAGTCAGTGAAGCCTCGGTTCATTTTCAGAAAGATGGTGAAAGTAATAAGATTAGCACTACCAGGAAACCAGGTAGAGAGAAAGGATTAATCTCTTGAAACTTTCTGGTGCATGTTCCAGTGGAGGCTGACAGCCAGATGTGATTCCATGGTTATTCCCTTTGCGGTGGGTGACTCCGAATTGAAGTCACCCCTCCTGTGGCAGACCGTCTCATTGCAGGACCGTCACCCAGAATCCAAGAATTCTTGCCCTGTGCCTGGAGCACCAGCCATCTGCCTGCTTGCCAAGACCAATGTGCCATGTGAGGAGGAGTCCGCAAGGAACGAGGCCCAACGGGGATCCTGGTCAGTGGATCCCTGTAAGCTTAGTGTGAGGTACTAGGTCCACTCAAGACTGGTGTTGTGAGAAAACCATCTGTTCTCTTGCTGAAGTTGTCATTCTCCAGCGAGGCTGTTGTGAAGATGCAGACCGTTGCGCTGTAACACTGATCTCGTTGGGGCTGTTGCCTGTATCTGTGAGCTTGAGGTGCCTACAACCTTATTGGGACTGTTTCCTGCATCGATGAGCCCCATATGCTAGGAGGGGGCTATGAAGACCGTTGAGGTCGTCGCTGTGTCCGAGATTACCGGATGAACTATGAAGAAGAACTAACTGCTGCACCTGGAAGCTGTCGCCGTCTGCGACCGCCTCCGCACACTTATCCTGCCTGCTGCAGGATAGGCGCGGTGTGAGTTGCTCAGTGTTGAGCACAGATAGAGGCACCCCGGTTTCTGGATTCTTCTTAAGGCCGTGGTGGAGGTAAGGTGAAAGGATTGTAGGCTTGTGTGAGATTTGTTGGAACTCAGCAGTTTACGATCGGAAAAGCTGAGAAACTTTTTTTTTTTTAAACCTTTTTTATTAGTGGCATTCAACACAGTGGCATGAAGGTCAAAGCATCAATACAACAATACAATACTTTTCATGGTACATACATTGGATAAGGAGTGTCTACACAAGGGCTGGTACAATGCATGTATTACGTACAGTGTCCTGGAATAAGATCCAATACTTTCTGAGGCTCCCCCCCTCGCCCGACCAGGGGCGTGGGCCGCGGAGGCTTAGATCCAATCTGTCGTAGACAGGCATCTCGGCAGGGCTGGCGAGAAACATCACTAGTCACGTCTACCCCCATTCGTCATGGTGTCTAGTAGTCAGCTATCAGCATCCCCCTGTACAATATCGTGTCGCTTGTGCAACAAGCGAGTGCGGGTCTGTCAAGCACCCCAGTGACAGTCAGCGGGAGAGTAATCAGATTAGTAATTAGATAGCAACGCCATGCAGCATAAAGGCCAACTGTATCGGCTGGCGGCCGTGGGGACCAGCACGGTGGACCGCTCCCACAGGCCCATTGCATCTAAGGATCTGAAAGTGGAAAGCGACCAGTCGTTCAAACCATGCTATGTGTATTATACTCATTACGGGCTGCCTAGCGTCACCCCAACAGTGGTCGTTCAATCTCTCCCCAGTCAGGAAGGGTCGAGCTCTCCCCATCGTGTGATCTATAGTGCGGTGGGTGTGGTGTGAGGAATTTGTGCTCGCTCATGGGCCCGGCACCGACTCGTCATCTCCAGAAGAGTCGCCGTGAGTCGTCTGAGACAGCCAGTACACCTGCAAGGGGGACCAAAAATCGCTGGGTTTACAACGGGCTGGCATTAGCTCTGCATAAACGCCATGCTGATCCTGGCAGTACTTGAGATCGTCCAGCCATTCCTTAAATTTCGGCGCCCTGCCCCTCCCCCACCTGCAAGCAAGTTTTCTCTTTGCAAGTAGCAATGCAACATCAACATATCGACGGTCAGACTTGGGGACATTCCTGGTGTAGCCCAGTAGCATCACCACCGGCTCCATGGGAATAGGGCCAGCTATCATAACTTGGAGCGCAGCGTGCACCTGCTCCCAGTATGCCTGAATCGCTCCGCACTCCCAGGCCAAGTGGAGGAAATCAGCGCCCTCCGCCCGGCATCTCGCGCATCTATCATCCTCCGAAAGGTGAAAGCGCAGCTTCCGAACTGGAGTGTAGTAATATCTTTGTACGAATTTGTAATGAATAATTTTTAGTCTACAGCTGGAGGAAATTTTGGCCGTGACTGAGCAGCAATATTTCCATTGTTCATCGGTAAGTGCAGCAGGGAGATCAGAGTCCCAGGCAGCTCGCGCCTTGGCCAGGACAGGGGGACGCTGCTCTCGAATGGCAGCATATAATTTTGATACCAGATGTCTGCCGTCTGACAACAGCAAAACGTGCATAGGTAGGACCGTGCCCGGTTCCTCCGGGAAACTGGGGAGTAAATCCCTCATACCCTGACAAAGCCGAATATAATAGAACACCTCCATTGGCATCGGTGGGGCGGTCAGGAAGATCTGCTCCTTGGTGTGGAATTGTCCATCCTGAAATAAATCGCCCCAGGTGTTAAGGTGTACGCGGGTGCACATGGATCGGAATCCACTTTCCGTTAAAAGAGATAGTTTCGGGTGGTATGCAAGGGGCATTGCCGGTGAGTAGAGCATTGGAGCCCCTAGCAGTTTCGTCACTCTGTGCCACGAATCTATGGTGCAGGTGACAGTGGTAGCCGTTGTCTCAACATCTCCCACCACCCCCATCAGCATGCCCTTGAGTGGCAATGGGTGAACGATCCAGTCCTCAGCAGCAACCTGGGGCATAAAGGGAGCAGGGTTAACCCAGTGGTAAGCATGCTGAGGTTGAGCACTGAGGTAGTACACTTCCAGGTCGGGTACGTCAAAACCTCCCCTGTCATATGGCTGTGTGAGGACATTCCAGCTAAGGCACGGCTGCTTGCCTCCCCAGAACAACCTCAGCAATTCGGTTCGCCCCCGGGTAGTAAGGTATATTCTGGAAAAGGTATAGGAACCGTGGGAGAACAACCATTTTTATCAGGGAGGCTCTGCCTGCCATCGACAGTGGCAGGGCCGTCCAGCGAGTCACATTGTCGGCCAATTGAGAAATGGCCACCCCATAGTTCAGCCGAATCGTGTCTTCCCTGTTGAGCGACACTTCGATTCCTAAGTATTTCAAGTCAGAGTCGCACCACTCCAAGGGGTACTCCAGCGCAAAGCGGGTCACTGATGCCATGAGGGGAAAGAATTGCGACTTTTTCCAATTGATGTGTACTCCAGAAATGCCGCCGAATAAAACAAATTCCCTCAGCAGTGGATTGAGGTTGTCCTGCGGGTGCCGCACATACAAAGTGACGTCATCCGCGTAGAGGGATATGCCTATCTGCCGTTGGTTGCAATTAAAGGCGCTGGCCTTATGTAGTTGTCGGATCCTGCAGGCCAGCGGTTCAATGGACAGGGCGAAGAGCAGGGGTGACAGGGGGCATCCCTGCCTAGTCCCCCTCGTGATCGGCATCTGAGTTGACAGCACACCATTAACAACGACCCTGGCAACTGGGGAAGTGTATAGCAGTTGGACCCAGGCGATGAATATCTGGGGGAACCCCATTCTGCCCAATATGGCCAAAAGATATCCCCATTCCACCGAGTCAAACGCCTTGGTGGCGTCTAAAAATACAGCAGCGACCGGAAGCTCGGGCGATATGGTGGGTATGAGGGAGAATAATGTGCGGAGGTTATGGGATGTGGCTCTCCCCGGGATGAATCCAGATTGATCTGGCAGGACAAGGGTACTCATAAGGAGGGATAGCCTAGTCGCAAGTACTTTCGCCAAGATCTTCGCATCACAATTTAGCAATGATAGGGGCCTATATGCATCGGTGTCCACTGGATTCTTCCCTGGTTTCAGTAGCGATGTGATCGCCACCTCCCTCATAGAGCCTGGCAGTATTCCCTCCTCTAACGACTCTTCGAACACCTCCTTCAGTACTGGTGCCATGATGTCGATATAACTCTTATAAAACTCGGCCGGAAGGCCGTCAAGCCCTGCAGCTTTGCCATTACTGAGCGACATGATCGCCTCCCGGATTTCGTCCAGCTCGAAGGGGCATCCCAAGAACGCCCTGTCACTGTCACTCAGCCAGCAGAGTGCTATCTCGTCTAGGAAAGAACCAAACTCCACCCCGCTTGTCTGTTGTGTGGAGTACAAACGTTGGTAATGCTGTAGGAAGGTGTCTTGTTTCCCTTTAGTATCCCGGTAGGACCTGCCCTCTCCATCAGAGATTTCCAATATATGTGTGGCGAACCGTTGATGCCTCGTAAGCGCTGCTAAAACTTTTCCCGGCCTATCTCCCTCGCAATACCGCCTGGCAGTCCAATATTTGCCTCGAAACTTCACCTCTCTGGCAGCCTCTTCTTCATAGGCTGATAGTTTGGCCCTAAAAGCCCTCTCTAGGTCAGGACATGGATTCCTGACAATCTCCGCCTCTAGTGACTTAAGTTCCGCTTCAAGAGCAGTCAATGTACGTACGATTTCCCTTAGTACTCCACAGCTCTTGGAAATTGTGACACCTCTCACGGTAACCTTAAAAGCCTCCCATATCGTTTCGACCTTGGCAACAGATCCCTTGTTCCTAGGGAAGAAGGCTTCAATTTCCTCGCCTAGTTCCTGCTTGAAGACAGGATCAAGCAGGGCCGAAGGGAAAAGTCTCCACGGGGGGAGTATTCTTGCATAGCCAGGCATATCTATAACCGTCATTACAGGGCAGTGGTCCGAGTACGTACGAGGCAGATGCTTTACCTGGACGATACCCCCAGCTAGGCCCCGAGAGACGAAACAGTAGTCGATTCTTGCCCACGAGCGTGCGTATGTGGTAAAGTGGGTACCTTCCCTAGTTCCCGGGTGTAAGTGTCTCCAGCTATCCAGTAATCCCGCCTCCGTGAGTATACCCTGCAGTGCGTCCCTAGCTTTCGTGTTATACTGTCCGCTACCGTCCGACCTGTCCATCTCCGGATGTAATGAGAGGTTGAAATCCCCTCCCCAGACAATGTGTGTAGCTTCGACCTCTAGCACATGACCCCACAACGTCAAGAAAAATCCCGGTGTGTCGACATTAGGTGCATAACAGTTTACAAACATTATCACATCCGTGCCCAGCCGCCCCCACAAAATCACATACCTCCCCTCCCTGTCTGCACGAACCCCCATCTTCTGAAACATTAACCGTTTATTCACCAGAATGGCTACCCCCCTGGAATAGGTGGAATAGGAGGAAAATTCTCTTACATTCGCCCATCTACTTGCGAGCCGGGGAGCACAGCATGGACTCAGGTGGGTTTCCTGGAGCATCACTATCTGCGCCTTGTTCCTATCCAGATATGCTATTACATTCCTACACTTCCGGGGGTTATTAAGACCTCGGACATTCCAGGACAAAATGGATACAGTGGATAAGGCGTGATCACCCGCACTTGTCATCACAATACATAAGCATGCATATTTCCAGCGTTCCAGCCCTTCGCAGGAACGTAGCAAGTACCAATCTCACCATCAACATGAACCCTCGCTGTGCACGACCATCCATACCATCACACTCCGCATCTCCAGCACCAGCACACGCACCATGTACTTCACCCTCAAGAACTTTGCCACTCTCAACAACACCTACCCCAACATGTACTCCCCCCCCTGTCCACGTGCACCTTTTCAGCTCCCGTAGCTCTACCCCACCCCCAACCCACTGAAGCAACCCAAACTTGCCAGTACCAGAAGCCCACCCACCACCCCAACCCCCATACTCAACAACTGTAGTCAAACCATGTGGGGTATCCCCTCCTGGGGGCAATAGAGATACGCACCCATACACCCCTACACTCCCCTCCCGCCCCGCAAATGACATACGGGGAAGACAGAGAAGAAGGGGTGGTGCCTGGCATATATAACCCCTGCAAGTTTAAGCCTTCACAACACACCATCATAGTTCTTCCTCGCCTCCCATCAGGATAAGTCAACAATGCGGATAGGGGGATCAACCACGGTTTCGCCCATGTCCCCTCTTTCCCCCTGCATCGCCACCCTCTTACGCAAGCCACTAGCCATTCCAGTAGCGTACAGTGGGCAACCTAGCCCTCTCACAGCAACAAGTTTTTACGGCCAGTGAGCAGCTGCTCGTATCCACACAGGCAGGCAGGATCACCCTGTCGGAAGTGAGGCATAACCTCCGAAGCAAGTTTCATCAGTTCAACAGCAGATCAACAGCCAGGTTAACATGAGGGCTTTAACCCCCGACGTCCCTCCCGTCAGATAACAAACTGTGCAAGTAAAGTTAGGCGCCTTAATATCTTCCACTGCCCACTCTTTGTCCACATTCCTATACAGCTGTGCATTCACAGCAGCCACCCAGCAGCGGGAAAGAATGCTCGAATGCCCTACATCGCTCAGCAGTCTATCTAATATGCAAGGTAACAGTTATCATAGGCGCCGTAGGTGATGCAGGGAGGCACTAGTATCCAACAGCAACATTGTCCAAAGCGAGCATCAGCAATTCAACAAGGAGCCATCGATAAATCGAGCATTATACCACTATTAAGACGCATCCTGCTCAGCCGGATTGCCTCCTGCCTCCTCCTCCTCATCGTTTCGCCTGTCCCTCCTAGCGGCGCGAAGTCTCTTTACGTAGTCCTCAACTTGCTGCGGATCCGCGAAGAAGTGTTGTTTGCCCTGATGAGTCACCCTGAGGCGTGCCGGGTAGAGAAGAGCATAGTCCACCTGCATGTCCCTTAACTTCTTTTTCACATCCAGAAATTTTCTCCGTTGGTCCTGTACCATGGGTGTGAAATCTGGGTACAAGGAGAACTGTACACCATCGCAGGCCAGGTTCCGGTTCGTACGGGCTGCTCTGAGAGCCACATCCCTATCACGGTAGTTGAGTAACCTGGCAATAATGGGACGTGGCGGCGCCCCCGGTTTGGGGACCGGGCCCAGTGAGCGGTGCGCCCGCTCCACAATGAACTGGTGAGAGAAGGCTTCTTTACCCACTGCGGTAAGCAGTATGCGTTCCACGTATTCCTCCATTCGTCCGGTGTTGGTGGATTCCGGAACTCCCGTGACGCGGATGTTATTGCGTCTACTCCTCGCCTCCAACTCCTCATTCTTAGCCGCAATCACTCTGAGGATGTTATCCATTTGGGTTAGGCGCGTTTCGTGAGTGTTGGAGGTGTCTTCAGCAGTGGAGATGCGCCGTTCCGCCTCCGTCAGCCGCTCCTCGTGGACTTCTATCTTCTGCGCAACTCTGTCCATCCTGGAGGACAGGCGGTCAACCTTATCCACGATTGTTGCAAAGCCCTGCCGCATCTCGTCGATAAGCAGTCGCAATTCTGGAGTCACAGGTGCAGGGGAGGACTCTGCGTTAGATGGTCCTGGAGCACCACTGGATCCCACGGTGCCTCGTGTTGGTTTTTTGGTGGCCGTGGGCTCGAAGGACAGTTTGGGTTGTTTAGCGTCGTTTTTGCCCATAGTGTCCAGTCTGTTGGCGCTGCTCGGGGTGGGCAAATGGCGAGCAGTAGTAGATTCCTCTCCCCCAGTCTATGGCGCTCTGCCGGCCGTCGCCCACGTGGCGATCCCACCCTAGGTAGTATCAGCCGATGAGCAGGTTGGCAAAGCCCAGTGGCCTCCTGACCCTCCTTGCGCCTCAATTGCAATGTTTAGAGCTTCATGAGAGCTCACGCGTTGGTGGTCGGGTCGCAGCTCTCCTGCGTGGTACCGAGCAGTCCTTGGCGGCAGGAGCGCACAGGAGGTGGAGGGTAATCCGGCGATGTAAGGCCAAGCCAGCCCTTGTAGCGTTGCTATATCCGACCTCTCAAGTGAGCCTCCGCTCCCGTGGTCGCAATCGCAGATGGCAGCAGTGTCCTTCAGGGAGGTCGGCAGGGGGGCATGTAGCGTGGCCGGGTATGACGGTGTCTCCCACTTCAGCCCCAGGCGTGTTCCGCTGTATGTACCGGGAGGAACAGCCGGCCCCAGGCACAGTTTCCCGACTTGCCTCCCGCTGCTGCGCCGTCCGAGGCTGCAAGACTCGCCTCCGCTCGTCCCCTGTATTCCGAACGCCGATCGGTGGCAGCAGAGTCCCACAGGTATCCCAGGGAGGCTGGAAGGGAGGCGCGCAGTGGGGCCAGGTATGACAGTAGCACCCCCCGTAGGTCCAGACGGGGCACGGTGTTCGCACCGGGGGTGTCAGCCGGACTCAGCACCAGTCTCCCGACTCGCCTCTCGCTGCAGCGCTGTCGGATGTGGCAAGACTCACCTCCGTTTGCAACCGGTGAGCTGCCCGCCGATCGCCCGGCTCTCAGGCCGTGTTCCGTATCTCCGCGGCCCAGCCGCCTCGTGGGACGCCGCGGCCTCTCGTAGGTCAGCGACTGGAGCGACGCAGCAGCCTTCCGCGGTGTCTTCTCCCGGTGGACGCACTAAGAGCCGTATCTCAGGCGCCAGATATCGGATCTTCGCCAGACTCGGTCAGGGTCCGTAGCACATGTGGGTCCACCCTCGGTGTGAGTTTCAGGCGTCCACTTCCAGGTTAAGTGGATAAATGCAGGATGATTCTGGCCAGGCAGCCAGAGCCTCACAGAAGTGCGGCCATTAGCTCATGCGCCCTCTAGCGCCCCCTCAAGAATAAAAATATCGTTCTCACAGGGCGCAGGGAGCCATAGCTCCAAAAGCAAAAGTCCTCAGCAATCAAGGGGGCAATGCAGGGCCCAGGGAGGCAAGCCTTCATGGCAGTTCCTCCTGGGGCCCAGCAGCAGCATGCCACAGCAGGATCAGGAACAGAACATCATCCTAGAAGAGCACCATGGAACTGAACAATTTCATTGGGTCACAACCACTTTACTTATACCACCAAAAGACTTTGGGCATATTCTCAAGAACGGCGTTAAAAATTATCGCCAGTTTAGCGGCAGAAAACTGCAGCTAATGTGGCGATAATGGGCTTGATAATATGCGCTTGAGAATTCCAATAGAAGTCCATGTTCTGGTGTGAACATGGGCTTCTATTGGAATTCTTCAGGGCATATTATCAAGGCCATTATTGCCGCTTTAGCAGCAGTTTTCTGCCGCTAAACCGGCGATAATTTTAACCCCGTCTTTGATAATATGCCCCTTTCTTCTTAAAAGTCACAAGTCACTGAACCCAGCCAGAACCAGTTTGGTGTGGTCCTGGAGCACGTTGTTTACAAGGCTGCATCCTGGCTTTGAGGAAGAGGGCGTCTGCCATCAGACGCACAGTGGGAGGTGGACCCATCATTCACCTTGCCAGGCACAGCCCTGCTCAGATCAAAGGGTCACCACTCCCCATACTCCAACTGCAGATCTCTCTATTCAACCCACATCTGGCTCAGCCTGCCCCGTCCCTCCAAAACCAGACATGCAATTCACATCAGGCAGGTGGACACACAGCACAGAAATGCCAACTTCTAAAAGTGGCATTTCTCACCTAGTCATAATAAATCTGCGCACAACATTGCGCAGCATTTATCCTCACAACTGCATATATACCAGACTTGACCATACTGCTACTCTCATTACAGGAATTATCACTGACACACTGAGCAGGGAATCCCCCATGCATTCCTATGGGAGGGCAGGCCACTCTCACTACCATTAAATGTAGAAGAGAGCGCAGGCACTTTACACTGGACCACAGGGCTAAAGTACCCAGCTATCTAAAACCACTAACACTACACAGAGACAAAAGGCTGGGAGAAATGCAAAAAGTTTAGAGTTGAACCTGCAAAAAGGGCCAAGTCCAACACTGATGAAAAGATTCTAGTCTTCGAGGGCTTCCTTTAATGATGGAGCATGAAGAAGCCAGTCACCCAGATAAAGCACATGCCACCCCTCAGGATCGAACAGAGCTACTAAAGGTACTATCATCTTTATGTAAACGCTTTGAGCTGATCTGAGTCCAAATGGAAATACCTTGAAAAGATAATGCTTCCCAACTAGGCAAAATTCCAGGTACTTCTGATGGCAACCTACAAAGGGGGTTTGCAACTATAGGTATCTTCAAAGCATTGTTTTTAAAGGTTGTTCTATGCAGAGTCTCCATTTGGAATGCAATCTTCAGCATCCAGCTGTTGACGTTCTTCAAGTCGATTATAAGTCTGAAACCTTATGAGTGTTGGCATCAGAAATACAATTAAGTAGACTCCCACTCCCTGATCTTTTGAAAGAGGATGGAATTGTTGCCTTTCTTAACAGAAGGAACTGGCCTGCCTAAGATATCACTGACCTCTTGGTAGATTTGAGAGAGCAAAATGTAAGCATAGTCTGGTGGGGGGGAGATGAACTCTATGAGATAACCTTTCTTGAATACCTCAGGACCCAAAATCAGAGGTAGATCATTATTAAGCTGACATGAAATACTCTATATCGACAGGTCGGACAGCTCTTCCTTCACATGAACTCATTGTACGGACTGAAGTTAAAGAATGTTGACGGAAAGAAAAATAATGTGTTTTTCCTTAACTAGTGTGTGGAGTATCTCTTCCAATTCTGAACCAAAGAGCTTATCTCCAACTGAACCAATGGCCACAGCCTACTGAACTGCATCAGAGTGCCATTCATTGAGAAAAAGATTTCTTCAGGCTGCAAAGGTTGGTCTTTCTGACAAAGCGGAAGCATGCATAACAATAAATTAAATGTCAGAAACAAATCCCACTTGTTTTTCTATAACTTCCAGTAAATCAGACCACCCATTCACAAACTATCTCTTTCACTTTTTCCAAAGAAGTTCCAAGTCCTTGAATTTTGATTCATTTCTTTGTTTTCAGAAAAACATGCCCCTGATGAAGGGTTTCGACCCGAAATGCATTGGGACGATTGAAATGTCACGCATGATAAAGTTTATACCATGAAACTGCTTTAAAGAACTATATGATTCATATTCACATGTAAAAATTAACACTGTGATTCCTTAAGCATTAAATAAAAGGAAGAAAGGAACTTCTCTTGAAAAAGCTAAAGAGATCGTTTGTGAATTTAATTTGAACTTTAGAGCAAGGGTTGTTTCAACCCCCAGGAGTGCAACCTGGGTACACTAATAAGGACCTACCTAGTGCTACATATTCAACAGCAATAGAGTACTCAGAAATCCCAAAAAGTGTTGATTGAGTTTATTCTCCTCCATTTTTTTCCACCATCCTTACAGGTAAGACGTAGCATCAGAGAAAAGCAGCAGCTGACACGTGTTTCATCAAAGAGAGATTTTCAAGGCTGCTCTCATGCAGAGACTATTGGACTTCCTAGTGTGTTTCAGAACATCTTCTCAATATTATGTTTGATGTAAATAAAGAGTGATCTTCACAATTGCCACTGTGTTGTTCTAAGTCAGAGCTTTTTTTCTTTTGCTTATAACTTTGATGCTGTTTGACGAATCTGCATGAAACTTTCCAAAAAAGGTTCATCAACCTCAGCTCCTTCATGGAAAGTTTGGCGTTGATCCATCAAGCTTGGGCCATGAAAAAAGATTGGGGGTGGTCCTAAAACTTTGATTTCCCATGTTAAATGCCAGAGGAAACTTTGGTTTCTAATATAGGAAAACAGCTGAATGGCGTTACAGCAAATCTGGCAGAAAGTTAGGACTTTATTCATAAAGTTTGCCTTTTGCGATTCGGTGTAATTCAGTTCAGCATTTAAAGAGGGTCTTGAGTTAGGAATGATGGGGATCAAAGTTAGGTATATCAGGATAGTTAGTCCTGCGGGAGTCCTTCAGTATCAAAACCTTTCTTAAAAATGGTATAGGGAGATTTCACTCTTGTTGGTCATTTCGGTACTGCTGTTCTGGAGCCGGGTACCAAGCGATCGGATTACCTGATTGAAACTCTGAGGAAAAAGTTGTGGCAGCCATTACAGGACTTGAGCACTCAGTCTCCATGTCCTGAAAAAGTTGTTATACAGGGCATAAGAGGGCAGGATAGGGGTAATTTGCCCCCCAGGCAGTTGTGGGGGAGGGGGACCCAGAAGGACCCACCCCACCCCCAGAGGTTAAAATAGAAAATAATTTGGGGCCTGTTGTACCATGGTCCTCCCACAGATCCCAGCACAACCTGTCCATGATGTAATTGTACAAGCTGGACCCAAATCTAGCAGGCATCCCATGCACCCAGGCCCTTTTCTCAGTCTGAGACAGGTGAAAAAAAGAGGCAGAATGCTGGGTCAACAAGCAGCATTCTTTTATCCTTTTTCCCCTATCTAAAAGTGGAAACACTACAAAAGGAATAAATAGGACAAGGAAAATGGCTGTGGGAATAATGAGTAGTGTGCCGACTACAATGGCACGGATTCTGAGTTAATTACGGCAGGGACATTTTCTAAGAGTTCCAGTTGGGAAACTTTCCATTGTTGGCCCCCAGTTGGCCACCACTTCATCATCATTGGTATATAGTGGTCCACTGTCAGAGTGGGACGTAGGAACCCTCACAACAGAGGACTGCAATGGCGGACATGGTTTCCGATGGTGGACGTGTCCATCAGTGTTGATGCGTGTACCCATTAGCACACACCGGATCAAAATCCACTCATCATCACCAGCAGCTCCCACTCCAAAAGACACTCCACAAACCATTTACCACTCATAATAGAAAGCCTCAGCCACAGAGCTTGTTAATAAATATTGCCTAAAATGTCTGGCAGAAGATGACCTAGTTTCTCAGAAAATGAGTTAACTGCAAGGCCACTTGAATTATGCGATTGTGCAGCTGCAGCATTTTTAGCAAAATTATGGATTTGCCACATTTGCCTCATAATCCATCATCTGCTGCATAATCTGCAGATTTTAACAAAGAAAAATGTTGTTTCTACCTCAAACAATTCAGCAGTTAATAAACTGCAGTGCCACATGTTGCCTCGCAGGCCCTTTGCAAAGGTTGGCTGGTCGTCTCTCTGTTGCTTATTGCTATATCTAGAAGTTAAACGGATACCAATGAAGTGCAACCTATGCCCAGAGAGTGTCAACAAGTGTTAAAATGACAAAATAATGAAATAATACTATATCAAAATGTGCAGTTCTATGCCACATCATTTCCTTTTTCTTGCCGTGTAATTTAGTCACCTCTGCCACATAATTTAGTCTCCCCTGCCGCATAATTTCAGTGGCCCTGGGTAGCTTTGTTGGTGGATGAGCATATTAGAGTTGAGCTCCAGTTATTTGGAGCCCAGGTCTAGACAACAATCATGAGTCGCAGAAGGGAAATATGGGTCAGAATTGTGGATAAGGTGAATGCTGTCTCCAATACTTAATAATCACAGGAGTACATCCGCGAGCATTGGAACGACCCTGGGGTGGGGGGTGGGGGCCCAGGCAGAGAAATATTTTCCTTTGTTTCCAGGGCACACCTAGAAACCCTGGCAACTGATGGTGGGTTTCCAGGACAGTCAACCTTCTGTCCTGGAAAGAGGGTACAGTCCCTACTACGCACGGAATGCATCATGGGATTTACAAGTAGAGTGGAGACTGGTATGTACAAACAATACCTTTCTTACAATTACAAATTCATCCTCTCCGCACTCTAGCACCCCATAATCCGTAATGCAAATCTCTACACTAATGACAACCTATTCACACAAGCATGCTGCTTAACGTCTGTCCCAAACTACCATTTACTAATTCTGGCACACCATTCTACTTAACACAACTTGCATTGGAACCACAATCAAACAGGTGCGGCCTTACATATGGACCACAAATGCAGGCCCCTCTTCTCCCAAGTAACAGCAGCATCTATCAATGTACTCATAGCACTGTAAGCTCCACCCACTCTTAATATACTTGCATGCCACATAACTTTCTTAATCCTCTACAATATCATATTACAAATTGGCAGTAGTACAAGTTAGAACAGATGAATCCATGTCACTAGGACAAAACTGTTCTAGTTCTGGGGTTTGAATGAACTTTAATGCATTCTGGGAGTTTATTATTTAACTTGTACCATTGAAATAACCCACATAATTCAAATAATACATAAATGTCAAGGAATGGAAAAGTATTGTCATGGTGTGCTTGATCCATTTTGTCAACTTAGTAACACACTGCCTGACAAACATCCTCACACATAACATCGAGTAGGTTGGTATTTTGAAAGTATAAGTACTACTCAGTTTAAAAAAAAAAAACAACAGACATCTTTTGTCTCATGAACACTGATGTGGAAATACAGTGATGTATAAATAAGTGACTCAAGAGCATTGGAAAGCAGTCTGTGCTTGTTGACCAGCTGTCTCACTCAACCATAGCACAACAAACCACTGCTAACAGCATATTGTAAGTAAATGGGACACCACTGCCGGCTGATGCCCAGACAGTGTCAATCTGGAGAAAACATAATCTCATGGATACTATCTAAGAACTGCGGACTAATGCTCCACCTGCTCTGTGTGTCTAGCTAATACAGACAACTCTACAAAGCGGTTTTGGTTGAGTTAAAGGGAATCCACAACCCGAGATCTGTCTTTGACTCACACCTGCATATTGCTTATCAGAAAAAGGATGACGTTTTATTGATACTCAAATAATACAATATAGCACAATTTATTTGATTTTTAAGTCAAGAAGATTCATTGTGAAGCTAAATTCTTTCAATGCACTCTAGCATGTATCTGCCAATCTGAGTGTCCTCTATGCCCACACCACCCTCCCTAAGAATTCTAGGATTTTTTTAACATTACTAAAACTGACAACCAAGTGTTTGAGGGATTCTACTTTGCTTAGTGGTTTCTAGTCAAGTCAAGTCAAGTCAAGTCAAAGAATTTATATAGCGCACTACATACCCAGAGGGTCTCAAGGCGCTTAGGAAGGGGAGGAGGATTATTTGTCAAATATCCACGTTTTAAGTTGCTTTCTGAATGCTAGGTGGTTCTGGGTAAGGCGAAGGTAAGTAGGGAGTGAGTTCCATGTTTTAGCAGCCAGGTATGAGAAGGATCTGCCTCCCATGGTGGTCTTGTTGATGCGAGGTACGGTGGCGAGGGCTTGGCTGGAAGAACGTAGTTGGCGGGAGGGGGTGTAGAAGGACAGTCGTGAGTTGAGGCATTCTGGTCCGATGTCGTAGAGTGATTTGTGTGCGTGGGTTAGCAGTCGGAAAGTGATTCTCTTATTGACGGGTAGCCAGTGGAGGTCTTTCAGGTGGCCAGAGATGTGTTCGTTGCGCGGGATGTCTAATATGATTCTGGCTGAGGCGTTTTGGATTCGTTGGAGTTTCTTCTGGAGTTTAGCGGTAGTACCTGCGTAGAGGGTGTTTCCGTAGTCCAGTCGGCTCGTTACCAGAGCATGGGTGACTGTTTTCCTGGTTTCGGTGGGGATCCAGCGAAATGTTTTTTTGAGCATGCGAAGAATGTTGAAGCAGGATGAGGATACGGCGTTGACTTGTCTGTTCATTGAGAGTGAAGAATCCAGGATGACGCCTAGGTTCCGTGCGTGGTCTGTCGGGATGGGTGCTTTTCCAAGGGCTTCCGGCCACCAAGAGTCGTCCCATGCAGAGGGGGATGTACCTAATATGAGGACTTCTGTTTTATCTGAGTTCAGTTTCAGACGGCTGTGTTTCATCCATTCGGCAACTTCTTTCATTCCTTCGTGTAGGTTAGTTTTGGCGGTGCTGGGGTCATTGGTGAGAGAAAGGATTAGTTGAGTGTCATCCGCGTAAGAGATGATGTTGAGGTTGTGTTGGCGGGCGATGGTCGCGAGGGGGCTCATGTAGACGTTGAAGAGGGTGGGGCTGAGTGAGGATCCTTGTGGTACGCCACAGATGACTTCAGTGGCCTCGGACTTGAATGGTGGAAGGCGGACTCTCTCCATGGCTGAACCACACAGGGCCAGCCCTGCGAAACCCAAAATCACTTTGCGTCTCTATGTATGAATATTTCAGACAATCTTTTAGCTACATGACTAATTTAAATGAATTTGAATCATGATCCTCAGTGAAATCCTTCGGTGGGTCCAGCACTTCTGCCAATGACGATAATCTTGAAGACCAGGCTGGAACATCACGTTTGTGTGCAAGTGCCCTGGGACTCTACCTCTTCCTGAGGACACAAGATCAACAACATCTATCACTGTCCTGTCCCCATTACCTACATTAGTGCCTCCACAATCCACTGTGGCTCTACAAACTCAACAATTATGGCCATCCCTGTCCTGGGTCCTGTGGCCTCCACAGCCATAATATCTGCTGCCAGGACACAATGCACCTGTGGCCAAGGTCAGAGGTACGAGTGCTACCAGGGGCCTTGTGACCAGAGAGGGTCCCTTAGGGCTGCAGCATGTATTGTGCCACCCTACAGGACCCCACACCAAACACATACACACTGCCATTGCAGGCTATGGGTTCTGCCTTGTGTGTCCCCTCCTGTGCTTGCTTCAACGCCCGGGCCTTGCCCTGAAACCACCGGTTCTTACCTGTAAATCAGTACAAAAGCATTTCATTCACTGTAAAACAATGTTTACTGCCTTGCAAATGTATTCCTCCTACTTCTTGAACAGTATTACTGCTATTCTTGAAACTGTTTGCAGGCCCGGACTGGCTGTAGTGGGCACTTGGCATTTCCCGAGTGGGCTGCCAGGGTGGGGGCCGGTTTTAGACCCCTGGTCGGCTATCAGCTGCAATAGCAGCTCCCAGCAACAAAAACAGCACCAAGTTTTCGGCAAGCACTGCCCTCACCTCCCCACCCCTCCACCCCCCCCATCCCCTCCCCCCTGGGCCGGCAGAGCACTTCGCCAGGCCCAGTTTCAGTTCCCAGTCTGGCCCTGACTGTTTATTTACCTACAACTGAGTTTCACTTGGTTAGATAAATAAAATACCACAATCTATAGTATAATCATTTTATTCAAACAATTGGTCTGTATTCAGTGTGCTATCATTTCCTGCTTGAGTGTGTACAATAAACGCTCAACACAGCCCTCTGATAAGCCTAACTGCTTAGCCCACTGAATTGAGAGTAAGGTATTATCTACTTTATCTCTGCTATACCTTTGGGCACTCAGTGGACTCAGTACACACTATACCTCTTTTTGGTATAGTATATACAGAGCCAGTCTCCTACACAACACAATCACAGAAGTAAACATATGTGAACTGATCTTTGGATGGGTACGCTCTCCAAATACAGACCCATCTCCCTCCTAACACATGCTGCCCCGGTCTTAGAGAACTAATCAACCAATGACTCACCGACCACCCCAGCAGCCACTAGCTCCTTGATGCCACGCAATCTGGGTACTGGCCCAACCACAGTACAAAAACAACACTCATTGCCGCCACAGACTACTTCTCCATGATCTTTGACAGAGAGACATGGCAGTCATCAATCTCCTGCACTTCTCTGCAGCATTTGACACAGTCTCACGCGGACCAGGCTCAGCGGACTCGGTAATTCTCACCTCGGTGCCTACTCTAACCAGGGATCACACTCAGCAACTCTGGGCATTAGCTTGCCTCATCTCCACAACGGCCCCCCACATACACCGGGGATGCCTGGTTTCACCTTGGAGATACCCAGTAGGGACCATCTCACAGGGAAAGCCAGGACGGGTTCCCCAGTGGTCTAATGCGCAGAGATACTCCTTCGGGAGTCGATTCTAGCGCGTTAGAAACCCACAATTAAATTAAATTATCCTCATGAGGTGCCTGCATGAGGTAGGCATCCAAGGATCTGCTCGTCATCGAATCTGAGCTAGAACTCAAAGAGCCAGATTTACCAACATTTTGCACTGGGTTTGCTTCACAAAAGTCAGGTAAACCAGCACAAAAAACTCTTTTGTTATTTACTTTCCAGCAAAAAAATTGTATTGCACTAGAAATTGCCTAAAAATATGGCAAAGTAGCGCGAAGCATCACATGGACGTTACATAGGCGTTCCCATGCATGCACCCATGCTTTTTGATGCAAAATCCTGTCTGACAAAAATCAGAGATGGAGTTTTGCATCACAAATTAACGCAATGTGAGAGCAGGCATTAAAAGTTGAAATGTTTTTATTTCTCCACTGTTTTCTGATTTTGCATGTATGCTGCACTGTACAACACACAGACAAAGTAGGAAACGTTTTAAAGTTGTCTAGGCATAGTATTTTGTACTGGAAGGGTGCTCTTCCAGTACAAAACCTATGCTCGACTCACACAGACACCCTTGCACTGTAATGCAAAGGTGTATTTGTGGCGCTTGGCAGCAGTATTCTACACCTGTGCTAGTGAGAGGGGAGGAGAGTGCCATATCTCTGTCGCTATGTTGCTCCCCTGCTCCTTCCCTGTCACAGAACACCATGCAGCATTTTTGGCTGCTGGGCTGGGTTGAGTGACAATTTGATAAGTCTGGCCCTACCTGTCAGCCTGGCACCTTACTCCTCGGAAGCCACAAACTCATCTACAGAGTGTCTCAAGGTTCATCGTTCAACCCCATCCTCTCCTACACATACATGATCCCTCTGGTCAAAGTCATATTCTCATACACGACATCAACATGCTCTCCTACGCCGACGACATGCAACTCATACTCTCCCTCTCAGAAAACACCCCCAACACAAGAAACAAGTGCACGCCTGCATGACCGAAGTTGCTAACTGGATGAAAGCCTAGTGTCTCAAGCTAAACTGACAACGCAGAAGTAGTGATCTTCAGCAAGAGCACCTCATCATGAGACTCTAACTGGTGGCCAGGCAAACTTTGACCCAAACCTACACCCAGCACCCACACTAGGAATCTCAGAATCCTCGCCTGCCATCACTGCATCCTGCTTCCACGCCATGAGGATGCTGAGTGTGAGGAAATGGTGTGTATTATATGGTGTTGTTGTGCGACCTCACCATTTAATACACCTACCAACCCCTTTAGGACCAATAGGTTTTGTTTGTTAAACCCTCTAGCTCAACCCTGAGTAGCTTCGGCTCTGACCTAAAGGTTTACACAAAGGAACAAGTGTAAAACATTTAGACAACACCAAAACAACTGAAGAAGAACTCAACAAAACACTCAAGAAATCCGACACTAATTTATAAAAATAGACTGTATTTTTGACACTTCGAAAGCTTTGGCTAGTTGTGTTGCGGTCGTTTAGAGTTATTTTGGTAGACCAACTCTGTCAGGGATCCAGTCAGGGGGACCAGCAAGGCCCTCAGAAACAGTTACCTTAACAGGTGGCGCAGTCTTTAGTAAGTTCTAAGCATTTTTATGCTTTGCTACAGTTTCCTATGGACGCGGGCCTGATGCAAGGGATACAGGATGCTTAAGATGTCCTAGGATGCTGTAGATGTGATGCAGTCGATGGGGATCTACCTGCGGCTACTCCTCAGAACACTAAGTTAGTGAGGCACCCTGGTCACAGGGACGAGGATCCACGAAGTCCTTTCGATCCTGGTAGGAGTCCAGTCGCCACTGGACCACCAGTTGCCAAGCAACTTGGTCACAGCCAAATCCTTCCCTGGGGGACAAATCGTCTTCAGGGCAGCCAAGCTCCACTCCAACAACTCTCTCTGGCCCAGCAGACTTGGGTGTAACTTTGAGCATCAGGTTCTTGTCCCTGGCGCTGCACTACGGCGCTCTGAAGATTATGGGCTACCAACTTGCAGCAGCAGGCTTCTCCAGGTTTTGTGGCCCTATGCTGCAAACAGGAAGTCAGCCAGCTAACCCTTGGAGTCTCTTGCTTCTGATGGGCTCTGGAGATTACTTCTACACCCACGAGAAGGCCTCAGGAGGCATAGCCCCTTCTCCTTTGCTATCCACAAGATTCAGCAGGTGCAGGCCATGCCAGTGCAGCCTCTGTTGTCTGGCTCCACAGTGCAGCAGGGCAGTTCTTCTTCGATCCTTTTTTCAGTTCCGTCGAGATCTATGCTCTGGGTGCCAGGGTGCCCTATTTATGCTCAAAAAGTGCCCTCAGGGTAGACGCTGTCAGTAGCCAATGGGCTATTAGGTTTCCTCCCTCCCGATGACCACTTCCTGGGAAGTGTGGCATCTGGCTATCCCAATGTATACCATTTTGCCTACCCCCAACATGGCAGAACTATTATAGCAACATCCACAGCTCCCTATCCCAACCCTGAGGTGTGGTTACCAAGGTCCCTGAGAAGCATGTTAGGAAAATGGTTTCCCTTTCCCTGCCCCTAGTTCCAGCCTTTCTACCTGGACAATACAACAGCCCCTCTCCCAAGTGTTACCCATTTGCCATGCGAAGGCAGCTTCTCCTATAAAGCTCGCCTTTTGGGCCAAAACCCACGTGGCTTCCTGTGGGAGGGAGGTCACACCTCTCTCCTGTGCTGGATTCTATTGTTAGCATGTCTCCCCACGAGGGCAGAAAGCTGTCTCGGGGATAGGCTCCATGTGCAACTGTTAAGGGCACAGGAGACTAAAGGCAACAAAGTAGCAACTTTGTTCAAGTTGCCCACTACAACTTGTTACATTAATTTCGACTTGAAAATCAAGTCTGGCTTAATGTAACAAGTTGTTTGATACTTTGGAGTATCAACTTTGGTTGTACTGTTCCCGAGTTATCACAGCTGAGGGGTCAGTGTGTAACCCTGTACTTGCCAATGGAGTGACCAAGTCATTCCACCATAAAAACAACAGTTTTGTATTTTTACTGCCAGAACCTGTAAAATACATACTAAGCCTATAAAATATGTTGCGCTCTGTTTTAGGGCTCGTAGGCCTGCCATAGGGATGACTTACACGCATTGCAGAGGGAGGTTTAGCTTTGCAATTGCTCTAAATGGTGAAGTTGGGCTAGCAGTTTAAACCTGCTCTTCCAGTCTGCAATGGAGGACTGGAGAGACTCATTTTACTTGTGTTACACCCAGGGTGGCACAACCAGTGCTGCAATCCCTGGGGTTACTCTCTAACTTACATGCCCTGGGTACCATATACTAAGGACTTACACCAATTCGGTATAACCAATTCAACTTACACATTTTGTGGTCAGGGCATTGGCACTGAGATCTGGCTGGCAGGCCTCAGTGAACTCTCAGTTGAAAAACCAACAGTATCAGTCCAAAAACATGGGGGGGGGCATACCTAAAAGAGGCATTCCCTAACACTGGGGAATATCTTCAAATGGATACCATGCAACACAAGAAAACCCACCAGTTACACCCTAGTCACCAGCAAGTTGGACTATAGGAACATCCTCTATAGCGGAATTAACAAGCAACTCAACAGAAGCCTACGAACCATCCAGAAGGTGGCAGCCAGGCTCATCCTTAATCTCCCACACAGAACTCACATCACACCACACTCGGTGAGCTCCACAGGCTCTCAATAAACAAACATGCACATTTCAAACTCCTCACATACACATTTTGAAGGCACTACACAAGTTAGACCCCACTTATGTAAACAGTCTCAGATCTTTCCTATAACCACCCAGATACCGTACACTCCATGTGATTCCTGCTCGCGCACATTCCAAGCATGCACAGAACTAAATCAGGAGGAGGGGTGTTCTACTACATCACTCCTAAAGCCTGGAATGACCTCCCACTCCACATCAAAGCCTCCTCCTATAGTCTTTTATTCTGAGGACCTGGCTTTTCAATTATCCAACGTCCCCTAGGCTGGGCCAGGCGCACACACCTGCTCAGCTCCAAGATACCCTCGTAGATGATAGTGTGCACTACAAATACACATAATGTAACGTAACATAACGTAAAAAAATCTGCTTAGTTATTTATTATAGTTATGATCATTAAGATTCACATGATTTGTAGGTTACTTTTCGAAAATAAATACTCTTATAATAATAAAACAACATTCATTGTATGAGCTTACTGTTTTGGTGGTACAAACGTGGTCCTCCATTTATCAACACCTGCAGATAAGAGATTCATTGACAGGTTTGTCTGGCTCCTAATACTCCCTGTCTAACAGAGCATAGCCCTCTAGAGAGAAGGTGGGAGACACCTGTTGTGAGACGTTGGCCTGGTATATGATGTCCACTAATTAAAGTGGGCCCATAGCGCCAGTCAAAAAACCCTTATGGTGATTTAAGAGGTCAAAGATAACCTTAGAAAGATATCCAAGTGGTAGCTGTGGAGAGCAGCCTCCACGCTTAGTCTTGAAGGAATGTTAAGCAGCTTGTTTTACCAGAATGCAACATTATAGTATTGGTTAAATAAAATGAGAACCACACAGCAGTTATAAAAATATGTATTTATTGATATGTATGTATAGGCATTTATATAGCGCACTACTTACCCGGAGGGTCCCAAAGCGCTTCGACTGCTGCGAAACCCTTCCTGGCTTCCCTGAGAGATGGTCCCTTAATGGGTATCTCCAGGGTGAGACCAGGCATCCCCGGCGGTCTGGTGGGGCCGTTAGTGAAGATGAGGCAAGCTAATGCCCAGAGTTGCCGAGTGTGAACGCTGATCAGAGTGGGCACCGAGGCGAGAGAATTATCGAGTCCGCTGACCCTGGTCCAGAAACCTGCTGCGCCGGGAATCGAACCCTGGTCCCGGGCCGTAACACCATATAGTACAACACAGTGTCTCCTACACAGAGATAGTCACAGAGCACACAATACTTAAGCTCAGAAATGACAGTAAATAGCATTAATACAGAGATGGCCCCAGGAGGAACCAAACCATATACTAAATAAGTGGTATAATAACCAAGACTCAAGTCAAGACAGTGTTGAGCGAACGTAGAATTGCTGTGACCCCAAGGAACCACCTAAGGTGAGGGTATGGTGTCCCCATAGGGGACGGGTACAGTGTGGGAACACAACTGGTTGCTCTGTACAATTCTATGGGAAAGTCGCAGTTAAAGTTTTAGAATTTAGGGACCCTTCCCAGTGGACTTTAAAGAACCCCCTGTGGAAGATATGAGGTTGGAGAGCCACCCCACCCGTGGATACCAAGGTACCCAAGTTACCTATCCCAGGGAAGCCGGCTGCATAGGTCTGAAGTGGCGTCGGAAACTGCTGTCAAACCCAATAGAGGACTTTGAAGAATAGCTGCTTCTGGAAGGAAGAAAAGTGTCCATTGGAATGCATAGGTGGATTCTTGTTGAGAAGTACCTGAAAGCAGAGTGGACAGAGTCTGGGTCACTTGGGAGTGACCAGGGGCTCGGTAGACGAATGTCCACCGATGTCGGATGCTTCAGGTTGAATGATGAAGTCCTTGACTCTGCAGATTCGAGGAGCAGGAGACGTTTAAGACAGCCAGGAGTCGGATTTGAACTGTTCAATGAAGGCTGTTGAGTGCTGAAGGCTCGGTGTCGGGCAGGAGCACCAACAAGCCTTGGACACGGCGACCAACGCAGAAGGTCAAGGATGTGCACGGTTTGGACCAGCAAGGTCCAGGGGACTCACCAAACACAGGGGAGTCAGGGCAAGCCTGGGGAAACTAGGGAGCAAATACAAGCAGAGTTGACCCTCAAGAAGACCCACAGGCCAGAAGCACAGGAGTCGCGAGAGGACCTCAAGCGATTTCACCGAACAACAGCCCATGGAGCACTTAGTGCAAGGAGGTCGGAGTTCTTTATAGGAAATGGTGCCAGAGTTTGGGGCTACTCGGAGCCCAATGCCCTTGTTCGGGAAATGCCAACAAGCATATGCACTTGCAAATGTACGCAGTGCACAGGGGTTCAGGTATTGCAGCCCCCACAAGAGATTCTGACCTTAAACTTGGTGAGAGGGCAGCTTGGGCCTCGCGGGATGTAGAAACCCACCTCCTGTGTTGCTGGAGCCCTCGGAGTCCTTAGGAGCTCAGGATCAGCAGACCGGACAGCAGTGCTGCCGTGCCTGCAGATGCAGGGGAGTGACTCCTTCACTCAAAGGGAGATATCTTCGGTTGTCCTTGATGCTCCACAGGTTCTGCAAGGATCCTGTGTGGTGCATGGGCACAGACGATGTAGCAGACTGAGTGGGAGACAAAGTCCGGCCCAAAGGCAGTCCAGTAAAGTCCAGAGTGTCCAGATGGTCAAAGTTCTATGGTTTCGTGTTCAGAATCTTGGCCACATTGAATCTAAAGTCCTACAGCCAAGTAAGCCCTTAAGTACCCAAGGAAGAGGGTTGCCAAGCTTCAGGGGACCCTCCCAAGTGAAGGTCTGGACAGTGGGGAGGTTACTCCCATGTCCTTTGTCCAGTTTCGCGCCAGAGCGGGAGCCAACAGAAACTCAGGACTGGTTTGAACTGGACTATGCACAGGGACACCAAATGTGCCACTCGTGCAGACTCTTCAGTCGCTGGCAAGTGCACCCACCCAGCCCTAATACACGAAATCCTGTCTGGGAGGTGGTCACACCTCCCTGTGACAAGATGCCTATTGTTCTGCCTTCCCCTGCTCGAGCTTGGCTCAGCAGCAGGAGGGCAGAAATGTGTCTCTGGTCGGCAGCAACCATTTTGTGCTGTCCGGGACTAGAATGCTGGTACCGGGAACACCAGGGACCCCACAGCTCGCTTCTGAGGGGTGGAATCATACCTCCCACACAGGTTACCGGTGTAGGGGTATGATTCCAACATGTTTGACAAAAACACAATAAGGTTTGCTTCAGCCGTTTTAGAGTTGGTCATCACGTGGTCGCATAATGCCACTCTATATGTCGTAAATGGTTGCCTCACTGACTACCCGGGAGAATGGACTTCGTAGGCTGCAGGGTGGCCTGCTCATGCAGGGGCACCCTCTCACTTAGAACCAAGCACCCTGCCTTCAGGATTGTTAAGGCCTAGTATAGGGGTGACTTATAGTTTTTAAGTACAGTGACCCTTTGATATAGTAAACCTATATTTTATGTAAGTGGTGCATGCACCACCTTCACAGGCTGCAATGGCAGACCTGTAGTTCCATTTTGCATGGCCTCTCATTGGTGTTATAATATTTTGCTTCAGCCCATGGGAGGCCTCTGGGGTATGCGCAGGGTACATATATGATATTTCAAGTGTCACCTGATCACTTGACCCTGCCTGCACTGCTAATGCAAACACACCATTTGCTCAGTTATATGACCACAGTTTCCTTCTGTTTATAAAATGTATCACGATTTCCTCCATATGACAAATTCTTAAAGACTTAAATTCAATTGGCTTTTCAAAATTCTTTTACTAGAAGGTCAAACTTTTATCAGTGTAACTAGCAGCCCGCCCCAGCCTTGCCCGGGGCAGAAGGGGGCTGGGGGCAGCATTTCAGGCTTGCGTGCACTCCCGCCCCCCTCCCCCTCCCTCCCCGGCCCCGGCCTCCTCCCGCCCGTGTCCCGGAGAGCCTGAGCCTTAGCTTAGCCGCCAGTCCCGTTCCAGGCGCTTTTCCTCCTGTAATTCACAGTTTGCTACCTCCCGCTCCCCGCGCATAAAGCAGCACCAGTCACTCCAGGACTCACCCCCGTCCACGCTCTAAGGGATTGTCCGGTCCCGCTCCAGGCGCCCTACCCGCACAGGCCGCCATTTCGACCAGCAGCAAGCAGGGCCGCGGCAGTCCTCCCAGCAGGTCGCGATCTTTCGTCAATGGGCACGATCCGCAGAGCTGCACAGCCTCGGACACCCCGGGCAGCACGATTCGCCGCCATTTCAGGAAGTGTTGCCAGGGAGCACAAATGATGTCAGCACGCACGTGGGCACGATCCGCAGAGCTGCACAGCCTCAGACACCCCAGGCAGCACGATTCGCCGCCATTTTAGGAAATGTTGCCAGGGAGCGCAAATGATGTCATCACGCAGACGTCGCGGCCGGCGCTACTTGCAAGGGAATACTTTATTTTTATTTATAAATTTTTTAAACAACGTATATTTTTTATTTTTAATAGCCTATGTCCTTCTGCTTGCCCTGAGGTTTTCAAATATGTCTTGGGTGTTTGGATTGGTGGTGTACTTTTCGAGTTTACCTGGCTCAAAGGACACAGGGGCATATTATCAAGGGGGTTTATCTCCGCTTTTTTGGCTTTAAAAGCCAAGAAAGCGGAGATAAAATTATCTCCCTATTACCAAGCTGTCGCTAACACCAGTTAGTGACAGCTAATAGGAGATAGCGACCATCTTGGGCCCCGCTTTGCATGTCGGTGATATTTATCACTAATGACATGCAAAGTGGGCGTGCCAAGATGTTAGCGACTGGAAACAGTCCCTAACATCGCTATCTCCTATTACCAACTTTTGGAGATATTCGAGCTAAGCGCGAATATCTCCAAAAGCTAACACCTGCCCTGAGCAGTTCTTAGCCATGTTATCCAATGGGAGGTGGATAACATGGCTAAGAGCATTTGCTCGATAATGCATGAATATCGTTGACTTTTCAGCGATATTCATGCATTGCGGCCGTTTTTTATCGCATTTGCGATAAACCTTGCTAATAGCAAGGTTTATCTGCGATAAAAATCGCCGATGTGCGGCGATAATTTTTGTCTCTAAACAAGTTAGAGACAAAAATGATCGCTAGTTGTTGGTAATATGCCCCACAGTTCTCTCTTTATAATAGTAGTATAGATTAATACAATTTCTAATATAAAACACATCGACCTATACAATTCAATAATACATCAACATAAATTCCCAATAATGCTGTCGTAGATCCCAATGCATTTCAGGATGCAAGATCCCTTCTTCAGGGGAACTGTAAAAATAAAATATGGATTGTCAAATTTACTGTGCATAACAAAGTGTCCAGCAGGGTCATGTCCTGCAGGGAACAGTCCAGTCCGAACTGCCAGGCCAGGTCCTCCCTGCACTGGAATCAAGCATCCTAGGACTGGGTTCGGGCTTTCAGTCCTCTTTAGCCAGGCTAGCTGGACTCCAGTTATTCTGCGCTGACTCAGATCCAAGTTGTTGAAGGGCACATGGCAGCCACCAAGGCACGTGGCCACAAAACGTCTGCTGCGTCAGAACGTCTGGTTCCTATTTCTTGACAAACTCATGGAGAAGGTAGTGAGAGAATGCCATGTCTGTGAGAGCCCGGGGAAAGTTGGGGCCAAGGAACCTCTACAAATGTCTACACGATCGACGAAGGTCTAGAAGGAAGGCGACTTGTGCTACTTGTAACAAATACGTGTCCTTACTTTCGTAGGGTAGTAGTGACAGTCCCAAAGCGCAGCAGCCGAAGTAGTCATACCTACACTTTCGCCGTTAGCATCGCACTCCCCTGTGAAACTGGACAAAGGGCCCTCTTCTTTCAGAAAGAATTCAAGCCTGCTGCATGCCTAAACTTCAAACATCAGAAAATAACTCTGCTGCGGCCTCAGGTCAGTGGCATTGTCGACCACACGGTGGCGCTGGTTGTTTATTGTTTGAGGAGAGCACATCAGCACAGCGTTTAATGATTCAATAGACAGTAAAACATTCATAAGCCAGCCAGGACCGTCTACCTTTGGGAGCCAGAATTTGAAATAGTCGGAATTGTCACACTTGCAGGAGGAGTGTGATCTTGTTGGGACCGTAAAAGGCAGCAGCGCTGGCGGGCGGGGGCACCGGATGGTACACGCTGCAGTGGCTTGCAGAAAAGAGCCAGGTTGGAGTCCTGGCGTCGGTTCAAACATCCTGTGATTCTGGAAAGGGGCGACCATTCGGTCCCCCCGAACGTATGGCGGAGTACCACGATCCCCCCGGGAAGCCATCTTGGGCGGGAGGCGAGTCTCGGCTGGTATGCCCGAAGCGGCGTAGCCGGGGCGCGCCTTTTCCCGCCCTGGAGTGGGCTGGCCTAGACACTGACGCGGCCGGCCACGCCCTTGGGGCAGGCAGAGGCGGGTTTACGCCCGCCCTGAAGACGGATAAAAGGAGCAACAAGCCAAGAAAGCATCCTCTTGTTCCTGTGCTCTGAAGCTGCACCTCCTCGCTGCACGTGAGCTCGAGACGGAACGAAGAGCCAATTTTGAGCGTTGTAATCTTTCTTTTGTTTTACAGATACTCTGTTGGAGAATGCCCAAGAAAGCGGGAAAGCGAATGACTACCGACCAGATGCTGCGTGTTCTTATGAAAGAGGTGACCGACCTAAAGAGGCGAATGGCGGATAAAGACGAGGAAGGGGGACCGAAACGTCCTTTGGCAGGAGCAGCTCCGGGAGGAAAGGGCAAGAGGCCCAGAAGGGGAGCAGCTGGGGGAGACATCCCGGTTCCCTGTACCCCACTCGAAGAACCAACTCCCGTGCCGGAAGAGGGGAATCCGATTCCCGTGGTGGTCACCCCCATGTCCGGGGAGGATATGCCGCCCGAGCTGGCAGCACAATTAGCAGCGTGGTTGGGTAAAGGTAGCAAGGGCGCCACGGCTGCCGACGCGCAGGTGTTGATGAAGCAACTGCGTGAAACAAGGGAAGCGGCGAAGGCACTAGAGAAGCCACCTGGGACAGGTCCAGTCGCAGATACAGCTTCCGGTTCAGGTAAGCGGCCATTGCCGATTGCGAGGGATGAGTCTGCACCCTCACGAAGGGAAAAGTTGGGTCAACATGTCCCTCTGGCTATTAAAGAGAAGATATGGGCAGAGGAGTATATAAACATCTTCTCGTTGCTTACCGATCATTATGAGATGGAGCATGTTAAGAGCCAGAAGGAGCTCATGCATCCGAGTGTTTGGCGCGCAAAGATGGCCGCCTTTAAGGTAAATGAAAACATTGGCACTTGGGGCAGAGCGTGGGGGATTTTTACATCCATCATGGGTGAACGTAGGCCCGAATTGCTGTCCGAATTGCCGATTTATCAGTCACGAATCATGGGGTATTCTGTATCACACGAGGGCAATCAATGGTTCTGTTACGATAATATTTTCAGAAAAGCAAAAGAACATGATAAAAACTTAACTTGGGATTGTTATGATTCTGTGTCTTGGTCCAAAATGGAAGATACTGGTATGTTGAAGTTGCCATTGGTAGGGAGTAGCGTGGGTGAATCCTCCCGCCAATATGCTGGGACGCCCTTTCGATCAGGTACGAGTAACGACAACCACTCGAGGCCGATCGGCAACGCAGGTAAAAGGGGGATTTGCTGGAACTTTGACAGGGGTAAATGTACGAGGCCCCAGGAGTCATGCAAATTTAGGCACGAATGTGGTGGGTGTGGACAATCATCCCATCCTGAGTCCATGTGCAGAGCCAAAACGGGTGATAACGGGGGTAGAGGAGGCGCCAAACAGGTCTGATATAGTCCGAGGGGCGCCTTTACCTACCCTGATTGATACCATGGCAATGATTCCCTGGCTCAGCGAATACCCGGATCACGCTTCCGCTGGGGTGTTGCGGAACGGGTTTTCATATGGTTTCCGCATCCCAGTGGGGGAGTTTCAGGGTATAGCGAAATGTAAAAACCAAATATCGGTCTTGCAACATACGACCGTGGTACAGGAAAAGATCGGGAAAGAGGTTACTCGAGGTCGAGTCGCCGGTCCATTTAATGTGCCACCAGTTGCTAACTTTGTTTGTTCCCCTCTAGGGGTGGTCCCCAAGAAGGACCCGGGTGAGTTTCGGCTGATACATAATTTATCAGCCCCACGTGGTCTTTCCGTAAACGATGCGATAGACCCGGAAGTGTGTTCGGTGCGGTACGCATCCTTCGATGAGGCCGTAGCAATCTGATATCGAGTCAGCGTTCCGGTTGCTCCCGGTACATCCAGACGATCAGCGTCTCCTTGGTTTCATGTTTCAGGGTCACTATTACATGGATAGGTGTATGCCAATGGGGTGCTCTATATCTTGCGCCTATTTTGAAAAGTTCAGTTGTTTCCTGCAATGGGTCTTCACAAAGAAGACGGGGTTTCAACATGTTATGCATTATCTCGATGACTTTTTGTTTCTGGGGGCAGCCGGGGATCCGGAATGTGGACAGGCTTTGACTGAATTTTGTGTCTTGATGAATCAGTTTGGCATGCCATTGGCACCAGGTAAGACTGTGGGTCCCTCGACTTGCCTCGAGTTTCTGGGGATCGAGCTCGACTCTGAAGAAGGTTGTTTTCGTTTACCAGGAGACAAAGTGTTAAGATTCAGGGCATGCCTGCAAACGTGTATAAGTGAGTCTAAGGTTAAGCTACATCAATTACAACAATTGGTGGGACAGTTGAATTTTGCCCTAAGAGTAATACCGATGGCCCGCCCCTTTTCCCGCTCGATCGCTCAAGCCATGGTCGGCCTGAAGGAGGGTCATCATCGCACAAGGCTCTCGGCAGAGGTTCGCCAGGACATGCGCATTTGGTTGGCATTTCTGGCGGATTTCAATGGTCGAATTGTCTGGAACAAACCGGCGGTGTCCTCTGAGGAGCTGGGGCTGTGGACAGATTCGGCAGGGAGCATTGGTTTTGGTGCCATTTTCGGCACTCAGTGGTCGGCACAAAAATGGCCGTCATGGTGGCATGATAGTGGATTGACAAGTAACATTGCTTTTCTGGAACTTTTCCCCATTCTGGTGGCCCTGAGAACTTGGCCCGAGGGGTTCAGAGATCACTCTGTGGTATTCTGGTCTGATAACATGACCGTGGTTGAGTGTATCAATAGCCAGGCAGCACGATGCAAATGGATTCTGCGATTGCTCAAGGAAATTGTATTACTATGTATGCAATTGAATGTACTATTTAAGGCAAGACATGTGCCGGGAGTGATGAACCAGGCGGCTGATGCGCTTTCTCGTTTTCGTATGCAGGCCTTCTGGGGTTTTCTGCCCACAGCGGACCCGGTGGCGGCACCCTTTCCCGAAGCTCTCTGGTCTCTCGGTGCCTCGAACTTCGTAACCTCGTGGGAGAGAGTTTAGCACCCAGGACGAGGAAGGCATATGAAGGGGCGTTCCGTTCCTATTGGGCCTTTTTGGGGGCTGCTAGAGGGGAGCTTTGGGGCCAGGAGGAGTTGGTAGTGAAATTCCTGCTGTCTTTCCATCAGGCAGGCAAATCAGTGGCTACGGCCCAGAGGCATCGGGCCGCCATTTCCTTTGTGGCTAGGGCTCATGGGATCCAGGACCCGACAGCGTCTTTCGTTGTGCAAAAAGCGCTACGTGGGTGGCAACGCCTAGAGGGTCGCAGAGTAGATGAAAGGCGCCCGATAGGTTTGGATAGGTTGGCCCTGTTATTATCCATACTCCCTGCAACGTGTTCATCCCAGTATGAAACAGTGTTATTCCGAGCCGCTTTTACGCTGGCATTCCATGGGGCTATGCGGGTAAGTGAACTAGTGGCAAGGAACAAGCAGGATGTGATGGGGGGACTGTGCCGAGAGCACGTTCAGGTCAGAGGGGGGACAATGACTGTCTCGTTTGTCAGGTCCAAGACCGATCAGGGTGCGATGGGTGATTGCATAATCATACAAAGGATTCCCGGGTCCTCCATGTGCCCGGTGAGTTGTGTAGAGGAATATTTAGCACAAAGGGTGGCATCATGGGGGGGGACCTTGTTGAGACACGCTGACGCCACCCCACTGACGAGGTTTCAGTTTCAGCGGGTGCTTGCGATGTCGATTGCCGCTGCGGGCTTGAACCCGGGCGAGTTTGGGACCCATTCCTTTCGGATAGGGGCTGCTACAGAGGCTACAGCCAGGGGTCTGAATGTCGAACAAGTTAAACGTGTGGGGCGTTGGTCCTCCAATTGTTATAAAAGGTATGTGCGGTTGCACATGTTATGAAGCTGTAATGATGTACTCACGCTTCTTGTTTTTGTTTGGTTTCAGTTGCGCAAGCCTACGAGGCGGGGCGGACTATGCAGTCGACCCAACACCGGGCCAGCGGTCAGACATCACCGGCTGTGAAAAAGGAGGTGTGGGTCGTGGGCCACTCATACGTGAGGCGTGCCGCGGACGTATTCAAAGCAGGTGACATGATTCACGTGGCTGGGGAATACGGGTACAGTGTGTCCTTCTACGGAAGGGGCGGACTCTGTATTGACCAGTTTCAATCATTTTTCAAGGGTTTGCTAGGGCGGACGAGGTCACCGCCGTCTATAGTCATAGTACATCTCGGGGGCAATGATTTGGTCACCACTGGTAGACGACTTCTTCTTGAGGCGATGCTTTCCACTGTAAGTTGGTTAGCGAGGAGAGTTCCAGGGTGCACAATTGCATGGTCCCATATGATCCCACGAAAAGTATGGCGGGGGGCTATTTCTGTTTCTGCTCTGAATCATTCAGTAAGGAAAATTAATAACAAAGTGAGTAGATTGTTCCGTTCCAATACACTGCATTCTATTTCGCATGGTTGTATTACTGGTGACAGTATGTATTTGGGGGATGGTGTTCATTTGTCCCGGGTGGGGAACGAGTTACTCATAGGAGACTTGATAGCTTGGCTAAAGACTTTAAGACATGACCTTTAGGTAGGAGTGTTGTGGGGGGTCCGGATAGCCGGTCAACTATCCGGCCTGTGGCGGTAAGGTCATGATCGGTGAGCACTAATTGGAAGATCCCTATGAGTGGGCGTCACCCATTACGGATGGGAGCGCTCGAGGGAGGTGGCCATTGGCCCCTCAACGGGGAGGCGGTCCCTTCTAAGGATGGGCCGCCGAAAGGAAAGGAAAGGCGGTCAAGGCCCCTTCCTGGGTACGAGGGGCTACAGCCCCCTCCTGGGGAATTTCCCGGGGCCAGGACATCTGCGACGGCAGATGTGGTAAGTTGTGTGGGGTTTGGGGGGGGGTCTACGCTACCTTCTAGATACCTCACACGAGTCCTCGGACGACCTTTAAGTGGCGTCGAGTTTATTGGGGCCCCCGTCAAGTCAAGGGAAATTGGTAGTTGCACTTGAGGTACACCTCTGTGCGGTCGCCCCTCACAAGTGAGGGGGATATTTCTGGTTTAGGGATCTTGACACCGGTTACGACCTTGCCGTTGGCCCTTAAACGTTAGGATGTACAATTTCAAAATTTCAAGTTAATGTTTTGTAGGATGTTAGTTCGGCTAGGAGAACCTTTGTATTAGAGAATATGTTAAGGTTAGCCAAACATCGCAATGTGGTAATGAAATTGTACATAATATGAAACTGTTATTTTAATGTTTTAATTTTGTTTCATATTTTAATAAATACGGCCGGGAGGGTCACTCCCTCCCGTCTTCCAAAAGTTCAGAACTGTTTCCGGTTTCCCATCCTTGGGGATTGTGTTGAGAGGGGGTGGCGGGTATCTCAGCCATATGGGCAAATCCTTTGATCTCCCTGTGTTTAAAAAATGAATATATCCGTCTGTAACACAACTAGTGATCACATAACGCGGTCCTGCCTTCGGGTCAAGTTCACACTATTTAACACTGCAAAAAAACATAACATAATAATAATTAAGAATCCACCAACGACCCTCGCAACATGGAAATCATTCTCTGGGAAACTGCGGGGTTCCTTACAGTGACGCACATGATAAACTCTTAAATGTTGGAGGGGCTGGGTTTCTAAACGGTGCACATTAGAGCGTTGTGCTGTAACGGAACATGTGACCCTTAAAAAATGGGAAGTAGACAAAAGTGATACAATCAAGGACCTGCAGCTTGCAAGCACACTGGTATCGATTCATTACTGGCACTAACTCATCTGTTTTAAATTCCTTAACGGGTTTTAATGTACCCCCCAATGCCTGGAGTGTCGTCCCTACAATAATGACAGACACATGGAGATCTCTATCCCGTCCTTCTCCTAACTGCCCCTTCCTGCTCCTGCTCCTCCTCTTCCTGCAACTCCCCGACTCCACTCCCCAAACACTAGACTGCATCCTGCATTATAACATTTCCCCCTTTCTTAACAACAAAGAAAAGTTTAGTTCTGGCAAGATGGCGCCTGCACGGTCAGACGAGTCGGACGCGTGAGCTGACTTCTCTCCCTGACCCACAGGTTTATGGCGTGGAGTAAACATCGGTGATACTGGAAAGACCCTGAAATATTCGGCGCAAAGATATAAATTCAGAAAACGGAAAGAAACGGCAAAGAAACGCGAACAACCCTTCTTACCCTCTCAGAAGGTTGGGGAGAATATTGCAAGCGCGACGAGGTAGAGAACACTGACGCTGCTGCGGAAAGAAGTTACAGCGCTGACGAGACTCCACCGAGCCTGGTGGGCGGTAACTCACACAGGTGTTGCAGCTTGGCTTCGTTGTGAACGCTGGGAACGCCGCTTCACTGGAGTTCGAGAGGAGAGAGGAGCGGCAAAAGCTTCTGACGTTATGGCCCCGAAAGGTACACGCAAAAGACGAGATCAGGAGGTGAATACTACCGCGACTGCATGCGGAGGTGAGAAAGACCTGAGTGGGGCTGCTGCGAAGAAAACTGGGGCAGGGGTAGTTTCTGAAACTCTTGCTGCAGTTAAACATACGATCTCCACCCTGTTTTTGGCAGCAGAGGGAAAAAAACGAAAGGAAGCAGCGCGTAATTCACAGTCAGCTTCGCAATCAAAAAACTGTACAAGAGAATCCACAACGTTGGTACTAAAAGAGGTGATGTTGAATGATAAATCACTAGAGCAAGTATCAACCGCAAAATGCCATTACACCACTTGGTGCTTCATCTGTAAATGAAAACATTGGTATTACTATAATAGATGGTGAGCCTAGCTCCGGATTAATGGAGAGAAGTGCTATAGATCCTCTTGATGGCTCAATTATGGTAGAGAAAGGTTTGGCTGCAAAGGTGCATACAATTGCAACTAATGATGCAGAATCAGTGGACTTCTACTCAGTTTCAGAAAACTCAGCCTCTTCATGTGAAGATTTGGCTGTACAGTATTCTAAGCAAATGCATATGGAGGAAGTTGAGAGTGAGGTAGAGGATGATGAAGCCGACGAATACACAGAAGAAAGCCCTATCACTGTGAGGGGTGAAGGGGATGCGTCTATGACAGAGGGGGCTGTCGGGGGTATCAAGAAGGTCTGACGGACAATATAACTTTAGCCACGATATATCAGACAATTTTGAGCCACATGGACAAAACTGAGCAAGAAAGCCATAAAATTCAAAACTCTTGCCGGAAGCTCCAAAGTTCTATCCGGAGACTAGCAAAGTCACAGTCAGACTTCGGGGAAAGGTTTACTGAGGTTGAAACCAGAATATCTAATATTGAGGATGAATTGGCAAAACAGAAAGTTGCCACTGAAACGTTAAGTGCTAATAAAAAGGAATTACTATGGGAAATGGCCGACTTTGAAAACCGCGCACGGCGCAATAATTTAAGACTCATGCAAATCCCTGAAGGTAAAGAAGGGCAGGATCCACGCAAGTTTATTGTGGAATTGTTCCAGAAGGCATTCTCGGATCTGAAAAAATGGGACTGGGAGCGAGAGATTGAGCGTGCCCATAGATATCCCTTCAATATCCAACTTCGACCTGGGCAGAATGTCATTAAACCTAGACCTTTTCTTGTGGCTTTCAACAGCTTCCGTGCCAGAGAAGATATATATATGCACACTCGACCAAATAGTGAAGGCATGAGTGAAGGGTTTACTTTTTTTGTAACACCAGACTATAGTAAATACACAATAGATACTCGTTGGCAGCTACGACAGTTGGTGAATCAATTTCAAACAAAGGGTGCACAAGCCTATATTATGAACCCGGCTAAACTTAAAGTGATTTATAAGGAGAATACTCGTTTCTTCACTAATGTTGCAGCCGCAAAGGAATATTTACATGTTATAAAGGACACTTAGACTCTATCCATGAATTACTTTTAGGTACCAGTTAGTGATTCAGCTAACGGGCATGCATTTTGTATGACGTACAATATATAATGGTTGCTACAACTTTTTCTCTGTTTTCTTTAAAGGAATGGTCATGTATTTAGGAGATGTATTGTTTATCTCTAGTTCTTTGATAGTAAGAATAGGAAGGTTTGGATATGACGATGTCAGCAGTTTGTATATAAGTTAAAAAATGAACAGAAAGAAGCCTGTGGGGTGACGACAGGGGGGGAGCGCTGCTCATTACCATCACCAGGACCAGGAGTCAGAAAGCCTCGGTAATGGAGGGGGGGAAGGGGGAGGGGGACCGGGGGGTTAGGGGGTTGCTGGTGGAGGGGGGCCCTGGGGTTAAAGGGAAACAAATCCACGTTGGGGTCAAATAACACTATAGAATTGACAAAAAGACAAAGATCTAGTAATAGAGTACTAGCCGAGGGTAGGATGGGATTTACCAAAGCAATAATAAATTATATAAGTGTAGAAGGTAAAGAGGGCGGGAAACTACTGTCATGGTTAGGAATATCAAAATTTGTTCGTTCAATGTTTCGGGTCTCAACGATATAAATAAAAGGAAAAGGATTGCATCTGAAATTCGTTTTTTGAAGCCGGACATTTTGTGTTTGCAAGAGACCCATCTACCCTGGGAGAAAAGGGGCTTAGCTGCTGAGTTAGGGTACACAGTGTTGGCAGCATCTCAGCAAACAAGCTTGATAAGAGGGGTAATGATTCTGATTAGACCGCGTTCAGGTCCGCTTGTGCGCAGTCTAACGGATAAGTGGGGTAGATGGGTGATAGTGACATTAAATATAGGAGGTACACACATAACGATATGTTCTATTTACGGATCTAATTGGATGAGGGGAAAGTGTTTGAATATCTAAACTCTGAGTTGGCAAACTGGAGTTCTCCCTTGGTTGTGTGTGGTGACCTAAATATTAATTTGGCAGCGGAGGAGTTAGATGCTGGTGTAGAGAATTATAAGGGGCGAAATCCTCGTGTGTTTAAAGCAGTATACACCCTAGTTAAGGATCATACGCTGGTTGATATTTGGAGTAAAAATTATCCAACATTACCAGGGTATACTTATTACTCCTCACCACATAGGAAATTTGCCCACCTGGATTATTCTTTTACTTCTACTAGCATCCAATATTAAGATTCAGCTATACCCCAGGGTAACATCGGACCACTCCCCACTGATAATTGAGATTGCCCATGTTGGAGAAATGAAACAAAGTAGGAGCTTTTCGTTCGACAGGAAACTTTGCCTGAATGAACAATACAGAGAATATATGGGTAAATGGATTGCAGAATTTATACAGAACAACATGAGCTCCGCTAATATTGAGATAATATGGGATACTTGGAAAGCCTGTTTTAGAGGGGAAGCGGTGAGTTATGGACTCTATCATCAAAATCAGCAACGGGGGAAAATGCGGAACTTGTATGATCAGTTGTGTAAGGCGGAAGAATATCTGATTAAAGAAATAGAGAAGAGGGATAATATGACTAAAATTCAGGAGTATGAGGGGTTAATTGCTAAATGTCGTGCTAATGTCACAGGAGTTTGGTGTGAGGAGATAGCTCGGAAATACCTAACATATAGAAGGTATATCCATGAGTATGGAGAGGCTATAGGAAGGGCATTGGCCCTAAAATTAAAAATGAAGGAATCTGCTCGCCAAATTGCGAAAATGCAAGATAAAAATGGGGTTATGTATGAAGATCCAGAGAAAATATTGGAAATATATCAGTTTTACACTGAATTATATACCCGTCAATCTAATCTATCTCCCGACGTTTTTTTGCGTGAGGTTATTTTTAGTAAATTAACAGATCTTGAGAAAGAGGCATTAGATCAGCCTTTTTCAATGGAAGAATTGGAAAGAGCAGTTAAAAATATTCCGAATGGGAAGGCAGCTGGCCCTGATTTTATTCCAGGGGAGGTGTATAAATGTTTTTTTGAACCTTTAAAATTTTTTATGTTGGAGACTTTTAGAATGGCACAATTGTGGAGAGCTCCACAGTCATGGGATGATGCTTCAATTGTTGTCTTCGCTAAAAAAGGGAAACCCCTCATATGGACCCATATCTTTGCTAAATTGCGATAGCAAGATTTATTCAAAGATGCTTGCAAACCGCATGTCTAAGGTTATAACACCTTTAGTATCATTGAGTCAGCATGGGTTTATTCCAAACAGAGGAACTATAGCACATATTAATAAAGTGATCACCTTGATAGACATAGCAGAAACCGAGAGAAGAGACTTGGCGCTGATTTTACTCGACACTGAGAAAGCGTTCGATCGCGTAGAGTGGGCATATCTGTGGGTAGTCATGAATAGAATGGGATTTGGTAAAAACTTCTTGAGAGCTATTAAAGTATTGAATCGCTCACCTAACGCGAGAGTTGTAGTCATGGGCCGAAATTCGGAAAGGATAATTATTACAAGAGGTACACGCCAGGGGTGTCCCTGCTCTCCACTTCTCTTCGCGTTGTTTATTAACCCATTTTTAACAAAATTATTAGAGTCACCACATATTAAACCATTCATTGTTTCAAGCATACCTCACTCAGTATTTGCATATGCGGACGATATAGCCATCATTACCACCGATCCTGGGCAGGCAATGACAGAGATTGGCCACAGATTTTGGAAGTAGCTCTGGCCATAAGTTAAACACCGCAAAAACGCAGGTGCTTTGTACAGATACCGTTCAATTTAACGATTACAGGGTTACCCCTGAAGTGACATATTTAGGAATTACAATCAAATCTCATACACAAGAGATAGTGGACGTTAATTGGGGTAAGATAATGCAACAAATCAAGCAATCCTTAGATAGATGGGGGAAACTCCAGTTGTCTATAATTGGGAGAGGTAACATCATCAAGATGAATGTATTAGCCAAGATATTATATGTATATCGCAGTATTCCCTTAAATCACATTTATAATCTGCAAACCTTATGTCTAAAAATTTTTTGGGCACCCGGAAAAACTAGGCGAGCAATGAAATGGCTGACTTTGCCAATAGAGAGAGGTGGGCGTGGGATTCCGGATTTTGTGTTTTATTATTATATTTGCTTTTTACAAAGAATGAGAATTCTGCTGACTGGAGAACAAATTGAGGACCCGGCAGAGTCCCCGTCGATATTCTATCTATTATTAGGGGAACATGCAAAGGGATGTTTGTTAAAAGAGTTGGAGGGTAATTACTATAAACATACCCGTTTTAAGGTGGTCGAGTCTGCATATAAAGTTTGGAGAAAGGTCGCGAGGATTATGAAGCTAGAGAGAATTTCGTATCATACTCCCCTTTCTGCGGGGAAAATACTTCCATCAATATTTTGGGACAATATAGCAAAGAAATGGAGCAAGAAAGGGGTGGTTAGAATCGGAGATTTATATGAGGCGGACGGAATATTTAATTATTTTTCTAATATGGGTAGTAAATATCAGCTACCTCATTTTTCTTTTTTTAAATATCTCCAAGTCAGAGATTTTTGTTTAAAGAAACTAACCAGACCCAGTCCTAATATATTAATAGAGGCAATTCAATAAAAAAAAAGGATAGGCATGATATATCGGTTGCTGATGGAATATAAGCCTGATGACTTGAACAAATATAATGTATACTGGCAGAATCAGTTGGAGGAACCCGATCTAAATATTGTAGATTCTATTTTGATGGGTAAGGACAGTTGTTTGTCAGCCAATTTGAAAGCTCAGGTATATAAGGCAATATTTAGATTATATTATACTCCCAAACGAATGGCAACGTGGGGGCCTATGTATGATGGAAAATGCTTTCGGTGTGGAGAGGAAAATGCAGATATTGTTCATGACTTTTACAACTGTCCTAAATTATCGTCTTTCGTCTCCAGTATAGAAAGGTTTATATCCCTAGTCATTCATTATCCGATTAAAATATCCCCTGCACTTATGTTAATAGGGGGAGGGCAATGTGTTAATGAAAATGAGAACTTGTGTAAATTTAAGAACTTTTTATTTGTGGCAATGACTATAGACTATGTATAGCTACGGAATGGCTACAACCTGAAGCACCGATGTTTGAATTTTGGAGAAGGAAATTGTTTAATGCATATGAATTAGAATAGAATCTGTATGCTCTAAAGGGTGTAAGGAAGAGACGAGTAGGTATATTGATTTGGGGGGCACTTAAAGAGTATTTAGAGGAATAATTTTATGGATTTATGTATTTTGTATTTGAATTTGGTAACCCTGTCCAACCCGTCCGTTTCAAACAATTTTGTACAAGAAGATTGTGATTGTCTATATTTTAGTGTTGTGAATGTATTATTTTTTCAAATGACCCAACGATGGTAATAAATAAATAAATAAATAAATAAATAAATAAATAAATAAATAAAAGGAAAGTAAAGTTCTGACTTGATTATTGTTCTTCAATCAGCCATACAGGTCGGCAGATGGTCCGCTTGGGCCTCTTCATTCCCGGATTCAGCTTCAGTCTGATTTTCAGGCATCTGTGCGGCAGAGTCCGTTTCGGACCTCTCTTTGATCGGTCTTTCAGTCACTTTGCTGAGGGCATCTTTCACTGCCGAGTGCACCGTTGAAAGTGTGAGACGTTTCGTGTGATTCTCTTGTTCTCTGATTCCGCTGTTATCATGGTTCCTTTTTGTTGTGTAACTACTAAAGGTTCAGTTCTGAACTTGCAGTCTGTTTTCTTTTGTTGTTCCTGCTTGACGCCCACCCAGTCCCCTTCTCTAATGGACGGGGATCTAGCTCTCCGCCGAGCGTCGACATAGTACTTCATCTGGTTTTTGCTCTCACGATCAGCAACGACCAGCTCTTCATGTGCACTCTTGGAGGACACTGGGAGTAAAGCACCTTCCCAGGTAGGTATCTGTGTCCTAATTGGTCGTCCCAACATGAGTGTGGCAGGACATTTCCCTGTAGTAGCATGTGGAGTTGTGTGGTATGCTCGCAGAACTTCATTTAGCGCCGCTTGAAGGTCTTTCTTGTCAAGGGTAGCCTGCTGGAATGTCTTTTTTAGCGTGGCCATGAACCTCTCCACCATTCCATTGGCTTGGGGCCATAAGGGAGTGATTTTGCGATGCCTAAAGTTGAGATGTTTTGCAAACTCACTAAATTCGTGGCCATTGAATGGCGGGCCATTGTTTGTCTTAATTTCTTTCGGAACACTCCAGGCAGCGAAGACTTCGTCAAGAACGGCAATAGTGCTGGTGGCGTTGGTGGACGGCACGAACTGGGCTATGAGAAATCTGGAGTATTCGTCCATGAGAACTAAGACGTATTTTCCAGACTGAAGGGGTCCATAGAAGTCTAGAGTGAGCTCTTGCCATACACTGCTGGGTAGTGTTGACATCTGGAGAGGAGCTGGAGGATCTCCTTGACTCACAAGTTGGCACTGAGGACAATCCTTTAAAGTGAGCTCAACCATCTGGTCCAAGAAAGGGAACCATTCTCTCTCTCTGAGCGCTCGTTTAGTGACCACCACTCCTCGGTGGCCCTCATGTGCAAGATTAATTACACCCTGATGGAGTTGCATAGGAATGACTATGCAGTGATCCCTCAGTATGAGTCCCTCTTCAGTGGCCGACAATTCTTCACTCACGTGTTTGAAGGCCTGCATCTCTTGTCGGAAGTTCGCGCCTTCATCTTCATCCTCATTGGAATGACGCCAACTGTTGGTCTGTAGTCGGCGCTTCACCTTCTGCAAGATGGCGTCTTGGGCTGTGGCCTCACATATAGCTTCCAGGGGAACCGCCGGTGGTCTGGCTTGGTCCACTACAAAGTGAATGTACTCTTCGGCCAGGGATGGTTTCGATACATGCGAAACCTGAGGGTGTCTTGACATGTAATCAACCGGATTGGCTGACTTTCCAGGCTTGTGGACTATGGTGTAATGTACTCTTGCAAGCGTAATCCCCAGCGCTCAATTCGAAGTGGTATTTTGGCCCTGGGGTTTCCAAATATGGTAACCAGTGCTTGATGATCAGTTACAAGCGTGAAATGCTTGCCGTATATAAAAATGTGAAAGTGTTCACAGGCCCACACCACGGCAAGACTTTCCTTTTCTGGTTGTGAATAAGCCTTTTCAGTGTCCGTTAAACTTCTGCTGGCATATGCCACGATCTGTCTCTGATCCGTGTCATGGTCAAATTGCGCTAAGATCGCACCCAACCCGACTGGGTTGGCATCAACAGTGATCTCCGTCTTTCTTTTGGGGCTGAAGTAAGCCAGGTTGTCAGCTGACTCGACAGCCTTTTTGATTTCTTGGAACGCGTGCTCACATTTTGGAGTCCAGATGAATGGCTGCCCTTGTTTGGTAAGAGTACGTAGCGGATGACTGATGGTAGCATAGTCTTTAATATACCTGGCACAGTAACTCGCCATTCCCAGGAAAGATCTAATGCCACTCACATCTTGTGGGCTTTTGGTGTTGTTTAGAGCTATCACCGTCTCGGGATCAGGTTTCATCCCAGCTCCTGAAAATACATGTCCAAAGAATTTTAGGGTGGACCTGTGGAATTCGCACTTCTCCTTGTTGAGTGTGAGGTTGGCTTCAAGGAGGGTGTGGCACACCCGGTCCAGTGCCTTGTCGTGTTCCTGAACAGTTGCACCGTATACTAGGATGTCGTCACTGTAATTCAGCGCATTTAGTATGTGATGTATGGTCTGGCGGATGGCTTCTTGGAAAATCTCAGCAGCAGACGAGACTCCAAAACTGAGTCGCTTGTATCGGAATAGTCCAAGATGAGTGGCGAAGGTGGTTATATAGTGTGATTTCTCATTCAATTCTAACTGGTGGTACCCTTTGTTCAGGTCTAACTTGGAGAAAACTCGCGCACCATTAAGGGATGAAATCATATCACTCAAGTGAGGTCCTGGATGACGTTCTCGCTCAATAGCTGTGTTTGGGACCCTCATATCCACGCACAGGTGCACCTTTCCTGGAGTGCCTTTCTTCAGCACGATCACCACTGGTGAAACCCACGGGGTTGGCCTTCTGTCCGTTCGATGATGTCTGTTCGCAGTAACTCTTGAATTTCATCTTCCACTGCTTGTTGAAGATAGAAGGGAACGCGCCTGTGGTGTTGCGCTATGGGTCGTACCTGTTCGTTAATATGTAAACGAATTTGACACTTGGCCATTTTCCCCGAGTCCAGAAAATAACTTAGGGAATTTGTGAATGATGTCAGGGTCATTACTCACTCGATACAGGATTTCAACAAGCCGGACACGTTCGGCTGTGGGTAAACTGAGGAGACAGTCAGCTTCCGGCCCATCGATGACATGGATGTGGGCTGGCACAGACATGGTTTTGTGTGTGAGAGTGGTTGCAAATTTTCCAAGACATGGGAGGGTTTTTTTTGACATTCACGTATACACTTGGACGTATGCCGGGCTGAGGGCAGGCGGCGCTGCATTTTCTGGTATTCAGTGACTAAGATGTAATTTAGTGATGCCCCACTGTCTAGCACAAATTTGGTTAAATGGTCTCCTACACGAATGTCTAATCTGAGGTAATTTTTTCAACTGGTCCGGATGAGCGACCATGCTGATGTATTCATCGCTGTACAGCGATACTGGAGATGTTGACCTTGACTCTCGGGATAGCGATCTTCTCATTCATTGCGACTTGCGAGACTCTCTGCTTAAGTGGGAGGAAACAAAGGATGACCCTTGACGATCCTGAACCGCTCTTCCGTGATGTCGCGTAGTGACGGGGCGAGAAGATCTTGTTGTCTCCTTTGGTCTTTTCTTACGATGTTCCCCGCAGACGTTCTCGAAATGGTTCTATCTTCCGCACTTTCGACACTGCTGTCCAAGCGCCGGACAGGCATCCGTGTGTGGAAAATCATCGGCCTGACTCATGGCGCTTGTGTCCGGTATAGTGTTGATGGGAAGTGGGTCTGACTGTCTGCTGTCTCTCTCGAGAATGTCTGCGAGTGGTACTGGCTTGTATCCGGTATGATTGTTCTCGTTTCTCAGCACGTCCGCCTCCATTTTCTTGGCATGTGCCTCTGCTTGGTCATGGACTCGGGTCATTTCTTCGATTTCATCTAAGGTATGACTTTTCAGTAGGAGGCGCCTTCTGAGGGTCTCTGACTGGCATCCTTCGATTATTCGTAATCTGATAGCATCTTCTGTGGAGAAGTTATCAAAATCACAATACCTGGAGAGGCGTCGAAGTTTTGTTATGAACGTACTCATTAGTTCGTCTTTTTCTTGACAGGCTAGGTTAAAAATATATCTTTCATAATCTAGGTTTTTCTTGTGTAAGAACTGTATACGATCCGGTCTCGTCAGTCGGCAGTTCCTTGATTAGTTTGTAGACCTCTTTTCCAACCAGGTTGCGCAGGGCAACTAGTTTTTCATCATCATCGGTGACCTTTGACCCTAGCATAAAGTCCTCAAAATCCTCAAAACATTCCTCCCACCTGAGGCCCATTCCTCCTCCTGCGATGAGGGCAAGTGGTTCTGGGGTACGCAAGTATGTGACACCTGTCCTGGCTGTTTGAGTTGGTGCAGGTGCAATTGCAGCTGGGCCTGTAGCATTCCTGTGCAGTGATGTCGACATTTTGACTTCTTTCTTTGTTTCACTGTCTTTGCTCGCGCTTGGTTCTCTCTCTTTTCCCACCGGCGAACGCTAATTTACACTTGCTTGTGCTTGTTTGTCTTATTTGTTGTTGCCTTTGCTTGTGCTTGTTTGTCTTATTTGTTGTTGCCTTTGCTTGTTTGTTTCACTTGCTGTTGCCTTTGCTTGTGCTTGTTTGTTCTACTTGTGGTTGCCTTTGCTGGTGCTTGTTATACCAAATTTTCACTGGCCGGACCTTAAAATGGCCGCTCTGTGTTCTTGATAGGGATTGGGAGCCAACTTCAAGATGGCCGCCGCTGTGGAAATCTCGTTTCCTACGAGATTTTGCCTCATTCAGTCTCCTCGGCCCCGGCTTCTATCGATCAGCACTCACTGAAGCAGCCGGTGTTCTTCCAGGCAGAAGGTGAGATCGGGGTGGGCTCCCAGCAGCGGGCCCGCACAATGGCTCGCATCTGGGGTAGGCTCCCACTCTCAACGCTCGACGGCGCTCTTGCAGTTCACTCCACGCGACCGCTCAGCCATGGAGCTGCAGATATTCACCGCTGGCCACTGCAATCTCGGCGGTGGTTTTATTTTTCTTTGGCGCTCAAACTCAGTGCTCAACAGCGCTGTCACAGTTTTTTGCTCCACACGGCGGACCAGCCACGGAGCTGCGGGCATTCACCACTAGCCGGTGTAATCTCGGCGACGTCGGTTGCTCAGGGTGCGTGTGTCACGGCGACACCTTCCTGCACGCTCTTCATAGGACGGGGTCACTCGTTTCCAGGAGTCCGGGCGGTGGCATAGCACGCCATCCCACCCTCGTCGCCAACAGTAGTCTCGTCCCTACAATAATGACAGACACTTGGAGATCTTTTAAGGAGCCTTTATTGTCACGTCTGATCTCTGCCCCGTCCTTCTCCTAACTGCCCCTTTCCTGCTCCTGCTCCTCCTCTTCCTGCAACTCCCCTACTCCACCCCCCAAACACTAAACTGCATCCTGCATGTAACAATGCCCTGCATAAGATCGGCCCCAGGGCTTTAAGTGGGCTGGGTCCCTCCTGGTCTCAGATCAGGTACTATTTAAAAATGGACATTGAAACGGGACGGCTTAGGTCCCTGTTTTCATGTCTTCTGCTTTACAGGCAAACACACTGATCGATTTCTGACCGATAAATGTAAAAGAAAGTTAAGGTAATCCATCACCTGCTTAACTTAATATTGCATCCCCTAAGAGTGTTAGCTATTTGCAGGATGTTGTGTTTCAGTATTTTTGCCCCGTTGGTAAACCATTGGAGTAATTTGAAACATGAGCAAACGGACCTAAAATGGACAGTCCTTTCCAAAATTGAAAGAGACCCAAGGGGAGGCGATTTGGACGCAAAATTAACCCAGCGTGAAGCGCTGTTGATAATGAAATTCAATACAGCACTACAGGGCTTAAATGAAATTTCTGAAATTTACAAGCCTAGCATCTGAACCCCCCAGGTCACTGCTCCCTGACATTTTGATTTCAGCATTTGACAATTTACATACCGCTCCACCCACTGTTTTCTTTTTGTCAACAACCGTCTAACTCGTGCATCAAACTACAAGTCCCAGAACCGCTCTGGATGTTTTTTAACCAGGAAGTCCCGGCCACGACAGCTAGCGAAGGTGAATCATCCCGTGCGCCTGAGTGAAGTACGGAAGCCTCTTCTCCACCGGTACGCTGTCTGTTAATTCCATACCCGCCACGTTTTGACGACTAGTCCCACGGCACCAACAGACTCACGACTTTTGTCCATTATATTTCAGCGGTGGATCAGCCCCCCTCCAAGAACAAGGAGAGACATGGAATCCGTGGCGAGTTAGAAGCCATTGTCCCAGCGGGTAAGTTCCACCCCCCGAACCGGGTTAGTTAGAGTGATGGACTGAAAGTGTTTGTGACTAAATGCAGCGCGCTTGTCTGTTTGTCTCTTCTGCAGCCCCCGCATGTACATCATTGTTGGAAATACCTTGGTTCTTCGTGCTTGAAATTCTACCCTTTCACGTTTGGATCATTGGCCAAGTGGTTTAAGGTAGGGTGCGGTAGTTGTCTTATGCAGGGGCTTAGTCTCTATATCTTACTAGATCACCTCCCTAAGTAGTGATTTTTTTGTTATTGTTACAGAACCCTTTTGGTCCTGAGGAGAACCCCGCCACTAATAGGGGTTCGAAACGCGTCGACCAGCCTAGTCCCGTATCTGGCTCATATTTATTGTTTCACAACGATCCATTCACCATCAGCAAGAGATGTGGACACTCTTTTTGAGTTGCGATCTGCAAAGACTCTAAAAAAATTGCAAAATCACAAAAGGATTGTTTCTATTCATTTATAACCGATACGTGGACCCATTGTCCTTTTTGTTTAGGTCATTTTGTATGAATGTGTTTTGTATGACTGAATGGCCAAGTATGTTTGAAGTGTGCACATGTCTTTTTTGTTATTCACGTTATTAATGTATATATTGCATATAAAATTGTTTGTATTTCGATGCACTAAAAAATAGTGTCATAACAAGTGAAAAAATCAAAAAAAGATTAAATTTTGTATGTTGCTATACGTTAAGCAGGTTGTTTGTGCTTAATTCCAAACAGCTACTTATATGAGTCGTTTGTTGGCAAAAGGAACTTCTCAGCAGTGGTTCTTGTTTTGTTCTATTGCTCTGGTTTGACTCAGCCGCGCTGAGTTAGGAGTTAAGTTATTAAAAGACAGTGGAACTTAGCTTATTCATCATACACACAATGTAACGTATAGAAACTCAATGGAACCTATACAAATCAGGTTGTCCTGACCCAGCCGGGGCAGGAGTTTTATTACCAAAAGAAACAATGTTGAATACAAAATGCAATTTTCAAGACACAAGCCTGTGCCTGTACTAACAAGACAGGGGAAAAAAAGATATAGGGTGAGGAAAAGGGTGATTTTCAGGCAAGAAAAGAGAGCAGAAGCAGGGCACTGCAAAAAATGCAAAGAATAATATCAGTGTCGCCTGGAGCGGAATGTACACAAGGTTAAACAATATTACAATATTGCCTGAAAATCACCCTTTTCCTCACCCTATATCTTTTTTTCCCCTGTCTTGTTAGTACAGGCACAGGCTTGTGTCTTGAAAATTGCATTTTGTATTCAACATTGTTTCTTTTGGTAATAAAACTCCTGCCCCGGCTGGGTCAGGACAACCTGATTTGTATAGGTTCCATTGAGTTTCTATACGTTACATTGTGTGTATGATGAATAAGCTAAGTTCCACTGTCTTTTAATAACAAAGTTATACCCATGGCCCTTAGCTATCCACTGGGTTCCCCTTGTCTCTAAGAAAGGGAGTTAGGAGTTAAGGCCCTTGTGTGTTTTTTGTCAGTATTTTTTGAGGCATCATATTACTCTTGTATAGTGTATACTTTGAATTGAAAACACCCTGATGCTTATAGAGGACGCAAGTGAGGCTAAAGTGTCAAGTTGCCTAGAAGCGCCCTGAAAGACATTTCTTGCTCGTAGACTACATGTCCCAGAATCCTTAGCGCGGTGGGAGGAGTATAAAAGGGGGAACTGGACGAGGCTGCGCGTCGGATATTCAGGTTCCGGACCCGGTGTGGAGCGTAGTGTGTCGTTGGATTCCTGTTGTGCTTTCCTGTGCCTGTTCCCCAGCTCTCGTCAATCCGCTTCTTAGTTCAGTTGGGAAGAAACCATTCTTACCGGCCCGGTTGGGTAATGGAAGAGTTGCTGTTCTGGTCTTGACTCGGTCTTGTGCATGCATCTAGTGGCGGCGTGTGCTGAAACTGGGAGTGAGTCAGCGTACCGCATCTTCCCATTACAGCGTGTGCGGTATCTACCAGGCGGTAGTCTTTTGCCACTCACCATACGGCGTCCCCATTGGCTGAGCCTTTTCACCGGCGCGTGCGGGGAACGCCAGTCCTTTGTTTTCTCGTTTCGGCGTCCCTGTTGGCTGAGCCTTCTTGCACCGGCTCGTGCAGGGATCGCCAGTGTTCTGAGTCTTGCATAGGCGTTCCCGTTGGCTGAGCCTTCTTGCACCGGCTCGTGCGGGGAACGCCATTCGTTTGTTTCTTCATTTCGGCGTCCCTGTTGGCTGAGCCTTCTTGCACCGGCTCGTGCAGGGAACGCCACGTTCTCTTTTCCAGTTGGACCAGACCTGAGGTTTCGGATATCAGGTACTGTAATTACTAATATATAGGGTGACGTAACCCAATCTTTATGTTACTGTTTTCATACCGTTTTCATTTCGAAACTTTGGTCCGTGCAGTAGGATGTTGTAACGTTCCTAACCACCATCAGTTTAAGCCTGGTATGTACTCAGTGATAAATCGTAATTAGTTACCAGAAGGGTCTTATCCGCGCTAAGAATTCTTCTGCTTGTGTATTACAGGTGGAGTTGCTATACGTTTATATCTGTAGCTTGGACCTGATAGTAGGGGGAAGAGAAGAATCTTCAGGGCCTACTTTTATTTATTTACAGGTATAGGGGACAGTGGTTCCTGTAGTATTTGATTGTGTTCCACATATATCAGGAAGACGATACGATCATTATTCTCTCTTTTGTCGTTACAGTTCTCCCTCCCTGCAGTTCCCTTCCTTTCCTTCCTGATTATTTTTTTTCCCTCTGCCCTCGCTTGATCCTTCCTGGTCCCAGGCTATCACAGCATTCTGGGTTCGGTTAGATCAAGAGGTGGCCTTTCTCACATCAACCTGCTGATTCCGAGGACTTGGAGGATAACATAAAGACAGCCGGATTTTCCCACAATGTCCGTCAGTGGGTCAAAAAGGTGTTCAGACCATATGGACATTCAATCCTTGGCCTGTCTGTAGAGCGCACAGAACAATGATCATGTATGTCAGCTGCGCTTGTGATTCTTTCCAAATGTGTGGATAGGGTGGTACTCTATGGGAATTTTAGTTTACATGTTTAAGCCACGCCCCTAATTATACAGGTACCGACCCTTTTAGGGACCCCACACATTTTAGGTCTCGCCTACGCAGCGCGCAAGCGCTGCTTAGGAGGGGACATTTTGCCATCGCTTAGGACTTTTGCTTAAACGCGTGCATGTATTAAATTGGTTTGTATTGCCACTCATGCACATTTGGCGTTTCCCTTGCGGGAGCGAGCAGCGTCGCCATCTGTTTTTAATTATCTTGATCGCTCTTTCAAAACAGATGCTGCTTGCTCCCGCAAGGGAAACGCCAAACGTGCACGAGTGGCAATACAAACCAATGCAACACATACACGTGTACCATTTTCATGACCTGGCTTCCAGGAGTCCGGGGGTTCATTCCACACATCTCATTGGTGTGAAGGGATCCGCAGCTGCGTTCGATGAATGTGTCTGTTCAGTGAGCTGTGGTTGCTGGCACTGCCAGCACTCACTGCATGACTTTAGAAAATGTATGTTCCGTGCAGGACTCGTCTTGGAACCAGCAGTGAGTCACACTGAGATCTCAGATAATCAGAGGCAAGAAATCCTGCTAGTTCAGCTTTATACACCCCCGGCAACATCTCATGCAGGTGCGAGACAGTCTGCAGAAGGCCTTTCGGGCACACGCAACACCCAGACATTGACGGTTTACATGGCAATCGCAGACTGAAAGAGGTGCTGTTACGACTGTGAATAATGTTGGTAAACACGAGAGTGTATGTACAAAGTGTGCTCCTTCTCTTGTCTGTAGAGCACAAGCAACGCCAGAACTGGCAAACAAGTTAGAAGGGGGATCCGGTTACGTTGCAAGAACCAGTTTCAACTCTTCTACGAGTGAGCTCCAGGACAGCACAGCAGCTAACATGTACCCTGACCATTTCACCATCCCACGTGAGCCACTCAGACTGGACCCTATGCTGTGCAGACAGACACTACATATGTGTATACAGGTAACACGCAGCTTCACAATCCCACGCGAGCTACCATGCCTTAGACTGGACACAGTGCCAGTGCAGGCAGACATAGTGTGTGTGCATGTGAATACAGGTAACACACAGCTTCTAAGAGCGGACTCTGGGACAGCACAGCACCGCACCTAAGCCGTGCCCTGACCATTTCTCCATCCCACGTGAGCCTTAAACTGGACCTCGCACCAGATAGATGGATAGCAGATATTAATAGAAAGTAGATAGTGCTCCCAACATGGTTCCACAGCTTTGCGCTCGACTGTTAGGCCACATCCTCTCCCCATATTGATTGATAGTGAATATTCTACTTCTGCATAGCTTTTTACTTTAAAAGCATGGTGAGGTTGCCTGCGCATTTGGAATGGTGTGTGCTGAGACACCGGGGGCATATTGTGAAGGTCTGCACTCACCCAGCGCACAGCCAGTACCATTTCAAACATCTCTTTCTGACTCTCCCGTGACTCTCTGCACTCTGTTTAATTGTATTCCCTCTGCCCTCCCCGTTCGTTTCTTTCTGACTCATTGTTATGTTATGTTATGTTATTTGGATTTTTTGAGCGCACAGCTGCCCCAGCAAAGGGGCGTCCCGGCGCTGTAACTGGAAAGGTAACATAACTAACACCACAGAAAAAAATAAGAAGTGATTAATATGACAGAGGAAAGAAATAAGTTTTAACAGCTTTCCTGAAAGCCAGAAGGTCATCCAAAGAGCGAATGTAGACAGGAAGTGTGTTCCACAGTTTGGAGGCCAAGACCGTAAACGATCGGCCACCCAATCTACATTTTTGGAATCGAGGAACAAGTGCCAGATTTTGGCCGGCAGAACGAAGGCTGCGCGAAGGGGTGTACGAAGTCGGTAGGTGCTGGAGGATAATGGGGGTGTCAGATTTAAGAATTTTAAACGCAAAAGCAGAGGGATATATATTTGCCGTCCTGCCTCTCCTATTCCTTCCTCTTTTTATCTCCTTCTTTCCGTGCCTACCCGTTTCTCCATTCCTTTATCCTAATCAATGGCTTTCCTCTTTCTTTCCCTCCCTTCAATGTCCTCCCACTCTCTCGTATTCCTCTCTCGTCCGATCTCTGACCCGGGCTTTCCTTCCCTCTCCCTCCCTATAGTCACTTCATCCTTTTATATTTATCCCCCTACTCGCTTCTTCTCGCCATCTGCTATTTCTTTCTCACTCTCTCTCATCCCTTTACTTTACTTACTTTATAATTACAATTAGAGAGACCGCCTCCTTATGCTAGGATATGTTGACATAATTCCACGCTCGGTCACAAGACAAGCACGGCTCCTGATTATATACTATTGGTGATCCACGGATTGGTCATAGGTGGATGAAAGGCCCTCCCCACAAGGTACATGATTGGCTGATGGATGCTCCGACCTGCAATGAGACGGCTGAGGTCTGTGCCTTAGCCTCTGGGACCTAAACTCTGAGACATTAGGCAAAGTCTGACTCAACAGGCTGACCAGGTGACGAATGCTGATTCGTGTAACTCAGCACAGAGGCATTTCTGTTGGAACTCATCATGTCGATAAGTCCAGATGCTGTAGGGAGTTTATAAATATAAGTGAGGCTTATTTACAAGGCCCTTGCAACACTTTTACGTCATTTTTCCCATATTAAAAATGACTCAAAAGTGGCGCAAGGGCCTTGTAAAACTGCCCCAAGGTACTTGGTACATGCATTTTTACATTAAAACCTGACTCCTGCATTAACATTACATTGTTGATGTCACTACTTGATGTATATCATGCGCCCGACTACTTAGTAATTTTTTTTCAAGCGCAGGCGAAACGTAACTTAGTTACACCTGTGCTAACCAACTTTTTAGAGGGACAATCTGTACTCCTAAAGTTTTTTCAATAAAATTTGCCTAAGAGCTTTTTTTTGAGGGACACAATGTTGTCCCTAGCACAGACGTAACTCGGTTACTCCCTCCACCACTCCCCTCCCCCACCATTCCAGCAGCATTCCCTGGAAATGCTGCTGGAATGCTACCTTTTTGAGGACTAACTTTTCGAAAGTTAGTACTTTCGAAAAATTAGCCCTCAAAGGTTTGCTACCCTCTAAAAGAATAGGGTATTTACACCATACAACTTTTCTGTACAGGAACACTGATCACTAAATCAAACAAGCATTTACAATGCAATAGGTCTCGCACTGGCATTATTTTGAGCTATTGACACTGTAAATGAAATTTTTTTTGTTTTTCTTTTGTAAAACATGAATAAAGGCTATTGGTGTTGCATTATTTAGCAATGCCAATAGCTCAAACTTTAATAATGCAAGACCTATTGCATTGCAAATGCTTGTTCTAACCTGGTGTGGATTATTTTTGTGTGGTTTCAACGGTTTGCTGTTTTAACTGTTTCAGAAATACTTTATGTATTGCCTCCTAAGTTACGCCTGCCTGCTCTGTGCCAAACTACCAGAGGGTGAGCGCAGGCTAATTTAAGGAGTATATCTGATTTACCCTGATTAGGATTGTGGGCCTCATGTGGACAGGGTGCTTGCTGCTGAAAATAATCCACTCAAAATATCTGCAGGATAATTTTCATACCGAAGGGCTTTTATGAGGACAAAGTTATTTAATAGAGTTGTGCGAAATTAGGCAAAAGGTTAGAAAGTTAGTTTACTCATCCCCACAGGTGGAACTAAATCTTCGCTTCACTCTGGCCTCGAGTATTCAAGTTAAAAACGTATCTAAAGGGATCAAAAACGGGCCAAGGACCAGCTGCTGAAATTCATCTGTAATTTCAAGTGACACCTTAATATCCCCAGGCGGTCCGTTTTTTTTCAGGCGGTCCGTTTTTTTCCGGACTGCAGAGACAGCAGGCAAATCGATGTGCTCTACTCGCACTGATCACTAGTGCATCGATGTGCGTGCTCACACTGCTCACTAGTGCATCGATGTGCGCTGCTCACACTTCTCACTAGTGCATCGATGTGCTCTGCTCACTAGTGCATCGTTGTGCGCTGCTCACACTGCTCACTAGTGCATTGATGTGCGCTGCTCACACTGCTCACTTCTCACTAGTGCATTGATGTGCGCTGCTCACACTGCTCACTAGTGCATCGATGTGCGCTGCTCACACTTCTTACTAGTGCATCGATGTGCGCTGCTCACTAGTGCATCAATGTGCGCTGCTCACAATGTTCACTTCTCACCAGTGCATCGATGTGCGCTGCTCACACTGCTCACTTCTCACCAGTGCATCGATGTGCGCTGCTCACATTTCTCACCAGTGCATCGATGTGCGCTGCTCACACTGCTCACTAGTGCATTGATGTGCGCTGCTCACACTGCTCACTTCTCACTAGTGCATCGATGTGCGCTGCTCACACTGCTCACTAGTGCATCGATGTGCGCTGCTCACACTTCTTACTAGTGCATCGATGTGCGCTGCTCACTAGTGCATCAATGTGCGCTGCTCACACTGCTCACTTCTCACCAGTGCATCGATGTGCGCTGCTCACACTGCTCACTTCTCACCAGTGCATCGATGTGCGCTGCTCACATTTCTCACCAGTACATCGATGTGCGCTGCTCACACTGCTCACTTCTCACTAGTGGAGAAGTTACGGCATGACGTCATGCAGGTGAGCGTTGTAGTGAAAGGGAAATCCTTAAAAGAGAGTCTTTTTCCTCTCTGGATTTCCCTTCTCTTTTTGAAACTCAGGAGCAGCAACATTGTCGTGGTGTCACCAGGGCTTTAAGTGGAAGCTTTTTTAATATTATATACAAGCCATAGTAGCTGCTTATTTATCTTATGCAACCAACAACCATTGACAAAGCCAATAGTTCTGACTTGTAGGTATGATCTTACTTTTTGTATCATATCTGGATGCAATGACAAATATGAAAATACAAGCCCGGCGGCACACTATGCTAAGCACAGATTTTTATCTTGCGTGTTTTTAAGCCACGCTTTATACATTGGCTGTGCCACTTTGAGAGACCCCCCAGTTTTTTCATCCTACTTAAAGCCCTGGCTAAGGTCCAGCGGCTGAAATTCATCTGTAACTTCCAAGTGACCCGTTCATATCCACAGGACGTTGCTCCGTCATTTCATCATCTTGCCGTTGATTAAATGTGCGCCACGATTATGCACAAAACCATAACAGTTCCACTACAAACGTTACATATTCTTGGGGGCAAAAAAGGGAAAAGGCGTAGCTCCCACTGGTACACCGGGTACAGTGGCACTGGGGCCCAGAGAGGCCCACTAGCTCCAAGTATTACTTCTATGAAGGCTTGAAGTCCCGAGGACAGGGTTTCTGCTCGTTTATTCGGCCTCCCCTCTTCTAAGATTGTGCAATGAAGGACTTTCCAGATCTCAGCTGCGCAGATTCAACCTCGTTACCGGTAACTGCACAAACCGCTCCCAAGTGCAGGAAAGTAGGCGCCTCCAGAGCATGCAGAAGACAGCTATTGTTTGATTTTGTGCATAGCGCCAGCTATGCCCAGGGCATTGCAGTGCTTTGCATGCGCACCAGTTACAACACGCAAAGTTAGATTTTTTTTTGTAATTTGGCGCTGGGAGATTCGGTGATTTACCCAAAATCAAAGGATTTCGAGCCAGCCCTGGTGTGGACCCCGGTTCCACTAGTCCCACAGTCGGCTGCTCTGGCTCTGACGTCACTGCTCCTCTTGTCCACTGACTCACGATTCCAAACAAGTATTGACACCACCAGAAACCCACAGACCAGCAGCATACAGACACCAATGGACACCAGGGGATGTATATACAGACAGCTGGGTACCCACAGACACTGTCCGAAACCCGCAGACCAGCAAGTCCCCAGCTACCACCAGGCTAAGTACCCACAGACCTCCAAATAACAAGAGACAGTCAAATATCAGAACAAAGAGCTATTACACTCGCTCTTATCAGACACTCAAAAATCACTGCCACCAGACACCAATCAAACAAGCAGACACTCACAGCATGTAACAGAAAGACACTATCCGACTCGATAGCATAAGACAGGAACAAACAGATAAATACGCACTGCTAACTGAGTACCCGAATATAAGAAACCCACACACGGGACACCCAGAATACGTCGACCCATAGTTCACGCGAATACCCCCCCATCCACCTCCCCCCAAGTACTCTCTCCGAGAAACAATTCATATTGCAAAATGTGCGACCTCATACAGATAGTATCAACCCAGCATGCCCCTCCGCGCTGCAGCAGGCGCCTGTACCAGCTGAGCCCCTCCGCGCTGCAGCAGGCGCCTGTACCCGCTGAGCCCCTCCGCACTGCAGCAGGCGCCTGTACCTGCGGGGTTCCTCACCTCCACTTCCTACACCGGGAGCACAACAAAGCCAGTCACGCAGCCGCGGAGCTGTGATGATGGCGTCTGGAGGAGGGTGGGCGGGGACACTGCTCACTCCTACATGTAGGAAGCGAAAGTACATCTGCACCCCCCAGATCTGTAAATCAAGCCCTGCCACTGGGGTGCGGCCCCTCAGAGCAACAGGAGGTGTGCGGAGGGGGACACGCAAAGACGTGTACGTGCTCGAGGTGCACGTGTAGGACGAAGTGTTCCATTGCATTCTGGGACTTGTAGTGCTGTTTAACCTCATATAAAATCATGACTAATACTCCCAAAATGCACTGCCACAAACCTGCATTGTTTGATGCTCGAGCCTGGCAAACTAGAGCGCTTTGAACATTACCTGCAGCGCATTGAGGGGGTGGGAAGGGGGTCAGGGGAGCGTTGGGTCTGACAGCAACAGAACAGGATGCGGATTCAGGCTAATGAGAAACATTCGAGTCCCCCGGTCCGTGAAGGAGTAACTCACCCACTCCTGCTTTGTTTGGGTCGAGACGACAAGTCTGGCTGTGACTCACCTACCGCCAGCCTCCCGAGAACAAGAACCGCCTCACCCCTACCTGCTCCACCCCGAGGAAACAGAATACTGAATCCCGCCCCTCCAGGACTCCCTGACCTGCCTCATGGTTGCCAAGGCAATATTTCTAAAAATATTGTCGTGCTACCATAAGGCAGGTCATGGAGTCCTCGAGAGGCGGGATCCAGAGCAGACAAATCTGCTAAACAGGAGCTTTTTCGAATGGCAGGCCTCCGTTTCCAGAGGCCTGCCAATGGAAAAAAGGGACGTGGCTTCACGCCATACTGAAATCCCCTGCTCACAATATCTCTCTGCCTGCAGCAGGGCATGCCCTGCAATGCAGGCTTCGACCTAATCAAAGAGAAACAAAACCTTGATCATCAAACCTGCCGACTAAGGAGGGGGAACAGAGCTACAGGAAACAAACAAATACAAGTCTGAAATTGAACAACTGTCCAACCAAGCACACTATGCCACTAAAGAGATTCAAGATGAAATTCACACTTACATTAAAAGCCAAAGAGACAGGATACCTTTGTACATATTAATGTAAAGAAACCTAGGACTTCAGTTACATACACGCTTCCTAAAATCCATAAAAATCAGGATACCCAATAGTATCAGGTTGCAGGTTCATTCTTGAAATCATGTGCCAGTACATAGACTTTTTTAATTAAACCTTTCTCTGCCCAGACACAGTACTACATACAAGACAGTATGTATTGCATAAATCTGATTCAGAATACCCAATTTTACCGGTCAGAATGTACACTTACCACACTAGACATTGAAGTACTTTATACCAATAATCCAGAGATAGATGGTATATATGTGATCAGTAATTATTTAAATGTAAGACCTCCCAAGTACCTACCACATTTTTAATTTCCCTATTTTTTTTTGTCATTATTTTCCAGTTTTTCAATTTGGAAATTAGTTTTTCCTCCAAATCAAAGGGATATTCATCCTTGGTCGTCACCTACCCAGTCTGTTTTTAGACAGACTTCCTTTCGTCTCTACGGTTGTCTCTTCCCTTATCCTCACTCGCTCTCCTCCCCTACGCCCCACTACTTTCTCTCTCCTTTCTCTCCTCCCCTAATGTATTGCTGACTGTTTGATTTAATGAGGTTGGTTGGTGAGGGAGAGAATCAGCTGGGTGTCGTCGGCGTAGGAGATGATGTTGAGGTTGTGTTTGCGTGCGATGGCTGCGAGGGGGCTCATGTAGATGTTGAAGAGGGTTGGGCTGAGTGATGAACCTTGTGGTACGCCGCAGATGACTTTGGTGGCTTTGGATCTGAACGGGGGGAGGCGGACTATCTGGGTTCTTCCGGTGAGGAACGAGATGATCCACTCCAGTGCCTTCTCTTGGACTCTGATGTTGCTGAGGCGCTGCACTAGGGTGTGGTGGCAGACGGTGTCGAAAGCTGCAGAGAGGTCCAGGAGGATGAGGGCCGCTGTTTCCCCGTTGTCGAGCAGGGATCTAATGTCGTCAGTGGCTGCGATGAGGGCGGTCTCGGTGCTGTGGTTGGCTCGGAAGCCGGACTGCGAGGGGTCGAGGGATCCGTTCGTCTCGAGGAAGGCGGCAAGCTTTCTGTTGACGGTCTTCTCGATGACTTTGGCAGGAAAAGGGAGGAGCGAGATGGGGCGGTAGTCCTTGAGGTCGGTGGGGTCTGCTTTTGGTTTCTTCAGTAGGGCGCTGAGCTCGGCGTGTTTCCATATCTCCGGGAAGGTGGCGGTGTTGAAGGAGGTGTTGATGATGTCCCAGAGTTGGGGTGCGATGATGGAGTCGGCCTTGTTGAAGACCTGGTGAGGGCAGGGGTCGGTTGGTGATCCGTAGTAGATGGTGTTCATCGTGCGGGTGGTGTCTTCGGTGCTGACCGGGGTCCAGGCGCAGAGGGTGGTGGTGGGGGCGCTGGTTCGGTGGTAGGGTGCGCCGAAGCTGTTGTGTATATTGACGATCTTGCGGTGAAAGAATGAGGAGAGAGAGTCGCAGAGGTCTTGCGAGGGGGTGATGTCGTTGTTTCCGGCGCTGGGGGGTTGGAGAACTCTTTGACGCATGCTGAAGAGTTCCTTGCTGTTGTGGGGGTTGTTGTCCAGTCGTTCTGTGAATGCTGTCTTCTTGGTGGTGCGGATCAGCTGGTGGTGTTTGCGGGTGGCGTGCTTGAGGGCAGTCATGTTGTCTGTGGTCTGGCTGTGGCGCCAGGCTTTCTTGAGGGTGCGGCAGTTCTTCTTGGAGTTCTTGAGTTCGTCGGTGAACCAGGAGCTTTCTTGCTGCCGGGTCTGTTGGGACAGACATGCAAACTCCTAGAAGTGGCACTTCCACACTAGACACAATAAATCTGCACACATCATCGCGCAGCATTCAATCTCACGAGTCCACACATACCAAACTCGACCCTGCACTCCCCACACATCAGGAACTACCATGGACACACATATCCCCCATGCATTCCTATGGGAGGGCAGGCCAATCTCACACACGCACTCAGAGAGCGCACGCACTTTACACTGGGACACAGTGTCAAAGTGCGCAAAGATCAGAAATCACTATAATTATGTAACATTAAAAGGCAAAAAGTTCAGGGGTGAACCTGCCAGAAGGGCCAAGTCCAACACCCAAGTTGCTTTCATGTGCCCGGGGAGCACCTCCTCCCATCCAATCTATTTGTTTTTGTTGTTGTTTTGTTTGAAAGTAAGAAAAGGGTCATCCACAGCATACTGCCTACATCCCTGGTAGGGCCGGCTTGCGACGTGATGTTCCAGGAGTTAAAATAGCCAGAGGGAAAGTACACAGCAAGCCTCCTACAACCACGTCGGGCCAGCCACGTTAATTGGAACAGTGAGCATGAAGGGCAGTAGATTATCTGCGGTCATTTAATGACAAACAATAACTTGTTGAAGTGAGCATTTCCACTACTGTACTAGAGTATGGAATGGCGTCCCGTAATGACCTATGGTCTCCTGTGTATAATGTATGTCGTCTGAGGTGGGGGCTCCCGACACATCATTTCATATGTCTACTTTATGGAATTGCGGGGGGTAGTGACAATGTCTGTGGTGGTAGTGTGTTATAATTGGTACATTTGTAATGGGACCCATATATCCCTTGGGCGGGAGGTGAGGGGTTGGTGTTCTGCATAAGTGTGTAGCTGCTCTTGGCAATAAATAAGGTCTTGAAGCCAATCCTGGAATTTTGGCGCCCTTCCTCTTCCCCATTTGCAGGTGATCTTTCTCTTGGCCAGGATGAGGGCAAGAGAAGCATATTGTCGCACTTTGGTGGCCAGGGGTTCAGTGTATCCTAGTAGTGTGGTCAGTGGGTCGTCAGGAATGTATAATCCCGTCATGTGATCTAATGCCTTCAGTATGTCCGATCAGAAGCGTTGGATGGGCGGGCAATCCCAGGCTACGTGTTTAATGTCAGCGCCTTCTGTGCCGCATTGGTCACATCTGTCATTATCGCGAAGTCGTAGGCTATGCAATCGCGCTGGTTGTAGTAGAGGTGATGAACGTATTTGTAGTGAATGATTCTAAATCTGCTGCTAGCGGGGATATCTCCTGTTTGCCTGCAGCAAAAGACCACTGCTCATCAGTTAGGGTATGTCCTAGTTCCTCTTCCGATCTGTTCCTGGCCAAGGGGGTTCATACTCTCTGTTTGCTTGTACCGTGCGGTATAGTAGTAATATCACATGTGCAGGGGTAGTTTGTTGCAGAAGGGCGTGTAGTGGAGGCATGATAAGGGGCTCTTATGGGTAATCAGAAGTAATAGCTTTCACATCTTGACGCAGCCTGATATAATAAAATCTCTCTAGGGGGTGGGGTGTTTGTAGTGCCCAAAAATTATTAGCTTGTACGGAACTGACCCCCAGCGTAAAGCTGTGCCCAGGTTTGTATAGATAGCTTACGAAGGAGTCGGCGACAGCCGCCTTCTTGTGTCATCGGGATATCATGGTGACCAGAGAGAGGTAGGAGGGGGGAGTATAGCAGTGTGCTTTGTATGGAGTTAACTAGATGTCGCCAGGCGCTAGTGGTGCATTGTACAGTGGTGGAGACAAGGCGCCGCAGGACTGCGGGAGTGCTCAGGTAGTCTGTGTATGAAGTCGGGCCATGTATCCATACACAATCGCAAGATGCGGCATGTAAGGGGGGTTTCTCCAATACGTGGAAAAGTGAGCTTGTGCACAGCTAAAATATAACTTCAAGCCCGGTATTTTGAACCCGCCAGCGCAGAATGGTCGCGTAAGAGTGTCCCAACGCAGCGTGGCTTGTTTTCCTCCCCAGGTGAGTCTTATAAGCTGAGTCCTAATGGACAAGAAAAAGTGGCGGCTGGGGGCGTAGGGAATATTGACAAACAGATTTAACAGCTTGGGCAATATCACCATTTTTATAAGGGCAGCTCTGTCAGCCATAGATAGGGGCAATGCGATCCACCTCGTAATTTGATCAATTATTGAATCCAGCGTGCGTCCATAATTGGCTCTCATCAGCTCCTCGCGGTCGGGGGAGATAACTATGCCAAGGTAAGTAAGTGTGTCGTCGCACCATTTTAGGGGATAATCCGGCTCGAATTTCGGAGTGGAGTCAGTAAGAGGATATATCTGGGACTTTCCCCAGTTAATGTTGACCCCAGAGAGTAGCCCAAAAAGGGTGAATAGCCTTAGAATGGGGTTCAGGCTTACATCAGGTTGTCGCAAGTAGAGGGTGAGGTCATCAGCATATAAAGAGATAAGTATTTCTTTTTCTGGGTTGATAATGGCATGTTCACAATAGTGTTGTCGAACCTTGGCGGTGAAGAGTTCAATAGCCAGAGCAAATAAAATGGGAGATAAAGGGCATCCTTGTCTGGTGCCCCTGGCTATTGAGAAGGTGGAAGAGCACATGCCATTGACCATCACTCTGGCATGGAGGCCTGTGTATAATAGATTTATCCAGGCTAAGAATGGGAGAGGAAAGCCCATGTACAGTAACACAAAGGATAGGTAGTCCCATTCCAGGGAATCAAATGCCTTAGTGGCATCAAGAAAAATAGCGGTCGCATTCTCATTGAGATCAATATCATGGAGTAGCGCAAAGAGGGTCAAGGCCCGATTGGTCAGGGTGGACCAACACGGGCATAAGAGGACTGATGTGATTCGCAATTAGCTTGGCTAGGATCTTGGCGTTGACATTGATAATGGCCAAGGGCTTATATGAATCAGCTTGTGTAGTCGGCTTCCCCGGTTTGGGTAGGGAAATAATGAGTGCTTCGTGCATTGTTTGAGGTAGAATCCCTGACTCGCGAGCTTCTTCAAGCACCTGGCGCATCATTGGGTTGATTAGATGGCAAAATGTTTTATAAAATTCGTCCGGGAGTCCATCCGGTCCCGGGGTCTTGACAGATTGTAGTTGCATTATAGCGGACATAATCTCTGCGTCTTTGTGATGCCCAAGGAGGGATTTTCTTTGGCTGTCACCCAACCAAGCTATTGCAGTGTCTTCAAAGAATGGGAAGAAATCTACTGGAGCTCGCCTGTGGGTTTTGTACAGTTTTTTGTAGAATCTTCTGAAAACATCTAGTATGTCCGATGTGTTTCTGTGCGATTTGCCATCCTCATCTTCTATCTCTAGAACAGTGTTAGCAAAGCGAGGAGGCCAAATAGAGGAAGCCAGCACCCGCCCCGGCCTCTCACCCTCTTCATAGCGGTGTGCCTGATGGTATTTCCCGCTATATTTACATTCTCTCTCAGCCGTCTCCTGGTAATCTGTGAGTAGGGTACGTTGGTGTGCTTTCAGCTCACGGGTGGGTGTGGATTGTATAGATAGCTCTGTTTGTGTAATATCTAGTTCTAGCTTCCGGAGTGTGTTGCGGATATCTTTTAAGACTCCCCGCTTTTGCAAATACAGACTCCTCGTATGGTGACATTGAAGGCCTCCCATATCGTAGACTAGTGTGTGACTGTGCTGTTATTACGAAGGAAGAAGTCTGATATTTCTTGCTCGAGTTCGTCCCTAAACACGGGATCCAATAATGTCTGTGGATTGAGGCGCCAGGAGAGGAAGGGGATCTCCATGAGGTGGGGTGTGAGGGTGAGGAGAACAGGAGAGTGGTCTGAATATGTACGAGAGAGGTGAGACGCATATGACAGCCAGGTTGCTAATCCTTTATCGGTCAGCCAGTTGTCTATGCGCGACCAGGAGGAGTGAGCAGTGGAGTAGCAAGAGCCCTCTAGGGTTAGTGAGTGGAGGGTTTTCCAGGCGTCTATTAGGTCACGGTCGTCTATAATGTTTTTAAGGGTGTGTTGTGCAGTAGTACAATGGTGAGCTTGTGGATGCGACCTATCCAGAGTCGGGTTGATCGTAACATTGAAGTCTCCTCCCCATATCAAGTGCGTAGACCCTATGTCCAGTATTTTTCCCCATAAGATCCGGAAAAATTCTGGATTGTCAGTGGTGGGTCCATAGCATGACACAAGTGTGATGGAGTGTGCGGATAGCCGTCCCCACAGAATGCTGTAGTGGCCCTGTGGGTCTCCGTACGTGCCAATGGGGGTGTAAGGGAGCGTGCGTTTCACTAGTATGAGATTTCCCCGGGCATAGAAAGAGTATGATGAGAAGCATCTGCTGCTCGCCCATCGGGTTATGAACGTGGGGGATAGGGTGGGAGCGGAATGCGTTTCTTGGAGCATTGCACAATGGACATTGTGTCGATCTAAGTAGGATAGGATTTGACGATGCTTGCGGGGATTCCCCAGACCTCCATGTCAAAAAGTTATATTGGAGGGTCCTGGGTTGGGACTCCATAGTGTATTAATATTATTTATTATGTATGCGTAGAGTTGTATTGGTGTAGAATGCGAGTCGTATATTTAAGGTTGATAGTGTCGGCATGTGTACATAAGCTGGTACAGCACAAAGTGGTGTGTAACAAACATTTCCCAGTCCCTCCCTCCTCCCACATCAGCATCCCAAACTCTCCGTGACTTTTCCCTCCCCCTCCCTAAACTTCCCATGCTCCACCGTCCCAACTGGGGATAGTGGAGGCAACCTTTGCGCCATTTATAAAGTACAAAGTTGTAGGGTTCACCTGTCAGGTGGAAGCTAAAGGGCAACCAGATTCACCTCGCGATGGGGAGGGTGCTCGGGTAAAGTGGTAAGGTTTCATCTCGTCGTAGTGTCTTGTACGGTTCTTCATCTAGCAGGCTCTGTCCAATGAAGTAAAGTGGAGCATGCTTGGCGATTCAGTCAATCGGGTTTCACTTCAGGACATCTGATATTGGATCTGGAGCGGAGTCTAACTATTGATCTGTGTACAGCGTCGGGCGCCGTTCAGGGGTAGCAACATTGCATTTCAGGGTGGCAGGTATGATAAAAGTCAAAGAGCAGATTACTCCCTGCTTCAGCATACACAGGTTATCGTAATGTCTCAGCCTTCCCTGCGGAATGCATGGTCTGGGCTCTGTGTTCTATGGAGTCCTCATAACATGGATGGAGCTATATGGGCCAGGTCGATATCCATCATATTCGTAGGGGATTGGGTATTTTTGTAGGGGTACAGTGTCTTTCCATTTGGTTTCAAAGTCTGCTACTCAGGGTTTCACTCAATATCGGAGGTGCTGCCATGCTCCCCCGGGCGGTGTGCAGGAGACGTTTGGCCCATGAACTGTTTAGGTAGGGTCTTCAGAAAGTCCTGAGCGTGTTGCGGATTCGTGAAGAAATGCTGCTTGCCTTGGTGTGTTACCTTGAGGTGGACTGGGAACAGCATGGCGTACGGCATGTTGAGTTGTTGCAGTTTTTTCTTTACCTGGAGGAGCTTTCGTCTCTGCTCTTGGACAGCCATGTTAAAGTCGGGATAGAGTGATATCTCCGTTTCCTCGTATCTAAGTTGTCCTTTTTCTCGGGAGAGACGGAGGGCTGTGTCCCAATCTCGATAATTTAGCAGTTTGGCTATGATTGGACGTGGAGGGGTCCCAGGAGCAGGTCGGCTCGCCAGCGAATGATGCACTCTTTCTACCACGAAGACCGATGAAAATTCTTCTCTACCAAATAGTTCTATGACGAGGCGTTCCACATACTCCTCCATTTTACCGGTGTCATCGATTCTGGCACCCCAAGGAGACGTAGGTTGTTTCTCCTCGAGCGAGATTCCAAGTCTTCATTTTTTGCAACTATCACCTTCAGGACCCTCTCCATATCGAGCGTGCCGCTTGTGGTAGTGCTTGAAGTGTCTTCCAGGTCAGATATCCGTCGCAACGCCTCAATTAAGCTGTCATCATGTTTCTCCACGCTGTGTGTTAGACCATCCATTCTAGCATTCATAGAGTCCATTTTTGATTCAATGGAGGTCAGGCTCGACTTCTTACCAGCAATAATTCTTTTAGGTCTGCGGTTGAGGTGGTAGGCGCGTCGGCGTGGTCTTCATCAGCCTTCGTCTGAGATCGGGGAGTCTTCCGAGTGTCAAAGGTGAGTTTCGGTTGTCTCCCATCTAGTTTCCCCATGGCGGTGGAGCGGGAGGCGCGGCAGCGTAGTCGGAGTCCAAAGGGGTCCGTCTCTCGCTCTTGTTATGTATGCCTACTGACCCATGATGCAGGTCGCAGGTCCGATGCAAGAGAAGAGGGGTCTTTGCAATGTAGGGTCTTGTCAGTGGAGATTGGTATTCGCCGTTGTGTGGGGGAGGTGATGGAGTCTCACCACTATGCATAGAGGTAGCAATGTTCGACCTTTCTTCCCAATATTCAGAGGGCCGGTAGAGGATGTAGTCTAATTGGGCGGATCGACGGGCCCGGATGCCGGAGCAGGGCTCCGAAGGGGCCGTCAGGCGCATTCCCCAGCTGGCAATCCTCCGGAGCGTGAGGTCGCGGTTCCCTGGGCCCAGCGTGTGGCAGGTATTGTCTGTATGGCACAAAGTAGGGAAATGGTTGGGGGCAGCGTCTGAGGATCCCCAGCAGGTGTAGCCCCAACGAAGGGGCACTCTCTCCTCCATCATGCTCTGCAATTACCAGGGGTAGACGGGCCCTATTAACAGTCCCAACGGGTCTGCGCCGGCGCTAATGTGTGCTATGCCCCCTGAGAGGTGCTTGTGGGATATCTCGCAGTTTTACCATCTGGCGCTCCTCTATCAGGCTCAGCTCGAGGAGAAATCCCAGAGAGTGGTTGCAGCAATTCTAGTTCAGTTTGGCCTGTGATTAGCGAGGGAGCCGTAACGTTCAGGTGCGCCTCTTCTCCCCCAAACGGTGCACCCCCCAAGGGCCGAAGTAAGATGAGTGTAGTGCCGACGGAGCCTCTTCTATACAACCCGCCCGGACGCCGCCTGGAACCTCGGGGTGGGGGGGCAGCTCCCCACTGCCGCACGGCAGCAGACTGATTTGGTCCAGCAGCAGCTCGTGTGACCCAGCGGCCATGGTGGGGCTCCAGGATAGCACAGGGCATTCACCGCAACCCGTCGCAGAAGTAACACACTGGACCCTCAGCGCCGCAGCAATCTTCTCCGGTCCGGTCCTCCTGCCCGGCTGCAGGGGGGCTGCAACGTCCCATCAGAGGGCAGCTGGGCCAGTCACAGCGACAGGAGGCAGCGGGCTTCGCCTTCTGCCCCAGGGGGTTTGTGACAGCATGGAGGCCGCAATTCAATCAGTTTACTTCCTCTGAGGCGGGCAGCGCCGATCCGGTTCATTCGCCAGTGTCTCAACTCACTCACCGGGGAACCATAGCCGCCATTTTGTATGCACCGCTGGCGGGGATCAACAGGCGGATTTCTCTGGGTCTGGGCAGATTCACGGTGAGTAAATGGCTCCTCCAGGTGCTCCGCGACAATGTAAGTCAGGCAGGACCGCTTTGTGGCGTGATTAGCGGGAGATGAACAGGATAACTGCCACATGATCTCCCGAGCGGCAAGAGCCTCACATGAGTGCAGCCATCTTGCTTGGCGCCCTCTAGCGTGGTTCATTTGTCTGCATGGTGAGCATTCTCTTTTTTCAGATTCTTTTTTTAAAGGGCCCATGCAAATAGTGTAAATGTTGTAGACAATGTAAACATGCTTTTTGTTCACTACTGTTTTTGATTTGTTCCCATTTCAGCAACCCCCTCGGGCTCCTCATTGAAGGAGTCCTGATGATGATCCCACATCACGATAAAGAGTGGAAACGTTGCTGACTGATAACATCTTCGATATTTAAATTGTATTTGGATCAAGCGGGCTGTGTTCTTTTTTACATGATACACACGCTGATCTCTTAACCAACTTGTGTTTATTGCACCAAAAAAATCACTGAGTACGTTTTCGTCACAGGCACCCATCGCATATCCGTGTTTGTATATATCTTTCATTAAATGAAGAGAGTTAGTTATCACTTTTATTGTCCTATGTATTAGGGACTTTCTGTGTTTACAACTACTTTAAGACCCCAGGTCCTTAGTTATACAAGTGTTTTCTTTTGTTTCCATTAACTATCTCAGCTCAGATCATGCTCCGGAACAGAGACCACTATCATCATAGGAGATGGCCTATGGCCACAGATGAAGATCGCCCCTGCCTCCTGATATTGCCGGACCTCTCAGCTGCCTTTTTTCACAACACCTTTTATTGGCATTTAATACAGTACAAACTGGGGGTATTCGGTACAGGGGTATTGATTATCTCAGGTTGACAAGTATATTCATGTCCTATATGTGCCCACTAAGTCTACTGTAGTACATTGAATACCCCACTTAGATTTCTCTCAGCTGCCTTTGACACAGCAGACCATCCAAACCTCATCCACACCCCAGAGTCTTGCATGGGATTCACTGGCAATATTCTTTGGATCTGCTGCTAACTTTCTAATAGACCTCCAGGTCCCAAAAGATCCATATCAGCTTTCCATGCTATCTCAGTCATTTTCAACCTCTACTTAAGATAACAGCATCACTTTTCATCAAGTTCAACCCAAGCAAGACAAAATTCCCTCTTATCTGCCAGGAACAAGCAAGAAGTAGTACAAACCTGGTTCAGTTTCATGAACCTGGACTGCTTCAAGCCCCAACTTCACCAAATGCCAAGTCACTTGAATACACTTTGGGCACTAACTTCACCCTCAAGGAACACATTGCCAAAAACAAAGAAGGCCTGGTATTAGAAGTCTCTTTAAAAGAAAGTGAAACTGTTTCTTGCAATTACTATAGAACAGCTATTCAAGCCCCTGTACTCTTCTATCTGGTTGGTGGCAATGACATGCTTCATGATGTCCCTGACTCGACAATAGCACCCCTTAAGGGCGTCCTATACAGGTAGTAATCACCATTCGCTGGCACATGGCAATTACACTAAATAAATGATTGTTCAGTCAGTGCTTTTTCTTTAGAAAAGTGAAAGTACATTTATTACGCACACATTATTAAATACTGAACATTCATTTACTAATATATACCTAAAGCAGATTGAAAATAACTTAAATTAAAATGAAGTTCTCATTTGCCCTCAAATGGTCTTGAGCCTCCACCTATACCAGATAACACATTACAATATAAGGGGGTATCACGTTAGATATAATAGGTCTATTGGCTTTGTCAAGAGGTTCACCATATTACAAAAACAACAAACCACATTTTAAAAACAGCATAATTTTTGTGTGTAAGAGCAGTTTTCAATAATACCCATCGGTAAATGCAATTGTAAATGGCAATAACCTTTTCAACCTTCATCATTAACCACTCAGCATTATTATATCAATAAAGCATTTTAAAATTAGCATAATACATGTCTATGTGCTTTGTATATACTTTCAGGCCTCTACGCAGGAACCACGTCTACCCTCCAGAAGAGACTCCAACGCATACAGAACGCCTCCGCACGCCTCATCTTCGGACTCCCTCGCCACAGCCACTTCACCACCCACCTAAGAGATCTACACTGGCTCCCAGTCAGCAAGAGGATCACCTTCAAGCTCCTCACCCACGCTCACAAAGCACTCCACAACGCAGGACCAGCATACCTCAACGAACGAATGACCTTCTACACCCCGAACCACCAGCTTCGCTCCACCGACCTCGCCCTCGCCGCCGTCTCACACATCTGCCGAACGACCACCGGTGGCAGATCTTTCTCCCACCTCGCCGCAAAGACATGGAACACCCTCCCGACCCATCTACATCAGACCCAAGACCTGCTGACCTTCAGGAGAAATCTCAAGACCTGACTGTTCGACCAGTAGCAGCCTCCCCCCCCCACCTTAGCACCTCGAGACCCTCACGGGTGAGTAGTGCGCTCTACAAATGTTTGATTGATTGATTGATATTTGCCACCATAAAGACAACCCCTAGAGAGCACCACTTTCTGGCCACATAAAATGCAGCCACAGAACTAGCCTCTAGAGAGCGCTGCATTCTCAGCGGTACAGCAAAATCTTAGCAATACTTAAATAATGGCACAATTCAAGGCAAGTTATGTTATTATGTTATGTTATTATATATTTATAACGCGCACGGATACTCTGGCGTGTCCCGGCGCGAAAGCCAGTATGAAGGGGACTGAAGGGCGTGAAACGCTGCAAGAAATTCGTTAAAGAGCAGGTTTTTTAACTGCTTCTTGGGTGTTACGTAGTTCGTAGGGCAGGGTATTCCAAGCCTTGGCTGCATTGAAGGAGAGCGAACTCCCCCCAGTCCTAACAAGGCGGAAGTGTGGTATAACAGCAAGACAATGCCCTGTGAACGCAGATGTCTATGAGACACATAGAAATCAAATCGCCTTCTGAGGTAGGGAGGCCCAGATTTATAAAGGGCACACTTTGTCTCACTGGAAGCCAATGTAGATCCCGAGGATGTTGTTTTGTGCTGGACCTACCAGGGATGCCCAACAGCTCTCTAGCTGCTGCATTCTGGAGGGTCTATAACTTTTTTAACTGATAATCGGGAAGAGCAATATATAAAGCATTGGCGTAGTCTAAGCGCGATAAGATGGGGGTTCGGGTCACCTTTTCTTTTGCAGATCTGGGCAGTAATGGCAGGAATTTTCTGAGCGAATTCAAAGTGCCAAAGCACACACCGGACAGTTTCTTTATCTGAGGTGCGAATCAGAGGTCCTCGCCGAACCAGACCCCCAGATTCTTCACTGGGCTCCCCGTAGACTTAGGCATGGGGTAACCCGTGGGCCAGAGGTCGTCCCTGAAATGCGGAGGAAAAGGCCCATAGAGGAGGATCTCGGACTTGTCCTTGTTACATTTAAGTTGGGCTCCCGCCAGCCATTTAAAAACTGCTGCTAGGCAGTTTTTGGCTGAAACAGGGGCCAAATCGTTATCCTTCCATGTGAAGAGGAGCTGGGTATCATCTGCATAAGCTATGATCTTGGCAACCAGCTCCTCCGCCAGATGGATGAGAGGCGTAACATATATATTGAGAAGAAGGGGGTTCAGCCTTGAGCCCTGGGGGACTCCGGTAGTCACTTTTCTTGGTGCTGAAGAAAACGGAGGCACCCATAACTGCTGTGTCCTGTTCTCTAGGAAGGATTGGATCCAATCCCATGCCCCGCCAGAAATTCCAATATTAGAAAGATGGGCCAGAAGTTGGCGATGTGGCACCGCGTCGAAGGCGGCAGAGAGGTCCAATAAAATCAGGGCTGCTCTGCCGCCTGAGTCTAAGCATTCCCTAATGGCCTCCAACATCTCAACCAGGGCTGTCTCTGTACTATATGTGGCCCTAAATCCTGACTGGGCTGGGTAGAGGGCACCAGAAGTCTCCACAAACTGGGGAGAGTTGTTTATGTACTGCCTTCTCACACACCTTCGCCGCATCCAGGAGTAGTGAGATAGGACGGTAGCTAGCTAGTGTGGCAGGATTTGGCTTTTTTAACAAGGGGAGTAGCTTGGCCTGTTTCTATTCAGATGGAACCGTGGCTGTTTGAAGCAATAGATTGATGATATTATTCACTTCAGGATTAAAAGTTTCCGCAACTGCGTCTAGCTGCCTAGCAAGACAAGGGTCAGCTGGTGAACCAGATTTAAGGGATTTAAGGATGGCCAATGTTTCCAGCAGATAAATATGAGTGAAGGCTGACAGAGAGATGCTGGTTATATCCGGGTCCGAGACAATCTGCAAGGGATAGTCCACCCGCACTGGGCTAACGGCCCCGAAGCTGTCCTGGATTGTTTGAATCTTGTCAATAAAGAACCCAGACAGCTCCTCGCACCAAGAATTAGAAGCAGGAGTGGCAATTTGTTCCGCACAAGGCTTCAGGAAACTCTTGACAATGGAGAACATTTCTTTAGAGTTCTTTTTTGACTGGGCAATGCGCTCCGCATAGAAATTGCCTTTGGCTTTTTTGATGGCAGCGTAGTAATCTTTTTGGGAACTCCTTAATATTGTTTTAGCCAGTGGGGATTAGGTTTCTCTCCAACTGCGCTCTAGCTTTTTACATGCCTGTTTTAGCTTTTTAAGCTCATCCGAGAACCATGGTTTGGATGGAGTGTTTCTTACTCTCCTAGTCCCCAAAGGTAATGAAAGATGTCCTACAGCCTGTGAGGTCCAATTGTTAAACCCCCCCAACGCATCAGCCAAGTGTTGAGAAGCGGTGGGCGGGTGTCTAAAAGGATTCTATTCAGGGCGGCTGGCTCTATTAGTTGTGGCTAGCTATCCTTGGGTGACCTCATGGTCTGATAGGAAGTCTGTATGGACCAAGAAAAGTGAATTAAAAAATGGTCGGACCAAGAGACAGGAAGTGGATCCTGGAGAGCTAAAGGAAAGTTGGAGCATACAGCATCGAGGATGTGTCCTTCTCTATGAGATGGAGAGTTAACCTATTGGGTGAAGTGCACCCTATTCAACGAGTCACTAAATTCTCTTGTGTCAGTGGTCTCACAATCGCACACTGGAGTCAAGCTATCCTGGCTGATGACGGCTGATAGCCAGAAACCGGTCCTAGGATGCTTGATTCCGGTCCAGGGAAGACATGGTTTGGCAGTTCGGGCTGGACTGTTCCCATGAGGAACAGGGTCAAGACTGATTTGCATATGGCCATGTCTGAACTGGGGTGGTGTGGTGAGCAAAATAACGATGGATTAAACCCAGATCTGTGACTGGGAGTGAATGTTTTGCCATTGTGCAACATTCCGTCCATCAATTGTTTTTGCATTTGTTCATTGGGTGGCAGCAGGGGAGCCGTCCCCTGGCTGGCTCCCCACCCAGCCAGCCTTTTCATCAGCTGACACAGGAGCAGGCAGCTTTTCTCCCCTGCCAATTTTGTTCTGTGGTAGTCTCCCCACTCCTCCCAGACACACGCAGGGGGAGCCGGGCAGGCTCACCACCGTTGTGGGAAGTGTGGCAGCACTCCCTCCTTCTCTGTCCTCGGACTGGGCCAGGGTGTGGGGTCCCGGGGTCCTTCTCCTCCTCTGGGGGAGCCCAGCAGAGCTCTCCTGCTGTTACTTGTGTCAGGAGCCCGGCTTTAAATCCGCATTTGTAAAGAGCGAACTACTCACCCTTATCAGGGCTCAAGGCACTGGGGGCCGTCGTGTAAATTAAGTGAGCTATTGCCCAGAGTCATACAGTGCTAAGCTGAGCTGCCGCTGGGGATCGAACCGTGAACCCTGTGCCTCGAAGTCAGCTTCCCTTTGGGATCCCATGCCCCTCAGGAAGGTGGGGGGACAAACAGCACACCTCACTTCTTTTCAGACTTGGAAAACAAAAGACAGACCGGCCGTCCTTTAAATACTGATATAAACCGCAGCAGCTCATCGCAACTGAGGATATCCGGATATTTCTCGATCTCATACTTCCTGTTTCTAGTCAAGTCATCGGAGTAGAAAGTAGAAATAGGACTATCCAAGTTCCATATATCATACTCCAGCAAGTTTCTAATTAATTCAAATATGTAGTTTATATGATAGATAGAAATCGAGTACTCGGGACGCCGGTGATTCGCCAATTACGGTAGTAATAGCTGCGATTGTTGCTTTATGCCGGTCGTGTTGTAGGCATGGATTTGACTCCTAAGTGTGTCCGTCTCTTGGCGTTTCAGGTGGTATTCTATCAAGAAATAGGACATACGAAGGAACCGCCATCACATAGCTGCCATGTGCCACCTCCTATAAGTGTAAGTATTGTTTTACGGGCGGCGCGATAAGGTAGACGGATAAAATAGGAGATTCATAGAGTGATTATCTCCACTTATGTTTTTAGGTGGCTGATTAAAAAGAAACCTAACGGAGGTCTATTATGATTACCGCATGTCTAGGAGATAGTATATTTTAAAGATGTGAGTATATGTTTACTTCTATTAAGGAATGACTGTGCCAAAGGAGGCATGTATGCACCCTCGACTCATGAGTTACTGTTCTTATCTTGCAGTATATACTGGAATCGTCATTAGCTCAGTGCTGTATGACCAGAGATATCGATCCTGGATCTTAATCATATTGCAAAAATAAGCACTGTGCAAGGTGGGTCTACTTTTGCATGTGTTGGTGTTCGTATAGCGTTTTAATAACTTTAACGCGTTTGGGCTGTATATACATTACATGCCTTTATGCTTCTATCTTTGAAATCATAGATGGGGGGCTTGGGGGAGGGCAGCCGACCCCTGGGAGGTCTCCTCCCCCGGGCGGTTTGGGAGATCTGGGTGGGGCTCGCCTTCTAGCAGATTCCATTTGGGCTCTTTTTGGGCTGGTTTTGGTTGGATGGGTGCGCAGCCTATAAATGGGCGGGGCTCCCCTCTCCGGGCACCATTTTGGGCTTAGGTGACCTGGTGGCCGGTTTGTTCCTAGTTAGTTTTTTGTCAGAGTTTTGGTATTTCTTACCTTTCCTCTTGTAGTTATCTCTCTTTGATTATTATGGCTGGCGAAGATTATCGCGTTCTGGAAGCTATCCGTCTTCTCAGCGAGGCGGGTCGTTTGGACCTGGTGATAGGTGACCGGGTGCAGGCCGAGCCTCCGCGTCCCCAGCGGGAGGCTTCGGCGAGGGTGTCGGCTGCGGTGGCAGCGTGTTTCTCCCCTAAGCGTCGGAGGCAGGATGGGGTAAGTGAAAGGGGTCGTTCCAGGACTAGGAGGGCGGGTGCGAGGTCTCGCCGTGGGAGTGATTCGGGGTCTTCGGATCCATCTGTTACTTTGGACCCCTCGTTGGGTGGGGTGGTTTTGGAAGGAGACTTTCCTTCGGTGTCGGGGGAAGTTTCAACGGTTGGTTTTCGAGACAGGGCGGCCTCTGCTCCTGTTTTGCGAGGCCGTCGTGCTTCTAGGCAGCGTTGTTGCACGCGTCGCTCTGTTTCGGCCTCCGCGGTAGCGGGTGCTGACGTCACTGTGGGAGGGGGGGCGGAGGCCATTTTGAATTTCGAAACTGTGGCGCCGCAACCGTTACAGGGCGGTCAGGTGCAGGTGGTGTCCGAAGTTGTCGCTCCTCAGAGCGTTATTCGACAGCACGTAGTTACGGCTCCTGTAGCGGTTGTCGCCAGTACAATGGGTGGTTCTACTGCACAGCCTTTAGAGTTATTGCCTGGTGTGGTTATGTCGGAGAGTTCTGGTGTGGTGGGGCGTTGTGCGTCGGTTAGGGACCAGAGTAGTCCTTTATTGTTTTCCCCTTCGGTGTCTAACAGAGGGGAAGCAGTTTCTTTATGTAGTGGTTCTTTGGGTGAGGGGGAATGGGCTCAGATGGGTTTGGTTGAGGGAGCTGGGCGTGTAGATGGGCCCTTTCTTGGGGGGGATCTGTATGGCGCTGGTATTCCTGTGGGGAGTTTACATACGTTGGAGGTTTTGGAAGGTCCCCCTACTGGGGGGGAGGGGAGTGGTGATGCCTTTTTTCAGCAGGGTCTGGGTGTAGGTGGTTCTTTTCATGGGTTGGCCGGGGATTTTCAGTTCCCGGGACTCATGGTTGATACGGGGGCTGCAACACGGGGTTCTTTGGAGGAAGTGAGGGTTCAGGATTCTTCGGTACAGGGCCCTGCGTCGCAGATTGTACAAGCATTGCTGGATGTTAGTTCAGATGAAGAGGTGTGTCAACCTTCCCCTAGGCTTTGTGATGCTTTAAAAAGAAAAGGCGCAGGTGGTTCTGGGGTTATTGCTGAAGAGGGTCGGGGTTTTGGCGGTCGTGTTGGTGGTTTGTCTTCTGCTCCTAGAGTTGTGTTTAGTAAGGGACCCGGCACACCAGTCCGGCCTTTTTCATTGCAGGTTGGAGTTCGACCGGGAGCAGCAGACTTGGCAGGGCGGCAGGCCGCCCAATCACGCCGAGGAGAAGTGCGGGTGGAGCCTGGCGCGGCACGTCCCATAACAACGAGGGATCCCGTCGCGGCCATCCCACGCAGGTTCAGTACGACCTCGATGGCCCCAACGAGGGATTTCGACATAGGCGGTGCCAGCAGGTCAAGCGCGACCTTACCAGCCTCGACGGAGGTATCCAGCGCTGTTCACGGGAGCGGGTCATGCGCGACCTCTCTTGTGCCACGTGGTGGTCGTAATGATGCTTTAATTTTTACAGGGAATCAACAAGTTGTAAGTGGTACCAGAGGAGTGTATAGGCGGGTTCAGTCGTCTTCCCCGCCAAGGTCAAGTGTGAGGGCTGGTAAGGCCCATGGTCGGTCTAAAACGGTGGAGACAGTACAGAAATCGGTGGTTGTGCCTACCCCTTCCCAGTTGGAAGAATCGTTGATTTTAGACTATGATGAGGACAGCCCTGAAGAGGGCGAGGTTCGGGAAGTGGTATCTGGGGGGGGGCATTCTAATGTTTCTCACAGTATGTTGCAGGCACCGGTGGTACGAAGTCGTACGGAATCGTCAAGGCCACGAGTGCTCGGCCCCTCGGTGAGGGCTCCTCGGCGGGCGGACGACGGTGCACATTCGGAGTGGAGGACGGAAGCCAGTCAGCCTCCTTTATTACGCCCAGGTGAGAATGTGGTACATTCTGTGCGGCCAAACATGGTCTCTATTGGTATTGGTGTGGACCTGGTATCTTCGGAGAGTGATGGTAAACTATACAAAGGTCGTATTGTCAGAGACCAAGGTGTGGGCACAAATGTTGATGATGTCAGTACAAGCGCTAAAGTGGATAGTGGCACTTCCACTGTTGGTTTGGGCACTACTAAAAATGTACTACACAGCAAAGAGTTAAAAATTAAAAAGTTACCCTATATGGGGGTTACTAAGCCCTTGGGGGCTCATTTAATGCTCAGTACAAAGGAACGGATTTGGAACGGTGAGTATGTGGAACTATTAAAATTGTTGCACAGGGAGGTTCGAGCTAAGGAAGGTTCTAAGGAGGAGGAGTTTGAACTAGCTAAGCGCCCTAAGGTTCCATTAACTATTGAAAATTGGACGGCGGCCTTTTTAATATATGCCAGCGTCTATTGTGAAAAGTTCCCTGAGCGCTGCGTTTCATTATTTAAGTATATGGATGTCATTCGTAAGGCTCAACTTACTAGAAATGATTTCGCATGGGCTCAGTATGATGAGGAGTTTAGGGCGCGCATGGCATGGGACCCCGAGGCCAAATGAGGTGAGTTGGACACTGATCTTTGGCAGCACACCATGGGTTCGTCTGCTATTGGTAGAACGGTTTTCACGGCCAGTGGTCTTCCTTTAGTTTATCGACCCTTTCAGACTCGTCCCACCCGGGGAGGGGTGGGAGCCAGCTCTACCACTCAGTCGCCTACAGGCACGTGCTGGGATTTTAACAGAGGGGTGTGTAACAGAGAGTTCTGTAAGTTCCGACACGAATGTTCACAATGTGGTAGGAAGAATCATCCGTTATCCAGATGCTGGGGTCCCAGGCCTTCCGGGGGTCCCCAGGTTTCACAGCAGAGTTCAGGGGCTTTTGTCGCGCCACAGCAATCACCAGCTCCCAGGGGAGGGAAGTCTTCATCCGGTGCTGGGCCCAAAGGCTCGTACACCGGTTAATGTGGATAATTTGGCTGCCGCTTTGCGGGATTATGAACCCGCTGAGCTGCGGTCGGTTTTGTTATTGGGTTTTCAGATTGGTTTTCGATTGGGATACGAAGGACCACGTTTGAGACGTTGGTCTAAGAATTTGAAGTCGGCAGCCGAACACCCTGCTATTGTTCAGACAAAATTGGATAAGGAAGTGAGTGAAGGTAGGATGGCGGGCCCCTTTGATGATTGGCCTTTGGCGAATTTGATTGTATCCCCTATTGGGGTGGTCCCCAAGAAGGAGCCTGGACAGTTTCGGCTCATTCAGCATTTATCATGGCCAGAGGGTGAGTCTATAAATGATTTCATTGATAACGATGCTGCCTCGGTGTCTTACTCTTCTGTTGATGTGGCTATGCAATTGGTTGTGACGGCAGGACCTGATGCTTTAATGGCAAAATGCGATATTAAATCTGCATTTCGACTGCTTCCAGTCCATCCTGAAGACTGGTGTCTCCTGGGCATCCATTTTCTTGGAAAATGGTACGTGGACAAAGCTCTGCCAATGGGTTGCTCTATGTCCTGTGCGTTGTTTGAAACCTTTAGTACGTTTCTGCAATGGTTTTTTACTCACCAAAGTGGTCATGAGCTGGTCACACATTACCTGGATGATTTTTTCTTTGTGGGTACAGCAAGTTCGCTGGTCTGCCAGGAGGCTCTCACAACGTTTCAGTCCTTGATGAGTCATTTAGGGGTACCATTGGCTCCAGAAAAGACCATGGGTCCTTGCGCGACCATGTCTTTTTTGGGGATTGAACTTGACTCGCATTTGATGCAAGCTCGTCTTCCCATGGACAAAAAACAGAAAATGCTGGATTTGGTGGGAGCAATGTTGGGAAAGGAGAAAGTGTTTGTGAGAGAGATTCAAGTTCTGCTGGGGCACCTTAACTTTGCGTGCAGGGTGGTCAGGGCGGGTAGGACTTTCTGTAGGAGGTTGGGCAGAGCTCTGTCTGGTCATTCCCTACCACATCATCGGGTGAGGTTGTCGGCGGGGGTCAAGGAGGATTTACGCATGTGGATTTTCTTTTTACATTCCTTCAACGGTGTGCCTTTATGTCGGGAGGTGGACTGGTGTTGGGATGTGCAGATATACTCTGATGCTGCGGGCAGTGAGGGTTTTGGTCTTTACTGGCAGGGAAAGTGGTGTGCACAGAGGTGGCCGGCACAATGGAGGAATGGTGGCAGAAGTATTGCCTTTTTGGAGTTATTCCCTGTCGTGGTGGCCGTTACTTTGTGGGGTACAGCTCTGGCCCACAAAAAGGTGCTGTTTCGCATTGACAACATGGCTGTGGTTCAAGTGATTAATAAACAGTCGGCCAGGGATCCTCAGATCTTAAAACTCCTCAGAGTGTTTGTGTTGGGATGTCTGAAGTATGATATCTGTTTTCGGGCCCTTCATGTTCCTGGCGTGGACAATGACATTGCGGATGCTTTGTCTCGTTCACAGTGGGAGAGATTCCGTGGGCTTGCTTTGGAGGCAGACAAGGAGCCGACTCCCATGCCGGACCACCTGTGGACGGTAGGCAACACCGGGTCTTTCAACTGGTTTTAGGTTCATTGGCTCCTTCCACAAAAATGGCGTATGAATTGGCCTGGAAAGAGTTTTTGGAGTCGGGTGCATGTCGGAGAGAGCTGGATTGGCAACGGTCTGAGGATGTGGTTCAGTTTATTTTGCGCCTGATGGACAGGGATTTATCCAGAGTTACGATTTCTGGCAAACTGGCAGGTATTTCTTTTGTGGGAAAGCTTTTGTGGGGCTATTCTCCGTCGGCTGGGGAGTTGGGTAGGAGAATGTTGGAAGGGTGGTCCCGGGAGCGGGGATCTGTGCGAACCCTTCGGTCCCCTTTGTCGTGGCAAAAACTGTTTCAGGTGATTTCTGTGCTTCCGGTTGTATGTTCTGATAGAGTGGAAGCTTGTTTGTTTGCCACTTTGATGGTGTGGATGTTTTTTGGTGCGTTTCGTGTGTTTGAATTGCTGGGAACCAAGTCCACTCGTGGTCTTCTGTGGGGGGACGTTCAGCTGTCAATCAGGGGAGTCCATGTTTGGCTCTCTCACTCCAAAACAGATCAGAGAAGTGCGGGTAGGGGGGTTTGGTTAGAGGCGGTGTCCCCTCCGGAAACCTGCCCTCTACGTTGGGCCCACTGCTGGAAGGATTTGTCGGGTGGGGCTGTGGACCAACCGGTTTTTCGACATTTGAATGGTTCATGGGTCTCTACTTATCAATTGCGCATGGTACTGCGAAAAGCGCTGCGTCATATTGGTCTAGATGGGTCGCTCTATGGAACTCACTCATTTAGGATTGGGGCGGCCACAGAGGCCTCTCACAGGGGTTGGTCGAGGGAAGATATCATGGGCTTGGGGCGCTGGACTTCTAATTGCTTTCAGCGCTATGTCAGGAGTGAATCTACTGGAGCGCAGGCGTCTTCTTCTGTTTTTCCTGTCTGATACTGTTTTCTTTTGCAGGTTCTGTGGCTGGTCCTCGGGCTGCTTTCCTTACGGTGTGGATCGTGGGCCATTCATTCGTTAAAAGGGCCCAAGTTCAAGCTCGTCAAAGTTATTTCGGTTCATCATTGGGTTTTAATGACCGTTTATTTAATGTGGTGTGGAAAGGAAAAGGGGGCATGTTATGGAAGGAACTGATCCCTGCCCTCAACTCTTGGTTGGCAGGGGGGGTTTGCCCAGATGTTTTGGTTATTCACCTGGGTGAGAATGATTTGGGTTCTGTGAAGGGGGTTGTTCTTCTTCGGGCGATCAAGAAAGACTTGTCTTTGTTACACAAGCAGTGGTCGGGGTGTCACGTTCTATGGACAGAATTGGTCCCCAGGAGGGTTTGGAGGAATGCGGTGAAGCCGAAGGCGGTTGATAAATCTCGGAGGAAACTGAATCTGGAGGTTTCTAGGTTCTGTAGGGACATGGGTTTCGGACGTATCGTCCACGGTGATATCAAATATGATGCGGTGGAGTTTTTTAGGGGTGACGGGGTACATTTGTCTCGGATGGGAATGGATTTGTATCTCTTGGAGCTGCGGGAGGTTTTGTCTCGCTGTTTGACCGTGCAACAATTTGTAGGTGAATAGTGGGTTGCTTTGTGGTCTTGCGGTTTTTAGCTTGCCCCCTCTCATGTGGTTAACCCCCCACCCCCCCCCCCCCCCTGTTTTGGTTTTGTGTGGGGGGCAGAAAGGTGGGGCTCTTTCCTTATCAGTCTTTCTCCCCACGGCTTTCTGGGTGGCGGTTTTGGTCTGTTATTGTCAGTTTTGGGCCAGGTTGGGACCCGTTATTTGTGAAGTCGGATCTTGTTCGGGGAAGTTTTATACTGATTGAGTTTGGTTTCTGAGAATATGGGGTCGGGGGATATGTTCAGTTGGTTTATAATCGGGGATGTGATATTTTGTATTTGGTAATGTGATGTTATAATGTTATTGGGGTTTTTGCATGGTTATTATGTTTTGGGTATGTACGGGTGGGGGCGGGTGTGATGGAGGGTGAGGGGTGGGGGCGGGGTTTGGGGATTTGAAATAAAATGAACAAAACTTGGTTGGGGTTTTAGATTGTGAGGCGGTTGCCGAGTTTGTGTATTTGTAAATGTGCACTTGTTCCAATAAAGCGGCCTTTTTCACACACTCCAATGGTTTTTTGGGTCTGCTCACTCTCCCCCACCCCTCTCTCCCAAGGGGGGCTTGGGGGAAAGCAGCCGACCCCTGGGAGGTCTCCTCCCCCGGGCGGTTTGGGAGATCTGGGTGGGGCTCGCCTTCTAGCAGATTCCATTTGGGCTCTTTTTGGGCTGGTTTTGGTTGGATGGGTGCGCAGCCTATAAATGGGCGGGGCTCCCCTCTCCGGGCACCATTTTGGGCTTAGGTGACCTGGTGGCCGGTTTGTTCCTAGTTAGTTTTTTGTCCCTCCCTCCCACCCTAGTTTTAGGTTTTTTCCCTTTCTTTTTATTAATTATTTTGTGGCGGCTGTTTGGGACATGTGGGCATAGGGGTTTTCAGCTTTGTTCCTTTGTCGCTTGGGACAGGTGCATGGCGGTTTTGGTCTGTTATTGTCAGTTTTGGGCCAGGTTGGGACCCGTTATTTGTGAAGTCGGATCTTGTTGGGGGAAGTTTTATACTGATTGAGTTTGGTTTCTGAGAATATGGGGTCGGGGGATATGTTCAGTTGGTTTAAAATCGGGGATGTGATATTTTGTATTTGGTAATGTGATGTTATAATGTTATTGGGGTTTTTGCATGGTTATTATGTTTTGGGTATGTACGGGTGGGGGCGGGTGTGATGGAGGGTGAGGGGTGGGGGCGGGGTTTGGGGATTTGAAAGAAAACGAACAAAACTTGGTTGGGGTTTTAGATTGTGAGGCGGTTGCCGAGTTTGTCTATTTGTAAATGTGCACCTGTTCCAATAAAGCGGCCTTTTTCACACACTCCAATGTTTTTTTGGGTCTGCTCACTCTCCCCCACCCCTCTCTCCCAATGCCGGTTTTGAGGCGTTCCTTCTCGCAGGACGAGAGGCACTTGAAGGACGTAGGAGGTATCCACCCCAAAGTATCAATTTTGAGAACTAGTACGTGAGGTATGTGACCGCAGAAAACATGGTATATGTTCATTATAGATAGGGTGGTCCTGTTCGTTCCCCTCAGTGAATGACCTACCAGGATGAACTCATTTATATTCCTCTTAGAATGTGAAAGAGGTAGTTCTGCCTCTGTTATCAGATTTTATCAGTGGGCCCTTATGACAAGTATTAGGCTCATGTTTAAAAATGAAATGAGGCATAATGTAAATATGCTCCACAATGTAAATATGCTTAACAATAAGTGAACATGTATGAAGCTCTAGAGGGGAGCACTCGGAGAGAATAAGTACCCTGGTGATGTATATAACCCTAGAGAAAGGTTAGATATATTGAGAGTGATGTGTCCTCTAAGTAAGGAATATCAGGGATATCCTTGTCATTATAATGTACTGTTCTCTGTCAATATTATGATAATTTGTTTGTGCTGATTTAATGCTGTAAATTTTGTATTTTGTCATGTGAATAAATGTTTTGTGATACTTCTAAAATAATACTCGAGGCAATGCAATTATGAGATGTGCTTTATAGGATGTTCATTGTATATATACATTTAAAAAAAATAATAATTTCAGAATTAACTGGGAAGACATTATATGTATGCCTGATGAAGGTGACTTTATTAGAAGGTCCGCCGAAATGCGTCGATGCAAAAGAGAAAGGAGGATTGTGTTATGTACTAATTGAAGACAATTCGGACGCTTTGCTGAATTGATTTTCTGTTTGGTACCTCCTTTTTACCAATAGGAATTTGTGTGTTTCCTTATTTTAATTGTCTGTCCATCTTTTTAAATTATCTTGTAATATATTGTAATATGAATAAACTGTTCAGTATATTCTCATAATTTTGTCTGTTTTTACATTCTGCTTTGCTAGTACAGTATCACGTTAGTATTGTTGTTCTTGTTCATGTGTCCTGAGAATATATGTTCCGACAGTAAGGTGTCCCAAAGGGAATATTTGTTTGACGAAAGTCCACTGTGGTACTCCATCCCTTTGGTTGTGGGGTCCCTCTCTCTTTTATTAGAGAGTACACTATATCCACCCTATGTCTAATAAGGTAGTGGATAACCTGTCTCTTCTTTCGTGTATTATTAAGACCTCTGACGTTCCAGGACACGAGGGTGACGGCAGAGGGACCCTGTACGTTACCCAACTGTGCCATTGAGCCAATGTACAGATCGCCGCCTATCAGGACGTGTGTGCCATGTCAATGAGTTAAGCAATGTGAGCATAAAGCGTGAATAAGAAGAATAACAATATGTGGAATGACCCCTGATCTCCATTCCACCACCCAGCCACCATCCATCCCGAAGGTGGCCATCCCCAATTGAATTTCTTCGCCCAAACATCAGGCAAACTAACGAGGGCCAAGGAATGGACCCCAAAAAATGCAGTAAACCCAAACACACGGGATACACCCATAGGGGGGCAGCTCGCAGACAGCCGAGCCAACTGGCGTATCAATTAGAAAGCAGAAGCATTAAATAGTGCTATATCCCCGGACTGAACAATAAAAGCAAACCGACATTCCCAGACTATCAATCATGCCCTGAATTTGAAAAGAGTTCCGCACTAGCGTCCAAGCCGCGGTGCGGCAGGGAAGTAAGTGGGCCTTCCTCAGCGTTCTGTGTGGTCTGCGCTTTATGTGTGCAGAAAAATTCCTGGGCCTCTGCGGGAGAGTCAAAGATTCAAGACCTGCCTCGAAGTCCACTTTCAAGTTTGCCGGATACAGCTTTCCCTACTTAAGACCAAGATTGCGCAGTGTGGCCTTTACTCCCTGGAATTTCCGTCACGCTTCCTGAATCATTGGAGTGAAATCGGGATAGAAGGACAGCCTGGATCCCTGCCATTCAATCACGCCGCGTTCTCTGGCCATCCAAAGTGCAGTGTCACGGTCTCGAAAGTTCAATAGTCTCGCAATGATTAGTCTCGGGGGAGGCCAGGATTCAGTCTACAGCCAAGTGACTGGTGCGCTCTCTCTACCACAAAGCCTGGGGTGAACGATTCACTTTCAAATAGATCAGTGAGCAGTTTCTCCACAAAAAGATCAAGCCGTCCTGTAGCAGTCATCCACGGGCCTCCAAATCCTCATTCTTAATGGTCACCTCCTTTAACAGGCGCTCAGTCTGCTCTCATTTCTTCAGAGATTTGGCCATTCCGTCCTCCAAATCGACACACGTGCGTCTCCCACGTCAAGCAGGCGATCATGTATCTGGAATTTAGCGCCCCCATGACGCGATAGTTTGACCTAGGGTGTCGAAACGTGAGTCGTGCCTTGAAACCAGCCCGCATCTCAGACAAAAGCGCTGCCACCGAGGCTCCAGGAGGCTCTTGTGCCCCCTCAGCTGGCGCCTTCTCCGCCATCATAGGAGGGTGTGACGCAGTCCCCTCGGTCGCTTTACCAAGCGGCTGACTGCTCTGTTTCGGGTCCTTACGACCCATGGCTTCGAGGCAGCGCCCATGTGGAAGAGGGTACTGAGGGAGCCGTTGGCGCAGGCGTAGTGTGGGTCAGGGGGATCAGCTAGTGCACATCAATATAGCGTGTATGCGCCAAGGTGCAGGAGTGCAGCTGTGCAGGTCACTGGATGTGGCTGATATGGTCTCCAGCATCAAAGGAGGAACAGTGGTCTAGCAGAGCAGGGCACCAGGCTTCACATGCCCAATGCTGGAGGGGTGAACAGATTTCCTATGAGGCTCAGGGAGAGCTGACCACTAGCCGTCAGCGCGGGGTGGACAATGACATTTCAAAATGTGGCCCCAGTCCAATAAAGGGAGCAGGATAGCACTGTGTGGCAGGCAGCGGTCTGGCGAGCACCCATGAATGTCCTCAGCCACGGCAGCCGGTGGACACCCCCGAACCGGGTCCACCGCAACACCAGACCAGCACCTCAGCCCCTGATATTGCCGGTGTGTGGGCCCTGTGCCCACCTTGTCCGAAAACGGAATGCTCCAAAGACGGGGCGGAGCAGCCAGACCAGGCCCAAGAACGGGATGCGGGCCGGGGGGATAGGAAAGCCTTGAAACGCCGCCCGACTCACCAGGAGCCCAGATGGAATGGGCCTCAATCCCACCGATCGGCCCGCTGTCTCTTGCTGCGCGGACCCGCCCAGGTGCCCGAAGGAGCAGCGCCGGCAGGCCCGGTCTCCACGCCACACAGCTGAAATATGGGTCCGGCAGGAGCTGGAAAGCCAGAAACGGACTCGCAGTGGCAGCGCTGCCCCCAGTCCTCAGCAAGGGTCTCGATGCCGATTACGTCGCTGGGACCGGGGATATATGCTGGTGGGACTGGCTATTGGTACGAGCCTTTCTAGCTCACGGCATTCTTCGCCGCTGGCTTGGCCACGCCCCCCATGTGTGTGCACGTTTAACCAGCCAAGTGCCCCTTACCCTAGCTGCATTGCAGCTGCCTTATCTTAAAAGGTAAACACTGGTGGTAAATACTAGCAGTCCAATTGCCATGTGATTACTGTGGTTGAGGCACATGTAGTGTGACTCACCACAGAAAAAATGTCCCAAACGCGATGATCCAACAAGAAAAACAGTCTGGGCATATTAAATGGGCGGAACCCATTTTCCAACATGGCCACATCCCAGTCCATTGTTTCTGCCCACAATACTATCCCAGATTAGAACCAGCCATCTACAAATCATGTTTGATGCTCCTGCAATAGGAACAGTCCAGCCTAAACCGCCAAATCAGGTCCTCTCTGAACTGGAAAACAAGCAACCCAAGACTGGTTTTGCCCTCGTTGGGGCTCGTCAGTCAGTTCCTGCTTAGTTCAAGTGGCAAAGTGAGTACGGGACCCATGTTGCACAGAAGTATACAAAAAAGTGATGTGTGGGATACTTGAATTAATCACAGTCAATGATAATAACCAGGGCCGCATCCCAGTCAATCATTTGTTTCCCGAAATGACACCTCAGATTAGACCTAGTCATATGCAAGTCTGCCTTGATCCTGCTCCAACAGGAACCGTCCAGCCAAGCAGCCTATTTCCGCAGGGTCAAGAGTGATTTGCATTTTGCTAGGTCCAAGCTGAGTTAGCATGGTGGGCAAAATAACAATGGGTTGGAATGCCACCTAAGTGATTATCAGTGGCTAGACTTATTGCAAGCATTCCTCCCTTCATCTTTTGTGTCTGAAGTACCGCCACAAGTGGCAAGGGTAAACTCAGACGTGGGCCCCGTGCTAACTGTACCACTGGAACCAAGTTACACCCAACTGACAAGCCCCAATCAGAGCAAAACTAGTCTTGAGTTGCTTATGTTCTGATTCAGGAAGGGACCTGGCCTGGCAGATCAAACTGGACTGTTCCTACTGAAGTACAGTGAACATTAAATTACACATGACTGGGTCCAAACTGAGCTAGCATGGTGAGCAAAAATAATGATGGGTTGGAATGCTAGCCAGAGTGATTGTCAGTGGTTAGACTCTTGCAAGCATTCCTCCCTTCATGTTTAGTGTATTTGATCAACCTGTACTGAGTCACTAGGCTCATGCAGAGAGTATGTGCCAGTGCAGCAGGCACCACAAGCAGGGCTCAGCTTGGGTATAACTAAAGGGACATCCGACCGCTCTGGGTGGAGTCTGTACCTGAACGTCAGTGTGGTGTGTCTCATGAGGAGCGGCTGTACCTGGCAAATCGAGCTGTGCACAGTAGGTGCATTACAGTGGCAACGAATTATAGATGCCCCAAGAGGGCTGCAGTATCATTCCTGCAGCCATTGTGCACTGGCAACTGAGAGAGAGGAGTGAGGAGAGTGAGGGAGCAAGAAAGGTGCAAACCCGACATGAGTGTTGCATGGAGTGGAAGACGCCCGGAGGCAAAACAACCTCATGCCCGGCATCAGATATTGTCGATAACAAGTTACCAGAACAGAAACTCACCGCCTTTCACCTCCTCCCACAGGATGACCTGCAGGCCAACATTCGAAGGCAGGGAGCTTCAAAGTGCCTGCAGTATTTGGTATGTGACTCTGATTTCTCTCCCAGTAGAAGAAGCTGACCCCCCTATGCCCAGAGCCATTTTGGCACCTGGACTGGTGGGAAAATTATCTACTCCGATAGGTGTGCCCTCCCCAACCCCAGACTAGTACCACCGCTAAGGTGGCCTAAACTGAAGTGGACAAGACTTTTCAAAGGTAGCCATGTTGAGGGCAAGGTTATGACCAACTCCCCCAGGAAGTGGTCATATAGGGGCGCATTGACCCCAAGGGTTGGTAGGCTATTGGCTACTGCCCTACACTGCCTTGACAGCACCCCTAAATTCAGTATTTAAGGGAACCCTGGCACCAGAGAATCAGATCCTGCTGACCAAAAGAAGAAGAAGGACTGAAGAGCTGCGAATAGCAAGAACTATGGAAGAAGCCACTGAATTGGTGCCAACCTTGCCGGCCTGTCTACTGTTCCCGACAATTATGCCAAAGTCAACTCATCCTGCAAGCTGCTGTGCCTCCAAAAGTGTGGGAGGACTGCCAGCACTTCTGACAAAACTCAGGAACTATTGTAGAGCAGAGGTGCTGCTTCCCTGGATCCTGCAGACACCCAAAACAACCTGAGAGTACTCTGGACCGCCAAAATCCGACATCGGAAAGCACCATGGCACCTGTGCCACTTAGCCTGAGATAAAGTGGGCCAACAGTGCCAGCGTGGTCCCATGGTCCACCTGGACTTCCCTGCTGTGGACTTCACGCTGCTGCCTGCAGCATGCGTTTGCAGGCCCCTCACAGCGATTGATCCTGGTGGCAAAAATCATACGCCTAAAGACACCTGTGCACCTATTGCCCCTGGGCTGTGGAGAAGAGGACCAAAGATGTCCCCAAATCCCCAAGCATCGTGAGAACTGAGCCCCCATTGTGGTTCAGACTGAATGGTTTCCCAGTCCAAGCCTGCAGCCTCTTTTTGACGAGATTGATCCCCCAGGGTAATGGGGACCCAACGCTGAAAAGCACCTCTGCACCCTGCCATCTCAGTGCCACCCGAGGTGACCTGTTGGTGCAGCCTTGAACCTTGCCCCATACTTACCTTAAGTCTAGGAGATTGGCCCTGTAAGTCGCTGAGAAGTGCCTGAATGCAGTACATGTTCTTCCCCCTTAGGAGAACATTGGGCACCCGACACTGAAAAGCACCTCTGCATCCGGCCACCCCAGTACCGCCCAAGGTGACCTGTTGGTGCTGCCTTGGACCTTGCCCATTACTCACCTTAAGTCCAGGAGATTGGACTCGTAAGTCGCTGTATTGTACATGAATGCTGTACTTGTTTTTCCTCCCATTGGATAACATTGCAGCTACTGTAAAAAGCACTGTGTCGACTTTATAAAAGCAAAAGCATTTATCCTAAAACATCTACCTACCTGATCATATTGATTCTGGTGCCTAAACATATATAGAGATACTTGCTATTTTTATAAATTGGTGTGGATCTCCTTATTAAGTTATGTGTATCTTTTATTGACTGTTGTGTGTATTTGCAGTTGTCTAACATTCCTCTCTGATAAGCCTAAGGCTGCTCGACCGCACTAGCCCCTAGAAGAGCATGTGGGATTGCTAGAACAAGCCCCTGTCCACAGATAAGGGAATACCTGGACTCTTTGCACGGTATACCTCTTTTTGGTATACCATATAAAGGACCAGCTTCCTACAACAGGAAAGGAATAAAGTTTCTCAGGTCACTGAAGAACATTTTGAAGCTGAAAGATAGTGGTAGTGAAGTCATGGACCCCCCAAAGAGAATGGTTTTGATAGTAAAGCAGAGCAGATCAGCAGACACACTTCCACCACCTCCAATGTGCAAACTCATTGTTCATAAAGTTGAATTTCAAATTATGGCTGATTCTGGATCACCATTCTCCATGATTCCCAAGTGTACCTTTGATAAATTGTTTGCACCCTGATGTAAAAGTCATTACATATGATGGCAAAAAGATTGACTTTCTAGGCTGGATATGCATATATAAAATTTTAAGTGGCAAAAAAAGGAGTCTACATTCTAAACTGTCTCAACATTACACTTAATCCAAGTACCCAGGAACCTGTTATGGTGATCAGGCAAGAAGATTATGGTTCTAATCTGATATCAGTTTACCCTGAGGTATTTAAGAAATCAGAAATTGGAAAGCTCACGGGTTTCCCACACCATATTAAGCGGTGCAAATCAAACAAAAACTAAGAAATGTATCTTTGAGTGTGAGAAACAGTCTTTAGGTCTTACTGGCAAATTTGCAGAAACATGATATAATGGAAGAAAGAGAATACTTCAAATGGATATCTCCTGTGTTTTGACCAAGAAAATCAATGTGGATCTAAAACTTTGCATAGTTTTTACGGCGCTCAACTCAAAAAGATCGTAGTTGATAACCATCCTCTCCCCAAGATCACCAGTGCTTCTGTGTTTTCCACAATTGATATGCATAGTGTTTATTATCAAGTGGAACTTGACAAGAGCCAAGACCACTCTTAGCCTGTGTGACACCATTTGGAATTTTCCAATATAAGTTCATGCTCTTGGCTTTAGCATCCGCATCCTCGGTCTTTCAAAGAATAATGTTTCATATAGTCAAAGACATGGAGAGAAATGTCAGATGTTTTTAGGATGACGTTTTAGTCCTTGCTAAAGACTTGGAAAAGCATATTCAGATTTCGAAAGAAGTTTGCCAAAGGCTATCACACAATGGATTGGTCTTTAGTGCTGACAAATTTTGTTAATTTGTTTAAAAAATGGATTGATTATCTAGGGCATACCATTTCAGCAGAAGGCGTCACACCAAAAGTTTTGTCAATGGAAGCTATAAGTCAAGCTTAAAATAATCATGATAAGTTGAGGTCCTTTGCCGGTCTCTGAGAATATTATGAGAAATTTGTCAAGAAATTTACATCTCAAAGGGAACCCCTTTGTACAATTTAAGAAAGGATGCTGACTTTGTGTGGAGCAACAAACAACAAGAGGCATTTGACTCTATAAAGCATACAATTGTAAACGCTCTTACCTTGCAACCATTTTTCAATGGAAAACACTGCACCATCGTGGTTGATACTAGTGCATATAGTCTTCGGGACATACTTGGTCAGAGCTCTGGAAATAAGAAATGAACTGTGGCATTTTCATCCGGAACCCTTACAGAAGTTGAAAGATATTACTTAGGTATTGAAAAGGAGTTAATTGCATGTCTTTGGGCTGTTGAGCATTTCCATCATTTTATATGGGGCACCAGGTTTACTATTCAGACTGATTATAAACCTTTAGTAACCATTATTTCTGCAAGAGTGGTGCAGCATACTCAGTATGTACTGCTAGATTAAGCTAACATTTACCAGAGTATAACTTTGAAGTGATACATATTACAGAGAAATGGATCCAACCCGCTGATTGCTTATCCAAATTGCCTTGTAAACTAGATGTGTGTGGAAATGTTACGGATGAAGAGGTGGATGTGGTAGCATGCATTGGAGATGTGTGTGTTGTCAATGGAATGGATATGAGTGGATAGATTGTTGCCTCAAAAGCAAGGAAAGAGAATGTTTTGTCCCAAGTAAAGGAATACATAGAAAAAGGGTTGGTCTGAGCTTAATTCCTTAAAGGGAAGGCTTCCTTCTTCCATCAAGTATCCCCAGAGTTGTCTGCCAATAAGGGGTTGATATTCCATCGAAGCATATGAATTTCACCTTGGGACATGTGTAAAAATTTTGATTAATCCAGGTCACCAAAGTCACTCAGCTAATAATTATTAGGACAGTTTATCTGGTTGGCCCTCTATGGATCCTGGAATAGAACAGTGAGTGAGAGAGAGGGAGATCTGTTCCAACTCCGATAGAAGTTGCTGAACAATGCGCAGACCTGTGCTGAATGAATCCTGGCGGAAGGTCGGTCTAGACCTGTGGTACTCAGTGAGGGATCCACGTCCCCTACCTCGTCCAGGCGACCTCGTCCCTCGAAGCCCCGGACCTCGCCATTCGATCCTGTGGCGTCCATAGCAACCCGGACTCCACCCCTCTCTCCTTCTTTGCAGGAGCCAATAGGAACAAGTGGAAAACCGGAAGGACTCGCCAGTGACCCCGGAAGTCCCTCCCCCACCCCGAGGCGGAGTGCGGAAAAGCCAGAATCGAAGAGAGCAGTGTGTTCAAGCAAGAGGACTCGTGGCAGGAGACAGCGTGTGGAGAGCCTACAGAGACGAGCGGTGAAGCGGAAGAAGAAGACGAGTCTGGACCGAGTCCGGTGGAGGAGGCTGGAGAGCGGCCGCAACTCGCCGAAGAGTTGCGGCGGGGCAAGTGAGTACCGATTCCCCTTGTACAGAGAGTGTAAATATTAGCGTGTAAAGTAGTCAAACCCCCACCTTGCACCCAGCACTGTAGAAATCTGTATATTACCCGTTTGAAGTCATAGGTACAGTTGTATATAAAATCCCATACTCGCCCGACATTCAGTCACCCTTCTGCCCTCCCATTCTTCCTCTTTCCCCCTCTGGACCCGTCCCCTACCTTCCTCACGTTCGCTCAAAGTCCCGCACCCCCTTGGTGAAGGTATACGGCATCAGCCTGTTATAGTTCGTCGGACTAACGGCCCTCTTTCTCTCTCTCCTTCCCATACCTCCGAGGAGCTGCCGTCCCGGTGACCAACCAACTAATCCCTCTGGAAGAAGTCCTCAAAATGACTTCCTGCCAAGCACCTTCCCTCCGCGAAGAGCCAGCGTCTCGACATCGGGCCAAGCACCACTTCAGGACACTGTTCTCCCCCCCCCCCCCCCTTTGACCTCTGTATTGACAATAAAAACCGGCTAAGAGATAGCCCACTGTATACGGCCGCCACCCTTGTTATTCCGGTACGCCTACACTCCACGATCACATACTCATTGTTTAGCCTGCTGGAAGCCGGCAGACCTTTCCTTGCAGCCCACAGACCTCCTGGGAACAAACAGAAGTGAAAGCTGCTCGAGGTCCCCTTTTTTTGTTCTCACCTGAGTGGGCTGCGCACATGCGCAGTCTAGCTGGCAAGATTTTATGTTTTTGAGGGAGCTTCAGTATCGGGCTTTAAGCCCCACCCCTCTTTCCCATTGGCTGGCATCACCATTTACGCAAGACGGTGGCCAGCTATTGGGAAAGAGTTTTGTCTGACGTAGACTTTTCTCTTTTTCTGCCGTCCCACTTGGACGGCCTCGCCTGCTTTCCTTCTGAAGTAAAAGGTTTCTTATTTTTATGGGGCCAAACACATGGCCCCATAAAGATAAGAAACCTTTTACTTCAGAAGGAAAGCAGGCGAGGCCGTCCAAGTGGGACGGCAGAAAAAGAAAAAAGTATACGTCATGGTGAGCGCTTTGGCATGATTCTGTGCACGTTTTTCTTTCATTTGCGCAATGGCAACTTGAGGGAGCGCAGCATGCCGAGCTGTAGCCTCGCATATGGCGGGCTGCGCCTTTCCTTTTGTTCTTCCTGTTTTGTGTGCGAGTGTGCCCTCGAACCATTTATGCCCCGAGGCTGCTCCGAACAGTCCAGTGCACCCGCCGGTGGTAAGTGCTGCCTGCCCCGTCTCTGCACTGCTGGGAGAGGGGGTGGGGTGCCTGATGTACCTCTGTGTACTGCTGGGGTGTGAGCCTGCATGCATGCCTTGTTGCCGCTCTGCTGGGGACTGCATTCATGCCTCGGCTTTGCTGGGGGGTGCCAGTGTGCACTTCTGGGGGGGGTGACAAATGTATTGAGTTGTTTGCAGCTCAGTCGGTTGTGTTCCGGTTATAGAGGTGTGTGTGTGTGTAAGTGTTTGTCTGTCCCCAAGAGGTTAAACGTTTAATCCCACTGACACAGCATTTCGTTTCTTACAGGGGCATATAATACGCTTACTCTCCTACAGTGTTGTACGTATCTGTTACTTGTCCTTCGTTTGTGTCAGTGTATCGTTTCATTGCAGGTTGTACTTGCTGCTGTGTCTCCCGTGGTCTGATACCCTGGCACCTTGCAGTGCCTCAGCGGGCACTTACTCTAGTCTGTTAGTTTACCAGTTTATTAAGTTAGTGATCAGGCCCTGTCTGCCGTTCATCGTGATACCGTTGAACTTGAAGGGCTCGTTGCCCGGGTGCCAAGGCCCCCACCCTTGGGACTGAGATACCTGAACCCCCTTCATCGGCTGACTGCTGGTGCTCACAAGATCACACAGTTGTTCTTTCCTGCTGTGCCTATTTCCGGCAGCATATGCTCTCGTGAGCGCTGCTATGTAAATGCAGGCGTTCAAAGTAGATTATGCCAGAAGGATGACTCAGTGAGATGAATGTTCCCTGTTCGTCAAGCACTGATCTCCAATCCTGGCAACGCCGACTAGGTCTCCCATCTTTCATTTAAGTGTTAATTTGACGGCAAATGAACTGAGGAACAAGTTATTTATCTTTGGTAACGATATATCTGGAAGAAACAGTAGTTAGTATTAGATTCCTTACCTTAGAATATCCCCAGGCGTCAGACTGGATCCGGAAACTTTTGCGTAGCAGTACCCCTGCGCGTCTCGTCTGCGGCTCCGCGTCCGTCGTCGTTTGCACCAGGATGACGTCACCGGAGTACTTAGACACCGCCCTCGCGCGCTGACGTCAGTTCTTATACACAGCTTTTCTGCACCAGAAACGCAGAGCCATGAAAAAAATCAACACTGGTGCCATGAAACTAGGGCCCTGAAAGGGGATGACCTTAACCCTAGATATCGGTTCGCAGAACGGGGAGGATGGGTGGGGCGGTAAGGAATCTAATACTAACTACTGTTTCTTCCAGATATATCGTTACAGAAGGTAAGTAACTTGCTCATCTGAAAGAAACAGGTTAGTATTAGATTCCTTACCTTAGAATGGATACCCCAGCAATACCAACCCCGGTGGGTCTGCAAACCATTAATCACACCAGAAAGTCCTGGAGGACGGAACGGCCAAAGAAGCCATCCCTCCGGACTTGACTGTTCAGGCAGTAGTGTCTTGCAAACGTGTGCAGCGAGGCCCACGTAGCTGCCTGGCAAATGTCCTGCAAGGCGGACTCAGGGCAGTAGTAGCCGCCATGGCCGAGTGGAATGGGCCCTCCGCCCAACAGGAGGTTCCTTCTTAGCCAAGGAGTAGGATGCCTTGATTTACAACACGACCCACCGAGAGATGGTCCGCTTGTGTACTGCCCGTCCCTTCTTAGCGCCCACGTAACCAACAAAGAGTTGGTCATCCACCCGGAACTGGCGTGTGCGATCCAGATAAAACGAGAGCGCACGTTTTGGGTCCAGACTGTCAGGAGAATGACCAGCTTCCACGGGAGCGAAGAAGAATCCCTCCACCTCCAGGACACAGAAGCAAGAATGCGAAATATTACACACTCCTGTCTACTGTCCCCTAAAAGTATGAGGGAATAACCCAAGGAGTGTCCACCACTCTCCTCATACGAGGGGGTCAGCTGGTAACAGGAGTCTCAGGTGGTGGTCCAGGCTAGGAAACAAAACCAAGTTATATAATGTAATAAGCACACGGTTACTCTGGCCACAATTAATGAAACATTGACATGCGTGATCATTACAGGTATTCTTACCCCAACTGCAGGTCGGGCGTGCCTTATCGATGAGTTCAGGTAAGAGGGAATGCTGGAGGCCCAGGAACAGGCCAGAATGTGCAGAACTCACGAAAGACTCACACACCAGACACAAACAAATAGTAAAGGGAGTGAGGTGCACCGACCGGCTGTAAGGGGGCATGTACAGCGGAGCAATACACACTCAGGAGGAGAGACACCCGGCCCCTAGGGATGACCAGGGTGGATCGCTCACTCTCAAAAGGTTCTCAAACAACAGGGAAAGGAAAGGATTGGGTATAGCCACAATGCGGGAGAAAAAGAAATGAGACGAGCAGAAGACGCCTGCAAAATGCGTGAGGAAAGGTAGGGTAGTCGCAGGCGCTAGCTCGCGCACACACAGAGAAATGCCGAAGACCGGCAGAGACTTTCTCACAGATCACACAAAGAGCTGGATCCAGCAGAGCAAGGTGGCAGCTTTAACAAAGGCAGGAATATCTCCAAAAATAACCGGAGGGCTCTGTAGGACGCCAAGGAAGACGCGAGCAGGAACCAGGAAGTGGAGAGGGGGGCGTGGTACCGGGAAAGTAAGCCAAGCAACGGCTACTTTCTGCCGCGCCTCTTTACTCGCGTTAGGGAGCGTCCACAAATGCCTTGAACTCAAGTTTAGGGTTATGGGCTAAATTTCGAACTACCTGCAATCCCACATGTCAAGGCTTCTAACTCCTAACACAGACGGTGGAGCCGCTCTTCCTCCTTTGAGCGATGCGGAGGCGAAAAGAAGGTGGGCAAGGTGATGAACTGCCCGATGTTGAAGGCTGTGACAATCTTGGGCATGAAAGAGGGTCTTGTCCGCAACACAACCTTGTCCGGATGGACAGAAAGGAAAGGAGGTTTGGAAGAAAGAGCCTGGAGCTCACTCACTCTCCTGGCAGAGGTGATGGCAACCAGGAAAGCAGTCTTCAGAGTAAGAAGGCGAAGAGGACAGTTATGAAGTGGCTCAAAGGGAGCGCACATCAGATAGGTAAGAACAATGTTCAAATCCCACTGAGGCATCACGAATGGAACAGGGGGAAACATGTGTGTGATGCCCTTCAAGAACCTATTTACAATTGGGGACTTGAACATAGATGGCTGATCAGGTAGCCTTAAAAAGGCTGAAAGGGCAGAAAGGAAGCCCTTGAGAGTGCCCAGAGCAGAGCCCTGTTGGGCAAGAGAAAGCAGGAAGAGGAGAACCTCAGAAAGAGGGGCAGAGAGAGGATCCACAGCCTTTGCTGTGCACCATGCCACAAATCTGTTCCACCTGCAGGCGTATACCGACATTGAAGAGGGACGCCTGGCTGCCAGAATCACAGTACAGACTTCAGGAGGCAAGTCAAATGGCCTCAACTGCCGCCGCTCAATCTCCAAGCATGTAGGTGGAGACTGGACAGGATCGGGTGGAAGACCGTCCCCTGCTGCTGCAACAGAAGGTCCTCCTGAAGAGGCAGACGAACCGGGGGACCGACAGACATACTGAGTAGTTTGGGATACCAGTACCTTCGTGCCCAGTCCGGAGCCACAAGAATGACTTTGGCCCAGTCGTTCTTGATCTTCTTCAGCACTCTGGGCAGAAGTGGTAAAGGCGGAAAGGCGTACAGCAGACAGCAACTCCACTCGTGACGAAAAACGTCTCAGATTGAGTGCCACCTTGGAAATTCCAACATGCAGAACTGATGACATTACGCGTTCTCTTCTGTGGCGAATAGATCTAACCAAGGCTCTCCCCACTGCAGAAAGAGGCCTTGCACCACATCCGAGTTCAGACACCATTCGTGATCCATCATGCACCGCCGGCTGAGTTCGTCCGCCCTGGCGTTCAGAGAACCTGCCAGGTGTTGAACCACCAGGGCCACGCCCTGATGTACCAGCCACTGCCAGAGGCGCAGAGCCTCCTGGCAGAGGGTCCACGACCCCACCGCGCCTTGTTTGTTGGAGTACCACATGGCGGTGGTGTTGTCCGTGAACACCTGCACTACACTCCCTCGGACAGAGGGGAGGAATGCCTTCCGTGCTAGACGAATCGCCCTCAGCTCCAGAAGGTTGATATGGAGCCGGGACTCCACCGGAGACCAGAGGCCTCTGATCTCCGCCTCTCCCATGTGGCCTCCCCAACCTAGGAGGGACTCGTCCGTCATGCCTACGTGATCCGGTTGGGGTAAGGAGAGGGACCTGCCGCTGACCCAATCGCGGTCCGTGAGCCAACACTGCAACTGTCTTGCAGTGCCCTCCGAGATCAGGACATGGTCGGACAGGTTGCCCTGATGCTGGGCCCACTGAAACTTCAGGTCCCACTGCAGAGCCCACATCCGCCACCGGGCGTGATGCACCAATAGTATGCAGGAGGCCATCAGCCCCAGAAGCCGCAGCGTTAACCTGACTGAGACACAGGATAAAGGCTGAAAGATTGGAATCAGAGCCTGAATATCCCGAACCCGCTGTTCGGGAGGATAAACCCGAAACTGCGCCGAATCGAGAACTGCTCCGATGAAGAGGAGCTTCTGAGAGGGGCACAGGTGTGACTTCGGGACATTGATGGAAAACCCCAGCAGGTGCAGGAGGTCTGCCGTTGTCTGTAGGTGGCTGATGACTGTCTGGGGCGAGCCCGCCTTCAACAACCAGTCGTCGAGGTAGGTGAATACTGAAACCCCTAACCTGCGCAGATGAGCTGCGACCACCGCCATCACCTTCGTGAACACCCGTGGGGTGCTGGTAAGGCTGAAGGGGAGCACGGTAAACTGAAAGTGCTCGTGGCCTACCGTGAACCGCAGGTAGCGCCGGTGGGCCGGCAGGACGGGAATGTGGAAATAAGCGTCCTGCAAGTCCAACGCTACCATCCAGTCTCATGGGTCCAGGGCAGCTAAGACCGGAGCCATTGTCAGCATCTTGAACTTCTCTTTCCGGAGGAAGCTGTTGACTTTCCGTAGGTCCAAGATAGGGCCTAGGCTACCTTTGCCCTTCTTGGGTACCAGAAAGTAGTGAGAAAAACAACCACACCCTACTTCCAGCCCAGGAACGCGCTCAATGGCCCCCTTGGCCAAGAGGGCCGTAACTTCCTCTTGCAGAAGTTGCAAGTGGTCACCCGACAGGCGGTGGTATTGCGGTGGCATGGCTGAAGGGGTCATCTCGAAGAGACAGTGTGCCAGTGGAAGTGGTAATGGCGAACCCTGCCCCCCACTGGTGTGGACTAGGAGGCTTTAGAGGCGGATGCTGCGGGGGAAGGTGTGGACTGGCCTCGCTGTTGTCCCCGACCGCCACAACAGCGGTTTCCACGGTCGCCACCGCGTTGGACGTTAGTCTGCGGTGCGTGGCTGGCAGCACGTGTGGGAGCGCCCCTTCCTTGCCCACGAAAGGAGCTAAAGGAGCGAAAGGCACCCGTTTGCTGGCAAGGGGCAGAGAGGCCCAAAGAATTGGCCGTAGCCCTGGATTCCTTAAAGCGCTCAAGCGCATGGTCTTGCTTGTCGCCAAAAAGGCGACGGCTATCAAACGGCATGTCCATAAGAGTGTTCTGGACATCGGCCGAAAGTTGGCGGACCTCAACCAGGTGTGGCGACGAATCGCCACCATCGCTCTGCCCAGTGAGTCGGTGGTATTCGGCCCACACCGGATAGAAAACCGTGCTGCATCTCGACCCTCCGCAAGGGCTGAGTTTAGTCCTGACCTCCGCTGGACATTCTGGCAGCACGTCCGCAACCGTGTCCCACAGAGAGTGGGTCTAGCGGCCCAAGAGGCACGCGGTGTTGACTGACCGCAGTCCCAAACTCAGGGAGTAAAATACTTTCTTACCGTATTGCTCGTACCTCTTGGATTCCCAATCGGGCGGGGCCGTCGGAATGCGGTCTGGGAGTTGGAGGCCTGGATGATCAGGCTCTCGGGTGGGGTGGGTGGACAGGAAGCAAGGGTCGCCCGGAGCCGGGCGGTGGCGTCTGGCCACGTTCCGATCTACAGGCTGACCTGTAGCGGGCTTGGACCAAGTGCCCAAAAGAGCGTCTGACAAGGCCTCATTCAACGGCAGCAGAGGCTCAGCCGAGCTTGACTGCGGTTTAAGGACCTCAGTGAGGAGGTTAGTCCTCACGGCCGCAATGGGGAGCTCCAGGCCCAAGGCCTTGGCTGCTCGCATCAGCACCACACTGTAGGCAGCTCCCTCCTCCGAAGCCACGGTGGGAGGGGAGACAAAACCAGTGTCTGGCGAGGTGTCCAGTCCAATGGCATTCCCAGGCTCACCTGTCCAGTCCTGCTGAGACTGACACTCCCATGCCAGAGGGTCCTCAGACCCCTCCCAATCCCCCTCATCACCCATCTACTGGTATGCAGGTTCAAAGGATGAAGCCGGTTCGTGGAAGTAAAAATCTCCAAACGACGTCGAGAGCAGCACCCAGCGGCGCTGGAACTGAATCGAGGGTAGAATCGGGGACGGCGTCGCCCGGAGGCGGCGCCGGGGGCGACACCTGGGGGCCGGCGCCGGTGAGGTCATGAGGTCAACCGGCGACGACCCGGATCCGGAACCGGATCCAGTGTGGGCCTGAGGCCCCGGGACGAAGTCGCCGGCGGCGCTAGGGCCGAAGCACCCGACGGCGTCGGAGTCGAAGCACCCAACCCGCTAGGCCCCCCAGCCGGGGCCGCTGGGCCCGAAGGCGCAGCTGAACCAGGCGGAGGAGAGAGAGACATCATAGCCATGAGGTAGCGCTCGTCTCCTCCGATATCGCGTCATGCCCAGGTACCGGAAGGTATGGGGCAGGCCGCGACGCCCGTGACTCTGTCGGAGCCACGTGGGTGGTGTCACCCGAACCCCCGGCATCGTCGCGCGAGCGTCGGGGTGGGTCAGAAGAGCGATGAGGCCTTCCAACCTCTCATGCCTCTTACCTGAGGATCTTGATCCCGAAGACCGATGCTGACTCTCGGAGCTACGAGGGCTCCGACCCCGCGACCGGTCCCTCGACCTCCTGTGGGACCGGGACCTCGAACGGCGCAGGGCTGACTGCCGGAGCTCAAGCCGCTTGCGGGACCGCTCCCACCTTGCCTTGTTTGTCAGGGCCCAGCAGTCGGAGCAGGTTCGGTCGTCGTGGTCGAGGCCTAGACACTGAAGACACCGGCGACGGGGGTCGGTAACCGACATCAATCGGCTGCACGGAGCAGGGTTTGAGCCCAGGCATCCCTACCGGCACCAACGGAGTCAATCAACTCGAAAAACAGATCAAAAAGATCAAAGTTTAGTCAAAAAATGACTAAAGGGTACTACTTCTCCGGATCTGCGCTTAGCTGGCGCGGAAAAAGAAGAACTGATGTCATACGAGGGCGGCGTCTAAGTACTGCGGTGATGTCATCCCAGCGCAAACGACGCCGATGACAGACGCGGAGCCGCAGACGACGCCTACAAACGCGCAGGGGTACTGCTACGCAAAAGTTTCCGGATCCAGTCTGACGCCTGGGGATATTCTAAGGTAAGGAATCTAATACTAACCTGTTTCTTTCAGATAAATAGGAATAGCAGCGTAGGTACTGACCACTTTGCTGTTTAAACATTCACCAAAAGTGTTTAAAAATGACATTGAAAATGTGTTAGGGGTATTCAGAAAATGGAGGATAAAAGACAACAGGGCATGGCTGGTTTGTTGATTGTTACAAATAATCTTGTTTTGCCTCCTGCTCTTTGGCCCAAATGTTTAGCTGAAGCCAGGCCTGAGGTTTAATTGTTCTTTGCATCTATCCGATCATTGATGGTCTGAATCTCCTGTCAGCATACACAGTAAACATAAACCTGTAAAATGAATTGCGAACGCAGTCCAGCAATGGATCTATCATTCCTCATAGTATGAGTCTGGAAGCAGAGGCATGATGTGGGACCCACGGCTAGGGGCGGAACTGTGGGCTACATTTAGAACACTGTCTCCCTTCACCACTGGAGTAGAAAGATGAGGTGGAGTTGATTGAAAGGGGGTCATTTGGGGTATGGTAGAACTGGAGTCTGAGCCAAGCAGTATTTCAGGTTGCACATAATTGTGCTACTTGATTCAGGTGCGAAGGAGGGACCTGTGATCCGGCCATGGAAGCGCGTGTTGGTGCTTAGAGACAAGTTGTAAGTGATGCAGAGCTTTTGACAGAACTAGAGGTCACCCGTGTGTCCCTGTCCCTGGCATTGCCACATTCCTTGCTAAAATCTCACAAACGTCTTATTCGGCGTGGTCTCATGAGCCAGTCAATCACAGTGAGGGGTTTGGCTTCCAGAAAGAGAAACATTAGGATGTGAAGGAGTTAAAAATGTATGGTTATGGTATGTTTCCATACAGTCGGGGTGTATTTTGCCAGGTTATATTATGTCTTGTCACCCTCTTCTCAAGAAAAGAAATCGGTATGCGACGTTTACAACGCAACCATTACAACGCCGTTCCATTACGACGCGGTCATAACAACGAAAGTTGTTACAACGAATTGCACTGGGGGGCGCTCAAGGATAGTAAATCATTTAATTTACTATCCCAACATCTTCCCTACTATCCACGGGGACTGGTGTTGGAATAGTAAATTAAAAATTTTTTATTTGCGCCCCCCCAACCCAAGTCATTGTAACGACTTGCGTTGTTACGACCGCGTTGTAATGGAACGCGTTGTAAAAGTGTGCGTCGTAATGACGTACATCCAAAAAAATCTGTTTTCAAAATTTAGAATTTAAGCAACACCTCAATGCATTTTTATCATTGAAAGCTTGAATACCCCTGTTTATCCCATAAATGGATAAAGTCAATGAAACAATATTAGTTTAATCAGACTCTCCAGCACAAAACCATAATTACATATTTTATTATTGTTGAGGGTATCAAGCATGTCTTTATGCTTACTAAATTGTTAGTAGAAATATTAGAGATAATATACTAGAGGCTCAACAACAGATCCAACACCATATCAAAGTTTGGAGGCAATTTAAATTATTTGAAGCATCAGAAAGTGTACAAAAATATTCCTAATCAGATAAAAGCAATACCCTATAGAGCACTGAACACACCCTTCTAAGAGGAGATGAAGGGCTCTTGAGGTCGATTCACCAAATAATGTTGTATGTTTACACGCTTACATAAATGTATAGCTTCAGGGAATTTATAAATGTTCCCATTTGCATGCTGAAAAATTGCAGCAGTTTCCAGCATACTACCGTGAATGTCTTTTGGCATTTTCTGTTCTTCCAGTGGAGGGCTATACACTGGGCACAATGCCAGAGAGAGAAACCTTAGGATGTGTAGGAGTTAAAAATGGATGGTTATGGTATGTTTCCATACAGTCGGGGTGTATTTTGCCAGGATATAATTTGTCTCGTCACCCTCTTCTCAAGAAAAAAAATCTGTTTTCAAAATTTAGAATTTAAGCAGCACTACAATGCATTTTTATCATTGAAAGCAACCAACTCTATGTTGCGTCTATTAAACAAATAAGATTGATTATATCTCTTCATGTGCAAGACATCAGAGATTGTAAATGAATGGTATTCCAGAGTCAAATGGTTGTCTGCCATTATTTTGACTTCGCTGTGTCCATTTATATGCCTATATTTACATACAGAGTGACTCTGGGTCAGCCCTCTTCTGCCTTTGGTCTCTGGGTGTCATTCACACTCTGGTTTCATCCATAACAGCACACCCGGGGGTTCATTAGGTCATCTATCTTCAGACAATGGCTCTGATTTCCTGTGAGTTGCCAAGAATGAGGTGTGGAGGGTGCACAGCTGTGGGTTGAAAAATTGTTCAAGAAACTGATTTTTTCAGTGGGGTGCACTTCTTGGATGCGTTTCCGTCGAAACGCCAATCGAAATCACAGAGAGTAGTGTACGCATGGGGCATGCGAGTACATCCCAAGAAGGCACACCTGGGTGGTTCAAAAACAATGATTCCACTGTAGGATTGAATATTTTATTTTCATTCAAATTATATTTTGATAGTTGATGATATTGTGTTCATATCAATGACATTAGATTTGTAATCCAAAATTCAATCTCAGGTTCATTTTTTAGCGTCAGGCCCAGAAGTCACCGAAGACTCAGGAGGAGCAAGAAAAAAAGACACGGAGAAAAGTCCACCATTAACCAGAAGTACAGTGTCCAAGAAGGACACCAAACCGAAAAAAGTCACTTAGTTATTAACATCTCTGATACTCAGCTGACTGAACTTCAAATCAACCTGTTAGAGAAAGGCACATCTTTCATTCCAGTAACACACACCAATCTACTTGAACTGGAAGTGTCCACTTTCAAACTTACGCGCAAGCTTCGTTTACGACACTTTTTCGACAATATCCTCACCAAAGATCCCAATCAAAAACCTGATCAACTAAGAGGCCTACGATCAGCGAGTACATACCAAGCCCCCAACAGCCACAAAAGCATCGACCTTTTTGAAAACCTGGTTCGACAAGAACTATCCAAAATCAATTTCAAAAGAACACCCAAACACATCAATCTTACACAAAAGGATAAAGATACCTTGAAGAATCTAGCCAACAACACACAGATTAAATGTGTAAAAGCCGATAAGGGCGGAGCACTTGTAATTTTAAACACCAGTCTCTACAATAAACGCCTACTTGAACATATCCAAGATGACAACATCTATCTACAACTGGATTATAATCCCACCAATGAGTTTCAAACCACCCTCTCTAACTTGGTTACCAAAGCTCATGAAGCCGGCATTATTGAAGACCGCACCAGAAATTACTTGCTCTGCAACTACCCTAAAAGCCCTGTCATACACATGTCACCGAAAATAAATAAACATCTTCGAGATCCTCCCTTCAGACCCATTGTATCTACAAAAGGATCACTACATGAACCAGTCGGTAAATATATCGACAGATACTTGCAACCCCTAGTCATTAACATGACGAGTTACATCAGGGATACTACCGAATTTCTCCTGAAATTACAAGTGGACACTAACATCCTTGAACTAATTATACTGTGCACAGCAGATGTCAGCGCTTTGTACACTTCCATACCACACCAAGGAGGTATTGAAGCAATTGAGCAAGCCTTACTACATAGTGACATTGAACCATCCATGCAATCGTTCTTAATGGAACTTATGGTATACACCCTATACCATAGTTACTTTCAACATGACAATAAATTGTATTTACAACTGTCAGGAATGGCGATGGGAAATTGTGCGGCTCCCACGTACGCCAATTTATACATGCACAACTTTGAACAGCTATATATCTACGACAACCCCAACTTTTTTGACAAAATCAAGATGTACGTCCGATACATTGATGACCTGTTTTTCATGTGGACTGACACTCAGGAGTCTCTCAATGCAGCTCTTAATGAACTCAACACCAAAGATGAACGAATCAAACTCACGTGGTCAATGAGCGACATTGAAATTTCATTTTTGGATGTCAACATAAAAATAATCAATAAGCAAATCATCACAGACCTACACCGAAAAAGCACAGACCGCAATAACTCGTTGCATTATTCTAGCTTCCACCAAGAATCTCTTAAAAAACATCTACCTTTTTCCCAAATGCTACGCGTAAAACGAATCGTTTCAGAAGAAAACACATGCAACATCAGATTGAGAGAAATGCAAAATCGCTTCGTCGAAAGAGGTTACCCTGACACCATCCTGAATGTTATGTTATGTTATGTTAATAACTTTTATTAGGCGTGATGATGCGTTTACACGAGTCACCGCCATAAACAGACAAGAAAGCCTGCAAAAGAAACCTGTGAATACCACCTCACGCATGGTACTAGTATCTAAATACTCAACCATCAGTCACACCTTCAAAAAAATCATTCTCAAACACTGGCCTATTCTCCAAATGGAACCTGATTTCAGGCAATGCTTTCAAGATCCACCACTTTTTGCATATTCCCGTAGCAGCAACCTAAAAGAAATTCTTACTAAAACCTCAGACATCCATGTTGAATACAAAGGAACTATACCGTGTAAAAATTGCAACAACTGTAACTGCATCATCAAGGGAAACGTCATACCACATCCGATGAAAGGCTACCCTATCAAATTACAAGTCAACGCTACTTGTGATTCTATGAACTTAATCTATGCCATCAAATGTCCATGCGGCCAATTATATGTAGGTAAAACTGAACGCAAAGTAAAAACACGCATGAATGAACATAAGTCAAACATCCGCACCAGAAATGAAAAGTCTAACATAGCTGTACATTTTAATGAGTTACGCCACACCATCGCTCAACTTCAGTTCATTGTGTTAGAGACAGTCTCAAAAAAAGAGGGCATTGACATTCGGAAATTTCTCTTGAAAAGAGAATTAGAATGGATTTATAGACTTCAGACCCTTAAACCCAACGGACTCAATGATCGTGTTGAATATAGTTGTTTTCTGTGATTGCATTACAGTATCTTGAAGTTTTTGTGATTACATTACTGTATCTTGATGTTGTTACTCGCATTCTTCCCTATGTTCTTACTACTCTTTGTTTCCCGTTCCAAGATGGCCACCACCGTCACACACTCTATCCTTTTTCTATGTTTACCACACTTCCGTTTTTATACAAACACCACCCGCAACCCACACACTTTCAGAACGCCAGCACCGCTGACCACGAGACGCATGTTTCTCTGCATGAAGTAAGTCTACACTCCCGCGTTTGTTAACCTGTAACAAAGTGTTCGGTGTTGCCACTCGTATTCTCCTGGTGCACGCCATCTCGGCAGCATGTTCTGATTACCGATTTGCTTGCACTTACTTTTAGCATTTGCACCTTCGTTTCCAACCTGCTTTAACCCCAGCACTTACTTATTACAGCCTCTTTCACATTACCTTCACCCTTCACGTTCCTTTCATGCCCCCTACGCATTTGCAAAACCACCTTTATTCACCATTATTTTACCCAGTCCCTATCACTTAAGTAATTTTCTTTATGTAGCCCACCAGCACGTTCCCAACGATGGTTTTTTCTTCTTCTTTCAGCGCTCCTTGAAAAAGGGCGTTTTAGCCCGAAATGCATCGGAGCTACATGCTTGAAATGAATTTTGGATTACAAATCTAATGTCATTGATATGAACACAATATCATCAACTATCAAAATATAATTTGAATGAAAATAAAATATTCAATCCTACAGTGGAATCATTGTTTTTGAACCACCCAGGTGTGCCTTCTTGAGATGTACTCACATGCCCCATGCGTACACTACTCTCTGTGATTCCTGTGAGTTGCGCCATTTTTAGGTTTCGCCTGGTGAACAGCTGGGCAATCAGCGTTTCGCGCAGGCGAAAACTTTTGTTTACCAGTATGGACAAAAGTCCTGCCTCTCTGTTCCATTGGCTAGCTCCATAAATGGAGGCTAGCCATTGGAAGAGAGAGGTGTCCGTCATTCTGCGAGGCGACTCGTGGGCGTTCCTGAGATTTTTTCTCATCCAGCCCCTTTTAGGACGTTATTGCGGCGGTGGGCGTTGTTTATTTTAATTTTTTTACAGCTATGTTTTCCACCATTTCGGAAGTGTCCTTTGCAGGGGTGGGTTGCGCGAAGTCCCGAAGTCTGTTCCCGCCCCCCTCCCGCTGTCTGTGTGCCCGTTCCTGCCCCCCCTCCCGCTCTCCGTGTGCCCGTTCCTGCCCCCCTCCCGCTGTTCGTGTTCCCGCCCCCCTCCCGCTGTCTGTGCCTTTCCCGCCCCCCTCCCACTGTCCGTGTGCCCACTAACCCACCCCCCTCCCACTGTCTGTGTTTCTCCCGCCCCCCCTCCCGCTGTCCGTGTATCTTGACCCTGCCTCGCGACAAAAGGGCTGGCGGCTTTAAGGTGCCAACCGCTGAGTGGCTCTCCTAACTCGCCACCCACCCAAGACCTGCTTGCTCCTACTCGCCAACATATGAAAGTTACAGGTCTATGTATCCTCATAGCTACTCCTTGTGTAGCGCCTCGGCGCTAGAGCCGCGCCCTGGGCCTTGTGGCGCTCAGAAAAGCCGCCGCTCTGACACCGACCCTGCTTCCTACCCCAAAGAGCCTGCTCTGTCATTCACTTACCTCTGCCAGTCCTGCCTGGCCCTGGGGGGTCCTATTCACGTTCTGCGCTCTGAAGAGGCCACCAAGAAGTTTAAGCGCTATATGAAAGCACCCTCCACCCCTGGAATGCACCTGCTGCCCCATGAGAGCCTTGCCCAGTTGTACGATTCTGCCAGGATGCCCAGTGCCAGTCTCTCCCCTCTACGCCTTTCTTCCTCCTCTCTGCCTCCTCTTCCTCCACCCACTGTCTGTGTACTCCCTCTCCCCACCCCTCCCCCCATACCATGCTGCCTCCCCTTCTCCCCCCAGCAGGGGGCCTGGGGCTGGGTGGGGTGCAGTTGTAAGGTGCTTCTTACATTATCTAAGATTTTGCTGTGTCTAGTTATTGTCAGAAGTCTCCAAACTCAAGGTTACAAAGAGGACTCCTGTCACCAAGGCCGACGTCAGGGGTTTTGGTTTAACCACCCAGTGCATGCTGGGATATGTAGTCCTGGTACACTGGGGTTGATCCATTTCTGCTGTCACCCCTGAAAGCTCTGGTTTGTGAGAGTGAAGCCCTGGGGGCAGCATTGCTACCTTGGGTCCAGGGGGCCCCTGGAGTCCTTTCAGACTGGAAGAGGCCCCTGCCTCTGTGGGCCCTGAGAGGAAGGCCTGTTTGATTCGTGGCCCCCTTCCTCTCGTGTAGCTCCCCCTCCCCCTCCCCCATACCCTCACTCTTTTCTCCTTTCCCCCTTTTGCTTTGCGACCCCTCTCCCTTCTCCCTCTCCCATCCCTCCCTCCACTCCATCTTCTGCTCTCTCCCTCCCTCCCCCCTCCCCTCACACCTTCCTCCCCAGTGAAGGTCACTCGGCCGGGCCTCGAGCAGGTGACAGGTGACATCACTCCTTCCCTGCATGAGAAGCATCTTAAACGTGCGCCCTCCCCCCCCCCCGCTCCTCATGGGGGGGTGTAAAATGTGCATTTCCCGCATTTAGCCAGCAGACAGCCGACAGCCGAGCGAGCGGAGCGCCTCATCCGGGCATCGAGGCGCCTTCTAGGAAAGTCTGACCGTGCTATCCAAGAGCCAGAGAGCGCCCACTCCGACTCTACATGGGCCTCGCGGCGCTTTCTGCGGTCCGAGTGAGCGTCCAACGTGGGCACAAGAGGTTCCCACGGGCCGGAGTCTGATGCAACCGGGGAGGTCTGCTAAAGGTAGGGTGATGCTGTGTTACAGGGAGTGATGCTGTGTTACAGGGAGTGATGCTGTGTTAGCGGTATTGTGATGCTGTGTTACAGGTAGCGTGATGCTTTGTTACGTGGAGTGTGATGCTTTGTTACGTGGAGTGTGATGCTGTGTTACAGGGAGTGTGATGCTGTGTTACAGGGAGTGTGATGCTGTGTTACAGGGAGTATGATGCTGTGTTACAGGGAGTGTGATGCCGAGGAGGTTGCGCCTCTGTGCATGCAATCCGATGTAGTGGGCAAGCCGACTGGGACCACAGTAATAGGACACTCCAGGCCAGGTGCACCGGAGAGAGGCACAGCCCCTAGCTTGCAGAGAGATGACACACTGTCGAGGGTGTGCGCAGGAAGAGAGGCATTTTGGGGTGGGCTATCCATCAAGACCACGCTATTTCGAGCATGGTCACATTGATCCGTTTGAGTTCCCATTAGGGCTTGTTGCTGGGCACCACGTAGCCGTTTCGTAGACTACAGATGGAAAATACAAAAACTGTCCTGCAAATGAAAGATTCAATAAAACGTAAAATATAAACTGACACAAAACTGACCTAGATTACATTAATTGTTCATAAATAGTCCGTGTTTTCCCCTGTAAAGTTAAGGACAAGATTTTAGGGATCCGATTACTTGTCCGTTCTAGAATGCTACAGGGTCTGGGGACTCCGCCCGCTTTAAGTCCTGTTTCGATTGAATGCTTTCTGGAGTTCATATACTGTTGTCTGTGGTGCCCCCTCACGAATTATTAGTCCATAGGTGGTTGACCACCCTGCCATTGGATTTGAGGTTGCTACCAGGGTTACAGGGCTTTTCTTATCAAGTGTCGTTTCTGTGCCCCCAAGTGGCCTTATTAACAAACTAGTTTGATTTTAGTGTGTAACCTTTTCAAACCGTTCATCGGATTAAAGCGGGTATAAACCCCACTTACACGACATAGCTTATTGCCAGGAGCACAGGGTAGTTTGACTTCTAGTAAAATACTTTTCCAGCTATCTTCAATGAGCTTTGATCTAGGCAGATGACTTGTAGTTTGAATTATCTCGGATGTTTACCATGTTTAGTAAAACCGTGGCTCTGTGTGTGTGGCTGGCTCTGTGTGTGTGTGTGTGTGCGGCTGGCTCTGTGTGTGTGTGGCTGGCTCTGTGTGTGTGTGTGTGGCTGGCTCTGTATGTGTGTGCGGCTGGGTCTGTGTGTGTGTGTGCGGCTGGCTCTGTGTGTGTGTGCGTGCGGCTGGCTCTGTGTGTGTGTGTGTGCAGCAGGCTCTGTGTGTGTGCGGCAGGCTCTGTGTGTGTGTGTGCGGCTGGCTCTGTGTGTGTGTGTGCGCGGCTGGCTCTGTGTGCTTGTGTGCACGGCTGGCTCTGTGTGTGTGTGTGTGTGTGCAGCTGGCTCTGTGTGTGCGGCTGGCTGTATGTGTGTGTGCAGCTGGCTGTGTTTGTGTGTGCGGCTGGCTCTGTGTGTGTGCGGCTGGCTCTGTGTGTGCGGCTGGCTCTGTGTGTGTGTGTGGCTCTGTGTGTATGTGTGGGTGCAAATGCAATAGGTCTCAAATTTGCGAGAGATTAAGCTAATGGCAATGTAAATGACAATGCCATGTATTTATCTGTTTTCAAAACCAACACATAAATACAAATTTTGTCATTTACAATGCCAATAGCTCTAACTTTTCCAAAGGCGAAACCATTGCATTGTAAATGCTTGTTTCTGGTTGTATTTGCACATCTACCCGAAAATGAGTGTGCTGTAATGCCAGAGCTGGTGGGGCAGTCCTTTAGTTTTACATTTCCACCTTTCAGAGCATGCAGCAGCTCCCCGAGCAGTGCTGCCAGCTGCTCGCTTGCCAATTATTTCATCTGCAGTACTCTCTCCATCCTGCGCACCACTGTTTCTAAACCGGGTGGTCATAGCAGAATTATATTATCCATAGTGTATCATGGATTTACCATTCCTAGACGGCCACCACTTTGTCCTAAACATGGTGGCCATGTTGGAATTATGAGCCAATGACTCACAAGGTACAATACCATTTGAACACGGCTGCCCACTTCTTTGTTTGATTTTATTTTCTATTGCAAACATGCACCCACGATTAGGTGGTGCTATGATTAATTTTTTCACTTTTATTCTTTTAATTTCTCTTGCATATGCTTTTGGTCATATGTATGTGTTTTATTGGCAATTGTAATGGTGGTGACTGCAAAAATGAGTCACTGAATGGGTGAATGGATGCATGAATGCAAGGATGAGAGACAGGGTGAGTGTAAAAATGACTTATTCTTAAACTCAACAGTGACTGGTGCAGCATTTTCATTTATCAACCAGTTCTATTGGCCTCGCCAATGCTTGTTGGGATCCTATTGGCCTCGCCAATGCTTGTTGGAATCGGGTATGTAATATTTTAGCCAGGTCAGCAGAGATGGAAATAGAATACTATACAACTGTGCCCTTCCAAATAAGATGAACTGATCTTTGAGCTATCTTTGATGGTAGTGCGGCTAGGTGTGGGTACGGTGTTGGCAAGGACAGCTCATATGGACTGGCGCCTTCTAACAGAGAAATAGGCATGCCGGGCAAGGGGCTTCTCCAAGTAATTTGTAAATGTATTGGGTCCCTGAATGCTCTATTGTGAAGTATCGTAGGGGGTTCTGAATTTCAACAGCCCACTAGTGGACTGTGAATTCTCCACATTATAACTATGCACCTTCCATCTCTTAGGAACTCAATGCAACTTCCTGGCCCACTACGGGTTCGCAACGATCTGACACTCTGGATTCCAACGCGGGTCCCGAGGAGTGGCGATCCTGCTCCGGAAGGGTCTCCCTTTCACTCTGCTTAACGCACAGGAGGACCCACAGGGGCGATATGTTGCAATCTCGGGCGTGGTGGAGGGTTGCCCCTGAACATCTTGAATGTGTATGCCCCACCCGCCCTCTTGGCTCCTTCGCTTCCCTGCCTCACACAGATCCTCTCCGCCTTCCCGCCCGGTCCCACGATTATTGGCGGCGACTTCAACGCTGTCATGCAGCCGGGGCGGGACACATCCGGCTTCCCTTCGACGACTCGCTCCTCCTCTGCGGCGGCCCTGTCGAGCTGGGCTTCAGCCTTGGGGCTCTGTGATATTTGGCAGATCTGGAACCCTCGTACGACACACTACACTCCCTTAGCCTCCCACCATACCCACTCCCGCATTGACCTCCTCCTGCTTCCGGCCACAGATTGTCACTTGGCCTCCGGAGCGACTATTTTCCCGAGGGGACTGTCGGACCACTCCCCCGTCTCCCTCCGCATGGTCCACGTGCGGTATGGCCCCCCAATGCATGGTTCCTACAGGATCAGGTGCTGGTGGACGAACTAGGGCAGGAACTCACCCAATACTTCACTGCTAACGAGGGCCGAGTTCCGTCACCAGGGACCCTGTGGGAGGCTGGTAAGACGGTGATTCGAGGAGTGGCGAGGGGGCTTGTCCACGCCAAGCGAGCAGACCAGCTGGCCCGGCTTGCTGAGCTGGAGTCTCTTGCCTGCCCGGCTGGAAGCCGAGTAAGCGGTACACGGTCGTGAGGACCCTACCCGGCAGCTGGCGTTGATCCGAGAGGAGCTCCGCCAAGTCTCGCTCGACTCAGCCCAGCAGTTGTGGCGATCGTCAGTGGTGCGGATCTACGGATGGGGTGACAAAAACGGTAAACTCCTCCATAACCTGGTCTCCTACCCTAGGATTCACCGCGTTATTCCAGAGATCCGCGCTCTGGATGGCACCCTCCGGGTGACCTTCGTGAGTATAGCCGAAACCTTCGCCGACTTCTATACCCGCCTCCCCCGACACGCTTCTAACTACCCTTCTGGGCGTGGCCGGGGCCCGCCTACCCTCCCTTAACCCGGAAGACGAAGAAATCCCTGGAGATGCCCTTCATACACGATGAGCTCCTGGAGGCTATCCCCCTTCTGAACCGTGGCAAGACGCCCGGTCCGGATGGATTCCCGCAGGAGTTCTACGCGGCCTTCCGAGGCACTCTGGCCCCCCAACTCTTGCATTTATTCCACCACGTGATAGAGAGGGTCTCCTTTTCTCCCGAGTCGCTAAGACCCATCCGCCCTCCACGAACTGTGCGGACTTCCGCCCTATCTCGCTTATCAACACCGAGATCAAGCTCTTCGCCACAATATTGTCCCGGAGGCTCAAACCCTTCCTATCAGATCTGATTCTCCCGGACCAGTGTGGCTTCATGCCGGCCAGGGGTACCCGCCACTGTATCCGCCGCCTCCTTCTGGCCCTGGCCCATCGCTCCCGCCTCTCTCCCTACCTAGCCCTCCTCTTTCTTGATTTTGAGAAAGCCTTCGATACGGTGGGCTGGGGGTACCTACAAGATGTGCTGCAGGAGATGGGCTTTGACCGCGGTTCCGCAGTTATATTAGGGTCCTCTACGTGAGCCCCAGGGCCCGAGTGTTGATCAATGGGGCGCTCTCAGAGGCATTCCCGATATGTAGAGGTACGCGCCAGGGGCGCCCCCTATCTCCACTCCTGTTCGCGTTAGCGATGGAGCCCCTGGAGACGCTCATACGGCACGACCACCTCGTTCGCGGGTGGACCTGAAATGCAAGCCACATAGACAAGATAGCCCTCTACGCCGATGGCGTGCTCCTGTACCTGGCGGACCCGGCGTCCTTGGGCCCTAGATGTCTGCAAATCCTTCATGACTTCGAGCGTGTCTCCGGTAAGTATGGGCGTAAAATCCGTTCCGCTCGCGGATTTTGCAGATTTTCGGGAAATTCGCAATCCGCGAGATTCGCGGATTTCCCGCAAAATCCGCTAAATTCGCACGCAGCGGATTTTTTTTCTGGGTGATACAATTTTTGCGGCGCGCGGCGTTCATCAGCGTTTGCCGAGTTGTTTTTCTCGATATTTTGCGAGTGATGCGCCATTTTGGATCTTGCTGCGGGATCCCGTGAGAATTTGGCGAGCGCGATTACGTAATCGCGGCTTGCCAACTTGCACAGCGAGAGTTTGTCAACGCGAGTACGCCGTGATCACGTATCGCGGGACTTCGCAATTGCGAGCTTGGAGATGCGGCGAGCAGCAACAATCTCGCATTCGTGAAAATATAAAATTTGCAATTCTGCACAAGAAATCCACCAGCAAGCAGCATAAACCTTCTGGAAATGATGATTTTTATCTGAATAACTCCTCAGGTTGACATTTGCCTGCACTTTTTTTGCGAGGAGTCCATTTCGGGGAGGGGGGGGGGGGTGGGAGGAAGGAAGTGCCCCACAGTCTTTAACTTCCTGTTCCTGTCCAGCAGGCTCCTCCCAGTGCTTTGTCCATCTCCTGGTCACTTTTCATTTGGATCTGGAGCTGGAAGGATTACTTTTTGTGGATGCTGCTGGATATTTGGATTTGAGGCCTTTTTGACTTTCTTTGGATCACTTTTGGATTAGAAATTTCACAAGTAAGTTTGTTTGGGGCAATTTTGGAATTTTCGATTTTTGGGCTGTTTTGGGGCCTTTTGCCCAGGGGTACTCAGTGGTGGGTGGACTGAGTCTTTCTGTGGGGTGTCTTGAATTTAAACATCATGGAGGGCATGGATGGAATGGGATTGTGCTGATTTTTCAGTGATTTTCGTTTTTTGGGGCTGTACTTGTGGCCTTTTCACCAGGGGTATTGAGTCTAGCATGGGCCTAGTCTTTCTGTGGGGTGTCTTGAACTTAAACATCATGGAGGGCATGGATGGAATGGGATTGTGCTGGTTTTTCAGTGATTTTCGTTTTTTGGGGCTGTACTTGTGGCCTTTTCACCAGGGGTATTGAGTCTTGCATGGGCCTAGTCTTTCTGTGGGGTGTCTTGAACTTAAACATCATGGAGGGCATGGATGGAATGGGATTGTGCTGATTTTTCAGTGTTTTTCAATTTTTGGGGGTTTTCATGGGGAGGGACAGGCCATGTGGCTGGGGGCCATTTTGAGTGCTGCTACAGGCCCTGGCCATGTGCTGGGAGGCAAGTGGCCATTTTGAATGCAGGCATTGTTGTTAGGCCTGCAACCATTTTGCCTACTTTTCAACCTTTATGCCCAGGGGTAGTGAGTCTTGCATGGGCCTAGTCTTTCTGTGGGGTGTCTTGAATTTAAACATCATGGAGGGCATGGATGGAATGGGATTGTGCTGATTTTTCTGTGATTTTCGTTTTTTGGGGCTGTACTTGTGGCCTTTTCACCAGGGGTATTGAGTCTAGCATGGGCCTAGTCTTTCTGTGGGGTGTCTGGAACTTAAACATCATGGAGGGCATGGATGGAATGGGATTGTGCTGATTTTTCAGTGATTTTCGTTTTTTGGGGCTGTACTTGTGGCCTTTTCACCAGGGGTATTGAGTCTTGCATGGGCCTAGTCTTTCTGTGGGGTATCTTGAACTTAAACATCATGGAGGGCATGGATGGAATGGGATTGTGCTGATTTTTCAGTGTTTTTCGATTTTTGGGGGTGTTCATGGGGAGGGACAGGCCATGTGGCTGGGGGCCATTTTGAGTGCTGCTACAGGCCCTGGCCATGTGCTGGGAGGCAAGTGGCCATTTTGAATGCAGGCATTGTTGTTAGGCCTGCAACCATTTTGCCTACTTTTCAACCTTTATGTCCAGGGGTAGTGAGTCTTGCATGGGCCTAGTCTTTCTGTGGGGTGTCTTGAATTTAAACATCATGGAGGGCATGGATGGAATGGGATTGTGCTGATTTTTCAGTGTTTTTCGATTTTTGGGGGTGTTCATGGGGAGGGACAGGCCATGTGGCTGGGGGCCATTTTGAGTGCTGCTACAGGCCCTGGCCATGTGCTGGGAGGCAAGTGGCCATTTTGAATGCAGGGATTGTTGTTAGGCCTGCAACCATTTTGCCTACTTTTCAACCTTTATGCCCAGGGGTAGTGAGTCTTGCATGGGCCTAGTCTTTCTGTGGGGTGTCTTGAATTTAAACATCATGGAGGGCATGGATGGAATGGGATTGTGTTGATTTTCAGTGATTTTCGTTTTTTGGGGCTGTACTTGTGGCCTTTTCACCAGGGGTATTGAGTCTTGCATGGGCCTAGTCTTTCTGTGGGGTGTCTTGAACTTAAACTTCATGGAGGGCATGGATGGAATGGGATTGTGCTGATTTTTCAGTGATTTTCATTTTTTGGGGCTGTACTTGTGGCCTTTTCACCAGGGGTATTGAGTCTAGCATGGGCCTAGACTTTCTGTGGGGTGTCTTGAACTTAAACATCATGGAGGGCATGGATGGAATGGGATTGTGCTGATTTTTCAGTGTTTTTCGATTTTTGGGGGTGTTCATGGGGAGGGACAGGCCATGTGGCTGGGGGCCATTTTGAGTGCTGCTACAGGCCCTGGCCATGTGCTGGGAGGCAAGTGGCCATTTTGAATGCAGGCATTGTTGTTAGGCCTGCAACCATTTTGCCTACTTTTCAACCTTTATGCCCAGGGGTAGTGAATCTTGCATGGGCCTAGTCTTTCCGTGGGGTGTCTTGAATTTAAACATCATGGAGGGCATGGATGGAATGGGATTGTGCTGATTTTTCAGTGATTTTCGTTTTTGGGGGCTGTACTTGTGGCCTTTTCACCAGGGGTATTGAGTCTTGCATGGGTCTAGTCTTTCTGTGGGGTGTCTTGAATTTAAACATCATGGAGGGCATGGATGGAATGGGGTTGTGCTGATTTTTCAGTGTTTTTCGATTTTTGGGGGTGTTCATGGGGAGGGACAGGCCATGTGGCTGGGGGCCATTTTGAGTGCTGCTACAGGCCCTGGCCATGTGCTGGGAGGCAAGTGGCCATTTTGAATGCAGGCATTGTTGTTAGGCCTGCAACCATTTTGCCTTCTTTTCAACCTTTATGCCCAGGGGTGGTGAGTCTTGCATGGGCCTAGTCTTTCTGTGGGGTGTCTTGAATTTAAACATCATGGAGGGCATGGATGGAATGGGATTGTGCTGATTTTTCAGTGATTTTCGTTTTTTGGGGCTGTACTTGTGGCCTTTTCACCAGGAGTATTGAGTCTAGCATGGGCCTAGTCTTTCTGTGGGGTGTCTTGAACTTAAACATCATGGAGGGCATGGATGGAATGGGATTGTGCTGATTTTTCAGTGATTTTCGTTTTTTGGGGCTGTACTTGTGGCCTTTTCACCAGGGGTATTGAGTCTTGCATGGGGCTAGTCTTTCTGTGGGGTGTCTTGAACTTAAACATCATGGAGGGCATGGATGGAATGGGATTGTGCTGATTTTTCAGTGTTTTTCGATTTTTGGGGGTGTTCATGGGGAGGGACAGGCCATGTGGCTGGGGGCCATTTTGAGTGCTGCTACAGGCCCTGGCCATGTGCTGGGAGGCAAGTGGCCATTTTGAATGCAGGGATTGTTGTTAGGCCTGCAACCATTTTGCCTACTTTTCAACCTTTATGCCCAGGGGTAGTGAGTCTTGCATGGGCCTAGTCTTTCTGTGGGGTGTCTTGAATTTAAACATCATGGAGGGCATGGATGGAATGGGATTGTGCTGATTTTTCGGTGATTTTCGTTTTTTGGGGCTGTACTTGTGGCCTTTTCACCAGGGGTATTGAGTCTTGCATGGGCCTAGTCTTTCTGTGGGGTGTCTTGAACCTAAACATCATGGAGGGCATGGATGGAATGGGATTGTGCTGATTTTTCAGTGATTTTTGTTTTTGGGGGCTGTACTTGTGGCCTTTTCACCAGGGGTATTGAGTCTAGCATGGGCCTAGACTTTCTGTGGGGTGTCTTGAACTTAAACATCATGGAGGGCATGGATGGAATGGGATTGTGCTGATTTTTCAGTGTTTTTCGATTTTTGGGGGTGTTCATGGGGAGGGACAGGCCATGTGGCTGGGGGCCATTTTGAGTGCTGCTACAGGCCCTGGCCATGTCCTGGGAGGCAAGTGGCCATTTTGAATGCAGGCATTGTTGTTAGGCCTGCAACCATTTTGCCTACTTTTCATCTTTATGCCCAGGGGTAGTGAGTCTTGCATGGGCCTAGTCTTTCTGTGGGGTGTCTTGAATTTAAACATCATGGAGGGCATGGATGGAATGGGATTGTGCTGATTTTTAAGTGATTTTCGTTTTACTGAAGTTCGGCAATCCACATCCTCCACTTCATCTGGCATTAGCAGCAGGACCACCACCACCAGTATCGCCGCCTCCTCCGGCCCCCAAAGACATTTCAAGTCTCCAGTTTGGGACTTCTTTAGTGTTTGCCCAAAAAAGGAAAACGTAGCCATTTGTAGCATTTGTAAGCTTCGAGTTAGTCGTGGTAAGTTTGGTACCAACTATGGTACCGGAGGCCAGAGAGGTCATCTTAGGAGACCGCACGCTGTCCAATGTTTTGCGCACCTAGAGGCGGTCAAGGAAGCCCGAATTGCACGTAATGAAAACGTTGATTTTTCATCTGATGATGACGAGGAGGAAGAAGACGATTCAAACACTTCACTTACACCCAGTACCCCTGTCAGCAGCACACCCCATGTGAGCCACACTAAGAGTGTGGGAGAGAGTGAGACATCAATGCGAAAAAGTTCATCAGCGAGCGTAACTGGGTCGAAGATATCATCATTATCCCGTAAATCCTTGGTCCAGGGCAACATTAAAAAGATGTTGTTCACAGAAGCGCAATATGAACGCAACCACCCACTGACCGTCTGTATAACACTAAGCTGGCTAAAATGCTAGCTCTGGACCTTCTCCCTTTTTCTTTTGTAGAAGGGGTTGGTTTTCTAGAATTAGTGGCAGCGCTCTGCCCTAAATGGATGGTTCCTAGCCGGTTCTATTTTTCCCGAGTTGCGGTTCCAGCACTACATGAAGATGTTCTGGCGGTGATTGGGGCAGCTTTGCAGAAGAGTGCTGTTCACACTATACATCTGACAACAGACATGTGGACCAGTGGCGCAGGCGCTGATTACATGTGCATCACTGCACTCTGGGTCTCTTTTTCAGGGGCTAAAGCAAAGCTAAACGCAGGTGTTGACTCGGACATTGTTTTTAAAGCTGCTCGGAAACATGCAACACTAGCCATGTTTGGTTTGGAGAAACGTCACACAGCAGAAAACATTTTGGATGTCTTCAACACAAAGGTCCTTGACTGGCTGTCCCCAAAAAAACGCCAGGTTGGTTATGTTTCCACGGACAATGGCTCCAATATAGTTAAGGCCATGCAGCTGGGTGACTATTTCAGAGTGCCGTGTTTGGCGCACTGTATAAACCTCGTTGTCAAAAAATTCTTGGGTGATAAAGACAGTGCAGCGTACAGAGTAGTGGAGACCTGCCGAAAAATGTGCAACCATTTCAGCCATTCTTTTAAGGCCCGGAAGCATCTGAGGAGCCTGCTATATGAACGTCAAATGCCAGTGAAAGCACTCATCCAGGAGGTGGTAACACGTTGGAACTCAACCTTCTACATGCTTGAGCGTCTGTATGAGCAGTATACGGTACTCGATCACTATTTCTTAACACAGGGTACAGCTCAGATGGAGGACCTGAGGATGGGTGCGGCGCAATGGAACATAGTTAAAAGCCTGATACACATGCTTCGTCCTTTTGAGTTTTTCACGCGTGCAGTCAGCAAGGAGGACTGTAATTTGGGGAAAGCTATCCCATTGTTGTACATGCTGGAGCACCAACTGAAGGAGGTGTGTTCTGTGTTTGAAAAAGATGAAAAAACCAAGACCCTTTTGTTCTGGCTGAGAAATTATTAGAGCACCTACAAGGTGATGAACGTCTTAAAATGATCCACTCAAACCAGCATTACATTTGTGCTACTATTCTGGATCCACGCTACAAAAAGGCGCTGGCAGGCCAAGCATTCTTTCCTTTTGCTGATGAAGATGTTACAAAGTACAAACAGTGGATAGCCTCCTCAGCCAAGAGGTTTGAAAGAGAACGGCAGCAAATTGAAGGAAAAGGCAGTACATCAGCATCAGCAGGCCATCCCCAGTCAAAACAATCCACTTCTGCACCTGTGGCTGCGGCACAAGTGACCTCTCAGCCGTTAAAGAGACCGGCAACCGGATCATCTGCACCACCAGACACAACAGTAACATTGGAGGCTGAAGAGGATTGGCTAGCTCGGCTTGGGTTTGGTTCTCAACAGGTCACACCAACAGCTAAGCAAAGTGGAGGAACCTTGGAGGAGAACCTTGATTCGATGGTCAAGGACTATCTGAATGACTCAACAGAGGTCTATGTTAATGCTGACCCATTGGCGTATTGGCATGGGAAAAAAGAATTGTGACCCACTTGTGGGACACCCCCGCGCAGCACGGCCACCAGCTGCTGCGTGTGCCCCTTAGCCTTGTCCCTGCCGCGCTGCCTGCCTCGCCGCCGGCTGACTCTGTTGTCGTTTGTTTTGTTTTTGTTTTGTTCGCCATTTGTGCTTGTTAAACTGTATTTCTTGCCCGTGTTAGCGTTTTTTGTTTTTGTTTTGTTCGCCATTTGTGCTTGTTAAACTGTATTTTGCCTGTTTATTTTTCAGCTTGTGTCCTTCCTGTTTGCCCGCCTACCTCGCCGCCCTCCGTCTTCCCTCCCCGCTTCCCGCCACCACCGCAGACCCCGCCCCTTTTTTCCTTCTGTTCCCTCCCCGCTCCCGCCTCCCAGCTGCTCCGCCCACCCGCGCACTTGGCCTTTATATGGCGACCGTGCGACACAGGTAAGTGTGACCCACTTGTGGGACACCCCCGCGCCGCACGGCCACCAGCTGCTGCGTGTGCCCCTTAGCCTTGTCCCTGCCGCGCTGCCTGCCTCGCCGCCGGCTGACTCTGTTGTCGTTTGTTTTGTTTTTGTTTTGTTCGCCATTTGTGCTTGTTAAACTGCATTTCTTGCCCGTGTTAGCGTTTTTTGTTTTTGTTTTGTTCGCCATTTGTGCTTGTTAAACTGTATTTTGCCTGTTTATTTTTCAGCTTGTGTCCTTCCTGTTTGCCCGCCTACCTCGCCGCCCTCCGTCTTCCCTCCCCGCTCCCCGCTTCCCGCCACCACCGCAGACCCCGCCCCTTTTTTCCTTCTGTTCCCTCCCCGCTCCCGCCTCCCAGCTGCTCCGCCCACCCGCGCACTTCGCCTTTATATGGCGACCGTGCGAACGCGCAGCGGTCACGCGCAGCGGGCGCGCCGATTGTGCGCCGAAGGCGCGCCAAAGGTAAGCCCGTCTGCGCCCGTCCGCGACCGGACCGCGCCCAGTGCCAGGACCCCTGGCCCACGAGGACCCAGACCGACCCGCCTGACGTACTCCGCCGCCACCCTCATCGCTCTCAACTCCGGCCGACTCCCAGAATGCCATCAAGCCACACCACGACGCACCCACGGACCTTTCAGCTGCCACGCCTGCAAATTCACCTGCATCCGGACCTGCCTCACACCAGCACCCGCCAAGTCGAACACCAGCAGCACCCACCTCAAGTGCATCCTGCTCAACACCCGCTCCGTCCACAGACACGCCATCGAACTCTGGAACCTCCTAGACGCCACAGCCCCTGACGTTGCCTTCCTCACGGAGACCTGGATGAACGCCTCATCAGCTCCCGACATCGCCATCGCGCTCCCAGAGGGCTACAAGATCGTCCGGAGGGACCGCAACGCCAACCAGATGGGAGGAGGCATCGCCATCATCCACAAGAACACCATCCGTCTCATGACCAGCACCGACAACACCCTGACCACCACCGAACACCTGCATTTCCAGATCCACACCAACCCGAACACCACCCTCAGAGGCACCCTGATCTACCGACCCCCTGGACCACGCACACAATTCAGCGAGGACATCGCCGACTTCGTCAGCCCGCATGCCCTCCCCTCCGCTGACTACATCCTCCTGGGGGACCTCAACTTCCACCTGGAGAACAACAACGACCGCAACACCACCACCCTGCTGGACAACCTCGCCAACCTGGGACTCAAGCAACTGGTGTCCACCCCCACCCACCTCGCCGGACACACACTCGACGCAGTCTTCTCTTCCAGCACAGACATCGACTTCAGCCACGCCACAGAGCTTCAATGGACGGACCACAGCTGCGTCCACTTCACCTTCAAGAGAACGACGACCCACCACCACCAGCAACAGGCCGCCCGCAGAAGCTGGAACAAGATCGCAGCAGACCAGCTCGCCACCTCCCTGAGCCAGCACCCTCCTGCCAGCTCAGCGAACCCCAGCCAGGCCGCCGACAACCTCACGAAGTGGATCAGCATCTGCGCGGACGAGCTCGCCCCGCTGAGGACCCCGCCCAGCAGACCCGGAAGCAAGAAAGCCCCGTGGTTCACCGACGAACTCAAGAGCTCCAAGAAGAACTGCCGAGCCCTCGAGAAAGTCTGGAGAAGGGAACCTACACCGGACAACAGGACCTCCTTCAAGCTTGCCACCCGGAAGCACCACCAGCTGATCCGCGCCGCCAAGAAAACAGCGTTCAAGGAACGGTTGGACAACAACGCACACAACTGCAAGGAACTCTTCAACATCGTGAAAGAGCTTTCCAACCCCAACGCAGGAAACAACGACATCACCCCATTGCAAGACCTCTGCAACTCCCTCGCTTCATACTTCCACAACAAGATCGCAGACATACACAACAGCTTCAACAACCAACCAACGCACACCATGACCGAACAATCACCCCCCACCACCACCCTCCACGCCTGGACCCCGATCAGCACCGAAGACACCATCCGCACGATGAACTCCATCCACTCCGGATCACCGACCAACCCCTGCCCTCACCACGTCTTCAACAAGGCCGACGCTGTCATCGCAACCCACCTGCGAGACATCATCAACACATCATTCAACACCGCCACCTTCCCTGAGAGCTGGAAACACGCCGAACTCAGCGCCCTACTCAAGAAACCAACAGCGGACCCCACCGAACTCAAGAACTACCGCCCCATCTCGCTCCTCCCGTTTCCAGCCAAAGTCATCGAGAAGACCGTCAACAAGCAGATGGCCGCCTTCCTCGAGACGAACGGATCCCTCGACCCCTCACAGTCCGGCTTCCGAGCCAATCACAGCACCGAGACCGCCCTCATCTCCGCCACCGATGACATCCGAGCCCTGATGGACAATGGAGAAACAGCGGCCCTCATCCTCCTAGTCCTCTCCGCGGCATTCATCACGGTCTGCCACCGCACCCTAGTACAGCGCCTCAGCAACATCGGAATCCAGGACAAGGCGCTGGAATGGATCATCTCCTTCCTCGACGGAAGAACACAGAGAGTCCGCCTACCACCGTACAAGTCAGAGGCCTCCGAAGTCATCTGCCGCGTCCCTCAAGGATCATCTCTGAGCCCCACCCTCTTCAACGTCTACATGAGCCCCCTCGCGGCCATCGTACGCAAACACAACCTCAGCATAATCTCCTACGCCGACGACACCCAGCTGATCCTCTCCCTGACCAACGACCCCGCCTCCGCCAGAGCCAACCTGCACGAAGGGATGAAAGAGGTAGCCGAGTGGATGACGACCAGCCGCCTGAAACTGAACTCTGACAAGACGGAGGTCCTCATCCTGGGCTCTTCCCCCTCCGCCTGGGATGACTCCTGGTGGCCTCCCGCCCTAGGCACCGCACCCAAACCGACAGACCATGCACGCAACCTGGGCTTCATCCTGGACTCCTCCCTCTCCATGACCAGGCAAGTCAACAACGTCTCCTCGGCGTGCTTCAACATCCTACGCATGCTACGGAAGATCTTCCGGTGGATCCCCACCGAGACCAGGAAGACCGTCACCCAGGCCCTCGTCACCAGCCGACTGGACTACGGCAACGCCCTCTACGCCGGTACCACCGCCAAGCTCCAGAAAAGACTCCAGCGGATCCAGAACGCCTCAGCCACACTCATCCTCGACATCCCACGAACCAGCCACATCACCGGACATCTGAGAGACCTTCACTGGCTCCCCGTCAACAAAAGAATCACCTTCCGCCTCCTCACCCACGCACACAAAGCCCTACACGACCAAGGGCCGAGCTACCTCAACAGCCGGATCAACTTCTACGCTCCCAAACGCCACCTCCGATCAGCCAACCACGCCCTCGCCGCCGTCCCCCGCATCCGAAGAGCGACTACAGGAGGAAGGTCCTTCTCCTACCTGGCCGCCAAGACCTGCAACTCCCTCCCGACCGACCTGCGCCTGACCCAAGACCACCTCTCCTTCAGGAAGAAGCTGAAGACCTGGCTGTTCGAGCAGTAGCGGCACCCCCCCCCAGCGCCTTGAGACCCTACGGGTATGTAGCGCGCTCTATAAGTGTCACTGATTGATTGATTGATTGATTGGCCACAGCTCACCAACTTGGCTTTAAACTACTTGTCTTGCCCACTCGCAAGCGTGTCTTCTGAACGTGTTTTCAGTGCTGCTGGTGGCATTGTAACTTCCAAACGGAGCCGCCTCTCGCCCAAAAATGTGGAGAGGTTAACAATGATCAAGATGAATCAGCACCTCATACCACCAGATTTCAGAGTACGAGAAAGCGCGCCGGATGAAGACGAGGTGGCCAGCAACATAGATGAGGGAATTTCTTCTCTGTCAGGTGACACTGAGCTCACCCTGCCTGAATTCGCAGAGTATGATGACAAAGCCTTATTCTCATTCATGGACCGTGATACCGAGCCCTGAAAATGAGACAACGAATCAATAACTTTCTTTTTCGTCCTTATTCACTTTTATTCCTGTGTCTGTCTTTCTTTGTTGTGCACAGTTAATATAATTCAAATTTTAATCAGATAATCACAAAAACAAGCCCATCAGCAGAACTGTCTTCACTTGTTTGCTAATTGATTTGAAGGTGCCGCAGTCTGCATTCCTCAGGTTCACAAGTTCAGAAGAACATGCTCCTCTATCCTCCTCCTCCAGACTCCTATTTCCATCAAAGCAGAGGGCTGGTTTACGCCCAATGAAGAAAGACTCAGCACTTGTGGGGGTGTTGTTCTACCTCTTTGCAGGTGAGTTGACGGCTCTGGGGCCATTGCTGGGAAGCTCTAATACCGGATAAAAGTGGTTTGGACCAAATCCGAGGCAGAAATTTTTTTGTGTTTTTGCTGACTTGCTTGCCTTTGAGGTGCTCTTAGGGGGGGTTCCGTCTGTTTGTGGGTGAGTTTCGGGGTCTGTGAGCACTGCTGGGACACTCTAATCTTGATTGCATTTGCTTTTCAGGAAATCCGTGGTGGCAAACCGGACTTATGGCCTAGCTACGCAGCGCGTTTGGACCGAAGGCCGAGAAATATTGTAAGTAGGAGATGTTGCTTTTGGCCTGTTTGGGGGTGTTATGCTTTTTGGCGGGTGGGTTGGCGGGTCTTGGGCCATTCCTGGGAAGGTCTAATACCAGGTAGAAGTGGTTGGGACAAAATCCAGGCCGATTTTTTTTGTGCTATTTCTGACATTTTGCTCAATGTAGCGTTTTCGGGGGCCTGTTTGGGGGGCTTCCTGGTGTTTGTGGGTGGGTTTCGGGGTCTGGGAGCACTGCTGGCTATGGATACTTTACTTTGCAAGAGGTTTAAAGCAAATCCATGGTGGCAGAGGGGAGTTAGGGCCTAGCTGCAGAGCGCGCGCGGAGTGATTTGGGAAATTTGGGAAAAAATGACTAAGTCCCCATTTGTGTACTTTTGCTCTTTGGCTGTTTGGGGGTCTTCTACTCGTTTTCTCCTGGGTTGGCGGCTCTGGGGCCATTGCTGGGAAGCTCTAATACCGGATAAAAGTGGTTTGGACCAAATCCGAGGCGGAATTTTTTGTGTGTTTTTGCTGACTTGCTTGCCTTTGAGGTGCTCTTAGGGGGGGTTCCGTCTGTTTGTGGGTGAGTTTCGGGGTCTTTGAGCACTGCTGGGACACTCTAATCTTGATTGCATTTGCTTTTCAGGAAATCCGTGGTGGCAAACCGGACTTATGGCCTAGCTACGCAGCGCGTTTGGACCGAAGGCCGAGAAATATTGTAAGTAGGAGATGTTGCTTTTGGCCTGTTTGGGGGTGTTATGCTTTTTGGCGGGTGGGTTGGCGGGTCTTGGGCCATTCCTGGGAAGGTCTAATACCGGGTAGAAGTGGTTGGGACAAAATCCAGGCCGATTTTTTTTGTTGCTATTTCTGACATTTTGCTCAATATAGCGTTTTCGGGGGCCTGTTTGGGGGGCTTCCTGGTGTTTGTGGGTGGGATTCGGGGTCTGGGAGCACTGCTGGCTATGGATACTTTACTTTGCAAGAGGTTTGAAGCAAATCCATGGTGGCAGAGGGGAGTTAGGGCCTAGCTGCAGAGCGCGCGCGGAGTGATTTGGGAAATTTGGAAAAAAATGACTAAATCCCCATTTTTGTACTTTTGCTCTTTGGCTGTTTGGGGGTCTTCTACTCGTTTTCTCCTGGGTTGACGGCTCTGGGGCCATTGCTGGGAAGCTCTAATACCGGATAAAAGTGGTTTGGACCAAATCTGAGGCGGAAATTTTTTTGTGGTTTTGCTGACTTGCTAGCTTTTGAGGTGCTCTTAGGGGGGGTTCCGTCTGTTTGTGGGTGAGTTTCGGGGTCTGTGAGCACTGCTGGGACACTCTAATCTTGATTGCATTTGCTTTTCAGGAAATCCGTGGTGGCAAACCGGACTTATGGCCTAGCTACGCAGCGCGTTTGGACCGAAGGCCGAGAAATATTGTAAGTAGGAGATGTTGCTTTTGGCCTGTTTGGGGGTGTTATGCTTTTTGGCAGGTGGGTTGGCGGGTCTTGGGGCATTCCTGGGAAGGTCTAATACCGGGTAGAAGTGGTTGGGACAAAATCCAGGCCGATTTTTTTTGTGCTATTTCTGACATTTTGCTCAATGTAGTGTTTTTGGGGGCCTGTTTGGGGGGCTTCCTGGAGTTTGTGGGTGGGTTTCGGGGTCTGGGAGCACTGCTGGCTATGGATACTTTACTTTGCAAGAGGTTTGAAGCAAATCCATGGTGGCAGAGGGGAGTTAGGGCCTAGCTGCAGAGCGCGCGCGGAGTGATTTGGGAAATTTGGAAAAAAATGACTAAGTCCCCATTTTTGTACTTTTGCTCTTTGGCTGTTTGGGGGTCTTCTACTCGTTTTCTCCTGGGTTGACGGCTCTGGGGCCATTGCTGGGAAGCTCTAATACCGGATAAAAGTGGTTTGGACCAAATCCGAGGCGGAAATTTTTTTGTGGTTTTGCTGACTTGCTTGCCTTTGAGGTGCTCTTAGGGGGGGTTCCGTCTGTTTGTGGGTGAGTTTCGGGGTCTGTGAGCACTGCTGGGACACTCTAATCTTGATTGCATTTGCTTTTCAGAAAATCCGTGGTGGCAAACCGGACTTATGGCCTAGCTACGCAGCGCGTTTGGACCGAAGGCCGAGAAATATTGTAAGTAGGAGATGTTGCTTTTGGCCTGTTTGGGGGTGTTATGCTTTTTGGCGGGTGGGTTGGCGGGTCTTGGGGCATTCCTGGGAAGGTCTAATACCGGGTAGAAGTGGTTGGGACAAAATCCACGCGGAAAAGACTTTTGCCACTTTTTGTAACTTAGGGTTCGTTAGGGTTAACCCTAGCAGCAGGATTGCATGTGTTTCGGGGTGTTCTAGATTTTTTCAACTGAGTTCTGGGGTCTTAGAGCACTCGTGAGAATGTGTAATTTTGGTTGCAAGTCATTTGAAGAAAATCCATGGTGGGAAAGGGGGGATTTGGCATAGTTAAAGAAAGCCTTTGCCACTATTCTTAACTTAGGGTTCGTTAGGGTTAGCAGTATTTCTATTGCATGTGTTTGGGTGGGGGGGTTTTCGAGTCTTGGAGCGATGCTGGCTATGGATACTTTTGCTTGGTTGCTTGCAAGTGGTTTGAATGCAATCCACGGTGGGTAAGGGGGTATTTGGGCCTACTTTTACTTTCAAAGTACGTTTTGTCACCAGTTTTCTGCTAGGCCTCGTTTTTTGCGATTTGATTGGGGGTCTTCTACATTTTTGCGACTGGCTTTAGTAAGGGTCTGGGTGGGAGCACTGCTGGGAAGATCTAATTTTGTTCTAAAACACAGTTTACAGTACACCTAGCTTGAGGGGAAAGATCCGCTACATTAATTTGCCCATATTTATTTATCCTTCAAAAGGTGACTCAGACAGAGTACGCACTGTCAAAAATATTGTACTGTCTACTAGGAAAATCAAAGTTTGAGTTTTTGCACTCCACAGCCTACATACCTTATATTTATTTATCAGTGGTGTTGTAATATTATATCACTTCCTGTTTTTCGTTGAATAATTACAGGCCGGGTTTCAGTCTGTGCAATGGGGAAAAAAGGATGGAGTCAGGCTTCACATTAGCGAGCCGCAATTCAGCATCCGCCAGGCAGGCAGTGGACAGGGTGTCTTCTGGTCACCAACATTGATGGACGAAGCGTCAGATGGAATGGAGGAGTGCCGCTAATAAGAGGTTTTTTTTTCTGCATGCAACTTACTTACCAAATTCAACAGGACAACTACAACAACATACAGATACAGTATCCATTGTGTTTTTCTAGGACTGTGACTGCATTTCTTGGATCTCTCTCTGCTTCTAAATTGATCCTTTAACACATCACTTAGTCCACTCCACTATCACATCTGCACCACACATAGTCATTTGTAAGTGCTCCTACGTAATTCGCAAGTCGCAGCACGCCCCAGCCCGTAGAGGACTGGGATGGCCCCAATGATGAAGCATGTCACCAAGGGGCAACCCTGGTGAGTGAGGGGACACCTAGAAAAAGAGCAATTTCTCCTTTTCTATCTACTACACCTTCCAGACCAACCCCATTGAGTGTTTTGAATGGATTTATAGTGACCAGCAAGGCTCTCAGGTATCTGGCAACAGAGACCTTATCTTGAATATAGTTATCAATATTTCCACACACGCCCTGTACTGTCGCATTCTTTCTTCCACAGTTGTCGAAAGTACTACTTACTTTTCACTGACATGCATGCACTAGTGCATGCACTTTCAAAGATTGATGGATAGGTTTGTACCCAACGATTTGTTTATGTTCACAATTGTTTGTCCATGCTGTGCTATTTTTTCTTGTCTCACAAAACCTTTCCCAAAAACCCCCGTACCCATCCATTTTTCAAACCCTAACCCTCTTCCCCCGGGCTGTGTGGTTTTGATTGATGTGTGACTAAATTACAGTAATAAATCCACACACTTGCTAGGGAGGATAAGGTGATACCAACAGGCTGGTGAAGAAATCCGAGGATATATTCTTACTCTGCTTGACAAAGACCCATGGCTAATGTCAAAGAACTTCAACCAAATTAGTAGTTATACTTTACCATTTGTTAGGCTACAATGTGGCACTGTTCTAGTGTACTGTCACCTGCTATATTCTCTATTGTACCGTTGTATTGCTCAGGAGGACAAACCAGATTTCATTTTCTTTTTTTTCATAGGCATGCAACTGCCACTGTGTCACACCACTAGTACCACCGCTATGAGGAAATTTTATCCGCCCAGGATTGCCAACCTTATTCGCTGTTTCCCGTGGAGCCAGCCCTGGGCCTAGCCCTACTTGCAAACAGAAATTACAGGTAAGATAGGCGTTTGGTTGGTGGTAGTATAATGGAGTATTAGGAGAGACGAGAGATTGACGGTAGTACTACTAAAGTCCTAGGACTATTCAGGAAAACAAACTTACTGTTAAACCCCCACCCACCAGACTCAAAAGCAGTAAAAAACAGGTATGGTCAGATAAAGTTTCAAAACTTATATTTTTATAGCCCTAACAAAATAATCTCCCGCAAGACCCTCCCTAACCCCAACGATTGTCCTTCAAAAGTCCCCAAAAAATCCAACTCCCAATTCCCACCCCCAAAAAGTCTCTAAAAAAGGGGCAAGGGACACTATGGCAGGGTGCTGTTGGCTTTAGCAGCCAGGGCATCATGCTCCTTGCGGAGGGTGGCAAGTTCGAAGCGGAGGCCCTCCACCAAGTTCTTATAGTTCAGGACCTCCTGCTCCAGGTAGGACAGCCTGAGGGATAAGCGGCGCCGGTGTGCCTTACAAATCCTGTGGGGGGCAGCTGCTGTCTTTGCTGCTCGGCGTTGGCGTTGGGCTTTGGTAGCCCGGCTCCGTACCGCTGGAGCACTGCGCTGGCTGGCAGCCCGCACGGAGGAGGATGCAGCTGTCCCCGTGGACGTTGTTGTTGTACCAGACTGCGTCTCCTCCTCCTCCAGGGCCACCAGCCGCCGATATTCAGCGACAGTGGCATCCAGCCTCCGTTGCCGGGCCATTCGAGCCAGCTCCTTCCTCCTTGATGGTGTCTTGGATTTGGAAGGAGCAACTACATGAAGAAAGAAAGACATAGTCTGTAACCAATGCTCCTTAAGATTAACACAAAATGATTGAGCAGAAAGTTGTCACAGTACAAGTAGCAAATTGAAAGCACAGTACATAACTATTGAGGACAGTATCTATGTAACCTCTGACTTCTTCATCCTTGCTCTAACATTAGTGGGAGTTTAAGGAACAAATTCTACAAGCACTATGGACTTCCATTACAGTCGACTATGACAGTACACCAGTCTTACTCTTCTTCTTCTCTCTTGTTTAGGAAAATTGGTACGTTATCTTATGCAAGCCGGCATAATGCCAGCGCAGTGAACTTGCACCCGAGAAAAACAGACGCACACCATGGTGAGTGAGACAGACTTGCGTTACTGTACCGGTCCAGTACATGCAGGTGGTGAAGCTCTTACTTTTCTATTACGGGTGGCACTGAGAATACTCTGTTAAAAGGGCTACTGCTTAATTAATTTAGCTTTCACCCTACAGTGCAAATGAGTATTAGAAAAGGAAAATAAAGAAGCTAAATAATCTGATTATCTATCACGTCACATGGGATGTATTTGATGACATATGGGATGACTTTAGGTGCTTTGCTTATTATGGAGTGAACAGTGATACCCCCACACATGAATGACGTACTACTACTAAACTAAAGTTATTAAGAGAGGTAGGGCGTGTCCACCGTAATAACCGGATATATGCTGTGCTTGCAGTTGCAATACAAACTACTGCTACTATTCATGGTAGTATTTGGACAAAATTACAACTTCTTTTCCTTGCCTTTCCTACACTGGGACGAACGTGCGGGTGCGGTGTTACATGCTCTTCAAAGTAACACTTAGTTCATCCAGTGACCGTCTACTCTCTCTAGATACACATATGCTATCTAAGAGTCAGATAGTACCATGAATGATCCAGGCATCCATCCATTCAAAGTATATGCACACATACAGTTTCTGTTTCACTCACCCAGGCTGTTCTCCTTACAACCATCCTTGCTTCATCATTCACCCAGCCATGCACCATACCATATTCTTTCCTTCCCAGCCACCTCGGGGACCAAGCAAACACATATCATTCTTCTTTGCCAGTCATCATTACATTTCTCGTCCTTCCACACTTACTTACACCCTTCTTTCGCTTTTCGTTCATCCCTTCCATCAAGTTCACCTCAGATCTGATTGGGATTCTTCTCGCCAAAAACTTCACAGCTAAGTCGAAGTACATTAGAGGAGGCTACTACCTGGTTTATTTATAATACACCCGTGCAGAAAGCACACTCTGCAGTCTTCAATCTCAAATGAGTAAGGAATGTATAGCTTACCTCTGCCCGCCAACACCGTGTCATCCCCCACAGATTTGTCCGGCACTTCCACCGCCTCCTCCCCAGAGTTGTCCTCGTCCAATGCCACCACCACCTCGACGCTGGCCCCGCCTCCAGATGTTCCACCTACAAAGTACATTTAATAATGTTAGAATACACCACTCACTACTATATAATATTTGGTCTAGGAGGAAGAAAGAAATGTGAAAAAAACAGTATACAATTTAATAATTTGTGACTGTCTACTGTAAAGTAAAAATGTCCCTTTTTCCAGGGAAGGCTGTTGTCTTGCTGCACTTTTTGGCACAACTGATGAATGCTTGCTTTTTATTTTTAACACGCACCACTTTTTCTCCTAACAGACAGAAGCTTGACTTCTAAGAACACGAGCAGGATCAAGTTCAAACCAGGTGAGAGCTCGGCTCGACCACAAGAAATGTGTCCAATTAATCGTCAGCACTAAGCACTTTTCCATTTCCAGTTAAACGTTTACTTTTATAACAAACTTGATTTCAATAAATGTGTTTACTTTTAATAAAGCTTTTAAACTCAAATAGACTCTGTGGTTTTTGGTCCTCCAGACTAGAGTGGATGAGCTAAAGGTTTTGGAATTTTTGCAAGCATAAGTCCGTGCCTCTGCCATCGGTGACTTTGGGAGCTACATGACTCTGCCACACTATCTAGTCAGTAAGGAGATTGGGGGTTCAACTACAAAGTCTGTTATCACTGAGGTATGTGGAAAGTCTAACAGCACCTATTATAATTGATAAGCTAAGCAATGCATTATTTAGTGTCCATAGTTCTGTTTGTGCAGATTTGTCCCTGCAACAGTAGTAGAATGGATTGTCCTCCTATCCAAACCAAAAGTAAAGTAGTATCTTATTCTTTCTTGGTGGTCATTCACCTTTTTATTGTTGGCAATTGTCAAAGCATAAACATTTAGAATACTTGAAAAGACATTATGGACAATCCCAGAGGACTGCACTCAGTGCATAGAGCTATTGCTGACTAGAATGGGAGTCCAATGGAAATGCCAAATGTGCAATCTTAGTTAGCTACACAGACAGACTAATAAGAATAATCTAGTAATACCACACGGAGTCATAGTCGAGGCAGGATAAGAATTTAGATCCTGTCTACAAGAAGATCAAAGACGATTTAGAAAAAATCGAATGAGGAACGCTAGGAAAAAATAAGTACTCTATATTAAAATTAAAACTTACTGGGGCCAGCAAAGGAGCCCTCGCCTGCCCGGTCCTGGCCTGCATCGTCAACAGCACCCTCCTCCTCCTCCTGTGTCCTCCTCTTGCCCCTGGGGGAAGCTGATGTACAACATGAAAGAAAGAAAAACAGAAAACATGGATGATATTTGTCAACCAAATCAAATATTTCAAAAGAACTAACAAAATATTTTTGCGAAATAGCAAATAGACAACTACTCCACGGGATATATTATTGACCAATCTCATGTGGTCGACTACGTTATTACTTTAGTATTGCTTGATTTGCGGACCGTCGAATTGGAGATTACCTTATGTAACTCACTAAACAAAGTACTAAAAAGGTTTGTCTAGGATTGGCACCACCCCCTTTTCTGAATCGTTTTTGGCCACTATAGGTGTGGCAGGGTATACTCAAACATGAGTCCCTTGCTCACTGCTCCATCAGGATTCAAGCAAGCCGGGCCGACGAGGCTGAAATGCCAGAAACCGGTCCCCGGTAGCTTGTATCCTTTCTGGTGAAGAATTGGCTTGGTAGTTTGGTCTGCCCTGTTCCCATGATGCACTGGGCCAGGGACAGACTGATTTGCATATAGCCAGGTTCTGAGCTGGGATGGGGCAGTGAGCTAAATAACGGAGATGGATCAAGCCCTGATCTTTGGACTGGGTAAGAGTGGTCTGCTTAATTCAGACACTCTGTTCATCACCACCCCCTTTTCTGAATCGTTTTTGGCCACTATAGGTGTGGCAGGGTATACTCAGACATGAGTCCCTTGCTCACTGCTCCATCAGGATTCAAGCAAGCCGGGCCGACGAGGCTGAAATGCCAGAAACCGGTCCCCGGTAGCTTGTATCCTTTCTGGTGAAGAATTGGCTTGGTAGTTTGGTCTGCCCTGTTCCCATGATGCACTGGGCCAGGGACAGACTGATTTGCATATAGCCAGGTTCTGAGCTGGGATGGAGCAGTGAGCTAAATAACGGAGATGGATCAAGCCCTGATCTTTGGACTGGGTAAGAGTGGTCTGCTTAATTCAGACACTCTGTTCATCACCACCCCCTTTTCTGAATCGTAGGATTGGCAGGCAGCAGTCCGCAGCACGCGAAGTGACAGCCAAAGTCCATCGGGATTGAAGATCAGCGACAACACTAAAGTTTCCTACTACATTAACCAGTCATTAAAATACTCAAACTATCAATCCACCACCACTATTTCTTCTTATCGCCATGTGTACAAAGGAAGGACTGGACTTGAGTCTGTAGGGGCTGATTTAGAAGCCCCTTGCAGCTCTTTTGCTCCATTGTTGCGTGACTTTTGTGACGCAGCGGCAGCACAAAAGAGGTGCAATGGTGCGGCGTATATTAACAACGTGACACATATGGGAGATGCATCACGTTGTAAAGCCCTGCGCCAATAGGGGGGCGTTCCGGCGCAAGGGAGGGCGTTCCTGCACAGGAACGCATCCTAAAAGTGGCTGAGGGAAATCTACAAGATTTCAATCAGTCACTTTGAGGACAACGATGCGTGACTCAAACCCTGCGCCTGCTTGAAGCAGACGTACGGCTTGACGCAGCATTGGGGAGATAGGGCACCCCAGAGCATTGATGGAGCTGCACCATTGTTGCGACGCAACTCCAGCAATGCGCCGCCTTTACGGCACAGATGCGTAACGCTTTGGTGACGTTTTGGGCCCATGGTGCGCCGCATTGTAAATACGGCGCACCATGGGTGATGGTGGCGTGACGCAAAATTACTGGCGCATCCCTGCTACTTTGCAGGGATGCGTCGGTAATTAAAAATCTGAACCTTAGTGTGTAGCATTACGCAGTTCTTTAAACTACATACATAATTTCACAGGCAAATGAAATGAACACAAAATCTAAAACAAATAAACATAGTAGCAACACTACTGAGAAGGAGAGCAGTGTACCTGAAATGCACAGAAGATTTTGAAATATAATTTACCTACAATGTAATGAGCAGCATTATTGCTCTTGGTAAAAAACAAAAATTTGCAATATAATAACACAGCAGGATAAAACATAGTAGTAAAGAAATAGCTACTACTACTCACCAAGCCCGGGGATCTCAAGGCCAAGGAGGTCGAGCAGATCTCGCTCACGGGTCAGGACATCCGTCCAGCGGTGGGTGGCCTGGTTGTAGGTGCGCCAGACCCGAGAGTGGTGGTAAATGGCCTGGCACACCTTCTCCCACCGCTTCCGGCGCTCCCGGACCCCGTACCCGGCACTGATCTTGCCGCCTCCCCAGATGGTCCTGGGGAGGCGGCGCTGAACATAAAAAATGAGTTGGCCCACATCCTCCGGGGTAAAGATCTCCCTGGGTACGACCTCCTCCCCCCTCAAACGCCCGCACGGGAGCCGGACACGGGGTGCGGGACCCTTCCCCTTCTCGGGATGCTTCCCGGCTCCCTTCACCATGGTCTGGGCGGAAAGGAATAAAGAAAATAGAATAGGGAAGAGAAGAAAAGAAAAGAGTTTAAAAAAGTAGTTTAAAATGAACCAAAAGTAACAGTAAACACAAAAATATAGGGCTAGAAAAATAGAGGGATAGATAATAAGTAAAATAGATTAAAAAAAACTTCAAACAAGCAAAGGATGGCAGAGATTGACAGAGGATACAAAGACCATGCCCAGAACCATAGCAATAAATGAGAAACAAGATGGCCGCGCCCGTTCACGACCGCGCGGGTAAGTTCGCGCGAGATTTTCCTTGCGAACACTCGCGAAACTGTACTAGCAAGCCGCACACTTTGCGAGATTACACTTCGCGCCCGGAAACTGAAATACGTCAGGCAAACAAGATGGCCGCGCCCTTGAACGACCGCGAGGGTAACTTCGCGCCTTGCGCTACGAGCGGCTCGCAAAAACGCACAAAACCTTGCGAACTAACACGCCGCAAAAAAACAAAAATTGCATATTCGCACGAATTCGCGGCTTCCGAATCCGATCTCGCGAGTGTTCGCGCCCCGCAAATCCCGCGAAATTGCAGTAAAACGTGTTTTGCTAAACTGAAAGCACTCGGCAGGTGCAAGAGTTCAAACTCATCATTAGTAACAATTCCCTGTAGTGCTTCCTGACTGGGGCCCCTCCAGAATTCAGTTGCTAGTTGCAACAATTGTATGACCCTGCTCTGACCCTCACAGCAGGCTCATAGAATAGCTACAAGTAGGCCACAAAGGTCCTGGAAAAAAAAAGCACTGCAACAGAAAGCAAATTACAGATAAGGAAGCAGGTGCCAGACTGGAATTTTAAAACAGTGACACATTAATAAACTAACCCCAAATTAATTCATGTCAGTTGAAGCAGGGCTGGTGTGCTTGCTTTCCCCCCCCATAATCTACAGTGATGATGAACCAGAGGGTGGCATTGATGTAACAGAGGGTTGCAGTGGTGAAACAGAGGGTGCTGGGAACCTGTGATGATGAACCAGACGTAGAAACAACATATTCGCGACCGTTGCAAGCAGAAATGTAAGTTCGCAATTGCGAACTGGAATGAAACCCTCGCGAACTGGCAGAAATCCTTGGGAGCACACAAAAAAAATCCGCAAATTCGCGAGAATTCGCGGATTTTGCGGATTGCGAGTTCGCAAATCCGCAAAATTCGCGAACGCGAGATTAGCAAAATTTGCCCATACTTAGTCTCCGGCCTCCGGCTTAATGCGGCAAAGTCCACCCTGGTTCCGTTGCACCCCTCCCGGGAATGTTTTGACTGGCAGTCGTCCATCCCCCTGAGACGCCATTCGGTCAAATATCTGGGGATATGGGTGGCTCTGCTACCGGAACTGGAATGAGCACTAAATATCACGCCCCTAGTAACCTGAAAGCGAGCTGATCTGAAGAAATGGCAATCCCACCCCCTCAATCCCCTGGTACGGAGTGCACTATTTAAAATGATGATCCTCCCCCGTTTCTTGTACATCCTACAGAACATTTCCACCCCCCTACTACGGGCCTGGTTCCGAGAGCTGGATGGAACCCTGTCCAGATTCCTCTGGAGTGGCGGACGACCGCGGATTTCCATTGCACACAGCTGCATCCCTCCCTTCAATGGAGGACTAGGGGGGACTCATCTCTATCTCTACTACCTCACCACCAAGCTGATCGTCATCCACGACTGGTACGCGGGCAGCTGATCCGACCCAGCATACCGGGTGGAATTGGAAGAGATGGACTTCACCCAGCTCCAAACACTCCTTTACGGTTGCCCGAGCACGCACACCATAACCCCAATTACCAGAACGGTCTTGCTGGCTTGGCGTACCGCCCTACGCCACACAGGATGGGACTGCAAAATTACCTGCCAGACGCCACTCTGGCACGGGAACTGGCTTCGTGAGGTTTCGTCCCTCGGCGGGTTTCGGCGATGGGACCTCATTGGGGTGTCGGTGCTCAGGGACGTTTGGGTGGGAGACCACATTCGAGCCTTTGCCGACTTACAGCAGCGCCACACCCTTCCTCACACTCAGCACTTCGGGTACCTGCAGCTGCGCCATGCCCTTCATTCCCATCTCCCCGCGCCAACCACCCTGCCAGAGTTTAGCCCGCTAGAAGCCCAAGTGATGATTGGGGATCTGGGTAGGGGTGGAGTGTCCCGGATCTATCGTGCCCTAGTCAATAATAGCCCCTCGTCCCTTGACTGCGTACCCGGTGGGTGGGTTGGGTGGGACCCCTGGAGGAGTCCGATTGGAGAGATGCCCTAATGGCCCCATGTACCCTGACCACATCCTCCAAGTTGCAGCTGGTGCAGACATATTGCCTATACACTTCCTAACTCACCCCAGAGAGGCTTTTCCGGGCCCGCTTGAGACCCTCTCCGGACTGCCCCAGATGTGGCCGATCCCCGGCCGACTTTTACAACATGGTATGGACATGCCCGAGGCTTATGCGGTTTTGGAGGGGAGTGGAGAGAGAGCTCACACAGGCTCTGGGCTGGGCTGGGAGGTCCCTCATGACCCGCTGAGACTGCCGCTGGGGATCTTTGACGGCCTGGATAGCACTAGATCGGATAAACGCCAGCTGGGGACAGAACGGTTGTGGCCAAGCGGGACATAGCATGTCACTTGCTGCGAGATTCGGCTCCCACGGTGGGATGGTAGAGGAGGGGGTTGGATGGTCCCAGTTTTGGATGTTTCATGGTCCACGGTTTATGTTTCCGACATTTCAATTTAATGTGGTGTTAGCACTTGATTTTACCTTTAGCTTGTACATATTCTCCACTTCAAGATGGCCCCTGTTATGGAAGTTTCACAGTCCGTTGTTTATGTCTCTGACACTGTTATTGAACGCGCTTTTCCAACTTTATTAACCAGCACAAACATTGACGCATGCACGCTAATGCGCTCCAACTTGCAGGCAAATCAGTTTCTCCGGATTGCTTCCAGTAAGTAGTTTTCACTCTTGAGACCTTTGGCATGTAAAATCGCTGCGTAATTCACTCGTTTCTCCGCAACTCTGGAGATCTTTGGTATGTAAAAATGATGTGTAATTGATTCATTTCTCTGCAACTTTTCACTTGCGCTAACTAAGCGTTCCCACAACACTTCATGACAGCATATTTAATGCGCACCGACCTCGATGTTTGATAACCGCTGTTTCTAACACTGGGTTGTTTAGGGGTTACTAAACATCACTTCAACACTTGAGACACTGCAGTGCTTTCGATGATCACGAGGTGCGACGCCACGTTGTACACACCGGTGGGTGTAGGCTCACTTCGTCTTTTATTTTGCGGTTCATTGTTTTTACCGATGATTCATTATTTTTTTCAAAAACTCCACACGAATTTTTAGGTCTCGGCCTATTTCATTCCGCAGGAATGAATAGGACGAGTCTATTGCGATGAAACCAAGAGTTAAACTAAGCTCTCCAAAAAAGCGGATTTCCACGAGTGCATGGGCTCTCGTGCACGAGCTTTTGTCCGAGCCGCCTGCCTCCAAGAGCTTCACATCCAAGCCATCTGTTACTTCCCCAGCGTGGTGCCGCCAGCAGCTTCACTTCAAGGGGTTCCGCTCCGCCCCCCTGATGCATCAATGGCTTTCATTTCGCGGACGGAGAGTTTTTTTTTTATGCCCCTTCAGGCCACAGACTTGCTCCATTACTTGCGTCATATTTTTTTATGTGATACAAGTCACATCATAAGTACAAAGTGTGGCACCCGACTTTTATTTTGCTGTTTCCGTCATTGCATCTAAATATATGATACAAGTTTCATGCTTTTGGTAAAATGTATTTCTTTTCCTTTACTGCGCGCAAACACGCAGACCACAGCCTCTCTCTCAGTCAGCTGCGCGTTCGTCTATTCCACCCCACCCTCCCTCTCATGCACGCTCTTCGCTCTCCAAACCCATTACTAAGGCCACAGACTCCATTACTTGCGTGCTATTCTTTTAGGTAATACAAGATGCATGCTCTTCGCTCTCCAAACCCATTACTCAGGCCACATACTCCATTACTTGCGTGCTATTCCTTTAGGTGATACAAGTCGTCATTGCATCCAAATATGTGATACAAGTCACACAAGTACAAAGTGTGGCGCACGACTTGTATTTTGCTGTTTCCATCATTGCATCTAAATATATGATACAAGTTTCATGCTTTTGGTAAAATGTATTTCTTTTCCTTTACTGCGCGCAAACATGCAGACCACAGCCTCTCTCTCAGTCAGCTGCACGTTCGTCTATTCCACCCCCTCCCTCTCATGCACGCTCTTGACTCTCCAAACCCATTACTCAGCCCACAGACTCTATTACTTGTGTGCTATTTTTTTAGGTGATAAAAGATGCACGCTCTTCGCTCTCCAAACCCATTACTCAGGCCACAGACTCCATTACTTGCGTGCTATTCTTTTAGGTGATACAAGTCGTCATTGCATCCAAATATGTGATAAAGTAGCACAAGTACAAACTGTGGCGCCTGACTTGTATTTTGCTGTTTCCGTCATTGCATCTAAATATATGATACAAGTTTCATGCTTTTGGTACATTTTTTCTTTTCCTTTACTGCGTGCAAACACCCAGACCACAGCCTCTTTCTCAGTCAGCTGCACGTTTGTCCATTCCACCCCCTCCCTCCGTCTCATGCACGCTCTTCGCTCTCCCATTTTTTTAATCGCAAACCCCATTAATCAGGCAACAGACTTGCTCCATAACTTGCATGATAGTTATGATTTTCAAAAGTGACATAAGACCTACTCACTATGGCCTCTGCACCACTGAACATTTATTGAAGCTAAATATATGATACAAGTTTCATGCTTTTGGTCAAATGTATTTCTTTTCCATTACTGCGCGCAAACACGCAGACCACAGCCTCTCTCTCAGTCAGCTGCACGTTCGTCTGTTCCACCCCCCCTCCCTCTCATGCACGCTCTTCGCTCTCCAAACCCATTACTCAGGCCACAGACTCCATTACTTGCGTGCTATTCTTTTAGGTGATACAAGTCGTCATTGCATCCAAATATGTGATACAAGTCACACAAGTACAAAGTGTGGCGCCCAACTTTTATTTTGCTGTTTCCGTCATAAGTTTCATGCTTTTGGTAAATGTATTTCTTTTCCTTTACTGCGCGCAAACACGCAGACCACAGCCTCTCTCTCAGTCAGCTGCACGTTCGTCTATTCCATCCCCCTTCCCTCTCATGCACGCTCTTCGCTCTCCAAACCCATTACTCAGGCCACAGACTCCATTATTTGCGTGCTATTCTTTTAGGTGATACAAGTTGTCATTGCATCCAAATATGTGATACAAGTCACACAAGTACAAAGTGTGGCGCCCGACTTTTATTTTGATGTTTCCGTCATTGCATCTAAATATATGATACAAGTTTCATGCTTTTGGTAAAATGTATTTCTTTTCCTTTACTGCGCGCAAACACGCAGACCACAGCCTCTCTCTCAGTCAGATGCACGTTCGTCTATTCCACCCCCTCCCTCTCATGCACGCTCTTCGCTCTCCAAACCCATTACTCAGCTCACAGACTCCATTACTTGCGTGCTATTCTTTTAGGTGATACAAGATGCACGCTCTTCGCTCTCCAAACCCCTACTCAGGCCACAGACTCCATTACTTGCGTGCTATTCTTTTAGGTGATACAAGTCGTCATTGCATCCAAATATGTGATACAAGTCACACAAGTACAAACTGTGGCGCCCGACTTGTATTTTGCTGTTTCCGTCATTGCATCTAAATATATGATACAAGTTTCATGCTTTTGGTAAATTTTTTCTTTTCCTTTACTGCGTGCAAACACCCAGACCACAGCCTTTCTCTCAGTCAGCTGCACGTTCGTCCATTCCACCCCCTCCCTCCGTCTCATGCACGCTCTTCGCTCTCCCATTTTTTTTTTAGCACAAACCCCATTAATCAGGCAACAGACTTGCTCCATAACTTGCGTGATAGTCATGATTTTTAAAAGTGACATAAGACCTACTCACTATGGCCTCTGCACCACAGAACATTTGTAACAAAGACTAACACAACGCTCTGCAATTGTGTGTACCATCATTTTTTTTTCTTTTCGTGGGACGTGGGACGGGCGTCTGGATACTGGAGTGCTTTCAGCTCAGCCATAAAGATTCTTATCTGCTGGCGGCCATCCGCTGTGAAATGCAAATCTGAGCTAAAGGAAACGAAAAACACAACGGACCATCCACAGTCACATCATAAGTACAAAGTGTGGCGCCCGACTTGTATTTTGCTGTTTTCGTCATTGTATATAAATATATGATACAAGTTTCATGCTTTTGGTACATTTCATTTCTTTTGCTTTACTGTGCGCAAACTCGCAGACCACAGCCTCTCTCTCAGTCAGCTGCACGTTTGTCTATTCCACCCCCCTCACTCTCATGCACGCTCTTCGCTTTACATTTTTTTTATTTCAAACCCCATTACTCAGGCCACAAAGTGTGGCGCACAACTTGTATTTTGCAGTTTACGTCATTACATCAAAGTCACACAAGTACAAACTGTGGCGCCCGACTTGTATTTTGCTGTTTCCGTCATTGCATCTAAATATATGATACAAGTTTCATGCTTTTGGTACATTTTTTCTTTTCCTTTACTGCGTGCAAACACCCAGACCACAGCCTCTCTCTCAGTCAGCTGCACGTTCGTCCATTCCAACCCCTCCCTCCGTCTCATGCCCGCTCTTCGCTCTCCCATTCTTTTTATCGCAAACCCCAATAATCAGGCAACAGACTTGCTCCATAACTTGCGTGATAGTCATGATTTTTAAAAGTGACATAAGACCTACTCACTATGGCCTCTGCATCACAAAACATTTTTAACAAAGACTAACACAAAGCTCTGCAATTGTGTGTACCATTATGTTTTTTTTTTCGTGGGAGGGGGGGGGGCGTCTGGGGACGAAACCACACAAGGATACTGGAGTGCTTTAAGCTCAGCCATAAAGATTCTTATCTGTTGGCAGCCATCCTCTGTGAAATGCAAATCTGAGCTAAAGGAAACGAAAAAAACAACGGCCCATCCACAGTCACATCATAAGTACAAAGTGTGGCGCCCAACTTGTATTTTGCTGTTTCCGTCATTGCATCTAAATATATGAAACAAGTTTCATGCTTTTGGTACATTTCATTTATTTTCCTTTACTGCGCGCAAACATGCAGACCACAGCCTCTCTCTCAGTCTGCTGCACGTACTTCTATTCCACCTCCCCTTCCTCTCATGCACGCTCATCGCTCTACATTTTTTTTTATCTCAAACCCCATTACTCAGGCCACAGACTTGATCCACAAATTGTACTTTGCTGTTTCCGTCTTTGATTTCAATTATGTGATACACATCATAAATACAAAGTGTGGCGCACAACTTGTATTTTGCTCTATACGTCATTCCATCCAAATATATTTGACAAGTCACATCATAAATACAAAGTGTGGCAACAACTTGTATTTTAATGCTTACGTCAAGACATCAAAATATGTAATACAAATCACATCATAATTGCAAAGTGTGGCAAAAGAATTGTATTTTGCATGTTTACATCATTGCATCACAAAAATATACAAGTCACATCATAAATACAAAGTTTGTCGCAATACTTGTATTTTGCTCTATACGTCATTCCATCCAAATATATTTGACAAGTCACATCATAAATACAAACTGTGGCAACAACTTGTATTTTAATGCTTACGTCAAGACATCAAAATATGTGATACAAATCACATCATAAATACAAAGTATGCCTCACAACTTATAAACATTTACCAATGCTCTTCACTTTTTTAACGCAGGCCATTTAAGTATGCCTTTCAAGTATGAACAAGTCCTAATGTTTCTCAAAACCGCCCACTGCTTCACAATTTTAACGACTACCAGGCCATGTCTCAGATTTCTATTCCTCCCCCTCCCCACAGCAATACCAAGAGCTTATTGTACTTCCATCCTCCCAGTCTTGTTTTCTTCACAAGGATTACGTTTTTTTCTAGGGGAAAACAAAAATTGTAATTATCTAGTACAAACAAGGATTACGTTTTTTTTCTAGTGGAAAAAACATTTGTAATTATCTAGTACAAAAAAGAGGTGGTGTTACTTTGACCACAATACCTACATTTACAACACAAGCATTTTCTATCCCTTGTTTTTCTGACCTTCTGCCCTCTGTAACACTCTTTTTTTGTGCCTTTCTAGCCTCAGCATCACCACTTCATCACTCAGCGCTAACCCAGCATCACTCAGCACCACCACATTATCACTCAACACAACCACACAAACACTCATCGACACCACAGCACCACTCAGCACCACCACAGCATCACTCAGCACCACCACAGCATCACTCAGCGCTACCCAGGTTATAGGTGTCACACTTGCAAAAGTTATAACTATTAGCATTGTAAATGACAAATATATTACTTTAACTAATTTCAAAACAAAAACATAACAAAAAATTGTCATTTACAAAACCAATAGCTCAAACTTACCTATTGGGAGACCTATTGCATTGCAAATGCTTGTTCACCTTGCTTTCTAACTGCTCAGACACGGTCGATGACTAACTACTTGTGACAATGGCCATATTTAGATTTTTTGGGATATGGAGGGCTACTTCCTATAATCAGCCCGTTTATCTTTTTATTTTCAGAAATGTTCCCTGATGAAGGGCTTATGAAAGGCCCGAAATGCATAGGGATGGATGTTGAAGCATTTTGGATGTATATACTGATGGGATTATGGAATTAACTTCTTTGTACAAATGAATAAAAAAAATTGACAATAAGAAGAAATTCATTTAGTAAAAAACTATTTGTGAAAACGACTTTTTGTTTGGATCAACTTCATTATACCCACGCTTGGGTATTGTATACGCGGTGCGCAGGGGGACAACTCCTATTAGGATTTGCACCATAGGTTGTTGCAAGTCAGCCATAGCACTGGTGTGTTGTTAATGATGTCTGCTGCTTATGCTATTGCAGACCCTAATTCATGTCAGCGGTTGTAACTTTAAGGCTACTCCCAATACTTCAAAGGCTCTTACTAGTGGGGGAGAAACCAGGACTTGCGGGTCTTGCAGAAAGATCCAAACTTTGGGGCCTATTAGGATGACGGGCATACTTAGTACGCCCGCCATCCTATTGGTCATTGGGACCGCCCGCCATAAGGGCGGGGGTCCCGTGGGGGGTATTAGGATGTGCCCGCCACTGTGGCGGGCGCATCCTGCATTTTTAGCATTGTGGCGGGCGGTGCTAAAAATGCACGAATGCATTTGCATTAACAAAGCGTCAGGCACCCCATTGTGCCTGACGCTTTGTTAATGCAAATGCAGGGGGGCACCACAGGTACCCCCCCCCGTGTGCAACCCCCACCACTCCTTCACTCCGGGGGCCCGCAGGGGGCCCCCGAAGTGAAGACCGCATGCCTTTCCGTGGCGAAGAAAGGCATCTGTTTTGGCCCATCATAATATGGCTGGGGTGTCTAAAAGACACCACCACGATATTAAACCTTGTCCGCCCCGGCCGCAAGGCGACCGGGGCGGAAAAGCGGCAGACGGTCTTTCCGTCCGCCGCGGACCCCCCAGCCATCCTAATGTGGCGGGGTGTCATTTCAGTGCGGATGGCGGGCAGATTGCCACCGCCAGGCCGGCTGTGGCTACCGCCAGCCTGGCCGGGGCAATCTGCCCGCCATCCTAATGGGCCCCTTTGTTTTTAATAACGCTGGTTGGGTTTCTAATATTGTGTTCTATGAACTAGAAACATCTTATTTGAGTAAAATATTAGGCATAAGTAAATACCTGTGAATGGTGGTAATAAGGGTGGAACAGATAGGTGGTTAAGTACATACTGCCAGTGTTTGCAAACCCTAATCACAATAAAACATACTTTAAAGTATACATTAGTGATTATTGATACAGCAGAGATCTCAAGGTTAGTTTACCCTCTGAGGTTCACTGTATGTATGAAAATAAATTTGTATCACTTGACTGCGAGCGCCACGTTATCTGTGCATTGTAATTCTGTGCCCTGTTTCCCTAGAAGCCATATTTGAACTTACATATTGTTGGAGCTCACTCCTAATATTTTTTGTTTATTATTGAGCTTGAATACCCCTGTTTATCCCATAAATGGATAAAGTCAATGTAACGATATTAGTTTAATCACTCTTCAGCACAAAACCATAATCACATATTTTATTATTGTTGAGGGTATCAAGCATCTCTTTATGCTTACTAAATTGTTAGTAGAAATATTAGAGATAATATACTAGAGGCTCAACAACAGATCCAACATGATATCAAAGTTTGGAGGCAATTTAAATTATTTGAAGCATCAGAAAGTGTACAAGAATATTCCTAATCAGATAAAAGCAATACCCTATAGAGCACTGAACACACCTATCTAAGATAAGATTAAGGGCTCTTGAGGTCGATTCACAAAAGAATGTTGTATGTTTAGACGCTTACATAAATGTATAGCTTCCGGAAATTCACAAATGTTACCATTTGCATGCTGAAAAATTGCTGCAGTTTCCAGCATACTACTGTGAATGTCTTTTGGCATTTGCTGTTCCTCCAGTGGAGGGGAATACACTGGGCACAATTGTGCATTGGGAAAAGCTGCCCACTGTGAACGAGCATTAAAAATGCAATAGGTCTCGCCTTTTATTAAGTTAAAGCCATTTGCTTTGCCACATGATGGGAAACAACCTTTACAACGCAACTTTTACAACGCAAACCATTACAACGCAATGCGCTGGGGGGCGCTTTAGGATAGGGAATAAATTTAATTTACTATCCAACACCTTCCCTAGTGTCCACGGGGACTGGAGTTGGAATAGTAAATTAAACTATTCACTATCCAGCACCCCAAAGCACTATGCGTTGTAAAGGTTTTCGGTGTAAATACCACGTTGTAAGGGCATGCGTGGTAAAAGTATGCGTTGTAACGTCATACATCCCTATATGATACCATGAGCGAAGCAAATGGCTTTAACTTAATCAAAGGCGACACCTATTGCATTTTCAATGCTTGTTACTGTTAACCAAGCAAGTTTGTTTTCTGATTCTTGGCATTTTTCTATAGTTAGTTCAGCTTATTTTATGATCAGGGCAACCCTGCTAATAGAACAAGCTAAATTCACTGTATAAACAAAACTCAGCATCAGAAAAAAAAGAAAACAATGTTGCTAGGATACATTTCTTTACTCTCTTCTGGCTATGGGCTTTATTTCTACAGCTAGGCAGTACTGCTCATAGGTGAAGACGTATCTGATTGGTCTGAAAAAGTGTATAGAAAAACTATGGGATCTGTGAACATATATAAGTGTAATAGGCTGGGTTAGTAAATGTGGGGAATAGGTGAGCAGGCGCTTAAAAAAAGATCATGTGATACTTTTGGTCCTTAACCAATATATAACTGCATATAAATGTGATGCACATTTCTTAATTGAAGAAATTATGCAAGTTGAACTAATATGTGGAAATGCATAGTTTTGATCACTGCCAAAGATGTCAAATTTCACAGGTGCAAACATAATATACTGATTCTCTACAGGCGATTTCTTAATTTTTAGATTTGTAGACCTTATTGTAGTCCTTTTTGGAATGGAATACACAATGCTACAAGTCTCAGAATTCAAAGAAAAAACCTGGACTGGGGCAACACATCAGGCAAGGACCTGGGACAGTTAAGCAGGCTGCTACAGACTTGGCATGTATGCAAAAAAAAAAAGGATTTAAAAGAAAGCATTCTCCAGTAATCTTTTGAAAAAGTTGTGGCTTATTTTCTGTCCAAATAATCCCCCATCCCACCTGGTTTCCCTGGAGATGGCCCAACATCATTGCAACCCTCAAGTACACCCCAGATTGTACTTTGTGGCCCGAGTAAATGTTTATGAGTACCCATGGCCTTCACATTGTTGTACCCTTCTAATGCCTACCAAGCCAGTATGCCATTGTCTTAATTGACTATCACTATAAACAGCCTGAGGTGTTGAAGAATTAGAATGTTACTACATTGGTGGTTTTAGAGTTCTGAATGAAAGTGTTTGGTCGGGAGGGTTTACCAGAATGGATTGTCACTGATAATGGAAAACAGTTTATATTCCTAGCAAGCACATTAGGACAGCACTCTACAATCCCCAGTGTAATGAGCAGGTAGAAAGATTTAATAAATATCTGAAGGATAGAATTCATTTGGCAACTGTCAGTAAGATTTCTCCTGCCTTGTCCAGTATGAAACGTTTATAGACCTACCGCACTACACTACATTCTGTCACGGGCCTGACCCCATTTTTAGGTCTCGCCTGTCAATGCGCATGCGCATTGAGCTTGCGAGACTATAGGGGCTTAAACAGACTTTAACCAACTTGTGATTCCATGGCGATTCCTTGCAGTGCCCGTCAAATTTAAGCTCAATGCGCAAGTGCATTGACATTAAAAGCGCGTGCACATGAAAGCGACAAGGCTCCCTCCCAGGCTATCCCCACCCTCAGCCGCCAGCACCTCCCCTCGCTCTCCCCGCACACAGCCAGGCTCGCATTTCTCCTCCCCCTCCCCAGCCGCCAGCACCTCCCCTCTCTCCCTGCACACAGCCAAGCTCGCATTTCTCCTCCCCCTCCCCAGCCGCCAGCACCTCCCCTCTCTCTCCCTGCAGTTTCACGGCTGTGTCTCGTCTTAAACCCGCATTTGAGATCTTCGCATTGAATACTAAAACCACCGCCTCAGCCTGCACAACTCATTTAGCAGAAAGGAACGGGCTGCAACTTGCAAAACTCCACGACTCCAAGCGCCACCGCCTCAGCCTGCACAACTCATTTTTTTCCCAGTGAAACAGACTATTTTGTAAAAAAAAATCCCAAGCCTTCGCCATCTGTTCCCCAGCCCCCAGCCGTCAGCACCTCCCCTCACTCTCCCCGCACACAGCCAGGCTCGCATTTCTCCTCCCCCTCCCCAGCCGCCAGCACCTCCCCTCTCTCTCCCTGCACACAGCCAGGCTCGCATTTCTCCTCCCCCTCCCCAGCCGCCAGCACCTCCCCTCTCTCTCCCTGCAGTTTCACGGCTGTGTCTCGTCTTAAACCCGCATTTGAGATCTTCGCATTGAATACTAAAACCACCGCCTCAGCCTGCACAACTCATTTAGCAGAAAGGAACGGGCTGCAACTTGCAAAACTCCACGACTCCAAGCGCCACCGCCTCAGCCTGCACAACTCATTTTTTTCCCAGTGAAACAGACTATTTTGTAGAAAAAAATCCCAAGCCTTCGCCATCTGTTCCCCAGCCGCCAGCACCTCCCCTCTCCCTCCCCGCACACAGCCAAGCTCGCATTTCTCCTCCCCCTCCCCAGCCGCAAGCACCTCCCCTCTCTCTCCCTGCACACAGCCAGGCTCGCATTTCTCCTCCCCCTCCCCAGCCACCAGCACCTCCCCTCTCTCTCCCTGCAGTTTCACGGCTGTGTCTCGTCTTAAACCCGCATTTGAGATCTTCGCATTGAATACTAAAAGATGTTGGAAGCCTCATGTTCTTAAAAGAATTTGTAATAACTAACACACATTGGCAGCCCTCTATCTGTTTCGTGTGCCTTGATGGGGTGGGGGGCTGAGGGGGTTTGAATGCGGCTTCCCTTTGCAGGCTCAGTTTGAAGCCCTGCTTTTAACTATGCAGCCTCGACACTCGGTACAAACGGAGTAGCAGCAGAGAATACTAAAAGATGTTGGAAGCCTCATGTTCTTAAAAGAATTTGTAATAACTAACACACATTGGCAGCCCTCTATCTGTTTCGTGTGCCTTGATGGGGTGGGGGGCTGAGGGGGCTTTGAATACGGCTTCCCTTTGCAGGCTCAGTTTGAAGCCCTGCTCTTAACTATGCAGCTTCGACACTCGGTACAAACGGAGTAGCAGCAGAAAGGAACGGGCTGCAACTTCCAAAACTCCACGACTCCAAGCGCCACCGCCTCAGCCTGCACAACTCATTCAGCAGAAAGGAACGGGTTGCAACTTGCAAAACTCCATGACTCCAAGCGCCACCGCCTCAGCCTGCACAACTCATTTTTTTACCAGTGAAACAGACAATTTAAAAGGGGACAAAGCCATCTAAAGGACACAAATTCACAACATAAGCAGTTACTAAAGTAAGGAAAAATAAATAAACCATTAAACAATGGCGGGAATAATCCACAAAACAAAGAAAGTGCGTAATCACAAGAGCACCAGACTTCACAGCCTAATTGCAATTCTTCCAGAAGTACAATAAAGTATTCCGCTCAAACTACCCAAAAAAAAAATAATAATAATAAAGGTCATAGCATACAAAAACATACACACACCAAGTTCCACACGCTCACACACACACACACACTCACACACACACTCACCCACCCACTCACGCACTCTCAACCACCCACGCACCACTCTCACCCACCCACACAGACCAGCTCTAAAACAGAGAATGAAATATATATGTCTCTTCCTTTAGTTCACCTAATGCAACACATATCTTCTTTCTGATCAAAAATCAAATAAAGTAAGAGGAAAAATAACAAACGTTGCTGAGCACAAATGCAAGAAAATTGAGGGAAACTCAAACACATACATGTAACAATCATCTGATAGGGAAAATTACTGCAGCAGATCTAGTCGAGGGCACAAGATAAAAAATAACCGATTCTAAACTTAAGGACAGGCGAAGAATATGTTTATTTGCAGATTTTTAAAAAAAATGTCATAGCATACAAAAACATACACACCAACTTCCACACGCTCACACACACACACACTCACCCACCCACTCACGCACTCTCAACCACCCACCACTCTCACCCACCCACACAGACAAACGCACCCTCACACACCCACGCACACGCACTCTCTCTCACCCACCCACGCACACGCACTCTTTCTCACCCGCACACGCACTCTCTCTCACATGCCCTGGCACACTCTCTCTCACGCCCACGCACACTCTCTCTCACGCCCACGCACACTCTCTCTCAAATGCCCACGCACACTCTCTCACACACGCCCACGCACACTCTCTCTCACATGCCCACAAACCACCGCCACCCACACACCACAGCCACCCATACACCACAGCCGCCCACACACCACAGTTTGGGGTCCAGCATACGACTGTCAGGCATCCGCTTCGAAACATGCAGGGCTTAATTTGAGCCGGGGCTTGCCGGTGCTCAGCACCGGCACTTAATTATGGGGGCCGGGTCTATCACTCGGCATTAAAGTGCACCTGTTCTCTGCCTCATTTTCATTGTCTCTGACTGTTTGCGTGTGCAGTGCACTGACTGGTGCGTGGTGATGACTCTGCAGGCACAGAGAGTGTGGCGCAGCGCTGCTGTGTATTATTACTGCCAGGCAGGCAGTGGCACTGACTGGACTGGAGTTACTTAAGTTCTAGTTAAAGACAGAAGAAGTCAAGTCAACTCAAATGAATTCGGAATTCTACTTCCCCAGGTGCGGCGCGGATCAGGGCCCCAGTCGGCGCCGCCTGGGCGGGAGAGTCCGGGACTTGCCGAGTTGCCGTTGGAAATTGTAACTTTGTTTCTTTTTGCAGCCTAGTTGCAGGGGCCAGGGGCAGGCACTGGGCAGGGCTTTGCTGCGGGGGTTGGGGCTGTGCGCGCCAGAGGAGGTGACGCGTGCGCAGATGATTGCATGCAAAATGCACTGCACGCGCATTTTCTCTCTGCCCGCCCCTGCATAACCGCACGTCCGCACTCCGCACCTCTTCCCGACCCTCGCCCGCCCAAACTCCAAAGTTGCTAGTGGGGGACTCGCCGAGTCGGTCGGGGGACTGAGACTCACTCGACTCGGAGTTGGGAGCGGCCGGCGACTGCGAGTGCTCACCGACACCCAGGACTGCCGACACCGTCACTGCTCAGCAGGTGAGCCGCCCTGAGGGCGACCGGACCTGGGTGCGACTCTGCGAGGCGAGCGAGGCAGGGTCCGCAGGGACAAGATGGCCTGGGGCGGTGGGCCAGGGCCTGGCCCAGGGGGTACGGTAGGCCGGCGCCGGCCGAATTTGAAATAAGGCAGGCAGGGCAGCAGCTGAGGCGGCACTGCAGGTGAGTGAGGTGGTGAGGTGAGGCGAGGCGAGGCAGGGCCTGGGGGCGGTGGGGGCCGCAGGCGCGCGCAGGATTACGTTTTTTTTTTTAAATTATCATTAATTTACTGGCTGCAAATAATCGAAAAGTAAAATGAGAAAAGAGTTGGCAGCACACCTATACTGCTTACCAATCTGCATGCTTCTCAGATGCGTTGGATAATGGTATTTTTATGGTGATTTTGAGATGTACTTCTAGATTACAAGGAAAGATAGACATTTGCCCTGAAGGTTTAGCCCTGCGTTTGGATCAAATTTCGGCTTATTTTAAATAAACAAAACATTACAAGAGTACTCCTGTAAATCTGCTACTGTTGCAGCTCTCTAGGAGTACTCACGTGTAAATGTATAGCCATTTGGAAATGTATTGTCTATTGATGTAAATGCCTACGTGTGAGCATCACATATCATTTCACTCAGTAATGGTTTTGGAAATGCGGTGAGAATATGGTTAGTCAGCCAACCAACCCAACCCTAAGGCAGCGCCCCCTCCATCACGAGGCGCGTTACCAGCAGCACACATTGTACATCAGTGCCCCGAACAGCCCCACCCCCCCATCCTCCCCCCACCACCCCCAGCAAACCCGCGCCAGAGCAGGGCACTCTCAAGCCATCACACCGGCACCAAACGGGAGTCCACCCTGGCAGCACAGCGCAGCTACACACCCCCGAATCTTGAAGACCGCCCGGCGCCCCCCCTCTCACAGACACGCACCCTTTGCACCTAAGGCTGAACGAATGCATGTCTCACACAGAGGCCATGCACACCCTATCAGATCGCCCCGCAGTTCAGAGCTTCATAGCTCACCTTCCCCAATCCCCACAGAGTGGTTCGGACGTCACGTCACACACTGCTTAAATGTTGTTGTTTCTAATGCCCTGCCTGGCATAGGGTAGTTGTTTAATCATCACGAATCGATGCACGATCAGGTTTGTTGTGTGTGCACTCACTGGCTATTTGTTGCGCAGTTGCGGGCTGCCTGGGTGAAATCAGTACAGGTTACAGGCCCAGGGCAGGATTCGGCTTCCTTCTCAAATATCATAAAATCTGTGGGGGTTCGGCCTGGGGCTGTGCCAGGCAAGCTGCAACATGCGCAAATGTTCTGACTGACTTAAGTTACACTACTACATTAAGGGCTGTTTTTTTTTTTTTTGAAGCAAATAGCAATGGATAATAAATGCGCAGGTAAGGCCTACAGATTAACTTTTTTTATGTTCGGAAGTCACACTGCTTAAATGTTGTTACTGATGCCCTGGCTTTAGGCTAGTTTGATCATCACGAATCGATGCACAATCATGTTTGTTGTTGCCAGCAGTATGCACTCACTAGCTATTTGTTGCGCAGTTGCAGGCTGCCTGGAAGTGGAATCAGTACAGGATGATTTTGGTGCTAATAACCCCCCATGACCACCTCCAGTCCTGTCAATACAGGTGCCTTTTTACAAGAGAGTTAGTGGACTCAGAGCCAGAATTGCCTGCTAAGGGCAGATGTATCATGTATGAGATTACCTGGAAGAGCTGCAAGTCGCATAAGAGCCGCCCTCATCATCAAACATAAGAGAGGAGTTGGTATTAAGGAGGGGAAGTAATAGAGTTTGGGCCCGGGGTTAAATAAGGGGAAGTAATATGTGGTGGTCTTGCTTGCAAAGAAACCAATGGCAATCAGTCACCTGAGCAGGCTCTGCACCAAGAAGTGATGTTGGTATATGAGTTGAGAATGTGCATGATGAGGGTAAGGGAGCCTTTGTCTGACGTTTCCATGATTTCTAGCCAGGGTGCCTTTGTGTAACATTTCCATGATTTCTAGCCTGGGTGCCTTTGTCTGACATTTCCAAGTTGTGAGATTACCATGCTTTCTGGCCTTGGTGGCTATGCACGTCCTCATTTAGGTGTACAATTTACTATGCTTTGAAAGTTGATACAGCTAAATATGTTGTGCACCATTTTAGTTTTTTTCTCTTCAAAAAAATGTTCTTGAGGGGAGAATGACCCCCATGCAAACATCTCTAGCAGTCATTAAGCTTGCTTGCTATGCACTGTATGGGGGCTGGTCAAACAAAACTTGCCAGGGCTGCTTTGGGTTCCCATTCTGGCCTTGAGTGTCAATTAATGAATACTTTTTGTGAATCACAGTGTGTAACTAACTTTGCACACTTCCACCTTACCCTGCTTTAGTTGTCATGCTACTGCTACAGGAAGCCAAAGCTTAAAAGTGAGGCAAACTTTAAAGACTTTGTGCCTCTTTTCAGTGAGTGCTCATCTGCAAAAGGTCTGAATTTGGGTGGGCAAACCCGGCAAAGTAAGATTATACTTGTAGTCAGTTGTAGACAGTAGATGGTAATATATGTGCAGATGCATAAATTTCTTTGGAGCAAACTGCAAAAAAAATAATTGTGCATGTATTATTACTTAATTGAATTGACATCACACTTCGCACATGTCTAGCATGTTTTATTTCACTTTGCTTCCCTAGAATGTCGCACAGTAGGCAGAAGAAGATTTCAAGCTACTTCACAAAATTTAAGCCCAAAGACGATGGGGAGCCTACTAATAAAGTAGCTAAAAAAGACCATGTACTTCCGGTGGATGAAGGGAACAACACAGAAGATGAAGTGCAAGAGAAGGCACAAGATGAGAGGGACACCACTACTAGCAGCAGCGTTATCACACCTACAGAAGAAAAGACACAAGATAGTCCTCTCCGACATGACCAGTATCATGCTGTGGAGATTGCTGAGAGTGAGACAGAGGAAACTCCAAGCACTAGCAAACAATTTGACACATTATCGCTGAAACCACATTCAGGCACAGTTTTTAGGAAAGGCATTCTTCCTAAAGGTTGGAAACACGATCAAAAGATATATTTCCAACGCAAGCATCCGTGGTTAATTGTTAAAGGCACTAACCTTGGCTGTTCTGTGTGTCGCCAAGTCCGTGATCTTGGTGCTGAGAAATCCAGGGGAATGAAATTGTCCAAAGAATGGACTGACTCTACTGTGAAGGCATATGGCACAAATCCACGACAACAGCAAAAATCATTGAGAAAAAAGATTGGAGAACATGCACAAAGCAAGGCTCATTTTGCAACTTTAAAAATCTTAGAAAATGCAAAAAAAGATTCTTTATTGCAAGTAACTGCAAAAGCTCAATCTTTACAAATGTCATCAACATCCAGAATATTCCGTGTAGCTTATAAGGAAGCAAAGCGGAACAGGCCAGCGTATGGTTTTGAAACAGAGATAGACTGCCACCAGTTAAATGGACTGGATATGGGTCGAATTTTGCACTCCAATGTAGCTTGCTCAAACATACAACGCCACATATCCTCAGAAATGAAGAGGAAGATATTTGCTCAAATTATTGAACTTTCCCCAAAAATAAGTATTTTACTAGATGAAGGCACTGCGTTAAATAGGAAAAGTTCTTTAATTGTGTACATGCGAATGCAGCTACCTGGCATGGACTCACCAGCTAATATTTTTGTTGACCTCATTGAGCTGAGTGATTTGTCAGCTGACGGCATAGTAAGTAGTTTACTGTCTGCTCTAAAAAAAGATCCTATTAATATAAGTGAGGACTTTCTCTCCAAATGCCTGGTTTCAGTTGCCTGTGATGGCGCTTCAGTGATGTTTGGCCGTCACAGTGGTGTTATAAAGAGGTTGCAAGAAAAAATCTCTCCCAATATTGTAGCCTGGCACTGCTCAGCACATCGCCTGGAACTTGCCGTTCATGATGTCATGAAAGATATTGGCGCTACAAATCACTTCAAAAACTTACTCGACAAGCTATATTCTTTGTTTGCCACATCTGTTAAAAACCGTTTGGAGCTAAAGGAGTGTGCAGAAGTTCTTGACATTCAGCTCTGCAGAATAGGTAGAGTGTTAGATACTCGTTGGGTTGCATCAAGCTTTAGAACAGTAGAAGCTGTTTGGAATGCTTATCCTGCTCTCTACAAGCATTTTACTAGTGCTGCTGTTGATGCTTCCCGTGACAGTTCTAATCGAAATATGTACACCGGCCTAGAAAGGCGATTATCATCTATCCAGTTTGTTGCTAATCTTGGCCTCATGTATGATGCTCTTCAGGAGTTATCAGAGTTATCACTCGAGTTACAGAAACGTGATTCTACAATCATTGATGCCCATCGAGCTATTTGTCGGCAAATAGCAGTGTTTGAGGCAATGGTAGACCGGCAAGGAAAGCATTTCTCACAGTGTAAAAAGGCAATGGAAGAAAATATATTCCAGGGTGTGATGCTGCACAAAGGAAAGACCACTGACAAAATCATTGAACAGGGGCAGTTTTTTCGTAGCCTTGCAGAAAATCTGAGAAATCGTTTGTTGTCTACAGGCGGTACTAATTCTGCTGACAAAAAGGCTGACTATGAGACGCTGATTAACGAAGTGAAAGTTTTATACAAACAGTACTGGCCTGATGAGCTACCTGTTCTTTATGGTGAAAGTGACATTGAGTCTCTGTGTAAAAGATTCAACATTGCCAGCCGAGAAACTATACGTGCGTACAGAGAGTATAAAGAATCTGGAGGAAAAGAAATTAAAAGGCAGTTCAAGGAGCTTTTGATGGCTTTGCACACTATTGCTATCAGTACTGCAGAATGTGAGCGGGGCTTTTCTCAAATGAATCTCATTTGCACATCTACAAGAGCATCATTGCTGACTGAAACAATATCTTCTTTAATGTTTTTAAATCTTGTTGGTCCACCATTTAAGAGATTCAATCCAATCCCCTATGTTCAGTCATGGCTTGCAAAAGGGCGGAGAGCAGCTGATGACACTAGGAGTAAAGCAAGGAAAGAGGAGGATTTGGAATGCACAAGTGATTTAGACTGTGTGTGGGCTTTTCTAGAAAAATAGATGCTAGCCCAGTGTAACTGAAAAATGGGTCATTGCAATATTTTAAAAAAGTTAGGCTTTACTGGACTTTTGGGGAAATGTAATTGTTGTGTACTTTATATAGGTTATTTATTTGCATTGATTGACAGTGTCAATTTATTTAATATTTTCTTATAGCTGTCTCTTGGTTTGGATGTTATATTTATTATAATTTATATAATTTATTTTGTTTCTATAAGATTTACCTTGCTTTTTCATTTTAGAACATATTTATTTGTATTTATATGCTTTATGTTACATTATTTTGTCTTTATAGGTTTACATTTTGTATGGCACTGACAGACTGACTATGGCCATTTTGCACTAATAGCTAGGAGTCTGACTTGCAATACTGTGAAATTCAAACTGCCTCGTCATTATCTATTCCTTTGGCCTAGGTAGCTCTAGGTCCTTTTGGTGGAGATTACATTTTGCTGAGCTTTCTGGTAAGATACAATTCTTGAATTAAAAAGTCATATTTGGAATATATGCCTCTTTTCTAATCTGTTGTGTCTGTGTGATACAGAACTGCATAGTTCCATATTTTATTTAACTAATCTGTGTCTAATAAATGCACATCTATCCCCCAGGGTCTAAGCTATAGTAACAAGCCCACTTGGTAATCCTCTTCTTTTTTCAATTGTTTCTCTAACAAAATACTCTAGTGTACTGAATAATCACATACCCCTTCGGCCACTGGAAGTGCCATGATGACTGACTAATTCAAGTACATTGCATGATGTTGTTCACTTTCTCCGTTTAGAGTGTTTTAACAACATTTTGGTTCATTTTGGCACATAAGCTATGTAAAAGTTGTACCTTAGAATTCATAGACTGTTAAAAATGGCATACATACCCTACCCCAGTATTGTACTCCTTTCTCACCAAATCAGCACATACAGCACTGAAATGGTCCCTTTTCAATGCATTAGTGATTTTAGCTAATTTATTACAACATTGTGCTTTAAATGCACTTTTGAGTTAATCTTTTTCAAAATGTTCACAAGGCAAGGGACCCTCCTATCAAAACCTTACTATGAGGAAGGCTCCCTTGCTGAAATTTCGGATCAGCCAGATATATATATTACCTCTAACTTTTAGCAGAGCCAGTTGAAAATGTGGGTGGAGCCAATATAGTAAGTGGGTGGAGCCAGTGGATGAAGTGGGCGGAGCCAGAGAAAAGTAGGTGTGGCCTCTGACAAACATTTGAGCACCTGCACTTCATTTTTTACAAATTAAGCACTGGAAACATGTATGTTTGCTATAGACATGGGCAGGAAAAGAAGCAGATGAGGCAACAAGTACTATGAAAAAGGTTTTTATGGTCAGAAAGAGGGAGGAAAGTTGTGATTGTTTAGAAGAAGTGTGCACCCAAAAAAAACCACCCATGTTCTAATTCCACCAATCTTAATGGTGGCACTTTACAAATTTAAAAGTTCGCTAAGTGTAGAACATACTCATAGCTGAACAAAAACAACACTATTCTGACCGATGGTGGCGCAAAATACATACAATGTTACAGACTCACAAAACAAACAGAACACTAACCAGAATCACTTATAATAACAAACAAATAATCACTTCTCTAAATGTTTTTACGCCCTCGAAATTTATGCTGCAGAAAAAATAAACAAATTTTGCAAATTTGAACAACACAATGCTACCCGAACAAATACGGCAGTTACAAATACAAATTGCAAAAAAAAAAAAAAAATACTTTCCCACTATAAAAGGTAAGTCACGCACTTATGCAACATGTTCCACTATATCAACAAAATAATAACCTTTGCCAATATATTCAATCGAATAGTTCACAATACAACAAAAATATAAATAATATTAACATCCAAAAGCTATACATTGCGTTCATACGCAGCAGAGACACCGTCAACTAATAAACAATTTACTTTAACAAAGACTTTTTTTTTTACCGAAGCAAACACTAAACTAGAAAAAAATATACAAGTCAACAAATACATACCAAAACACAAAACAATATTAAAAAACAAAAAAGGACCTGTCAGGCGACGCAGCAAACAGACAGCAAACCCGGCACGCCTTCCAAGAACGGCGCAGTCGACAATCAGGGGATTTCCAAAGTTACGCGCTCCAATTAGGACGCTACGTAACACAACGTAGCAATCTCATTGGCTGTGAAACACGTCAATCAAAAAAAGAACATAAACACAAAAAAACACTAGAAAGCTACACTAACAAACGTAAGTAACGTTAGGGAACATTAGCACATCTGCCATTTTCATTTAATACACACACACAACACACACACAAAATAAAAACAACACACATTTATATAAAAACACACACACATACACAACACACACACCCAAAACAATAGAACTAAAACTCCACAATAGCAAATATACACACACACACCAACACACACACACAACAGCCCCCTCACCCTCACAACCCTCTCACCCTCACCCCCCCACACCCTCACACACTCACACCCCCTCACCCACCCACCCTCACACACCCACCCTCGCTCCCCTCACACCTTCACCCCCCTCACAACCCTCTCACCCTCACTACGCATCACACCCTCACACACCCTCACCCTCGCACCCTCTCACCATCACCCTCCCTCACCCTCACACACCCTCACAAACCCTTACCCTCATCCCCTCACCCTCACACACCCTCAGTCAACCTCACCCTAACACCCCCTAACACTCACCCTCACCCCCTCACAAACCCTCACACACCCTCAATCACCCTCACACACCCTCAACCTCACACACCGTCACACACCCTAACCCTCACACCCCCTCACTCACCCTCACACCCCCTCACTCACCCTCACCCTCACACACCCTCACACCCGCTCACCCTCACACACCCTCGCTCCCCTCAAACCCTCACCCCCTTACAGCCCTCTCACCCTCACTCTACCTCACACCCTCACCCTCACACACCCTCACCCCCTCACCCTTGCACCCTCTCACCATCACCCCCCTCTCCCTCACACACCCTTACCCTCATCCCCTCACCCTCACACACCCTCATGCCCTCACCCTCACACCCCCTAACCCTCACCCTCACCCCCTCTCACACCCTCACACACCCTCACTCACCCTCACATACCCTCACCCTCACACACTATCACACACCCTCACCCTCACACCCCCTCACTCACCCTCACCCTCATACCCCCTCACTCACCCTCACAAACCCTCACACCCCCTCACCCTCACACCCCTCACCCTCACACCACTCAGTGCTACAACACATTTTGTGTTACAGTAGGTGTCACATTTGCGAAAGATAAAACTATTGGCATTGTAAATAAAAAAGCTATTAATTTCGCTACTTTCAAAACAAGCACATAAATAAAAAATGTGTCCTTTACAATACCAATAGCTCAAACTTTCCTAATGCAAGACCTATTGCATTGCTGTGCTTCTCTCCCCTGCTGCACTCTCCTGCTCTCTAGAAATGTGGCCTAACGACCAGAGCTGCCATCTAAGTCACGTAAATACAAAACATTTTGCATTCCAAATGCTATAGGTGTCACATTCGCGAAAGTTATAACTATTGGCGTTGTAAATGACAAAGCTATCAATTTAGCTATTTTAAAAACCAACAAATAAATAAAATATTTGTCATTTACAAGACCAATAGCTCCAACTTTTCTAATGCGAGACCTATTGCATTTCCAATGCTTGTTATTATTGCAGAGAAGAGAGCCTACCTACACCATTTCCCCATGGTGGCTTAAAAACAAATTCCCATTTTCTAATACGGGGTTACCACAAATTACACAAACAGTGCTCGCTTGTGAGTAGGCAGGCATCATCATAAATCCAATGCCTATTATGATGTGTCCCATAAGGTCAAAGGTCCAGACATCAAGTCAGGAGACTTTGTCAGAATTCTTAATCCCGGGATAGTGGATAATGGTAGAAGCAGATTCCTTTGCCCCATGAGAGTGAACAAAGGGAGTGTTATCACGCAAGATGGAAAGTGTTTGAATCCTAGGCGGGTGTCTAAACGTATGTATCCGTGTAACCTATTTCAAGACCATAGTTATTCTGATCTTTATGGTGAGAGTGTTGATGATGACCAGATGTTTCATTCAGATAACACTACTGTGAGAAGTTGGCCCGATATGCAGCGTTCGCTATTCTAGCGACCGCTATGTATCGTTCCAAACGACCCTTATGGTGATTGGTTGTAAGTCAACCTATAGACCAGCTATCCTAGTAGCGTGGATACGAGCAGTGTAAGGCTAAAGACTCGAGAGGGCGCGTTAAGCCAGCTGTTTACCACACATGTACCCCTTGAACACCAAGTGAAAGGACACCACACAAGTGTTATGAAAATAAACAGTATATTTATTAAGAATCACAACAGCCCTGTACTCTTTATGAGGACAGGGTACTAAGCACAAACCAAATCTCTTAGGAAAATACTTCAAGTGCACAATTAAAACAAGTGTCCGAGGACACGGAAAGTTTAAGGTCTCGGACGGACCCGATAAGGCAAGTCGGAAGCGAGGGACTCGGGACCCTAGAGTAAAGAGGCTATGCAGGCACCGAAATGCCGAGTTACCTAGCCACGAGGGCTGCGGCTGCACAAGTCTTACAGGCGTCGGGGTCTTCGCTGACGAGCCAGGAGCCGGAAGAAAAGGAGTTGCTGGCCGGCGACCAGTGATGAATAGTTCGTAGAGATCCAAGCCTGGATCAGAGATTGATGATACCTGAAAGCAGAGGGGACCAAGTTCGTACTACTAGCCAGTAGTCAGAGGGTACCAGGAAGGCACCGGTTGGCCGTCACCTCGGCCAGGTGAGTGGGCGACGCTAGGCTCTGCAGTCTCACGGACCAGGAGGCGTTGTCGGCGACCAGGATGGAGGTGCGAGCTGTCCCACGAAGGATGATGCTGTCGGCGTCGCTGGGCCCAGGATGGGGCAACAAGCCTTGGCAGGTCTCAGGGCCACGTGGTGGGCCTAAGATGGCGTCGTGAGTGGACCAGGAGGGTCCGGGGTGCTTCTCGCAAAGATGGAAGCAAGGGCCAGTCTGGAGCAACCAGACCAGCAGTGTTGATTGTCGGATGTCGTCACAGAAGGGCACAAGCCAGCGGCTAGTGACCAGACAACGTGCTGAGCAGCGAGCAGAAGGGCCCCACGCAGATCGTGGAGATGCTGGGAGACTGCACTTCGGTGCTGGAGCGGCTCAGGGTCGGGGCTTCTTGGACCCCAGAGCACTCACCAGAGAATTGCTTCGATGGTCGTGCTGGTTAAGAGCGTGCAGGTTCTGATGATGGCCGGTCCCTCGAGGTCTCGTCGCACCCACAGATCACAGCTGAGCTGATGACGTGGGTAGAGGTCAGAGGTGCCAGGGAAGCCGGTTCTCGTCGAGCTGGGCCGTCGGATTTCTTGAGGAAGGACTTACAGCAACCCGCAGAGTTCTTAGATGGTGCCCGCTGATGCAGGGTGACTACTCCTTAGTCACAAGGGAGAAATCTTGAGAAGAGTCTCGAAGTCCTTTCGTAGAAAGTATTCTTGATTCAAAGATGATCTAATTTGGAAGGGTCCCCGCTCCGGCCTTTATTCTAAAGAAAGGGGTGGGTACATGACTAGGTCCTGCCCTAAGGGTGGGACCAGGAAGGGGGGTAGTTACACCCCTCTCCCCTGCCGGACTTTCCCCAGGCCAGGGCTGGTGCCCCTGGAACTGGTTCTAACCGGCAGATGCGTAGTGAGCACCGGGGTGCCACTCCGCAGTCACCTTCTCGCAAAAGCCCTACCTACCCAGAATACACAAACCCTGTCTGGGACGGTGCGAACACCGCCCTCGACAGGAAACCCTTTGTCCAAGCTCTCCTCGCTGGAAGGACTCCCAGCAGCAGGAGGTCAGACTCGTGTCTGTGGTGGCAGCATTCATTTTGTGGAGCTGAGGCTTTAGTTAACTTTAACCGGGGTTCACAGTTACGTACATGTCGTGTCCCTCTAGAAGGGAGGAATGCTAACCTCGTCGCCAGAGTTGGTGAGAGGGCAGTATCCCGATTCGTATGACACCTTACTCGACATGTCTTGATAACGCGACACCGAAGTTACCGATGTGGTACGCGTTATCATGGAACAGCCATTGGGTCTTGATTCCGCAAGCTGCAACCGGGCTCGGCTCGGGCCAGAACCTAGTTCACACGAGCCCACGCACTCTGCCTTCAGGATTGTCAAGGCCTGCCATAGGAGTGACTGATAGGAACTCGAGTGTCCATTGTATGGTTAGATATAGAGCTACTATACCTAAAGCAAAGGGTGATTACACGACTTTGCCCCAGCTGTCATGCAGCCAGTTGTGTCAAATTTAGGAGGCCAGCCAGGGGTGGCATAATACATGCTGCAGCCCCTGGCGGCCCTGGGTACACCTATGCCCTGCGTTACGGGGTCTGATAAGGTGGCCCAGTACCAATTGGTAAATGCACCTAGGGTACATATCGTAATTTAGAAAGAGAACAGCCAGGCTGTGGGTCTGATTGGCAGGCCCACAGCCAGAGAAAGTCGTAAACCAGTGAAACAAAAGCAAAAAATCTGGGTGATCATAGGATTGCAGACCCTACTCTCCTACATGACCCCCCCCCCCCAAACGTCAGAACAATAAGCTAACCTTGACCAGGTGAGTCTTCTTGTTCTAAGTGGAAATATCTGGAGAGCCCATCGGCATTGCCATGATCAGTACCAGGTCTATGTTCCACTGTAAAGTCCATCCCCTGTAGGGAAATGGACCACCTAAGCAGTTTGGGGTTTTCACCCTTCATCTGATTTAGCCACAAGAGGGGCTTATGGTCGGTCTGAATCTTGAAGTGAGTGCCAAACAAGTATGGCCTCAGCTTCTTCAGGGCCCAAACCACAGCAAAGGCCTCCCTCTCAATAGCTGACCAATTCTTCTCTCTGGGGGTCAGCCTTCTGCTTATAAAAGCAATGGGCTGGTCTTGACCATCAAAATTCAGTTGAGAAAGAACAGCTCCCACACCCAACTCAGAAGCATCTGTTTGGACAATGAATGGTTTGGAGTAGTCCGGACTCTTAAGGATAGGCGCCGTGCACATGGCCTGCTTTAGGTCATCGAATGCTTTTTGACAGCTCGCTGTCCACTGAACCTTTTTTGGCATTTTCTTACTTGTCAGTTCGTTTAATGGTGTCACGATGGAACCATAGTTCCTGACAAACTTTCGGTAGTATCCAGTCAGGCCCAAGAAAGCTCGAACCTGAGTCTGGGTGGTTGGAGGAGCCCAGTCCCTGATTGACTGTATCTTGCTCTCCAGTGGCTGAACCTGGCCTCCACCTACAAGGTGGCCCAGGTATACAACCTGTGTCTGCCCTATCTGGCACTTGGTGGCCTTGATAGTGAGGCCTGCCGCTTGCAGAGCCTCTAACACTTTCCACAGGTGGACCAGGTGATCCTCCCAGGTGGAGCTAAAGACAGCAATATCGTCAAGATACGCCGCACAGAAGTCATCCAGCCCAGTAAGGACTTGATTCACCAACCTTTGGAAGGTGGCAGGTGCATTTTTCAGACCAAAGGGCATCACCACGAACTGATAATGCCCACCAGGGGTTGAAAATGCGGTCTTAGGCTTGGCGTCCTCAGCTAACCTGATTTGCCAATACCCAGCTGTCAGGTCAAACGTACTTAAGTAGTTGGCCGAAGCCAATCTATCGATAAGCTCGTCTGCCCTTGGTATTGGGTGGGCGTCAGTCTTAGTGACTGCATTGAGACCCCTGTAGTCTACGCAGAACCTCATCTCTTTCTTACCGCCCGGGGTGTGAGGTTTCGGCACTAGAACTACGGGACTAGCCCAAGGGCTGTCCGAGGGTTCAATGACTCCCAGCTCCAACATTTTCTGCACTTCACTCTTGATGCAGTCTCTAACGTGATCAGGCTGCCGGTAGATTTTACTCTTAACGGGCAAGCTGTCACCAGTGTCAACCTCATGGGTGCACCAATTGGTCTGACTGGGTGTTAGAGAAAACATATGTCTGAACGACTGAAGAACCTGTTTACAGTCGCTCTGTTGATGTTCGGAGAGGCTGCCACAAAAGACAACACCATCTACCGATCCATCATCAGGATTCTGAGTGAGCAGGTCGGGGAGAGGGTCACTCTCCTCTTCCTGTCCCTCATCTAGGGCCATGAGCAAACTCATGTCCTTCCTGTCGACATATGCCTTGAGCCTGTTGACATGAAGCACCCTGTGGGGGCTCCGGGGAGTTCCCAGGTCGACCAGGTAGGTGACCTCTCCCTTTTTCTCCAGGATGGTGTAGGGCCCGGACCATTTGTCCTTGAGTGCTGCTGGGGCCACTGGCTCCAACACCCACACCTTCTGTCCGGGCTGATAAACAGTCAAGACAGCCTTTTGGTCATGCCAAGCTTTTTGGAGTTCTTGGCTGGCCTTAAGGTTTTCAGATGCCTTCTCCATGTATTCAGCCATCCGCGAGCGGAGGCCAAGCACATAGTCCACTATGTTGGCTGCAGGCTTTTTGAGAGGTCTCTCCCATCCTTCCTTCACCAAACACAGGGGTCCTCTTACAGGATGTCCGTACAAAAGTTCAAAAGGGCTGTAGCCAACCCCCTTCTGTGGGACTTCTCTGTAGGCGAACAAGAGGCAGGGGATCAGGACGTCCCATCTACGCCGAAGCTTTTCCGGTAGTCCATGAATCATCCCTTTCAGGGTCCTGTTGAATCTCTCAACAAGCCCATTGCATTGTGGATGATAGGCTGTAGTGAACTTGTAGTTGACACCACATTCCTTCCACATAGCAGTTAAGTAGCTCGACATGAAGTTTGCACCTCTGTCGGAGACGACCTCCTTAGGGAAGCCCACTCTGGAGAATACTCCAACTAGGGCTCTTGCCACAACAGGCGCTGTAGTGGTCCTAAGGGGAATAGCTTCAGGATACCTGGTGGCATGATCCACTACCACCAGTATAAACTTGTGCCCTGATGCTGTTGGTGGTTCCATGGGACCGACGATGTCGATCCCCACCCGTTCAAAGGGCACCCCCACCACAGGCATTGGTATAAGGGGGGCCTTTGTCGTGCCACCTGACTTACCACTGGCTTGGCAAGTGACACAGGAGCGGCAAAACTCCTTGGTATCTTCGTTCATATGAGGCCAGTGAAAGTGTGAGACAAGCCTGTCCCACGTCTTCGTCTGGCCTAAGTGACCTGCTAAGGGAATCTCGTGGGCCAAGGTAAGTAGGAAACCACGCTGAGACAAGGGTACAACCAGCCTCCTGTCATGCCAGGCTTGGGGTCTCTTGACTCAGTGTACAGGAGTCCGTCTTCCCAGTATACCTTGTAGGTACCTGTGGCGTTCCCAGCAGCCTCAGCAGCAGCCTGCTGTCTGAGGGGTTCAAGAGAAGGGCAGTCTAACTGGTCCTTCCCCAGGTCTTCCCTTGAGGGTCCCCCTGAACCCAAGAATTCAACTTGATCAAGTTCGAACTCCCTAGGCTCAGTTTCCCTCAATTCTTGTAGGTCAGCCTCCTCTGAGACTTGATCCACGACCTGGGGCAAGGGGGAAGGCGCAGCCTTAACCCTACTGCTCTTTTTCTTGGGAGGTGTCTGGTCCGTTGTTCCAGGATCCAGCACCTGTTCAGTGGGGCATTTCCTGACCTGTGACCTGGTCACAGCGAACACATGTGCTGGCAAACCTAACATTTCCATGTGAGTCCGGTGCTCCACTTCTGACCATTGTGATGACTCCAAATCATTGCCCAACAAACAATCCACTGGGAGGTCTGAACTAACTACAACCTTCTTTTGGCCAGTTACCCCTCCCCAGGAGAAAGCTACAATTGCCATACTGTGATTGGTAGTGACATTGCTTGCATTGGTCACCAGGAATTCTGTACCTGGCATGATCTGTCCAGGGTCCACAAAGTTAGGCGTCACCATGGTGACGCTGGCACAAGTGTCCCTATAGGCCTGAGCCATCTTTCCATTTATGAAAGGCGTCTGTCTGTATTTGCCCAAAGTATTGGGACTTATGTCAGGGGACATGTCCACGTCCCCTGTACTGACAAGGACAGCCTGAGTGAGTGTGCCAACTAAGTTGTCACGCCCCTCAGAACCCAGGGTTAACCCTACTAAACCCTTGGGAGGCGCACTACCACTGCTGACTGTACTAGGGGGCACAGGTGCCTTAGGGGCTGCAGTGGCAGGAGTCTGCCCTCCTCCTTTCTTGGTGCACTCACTAAACCAGTGAGATTTACTTTTACAGTACTGGCACCATCTTTTGGATTGGCCTTCTTTCTTCTTTTGGGGAGCCTGACCCCCACCCTTTTTGGGTTGTTGGGGACCTGTCGAAGACTTCTGGTCATTTTGTTCCCCCTTTGAATCTTTACCCTTCTGGTCTGCTTTCTTCTGACCACCTTGATTCTGGCCCTGGTTCTGTTTAACTCTCGTACGAACCCATCTGTCTGCCTTCTTTCCCAATTCTTGGGGAGAGGTCAGATCCGAGTCGACAAGATGCTGATGCAACAACTGGTTCTGACAATTGTTTAAAATTTGTTCTCTCATCATCAAATTATACAATCCTTTGTAATCAGTAACCTTACTGCCCAGCAACCAGCCCTCAAAAGCCTTAGTGGCACAATCGACAAAGTCAGACCAGTCTTGAGACTGCGTTTTCTGGGTATCCCTGAACAGCACCCTGTACTGCTCAGTGGTTAGGCCGAACCCTTCAACGAGTGTATTTTTCAAGACTTGGTAATCGTTAGCATCCTCCACCCTTGTGGTGAGGAGCTTGTCTCTTCCTTTACCTTCAAAGGAGAGCCACAAGATAGCTGCCCACTGACTCTGGGGAACACCTTGCACAGTGCAGGCCCTCTCCAAAGCAGTAATCCATTTGTGGATGTCGTCCCCTTGTTTAAAGGGGGGCACTATCTTCCCAAGGTGTTTGGTATCAAAACTCCTTTCCCTATTGCTAGGTACAATGCTGCCACCAGTGGGGACTACCCCACTTAACTGTTGCTCTCTAGCAAAGGCAAGCCTTTCTTTGGCCAGGGCAAGTTCTTCCCTTTCAATCCTCAGATTAGCTGCCCTTTCCTTAGCTTCGTACACTCTCCTCTGAGGGGACGTCATCCCTCTTTGAGAAGAGTTGTGAGAGCCATTGGTTTGAAGGGATCTGCCAGAGTCTCTCGACAGAGATCGGGCTCGTCCATTCCCAATGTTAAGCTGACCTGACAGTAGCGCTGGGGGTCCCCCAGTACCACTATCATGTTTGCTTAAGTTGGACCGGGTTAGTCTGACGACTTCTACCTGTCCCTTATCTGCCTCATCCCCAGAGGGATCCTCATCCTCATCATCCTCCACATCTTCGTTCTCAGTTGCGAGGTGGATGAGGTCAGGATCGTCTCTGGTTCCCTCGAGGGGAGGCATGTCTCCTTCTGGATTAGAAGAGCTGGGAAGGGTCTCAGCTTTTCTGGCATCATAAGTCTCCAAGAGACCAATCAGAAAGGACGTTGTGGGGTTAGACCCCTGCTTGATCTTCCTGGAGTGACACACTTGTCTTAACTCCTTGAAGCTCAGCACAGTATATCTCGAAGGGATGACCTGTGGAGGGTCAACTGACACAAGGGGAGACTCAGAGTTTCCTCCTTTGTCCGACATACTGTTTCTAGTGTGGTGTAAGTGATGCACCTACCTACACTATGTGTTTACCTACTGTTCCCTTGCTAAGAGTTGCAGCCAAGGTGTGCTAAGCCTTGAGGAGCTGCAACAGCTGGTTCAGTAGAACTCAGAGTATTCTAAGCTTTAGTTATATGTACTAACAGTACTTATGTGATCTTTCAACAAGATATTCTTAGGATACGTGTGGTAAAACAACAGCAAGCTCAAATCCCAACCGCTGCTCACCAATGTGAGAAGTTGGCCCGATATGCAGCGTTCGCTATTCTAGCGACCGCTATGTATCGTTCCAAACGACCCTTATGGTGATTGGTTGTAAGTCAACCTATAGACCAGCTATCCTAGTAGCGTGGATACGAGCAGTCTAAGGCTAAAGACTCGAGAGGGCGCGTTAAGCCAGCTGTTTACCACATATGTACCCCTTGAACACCAAGTGAAAGGACACCACACAAGTGTTATGAAAATAAACAGTATATTTATTAAGAATCACAACAGCCCTGTACTCTTTATGAGGACAGGGTACTAAGCACAAACCAAATCTCTTAGGAAAATACTTCAAGTGCACAATTAAAACAAGTGTCCGAGGACACGGAAAGTTTAAGGTCTCGGGCGGACCCGATAAGGCAAGTCGGAAGCGAGGGACTCGGGACCCTAGAGTAAAGAGGCTATGCAGGCACCGAAATGCCGAGTTACCTAGCCACGAGGGCTGCGGCTGCACAAGTCTTACAGGCGTCGGGGTCTTCGCTGACGAGCCAGGAGCCGGAAGAAATGGAGTTGCTGGCCGGCGACCAGTGATGAATAGTTCGTAGAGATCCAAGCCTGGATCAGAGATTGATGATACCTGAAAGCAGAGGGGACCAAGTTCGTACTACTAGCCAGTAGTCAGAGGGTACCAGGAAGGCACCGGTTGGCCGTCACCTCGGCCAGGTGAGTGGGCGACGCTAGGCTCTGCAGTCTCACGGACCAGGAGGCGTTGTCGGCGACCAGGATGAAGGTGCGAGCTGTCCCACGAAGGATGATGCTGTCGGCGTCGCTGGGCCCAGGATGGGGCAACAAGCCTTGGCAGGTCTCAGGGCCACGTGGTGGGCCTAAGATGGCGTCGTGAGTGGACCAGGAGGGTCCGGGGTGCTTCTCGCAAAGATGGAAGCAAGGGCCAGCCTGGAGCAACCAGACCAGCAGTGTTGATTGTCGGATGTCGTCACAGAAGGGCACAAGCCAGCGGCTAGTGACCAGACAACGTGCTGAGCAGCGAGCAGAAGGGCCCCACGCAGATCGTGGAGATGCTGGGAGACTGCACTTCGGTGCTGGAGCGGCTCAGGGTCGGGGCTTCTTGGACCCCAGAGCACTCACCAGAGAATTGCTTCGATGGTCGTGCTGGTTAAGAGCGTGCAGGTTCTGATGATGGCCGGTCCCTCGAGGTCTCGTCGCACCCACAGATCACAGCTGAGCTGATGACGTGGGTAGAGGTCAGAGGTGCCAGGGAAGCCGGTTCTCGTCGAGCTGGGCCGTCGGATTCCTTGAGGAAGGACTTACAGCAACCCGCAGAGTTCTTAGATGGTGCCCGCTGATGCAGGGTGACTACTCCTTAGTCACAAGGGAGAAATCTTGAGAAGAGTCTCGAAGTCCTTTCGTAGAAAGTATTCTTGATTCAAAGATGATCTAATTTGGAAGGGTCCCCGCTCCGGCCTTTATTCTAAAGAAAGGGGTGGGTACATGACTAGGTCCTGCCCTAAGGGTGGGACCAGGAAGGGGGGTAGTTACACCCCTCTCCCCTGCCGGACTTTCCCCAGGCCAGGGCTGGTGCCCCTGGAACTGGTTCTAACCGGCAGATGCGTAGTGAGCACCGGGGTGCCACTCCGCAGTCACCTTCTCGCAAAAGCCCTACCTACCCAGAATACACAAACCCTGTCTGGGACGGTGCGAACACCGCCCTCGACAGGAAACCCTTTGTCCAAGCTCTCCTCGCTGGAAGGACTCCCAGCAGCAGGAGGTCAGACTCGTGTCTGTGGTGGCAGCATCCATTTTGTGGAGCTGAGGCTTTAGTTAACTTTAACCGGGGTTCACAGTTACGTACATGTCGTGTCCCTCTAGAAGGGCGGAATGCTAACCTCGTCGCCAGAGTTGGTGAGAGGGCAGTATCCCGATTCGTATGACACCTTACTCGACATGTCTTGATAACGCGACACCGAAGTTACCGATATGGTACGCGTTATCATGGAACAGCCATTGGGTCTTGATTCCGCAAGCTGCAACCGGGCTCGGCTCGGGCCAGAACCTAGTTCACACGAGCCCATGCACTCTGCCTTCAGGATTGTCAAGACAACAAGTGGTCCTGAGCATACTAAGATAACAAAAAATAATAGATATAGATCACAATGGAATTCTATACAGTTTAGGATTCCTTGACCAGCCGGCCAGGGAATATTTATTAGTTCAATTGTTTAGGATATCAGAGATACAAAAATTAACCCCAATAGTTAGGGTTAAATTGGGGCACAATCCTGTGCCATATAGAGAAGAGCAAGACAAGGGGGTAAAGGTAAGTGAAAGAAAGTTATCAGGCAAACACAAGTGAGCTAGCAGGTCACTGACATTAAATATACGTTAGCAGTGTATCCTGGAGTCATTCATACAAACAATGGTATCATATAAGTACATGTATGAACTGCTCTGAGGTCGACGTTTCGATCCCTAGCTCGAGTATCACGGGATCATCATCAGGACAAGAAATTAATATTGCCTGAAAGTAATTATTTATAACACCTTGGATGGGTGCACCATAATTCAGATTGTTATTCCATCTGAGATTCTAGTACAGTGATTCAGCTTTGGTGCCCCGTAATTCAGATTGCACTTTCATCTGAGGGTCTGTGGGCGCGCAGGTCCCGGTTGAATGGCAGAGCTCAATCTTCTGGGTTGCAATGAGTTAATTACTGACGAAGTCACATTACTTAGATGTGTTCAGTGTAAGAAGCGTCTGCAGCTCCGCAATTATATGCCTCGTGTGGTGGGGAAAAAACATCGAGGTAGCATAGGTCCGAGGTAGTTACTGGTAGTACTGTCTACTGAATGTTATTGGAGCGCGACACGATGGTCGATCAGATGCCTCCCGGGCGGGAGCGCTGTCTTCGCAATGGAGCCGGGTCGGGGATTTCGGCCAGGTAGATAACTGGTCCGCGGTGGGAGACAGAAGTTCTTGAAGGGTCTGACCGAGAGCAGCCTCAGCGACCGGCAACTAGGAGAGGAAAAAGGCTCGTGGGTTTTTAAAAGGAAATGAGGAGCTTGGACAAAGAGGGAGATCTGAGATCTGCAGTTTGTGAAACGTAAGATTTTACACAATTGCCAACACACAGCTTAAGTTGAAAAGGGAAAAAGGTGTAATGTGCTGACAGCAAATTAGTTTTAGTGCATCTTGTAACCTAAAAGTAATCACCTAAAGAGGAAAAATTAAAAGAACATACCTCCAGTACTTTAACATCAGAAACACATTTGAATGACACCAAACACAAAAACATAGTTAACTTTTCAGATTAATGTTTGAGAGAAATATTGGTGTTAACGCCCCACATGAAATTATACTTTGGAATAGGAGGCTTAGTAAAACGTACTTCCTTGCAAAGGTTGCAAACCAGAGGATCTTCTCCAAAAGGTCTTCCATCCACTCTGACATGTTCTGTAGAAATTACTGATCTGTAAGTATTAATGGTGCTGTAAGCATTCCCTTGTAAAGCCAAAGAAGCTAAGAAATTAACCACCAAGTTACATTAGCTGAAAGGGGATCAGAATCCCTGTCCACACACCAGCTACACCGGACCAACCAGGAAGACTTGTAGACCTTTGCTGTGCCAGGTCCCAGGATTGTTGAATGAGCCGGATAGCTTCCTCAGAAATTCTCGGCGTTCTCCAGAAAGTCTTGAATTCTCCATGAGATGAGGATAAGAGAGCCGTCTAGAATGAGTTTGTACCGAAAACCCTGAGGGTTGAGAAGCAGATCAAGAAAGGGATGAATCCAAACTGTGAAATCCAAAGCCAGTTCTAGCAGAGATGGATACCAAGTTTGGGCCTGCCAAAGGGAGGTCATCAGAAACAGAGATGATTGTTTTCTGCGAACCTGAGTGAGAACTCAAGCAACGAGGAGCATGGCGGGGAAGGCATAAAGAAGAAGAGACCAGGGCCATGACTAAAGACATGCATCTGTAGCAGAGCTAGAGGATCTGGTCTCCAATTAAATAAGGAAAGGAGTTGGGAGTTGATGCGGGAGGCAAAAAGGTCTACTAGCATAGTGCCGAAGATTGAAGAAAGACGATTGAATACTGAAGGATGAAGTCTTCAGTCACTTGAATCATGGAGTTGTCTGAGAAACCAGTCTTATTTATGTGCAATCAGTGTCCTCCGTGGGACTCTTTTTAGAAAAAATGAGCAACCTTTCACCATCCATTTGGGGAAACCACCAACTTTGGGAGCCTTTCATACAAGAGCAAGTGTAACAACCCATAAAACTTTACTGACATTAGTTTCAGTGGTTATTTCTTGTGTTATTTTTTTCAAAGAATTATATATGCAGATAACATTATATTTAATAACACAAGTGCAGGCAAAGCAGTGCTCCAGTGTGAAAAAAAAATACACCTATACACATAAGACACAATAACAACAAAAGGTTCACTGGTTCTATGTATTTACAGAGAAAAAGGCACATGTGTGTATCATATCACAGCAAGTGAATCAATTGTTAATTAGAACAACAAAGTTAAGCAAATGACAACGTTTCGACCCCTGTTGATTCTCAGGGACCCCTCAGGACAATATTCGTCGCACCTATTACTTGCAAGATTTGGGAGGACAGTGACTAAAACCAATCATCAGTCTATATCGACTCAATGCTAAGGATATTTGTGTTCTACTTATGGCATCATGCAATCCTGACTTACCATAAATACGTAGCCACTGTGCATTGTCCAGTATGTGTTCCAGACTAGGTGTCCTTTTCCACAGCCACTTCCTGCTCCTTAACTTCCTCCTTCCTCCATGTGGCACCTTCTGGTTGGTTGGCCGTGTTCATCTTGCCCGCTGATTAAAGAGAGAGGTTTTATTTAATACAGAGTCCCAATTAATAATGGGTTTTTCTTCTTCCTTCCAGATTTGCAAAAAGTTCCTGATGACAGGACGTCTTGGTCAAATTCAGGTATGTGAATCTTCACTGAGGGGACAGAAGGTAGCCCCGAAAAAGAAATCTCTCAGGTGGGAGGACCAGAATCTGAGAAATGCCTTTAGAAGCCACACTATTAGGTGCCACATATTTCTTTCCTTTTTAAGAAAGAATGTCAGGGGAACTGTGCAAATTGTTTTAAATAGATGCCTCAAGGGACTTGGAAACATCCAGCATGGACACAGATGCTGCTTGTTGTACAGAATCATTAATGGAGGATTTTTTTTATGGAACAAATTTTATTGAGATTTTATTGGCCTAAAAGGCCCCACATATATGACAATTGTCAAATATAGCTTAAGTTATTATTATTATTATTATTATTAATAATAAATTTTGTAGAGCGCGTAGTCACCTGTGAGTATCCCAGCGCTAGGAACAGTTAACCTGAGGGTAGTGAGGGGCAGGAAGTGAATTAGGGATTTTGTGGGAATAGGAGGGTTTTCAGCCTCTTTCTGAAACGTAGATAGTTGGGCTCTGTTCTGATCTCGCGGGGTAGAGCGTTCCAGAGACGTGCTGTGTGAACTAAGAAGCGTCTTCCGCCCGTCCGGGCCTTCTTGACTCTGGGGATGGTGATGAAGTGTTCCTGATCGGAACGGAGAGATCTTGAGGCTTTGTAAGGTGTTATGAATTTAGCTAGGATCGGAGGTCCTTTGTTTTGCAGCGATTTGTGGGCCAGGCAGAGGGCTTTAAACTGCACTCGTTCCCTGACCGGGAGCCAGTGGAGGAGTCTCAGAGCGGGTTTGGCTGAGGCTCTGGCCGAAGTGTTGGTAACGATGCGGGCAGCCGCATTTTGGATCCTCTGTAGCCGGTTCAGGGTGGCCTCAGGAGCGCCCAGGTAGATGGCATTGCTGTAGTCGATCCTGGAGAGTATTAGACCTTGGACCAGTAATTTTTTTGCGGTAGGGGGGAGAAGGGGCAGGATTTTTCGAATTGATTTTAGGAGCCCAAAGCACATCCCGGCTACTTTTTTTGCCTGTGTAGCAAACGATAGGTCCTTTTCGAGCCAGACACCTAAGCTCTTAATCTCGGGCTTTGGGTCTGGGGGCGGGCCTAAACAGGGTGGCCAAATGTTCTGTGACCAGATGTTTGATGACAGGGAAGGTCCCTTCTGAAGAGGATGCTCCTTGTCTGCAGAGGTAAAGATTCTGTGCAGAATGTCCAGAGGCAGAAGAGGAAGTCAAAGCGAAACCAATGTTATAGAACTTCAAAACCCAGGCACAGACCGAGTACTACCCCCCCGAAGCCACAGACTGTCAGTCTACAGAATTGGAACGATGAAAGCTACAGGCTAGTGTTGTGTCCATGGCTATATGACCATATCTCCATCTCTTTGAGGGATTCTGAAGGCTGCGTAGAGGGTAGGTCGATGCCCCTTTACTCCGCCCACCGTTTCCAGATTTTGCTATATTTCTGAGGGAAACCACATGCTTGAAATACTTCCAGTTCAATCTCCATACATCTGCCCATGGCTCGCTTCCATCCACCTACTGAGGGTGGGGAGACCCCCTTCTAGTGTTGGGCGATGTCTCACTCAGCCAAAGTCAATCCCAAAAACAAGAGGTGTTTATATATGTTGCCGCCTATTGCTTCTGTGCTATGCAAGAGGACCAACTTAGGTTCAAGAAGGATCTGCCAGGACAACACTTGAGCTAGGCAGGAGGTCACCCTGCACCAAAAGGGCAAGAGTGTGTTGCAGCTCCGTACCGTGTGAAGGAAGGTCCCCTCCTCCCCAACGCAGCAAAGACATGTGGGGGGAGGATATGAGATTAAGAGGGTGCTAGCAACATTAAAAGATATTCAAGAGTTAATTGGTAACCTCAATTTTGCATCCAGGGTCATTCAGGTGGGGAGAGTTTTTTCAAGAAGGTTGGTGGTTGCAACAGCAGGCATTCCTAGAAAACATCATTTTGTAAGGTTGGAGGCAGCGATGAAACAGGACCTCCGGATGTGGTTATCTTTTCTAGAAAGTTTCAATGGAGTTAGGATATGGCCAGCACCATGGATAACAAATGAGAAATTGCAATTGTACACAGAAGCACCCAGGCGGATGGGAGAGGGCTTTGGGGCAATATTGGGTACAGCTTGCTGTGCTAGGTAGTGGACCCTTGCTTGGCTCAAAGCTGGCCTCACAGAGAATATCACAGCTTTAGCGCGCTTTCCCATTCGGGTATCATTATTACTTTGGTTGGATATCATGGCCAACAGGAAATTGGTCATACGGTCAGACAATATGGCAGTAGTACACTCCATTAATGTACAGATGGCATCCTGCCCTATGGTATTGGGTTTGTTAAGGCGGCTGGTGCGCACATCTCCAGTTCAATTTCGAGGTAAAGGCAAAGCATGTGCAAGGGGTGCAGAACAAGGAAGAGGATGCTCCTTGTCTGCAGAGGTAAAGATTCCGTGCAGAATGTCCGGAGGCAGAAGAGGAAATGATGCCCTTCAAGTAGGAATACTGGGAACTAATGCACTAGAACTGCAACTGCAAAGCATGGCGGAGAAGGCTGTAGCTGTGGGAACAAGGCAAATGTACAGACTTTGCTGGCAGACTTTTGCAAACATTACATCTGGATTTTCAATTTCAGCAAAGCATTTTGAGGATTGGTGATGTGGGTCAAACTGTTTGTGGTGTGGGCCAAAGGTGCAAGTAAATCTAGCCAGAGGTGAGAAAAAAATACAGGACACCAAATCACCAATTGATTTTAAAACGCTGAAAATTCTAATTGACCGCCTGCCTTCACTGTGCCACTCTCGCTTTGAGATCACACTATTTAGTATGGCTTTCTCACTTGCCTTTTTTGGAGCTTTCTGGGTTAGCGAGCTGGTAGCCAGATCCAAGTGTGACAAAAGCAGCAGGGTCCTTTTGGTTAAGGATATCCTCTTTGAACCACGCAACCTGGTCTTATGGGGACGCCTGTGACAATATATCAGTTTAAAGGGGTATTAGTGGCAACAGTCCAAAAGTCCAAATAGCAGGGCTCCAAGGGCAGCACTTTACCACACATGCCTTTTGCCTTGGGGCAGCCACTACAGACTTCCAGGAAGGATTCTCAGCAATTGTAATAAAAAAAATAGGGAGATGGAGGAATCAGATAGGTTCCAGCTGTATAAGGCCAAACAACTTTCAAGGAATGGCTAACTAGGACTAATGTTCAGACAGGGACTTTGTGTTGACTTTCGCACAAGAATGTATGTCAAAAATAACACATTTCATAAGTGTAATAAACAGATTACTAAGAGCTCGTTTTTTCACTGTTTTTCCATTTATATTCTACTCCACAGAGGGCAAAACCATGCGGCTCATCTGGCACGCTTACGTGTCCATGGTGGCGGAGAGAGCTGGCAACATTTGGGGGAAAGCAGCATTCTGGTTTCAATGTACAAGGGTGCAATGGTTTGGGAAACCAGGGTCACAGTGGAGGGAATTGGAAAATGTCATTCAAGTGTGCTGCACCTGGTCAAGTGACCCTGCAGTTTTGATAATCCATTTGGGGCGAAATTACCTCCCAGCTATAGGTAGGGGCACTTTGTTTCAAAATAAAAAGAAAGACCTCACTGACTTGGCTAGGAGCAGGGATGCCACGGTGGTGGTATGGCCAGAGATCATTCCTAAGAGGTCTTGTGCAGGGTACGATCCCCAGGGGCTATAGAGATGTCAAGAAGGAGACTAAACAGCCTCATGGCCAAATTCATGTTAGGGGCAGACTCAGACGGAATTAAGCATAGCTGAATTAACTTGCGACAACTACACTATCACAGTTCCGATGGGATGCATCTCTCGTATACTGGGACAGATGGCTTTCTCCAGAATATACAGACATCATTAAATGCAAGGGGTTGTTGGAAACTTGGAAGAATTGGGACACGAGGAAAGGAAGATGGTGTATTTGACGCCGCGCTAGAGGGCGCCGCCATAGCACTCCTTCATGCTCCCCGGGGCAATCGCTGATACCCCCGCCTACTTGGCGGGGGAAGCAGCAAGCAAGTAAAGCAGTGGTACTTACAGTCAATGTGCCGGATCTGGCAGCTGCAGGACTGTATCTTTGTTGGACGAGTGGTGCTGTGGTTTCGGTTACGGCTACCGCTGCACCTGCCCTCCTATTCCAGGAACCTTTCTTTGGCCCAAAGCTGCAGGCGGGGTTTGGCGGTGGTGCTGGCAGCAGGGCAGGAAGGAGGAATGGCCAGCAACACACCGGGAGAGGACGCAGAAGCATAGAGGCACCCACGGACATGGGCGTCCGCAGAAATGTTTCCAGGGGGGGCACATTTTTCAATTCATCACCATCCCCCTTGCACCCTTCTCCCCCACTGGGCCCACACCGGACGCACTGGCGATCCAGAGGGGGCAAGTGCCCCCGCTTGCCCCACCCTGCGGACACCCATATCCACAGAAGCTGGTGATCAAGGTGGTGGTGTTGGCGGTGCCGGGACCGCGGATCTGCTGCCTGTCACCGACGTAGCGTTCGGCTCTGGTTCCCAGCTAGGAAAAACGATCCTCCGGTTACTGCGCTCTGGCAGAGCAGCCGGTTTGCTCCGATCCTGTGGGTTAGGAACCTCCATCCCGGGTCTTGAGATGGCAGAGGTGCTCAATGCAGCAGTCCAGGAGGGCTGGGAAGGTGAGGGAAGACCTGATACCTGTGCAGCTGTGTTACTGTCGCTTTCTGTCTCAGAAGCCTGCAAAGCAAGTGAATTTGTTGTCAGGGCTCAGGCCAATATGGCTAACTATATGTATGCATAGGGTTATATACATCGCAATTTGAGCTGGGATCAAATGAAGGAGCGATACCTGTATGTTATTGAAAATTGAATTGTCATGAAGGAAATGATACATAATAACAGAAAAAATTATTTTGGAATAAACACGCTATTGTTTTGATCAACGAGTAATCGCAGTTTATTTTATCTAGAGAAACAGATCACACCGCAAACAATTACAGAGACTACGTCCTATAAGGAGTGCCCGCAGGCACAGTGCCATTTGGGTGGCACTGTAATTTTTGTGTTGTTACAACATCCAATCCCCCAGGGTCAGAGGGGACAATACCTGGAGGCACCCAAGAACAGCCATTTACAGTTTACCAATTGAACATCCAACCAGTACTCAAGGTGTGCCGCACATTCCACATAACTTCTAACTGTATGTAGAACAGGTGGAACTGGGAGAAAGAAACTACTGTGAGCAGGGAAACTCACTGTGACTGTGGGACCAGCCCCTCTTATACTCCAACAATGTGTGTACTCGGCTTTGATGACCCCAAGGAAGTTGTTGAAAGTTCAACTCAGCCGCAGTATGGGTCAATTAGTGCAGGGGATAGAAATGTTTCAAGCAATGGCATACCTGAGACACTGGAACAATTGAATTTTTGGACTAACGATGCCCCAAACAATGATCAACCCTTGGATACCTTGGAACCTGAATTCATGCAACATGTGGAAAATGCACAGATCAGTCACGAGGTAGGGGAAACAAATCAGTGAAGCAGCCCCATTAGCTGCACTGGTGAGCCCAACACTCCGAAATGTAACACCCCAGTTGGGGGGAAATCCACAAAGGTGAAAGGCCCAAAAAAGCACCTGAGTAACTAAAGGAGGTAAAGGCAGGGGTAGTGGCTCTAAACTTCAAGTTACTTCTGCTTTGGGACGGCTTAAGGACTCTGTGACAAACAGCACCAAGATTAGTACTGGTCCTGGGATTCGCCACTTGCAGAAATGGATAGCCTCCAAGGGCGAAGTTAAGGCTATTATCTTGAGGCTATCTAATCCCGGTAATACGGAAACTGTAATAACAGCAGCTGGAGCTGGAGCTGGAGTTGAACCTAAACATTCAGTATCTGCATCCAATTGCAGTGTTCCCTCTGTTCATACTGAAGGTCCCGATGGTCCTGATTGGTAAGCAGGCAGATTAAGCAGAGGATCTCAAAGCCCCCAAGTTTCACCTTCAGTCAGGTCTCCAGCACCGTTAATAACATCAGTATCTGTGATTCCCTCTTCATCTTTGGACCAGGCTTGTAGTTAAGTATTGTCACCCATGGCCTCATTAGAACTGGGAAACTCTATAAAGGGCCTGCAGTCGGCAGACTGTGAGGAGTCATTACTGTCTATAATACTGCAGGCGTTAGTTACTCAGAGAGCAGAGGTTCAAGTATACTATCTACAGGCCAAGACAGACAGTAGAGAGGTAAAACAAGCACTGACTGATGCCACCTCCAAAGTCACTCAGCTCTTATCTGAGGTCACTGATTACAGGAATATTTTGCAGCAGTGGAAGAAGTTAATACGCTCACTGTGAACTTAACCAAGGCACATGAATCTCAAGTGACGTTCATGCAGGCTAAGATTGAAGATCTGGAGAATCATCGACGGCACCAAAACCTAAGGATCTTTGGCATACCGTAAGGAAGGGAAGGCTCCTGGAGCCTACATAGTTAGCCTCTTTCAGCAAGCATTCCCGGACCTAGCAGACTGGGATATGGACATGCAGGTCCAACATGCGCATAGACTGCCTTTGACCATTTCTCAGGGGGGACAAGTCAAGTTACTCACTGCCAATATTGGTGTTTTTGGGCAACTTCTTGCTGCATCAGGCAATCTATTTGAGGGCACGGCTATCTGCTCCTGTTAAGCGGGACAATATTTCTATATTTGCACGCACTGACTTGTGCAAATCTTCAATGGACAAACGCTGGTGGCTGCGGCAACTAATGGACCCTTTCAAGACAGATTGTTCACAAGTGTTTTTGCAGGATCGTCTTAAGATCATTCAAAATGGCCAGTCACATTTTTTCTTCACTGAGCAGGATGCTAAACAAGCACTAGCTAAATGGCTGTCCGATTCTAGAAAATAATTGTATAAGTAAAGATGGCATGTCTTGGTCAATCGGGATGAGTACTTCTGAGCTCTCTCTCGGCAAACAGATTTTCTCCGTTATTTTTTTTCTTGTTTTGGCCACTTTTCACATTCACAGGGGAGGGAGGGGGTGTGGATTGGTGGAGTTCTGGGGAGTGGGGCATCTTCTTAACGCTGTCAGTTAGGGACAGCAGAGGAAAGGGGTGATTCCATTTTGCAGGTACAAGGGGGGTTTAGAAAGGGCAGGCGTTATACAGAAAATGGTTGCCGGCCGCCATTGGCCGACCTGGTGGAGCGGCAGGAAGGGGGTGATGGGGAGGGAGGGGGGATTAAACAGCCACATTTTAGTTAGAATATCACTGGTTAAGCAAAAGGGAGAGGTCTACGGAACAAGGGGGGAGTGACCAAATCGAGTTTTCAGATACGGTTTAATGTCTGATTTTAAATATATGTGTTGAATGTAGAGGGGCTCAATCAGACCAGAAAGCACTGGCTAGTAATGGAGGAGCGTCACGTATTAAAACCTCATATATTGGGCCTCACTGAGACATATTTAGCTTTAAAGGATAGAACACAACTAAAACAGCTTGGTTTTGAGTTACTAGTTTGTACCTCACAGGCAGTCTCTATTCGAGAGGTAGCCATATTAAAATCTAAGAATTGTAGAGCAAGAGTTTTACTAGCCAACTCTAAAGGGAGATGGGCAATTACTCAATTGTTGATTTTTGGGCTTAAGTCTACAATATCTGTGGTTTACGGTCCTAATACTGATTGCCCCGAGGTTATCTATCATTCATGCTCTGAATTATTGGAGTGGGCTGGCGAGTTGATAGTTATGGGGGATTTTAATTGCATTATTGATAAGACGATCAACACTACCAATACTGCAACTCAGGCTAGAATGGGCAGGACTAGGGCTGCTATCCTGAAACTTCTCCATATCCATCAACTGGAAGAGATTATGTCCAACTATTCCTGGGTATACGTTTTATTTATCCCCGCATAAACAATATTCCTGAGTAGAAATGATTTTTATTAATAGTACTATGTTGGAAAAAGTGTCTATAGAGGTGTGTCCTAAAATTACATTGGACCACAATCCGGTGATGCTAATTGTGGAGATTCAGCAGGGAGGATAAAGAATCATTTAGGGAATTTTCATTTCCCAGACACCTCCTTAGTAATTTAGATTTTGTGAAATTAATGTGGGCACATTAGGAGAATATCTAGAGAACAATAGGGGCACTGCGTCCACGGAAGTGGTATGGGATTGCCTGAAGGCTTATGTAAGAGGGGCCACGTTACAGTATATTTTAATGCAGAATCATCAGTCTACCAGGAAGGTGGAGTAGGAGCATAGGTCTTTATTAGATTTGGAGCAGCAATATGCAAGAGCCATTGCTCTAAAAAACGCGGCGGAACAGCCAATATATCGGCGGCTGGTGGAAGTTAAAGCTAAGCTTAATCGGAGGTTAATGGATATACTAGCTGCCAATTACCACAAGTATAAATCCAAGCAATACGAATATAGGGAAAGGGTTGGCCGCTTGTTAGCCACTCACATCTCTGTCCCAAAGGGCCAGATCATATATTAAAACAATAAAGGGGGGAGACGGTCTATTCTACACTCGATCAGTAGATATAGTTGAACAATTTAGACTCTTTTACGCTGATTTATATAGCAAATCTGCATACTTTTGCAAACAAACAGTTCTGGATTATATACAGGAGAGTGTGCTACCAGTTCTGAATCTAATGAACTTTGAGTCTCTGCAAAAACATATTGAACTCAGGGAGTTGAGGAAGAAATGTGCACCCTACCAGCAGGAAAAGCTGTTGGTGAGGATACTATCCCGTTGGAATTCTATAAGATTTTTAAAGATATTGTGGCACCTGTCTTTACTACATTATTTAACAATATAATTCAAGGTGAAGATGTCCCTTCCTCTTGGAATATTACTAATGTTATAGTATTTCCTAAAAAGGGGAAATCAGTAGAGGACGTGGCTTGTACCACCCTATATCAGTGGAGAATGCTGATGCTAAAATTTTCTCTAAAATCCTTGCCTCTTGGTTGGCTCCCATTATCCCCCAATTCGTTTCGGAACAGCAGCACGGGTTTGTCCCAGATAGAGACATGGCAGCTCACCTTAATTCAGCTGTTGCTGCATTCGACGTCTCCGGACAATTAAATCAGCGGATAGGGATGTGGATGCTTGACGCCGAGAAGGCCTTTGACCAAGTTGCTTGGGAAGCACTGAGGCTGACTATGTCGTCATTTGGCCTTGGTCAAAGGATTACCTCAGCGGTTCAGAAACTGTATAAGAACCCAACAGCAGCAGTAAAGCTGATTGGCCTCTCTTCAGCTCATTTTTCTGTTCGAAAGGGGTATGCGGCCGGGCTGTCCGCTATCCCCATTATTGTTTGCTCTCTATATTGAGCCTTTTATAAGGCATTTATTGCAAAATGTCAGGATATCTCCAGTGCTTCTTAGTGGTTTGGAGCTAATACTAACAGCGTACGCGGACGACATCGTTTTGGCTCTTTCTCTAGCTACAAATTAAATTTGAATAAGACCCAGACAATTCTACATTTGCACCTTGAAATGGCTCCACCAATATTTGGGATTACAACAGCATCATATCTGGGAGTCTATTATAGTAGCCGATTGGACGATGTGATCTCTCTGAACTATGAACCACTGCTTAAAACTCTTACTGCAAAATTAAGCAGCTGGCACTAGCTCCCTCTTAGCATATACGGGAGGTGCAATATAGTGAAAATTAATATTCTCCCAAACTTTTTGTATCCTTACCGTACAACCCCTTTAAGCGTTCCGTGGACAATTTTTAAGCGTTTAGATAGTGTTGCAGGCAGCATTAGTTTGGGTTATAGACACGCAAGGAGAGCTCTTCGGTATAATAAATTACCATACAAACAAGGGGGCTTTAAGCTTCCCGATTTCAAACTCTATTTTTGGGCCGCATTTGTTAGTGGGCATGACACTGGCACTGCTTGGTTCTCATATCAACTGACCTGTAGACCAAAAACTGGGTTCCTGCTTTACAGAACGGTAGACACTAACTACTACAAACGGCTTAGGTTCAAGATAATTAGAGACATCACTAGGATATGACAGGAATACTCTAATATCTGTAAGGAATACTCTTTGCCAGATCTGCACTCATATACAATGCTGTGGGGAAATCTCATCCTGCCCGACATATTTCACGATCATATTGGTAGATGCTGGCAGCGCAAGGGTAGTTCTCAACTTGGACAGCTTTTTAACAGACAAGGATTTTGATCTTTTTTAGCCGTGAAAGACGAGTTTGGTCTGATACAGAGCACATTCTTCAAGTATCTGCAAGTAAGGGACTATTTCTTACGGTGTCAGAGGATAATAGAGATGGCGAGTCCCTCCGAAGTTCTATCTGTACTTTTTCAGACTTCAGGCAGAGGAACAATCTGCATTGTTTATCAGAAACTGCTAGCAGCCGGTAGCGATGACGAGATACAGGTATCAGTGAAACTAAGTTGAATTTAGGCGGGGGAAAGCATGCTTGCCCTGGATGAATTGAATGGTCACCCAGAGGGCTGAAGTCAGACGCTTGCACAGATAAGAAAAAGTTTGGTTGCGCCAGGTGTAAGAGGTAACTCGGCTGGGTTAGAAGCAGGCGCTTACCCAGAAGGACATGTGGGGTGGCACCAGAAGTGAAGGGTCACCCAGTCAGGCTGGAAGCAGACGCTTGCCCATAGCTGCCAAGGTTTCAGATTGCTTATGTGTGACATTTTCATAATTTCAGTGTAATTATGAGTGACATTCAACCACTGTGAGTCACAGTTTCTCGCAAGCAAAATCCAGCAATGAAGACAAGGGACACATATAAATATCAGACATTACACCCATTTGAGCAACAAGAAACTTTAAGAAAATCTTAAAACTGCTGCAAAGCATCAGAAATGGAAAGGCACTAACTGACATGACAGACTGAGCTTATATCAAATTCAAGCCGGACCTATTTGCGTTGCCAATCCTTACTAACATTATCATGGCCACAGTCCTCCCCACCACCATAACAAACTGCAATTATGAATGGCCACTTGAAGTACCACTGGGCTAGCCTTTAAAATGCTGCATACACTGTCAGGTGCTTCTTAAATTACTGTTTTGCGGCTGTCACACGTGGTTGTTAGGCAAGCTGCTGTTTCTGTCTCAGTTCTGCAGTCAGCTTTTTTCTTTCAAGGACCCAGTTATCGACATTGGAGTCAGATCTATGTCAGAGGGGGTCGGAAGTGGCCGACAGAGCTCCGACTGGCTGGTGGTCGCACTTAAATACTTGTGAGCTCCACAGTCTGTTGCGGCCAAGTTCCGATCAAACTGTTCCCCGGGCTCCTGAAACAAACATGTGACCATAGGACAGTTACCGATCTCCTAAGGGTCGAACCTCCATTGTCATATCCTTGTATGCCTTCAGGCACCTGACCACACACACTTTCGGAGTATCTGGAAAAGCTGGATAAGATACAGACCTGGTACTTGTCTTCATTCTCCTGAAAATATTGAAGGTGACCCCCCCTCAGGGGTAAAAATCCTAGCTGACAGGTCTAGATTCTGAACATATGAAGCTCTCTTACCAGAAATGAAACAGAGCAACATCGCAAGTTTCGCTGATATTTCCTACCTAGAAAGATATTGATTGTCTTGCCACAATGCCAATAGACATAGGATCAAATTGACTTCCTATAGGCCCACCTATCTGGGTTTGGGGGGGGAACGGGATATCCTGATACCCTTGAAGAGTTTACTTACCCTGGGATGTTCACTTACTGGAACATTGTTCACCAGTATACGGCACGCTCAGATAGCCTACCTAAAAGTTTTGATGGTGCAGTATGCCAATTCTTACTGGAAAGGTTGTGCCAGGAAATGTACTATGTCGGTAACGCTGGTTCCCATGGTATCCAGGTCTTTCTCCACACACCAACAAACCCATCGCCTCCTAGCCGATCTGTACCTCTTGGTAGTCCCTGGGGCCCATGCCTGTTGGATGAGGAGTTCAGCTCCCAGCGAAAGCCTCACGCCTTGCCAACGTTGCCTGGAATCCTCCATGCCATGAGATGTAAATGGCCTTGGAGAACCAGATGATGTGGATGGCCCAGGGGATCCATCTGGATCTCGGCAAACAATGGCAGGTGTAGCAAAGTGGCCCATGCTTGTGAACTCCATACCTGTGTGATCAACACTACAGATGCCAGTTAACGCCTGACCAGAGCCACCACTCGCTGGATAAATAAGAAGGGGGGATGGCAAAGGCTTGATCCATTGACCAGTGCTGTAGGATGGCATTCACCGCCTCTGTCCTCAGATTCGGTCTTCAGCTGACATAGCGTGGAAGTTAAGTGTTCCAACTGGAGCCAAACAGGTCCACCTGGCAAGGACCCCAGTGCATCATTAAACCCTGAAATACCCCCGGGGAGAGTCTCCAATCGCTGGCGTCCCTGAGGTACCTGGAGTTCCAATTTACCACTGAATTCAGTGGTCTTGGGAGGTATTCCGTCGTCACTGATATCTGTCTTTGGAGGCAGTAGTGCCAGAAGTCCTTGGCTAGTTCCGCCAGACCACATGATCGGGTAGGACTGGTGGCCGATGGAGCGACTCCTGCCTCTTTTTCGGCCCCTCCAAAAACCTTCCCCGAGAAGATCTTCATTGATGGCTGGGCCTTGTCAAGGGCCGAAAAAGTGGTGATGAACTTTCCCAAATATTTGACGAAAGGTTCGCCCGACAGGGTGTCCTGCGCTTTCGGACCTGCCCCCAAAGATAAAAGCTCCACCAGCTTGGGATCGATCTTGATTAGGAGGGAACTACGACATTCCGCAGAGAGGGTGCAGTTGGCATTGCCAAGGAGGCATATCGCCCTCTGCGCCCAGCTCACTATTTTGTCAGTGGGGAGTGGCCTCCCTGACTGTTTAGCCTGTTCCCCAGCTCAATGATCTTAGTTAAGGGCCTCCTTACGTCCAGAGGTTTGTCCTAGCACTCCCTCCAGGACTCCTATATCCCCTTTTTTGGGGTCCCTCATGTATTTGGCAAAGAAGGTACACTGCTTGGGGTAAATATCAGGGGTAGCTGTGACCTTATCTCCTAGGTATGGTCTGGGGCATTCTGCCCGGAGGCAGGCTCCTATTTCCTTGCTAAGATGTTGGCGGATCTAACTCGCCACTTACTCTGTTACCTTTCTCCCAGGGACCCACTCCGCGGAGCGCGGTTGATATAGTCCCTCTGGGTCAAACATATCACATGGGGCAGGATTCCCCTCATATGATTCTGAATTGGCCGAATGTGGACGCCAGAAACTGTGCGAGTGCTGGGCCTCATCAGAGGAAATGATGTCATCCTCTAAGTCACCCTACCCCAAACCGGGGAACCCCTCCTCAGGGTCAATATCCGTTGCGACGTTGTCGCCTATTACCCCAGGTGTGTCCTCCTCCCGGTAGAGTGCTTCCTTCAGCGTGCGCGCACTCTTATGGAAGACCTCAGCCAAATGGCCAAAGCCTTCCAAGTGCCCGCGTCATGCTTGCTGGCCTTCCGTGTGGGGACCAAGGTCACCCCAATAGGCCCAGCCTCCACACCCTCCAGAATTCCTGTGCCTTTGTATACCTGGGCCAACAGCTTAGCCCCAGGGAGGCCGATTCTGACACACAATTACTCCTGCAGAGGGGTAAGTGCCTGAGAAATAGCTTGGGTGAGGAGCTTGTCCACCTCTGCAGAAAAGCGCTGATGGTGGGGCCATACCTCTACTGAGATACATGAGGGTGAGTAATCGTGGTCCCTCTGGGCCTGAATACTGAAGGGTGAGAGGACCCAAAACGCCCTGCAAATATTTATAAGGGCAGCCCCCTTTCTGGTGCTTGTGAGTTGGTTAGTGAGGTCTTTACCCTCAAAGTGGGCTAAGCCCTTCTGATATTACTGTGCATGCAGTCTGTATCACCAAACAAAAAACGGGCCAAGCCCTTCTGGTTGTACCGCCCAGGCAGTGTCAAGCGAGGGTTGGAGAGAAACAAAGCACAAAGCGGGACAGAACCACTCTAACTCCCTCAGCGCTACGAGAACACCAGAGCGCTGACAGAGCAGCTCCGCTGCACAGAGGAATGCGTTAGGAAGCACAAAGGAATGTATTAGGAAGCACGAAAAGCGCCACCTACTACACCCGTGCGGTACAAAGAGACGCACTCAGGCAGTTTGCCTACTGCACGTTAGTAAATCAACCTGCCAGGCAAGAGATGCTGAACTAAAGAGCAAGTGCTCGCAGGATAACAAATACCAGTTATGCAAGACTATGCCAGACAGCCCCATTATCTCACTAACTAATGAGTCAGAAAAGGAATGAAAAGGCGACTTAAATGAGGTAGAGGACTGAAGAAAGAGGAGAGGAAGTACTAGGGCATGGAATGTTTTATATAAACTTACGGACTGTTGCTGGATTGGTGGATAGTTGCCATGATTACTCCCTGTGGTTCATGGGAGTTGTAGTATTGTTTGGGGCTGTGTTTAGGTTGAGCCAAGCGCAGGCTTATTGTGAGGGCTCAGAACTTCTCTGTGTGGTTATAACTCCTCCCACACATTGGATTGACCTTTGCGTGTGTCTTTTAGTAATGAAAGCAGGCAAATGGCCAAATGCGGGTGCATGTCCCACTTTTTTTTTTAATGTTCACCCCACCTGCGTTTTGCTGCCGGGAGCGAGCAGTGGGCACGCAGGGTGGCAGCTGCATTCCTCCTCATGGATCTGGTTACAGGCCCGTTTACTGTTGCTAGCGTAGATTGGAATCAGATGCAGAGACACAAGGAAAACCTTTTGATGTGAATTCACGTGTGTTTTAATAGATATTTACGAAGATGTGTGGCAGGCACTGTGTAGATGTGCTTTTCTGGCGGTGCGGTGGGCAAAGATTAGCTGGGTTTCAGATGGCAACACATAATGTATATAATAAAACAAATGCATCGGTAACAGAATGGGAGCAAATTAATTTTGCATCATTGTTGCTGCTTGCATATTATTAAATGGAGAAAAATGTTTTCACCAAACTTACTTTAAAAAATAAAGGCAGATCTCCGCCCTTGTGTGAAATTCAGAGTACACCATAGTACTTACAGCCAGGGTCGGATTGGGATCACAATTTGGACCAGGCACTGATGAAAAAAGTGGCACACATTCGAGGTGAAGGTGGTGTGAGTTTACAGCATCACCTGGCCCCCTCAGGAGACCCATTCTTCCTTGCCCATTATGCCCTGAATGAGAAGGGCTGTGGGAGAGGTGTCAAATGCAAACACTGTTTCTGGGCTGCGTGGGCCCCAGGAGGCAGAGGTGAAAATGGCTCACTGATCTGAGCAACACCTGTGCCCCAGGGAGGCCGATTCTGACACACAATTACCCGCTCCCCAGTCCACCATCAGACTGATTGCTAGGCAGGGCAGGGGGTCAAGGAGAGGTCACAGTTGATAATTGCTAAACGGCCATATACTCTTCTGTCCAGTGCCCTCTGTGGACTAGAAAGGAGAAATATAACGGCCACAGAAGGCACTGAGAAACTGGCCCTACGGCCGATACCCGAGTGCCCGTAGTACCTATCCGACCCTGCTTACAGAAAACCACTTTATTACTGAAAACGGCATGCTCAGACCGTCATCCTCCCGGGGACGAATGCTCCAAATTGTTCTTAGAGAGGTTTGGTATGTAAACCGAGACCGGCCATTGTTGTTTCACCAGCATCTCAATTGTATTTCAGGACAGGAGGCTCCGATTATGCTAGTCTCATTTCTTTATTTAGAAATGCCCAGCAGCCAAGTAAAACTACAATACCCAGAAACACTTGGGTCATAACCATAGAGTCTATACTATAAATAGCCATGAAGACAATCCCACTCCCTCTTTCTTTGCTGCTCCGCAGCCAGATAAGTGCTTTATTTCCATATTACTTACTTGATGATTGTATGGTGTTTATTTCATTAGCGCTGTGCTCGCGCTCTCTGCCGCGTTGTTGTGCGCTTCGTTTCGCGCTGTTACCGCTTCAGTTTGCTGTCGCCGCTTCCTTTCCGGTATTTGCGGCGTTCGCGGCAGGGAGCGTGTGTCACCTCCCGGGGTCAGGGCGCGTGCCGCCTGTGTCCCGCTCTTGTGGAGAGGAGCTTTAAGGGATTGAATTGTCTAGCGCGAGCTGTTCCCGGGCTGTGAGGTACGCCGGTCACCGCGCAAGCGCGGCTCGCCTTGCAATTGCTTCTGGAATTTGTTTCCAGTCTGACGGCGGCTTAGAGAGTTTGTCTAGAGGACGCACACGCCCACGGCCTCACAGCTGTTCCCTTCTGACACCGGGGCTTGGGAAAAGGTCCCGGTTGAATAATTTGCATAGGCTTTGCCGAGAGTGAGCAATTTTTGTTGGCAGCAAGCCCTCCCTCCACCCTCTAACAGTTTTTGGTGCAGTTTTCCTGCCTTGTCTTGCTTGCTGCGAGGTTTTTTCCCTCCCTCAGACTTTTGCCATTGGCATACAGGATATTTCAGTCACCAAGTGGGCATTATTGATTTCACACTACCAGTGTGCCATGAGTGATTCCTATTATTACGATGAGGAAGGTGACTATGAAGAAGAGGGGCCAGAGTTCCTTGAGCAGGACTTGGTGGAGGCCCTGGACAAAGGGGTTCAACACTCAATGAATAAGGCACTTGTACGCGCCATCACACCCCTTAAGCACCATTTGACAAAATATGCGCAGCGGATAACCTAGCGGACACGCCAGAGGTGGCCATGGTGACCTATTTGAAAAAATTTGCAAAGGACCCTAAGAAGGGTTTAGATCGGTCCTGGTGGGCTTGCCAGGACAAGGTCTTGGATCTCCTTGGCCCACTTACAAAAATTTTAGATCTTGGCTTCATGGCCAAGGAATCCTCTTCCACTGTTGACCCCGATGAATTGATTGAATGGGCGCAGCGGGCGATTTGCCAGCTGGGAAACGCCAACTGCGTGCTCTCTAGTGAGAGACGTAGGTCCATTCTCCTCAAGTTAGATCCCAAGCTGGCGGAGCTTTCAGCATCAGAGTCGGGGGCTGCGGCTCAAGGCCTGCTTTTCGGGCAACCTTTTTTGAAGGAACTGACACAATTTGTCAGTACTTTTAGCAGCATTGACAAAGCCCAAGCGTCACTGAAGCGGGCCATGCGTCCGGTTTTCAGCAGGGCCGGACAATACAGGGGACGCTCGTCCGGCCGTGTTCAACAACCACCCAATCAACGAGGGTGTCAGTCCCATAGAGGAGGACAGCAAGATTCTGGCTACGCCCAACGTTCCAATTTCTACCCTTCCACGAAAGGCCGTGGCCAATATAAGAAAGGACGCTCCGGTGGCACTTCCGGCGGATATCAGGATTCCGCCACTTCAGGTGAGACTTATTTCTGCATGCGATGTTGTTCTGGGGGGCAGGATTCGCCTTTTCCTAGACAATTGGCGCTTAATCTCCAGCGATGCATGGGTGCTGGAGACGGTTTAGGAGTACAAAATCGAGTTCTATCAGCCCCTGCGTCAGTCCCATCCTCCATTCCCCCTTTGTTTCTCAAAGCAAAATCAAGAGTTCATCACAGAGGAACTCATGTCACTTGTGTTGAAAGGGGCGATTGTGCCGACCGTGCGTCATCCTCAGGGGTTTGCCAGCACGGTCTTCCTTGTGGAGAAGAAGGGAGGGGGATCGAGGTTAGTTCTCAATCTGAAGGAATTCAATGCGGGAGTGGTCTACCGTCACTTCAAGATGGAGGGCATCCATCTGTTGAGGGATCTCCTGCGGGAACGGGATTGGATGGTTCGTCTGGACCTCAAAGACTCTTACCTCTCTGTTCCGATCTTCCGTCCCCATCGCCGCTTCCTTCAGTTTCAGTGGCTGGGGACTTGGTATCAGTATCAGGTTCTACCCTTCGGCTTGTCGTCAGCACCTTGGTGCTTCACAAAACTCTTGCGGCCGGTTGTGGAGTCGCTCCACAGTCGCGGGGTTCGATTGATCATTTATTTGGACGACATTCTCCTTCTCACGGATTGTCCAGTTAAGCTGATGTCCCATCTGGAGTGGACTGTCGACCTTCAGTCCCTCGGTTTTCTGGTGAATGCTCCTAAGTCTGTACTACATCCTACTCAAGGGATCGATTTCTTGGGGTTCAGGGTCAACTCCCTCACTTGTCAGCTTCTTTTGCCCCATCAGAAGATTCGTTACATCAAACGGGAATTGGCTTCCGTTATCTCGAGTCAGACTGTGTCATTGAGATCGTTAGCACGAGTTGTCGGTCTCTTAGCTTCTTCCCTGCAGGCGATCTTCCCGGCTCCACTGCATTACCGTGCGTTGCAGCGTCTGAAGATTCGTCATCTTCAGCAAGGCCTCCGATATTCGGATCAGATTCCTCTTTCGGAGGAGGCAAAGTCGGAGATGCAATGGTGGCTGGATCATATGGACCTGGAACGGCCGGACACTTTTCGGATCCACACCGGAAATTGTGATCGAATCGGATGCCAGTCGTTGGGGTTGGGGGGCCCGCTGCGGTCCGATCTTGACGGGGGGTCGGTGGTCTCCCCAGGAACTTTTACTCTACATCAACTGTTTGGAGTTACTGGCGGGGTCATTCGCGATCAAGTGCCTATCACCTCTTCAGTCCCACTGCTGCATACTTCTCCGGATGGACAATGTATCAGCAGTACGGTACATCAACAAACTGGGAGGGACTCGGTTGAGGTTGTTGGCGGAGATTGCCAAGGAATTTTGGCATTATTGTCTGCAACACAAGATCACGGTTATTGCGGAGTACCTTCCTGGTTGTCCCAATGTTGTGGCGGATTGGAACTAGAGGTATCTGAAGGACTTCAGCGACTGGAGGCTCCATCCTTGTGTGTTCCGCCAGCTCATTCGGGCTTGGGGCCCGTGTCAGATCGACCTCTTTGCGTCCCGCCTCAACACCCAACTTCCCCAGTTCTTCAGTTGGAGGCTGGATCCGGAGGCTCTTGCCACGGATGCTTTCCTTCAACCGTGGCCGAAATCCCTGTGTTATGCATTTACCCCCTTCAAGATGATCCCCAGGGTTCTGGCTTACACCACACGTTATCAGACGGAGTTGATTCTGATTGCTCCTCAGTGGAGGGCTCAGCCGTGGTTCCCAGTTCTCCTAGGAATGGCCTGTGCAGTACCATTCCTTCTTCCTCAGAAGTGGAATCTCCTGCTAGATCCGCTTCAGAATCCGCATCCCCTGACTCGGTCAGGCTCTCTCCTTCTTCTTGCATGGCGGATTTTGGGGACTGATGGGCGGTCCCAGGCCTTTCTGCGGACGCTGCCAGATTCATCAGCAACGCCTGGGCCCCTGGTACTCCCAAACGTTACAGAGGCTCCTGGAAATGTTGGAGTGATTGGTGTGCTCAACGGCAAGTTGATCCAACATCAGCTGATGTCTCTTTGATGGTCAATTTTTTGGCATCTTTGTCCTTTTCTGGTTTGGCGTACCGCGCAGTGAACAATTTCCGTTCCGCTATTTCTGCGGGTCACCTTCCAGTGGACGGTTAACCTGTCGGTGAACATCCTCTAGTGGCTAAGGTACTCAAGGGTATTCGTCTGGCCACTCCTCTACTTCCCAAATATGTTTCATTATGGGACGTATCGGTTGTCTTATGTTTTTTGGAAGTGTGAGAAGGAGGCCGGACTAGATGAGAACCGTACCTTGCGCTATCATAAAAACGAACCGCAACACCCACACTCCTTTGCTGTGTCTTCTCAGGAGGTCGGAAGCGGTGAAGGCAGTAACCCGGAAGAGGAGGAGAACCAACCCGGATGCAATATGGCAGAACGAATAAGAGTCCGCTACAAAGGGACGAGGGCGGAGACTGCGGGCGTCCTCGCTGAAGACGGAGAAAGGAGTACAGAGACGGAGACGGAGAAAGAAGACGCGGGACCCGTAGAAGGGGCAGGAGCCCTTGACGACGGTACGGACCCGGTGCAGGAAGACGCGGGACCCCAGGAGAGCCAGCCCAACACCGAACAGGACGTCGACGAAGACAGCTGGCGTGAGGACTGGTGGTGTCCGGTGGAGGCTGGAGAGCGGCCGTGACTCTGGGAAGAGTTACGGCGGGGTCGGTGAGTGACATCGGCTCTAGGGGATTGTAACGGGTAGCGGGTGGGAAGACACGGGGAAGGTTTTTGTCTAAGGGGTATTGGCACGCATTGTGCATCAGGGAATATCACCGGACCTCGACCGGAAACATCGGATGGTTAAAGGCACAGCGCTCTATTGTTTAAATATCTTTAGTTCCTTCATAAACGTACAAACTAGAATCAGTGGGAACACTTTTGTTGATTTTGCCCTAGACACTGCGAGCACTCGTCTCTGTTAGCACTTCCAAAGTTTCTTTCTTAGACACTATAAACCTCTGCAAATATCCTGTACTATCTAAACTTCAACCCCTTACCACTCCGTTATTCACTATTGGCCCTGTACACTAAAAGGTGAGATGAAGGGAAAACTTCTCTCTAGATTCATTTTGTCCTTCTCACTGTACCTTCCTTTATTCCTCCCTTCTCTTATGAGCCACCTAGGAGAACCACCACGTCCTGAAGACAAGGCGAAGACCACACGGGCCCTTTCATCACCTGACACTTCCCCGGAGACATCGGAAGAAGAGGAAAAGTTTGAGGACTCTTTGCAACCTCCCGTCACATCATCACTTGTTGTTAATAAACCTTCTTCCTTTAAACCACCACTACTGCCTCCACGCCTGTTTATCAAACCCGCCCTCTTACAGGAAGCCTGGCCGCTCAATTCTTTATTATCTCGGAAACAAATATCGGCCAAACTTACTATGTTGCTGTGTTTGCTTTCTTGCAAACGGGTGTCAGATGTCCGAACTTTAGATTTAGCTGGATGTAGTTTCACTCATGAGGGCGTTACGTTTCGTCTCTCCAGGCGCACCAAAACCAATACCGAGGTCATTTCTTACCCTTCTTTTCCTGCTCGTCCTAACCTTTGTGTTGTCCAATGCCTTAAGGATTATGAGGTGAGTACGTCTCTTCTTCGCTCTGATATGCAAGGTCAATTATTGATTGCGTTGCAGAAGCCCTTTCGCCCGTTACCCCGGCTACGTTGGCTCGATGGGTACAGTGGCTTATGGCGGAAGCGGGCATTGATGTGTCTGTTTTTGGGGCTCATTCTGCACGAGGTGCCATGGCTTCTAAGGCCTTCTCTTTGGGAGTCACCTTGTTTGACATTATGAAGGCCGCTGACTGGTCATCGGATTCTGTTTTCAAGACCTTTTATTTTAAACCTATTGCTAATGTTGCTTCTGTTGTGGTGGATAAGCTAAACAAGCATAATCGGAGCCTCCTGTCCTGAAATAGAATTCAAAATTTGCAAACATTCGTGACAAAAATTTTCAATTCTATTAAGGACAAGGAGGCGAGGATTATCCCACCCATTGTATGTACATTATTCTGACTGATAAATGTTCAAGACTTGATTCATGTTCAAATGTTATCATTGACTTGTTTTTTCTACCCACCCTTCTTTGACATGTTCCTGTGTATGCTGGATGTGTATTACGGCTCTGTGTCTTTTTTCAGGATCTGATCCCAAGTGACGTCCCTACAGTGCGGCGTGGATGTTCCTGCCTTTTTCTTTGAGAATTGTGTTTCCTGTTCTGTGCTGAGCTTTCCTTTGTTGCCCTGGACTGGGGTTTGCTGTTTTGCATTGACTTTTCATGTACTATTTTCTGGTATCCTGGAATGACTTCTCACCAAAGAAAGAGGTAGTGGGATTGTCTTCATGGCTATTTATAGTACAGACTCTATGGTTATGACCCAAGTGTTTCTGGGTATTGTAGTTTTACATGGCTGCTGGGCATTTCTAAATAAAGAAATGAGACTATCATAATCCTCGCCTCCTTGTCCTTAATAGAATTGAAAATTCTTGTCACGAATGTTTCCAAATTTTGAATCTTTCACTATTAAAGGTGGAGGCTGTGGTATAAAGGAACCAGGCAGGAAGACCCGCGGGACGCTCTAATTTGTACTACAAAGGCGGTGTTTGAGGTGTGCCTGCTCTGATGCTGATTACCGAAGGGGGAGAGGTGGTGTGAGGGGAAAGGAATGTATTACATGGTGTTTTGGGAACACCAAGCAGCTAGGCAGCTTGAGAAAGAAGATATTCGATGATAGGGAAAGGCCTTTGCCTACAAGCATTGGCAAAATCAGTAAATCTCGCCCATGTGAAAACTTTAGGGTTGTCAGTGTTTTGCTTAGCCATCTTGTACTCCAGTGCAACTGCTGTACAACATGGCTGGAAGTAAAGGGGAAAAAAAGCCCTACGAAGCGGCCCGTCATTGCTTGTTATTTTCTTTACTTAAGTTTCTGCTATGCTGTACAGCAACTCTACAGCGGTACAACGTGGCTTAATTGACAAAGACAATAGCTCTGGCATAGGCGAGACCTATTGGCTTTGCCAATGGTTGTTTTACTTTTACATTTGAACTTGCTATTTCATAAAGATGAAGAAAGTAATGCATAATCCTGGCCTTCGGTCCTCACAAGTTGGTTACCCTACTCTACACCAGACCAGCGGGCTGCGCCTGCGCATGCTCTTCATTCAGGGCCCCCAGAGGTGACGTGATACGCGTCAACAAGCAGCGTAGAAAGAGGACTTATCTCGACATGAAACACTTGTTTCTTTGTAGTCGAACTGCCGCCCATGTACCATGCTGTCGAAATCTGTAAAAAAAATGAAATGTCAAGCTTCCGTTTCAAGATATAACATTGCCTTTCAAGTAAAAATACCGAATCTGCAGTTAACGAACACATTTACAGAAAAGAAACTTGTAAAATATTGGCTCTTCCCATGCAGGCAACTAATTTGATTCCGTGAGAAAGTTACATGATAGCGGCAATTAGGGTCAAACCAAGGCGAACCCTATTCCGTGTATGCCGCTATGGCCGTCATACCAAGAGGAAAAGGCGTCTTTAGTCCGTCTTTCATGTCCAGCTCCGCCTGTGCTGCGCAGCACAGTGACGTCACTCGCGCGTCCGGTTCCGGCGAAAGGGAACGGACGTTGCCCTTTCGCGCTCCTGTTCACACGGGGCCGCTGGATCCGGGAGTGAGGGGGCGGGGCGGAGGCCCGCAGGCAGGTAAGAGCCCGGTGGTGCCTTCTCTGAGGAGATGTTTCCGCTGCGCATCAAAGCGCTTCAAATAGTGGCGCTGTGGATGCGCAGTGTGCGGCAGCGAGGCCTTTCTGTTGTGCTGCAGGGCGGAAGTGCCCAGAGCCGGTTTAAAGCAAACAAACCCGTGTTCAATTGATAGTCCGCAGCCCAACGCGTTGAGGCGTGTCTGCACACATTATAACCGAGGAACGCCGGTAGCACCCCAGGACCGAATGAACGAATAGCCCTCAAGCGTCTACACACATAATTTGCAATTCTTCAGAAAGAACGAATATTCTAGCCCACACGCGCCGTCAGGTCTATCACAATTCATTTGTAGACGCTGCTCAGAAACACCATTGCCTGCACTGCTGTTCAGATGCATAAAGTGCATTAGTCCCCGTTATACGGGTTCACGTTATTACACGGCACGATGCAGTCATACACACAGCTAATCCGTACTAGGGTTTCCACGAGGCACTTATTTTAAAAGTTTTATATAGCGCTAGCTTGGCCTATAGGTATCAGAGCGCTTTACATACACACAGTAAACAGAAGAACTTTACATTACATAGTAGGCCGGCAGTAAGGAAGCAAACCACAGAAAAAAATACAGCATGGGAAATAAACATGCAGTGCATCGGAGGGGGAGAGAGCAATAAAAAGAAACCGGTGAGAATGACATAGTCCGGTCACCCACTATCCTTGAATGTCCATCCTTTATGTGACCCCTGCAAATGGGTTCACATAGATCGTAGTATATTTTCAATTCGTAGCAAGTGCACTTTTTCAAATGTGGGCAATTGCTAACAAAAATTTTGGATGGCAACCTTAATATACGTAGCTGGGACTATACTGATTAGTTTATTGTGTACAATTATTTTAGTTTGTCATCGTGGCCTTAGTTTATTACTTTTGAAGGGTTAATGACACCTTTGGCTAGTAAAGAACTACCTGTTTTTTTGCAAATGAACGGAGCAAGCCCCCCTAATAATGATTGAGGCGGACTCTTTTACACCAAGAGACTACTATAGAAGTTTATTTTTGGGGTTTGTTGCTGCACTGTACGTAACCCTAAGTTTACTTCAGAATGCTAGAAGCTGTTAGTCAGAAGAACAAAAACATCAACCCCGGTACTTCGAAAGACCTATTGCCACATGTGTCTGAATAGTTCACTATTTAGAAGTGTCCTGACGGAGGTCCAGTTCTCAAGGAGGGGTTTAAGGAGTTCCATTGTCTTGAAACTTGTATACCTTGGATCCTTCCTCGTTTGATGTGCTCGAATGAACGTTAATAGATCAAGTTAGCGGATGATGAGCTGAGCTTTTTAGTGGGGCGTAGTGCGGGCATTGCAGCAGGTATGTTGGACCTTTTCCCCCCCCGAACTGCTTTGTCAATGGTAGAGACATTAAGTTTGATCCTTTTTGGTTTGACTAGTAGCGAGTGAACATCGTTCAGACCTGACATGGTTTTGGTTACATGGGCCAGGCTCATCTTACGTTCTTTTTCTACCCCTACAGAGGTTAAAGCACTTTCCTAGGTTGTCTCTGTTAGATTATGTATATAGGTTCTTTGACCTGGCAAAGTCATCATGCGCTTTGACTTGCATCTGGTTCCTGGTCTTCAGAGTGTATGGTTTTAAAGGTTGGTTTGTGGTGTTACCTATGTGGGACATATTAGTGTGTTGTGAGAGGCTTGTGCCCAAGTGTGTTTCACAAAAGCATTGGTATTGCAGAACTTGTCAGAATTGATGTACCTACACATTCAGGTGTTTTCCATTTTTTGTGGTGGACTGCATTAAATATATTAAATTGATGGGCAATTTTGGGTTTGTTGTGGAATATTGAGCTCACCCAGTGGCATTGCATAAGTCAACAATTGCATGCACTTCTTTATTGCAAAAGATGATAAATGAAGTCTAATGGATTCTAAATTGTTAGTAAGTTTTTGGGAGAGGTCCCATGTACATAATTATAGAGTAGTCCAAGTGGGACATGACTAGGCAGTTTAAATGTGTGTTGGGGATCTTTACTTAGCGCTTTACATAGCACCAGTTTCATAAATTTTTGTTAGGCATGGGGAGGTTACGTGATTTGCCCAGAATCACAGGATGTTCAGCGTCATTGCCGAGACTCGAACCCAGTTCCCCAGATTCTAGGTCAACCTAGACCAGAGGTCTTCAAACTTTTTGATGCCGAGACCCCCTTGTAAAACCTTTTTAGGGGTAAGGACCCCCTTCTGACAAAAGTTTCTAGAAACTGGTACTCCTCATCATCATCTTTTGACAACCATAAATGCGCCTGTTAGACCTCATCACATCCATCCATCATTCAGCCACCCACACTTTCACACATCCATCCATCCTTTCATCCTTCCATCCATCCATCCATCCATCCTTCATCCATCCACCCTTTCATCTTTCCATCCATACATCCATCCTTTACCCATCCACCCTTCCATCCATCCACCCATCATTCATCCACCCACCCTTTCACACATCCATCCATCCATGCAACCTTTTATCCATCCATACATCAATCCACCCTTTCATCCTCCCATCCATACATGCATCCTTAATTCATCCACCCTTTCATCCATAAGACCATCCACCCACCCTTTCATCCATCCACCCACCCATCAATTATCCTCCCACCTTTTCACACATCCATCTATGCATCATTCATCCATGCAACCTTTTATCCATCCATCGGTCCACCCTTTCATCCTTACATCCATACATCTATCCTTCATCCATCTATTCTTCACCCATCCACCCTTTCATCCTTACATCCATACATCCATCCTTCATCCATCCACCCTTTCATCCTTCCATTCATACATCCATCCTTTACCCATCCACCCATCATTCATACACCCACATTTTTACACATCCATCCATCATTCATCCATGCGACCTTTTATCCATCCATACATCCATCCACCCTTTCATCCTCCCATTCATACATCTATCCATCATCCATCCACCCTTTCATCCATCCACCCACCCACCCTTTCATCCATCCATCCACCCATCATTTATCCCCCACCTTTTCACACATCCATCCATGTATCATTCATCCATGCAATATTTTACCCATCCATACATCCATTCTTCATCCACCCACCCTTTCATCCATCCACCCATCATTTATCCCCCACCTTTTCACACATCCATCCATGCAACCTTTTATCCATCCATACATCCATCCATCCGCCCTTTCATCCTTCCTTCCACCCATCCACCCTTTCATTCATCCATCCATCTTTCATCCGTCCACCCTTTCATCCTTCCTTCCACCCATCCACCCTTTCATTCATCCATCCATCTTTCATCCGTCCACCCTTTCATCCTTACATCCATACATCTATCCTTCATCCATCTATCCTTCACCCATCCAACCTTTCATCCTTACATCCATCCTTCATCCATCCACCCTTTCATCCTTACATCCATACATCCATCCTTTACCCATCCACCCTTCCATCATTCATCCACCCACCTTTTCACACATCCATCCATCATTCATCCATGCAACCTTTTATCCATACATACATCCATCCACCCATTCATCCTCCCATCCATACATCGATCCATCATCCATCCACCCTTTCATCTATCCACCCACCCATCATTCATCCACCCATCATTCATCCCCCCACCTTTTCACACATCCATCCATGCATCATTCATCCATGCAATATTTTATCCATCCATACATCGTTCATCCATCCACCCTTTCATCCATCCATTCACCCATCATTCATCCACCCATCTTTTCACACATCCATCCATCATTCATCCATGCGACCTTTTATCCATCCATCCATCCTGTCATCCATCCATCCTGTCATCCATCCATCCTGTCATCCATCCACCCTTTCATCCATCCACCCTTTCAACCACCCATTCATCATTCATCCACCCACCTTTTCACACATCCATCCATCCTTCATCCTTACATCCATCCATCCATCCACCCATCATTCATTCACCCACATTTTCTGTGCCTTTCTCATGTGGGAGGGGTCAGTATCTCTGCGTGTTTTTCCTATTTTCCCGCTCATGGCAGGGCATCTCTGTGCCTCCCTGCTGGTGGCGGGGGATGTGTCGCGGGACCCACAGCGCGCAATTTCCATTGACCTCAAAGGGCAGGCTACACTACAGCCTGCTCCCCCAGCCCCCCACCCCGACTTCCCCCAGCTCGAAACGGCTTCAGGGACACACACACACAGCCACACCCGAGTACTTGACAAGTCTTTTACTTGTTAATGAGGCTTCGATGTTTTTCACACCTCGGTGTGAATTAGGCCTCCCGTGAGCACCCTCATCAGCCCAAGCCAGGGACAGAATCTGCGACCCCCTTCAAAGGACTCCACAACCCCCCTGGGGGTCGCGCCCCACAGATTGAAGACCTCTGACCTAGACCAACTCCTCTCCCCAATCAAGCTGCCAGTAAGTGAACATTGTACGTGAGGAGTGTTTTACAGTGGGTAGTTTGGAAGAAGTGGGTAGGTTTCTTGTTCTGCTGTTACTGTGGCATTTTTATAGCACTTACGTTGACTTATATAGCTGTTGCAGAAACTGGTTGTGATCTTTCGAAGGTGTTCTAATAACTTACTCTCAAATAATTGAAGGAAGTTCCTTCATTGCTTTAACAAAGTATAAATATTAATTATCTATATCCCATTTTGGGAGAGGTGTCCTTCTCTCCACCCCTCAATAGACCATATTTAAATGTTTCAATAACATGAACCTGTAGGCCAAGTTGACCAAATCGAATGCCTTGTCCATGTCAACTAGTGGTAAGGCTACTGGTCTATCTAGTCTATCAACAGCGGCTGTTGCATTATAAGCTCTCTGAATAGCATGTCGAGTGGCATGAAGCCGGCCTGGTCTGGATGGATCAAGGCTGGGAGGTGTGGTATCAATCGGCCTACATGCTAAAATCTTAGCCAGTATCTTGGCTTCAATATTTAATAAAGAAATGGCCCAATAGGATGCACATAATTCAGGTGGGCGATCTGGTTTTGGAAAGACCACTATCTCTGCATGTATTCAGTCCGGAGTCCGACATTTGGCCCAGCATTGTTATATGCATTTTGAAGAATTTGCGAGGGAATCCATTGGGTCCTGGTGATCTGCCGGAAGCTATCCCCATGACCGCTGAAGTTATTTCCTGCAGTGTAATGGGGCTATCTAAGGCTTCGCGCGCAGTGGTGGTATATCCCTAAATAAGTCGTCGATCTGGGATTCCGACAGGACTTCACGTTTAGTGTAAAGTGCGTCATAGAATAAGGCAAAGGCACCAGCCACATGTAAGGGATCAGTGATCATCTTGTCAGTGCCTGATTTAATTATGGATATTTATGTCGGTTTTAGGGAATATTGGCACAGTCTATATAGAATCTTCCCTGACTTACACCCCCCCCCACCACCCCCAATTGGTAGATTTGGGTTTGCGTGGCCTGCCATTTATGTATAACCTCATCTAGTTGGATGCTTTGATACCTTCTCTGCAAGATTCCCAGTTGGTGGCGAGAGCCCACACTGTCTCGCTCTTGTGCTGACAGCTCGGTTTGGATGGTCTGAGCTTAGTGTTGTATTTATTGTACAGAGTTTTATATAGCACAAACTTGACCCAAAGGTATCTGGTATCAGAACGCTTTACATAGCACCAGTTGCGTTACATGAGGACACGTTAATTTTTTTTGTGTGTGTGAGGCATGGAGAAATTAAGTGATTTGCCCAGAATCACAGGAAGTTCAGGGTCGTTGCCGAGACTCGAAACCGGTTCCCCAGATTCGAGGTCGACCGCCCTAGCCCTTAGGCCAACTCCTCTCCTCTTTTTTCTGGCGTTTAGCTGCTGTGCGATGGGCAATATCAAATCCTCGGATGGTTGTTTTCATGGCCTCCAACAGTGTAGTAACAGATTCCACTGTCCATTCATAGTAAAATATTCCACTATGGCTCGAAAGAACAAGGTGTGGTGGCCGCTCATTTGCCTACAATTCAGCCAAAATGTGTAACTCTCTTCCCCTCCACATGCGGGCAGAGCCCAACCTGCTACCTTTCCGCAAACTCTGCTTTACATTAGACATTAAGCAGCCTCCCTGTCCGCGTATGTCTGCAGCGCTAGGACGCCTCAGGGTTGCTATTGCGTTTAACAAATGGTCTTTTCATTTCATTTTCTCTGCTGCAAAATAACTTGTATGATTCTACAAAACAAGTATACATTGTATCTTGAAAAGCATTGTTTCATTGAAAGTCTCACTTACCAGCTACTAAGTAAATCTTGTTTCTAGTAATAAAAATAAGAAAGTAACAACTTTTATGCAACCCATTGGTCTGGATTCATTCTTTGTGACATAATTTCTTGCCTGAGTGTGTACAACAAATGCTTAACACTATCCTCTGATAAGCTGGACTGCTCAATCACATTACCATAAGAGAGCGAGGTATTACCTACTTTAGCCTCTGCTATACCTTTGGTGATCCACTGGACTCTGTGCACACTATACCATACTTTGATGTAATATATACAGAGCCGGCTTCCAACACTCCGATCTTTTTGTTTGCAGCAGTAATAGTAACCCTGAAGTACCAATGGTAAATTACAGAACTTGTGCAGATTACCACCCAAAACCACTGATTGCCTCATAATTCTCACACCATCTTATGCTGAATGTGTACATTTTGCCTTTGAGATCTAGTTTGGTCTTCTCTCACACAATATTAAAGAGAAATCATCTCTATGCAGAGTTTGAGCAGGCTCCTCCCCTACACCCCCTGTATGTTTTGCAACCAAATCAAAAACGTTGTGATATTTGCATGCAGAGCAACCAAAGGGCTCTCAAAAATCTTCGCACTAAAAGGGGTAGGCTGTACAAATAAAAGTTACATTAGAATTAAGTAAATAACAATTTCATTTTCACACAGCAGACCCTTTTGGCGGGCAGTATGTAATCTACATTGTAGGTCAACAAGTACCTCAGTCATCCACCCTCAAATAAAACAATGAGCAGGATGAATACAACTGGCTAAATGTAAATGCCTTACTGGTAGAAAGAGATTTTACCAGTAGCATATTGCTACCTAGGTGAAGTACACTAATGCTTCAAATAGATTCTTGCTTCAACTGGAAGCCAGTGCAATATGTTCCCATGTTTGACACTGTCACCAAGGGGCGTCACTAGGCGGGTGCGGGGGGTGCGGACCGCACCGGGTGAAACCATCGCATGGGGTGACACCGTTACGCTGTGTAGCACATCTCTGCAGCCTCACTTCTGCTTTATAATCAGGAAGTCTCCAAGCAAATACCAAATAATTGTATTTTTTTTACAACAAGATTTTATCAGTTTTAAAAATTCCGATCGTAACGAAAATGTAGTTGAGATTTTAGAAAATAATTCTTTGAATGTGATCGTCTCATATTCCATCAGAGGCATATTTTTATAATAGCTATAGACACTAACTTCAACTCTGAGAGTTCCCTCAAATGTCCATTCCGCGGAGGGTAAACAGCACAAGCCCTCCTGTCTGAGCGGAGCTCTGAGTCCTGCCGGGGAGAGGGAGACACCTTTAATATCTTCCGGTGATGCAACTCCGTGTTTGCAGTTAGATGTTCCCAACAAACAGCCTTCGCACGTTGGCATTTTTCACCAACCAATGTTTACAGAATCCCCTCCCTGACGGAAGTTCAAATCGAACTTTTTTACTTTGAAAGATCGGTCTTTATATTTCACGGTCTGAGAACACGTCACCCTTGTGGACAAGGAACTCACGCGTTTCCATTTGGGTAAGTAGCGTGCGTTATAATGTCTAGTTGTTTTTTGTATAAACACAATATACACATTTAATTTTCTTTACACCTTTTTTTTGTCACTGCTTGGGTGTAATAAATATCAGATGTTTCCCAGAGTAATATCTAATTGACCAGCTACAAGCGGTCGGCTCCAGTGAGTGTGAGGTTTTCTAAGATTAATCTTTCGCAATGCATGCAACAATTCTAGTTGCACATTTGGCACCACGAGGCAACACAACATGACAAAGTGCGAATTATACACTTGTAATATCAAATAACCATCGGTTTCAGTTTTCCAAATGTGACTATCCCTTTTCAACCCACACACAACTGTCCCAAGGCTGTGCAACAAAGCAGCGTATTACTAACTCATCACTGAATGCCAAAACTAGAAAAAAGTGACTTCCTAACAGTTACAAGGAAAGGGTTAAAAGAGCAGCAGGCGGGGGAGGGGGGTGCAGGTGGAGGGGGTGGATGGTGCAGGCAGAGAGGGAGATGGTGCAGGCAGAGGGAGAGATGGTGCAGGCAGAGGGAGAGACGGTGCAGGCAGAGGGAGAGACGGTGCGGGCAGAGGGAGAGACGGTGCGGGCAGAGGGAGAGACGGTGCGGGCAGAGGGAGAGACGGTGCGGGCAGAGGGGGAGACGGTGCGGACAGAGGGGGAGACGGTGCGGACAGAGGGGGAGACGGTGCGGACAGAGGGGGAGACGGTGCGGACAGAGGGGGAGACGGTGCGGACAGAGGGGGAGACGGTGCGGACAGAGGGGGAGATGGTCCATGCGGTAAGTCGTGAGGGGGTGACACCATGAGTTACCCGCACTGGGTGACACCAACCCTAGTGACGCCACTGAGAGGGATGGGCTGGGTGATGAATCAACATGAACAATGATAGTTTAAGGGGTTTAATCTGGATCAAACAAAAAGATGAAAACATCCATTCAAAACAGGTAGGGATCAACTGACTCGCTCTGGGGCTTGAGGGAAGGGCGATCCTTGCTATCCTAGCCTCCACGAGGGCTCGTCTCTTCAGGGAAGTGGTCTTTGGTTCCTCTCCGGCTTGATATGAGGAAAGAAAGACCAGACGGTTTCAAGGAAAGGATTCAAGGACCATTGGTTTTTAAGAGGGGGACGGGGTGTGAGGATTCACCAAGGGCTGCCACCATACACTTATCCAAAAAATAGACGATGGTATAAAATAAGGACGGTGAGTGCAAAAAGAACCAAAAAAAACCCACACACAGCCCCGTGACCTCCCCAGAAGGTTCTACCCTGTCCCTCCCTGTGAAAAAGCAAAGTGCAGTATACTACTTCGTACCTTTTCCAGCCACGCTTCCCCAGAAGCGGGGCAAATCGCGGTATCGTTGTCCTCCTGGCTCTTCGGTCCACCTGACCTCTCCGTCTCCTGCTCGGTCCGTTCTCCTTCCGTTCTTCTGACTATTAGTCTCTCGCTCCTGCTCCCAAACTCTGGCTCTTCCTCCGGCTTTCGCAGCTTCAGGTTCCGCTGACGTCTCTTTATCCGCCTCTTCCAGGTCTGACAGGCTTGCAGTCGGTAACGTCAGGACTGGAGACTTCGCCTCCGGGGAAGCCCAAGCCGCGTTGAAGGGGCCGTAGGTGTCATGTGGACGGGGTGGAAACTAATAGCCATTAATGTCCCCACCCCGTCCGTCCTCTGCAGAGGCCCCCTGACAGACCCCTTATCCCAGCTCTTGTGGTTTCAGGCTATCAGTACCATCTGAAGTTGAACAGTCCTTTATTGCATCATCCCCAAATGTAGACCACTGATTTAGTCTAATTGGGTTGCTACAGTGCCTTAGAGTACAATAGTTCTGCATTGAGAAGTGATGGGCCATTGATCTTTCAGGCAGTCTACATAATTGTGATGTAAACAATCTGGGCACTCATAGAGTTTTCGTGAAAAGCTTTGAGTTTCACCTTAAATGATACTGTGGCAGAATGTCAGCAAATAGCTAACACGGAAATCTTTCGGTCCCTTTAAAAAAGTGCCAATTTTGGGTAATCCCCTTGAGATGTGAGCAATCCCCTTGAGATGTGAGCAATCCCCTTCAGACGTGAGCACATGCAATCCAGACTAGTTTCTTAATATTTAGCTCTATATTTAGATACGTTATAATTTAATTCCTTTGGTACAGGGAGCACAGGATCAACATCTGGGTATAACCTTCTTGAAAAATTGAAAAACTTCTTTATGCACCGTTTTTCTTCAGATACGTTCTTTCTGCTGGTATGAGACAAAACTCTTCCGGGAAAGAAACCGAAATTGTGGAGTTTCCCACGTAATAATTTGTTCTGATTTGGTCAGTAATTCGAGTTGTCTGCTAAATCTGCAAGTACTTTTAGGACTCAACCTGTGCCTTGTAGGTTGAAAGGATGTTCTAGTTCATGATGTACCATTATTGCTATATTTGGCTTGTAAACCTCAATAAAACATTGAAAAATACGTGCTCACTTCCTAGGATTATAATCTGTAGTTTAATTTTGGTAATAAAAGACAAACCCTGAGATTTGTTTTTTAAATATTTTCTTTTTATATGTTTTTGGAGTTTTATATAGCACAAAATAGATATGGAGTATCCAGCACTTTGCAATAACAATGGGAAGTTACACCAGGTGGAAAAAAAACAGGAATAAACAATGTTACATATGTTCACTGAAAGAAAAAGTGGCACTATTCTATTGAAAGATAAGTAGGGTGTGTGGAGATAGTTAACATCCCTAGGCTGTTTAATTTAATCTTGAATGGAGGATTTGTGTGCATCTCTAGTCAAGTCAAGTCAGAGAATTTATATAGCGCACTACATACCCAGAGGGTCTCAAGGCGCTTCGGAGGGGAGGAGGATTACTTGTCAAATATCCACGTTTTAAGTTGCTTTCTGAATGCTAGGTGGTTCTGGGTAAGGCGAAGGTAAGTGGGGAGTGAGTTCCATGTTTTAGCAGCCAGGTATGAGAAGGATCTGCCTCCCATGGTGGTCTTGTTGATGCGAGGAACAGTGGCGAGGGCTTGGCTGGAAGAACGTAGTTGGCGGGAGGGGGTGTAGAAGGACAGTCGTGAGTTGAGGCGTTCTGGTCCGATGTCGTAGAGTGATTTGTGTGCGTGGGTTAGCAGTCGGAAAGTGATTCTCTTATTGACGGGTAGCCAGTGGAGGTCTTTCAGGTGACCAGAGATGTGTTCGTTGCGCGGGATGTCTAATATGATCCTGGCTGAGGCGTTTTGGATTCGTTGGAGTTTCTTCTGGAGTTTAGCGGTAGTACCTGCGTAGAGGGTGTTTCCGTAGTCCAGTCGGCTCGTGACCAGAGCATGGGTGACTGTTTTCCTGGTTTCGGTGGGGATCCAGCGAAATGTTTTTTTGAGCATGCGAAGAATGTTGAAGCAGGATGAGGAGACGGCGCTGACTTGTCTGTTCATTGAAAGTGAAGAATCCAGGATAACGCCTAGGTTCCGTGCGTGGTCTGTCGGGATGGGTGCTTTTCCAAGGGCTTCCGGCCACCAAGAGTCGTCCCATGCAGAGGGGGATGTACCTAGGATGAGGACTTCTGTTTTATCTGAGTTCAGTTTCAGACGGCTGTGTTTCATCCATTCAGCAACTTCTTTCATTCCTTCGTGTAGGTTAGTTTTGGCGGTGCTGGGGTCCTTGGTGAGAGAAAGGATTAGTTGAGTGTCATCCGCGTAAGAGATGATGTTGAGGTTGTGTTGGCGGGCGATGGCCGCAAGGGGGCTCATGTATACGTTGAAGAGGGTGGGGCTGAGTGAGGATCCTTGTGGTACGCCGCAGATGACTTCAGTGGCCTCGGACTTGAATGGTGGAAGGCGGACTCTCTGGGTTCTTCCGGTGAGGAACGAGGTGATCCATTCAAGTGCTTTTCCTTGTATTCCGATGTTACTGAGGCGTTGTAAAAGGGTGCTGTGGCAGACTGTGTCGAATGCTGCAGAGAGGTCGAGGAGGATGAGGGCGACTGTGTCTCCATTGTCCAGTAGAGTTCGAATGTCGTCTGTTGCTGCGATGAGGGCGGTTTCAGTGCTGTGTTTTGCTCGGAAGCCAGATTGTGAGGAGTCTAGGGATTTGTTGTCTTCGGGGAAAGCGGCGAGCTGGTTGTTGACAGCTTTCTCGATTACTTTGGCCGGGAATGGAAGGAGCAAAATTGGGCGGTAATTTTTGAGTTCGGTGGGGTCCGCTGTGGGTTTTTTCAGAAGGGCGGTGAGTTCAGCGTGTTTCCAGTTTTCCGGGAAGGTGGCGGAGTTGAAGGAGCAGTTGATGACGTCTCGGAGGTGCGGTGCTATGACGGAGTCTGCTTTGTTGAAGATGTGGTGAGGACATGGGTCTGTGGGGGATCCTGAGTGGATGGAGTTCATCAGGCGGATGGTGTCCTCAGTGGAGATTGGGTTCCAGTCGTTAAGGGTGTTCGAGGGGGGAGGATGTTCAACATATGGTTGGGTGGGTTGGTCTCCGGGTTGGTTGTCGAAGCTGTTGTGGATGTCTGCAATCTTGTTGTGGAAGAATGAGGCTAGGGAGTCGCAGAGGGCTTGAGAGGGGGTGATGTCGTTGGAGTTGGCCGAGGGATTGGAAAATTCCTTGACGATGTTGAAAAGTTCCTTGCTTTTGTGGGCGTTGTTGTCAAGTCGATCTTTGAATGCTGTTTTCTTGGCCTTTCGGATTAGTTGGTGGTGAGTGCGGGTGGCGTTTTTGAAGGCGTCCTTGGTGCTGGTGGTTGGGTCTTTTTTCCAGGCCTTTTCAAGGGAGCGGCAGAGTTTCTTGGACTTCTTGAGATCATCGTTGAACCATGAGGCCTTCTTGTTGCCATGTTTGCTTTGACGTTTTTTCAGTGGTGCTAAAGTGTCGGCGGTGTTGGATAACCATAGGGTGAAGTTGGCTGCGGCTTGGTTTGGGTTAGAGGAGTGGGCTGGGGTGTTTAGAAGGAGCGATGAGGAGATCTGGTCGGTGGTGATTTTGTTCCAGTTTCTTTGCAGAGTTGGTTGGAGGTGGTTGGTGGGTTTTGGCTTGTTGTAGGTGAAGTGAACGCAGCTGTGGTCAGTCCAGAGGAGATCCGTAGTGTGGCTGAAGGAGATATGATTGCTGGAGGTGAAGATGGGGTCGAGTGTGTGACCTGCGATGTGGGTGGTGGAAGTGACCAGTTGTTTAAGTCCGAGGTTGGCGAGGTTGTCCAAGAGGGTGGTGGTGTTGCGGTCGTTGATCTTTTCAAGGTGAAAGTTGAGGTCTCCCAGAAGGATGTATTCTTTGGAGGGGAGCGCGTGTGGAGTGATGAAGTCCGTGATGTCTTCACTGAATTTTGCGCGGGGTCCTGGTGGTCTGTAGAGGAGGGTGCCTCTGAGTGTGGTCTTGGGGTCGATGTGGATCTGGAAGTGAAGGTGTTCGGAGTTGGCGAGGTTGGCGTCAGAGCTGGTTGAGATGCGGATTGATTTCTTATGGACGATAGCGATTCCTCCTCCTGTATGGCCGGTACGGTCTTTGCGAGTGATCTTATAGTCTTCAGGGATGGCAATGGTGATGTCTGGGGCGGAGGAAGCGTTCATCCATGTTTCCGTTAGGAAGGCGACGTCTGGAGAGATGGTGTCTAATAGATTCCATAGGTCAATGGCGTGTCTGTGGACCGAGCGGGTGTTGAGAAGGATGCATTGTAGGTGGTTGGGGTCGGGAATCAGTGGTGTGGTCGTAGCGGAGATGTTGTCGGTGCCGCTGAATTTGCAGGAGTAGCAGGAGAAAGGTCCATGGGTGTGTCCAGGAGCCGCTTGGACGCAGGTGGGGGCGCGACCAGGGTTGAGGGCTAGGAGGGTGGCGGCATCGTAGGTGATGCGGGAGGGCTGGGCAGCGCGGGGAGCAGGGGGTCTGGCGCTGGGCGCGGTCCAGGCGCGGACGGGCGTAGACGGGCTTACCTTTGGCGCGGCTGGGGCGCGGTCGCTGCGCGGGAACGCTGCGCGCGAAAACACCTGTCATATATGGATGGTGGAGGGGGAGGGGCGAGGGCGTCTCAGCTGGGAGGCGGGGCGGGCCAAAGACGAGCACAACAACAAACAAAATGGAGGCGGAGGGGGGAGCACAGCAAACGCGCAAACCGAGTGAAAATACACTTTAAATAGTTAAGTAAAATGCAGGTAAGCTCAGCGGCGATCAGGCAGGCAGCAGGCACAAATAATTATGCAGTTGTGGTAGCAAAGCGGCACAGTGCGCAAACAGGCTTGAGTCAGCCAAATAAATAAAGTGCAAGTTAGCTCAGTGGCGATCAGCAGGCACAGGATCTTGTTCGGGGTTCTGGTAGTGTTACCAGAGAAGGATCAATAGATATTTGTTTCTTGAATCTGGGAGCTCGCAAAGTATGTGAGTGAAACTATCCAAAGAACGACCACCTCCAGAAAGTGAGTTTATTTGCAAAATTCTCTGGTGTTCCATACTGTCAAGGTTTATAGGTAAAGCAAGCCACATTAAAAATGTTTCTGACTTCTCTTCTGAGCCAAAGTTATGCAGTTTGCTGATTTATACCATATTTTTGAGATGTTCATGGCTTGAAACACTGTTTAAAAAAAAAGAGAGAAATCCCTACTGAAAAGAATGGTTTGATGTTTCTCAAAAGCTTTAACTTGATCAGGGACACTGTTACTGCATTTATGTGCACCTGTATAGGTTCTGGTTTTTGAGGAGGCTTCAGTGAGACTTTGTGCATTAAATAATTTAATCCCATTAAGTGAGTCAGGTCCCTATTGAACTGGGATGGAACTGTGGGGAGATGATTTAAGGACATAGTTTAGTAAGAAGGTTTAATTTCAAGTGCTTGCTGGGCAGCCAGGGTTGGATGTCTTTAAGAACGTGGTCCAGAGAAAGAATGTCTTTAGTCCATTTTTTTTAGCTAGAACGGAGTGTCGTCAACTTAGAGATGGTATGAAAGGTTCAAGTGTGTTAGGATTGTCGTCAGAGGTTCCAAGTATAGGTTGGTGACCATAGGGGAAAGCACCTAACCTTTTGAAACAGTTAGGGTAAAGGTGCTGGATCTATTAGAGTTGTGTTCAGTTTTTGTCCGTTCAGAAAGGTTATCCACATATGAGGAGAACTGGATCAGGGCTGTGCCTTTATTACTATTCTTTATTGTAATTTGGAAAACAAACAACATCAGGCTCTAATTATCCAACTCTCCATGCAACAAGGAGCAAATTTTTTTTATGTTTCTCAGCTTTTGGGCTGTTCATGTTAGTGGAAAATGCCGCTCTATGAATTAACCAATCAGCGTTTCTCCTCTTTCACTGCCTCGCCTGTCGCGCTTGAATTGTGAACACTGCCTGCAAGAGCATGTTCTCGCGCACCTTCTAATGCAGACATCCTTTTTAGGTCTCGACCTGCGGTGGCTGCGCACATGTGCAGTCGAGCTGGCGAGATTTAATGATCCCGAGTACGTTTCACTAGTGAGGTTAAGCCCCGCCCCTCTTTTTCTCTGGCTGGTGTCACCGTTCATGCTAAACAGTGGTCATCCATTTGAAAAGAGGTCCCAGTGACGTACTTCTTTCTCTTTTAGCCCCGTCCCTTTCAGACTGGCTTCTTTGTCTTACTGCTGTGGTAAAAGGTTTCTTATCTTCTTTATGGGGCGAAACAGATGGCCCCATAAAGAAGATAAGTAACATTTTACGTTAGCAGGAAGTCAAGGAAGCCAGTCTGAAAGGAACAGGGCTAAAAGAGAAAAGGCTGTGTCATGGCGAGTGCTTGTTTGCGTCCAGACCTACAAAGAGAGGCGTATCTCTGTTTTTAGGTCTCGAACCCATGTAGTCCTCAAAAGCGACAGTCTTGTAATTCCGCACAACCTCTCACCTCTAAACCACTGCCACTTTCCCCACCACCTTTCTCTCCTCACATGCCTGCTCCTCTCACTCGAAGATGTCGCCCACTTCCTCTCACGCATCCCTGCCCTCTTTATTGAGCCCAAAATTGCCTCGCAATCCCTGCCCTCTTCTCTCTCCCATCATCCTCTTCTTCTTCCCTCCCCGCCTTTGCTCTTCTTCCTCCCTGTTACGTTTCCTCCCCATCCTACTCGATCACCAGCCCCCTCCCTATAGCTGCTTGGATCCCATCCCCCTTCGCAGGAGATACGGGAAGGGGCGGCAATGCGCACTGTAGTTTATTCAGCTGTCCTCCATTCCTAAAAACACACCCACTGCCTGTGGTGCAGCGGGACTGTTTCCGGCCCCCATTCATAAAAAAAAAAACAGGCCGCGAGGCCCAAAGCGGTCCAAAAACATTAGTTCACGTTTCACGTAGAATGCCCATTACAAAAGAACACAGGGCACAATATATAGAAATTGCCACCAGCGGTCCAATAGTTTTAGAAAAACTTTAAAAGAATGGTTAAGGATTTACTAAATTATTGGCTAAAAAAAACAACAAAAAAACATGCCCCTTAAACCACAGGATTACCCAAAAACGTCACCATACGTCAGTGGTTCCCAAACTTTTTCAATCTGTGGCTCCCATGACATAATTGGCCATTGGCTGCGGCTCCCTTCATGTCATTTTTAGGTCGAGCGACCTATCTCAATGCGCATGCGCATTGAGCGGGAGCTCGATATAAAGGGGCTTAAACAGAGGTTTAACTAGCTGGCGATTTGGTGCTGTGCCCGTGAAATGCTCGTGCACAGCATCAAATCGCCAGCCATCTGCCATCTGTTCCCCAGCAGCTCCGCCCCACAAGCTTCCCCCAGCGTGCGCACTGGCTCAGCCGAGCCGCACTCCTCCCACACCTCTCACACACAAGTGAAGCTTCACTTCAAAGGCCCCCGCATTTCTCCTCCCCCTCCCCACAGCAATTTCACTTTGACAGCCCCAGGCCGTCTCTCGTGTTTCTCCTCCCCAAATCGTACAAGGTATGCGGCCGACCTGCTTCAGGCTTGCACGTGCTTCTCCAACCCGGTGTTTGCCCGTGTCAGCCTCCTTTCCTTGCATTGCTTGAGACCTTGCTGTGGCACAGACAGGCAGGATTGCTAATCACCGGTGGGCTCCTTTCTCCTACTGTGCTCTTCCTGTGAAGAGGCCTTCTACTCGAATGTTTTCCATTTGCACAGAGAGACTCAGTTTGTTTTCCCCGATGTCCATCCTTTAAATACAAAGCGAGATGCACGTGGTACATGTTTGCTTGGGACATCTCATTGTTTTTGGGTGTTTTATGCTGCTCATTATTAGCAATGCTTTTATGATTCAATGATGTCAGTGCATGGTCCCTCCGAAGTGGCACTGCATCCGCCTGGGTGCTATCCCAGAACGATGCTGCTCTCTGCTTGCCACATTGCCGCTGTGGGGTCATTCTTCTACATTAGCCACAGGCCATGCCATGGTTTACCTACGTGGACACAGTCTCGCTCTGCAGATGCTCTCTGCCGCTCTCTATCCCTCTTTGTCTCCCTCTCTTCCTCTGTACCTTATCTGCATTTTTAGGGCTCGCCTGCTGTGCGCATGCGCATAGCTGGCGAAGCTCTAATGTGGCTTATCCAGAGGTTAACCACCACTGGCGATTCCACTGGCGATTGCATGAAGTGCATGTGCTTTTTAGGTGATTGCGCAAGCCCTAAAAAGCGCGTGCACAAGGCCACCAGCCGCCTGCCTGCCTGCCTCGCATTAGCACATCAAAGGTAGCCCTCCCAGCGCATTTCTCACCCCCTAATTATTCACGGCCGGCCGGCCGTACTTTCAGTTTCACGGCCGGAGACCGTGTCTCTTTTTAAAACTTGTTTAACTTGTTTCTTTCAAATTCCGTCCTGATACATTTCGGTAAACTTGACTCATATTTTGCTGCTGTCTCTGGTCAGGTGAGTTAAGCTTGAAATGTTGAAATAAATGTTTGTGTGAAAAATGAGCCCACGGTTCTGATTGCTTTTACATTAAACTATTATCGGCACCACTGTTTTGTTAACCAAAATATCGACTCACTTTAGCATAGATGGCGTACTCTGTCCTAGTTTTAAAATTAAATTCTCCTCCCAACATTTGTGATTCAGCTTCCTTGCCATACAAGGTATGTCGCATTTCATTTTCGATTCCCCTTTGCTTTGCAGCTTCAGCAGCTTGTGGTGTTTCTGTGCTGAAAGGAATGGGCTTTTGCCTGCCAGTGCTGCTGGCCATGTCTCCCGCAGGGCGATATTGGACAGTATCGTATTGTTGCTCTTGCGCAAAAAAAGTGTAGGCAGTTCATCCCAAATAGCTTACCATCGGTACAGAGAAATCCTCCCCTTTTTATTTCCTTACAGTATCCGGAGCGGGTGGGATAAGGCCATGGGTCAGCAAGTAGGGCAGTGCCTTTTTTGTGGTCTACGTTCAGTTCGGTGGTTGGGGAACACTGTAGCAGTGGTCGACACAGTCCGAGCTTTCTCTCTAGCCGTGTGTGTGTGGTAAAGTGAGCAGAGGGTGATTCTCGGTCTTGGAAGGGGCTACACCTCTAACCCCAGGCTAAGGAGAGCCGTGGGACCCTGTTTCTTTCTCTCTGCTGTCCTGGTTAATACACAGCACTCTGAGGCATAGAGCTTCTTCTAACACAATCGCCATGTCGCGGACCTCGCTATGCTTCTAGCTGATTGCTGGTAGGCCGGGGTGCCTAGTGACCTTTGAAAAGAAAGTTATCCTGTAGCCCCAGTCTGCTTATGCAAGCACTTGTGACCCCACCCACCCCACCCCACAAATGACCTCTCTGGCTTCCCTGTCGTGAGACAAATACCCTGCACCGACTAATCTTGTGTCGGTCAAAGGCTGGTTAGTGGAACTGTCTACTGAGTATGCCTGTCACTTCTGGTGTTCCAGGGTGGGTTGAAACTTTTCGAGTGTGCTGGCTGTTTTAGGCCTTCAATGAGGGGCTTGATGCCATACAATTAATGGGTCTTAAAAATGTATCGCCGCTGGGTCCGCAACAGTGTTGAAACATTTTGCTTATGTCTGATGGCTGCAGTGTTGGTTGGTATGCACCCACCACACAGCTCCACCGATGCGCCCACCACACAGCTCCACCGAGGCGCCCACCACACAGCTCCACCGAGGCACCCACCACACAGCTCCACCGAGGCACCCACCACACAGCTCCACCGAGGCACCCACCACACAGCTCCACCGAGGCACCCACCACACAGCTCCACCGAGGCACCCACCACACAGCTCCACCGAGGCACCCACCACACAGCTCCACCGAGGCACCCACCACACAGCTCCACCGATGCAGCCACCACACAGCTCCACCGATGCTCCACCGATGCACCCACCTCCACCGACACAGCTTCACCGATGCACCCACCACCGAGCTCCACCGATGCACCCACCTCCACCGACACAGCTCCACCGATGCACCCACCGACACAGCTCCACCGATGCACCCACCACACAGCTCCACCGAGGCACCCACCACACAGCTCCACCGATGCACCCACCACACAGCTCCACCGATGCACCCACCACACAGCTCCACCGATGCACCCACCACACAGCTCCACCGATGCACCCACCACACAGCTCCACCGATGCACCCACCACACAGCTCCATCGAGGCACCCACCACACAGCTCCACCGAGGCACCCACCACACAGCTCCACCGAGGCACCCACCACACAGCTCCACCGAGGCACCCACCACACAGCTCCACCGAGGCACCCACCACACAGCTCCACCGAGGCACCCACCACACAGCTCCACCGAGGCACCCACCACACAGCTCCACCGAGGCACCCACCACACAGCTCCACCGAGGCACCCACCACACAGCTCCACCGAGGCACCCACCACACAGCTCCACCGATGCACCCACCACACAGCTCCACCGATGCACCCACTAAGCTCCGCCGATGCACCCACCACACAGCTCCGCCGATGCACCCACCACACAGCTCCGCCGATGCACCCACCACACAGCTCCGCCGATGCACCCACCACACAGCTCCGCCGAGGCACCCACCACACAGCTCTGCCAAGGCACCCACCACACAGCTCCACCGATGCACCCACAACACAGCTCCACCGATGCTCTAACTAAGCTCCACCAATGCACCCACCACACAGCTCCACCAATGCACCCACTAAGCTCCACCGATGCACACACCACTCAGCGCAACCACAGCATCACTCAGCGCAACCACAGCATCACTCAGCGCAACCACAGCATCACTCAGCACCACCACAGCATCACTCAGCGTAACCACAGCATCACTCAGCGCAACCACAGCATCACTCGGCGCAACCACAGCATCACTCGGCGCAACCACAGCATCACTGGTTCAAATATGTTCTTTCAATGTTTCAAGCGGTTTTCAAGCTTTCTTGCTTTATTACAAATCACAAAAAGATGTTAATATTTCACTTCTGTTCTTGGATTTTCGTCACAATAAAAAACACTGAACATAATCTTCACAAAAGTTATTTACAATTCAATTCAAAAAATCTTTATTTCGGTAAAAATTTACCATAAAAGACAATTATAAAAACAATTCATTTATACAGCAAGTTGTAAAATTCATAAAAACATCACTGAAAAGAAATCCTTGTATACTAAAAACAGGTCTGCACTCAGGTCTGTGTTTTGAGACATTTCCTTCTGATAGACCAGAGGGCGCCCAGGTACTTGGCCATAGCGAACACAATATGGTCTGACAGATCAGTTTTTAAGACTCTAAAAGCGGCCAGACACCTCTTAAATCCAAGATTCCTGCATAGGGGAACAATCCAGTACCTTCGGATCTCCCGATACGCTGGACAGAAAAAAAGAATGTGGAGCTCACTTTCATCCGTAGTTCTGCACGCTGGACAGGTGCTACTTGGATCATGACTCCATTTGGATGTGAGAGTTCTGATGGGGAGAGATCCATGTCTCCACTGAAGGTATAACTTTCTCAATAAGGTGGGATAAATTTTGTCCAGAGTTTGTTCTATGTTGTATTCACCTTGTGGGACAAAAAGGAAGCTGTCCAGGTCCCAAGATGTTGGTGGCTAAGTATCAGGGAAAGTTTACTTTCACGATATGACCTGGCTAAGTCCTTTTTAGAGAGGATATGGCACGTGTTCAGGGGGTCAGACCACATTGTTGAGAGACCAAGGGCCTCCAATTCCAGTTTGATGGAATTGAGCCACTTTATTTTTCCAGCACCTGGAGTAGCAAGAACCTCCCGGAGTCCTTCCCTGTAACTGGCCAATTCTGGAGTTGTCCATAGTCTATGCCAGAAGGCCAGCGGGCGTAGAGCCAATTCCTCGTCGAGTGGACACAGGCCTAGGTCCATCCTGAGGGGGACATGGGGGGTGCTCGGTGGTAGCCCAACAAGGTTACGAATGAATTTGTTTTCCACCTTCAGCAGCATTGATGTTTTTTCATGGCCCCAAAGTTCAGATCCATAGATGACAGCCCCCTTGGCCTGGGATTTGTAAATCTGTAGTGGAGGGCCAATGGGCCTAATTGAGGATTTGTTGCTTGCCAAGAGCTTCATTATGCCTCCCGAATGCTGGGTCAATTTAAGTGCAGCTTTCTCCAGGTGTGAGCTCCAGGTGAATTTGTCATTTAACACAATTCCCAGGTATTCGAAGGTTTTTACTCTTTCCAGCTTGATGTGTGCAATGCTTGGACTAAAGTGGAATTTCTGTGGGGGGTTGAGGACCATGAATTTCGTCTTGGTGGCGTTAATTTCTAATCCATGGGCCTCACAGAAGTCCACAAAGCCATCAAGGATGCGCTGGATGCCTTTTGCCGACTTAGATAATAGCAGTGTGTCGTCGGCAAACATAATGGCTGGGACCCTCTCAGCGGCCAGTTTTGGGGCGTCAGAGTTAGGTACACCCGCTAAGTGGGCGATTACCCCGTTGACATAGAGGCAGAACAGGGTTGGTGCAAGCACACAACCCTGCCTTACCCCCCTGCCAACGGGGAACCTCTCGGACAATTCCCCCATCCTGCCGCATCTAACCTGGGCAAAGTTATTAGAGTGGAGGCGGATTATCATGTTCAGAAGACCTTCGGGGACCCCCAGTTTGTCAAGGACCTCCCAAAGCTTATTCCTCGGGACCAGGTCGAACGCTGCCCTCAGGTCCACAAATACAGTGTAGAGGCTGCCACCCTCCAACTGCACCGTTTTCCAGTATGTGAGGACAAGACGAAAGACCTGGTCCACAGTGGAGACCTTCTCCCTGAAGCCTGCTTGAAAGGGGCTAAGGATGTTGGAGTCCCTGATCCACTCGTGTAGGCGATTTAACAAAAGCTTGGAAAAAAGTTTCTGGGCTACATCAATTAGGCTTATTGGCCTATAATTTGCCGGAAGGAGGGGGGACCCCTTTTTGAAAATTGGCACTATTTCAGCCCCTGGCCAGGTGGAAGGGATTGGGAGACCTTTCAGAATGGAATTAAATAGCACCCCAAAGTAGGAAGCCCAGACTTTAGGTTCGTGCTTGTAAAGGTCGCCTAGGATCCTGTCTAGGCCCGGCGCCTTACCTGCAGACAGGGAGGAGATTGCCAGGGTGACTTCCTCTACGCTGAAACCATCCATGGCAGTTGCACTATTTTTGAGCTTGGGGAACACTCCTACAGGTTCACTTTTCCCACTATCACTGCTATGTGGTTGGTATAGATTTTTAAAATGTTCCTCCCAGACAGCTGGTGCTATGTTGGCCTCGACTGCTGCAAGTGGTTCGGCCGAGCCGTGCCTAACAATTTGCCAGAAGGTCCGTGAGTCTCGACAAGCGAGGGCAGCTGTTATTTTTGTCCAGTTCTCCTCGTCCCAATCTATTTTTGCAGTGTGGAGAGCGGATTTGTAGGCTACTCGTCTCTCCCTAATAGTGTTTAAAGTGTCTCGTGCTTTGAGTGATTCCAGCAGAAGGGTTTTTGCTTCCCTGCAAGAGGCATTGAACCAGGTAGCTCTTCTCTGTTTGGACTTGTGTGGCCTGACGACTGGATTCAGTACCTCTGCAAGATTGGTGCATAACTCAGAGTGGATATTACCGAGAACAGACAATTGTGCCTGAATACCCGGACTGCCTGTGATAATGGTCTCGGAGTCGCTGGCTGAAAGGTTCATACAGCGCTCTACTTTTTCCAGGGTAGGGACAACTAGTGCATAGATTCTCTCAATGTTGTTATGGTTTTCCAGCAATTTGGCCCATTTGATTCTACGCCTATTGCTGGATAACACAAGGTCGGGCTGTGGTGGTGCATTAGTATCTACCTCATCTATTTGCCGACCAAGGATCTCAAAGTTTAGTGAGAGCAGGTTGTGATCACTATCAAATCTGGGGATAACTTTGAAGTTTTTCACCCTCCTCCAATCCCTGGTTGGAATCATTATATAGTCAATCCGTGACTCGTGTCCCGGTCTATTAAAGGTATTTTTTGGCGGGATATCACCCTTGGTCCGACCATTACACGCCCTCAGCGAGTGGCAGAAAGTGAGGGACATTATCTGAGTAGCAAGAGGGGACCATGCCCTGGTCACTGTATCTGTCAGAGTAGGAATGTCCCATAGGTCATCCTCCCCACTGGATATGCCCTCCAAGTAGTCAGGGAGTGGTTCATATTGCTGGTTGAAGTCTCCACCTATGATTAGAGGGTAGGAAAAATTGTGTGTGTCGAGGAACTGTGCTAAATCTTCCACTGAACCCGAAGTTGCTGCAACCCCCACTGGCCTTGAGTATATGTTAACCAATATGAGCTTCCCTCCACAAGGCCAGTCAAGGGAGACACACTGGAAGTCACAGGAGTTGGTTTCCAGGTGTGTGGCCCTACAGCCCAAATGGGACCCAACCCAGATCGAAAGTCCTGAGGGTCGGCCCTTTCCTCCCCATTTCGCTTCAATATTAAAGATAGCGAATCCCTGGCGGCTAAATTGTTCTCTAGCCCATGTCTCTTGTAAGAGACATATGTCATAGCCCTCTACTAGATCAGTCCAGTCAGGGGTATCTACTTTATTGGCTAGCCCTGCCACATTCCAGGATAAAATGGAAATTATACCCGGGGCCTTTGGTGTGCTACTAGTGTCTGATATCGTGGAGCACTCTTGAGCTACAGGTTTTCCACATTGGTTGGGTGGGGGGGCGTCCAATGGAACACTATTTAATTTGAGGCTATGTAAGATGGGGGGATTATGTTCCAACCTTAGGTGGGAATCAGTAATTACACCCTTGGGTGAGCATGTGACTAGCCTACCTACCCCTACTCTGGGATCGTCAATCATTATGTGGGCTGGTGTTGGTACGAGAGATTGACCGCCCGTGTGTGTGTTTGAAACACTGTTAGTTAATATGCCGCCCATAGAGTGTGTGTTGGCGGTGTTTGGAGTGGGTGAAGGGGATGCGGTGGGTGTCGAATGTAGAAGTCAGTCCACTTCCTCAAGACACCCATATCTATTGGACATCGGGACCCCGTTCCATCCTCCGAGTGTGTCTACCCAACAGCTGCTTTGTACTCCCCATGTGTGGTTCCTCACCGGGACCCTACTCCAGTTCCCCCCCTGAGCTGGAGGGGGACATGGTGGATAGAAAAAAGTGAGTGGTCTTGCTATTATAGATGCAGTTGAGCTATGGTTGGTCCATGAGTAAATGGCAGTAGCAGTGTTAGGATCCTCAAAGGAGACAATCACACAGTCGCCACAGGTGGACTTTTGAGTGGTCCCTACCCAGGGTACCCTCCGTACCATGAGGATTTTACTCCTTAGGTGGTTGGGTATTGGTTTATTGGCGCCCAACCAGTGGATCACCTTATTCTTTAAGGAAGCAAAGTTTTCCTGCTGGTTGTGCGTCAATTCGGTTACCCCAGTCAGCACGACAACATAGGGGCTAACCTCAGGGGGGAGGTCTACAAATCCCCTTGACCGTATAAAGCTAGTGCTGGCTCTCTGCGATATTGGAGGGTTTGTATTCTGGCCATTTTGCCTCGGATTGAGATGGTCAGTCGGGGCAGGTACTCTTTGGCCAGATGTAGCTAAGGGGGGTGGCGGGAGAGATACAGCCCCCGATTGCATGGTGTTTGACATTGCCCTACTAGGAGGATTATGGATTTCTACCTTGGTACGTGGTTTAGGTGTTGGTTTGACCTTGGTTGTAGCGGTGAGACTAGCAGAAGAAGAGGTAGCAGCAGGATAGGAAGAGGTGCATTGGTGGTTCCCAGGGACTTGACCTTGGGAGAGGCCCGCAGGTTCGCAGCAACTTGAGTGATAGGACCAGGAGGTGCTGCTGGCGGCGGGGGTCCATTTGAGCGTGTTAGTTTAGGGTTCTGCATGGTGATAGTTGCCAAATTTAGTATGCTTTTTTCTATTTCCAGTAGTTGTGTTTCTATGTGTGTGAATCTCTTTTCTAGTGGGGAAAGTAGTTTTTTAAGTGTTTCCCAGACAACAGTGAGAAATTCAACATCCTTCCCTTTGATGGTACAGAGCGGGGTTCCTACAGTGTCACTTTCTATAATGAGGTCATTATTTTCTTGGATGACTACTGTGTGCGAGGGAGTATTTTCTAGGCACATTTCTAGGGGGGAAGATTTAGTTACTGGCGGCGTAGCAAGGGGAGGTGCCTTTGTTGGTAACTGCGCCTTGGCCACTTTGGCCTTTTTCCTTGAGTATGCCGAGGTGGGGTTACGCTTCCTTTTGTTGAATGGCTGGTTTTGTAATTTGGGTGGACTACCACCTTTTTCATGTGAAGCGAGCATGGTTTCGGCTTTGGAAGGTAAACCCTCCTCAGTTCCCTTCTTTTTTTCTACAATTGCGCCCAGATGAGATTTTGGAGAGGGAATGAAGTTTTGTGGGGATCCCCCCTGTGGGGAAGGTATACTATCTGCTTGTGCTACATGGATAACAGCATTTGTGACAATCAGGTTGGGTGTAGAGCCGGGCGGGCGCTCTGGTGTTTTCGCCCAAGCAATAGGACCTAGAGAGGATTTTTTGGCGGCAGTTAACTCAACTGACAGTCTTCTAGCAGCTTCGAGTTCAAGTGAAACCCTGTGTTGCATCTTGGTAATTTCATTGTCAATGGCAGTGTGTGTCCTGGTGATAAAATCGTCCAAGGTACCATTTTTTAGTTTAGATTTGGCCGCTCTGTCTCTAAACTCGCGGGCTGCCATGGTGGATGCAAAATGAAGAGCGTGCAAAAAGAGTGAGGATGAAGAATCAAATGGGGTGGCCCAGTCCAGTCTCTAACTGCCTCTAACGGCCTAAAACGGCCCGCTCTTTGCCCGGTCTTCGCCCCGGCCTTAGCCCCGCGCGCGTCCCGCGTTCGCGTTCCAGGCTCAGTTTATCAAGGGGAAGGGCTGGTGGAGGGGGCGGGAAGAGGACCAGCTGCGGCCGATGAGCGCCGCTCAGCACGCTGGTCCTCGCAGTCCCGCCTCAAGCCTCAGTTCAAAGATCCGCTGTCAGAGTAGCCGCGTTGGTGCTACAATGCACTATCAGGGACCCGGTGGCCAATCACTGCAAGTGTCTTACGCCTGCGAGCGGCCCCCGCGGAGCGGGGGCCGCGAGGCGTGGCGTGGCGTGGCGCAGCGGCCGGCAACAGGAAAGGAAAACCGCAACAGTGCTCCCAGCAGGTCAGGAGAGAACAAAAGTTTAAGCTATTGCCATTACAAATTAAATAAATTATTTAAGTATTAATTATTTAAAAAAATTAAAAGCCATTGTTATTTGTAATATCAATACATCTAAGTCACGTAAATACAAAACATGTTGCATTACAAATGCTATAGGTGTTTGCGAAAGTTAGAACTATTGGCATTTTAAATGACAAAGCTATTAATTTAGCTATTTTAAAAAATAACACATAAATAAAAAATAGCTCAAACTTTCCTAATGCGAGCCCTATTGCATTTCCAATGCTTGTTTTCTCGGCCTCTACCTACGAACTGCGCTTGTTCTCCAAGTCTGTCCGCGTTTGCAGGGATTCAAGCAAAACCACCATGCTGTCTCGGTCTGCAGCCTCTCTAGCAACTCTTCACCTCTTTACCTTTGTGTTTTTTTATTTCTCTTTTTAGCTTTTTCTGCCTCTTTCCCCCTGTCCGCCTTTGTTTCTCCAACATTTTCTGTCTTGCTTTCTTTTCTCACTTATACGTTATCTTTGTTTGTTTCTTCCTTTGTCTTTTCTTCTCTTTTTCTCTCTCTGCTAAGCTGCCTCTGCGTACTATGAGTATGTAGCAAATCTTCTTTTCTTTGCGTCTCATACTATCTCTATTTTACTTTATTTCTTAGTTTTTCTTTGTCTCCCTCGTTATTTTTTCTTTTTCCTCTATTTTTTTCATACTTTGCTATCTTGCTACTTTGATCTCTTGCTATTTTTTCTGTTCCACTTTTATCTTCCATAATTTGCCTCCTACTTTTTTTCATCTCTCCATTCTATTTTAATTTTTCCGCTTTCATTCTCTACTTTAAATGAGAATTATGATGAGTGATAAAACATTTGTTGGCAATTTGTTAATCCTGTAAGCATCACTATCGTTTTTCCGTTAAATTGTAAAATCTAACCTCTAATATGTACTGTTACATGTCTTTCCATTGGTTTACAAATGGGGAACTCCAAGTCTAGCCCTAGACCTTAGCCTACACTTATCCTTTACCCTTATCCTGTTTACCAGGCAGGTCGCTCCCCTCACCGCCACGCAGCCCCCTGTGTGACCACTGACCGCTGCTGCATTGTGTCTGCCTGCATTAAGATTGACACTGCCCTCCTTTTCTGTACCGTCGAGTGAGTGATTCTCCCCCACTCACCACCGCATCCACCACCACCACCGCATCCACCACCACCACCGCATCCTCCACCACCACTCCCCCCACCACCACTCCCCCCACCACCACTCCCCCCACCACCACATCCACCCCATCCACCACCCCATCCACCACTACATCCACCACAACCAACAACCCATCCACCACCACCACCGCGTCCACCACCGCATCCACCACCACATCCACCATCACCACCACATCCACCATCACCTCCACAACCACCACCACCACATCCACCATCACCTCCACATCCACCATGACATCCACCACCACCGCATCCACCACCACCACCACACACACCCACCACCACTACATCCACCACCACCACCACACACACCCACCACCACTACATCCACCACCACATCCACCACAACCACCACCCCATCCACCACCACCATCACCACATCCACCACCACCATCACCACATCCACCATCACCACCACATCCACCATCACATCCACCACCACATCCACCGCATCCACCACCACATCCACCGCATCCACCACCACATCCACCGCATCCACCACCACATCCACCATCACCTCCACATCCACCATCACCTCTACATCCACCATGACATCCACCGCCACATCCACCACCACCACATCCACCACATCCACCACCACATCCACATCCACCACCACATCCACATCCACCACCACCACCACCACCACATCCACCACCACCACCACATCCACCACCACCACATCCACCACCACCACCACCACCACATCCACCACCACCACCACCACCACATCCACCACCACCACCACATCCACCACCACCGCATCCACCACCACCGCATCCACCACCACCGCATCCACCACCACATCCACATCCACATCCACCACCACCACCACCACATCCACCACCACCACCACCACCACATCCACCACCACCGCATCCACCACATCCACCACCACCACCACCACCACATCCACCACCACATCCACCACCACCACCACATCCACCACCACCGCATCCACCACCACCGCATCCACCACCACCGCATCCACCACCACCGCATCCACCACCACCGCATCCACCACCACCACATCCACCACAACATCCACCACCGCATCCACATCCACCACTTCCACCACATCCACCACTTCCACCGCATCCACCACCACCACATCCACCACTTCCACCGCATCCACCACCTCATCCACCACCTCATCCTCCACCACCACCACATCCACCACCACCATACCCACCACCACTTTCACCACATCCACCACCACCATATCCCCCAGATCCACCACCACCACATCTATATGTGTGTGGCTCTGTGTGTGTTTAGGTGCAAATGCAATGTTCTTGGATTTTCGTCACAATAAAATACACTGAACATAATCTTCACAAAAGTTATTTACAAACGTTTAAGCTATTGCCGTTATAAATTACAATAACTTTTATTTAAGTATTAATTATTTACAAAATTAAAAGCCATTATTTGTAATATCAATACATCTAAGTCACGTAAATACAACACACATTGCATTACAAATGCTATAGGTGTCACATTTGCCAAAGTTAAAACTATTGACATTGTAACTGACAAAGCTATTAATTTTGCTACTTTCAAAACCAACACATAACTAAAAAAAGTGTCATTTACAATACCAATAGCTCAAACTTTCCTAATGCGAGACCTATTGCATTTCCAATGCTTGTTTTTTTAGGTGGGGTGATGTAAGCCTGACCACAGGCACTGGAATGTACAGTGATTAAGAAGGAGATGTAATAAATAAGAAACTGGGCTGTAATAAACAACATTCAAGTATAATAGCCACAGCCCATCATTCAATAGTTTTTTAGCTACTAAAAAATTACATTGAAAAACCCATGTGTTTAGATAAGCCCATTTTAACCCGTTAACCGTGGCGGTAATTCTGCCGCGGTGCGTGCGTTTTCGTGACCGGGTGGAATGCCGTCAGCCAATGACTGACGGCAGCACTGGGGATGTAGTGCTGCCGTCGGCAGCAGGGAAAGGGTTAATGGATGTGTGGGTGTTTACAAACGTGTGTGTGCCACTACATTGCTGTGCTTCGTTTTACAGTACACACAGCATGGTGAACATTTTGAATAAATAGAGCATAACAGTTTGGATTTTTAACTTTGAAAAATAAGGAAAGTCAGCTGAGAACATGTTATTTTCAGTGGCAGTAAAGCATACAAAGTACATAGCCCAGTTAACCAGAAATCTCAAACACCCGTCCAAAACTCCAGAAACATTTGCAGCTAATCATAATTTGACGCCTTCGCTTCATATGATCATGTGTACCCGATTTTCGAATTACAATAGTGGCTGACGGCAGAAATAACACTTGCTCAGCATCACTGTCCTGATTGTGCTTGGCCCCGCCCAAGCCCACACGCTTTTTGTCACACTTCACATCTCATCTAAACCAATCCACACGCTGATCAGTGTGGCTTCTTGTAACTCCCCCATCTGACATTCAGACATTGTTTACTCGGGGCCTGCAAATGCACATTACAAAAAAGGTAAGTGCATGACTCTATAAGGGGGCTAAAGTATGAAATCAAATTCATTGCAGGAAAAACAAACGCAAGGCAGTCTGCATCACCAATGAAAGAAAAGCATTAGGTTAAAGTTACAGTACCAAAGCAGTACCTTTCCCACATTCCCAATCAGTGCCCGGCTCCCCTGGTGACTTCTGACGGCGCACTGGGGTGCCGCGGCGCACAGTTTGGGAACTACTGCCATACGTCATCATAGTTAATGCCATGCCCGTGCCATGGTCACCTGTTCATCCACCTTTTGGCGCATACATCCATCCATCCACCCACCAATCATTCATCCCCCCCGCCTATTCATCAGTCTTCTCACTCTTACTCTCTAGTACTCTCTACTCACTCTACTACTCAATACTACTCGCTCTCTAACCACTTTATACTAATCACTCTCTACTAATCACACTGAAAAAACTGTGACCTTACTCCAACCCTTTACTCTTTGCCTAAAGGCACTAGTGAAAAAACATTCAAAATGCAATAGGTCTCATCTTTATTACACTTAAAGCAACTCTGTAATCAGGTGGCTTTTTAACTTTACTTTTATTAGAAAACAGAACATGCATATATATATATATATATATATATATATATATATATATATGTATGTTTGTGTGTGTGTATATATATATATATATATATATATATACTGCATATCTATATAAATACCAATATTAATGCATGCATACATATACGTACATATTCATGGTATGTACATAAAAGTTTAAAAAAACACTAATAAAAACAAAGCCAAAAGCGACAGAATTGCTTAAGCTTAACTAAAGCCGAGACCGTTGCATTGCAAATGCTTGTTTCTCTTTGCTTCCTTTCTTTCTTTGCCTACTTAATTTTCCAGTTTCCCACCTCTCTTGATGTAACCATAGAAAACAGTATTGAAAGTCATGGGGATTAGAGCTTATGATGTTGGTGTGTAATTTATAGGGGAAAATACGACTCATTTGAGCATGTAAGACAGCGAAGGTGGGAGAAGCAATTTTATGGCTCTGTTCAAGACTGCTAGAGTCTGTTGAATGTGTGGGTTGTCATCCCCAATGGCGCTGGTGGTTATAGACTTGTTCTGTCATCGACTGAGTTGAAATAGGCTCTGTCTTTAGTGGGTGGAATGTCCCTAGCGAAAAGTGATACATTTGTGTTAGGGCGCTGTTCTGCAACTGGGTTACTATCACAAGTCAGTATTGGGTGTCTCTCAAGAAACTGCAGGTGAGGAGTTCAAGTATTGTACCAAAGTGTGGACTGTTGACGGCTGACATTCTGTTTTCTGTTTGTTTTTATCTTCAGGATTCAAAAATTGTCCACAGTTTGTGAATTCAGTGAAACGTTGCAACTGAGACGTGCATCCCCTGTTCCTATTTTGCAGCATTCATCATTGCCTGTTTGCTGGCATTGGTTGTTTAAACAGAACAACTTCTTAGATGCTCTCTTGCTCAACATTCCAATGGCACATCAAATGTCTCAACGTGATTTTCCTTCTCAAAGACTAAGACCATCAAACAATCAAGAGATGAACCAATATGGCACAAGGGAGTTTGGATCTAACCAGTTTAGTAGGAAGGAGCCTGGCACAAACTTCCCCAGTATGAACCAGCAGGACAGAAACTTTATGGGAAAGGGATCTGGTGATTTTGTCTCATCTTTTAATGAACGCAACATGAGCCAACCAAACATAGATCAGCGTGAAATAGGTTCATCTTTTTTTGGCAGACGTGATATCGGCCCTTCTCTTGTGGGTCAGCATGAAAGGCACCCACCTCATATGGGACAGCATGAAAGGCTTCACTCGTTAATGGGCCAGCGCGATAGGATCCCGCCAATGCTTAGCCAGCGGGATTCAGTTCCACCTCTCTTGACTCAGCGCAGCATGGGCCAGCGTGACATGGGTAATCTTGGAATGAGCCACCGTGACCTAAACAGTTATGAAGGGATCCAGCGTGACTTAACTCAACCCCATATAAATCAGCCAGCTATTAACCCAGCTGTACCCTTTCTTGGCACATCGTCGGGAGCATTGAGTGGTCGAGGAACTTTTCAAGGAACTGGTTTGCATGTCCAAGACAGAATGGGTAGTGGTCAGAGATTTCAATCTCATGCGGGCTCAGAGTTCAGTCGAAATGTGGGACAATACAGCACACCAGATAACGTACCTGCTTCATTGTCTCAGTATATTGCTGATCAAAGGTTTAAAAAAACTCCCATACATTTTCCAGACTCTCGTCAATTGGGACTTGAAACAAACACTACTCCAAGTGCTTGGGAAAGCCAGACGAACTCATCAGTGAAAACTGATGATGGCGATTTTTCATTGGAGAGTGCTACAAGTATTCTGGCTAGCTTTGGATTGACCAGTGAAGATCTAAAAGAGCTGGCCAGCTACCCTGATGAAATGCTTACTCCTGAGAACATGCCAGTAATTTTAAAGAATATTCGACTGCGCAAAGCTAATGCTCCAGTACCAAGTTCAAATTCGGATGGTAGTGGAAAAACACCATTCATTGAAGAGTTTCAGAAGAAGTGGGATGATTTTACACTTCCTAAGAAAGATGCGTGCAACGAAGATTCAGATAAGGGAAAAAGCGAGAACCACAAAGTTGATGTGGAAAAACATTCTACTTCACCATTAAATTATCAGACCAATGTGAATATGGGTAGTATGAACAGTGAAGGTATTGATCAATACTCTGTATATAGAAGTAAGATGCGTAGATACCAACTGGATGATCCTAATATGCCCTATGCAAATGTCCGAAATGTAAATGATTCAAATTCCTCAAAACTGTCCAGTGATCATCCGCCAGACAGGACAGATAGTTGCAGTTCATTTATGGTTGACCAATTTAATGTGGCCATGAAAAAGTCATTCCCTCCTACTGTACACCAGGGTGGTATAGACCGAATAAACGCACCAAATTCAGTTCGGCGCTTTGGCAATGCTGCACAAACTTCTAGGGGCATGGCTGGGCCACCTTCACAGACTGAGGAGCCATTGGGTCACAAGGCTGGGGTGGCTACGGGTCCCAAGGCTGGGGCAGCTGCAAGTCCCAAGGCTGGGGCTGCTGCAGGTGGCCAAACTACACCTTCCACAGGGGTCAAGGCTGGGGCAGGGTTACCAGTCATTGGTAAGGCTGTGACTGGAGTAGCTGCTGGGGTCAAGGCTGTGACTGGAGCAGCTGGGGGCAAGGCTGTGACTGGAGCGGCTGCCGGGGGCAAGGCTGTGACTGGAGCGGCTGCCGGGGGCAAGGCTGTGACTGGTGCGGCTGCCGGGACCAAGGCTGTGACTGGTGCGGCTGCCGTGGCCAAGGCTGTGACTGGTGCGGCTGCCGGGGCCAAGGCTGTGACTGGTGCGGCTGCCGGGGCCAAGGCTGTGACTGGTGCGGCTGCCGGGGCCAAGGCTGTGACTGGTGTGGCTGCTGGGGGCAAGGCTGTGACTGGTGCGGCTGACGGGGGCAAGGCTGTGACTGGTGCGGCTGCCGGGGTGAAGGGTATGGCTGGGGCGGCTGCAGTAGGCAAGGCTGTGGCTGGGGCGGCTGCCGTGGGCAAGGCTGTGGCTGGGGCGGCTGCCGTGGGCAAGGCTGTGGCTGGGGCCGCTGCCGTGGGCAAGGCTGTGGCTGGGGGCGCTGCCGTGGGCAACGCTGTGGCTGGGGCCGCTGCCATGGGCAAGGCTGTGGCTGGGGCTGCTGCCGGGGGCATGGCTGTGGCTGCCAGGGGCATGGCTGTGGCTGCCGGAGGCAAGGCTGTGGCGGCCCCCGGGGGCAAGGCTGTGGCGGCTGCCGGAGGCAAGGCTGTGGCTGCTGCCGGAAGTAAGGCTGTGGTGGCTGCCGGAGGGAAGGCTGTTGCTGGGGCGGCTGCCGTAGGCAAGGCTGGGGCGGCAGCAGGAAGCATGGCTGTGACTGGGGCGGCTGTTGTAGGCAAGGCTGGGATGGGGACGCCTGCTGGTGGCAAATTGGTGACTGGAGAACCCACAGAGACCATATTTGGGCCTGGGACACCTGGAGGTAGCATGACAGGGGCTAGTAAGTCTGCAGGGATTCAGGTGCCCACAGCTGGCAAGCGTGAGGCTTCCCTTAGTGGCAAAGCTGAGGCCTCCCTAGGCGGCTGTGGTAGCGTATCTCAGTCAGGCAAAGCTGCTCCACCTTTGGGAAACAAGGCAGGAGCACCTCTTGGAGACATAACTGTATCAGTACAGAGTAACCTGGCTAGTGTTCCTTATCTTGAGATGAGACCTGCACAGCCACATGTGAAGAAATTATCTAATTCCCAGCATCTTGATATGGAAGTAGATATGTCAACAGTGGAGGAACTGATGAAGATTGAGACTCCCACCACGCCTATGATATATGATTACAACGCTTCAATACCAAGAATATTTCCTCATGCGTGTTCTCTGTGTAAGGTTGAATCAAGAAATTTTAAGGTATGTGGTTTTTTTCAAATCTTGTTGGTATTTATTGTTATCAATTAAACAATATACAGCAGTGCATTTTACTTCTAAAATTGTTCTTAACCTGAAAATAATAGGTTCCCACCAGGTCCATGTGGTCAGAGGATTTTGAATTATGTGTCTACCTGTTTGTAACGTATTTAGTTGGAGTTCATGCTGGTGACAAACTGAGCAGTTTTAAGTAGCGTCAGGAACTTTGGTGTCTGTTTTCCACAGTAGTTTCTGTTTCTTCCTGTTTCTATGGCTACAATCTGCAAAAACGTTTGCAGATGGTGTTCCTATCGTGATACTTAGATGCATATTCCGATTCATGCCTACTGATGAACTGGAGCTCAGAACATTGTCCGTTATTCCGATGCGGAGAGTTTTTATTTTTCCTTTCCAAAAAGTTTGTTTCCTTGTACTACGCTTGTTGATTGTAGAAGAGTTCTGTGAAGAAAACAATGATTTTGTTGGATTTTTCCTTCATAGCTTCATTATTCTCGAATTGTGTGTGGGCTGTTTTGTAATGTAAATGTAAATGTATTGGCATTTATATAGCGCACTACTTACCCGTAGGGTCCCAAGGCGCTTCGACCGCTGCGAAACCCTTCCTGGCTTCCCTGAGAGATGGTCCCTTAATGGGTATCTCCAGGGTGAGACCAGGCATCCCCAGCGGTCTGGTGGGGCCGTTAGTGAAGATGAGGCAAGCTAATGCCCAGAGTTGCCGAGTGTGATCGCTGATCAGAGTGGGCACCGAGGCGAGAGAATTATCGAGTCCGCTGACCCTGGTCCAGAAACCTGCCGCGCCGGTAATCGAACCCTGGTCCCGGGCCGTCCTCTGCTCTCGGGTCTGCCGCCTCTAACCAGTGGAGAATGAAAAACTAATATCCTTAGTGTTTATTTAGTTTCCTAGTTATTGCAACAGGGAAGATTTAAAATTTAACATTATATATTGGGGAATGAATGAGGGAGAATGACATTTTTTAACACAAAATGGGCCACCAAGTGATTTTGATTAGAACTTGTGGGCCACTCTGAGTGATAAGAGGAGATGACTCCTTGCTGTCTCACATCAGCATTGAGGGGTCTGTTTTCATTAGTCACCAAGAGAAAGCTCAACATAAAGTGCCAGTAGTTATTACCAGAAGATTAATTGTTTAGATGTTCTTGTTGGAGGCATGTAGCAGTAACAACAATCAATATTATGATGTAAGTTGGCTCGTAGTATTTTTCTTCAGGGCTCAAATTGTATGTTCACTGGCAATAACCAGGCCAATGACGTGAACATGGACACCTAGCTTACCAATGGCCTCCAGTTCCAGCCTGATCCAGTTGCCACCCTTTGACCAAGTACCACCATCCCTGCCCGTTTTTTTCCAGCTCCCTGTTCTTCCAGCCAACAGAGGTCCCACCCACACCAAAACCTACTTGCCCACACTACCACAAATAGACATTAAGGTATTCTCTACTTTTTCCTTTGTAAGCCTTTGTAGATCCACAGGACTCTGCACAATATACCTTACTTTGGTAAGTATATTCAGAGCCAGCTTACACCTGTTGTTTTAGGGAGACTACTTCTGACTCTAGATCACCAATGGAGCCCTCCGCCATGTGGACCGTTTCAGGCACTTTCCACAGGTCAGTGCGTAGAAGATTCACCTCTAAAGGAACTGGCTTAATCGTCCCCTCAGTGCCACAGACGATCCTTTGATCACTGCCTGAATGTCAGTCCAGCACTGTTCGCATCTCCTTATGAGCGGTTGTGCAGTGTCTGCTGCTGAGTGGCCGAAGTGAGGGTGGCATATTGGCCAATAGTATTCCCCTAGTGGGGCTGGGCGTCTTTCCCTCCCCATCAGAGTGGAACTTGAACACCTTAGCTGAAAAAGGTCGAGCTGCAGAGAGGTTTCCACAGACAGAGGCCACTATCTAGAACCAGTCCCATGCCTCTCAGTTCTGAAGCCCCAGAACATAAGCATGTGGCTAAGTTTCTGCTGCCTCTAAAGCCACCCCTGTCGCAGTGCTGTACTGCCACCAGCAGAAAAGCTCTCTGGACTACCAGTGATTTTGGCGGAGTGGCAAATTTGCTCTGGTCTAACCATCGGATTGGGGGATCAACCCCCTTTCTTCCCGGGGGCACCTCTCAACCCCAGCTGCGGGATCCAGGTCAGCACAGATGGCACCAAGTGGGCACAGTTCACCCCGAGGCCCCCTTCCATGCACCTCACCTCTGATGATTATTTTTCCGCCGCAGACAACTGCCAAGGCCCAAGTGAGCCAGAGAGGCCCAAGGCATTTCCGGTTCAGAATATGAAGGTCCTTCTTTTGCTACCGAAAATAGTCTTGGAGGGGGCTTCCGTCAGCTCGTGTGCATCTAAGGATGCCTCTGCAAGAGCTTCCTGGTGCCCCCAGCACAGGCCAGCCTAGTGCAAGTCACTGGATTTCGCTCCCGACCCTCTCCTCTAGGACGGAACTTACTGCTGGCTCGGCAAGGGGGCCCGCCACTGAAAGCGGACTGCAGACCATGGGGCACTGACGTGAAACTCCGGTCTCAGTTTGTAACCAGGCACCAGTTGTACCCCCCGGCAGTCTTTGAGGGCAGCAACCTCCCCTCCAGCCCCTGCATGCCAGCCCGCGTCCTCAACACTAGTGCGTCCTCAACACTAGTGTGCACTAGACCAGCCCGACAGCGCGGCCCTTTCTCCTGGCTTAGCTTGCCAGGAGGCACGCACTTCACATCAGGCTGGCAAGCTGCTGCTGAATCCCCAACAGACACGTTCCGGTAGAGCCGGCCCAAGAGTTATGGGGCCTGGCAACTGCGCGTCAGATTCTACACCGATCCTAGTCGACCTTGTTGTAGGCCGCACAGTCGTTCCTCCGCGCTGTCCACTACCGCCTCACTCAAGGGGTCCCGCCAGGACAGCAGAGCGGCCCCTCCATTTCAGCGATGTTTCCCCCACATGGTGGTGGGGGTGGGAGTAGAGAGGGGTTAAAGTTCCCAGGCTGTTGTAGCAGTATGGGTGCATGATTAGACAGGATTTTGCAGGGCAAGGCGCTCCGGAGCGAGTCCTGTCACACGTCTTGCTTGGCCACGCACCCTTCCCAATGCTTATTAATATTTATCCAACCGATCTTCCATGGTTCATGAGTAAAATTGCTTTTGACATGGCCCTTCTTACACAACCGTCAAAGGGCTAGAACAAGCTAACTGACCGCACTAAGAAAAACACTGATGTAAATGTCCTACATGTTAATTAGTAAAAATCTGTAATTGTGTTTTGGAAAATTGTTTTTGTACAGTTGGCACATTAAAAGTAATAAGTCGGGGGCGTGGCCGAGACAGCGATGTGAGCGGACGCGTCCTGTGCGAGCTCCGTCGCCCCGCTGTGCAATAAGCCTGCTTCTGCGAAGTTCGGGGGTTTTTCCTGGGGACCCCCCTGTGTGCTGCAAGTCCTATCTGCATTGTGCCCCTGGAGTGAGTCCTGGCTGTGGGGGATCCCGCTGGAGGCTGCCGGAGCTCCGAGGCCTCCGCGACCGACTCCTGGTCGCCATCTTGCTGACGGGTCCGCCGCCGAGACGCCTGGCCCAGCTCCTTCCGAGCGGGGCCAATCCTCGGCTTTGGCGCGGTATCGGAGACTGCCTGTGCCCCACCTGCGGAGACTGGAGGCCGAGCCTGGAAAGGTCGCCAGAGGACCCCACCCTGCGGGACCCGACTCCAGATTCTTGGACCGCCGCGGGATACCACGGTGAGCAGCCCTCCTTGTGCCTCCCTCCCCCGTCGGCCGCTGGCGGTGTCCTGCTACCGGGGGGCCTCACAGATCTTCCAAGATCTGGCCCCTAACACGCTCCACAGGAGGAAGGTCTTCCGCCCGATCACGGAGAGACTGCGGGCCCTCAACATCTCCTACCAGTGGGGACACCCCTTTGCCCTCATCTTTCGGTGGGAGGATAAACGCAGGGCCCTCCGGTCCTACCGCGAGGCGGCCCAACTGCTTGGCATGCCGGATACCCCGGAACACAGCCCCTCCCGCTCTCACCGCCAAGAGAGGGCTCCCCCCCCCCCCCCCCCCCGCCCGGACTGGTCCACGGTACGCCGACATCGCCGAACCCCCCCACTGGATAGCTGCTCCACCTTTCAAGCCAAGCAGGACATTATAGCGCACATTCCCTCCCTTGAGGGCGACCGCGAGGAGCAGGCCTCCCAGCCCCTCGCCTCTGGAGCTGAAGGAGACGATCGACCCCCGACTCCAGATGACCATTAAATGGCAGGGACGTGGCCGGTGCTGCTTCGGAGATTGGACTCGACCTACAGACGTACGGGTCCACCCTGTCACTCAATAGTGGACTTGTCCAGCCGTCGATGGTGCTGGGGACCCCATTCGTCCCTCGCGGGCCGCCTCCACCCCACTCCACGGTGGGCCGGAGGGAGCGGCCTGTGACATCCTTCCTCTCCGGAACCTGGACCCCCACTATCGAGCCTTATTGTCCTCTTGCCCTCTGGCTAAGGCTTATGTACCTTTGCGGGGTTTCGGCTCTTGCTGCCCCCGAACTTGCTCGAGACAGCGGGGCAGATGGGCAGCGGGACGATCAGGATTCTTACTCTCGGACACTCACCCCCTCACTTTGTCCCGTAGGAAGTGACATTCCTGTGTTCATCCGAACCCTCGGAAAGAGGATGCCCGGTACCTGGGACACTGTATTGCGGCCCTGTTGGCCTGTTGTGGTTATATTCTCTCCCCGTACTCTCTATTTTCCTACTCTCTCTCTTATTCCTACTTTTTGCCTGCGCTGTCTTTCCTCTGGCTTATACACCATGCCTGTAGTGCGGTGGCCTGGTGGACGCCGCGGGTGCTGGCGCGATGGGGGCGGGGGGAGGCGACCACTGCCCTGTCTGCGGGGGGAGGTGAACCATGGGTGATTGAGCGGCCCGACTCCCTTAGTGCGATGACGGCGAATATCCCAGCACCTCTGAAGGTCCTGTCACTCAATGTCAAAGGGCTTAATTCCCCCAATAAGCGGAATCAGGTATGGCGCTATCTCCTACACCACTCCCCTGACATCATCCTCCTCCAGGAGACGCATCTTCTGCGGGGGGACACCGGACGCATGGCGCACCCTAGATACCCCACGCAATTCTGGGCATCTGCTGACACTAAAACGGCGGGGGTGGCAATCTTCTGCAGGGCTGGCTTTAGACGGGGACCCGCGAAACCCTACAAGAGTGCTGACGGGCGTTTCCTCCGAGCCACGGTACAGCTGGGGAGCACACAGTTCACCCTGGGTTGCGTGTATGCACCCAACCAGTCGCAGGATAAATACCTCCAAGCGCTTCTGCGAGATCAGTTTAAATCCGGTGACTCCCACACGATCCTGGGTGGGGACTTCAACCTTGTATGGGATCCGGAGCTGGATCGCGCGGGGCGTAATTTAATGGCGCGGGCGCAATGTCTTCTGCCCTTAGGGCGCAGATCACGGACTTGGGATTCGTGGATGTGTGGCGCTACCGCAACCCGGGAGCCCGGGACTATTCCTTTTATTCGCACTCTCACAGGACATACTCCCGTATTGACTACCTCTTCACTTCCCTTGAGTTGACTCGGGATTCACTGACGGCCACCATCTCCGATATCTCGCTGTCGGATCATGCACATGTGGAATTTCTGCTACAAGACCCGCTGGCTCGTGCCACTCGGGAGCGGAGATGGACCCTCCCTCCGAGCATCCTCCGAGACCCGGAGGATGTTGCCAGCATCCAAGACGCCATAGACTCGTATTTCGCCCTTAACGATCACTCAGACACGCCCTTCCCGACAGTCTGGGATGCCTTTAAGGCCACCATTAGAGGCCACATTACCTCCCTGGCGGTGGCACGAAGACGGGAGGCGTTTAAACTGGAAACTGACCTGGCCAGCGAGATCAAACAGGCGGAAACCCGAGACAGGGACTGTCCCTCGCAGGCGTGTATGCACCCAACCAGTCGCAGGATAAATACCTCCAAGCGCTTCTGCGAGATCAGTTTAAATCCGGTGACTCCCACACGATCCTGGGTGGGGACTTCAACCTTGTATGGGATCCGGAGCTGGATCGCGCGGGGCGTAATTTAATGGCGCGGGCGCAATGTCTTCTGCCCTTAGGGCGCAGATCACGGACTTGGGATTCGTGGATGTGTGGCGCTACCGCAACCCGGGAGCCCGGGACTATTCCTTTTATTCGCACTCTCACAGGACATACTCCCGTATTGACTACCTCTTCACTTCCCTTGAGTTGACTCGGGATTCACTGACGGCCACCATCTCCGATATCTCGCTGTCGGATCATGCACATGTGGAATTTCTGCTACAAGACCCGCTGGCTCGTGCCACTCGGGAGCGGAGATGGACCCTCCCTCCGAGCATCCTCCGAGACCCGGAGGATGTTGCCAGCATCCGAGACGCCATAGACTCGTATTTCGCCCTTAACGATCACTCAGACACGCCCTTCCCGACAGTCTGGGATGCCTTTAAGGCCACCATTAGAGGCCACATTACCTCCCTGGCGGTGGCACGAAGACGGGAGGCGTTTAAACTGGAAACTGACCTGGCCAGCGAGATCAAACAGGCGGAAACCCGAGACAGGGACTGTCCCTCGCAGGCGTCTAAGAGAACGCTCGCCAACCTCAGGGGGCAACTCCGAACGCTGCGCACCAACAAGGCGGAACGCTCCTTGCTGGCGCTTAAACAACGATACTACCTGGGTGGGGACAAGGTAGGGCGTCTTTTGGCGGGTAGACTGCGGGCACGTACGGCTCGAGCTCATATAGCCAATGTAAGACGGCAGTTTGGCACTTGTGCCACCACTGAAAAAGCCAAGCAGGAGGCCTTCGTTGCTTATTATTCCTCCCTATATGCAGAGGAAGCTACATCGGCGGAGGCGCGAGAGGCCGTCCTTGCAGACTATGAGGGGGCTCCGCTGCCACCGGCTTGTGCGGCTGAATTGGAGGAACCCCTGCAGGAGGAGGAGATCTCTGCGGCCGTAAAGGACCTCCCCACCGGGAAAACACCGGGTCCGGACGGACTGCCGCTGACCTTTTACCGCGTATTCCTGACCCAGCTTCGCCCATACCTACTGCGGCTATACCGCTCCTTCTCCGACACCTCTGGCCCGTCCCCTGATATGGGGCTGGCGGAAATCGCCCTGATCCCTAAGCCTGGGAAAGATCCCGACCTGTGCGCTCCCTATCGCCCTCCTGGATACCGATCTGAAGATATACACCAAAATTCTGGCCAAACGACTGGACCCGTATATGCCGGGACTAATAAATCCGGACCAGGTGGGGTTCATTCAGGATCGACAGGGGGCTGACAACGTGCGCAGGTTGGCGCATCTAGTGGGGAAGGTGCGGCATTGGGACATCCCAGCTTGTCTTCTCTCGCTTGACGCGGAGAAGGCCTTTGATCGGGTCGACTGGGCCTTCTTGAGAGGGGTTCTCCAGAAATTTGGTATTGGTCCTAAAATGATCGCTAGAATCATGGCCCCTTATCTTGGACTGCAGGCCAGAATCAGGGTCAACGGCCAGCTGACACCGCCGCTCTCGATTCACAGGGGCACGAGACAGGGGTGCCCGCTCTCGCCACTCTTGTTCGCCCTCGCGGTGGAACCCCTAGCGGAGCTGATAAGGCGTACCCCTAACATTCACGGAATACCCCACGGGGGACGTGACAACAAGGTGGCGCTATTCGCAGACGACCTGATCCTTACTCTTACGCGCCCTCGCGACTCCCTCCCAGCGGTACACGAGGTGCTTTGCCTATATGAGCGGGCGTCCGGCCTTAAAATAAACCACACCAAATCCTGGGCGCTCAACCTCACCATCCCTGAGGAAGAGGTCCAGTTCCTAAAAGGGGCTGTGCCTTACCAATGGGCGGAGAGCCACATTAAGTACTTGGGCCTTGATCTGACGCCCCATTTAGACTCCTGGTCCGCGAGGAACTGGACGGCATGCCGCAAAGAAGTCCTAGCAGACCTACGGAAATGGAAGCCCTTGATGGTCTCGTGACTGGGGCGCCTCAACGCGGTTAAAATGTCGATTCTCCCCAGAATTCTCTTGTCTTTCAGTGTCTACCCACTCCGATCCCACTCCACTGCATTAGGAGTCTCCAGCGCGACCTCACGTCGTTCATTTGGGGTGGAAAACGCCCCCGGTTCTCCCAGAAGGTCCTTATGGAACCGAGGGATAGGGGCGGCCTCGCCTGTCCGAATCTACTACACTACTACTGGGCAGCGCACCTCCGGTTCGTGGTGGAATGGGGGTGCACGTGAAAGCGATAAAGACTGGTTCCACATGGACCGGGCAGTCACGGGGCGTACTATATGGGATCTGCCCTGGTTGCCGCGAGTGGCGCGATCCAGGAGTGCATACATGGCGGTGCCGACGAAAACGGTCCTGGATATCTGGGACAGGATAGCGGTGTCCAAAGGTCTCACCTCGTTCCCGTCTCCGCACACCCCAATCGCTGGAAACCCGCACTTTCCTCACGCCGCCCGGACTCGAGCATTCGAGAGCTGGACTGCAGGGTCATAGGAGACCTCTTCATTGGAGGCTCGCCCAAATCGTGGAAGGACTGCAAGGAAGAATTCGGACTACCCTCGAATGCTGGCCTGCAATACGCCCAGCTGCGCCATTGGACTATGGGAGATGACATGTACCGGGCGGCCACCAGGGCCTACACGCCCTTTGAGAAACTGGCACGTTCCCTGGGGGGGCTGAAGAGGCTTATCTCCCAAATCTATGGCATACTGCAGCATCCCACCTCAACGCCTACTCACCCCTACCAGAGGCAATGGCAGTCGGCAGCAGGCGTCGACATAGAACCCTCCCAATGGGCCAGGCTGTGGAACGATATCCCCAAAATCTACCGCAGCATCCCCCAGAGGGAAAACGCCTACAAGATGCTCACGCAATGGTACTATACCCCGCTGAGACTTGGCAAAATGTTCCCTACCACCTCGCCGCTGTGCTGGAGGTGTGGATCTGCGACTGGTGACTTTGTGCATATCTGGTGGACGTGCCCTACTCTAGCTGTTTTCTGGAAGGAGGTACTAAGTCACATCAAAAGGGTGTTGGGCTTCCCCCTACCTGAGGAGGTGTGCACGCTATTGCTAGGCATCCGACCCCCTGCGCTTAGGGCCCTCACGCGCAGCGACTGGATCCTCACGCTCCAAATGCTAGGCGCAGCCAAGCAACTCATCGCATTGTACTGGAAGCGGGCTGAAGCACCGCCGATAGCTTCCTGGTTTGTGCGCCTTTGGCAGGTCCTTGCTATGGAAATGCTTACGGCGCGGATACAAGCGAGAGACGCACGATTCAAAGCAGTGTGGGAACCCCTTGTGCGCCACCTATGCTCCATCAGCTACGCGCGCCACATGCCTCCTAGGCTTCGTGCTCTTCACCTATTTGACGACGCCCTTATCCCAGCCGACCCAAGCAGATTACGCCCTTAACTGACCTCCCCAATACAGGCGATGTTACACCCCACATGCCCGCTCGCTCTCCGCCCCCTACCCGAAACTACGATGCTGCCGCTGTTTCTCCCTGCCCCCCTTTCATCTCTACCTAGCTACCCTCTGACTTTTTCTCCTTTCCTACTTGCCATCCTGGCCTTCGCCTCCCTATGGGGCAGTTGAGCCTTGTTGGGCCTTTAAAATCTGTGACACTACAGTTAGCTATTCTATGCTGGCCTCTCTCGCGTAGCTGCATGCCACCCGCGCAAAGCCAACCTTTGCGACCATCATCCCTAGGCCACGCAGCCGGCCCCCTTAGCGGGGTTGTAGGCAGGGCGCTGTGTTAACGCTTCTTCCCCGCCACAGTTGGTATACGCCTATGAGTTCTTTTATGCGCGGCCCGCCTCAGCACGAGGTTGTAGGCTTATCGCTGTGTTCACAATAAAAACAGATTTGAACAAAAAAAGTAATAAGTCGACTGAGGTAGAAATATTTTTTTGTTAGGCATAGCAATGAATTGTAACCTTAACTGACTGAGTCATGTTAAAAAAAAAAAATCAATACACCAAGCCGACAGCAGTGTGTTTCTGCTATTTAAAAACCCTTGCAAATGAACCAATATCTTATATGGGTGCTAAGTTTGGGTAGGGAAGCTGCTAAAAACTCTTGAGTCATACCTCCCCCCACACTTAATGGCAATGAATAGCATACAACACACCAAGAACATGTATTTTATTATATATATTATAATGTTGGTACATAGTACAAAATCAATTAAATGAAAGCTATCCTTTTTTTTTCCTTTCTGGTTAGGATTGGGTTAATCACCAGAACAGTAAAAATCACCTAAACAAATGTCGGGTGATACGGGAAAGGTAAGGAAATATTTTAATAATTTTAAAATGTGTTCACTTTTAGCAGCTTTGTCCTTATGTCTTTAGTGCGTCTCCATTATAGTTTTCTGTTTTCATCTGTATTAGCCTGCTTATTTTGTCTTTCACAAAAAAGCCGATAACGGTTTGCTTCTCCATTTTCAAAGGCTACCCTGTTTTGGGACTGGCCAACTGTAGTGTTTTTTTTTTTATCATTACATAATAATTTTTTTAATTGCCGGTCTGTTTGTTTGTTTGTATGATTCTGGCATACGCAAGTCTATATTAGACCGGAGTTCTCAAGGCAAGTTTTACAGACTTCCGTTTACAGGGCAGCTCTGTTTGCTCAATTTTCCTGTTTGGTGCACTTTAATTTTTACCAGATCCCTCTGGACTTGGACAGTTTTGCATTTTTTTACTTGGCCATTATTGTATGCAAGTCTGAGCTGTGATATGAAAATCTGTTCTGGTTAATGATATGTGTATTTACATTAACAAATGTTGTTGCCGTTTTTAAATTGTAGCAATTTTCTAACAGGCAAGCAGATGCTGTATTTATTTTTAAAAATCCTGAATTGTTTGATAAAATTGAGTAATTTTGTAATTTAACAGATTTCCTGACTCGTTCAAAGACGTGTCTGCAATGTTGAGGTAAGAATGTTTTTCATTTGGGTAAATGCAAAAGGAATTCTTTATGTAAAAAAATTGGAAAATTGAATATATAGAATCTTAAATGGTATTTGGGACTTTGTAATTAATGAGCTTTGGATGTGTATTTCCAGGCTATTAATACGATGCCTGTGCTAACATAGTTGTTTGTTTATTTCTCTCCACTCCTCTGCAGTTTACATTGTAGTCACATCTCCTACACCCCACCATTCTGCTCTCACCCGTTCTTATTTCTATAACATGTCCATGCATATGTTGCTTTTCATCCATTCTTCCTTCCCAATGTTTCTCCCTACTTTTACCTTTTTTGTCACCATCCTAAAACCCTATTTCCAAACATATTAACTTTTGTCTAAACTTGTAATTCCTCAAAGATTCTCTGTGCACATCTGATTCGCTTTACAAATGGGACACTGCCCAGTAGAGAACTTAAGCATGTGAAGCTGTTTGAAAATCATGCTTCCGACCTTTTCTCCACTGCACCCTTTTCCAGTTACAAGCATTATATTATGATCAGAATGTTAATTTGTCAATTCAGTGCGAATGGGGCTAAGAGGTGTATTGGTTTCGTGTAAATACATAAAGAATGTTTACAAGGATGCCTCGAATATCCCTGTGCAAATGTTCTAATGGCTTCTTGTTGAAGATATACCACTGCTGCAGAGTTCAAATATTGTGATTTACTCTGCTGCAGCTTTATTAGGTTATGCTTCTGTATGTTCAATAAAACATTGCGCGTAGAAGATCTTCATTGATGGTCATAAATACTTGAATAATCGAAATTTGCCTAACAATTGTAACGGTAAGTTTCAATTCTATTAAGCACACGGAGGCGAGGATTATGCTTTTGCTTCTTCGCTTTTAATTAATACAGAAAAACACAGCAGCCAGAAAAGCACCAACATAAACCCTAAATCTCAGAACAAGGATAAGGCTTAAAAGAAAAACACCAAACAAAGGACTCAGATTTGCACCAGAAACTACAAATCCCATCACCCACACTGCCACAAATGGAGAGTAAGATGCTGTCTTCCTTTACCTCTGCCTACCTTTACCCCTGCCTACCTTTGGGGTTCCACTGGACTCTGTGCACACAGTACCTCATTTTGGTACAGTATATACAGAGCCAGCTTTCTATAATCGGTCACAGTTCTCGCTACTTCAGAGGCGTTCACCGTCGAGGCGAAGTGTTTCCGTCAAACTGGCGGCAGTCCACGTCGAAGACTTTGTCCACGTTGACATCATCTAGGACGACGATCGATATCCAGAGGACACACTCCGTCGACGGGTTCTCGTCTGACATTGAAGACAAAGAACCCGCCAGTAGGGTCTCTTCTGACGTCAAGACCCTAGTCTCCGTTGGCGACACCTCTCCCACCGTCGAGAATTTGAACGTCGCCAAAGTCATCCTAACACTCTGGTGCTATGTTGGCCGACGTTGAGGCACTCATCCCTGTCGGCATCAACACACTAATCTCCACCTGTAAAGTGCTTGAAGTCTACGCGTTCAACATCGAAGGGGCGCTCAGCATCTACAAGATTGCAGTCAGGATCACCACAGGTGCCTCTCGACGCCAAGCAGTCCCATTTCTCTGTCTTCTGAGAGGCAGACACCGAAGGAAGCACAGCAGATAGGTGACTATCCCCTTGCTGTGCAGGGGGATTCACTATCTCCTAGATGACTAATACCAGTGCACCACTGGTAGAAATCTTCTACAATGCATGTGTAGTAACCTCTGGACTACTGTAGTCCTTTGCACCGATCGCCTCTGGCTCAGACGGTAGACCTTTCTCCTACTAATTCACCGGAGGGCGAGAACTTGCTCGGCAGCAACTCCATCACCATGAAGGAGGTCCTCTGCACGTAGCCATCATTAAAGACATAGATCACCTTTGTGGTCCTCAAGCTTTACGCATTCTTTGAAAAAGGACTATCCTCCCACCTTGACAGACAGCCACCTTCGAGAATCTCCCCGGTGGATGATAATACTTTCCACGAGGTGCTGGCTATAGGGGTGCATAAGCCCACTCCTCAAACATCAACCTGTTATTTTTGATGCTTTGCACCAAAGGTCAACGGCAAGACCATTGCTACCTTTGGTATCTGGGCTCCAGCAACCGGTCATGGACACCTTCCTCTCGCCGGCATCACTCAAGGCGGTTTTTGCGAGGATCTTGAAGTACAAGCCTCCAGAATAAGATTCACTGTTCCTCAGGGCGGATCCTCCCCCGGATTCCGTAATTATTGCAGCTGCAAAAAAGATTCATGCAGTGTGGTCCTCTTAAACGGTGCCACCAGACAAAGAGAGCAGAGCTCAGAACTCTTAAGTAAGGAACGTTTGTGGCACTTAAGCTTCCAGCGGACTCGGACGCTCCCTACGCTGCTCCCTGACTCACCTGCTTCCCTGCTGGGTATCGTTAAGCAGCTCCGCTGCTCGCTTTGGCTGCCATTACATTGCTGCCTGAATAATTTGCATCGCGCTAACTCCGCATACCTTCGCCGATTTAAAATCACCAATTTGCATTTTCTTTATTAATTTGCGCCGCTCCGCTGCTTGCCCTTGCCGCTGCTGCCTGCCTGGCACCACATTTCCCACTGCCGCTCTGCGCTGCGTGTTACTGTGTTCAAAGTGCAGCTGATCGACCCTACGAGGCCACCGGCCATTTTGTTGTTGTTGTTGTTGGTCGCCCTGCCCTAGTCTCCACCCCGCTCCCGCCTTCCCAGCTGACCCGCCCTCCCACTAAGCTCTACCTACGCACTCTGACCCTAACGCGCTGTGACCGTTCTGCTTCCAGCGGACTCGGACGCTCCCTACGCTGCTCCCTGACTCACCTGCTTCCCTGCTGGGTATCGTTAAGCAGCTCCGCTGCTCGCTTTGGCTGCCATTACATTGCTGCCTGAATAATTTGCATCGCGCTAACTCCGCATACCTTCGCCGATTTAAAATCACCAATTTGCATTTTCTTTATTAATTTGCGCCGCTCCGCTGCTTGCCCTTGCCGCTGCTGCCTGCCTGGCACCACATTTCCCACTGCCGCTCTGCGCTGCGTGTTACTGTGTTCAAAGTGCAGCTGATCGACCCTACGAGGCCACCGGCCATTTTGTTGTTGTTGTTGTTGGTCGCCCTGCCCTAGTCTCCACCCCGCTCCCGCCTTCCCAGCTGACCCGCCCTCGCCCCTCCCCCCTCGCCACCATATATGACAGTAGTTCCCGCGCGCAGCGTTTACGCGCAGCGTTCGCGCCCAACCCGCGCCGAAGGTGCGCCAAAGGTAAGCCCGTCTACGCCCGTCCGCGCCTGGACCGCGCCCAGCGCCAGACCCCCTGCCCCTCGCGCTGCCCAGCCCTGCCGCATTACCTACGATGCCGCCACCCTCCTAGCCCTTAACCCCGGTCGCGCCCCCAACTGCGTCCAAGCCGCTCCTGGACACACCCATGGACCATTCTCCTGCTACTCCTGCAAATTCAGCTGCACCGACATCATCTCCGCTACGACCACACCACAGATTCCTGACCCCAACCACCTACAATGCATCCTGCTCAACACCCGCTCGATCCACAGACACGCCATCGACCTATGGAATCTATTAGACACCATCGCTCCAGACGTCGCCTTCCTGACGGAAACATGGATGAACGCTTCCTCCGCCCCAGACATAACCATCGCTATCCCTGATGACTATAAGATCACACGCAAGGACCGCACCGACCACACAGGAGGAGGAATCGCTATCGTCCATAAGAAATCCATCCGCATCTCTACCAGCTCTGACGCCAACCTCGTTAACTCAGAACACCTTCACTTCCAGATCCACATCGACCCCAAGACTACTCTCAGAGGCACCCTCCTCTACAGACCACCAGGACCCCGCGCAAAATTCAGTGAAGACATCACAGAATTCATCACCCCACACGCGCTCCCCTCCAAAGACTACATCCTTCTGGGAGACCTCAATTTTCACCTCGAAAAGATCAACGACCGCAACTCCGCAACCCTCTTAGACAACCTCGCCAACCTCGGACTTAAACAACTTGTCACTACCCCCACCCACATCGCAGGTCACACACTCGACCCCATCTTCACCTCCAGCAACCATGTCTCCTTCAGCCACACTACGGATCTCCTCTGGACTGACCACAGCTGCGTTCACTTCACCTACAACAAGCCGAAACCCATCATCCACCTCCAACCAACCCTACAGAGAAACTGGAACAAAATCACCACGGATCAGATCTCCGCATCACTCCTTCGAACCTCCCCAGCCCTCTCTTCTAACGCCAACGAAGCCGCCTCCAACCTCACCCTTTGGTTATCTAACACCGCCGACTCCTTAGCACCGCTTAAAAAACGTCAACACAAACTTGGAAACAAGAAGGCCTCATGGTTCAACGATGATCTCAAGAAGTCCAAGAAACTATGCCGCTCCCTTGAAAAGGCCTGGAAAAAAGACCCATCCACCAGCAACAAGGACGCCTTCAAAAGCGCCACCCGCACTCACCACCAACTGATCCGAAAAGCCAAGAAATCAGCATTCAAGGATCGACTTGACAACAACGCCCACAACAGCAAGGAACTTTTCAACATCGTCAAGGAATTCTCCAACCCATCGGCCAACTCCAACGACATCACCCCCTCTCAAACCCTCTGCGACTCCCTAGCTTCTTTTTTCCACAACAAGATTGCTGACATCCACAACAGCTTTGACAACCAACCCGGAAGTCATCCCACCCTACCATCTGCAGACCATCCTCTCCCCGTGAACACCCTTAACGCCTGGAACCCAGTCTCCACTGAGGACACCATCCGCCTGATGAATTCCATCCACTCTGGATCCCCCACAGACCCATGCCCCCACCACATCTTTAACAAAGCTGACTCCATCATAGCACCGCACCTCCGAGACGTCATCAACGGCTCCCTCAACTCCGCCACCTTCCCTGAAGACTGGAAACATGCTGAACTCACCGCCCTTCTGAAAAAACCAACAGCAGACCCCACCGAGCTCAAAAACTACCGCCCCATCTCGCTTCTTCCATTCCCGGCCAAAGTCATCGAGAAAGCCGTCAACAACCAGCTCGCCGCCTTCCTCGAAACCAACAAATCCCTTGACCCATCACAATCTGGCTTCCGAGCCAAACACAGCACTGAGACCGCCCTCATCGCAGCAACAGACGACATTCGAACTCTACTGGACAATGGAGACACAGTCGCCCTCATCCTCCTTGACCTCTCTGCAGCATTCGACACAGTCTGCCACAACACCCTTCTACAACGCCTCAATAACATCGGAATCCAAGGAAAAGCACTTGAATGGATCACCTCGTTCCTCACCGGAAGAACCCAAAGAGTCCGCCTCCCACCATTCAAATCCGAGGCCTCTGAAGTCATCTGCGGCGTACCTCAAGGATCCTCACTCAGTCCCACCCTCTTCAACGTATACATGAGCCCCCTCGCAGCCATCGCCCGCCAACACAACCTCAACATCATCTCTTACGCGGATGACACTCAACTGATCCTATCTCTCACCAAGGACCCCAGCACCGCCAAAACTAACCTACACGAAGGAATGAAAGAAGTCGCCGAATGGATGAAACAAAGCCGTCTGAAACTGAACTCAGACAAAACAGAAGTCCTCATCTTAGGTAAATCCCCCTCTGCATGGGACGACTCCTGGTGGCCGGAAGCCCTCGGAAAAGCACCCATCCCAACAGACCACGCACGGAACCTTGGCGTCATCCTAGATTCTTCACTCTCAATGAACAGACAAGTCAGCGCCGTATCCTCTTCCTGCTTTAACATTCTTCGCATGCTCAGAAAAACATTTCGCTGGATCCCCCCCGAAACAAGGAAAACAGTCACCCACGCTCTAGTCACGAGCCGACTGGACTACGGAAACACCCTCTACGCAGGTACCACCGCTAAACTCCAGAAGAAACTACAACGAATCCAAAATGCCTCAGCCAGGTTGATATTAGACATCCCACGCAACGAACACATCTCTGGTCACCTTAAAGACCTCCACTGGCTTCCCGTCAATAAGAGGATCACTTTCCGACTGCTTACCCACGCACACAAATCACTCTACGACATCGGACCAGATTGCCTCAACTCTCGACTGTCCTTCTACACCCCCCCCCGCCAACTTCGCTCTTCCAGCCAAGCCTTCGCCACTGTTCCTCGCATCAACAAGACCACCATGGGAGGCAGATCCTTTTCATACCTGGCTGCTAAAACATGGAACTCACTCCCCGCCTACCTTCGCCTCACCCAGAACCACCTAGCGTTCAGAAAGCAGCTTAAAACATGGATATTCGACAAATAATCCCCCTCCCCTTCCTAAGCGCCTTGAAACCCTCTGGGTATGTAGTGCGCTATACAAATTTTATGACTTGACTTGACTTGTATCCAGTGCTTGAGCCCTCATAGGTTGCAATGAAAGGGCCCTTTCTGAATGAAACCAGTGCTTGAGCCCTCATAGGTTGCAATGAAAGGGCCCTTTCAGATTATTTGGAGAGATTCAAAGAACATTTGCATAAAAAGAGTATCGACAAGACGTTGAAGTTATCCAAAAAGGAGGCTTGGCGGCGAATTAGATAATTAGCGCTGCAGCAGATAGGGTTATTCTAGCTGCGCATTCTTATGCGCATTGAATATGTGCCAGGCGAACATCCTTGCTCCAAATTACTGCACTGATGCAGAAAGCTCATCAGCATGTTCTAAACTTACCCTTTTCAGGAAGTTCTGTCTTTGGTACTCTCATGAATGATAAAATGGCCAGGATGAAGACAGAACTTGATACTCTCAAGGTGGTAGTCCTTGTCAAGAGTAATGTGTTCCGTCGTAGATACAGGCCATGCGACCGCAGGCCATTTCATCAGAGGGTTCAAACCCCTCAATGGTCTTAAAGGCAACATCTTCATCAGCCCAGAACACACTTCCAAGGGCATCGCTCTTCCCGTGGTAGAGGTACACCACACCAGTCCTCCTCCTCGCGAAGACTCCAACAAAGTATTCAGCAGTCGCTTCCGCATCACCCACTCCAGTGGGGGGGGGGGGGGGGTAAGTATTGTCAATCATCTGCAAGAGTGGGGCAGCATCACAAGCGATCAATGGGTATTGAGTATGCTGCAGAATGTATACTCTCTGCGGTTTAGCTATCCATCTATCCATCTCCAGCGATTCCCTCCAGTAAAAACCACCTGCGACCAGCTACAACTAGTGCAGCAAGAAGAAGCGACTCGCGTACACAAATCTGGCAAAGAGGAAGAAGTTCCTCCCTCAACGAGGGAAATGAGTATATTCAAGGTACTTTTTGGTGTGAAAGAAAGGTCTCCAAGCAGAGTTCAAGCCTATATTAGATCTAAGCATTCTGAACAAGTCCATCCGAAGGATCCTGCGCTTCACGGTAGGGTCCAAACACTACCAGTACAAAGTCCTCCCTTTTGGATTGAATTCAGACCCTCGAGTGTTTACCAAATGAATTGCAGTTATAGCAGCTGCTCTTCGCCGTCAGGGACTGTTCATTTATCCTTATCTCGTGTGTTAAGACCCCATACAAACCTGTCTAACATTTCTACTGCAGCTGGGCCTTCACATCAACTTGGCAAAGTCAGTTCACTATCCTGCTAAAAAAATGCACCATCTGGGTGCGACACTAGACTCCAATGCAGGAAAAGTGTATCCTTTGGAGGAGAGACTATCATCTATCCCTCTGAAGTGCAACTCAGCTTCTCCGCACTCTTCAACCTTTAGTCTGGTAGGTTGCCTCTCATAGGGTCAGTGGCATCTTGCATCTTCCTAGGTCCCAATGCCAGGCTGAGGATGCACCCCTTGCAGTAGGATCAGGGCGACAAATGGGATCAGCGGATGCTCGATGGGCCGACAAGGTCCACCTTTCCCAGGCTGCGAAATAATCATCATCCCATGGTGGACTCGTCAGAAAAAACTCTTTGTAGGAGTCCCATTCCATCAGACCCCGCCAACACAATTTCTAATCACAAATGCTTCTCTCCAGGGCTGGGGAGCCCACATGGACCCTCTTCAAACTCAAGGTCTGTGGTCGACTAAAGAACAGGCATATCATATCAATATGCTGGAACTGCGGGCCATGCATCTAGCCCTCAAGGACTTCTACCCCTCCATCCAATCCAGCTCCATATTAGTACAGACTGACAACACAACCACAATGTACTACCTAAACAAGCAGGGTGGACCCTGATCTCTTCCCCCCCCCCCCCCCCCTATCCTTGGAGGTTCAGACGATCTGGCATTGGCTTCTGGCCAGACACCGTTCAATTACAGCAGTCTACCTGCCAGGAGAACAAAACGCTCAAGCAGATTCCTTAAGGCCCCACTTCGAAGAGCAGCAAGACATGGTTCTGCATGACGAAGTGGTGGCAGACATCGTCCGAGAATGGGATCAACCAAGTATCAATCTCTTCGCGGACAGCACCAACCAGAAATGCAACGACTTCGAGTCAAGATATTACCGGCCAGGGACAGAAGGGAATTCCCTTTTGATCACCTGGTCAGGGTACTTTTTTGTGCGCTTTTTCACCACTTCCTCTCATCCCGAGGGTCATAACTAAGCTCTACCACTTAAAAGCGAGGATGATTCTGATCGCGCCAGACTGGCCACGACAGTGGTGGTACCCGCACCTTGTACATTTTTCAGAGCGTCCACACAGGAGGCTTCTGTGCAGGCCCGATCTCCTCTCCAAACTGAACAGGAGAATCTATCATCCCAACCTTCCCTTGCTGAATTTTGCTGCATGGCTCCTGAGGTCTTCAGTATGGCCATCTTGGACTCCCTCAGGAGCGCATGAAGATTTTAAAAGAATCACTGAGTCCTTCCACGAGGCGTTATGCATTTAAATGGAATAAATTCTATGTGTTGCATGCAAAAAGGGTTCCAGCCGACCCAAGGGCAAGATATTGCCTGCACTTGGCCAATTCAGGTTTGCCATTTGCTCCTATAAAACTGAACGTTGCAGCCATTATGGCATATAGGAAACGACCCTCGTACCATCCTTCTTCCAGCTTCAGGCTGTTGAATATTTTTTGCAAGGGTTAAAGTAAGTATTTCCCCCAATCCGCTCCCCTTCTCCTGCCTGGGAGCTCAGTTTGGTTCTCTCCAAGCTCGTGATTCCTTCCTTTGAACCGATTCAGAAAGCGACCCTGCAACTACTCACATGGAAGGCTGTCTTCTTGGTGGCAATCACTTCTGCTCGTAGGGTGAGCGAGATCCAAGCTCTCTGCTCTTACTCAGTTTTTTACAACTAGTAGTGAAAACACACCCTTCGCTCCTACCTAAGGTGCTCTCTGACTTTCACATTAATCAGTCCATTTTGTTACCCGCTTTTATTCCTAATCCCACCACACCGGCTGAAAGGTCTCTCCATTCTTTAGACCTGAAAAGAGTCTTAAAGTTCTACCTGGAAAACTCTAAGGCTGCTAGGAAGTCTGATCTCTTGTTTGTAAATTACTATATCATCAGAACAGGTTTCCCAGCCTCTAAACTTTCCATCTCCAGATGGATAGTGTCATGTTTTAAGCTGGCTTACCACTTGTCTACTAAGCTCCTTGTGGCTACACCAAAGGCTCATTCCACAAGGGCAAAGGCACCTACTGTAGCTTTGCTGCACAATGTCCCCATCTCTGCGACCTGCAAAGCAGCCACTTGGAGATCGGTACATACATTCACTAGACACTATTGCCTCGATTCAGCTACGAGAGCAGACACTCAAGTAAGCCAGACTCTCCTGTCTCGCTAAGAAGAGGTCGCTTCCCCACGCTCTCAAGGCATCATTGACTTGTGATACCAGAGCGCTTAGAAGCAGTTTTGCGGTATCGTAGCGCTTTGCAGCTGTCTGTCACCACCGCGTCTGCGCTCTGCTGCCTCTCATCAATAGCGATTTCACCCCCGCATTGCTGCCGTTGCCTGCATTGTATCATTGCCTTACATAGCGCTGCTCATTCCAATCTGCGCATTGTTGTGCTCACATTGTTTGCATTATAAGTATTTCTTGCTTGATTGTGCCTGATTGTGCCCCAGTCTCGCCCACTTTCGCTTTGTAACTGTTGCAGCCATTTTGTTGTTGTTGTGCTTCCTAGCCCGTAGCTCCACCCCGCTCCCGCCTCCCAGCTGACCCTCCCTCGCCCCTCCCCCTATCCATATATGACAGATGCATTCGCGCGCAGTGTTCACGCGCAGCGACCGCGCCCCATGTGCGCCAAAGGTAAGCCCGTCTACGCCCGTCCGCGCCTAGCGCCAGACCCCCTGGCCCCCGCAAACCGCACTCCTCCCGCATAACGTATGACGCCGCCACCCTCCTAGCCCTTAACCCGGACGCACACCACAATGCTACGAAGCTGCCCCAGGACGTACCCACGGTCCCTTCACCTGCCACTCCTGCAAGTTCGCCTGCATCAAGACCCACACCAAATCCACTAACTCCAAACACAGCTCCGACTCTAACCACCTGAAGTGCATCCTGCTGAACACCCGCTCGGTCCACAGACACGCCACTGAACTCTGGGACCTACTCGACACTGCTTCACCGGACATCGCCTTCCTTACAGAAACCTGGATGAACGCATCATCAACACCCGACATCGCCATAGCCATCCCGGATGCTTACAAGGTCATCCGAAAAGACCGCACCAACCAAACAGGAGGAGGCATCGCCATCGTCCATAACAACACCATCAGAATCACGACCAGCTTCGACGATAACCTTGCAACCGCCGAACACCTCCACTTCCAGATCCACACCGACCCCAGGACCACACTTAGAGGCACCCTCATCTACAGGCCACCAGGAACCCGTAAACAATTCAGCGAAGAAATCACTGACTTCATCAGCCTACATGCCCTCTCCGAGAACTACATTCTACTGGGAGACCTCAACTTCCACCTGGAAAAGAAAAACGACAGCAACACCACCACCCTTCTGGACAACCTGGCCAATCTCGGACTCAAACAACTTGTTGACACCCCCACCCATGTAGCCGGACATACGCTCGACCCAATCTTCAACCCCAGCAAACACATCTCCTTCGATCGCACCACAGCTTTACATTGGACGCACCATAGTTGTGTTCACTTCAGCTACAAAACTACCTCGACCCACAACCCCCCACAACCTATTCTGCGAAGAAACTGGAACAAAATCACCACCGACCAACTCCTCACATCGCTCAACCAAAACCCTCCCGCCCTCTCATCGGTCCCAGTCCAAGCTGCCACCAAACTCAAACAATGGATCACTCACAGCGTTGAAGAATTAGCACGCTTGAAAAACCACCAAACCCAACAGGGTAGCAAAAAGGCCCCCTGGTTCAACGATGACCTTAAGAAATCCAAGAAACTATGCCGTACTCTCGAGAAAACATGGAGAAAAAACCCAACCACTGACAACCTGACCACCTTCAAGACAGCCACCCGCAAACACCACCAATTGATCCGATCCACCAAGAAATCGGCATTCAAGGATCGACTCGACAACAACGCCCATAACAGCAAGGAACTATTCAACATCGTCAAAGAATTTACCAACCCCACTGCAGCCTCAAACGACATTACTCCCTCCCAAGACCTCTGCGATTCGTTATCCTCCTTCCTCTACAACAAAATCGCCGACCTACATAACAGCTTTGAGAACATTTCCAAAGAACAGTCCACTCCACCCACCTCCGAACCTAAACCGCCCTCTAACAACCTTAGCGCCTGGAACCCAATCACCACTGAAGACACCATCCGCCTAATGAACTCCATCCATTCAGGTTCGCCAACCGACCCCTGTCCCCACCACATCTTCAACAAAGCAGACTCCATCATCGCGTCCCATCTCCGTGATGTCATCAACTGCTCCTTCAACTCCGCTACCTTCCCAGAAAGCTGGAAACACGCCGACCTCGGCGCCTGTGAGAAGGTGGCCTGATATGCAGTGCTCACTATTATAGTGAACACTATGTATCAGTCCAGCAACCCTTATTGATGATTGGTTGTAAGTCAACCTTATAGACCAGCTATCCTAGTAGCGTGGATACGAGCAGTCTAAGGCTAAAGACTCGAGAGGGCGTGTTAAGCAAGCTGTTTACCACACATATACCCGTTGAATACCAAGTGAAAGGACACCACACAAGTGTTATGAAAATAAACAGGATATTTATTAAGATTCACAACAGCCCTGTACTCTTTATGAGGACAGGGTACTAAGCACAAAACAAAACTCTTATGAAAATACTTAAGTTAGCACATTATATACAAATGCCCGAGGGGCACGGAAAACCATATACTCTGAAAGTGGAATGCGAAATTACTAGCAGGTAAGTACAGTACTAATAGGCTTTGGAATCGCTAGATCTTGACTATAGAATCTTCAGATTACTTCTAGGAGACCCAGGGGACTCGGGTGCAGAGTGTGCACTCTCACGCGGGATGCGGGACAAAGTCTATGGTAGCTAGAAATTGCAAAGTTGGTGTTCTCGGGCGAACCCGACCTGGTAGGAGGAAAACGAAAGTGGATTCTGACCCTTGGATAGTGAGGCTATGCTGGGGCACCGAAATGCCGAAGTTACCTAGCCCAGGGGCTGCAGCTGCATAGGACTCAAAAGACGTCGGGAATCCTCGTTGCCGGACCAGGAGCCTGGAAGAAAGAAGTTGCTGGCAGGCGACCAGTGAAGAAAGTTCGGTGGATCCAAGCCTGGATCGATGGAAGATGACACTTGAAAGCAGAGGGGACCAAGTTCGAGACTGCTAGCCAGTAGTCAGTGGGCACCAGGAGGGCACCGGATGGTAGCCACCTCGACTAGGTGAGTGGGTGACGCTGTGCTCGAAGATCTCACGGACCAGGAGGCGTTGTCGGCGACCAGGATGGAGGAGCGAGCTGTCCCACGAAGATTGAAGCTGTCGGCGTCGCTGGGCCCAGGATTGGGCAACAAAGCCTTGGCAAATTCAAGCCCACGCGGTGGACCTAAAATGGCGTCTGGAGTGGACCAGGAGGGTCCGGGGTGCCTCTCTTGAAGAAGGAAGCAAGGGCCAGTCTGGAGCAACCAGACCAGCAGCAGTGATGTCGTCGGGCGTCGTGTAGAAGGCCACAAGCCAGCCGGCTAGTAGCCACACAGCGCGGTGAGCACGCAAAAGCAGAAGGGCCCCACGCAGATCGTGGAGATGCTGGAGGGCTGATCTTCGGTGCTGGAGCTGCTCAGGGTTGGGGCTTCTCGGACCCCAAAGCACTCACCAGTGGAAGACTCAGTGGGCTTGTTACAAAGAAGTCGTGCAGTCTTGGCGATCGTCGGTCCCTCGAGGTCTCGTCACACTCAGTTCTCAGCTTTGCTGTAGAGGTGAGTAGAGGTCAGAGGTGCCAGGGAAGCCGGGTCTCGTCGAGCTGGGTCGTCGGATTCGTGAAGGACTTGCAGCAGACCGCAGTGTTCTTAGGATGGTGCCCGCTTGATGCAGGGTGACTACTCCTTAGCCACAAGGGAGAATCTTGAAGAAGAAATCTTGAAGTCCTTTCGAAGAAAGTCGTGTCTTGATTCCAAAGATGATCTAATTTGAACAGGGGGCCCGCTCCCATCTTTATACTAAAAAAGGGGGCTGACCCGGTGACTAGGTCCTGCCTATGGGTGGGACTAGGAGGGGGGTGGTTACACCCCTCTGCCATGCCGGACTTCCCCAGGCCAGGGGCTGGTGTGCCCCTGGAACTGGTTCAGACCGGCCTATGCGTAGTGAGCACCGGGGTGCCACTCAGCAGTCACCTTCCTGAAAAGCCCTGCCTACCCAGGATACACAAAACCATGTCTGGGACGGTGCTAGCACCGCCCCTGACAGGAAACCCTTTGTCCAGGCTCCCCTTGCTGGAAGGACTCCCAGCTGCAGGGGGTCAGACTCGTGTCTGTGGTGGCAGCATCCATTTTGTGGAGCTGAGGCTTTAGTTAACTTTAACCGGGGTTCACAGTTGCATGCATGTCGTGTCCCTCTAGAAGGGTGGAATGCTAACCCCGTCGCCAGAATTGGCGAGGGGTTAGTATTCCAATTCGTATGACACCTTACTCGACATGTTTTGATAAAGCAATACCAAAGTTAGCATTTAACCGCGAGGATTATAATGCACTTAAGAGTATATGGTATGCGATGTCATGGAACAGCTATTAGGACTTGGTTCCGCAAGCTGCAGACAGGCTCAGCTCATGCCAGAGCACCATCTCACACGATTCCAAGCACTCTGCCTTCAGGATTGTCAAGGCCTGCCATAGGAGTGACTGATAGGAATCTGTGTGTCCATTTTAGGGTTAGGTATAGGTATACTACACCTACAGCAAAGGGTGATTACACGACTTTGCCCCAGCTGTCATGCAGCCAGTTGTGTCAAATTTAGGAGGCCAGCCAGGGGTGGCATAATACATGCTTCAGCCCCTGGCAGCCCTGGGTACACCCATGCCCTGAGTTACAGGGTCTGATAGGGTGGCCCAGTACCAATTGGAAATGTACCTAGGGTACATGGAATCCATTTTAAAGAGAGAGCAGAAGGCCTGGGGTCCTGATTGGCAGGGTCCCAGGTCGACTATGTCCAAAACCAGCTAAAACACAGGGCAAAAAGTTGGGGGCAACCATAGTCAGGATGTACCTTCCTACAGCGCCCTCCTGAAGAAACCCACAGCAGACCCCTCTGAACTTAAGAACTACCGCTCCATCTCCCTCCTCCCATTCCCTGCCAAAGTCATTGAGAAAGCCGTCAATAGCCAGCTTGCCGCCTTCCTTGAATCCAACAACTCCCTCGACACCTCACAGTCCGGCTTTCGAGCCAAACACAGCACCGAAACCGCCCTCATTGCAGCGACAGACGACATCCGAACTCTACTGGACAACGGAGAAACAGTTGCCCTCATCCTACTCGACCTCTCTGCCGCCTTCGACACAGTCTGTCATAGCACCCTCATACAACGCCTCAGCAACATCGGCATACAAGGAAAAGCCTTGGACTGGATCATCTCGTTCCTCGCCCGGAGAACCCAGAGAGTCCAACTTCCCCATTCAGATCAGAGGCCACCGAAGTCATCTGCGGAGTACCACAAGGATCATCACTCAGTCCCACCCTCTTCAACGTTTACATGAGTCCACTTGCATCCATCGCGCGACAACACAACCTTAACATCATCTCTTACGCTGACGACACCCAGCTGATCCTTTCCCTCACCAAAGACCCTAACACCGCCAAAACCAATTTTCACGAAGGCATGAAAGAAGTAGCTGAATGGATGAAAAACAGCCGCCTAAAACTTAACTCTGACAAAACGGAAGTCCTCATCCTAGGATCATCCCCCTCTGCCTGGGACGACTCATGGTGGCCATCGGCCCTGGGCACAGCACCCATACCCACAGACCACGCACGTAACCTAGGCTTCATCCTAGACTCCTCCCTCTCGATGACCAGACAAGTCAACGCCGTCTCATCCTCTTGCTTCAACGTACTTCGTATGCTCAAAAAAATCTTCCGTTGGATCCCCTCCGAGACAAGAAAGACTGTCACCCACGCACTGGTCATGAGTCGACTGGACTATGGAAACACCCTCTACGCCGGAATCACAGCCAAATTACCGAAAAAACTCCAACGCATCAGCCAGACTCATATTGGACATCCCTCGCCAAGATCACATTACCGGTCACCTGAAAGACCTCCACTGGCTTCCCGTCAACAAGAGAATAACGTTCCGTCTCCTCACCCACGCACACAAGGCCCTCTACAAACTAGGACCCGAATGCCTCAACACACGACTGTCCTTCTACACACCCACCCGCCAACTAAGATCCTCCAATCAAGCCCTCGCCGCAGTTCCGCGCATCCATACATCCACCATGGGAGGAAGATCCTTCTCCTACTTGGCGGCCAAGACCTGGAATTCTCTCCCCACTCACCTCCGCCTTACACAGAACCACATTTCCTTCAGAAAGGAACTTAAAACCTGGCTATTCGATAAATAATGCACCCCCTCCCCCAAGCGCCTTGAGACCCTCTGGGTGAGTAGTGCGCTATACAAATTCCTGAACTTGAACTTGAACTTTATTCCAATGCTGAAACTAGTTCCTCTTGATTCTAAATCACTTGTACGCAGGGGTAGAGGACGAGCTTGCTATTTGATTCAGTACTTACGGCTATTGATGAGGATCCCCTGGAAGAAAAGGATACGTTACTTACATGTAATCCTTGTTCTCTTCTAGGGGTATCAGTGTCAGTCCTAAGCAACCAGCCCACCTCCCCGGGCAGATTACAAATCATTAGTTCGTCTTTTTGTGCCCTGATATTCGGGTTTCCGCAAAGAACCGACGTAACTGTCACCCCTGGGGCATGATGGGAAGGTGGGTGTCATGGCTGCCTTATAGGCACGCTACTAGTTTATTTTCATTTTCTATGCTGTTATGTTTCCATTGCATCCTTTGGGCTAACAATGCCGGCCATGTTAGATTGCAGCTTCTGTAGTTCATTAATGAGAGTTCAGCTGCCTCTTTGTCGTCCTGTTTTTTTCATCTTATGTGGGTGTATTAAAGAATTAAAAACAGCATGTGTATATTAATGCAAAATCTGATTACTGAGGCATTGGTTAGCCTTGCTTTTTCTTGAAGACTGCATAGGATTGTGAAAAAATAATATATATAGCTGTCTATGATTAATATATTTTTAATGTAATCTGGGGTCCCCACGCATGGGCGGGAATATTCAGTGCTTATGACTTTGAGCAAACCCCTGGAAAAAAACTAGGATTACAGGTAAGTAACTTATACATCTATACAATTTAGTCTATTCACCACCTCTGATAGAACCCCTGCCTTTCCGTTTTTAGGTCTCGCTAAAGCCAGCGCATGCACTGCTCTGCGAGACATTTAGTAGGTGCTTCAAAAAGTGCTACCACAAGCTGCTTTGGCTGGCCTGGCGCTTGCGTTCACGTGCACACGCGCACACGCCAGCTTTCAGCGCCTGATCAGACGCCATCTGTCTTTCCTCTCACTTGATTCCGTTCACGCTCCTCCACCTCTCCCCTCCCCCGCCGTGCTGCTTTCACTTTCGTGCGCAGCCAATGCTTGTTTTCCTTGCATTTTCACCTTGCCCCATGTCCTGATTTATTTTAGTTTCGCCCATGCCCGCCTTTCTTTTTCTTTCCTCTGTCCTTTCGTTTCTTACATGCAGTACCAACCTTGCTTTCACGCTCCACTTCCCTGCCGCGTCGCGCTGCTTTCACTTTCCCGTGCAGCCAGTGCTAGTTTTCTTTAAAGTGAAAGCATGATGGCGACGGCTTGTTTCTTATTTGCAGGCATGACGTGCTTTGCTACATGCAGCACGCCATGCCCACTGTCTGCCCCGTTTGCCCGCCACAGCACTGTTCTGAGATCGCAGCTTTTAATTTTTAAACTGATACTTCTGTTTACAATTATTGCTTTGGTTTCTGTCCTCTATGGGACACTGCACGTCAGGGCTTTCTTTGCTGTTCCTAAGCCACCTGTCCTGACAAATGAGTTATCGTTCTGATTGCAGCGCAGGGGTAAGCTTGATGGTAACAGCTTGTGTTCCTTCCCACTAGAAACCCAACTGATGTGACGTCCTCTCATTGTAGACTGCATGAATCGACGAAAAGGGCTGGGGAGTGCGGATTGCCTAGAGGCGATCACTGGGACAGAGGGCAAGAAAGCAGGTGCATAAGGTCTCCCCTAAAGCCAGATTCAAACTCGTACAGCCCCACTATCTACACATAACCTACCTGACGCAGGACAAGTAGACGTGGGTATACCTAGATAGGTTGGTGACTTGCGCAGATGTGGGCTACTCTCGGCCGATTCCCTACACATGGCTTGGATCTCCCCCACCGCAAGTGAAATACTGGCAGCTAGTACTGGCAATACTGACGTACTTGGTGGAGGCGAGAGTGGAGGATCTATGAAGCTGTGCTTGATGGGTGTGGTGCCTCGCAAGTAAATCCCTGAGAAGATAATCTTGGCACTTGGAGTGGTATTGGCAAGAGGTGATAAGATTGAAGCAAAACCAGCCTGCTTTCTTTATATAAAACCTGCACAATAAATACAGAATTAACCTTCCTCATTTTTTAAACAAAATTTTACTTATAAAGCAATGTTTTTTCTTCGTTATACATTTTTGTTAAATCAGTGATAAACAAAAATTGCCCATCCATTTTTTGAAGTAGTTTACCACTCTGTTTTCTCGCTTTGTGCTGAACTGGCACAACTAGTGCGTCTCTTTCCCTAACACAAAATTGCAGAAATACATCTAATAAGAAGTTGCTGGATTTTTGCAGCAGTGTTTTTTTTTTTATCTTGCCCGGGCATTCTTTAGTGTCACCAAAGGAGTTTGGCATGCACCTAGAAAAAGAAGGCGTCAATCCCTGTATATAGGGGTCACTGTGTGGCCAGTCCCCCCCCGTCTGAACAGCACAAGATACAGTTTTGCAGCGTGAATCTTTCTGGATTCACTATGCTGTACATATTCCGCTATCTGGTGGTTGGGTCCGGAATCCTAGTCTTTTTTTCTTTTTTTTTTTTTCGTAGCCCAGGTGGGCGTTGACGTTCCACCATTTGGTGTACCTTTGGTGACGTCTGCATGCTACCGGCGAAAGCTCCCACTCTTGGGCGCCATCTTCAGATTATTTTTTCCGCCGTTGGGTCTGGATCGTCGTGTGAAGCTCCAGAAGTTTTAGAGGAGAAAAAGAGAAAAATACGCACATTTCTTCAGGAAAAAACTCGAAGACCAGGTGAAGAAGATCATCAGAGCCGGGACGACGAAGAACAAGAGGAACCTCTATCTTCGACCCCTGAGCGCAGCAATGGACAACACACCATTTAAATTCTGCCGTAATTGCCACCACAAGTACGCGCAGAGAGACCAGCACCCGGTCTGCAACCTCTGTCTGCCTATCGACCACGGGAGCAAAGACTGCAACGCCTGCTCAGTCTTAACGCCGAAGACGCTGAGGATTCGGAAAAACAGAGGATAGCTCACCACACGATGCACGGCAAGGGCAAGGCCCCGTCGCTATACGGCCTGGGCCTCTCCACCGACGACGAGGACAACATCGCTGAAGGTCCTGATGTCTCCATGGTTGAATGAAAAGTAACAACCTAGGACATTTGGCGGTACAAATCACATGTAAATCAGACACGATATAAAAGTAAACTACAGCTGACTAAAAAAACAGGCTTTTATTAAACAATTAGCACAAGTAAAAAATCATTCATGTAACATCAAATGACAATTATAAAATCACATTATATACCTAACAATTACATATAATAAATTCATACACAGTTTTTTTATATAAAATATAAGAGTAAGTGGCATGAAATTTCGGTCTCTACGCGCGTTTCGGCGGCCAGCGCCTTCTTCCTGGAGCAGCCACACAATATTAAGTGTTCGTTTTATCAAAGAGTTGGTGTTAAGATAAATTTTCGTTCTCTCATTCGAAATCTTTTGGTGATGAATTGATAAAAACTGATTGCTTCGATGAGTAAATAGTAAGTCCCGCCAACCGGAACCCTTTTATGATGATATCGGATAAAATTCGTTCTTGGGTATTTCTGGATTTCTCCTAGACTTTATCTAATTTGCTTTGAGTTTGGTCCAATAGACTTCAAATTGATAGTTGGTCTATTTTTCTTAAGGATCTGATAACCTTAGAAAAAGAAAGATGCTTATCCTAGGTTTCAGATTTAGAAGGATGTTAGTCCTTAGGAGTATTCCAGGCAAAGATTTAAAAGATCTCCCTGCCTGTAAATGGTCGGCAGGGCTCCCTATGTCCGGTGGCGGGATGAGACGTCTTGATGAGCGGCGAGCGCGGGAAAAAAATGGTCGCAGACACCGATAAGAAATCGTCAGACAAGGTAGGAGAGTCTATGACCCCGAAACCCTCGACAGGGCCTCGAAAACCTGAGGCTGACTCTCGAAAATCAGAGTCTAGAACCTCGAAGGGAGCACTGGCGTCGAAATCTTCGACGACCGAAGCTGCGGTCCCCGAAAAACAGCCCAGCGGATCCTTCGAGAAGGACTCCCAGACGGCAAAGACCAGCGAAAAGCAAAGGTCGTCGAAGCATACTCCCGAAAAGGGATCCTCAACTTCGAAGGAGAAGGAACTGAGAGCCGCTTCGACGTCGACGGGGCCGTCTAAGAGGGCGGCCGAAACGCTCAACGCCGAGCAGGCCGCACAGATGGAGAGAAAGAAACGAAGGCTCGAGGCAGAGATGGAAAACATCTTCCAGAGGAAGAAGGACTTCGAAGACAGAATGAAAAGCTACAGGATCCTTTCGAAGCCCACGACGGTCCTCGAAGACATAGAAGAACACGAGGAGTTTGACGCCGAAGAGCCGCCGAAAACTCCGGAGCCCTCGGAGCAGGGAGAAGAGAAGGACCTCTATTACACAGAGGGGCATTATGGGGACCCGCGTTCGAGCCACGACTCGGGATCCTCGACGGCTCAGGACCAGGATTGGCAGGGCATCTAGGCCGAAAACCCGGAGGAGGCTGTGGAGATATACCCCTCGAGGCCTTCGCCGCCAGACGACATTGGGGCCTACTATGAGGTCATCGCGAAGGCTGCAGCAGCTTATGGAGTCAAATTGGAGGAGAAGGCTAAGGCAGATTTCCTGCTAAAAACCTTGCTCCCCGCACAGACAAAAAGCCACTTTTTGCCCATGCTGAAGAGTATCATGGCACAGGGCAAAGAGGCGTTCAGAGAACCAGCTACCTGCAGGTCTGTCACGCCAAGGACGGAGAAAAAGTACAAGTTCTCCTCCCAGGACCCCACTTACATCTAGGGGACAGCTTCAGCAGACTCCATTATAGCCGCAATGGCCAGAAGAAGGGCCAACTTCCCAACAACATCTTGGCCACCACCTGACAAGGAAAGCAGGAGGATGGACCTAACAGGCAGAACAATTAAGAGAAACGCAGCAATGCACTGGAGGATGGCAAACTCCAACGCCCTTCTCAACCAGCACCAGTACCAGCATTGGGACGAGATGAACCAATTGCTGAAGCACCTCCCAGAGGAACACCAGCAGAGAGCCGCTCACCTCGTGGAAGAGGGGAAAAGCATCGCAAACTCGTGCCTGAAGACAGCCTTGGAAGGGGCAGAAACATCCAGCAGGCTGATGGCTATAGGAATCACAGAGAGAAGGCAAGCCTGGCTCAGGATCTCGGGCTTCAAGACGGAGGTTCAAAACAACATCCTGAACACCCCTTTCAATGGAGAAACACTGTTCGGAGCCCCGGTTGATGAAACTCACCCAACTGAAGTAAGACGGCAAGGTCCATGGGGGCCCTGCAATTCAGGGGGATGAGAAGAGGCACTCCTACGCGTAGGCCGAATGGAATGGGTGGAAACCAGCAAGGACAACCACACCAGGCGTTCCACCAGGGTCAACAGAGTGACAACCAAGGTCACCAGGGCCAACAGAAGCTAAACTGGAACTACCAGAACAGGGGCCAGTCCTTTCGCGGTAGAGGAAACGGACGGGGCCAGAGAAGGAGAGGCGGTGAACAACCCCCCTCTAAGTGACTTCACACAGGAAAAGGTGCTCACCCACTCAAACCCTCCCAGGGAAAAGCACGGAACAGCAAAGAGGAGAGGGCTACACGGACAAGACACAAAAGAACATTTAACACCAGTAGGAGGCAGGCTGAGATTTTTCCTCCAAGAGTGGAGGAAAATAACCACAGACAAGTGGATACTCAACATCATACAGTTCGGATACTGCATAGAGTTGGAAAAGAGACCACCAAACAGAAAGCCAAAGAAAAGAGAGCTCTCGGGAAGGGAGCTGCATTTGCTCCAAGAGGAAGCTCAAGAACTCCTCCTCAAAGAGGCCATCGAACCGGTCCCATTCAAAGAACGGAACAGGGGAGTGTACTCCAACTACTACCTGGTGCCAAAAGTGGACGAAAGCCTAAGACCCATCCTGGCTCTACGGTTCCTAAACAAATATGTAAAGACTCAAAAATTCAAGATGACGTCCCCACAAGAGGTCAACCCACAGATAAAGGCGGGGACCTCTTGTCCACCATAGACCTCAAAGATACGTACCTGCACATCCCCATGAACAAGCAGCACAAGCACATGCTAAGATTCACAGTAAACAAGGATCACTACCAATTCACAACCCTGGCATTCGGTCTAAAGTCCGCACCAAGGGTATTCACCAAATGCCTCGCAGCAGCGGCCGCACATCTGCGAAGAGAGGGTATACACGTGTACCCCTACCTCGACGACTGGCTCGTAAAGGCAAGCTCTTACAGGACATGCAAGGTTCATGCAGAGCAGGTCACAAGAACGCTAACAAGCCTGGGATTCTCCATACACTGGGGAAAATGCTCGATGGAACCGGAGCAAGTGAAGATCTTCCTGAGAGCTCCTGGTCACTTACTCAGGGCAAGTGGGGAAGTAGAGTAGGGTAGTAGTTGCACTTCCAGTGGCACTTGGGCGGCTGGGTGTAGGGTGCTTTTGAGCTGTTGGGCGCTCAATGTTATCCAATGGGAAAGTAAAAGAGTGAACAAAGGCTGCATAATTGGGGATGGAGATTCTTCAGGTACGACCACCACTTCGAGAGGTAAGTTGGGATCTTGGAGAAGAGGTAGGTACCCCAGAGGAGGGAACAGGGAGCCGCAGGGCGCCGGGAGTAGGGTGGTCTTTTGGTGTCGGGAAATCTTATCCTCGGCTGGTCGCGGTTGGAGGGGTCCCTGGTTCTGAGGATGCAGGCGTCGTCTGGGTCGTCGAGGAAGGTCTTTGGGCACTCGACTTTGGGTCTCAGTCGCCGGGGGGATGTCCTCGTGGTCTTGGATCACTCAGGCACGGGCCGGGCTCGGCGGGTGAAGAGTGGGCTGGATTCACGGTTCCTGGCTGGCACCAGGGGTATTGCTGTTGGAGCAGAGACTCTGGTCATGGGAGTCCCAGTCTGTTATAGGGTCATGGCAGGCAGGTACTCTGGGTTTATCAAGGTTGCTGCCCGCAGGAGTCGCCGGGATTTAGCAAGAGCAGGTTCCATGGTCGACAGACCGGTAGTTGGTGTCGTCCTGTTAGCAGCTGCACAGCGGGTTGTCTTCTTTATCTTCTTTCTTGTTTTCTTTTTGGGATCTGAGGAAGGAAGGTTCGGGGTGCCTCTAAATACTAAATTTAGGGGCGTTACAGGTAGGGCAAGGCCAGGGACCAATGGGTCCTGGCCCTGGGGTGAGTACACCCCCTAGCCTGCTCCTCTCTTGTGGGAGGGGGCAGGAGCCTAGCTGTGATTGGGTAGGGCTCCCCATCTTCAAGATGGCTGGAGCCCGGAGTTGTGCTTCACCTCTCCTCTCCCTCCTGAGGGGTGGGGTTGGCATAGGTTGGCACACCCCCTTGCCTCACTTCAGGTTTCCCGCCAGAGTGGGGGTCAGAACCGGTGGGGACCAGTTGCTGGGTACAGCAAATTCTCTGGAGAAGCTCCCAAGGGCGGTATGCCTCTGAAGCTTTCCCTGCCCATCCTCTGGGAGGAGGCCTGGCACCTCGTCCCAGGATGTGCATTGTTCCAGGCCCCCGACAGCGGCAGACTCTCGGCCCAGGGGTCCAGAAACATGTCTGGTGGTGGCAGCCTCGGCAGCCACACAGTCAGGACGTGGATTGTAGGTTAGGTTTCAGGGGGCATCTCTAAGGTGCCATCTGTAGTGCATTTCACATTAAATCTCACACTGGCAGCGCGGGTTTAATTTGCTGAGAAGTTTGATATCAAACTTCTCAGTCTTCAGTGACGCCATCATGGTGCTGTGGAGTTCGTAATGACGACCTCCCGGGACCATATACTCTTACATGGCAGCACTGCACTTACAGGGCCCAGGAATGGCTCTGGGTACTGTAGGATCACAGGGCTCATGCACCTGTGCCCTCACCACTGGCATAGGGCACCCAGCTAGAGGGGTGACTGAGTTATGCCAGGGCAGAGGGTTTTGTGGGCATGGCACACAGGATGTGTGCCATGTCGACTTCTTGTTTAGTTCTGCACTTAGACACTCAGCCTGCAAAGACAGTTTGTGGGTGTCAGGGTACAGGGCTCCTAAGGGTGGCACAATAAGTGCTACAGCCCTTAGGGGTCTTCTCTGGGCACCATGCATGAGTACCTAGGGTACCATCTACTAGGGGCTGACAGGTGGCCAAAGATGCCAATTGGGTTTTAGTTTCAACACAGTTTTAGGGAAGGAACACAGGCCCTGGGCACCTGGTTGGCAGGAGCCCATGGCACACTCAGTCAAAGCACATCAGCAGTTCAGCAAAAGTGGGGGCATACCAATGCAAGAGAGATGGCACTTTCTCACGGCACTTTCTCACAGAGGCTAAGCCTGTTGCAAAAACATACACACTGTACATAAGCTATAGAATATTTGGTCTAGGTGTAGCTCACTAAATGCCTTTCAGTGTCAGAAGCGTACAGCAAACTCAATGGACAACGACATCAGTGATCTCAATTTAGATTTTATCAATGACACTGTTATAAGTGATGTAACGTGCGTGTGTGTTTATGCAAATAAATAAATATATGTATATATATTTGCGTTGGGTGATTACCCACCTCAGGGAATAATTGCAACTGTTGTCTCGGTGAACCCTCAAAGTCACTAAATTTACTTGAGCTCATGCCTTAGTATCTAAGGTACAGAACAGACCAGCTTAATTTAGGGCAATGTGTAGAGTACTTAGGCAGTACCAAAACAGTAAAAAGTTTAAATGCAAAACAATAAAAATCCCAAACCGAATTAGGAAAATAGAGTAAATGTAGTAAACAAAATGACATCTAAATGACAAAATCAGAAATATGAAGTTTTAAGTAAAAATAGCACCTAAAAGCACAAAGTACCAATTGTAGTCAATGGCCAAAGTAGACCGGGACCTAGATGCAATGTGACACTAAACACAATGGAGCGTGGGTCGGATACACCAACAGGGTTCCTCCTCGTCAAATATTTTAATATTGGACTTTAGTTAATTCTACCACAGGTGTACATTTATAAAGCCCTGCAGGACCTCCGGAATGGCTCTTCAAAACTTGCATGGTGTCAGAGGCCAAACAGCAGGGTCCAGTATAGGTCCATTTGCTGCTGGTCAGCTAGGCAGTAGCAGAAAAAGGCCTTCTAAAGCTGCAGGGAAACAACAAGCTACAGTAGGAGTTCTGACCCTTAGAGTCCACATCTTTTTCCTGGGTACGAAAGAGGGAGAATAGGTCCAGCCATTTCAGGGCTCTTCTTAGGTCGTAGACAGCATGCTCAGCCCATTGCTGATCTCCCTCGGGTCCATAAGTCATTTGAAGTTGGTGCTTCAAGATTCCACATTTATACCTGGCACAAACTACTAGGTGGAATGTCTCATGGGCACTCCCTAATCAATAGGGTAAAAATTCCTGGGACCAGCCCTACCCTCTTTAGCTATTTTGAAGGTGGCAGAAGTCTTTGGTCAGAACAATTTGGACTATGATGGCTGGGAGTATTTGTGGGGCATGTACTCCTTCCTAATCCTAATGTCCTACCACACCCAAAGCTACATTCAGTTTGTGGTAGTCCTGGGGCCCCCAATAAACCTAGAGACAGAAGTCTGGTAGAACAAAGCATGGATTTCCAGTAACCAGTCGGTGGATACACAAGAATTGTTTTGGTGTCCTTCCTTGCCCCTTGAAGTACACCCTAAATGTTATATGTAAAACCCCCGCATGCTTGTCAAAGATGATTTGACACTTCAGCTGGATTTTAGTGTTCTAAAGAATCGCACTGCGATTGGAGCCTGCTTGTTTGGAGGAACGAAGGAAGTGTCCAACCCAGGTGTCAGCCAGCATTTGCCTGCAAAAGTGGAGGCCCTTTTTCATGATCCTAATTGGGCATCCAGTTGCATGAATTTCTTTCTAAGGTAATATTTGGATGACTGCTAACCAGCTTAAATGGGGAACAGACTCAAATTCTGCAGCTCTCCATTACTTCTACTTTTTTGTTATTTGTTCTTTTTCCCATATATTCAGATGACTATTCTATCCCTGGTTTCCATTGTAAGAAACCTGGGCATTAAATTAAGACCGTTCTCCATCTTTTCCATGAGCAAATTTTTATTGTATCAAAGCTATGTTTCTTCCAGCTTCATTTTCTAAAGTGTTTTCCCTATTTGGGCACCCTGCCCCTTAAGTTACAAATATGTAATGTTTTTAATTCATCTTGATTGGACTATTGCAACTCGAGATAAATTGAGCATTCTGCTTCTCTAATAAGGGCCTGGCAACTGATTCAGAATTGTGCTGTCAGAATTTTTTGGGGTCTTAAAACTCAAGAGCATGTTTCTGCTCCTTTATACGTTTTCACTGGTTGCCTACGACACAACAAATTTTGTTTAGGTCCATGTGCTTGGTTCATAAAGCAGTTTATATGCCTTTAGTTTCATCTTCATTCCAGATTCTAGTGGTACTGTCCCAGCGGCTTCCTGACATTCATCAGCTAACTAGAAAGGTTTAAGATTCCTAAATGTGGCAAATAAAGATGGTTAACGGCAGAGCCTGCCTAGTGGTGGCTGCTAAATATTGGCAATCTCCGTTAATGCAGCTACGATCTAAACCAAGTCTTCTGAAATTCTGGGAATAGCTGAAAATGTAGCTCTCCCCCAAATCGACCATATAAACTAATTAATTTAACTGTCCCCATTTACGCATTGGCCTTGTCCACTAAAAATTCAGGTTCTATAGCTCTAAAGAATCCTGTTGTTGGGTCTATGCTGATCTGAACCAATATCTAAAATAAAATCTAAAAAATATATACATATGTGTATCATCTAAACAAGTTAAATATATTAATTGTGTGATGCAATATTCCGGTTTAAGATTCTCATTGTCTGTAGAAATAAGATCGCTGTGTATTGGCAGATGCAGGAAATACTGGTATATATGACCCCTAGGGAAGGGGCTAGAGAACATCTGGTACGGGTGGGGAAATGTATGCACTGATTCGGGACCATGTTTTGTGGAGATTTTATGCACAGACTTGGTTCAGTTTTGAAAATAAAAATATATTCCACACAAAAAAAAGATTCTCATTGTCACACTAACCTTTCCCATTTGCGAAAAGCACCTCTGCAAAAGGCATTTTTCTTTAGCAATTCTGCAGATATTTGGTCACACATTAGAAGAATGCAGCTGGATTAAGGTAATCTGTAAGCATTTTTTTAATGTATTTACAGCAGTGAGATACAAGCACCCAACATACCTCCTGAGAGGTCAGTGTCTGCACACCGGGCGTTTGATTCCAGTTCTCGGAGTCCCGCATTCAGGTAAGCTCTGTCATTTTCCCTACAATTTTAGGGTTACTCACCTAGTAGATCTCCCACTTAACATCCCTTTGCGAGAAAAGCAGAAGTGACGTGGATGTCATTCATCTCTCTAACGATATATGTTCTATTAGATAGGCAGTGTTATGAGTCAAACCTTTTTAAAAGGATTGCTCATCAGCAGGGGTTATTATCTAAGGAGCCCATCCTAGGTTCCAAAAAGACACACACTGACTGTTATTTTACTATGATCTGTCATTAATTTTGCATTATTTATCTACAGGTCATGTGTGTCAGAGTTATAATAATTATTGCATATAATTATCAAAGGTCAGAGCAAACACAAGAAATGTTTGACACTCCAGATTATTTTATTTCTTGATAAATTAGCTCCCAATGCATCCCCTTGGGGAGGAGAAACTATTGCTCAGCTCTCATATTGCTACTTCAGTACATTAACAATGTCTCTTTTGCAGAAGCGTCCGAAAGGTAAGCATTGTAACTGACTCTGCTTCCTTAAAGGTCAAATCTGACCAAGATAAGATGATCTTGTATTCTGATTACAACAGCAGTCCTGAGAACAGAGTGTTTCTTTCTCTGCATTTAAAATGAAAAATGCCAAGAATGGAATAGAGGATACCAATATGGCAGCTGTGTATATGTGTTTGCATTTCTGTTCAATCATTTAATTTATTTCTAGGCCCGTAGCCTGCCACATGCACATTCTTAATGCAGAAGTGTACTCATGTTGGTATACAATGAGGCCTAGCTTGGATGTGGCATGTATGTTCTGCTTATAAAACCCTACCACACACACAACAGCTCAACATAGAGACTTGAGTAACATGTCATTTGGTCAGTCTTGTCACATTTATGAAATATCTCCTCATCCCTGGTAAATTTAAAGAAGGTATCCAGATACTTTTGTTTTTCAACATGAGGCGTGAAGATACGTCAAGTTTGTTACTTGTTCTTGGAGGGGTTTGTGATAAATTGTAAGTAGTTGTAGAACATGTGTCCTCCACTTGGATTGGAATTGATAGAAGGTTGATAGTATGAAATGTTGGTCTGGAATGAAAGACTTGTTTTAGCTCTTGGCAACCTGAATAGAACCCAGCCATTTCTGTTTGTGTTGAGGCATGCTGCACTCTGGAAGGATGAGTGCTTCAGTGCTGCATCTTGGTTCTTCTACTGTCCTGTTTTTGGGGGTCTACTAGCACTTATAAATCCATTGTTGCATTATTGCCATAGTCTACATTTATCAGGTATGATTAAGAATATCAGATTGTACTTATTTGACTTTGTTGGACTGAACTAGAAATACACAATTGACTGTAACTTGTCCAGGTGGCCACTTCCTTCAGCAGGGATTGAGTTGAAGAGCGCAGCCCAGCAGAAGAGGGATCCCAATTCAACCAAAATAGGGTTAGCATTGTCGACAGTCGGATAGAGCGGTCATGGAGTGGAAGTGGGCAGCAGTGCATTTAAAGCCGATAATTTGTCAACTACTTTTGAACAGTTTCCAAACTCTGATCCGGCACTGTGAATTACAGGAAGTAGCAGAGCTTCAGCTGAAGTAGGATAAGTGGTGGGGTTTGGTAAAATGTTTGAGCACAGGTGATTTGTCAAAATAGTAGGCTTTCACAGCTCTTCGAAAGGCCAGTGGAGATGAAGCTTTACATGTATCCAATGGCTGAGTATCCCGAAGTTGAGACCCATACAGGAAAAGTCTGTCCTCATTGGCCACTAAAGGTGGGAACTTAAGGGGATAATAAATACGAGGAAGCCTGCTTCAAACCTTGTTCAAGCTAGCACCTTGTTGCAGTCTATGATGAACTCTCCCCAACAGACTCCAGAAGCCTTTTTCCTGTACATTCGGTATGATCTATTTTCATCATTCGTGAAAGTGGGAGATAGGCTTACCTTCTCATCTGTACTATTGTTGTTCTGTAGTACGCATGTATGTTTGTGGTATTTGTACAGATGCAAAGGCAGTTATTCAGTTGTGAATCTAGGCAGGGTGTGCTTGGCTAGGAGAGGGTAAGTGGACTATATACTGTGTTGTGGTGTAGTGTTCTTTAAAGTGTCTTCAGTTAAGGGAGGTAGTTTTGAATAATTTGCTGTACTGTTGTGAAGCAAGCTCCCCGGCTTCATTGAACCAACTAAAATAAAGGCAAATGTCACAAATATTTGCTGGTGGTTCCTTCATTCTCCTTCCATAATTGGTATTAAAAAATGCAGTTGGTAGTTTTGAATGTGGTTTAATAATTTATAGTACAGTTCTGGACCTTTCAACCTAAAACGTTGAGGAGAGTTTAGCCGTCTTGTGTATAGTATGGTTTTGGAAATGTATATTTTCCCGCCTAATGGTTTAATTATGCTTTCTGTACCTTCATCACCATCTCTGCTGCTAGTTCTTAATACATTATTTTGTTAAGCCCTTTTTGTAGATTAGCTGGGCACCTTATTACCGCTAGCACCAAGAACCTTCTTTTCTTTTAACAGTGTGTTTTTCCAAATAAGTAAGTAAATGTCCAGGTCTTATTTTCTGCATCCATGTTGCTGACATACTTCGTTGTTGACATGCTGTGAACAAATCAGTACGGTGTACCATGTTGTTCTATTGATTCGTGAAGGAAACAGTAATAAGGGTGAAATGCCTGCAATATTGCTGGTATTTTCTCCATCCTCTGTGCCACTTACATTTTTTTTTTTTTTTTAAACTCAGGTAAGTTGTGTGAAAACCCAGTAACGAAACCTGTACCGTTATGGTCTAAGTAGCTGTTTATTGCGATCTCCTTTGTTCATTTAACTGACTAACTGCTGATGCATTATGGTATCTCTGAACATCAGAATATTACTTTTTATGGTCTTCTGCTGAAAAACAGCCTCTCTTTAAGAAGCGGTTGATATCACTAATCTGATAGACTTCTAAGATGCAGATTCCTTACCTTTACATTATCCCCAGGCTTCAGACTGGATCCAGAGTGTTTTTCGGAGCAGTATCCCTGCACGCCGGTATGTATCGTCGATCAGTCAGCATAGATCCGGGGAGAGCTACACCTTCAGTGACCTTTTGATTGTATGTTTTTGACATTTTGTCAAAGCTTTTGTGTGAGTTCTCCTCCTGGTGTGGCATGGATGGCCACTAGGAAACCCTACTTCAAGCCCTGCAGCTCTGGTCAACGACAGATGTCAGTTACTAAACCACACCTTGTATGCCTCTGGTGCTTGGAATGCAACCACGATGTGAAGACTTGAGCCTATTGCCACAGCATCCACCTCAGAACCTTAAGGGAGTGGCCCCTCCAGCTCCTTGCCGCCTGACAAGGGACGCTGCAACTCTCTCGATCCTGCTCAAGAGGGAAGTCCCAGGATTGGTTGTGACATTCACGATCCTCATTGCACTCCATGTTGTCAAGCTACTTTGGTAAGTCCCAATAAAAAAGAAAAAAAGTCAAGGAGGTCCTCGGCTTCACCTCGTTCGTCAGCCGCTGAGACAAGAGAGCGTCGACATTCAAGGTCCGGCTCTGCTGATGAGCCAGCCCCTGGGTCGACTCTGTGCTTCCCTTCGTTTTTGGGAGCCAGAGGGACCCCCACTCAACGTAACGAGTCTTGAGGCTATGCACCTCATTTGAGCGGCCCATTCCCGCCGGCACCTTCGGCCCAGCGGTGTCAGTACGGCCCCCTACAGGATCCACGCTAGCTTCTCTGGTGCTAGTCTTGACCCTTATATCCACAGATGGATCTGGGCCGGCACAATTCCTACCACCTCGACCTTTCCCGGTGCAGACGCTCCCAGTGCTGCTGATTCCCTCCGTTGGCGCAGTCCCCTTTCTGATCCCTGACTCTGACACTGAGCTGGAGGGGCGCCACCCAACGACGACTGGAGCCATGCCTTCATGGCAGGAATCAAAGCCCTATTCCTATGGGCTTGAATTAGGAAATAATTGGGAGTGTTGCTAAACCCTTAGGAATACCAGCTTTAGATCCCCTGATGGACTGGTCAATGGACCTGGCGGAGGTCAGTGGACTGGACACTTGGATACTTAAATGCTTCCCCCCCTTGTGGCTGCAGATAAGGTAGCTTCATTTACAGTGGTGGTGGTGAGGGCGGCCGAGGTCCTGCACCTTAGCTTGCCTTTGGTGGAGGTCAAGACTAACGTCTTAAAGGGGTGCTTCAGCGTGGAGTGGTCCCTTCAAAAACCTTTTTAATGAGGCCCTTACAGACATCCTGCTTCCGACCTGGGCAAAACTCAGCATGGGAGCTCCTGTGGACAGGACGACTGCCTGCCACCACTGCCCTACTCAAGGGGACCCCAACTTCTTCACACAACACCCTTATCCAGAGAGCTTGGTAGTCCAAACCTCTAAACCCATGGTGCATTCCCTGCCGCACCCCCGGACAGGGAATCCAAGAGGCTGGACACCTTGGGGGAAAAGGTTTTCTTCTACTAGCCTGGTACTGCAGCCTGTGAACGCTGCATGCCTTTTTAGCCTCTACTCCCATGCTCTGTGAAATACGGTTGTGCAAGCGCTGCCAACTGTCCAATAGGAGGACCGGCCAGTCCTCTTCCAGGCTGTTGCTGATGGGAGAGATGTAGCCAAGTTCACGATCCGATGTGGACTGGATACCAGCAACTCGCTGGGCATAGTGGTTTTCATCAACGGTGACCTTACGACGCCACGCCTGGCAAAGGACAACTGACTTTTTCTAAGGATGTACAAGAATTGCTTATGGATATGCCCTTTGATGGCTCCTGCCTCTTTGGAGATGTGGCAAAATTAGCACTGGGGCGCTTTAAGAACAGCAGGACTACAGCCAGGTCCTTGGGCCTTTTCATGGCTCCTCGCCACCCCAAATCTGCACCTTGGTACTTTCGTGGCCATGGAAAGGGCTTCTAGTCACCACTGTACCTGCCAAACTACCATTGTGCACAAGCTTTCCAGCCTCCATGTGGCTGAGGACGCAGTACCCCCAGACCTCTTGCGTCGGGCAGCCAGAGGTCAGGCCAGTCCAATCCAACCCTTGAATGTTCACCAAGGGGATGACAGTGGTTGCATCTTATCTGCGATCGGAGTGCTAGTCTTGCCCCTATCTCAACGGCTGGCTGTTGAAGGCGGGCTCGCTCTAGGCTGTCGTATCCCATCTCCTGTGTACATCGAACTTCCTGCATTCGCTGGGGTTTACTATCAACGTGCCGAAGTCACCCCTGACTCATTATCAGACAATCCCTTCCAGTGGAGCTCTTCTGTACACAGTGCAGTTTCTGGCTTATCCTCTCGAACGGCAAATCCAAGATGTTTGGGCTATGATACCAGTGTTTCAGCCTCTATCCTGGATTTAATTGAGAATGACTCTGAATCTGCTAGGCCTCATGGCCTGCTGCTTGTGACGCATGCCAGCTGGCATATGTGGGCTCTGCATTGGGACCCGAAGTTCCAGTTAGCGCTCAGACATGGTCTTGATCTCGGAGGGAACTGCAGTGATGGTTGATAGATGGCGTATGGGTCAGTGGCAAACTTCTCTCGCTTCCCCAACCAGATCTGACAGTAGCAGCATTCTGGACTCCACATCAACCTACTAAAGTTCTTGGCGATCCTTCTGGCATTAAAAACCTTTCTGCCTGCCATCAAGGGAAGGCAAGTGTAGGTGGTCACGGACAACACCACCGCCGTGTGGTACTGCAACAAACAGGGCGGGATAGGGTCGTGGACCCTTTGTCAAGAGACTCTCCATCTCTGGACCTGGCTTGAATTGTAGGACATTTTCCTGATGGTTTTAACATCTGGCAGGCTCTCTGAACGCCAGGGCAGAGGAACTCCGCTGATAATGCCTAGCAGCAGTGGGGAAAGCCTTGGTTAAATCTGTTTCACCACCTTCAAGAACACGCAATGTCAGCAGTTATGCACGCTGGAATTACCAAGGTGGTTCTCTCTCGTAGACGCTTTTTGTCTGTAGCGGAGCTCAGGCTGCCTGTACCCCTTTCAGCTCATACCACTCCTGCCCAGAGTTCTCAAGAAGATCAGGAACGACTTAGCCCAAGTCATTCATGTGGCTTCGGACTGGGATCAAACATTTTGGTATCCGAGCTGTTGAGCTTGGCTATTCATCCTCCGATCAAGCTGTCCCTCAGGAGGATCTTCTGTGGCAGCGGCAGGGAAAGGTTCTCCACCCGAACCTGTCAATGCTCCACTGTAGGAAAGTGGGTTTCTGTTGCAGTAACCCCCGTGCCCCCCCCACACACACACACTTTTGCCAGACTACTGTTGCACTTTCACTTGATGTGCCCTAGGTCCCTGCCAATCAGGTTCCTAGGGCCTGTGTTCTTTCCCCAAAACTACCCGAATTGGCATCTCTGGCTACAGGTCAGCCCCAAGTAAATGATACCTCAGGTACCCAGGGCACTGTGACCAAGGAAGACCTCTAAGGGCTGAAGCACGTATTGTGCCACCCTTAGAGTACCTTTACACATGTACACTGACTTTGCAGGCTGCATGTTTTGGTACAGAACAAAGTGAAGAGCTGACATGGCACACATCCTTGTGTGCCATGCCTACAACCCACTGCCCTGGCATGGATCACTCACCCCTCTAGCTGGGTGCCCTATGCCAGTGGTGAGGGTCCAGGTGCATGATCCCTGTACCCCTACAGTACCCTTACAGTGTCCAAGTCCATTCTTAGACATTGTAAGTGCAGTGCTGCCGTTAAAAGTATATGGTGCTGGGAGCTTGTCATTACGAACTCCATGGCACCATAATGGCTACACTAAAACTGAGACGTTTGGTATCAAACTTCTCAGCACATTAAAACCACACTTATGCCAGTGTGAGATTTAATGAAAAATGCACACAGAAAAACGACCAGCCTCTGGTGGGGTCCCTGACTGGTACACACCAGCCTGCCACCACGAGACATGTTTCTGGACCCCTAGGGTGGGAGCCTGTGCTCCGTGAGCCCAGAAACAAAGCCTTTCCTGGGCAGAGGTGTTAACTCCCCCAGGCCAGGAGGAAGAGCCTTTGTAATGTGACCCCCAGCCTCTCGTGCTATTAGGAGCAGGCCCCCTTCCTGTCTCCCCTCCTTTTCGGCGGGAAGGCAGACTGGATAAGATAGCCAGCCCAGAAGGTGTGCCCACCTCTGCCAACTCCACCCCTCAGGTGGGGGAGTCTAGGTGAAGCCCACTCTTTCATGCCCCCATCTTGCAGATGGCAGGCACTCCCCAATCAGGATTAGGGATTGTGCTCCAACTCCCCCACCCCCCACGTGGAGTGAGCACACCAAGGGTGTAGTCACCCTAAGGTCAGAAGCCCATTGGCTACTGACCCCTACATTGCAGGATTAGGGGGCAGCCCTAATCCAAGAAAGCAGATTCTTGCCACCTAAGAAGAAGGATGAACTGACTTGGCCCCAGCCATACCAGCTCGTCTGCAGTTTCCAGAAATCCTGCGCCAAAAATTGTCTTGCCCTGCAGCCAGTGACCTCCAGGACCCCTGGGAGGACTGACTGCCTTCAACAAAGACCGAATCTCCTGTGAACATCAGCTCTGTTAAGAAGAAACACCAAAGAGAGACTCCAAGCCTGCTGAGGAAATAGAAACCAGACTCCTGGAACAATCACTGCACCCGCCTACGGCCTAAGTTCGAGTGGCCCACCTGTCCCAGCGAGTCCCCCCCAGCGCTTCCGAGTCCACTGTGGGTTGACCCCTCCAGGACTCCCCGAGGCCGCCTGCATGGATACCCCCCCAACCGCGAGTGGCAGGTAATATGAAATCCGACCTCAAAAGATACCCCTGCATCAAACCGCCCTGGAGTAGAGAACCCGAGGTGCACCTACGTTATTTTCTTGTGTACTGGATGCAGGATTGTGTCCCACTGTATTGTTTGCTGTTTTGAATACTTTTGTATACACTTAATTGATTACATTTTTGTCCGGCTGCACATTAATGAATATAGGACTCATTGCATGCTATATTTTATCCAAATGTTCCTAGAAGTCTTTTTAAGGACCACTGTTACTCAAGTTGCTACCCAAGGTCCTTAATTACCTACTGGGTTCCCTTGTACCTCTGTAAACCAGTGTGCAGATATGGCAATTCGTAGTTATGAATGTTTTAATACCTTAGCATTTGTTTGAATGGTATGCAGTTATTTTGTAAGGGAACATTGCTTGTTGTTTTTATCTAATGCTCATAAATATTTATTGTGCACTTGTTTAACATTTTCTATACAGTTTGATGATGATATTCAGTATTATATTCAATATTATGGCCAGGATTTGGAAAGGCTATTAAATCAATTGCAATTTCATTAGATTTGTCCTATGCACACCCTGGATAACCAAATCAAGACTCTCCTTTCCATAATAACATTGATGTGCAAAGATATGACATAAAAAAAAAACACTAACATTAAACGCACACCTATTTGCTGCTTTAACAATTTGTTGCCTTAAGGTCCTAAGATAATCTACAGACCTCCACATTTTCTTTTTTGAACAGAATGGAGATGGATGTTGTGGACCAAGTAGATCCATTGAGACTTCTTGGCCTTGATGATTATATCCCTAAACCATCTGAGCATGCGCACTCACAGGGCTACAGTCATCAATCTCGTTCAATGAGTCCTTTGTGTTACAGGTAAATATTTATTGTGTAGGCTTCATTGATTTTTGGGGAAAAGTGGGCTCACTATAAAGCAGTTCTTTATCCTGTGAATTCTGTTTTGCAGCTTGAATCATTTATTGATTCACATTCTGTGCATTATTCCGCCATCTAGTGGTTGGGTCTGAAATGCTGTCCTTTACCTTCTTTTGTGTTTTTCATCTTAAACATCAACCATTTAGCAACTGGTCTAACTTTGATCATTTCAGACGCAGCTCATAGAAGCCTCTGTGCGTTAAGATAATTTTTTTCTGTTTTGAAGTTTGTATGCATAGACACGAGCTCCAGGTCCATGGAGAAGAAAATGGACTTTCTCCACAGAGCAAAGCACAGAAGTTAAGTCACCGGTAAAGAGAATGGCATTGCAAACCCAGGGAAGTCATTGATAAACACCGGATGTGTTTTTATTTGCTTTGTTTCTCAAAAGAACACATGTGGGGAACCCACCACGTGGGCCGAAGAATGTACAGTTGTTGTGGGTCACATCCCTCTTCCTTTCCATTTCTTTCTGAAGTGCCACCGCAAATTTGTGAAGGACAGTCACGAGGTGTGTAACCTCCACCACCAACGGAGGACTGCAATGCCTACCCAGAGTTGCAACCAAAGACCCCCAGATCAAGGTAGAAGAAGGTGGGCTTACTACGCCATGGCACAGTCTGGGGGCAGATTCCGCTCCAGTCTCATGGGTCCAAACAGAAGATAACCGATGATGGCAGGCCCTCAAAACCGGCTTTGATGCCAAAAATGATTGTGAGCACAGGAGAGAAAACCTCGACAACCAGATAGAGGATATTCACCATTGGCGATGAACAAAAGACTTTGTGTCAAAAGGAAAAAGATTCTTGAGGTCGAAATTGAAGCACTGCTTGGAAGAAAACAAGAATTAGAGGCCCTAACAGGGTGCACTAACCCTGTTAGGGCTGTACACTTCCAAGGAGGGTGACTAGGATCTGTACAACAACCACATGTTCAGCGTCTGAGGGCTAATGGATGATGAATTGCCAGACCTCAAAACCATCCCCATTAATCTACTTCACTGCCTACAATGCTGTCATCTAGCGACTAGCAGAAAAATATTGGGCAGAGTTGGACGAAAAACAAGGCAAAACCTGCTTCTTGCCAGAGATGTCAAAAAACAAATGAGGAGAAAGAGAGCTTGTTTGTCTCCCCTGAGTATAGATATCTAAACTAAAAGAAAGAGCATAAGGCCATGCTCTACAAATTCCAGGTTCGGAATTGATTATTGCATAGTCAAAACTTGTTGCCTAGAAGTCTCCTTAACAGGGAAACCATTTGGTTTTTTAGAAAAACCCCCACCCACCAACCTAGTTGGTGGCATGCTTCATCATCGGGTTCCCACCTGAAAGGCCGAATGCCTCCCAGGTGTGCTTCGACGCCTGGTTACAGCGAGCTGTTTTTTTTTTTTTTTTTTGTGCAAAGTGGCTGCTGTGAAGGTGATAAATAAAAATACCTACAGGATACCTCGTCCTTTAATATATGGTTCCTGTGGTAAGGTTAAAAATTGCATTATATGGTGGACGCAAGTGAGACACTGATCTCGTACGTCTCAGCTAATAATGTGCAAATGTGAGGTTTTTTTTGCGAGATGGTCTACATGTTTCAGCCATCTGTGATAATTGAAATGGCTTTCTTCAGGACCCGCGGCGCAGGGTGAGCCCTGAGCTCACGTGGTGGAACTATGCACACACGCTAAGATGTTCACCGGAATATCATTCACAGTTATTTACTTTGGTAGCTTCTGTACTTAATACACAAACACCTACATTAGACCCTACTAGTTCCTCTCCCTGGTCTTGGTGTCAAGAAAAATTCTTGTGTTTCTGGTGAAGTACCCCCACCCCACCAACACCCACACTTTTTGCCTGGAATTTGATGCAACTTTGTAGAGTACCAAATCCCTAGTAAAAGGTATCCCTGGTACCTAGGGCATTGGGACTGAAGAGGGTCCCTTGGGAGCTTCCCACTAAGGCAATGCAAACTGCCACTGTAGCCTGCATGCCTTGATGCAGAGAAAAACGACAGTCAACATGGCACACTCCCTGTGTGTCATGTCAAGCAGCACTGCCTAAGGTATAGGTAAGTCACTCCTCTTTTAGGCCTCTCAGGTCTGGGCATATCTGTATGAGCAGACAGGCCCCTACATTATTTAAGTCTATACTTAATATTGGAAGTGCCAGGGAAGCCATATAGAGTACATGGGCTGGAAATTCAACAACTCGAGTTTCCCAGCACCATGATGCCTTCACTGATCCCAGGATTGTTTGGAACCAAACAGCTCCTCTTCAGGCGCCCCCTTGAAAACATACCAACCCCGTTGTTGTCTTTGACTGGCTTGAGGCAGCCTGCCACCACCACACATGATCTGGACCCTTTGGTCAAGAGCCCCTCGGGCCAGAAACAAAGCCCATCATTCCTGGGCAGAGGAGTGTCACCCCTCCCCCAGATGAGCACAGTGCTTCAAAAGATTACAGTGACCCGGTGGATGGAAACACCCCTGGGAAGAAACACATTGGTCCCTGGCTGTCACTTTCCTATAACGCCGCAAAATCTAGTATTTAGGTGGCAATCCTAGAACTTGAAAGGAGATTTCCCAGCGAACTATGAAGCCCGTACGCCAAAGAGCAGCCCTAGCAAGAAAGGACCAATGACTGATTCTGCACTAGCCGTAACAGCCTGACTGCTGCCTTCAGTCCTTGCTACAAAGGTCAACCCGTCCTGCTGGCCCAGGGACACCCAGAGCCCTGGGAGGACTGCCACCTTCTAAAAAATATCAAGAACTCCCATGGACAGCGGACCTGTCCAATAAGAAATCAACTTTAAAGCCAGAGCTCTGCCAAGAGGAACTGCAAAATCGCCCCAGGACCCACCTCCGCACCGGACACCCGCAGTCCAAACAGCACACCGGTCCTGCGAAGGTTCCCCAGTGATTCTAAGCCGGAGTCCACCATGAGCTGACCCTGAAGCCAGTAAGAAAGTGCCCTCTTTTTGAATGTTACCCCCGTTTTTTGCCAAACTGCTGATGTACTTTGACTGAGCATGCCCTGGGTTCCTGCTAAACAGTTACACAGTGCCTATGTTCTTTCCCTAAACTGCATTGAGAGAAAACCCATTTGGCACTCTTTGTCCACATATCAGTCCCTTGTAAATGGTTCCACATGTACCAAGCGCACTGTGGCCAGGGAAGGCTTTTAAAGGCTGCAGCACTTATTTTGCCACTCTTAGAGACCGTGTGCCTTTACACACGCACACACTGCCATTGCAGGCTGTGTTTTTTGATGCAGAACAAAGTAAGGAGTCGACATGGCACAGATCCCTGTGTGACATACCTACAACCCACTGCTCTGCTATAGGTCAGCCAATCCTCTTGCTCGGTGCACTATATCAGTGGTGAGGGTACAGGTACATGAGCCCTGTACCCCTACAGGTTCTAAGCCAATCCTTAGACATTGTAAGTGCAGTAATGCCATTAAGAGTATATGGTGATGGGAGTTTGTCATTATGAACTTCCCAGCACCATAATGGCTTTACTCAGAATTGGGAAGTTTGGTCTCAAACTTCTCAGCACATTAAACCCACACTGATACCAGTGTGGGAATTTAATGAAACATGCTCTGAGGGCATCGTAGAGATGCCCCACACAAAAAACGACCCTAAACATGGTGTCCTGGCTGAGTGGCTGCTCGCCAGTTGCCACCACCAGACATGTTTCTGGACCCCTGGGTCGAGAGCCTGCTGCTCTTGGGGGTCTGAAAGAATGGAGATCCTGGGACGAGGGGGCCAAGCCTCCTTCCCTAGGATACGCAGGGTCCACAAAGGGGAAGCTTCAAAGACTTGCCACCTTTGTGAGCCACCCCAACCCTTTGCTGCTTCTAGCAACTGGCTCCCACCGGTTCTGACCCCCACTTTGTTTCGGAGAATTGGCGGGAAAACCAAGTGAGGAAGGCAAGTGTGTCCACCTTTGTAAACCACACCCTTCAGGTGGGGGAGGCGAGGTGAAGAACAACTCTCAGTCCCCGCCATCTTGCAGATGGGGGACCCAGCCAACCAGAGAGAGACATTTGCCCCTTCTTCCCAATGGAGGGTGGCATAATAGGAAGTGTACCCACCCCAAAGAAGGGACCCATTGGTTCCAATCTTTATTTACCTGTAAAGCCCCTAAATCTACTATTTAGAGACACTCACATGCCTCCTCGTACAAATAACCGACCAGAAGAAGAAAAGATGGACCAAAGAAGCCATGCTGAACTAAGAGGAGGAGGACGCCCACTTACTTAGCCCCAACCCTACATGCCTGTCTGCACCTCAAACCTGCTCCAGCGAAATACAGGTGTCCTGCAACTAGCAGCACTCAAGGACAACTCCCTCCTTCCAAACCCAAGACTGTCTCCTGGGATCTCCGGATTTGCCCTCCCACAGACTGTGGCTTTGGCCAAAACGGCTAGTCTGCACCAGACTCCCACAGCCCGGGTTCGAATGGCCCAACACCACGAGGAGGTCTCCCTGGTGTTCCTGACCGGAGATCTGTTGATCTCTGACCTGCCTCGAATCTCCAAATGACACCTGGAGTCTCTTTGTGGAAGATCCCCCCATGACCGCTACCGGAGCTGGTAAGAAAATCTGGCGCCTACCGACACCCCTGCACCCAAAGTCTCACTGCCTTGGGTGGCCCAATAGACCGCACCGTGCAGCCAGACGCCCCTGCGCTGGTGCAGGTGTACTTTTAGTGCTAACTTGAATCCCCCTTTGCCTTTCCTTCAATTCAAACACGAAAGGGTGATACTAAGGACAAATCCTAGGTTTGTGCCCATGGCCCTGTCGGACTTTCACCTCAATGAGCCCATAGTCTTGCGCTCCTTCTTTCTAAATCTTCAAACGGCAGCTGAAAGGACTCTCCATTCCCTAGATCGTAAACGCTGCTTTAAATTCTACTTTGACAAAACGAAGACATTTCGCAAAACAAACCAACTCTTCGTGGTTTTCAGTCGACCTAGGAAAGGTCTTCCACTTACTAAACAGAGTATTTCTCGATGGATCTCTGCAGCTATTACCTTCTGTCATCAGCAAGCAGGACAACCCCTGCATTCCAAGGTTCAAGCCCATTCCACTAGGGCGATCTCGACCTCCATGGCGCTCTTTGCAGGAATGCCCCATTACAGACATCTGCAGAGCAGCAACATGGAAGACGCCGCATACATTTACCAAGCATTACTGCTTGGATACAGAACTCATGCAGGATCCAGCAGTGGGTCAAGCAGTGCTCCGTCATTTTTTTCATTAGAGGTGAGCCTTTCTCTTCATCCCACCATTCTTTTCCATACAGGCACATTTCTATTATCTGTCTTGCAGTTTGGTACCTTCTATATTTCACATTGATATGTTATTATCTGGTGATTTTCATGCTGTATCATCCGAAATGTGCTTATCATTGCTTGTTATTCTGATTCAGGCATGTGAATCTATGAAAGATACCCTAATACTGGATAATGTGGAGAAGTGTGGCTCAATGCTTAGAGCGGCAGACCTTGATGCAGAACGCTGGCCAGGGACCAGGGTTCGATTCCCGCCTCGGCGGGTTTCGGGCTTAAATTCCTCTGACCGGATATTCTCGCCTCAGTGCCTATTCTAAGCATGGGTCCCACGCTGCAACTCTGGGCAATAGCTTGCTTAGTCTCCACAAAGGCCCCCTGATACACAAGGGATGCCTGGTTTCACCATGGGATGCCCAGGAGTGGACAGCCCACTAGGAAAAGCCAGGAGGGGTTCCCTTGTGGTAGGAGTACAAGCGCCGGGATGCCTCCGGGTCACTGTTCGCGCTATACAAATACGCCACATTTACACATTTACATAAGAAATGCGTTGCTCACCTGTAACTGCAGTTATCCAGTATTGGTATCTTTCATAGATTCACATGCAACCCACCCACCTCCCCTGGAAGGGCTCACTTTAGTTTCTCTCAGTAATACAACTACTTAGCACTATGCTTACGAAAATCTGAGGGAATAGAGCTCCTTCCAGGAAGGTTCCAAAGGGTGGTGATAGCTGATTGGCTCTTCTCCGAAGTTTGGTTCTTTTTTTACAAAAGGACATGGATATGTTACTAATTAGAGGCCCTTGATCTATTACTATGTACATATGTCTATGAGACATTACTTTATTTATGTACCGTGGACTCCCATCCGGACGGCGGGGCATGATTCAGGCATGTGAATCTATGAAAGATACCAATACTGGACAACTGCAGTTACAGGTAAGTAACGCATTTCTTCCTAAATAGAAAGGACAAAACATTTCAGGAAACCAAGCAACTTTTTGTTGCTTTTGGTCCACAATATAAAGCAATCCAATATCAAAATCAAAGTATAGTTGCATCAAAGCTAAACGCACATTAACAATTCCCCCTACAGCGCAAACTGTGGGTTCCTATGGCATTTTTAGGATCTATACCCATAGATGACCTCTGCAGAGCTGCAATATGTTCTATACCACACACATTCACAAAATACTATTGTGTAGATGTGTTAGCAAGACAGCAAGCTAGAGTGGGCCAGGCAGTTTTACGTACACAGTTCAGACCACTACAACAGCTACAGGTTATCCACCGCTTTGAAAGATGACTGCTGTATAGTCTATGCATAGCATGTGATCTAAAGCTCACATGCCTCAAATGGAAAATGCAACTTACCACAATATCCATCTGTTTTTGGTATGTAGAGCTGTAGAATCTCATGCGCCCGCCTACCCGGCAACCTATACCTGTCGCAGTACTATCTTACTTAGGTACAATATACATGGACTAACTCCATCATCACCCACTGTGGCAAAACAATCATAGGATGGAGTTGATGCCCATGCGCACTATCACCAAAAGGAGGAGTCACTTACCTCAAGACTGGAAAGACTTCTTTGAACAAAAACTTAGTGCAAACATCCAGACCCAACTCTAGAAGGCGATCTATGCATAGTGTAGCATGAGATTCTACAGCTCTACATGCCAAGAACTGATGCATACTGTGATAGGTAGCATTTTACTTCACTTACCTGCATCAGGCTTGGCTTGGTTCTTCAAATAAAATAACATAATATTTTCGGTACAAACAAATTGGTCTGATTTCAGTCTTTGAGTGTGTGACATCATTTGCTGCCCGAGTGTGTACAGCAAATGCTTAACACTACCCTCTGATAAAGCCTTACTGCTCGCCCACACTACCACAAATGGAGATTAAGGTGCTATCTATTTTTACCTCTGCCTACCTCTGGGGTTCCACTGGACTCTGTGCACACTATACCTCATTTTGGTATACTATGTACAGAGCCAGCTTCCTACACAGCCTCAGTCTGCTGTTGTACCTTAAAGATACTGCGGCGAAGCATGCTAACATAGCGGCAACTCCTAATGCTTTTGCAAAAGTTTCGGGTTTAAAGACCAGCTGGCAATAATCCTGCTTGTTCCCCCTTCTTGTGAATGCCCTGGAAGCTAGTCTGGCTGTTGGGGTGCTGCAGTGGCAGAGGTCAGTATTTAAATATTTGTGGATTAGAGTGTAAGCAATCCGAACCTGTTGGACAGTCATATACATTGGGTGGTGACATCAGTGTGTAACTGCGTCCTTTTGGGGAACATTATTGCTCTATGTGACAGGTTCCCAAACTTTTCTAATTTGCTAACCTCAAACTTTATCTACCGGGTAGATACTTTTGTGTGCTTATTGTCCTGCTGGGTGAGCTTACATGGTGCAGCGGCTACCATAGGGTAGTGTGGGGACCGCAGACGTTTGAGCGCATTATCTCACAGCTCCGCTGCATTGGCCTTGCTGCTAGGGGACCGGAAGTCACCTTGAAGATACAGTATCTATTGATGCTGCTTGGCTGATCTTACACCTCATCCTCAGCTCCTCTGTATTGCGTACCATTGATTCCTACAAAATGTACTCATAACTTCCCACATTTCACTATATGATCCAGCATTCCCCTTACTGGGCCTCCCAAAAACCAAGAACATTCCAGTACCCCTAAATCTCAACTCCTGTCGCAGACGTTCAGAATCTAGGAGATGTGTTTCACAGGGGAAACATCCTTTACATCGCGGTGAGTACACTGTGATGCAGATGCAATGCAGCCGTTACAACGCAAATCATTACATCGACTTGCGCTGGATGGCGCTATAACCTAAGGAATAGTAAGATTTACTATTCCAAAACCTTCCCTACTGTACGTAGACTGGTGTTGGAATAGTAAATCTTACTATTCAGAAGTCCAGCGCCCTCCTGCGCAAATCGTTGTAACGACTTGCGTTGTAAAAACTGCGATGTAACATAGCGCAATCATTTTGATTCCGTTGTTACATCACATATTCGTTTCACAGTGGACAGATTCTGACCTTAGAGCTGATAAGGCAGTGTAATATTCATAGGGGTCGATGCCTGGTGTTTAAGGTCATGGTATGCATCCCCTTTCTGCACTGGCACATTGTGACTCACAAGCTACTGCTGCAGGCCGTTCTGCAAATTCCACACAATGGGTCACGGTTGCCAACTTGCGCCTTAAAGTTGTTTTGAGTCTCTAACAAGCTCACTTCTACAACTCGATTTCTATATCTTGCATTAATACTAGCAAAGTGCACAGTGACCAGGAGTTGCAAGGCTTACTCCCCTCCATGTGGCCCAGAGTGGGAATAGACTTGCTTACCTGGGGCAACGTGGAGAACAGAGCACTCCAATGCAAAGAGTTGTCGTTTGTTGCCTCGAGATTTCCATTGTTTGCGTGCCTCACTTCTTTTGTCCAACACTTGACCATTAATGCTCATGCGAGCCCCATATGGTCAATGACTCAATCTGAACGTGTAGTCTTGTATACTTTACTTACGTGTTCTTGTTATTCTCACTGTATATTGTAGTATCTGACGCAAGACGGCTTCCTGGCTCCACTGCTTACCTCAAATGCTTACGATTTGCCAAGGTGTAAGTTGATTGTTAGTTTCATTCCCCCAGAATGTTATTGAGTTAAAATTCAATACACTCTACACATTACACAGATTATATTATTGTTCGAATCCCTTAGTGTTAAACTATGCATGTTATGTCAAGATTTTTGCATGGCAAAGAAATTATAAGATAAAAAAAACACGTGCTCCATCAGGACACTGTAATTGTCTAATACCTGACGCATCTTACAAAGCGTAAACTCTCATACACCTCGCTATGGGTGCGTTTATCAGCCCTGGCAGCCAATTTGAAAGGACTACACAAACATTTTTTCACTCCCACTTATGAAAACGTTTATGGAAGGTGCCAAAAGGCTTTTCCCTGTGAGGGAGGTGCATCCTCAGCAGTGGAATATGAACTTATTAATGAATGGCAGAATTAATGGAAGTACCTTTTGAACCAATGCATAAGGCCACACTATGGCGTCTTACATTCAAAGCGGCGTTTCATGTTGCATTCACATCACTGTGGAGAGTCTGAGATTCAAGCACAAATGGTACAGGAACAATGCATATCAATACATAAGCATAAGGTAAAAAGGAAAACACATCCATTATTCCGATCAAAGTTTATTTTACCTTTTCACATATGCCAGGTGATCACCAAACATTTGCAAACGCAGCAGAAAGGGTTTTACTCACCCTAGATGACAGGAGGGCAGTCATGTATTACATTCAAGCAATACATATCAGGAAAACACAACCGATTTATGTGGGATATTCAATGCAAGTTCTGGGTGGCTATATTCAAGAACACTATTTTAGATGAATTGGAAAGACTCTCCAGGTGTTATTTTCTAGCAAAAAAAAAACTTGCTCACAGAGCCAAGCACACACCAAAAGGAAGAAAGCGGCTGTGATGGCCTTTGTGTCAATGGTTTCCATGCTGGAAATATGCAAGGCATCCACATGGGCATCTCAGCATAGTTTCACAGAACATTACTGTTCGAGGCATGTGGGCTGCTAAATTCATATCTGTGCATAGATCGCCGCCTAGTGTTGGGTCCGGATGATTGCACATTGTTGTCCTGGAAGAGTCTCCGAAGTATCACGAGATAGGTGGCTCTTCCCCTGGACTACAGTGCGCATGGGCGTCGACTCCATCCCCAGATTGTTTTTTTCCGCCATTGGGTTCGGATGTGATTTCGACGTCTCCTGTTCGGAATCGATAAAACAACTTCTTAAAGGCCAATAGGCTTTCCTTACTTCGTCGGTATTGTTCGCGTTCGGTCTCGTGTATACTCCGGCTCGTCGAGTTGGATATCGGAGGAGTCGGGTGACTCTTCGGTCATCGAGGCCCTGTCGACGCAGCAAGACCCTGACGATTCTACAATGGAACGGAGTTCGTTCAAGTACTGCCCCGTGTGTGGTTCAAAATACCCACACATCGACGTGCACCCTGTGTGCAACAAGTGCTTATCGCCGGACCACGACGAGGCCAGCTGTATGGCCTGTTCCAGGTTTCGATCGAAGAAGACGATCAAGCTTCGGCGCATGGCGCGCCTCCAGGCCCAGCGATCAGCACCGGCACCAGTGGACCTCTTCGACAGCCCCGACGCAGGCGAACAAGAACTTCACCTGCAGATTTCACCTCCATCGGCGGACGTCGAGGCCGACTACGAAGGAGCCCAAGACCTCGAGGAAGACATCGAGGAGGTAGGGGAAGACTAAGAACCTTTTGGGGCCGTGGAAGATAGCTTGGAGGATGAGCTATGCCCCGAACATACGAAGGCTCAGGTCACGGGATTGCCACAAGGCCTTACCCACGACCCTACACCTCGCTCCTCGGCCCCGCCTTCTGGCCCGGCTACGGACGCCTCTACGGAGCCGCCATTGCCTAAATCGAAACCGAAAGTGAAACCATCGGGATCGACCAAATCTAAGATGGCCGACGCAGCACCGAAACCGAAGACGCCATTGGCGGTGTCGTCGTCGGAGGCCTCGAAGCCGAAGAAGGCTGTCGAACAGGCTTAAGCGCCTAAAGTGGTCAAGGAGCCAAGCTCGAAGGCAGTCGCCCAGCACTCCACTAAGGTGGTCGAGTCCAAGTCGAAGTCCACCGTCGAGCCGTCAGCGGTCAAGCCTACCGCGTCTACAGGCAAACCAGCCTTCGAGGCCAAATCGGCAAAGGGCACCGAGCCAAGTCTGGAGCCACTACGCCGAAGGGAAAGTCTGCCGATCCGAAGCCATCGTCGTCGACGCATGGGGCCGTGGATGGTGGCGGACGCGCAGTTGTCGAGACTACGTCTGCGCCTCCAGCTAAGAACAAGGATTCATCAACGCTCCAGTCTTCCCCTGGATCGAGGTCCTCAGTCGGGTCGACGAGACCGTCCGCTTTTTTTACGAAGCAAGTGGCGGACTCCCTCAATCGTATTCGGGAGAAAGAACTGACGTCGGCGCCGAAGACGCCCTCGGTACCTGCTCCAGTATCGGAACCGAAAAAGAGCTCCAAGCCGCTCCTCTTTACTCTACCACCCAAAGTGGTGCCGAAAGCCTTTGCACCACGGTTGGTGCCTAAGGACTCAGAAGGGGTAGGGCATACTCAGCTGAGTGGCAGTTTCAGTCGACAACCCTTATTGGACGAGCAGTCGGAACAGTATATCGACGCCGACACGGGAAAATTAACGCTCTATAAGAGGAAGATTACTTCACAGCCTTTGGAGTCGTTTGTAATCCCTCTGAAAAAGAAGAGGCCAGCGCCAGAAACGCCGGAACTTGTTGAGCGCATTCCTCTGCATCCTGCAAGGAGCCCATCGCATTCACCCACTTGCTCAGATGGAGAACTAGGTGATCAGGACGAGGAGTATACTTTTCCAGAAAACACAGACCCTGATGAGCAACAGGACTCATGGTTAGCCTCAGGTGATCAAGGGGACCAACAAGCTGTACATGACCCACAATCTTTTGGAGCAAAGCCTTCTCCTACAGAAGATTCTGCGGCGTTCAATGCCTTAATTGAGAGGGCAGCTGCAAACCTAAGGTGGAAATGCATGCTGACCCTGTGGACGTTGACTTTCTATTTGACACTTTCTCTGCTGCGGAGAAAACCGTAAAAACACTTCCTATGCTTAAGGGTGTTCTTAAGCATGCCACAGACATTTTCAAGGAAACAACAAGAGCTCGGGTTGTCAACCTTAGAATAGAGAAAAAATACAGACCGGCACCTGGGGACCCAACTTACATACGTGGCCAGTTGCCTTTGGACTCTTTGGTGGTCTCTAATGCTCGCAAAAGGGCGAACTCACAAACAGGTGAAGCTCCTCCCCCAGACAAAGAGTCAAAAGTGCTGGAGGCATCAGGTAAAAGGGTGGCAGCGCAAGCAGCAAACATCTGGCGCATATCCAACACAAGCTCTGCTAGCCAGATACGACAGAGCACACTATGACACCTTAGAGCAGCTTTTACAACACCTTCCAGACGAGTTTAAAGAAGGAGCTGAGATGCTTATCCAAGAAGGCAAGCTCATCTCCAACGCTGCAATTAGATGTGCGCTCGACGTTGCGGATACAGCAGCCAGAGCGGTAAATACTAGTGTGATGTTACGGCGTCAAGCATGGCTCCGCATCTCAGGGTTCAAGCCAGAGATACAGACTGTTATCCTCAACTAGCCCGTTAATCCAGACTGACTGTTTGGCCCTGAGGTGGACTCCACCCTCGAGAAAATAAAAAAGATACTTAGACGGCGAAATCCATGGGTGAACTTCAGTCTCAGCAATGCAGAGGGAGCACTTTTCGTCACTCGGGGTGTTACCAGAGGACACTTGGCACAACAGGCGCAATTCAGTAAAAGTGGGGCACAGTCCTCATACACCAAACAGGGTAGAGGAGGATACAGAGGAAACAACGCCAAGGGCAGGGGCAGAGGCAACAACAGTTCCCGTTCCTCTGCCGCCAACAAACAGTGACTTCCTGTCACTGCCCCCTGACCATCCAACACCTGTCGAGGGAGACTCCAGCAGTTCCTGCCAGTCTGGAAGTCCATCACCACAGACAGGTGGGTAAGGAAACTTATCCAGTTCGGCTATTGTTTGGAGTTAACGTCCACTCCACCCAACATACCCCCAAGACAACGTCCTATGTCGGCAGAGCACTTGCACTTATTGCAGCAAGAGGTTCTTGTGATGCTGTAAAAAGGCGCAATAGAGCTCGTGCCACTGGAGGAACAAGGCACAGGGGTTTACTCCCTGTACTTCTTAATCCCAAAGAAGGACGGCTCACTCAGACCCATTCTGGACCTACGCCCCCTCAACATGTATATTCTTTCAGAACATTTAACTCTGCAGCAAGTTCTTCCACTGTTACACCAGGGAGACTTTCTCGCAACCTTGGACCTCAAGGATGCTTATTTTCACGTACCACTCCATCCATCCCACAAAAAATACCTCTGGTTCACCATTCTAAACGGGCATTACCAGTTCAGGGTCCTACCCTTCGGGGTAACCACTGCTCCCAGAGTGTTCACAAAGTGTCTGGCAACGGTGGCGGCGCACCTCAGGAGACAGAACATACATGTCTACCCTTACCTGGACGACTGGCTCGTTCAAGCCAAGTCGGCACAGCAGTGCGCCGCAGACATGTCCCGCACTATTCACCTTCTTCACAGTCTGGGGTTTTCGCTCAACTATCCAAAGTCGCACCTTCAGCCAGCACATGTGCGGCAGTATTTGGGCGCGACTATAAATACTCTGACTGCTACAGCTCAGCCGAACACAGCGAGGATCAACAGCATCCAGTCGCTGATTCAGAGATTCAGACCGCAGCACTCCCTGCGAGAGTGTTTATGCAGTTGATAGGCATGATGGCCTCCTGCATCTTCATAGTCCCGCACGCGAGGTTGCATATGCGTCCGCTTCAGGAATGCTGGACACGCCAGTGGACTCGGGCTCAAGGGCAGTTGAAAGACCTAGTGTTGGTAACTGGTCGGGCATACAACTCTCTGCATTGGTGGACTCCACACAACCTTTGCAAGTGCCGACCGTTCCAGGAGCCTGTGCCACAAATAATCCTGACAACGGACGCATCCCTCCAGGGTTGGGGAGCGCATGTACTCCACTACACAGTGCAGGGGCTATGGTCGGCACAGCAGAAGAAGATGCGCATCAACTACTTAGAACTGATGGCAATCTTCATGGCACTGAAGTCCTTCAAAGTACATCTGTGCAACAAGGTCGTGTTGATCCGGACGGACAACATGACGGCAATGTACTATATCCAAAAGCAGGGAGGCACGCACTCTCCACAGTTGTCTCATCTGGCTCAGAGCATGTGGAAGTGGGCCATTCAGAGGAACATCTTCCTCATGGCGGAACACCTCCCGGGTGTGGACAATCAGATGGCGGATCTGCTCAGCAGGTACAGCCACCAAATGCACGAGTGGGAGATACATCCATCAGTACTCCACCCGTACTTCCAGCAGTGGGGTCATCGAGAGATAGACCTGTTTGCCACAAGGGAGAACGCAAAATGCCCAAGCTTCGCCGGCAGGTTCCCACACCCACAGTCGCAGGGCAATGCGATATGGATGAACTGGTCAGGCAAATTTGCATACGCTTTTCCCCCAGCACCTCTCATACCGCTGGTGGCACGGAAGCTGCTGCAACACTCGATGACACTCATCCTGGTTGCTCCAACGTGGGCACGCCAGCCTTGGTACACCACGTTTCTGGAACTCTCCGTGGTACCACATCAAAGGCTGCGCCTCACTCCCAAGCTCTTGACGCAGAACCATGGCGACATTCAGCACCCAGATCCGCAACAGCTGAACCTAGCGATCTGGCTCCTGAGGTCTTAGAGTTTGGCTACCTTAATTTGCCCCCGGAATGCATGGACATCATCCGGGAGGCAAGAAGGCCAACAACCAGAGCTTGCTATGCGGCAAAATGGAAGCGGTTTGTCATTTACTGTACAAAACATCATATCAACCCGCTAGATGCATCCATTCCTAATATCATCTGCTATTTGTTACATCTTTACAAATGTAATCTGGCGTATGCTTCCATTCGGATACACTTATCCGCCATAGCAGCTTATCTCCAAAACAGGCAGCACCTCTCAGTTTTCAGGGTGCCTGCCGTCCAAGCATTCCTGGAAGGGCTGAAACGAGTCTTCCCCCCCAGGTCCCCACCAGCTCCTGTGTGGAACCTCAATGTGGTCCTCACCAGGTTGATGGGACCACCCTTTGAGCCTCTACATTCCTGTGAGATTCAGTTCTTGACATGGAAAGTGGCTTTTCTCATTGCCATCACGTCGCTACGGCGTGTTAGTGAGCTACAAGCGCTCACGATACAAGAGCCATTTATTCAAATTCATCCTAACAGGGTAGTGCTGCGCACTAACCCTAAGTTTCTCCCTAAGGTGGTGTCGCAGTTTCATGTCAATCAAACCATTGAACTACCCACATTCTTTCAAAACCCTGAAACAGTAGCAGAAAGAATGCTCCACACGCTTGATGTCAAATGAGCATTACTGTACTACATTGACAGGACCAAAAGCTTTAGAAAGACACAACAGCTATTTGTTGCCTTCTCAGCCCAGCACAAAGGCAACCCCATTTCCAAGGCAGGAATAGCCAGGGGGATCGTTAAGTGTATTCAAATTTGCTACCACAAGGCTAAGCGCACTTCAACGGTCCCCCCTAGGGCCCACTCCACACGCAAGTTAGGGGCCTCCATGGCTTTCCTAGGTAATATTCCTTTGGAAGATATTTGTAGAGCAGCCACGTGGATTACTCCACACACCTTTACTAAACACTACTGTGTAGATGTGCATTCCAAACAGCAGGCAGCTGTAGGTCAGGCTGTTCTTAAAACTCTTTTTCAAACTTCTGCAGCCGGCACGGGCGGCCGCCGTTAATGGAGGGACTGCTATGTATTCTATGCACAGATATGAATTTAGCAGCCCACATGCCTCGAACTGAATATGCTACTTACCAGTATGCATCTGTTCTTGGCATGTAGGGCTGCTAACATTCATATCGCCCGCCCTCCTCCCCGGCACCCGTAGCGGCTGCAGGTAATTTCTTGCATTCAGACATTAGCATGGACATCATTTACACAATTTCACTCCATCTCTACACAATGGCTTAAAACAATCTGGGGATGGAGTCGATGCCCATGCGCACTGTAGTCCAGGGGAGGAGCCACCTATCTCGTGATACTTCGAAGACTCTTCCAGGACAACAATGTGCAATCATCCGGACCCAACACTAGGCGGCGATCTATGCACAGATATGAATGTTAGCAGCCCTACATGCCAAGAACAGATGCATACTGGTAAGTAGCATATTCAGTATGGATTTACACTCTCGATAAGTGATAGAAATTTTACTTCTGCTCCCTCTCCTTCCCACCACAACTAGAGGTAATACCCCTACATAATTTGTACAAAGAAAGTGAATCTAGAAGAGAAGTCTGGCTGCAAAAGAATACAGTTACTTTACTCTAATTATGGTTTTGCAACTCTTAACTCTTCTAGATTCATATGCGACCCCCCTGTTTACCCATTGAAGGAGGTTTGTGTGAGGAGGGGAAAAATAAATGCAACTCTGTTTTCAGCGGCGGGAAAAAGAACCCGTGATGGAGGACACTCACAATGGTATTTTGGTATTATGATCGATATCGTATAGAGGCTCTGCTTATGTCGTCAACCACTCACAAGCTGACAACGTTTTAAGGAAAGCAAAGAAACTTCCAGATCCAACCATTAGGTGTCAGGATTATACAAAGTATGTCAATTGTAGGAAAGCGCCCCTTTTTGTCATGGTCACCCACAACTTTTGTTCACCAATACTGATGTTTTTGACTGGTTATGCTCTGTAAGCCTGCTAACAAGGCCCCAGTGCCAATGCTGTTTTCCTAATCTAGGTAAACTGATACTATTATGATACAATTGGCATAAACTGTAGCACACTTGTAAATTCCTAGTAAATAGTACCCCTGACACAGACGTGGGTCCCTTGCTCACTTTTCCACTGGATTCAAGCTAGCCTGGCTGATGACGGCTGATTAGCCAAAAACCGGTCCCTGAATGCTTGTTTCTAGTCCAGGGAAGACATGGCTTGGCAGTTCGGGCTGGACTGTTCCGATGAAGCACAGGGTCAAGACTGATTTGCATATGGCCATGTCTGAACTTGGGTGGCGGAGTGAGCTAAAGAATGATGATGGATTAAACCCAGATCAGTTGACTGGGGTGAGTGCTTGCAATGTTCAACACTCCGTCCATCATCCCCTTTGGTTTTGGTAAATATATATAAAGATATGTTATGTTTATAAATTGATGTGGATCTACTTATCTTGTGTACGATTTATTTACTGTGTGTGTATTTTACACATTTCTAACACTCCTCTCTGATAAGCGTAAGGCTGCTCGACCACACTTCCCCCTAGAAGAGCAACTTGAGATTGCTAGAGCAAGCCTCTGTCCACTAGTAAGGGAATACCTGGACTCTTTGCACGATGTACCTCTTTTTGGTATCTCCTATAAAGAGCCAGATTCCTACTCTATGGTGTTTGGTATTAAACACCTTGTCTTAGTAAATTCATACTGATTCCAGTATTTGATTTATTATGACCTGAACCCAGAGGGCACTTTAACGGTGCCCCTTGAAACCTACAAGTTCTGAAATCCTGTTGCGAGGGGAATTATCATTAACTCAGGCCATCAAAGCAAGCATTTGGGAGCTTGCATTGACCTCTCACAAGCAACTGCAAGCGATGCATTGAGACTTAAACTGGGCATTCAGATATAACGTTCAAATACTAATATATATTTTGGCAAAGGAAATGGTAATAAATCAGTCAATAGAACAAGACCTTCGAGCTTGCGTGCGGAATTGCCAAGGTACACTCACATAATCCAAAATAGGCCAGCTGCAGTTATTTTTTTAAGCACAGTAAACTTATATTTAAAGTAAATCCAAAATAGACAGGCCAGCTGCAGTTATGTTTAAAGTACATCCAGTCAATGCAAATTAGGAGGTAGAGGTTAGGATTAAGGCTTGGCCCAACAAATCAAGTCGAAACTACAAAAAGCTGATAATTAAAAAAACAAAAATAATAAAGTTCTTTGGCTAAAATGTTCATTACATAACTCTGCTGCTTTTCATGGTTGCATTAGATTTTATTTTGCATATACTTTACAATGGCCAATTAGGAACTATTGCTTCCTGCTTCCTCTAGAAGTTTACAGATAAGATACTTATTTAGGTTAGCTGTAAATAGTCTTTTTTTTTTTATCTGAAGTTGTTGCTAACGTTGTACAGCTGTATAGAGCGTGTTCTGAATCTGTATACCCCTACCACAACTAAGAATATTCTATAGGTGCTTAAATACACTATGCCTGGGAAGTGCCCTAAAGGAGAAACTTGGTTGCCTTATTAGAGTCCACCAATACTGGTGGCCCTAGCACACCATTGGTTACCCCCACCCACCCCAGGGGTATTGACAAGTACCCACTGAATGCTCCAGATTTAAAAAGATTACTCGTCTGACCTTGTAATGTTGCATGCTTGTCTACATCTCATTTCTATTTTGCACCAATTGGTAAATGTAGGCTATTGTAAGGATTTTTCCTGTAGCATGGTGCTGAGCTGAATTGCCCAGCGAAAGGAGTTGACCATTTAAATGTTTGGTAGGTCCTATAAGGCACAGCTGATTGACTAGTGCATGATGGCCTACTGTGAGTCTAGCCAGAATACAAGATAGGAGATTGCTATAACATCAGGAAGCTAACGCTACACTTTAACTACTTCCCTTGGGTGGCAGTACCTGGCATAGCATACTCTGATGAGCCCACACTTCCCTCGTGGTTATGGTGCTTGTATCTGCTCCATCTAGCTCCAGTAGTCTATAGTTGATCGCTGTGAGTCATTTCTCTAGCATGTGCAATCAGGCTATCAGATGCTAAAGTTGAGGTTTAAGTCATAACCTGAAATTCCTTATCCCATTGAGAACTGATCTGAACTTTAAGTTTAGTGCTGACCGCCAGTCCTGTGGGTGCCACTGCGTCTTGAAACCTATGTTCTTGGTCACCCCTTTTAGAGATACCGACGCCTACTTAACTACTGCTACATTTGACTCCACTGAAAATATTTTGAGATCAGGACTCTGAGCACTATGATCAACATGAACATGTGTTCATTCTGGTGTGCAATAAGTAACTTTTTCAGTGATGAAGGTTCCATAGTTGAGAGAAGCTTTTTATTAAACTATGTACAGTTCTAAATTGAAATCCTAAATTAAAATCATATTGTTTTTTCAGCAGGTTAGAAAGACCTAATGACTCTCGTGATTACAGTCCTGGAAGATACAGAAGATCCAGTTTGAGATCCCTTTCGCCAATCTATATCCGGTCAAGGAGTCCTATCGATTTTAGAGACCGCTCTAGGAGTCCCCTGCATCTTAGGTAAGATGAAATGTGAGTCATTGAAGGATCTCTGACATAGCAGTTCGAGGCATGTGGGCTGCTGAATTCATATCTGTGCATAGATCGCCGCCTAGTGTTGGGTCCGGATGATCGCACATTGTTGTCCTGGAAGAGTCTTCGAAGTATCACGAGATAGGTGGCTCCTCCCTTGGACTACAGTGCGCATGAGCATCGACTCCATCCTCAGATTGTTTTTTTCCGCCATTGGGTTCGGATGTATATTGGTTCACTCTAGTCGGAATCGATATAAAACTTTAGTTTTTTCGTCGGTATAGTTTTGCGTTCGGTGCCCGATTCTTCCAGCTCCGTTCCGAGCCGGATTCCAGAGAATCAACGCTGAAGGCCCAGTCGACGCCAAAGACCTTATCGACTGACCATCATGGACCGGAGTCCATTCAAGAGATGTCCCGTATCCCCACATCGATGTCCACCCGGTGTGCAACAAGTGTATGTCGCCGGATCATGACGAAGCCAGCTGCATGGCTTGTTCACGATTTCTATCCAAGAAGACTCTTGTGCATCGTCGCGCTGCGCGGCAGGAGGCCCAGCAGAGTGCACCGGTGCCTGTGAACATATTCGATGCCGGGTATGATGAGGGAGCTGACCGGGAAGTTAGTGAGAACCTGTCGAATCCCGCGTCGGAGGTCGACTACAACTACGACGCGGACGTTGAAATGCTCGACAATAGGGCCTTTGGGGCCGTGGAAGATAGCTCGAGCGAAGAGCTAACTCAAGCTGACATTGGGGCCTAAACGCTTCAAAAGGCTCAGGTCGAGGGATCGCCACTAGGCCTTACCCAAGATCTTCTAGTGGGTTCTACGGCCCCGCCTTCGGGCTCGGCTACGGACATTGTTATTGAGCCGCACCCTGCGAAATCGAAACCGAAAGTGAAGACACAGGTCTCAACGCAAGTGAAAGCACTGGTGCCTCCCTCGAAAACCAAAAGTGCGTATTGCTTTGGTCGGATCAAAGCCCTCGGACCTGTCGTCACCGACGAAGCAAAAGGGCGTTGTCGATGCGAAGAAACAGCTCAAGGGCATCGAGACGAAGTCTGGCACGCCGAAGACAAAGGTCAAGGCAGTCGAGCCAAACAAATCAGCGCCGAAGACGGTCGACACCGACAAAGGGCTCAGTGATCCAAAGGTTCTTGAGCCTCCGCGTCGACAAGACAAGGCCAAGAGCGGACCAGCCCACGAGTCCACGTCTAGTGTTGCCTCGAAGGATTCGACGCAGCCGTCCGCCGCTTTCTCCAAGAAAGTGGCAGACTCCCTACAGCGCGTCAAGGACAAGGCCTCAAGTGTCGGACCAAAAGATCCTCCGCCTGCGAAGCCTGTCGATAAACCTCAGAAAGCGTCGACGCCCATTCACTTCACGTTGCCGCCGAAAGTGGCGCCGAAGGCTTTCACCCCCTAAGATGGTCACCAACGTCCCCGAGAAAGTGTCCTCGGTGCCGAAGCCGACGACGGTGGTCCCGGCCGTAAAGCATCGACAATCTTCGTTGGAAGAACAGCAAAAACATTTTATCAATGCCGAAACAGGCAGACTTTCCCTTCATAAGCGGAAAATTGCCCCGGAACAGCCAATGGAGTCCTATAAAATTCCACTGAAGAAAAAGAAGGATTCCACTTCGACTCCTGTTCTTGTGGAACCCATTTCTCCACGTGGCCATGATGTCTCACCCACTTATTCAGATGTGGACACTGGGGAAGGTGATGATGATGAGGAGTACAGCTATCCTGTCTACACTGAGCCAGATGATACCAATGAACCCTGGGCAGCTGGTGCTGACCCAGGTGATCCTCACTCTACCCCAGTCACTCAGATGTATGCTGTAAAGACGTCGCCTACAGAGGATTCAGCTGCGTTTAATTCACTCCTTGAAAGGGCAGCTAAGAATCATGACGTCCAGCTCCATGCTGACCCCATTGAAGTGGACTTACTTTTTGACACCTTTTCCGTCTCAGAGAGGACTGCCAAGACTCTGCCTATGTTGAAGGGTGTCTTGAAGCATGCTGGGGAAATCTTTAAAGAGCCTACGAGAGCCAGGGTGATAAACCCTAGAATTGAGAAGAAGTATAAGCCGGCACCTAGTGACCCTACTTACATCAAGGGACAGTTGCCTTTCGACTCTCTTGTTGTTTCTAATGCCCGGAAGAGGGCTAATTCACAAACAACGGGTGATGCTCCTCCCCCAGATAAGCAATCTAAGGTGTTTGAGGCATCAGGGAAAAGGGTGGCAGCTCAAGCGGCCAATATCTGGCGCATTTCAAATACACAAGCACTTCTAGAATGGTATGACAGGGCACACTATGACACACTGGAGACCCTGTTGCAGCACCTGCCAGACGAATACAAAGAGGCAGCTGAGATGCTCATCCAAGAGGGGAAGCTGATATCCAATGCTTCTATTACATGTGCACAGGACGCGGCTGACACCGCGGCCAGAGCTATCAACACTAGTGTCATGCTGAGACATGCCTGGCTCAGAATCTCAGGATTTAAGCCGGAGATACAGACCACCATTCTTAATCAGACAGTAAACCCTGATCATCTATTTGGCCCAGAGGTGGACACCACCTTGGAGAAGATCAAAAAGGACACTGAAACTGCTAAGTCCATGGGGGCTCTGCAGTCCCAGCAGTTATGGGGTGGTTCTTTTCGTCGCTCAAGCACTAGAGGTGTTTCCAGAGGCCAGCTCTCCCAAACCACACAGTACTAGAAGGGCAACACGCAGACCACATACACCAAACAGTCGAGGTGGATATCGTGGAAACAGCGCCAAGGACAGAGGTCGTGGAAACAACAACTCCAGATCCTCCACTACTAGCAAACAGTGACGCATTGTCACTGCCCCCGGACCACGCAACACCGGTCGGGGGGAGACTTCAACAGTTCCTGCCAGTCTGGAAGTCCATCACCACAGACGGGTGGGTCACACAGCTTATACAGTACGGTTATTGTCTGGAGTTAACATCCACTCCACCCAACATACCCCCAAGACACCGTCCTATGTCTGCCTAGCACTTGCACTTATTGCAGCAGGAGGTCCTCGTCATGCTGCAAAAAGGGGCAATCGAGCTCGTACCTGAGAAAGAGGCACAGGGGTTTACTCCCTTTACTTCTTAATACCAAAGAAGGACGGGTCCCTCAGACCCCTCAATCAGTACATCCTATCGGAGCACTTTCACATGCTGACCCTGCAGCAAGTCCTACCGTTGCTCAATCAGGGGGATTTTCTCGCAACACTAGATCTCAAGGATGCGTATTTTCATATTCCGCTACACCCGTCACACAAAAAATACCTACGGTTCACCATCCACAACCAACATTACCAGTTCAAGGTTCTGCCTTTTGGGGTCACCATAGCACCCAGGGTGTTTACGAAGTGCCTGGCGACGGTGGTGGCACACCTAAGGAGACAAAACATTCACGTCTACCCTTATCTGGACGACTGGCTCATCCAGGCAAGGTCGGCCCAGCAGTGTGCCGCCCACATGTCCCACACCATTCACCTTCTTCACGATCTGGGATTCTCACTGAATTACCCAAAGTCCCACCTGCAACCCGCCCACATACGGCAGTATCTGGGTGCGACAAACACTCTGGCAGCCACAGCACAGCCGAATTCAGTGAGGGTCAGCAGCATTTAATCGCTGATACAAAGATTCAGACCTCAACACTCGCTTCCAGCACGAGTGTTCATGCAGTTGATAGGCATGATGGCCTCCTGCATCTCCATAGTCCCGCACGCGAGACTACATATGCGTCTGCTTCAGGAGTGCTTAGCACGTCAGTGGACTCAGGCTCACGGACAGTTGAAAGACCTAGTGTTGGTGAGCGGTTGGGCATACAACTCTGCATTTGTGGAATCCACAAAACCTTTGCAAGGGACGACCGTTCCAAGAGCCTGTGCCACAGATCATCCTGACGACGGACGCTTCTCTCCAGGGATGGGGAGCTCATGTACTCCATTACACTGTGCAGGGACTATGGACACCGCAGCAAAGGAAGATGCACATCAATGTTCTAGAACTGATGGCGATCTTCATGGCACTAAAAGCCTTCAAAGTACATCTGTGCAACAAGGTCGTGTTGATCCGGACGGACAACATGACGGCCATGTACTACATTCAGAAGCAGGGAGGTACACACACTCCACAGTTGTCTCATCTGGCTCAGAGCATGTGGAAGTGGGCCATTCAGAGAAACATCTTCCTCATGGCAGAACACCTCCCGGGCAAGGACAATCAGATGGCGGACCTGCTCAGCAGGTACAGCCACCAAATGCACGAGTGGGAGATACATCCATCAGTACTCCACCCGTACTTCCAAAGGTGGGGTCATCCAGAGATCGACCTGTTCGCCACAAAGGAGAACGCAAAATGCCGAAGCTTTGCCGCCAGGTTTCCACAATCGCAAGGCAATGCGATATGGATGAACTGGTCAGGCAAATTAGCATACGCTTTTCCCCCAGCACCTCTAATACCGCTGGTGGCACGCAAGATGAAGCAGCACTCGATGACTCTCATCCTGGTTGCTCCGACGTGGGCACACCAACCATGGTACACCACGTTTCTAGAACACTCCGTGGTACAGCATCAAAGGCTACACCTCACGCCCAGGCTTTTGACGCAGAGCCATAGCGACATTCAGCATCCAGATCCGCAACAGCTCAACCTGGCGATCTGGCTCCTGAGGTCTTAGAATTTGGCTACCTCAACCTGCCTCCTGACTGTATGGATATCATAAGGAAGGCAAGAAAGCCCACCACTAGAGCATGTTATGCGGCGAAATGGAAGCGGTTTGTCATTTATTGTGCAAACAACGACATTAATCCGCTAGATGCATCTACTCACATCATCATCTGTTATCTGTTACATCTATGCAACTGCAATCTAGCCTATGCTTCCATTCGTATACATTTATCCGCAATAGCAGCTTATCTCCAAAATAGGCAGCATCTCTCACTTTTCAGGGTGCCTGCCATTAAAGCTTTTCTGGAGGGACTCAAGCAAGTTATTCCTCCCAGACACCCACCAGCACCTGTATAGAACCTGAATGTGGTCCTTACCAGACTGATGGGACCACCTTTTGAGCTTCTACACTCCTGCGAGATACAATTCTTGACGTGGAAATTGGCTTTCCTAATAGCAATCACATCGCTACGACGAGTTAGTGAACTTCAAGCACTAACTATCCAAGAGCCATTCATACAGATTAATTCCAACAGGGTGGTGCTACGCACTAACCCTAAGTTTCTGCCTAAAGTAGTTTCACAGTTCCATATGAATCAAACTATAGAACTGCCGGTGTTCTTCCAGAAACCAGATTCAGTGGCAGAGAGAATGTTCCACACACTAGACGTCAAAAGAGCTCTCATGTACTACATAGATAGGACAAAAGATTTCAGGAAGACAAAACAACTGTTTGTTGCCTTTTCCCCACAACAGAAAGGCAACCCCATTTCAAAAGCAGGTATAGCCAGGTGGATCGTTAAGTGCATACAGATTTTCTATCAAAAGGCTAAGCGCACATTTACGATTCCCCCGAGAGCCCACTCAACACGAAAGTTGGGGGCATCCATGGCTTTCCTTGGAAACATTCCTTTAGAGGAGATCTGTAGAGCAGCCACATGGTCTACCATACACACATTTACTAAACACTACTGTGTAGATGTGCATTCCAAACAGCAGGCAGCTGCAGGACAGGCTGTTCTAAAAACACTTTTTCAGACTGCTGCAGCTGGCACGGGCAGCCGCCGCTAAGAAGAGGGACTGCTATATATTCTATGCACAGATATGAATTCAGCAGCCCACATGCCTCGAACCGAATATGCTACTTAACAGTATGCATCTGTTCTTGGCATGTAGGGCTGCTGATATTCATATCGCCCACCCTCCTCCCCAGTGCCTGTAGCGGCTGCAGCACTCAATTACTCTTAGCATGGTCATCACTTACTGTATTACACTCCATCTCTGCCACAATGGCGAAAAACAATCTGAGGATGGAGAGGATGCCCATGCGCACTGTAGTCCAGGGGAGGAGCCACCTATCTCGTGATACTTCGAAGACTCTTCCAGGACAACAATGTGCAATCATCCGGGCCCAACACTAGGCGGCGATCTATGCACAGATATGAATGTCAGCAGCCCTACATGCCAAGAACAGATGCATACTGGTAAGTAGCATATTCGATCCAGAAACTCATGCACAAGAAAGATCAGCACTCACAATCACTGGTCTTCTCTGGTTGTATATCTTAATTAAGGCAGTATTGAATAGCGATTTTAAAAACATGTAAATTTGTGTATTCGCACACTTATACTTCTGTACCTTTTTGCTCCCGCCTCGGTCCCCGCAGCTGTGTGCTGTTTGTGTGGAGGGCGTGGAGACCGGGCACTAGAACGCGCAGGGCGTTCCCGGCAGCACATGGGGCGGAGCTGATCACGAGCTCCGCCCAGTACTTAAACTAAGAAGTCATCACTGCACTCTGAGGATTGCGGTGAGTACGCGGCTGCCTGACCCCACCAGTATCCTTTGAGACGATCATTTCCTGGTGTTCTACTGTATAAATTGAGCAGCACATTTTATAATCCTTTTAAAACTCAGCAGCGTTTTTAGAATGAATAGCGATTTTAAAAACATGTAAATTTGCCTATTTGCACACTTATACTTCGGTACCTTTTTGCTCCTGCCTCGGTCCCCGCAGCTGTGTGCTGTTTGTGTGGAGGGCGTGGAGAACGGGCACTGGAACGCGCAGGGCGTTCCCGGCAGCGCATGGGGCGGAGCTGATCACGAGCTTCGCTCTCTACATAACACGTGTCAGCGCGCGACGAGTGCAGCGGGCGCGCCGAAGTTGCGCCTAAGGCAAGCCCGTCTGCGCCTGTCCCGCGCCCAGCGCCGGTCACTCTGCCCTAATCGACCCGATAGTATGCCGCAGATGGTCTAGAGACGGTCTCTTAGAACTGAGACCTTCAACAGCAGATAATCACACACGGTACAACCCTGCGTTACCCCCGGACCGTTTCACCTGTTCCAACTGCCACTACTCTTTCCATCCCCCTCCGCCCTACTCACATAAGAACACAAGAGAGAGATGCCTCCCTACTCCCCTACGGGAACTGAAAGCCTGCTTGGTCAACTGTCAGTCCCTGCCTAAACATGCTAGCGATATCTGGCTTTCTCTTACATAGAACGCCTGGGATTTAATGTTCCTTACGGAAACATGTACGAAAGATGCCTCCAATCCCGATATTGCTTTAGCAGTCCCCCCAGACTATCAATTTGTTGGGCTAAACTGACCCGGATCAAAGATAGGGGGAGGAATAGCTATTCTCCCCAGATCCCACTGGAAAATCTCATCCAGAAAGTTAGCTATCCTGGGACCAATTGAAGCTATGTACTTCAGTATCTCTGAGGCCTCTCTCCTTATTGGTGCAGGGGTGCTAATTTACAATCCTCCTAACACCCCCCTACCCCCTCACCCCCCCCCCCCCCCCCCCCCCCCCATGTACCACGGATTTACTTACAATCCTGGCTGACCTCTCTCTAAAACACCCCCATTTTACTGTCCTCGGGTACTTTAACCTCTTAAGCGCTGCGCCTATACCAGCGGCCGACGGCACCACTACCTCGGGAGTGCTGCCGTTGGACGTTCCATCTGCACCTGCGCAATGGAACGTTCAGCACTGGAGCTGGACGTTCCAAAGCAGCTAAGGTGTTAATCTACATGTAGATGACAATAACTGTGCAAAGGCGTGTTTCCTAGTAGAGACTATGGCGGGCATTAACCTTTTTCAGAAAGTTGTGGGCCCCACACATACTGCTGGTCACACTTTAGACCTTATTTTCACGAACCTACCCGGCCTCTCTACCCTTGCCCCCCTCCCTGTGACATGGTCGGACCATTTTATTATCCCTTTTAAACTTAAATTCCCACCTACGACGACTTCCACCTGTAGGACAGAGAAGGTGGTAAGAAAGTGGTTCAAAGTAACGCTGGAAGCGATAGAGCCGGCACTTGCCGAGCTCAGATGGCAACCCTCCACAAACATAAATGAGGACGTAGCAAACCTAAATCAATACCTCACCACGGCCATCGAGAGCATCGCTCCCCTCACCGTTCTCTCCTCAGCCAGAACCAAACCTTCTGCACCTTGGTTCTCCCAGTTGTTACGGGAAGAAAAAAGCAAATGTAAAAGGTTAGAACGCCTTTGGCGCTACACTTATGATGCAGCTGCCAAAACAACCTATAGAGTGGCGCTAAAAAAAATTCACAAAACCAAACAAAGTACTATGAAAGAATATTTTGCCAGCAAAATTAAATCCGCAGATAATTCAGCCAAGGTGCTCTTGCAAATTGTGAAAGATTTCACCAATCCTGCGGCCCTCTCGCACAAGACAGAGCCTTGCCAAGAACTCTGTGATGGACTGTCAAATTTTTTCCACGAGAAAATTAATCTCATCTATGCTTCTTTTAATGTAGCGAATAGATCGGACACAGAGGTCGCACCTCCTGAGCATACTACTGCTAAGGACATAAGGCTATGCGCGTTTAGACCCATCACCTTAGACGCAGCATTGAACAAACTTCAGCTATGTAAATCGGGTTCACCCCTAGATCCTATGCCCGCTCAAGTCTTTTCCACTGTTGCCCCTGCGATCTTACAACCCCTTGTAACAATATGGAACTCCTCTCTCCTATCAGGTCAGTTCCCGGAGATCTGGAAACAGGCCATTCTTATCCCCCTCCTGAAAAAACCAGAAGCTGACCCTGCTGTACTCAGTAACTATCGCCCGATATCACTGCTTCCAAAACCAGCCAAAATCCTGGAAAAAATAGTCCAAGAACAACTCTCTGACTATTTAGAAAGCAATGATCTCCTACATGACTCACAATCTGGATTTAGGACAGTGTATAGAACTGAGACAGCACTTTTAGAGGTTTCAGAGACCGTGCGGGAGAGGGTGGACAGGGGTGTGGTAGCCATGCTTGTGCTCCTCGACCTGTCCGCAGTTTTCGACAAGGTCTCCCATGCCATCCTCCTAAACCAGGGTTCTTCAAACTGTGGGGTGCGCCCCCCTGGGGGGGCGCGGCACCATCCCAGGGGGGGCGCAGCACCATCCCAGGGGGGGCGCGCGCTCCACTCCGATCTTCCCTTTGTGCAGCGTGATGCAGAGACTCTCTGTGAGGGCCGGGCGATTTCCGTCCGAGTGGGGCGGCAGGGGCCTAACAGCTGAACAAAGCTCATTAGCATGCGAATGGTCTCTTAAAGAGGTGTGAAGTGCTCGGGTGCGGCTGGCTGAGTGTGTGTGTGCCCAGAAGCTGTGTCAGCCCGGGCACACACAGGCATGTGAGATGAAGAGGGAGAGGGAGGGAGGGAGGAAGGAGACAGAGACAGATAGACAGAAGGAGAGCAAGGGAGGGAGACAGATAGACAGAAGGAGAGCAAGGGAGGGAGACAGACAGACAGAGGGGGAGCGAGGGAGGGAGACAGGCAGACAGAGGGAGAGCGAGGGAGGCAGAGTGAGGGAGGGCGAGGGAGACAGAGGAAGAGCGAGGGAGGCAGAGTGAGAGAGAGCGAGGGAGACAGAGGGAGAGCGAGGGATGTCGGGTGGAGCCGGCCACCAGACGTCCGTTATGTTGCCATGTGGGTGAATAGATGTATGGGTGGAGTGGTGGATGTGTGGGTGGAGTGATGGGTGGAATGGTGGATGTGTGGGTGACATGGTGGATGTATGGGTGGGGGGGTGGATGGATGAGTGAGGGGATGGATGGATGGATGGATGGGTGAAGGGGTGGATGGATGCATGAGTGGAGGGATGGATGGGAGTGGATGGATGTGTGTATGGTTTGAAGGGTAGATGGATGGGTGGAGGGATGGATGGATCAGTGAAATGGTGGATGGATCGATGGGGGGGTGGATGGTGGACGAGTCGGTGGGTGGATGGATGAGAGAGGTGTTGGATGGATGGATTGATGTATTGATGGGTGAAGGGGTGGATGGATGGATGAGTGAAGGGGTGGATGTGGGGATGGATGGATGGGTGAAGGGATGGATGGATCAGTGAAATGGTGGATGGATCGATGGGGGGTGGATGGTGGGCGAGTCGGTGGATGGATGGATGAGAGAGGTGATGGATGGATGGACTGATGTATTGATGGGTGAAGGGGTGAATGTATTGATGGATGGATGAGTGAAGGGGTGGATGTGGGGATGGATGGGTGATTGAGGAGGGTGGATGAGCGGGAGGATGGATGGAGGAGTGAAGGGGTGGGTGAGAGGTCAATGGATGGATTCATGAGTGGATGGATGAGTGGGTGGATGGGTGAAGGGTGGATGGAGGGATGGGTGGATGGAGGGATGGGTGGCTGGGTGAGGGGGAATGGAGAGAGAGGGGGAGGATGGATGAGTGAGGACATGGATGAATGATTGGCAGAGTGGATGGGCAGGTGTGTGCATAGATGGGTGAGGAGAGGAGCATGGAGATGGATGGGTAAGGGAGTGCATGCATGAGTGGGGGAGGGTGGAGAGCGGGATGGGTGGGTGGATGGATTAGTGGGGGGTTGAGTGGGTGGACGGATGAGTGACTGGGTGGATGGATGAGTGGGTGGGGGGATTGCTGGGTGGGTGGGTGGTTGGATGGATGAGTGAGTGGATGGATGGGTGGAGGAGTGGATGGATGGGTGGAGGAGTGGATGGATGAATGGAGGAGTGGATGGATGAATGGAGGAGTGGATGGATGAATGAATGGAGGAGTGGATGGATGAGTGGGAGGATAGCTTGGGTGAAGGGGTGAGTGGTTGGATGGATGAGTGGGTGTATGGATGGATGAGTGGGTGGATGGATGGATGGATGGATGAGTGGGTGGATGGATGGGTGGAAGAGTGGATGGATTGGTGAGGGGATGGATTGGGTGAAGGGATGGATGGATGATGGATGGATGGGTGAGGGGGTGGATGGAGGGATGGATGGATGGGTGAGATGATGGATGGTGGATGGGTTTGCAAGTGGTTGAAGGGGTTTGGATGTGGATGGGGCACAGATGGAGGGAAGGAATGAATGGTGGGGGAGTTGGTGGACGACAAGATGTACATGATGGATGGGGAGGTTTGTGATGACTTCCTTTGCCTTGGAGGATTGTGTTTTGAGCTGTGTGGTACGCCTCTGTCGTTTCGCCACACTCACTCACAGGCCTGCAGTTTGCTAGGCACTCTTGTTGTGTTGAGCATTGTTTGCCAGATATAGCCCGTGGTGTGCGCGTTGCAGTCGATCATGTGGTGTGCCGGATTCCCGAGGTTTCGGTCGGGTGGTGGGGGGGCCCAACATCTGGGGGAATTCAGCTGGGGGGGCTCAACCTGGAAAAGTTAGAATACCTCTGTCCTAAACAGACTCCTTGAGATGGGAATCTGTGACACCCCTTTAGCCTGGATCACCTCTTTTTTAACGGACAGTACACAACAAGTATGGTGCCGACCTTTCTGGTCTAAAGACAAGAAACTGCTTGGCTGCGGGGTGCCCCAAGGATCTGCTCTCAGTCCCCTTTTTTTCAACATGTATGTCGCACCCCTGGCAAAGGTGATTGAGACATCTGGGGTTAGAGTGATCTCATACGCTGATGATACTCAGCTTATTTTTTCCATCAAAGATCACCCACCCCTTGGTTTTAAAAATTTTAGAACCTGTCTTTCCAATATTGTAGCTTCGATGACTTTGAACACGCTAAAACTAAATACGGACAAAACGGAGTTGCTGTTTTTTAACCAAGCAACCCCCATGCCACCCACCACCTGGTGGCCTGCGGAACTCAACCCGCACCCTCCCCGGTAAAAGCGGCACGCAATCTTGGAGTCCAATTCGTCAACAAATTATCTTTTAAAACCCAGATCCAGAAAGTCACTTCGTCATGTTTTGGTAAACTCTGCATGCTAAAAAAAAATCTCCCCCTCTCTCCCCATTGAGTCACTGAAGACAGTGACTCACGCCTTGATCACTTCGCACCTGGACTATGCGAACAGTCTGTATTTGGGACTGCCTGCCTACCTACTACACAGGCTGCAGATCGTGCAGGACGCCAGCCAGGCTGATCTGTTAAGTCCCCTATCGCCATTCCATCTCATCCCACTTGAGGAAGCTGCATTGGCTCCCTATCACTGCTCGCGTCAGATTCAAGGCCCTCGTACTAGTTTTCAGGGCTTTGAATGGAAAAGGCCCCAGATACCTTAGACATAGACTAAAATTAGTCCAATCGTCTCTCAACCTTAGATCTAACCACCTCCGGCTCTTACTCCTCCCCTCCCCCCCAGATTCCGCCTTGCGAGGAAGGGTGGTCGTTAGCGCTATTCCACAGTTTGGAAAGTTGTAAGGAAGGAGAGAGGACAACAGATGAGGTCTTATATAGCATCGCAGTGACATACATTACAATATTTCACGAGAAGTTTCTGATTTCTATCTCTCACATTTTGGAAATATATTTGACTATTATTTGTTTTAAAACACAATTGTTCTAAGATTAAATGTAAAGTCCATGAAAATTGTGCAGGCCCGCTGGTAGATGATTGGATGTAAAATTTGTTATTCTTTGCAGTATTATAAATGTATGGTATAAAAAGTGTGTTAGTGTACGGTTTGCATTCAAGGAAGGTTGTACTCCATGCCTTTTTTATATGTGGATGTGTGTGTAACTGATCTTTGGTTTTTTTATTCCTGTTTCCATCTTGATGTTTCACTATAAAAGTATTACATTCATAATCTGTAATCTTACGTCGGTTCATTACGTTGTGTATTAATGTTGTAAATATCGTATTCTGATCTGCAAATTTGGGTATATGAATTATGCCATGCTGTTTTCAATTCTTATCACCTTAAATGGGCTTATTGTGGGTCAATTCACTATTAGTATTGTTCTCCTCAGTCATGTTATTTTAACACTGTTCTGTGTGACAACTTTGGTCTGCGTCTTAGGTTCTTAATTGATATTCAAACTATACAATAATTTGACGCTCCTTGTGTGGACCCTTGAACACGTTGTATCCCTAAAAAGGTTTGTACACAGACTAAAGGTCAGAAGTGCAGCCATGTATTACCTTCAAGAAGTGATGCAGTACAGGAAGTGACATGAAATCAATTTGTCATTTCCTTTGTGCTAACAAACAAGGATTCTCCAATCACAAAAAGGATTCTGGCGAGGTATATAGTGCAAATCCTCACCAAGTTAGGAGTAGCACTAGAGGAGAAACCAAGATCTCATGCCAGAAGAAAAAACAGAAGCCAGCACTGGCATTCATTGCTACCACCACCACCATAAAGTACATCTCCATGGCTGCTCCATGGTCATCACTATAAAACTTCACAAAACACTATTGTGTATATATTCAAGATAACAGAGAAGCAAATGTGCGGGAGGAAAGTACTAAGACACCAGTTGACAAAGAGACCTACTTCAACCTAACCAAATTGGGAATGGAGAGGATACCGCTGCAAAATAAATGCACAGCATCTGACTCCAGAAAAGTCTACAAAAATAAATGATTTCACTGGGAGTAGTTTTGCAGCTTGAACTATTTTCTGGACTCGCATGCTACCCTCACGCCTCCACAGAACAGTGTCACTAGTTAGAGAATTAGTACACCCCCAAAAATTAAAGGTCCCCAAAAGGAGGAAACAAGAACCTGAAGGTCGCAACCATGCTGTGGGCTTCATAAGTCACGATTGACATCACAAGTGGGTGGACATATCCCCTGAATGGTCAATGACAACCAAAGGGGGGAGCAGGAAGGAGGAATTTGAAAAAGTAGATAATTCCAAACCCAAACCCTAGTTAGAATAACGCACAGCCTGTGAATCCTGAAAAGTATTCAAGTTGCTAAACTGCTCCTGCAGGTAATTATCTATTCCATTATTGCTTTGGCTGAATGACTAGTAATCTCACCAACTACTTTATGCCAAGTCATGTAAATATCTCTACTTCACTTTAGAAAGCTGCCGGGCCCACAGTTGTATAATGGCGTTCCAGCATATCACTTCGAGCCATCAGTTGTCATGTCTGTTGCCCCATCCCCCCATGTTACCAGCTCTTCAGTAGCTTCCCTCCAGCAATTATCTTTGGAGAGGGAAGAGGAAGTGACTGTGTAGCCTCTTGTATCTAAACTTAAACATATGAACAATGACCCTGTCAGACTTGTTTGTATGGCCAGCAACTATAACCAACTTTGTTTCATTCCAAGTTTGTTTCTTGTGAGGCCGGATAGCCTTGCAGTACTAATCACTCTCCAGGCAGGAAAATGGAAGATACCTATGTTTATTTTCATTAGCACAATTATGTCCGCTTGCTACAAAAATATGGTGATCTTACTCCGTTTGTTAGCTTCACTATTCAGAATAGTAGTTTCCTGGAACCTAAGTGGTATATATACATACTGTAAAAGATTAGTTCCTCTTGTTTAGCATACAATTAGGGCTGACTTGTATGTAACAGGTATATGTAAATAAGAAAGCCCTGTCAAAGCAGTTGAATTTGAGTGCTCTGATTATACCTTGCAGTGATTTAAATTCATTAAAGTTGTTGGACATTGTTTCAAGAAATTAGTGGAGAGCGGTGAAAGCCGTTCTTAAATTACTGCGGTTATCTTGACCAGAAAAAAGTAGTCATCTGTGATCCGTCAAAACTGTAAATTCTTCTCAGGCTTTTCTTAATCAATATCATCAGCGTAAACTAGACTGATTCTGAATAACAGAAGGCTTAGTGTATGTTTGAATTGTAGATGATGTGTGTCTAAATATAAAGCTAGTACCATGAATTGTCTTTCTAGTGTCCTGTATGCAAGCAAGACCTAAACACCAAGCTTACTGATGGTAAAGAAACGACTGTAGTTGGATTGTATTAACGTTTTTGTTTTTCTTGACAGAGAATACCCACTGCGCGATATTCGCAGTCGGGAGAGATACAGTCCCAGAAGGCGTATTTCATTATCACGAGATTACAGCCCTAAGCGTATCAGGAGGTCACCTTCAAAGCCAAAAGCTTACCGAACACGTTCGAGGAGCCCTGTGCATGTTAGATCTTCACTTAAGAACCGAACAAGAAGTCGATCCAAACACCAGTCCCGGTCCCCTCGACGTACTAGGTCCCCTCGTCGTTCAAGGTCCCCTCGGCGACATAGAAGATCAACATCTATTTCAAGAAGCAGCCGGAAGGCTGATCGAGGGCATTATTCTCCCAAAAAGAGCACTACATCTCAAGGTATGAAAATTGCTATAATTAATTATGCACAGGATTGCTAGCAACTTGGTAAAGCTCTGTATTTATTATGAAACTTCTTTTTTTTAAATATGTTTAATGTAGTCTCGCTTTATTATTTTAATGTAAGATATTGTTTAACATTTTTATTGCACTTTTTTAATTACTATTTTTAAATCAGATAGTCAAGTCAAGTCAAAAATTTGTATAGCGCACTACATACCCAGAGGGTCTCAAGGCGCTTGAAGAAGGGAGGGGAATTACTTGTCAAATATCCACGTTTTAAGTTGCTTTCTGAATGCTAGGTGGTTCTGAGTAAGGCGAAGATGAGTGGGAAGTGAGTTCCAGGTTTTAGCTGCCAGGTAGGAGAAGGATCTACCTCCCATGGTGGTTTTGTTGATGCGAGGTACAGTGGCAAGGGCTTGGTTGGAGGATCGTAGCTGGCGGGAGGGGGTGTAGAAGGACAGTCGTGTGTTGAGGCATTCGGGTCCGATTTCGTAGAGTGCTTTGTGTGCGTGGGTTAGGAGCCGGAAAGTAATCCTCTTATTGACGGGGAGCCAGTGGAGGTTTTTCAGGTGGCCAGAGATGTGTTCTTTACGCGGTATGTCTAATATGAGCCTGGCTGAAGCGTTCTGGATGCGTTGGAGTTTTTTCTGGATTTTTGCGGTGGTAGAGGGTGTTTCCGTAGTCCAGTCGGCTCGTGACCAGAGTGTAAGTGACTGTTTTTCTAGTTTCGGTGGGGATCCAGCGAAATGTTTTCTTGAGCATGCGAAGAATATTGAAGCAAGATGAAGAAACGGCGTTGACTTGTCTGTTCATCGAGAGTGAGGAGTCCAGGATGACGCCCAGGTTGCGTGCGTGGTCCGTCGGGATAGGTGCTTTTCCAAGGGCCTCTGGCCACCAAGAGTCATCCCAGGCGGAGGGGGAGGTGCCTAGGATGAGGACTTCTGTTTTGTCTGAGTTCAGTTTTAGACGGCTGTGCTTCATCCATTCGGCTACTTCTTTCATTCCTTCATGCAGGTTGGTTTTGGCCGTGTTCGGGTCTTTGGTGAGTGATAGGATCAGTTGAGTGTCGTCGGCGTAGGAGATGATGTTGAGGTTGTGTTGGCGTGCGATGGCTGCAAGGGGGCTCATGTATACGTTGAAGAGGTTGGGGCTGAGTTAGGACCCTTGGGGTACGCCGCAGATGACTTCAGTGGCCTCTGACTTGAATGGTGGGAGGCGGACTCTCTGGGTTCTTCCGGTGAGGAACGAGGTGATCTATTCCAGTGCTTTTCCATGGATTCCGACGTTTCTGAGGCGTTGTAAAAGGGTGCTATGACAGACCGTGTCAAAGGCTGCGGAGCGGTCGAGGAGGATGAGGGCGACTGTGTCTCCATTATCCAGTAGAGTTCGAATGTCGTCTGTTGCTGCGATGAGGGCGGTTTCCGTGCTGTGCTTGGCTCGGAAGCCGGATTGTGAGGAGTCCAGGGATTTGTTGGTTTCGAGGAATGCGGCGAGCTGGTTGTTGACTGCTTTAGTAGTTTTTGAGTTCGGTGGGGTCAGCTGTGGGTTTCTTCAGGAGGGCGCTGAGTTCGGCATGTTTCCAGCTTTCCGGGAAGGTTGCAGAGTTGAGGGAGCAGTTGATGACGTCTCGGAGGTGCGGTGCTATGATGGAGTCTGCTTTGTTAAAGATGTGGTGAGGGCATGGGTCTGTGGGGGATCCTGAGTGGATAGAGTTCATCAGACGGATGGTGTCCTCAGTGGAGATTGGCTTCCAGTCATTGAGGATGTTCAGGGGGGGTGGGGGTCCTGCAGGGGGTTAGGTGGGTTGGTTTTCGGGTCGGTTGTCGAAGCTGTTGTGGATGTCTGCAATTTTGTTGTGGAAGAATGAGGCTAGGGAGTCGCAGAGGGCTTGAGAGGGGGTGATGTCGTTGGAGTTGGCCGAGGGGTTGGTAAATTCCTTGACGATGTTGAATAATTCCTTGCTGTTGTGGGCGTTGTTATCTAGTGGGTCCTTGAAAGCGGCTCTCTTGGCAGTCCGGATCAGTTGGTGGTGTATGCGGGTGGCGTTTTTGAAGGCGTCCTTGGTGCTGGTGGTTGGGTCTTTTTTCCAGGCCTTCTCAAGGGAGCGGCAGAGTTTCTTGGATTTCTTAAGATCATCGTTGAACCAGGAGGCCTTCTTGTTGCCTAGTTTGATTTGTCGTTTTTTCAGTGGTGCTAAGATGTCGGCGGTGTTGGATAACCATTGGGTGAGGTTAGTGGCTGCTTGGTCTGGGTTTGAGGAGTGGGCTGGGGGGTTTTGAAGAAGCGATAAGGAGATCTGGTCGATGGTGATTTTGTTCCAGTTTCTTTGCAGAGTGGGTTGGGGGTGGTTGTTGGAAGTGGGCTTGTTGTAGGTGAAGTGAACGCAACTGTGGTCAGTCCAAAGGAGAGCTGTGGTGTGGCTGAAGGAGACATGTTTGCTGGAGGTGAAGATAGGGTCGAGTGTATGACCTGCGATGTGGGTGGAGGTGGTGACAAGTTGTTTAAGACCGAGGTTGGCGAGGTTGTCCAAAAGGGTGGTGGTGTTGCGGTCGTTGTTCTTTTCAAGGTGAAAGTTGAGGTCTCCCAAAAGGATGTAATCCTCTGAGGGGAGCGCGTGTGGAGTGATGAAGTCCGTGATGTCTTCACTAAACTGTGCGCGGGGTCCTGGTGGCCTGTAAAGGAGGGTGCCTCTGAGTGTGGTTTTGGGGTCGATGTGAATCTGGAAGTGAAGGTGTTCAGAGTTGGTGAGATTGACGTCCGAGCTGGTTGAGATGCGGATGGATTTCTTGTGGACGATAGCGATACCTCCTCCTGTGTGGCCGGTACGGTCCTTGCGAATGATCTTATAGCCTTCCGGGATGGCAATGGTGATGTCTGGGGCTGAAGAGGCATTCATCCATGTTTCTGTTAGGAAGGCGACGTCCGGAGAGATGGTGTCTAGTAGATTCCAGAGGTCAATGGCGTGCCTGTGGACCGATCGGGTGTTGAGCAGGATGCATTTTAGTTGGTTGGGGTCGGATATCTGTTGTGTGATCGTAGATGAGGAGTTGTTCTTGGTGCCGTCGAACTTGCAGGAGTTGCATGAAAAGGGTCCATGGGTGTGTCCAGGAGCGGCTTGGACGCAGTTGAGGGAACGGCCGGAGTTGAGGGCTAGGAGGGTGGTGGCATCGTAAGAAATGCGGGAGGGGTGGACATTACGAGGATCAGGGGTTCTGGCGCTGGGCGCGGTCCAGGCGCGGACTGGCGTAGATGGGCTTACCTTTGGCGCGAATGGGGCGCGGTCGCTGCGCGTGAACGCGGCGCGCAAAAGCTTCTGTCATAAGAGGATATTGGGAGGGGAGGGGCGAGGCAGGCTCAGCTGGGAGGCGGGAGCGTGATTGGAGGGCCGGGCTTGGACGTCACAGCCAGCAAATGGCTGCAACAATAACAACAACTGTACGCAGGGAGAGGTTGGGGCGAGCAGTGGAGCGCTATTACAGAAATAATAAAACTACAAATGAAATGGCTGAGTGGTGGACGCAGTGAGGGGTCACAAAGCAGCGCAATGAACACAGCACTTGGGAGTATAAATCGGCGCTTTGAAATTAAGCACAATGAACACAGCACTTGAGAGTATAAATCGGCGCTATGAAATTAAGCACAGTGCAATCAGTAAACAAAGCAGCAAAGCAGCGCTAATGACAGAGCCAGGATAAGAGACAATGCGGCGCAGTGGTGAAATATTAGTCACAAAGCACAGAGCACAGGCAGCGTAGGAGTAGCGCTACGATACCCAGGAGGACAGAGGGGAGCAACCGGATCATGTTCGAGGCATGTGGGTTGCTGAATTCATATCTTGTGCATAGATCGCCCCCCAGTGTTGGGTCCTGATGATTGCACTTTGTTGTCTTGGAAGAGTCTTCGAAGTATCACGAGATAGGTGGCTCCTCCCTTGGACTACAGTGCGCATGGGCATCTTCTCCATCCTCAGATTGTTTTTTTCCGCTATTGGGTTCGGATGCGAACTCCTATACTCCAACTTTAGAATCAAAAACAAAACTTTTCTAAAGGCCAAAAGGCCTTCGATTCGACGGTATTGTTCTCGCTCTGTACCTCTCTACTCGATCCAGCCTTCCATCTCGAATCGGTCATTGACGCGGGCAGTTGGGCCCTTTCGACGCCACGTGAGTCGACCCTCGATGGAAAGAAGCCCGTTTAAAAGGTGCCTACAATGCCACTCCAAGTTCCCACATACTGATAAGCACTCAGTATGCAACAAGTGCCTTTCCCCAGACCATAAAGAAGAAACCTGTCCAGCCTGCGCCCAGTTTCAATCGAAGAAAACTATTCGAAACCGATGGGCCGCTAGGTAAGAAATGCAGCGACAGGCACCCGACCTGGACAACATCTTTGATGATGACCAGGAACTACAGGAAGCTCCAGACTCGGACCTAGAAATTGTCAGTCGAGGACTACTCTGACTCCGATGACGACATCCCACCGGTGCAAATCGTGAGTACCCGACACCAACTACCCCGTTACCAAAGGCTCCGGTCAAGGCATCGCCAAAAGGCCTTAGCCAAGATCAGAAAAAAGTTTTGCAAGCCCCGCCATCCGGCTCGGCTCCGAAATCAAAACCGAAACCTTCTGAGACCCCAGGGCCCAGTACCATCGTCCCAAAGAAGGTTCCAGAGCCAAAGAAGGTCGTCGACCCGAAAGGCGTCGATCCGAAAAAGGCCGTACAGCCAAAGAGCGTCAAGCCAAAAGACTGTCGACCCCAAGAAGGCGCCCAGCCAAAAAATGTCGACCCAAGGGAGGTTGTCGAACCAAACAAAGGCACACAACCAAAGGGCGCCGAGCCAAAGAAGGTCGCCAACCCGAACAGGCATACTGTTCCAAAATCCGTCGACCCGTCAAAGGGTGCTGTACCGAAATCCGCGCCGAGGCCGGTAAAGTCTGTCGACCCGAAGACACCGGCTCCAAAAACACCAGTCGATCCGAAAAATACCATCGAATCGGACAAGGACACTCCTCCAAAGAAACCTACGGAGCACAAGAAACGCGTTGAACCGAAAGTTCCGGTCGACCCGAAAAAAGGCCCCGAGCTTAAAAAATCTGTTACAAAGAAAAAAGTCGTTGAAAAACCAAAAATTAACACTCAACCCAGGACTGTAGAGGAAGAACTCTTCCACCCAGATCCCTCGGACGACCAGGCAAAAATATACATTAACCCAGAGACTGGTAAAGTTACCATCCTGCATAGAAAAAAGAGGCCTTTGGACTTTTAACCTCAGTCCCCTATTCCATTAAAGAAAAAGGACTTTTCAGCCTATCATGCCTACTACACCTTTTATACCGTACTCTCCTTATTCTCCTTCTCAACACGGGGACAATGAAGGTAACAGGGGATGAGCCACAGCCTCAATATGACTTCCCACAAGATCCTGAACCACAAGAGGAACCATGGGAGGAGCCAACACACCCTTACAACACCCATCCCATCCTTGATATACCCTCTTATCCTACTAAGCGGTCACCTACTGATGACACCATAGTCTTTAATCAACTTATAGACAGGGCTGCACATTTCCACAACGTAGATATGCATAACGACCCTGTTGAGGATGACTTCTTGTTTGACACCTTCCCTACATCAGAAAAATGTGTCAAAACACTTCCCATGTTGAAGGGAGTTCTGAAACATGCACCTGACATATATCAGGATACAGCCAGGGCACGGGTAATCAACCCCAGAATAGAATAGAAGTATAGGGCAGCTCCTACAGACCCTACTTACATCAAAGGGCTCCCTGGTAGTGGCCAATGCACGGAAAAGAGCCAACTGCCAAACCACTGGGGAAGCACCTCCCTCCGACAAGGAGTCAAAAATACTAGAGGCATCAGGCAAAAGGGTAGCAGCACAAGCCTCCAACTCATGGAGGATTGCTAATACACAAGCCCTACTGGCTCGTTACGACAGGGCGTATTATGATCAGCTAGAAAGCCTAATGCAACACCTACCTGAGCCTTTCAAAGCACAAGCCCAAGATCTTATACAAGAGGTAAAATTCATAACAAACGCCTCCATCAATGCGCGCTTGACGCAGCAGACACTGCAGCTAGGTCAATCTACACTAGCGTCCTACTACGCAGACATGCATGGCTGCGTATTTCTGGTTTTAAAAATGAGGTGCAGTCCACCATTCTTAACCAGCCTGTGAATCAGGATTTTCTATTTGGTCCTGCTGGCGACACCATTTTGGATAAAATGAAAAAGGACACAGAGACCGCAAAATCAAGGGGGGCATTGCAATTTCAGCAACATAGAGGCTCCTTTCGTCGCCCCTCTTACAGAGCAACTACACGAGGAAATACCTCACAAACATCTGCCTCATACAAAAGTACACGAGGAAATACCTCACAAACATCTGCCTCATACAAAAGTAAGACACAAGGTTCCTTCAACAAGAACACAAACAGAGGAGGGTACAGGGGAAACCACAATAAGGGAAGAGGACGTGGAGGCAAGAACACCAGAGCCTCCACGGCCACAAAACAGTGACTTCTTTACGCTACCTCCAGACCACCTAACACCGGTCGGAGGCAGACTCCAACAGATCCTGCCTGTCTGGAACGCAATTATCACAGACAGGTGGGTGAGAGAAATTATCCAGTCTGGCTATTGCCTAGAACTGACTTCCACACCACCAAACATACCACCCAGACATCGTTCAATGTCCAGGGAACACATCACTCTGCTACAACAAGAGGTGAACTGCATGCTAGAAAAGGGGGCCATAGAACAAGTCCCTTTCCAACAGCAAGGGACAGGAGTGTACTCCCTATACTTCCTTATTCCCAAGAAAGATGGTTCCCTCAGACCAATATTGGACCTCGAACCCCTAAATCAATACATACTATCGGAGCACTTTCATATGATCACATTACAACAAGTGCTCCCGTTGATTCAAGGAGATTTCCTAGCAACCCTAGACCTCAAAGATGCGTATTTTCACATACCCATCCATCCAGCCCACAGAAAATACCTCAGGTTCACAATAGAAGGTCAACACTACCAATTCAAGGTTTTGCCCTTCGGGGTTACCACGGCTCCAAGAGTGTTTACAAAATGCTTAGCGACAGTGGCAGCACATCTCCGAAGGCTACACATCCATGTGTACCCTTATCTGGACGATTGGCTAATACAAGCAAAATCGTACCAACAGTGCGCAGCAAACACGTCTCAAAAAATACAGTTGCTACACAGCCTAGGCTTTTCAATCAACTATGCAAAATCACATCTGCAACCGTCCCACAAACAGCAGTACCTGGGAGCCACTATAGACACCTCAGTGTCAAAGGCATATCCAAACTCAGCAAGGATAGCCAGTATGCAGACACTCATTTGCAAATTCCTGCCAAAACACACACTGCCAGCTCAGGTCTTCATCAGCTCATAGGCATGATGGCCTCCTGCATATTCATTGTCCCCCATGCCAGACTTCAAATGCGCCCATTACCGGAATGCCTAGCACGGCAATGGAACCAGGCTAAAGGACAACTAAAAGACCTAGTGTTGGTAAACAGTCGCACTCACAACTCTGCAGTGGTGGAACCCACAAAACCTTTCCAAGGGGCGACTGTTCCAAGAGCCGGTTCCACAACTAGTACTGACAGTGGACGCATCACTAACAGGATGGGGAGCCCATCTCCTTCATTACACAGTACAAGGGCTCTGGACAAACAGAAAAAGCTGCATATCAACCAACTGGAATTGCTAGCAATATTCCTAGCCCTAAAAGCATTTCAGACATAATTGTACAGCAAGACGGTGTTGATCCGGAGGGACAACATGACCGCAACGTACTATATCCAGAAACAGGGAGGAAGGAACGCACTCTCCACAGCTGTCCCATCTGGCACAAAGCATATGGAAGTGGGTGATTCCCCCCCCAAAAATTCTCTGACAGAACACCCTCCAGGGAAGGACAATCAGGTTGCCGACCTGCTCAGCAGGCACAGCCAACAACTACACAAATGGAAGATTCACCCCCAGGTTCTCCAGCCATTCTTCGAGGAGTGGGTCTCCCAGACATAGACCTGTTCGCCACAAAAGAAAACTCGAAATGCCAGTACTTTGCCGCCAGGTTCCCACATCCATTGTCACAGGGCAATGCGATATGGATGAACTGGTCAGGCAGATTTGCGTACGCTTTTCCCTTAGCACAGCTGATCTCGCTGGTGGCAGGCAAACTGCGGCAACACTCCCTCACACTAATCCTAGTTGCTCCCACATGGGCGAGACAACCGTGGTACACAACGTTCCTAGAACTCTCGGTAGTTCCTCATCAAAGACTGTGCCTTGCACCTCATCTTCTAAATCAGAACCATGGAGAAATCCGACACCCAGATCCCAATCAAATGAACCTAGCGATCTGGCTCCTGAGGTCTTAGATTTTGGATACCTTAACTTGCCCCAAGATTGCATGAACATCATTAGGGAGGCAAGAAGACCAACCACACGAGCGTGCTATGCAGCTAAATGGAAGAGATTTGTTGTTTACTGCAACAATAATCAAATCAACCCCTTAGACGCTTCAATACATAACATGATATGTTACCTGCTGCATCTACAAAGATGTACCTTAGCATACTCTTCAATAAGACTACACCTCGCTGCTATAGCAGCATACCTTCAAAACAGGCAACACCTTTCACTGTTTAGAGTACCTGCAATCAAAGCCTTCATTGAGGGTTTAAAAAGGGTGATTCCTCCTAGGCACCCCCTTCCCCAGTCTGGAATCTAAATATAGTGCTTACCAGACTCATGGGCCCTCCTTTTGAACCTCTACATTCATGCGAATTACAATTAACTTGGAAGGTTGCATTCTTGGTTGCTATCACCTCACTCAGAAGAGTGAGCGAATTACAAGCACTAACAATTCAAGAACCTTTCATGCAGGTACATGCCAACAGGTTGGTTCTTAGAACAAACCCTAAATTCATGCCTAAGGTTGTATCCAATTTCCATATCAACCAATCAATAGAACTGCCAGTGTTCTTTCAAAATCCACAGTCAGTAGCTGAAAGAGCCCTGCCCACATTAGACGTGAAGAGAGCTCTACTTTATTATGTTGACAGAACTAAATCCTTTAGGAAGACAAAACAATTTTGTTGCTTTTGCACCACAACACAAAGGGATTCCAATTTCAAAATCCGGGATAGCCAGATGGATAGTTAAATGCATTCAAATATGCTATCAAAAGGCAAAACGCACTTTAACCGTCCCCCCCAAGAGCACAATCCATAAGAAAAATGGGGGCATCCATGGCTTTCCTAGGAAATATTCCTCTTGAAGATATCTGTAAGGCAGCCACATGGACCACCATACACACTTTCACAAAACACTACTGTGTAGACGTGCAAGCAAAACAGCAAGCTGCTGTAGGCCATGCTGTCCTCCAAAACTCTTTTTCAAACTGCTGCAGCTGGCACAGGTAGCCACCGCTAGAGGAGATACTGCTATACAGTCTATGCACAAGATATGAATTCAGCAGCCCACATGCCTCGAACGGAATATGCTACTTACCAGTATGCATCTGTTCTTGGCATGTAGGGCTGCTGACATTCATATCGCCCGCTCTCCTCCCCGGTGCCTGTAGCAGCTGCAGCATTATCTCTGGCATGGCCATCTCTTACTTTACTATCTCCATCTCTTCCACAATGGCGAAAAACAATCTGAGGATGGAAAAGATGCCCATGTGCACTGTAGTGCAAGGGAGGAGTCCCCTATCTCGTGATACTTCGAAGACTCTTCCAAGACAACAAAGTGCAATCATCCGGACCCAACACTAGGCGACGATCTATGCACAAGATATGAATGTCAGCAGCCCTACATGCCAAGAACAGATGCATACTGGTAAGTAGCATATTCCTTCCTGGAAAGCAGTACACAGAAGCAGACAGGTTGAGCAGGAAAGGAAACCCCTCCCTCCCACGAATGGGAGATAAAGCAGGAAGTACTGTATGGTCTTTGCAGATGGTGGGGGATGCTAAGCACAGACCTCTTTGCAACCCAGTATATGCAAAATTACAGCACTTCATGTCCATGTTTCCACACCACCAATCTGAGGGAAATGCCCTGTTGATGGACTGTTCAGGGAGATTTGCCTGCCCCTTTCCACAGATTCCCTGGATCCCTAGGGTACTGAACAAAGCCAGACGGCGTGGGACTACACTCCTACTTATCGCTGTGCGATGGGCCTAAGAGGCATGGTAGTCTGGCCTACTAGAGATGTCCAGGGGGCAAATCAAAGCAACACAGGACCTGTTAATCATGCAGTACAAAGGAATGTGTCACCCAGAACCGACCACACAGTCTGTCAGCATGGCTCCTGAATACCTAGAATTCAGTCACCTATATATTAATAATAATCATGCATTTTGTAGAGCGCAACGGCTACCTCACACAGAGGTGTCCCGGCCCTGAAACGGTCAAGCAGACGGGTGAAATGTGAGGGGCCAACCATAGCTGAATAGCCAAGTCTTTAGTGCCTTCCTGAACTCCCGTTCGGATTGGGTTAGGCGAAGTCTATCTGGAAGGGAATTCTAGAGTCTGGTCACCACCACTGAAAATGTTCTACCTCCAATATGGGCCTTTGCAAATTGAGGGACACACATCAGATTCAAGGAGTTCTATCTTAAGGAACATTTTTGTTGATCAAGGAGAATGCGTTTCCTGATGTAACAAGGGCAAGTGTCTCTCGGGCCCTGAAAGCTTCCGTTTTGCCACCGCCAACCAAAGGAGCTGTTTAATATGCGGAGAGATGTGTATTCTAAAAGGAACTCTTCTGATTAGTCTCACAGCCGCATTTTGCACCATCTGCCGACTCCTAATCAGGTATGCGGGTAGCCACAGATAGAAACTATTTGCGAAGTCCAATCTTGATGTTACTGAAATTTGCTAGATAAACTATTACTATCTGTTGCCAGAATAATCAAGGGTACACTGGTATCAAAAGGAACAATTGCACGGTGGATTGTGAAAATTATCCTCCGTAATTCAGCTGGTGCTTATGTAAAGTGCTCTGATAACTTGATTCAAGTTTGTGCTATATAAAATGTCTAATCCCCCCCCCCCCTCCCTAATTCACTCACCGGGACACACTCGAACAGGAAAAAGGGTACAACCCTACAGTTCCTACCTAATGTATCTATTGGTGACATCTGTATGGCTGCAGTCTGGTCAGTCCCACACACCTTCACAAAACACTCATGTGGACATCCAGGTAAATAAGGAAGCACAAGTGGAACAGAAAGAACTAAAACACCTTTTTGGCAACCCCTTTACATCTCAACCTATCCATCCTAAGGAAAGCAGCACCACTATGAAATCTGATGCACAGCATGTGAGTCCCGAAAGGGGTTCATGCTGCAAAACGAAATGGTTACTTATCAGTAGGAGTAGTTTTGCAGCCTGAAGAGTTTTTTTTAATTCACATACGACCCACCTGCCTCCCCAGAGGTGGAGATAAAAGCATTCAGGCAAGTTTGAGCAACACGCCAAGATGGTAAATCCTAAAAGAGCACAAATGAAAAAACTGAAAAAAGCACATACAGGAAAGTCCAGGGTGCCGACTGACTTCATGCATGGTATGGACTTACCACCAAATGGTGGTCGACACCCACACACAAAAAAGGAGCGAAAAAAAGGACAAGATACCATTCCGGACCCAACCACTGAAAGGTGGTTTTAATGCACAGCATATGAATCCTGAAAACCTTTCTATAACTAATGTGGAGAGTATGCAACAAATAAAAAAAAAGATGTGACAATAAGTATTAAAGAATCACCAACATGATCTATTCTCTCTCTCTATATATATATATATATATATATATATATATATATATATATATATATATATATATATATATCCAAACCTCGCAGACCCCCATTAGGATTGAGCCATACGGACACCAAATGTTAGCGACATCTTCTTTATTGGCAGCGTGCTGGAAAACCATCAATCAGGTAGGTAAAACAAAATGCAGCCATCAATCCAGCCAAACGCGTTTCAGAAGTTATATCCCTTCATCAGTGGCTTTTGTGAAGGGCTGACTGGAAGCGTTCTTTCGGCACTTGGATTTAAACATACCCTCGTCCCGATAGGCGTAGCCAAACTGGCATTGTGGGAGCTGTAGACCACGTCGCTCCTACCACAGTGGGTGCTTTCACCGGAGCCCAAATGTCATTGATATACGGCAACTCTCCTGTTGAAGTCTTTGCCCTGCTTTGTTGCCACCAAAAGCTGAGAGCCGGCGCCACTCTGCAAAGGTTTCGGTTCTGGTCCGTTCCGCGATCCGCAGTGCTCTGTGGCGTCGCCACGGAACCGCTCTAGCAAGCGACAGGCTCGTTCCACGACCCGGGAAGGCCGTTATAAATCCAAACCTCGCAATCCTATTGGGAGTCTGTGAGGTTTGGATATATATATATATATATATATATATATATATATCTATATCGGAACAACAACTGCCCGCCCCGAGTAATGTTCCAGACACGGAGTTCTGCCAGGTGCAGCTCATGACTGCACCAGAAGCCGCAATCACTGCATTAACGACTTGCAGCCCGACTGGGACCCACACTTGAGGCTGGAGCGTTGAGGGAACCTAAGAGAGTCTGAGGACAGCATTTTACCGGGACACTCCATGTTCATTACAGCGTCTTTTCCCTGACCAAGTGATTCCTCCTCCATGTTAACCCGCCGGGAAGCGGTGCTTTCTGGGAAGTGTAGTTCACTTTGTACTGCTTTGGGTGAACGTACATGTGATCTGGGGAGGGAACTTACCGTCCAATGATGACAAGGCAGGACATTTGAAAGGCGTGGGTGGAGTTTTGCAGCGTGAATCTTTCTGGATTCACTATGCTGTGCATATTCTGCAATCTGGTGGTTGGGTCCGGAATCGTAGTTTTTTTCTTTTTTTTCGTAGCCCAGGTGGGCGTCGACGTCCCACCTTCTGGTGTACCTTCGGTGACGTCGGCATGCTTCCGGCGAAAGCTACCACCCTTGGGCGCCATCTTCAGATTCTTTTTTCCGCCGTTGGGTCTGGATCGTCGCGTGAAGCTCCAGAAATTTTGGAGGAAAAAAGGAGAAAATACAACTACTATTCGACGGTAAAGACTGGAAAAGTTGAGGAGAAGAAGACCATCAGAGAGGAGATGACGAAGAAAGAGAAGAACATAGAGATCTTCGACATCCTTGGAGGAATGCGCATACAGGGGGCCCCCTGAGCGCAGGGATGTACAAGACTCCATTTAAATTCTGCAAAAACTGCCACCACAAGTTCGCGCAGAAGGACCAACACCCGGTCTGCAACCTCTGCCTGCCTACCGACCACGAGAGCAGACACTGCAATGCCTGCTCCGTCTTCAAGCTGAAGACACTCCGAGTTCGAGAGAAGCAGAGGATAGCTCATCGCACGATGTAGGGCAAGAGCCAGGCCCCGACGCTTTACGAACTAGGCCTCTCCACCGACGACTAGGACAACCTCGCCAAAGGTCCAGATGACTGCACGGTCGCAGAGACCGATAAGAAAACGCCTGACAAGGTAGGAGAGTCTACGACCCCGAAAACTCCCACAGGGCCTTGAAAGCCAGAGGCAGACTCTCGAAAGGCAGAGTCCAAAGCCTCGAAAGGAGCACCGGCGCCGAAAAGTTCGACGGCCGAAGCCGCATCCTCTGAAAAAGAGCCCAGCAAATCCTTGGACATGGACTCCCGGAGGCCGAAGACCGGCGAAAAGCAAAGGTCGTCGAAGCAAGCCCCCGAAAAAGGGTCTTCGACTTCAAGGGAAAAGGAGCTGAAGAAAGCGTCGACATCGACGACGCTGAAGAGAGCGGCCGAAACGCTCGACGACGACCAGGCCGCAGAGATGCTGAGAAAGAAAAGAAGGCTCTAGGCCGAAATGGAAAACATCCTCCAGAGGAAGAAAGACTTCGACGAAAAAATGAGAAGTTACAAGATCCCCTCGAGGCCGGCAACACCTGTCGCTGAGGTGACCGAACAGGAGGAGTTCGACGTCGAAGAACCGCCGAAAACTCCGGAGCAGGAAGGGGAAGAGGACCTCCGTTATAATGAAGAGGATTACGGGGACAAGCGGTCAAGCTATGGCTCGGGTTCCTTGACGGCCCAAGACCAGTAGTGGCAGGACATCGAGGCCGAAAACCCGGAGGAGGCGGTGGAGACATATCCGTCGAGGCCTTCGCCACCGGATGACATCGGGGCATACAACGAGGTCGTCAGGAAGGCAGCAGCAGCTTATGGGGTTAAGCTAGAGGAGGAAAAGCCAAAAGCAGATTTCCTGCTAGAAACATTGCTCCCCACACAAGACAAGACAATTCCTTCCCATGCTGAAAAGTATCACAGACCAGGGGGAAGGAAGCCTTCAAGGACCCGGCTTCATGCAGATCAGTAACGCCGAGGACAGAAAAGAAATACAAATTCTCCTCACAGGACCCGGCTTATATCAAGGGGTCCGTCACAGCAGAATCTATTATCGCTGCGACGGCCAGAAGAAGGGCCAACGTCCAAACAACATCTGGGCCTCCACCTGACAAGGAAAGCAGGAGGATGGACCCAACTGGGAGGAAAATAAAGAGAAACGCCGCAGCGCACTGGCGGATGGCGAACTCAAACACCCTCCTAAACAGACATCAATACCAACATTGGAATTTAGATGGGGCAATTGCTCAAGCACCTCCCGGAACAATACCGTGAGAGGGCATCACACCTTGTGGAAGAAGGGAAAAGCATTGCAAACTCGTGCCTGAAGACAGCCTTGGATGGGGCTGAAACATCCAGCAGATTAATGGCCATAGGCATCACAAAGAGAAGGCAAGCCTGGTTCGGGATCTCAGGTTTCAAGGCTGAAGTGCAGAACAGCATCCTGAACACACCCTTCAATGGCGAAACACTGTTCGGAGTCCCAGTTGATGAGAAGCTCACACAACTGAAGGACAACGAGACAGCAAGGTCAATGGGGGCCCTGTGATTCAGGGGGATGAGAAGGGGCACTCCTACGCGGAGGCCAAACGGCAGAGGTGGAAACCAGCGAGGAGAATCTCACCAGGCGTTCCACCAGGGACAACAGAGTGACAACCAGGGTCACCAGGGCCAGCAGAGGCAAAACTGGAACTACCAGAACAGGGGCCTCTTTCGATCAAGAGGAAACGGACGAGGACAAAGAAGAAGAGGCGGTGAATAACCCCCCTCTAAGTGACTGCTCACGAGAAAAGGTGCTCACCCACCCAACCCCTCCGGGGGACGAGCACGGAAAAACAAAAAGAGGGATACACGCACAGGACACAAAAGATCATATAACTCCAGTAGGAGGCAGGCTAAGATTTTTTTCTCCAGGAGTGGAGAAAAATCACCACAGACAAGTGGATACTGAACATCATGCAGTTCGGATACTGCATAGAGCTGCTAAAGAATCCACCAAACAGAAAGCCAAAGAGAAGAGAGCACTCTGGAACAGAGCTGCAACTGCTCCAAAAGGAAGCCCAAGAACTACTCCTCAAAGAGGCCATCGAAACAGTCCCATTCAAAGAACGGAACAAAGGAGTGTACTCAAACTACTTGCTGGTACCGAAAGTGGACGAAAGCCTAAGACCCATCCTGGACTTACGGTTCCTAAACAAATACGTAAAGACCCAAAAATTCAAGATGACGTCCCTGTAAGAAGTCATCCCACAAATAAAGGCTGGGGACTTCTTGTCCACCATAGACCTCAAGGATGCGTACCTGCACATCCCCATGAACAGGCAGCACAAGCACATGCTAAGGTTCGCAGTGAACAACGATCACTACCAGTTCACAACCCTGGTTCCGTCTAAAATCCGCACCAAGGGCGTTCACCAAATGCCTCGCTGCAGTAGCCGCGCATCTGCGAAGGGAGGGGATACACGTGTACCCCTACCTAGACGACTGGCTCGTAAAGGCAAGCTCGTACAGGACATGCAAGGATCACGCACAGCAAGCCACGAGAACGCTAACAGGCCTGGGTTTCTCCATACACTGGGGAAAATACTCAATGGAACCGGAGCAGGTGAAGATCTTCTTGGGTGCTCAAATCAACACCGTCCAATGCAGGGTGTCACCCAGCGAAAAGAGAACACTCAGCCTACTGAGGGAGAAACGTTACTACCAGAAGGGGCGAGCTCTGACAGTGAGCAAGATCTTGGGGATGATGGCGTTGTGCATACACCTGGTCCCCAATGTATGCCTACAGATGAGACCGCTCCTAGAGTGGCTACAACAGCAATGGTCACAAGCTACAGGTTGGTGGACCAAGGAAAGGATAACAGTAGGGAAACCTCTAACACCACCGGACCCAACAGTGACCATTACCACAGATGCATCCCAGAAGGGGTGGGGCGCACACATGAACATGAACACATGAGGGGCCTGTGGAGCCCTACAGATGCGGTCAGACACATCAATTACCTGGAGCTGAAAACAGTGTTGCTAGCACTCAAGGCCTTCCAGAGACACCTGTACAGCCAGAAGGTGCTGATACAAACCGACAACACCACAACGATGTTTTACATAAACAAACAAGGGGGAACTCAATCATTCCCCCTGTCAAACTTGGCACAGGAAATCTGGAGATGGGCAATACCACTCAAAATAGACCTGCTAGCCATACACCTGCCAGGGAGGGACAATGTAGAAGCGGATTGGCTCAGCAGGCAGACTTCAGCATCCCACGAGTGGGAACTCAATATACAGGAGACAGAAACAATTCAGGAGGTGGGCCACTCCGACAATAGACCTATTTGCAACACGCCGGAATGCAAAATGCCAATACTTTGCATCCAGGCAACCAGAAGCACTATCACAGGGGAATGCCCTATGGATAAGCTGGTCAAAGACATTTGCCTACGTTTTTCCCCCGATACCGCTGATCCCCAGGGTTCTGAACAAACGCATGACAAGCAACATGACTCAGATCCTGGTGGCACCACAATGGGCCAGGAAGACCTGGTACTCTCAGATAATGGAGATGGCGCAGGGACCTCCCCACAAGTTCTCAAAAAGAAGAGACCTACTGTCTATGGAAAACTGAGAAGTGCTACACCCAGAGCCGGAGAGCCTCAACCTCTCAGCCTGGCTCCTGAGAACTTAGAGTTCGCACATCTAAAACTACAGAGTGCTGCGAGAGGCAAGAAGGCCCACCACACGCAAATGCTATGGGGCAAAATGGAAAAGATTCACTTAATGGTGTCGCAAGAAAAAACTACACAGAAAACTGACAAGGGAATCTACGGTGCTGAGGTACCTCACGCACCTAATAAAGGCTAAACTAAGCTCATCCTTGTAGGAAGGTACATCCTGACTATGGTTGCCCCCAACTTTTTGCCCTGTGTTTTAGCTGGTTTTGGACATAGTCGACCTAGGGATCCTGCCAATCAGGACCCCAGGCCTACTGCTCTCTCTTTAAAATGGATTCCATGTACCCTAGGTACATTTCCAATTGGTACTGGGCCACCTTATCAGACCCTGTAACTCAGGGCATAGGTGTACCCAGGGCTGCCAGGGGCTGCAGCATGTATTATGCCACCCCTGGCTGGCCTCCTAAATTTGACACAACTGGCTGCATGACAGCTGGGGCAAAGTCGTGTAATCACCCTTTGCTGTAGGTGTAGTATACCTATACCTAACCCTAAAATGGACACACAGATTCCTATCAGTCACTCCTATGGCAGGCCTTGACAATCCTGAAGGCAGAGTGCTTGGAATCGTGTGAGATGGTGCTCTGGCATGAGCTGAGCCTGTCTGCAGCTTGCGGAATCAAGTCCTAATAGCTGTTCCATGATATCGCATACCATATACTCTTAAGTGCATTATAATCCTCGCGGTTAAATGCTATCTTTGGTATTGCTTTATCAAAACATGTCGAGTAAGGTGTCATACGAATTGGAATACTAACCCCTCGCCAATTCTGGCGACGGGGTTAGCATTCCACCCTTCTAGAGGGACACGACATGTATGTAACTGTGAACCCCGGTTAAAGTTAACTGAAGCCTCAGCTCCACAAAATGGATGCTGCCACCACAGACACGAGTCTGACCCCCTACAGCTGGGAGTCCTTCCAGCGAGGGGAGCCTGGACAAAGGGTTTCCTGTCAGGGGCGGTGCTAGCACCGTCCCAGACATGGTTTTGTGTATCCTGGGTAGGCAGGGCTTTACAGGAAGGTGACTGCTGAGTGGCACCCCGGTGCTCACTACGCATAGGCCGGTCTGAACCAGTTCCAGGGGCACACCAGCCCCTGGCCTGGGGAAGTCCGGCATGGCTGAGGGGTGTAACCACCCCCCACCTAGTCCCACCCATAGGCAGGACCTAGTCACCGGGTCAGCCCCTTTTTTTGTATAAAGATGGGAGCGGGCCCCCTGTTAAAATTAGATCATCTTTGGAATCAAGATACCACTTTCTTCGAAAGGACTTCACGATTTCTTCTTCAAGATTCTCCCTTGTGGCTAAGGAGTAGTCACCCTGCATCCGCAGGCACCATCCTAAAGAACACTGCGGTCTGCTGCAAGTCCTTCATCACGAATCCGACGACCCAGCTCGACGAGACCCGGCTTCCCTGGCCCCTCTGACCTCTACTCACCTCTACAGCCCAGCTGAGAACCGTGAGTGCGACGAGACCTCAAGGGACCGACGATCGCCAAGACTGCACGACATCTTTACTGCAAGCCCACCGTGTCCTCCACTGGTGAGTGCTTTGGGGTCCGAGAAGCCCCGACCCTGCGCAGCTCCAGCACCCAAGATCAGCCTCCCTGCATCTCCACGATCGGCGTGGGGCCCTTCTGCTGTTTGCTGTGCACCGCGTTGTTTGGCTACTAGCCGGCTGGCTTGTGGCCTTCTGAACGACGCCCAACGACTTCACGACTGCTGGTCTGGTTGCTCCAGGCTGGCCTTTGCTTCCTTCTTCAAGAGAGGCACCCCGGACCCTCCTGGTCCACTCCAGACGCCATTTTAGGTCCACCGCGTGGGCTTGAATTTGCCAAGGCTTTGTTGCCCAATCCTGGGTCCAGCGACGCCGACAGCTTCTATCTTCGTGGGACAGCTCGATCCTCCATCCTGGTCGCCGACAACGCCTCCTGGTCCGTGAGATCTTCGAGTCAAGCGTCACCCACTCACCTAGTCGAGGTGGCTACCATCCGGTGCCCTCCTGGTGCCCACTGACTACTGGCTAGTAGTCTCGAACTTGGTCCCCTCTGCTTTCAGGTGTCATCTATCTTCAAGATCCAGGCTTGGATCCGACTGAACTTTCTTCACTGGTCACCGGCCAGCATCTTTTCTTCCGGCTCCTGGTCCGTCTACGAGGATTCCCGACGTCTTTTCAGACCTATGCAGCTGCAGCCCCTGGGCTAGGTAACTTCGGCATTTCGGTGCCCCAGCATAGCCTCACTATCCAAGGGTCAGGATCTACTTTCGTTTTCTCCCTACCAGGTCGGGTTCGCCCGAGAACACTAACTTTCTATTTCCTAGCTACCATAGACTTTTGTCCCGCATCTCGCGTGAGAGTGCACACACTGCACCCGAGTCCCCTAGGCCTCCTAGAAGTAATCTAACGATTCCCTAGTCAAGTCCTAGCGATTCCAAAAGCTATTAGTACTGTACTTACCTGCTAGGAATTTCGCATTCCACTTTCAGAGTATATGGTTTTCCGTGCCCCTCGGGCATTTGTATATACTGTGCTAACTTAAGTATTTTTGTAAGAGTTTTGGTTTGTGCTTAGTACCCTGTCCTCATAAAGAGTACAGGGCTGTTGTGATCTTTAATAAATAACTGTTTATTTTCATAACACTTGTGTGGTGTCCTTTCACTTGGTGTTCAAGGGGTATATGTGGTATAACAGCTGGCTTAACACGCCCTCTCGAGTCTTTAGCCTTAGACTGCTCGTATCCATGCTACTAGGATAGCTGGTCTATAAGGTTGACTTACAACCAATCATCAATAAGGGTTGCTGGACTGATACATAGTGGGCACTAGAATAGTGACCACTGCATATCAGGCCACCTTCTCACATTGGTGAGCAGCGGTTGGGATTTGAGCTTGCTGTTGTTTTGCCACACGTATCCTAAGAATATCTTGTTGAAAGATCACATAAGTACTGTTAGGTACATATAACTAAAGCTTAGAATACTCTGAGTTCTACTGAACCAGCTGTTGTAGCTCCTCAAGGCTTAGCACACCTTGGCTGCAACTCTAGCAAGGGACCAGTAGGTAACACATAGTGTAGGTAGGTGCATCACTTACACCACACTAGAAGCAGTATGTCGGTCACAGGAGGAAACACTGAGTCTCCCCTTGTGTCAGTTGACCCTCCACAGGTCATCCCTTCAAAATATACTGCTCTTAGCTTCCATGAGATGAGACAAGTGTGTACTCTCAGGAAACTAAAACAGGGGTCTAACCCCACCACTTCCTTTCTGATTGGTCTCCTAGAGGCTTATGATGCCAGTAGGGCTGGTAACCCAGACCCTTCTAATCCAGAAGGAAGTATGCCCTCCTTACAGGGTCCCTTTGATATCCATCCCCTCCATGAGGCAGATGATGCTGAGGAGGAAGATGAGTTATCAGGGGATGAGGCAGATAAGGGACAGCTAGAAGTCAGTAGACTAAGCAGGTCCAACTTAAGCAGACATGAGCTTGGTACTGGGGGACTCCTGGGCCCACTCTCAGGTCAGCTTAACATTGGGAATGGACGAGTTAGGTCTCTATCAAGAGGCTCTAACAGATCCTTTCGAACCAATGGCTCTCTCAACTCTTCTCACAGAGGAATGTCTTCCCCTAAGAGGAGAGTGTATGAAGCTGAAGAAAGGGCAGTCAAACTGAGGATTGAAAGGGAAGAACTTGCCCTGGCCAAAGAGAGACTTGCCCTTGCTAGAGAGCAAGAATTATGTGGGCTAGTTCCCACTGGTGGCAGCAATAAACCTAGCAATAGGGAAAGGAGTTTTGATAAAAAGCACCTGAATAAGATAGTGCCCCCCTTTAGGGAAGGGGATGACATCCACAAATGGATTACTGCTTTGGAGAGAGCCTGCACTGTGCAGGGTGTTCCCCAAAGTCAGTGGGCAGCTATCTTGTGGCTCTCCTTTGATGGTAAAGGTAGAGATAAGCTCCTCACCACAAGGGTGGAGGATGCTAACAATTACCAAGTCTTGAAGAATGTACTGGTTGATGGGTTTGGTTTAACCACTGAACAATACAGGATGCTGTTCAGAGACACCCAGAAAACTCAGTCTCAAGATTGGACTGACTTTGTTGATTGTGCCACTAAGGCTTTTGAAGGCTGGCTACTGGGTAGTAAGGTTACTGATTTTAAAGGATTGTATAATCTAATTATGAGGGAGCAAATCTTAAATAATTGTCAGAACCAGTTATTACATCAGCACCTGGTAGACTCTGATCTGACCTCTCCACAGGAATTGGGTAAGAGGGCAGACAAATGGGTCAGAACCAGGGTTAGGCCTAAAAACCAGGGTGGTGACCAGAAAAAGGAATCAACCAAGCCTCAAGAGAAGGGTGGGGATAAATCCACAGAGAAGACTTCCCAAGGGCCCCAAAACTCCAACAAGGGTGGTGGGTCCCAGAACACTCCTTCAGAACAGAAGAAACCCTATTGCCATACCTGTAAACAGGTGGGTCATTACAAAAGTGATGCCAGTTGCCCTAAAAATGGTAATAAGGGAAATGTACCCCCAGGTAATACTCCTAAACCTCCTGTTACCACTAGTGGTAATCCCCCAGGTGGTGGGAGTGCCCCCAAGAATGTGGTGGGCATTACCTTGGGCAATCAGGAGGACTATGGCCTAGCCAGGTTCCCTGACCACACTCTTGTCTGTGAGACTGGCATGGGGTTTGCCAACTTCACTACTGGACCCCACATTTTGGGAAAGTATAGACAAGAAGTTTTAGTGAATGGTCAGAAAGTTGAGGCATTCAGAGACACAGGGGCCAGCCTCACCATGGTGAGTGACCATCTGGTCCCCTCTGCTCAACTGACCCCTGGTTTTACTTATCAGGTGACAGACATTCATGGAATGAAGAGAAGGCATCCCATGGCAGTAGTCAAGCTCAGCTGGGGTAATGTCACAGGGCCCATGAGAGTGGCAGTGACAGATAACCTACCTGTAGATTGCTTACTGGGGAATGACCTAGAACTCTCAGCATGGGCTGAGGTGGAACAAGAAACTCATTCCAGAATGATAGGCCTATCCAGACAGGTTAGTGGGGCAGTAATAGCTACAGCCCCAGTCCAAGCACCATTCCTCCCTGAAAAGGTTGGAAGGGCAGTGGTAGCCACTGCCCAGGCTCAGACAGACTTTCCAGAGCAGGATAGGAGGGCTGTGACAGTCACAGCCCAAACGCAGACTGAGTGCCCTCCTGACAAGGTGGGCAAGGTTGAAATGGTCTCAGCCTCTACTCAGACAGATAGTGAGGTTGTGAAGCCTGAGACAATGGATCACTCCACTCAAACAGAGAGCATTGAGGAGGAAGAAGAGTCTTCCCCCTCCCAGACACTAGGTGAGAGCCAGCCTCCTCAGGGAACTGACTCTACCCCTGTTGAAGGAACTGCCCCAGAGGTAGTCAGGCCTAGCCTGGCAGAGCCCCTGATGTCAGTGGACCATTCCCAGGTGGGACACAGTCTGGAGCAGGTAACCTGCACCTCTCTACCCTGCCTCAGTCAGCCCAGGGCTGAAGAGACCAGGGAGGCCAGTGGTGGACCCCAAAGGGCCCCCTGTCCAAAAGAACCCCTTAATCAGCAGATTAGGATCACTGAAGCTGGTAAACCTAGCCAAGTGAAAATAGAGCAGACTCCTGAGGGATCCCCCTTAAAAGTAGTTAGGGAACTCCCACAGCTGGACACTGTTGGGCACAGCCAAACATGGGGCCTAAAAACCCCAGACCTGACCTGTCCCTCCAGTAAGCCAAACAGAGGGACTCAGCCTCCAGCTTTAGGTAGCCAGAGGCTGACCCTGAGAGCTCAGTGCATCTCAGCTAAAGAAAGAAAGGCACATATGATGGATGGTGATTGGAGGAAGTTGAGCCCAAAGGTAGAGGAGCCTCACTTCAGTACTCCATCCCAGCATCAGCCTTCTTCTTTCCCAAGACACACCAGAGACAGAGATTCCCTATGGTGGAGACCCTCAGATACCCTTAGGGTGAGGGGTTGCCTAGTGGACCATGACACAGGGAGAGCTGAGCCAGAGCTGGTCCTTCCTTATATGGCCACTTAGGTAATAGAGGCTTACCTGGACAAGGATAGCCTTATCTCCTTTCGTTTGGGGGGGGGTTGTGTAGGAAGGTACATCCTGACTATGGTTGCCCCCAACTTTTTGCCCTGTGTTTTAGCTGGTTTTGGACATAGTCGACCTAGGGATCCTGCCAATCAGGACCCCAGGCCTACTGCTCTCTCTTTAAAATGGATTCCATGTACCCTAGGTACATTTCCAATTGGTACTGGGCCACCTTATCAGACCCTGTAACTCAGGGCATAGGTGTACCCAGGGCTGCCAGGGGCTGCAGCATGTATTATGCCACCCCTGGCTGGCCTCCTAAATTTGACACAACTGGCTGCATGACAGCTGGGGCAAAGTCGTGTAATCACCCTTTGCTGTAGGTGTAGTATACCTATACCTAACCCTAAAATGGACACACAGATTCCTATCAGTCACTCCTATGGCAGGCCTTGACAATCCTGAAGGCAGAGTGCTTGGAATCGTGTGAGATGGTGCTCTGGCATGAGCTGAGCCTGTCTGCAGCTTGCGGAATCAAGTCCTAATAGCTGTTCCATGATATCGCATACCATATACTCTTAAGTGCATTATAATCCTCGCGGTTAAATGCTATCTTTGGTATTGCTTTATCAAAACATGTCGAGTAAGGTGTCATACGAATTGGAATACTAACCCCTCGCCAATTCTGGCGACGGGGTTAGCATTCCACCCTTCTAGAGGGACACGACATGTATGTAACTGTGAACCCCGGTTAAAGTTAACTGAAGCCTCAGCTCCACAAAATGGATGCTGCCACCACAGACACGAGTCTGACCCCCTACAGCTGGGAGTCCTTCCAGCGAGGGGAGCCTGGACAAAGGGTTTCCTGTCAGGGGCGGTGCTAGCACCGTCCCAGACATGGTTTTGTGTATCCTGGGTAGGCAGGGCTTTACAGGAAGGTGACTGCTGAGTGGCACCCCGGTGCTCACTACGCATAGGCCGGTCTGAACCAGTTCCAGGGGCACACCAGCCCCTGGCCTGGGGAAGTCCGGCATGGCTGAGGGGTGTAACCACCCCCCACCTAGTCCCACCCATAGGCAGGACCTAGTCACCGGGTCAGCCCCTTTTTTTGTATAAAGATGGGAGCGGGCCCCCTGTTAAAATTAGATCATCTTTGGAATCAAGATACCACTTTCTTCGAAAGGACTTCACGATTTCTTCTTCAAGATTCTCCCTTGTGGCTAAGGAGTAGTCACCCTGCATCCGCAGGCACCATCCTAAAGAACACTGCGGTCTGCTGCAAGTCCTTCATCACGAATCCGACGACCCAGCTCGACGAGACCCGGCTTCCCTGGCCCCTCTGACCTCTACTCACCTCTACAGCCCAGCTGAGAACCGTGAGTGCGACGAGACCTCAAGGGACCGACGATCGCCAAGACTGCACGACATCTTTACTGCAAGCCCACCGTGTCCTCCACTGGTGAGTGCTTTGGGGTCCGAGAAGCCCCGACCCTGCGCAGCTCCAGCACCCAAGATCAGCCTCCCTGCATCTCCACGATCGGCGTGGGGCCCTTCTGCTGTTTGCTGTGCACCGCGTTGTTTGGCTACTAGCCGGCTGGCTTGTGGCCTTCTGAACGACGCCCAACGACTTCACGACTGCTGGTCTGGTTGCTCCAGGCTGGCCTTTGCTTCCTTCTTCAAGAGAGGCACCCCGGACCCTCCTGGTCCACTCCAGACGCCATTTTAGGTCCACCGCGTGGGCTTGAATTTGCCAAGGCTTTGTTGCCCAATCCTGGGTCCAGCGACGCCGACAGCTTCTATCTTCGTGGGACAGCTCGATCCTCCATCCTGGTCGCCGACAACGCCTCCTGGTCCGTGAGATCTTCGAGTCAAGCGTCACCCACTCACCTAGTCGAGGTGGCTACCATCCGGTGCCCTCCTGGTGCCCACTGACTACTGGCTAGTAGTCTCGAACTTGGTCCCCTCTGCTTTCAGGTGTCATCTATCTTCAAGATCCAGGCTTGGATCCGACTGAACTTTCTTCACTGGTCACCGGCCAGCATCTTTTCTTCCGGCTCCTGGTCCGTCTACGAGGATTCCCGACGTCTTTTCAGACCTATGCAGCTGCAGCCCCTGGGCTAGGTAACTTCGGCATTTCGGTGCCCCAGCATAGCCTCACTATCCAAGGGTCAGGATCTACTTTCGTTTTCTCCCTACCAGGTCGGGTTCGCCCGAGAACACTAACTTTCTATTTCCTAGCTACCATAGACTTTTGTCCCGCATCTCGCGTGAGAGTGCACACACTGCACCCGAGTCCCCTAGGCCTCCTAGAAGTAATCTAACGATTCCCTAGTCAAGTCCTAGCGATTCCAAAAGCTATTAGTACTGTACTTACCTGCTAGGAATTTCGCATTCCACTTTCAGAGTATATGGTTTTCCGTGCCCCTCGGGCATTTGTATATACTGTGCTAACTTAAGTATTTTTGTAAGAGTTTTGGTTTGTGCTTAGTACCCTGTCCTCATAAAGAGTACAGGGCTGTTGTGATCTTTAATAAATAACTGTTTATTTTCATAACACTTGTGTGGTGTCCTTTCACTTGGTGTTCAAGGGGTATATGTGGTATAACAGCTGGCTTAACACGCCCTCTCGAGTCTTTAGCCTTAGACTGCTCGTATCCATGCTACTAGGATAGCTGGTCTATAAGGTTGACTTACAACCAATCATCAATAAGGGTTGCTGGACTGATACATAGTGGGCACTAGAATAGTGACCACTGCATATCAGGCCACCTTCTCACAATCCTCGCTAAGGGTACACCTGGCAGCGATTGTGGCATACACAAGAGGAGAAACAGGGAGAAGCTTCTTCACATCTCAGGTCGTGAAAAGATTCTTGGAAGGGGCTAAAAGAATAGCGCCACCAAAAAGAATGCCACCACCGGCTTGGAACCTGAATGTAGTACTGACAGAGCTCATGAAAGCACCTTTCGAACCGATCCACAAAGCATCACTGCAAATGCTGACTATGAAAACTGCCTTTCTGGTAGCAATCACATCGCTACGGAGAGTGAGCGAACTGCAGGCTCTAACACTACAGGAACCCTACATTCAGATACACAGTGACAGGGTCGTAATGAGAACGGACCCACACTTCATGCCGAAGGTGGTGTCAAGGTTCCACATGAATCAAAGTATTCAGATCCCTAGCTTCTTCCAAAACCCCACTACAAGCGCTGAGAGAGCACTCCACACTCTAGACGCAAGAAGGGCAGTGATGCACTACATGGAAAGGACGAAAGGACACAGGAAGACAAAACAGTTCTTCGCATCCTTTGCAAACAGTTACATGGGTAAACCAGTGACAAAAAACACCATAGCTCGATGGATCGCACAGACTATACAATTCTGCCACAAGCAAGCGGGCCAGGAGCTAACAGGAGAGGCACAGGTCCACTCAACCAGGAAGAAAGGAGCAACAATTGCCTTTCTGGCCAACACACCAATTCAGGACATATGCCTGGCGGCAACATGGGCTTCAGTGCACACGTTCACTAAGCACTATTGCGTGGATGTTCAAATGAACAAGGAAGCACAAGTAGGACAAAAGGTGCTTCAACATATTTTCAACAACCAACGCTCATCTTCCACCCAGCCGCCACAAAAGTAACAAAAACCGCTACAAAACCTATGCACAGCATAGTGAATCCAGAAAGATTCATGCTGCAAAACGAATAGTTTCTTACCTGTCGGTGTAGTTTTGCAGCTTGACGATCTTTCTGGATTCACTAGCGAACCCACCCGCCTCCGCCAGAAAGATGAGGCTGGAAAAAAAGGTGGAAATGCATAGAAAAGGAAAGAAAGTTGAAGCTTGCAAGATACGTGAAAAGAATCACGTTAGAAAAAAAAAAAAGAGGATTAACATACATAGCCATGGATTCACTACAAGTAGAAAAGACAAAAGAGACAGAAAAAAGAATTCGAAGATGGTGCCCAAGGTTGGTAGCATCCGCCGGAAGCATGCCGACGTCACCGAAGGTACACCAGAAGGTGGGACGTCGACGCCCACCTGGGCTACGGAAAAAAAAGACTACGATTCCTGACCCAACCACCAGATTGCGGAATATGCACAGCATAGTGAATCCAGAAAGATCTTCAAGCTGCAAAACTACACCGACAGGTTCTTACCGGTTTGTAGCAGCATCTGAGGAAGGCTAAGTTTGCCGAAATGCATCATGCTGTGTGGTCTGAATAAACGGCTCCCTAAAGGTTTCCCAGAGTGGCCTCTTTCCTTTCCAACCGGAGGGGTGTTTCGTTGTGATATATATATATATATCCTCCCGTCTGATCCAAGTTTTAGGCTTCCGGGTGCTCTTAGGCGGTGCAAGCGAGGAGCGGCAGGACCCGCCGCGTTTAAAATTCATTCCGTTTTCCCTCTTCAGAGAGTTGATTCCTCATGCACTCTCGTGTTCTTCAAAATCGCGTCACAGGTTTGGTTATCGAATATGCTGTTTATTTACTTTTTCCACAGCAAGCCAGCTACACCTTACGCGTTTCCGTCTCTACGGAGACCTTGCTCACAGGTAAACTGAATCGACATTTTTTTACAATTTTAAATAAAGTGAGAGTGCTTATCTGTTACATTACTTCCTGTTAGCTGTACAGGATTTCTGGGACATGTAGTCTTATTGGAAACATTCTAATCATGTTAACCTTTTTGTCGCCAGTCATAGTATACTATCGTCATTTGGGTAATGATATTGAGCCACATCGGTATTTTACCCAAAATGAAATATTTTTCAATGTGCTGAGAATAAATAAAGCCCTCAGTGGGCATATACACATACATTCTAATACATTCTAATCCAAATTCGGCATCCTACTGGTGCCCATATTTCTCAACTTTTTTGTCTGTTTCACATTCGAGCCCTCTGGTGGGCTTTTAAGATACACCTTTGGGTATCAATGTTAATCAATTTATCCTCCATTTCTGATTCAATGTATAAATCTTCATTCATGGCATAAACAATTTACATGTCCTTCAGTGTGAAAAACTAAACATGAAGTGAAATTTGTAACATAACATAACAGTGCAGGTTAAAATCTTATTCAAGAGAGGTAGCATTGTTACTCATCACTGTTCATTGGTCAGTAATTAGGTTGTTTAAAGATGGCAATGTAGTTCTTTGCCCTGGTTGTGCCCGTACGGGCTCAAGGTTCGAAAACTCATGTGTTTCGATTCTTTCTGTCTCATTATTTTTTCACGATCACCCCCTCTTTGATTTGGCCCAACACTCTCAATTCCATAGAATTTTTGTTCTTTCCAGTTGCCATTGTGTTCTTTTTCCATATGTTTGGCCATTGCGTTGCTGCGATCTGAATTGATAGTGGCCCGGACATGCTCCAGGATACGCAGTTTTAGTTCCTTTTTGGTGCTTCCAATGTACTTCAAAGAGCACGGACATTCTAAAACATAAATGACAAATAGGGTTTTACAGTTGATTAATTGATCAATTTTCCATATTTTTTTATTCGCCATGTCAAGTTCTTTGATATTTTTGCCAATGCAGCAAACTTTACATCCAGAGCATTTATAAAATCCCTTGGGTTTGTACCATGCTTCAGGTTTTTTCTTCTCTTGAAAGTGAATGTAAATTAATTTGTCTTTTAGGTTCTTAGCTCTCCGATAAGTCACATTGGGATGATCCCCCACAATTTCTGCAATTTTTGTATCCATATGTAGAATGTGCCAATTTTTCTTGAGGATTTTGATTATTGATTGGTTGGCCGTGGAGTGAGTAGTAATGAATCGAATCTTTTGATCATCCGGGTTGGATGCTTGTTTTTCTTTGAGTAGATCAGTTTTTGACGCTGGAGGAGCGATTTAGAGCCATTTGAATACTTGCAGGATTATATTTGCGTTTCTCAAATCTTTTGCTGGCTAATTTTTTGTTCATATTCCAGACTTCCTCTTTGTAGCAAATTCTCTTTATTCGTAGAAATTCTCCGTATGGAATATTTTGAATTAAGCTGGATTGATGGAAGCTTTGAGCTTGTAGGACCGCGTTTGTTGCGGTACTCTTGCGATGCAATGTTGTCTGTATTGCATTATTTTCAATAAAGATTTCCGTATCCAGGAAAATCACTCTTGACTCGCTAATTGCATATGTGAATTTAAGATCGAAATCTGAGTTTTTAAGAATTTCAAAAAAAGCCTCAAATTCTTGATTTGTTCCATCCCAAATCAACAATAAATTGTCTATATATCTTAGCCATGCCACGGTTTTTGATACTGCCTCATCATTTTCAAATCTCCATGCCCAAGTTTTCTCCCATTGCCCCATTGTCAGGCATGCATACGAGGGGCTAAAAGAAAAGCCCATCGCTGTGCCTTTGGATTGCCTATAGATCTCTTGCCCAAACATGCATATGTTTTGCTCCAGACACATTGAAATAATTTCTAGAAGCATATCATTGTGATCTGCAAATTGAATATTTCTGTCCATTAGGAAGGACTTACATGCTTCCAAACCAATTTTATTTTGAATATTCGAATACAGTGATATGACATCCATCGTGATTAGCTTGTAGGAGGATTGCCATGGGGTATCTTGCAATCTTCTCAGCAAGTCCCCAGTGTCTTTTATGTATGATGTTAACCCCTTCTCATATGGTAGCAAAAAAACATCAAGATAATTTGCAATAGGTTCTAATAGGGCTCCTTTGGCTGAGATTATCGGTCTCCCTGGTGGTCTGGTGGGGTGCTTATTGATTTTGGGCAAAAAGTATATAGTGGCCATTTTTGGCTGTGGCGTTTGAAGATATTTATATTCATCACTGTCGATTAGATTTCGTTTGAACCAATTATCTAGTTTCAGGTCTAGTTCTTCTTTTAGCTTTGGCAAGGGATTCACTTTCAATTTTTCATAATATTCCTTGTTTCGAAGGTGAGAATGCGCTTCTTGCATATATGCCTCCTTGTCCAGAACGATCACATTTCCACCTTTATCTGCCATTTTAATTTCGATGGTATCATCTTTTCTGAGTTTGTTTAGCGCTTGGCGCTTTTCTTTTGTTAGGTTGGCTTTTTTATATGGTACTTTAAGTTTATAAAGATCCTTTACTACACATTCATGAAAAAAGTCTATTTTATTTCCAGGTGGGAGCTGTGGATAGAATTTGGATTGTGGTTTCATTTTGGAGATTCCTGCTCCTAATTGTACACAGTACGCTTGTACTTCTCCACCACTTTGTTGTGGATCCTGACTTAGTTCCATAAGATTTACAAAATGTTCAGCATCTTGTATCGGTATTCCCATTGTTGGTTGAGGTATGTTTCTTCTATAATTGGCCATGTTAGGTTTGTCAATGAACAATTTTGCTAATTTTATCTTTCTGACGAACTTGTAGAGGTCTATACGTGTCTCTGCCAAGTTCATTCCACTTGTTGGGCAGAAGTTCATGCCCCGTTTGAGTAAATTGAGCTCCAAGTCATTGAGGTTTTTTGAGGATAGGTTAATTACTTGTAGTTCTTGGTCATCAGATGTTATATTTTGATCTTCATTTAGTAGTTCCATTTCTTTCTCATGTTGCGTGTCATGGTTCCTACGCGGTTTGCGCCAGAAGGTTGTGCCGTACTTTCGCTTGCCTCTTCTGGTTTGTTTTGAGGCGTGCTTCCCCGTCCTTTTCCTCTCCCTCTTCCTCTTTGATTCTGACTTCTCGAAGGGCCCATTGTTTTTTCCAAAGCCTTTTGGTTGAATGCTAGTTTCATTTCGTCTAAAAAATAATTCCTTGCTCTAGCTTCTCTTTCCCCTCCACTTGTTTTGAAGAACACGAGAGTGCATGAGGAATCAACTATCTGAAAAGGGAAAACGGAATGAAAATATATATATATATATATATAGAAGCAACACGCCTTCGCGCTTTGGAAAGGCTCACCACGACACTCCCCCGCCCTCCGGGTCGATGCAGCTCCCGAGTAAATTCCACAGCCACTTCCCAAGAAATTGGCTAGAGTCCGACGCGTTTCGGGGCCAGAACAGCCACACAATCGGGCAAAGAAACACCTTCAGAATTCAAACTTGATTTATTTGAACTTTGACACCCTGAGTGGGTGTGGTTTAGCATAGGTGAGCTCGCTGGAACTCTGGTCCTTGTAGTCTTTGAAGGTGAGCAGGGATTAAAACCTTGTGCAACATTCCTCCTGTGTGGGCTCCTTCAAGTTGTTGTGGCAACAAGTTTTGGATGTGTAACGGCCAGCCCACGGTCGTGTAAGGAACCCTGCTGCGAGCACAGACCCGAGGCATCGCATACCTGCGCTGCCGTGGTTTTCACGGGAGCGGCCAATGAAAGCGGGAATGAGTCTGCTGGATGAAGCAAGATCGTACAGCCCCCCACTTGGGAACATTGTGGTTTATTTGATGCAGCGTGACACAACAGCTCACGGGAGCAGGAGCGGAGACACTACAAATACCGGAATGCCGTGCGAACGGCCACACCCACTTGTGCAGGTATTTGAACTGATAAAAGAGTGCCCCGCCAAACGTTTGTGCACGCCAGCATTTTCCGAAGCCTCTGAAGAAGTGATCAAGTCATGAAACGCGTCAGGCCGGATTTAAAAAGACTTTTTGCTGTGCTCCCTTGTTTCTCCCAGCAGCAAGCTTTCATTAAATTTTGTGCAACATTCCTCCTGTGTGGGCTCCTTCAAGTTGTTGTGGCAACAAGTTTTGGATATATATATATCCGTTCCCCACACGCTGATACTTCCGCAGACGTGGGGCAAGAACAGACACGGACCACTAAGTAGTAAGATGCAGATTTATTCAAGTGCTGTCGCCATAACGTTTCTGCTCATTCGAGCCTTGATCACATGTATATATCTCGATCTCTGTCTCTCTGTCTCACTCTCTGTCTCACTCTCTCTTTTTCTCTCTCTGTCTCTGTCTCTCTCTCTGTCTCTCTCTCTCTCTCTTTCTCTCTGTGTGTCTCTCTGTGTCTCTGTCTCTCTGTCTCCCTCCCCTTATTATCCATTGAGCTTAGGTGCGAAGGAAGGGTAGAGTTTGGATGACCCACTAGTTCCAGTTATGTATTGTTAGCTAGGATCAGAAGAAAGGGGGGTTCCAAGGTTATTTGTTGAAATAAAACAGTTTCTAGGTAGCTGCAAGAACAGATGGAAAATAATGGTCCTAAACGTTTTTTGCACAGTCGAGGTTTATGCTATCGAGGTGACTGTTAATGCTATCTTATCTATGTGGCCAACTGCATTCCACTAAGGGTATACTGTAAGTGAGGGGTTCAGAATAACAGTAGTACACCCACACATGCATGATCCTTTTTAGGTCTCCCGTCTAGCGAAAGACCTATTGTTGCCGACTTGCCGGGAATGTTGGACAGGGGATGGGCACGCGCTTTCCCTAGGCGATTTCACCTCATGGGCGCGTGCACGCCCAGCCCGGCGCCGTGCGCATCTCCTGTTCAACATTCACTGCAAGTCAGCTTCTCAAAATCTCGCGCGCATACACAGCCACACATGCATGCACACACACAGACACACACACACACACAGCCACACATGCATGCACACACACAGACACACACACACACACAGACACACGCGCAGGCACACGCGCAGGCATTCACACACACACACACACACACGCGCGCGCGCAGACACACACAGGTACACAGACACACGCGCAGACACACACAGGTACACAGACACACGCGCAGGCATATATACACACACACACACACGCGGAGGGAGGTTGGAGTCTGCATCTATGGGAGTCCGCTCCTGCACCGGCCCCCGCGGGGCCTCCCTCTCACCTGCTTCCGATAGCCGCTCCTCACCGCTGCTGTTGGGGACAGTCATTTCTGGAGCGCCGGGTCCTCGGCTCCCGATGGGTGGGCGGGCGTGGGCTACAACTTCCAGCCTGCTAACTTTCTGCTGCGGGAGCGGCGGCTGCGGTGCACGGACGGGGCAGGACTGCGGCTGCGCATGATTCGTAGCCCCTGCCCTTTGGCCGACTCCGAAGCTCCGCCCTGTTAGCACGCCATTGGCTGAGCACCCCTCAGCGCTGCCTCGTCCCCGCGCTGCTGGTCTCCGTGCAGCTCTCCCACAGGCCGTCAAAGAACGCAGTATCCCATGGATGGTCTGGCCTCTGGGGCAGTTCTCGCCACTGAGGGGGTCACCGTGGCTGCCAGGAGCAGGACCCAACCCATGGGAGCCAATGCCAGGCCAAATACCACAGAGGCCGTCACCATGGCTTGATCACGGCCCTGAATGCTGGGCAAGATCACACGTCTCGAGGGAACGAGCCTGAGGCTGATTCTGTCCAGTAGGCTCGGGAGAAAGTAGTCCTGTGGTCACAGCTTTGACGTAGAGCTGGGTCAGATACTGGTCACCTACAGCTGAGAGGGTGCGGTGATCGCAACATCTCGTGTGAAAGGGTGGTACCTGTGCCACAGCTCAAAAAATGGTCTAAGGACAACCTGATCACTCCTATTTGGATGACAATGTATATTTTAACCCCTTTACTGCTAAGGCATTACTCTTCTTTCTCATTTACTTTCCATTGAAATCAATGGAAAGTCCATGACGAGTTACCCTTGTCATTAGCGGCGAAGAGGTTAAGCCAGGGAGAGGTGTGGCGCAGCGATCAGAGCGGCTGACTCGCGGTTCGGTCCCAGGCGACGGCGGCAGCTCAGCACGATGTGACTCTAGGCAACCGCTCACTTAATCTGCTCGACGGCCCCCAGCGCCTTGACACCCTTAATGGTTGATATGCTCCCGCTTTACAAATATGAATTATTATTTATTCACACTGTTGGGTGATGAAGGCTAGGAACTATCATCAAATTATTGGCGTCACCTCATCACCACTGGACCAGGGAGAAGGAAGGGACAGAGAACGTCTGGCTGGGGGCCCTCCTGGAATGTTGACCTCTGTAATGGGGGTTAGAGAAAGAACGTAGAATACACATGAGTCAACAAAAGCCCATGGAGGAGTGAGGTTTTCCTTGTAGTTCCTTACAGGGGTTTGGTCTCTGCGATGAGATGTCACTGGCGATGCTGTTTCCACAAACCTCAATGAAAGTACACAAAACAGAAGCCTTCTAGCTAGTAGGTACCTGTGCGGATGGATTCACCGTTGCAGCTCTGATATTGGGGTTGGGTAATGAGGCGCACAGAGTCTGGCTGAGGCTTGACATCTACCTGGTTGCTCCAGGTTGGAATAACCCTCAGTAATGAGACTCTGCGGTGTGATACTTGCTCGACGAGGCTCGGCGAGTCCCTTAGGATGCTGTCTGCTTAGGATGTGTCCTCGGTGTTACACATCTGAGGTTTGGGGCTCGTCTGACAAGATCATGGGTTGCATGACTCCTCACTGACGGACGTCTGAGGTCTGAGTCTTGCTCGGTGAAGCTCCCTCTCTGAGAACCTACAGAAGGGCTTTCACCGCCCCCAAAGCCCCATTCAGAGTCCGCAGCTCTGAGGGAAGCCGTTCTCTCGTTGAAGGTCGGCGAGAGCCGATGGAAGGCCTGACGTCTGCCCGACAGGTGCCGGTGGGAATTTGGGCCAGTGGTGAAACCTAATTTCGCAAGGAACTTTGTCTTCCTCCGCAGCCGGAAGATGTTCAATTAATACATGTTCTTGGCAATGCGACCTTAGAAGAGGTTCGAGGCTCAGAGAGTTCGAACCGGTGATGTTAGGCTGGCAGGCACTGGTCTCAGCATGGCCGCTCCCATGCTGCCTCGCAGGTAGGTGGCTGTGCTGTGTTCAAGAGGAGGCCCCTCTATAGCAGGAAGCCGTTGGGGAAATTCCTCTTCACAGGAAAGTCTCGCTACAACTCCCCTCCAGGAAGGAATCACCTAGTAGCACAGTGTAACCCTCCACCTCAACTCCGGTGATCATTAACACCACCTCTCATTAATCCCTCGTTCAGGCCGTGTCCAGACTTCATAGTTAGCAGCTGGCGCTAATGATTAACACGTGTTATACGTTTTGTCACCTCGGCTGAACACCTCCAGCCCATGTAGCAGAGGGTGGGAAGTGGGGCTCATGTAGGATCTAGGAAGTACAGGACGTCGATAAAGGGCACTGGGGTACGGTGACCCAGCATGGTACCTACCTACAATGTCCGCTGCTCTGAATTTCTGGTGCCCATTTTTTGTGGGCTCATGGGGTGGAGGGGGCCAAGTTCGGAGTAACATCATTGTGGAGTATCTAGGACGCTGAACTAATTATGTCTCTAGGTGTTCGTAATGCCAAGGTGCTGCTATATATTTAGAACGACGCAGTGCGCACGCGTGCATAAACGTGTGCATTCGAAATTATAGGTCGCATATTAGCATCCCTGCAAGGTCACTGATTTTTTTTCTTGGATAATCCTCAACTCTCACTGTTTTATTTTGTCATCAGCCCTCGTTGCTACTCCCTTTACTGCTCTGCCCTTCTGCAAACATTGCGTCCCACTTAACATACGTTTCATTCGTCACAAGCCTTTATTTACGAAAAGACCGATTTTAAACCAGGGTTTACACCTGACACCATCTCGAGCTGCGCTCAGGCTCAAGGAAACACTAACGTCCGACTGTCCGACACTGGTGAGCCTGCTCTAGCTGCACCCGGGCACCCTTTGTCGCAGTTGCCCTGGTACTCTGCAGTTAAAAGAAGAGCTCAATTGAAACTATAGCTTTCCCAGTCTATTGAGGATGTTTCCATGTGCAATGTATGCAGGGCATGAGTCCTAAAGCAAGCATGGGAAATGCAATAGGTCTCAGATTTATTTGAGTTTGAGTTAATGGCATTGTAAATGGCAATGTCTTTTCGCCATGTGTTATGGAGTGTATGCATGTGGTGTGTAGTGGAATTATGCGAGTTGGATTTGAATTGTAGCAATGGTGGCATGCTGCGCTTTAGATGAATATGTTTAAAAGTAAAGTGTGCCATACTGCGATTGCTACAATAGTTAATTGTGGATGCGTTAACAATTGATGTGTGCACTGATGGCTGGTGGTGTGTGTGCCTTTAGAAATTGTGCTCTGACGGCTGGTGGTGTGTGTGCCTGGTGGAAGTGTGCACTGCCTGCTGGTGGTGTGTGTGCCTGGTGAAAGTGTTCACTGACGGCTGGCGGTGTGTGTGTGCCTGGTGAAAGTGTGCACTGATGACTGGTGGTGTGTGTGTGTTTGGTGAAAGCGTGCACTGATGTCTGGTGGTGTGTGCCTGGTGGAAGCCTGCACTAACGGCTGGTGGTGTTTGTGCCTGGTGAAAGTGTGCACTTACGACTGGTGGTGTTTGTGCCCGGTGAAAGCGTGCACTGACGGCTGGTGGTGTTTGTGCCCGGTGAAAGCGTGCACTGACGGCTGGTGGTGTGTGCGGTGGTGAGTGTGCGGTGGTGAGTGTGCGGTGGTGAGTGTGCGGTGGTGAGTGTGCGGTGGTGAGTGTGCGGTGGTGAGTGTGCGGTGGTGAGTGTGCGGTGGTGAGTGTGCGGTGGTGAGTGTGCGGTGGTGAGTGTGCGGTGGTGAGTGTGCGGTGGTGAGTGTGCGGTGGTGGGTGTGCGGTGGTGGGTGTGCGGTGGTGGGTGTGCGGTGGTGGGTGTGCGGTGGTGGGTGTGCGGTGGTGGGTGTGCGGTGGTGGGTGTGCGGTGGTGGGTGTGCGGTGGTGGGTGTGCGGTGGTGGGTGTGCGGTGGATGTGTGTGCGGTGGATGTGTGTGTGTGTGTGGTAGATGTGTGTGTGTGTGTGGTGGATGTGTGTGTGTGTGGTGGATGTGTGTGTGTGTGTGTGTGGTGGGTGTGGGTGTGTGTGTGTGTGTGTGGTGGGTGTGTGGGGGGGTGTGTGGTGGGGGGGGTGTGTGGTGGGGGTGTGTGTGTGGTGGGGGGGTGTGTGTGTGTGGTGGGGGGGTGTGTGTGTGGTGGGGGGGTGTGTGTGTGGTTGGTGTGCGTGTGCATGTGTGTGGTGGGTGTGTGTGTGGGGGGTGTGTGGTGGGGGGGTGTGTGGGGGGTGTGTGGTGGGGGTGTGTGGTGTGTGTGGTGGGTGCGGGTGGTGGTGGGTGTGTGTCTGGTCTTAGGTGTGTGTGGTGGACTTAGTTCGAGTTTTCGTACCCTGCACACTCACTGCTCACCCTGCACACTCACACACTGTTCACCCTGCACACTCACACACTGTTCACCCTGCATACTCTCACAATGTTCACCCTGCACACTCTCACAATGTTCACCCTGCACACTCTCACAATGTTCACCCTGCACACTCTCACAATGCTCACCCTGCACACACACACACACACGCACACACTGCTCACCCTGCATACTCACACACTGTTAACCCTGCATGCTCACACACTGCTCACCCTGCATGCTCACACACTGCTCACCGTACACACTCACACACTGCTCACTCAATGTAATGCAAAAAGACCTAGCTCGGCCCTTTGGCCTGTGTTGTAATCGTACAGTAGGTTGTGAGTAGTTAGGCTTGATTGTTTGGGGCGTCCCCTCCTTACTGCTCCCCTCTTATCTATCGCCCTCCCTCACTCTATCTATCGCACTCACTCTATCTATTGCCCTCCCTCTATCTATTGCCCTCCCTCTATCTATCGATCAAGCTCTCTCTCTATCGCCCTCCCTCTATTGCCCTCCCTCATCTATCTATCCCTCCCTCTGTCTATCTATCGCCCTCCCTCTATCTATCTATCGCACTCACTCTTCGCATCACCACAGCATCACTCAGCACCACCACAGCATCACTCAGGGGCACAACAGCATCAATCTGTGCAACCATTCAACTGGTTCAAATATGTTCTCTCAATGTTTCAAGCTTTATTTCAAATATCACAAAAAGATGTTAATATTTCACTTCTGTTCTTGTATTTTCGTCGCAATAAAATACACTGAACATAATCTTCACAAGTTATTTACAAAAGTTTAAGCTATTGCCATTATGAATTACAATAACTTTTATTTAAGTATTAAATATTTTAAAAAACTAAAAGCCATTGTTTGTAATATCAATACATCTAAGTCACGTAAATACAACACATATTGCATTACAAATGCTATAGGTGTCACATTTGCGAACGTAAATGACAAAGCTATTAATTTAGCTATTTACTAAACCAACACATAAATAAAAAATTTGTCATTTACAATACCAATAGCTCAAACTTTCCTAATGCGAGACCTATTGCATTGCAAATGCTTGTTGTACTGGTTTACACATATTTGCCAGGGAATATATTCGCAGGAAAAGTAGGTATGAAAATGAAACAATCGGTAAATCAGCAAGCAGTAATTAATTGTCCCACTTCACTGCTTGTTAGTTTTGTTGATATGAGAGTTGTACGTCTGAGTGAAATAATGTCAATGTGTGATCTGAGATTGAAAATTATAAACGTACGTATATGTGCCTTTATTTTTTGAAAGTTTTATATAGCGCGAACAAGATCTTTGCAGATATCAGAGCGCTTTACAAAGACAAGGGGTAAGAACAGGAGAGTGCATAACAGGCATTTGGGCATAGCGTAATTGTAAGTAATAAGTGAGTGGTAGGGTAGGTACATCAAATAAGAGGGAGCATAGACAATCAGGTAAGTCGATAAAACAAGTAATACGAATAAGCAAAGAGATCAAACAAGTAGTACAGATCGGCGCAGAGTTTAAAAAAAAAAAATAATAATTTTAAAGTCCCAAGTAATAGTTCAAGTGTATTTAGCCATGAGGATAGCTTTTACTTCTTTCTTAAAAAGAAATATTGTATCATATCTGCCTGTGATTGTTAATTCTTAAACATAAATGTCTGTGTTTGCTTATAGAGAATGTACTTGGTTTCCCTCTTGCTGACACCCTGAAAGATAATAGAGCCACTGCCAGTTAGGAAGACCATGAAACTGTTGTGTTTGGGGGTTCTATTTCATATAGAATTAAGAGCGTGGTGCCTGCGGCTGCTGCAGCTATGAGACCATTTTCTCTTCCACAGGAATGATTTTTCCTTTTTGTGAATGTATAGTTTCCTTCATTAATTTTATACAGGTGCCTCTGTGCCTCCTGCTTTTGAGTATGTACAAAGTTAATAAAGATTATTTGCAATCTCCGTTTATTAGATTGAGCCAGGCATAAGATAGGATTGATGGCAATTTTTGGTTCTCATCTGTTAGGGGAAACTGACATTAATACTTCTAGAAGTTGAGTCAAATGCAGATTAACCCCTTTAGCGCGTCGAACATTCCGCCCCAGTGCGGACGTTCGATCGCGCTAACGGGATTCGGACGTCCAACGGTCGTGAGCAGCACCAGCGAGGTAGCGCGCGCGACGACCGTTGGACGTTCGAAGCACGGAAGGGGTTAAGAACCAGAAAGGGAACATTTTAATAAGAAGATAAACAAATGTGTTTATTTTTAAAGAATGGCATTGAGCGGATAACTTTTATTTTGGGATTTCAGTGTCGAAAACAGAGAGCATTTCTTTTCATCTTGAACTACATCCAGTTTTTCCGTATCTTTAGATTTTGTTTCTTTTCTTATCAGGGAAAAAACCTTCAGAGTCGAGTCGCCATGCTCGCGAGCTTTCAAATAAACGTGAGTCTAGCAGCTCATCAAAAAGGAAAGAAAGCAGCACTGTCGTCTCTGGAAAAAATGATTCCAGTACTTCTTCAAAGAAGCCTGCCACTAGCAGCAGTTTATCAAAAAGTTCTGGCAGCACATCAAAAAGCGTTGAAAACCAGAGTGGCAAAAATCAGACAAAGCTAGATAGTAGCAAGACCTCATCGAAGCCGGCGGCAGACACTGCAACACTGCCGGATGCTGGCAAAGAGTTGTCAAAGCCCAGCACTGGCAAAACAACGCAGAAGGCTGCTGCGCATACAGCGTCAAATCCAGGTGCTGGCAAAGCATCGGCAAAGTCTGACGCTGGCAAAGCATCGGCAAAGTCTGACGCTGGCAAAGCATCGGCAAAGTCTGACACTGGCAATACAGCAATGAAGGCTGACGCTGACACAGCCCCACCCGCATCCGATCATGGCCATGAGCCCTCGGTTCACAGCACATCCAAGGCTGCAGTCGATAACAGGTTAATGAATGATGGCACCAATAGCATGCAGTCGAAGAACCATCAGCCTGGGAACGCCCTCTCAGAAAAGCTCGACGTTGCTGATGAATCGGATGACGACTCAGACTGTGCTTGTGAAGCGCCCCCCTCTCCAAAAGCATCCAATGCTGCGAAACAGCCTCCGTCTAGCAGTGCATTAAACAAAAAACATGACAGTGGCCCGTCCTCAAAACTATCCTCTAAAAAGATGCAAGACGATCCTGACATCATTTACGTTTCGTCTGATGAAGATGACCTTGTTTGCATGCCCTTAGAGAAGTCGTCCCCTGCAACACTGGGCTCTGAAAAAAAGCAAAGCACCAAAGGGGTAAGTCGTTTTATTTTCTGTACCACTGTTTGTTTTGTTTAAATGCTCCAATAAGAGAATTACTTTCTATATATTGTAAGTGCAAATTAAGTGGTAAAAGAAAATATTTTGTTTGCTCCTCTTTATACAACAGAAAAACACTGATACAGAAGCAAATCTGTTTTTTAGGCAGCCCTCTGAATATAGTTTTAGTATCTTGTCCATTATTGGTGAATATGGAAGCAAATCTATTTTGTATGCATCCTTTCGAATATCATTTTGGTATCTTGTCCATTATTGGTGAATAAGGTGATTTTATGGTGGTGCTAGTTTTATTATGCACATTGAGCAACTGTCTGCTTTGAATGTTCCTTTACTCGAGGTTCCCGCATAAGGTCTAACTTACCATTGTCCTCATGCTCTTCCAACTTGAGTCCATCAATTCTATTTCGAGTACCATGATTTATACTTTGGATTGCAATGAACTCAAATGTGACCGCAAGACAGCTCATAACCCTACAAATATGGGCCCTTATTACACTTGCTTTCTTTTGTCTTCTTTGGCTTCTAAAAGAATCCCCATTAAAGCAGTATGTACCTCACTGAGATATCCATGTAGCTGAACCACCCGTCCTTAATCAAGTACCGCAAAACCAGATCTGTACATTCAACGCTTAGTCTTATTGATGACTATCCCTCCTTCCAGATCAGTACTATCAACAATCCCCTCCAGTCCAAAACGACTGACCATGCTCTTGCCACCACCATAACACTAGTTACCGAAAATGACCCTTACAGCTAGGAAATTAGGTATGCACAGCCACAACTCCTCATCTTCTGCAACGCTTATGCTTATGAAGTGCAGATTAAGTAAGCCACATCTACAGAGTAGGTCTTCAAACCACACACTCCTCAGCCATAATCTCTCATGAATGACTAGATCCAAACCCATTGTAACCATACACCTTACAACCAATGGAAATTGCAGTGCTTTTACAGTTTCATCTGGGATATCAAGTACTATGCAAAAGTTCCAGTCAGTACAATTGAGTAATCATTTTAACCAAATTCCCAGTGTATTTTCTGAATACTTGGTCTCACAGAACAAATGTATGCGCACATTTTAATCCACTTGTTTTCCTTCCTTTTGCCACCTTTTTTTTAAACAATTTTATTTTGAGCTGCTAGTCCTAAGACTGTAAATTCAGTTTAAACGCCAATACGCAATTACTTCTTTTATGCATTTATGAATAGCCTAATTATAAGCAATAGCACCAGTGGAACGTAGCTGCTCACCAGCAGCTGAAGGGAGAAAATAGGGATTGGAGACCCAAAGACAGCATTATTAACTATTTAAACAATGCTCATCATGTAGTAATATTTCTCTCCAATTCTCTGTCCTTGGACACTGGAATATGATGCGCCCACAAAACTCAACACCATCCATATTACCTTAGTCAAGCCTTCCATTTCGATACCGAGTCGGCCCAAATCCTCTTTGGATCCTTAACCTTCCAGTTTCAAGACCAAACCAAGTTCTGAGACGAAACCCTCCATGCCGAAACAGAAGCATGCTTCGAAGCCGAAATCTTCAGTTCAAAAAAGCAAACCCATCTCTGCACCCAAACTTTTAATGCCGAAATCAAGACTGCTTCTCTGAGCCTTCTGACCTAGACATGGTTTAACATTGAAGGAGGAGGACATGGCTACCAGCCCTGCTTATCTTGCCCCATCATCCCCTCCACCTCTACCCTCTTCCCCACATTTAGATCTTCTACACATGGAATCTCCACTTTCACGGCCTGGTTGAGGATGATATTGCTGTGGAAGATGCTCAATTACCTGTAGACCCATGGAATGATTACACCATTGCCCCTCCATTAAACACTGAACCTGACCTTTACCCTGCAAAGCCATTCCCACCTGATGACAATATGTAATAATATGGCTTTTCAAGTACTCATTGCTAGAGCAGCAGAGTACCATGGGGTAGCGTTACATAAAGAGTCATTAGACGAGGACTTTTTATTCTAAGAACTCTGGTCCACTCACAGGTCAAGCACAAATTTTGTCTCCTAGAGTCGATACAAAATATAAACCTTTGCCATCTGACCCAGTCTTTATCAAAGGTCAGCTGCCTCTTGACTCTTTGGTAGTGTCCAATGCTCACAAAAGAGCTGATTCTCAGGCTTCTGGTGATGCACCACCCCCAGCAAAGAAACTAAGCTCATAGATGCTTCAGGAAAACGTGTAGCCGCCAATCACCGGCAAATCGCGAATACACAGGGCTTACTAGCTAGGTATGACAGGGCACACTGGGATGAAATTCAGCAACTGCTCCAATATCTCTCGCAAGGCAAGAGCTCAAGAATTGGTTCAAGAGGGCAATCTAATTTCAAACTCTTCAATTAGGTGTGCTCTAGATGCTGCTGACACCGCAGCTAAAGAAGTTAATGCCAGTATTCTACTTAGAAGGCATGTATGGCTTAGGATTTCCAGGTTTACACCCGAAGTCCAACAGTTTATAACAGGAACGTCTTTTTGGTCCTAAGGTCGATCTGGCTCTTTAAAAGATGAATAAGAACACTGAAGTGACAAAGTCCATGGGAGCACACCATTCTCCTTCAAATAGAGGCTCCTTTCTCCACTCCTTTTATTGGACAGGGTCTAAAACCATACCCTCAGACCCAAATGCTTACCCTTACAAAGGCAACATCCAATCCTCTTCCTTTAGAGGTTTCTATAGAGGAGGATGTAGAGGAAACCACTTCAAAGGTAGGGGTAAGGGCGCCACACCTCTTCCCCTAATAAGCATTGACTTGCCCACACTCTCCCCTCTCCCCCAGCCCCCCACCCCTGTTACTTAACACCTGTTGGGGAAGACTTCACCAGTGTTCCCCCGCCCCCCCATTTGGCAATTCAGAACAACCAACAAATGGGTGAATTGACTTATCCAACTTGGTTATTGCCTGGATCGTACCACCAACCCTCCAAACATTACACCTCACTCTCACAAGCTGTCGCCAGACCACTTAGTTGCTCAAACAAGAAGTACAATCGCTCTTACTAAAGAGTGCAATAGAACCAATTCCATTACAGTTCCAGGGTTCAGGGGTTTACTCTCTCTATTTTCTAATCCCCAAGAAGGATGGCTCCTTAAGACTGATTCTTGGATCCCAGAATGTTAAACCAATACATACTGTCAGAACATTTCCATTTGGTAACTCTTCAACAGGTGCTTCCACTTTTCCAGCAGGATGATTTTATGTCTACACTACAATTAAAAGGTGCATGATTTCACATTCCACTTCATCCAGGTTATCGCAAATACCTCAGGTTTGTAATAGCAGGCAAACACTACCAATTCAAAGTACTCCCAGTCAAGAGTACCTACTGCTCCCAGAGTCTTTTCCCACTGCCACACAGTAGTGGCAGCTCATCTTAGAAGACAACAAATTTGCGTCTTCCGGTACCTAGACGACTGGCTCATCAAAGCCAGCATGTATCCCAAATGTCTGCAACACATTGTGATCATGATGGACCTAAGCCACCAATTGGGTTTCACGGTCACTGCGCAAAAGTCTCACCTGCAGCCTTCACAGATAGTCTTATCTGGGAGCCACTCTCAGCGCTTACATAGCTCTAGCCTCTCCCAGTGCAGCCAGAATTCACAACATCTAAACTTTGTTGCTACAGTTTCAAGCCAACCAAACCTTGCCAGCCAGAACTTTCATGCAACTGCTAGGTATGATGGTGTCATGGATTGCAATAGTGCCCCATCCAACACTGCACATGCGTCCTCTACAAGAATGCTTAGCATATCAGTGGAATCAGTCACAGGGTCAATTAAACGATATAGCGTTGATAGACAGCCGCACCCATCGCTCTCTGCAGTGGTGTAACACACAATTTATCAAAATGGTGGCCCTTCATCGATTATCAACCACAGATCGTGCTAACAGACCCATCTCTCACAGATTGGGATGCCAATCTCCACGATTACACAATCCAGAGTCTCTGGGACAACAGGCACAAACATCTCCACATCAACTATCCAGAGCTTCTACCAGTATTTCTAGCACTGAAAGCTTTTCAGTTTCATCTCATAGACAAAATTGGCCTAGTCCGTATGGACAACCTGTAGTATATACAAAAAGAGGGGGGGTGGGGTGGGGTGGAGGCACGCGCACACACACTCCAACTGTCACACCTCTCTCAGATCATTTGGAGCTGGGCAGCAATCCATCACAGGAGTCCTCTTCTGGCAGAGAACCTTCCAGAAGTAAACCATCAGATTGCGGACCTCCTAAGCAGAAAGAGGCAGCAAATACACAAGTGGGAACTTCATCCCCAAGTTCTCCTACCATACTTTCAGCAATGGGGATTTCCACAAATCTGTTCGCCACAGTGGACAATTCAAAATGCTCAAACTTCGCCTCCAGGTTCCAACACCCTCTATCCAAAGGCAATGGCCTATGGATGCAATACGTCAGGGATATTTGCCTACACTTTTAGGCCTCTCATCCTTCCGTTTCGGAGACTCAGGCAAACATCCCTCACACTGAGTTTTTGTATTTCTTCAGTTGATTGTTTAGAACCTGTTGCCTTTGGGTAAATACAATAAACCACCTCTGTAGAGGGGACTCTTTGGCCAGAAACTTTCCAAATTTTGATATTCTTTCACCTTTACTTAGCTTATATTATCAGTTCACCTTGACACACAGCTACGTCAGTTTTTGTTGCAAACTGTTTTGGGAATTACTGTGTAGGGCATTTTACCAATTTATTCCTCATGTTTACCATGTAATTGATATGTTTTTAATTTTTTTAATAGGAGCTTCTAGGCTTCAATCTGTGTCATCACCACAAAAGACAAGTGTTCTCCATTTGCCCTAATCCTTGCCCTTAACTTTCTTTCTCTCATTCCAGGCTAAATGACCCCCTACCTTAATCACCGCCTGTTAAGTCGGACAGTTAGCGGAGAGAAGACGCATTGTGCCTCCGGAAGTTTAATAGATTCTACTCTTGTCATATGTGTTTCTTTTCAAGTTATTGTGGTATTTTGAACGAGCAGTCCAAGACGAGGAGAAAATGCAAAGAATGTTATTTATGGACTGCCTTGCTCCTCGTTGATTGTTGGCGGTCATTATCTCTGGTCCAGATTTCTTTTGGAAAAAGTAGTTGACATCATTTTTAAAACATTTTATTCATAAAAAAAGTATCTTTCATCTTTGCTGTTAACGAATTCAGTAAAGACGTTAATGCGTAATACTGGTGTGTGTCTTTATTGCAGTTATTTGTGTACTTAAGTTTGTGAGCTTGTTAAACATGAGCCATGTTCTGCAAACCAGTATGATTCCAGTTTTTGTTTATAGGAGAAAAGGTAAATGCATTTAATAAGTTGTTCATGATGGAGTCCTTGTTTTTAACACCTTGGCAGTTCTGCCTTTTTGTGTGATCCAAAAACACTTTTTCAGTATAGAAAATAGAATATCTGTTCCTGTGTGGCAACTGTGCCTTTTCAAAGGCAAATATTCATGTTTCCAATATTGAAATGTATGTTTCGGCTGGCTATTTTTTGCTTAATAACAAGACGAAATCCGCTTGGATTGAACAGTTAAAGCGATCGACTCTACCATTATGCCTCCATAATTGATTTCTTCTGTGGGAATGCGAGGAGGGTGTTATGTTTATCTTTAGAGCATAGGGATAAGCGACTTGAAAAGCCCCAGCACTGTACCAATTCCAGAGCACTCTCTTCCTTGGATATGTCAATTTTACTGTTATAAAAATAAAACAAATATGGAAATTCTGGGCAGTTTATCCGCTTGCTGTATTGCCCACATTTTATTTTCTCTTGAATAATCTAACTTAGAAATAGTTACTACTGTATAAAGAAGTGACAAGAAATATATTTTACAAATCTTTTTTTATAAAGGGAAACATTTAAGAAAACTTGGCTCATGCAGCAATTGAAAGGTGACACTGCTCTTTTAAGGGAGCCAACACCAGCAGTATCCTATCTTAGTTTGACTTGTTGGTACCTCCGTTATTATTTGGAGCTCCTGAAAGAAGCTCATGTAGTATTGAGCTCAGTCCTTTGAAGTTTGGTTTTTCTGAAAATCTTTGCTTACTTTAAAAACACCATCTCACTTGAGGGTCAGGTCTGGTAGTGACTTCACTGGCGGACGCTCTTTAGAGGAGTTTCGACCAGGTGCCTGACATATGTTGTTATGATTTATAACCCGCGCAGCTACTCATGAGTGTCCCGGAGCAAAAAACCGGTATTGAAAACAGTGAGGAACTGGGGGAGATTACCGATTAAGTAAACAGCAGGGTTTTTAGTCTTGTCTTGAACATGCAGGGGTCGTGAATACTGCACAGTTCAAGGGGGAGAGAATTCCAAGCTACTGCCGCTTTGAAGGATAGAGAGAGTTATCTCCAAATCTTACCCGCCGATAGAGAGGAATCGAAGTTAGGCACTGTGAAGCAGAACACAGGTGCCTACTTGGAGTGTAGAAACTAAACTGCTTCCTCAGATAGAGGGGCCCAATCCATAAAGGGCCTAGTTGGCCATCGTGGGAGCCTTAAGTTTGACTCTTTGGAGCACTGGAAGCCAGTGCAGATCCTGCAGACTATGTTTTACACTAGACCTGCCCGGGATACCCATCAGAACTCAGGCCGCAGCATTCTGTATTGCCTGGAGTTTCTTGAGCTGGTATCCTGGAAGGCCAATATAAAGTGCATTGGCATAGTCGAGGCGGCTAAGGATCAGAGCACGCGTGACCATCTTTTTAGCAGACCTGGGTAATAGGGGAAGAAACTTCCTAAGAGACTTCAATGTGCCAAAGCATTGGCCGGCCAGTGTCTTTACTTGTGTAGAGAACCTGAGATTTTCCTCAAACCAAACGCCCACGTTTTTGACTGCCTGTCCCGTGTAACTGTGGAGAGGGTATTCTGGCGGCCAAAGGGCTTCCCTAAACTGAGGGGGGAAGATCCTAATAAGAGGATTTCAGACTTGTCCTCATTGCATTTTAACTGAGCGGCTGCAAGCCATTTAAAATGGCTGTAAAACTGTTTTTTGCTCTCGTAGGGGAAATATCTGAGTCCTTCCAAGTAAAGAGGAGCTGAGTATCATCTGCATAGGCAAAGGTTTTAGCTCCCAGCTCCTCGGCCTGATAAACCGGAGGGGTGACATAAACATTAAAAAGGAGGGGGCTCAGGGGGGGAACTCTGAGGTACTCCTGTGATAACCTTTTGTGGGGTTGATGAAAAGGAAGGTAGCCACACCTGCTGAGATCTGTCTTCAAAAAATGATTTTATCCATTTCCATGCTGGGCCGATGACACCAATGTTTACGAGACGCGTTAGTAACAGTGAGTGAGGCACCGTATCGAAGGTCCAATAAAATCAGGGCCGCTCTCCCGCCCCAAACCACGCATTCTCTAATGGCTTCTGATACTTCCACAAGCGACTTCTCCGTGCTATACGTGGCTCTAAACCTTGACTGAGCAGGGTGTAACAATCCTGCAGTCTGTATAGAGTTGGCCAGCTTCTTAAAGACCGCCTTTTCACATACCTTGGCTAGTGCTGGAAGGAGGGAAATGGGGCGATAATTGGCAGGGTTGGCCGGATCAAGAGAGGGTTTCTTTAGCAGAGGGAGAAGTTTAGCCTGCTTCCATTCAGGCGGAACAGTGGCAGATTGGAAGGACAAATTAATGAGTGAATTAACTTCTGGATTAACAGCTTCTGCCACAGCGGCCAACAAGCGGGCCTGATAGGGGTCCGTTGGCGAGCCGGATTTCAGTGATTTCAAAACAGTTAGTGAGCCTTGGTGAGCAACAGCAGAAAATTCAGACAGGGAGAAGGATACATTCGAAAAATCATGGCTAGGGCTGGTCATATTCAGCGGAATAGGCTGTTCCTGTACAGAGTTGGAGACATCAAAACTGGCTTGTATCGACTGGATGTTATCAATGAAGAAACATGAAAGATGGCCGATGAAGGTAGTGATATCTCTTCTGCCCTAGGGATCTGAAAGAAACACGTTAGTGTTAGATTCCTTACCTTAGAATATCCCCCAGGCGTCAGTCTGGATCCGGAAACTTTTGCGTAGCAGTACCCCTGCGCGTCGGTAGGCGTCGTCTGCAGGCGTCCCCTGCGGCTCCGCGTCCGTCGTCGGCGTCGTGCGCCGTGATGACGTCGCTGGAGTACATAGACGCCGCCTCCGCGCGCTGACGTCAGTTCTTCTTTTTTCCGCGCCAGTGGACGCAGATCTGAAGAGCAGTACTCCGGTCTTTGACCAAGTTTTTTCGATTGTCTTTTTCTACTATTGTGCCTGATAGGATGCCAGAATTTAAGAATTGCGATGGCTGTGAGCGCACGATGTCGGTCACAGACCATCACCGCCTCTGCCTCCGGTGTCTGGGCCCCGACCACGAAGTGGAATCCTGCGTCGACTGCCGGGCCCTTACCAACAAGGCTAGACGGGAGCGGTCCCGCAAGCTGCTGGAGCTCCGGGTGTCGGCCCCACGTCGGGACCGGGAGCGGTCCCGGTCCGGCCGGAGGTCGAGAGAGCGTTCGAGGGAGCGGTCGCGGAGCCGCGCCGGGCGCTCCGGAAGTCGACGCCACTCGTCATCCTCGTCAGGTAAGAAGCACAAGAAGTCGGGGCGTCGTCATCGTACCCCCGACTCCCCCCGACGCTCGCGCGATGCGGCCGGGGGCTCGGGTGACCCCATCCCCACGGCTCCGCGAGAGTCGCCGGCGCGGCCTGCCTCATACCCTCCGGTCCCTGGGCATGGTGCGACGCCTGAGGAGATCGAGGCGTTCCTCATGGCCATGAGGGCGCTCGCTTCTCCGACGGGGCCTACGGTGCCTGCGGGCCCAGTGCTACCGTCTGGGGGCCCTGGCGGTTCGGGTGTCCCTGCCTCGGCGCCGTCGGGTGCTCCGGCCCCGGCGCCGCCGACGGCTCCGACCCCGGCGCCGCAGGGGCCTTCGGGATCGGCGCCGGCTGGTCTTCCGGCCTCCCCGGCGCCGTTGCCCTCGGGGTTACCCCCGACGCCGCCCCCGCGCGGCGCTGGTTCTCCGCTGCCGGTTCCGGCCGGCGGTGGGGTTCCGACGCCGGCTCCGGGCGGCGCCGTCCCCTTACCTTCTCCGACGCCGGACGCGGCGCCGGACGGGCGTCGATCGACGCCGGTCCCGGCGCCGATGGGGCCCATGAACCCCGAGGAGCCGGTCTTCATCATTGACTCCGAATACGGAGAGGATGAGGAGTACGGTGAAGGTTGGGAGGGGTCCGAGGACCCTCTGGCTCGCGAGTGCCAGTATGACCCGGACTGGACAGGTGACTTGGGGGATGCCAGTGGTTTGGACGACTCCCCTAACCCTGGTTTGATCTCTCCTCCAACCGTGGCATCGGTGGAGGGAGCTGCCTATTCTGTGGTGCTGATGAGGGCTGCCAAGGCCTTAAACCTTGAGCTCCCCGTCGCGGCCGTGAGGCCTAACATCCTCACCGAGGTCTTCAAACCGCAGTCATGCCCTTTGGAGCCTCTGCTGCCGTTTAATGAAGCCTTGTCTGACGTTCTGTTGGGCACGTGGTCCAGGCCCGCTTCAGGTGCGCCTGTTGATCGGAACGTGGCCAGGCGCCACCGTCCTTGTCCGGACGACCCCAAGTACCTGTCTACCCACCCCACTCCTGAGAGTCTGGTGATCCAGGCCTCGACCTCCCAGTCCGCATTCCCGTCGGCCCCGCCCGACCGGGAATCCAAGAGGTATGACCAGTTTGGCAAAAAGGTCTTCTCGTCCATTAGTTTGGGCCTGCGGTCTTGCAACACCGCCTGCCTCTTGGGCCGCTACACCCACTCTGTGTGGGATACGGTCGCGGAGCTGCTGCCAGAATGCCCCATGGAGGTGCGGGCAAAGCTCGGTCAAGCTGTAGCTGAGGGCCGGGATGCAGCGAAATATTCCATTCGGTGTGGTCTTGATACGACCGACTCGCTGGGCAGGGCTATGTCTACGACGGTGGCGATTCGTCGTCACGCCTGGCTGAGATCCGCCAATTTTTCGGCTGATGTCCAAAATACACTGATGGACATGCCGTTTGATGGCTGTCACCTGTTCGGTGACAAAGCGGACCACGCGCTGGAACGCTTCAAGGACTCCAGGGTCACGGCCAAGTCCTTGGGTCTCTCGACCCAGCGTCAGCAACCGGGTTCGTTTCGTCCCTTTCGTGGCCAAGGAAGGGGCGCCCCCACACGTGCTGCCAGCCACGCGCCGCAACAATCCTTCCAACGCGGTGGCGGCCGTGGAAACCGCCGTGGTGGCGGTCGGGGACAACGGCGGGGTCAGACCACACCTTCCCCCGCAGCATCTACCCCAAAATCCTCCTAGTCCGTGCTTTCGGCCCCATGTGACGCCAGTGGGTGGCAGGGTTCGCCATCACCACGCTCACTGGCGCACGATCACTTCGGACAGGTGGGTGCTGCAAATTGTCCGAAGGGGCTACTCCCTCCCCTTCGAGACCTCTCCTCCAGCCATGCCACCGCAGAACCACCGTGTGTCGGGGGACCACTTGACACTTCTGCAGGAGGAAGTTACGGCCCTCTTGGCCAAGGGGGCCATCGAGCGCGTTCCTGGGCCAGAAGTAGGGCGTGGTTGTTATTCCCACTACTTTCTGGTGCCCAAGAAGGACAAGGGGGGCCTACGTCCTATCTTGGATCTAAGGAACGTCAACGGCTTCCTCCGGAAGGAGAAGTTCAAGATGTTGACGTTAGCTCAGGTCTTAGCTGCTCTAGACCCGCAAGACTGGATGGTAGCGTTGGACTTGCAGGACGCCTATTTTCACATCCCCGTCCTGCCGGCCCACCGGCGTTACCTGCGGTTCACGGTAGACCAGGAGCACTTTCAGTTTATCGTGCTCCCCTTCGGCCTTACCAGCGCCCCACGGGTGTTCACAAAGGTGATGGCGGTGGTCGCAGCCCATCTGCGCAGGTTGGGGGTTTCAGTCTTCCCCTACCTAGACGACTGGTTGTTGAAGGCGGGCTCGCCCCAGACAGTCGTCCACCACCTTCAGATGACGGCAGACCTCTTGCACGACCTGGGGTTCTCCATCAACGTGCCGAAATCACACCTGTGTCCCTCTCAAAAGCTCCTTTTCATCGGAGCGGTTCTGGACTCGGCGCAGTTTCGGGTTTATCCTCCGGAACGGCGGGTTCGGGATATTCAGGCTTTGATTCCCATCTTTCAGCCGCTATCCCGAGTCTCGGTCAGGTTGACGCTGCGGCTGCTGGGACTGATGGCTTCCTGCATCCTTCTGGTGCATCACGCCAGGTGGCGGATGCGGGCTCTGCAGTGGGACCTGAAGTTTCAGTGGGCCCAGCATCAGGGCAACTTGTCCGACCACGTCTTGATCTCGGAGGGCACTGCGAGACAACTGCAGTGGTGGCTTACGGACCGCGATTGGGTCAGGGGCAAGTCCCTCTCCCTTCCCCAACCGGAGCACGTTGTCGTGACGGACGCGTCCCTCCAGGGCTGGGGTGGCCACTTGGGAGAGGCAGAGATCAGAGGCATCTGGTCTCCGGCGGAGTCCCGGCTCCATATCAATCTGTTGGAGCTGCGGGCGATTCGTCTGGCACTGAAGGCATTCCTCCCCTTTGTCGACGGGAGTGTAGTGCAGGTGTTCACCGACAACACCACCGCCATGTGGTACTGCAACAAACAGGGCGGAGTGGGGCGTGGACCCTTTGCCAGGAGGCTCTGCGCCTCTGGCAATGGCTGGAACGTCAGGGCGTGACTCTGACGGTTCAACACCTGGCAGGTTCTCTGAACGCCAGGGCGGACGAACTCAGCCGTCGGTGCTCGATGGATCACGAATGGCGTCTGAACTCGGACGTGGCGCAAGGCATCTTTCTGCAATGGGGAGAGCCTTGGTTAGATCTATTCGCCACAGAAGAGAACGCGCAATGTCATCAGTTCTGCGCGTTGGAGTTTCCAAGACGGCACTCGCACGGCGACGCCTTTCGGCGCGAGTGGAGTTGCGGTCTGTTATACGCCTTTCCGCCTATACCACTTCTGCCCAGAGTGCTGAAGAAGATCAGGCGCGACCGGGCCCAAGTTATCCTCGTGGCTCCGGACTGGGCTCGAAGGTACTGGTATCCCGAGCTACTCAGCATGTCAGTCGGTCCCCCGATCCGCCTGCCCCTTCAGGAGGACCTTCTGTCGCAGCAGCAGGGGACGGTCCTCCACCCGAACCTGTCCAGTCTCCACCTCCATGCTTGGAGATTGAGCGGCGGCAGTTGAGGCCATTTGACTTGCCTCCTGAAGTCTGTGATGTTATTCTGGCGGCCAGGCGTCCCTCCACTAAGTCGGTATACGCCTGTCGGTGGAACAGATTTGTGGCATGGTGCACAGCAAAGGCTGTGGATCCTCTTTCTGCCCCTCTTTCGGAGGTTCTTCTGTTTCTTCTTTCTCTTGCCCAGCAGGGCTCTGCTCTGGGCACTATCAAGGGCTACCTTTCTGCCCTTTCAGCCTTTTTGAGGCTTCCTGATCAGCCTTCTTTGTTCAAATCCCCGATTGTAACTCGATTCTTGAAAGGCATCACTCACATGTTTCCACCTGTTCCGTTTGTGATGCCTCAGTGGGATTTGAACCTGGTTCTAACTTTCCTGATGTGTGCTCCCTTTGAGCCCCTTCATTCTTGCCCTCTCCGTCTCCTGACTTTAAAGACGGCTTTCCTGGTTGCCATCACCTCTGCCAGGAGGGTGAGTGAGCTCCAGGCTCTTTCTGTCCAACCTCCTTTCCTGTCCATTCATCCTGACAAGGTGGTTCTGAGGACTAGACCTTCTTTCCTGCCCAAGGTTGTTTCGGCCTTTCACATCGGGCAGTCCATCACCCTCCCTTCCTTCTTCCCGCCTCCGCATCCTTCAAAGGATGAAGAGCGGCTCCATCGTCTGGACCCAAAACGTGCGCTTTCATTTTACATGGATCGCACACGCCAGTTCCGGGTGGATGACCAACTGTTTGTTGGCTACGTGGGTGCGAAGAAGGGACGGGCGGTACATAAACGGACCATCTCTCGGTGGGTCGTTCTGTGCATCAAAGCGTGCTACTCTTTGGCTCGGAAGGAGCCTCCTGTTGGGCTGAGGGCCCATTCCACTCGGGCCACGGCGGCTACTACTGCCCTGGGCCGGGGAGTCCCCTTGCAGGACATTTGCCAGGCGGCTACGTGGGCCTCGCTGCACACCTTTGCGAGGCACTACTGCCTGGACAGTCAAGTCCGGAGGGATGGCTTCTTTGGCCGTTCTGTCCTCCAGGACTTTCTGGTGTAGTTTTGTATTGGTTCGCAGACCCACCACCGGGGTTGGTATTGCTGGGGTATGTATTCTAAGGTAAGGAATCTAACACTAACGTGTTTCTTTCAGATGAACAAGTTACTTACCTTCGGTAACGATATATCTGTAAGAAACATTAGTTAGTGTTAGATTCCTTACCGAACCCACCCATCCTCCCCGTTCTGCGAACTGATACCTAGGGTTAAGGTCATCCCTTTCAGGGCCCTAGTTTGTACATGGCACCAGTGTTGGTTCTCTCATGGCTCTGCGTCTCCTGGCGCGGAAAAGCTGTGTGCAAAGAACTGACGTCAGCGCGCGGAGGCGGCGTCTATGTACTCCAGCGACGTCATCACGACGCCGACGACGGACGCGGAGCCGCAGGGGACGCCTGCAGACGACGCCTACCGACGCGCAGGGGTACTGCTACGCAAAAGTTTCCGGATCCAGACTGACGCCTGGGGGATATTCTAAGGTAAGGAATCTAACACTAACTAATGTTTCTTACAGATATATCGTTACCGAAGGTAAGTAACTTGTTCATCACAAAGCTTTGCACAATGGAATAAATGTCCTTGGCGTTATTACGAGACTGGGCTATGTTTATGGAAGCGTAATAACCTTTCTGGACCTTTCTAAGAGCTATTTTAGCAAAAAGACAGTAGGCCACTCTCCAATTCCGTTCTAGTTTTTTGCAATATATTTTTTGCTCTTTAAGCACCTTTGAAAACCAGGGTTTGGATGGAGAGATTTTAACCCGCTTTGCAGAATCGGCTGGAGCTAGCTGTTCCACTGCCTGAGAAATCCAGCTCCCAAAGTTTTTCAGTGCTCCCTCCAAGGTGTTGGAAGCTGGAGGACGGGCATTCATCAGGGTTGAGCAGAAGGTTGAGGGCTCAATTTTGTGTGTGGGGTTCCCCTGAACCGGTTTGCTAGGAGCGTGTAGCACCTGAATGGTCCATGAAAAGTTGACCAAAAAATGATCGGACCATGTTACTTGGAGGGGTACGGTTACGCATAAGGGAAAATTACAGAAGATCAAATCTAACGTATGCCCTCCCTGGTACGTAGTGCAGTTAACCAATTGAGTAAGTTGGGCAATGTTCAAGGAGTCATATAACTCCCTAGTATCCCTCCCCTCTAAACATATCTCACTACTTTCGGCACATCATACTAAGAGGCAGTGGTGACACTCCAGGGAGCCAAAGACTCACAAATCCTAACTTGCAGCTTTTCAAACTGTCGGGAATGTAGGTGACTGAAGGCTTGGAGAGACCGCATAAAAGAAAAGTATGTATGAGAGCAGAGGCAATAGACCACGCAGGTGAAGCAAGATAATAAACGGATGCCGAGATTCATGGTGCATTGGCAGTCTGATGGAGTCTCACTCACTGCTACTGTAAAAAGAAAAAAAAATGGCTATGTGCAGTGCCAGATTAAATAGACCTTAAGGGGTTGAGAAGAAACAGACTGCTGGAAGCAGAGATGCATCTGACCCATTGGGCAGAGTTTTAGATTTTCAGAGGCTGACTGCACTGGCTTCTCGGTTGAAGGAGAGACTGAAAAAAAAACAGATGGAAACTACTCATCCTCATTTCTTCATGGCGCTTGAAGTAAGAGAAATTGGTATGAATGTCTCCTCCTGTGGCACTCAAATTCATAAGCGTCTGTTCCTTTTAGTCAAGATCATACCAGCATATCACTGTGTACACAGTAAAATGCCGTTAATATAGGAATTTCCATAAGGAAAACGGATTAAAAAGTACTACGGGCCATATGTAGGTAATCACTATTTACCGATTTTTAAATACCGAATTTTACCGATTAGTTATATGAAAATCAGTAAATAGTATGTAGGTAATAGCCAGAGGGCGTTGGGTGGTAATGCTGTCAGCATTGGTGACTGGGTAAGGTTTCCCAACCAGGTATTGCTCTGGGGAAACCAGCTTTTCCCTTACCATAGTGATGCTGGCACCTGTATCCCTCGGGGCTTCTACTTTAGTTCCATTAATGGAGGGGTATTGCAGATACTTGTTACAGTTGGGTGGCCAACCAGCTACATTGGCAGCCTCCATTTCTCCAAAGGAGACCAGACTAGCTTGAGTGTATTCCCAGATGTGCTCTGGGCACTCCTCTGATCCCATCTGTAGATTTACTGTCCCTGGAGTAGCTGCATTGGGCGCCTTAGGGGCTTTGTTGTTTGATTCAGATGCTCCGTCCATCACCACCCCCTTTTGTACCGCTTTTGGCCACCATAGGTGTGGCAGGGTATGCTCAGACGTGAGTCCCTTGCTCACTTTGCCACTGGATTCAAGCAAGCCGGGCTGAAGACGGCTGGAATGCCAGAAACCGGTCCTCGGAAGCTTGTGTTCGAGGCATGTGGGCTGCTGAATTCATATCTGTGCATAGATTGCCGCCTAGTGTTGGGTCCGGATGATTGCACATTGTTGTCCTGGAAGAGTCTTCGAAGTATCACGAGATAGGTGGCTCCTCCCCTGGACTACAGTGCGCATGGGCATCGCCTCCATCCCCAGATTGTTTTTTTCCGCCATTGGGTTCGGATGTGTTTCGGTTCCCTCTGTCGGAATCGATAGTTGTTTAACTTTCCTAACTTGAGACCAAAAGGTCTTTAGGCTTAGCGTCGGTGTTGTCCATCGTTCGGGTTTGTTTGTTCTTCAGCTCCGAACTCTTGCTGTCCTTCCGCGTGCTGTCGGCGCGGACGGGCCTACACGACGCTCCAGGCTACTTAACATGGAACGAACTCCGTTTAAGAGGTGCCCGGTGTGCACCTCAAAGTATTCACACCTCGACGTGAACCCTGTGTGCAACAAATGTTTGTCGCCGGACCATGATGAGGCCAGGTGTATGGCCTGCTCCAAGTTCCGGTGTAAGAAAACTCTCAAGCTTCGTCGGGCCGCTAGACTCCAGGCCCAGTTATCAGCGCCCCCGCCAGACAACATCTTTGAAGAAGAAGTTGGAGACGACAATGTGTTTCAAGTTTCGGACTCTAGCCCGGCGTCGGAGGATGAGACCTACGACGCGGGGGACGAGGAGTTTGATGAAGTCGTCGGAGAGGTAGGGGACGAAGACGGGGCCATTGCCACCGTGGAGGATAGCTCGGAGGAGGAGCATCCTCAGACTGACTCGGGGGTTGACCCCCAATATACGGCCCAGGTCGAGGGATCGCCTTCGGGCCTTACCCAAGACCTTCATACTCGTCCCACGGCCCCGCCTCCGGGCCCGGCCACGGACATTGGTAACGCGCCACTCCCGGTGAAGAAACCGAAAGTGAAGCCATCAGGGTCCACACCAACGGTATCGAAACCGAAAGTGAAAGTCGCACTGGTGGGACAGAAAGCTCCAGAGGCCTCTGTGCCTAAAAAGCCCAAAATGGCCGCCGACATCAAGAGCCACGCCAAGATGGCCGACCCGAAGACCCCGGTGTCGAAGGCGAAGACGACCGACGCGGCCGCGTCGGCGCCGAAGATGGTAGAGGTCGACGACCCGAAAAGGGTCTCGAAGAAGCGGCAAGACGACCCCAAAGCTCTGGCTGCGCCGATTCCGGTCGTCAAGGCCAAGGGTGGTGATGTGTCGACTCCGAAGACCGTGCCTTTGATCGCCGACCCGACTCCGGACTCGGGGGACTCGCTCGAGCCGGTCCAGCCCTCCCCGTCTTTAACCAAGAAGGTCACGGAGTCCCTTCAACGGATCCGGAAGGACGCGGTGGCTCCCGAACCGAAGGATGTGGTGCCGAAGCCTATACAGAAGCCGGCAAAGGCGCTGGCGCCGATCCGCTTCACGCTGCCGCCGAAGACTACACCGAAGGCTTTCGCTCCGGGGCATGGGGCCGGGGTGCCCTTGAAGCTGGTGTCGACGCCCAAAGCGTCATTGGTGGTGCCTAAGCCTCGGATCCAGCCCCTCGCCGACGAGGAACGCCGGGAGGTTATCATCGACGCCAACACAGGCAAACTCTCTCTCCTTAAAAGGAAAATCACCACGGAGCCAGTGTTGGAGCATTACCGTATTCCAATGAAAAAGAAGTTGGACTCTCACCAACCCATTCTAACGCTGGGGAAGGTGATGGGGATGAGGAGGACGAGTACAACTATCCAGCGTACTCTGACCCGGAGGAGGTCCATGAGCCTTGGTCGGCTGGAGGCGACCCTGAGGACCCTCAGTCAGGTCACGAACCGCAGCTTTTTGCAGCAAAAACTTCTCCAACAGAGGACTCTGCAGCCTTCAACGCTCTTATTGAGAGAGCTGCGGCTAATCATGATGTCGACCTACATGCGGACCCTGTGGATGCCGATTTTCTGTTTGACACTTTCTCAGTGGCTGAAAAGTCGGTCAAGACATTGCCTATGCTCAAGGGAGTGCTCAAGCACGCGCCGGAGGTTTTCAGAGAGCCCACTCGGGCGCGAGTCATCAATCCTCGTATTGACAAAAAATACAAGGCAGCGCCCACTGATCCAACGTACATCAAGGGACACTTGCCACTGGATTCCTTGGTTGTATCCAACGCACGCAAGCGGGCGAACTCTCAGACCACGGGTGACGCTCCTCCCCCGGACAAAGAGTCAAAAATCTTTGAGGCCTCAGGAAAACGTATTGCTGCGCAGGCAGCTAACATTTGGCGCATTTCAAACACGCAGGCCCTACTTGCACGCTACGATAGGCCGCACTACGACACCCTAGAAACACTTCTGCAGCACTTACCTGATCAGTACAAAGAGGCACCTGAGATGTTGATTCAGGAGGGGAAGCTAATCACAAATGCTTCCATTAAGTGTGCACTGGACGTGGCTGATACCGCCTCCAGGGCTGTAAACACTAGCGTGTTACTGCGTAGGCATGCATGGCTTAGGATATCAGGCTTCAAACCAGACATACAGACAACCATCTTAAACCAAACAGTTAATCCAGACCACCTGTTTGGCCCTGAAGTGGATGCAACCCTTGAAAAAATGAAGAAAGACACGGACACGGCTAAGTCCATGGGGGCCCTCCAGTCACAACAGTTCTGGGGTGGTTCCTTTCGCCGCTCCAATAACAGAGGCACCTCAAGGGGCCAGGCATCACAATCCACGCAGTACTATAAAAGCAACACCCAGACCTCATACACCAACAAGGGTAGAGGTGGTTACAGGGGCAACAACGTCAAAGGCAGAGGACGTGGAAACAACAGCTCCAGGTCCTCCACCACCAACAAACAGTGACGCCTTGTCACTGCCCCCCGACCACACAACACCGGTCGGGGGGAGACTCCAGCAGTTCCTGCCCGCGTGGAAATCCATCACCACGGACAGGTAGGTCAAATCTCTTATCCAGTACGGTTACTGTCTGGAACTTACTTCCACACCACCAAACATACCTCCAAGAAACCGTCCTATGTCCGGCGAGCACTTGCACTTGTTGCAGCAGGAGGTCAAAGTCATGCTGCAAAAAGGGGCAATAGAGCTCGTGCCACTGCAAGAAAGGGGAACAGGAGTTTACTCTCTGTACTTTCTAATTCCCAAAAAAGACGGATCCCTCAGGCCCATCCTCGACCTCAGGCCCCTCAACTGGTACATTCTGTCGGAGCACTTCCATATGCTCACGTTGCAGCAGGTTCTCCCTCTGCTCCAACGAGGGGACTTCCTGGCTACGCTAGATCTCAAGGATGCATACTTTCACATCCCCCTGCATCCTTCTCACAGGAAGTACCTCAGATTCACAATTCAAGACCAGCACTACCAGTTCAGGGTTCTGCCTTTCGGGGTCACCACAGCGCCAAGAGTTTTTACCAAATGCCTGGCGACTGTGGCAGCGCATCTGAGACGCCAGAACGTCCAAGTCTATCCCTATCTGGACGACTGGCTCATTCAGGCAAAGACAGAACAGCAGTGCGCCGACCACGTGTCCCGTACCATTCATCTCCTGCACGATCTGGGATTCTCGCTGAATTACCCAAAATCCCATCTCCAACCCGCCCATATACGGCAGTATCTGGGCGCGACAATAGACACTCTGGCAGCCACTGCGCAGCCAAATTCAGTGAGAATCGACAGTATCCAGACGCTGATCCAACGATTCAGACCTCAGCACTCGCTTCCAGCGAAGGTGTTCATGCAGTTGATAGGCATGATGGCCTCCTGCATCTCCATCGTCCCGCACGCGAGACTGCATATGCGTCCGCTTCAGGAGTGCCTAGCACGTCAGTGGACTCAGGCTCATGGACAACTAACAGACCTAGTTTTGGTGAGCGGTCGGGCGTACAACTCTCTGCATTGGTGGAATCCACAAAACCTTTGCAAGGGCCTGTGCCACAGATTATCCTGACAACGGACGCTTCTCTCCAAGGATGGGGAGCGCATGTACTCCACTACACAGTGCAGGGACTATGGACACTACAGCAAAGGAGGATGCACATCAATGTATTGGAACTGATGGCAATCTTCATGGCCTTGAAGGCATTCAAAGTACATTTGTGCAACAAGGTCGTGTTGATCCGGACGGACAACATGACAGCCATGTACTACATTCAGAAGCAGGGAGGCACACACTCTCCGCAGCTGTCTCATCTGGCTCAGAGCATGTGGAAGTGGGCCATTCAGAGGAACATCTTCCTCATGGCGGAGCATCTCCCAGGCAAGGATAATCAGATGGCGGACCTGCTCAGCAGGCACAGCCACCAAATGCACGAGTGGGAGATGCATCCATCTGTACTCCAACCGTACTTCAAAAGGTGGGGTCATCCAGAGATAGACCTGTTCGCCACAAAGGAGAACGCAAAATGCCAAAGCTTCGCCGCCAGGTTCCCACACCCGCAGTCGCAGGGCAATGCGATGTGGATGAACTGGTCAGGCAGATTTGCGTTCGCTTTTCCCCCAGCACCTCTGATACCGCTGGTGGCACGCAAGCTCAGGCAGCACTCGATGACTCTCATCCTGGTTGCTCCAACGTGGGCTCGCCAACCATGGTACACCACGTTTCTGGAACTTTCCGTGGTACCGCATCAAAGGCTTCATCTCACACCCAGCCTTCTGACGCAGAGCCATGGCGACATTCAGCACCCAGATCCGCAACAGCTCAACCTGGCGATCTGGCTCCTGAAGTCCTAGAGTTTGGCTACCTCAATCTTCCCCCCGATTGCATGGACATCATTCGGGAGGCAAGAAAGCCCACTACTAGAGCATGTTATGCGTCTAAATGGAAGCGGTTTGTCATTTATTGTGTAAACCACGACATTGACCCGCTGGATGCTTCCATTCAAAACATCATTTGTTACCTTTTCCATCTGTACCAATGCAATTTTGCGTATTCTTCCATCCGCATTCACCTGTCTGCAATGGCAGCATACCTCCAGAATAGGCAACACCTATCACTTTTCAAGGTTCCTGCTATCAAAGCCTTTCTGGAAGGACTCAAAAGGGTCATTCCACCACGGACACCACCAGCTCCAGAATGGAACCTCAATGTGGTTCTTACAAGGCTGATGGGTCCTCCTTTTGAGCCACTGCACTCTTGCGAGCTTCAGTTTCTAACTTGGAAGGTTGCTTTCTTAGTAGCAATTACATCGCTACGGTGGGTTAGTGAGTTGCAGGCACTCACCATCCAAGAGCCTTTTTTCCAAGTACATGCCAACAGGGTGGTGCTCCGCACTAACCCTAAATTTTTACCCAAGGTTGTATCTCAATTCCACATGAACCAGACAATTGAGTTGCCAGTGTTTTTTCAAAACCCTGAGTCACTGGCGGAGCGGATGCGCCACACCCTTGACGTTAAAAGAGCCTTAATGTACTACATTGACAGGACAAAGGATTTTCGAAAGACCAAGAAACTTTTCGTTGCATTTGCCTCACACCACAAGGGAAACGCTATTTCCAAAGCAGGTATCGCTAGATGGATCGTGAAATGCATTCAGATCTGTTACGCTAAGGCTAAACGCACTCTTACAATTCCACCAAGAGCCCACTCCACCAGAAAGTTGGGGGCCTCTATAGCTTTCCTTGGTAACATCCCCTTAGAGGATATTTGTAGAGCAGCCACATGGTCTACCACACATACTTTTACTAAACATTACTGTGTAGACGTGCACTCTAAACAGCAAGCAGCTGTTGGTCAGGCTGTTCTCAGAACACTTTTTCAAACTGCTGCAGCTGGCACGGGCGGCCGCCAATAAGAGGGGGACTGCTATGTATTCTATGCACAGATATGAATTCAGCAGCCCACATGCCTCGAACTGCAAATGCTACTTACCAGTATGCATCTGTTCTTGGCATGTAGGGCTGCTGACATTCATATTGCCCGCCCTCCTCCCCGGCGCCTGTAGCAGCTGCAGTATTCATATATACATATGCTTATAGCATGGTCATCACTCATATAGTTCACTCCATCTCTGCCAATGGCTAAAAACAATCTGGGGATGGAGGCGATGCCCATGCGCACTGTAGTCCAGGGGAGGAGCCACCTATCTCGTGATACTTCGAAGACTCTTCCAGGACAACAATGTGCAATCATCCAGACCCAACACTAGGCGGCAATCTATGCACAGATATGAATGTAAGCAGCCCTACATGCCAAGAACAGATGCATACTGGTAAGTAGCATTTGCATTCCGGTCCAGGGAAGACATGGCTTGGCAGTTCGGGCTGGACTGTTCCCATGAGGCACAGGGTCAGACTGATTTGCATATAGCCATGTCTGAACTGGGGTGGCAGAGTGGGCTAAAGAACGGTGATGGATTAAACCCAGATCTTTTGACTGGGTGTGAGTGTTTGATTGATTCAGATGCTCCGTCCATCTCCACCCCCTTTTGTACCCCACCCACCACCATGGGTACTGTAGGGGCACAGGGCTCATGCACCTGGGCCCACACCACTGGCATAGGGCACCCGGCTAGAGGGGTGACTGATGTATGCCAGGGCAGTGGGTTTGTGAGCATGGCATACAGGGATGTGTGCCATGTTGACTCTTTGTTTAGTTCTGTACCTAGGCACTCACCCTGCCAAAGGCAGTGGGTGCGTACCCAGGTACAGGGACTCTAAGGGTGGCACAATAAGTGCTGCAGCACTTAGGGGTCTTCTCTGGTCACCATCAATTGGTACCTAGGGTACCATTTACTAGGGGCTGATATGTGGCCAGAGATGCCAATTGGGTTTTGTTTCAACCCAGTTTGTAGGTGAAGGAACACAGGCCCTGCATACCTGGTTGGCAGGAGCCCTGGGCACATTCAGTCAAAGCACATCCGCAATTCCGAAAAAAGAGTGGGCATACCAAGGCAAGAAAGATGGCACTTTCTCACAGTGTAACTGTGCAGCTCTACATGCCAAGAACAGAAGCATACTGGTAAGTAGCATTTTTTTTCTCATACCAATGCAGCTCCCAATAGGAGGCTAAACAATGTAATTACACACATAAAGACTGTATTTGCCAATATATAAAAACACAAGAGGGCAAGTAGCACTTGAACTCTGTTTTTTAATGAGAAAAGCCCTCCGATTCAGATTGAAAATGCTTTATTCGGTATATATAAGTATATGACCATATAGCAACAAAAACATCAAAGCATAAAATAGTACATATACGAAATATATTCACCCCATGAATATCAACAGCAATTCCTAAATCTTCGAATGCAAATACATGATAAAGTACAATTTTATCTTTATAAAGAATGTGCAAAATTCGCAATAAAGTGACACATACTAACAATTAATAGAATTTGTGCAAAATTAGCATTCGGAAGGTGCAATAGTCAGATTTTGGTTTATATGCAAAAACTAGCAATGATAAAATACATAGGAATTGAAACAGGTTAAAAAAGATTAAGATGCAAAATCACTGTTGCAATAATGCGCCCAGAATGAAAATAAACTTAAAGCACAAATCTAAAATTCATAGTGTCACTAGTGTAAGTACATAATAAAGTGCAGTTTTTATAAAGCATGTGCAAAATTTGCAATAAAGTGGCGCATGCTACCGATAAATAAAAAATATGTGAAAAGTTAGCATTCGGAAAGTGCAATAGCCATCTTTTTAGTTTATGTGCAAAAACTGGCAATGATAAAATGCATAGGGATTGAATTGGATGAGTAAAGCACTCATTAAGAGTAAAAACTGCAAATAAAGTAGACCTTGTTAGCCTACAGGCTGCATTGTAAACCAATAGCAATAAAAATGAAATTATTTTCAACCAAATCTGGCACCGTGCCTTTAAGGCAGCCATGATCCCTAGCTTTCCTTCATGCCTCAGGGCTGACAGTTAGGTCAGTTGTTCTTTCCGGCTCCTTCAGTCAGGACCCTGGATTTTCAGCTCATCCTTTTTTTGACTTTCTGTCACAAATATCTTATAAAATTCAAGTTTTTCTGCTTTCACTCGACATCTTTTTGTCTTAGAGTGCAAGTGACACCTTTTTCGTATTCCAAAAAAGGTTTATTTTCTTTAAAAATGCCTTCTTTGTTTAACCCTTGCCCTTCCTGTGGCAAGAAGGCCAGAATAGATACACACCCTGTGTGTATTCTCTGCCTCCCTGAGTCCCACTCTTCTAGCAGTTGCCATCATTGTAAGAAGTTGTCGAGAAGGACAGGGAGAGGGTTTGACTTTATGGCCTCTCTGAAAGAGGCAGTGCTCCTGTGAGGCAGCAGCAGAAGAGAACCCGTCGACATCGAGAGGAAAAGTCCCAACCTGTTCTCCGTCGGTATCTGGATTGACGTCGAAGCTGCCGATTAAGAAATCGGCGTCAAAGACTTCGGTGATGCTGGCACATCATCAATCGACAACCAAATCATCATCGACTAAGGTAACAATTCTTCCATTGGAGTCAACCAGGCAGTGCTCAACGTCAAGAGAAAGATCTCCGTCGACGCTGGCTAAGCGATCGACATCGAGGCACATCACTCCGTCGTTGCCTCATCATCGATGTCGAGGCGCAGGTCTCCGTCGAGAACAGTCCAAAGATCTTTGATGTGGAGGCACAGGACACTCCTTTGGTGTCGAGGCAGAAGTCTCAGTCGAAGTCAGGACAAGGCTCTTCGCCGTTGATTCGGCACACTCCATCATCGACATCAAACCAAAACTCAGTCAAGATCAGTGCAGAGATCTTCGGCGTCGAGACAAAGATCTCCGTCGCCGGCAGCCCAACGCCGGTCGACTTCAAGGCACCAGTCTTCTGAGAGGGGGCAGCAGACATCAAAACATGACACTCAGTCTGCGTCTGGTAGGCGTTCGACGTTGAGAGGACATTCTGCTGCAAGGTCAAGTCCACCTTCCAAGAGGAGAAAGTCAATGTCGAGGCAGACGTCTCCGTTGAGACGACAGTCTGTGCACAGACGCTCTAGACCAGCGTTCGATTCAGAAAAGGGGGGTGGTGATGAACAGAGTGTCTGAATTAAGCAGACCACTCTTACCCAGTCCAAAGATCAGGGCTTGATCCATCACCGGTTTTTAGCTCACTGCACCATCCCAGCTCAGAACCTGGCTACATGCAAATTAGTCTGTTCCTGTCCCAGTGCATGATGGGAACAGGGCAAACCAAACTACCAAGCCAATTCTTATACTGGGAAGGAAACAAGCTACCGGGGACCGGTTTCTGGCATTTCAGCCGTCGTCGGCCCGGCTTGCTTGAATCCTGATGGTGCAATGAGTAAGGGACTCACATCTGAGTATACCCTTCCACGCTTATGGTGGACAAAATGATTCAGAAAAGGGGGGTGGTGATGAACAGAGTGTCTGAATTAAGCAGACCACTCTTACCCAGTCCAAAGATCAGGGCTTGATCCATAACCTTTTTTAACTCACTGCACCATCCCAGCTCAACCTGGCTACATGCAAATTAGTCTGTTCCTGTCCCAGTGCATGATGGGAACAGGGCAAACCAAACTACCAAGCCAATTCTTATACTGGGAAGGAAACAAGCTACTGGGGACCGGTTTCTGGCATTTCAGCCGTCGTCGGCCCGGCTTGCTTGAATCCTGATGGTGCAATGAGCAAGGGACTCACATCTGAGTATACCCTTCCACGCTTATGGTGGACAAAATGATTCAGAAAAGGGGGGTGGTGATGAACAGAGTGTCTGAATCAGCGTCGAGGCACCCTTCCAAAGAAGCCTCACCTCCAGTAAGCCTGTCATCGTCACCTAGAACTGGTTCCCTCAGTTCTCACCGGGAATCAACGTTAAGATCTCAAGATGTGGTGCTCTCAACGTACAGCAGTCCAGCGTCTGGGGGACACCAAGATTCCTCAACCAGGCCTGCACATAAAGAGGTGAACTCCCCACCTCCTGCACAATCTACTGAGGGGCGAGAGAGGCACAGATCGCCTTCCATCTGTCACCGCGATGGATTTGTATCACTGGTTCACCGCCACAGTCACAGGAGAGCAGCATTACTCTTGTCCTCTCCACAGATCTCCATTGGCTCATCTAGTAAGGCAGTGAATAGAGAACATTCTCCTTCAAGGGCCAGTGCTCGCAGCCGCACCCCTGCACAGTCGCACAGAAGGAGATCTAGATCAAGAAGCGGGAGAAGAGCGCACAGATCCCCACCTCAGTCTTCTTCCACTCGTACCTCCCATAGAGACTACTCACCGACAGTCCGCCATCGAGGGTTTGTCCGGTGCACGATGTCTACACTTTTCAGGACATTCTTGGTAGAGGGGTGAAGAAGCTAGGTATCCCTATGCCGACTCGTTAAAGAAAGTCCTCTGTGATTTTTGAGACTCTACACCAAAGAGCAGCATCTAAACCTCTGCTCCAATTGGTACCTGACCAGTGATGGACATCTTTCTCACACCGGCGAGTGTTAAGACCGCTCCAGCGAGAATCTTAAAGTACCGGTCACCAGAGGACGATCCACTCTTCCTAAGAGCTGATCCCCGGTTTCTGACATAATTGCTGCTGCAAAGAAAAAAACAAATGCTGTTGCATCCTCCTCTACTGTTCCACCAGATAAGGAGAGTAAAACACAGGATTCATGGGGTAGGAAGGTTTGTGGCACTTCGGCCTCCATGTTGAAGGTCTCCAACGCATCGGCTCTCCTTTGCCGCTATGACGGGTCTCTGTGGGATTCACTACAGAGATTCACTGAAAAGTTGCCGCAGGAAGATCGCAAAGATTTTGAGAATCTTAACAGAGGGCAGTTTGGTGTCTAACCAGGTTATCAGCACTACGGTGGATCGGGCTACCCTTTCGGCTCATCCATATGCACATGGGGTATGCGCACGAAGAACATCTTGGCTCTGACTTACAGCGATCAAGCCAGAAATGCAGTCATGCATCCTAAATCTTCCTTTCTCTGGCTCTTCTCTATTCGGGACTCACAAAGAAGAAGAGATGTCCCAGATAAAAACGGAACTGGACACGCTGAAGGCAGTAGGCCTGAAAAGAAGGAATTCTGCAAGAGATTCCGACCTTACAATCGGCGATCCTCCCAACAGAGAGTTCAAACCCCTCATTAACAGAAAATTCAGGATCAGCAAGGTCAGCAAAGATCTCAGTATCAGGGCAGACGTTCCTCCAGAGGAGAAAATCAGCATCAAGGTAACAACTCCGCAAAGACGCAGACTTCCCCTGTCGCCGTTGACCACTCCAGTGGGGGGGAAGTATCGCAAATCATCTCAAAGAGTGGCATACTATCACAAAGGATCGGTGGGTTTTAGCTACGCTGCAGAATGGGTACTCTCTACGTTTTCGGCACTGTATCCCCCTCAATCCCTCCAGTTCCATCATCGTGTCACCAGTTAAAGCTTTTGCAGAGAGAAGTTGCCACCCTACTCAAAGTCAGCCATCGAGAAGGTGCCAGTATCTCAGAGGGAAAGGGGTTTACTCAAGATACTTCTTGGTAAAGAAAAAAGGCCAAAAGCCAGAATACAGACCCATTCTAGACCTGCCATCACTCAAGCAATCAATCAGAAAGGAGAAGTTTTGCATGTTGGCTATCCATCAAATATATCCACATCTCAGACAGGGAGATTGGATGTGTTCGCTGAATCTGCAAGATGCATTCTTTCACGTCCCGATCAATTAGCATCAGAGACAATACATTCGATTCCTGGTGGGATCCTCTCATTACCAGTTCAAAGTACTGCCCTTTGGGTTGAAGTCAGCCCCCGACTGTTCACGAAGTGCATGGCGGTGGTGGCAGCCGCACTGCGTCACAAGGGCATCTTCGTGTACCAGTACTTGGACGACTGGCTGTTGAAAGGTGTGAGAAAGTGCCATCTTTCTTGCATTGGTATGCCCCCACTTTTTGCTGAATTGCTGATGTGCCTTGACTGAGTGTGCCCTGGGCTCCTGCCAACCAGGTGCCCAGGGCATGTGTTCCTTCCTTAAAACTGTGTTGAAACAAAAAACCCAATTGACATCTCTGGCCACCTGTCAGCCCCTAGTAAATAGTACCCTAGGTACAAAGGGCATGGTGACCAGAGAAGACCCCTAAGGGCTGCAGGACTTATTGTGCCACCCTTAGGGGCCCTGTACCCCGACACCCACATACTGCCTTTGCAGGCTGAGTGTCTAGGTACAACTCTAAACAAAGAGTCGACATGCCCACAAGCTCACTGCCCTGGCATCCATCAGTCACCCCTCTAGCTGGGTGCCCTATGCCAGTGGTGTGGGCACAGGTGCATGAGCCCTGTGCCTCTACAGTGCCCAGGGCCATCCCTGGGCACCATAAGTGCAGTGCTGCCATTAAGAGTATAAGGGCGCAAATAGTGGGTTTGCTCAAATTGGTCCGCACATCTATTGACTATCTAAGTCCGTAAAAATAAGGATTATTTTCTTAGAGGTGCTCTAAAAGGGTGTTTTTACACCCACCCACTGGGGTGTCAATCATTCAATGGATCCTGACCCAATATTATATCCACTAGACCCGAGCACACCTAATCATTATTTCTATAATCCAATTCAAACATATGTTGCCATAAGAAAAAAAATGTTTTTTTGATAAAAATAAGTCTTAGACTTCGAATTAGATTATAGAAATAATGATTAGGTGTGCTCAGGTGTAGTAGATATAATATTCGGTGAGGATCCTTGGGATCCATAGACTGATTGAAAGTGCAGTGTAGTTAAACTTGACAAATAACCAATCCGGTTTAGATTAGAGTTTGAAGAATATGGTTACATTTGATGACAACAGAAATGCCATTATTGATGACTTATTTAGTTCTAATCCTACGAAGAATAATGAGAGCTCAAGAGTAACAGGAAAGGAAGGTCTGAAACAAAAATGTCTACGTCTGGAGAGGCTCAAGAAACAAGAGCTCTCCAGATGGTGGGACGCTACAGTCATCCGAAAATACATTGATAAAGAACAAGTGCCAAGCGGACTCCGCATCTTAATTTTTCCATCCTTTGAGGATTTAGACAAGGGTCACCTCAAATAATGGGAAAAGTTGCTATTCAATTCATTTGCAGGGATGATGGACATCCTGATTAGAGACGCTGAATTAAAACGAGAAAAATTACTAGTGGAGATTTCAGTCTTAGAAAGGGAAATTGAGGATATGAATCTCCCAGATGTAACTGAACGAAATTTGGCTATCTTGAAGGATGAAATACAGAAACATCAGTTATACTTAAAAGAGAAGAAATTACAGAAAATAAGAAGAGATGAGAGTGACGACCAAACCGGTAGAGTGTACACATTTGCCAGAAAGTTTGATAATGTAAGAACAGGTGGGCAAATGATAAAATAAACTAGGTCAGTGAATACTGAGACACTAAGCATCTCAGATGCTTCCAGTATGAGCAGCATAACTATTTGTGAATCTCTAAATGCCCCAGGTCCTATGCTTAGCACCAGTACTGATCCATTTTTTTTTTTTTAGAAATTCAAAGGTTTCGGAAGGGCAACAAGCAAGCCCTACAGAAAGAACGGGCCACAAAAAGATCAGGAGGGGCAGATGTTGATCAAGATCTAAACGCAAAGGAAAGAGTAGGTATGACTACCAGGTCAGCAGCACGACCACAACAAATGTGAGTCATGATGAATGTGTTAATGACAAAGATGATATTAATGTTGTCAATCTTTCTAATCATGTACTAACGGAAGTTGAAATAAATCTTTTGAGCAGAGGTCTTGGATTCTGTCCTAATGCTTATCCTAACTTTACTTCTTTACATGTCAGCTGTTTCAAATTTACAAGGAAACTAAATCTACAAATGGTCTTTGTAGACAAACAACATGTCTTCTAAATCACCAATAAAGAAAGGGTAGAACCAACTCACTCAATAAAGGTTGTCAAGGCCGTACAATTATTGATGTCCCTAAATGAAGAGGAAACAGCAACATCTATACAAATTCTATCAACAGAACCTAATTTGGACACATATAGTGGGGCTGATAGTGGTCCTAAAATAAGATCTAGATATACACCTCAACTTCCTGGTCCTAATGTAATTGACACCTTTCAGGAATTGGTACATGAAGATTTATATAAACTTGAAGACGAATTTGAGGCAAATCATTTTAAGATGAAACACAATCTTTCTATAAATGAAAATGAAGCCCTCAAAAAGCTTGTCAATCAATCAATCAGAGCATTTATATGGCGCGCTACTCACCCGGAGGGTGTCAAGGCGCTTGGGGGAGGGGGGTCCTCTACTGTTCGAACAGCCAGGTCTTGAGTTGCTTCCTGAAGGAGAGGTGGTCTTGGGTCAGGCGGAGGTGGATGGGGAGGGAGTTCTACGTCTTGGCAGCCAGGTAGGAGAAGGATCTTCCTCCCGTTGTGGCTCGTTGGATGCGGGGAACGGCGGCGAGGGCGTGGCTGGTCGATCGAAGTTGGCGGGTGGGAGTGTAGAAGGTCAGGCGATCGTTGAGGTATCTGGGGCCTTGGTTGTGGAGAGCTTTGTGTGCGTGGGTGAGGAGTCGGAACGTGATTCTCTTGTTGACGGGGAGCCAGTGCAGGTCTCTCAAGTGTCCGGAGATGTGGCTGTGTCGGGGATGTCCATGATGAGTCGTGCTGAGGCGTTCTGAATGCTCTGGAGTCTTTTCTGGAGTTTGGCTGTGGTTCCGGCGTAGAGGGTGTTCCCGTAGTCCAGTCGGCTGGTGACGAGGGCCTGGGTGACCGTCTTCCTGGTTTCGGTGGGGATCCACCGGAATATTTTCCGGAGCATGCGTAGAATGTTGAAGCATGACGAGGAGACGGCGTTGACTTGTCTGGTCATCGAGAGGGAGGAGTCCAGGATGAAGCCCAGGTTTCGTGCATGGTCCGTTGGTTTGGGTGCGCTGCCGAGGGCAGGGGGCCACCAGGAGTCGTCCCGGGCAGAAGGTGATGATCCCAGGATGAGGACTTCCGTCTTATCTGAGTTCAGTTTCAGGCGGCTGTTCGTCATCCACTCGGCTACGTCTTTCATCCCTTCGTGTAGGTTGGTTCTGGCGGTGTCGGGGTCGTTGGTGAGGGAGAGGATCAGCTGGGTGTCGTCGGCGTAGGAGATGATGTTGAGGTTGTGTTGGCGTGCGATGGCCGCGAGGGGGCTCATGTAGATGTTGAACAGCGTGGGGCTGAGTGATGATCCTTGTGGTACGCCGCAGATGACTTCGGTGGCCTCTGATCTGAATGGGGGAGGCGGACTCTCTGGGTTCTTCCGGCGAGGAAGGAGATGATCCACTCCAGTGCCTTCTCCTGGATTCCGATGTTGTGCAGGCGCTGTTCTAGGGTGCGGTGGCAGACCGCGTCGAACGCCGCGGAGAGGTCCAGGAGGATGAGGGCCGCCGTTTCCCCTTTGTTGAGCAAGGCTCGAATGTCGTCGGTGGCTGCGATGAGGGCGGTCTCGGTGCTGTGGTTGGCCCGGAAGCCAGACTGTGAGTGGTCAAGGGATCCATTTGTCTCGAGGAAGGTGGCCAGCTGGCTGTTGACTGTCTTCTCGACGACTTTGGCAGGAAAAGGAAGGAGCGAGATGGGGCGGTAGTTCTTGAGGTCGGTGGGGTCCGCTGATGGTTTCTTCAGTAGGGCGCTGAGTTCGGTGTGCTTCCAACTCTCTGGGAAGGTGGTGGTGTTGAAGGAGGCGTTGATGATGTCCCGGAGATGGGGTGCGATGATGGAGTCGGCCTTGTTGAAGACGTGGTGAGGGCAGGGGTTGGTTGGTGATCCAGAGTGGATGGAGTTCATCGTGCGGATGATGTCTTCGGTGTTGACGGGTGTCCAGGCGCGGAGGGTGCTGGTGGGGGGGCGTTGGTGCATTCGTGGGGTGCGTCGGCTGTGTGCTGAAACTGTTGTGGATGTCTGCGATCTTGCTGTGGAAGAACGAGGCGAGCGAGTTGCAGAGTTCTTGCGATGGGGTGATGTCGTTGTTGCCGGCGCTAGGGTTCGAGAGCTCTTTGAAGATGTTGAAGAGTTCTTTGCTATTGTGGGCGTTATCTAGTCGTTCCTTGAATGCAGTTTTCTTGGTGGTGTGGATCAGCTGGTGGTGTTTTCGAGTGGTGAGCTTGAGGGTGGTCATGTTGTCTGGTGTCGGGTCTCTGCGCCAGGCTTTCTTGAGGGCTCGGCAGTTCTTATTAGAGCTCTTGAGTTTGTCGGTAAACCAGGATGCTTTCTTGTTGCCGGGTCTGACCGGGGGGTGGGGGGGCGGGGGGTCTTCCGTGGAGCGAGGTCGTCTGCACAGTTGCTGATCCACCTGTCAGTAATACCTCCCTTGTCATCCGTGAGGCGGGCAAGGGAGGAAATATAGTTCTCATGAATCGTGCTGATTATTTACATGAAATTGATACACAACTTGCAGACCTGACTACCTACACTCAATTAACCTGTAATCCAATAAAATCCACTACTACACTGATTGAAAAAAGATTACAACACTGGCGAGGAGAGGGACTCATTTCTGATACAGAATACAAGTACCTCTATAATGACACACCAACTAATCCATGTATATACGTACTCCCAAAAATACACAAACCAGGCAGATCAATTCGCCCACAGAAAGAGTATCAGAGTATATTGAGATGTACCTCCAACCACATGTCATTAACTTGCCTTCTTATATCAGATACACGTGACATTCTTAGCAAAGTATCAGATGTGGAGTGGATGGAAGGACATCTATTGGTCACAATGGATGTATGTTCATTATATAAGAGTATACCTGGTGATCTAGGCATCAAGGCCATGGAACGTTTTTTTGGACAGTCGTCCCATTAATTGCTTTGAACATACCATCATGTTACTTGATCTAATCAAGCTAGTTTTAGAGAATAACATCTTCATGCGCAATGGTCATTGGTATCGCCAAATAAGGGGAGTGGCGATGGGGGCTAAATTTTCCCCTACGTTTGCAAACCTTTATATGGGGTTATTCGAACAAATACACATTTGGCGCAACTGCCCAGGACATTTGTTGGAACACATACTGTACTGGGGCAGATTTATTGATGATGTCTTGTTTTTTTGGGCAGGATCAGTAAGAGAACTTGAAGAATTCTGTGCATTTGTTAATAACAATGAATATAATTGGGGGAGGCGCTACGCCAGCAAACAAGATGGCCACGTAAGCTCCCAGCTCCGCCGACCTCCGACTCCTGCCAGAAGATCCTGTTTTTGCGCCCTGCCTTCGTGTGTATGAACCGGACTGGAGCTTAACGGTGCGATCCCTAGATTTCTACCAGTTTGGTAGACAAAGATACGTCGTGTGGCAGTTTGCGGCCTAGACCAGCCTGGAAGCCGGAGTCTCGAGTACTGGCCCAGCCGGGTTTCAGTTGAACAACATCGGCTGTAGTTGTGTGACAGGGTCCGGTCTACCGAGTTGGAACATTTCTTGGACCGAAGTTGACATTGATTGGCTGAATTGGTGAATATCGAAGGAGGGGTGACAACGCACAATTGGAGCGGTGGACGGGGGTCCCTGGCCCAGTGGCCCGGTTAGGGCCCCGCCGGTGTTCGCTGGGTTGGGATCTCCGCCTTTGGTGGCTGAGTTCGGATTGTTATTGTCCCCAACGATAAGTCCCCCTCTGTTTTGCATCCATCTATTCTCCCCGGGGAGACTGGGCTCTCTGGGGACGCGAATATGACCGAAACTGAGAGAGATGTTGTGGAGTGGACTGAGAATGACCCGTCACTACGATCTGTGTTGGCAGCTATAGGGTCACTTCATGTTTGCGTTGAAGCCCACATCCATAAAATGATAGTGCTTTTGTCTGGAACTGGGTGGATGGGACCGGACCCTGGTCCACTACAAGAAACGAAACTACTCGCGATACCCAAGATGGCCCCTTCGATGGAGGAATCAGACCCCGTACTATGGGAGGCGTCGGAGCCTCTGACCAGTGTTTTGGGTGCTGAGAGCAAGCCTGATGCCGCAATTGGATTGTCAGACCTACGATCGTTGCCGACTATGGTAGGACTACTTGATGCTCCCTTTCCGGAGACCTTTTTTTTTAAAAACCTTTATTGTGCAGATGGAAGCATACAAATACGGGTCTACACCCAATCAGGCCGGCCACGGCACATTATGCGAAGCACATAAGTCAATAAGGAGGTTTCCCGGCAGTCGCCCAGCGTTGTGCAAGCGAGTAGTCCAATCTTAGAAAAGCTGAATACGACTGCTGGAAGCAGGATTAAAGAAGGTTAATTTTATAATAGGAAGTATATCAGGATCAGTTGCAGTTTTTAGTCATCTAAGTTCCCATAGCGGACACGAATCAAACATCAAGACATAAGGGCATTGATAAAAACGGGTATCAGCAGCGGTTCACAGCAATCAACTTATAGACGCCATAGTTCAAATCAGTGCCCACCGTGGCCCATCACGCGCCCATCGACCACCTAATTTTTGTGCTAGTACATAACGGAGGAACCAGAACAGCAACGTAGTTACAATCATCCTCTATACTAACCTAAGTAATAAGAAAAAAGGGGAGGGGGGGGGGGGGGGGAAATGTTATAAAGAGGAAAAGAAAGAACGCTGCGCTGATGCATGCGCCCCACAGCGATAAAGGCGCGCAAGACTGAGAGACCCGCTATCGGGGGTAGGGCGTGCAAGTCATGATATATGTGCAATCAATACCATAGAAAGAACGCAGCTCACCCCCCATCCCCACCAGCTATCACACCATGGGAGACACGCACAGACACAGCGTCCCGATGAAGGGATACAAAAGAGCCATAGAACTAAAGGGAAAACGAACAGGAAAGAGACCCCGTCCCACCCACCCACCCTGCACCCCTGCAGAAGGCTACGGCCTACCCCCCCAGCAGCGTTCCCTAAATAGAACCCGAAATATAGGAAAAGTTAGAAAGAGGGAAAGGAAACAAAGGAGAAAAAAGGGAAAAGAACCAGGGGGAGAGGAGACCATCAATCGTGTCGTTCGGCCCCTGCCCCCCGCCTTCACACACATTTATGCCACATCAAAACGAAATCGACACAGTCTCAGGTATCAGAAACATTTGAAGGAATCGGCCATATTGTCGTGGTTGGGGGCATTCCTCATCTCCATCCGTTAACCAGTAGTCCTCCGGGTTCAGACCGGCTCACCCATGTCCTTTCCTAGTCATTGCTACCATGCGTAATAGAGTAGTGGGCAGCAAACATTTCGAGGTGGAGAGGCCACAGGATTGGAAAAAAACGGGCCAAGGGTGTAAATCAGAGGACCCCAACAACAAACGGCAAAGCAAGAACTTTTTGCGGCAGTCCAGACTTTCCAATAGCGACAACAGGAGCAGCAAACAATACGGGTGCAGTCTCGCCGCCCAGGAAAGTGAGGTCTCCCCCGAAAGGTAACAGCGGGACCTCACCGAGGCAGATCGAATCGAAAATCCACATCGCTCCCCAATCATTCAAGTAGGAAAGGGCCCCAGCGTGGAGCCAACACCCGCGCCTGCCACAATCAAAGCTACCTGGAGATTCGGGGCCGCAGGCGTACAGTCTTGTTGATGCACGGCGGCAGCACTCCTCGCAGCAGCCGAGGGGGGGGAATCAGCACGCACTCGAAGTCGAGCCGCGTCCATGAGGGACGGCCCAGCAGAAATGGCGGCAGACCTTCTATCTTGCACAGAGGCGTCGAGGGCCTTGGCCGCACGTAAAGACTGTAGGGCGTCAAGGACATCACTGTAGGAGAGTAGGGTCTGCAATCCTATGATCACCCAGACTTTTTGCTTTTGTTTCACTGGTTTACGACTTTCTCGGGCTGTGGGCCTGCTAATCAGACCCACAGCCTAGCTGTTCTCTCACTAAATTGATGCGTGTACCTTAGGTGCATTACCCAATTGGAACTGGGCCACCTTGTCAGACCCTGTAACTCAGGGCATCGGTGTGCCCAGGGCCTACCAGGCGGAACCAAGACCCAATGGCTGTTCCATGATAACGCGTATCATATCGGTAACTTCGGTATAGCGTTATCAAGACATGTCGAGTAAGGTGTCATACGAATCGGGATGCTGCCCCCTCACCAATTCTGGCGACGAGGTTAGCATTCCGCCCTTCTAGAGGGACACGACATGTATGTAACTGTGAACCCCGGTTAAAGTTAACTGAAGCCTCAGCTCCACAAAATGGATGCTGCCACCACAGACACGAGTCTGACCTCCTGCTGCTGGGAGTCCTTCCAGCGAGGAGAGCTTGGACAAAGGGTTTCCTGTCAGGGGCGGTGTTCGCACCATCCCAGACAGGGTTGTGTGTATTCTGGGTAGGTAGGGCTTTGCGAGAAGGTGACTGCGGAGTGGCACCCCGGTGCTCACTACGCATCTGCCGGCTAGAACCAGTTCCCGGGGCGCGCGCCCCCGACCTGGGGAAAGTCCGGCTGGGGAGAGGGGTGTAACTACCCCCATCCTGGTCCCACCCCTAGGGCAGGACCTAGTCATGTACCCACCCCTTTCTTTAAGATAAAGGCCGGAGCGGGGACCCTTCCAAATTAGATCATCTTTGAATCAAGAATACTTTCTACGAAAGGACTTCGAGACTCTTCTCAAGATTTCTCCCTTGTGGCTAAGGAGTAGTCACCCTGCACCCGCGGGCACCATCTAAGAACTCTGCGGTTTGCTGCAAGTCCTTCCTCAGGAATCCGACGACCCAGCTCGACGAGAACCGGCTTCCCTGGCACCTCTGACCTCTACCCACATCGTCAGCTCAGCTGAGATCTGTGGGTGCGACGAGACCTCGAGGGACCGGCCATCATCAAAACCTGCACGCTTTCTTAAACCAGCACGATCACCAAAGGAATCCTCTGGTGAGTGCTCTGGGGTCCGAGAAGCCCCGACCCTGAGCAGCTTCAGCACCGAAGTGCAGTCTCCCAGCATCTCCACGATCTGCGTGGGGCCCTTCTGCTTTGCCGCTCAGTCCGTTGTCTGGTTACTAGCCGCTGGCTTGTGACCTCCTTTGACGACATCCGACAACCAGCGCTGTTGGTCTGCTTGCACCAGGCCAGCCTTGCTCCCTTTTACGAGAGGAGCACCCCGGACCCTCCTGGTCCACTCAAGACGCCATTTTAGGCCCACCCCGTGGCCCTGAAATCTGCCAAGGTTTGTTGCCCCAATCCTGGGCCCAGCGACGCCGACAGCATCAACCTTCGTGGGACAACTCGCACCTCCATCCTGGTCGCCGACAACGCCTCCTGGTCCGTGAGACTGCAGAGCCTAGCGTCGCCCACTCACCTAGTCGAGGTGACGGCCATCCGGTACCTTCCTGGTACCCTCTGACTACTGGCTAGTAGTACGAACTTGGTCCCCTCTGCTTTCAGGTATCATCGATCACTGATCCAGGCTTGGATCACTACGAACTATTCATCACTGGTCGCCGGCCAGCAACTCCTTTTCTTCCGGCTCCTGGCTCGTCAGCGAAGATCCCCGACGCCTGTAAGACTTGTGCAGCCACAGCCCTCGTGGCTAGGTAACTTCGGCATTTCGGTGCCTGCATAGCCTCCTTACTTAAGGTCCCGAGTCCCTCGCTTCCGACTTGCCTTATCGGGTCCGCCCGAGACCACTAGAACTTTCCGTGCCCTGCACTTGAAGTATTTTCCTAAGAGTTTTGTTCTGTGCTTAGTACCCTGTCCTCATAAAGAGTACAGGGCTGTTGTGATTCTAATAAATATACTGTTTATTTTCATAACACTTGTGTGGTGTCCTTTCACTTGGTGTTCAAGGGGTATGTGATGGTATAACAGCTGGCTTAACACGCCCTCTAGAGTTTAGCCCGAAGACTGCTCGTATCCACGCTACTAGGATAGCTGGTCTAAGGTTGACTTACAACCAATCACCCTAAGGGTCGTTTGGACCGATGCATAGTGGTCGCTAGAATAGCGAACGCTGCATATCGGGCCAACTTCTCACATTGGTGAGGAGCGGTTGGGATTTGAGCTTGCTGTTGTTCTACCACGCGTATCCTAAGAATATCTTGTGAAAGATCGCATAAGTACTTCAGGTACATATAACTTAGCTTAGAATACTCTGAGTTCTACTTAACCAGCTGTTGTAGCTCCTCAAGGCCTAGCACACCTTGGCTACAACTCTTAGCAAGGGATCAGTAGGTAAACCCATAGTGTAGGTAGGTGCATCACTTACACCACACTAGAAGCAGCATGTCAGACAAAGGAGGAAACTCTGAGTCTCCCCTTGTGTCAGTCGACCTCCCACAGGCCACGTCCAGATATGCTGCACTTCGCTTCCAAGAGATGCGACAGATCTGTACGTCTCGGAAGCTAAAACAGGGTGCAAACCCTACCATTCCGTTTCTGATTGGTCTCTTGGAGACTTATGATGCAAGGAGAGCGGGTAACACCGACCCTTCTCATCCAGAAGTGGATATGCCCCCCCTCGAGGGAACCCGAGGTGACCCTGACCTTATCCATCTCTCCGCAGAGGGCGAAGAGGAGGACGAGGAGCCAGAGACATCTGGGGACGAGGCAGACAAAGGTCCAGTAGTGGTTAGCCAGCTAACTAGGGACAACTTAAGCCGGCACGAGAATGGTACTAGGAGACCCCTGGGGCCCCTCTCGGGCCAGCTTAACATTGGGAGTGGACGAGTTAGGTCTCTGTCGAGAGGCTCTAACAGATCCGCTCGAACCAATGGCTCTCGAGGCTCTGCTCGAAGAGGGATGACATCCCCTCAGAGGAGAGTGTACGAAGCGAAGGAGCGGGAAGTCAATCTGCGGATCGAAAGGTAAGAACTTGCCCTAGCCAAAGAAAGACTCGCCTTTGCTAGAGAGCAAGAATTGAGTGGGACCATTCCCACTGGTTGCAGCATTCCCCCACGGTAACCCAGGAGTTTAGACACTAAGCACCTGAATAAGATAGTGCCCCCCTTTAAGCAAGGGGACGACATCCACAAATGGATTACTGCTTTGGAGCGGGCCTGCACTGTACAGTGCGTCCCCCAGAGTCAGTGGGCAGCTATCTTGTGGCTCTCCTTTGAAGGTAAAGGTAGAGATAAGCTCCTCACTACTAGAGTCGAGGATGCTAACAATTACCAGGTCCTGAAGAACACACTAATTGATGGGTTCGGCCTAACCACTGAGCAGTACAGGTTGCTGTTCAGGGATACCCAGAAAACTCAGTCTCAGGACTGGTCTGATTTCGTTGATTGTGCCACTAAGGCTTTGGAGGGCTGGTTGCTGGGCAGTAAGGTTACTGATTACACAGGATTGTATAATTTGATCATGCGAGAACAGATTTTAAACAATTGTCAGAACCAGTTGTTGCATCAGCACCTTGTCGACTCGGATCTGACCTCTCCCCAAGAATTGGGAAAGAAGGCAGACAGATGGGTCAGAACAAGGGTTAAGCAAAACCAGGGCCAGAACCAGGGTGGTCAGAAGAAAGCAGACCAGAAGGGTAAAGATTCGAAAGGGGAACAAACTGACCAGAAGTCTGCGACAGGTCCCCAACAACCCAAAGAGGGGGGGGGTCAGGCGTCCCAGAAAAAGAAGAATCAAGAAGGCCAATCGAAAAGGTGGTGCCAATACTGTAAAAGTAAAACTCACTGGTTTAGTGAGTGCACCAAGAAAGGAGGGCAGACTCCTGCTACTGCAGCCCCTAAGGCACCTGTGCCCCCTAGTACAGCCAGCAGTAGTAGTGCGCCTCCCAAGGGACTAGTTGGGTTAACCTTGAGTTCTGAGGGGTGTGACAACTTAGTTGGTACGCTCACTCAGGCTGTCCTTGTCTGTACGGGGGATGTGGATATATCCCCTGATGTCAGTCCCAATACTTTGGGCAAATACCGACAGACGCCTTTAATTAATGGAAGAATGGCTCAGGCCTATAGGGACACGGGTGCCAGCGTCACCATGGTGATGGCTAACTTTGTGGACCCTGGACAGATCATCCCAGGTACAGATTTCCTGGTGACCAATGCCAGCAACGTCACTACCAGTCATAGTTTGGCGATTGTTGCTTTCTCCTGGGGAGGGGTAAATGGCCAGAAAAAGGTTGTTGTTAGTTCAGACCTCCCAGTGGATTGTTTGTTGGGCAATGATTTGGAGTCATCGCAATGGACAGAAGTGGAGCACCGAACTCACATGGAAATGTTAGGCTTGCCAGCACATGTGCTTGCTGTGACTAGGTCACAGGTCAGAAGATGCCCCACTGAACAGGTGCTGGATCCTGGAACAACGGACCAGACACCTCCCAAGAAGAAGAGCAGTCGGGTTAAGGCCTCGCCTTCCCCCTTGCCCCAGGTCGAGGATCAAGTCTCAGAGGAGGCTGACCTCCAGGAATTGCGGGAAACTGAACCTAAAGAACTCGAACTTGATCAAGTTGAGTTTCTGGGCTCAGGGGGACCCACACGAGAGGACCTGGGGAAGGACCAGTTAGGCTGCCCTTCTCTTGAACCCCTCAGACGGCAGGCTGCTGGGAACGCCACAGGTACCCATAAGGTATACTGGGAAGATGGACTCCTGTACACTGAGGCAAGAGACCCCAAGCCTGGCATGACCAGGAGGCTGGTTATCCCCTTGTCTCAGCGTGGTTTCCTCCTTACCGTGGCCCACAAGATTCCCTTAGCAGGACACTTAGGCCAGACGAAGACGTGGGACAGGCTTGTCTCACACTTTCACTGGCCTCACATGAACGAAGATACCAAGGAGTTTTGTCGCTCCTGTGTCACTTGCCAAGCCAGTGGTAAGTCAGGTGGCACTACAAAGGCCCCCCTTATACCAATGCCTGTGGTGGGGGTGCCCTTTGAACGGGTAGGGATTGACATCGTCGGTCCCATGGAACCATCAACAGCATCAGGGCACAAGTTTATACTGGTGGTAGTGGATCATGCCACCAGGTATCCTGAAGCTATTCCCCTTAGGACCACTACAGCCCCTGTGGTGGCAAGAGCCCTAGTTGGAGTATTCTCCAGAGTGGGCTTCCCTAAGGAGGTCGTCTCCGACAGAGGTGCAAACTTCATGTCGAGCTACTTAACTGCTATGTGGAAGGAATGTGGTGTCAACTACAAGTTCACTACGCCCTATCATCCACAATGCAATGGGCTTGTTGAGCGGTTCAACAGGACCCTGAAAGGGATGATTCATGGACTACCTGAAAAGCTTCGGCGTAGATGGGACGTCCTGATTCCCTGCCTTTTATTCGCTTACAGAGAAGTCCCACAGAAGGGGGTTGGCTACAGCCCTTTTGAACTTTTGTACGGGCATCCTGTAAGAGGACCCCTGTGTTTGGTGAAGGAAGGATGGGAGAGACCTCTCAAAAAGCCTGCAACCAGCATAGTGGACTATGTGCTTGGTCTCCGCTCGCGGATGGCTGAGTACATGGAGAAGGCATCCGAAAACCTTAAGGCCAGCCAAGAACTCCAGAAAGCTTGGCATGACCAAAAGGCTGTCTTGACTGTTTATCAGCCCGGACAGAAGGTGTGGGTGTTGGAGCCAGTGGCCCCAGCAGCACTCAAGGACAAATGGTCCGGGCCCTACATCATCCTGGAGAAAAAGGGAGAGGTCACCTACCTGGTCAACCTTGGAACTCCCCGGAGCCCCCATAGGGTGCTCCATGTCAACAGGCTCAAAGCATATGTCGACAGGAAGGACATGAGTTTGCTCATGGCCATAGATGAGGGACAGGAGGAGGAGAGTGACCCTCTCCCCGACCTGCTCACTCAGAATCCTGACGATGGATCGGTAGACGGTGTTGTCTTTTGTGGCAGCCTCTCCGAACATCAACAGGAGGATTGTAAACAGGTTCTTCAATCCTTCCGGCATATGTTTTCTCTAACACCCAGTGAGACTAATTGGTGTACCCATGAGGTTGACACTGGTGACAGCTTGCCCGACAAGAGTAAAATCTACAGGCAGCCCGATCACGTTAGAGACTGCATCAAAAGTGAAGTGCAGAAAATGTTGGAGCTGGGAGTCATTGAACCCTCGGATAGCCCCTGGGCTAGTCCCGTAGTTCTAGTGCCGAAACCTCACACCCCGGGCGGTAAGAAAGAGATGAGGTTCTGCGTAGACTACAGGGGTCTCAATGCAGTCACTAAGACTGATGCCCACCCAATACCAAGGGCAGACGAGCTTATCGATAGATTGGCTTCAGCCAACTACTTAAGTACGTTTGACCTGACAGCTGGGTATTAGCAAATCAGGTTAGCTGAGGACGCCAAGCCTAAGACCGCATTTTCTACCCCTGGTGGGCATTATCAGTTCGTGGTGATGCCCTTTGGTTTGAAAAATGCACCTGCCACCTTCCAACGGTTGGTGAATCACGTTCTCACTGGGCTGGATGACTTCTGTGCGGCGTATCTTGACGATATTGCTGTCTTTAGCTCCACCTGGGAGGATCACCTGGTCCACCTGCGGAAAGTGTTAGAGGCGCTGCAAGCAGCAGGTCTCACTATCAAGGCTACCAAGTGCCAGATAGGGCAGACACAGGTTGTGTACTTGGGCCACCTTGTCGGTGGAGGCCAAGTTCAACCACTGGAGAGCAAGATACAGTCAATCAGGGACTGGGCTCCTCCAACCACCCAGACTCAGGTTCGAGCTTTCTTGGGCCTGACTGGTTACTACCGAAAGTTCGTCAGAAATTACGGGTCGATTGTGACTCCGCTTAATGAACTGACAAGTAAGAAAATGCCAAAAAAGGTTCAGTGGACAGTGAGCTGTCAAAAAGCATTCGATGACCTAAAACAGGCCATGTGCGCGGCACCTATCCTCAAGAGTCCAGACTACTCCAAGCCATTCATTGTCCAAACAGATGCGTCTGAGTTGGGTGTGGGAGCTGTTCTATCTCAACTGAATTTTGATGGTAATGACCAGCCCATTGCTTTTATAAGCAGACGGCTGACCCCCAGAGAGAAAAATTGGTCAGCTATAGAGAGGGAGGCCTTCGCTGTGGTGTGGGCCCTGAAGAAACTGAGGCCATACTTGTTTGGCGCTCATTTCAAGATTCAGACCGACCATAAGCCCCTCCTATGGCTAAATCAGATGAAGGGTGAAAACCCCAAACTGCTTAGGTGGTCCATTTCCCTACAGGGGATGGACTTCACAGTGGAGCATAGACCTGGCACTGATCATGGCAATGCAGATGGGCTCTCCAGGTATTTCCACTTAGAACAAGAAGACTCACCTGGTCAAGGTTAGTTTATTGTCCCAACGTTTGGGGGGGGGGTTATGTAGGAGAGTAGGGTCTGCAATCCTATGATCACCCGGACTTTTTGCTTTTGTTTCACTGGTTTACGACTTTCTCGGGCTGTGGGCCTGCTAATCAGACCCACAGCCTAGCTGTTCTCTCACTAAATTGATGCGTGTACCTTAGGTGCATTACCCAATTGGAACTGGGCCACCTTGTCAGACCCTGTAACTCAGGGCATCGGTGTGCCCAGGGCCTACCAGGGGCTGAAGCATGTATTATGCCACCCCCGGATGGCCAGCTAAATCTGACACAACTGGCTGCACGACAGCTGGGGCAACGTGGCGTACTCGCTCGTTGCTTTAGGTATAGTATCCCTATATCTAACCTTACAATGGACACCCGAGTTCCTATCAGTCACTCCTATGGCAGGCCTTGACAATCCTGAAGGCAGAGTGCATGGAATCGTGTGAATTGGGCTCTGGCACGAGCCGAGCCCGGTTGCAGCTTGCGGAACCAAGACCCAATGGCTGTTCCATGATAACGCGTATCATATCGGTAACTTCGGTATAGCGTTATCAAGACATGTCGAGTAAGGTGTCATACGAATCGGGATGCTGCCCCCTCACCAATTCTGGCGACGAGGTTAGCATTCCGCCCTTCTAGAGGGACACGACATGTATGTAACTGTGAACCCCGGTTAAAGTTAACTGAAGCCTCAGCTCCACAAAATGGATGCTGCCACCACAGACACGAGTCTGACCTCCTGCTGCTGGGAGTCCTTCCAGCGAGGAGAGCTTGGACAAAGGGTTTCCTGTCAGGGGCGGTGTTCGCACCATCCCAGACAGGGTTGTGTGTATTCTGGGTAGGTAGGGCTTTGCGAGAAGGTGACTGCGGAGTGGCACCCTGGTGCTCACTACGCATCTGCCGGCTAGAACCAGTTCCCGGGGTGCGCGGCCCCGACCTGGGGAAAGTCCGGCAGGGGAGAGGGGTGTAACTACCCCCCTTCCTGGTCCCACCCCTAGGGCAGGACCTAGTCATGTACCCACCCCTTTCTTTAGGATAAAGGCCGGAGCGGGGACCCTTCCAAATTAGATCATCTTTGAATCAAGAATACTTTCTACGAAAGGACTTCGAGACTCTTCTCAAGATTTCTCCCTTGTGGCTAAGGAGTAGTCACCCTGCACCCGCGGGCACCATCTAAGAACTCTGCGGTTTGCTGCAAGTCCTTCCTCAGGAATCCGACGACCCAGCTCGACGAGAACCGGCTTCCCTGGCACCTCTGACCTCTACCCACATCGTCAGCTCAGCTGAGATCTGTGGGTGCGAAGAGACCTCGAGGGACCGGCCATCATCAAAACCTGCACGCTTTCTTAAACCAGCACGATCACCGAAGGAATCCTCTGGTGAGTGCTCTGGGGTCCGAGAAGCCCCGACCCTGAGCAGCTTCAGCACCGAAGTGCAGTCTCCCAGCATCTCCACGATCTGCGTGGGGCCCTTCTGCTTTGCCGCTCAGTCCGTTGTCTGGTTACTAGCCGCTGGCTTGTGACCTCCTTTGACGACATCCGACAACCAACGCTGTTGGTCTGCTTGCACCAGGCCAGCCTTGCTCCCTTTTACGAGAGGAGCACACCGGACCCTCCTGGTCCACTCAAGACGCCATTTTAGGCCCACCCCGTGGCCCTGAAATCTGCCAAGACTTGTTGCCCCAATCCTGGGCCCAGCGACGCCGACAGCATCAACCTTCGTGGGACAGCTCGCACCTCCATCCTGGTCGCCGACAACGCCTCCTGGTCCGTGAGACTGCAGAACCTAGCGTCGCCCACTCACCTAGTCGAGGTGACTGCCATCCGGTGCCTTCCTGGTACCCTCTGACTACTGGCTAGTAGTACGAACTTGGTCCCCTCTGCTTTCAGGTATCATCGATCACTGATCCAGGCTTGGATCACTACGAACTATTCATCACTGGTCGCCGGCCAGCAACTCCTTTTCTTCTGGCTCGTCAGCGAAGATCCCCGACGCCTGTAAGACTTGTGCAGCCGCAGCCCTCGTGGCTAGGTAACTTCGGCATTTCGGTGCCTGCATAGCCTCCTTACTTAAGGGTCCCGAGTCCCTCGCTTCCGACTTGCCTTATCGGGTCCGCCCGAGACCACTAGAACTTTCCGTGCCCTGCACTTGAAGTATTTTCCTAAGAGTTTTGTTCTGTGCTTAGTACCCTGTCCTCATAAAGAGTACAGGGCTGTTGTGATTCTAATAAATATACTGTTTATTTTCATAACACTTGTGTGGTGTCCTTTCACTTGGCGTTCAAGGGGTATGTGATGGTATAACAGCTGGCTTAACACGCCCTCTAGAGTTTAGCCCGAAGACTGCTCGTATCCACGCTACTAGGATAGCTGGTCTAAGGTTGACTTACAACCAATCACCATAAGGGTCGTTTGGACCGATGCATAGTGGTCGCTAGAATAGCGAACGCTGCATATCGGGCCAACTTCTCACAATCACCAAGCGTGGGCTCACGCTCACAGGACCAGGCCCCCGTGCACTTCAGCGACCCAAGTTCTCCGCCCTGAGTAGATCCGTGACCCAGGGCGCCGGTCGCCATCTTGCAGGTCCAGCCGCGTCTCCACGCGCCTCAACTTCTAGAGCTGGCTCTCAAGCAAGGCCACTGCTGGAGTCCCCTCGAGCCCCAGAAATGGCAACCTGGGTGCAGAAAGGAGGGCCACCAAAAGTGGGGACCGCCAGCGCCACCGTCCCACGGACGCCGCACGCCGAATCCGGGCGCAGGGCTTCAAGATGGCCGGACAGGGGGGCGTGGCTTGGACGCCGATCGGGATGGCGGCGTGAGCTCGCAGCTCCGCGCGGAATCCCGCTAATTCTCCTGTTTTCGATACCCTAGGCGACCCGGAGACGACGCTCCTGCCCTCTGAAGTGTAAGGGGACAGCCGGGCACGATCGGAGAACCGCTGGGGGACTGCTGGCCCCAAGGAGACCGAATCGAAGAGGCGGCCGAGGTGTTGCCGAGGGCGCGAAGAAAATGGCGGCGAGGAGGTCGGACGGCCCCGAACTTCAGCCCTGAGCCAAGTTGTCGCCGACTGGCAAGAGATCCTGCAATCGGCTGATCGAGGCACTAGGATCGGCAGTGCTGTGTCCTGAGACCAGGGGACGCTGACTTGCCTCGCCCGGACTTGGGGGACCCTCGCTGGCCGCCGCCCTAAGACCCATCCTTCCCCCCTCAGGCTTCCGAGGGTGTCGGCTGAACGGAGTTCGTCAAGCTGGTCATTACTCCTGAGGGCACCGGTGGCGACATTGCACTGCCCGGTACCAGGGGGCTGGCACTGAACTACGAGCACCGACACAAAACGGGCTCCTGGACCTGTGACGCAGCACCCTGGAATGGCGGCGACCGGAGGGCCGATGGCTGAGGAACGCGCTGAGGGGGACCCGGCGACATCAACTCGGCTGGGCGAGATTCCCTCCCCGGAGCTGGGCCAAGAACAGCGGCTGAACCGGCGTTTGGATGCCATACTCTATGCGATCACCTCGACCAAGGAGGCATTGCACCAAGACATCGCCCAAGTGGCCACGGGCCTGGGGCTGTTACGCGCGGATCACGCGAAGCTGGTGGACAGCGTCAATGACCATGACCAACTGTTGCTGGACCTGAAGCCATCGGTGGTGACCGCGGAGCACAGGATCACGGACATATTGGTCCGGTTGGACTCGCTGGAGCGACGGGCGGAGGATGCCGAAGGCCGCAATAGACGGAACAACGTGCGGGTCGTAGGCCTGCCGGAACGGATTGAGGGGGAGGATGCGGTGGCCTATATGGAGAACTGGTTCCGCACTGTGGTAGCGCCGGAGGGGCTTACTCCTTTTTTCACTCTGGAGCGAGCCCACCGGGTACCTGCTCGCCCACCGGGGCTTGGCCGCCCCCCCGACCGATGGTGGTGCGGCTCCTCCACTACAAGGACCGGGATCTCCTCATCCAGCGGGCCAGGATGTCGGGCCCTTATGAGGTGGAGAACAGTAAGGTTACGATCTTCCCGGACTACACTCAAGCGGTCCAGAAGAACAGGGCATCGTTCCTAGCGGTGAAGAAGGAGCTCAGGGAGGAAGGCATCCAGTACTCCTTGCTCTACCCGGCTAAGCTGCGGATCATAATGGATGGCACTACGCACTTTTTTCAGACTCCGGATGAAGTTTGGCAATGGCTGGAGTCGTATAGAGCGGTGACGGACAGATCGCATAAAAGTAGGCGAGACCAACCCAAGCAGCCCCGGGTGAGGCAATCGCAGCGCATCAGATCCCGCAACAGGCGCCAGCGGGAGAAACGGGAGGCTCAAATGGCGGCGGAGAAGAGGGATGCACTCGCAGCGACGGCGGCCATTACGGGGTCGCAACAGACTAGTGAACTGGCTGAATCGGACTCAGGCGGGGAAGGCAGCAGGACGGGAGAGGAACTCGCAGAGGCGGAAAGCTCGAAGGGGCCGATAGTGACCCCACAGACATCGGATGGCATATTTTGCGGCTGAGACTGTATTGGGACTAGATCGAGACTTCATGGTAGGGTGGTATCCTGTTGATGGAGGGCGGGATGCCGGGTGGGGGGGCTGTGTGCTTAGTAGGGGATGAAGGCGCGGGGCGCGGGCTCCGCTAGCTGGGGTCGGCGGTAACTCACCCCCCTTGGGCCCTTAAGGCCGACTGTGGTGGAGACCACAGGGTAAGAGTGTGAGAAGTTGGTTCAAGGTTTGGATGGGGGCGGACATTGGGTTTGTGTGCTCTGTCCTGGGGAGTGGGGTTTGGGGAGTTTTTCTGTTCTGGGTATGTTCGGGGGGGGCAACTGCATTGGGGGGGCTGTGAACCTTCGTTATTTGAATCGGACTGTACGAAGCTGGAATGGGGACATTACCTAATTTGAAATGCCTGACGTGGAATGTCCGGGGGCTGCGAACTATGGTGAAACGTCACAAGGTCCATGCATACTTAGTGCGCAGGGGGGTTCAGATCGCTATGCTACAGGAGACTCATCTCACCAAAAAAGAGTGCGCTGCTTTGCAGAAAAGATGGCGGGCCAGGTGTTCGGCACCACTTACTCAGCGTATGCCAGGGGGGTGTTTACTCTGGGTGAGGGCGGGGATACCCTTTCAAGTGCTGAATCAAGTCGTGGATCCAGATGGACGGTTTGTGGCGGTGGAGGGGAGGTTATATGGACGGGATGTGGTTTTCTGCTGTGTATATGCGCCGAACACTGATCAAGCTCGATACTTTGATGGCCTCTCGGGGTCCCTGGCCTCTTTCCTGGCGGGCCCGATAGTGTTAGGGGGGGACTTCAATTCGATCACGGATGTGGCTCTGGATAGGTCCCATCCCCCCCTGGTGGACTCCCCGGTACGTGGTTGGCCGCGCACAGGCAGGACTGGCAGGATAGATGGGGGTTGCTGGATGTCTGGAGGGAGCGGCACAGGGAAACCAGGGATTATTCCTTTTACTCTGCTCTCCATGATCTGCATGTCAGGATTGATTCGGTGCTCTGCGGTGGATCCCTAGCCCCATTGATTTCCCATGCGGAGTACCTGGCTAGGACTATCTCAGATCATAACCCCCTATTGGTACACATTCAGTGGCAGCGGGAGCGCTCAGTGATACCAACATGGCGGCTTCGGCCGGAGACGCTTGAGGATTCTGTGTTCAGCGGCGCGGTCCAGCAAGGCATTGATAGCTATTTCGGAGTGAATGAGGGCACGGCCACGAGTAGGTCCACTGAATGGGATGCGATGAAAGTGGTGGTGAGAGGGGTGTGTTTGGGTAGGTTTTCGAATGCTCGCACGACTGTGTTGAACGCACTCATGAAAGCGGAAGAGACTTTGAGGGACTTGGAGCGCCGCAGGCCGGCTAGGCCAGATTTGCAGACCCAGTTATTGGAAGCGAAGGAAGTGGTTGCCACCGAGACGGAACGTTTAAGGTGCTATGACTACCGGCAGTATATCATCAGGGCACATGCGGAAAGGGACAAGGTGGGCACCCTCTTGGCCAGACTAGCTAATCCGGAACTTAGGGGCTGCCCGATTATCAGCATTGGTAATGCGCGGGGGGAGATGGTGTACTCCCAGGCAGCGGTATTGGAACGTTTTAGGGGGTATTATGAGGAATTGTACCAGAGTCAGCTGGGAGTGGGGGTTCAGGACATTGCGGAATACCTGGGGGAGAGGCAGCTTCCGGTCCTGGACGAGGAGGACGCGAAGGAGCTGGGTAGCCCGATCACGCTCACAGAAATACGGGTGGCCATCAAACATATGGCCCGTAACAAAACGCCCGGGGTGGACGGGCTGCCGATTGAATTTTATCAACAGTATGTGGACAGCTTGGCTCCCAGGCTGCTGGTGGTGTATACAGAAGCTTTTGAGGCTGGGGAATTGCCTGGGTCCATGCGAGAGGCCTTGATTGTACCACTCCTGAAGCCTGGCCGGGATGCAACGGATGTAAGGTCCTACCGCCCGCTATCCATGCTGACGGTGGATTACAAGATTCTGAGCCGAATCCTGGCCACCAGGCTGGCCCCACACATGACGGGCTTGGTACACAGGGACCAGGCCGGGTTTATACCCACGAGGAGCACGGCGCTGAATATTCGCCGCTTAGTGGGAATAATGGACGCCATCTTGGACGGGGAGGGAGCTCCGGCGGTCCTGTCCGTAGACATCGAGAAGGCCTTTGATAGCTTGGAATGGTCTTTCCTGGATGGAGTGTTAGAGAGGTTTGGCATGGGTGAGGGGTTCCGCAGGTGGACGAGGGTCTTATATACCTCGGCGACGGCGAGAGTGCGTTTGGGCGGCCTGGTGTCTGCGGCGTACCCGGTGGGCAGGGGCACGCGACAGGGATGTTCTCTGTCCCCCCTATTGTTTGCTCTGGCGATGGAACCTTTGGCGGTCCATGCGAGGTCGGGTGACAGGTACGTGGGGATTGCCAGCGGCGGGCAGTGGCATTATATATCGCTATATGCGGATGACTTGCTCCTGTACCTCGCTGACACCGCGCGGGCATTGGACGGAGCGATGGATCTGTTGTCGGAGTTTGGCCGGCTGTCGGGCCTTAAGGTCAATTGGGCGAAGACTTGTGTGTTTCCGCTGCGAGCGGGATCGCCAGACCCCGGCGGCGATTTGGGCGTGGTATGGGAGCCATCTTGTATCACCTATCTGGGAGTTCGCATCTACCACGCAACTGCGGACCTATTGGAGGGCAACATTGGTCGATGTGTCCGGGCACTGAGGGGCAGCTTGTCTTTCTGGTCGACCCTCCCGCTGACGGTTCTGGGTAGGATCGCACTTTTAAAAATGGTGGCGCTCCCCCGCTTCCTCTACTATTTCCGGACGCTGCCTGTCTGGATTCCTCAGGGGGTCTTTAGAGACCTGAGGTCGATGATTATTGGCTTCCTATGGGGGCATGGCCGCCGTAGAGTGGCCCTGAGCACGCTACTTCGCCCCAAGATAGAAGGGGGCATGGCTGTGCCCGATTTCGAGCTGTATTATCTAGCGGCGCAGTTGCAGGTCCTTACACAGAACGTGGCCAGGGTGTTTCGGGGTCCAGAGGAGGACCGGGATCGGGGAATACAACGCCACGTACTGTCCTATATTATCATGCAACAGAGGCTCGAGTTGCGGGCCCTCACCATGGAGGAGCGGACGCAACGGCTGTGCTGGCAGAGGAGCCTTCGGAGAGCGAAGGCGACGCGGCCTTATGCACCAGAGATCCCGATCGGCATGCTGACGGCCTTGCCGCACGGGGGAGATTGGTCCCCATTGCTGGAGTGGGAAGAGGCGGGACTGCAGGTAGTAGGCGACCTATACATAGACGGGGCTTTGGCACCGTTCGAAGCGCTCCGGGACCAGTTTGGGCTGCCCGACGGGGGGTTCCTCCTACACGCGGCGGTGGTGGCTGCCATACAGAAGCACTGGAAAGGGGGGCTCGTGGAACCGACAACGACTATGGCGTGCCAATATGTGGTGATGGCGGCAGGTACGTTCAAAGCTGTGACGTGCCTCCCTAATAGGATGCTGAATGAGGGACTGGAACCGCTCCAAGGGCTCAAGACTAAATGGGAGGAGAGCGTGGGCCGGCCCATACCTGATACGGCATGGGGCCACATCCTGCGGCGCACGTGGAAGGGCACGAGAAATGCGCGCTTTCAGCAGGTACATTTCTATGTGCTTCATAGGGCCTACTTAACTCCTGAGAAATTACAGCGGTACTTCCAGGTGCCGGATGCTCGATGCCCACGGTGTTCGTCTCTGGGAGCGGACATGGATCATTTGTTTTGGGGGTGCTCGCACTTGGGGGCCTATTGGGCGGAGGTAGGGGAACTCCTGAACGAAGTGACTGACAGGGAGGTGGAATTCGATATGGCGGCGTGCCTGCTGCTCTGGTTCACGCACACCAAACACACCAAGGTGACGAGCAAATTCATTGACCTGGGTCTGATATTGGCGCAGAGGGAAATATCGTGGCATTGGAAGTCCAGGGGGGGACCCTCACTGTGTAGATGGAAGAATGAATTGCTGCAGTGGTCTGACTGCGAGAGTGTGCTCCGGATGAAGCAGGCTGTCAAGATGGGGAATGAGAAGGTATTGGATGCGGCGCGTGCATGGGAGTTAGTGGTGCAGGCCTTACGTGATTCTTTGGTAGAGGATGAGGATGTTGAGAATTAAGCCGGTGGACACTGCGGGGCGAACACAAAAGTATTATAACCCGCACTGTAGTGGATCCATCCAATTCGACAGGACGAAGCATACACCTTAGCAGTTGCCAGGGGGGGGGGGGCTTTGGGGGGGGTTGGTTAATGGGAGTTTGGGGTGGGTCGGAAGCCATTAGATGGTAGCCTGCCAGGGCACCTTGAATCTACTAGGATGGTGGGTACTATGTGGAGTGCGGAATGGCTGGGGGGAGAGGCCAGGCATGACAGACCATAGCGCCTAGGGCAGGTCCCGACATGGGCGGTACCACTGGGATGGCTGACGGGAGCGATGTTGAGGGTGGGGGGGGTAAAAGCAGATACGTAAAACGACATTTCAACCATGGTCCCTATGGGACGTGCACCGTGATGTTCTCCTATTGAATGGAGTAATATGCCGCCCGGCCTCCGGGATGCGGGCTGAATGGCTGTGTACGATTTGGGGTTTCTTTTCTTGAACGGGGGGATGTCAGGAGTGAACTGGCTGACTAATTGTATCCTGTGGTTTATAACTCTGCAATAAAAATATATTTAAAAAAAAAAAAAAAGATGGCCGGACAGGGCAACAAAGGGGGTATGCCTCCTGCGCGGTCTTCCCCCATCCACGGCGGGCCGCGCCCTACCACAGGCCCCCAGGCCGCCAGACCGGGCCCGGTCAGTCGCCACCGGCATAACCGCACAACGGCCTCTCCCAGCCGACCCCTCTCCTCCACCAGGGGCCGCCGCCGACACCTTCACTCCGGCCGACCTTCACAGGCAAGTCCCCGGTCTCCACGCCGCGGAGGCCCCGGACCAAGCAGGGGCACAGCTTCGGATCCGCAGCTCGCAGGATCCCCCGGGACAGACGGTGAGTACGAGCGTTGCTTCACCTTTCCATTTCTTCCCAAGTGTGTCGCCTCGGGGCAGGATGCTTATCAGGATATGCGTGTTGGGCAGGAAGGTTGGCGGAGCCGAGCTACAATGCGGCCATCGCGGTCGCGAGCTTGGCTCCCCCCCCCCCCTTTCCGGAGACTTTTGATGGGAACTGTTGTTGGTTTGAAACTGCGTCACTCCCCTATACATCGGCACCGCTAAGATGGCGGACGAAACAACCTTGGGAATCCATGACGATGTGGGGAGTCTTTGGACTTAGCAGAGTTCACAACACTTTCATCTCTCTGCGTCGTCTCAGTTTGAACTTTGCTACAGCTTTTTCGTGCATTGACTATCCTGCGAAAGCGACAGTTTGTCCGGAACAGGCTCACATGTTCAATCGGAAGGGTCAAGGATGAGACTGTGTGATTGAGTTTGCCAACGGGTATTACTGGACACTGGGTTTGCAACCATGATGCATTCGGGAGGTTGGGCGGTGTTTGGAGTTTCCCCTGTTGCGCTACGTATTTGCAGCTTAATAGATTTCGCGACCTTAGTCTGGGGATTCTTGGCTTTGGCGGGGGGAGCGGAGCCCAGGGCCATGTATGAAGATGCCCTCCTCCATTTTCTACTTTTAGTATTTAGTTAGTAGGGGCGACAGGCACACTGCTAGTTGGGGTTAGGCGATAGCCATATGCAGGGGTGCAGGGTGGGGGGATGGGTTTATTGTTTTGTCTTCATTTTTGTTTTTATGGTTTCTTTTTCTTCACACTCTTTTACTTTCCTTTTATTAGTATAGTTGGTGGAACATCCTGACTTTGTCGGTATTCCAGTATCTGGTGTTCATGCTTCTTCTATTATCCTGATTTTATGGGTGGACAGACTCTGAGAGCTTGCGCTTAATGTGAATCGTATATTGTACTGTGGCACATCCTGTTTCTCATACATTGGCGTAGGCGTCTCAGCCATTTCGTCACTGCTTAGTATCTATCCTGTATCTACATCTGTTCGCCTTATTATTCTGTCTGAATGTATGACACCTGATATGTCTATTACTTTCTTTGTTTTGAAACTAATAAAGATTTACAACAAAAAAATGTGAAAAAAAAACAATGAATATGATTTAACCTTTACTAAAGAATATAGTGCTAAACAGGTCAATTTTCTATATCTTACAATTATTATTGAGAATGACAAACTAAAAACATTACCCTATAGAAAAACGACAGCGTGCAATTCTACATTGCACGCTACAAGTGCACATCCGTCTTCGCAAATCAACGCCATACCCTATGGGGAAATGTTATGAATCAAACGTAACTGTAGTGATGAATCAGCACTAAATAAAGAGTTTGGACATTGTGGAACACCGATTTGCAAAAAGAGGGTACTCTCAGAGTGTCATTAAACAAGCAAGAAAGAAAGTTGATAAAATCAAAATAAATAGTCTATTGACAACAAATTAAGAACAAAACAAATGGTCAGAGACTCAAGAAATGCAACTTTATTACTCCTTATACCACTGCTAATACTGATGTTTTCAAGATTCTCAAGAAACATTGGCACTTACTGACCCACGACACGGCTTTGAAAACTGCAGTGGGTAAAAATCCCATTGAGGTTCATGCCAGAGGCCGGACATTAAGACAACATCTATGTCCTAGCTTCATTCCACCACCTAAAACCACGACCTGGTTACCAAGTGCACCAAATGGCTTTTATCTATGTGGAAGCTGCAATTTTGCTGCTTTGGCATACACAAAATAACAAGCTTTAAGTACAATACAGAAAAAACATATTCCATCAGGTATTTCATAAATTGCAACACCAAATTCGTGGTGTACTGCATTAAATGCATTTGCGGTAAAATATATGTAGGGAGCACCATCAGGTCGTTGAAAGATAGAGTTCAAGAACACATTTGGGCCATTAAAAATAATAACGTTCAATATCCTTTAGCACTACATTTCAACACTCTACATAAACAGAATGAGTTACATAGACTGAGTTTTCATGGAATTGACAGTGTGGATATGGCTCCAGAGGTGGAAATAGAATCTCGCGCCTACGCAGATCAGAAGGTTCTTGGATCATTAGATTACGGGCAGTGGAATGCAGAATTAATATTGACAAGGAGATGCATGAATTCTTATGATTATTGATGTAAGTCTATTCTTGAACTATAACAACAATACATTGTTTACCGAATACTGTATGTCAACTGTAGATGGTATTGTGTAAGTGTTCAAGAATATAATGCACAGAATGGGATTTTCTAATCATGATAATGACCCTTACTACTTGACTATTAATTAAATACTCAATGTCGTTTTTGATAGAAAACCGGTGTTGTAATACTTTATCTTGTGCACAATCCATAATTAATCTTCTGGCAAATAAGTTGTAACTATACCAAATTGGATAGGTACCCAAACTGTCTTTTCATTATAGACATTGCACCCAATACATTTATGGTCAATGTTTTGAAACATGTAACCTTATGTTTCAGTATGTGAACATTATTCAAACAGATACAAAGTTCTTACTCCTTCTTTTATGTTGGTGGTCTATCTTCACGTGCGTCACATGGAACTAAAAGCAAATCCAATACTATTCCCCAAAACGCTTGTTTCTTAGATATTAGGACATCTGTACTCGTGACTTTCACTATTTCGAGTGTTCTGTTCATGGGCACATTTTAAACTCCATTTACGATATCATGATAATGGAGAGACTAACCATGAAAAAACAGGAGGTGTATGTATTTAAACTGCCACATGAACTCGTCGAGATTGGTGTATAGAATAATCGTCTCTTATTTTTTCCAATTGCACAGTATACATTATGCCCTATATATCATGGCGGCCGTGTCCGCTTCGTTAGGGGGTAGCTCAGGGCTATGGCAAGTCCTCTTTTGATGTAGATGTACGACTCCGCGTTGCCGGGGTTTAAAAAATGGCGGCCAAACAAGGTCTGCGTGCCATACGAGATCGGGACAGAAGAAATGCGCCGAAGAGAACGCCTATCTTTTCCAGGTACACTTTGGAGATTATACAATTGAAGGTTATACGAGGGAGTGAAATAGAGGGAAAGTGGGTAGTGACACACACTGCATTTGGACGGTCTTTTTTTTTTAAAGTTTGAAAAGCTTTATTGAGTTGAAGAAAACAATGTAAAACAACAGTACAACAGCACAAATAAAGAGCAATAGGAATTAAAATAATTGTGGAGAATAATGTGCCAATAAACAAGAAAGGCCCCAAAAGGGGAAAACGCTATACAAAGAAAAAATGCTTTTATAACTTTTCATTTTGTGGGGAAGGAAGAGAGAAAGAAAGGGGGAAGAAAGGGGAAAATGGGGGAATGGAAGGGGAACAGCAATAGAAAAATATATGGTAAGAGAAATAAAGAGGTATGAAATACAGAGAAGTTCACAGTAATAATAATAACAGTAATACTAAATATAACAATAACATGAGATCAAGAGGCACTTTTAGATAAAAAGTCTGTTAAAGGGGACCAAAGTAAATCACGTTTTATCAACAATGGAATAGAAGAAGCACATGCACGATCTAGTCTATGATGATGGCAGAGCAAATTCCACCAAGCATTATAAACCAAGTTTGTAGTGTCTTTCCAATTAGTTGTTATAATTTGAAAAGCGATAGCTATGCAAAGATCAATAAATTTACGAGTATGGAGTGGGACATCCCAAACTGGGGCCAAACCACCCAGTAATACAGAAGAAATAACAAAGGGAACATTAGTAGATAAAATCTTATTAAGTGTAGACCAAATGTGGGACCACATAAGTTGGACCTTAGGACAAAGAAAAAACATGTGAACAAAGTCACCAGGAGTGCATGATCAGGACCAACACTTCTTAGTGTCTAACAATTTAAATTTAAACAAGTCACAGGGAGTATAAAATAATCTATTATAAAAAAATAAAGGGTTTGTGTGGTACTAGCGGAACGAGAGGTGGAATGAAGTTTGGACCAAATAGAGTCCCAGGTAAGTGAGGGGAAAGTTTGATTGAGGTCCGATTCCCAGATAAGTTCAAGATTAGTTTTAGGCCTGTCAATAAGTGAGGGAGAAAGTAATTTATAAATAGCAGAGGCCTTAAGGGGAACCTGAAAGTTAGGTGGAGAGGCAAGGAGGGGAGGTGAAGAGGATGAAGGAGTGTTGTGTAGGATAACAGTGGATAGTTTGGGTAGAAGTTCATGAAAGTGTATGCAGTATTTGTTAAAGATACCGAAGGAGTCACGAAGTGCTGGAAAGGTTAATAAGGAATTGTCAGAAATAAGATGGCGGTAAGTGAGAATTCCTTTGTCAATCCATTCCTTCCAAAAGAGCGCACGGTTGCGTAATTTAAGAGATTTATTATATCAAAGTGGGGTATTCATATGAAGAGTAGATGGTACAGAGAATGAACGAAAAAGGGCGAGTGTTAAAGCTTTGGAGTGTTTGAAAATAGGAGAAAGTAGTTTAGGAGGTGGTTGAGTGAGATTGGAGGCAGTAAGGAAGGAGAAGGGGTGAAGTTGAGCCAATTCCAGAGAGCTCCAAGCCGTAGTAGGAGGAGACGAGGTATCAAGAAAAGGCCAAATTTGCTTGAGAGTAAAAGCAGAATGAAAGCGTGAGATATTGGGGAAGTTGACACCACCAAGATGTTTAGGTTGTTGAAGACGGAGGAGAGAGACTCTAGCCTTACGCTTATTCCACGGGAATTTGGAAAAAAGACTATTGATAGACTTAAAAAAGAAATGGGGGAGAGAGATAGGAAGCATGGAGAGACAGAAGTTCACAATAGGAAGGAGCATCATTTTAATAGTGGAGAGACGACCCCACCAGGAAAGAAAAAGAGGGGATCAACGTTCTATTAGAGAACAGAGCTTTTTAAGGATATCAGAGTGATTAATTTTGATAGTTTCTCTAATAGTGTTAGCATATAAAACGCCAAGACATTTGATAGAGCCAGAGTTCCATTGGAAACCAGAACCCTGAAACATGTGAGGAAGACAGAATTTATTGAGGGGAAGGACTTCAGTTTTATCAATATTTAATTTATATCCAGAAACAGAGGAATAATCATGTAATAAAGAAAAGAAAGCGGGAAGGGCAACAACAGGGTTAGAAATGTAAAGCAAAATGTTGTCTGCATAAGCAGTAAACTTAATCTCAACATCTTTATAAAGAAAGCCAGAATAGGAAGGGGATTGTCGAATTTTCTCAAGGAAGGGTTCAAGTGCCAGAATAAAGAGAAGGGTGGAAAGTGGACAGCCTTGTCTGGTTCCTCTATGAAGGGGAAAATAATCAGATTGCATACCATTAATCCATATAGAAGTGGAAGGAGCAGAATAAAGCAACCGAACAAATTTAAGAAAAGTGGGACTGAAACCGTGCCAGCGAAGGGCGCCAAACATAAAATCCCAGTTGACAGGGTCAAATGCCTTCTCGGCGTCTAGAGTAATGGCAGCCAAGGGACTGTCCATTTTAGCAGAAAGATGAATGATATTAAGAAGGGTTCTAGAATTGTCTGTAATGGATCTTCCCTTAACAAAGCCGGATTGATGAATGTTGACCAAATCAGGGACAATGGAATTAATCCGTAAAGCCAGAATTTTCGCATACAATTTACAATCCGTATTAATGAGGGAGATGGGTCGGTAATTTTTACATAGGGAAGGGTCCTTATCTTTCTTGGGGAGAAGAACAAGCATAGCCTGCGAAAAAAAACCTTTAGATTCACCAGAGGAGAGAAAACGGTTAATTAACTGAAGAAAATGAGGAATCAAGATAGATTTAAATTGGAGAAAGAAGCGAACAGTAAAGCCATCAGGGCCAGGTGTCTTATCTTTGGGGAGAAGAGAGAGAGCAGCAAGAATTTCCTTTTCTGAAAGCGGGGCATCAAGAGAAGAGAAATCCAACAAAGGATTGGAAGATTTAGGGACAGAGTTAAAGAAAGAGTCTAATTGCTCTGCAGAGGGGGAAGACTCAGGAGTATAAAGAGAAGAATAAAATTGAACAAAGCAATCCAAAATTTTGGCATCAGAAGACTGGAGCGAGCCTTGGGAATCTTTAATCGAGACTATTTTCGATTTCTGTTTTTTAATTTTGATATAATTTGCCAGAGCCCTACCAGCTTTATTGCGACCACCATATATCTTCGCATTAAATTGAAGAAGCTGATTGGAGGCCGATTCCCAGGAATGTTTATTAAATTGCAGTTTAGCGGAAATGAGAGAGGACAGAGAATCAGGAGAGTTAGAAGTGTAATAAAGATGCTCTAGTTCTTTAATGCGTTTTAAATAGGAGGAAGCCAGGGATAGTGCTTTCTTTTTTTTACGTGAGACAAAGTCAATAATACAACCCCGAGCAGTGGCCTTGAAAGCATCCCAAAGAAAGTGAAAGTCAGAGTCGGAGTGCAAGTTGGTAGTGAAAAAGTCATCCATGAAATGAGTGAAGTGTTCAATGAAAGTGGGATCAAGTAAAAGGGAGTTGTTAAAGCGCCATCTGCGGGCCTGAGGCGTGGGAGAGGGGTAATCCATATCTAAAATAACTGGGGCATGATCTGAGATGAGGATAGAGCCTATTTCTGAGTTGGTCATAAATTGGAAAGCATGGTGGGAGAGAAAAATATAATCAATACGGGAGAGGGAATTATGCACAGGAGAAAAAAAAGGAAAAGTCCAGAGAGTCAGGGTGGGACAACCTCCATGAATCTATAAGGCCTCTGGAGGAGATGGCTTTGTGGAAGGACTTTTGCATTTTGTTGGGAATGTAGCGAGCTTGTGATTTGCGGTCCAAAAAAGGGTCCATCAATTGATTACAATCTCCCCCAACAATCAAATCTTCATTAGCATTAGAAGGGAGAAGGGAGGAGAAATCATTCCAAAAGGAAGAATCAATGCCATTCGGACCATAGACATTACAGAGAGAGAGATGAACATCATTAACAATGCAATCAAGTAGCAGCCACCTGCCATTAGTGTCAATAGTTTCATTTAGAATTTGAACAGACAACGCTTTATGAAATAAAATAACAACACCATTTTTGCGATTAATAGCAGGAGAGCAAAAAACATCCCCAACCCATTGTCTACGTAACATCGATAACTCTTAAGTAGAAAGATGTGTTTCTTGTAAAAAGGCAATTTGACATTTTAAACGAGCAAGATGAGATAAAACACGTTGTTTTTTGATAGGGTTACGAAGACCCTTAACATTCCAGGAAATGAGTCGGAAACTTTTCATAAGAGGAGATTAAAGGAAAGTGAAAAGAGAGAGTAATACAGGTAAAACGAGAGAATATATGGAGAAAATGTCAAGGAGAGATGGAAACTAGCTAGATGAAGTAAAAAGAAGAACGACGGAAGTAATAGAGGAGCCCAAGTAGAGAGAATAAAAGGAAAAAGGAGCAAGGCCATCATAGGAAGGTGAGATGAGAAGAAGAGAAGAGATAAAAATGGAGGAGAAAGGGAAGGAATGACTAACATCACAGTGCCATAAGAAAGGATGAGAGGAGCAAAGTAGGGTGAATAAAGTTGAAAAAGCCGAATAGGGTAAAAAAGGAAAGGGAAGGAGAAGAAAGTGAAGCAAGAAGGAGGAAAGAGGGAGCCAAAAGCAACCCAAAAGAAGACAGCAAAAAGAAGGACGGCAAAAAGAACCAAGGTGGTTCTAGCCATACAGAACATGTAACCGAGAAAAACAATGAGGTGAGAGCGGGAGCAGCAATAAAAGACGACCAAAAAGAAGGGAATAAGTCGAAAACACAATCCAAGGAACGAAAGAGAAAGAACCGAAGGAGAGAGGAAAAAATGCACGGAGAACCTGGGACTGAGTACGACATAAGAACAAGTGAAGGAGACTTACCAAACAGATATGCAGGAAAAAACAGCATACTGGGATGACGGAGACGTACGATAAAACAAAACAATTCAGAAGAGGACTTTCGAAACATCAGGAAACGCACCTAAGAAATAAAAAAAGAAAAGGTGAGGTGATGTGAGGAGAAACAACAAGCCATAACAGACAATAAAAGAAACACAGAAAGGAAACAATAAAAGAAAAAAAAAAAGTTAGGAGCTGCTTTGTTCCATGGAGTCCTCTCTGTGGGAGTGGATGAATCTGCGGAGATCAGCCGGGTCTTCGAAACTGTAGGACCGTTCCTTGTATGTAACCTTGAAAAAACAGGGATGAATCAAGCCGTATCTGGCGTTCATGGTTCGAAGTGTAGGCCGCAGATCCAGGAATTCCTTACGACGCGCCGCTGTCTGTTTGGAGACATCCTGAGAGAAAAAAAGTTTATGGCGGGACCATATCAGTTGCTTGTGTTGTTTAGCTGAGTGAAGGATAGTCATAAGGTCAGAGTAGAGGAGAAAATAGGCGATGATACCACGAGGTTTCGATGAAGTGGAAGATGTTTTGGGACCCAGACGGTGCGCTCGTTGAATATTGGCATCCACATGTTTCGGCAGGCCAAGAATCGGTAAAACTTGTGTCTTCAGAAATAGAATGATGTCCGACCCTTCAGAATTTTCCGGAGCACCATAAATACGAAGGTTGTTGCGTCTATTTCGATTTTCCAAATCCTCAGTCGTCTTCTTGAGGACTTGAATCTCTTTGGTGATGGTATCCACCTTGGCAATAACATCTTGTGCATCACTGATTTTCTGTTCAACTTCGGTGACACGTTTATCAAGGTTGGACCACTTATCGTCCAGCCTTTGCAATGTAGCAGTGGTGTCCGCTATGAAAGGGCGGATTAATTTGAGTTCCTCCATTAAATCCTCAAGGGTAACGGGAAGAGGAGATTTGGAGGGAGATGGTGGGTCCTTCTTGAGGCGTTTGCCCGCAGGAACAACGTCTTTGCGTGTAGCGGTAGCCACATTAGAGGTCTTAGAGGCGTATCCGTGCTCCATGATGTAAAAGCCTGAGAGAGGAACAGCTTGAGGTAAAGAAGGAGCGACGGAATATGGTGAAAGGCTGCAAAATCCTCTGAAGAAAAACACAGAAACTGTGAAAAATGGAGATCACCTTCAAGCAGAGTCAAGCTGGATATCAACAGAGCGCAAAAATGAAGAAATTATGAGTGCGGAGGAAGCAGAAAAGCAACTGCGCCAGTGGCGGTTTCTCTTTGTGGGCGTTGGGGCTCCGCCCCAGGTAATTTAGCCCCAGGCAATTTATCACGTTTGCTACGTTTTGACTGTTTTTTCTTAACTAGTTTCTTTTTCAATTGTGATAAAAAAAATGAAGTAAGAACACGGCCCGGGGCAAAGAACACGGGGCACTGCCTCAAAGTCTGCTGCCCCCCACTGCCAATACCGCCGCGCTGCACCACCTGCTATGTCTTTGCCGGCTGAGACCCTCACAGCCCTGAAGGCTGTAATGTCATCAGCTAGGCAAGACATAGCCTCGAAGCCCAGTCTCCACCCCCTGATGGCGTGGAGATTAAGTTAGCCCCGGGCGTTTTTAACACATGCCCGGGATTGCTAACGTCTCCACGTCAATCAGGTGGAGGAGGAGAGCTTGCTGTCATGTGTCACCCCTCCCAACTCGTCACAGGGCGTGGTGAGACCTACCCTGTGAGGAGTGGGTATCGTCTGCGCAGACTCTGACTTCTTCCCGCCGCCGCGCATCACTAGGAGAAGAAGACTAGCAGCCATTTTCTAGAGCGAGTGACGGACTGCCTTTCACGCTAACCGACGAGGTCAAGGTCGGAGCAGGGAGCCTGAAGGAAAGCAGTCGACTCTACCGGTCGTGCCCTGCAGCAGCAGCCTAGCCATCTGTTTTGGTTTCAGGCAGGCTGGGCAGACCGGTCACCGGACTCCGGAGTAGAGAGTGAGACGTGTGAACTGAACTCGGGCAGGTAGGGCCCCACAGGCGGGAAGTTTTTAATTTATTTCGCACATCGCAATGCATCCTAATTAATTTATTAAGCGGAGCCAGGAATGTATGTTGTCACAGTCTAGAGTGACGTTGTCTGTCTTCTAATGCTGCGGCGCTCTCCTCCCCTTGTCATGATTCAAACTCTTCAGGTCTCGGCCGGGCCATACAGTTATTTGAAAGGTGCAGATTAGAAATGGTGTTGAACTGCAGGGCTGAACATACACGTGGTGCATTGATGTGTGGAGCACGCACCAATCACACACCACACACACCACACACACGAACTGCTTTCTCTCTAAAGAGTGTGGCAAAGGATTAGCAAAATATGCCACTACCACTAGTCCAAGCATCAATCTTCTCCAGCCATGCTTGCTACCCTTTGCTCGAACATTATTTCAACGAAAGAAGGCTTCCCCGGCAACAAGTGGGATCTTCCATTCAGGCATGGTATTATGATATCTGTAAACGTTTGGTAATATAATTTACTTAAAGGAAAGTGTACAGTTCTCTCCCGCACAAGACAATGTTAAGCACAAGACACTGTTAAGGAAGCATCGCACGCTTTCCATTTTAAAGGCATTGGTGTCTCTGAGGTAGAGTGTTTTACAAATTGTAGTACAAGGAGAAACACCCCTTTAAAAAAAAAAGTTGTAGAGGTTTGGATACATCTGAATATTAGATACAGCCACAAAAGAAACGATTAGCACGAGTTAGATGTTGGCGAAGCTCAGCCTACGTTCTGCAGTTTATTACCAGGCTAGTGTTTGAGGGAAATATAAAACATCAAGGCAGATCTTGCATAGGGAATAGCGTGTGCTGGTGTTGTCCATGTGTGTCGAGGCTGAGTCCGCTATGTGGAATCTGAGCCACAATACTAAGTTATGAAGTTGTGTAACTGCAAAAGATAGAAGGGGAGAAGAATGTCATAACTTTTAGGGAGGGAGCAGCTGAACAGCTGCACGAGCAGGGGCTGGCAGGGTAAACTCAGATAATACATGTGCAGGCGGGAGCCCCCACGGAGCAGATCCATCTAAGGCACCACCTCGGCCCATGCGACCTGCCTATGTGCAACCAAATTCAAACCATGTTGTTCTGTGTGTCAGCGATTGAGGTCAGAGCAGAGGGCCAGGTTTAGGACAAAATTATAGGCAGTCATTTGGTCATGGGGTGTCCTAACGTACCAGTTTTGTAAACTGGGTGAGCATGGCGTCCCGGGCTACCACTAGAGATCTTTTACTGAAGTGCCTTACACGGAGCCGCACAGCTAGGTGAAATAAATCACAAGTCCAGAAGTTACTGCAGCAGAACAGGTGCCCCGCCCGCAACATGCATCCGGTGGACGGGGAGCAGTAGACAGGAGTGGAGGGAGGATACAGGCCTCTCCACAGGAGGGGTGGAAGGCGAGGTTACAGTCGGGTAGATGGGGAGATGTAGAGAGTCAGGGAGTACACTGCTTTGAGGTGGAGGGCCGGCACTGATTCGCACTGAAGAGGGTGCTGTTGATGACGGCTGAAAGGATGGGGCCAGTTCATGTGGAAAGAAGGGTGCTGGAACTGGTGACAACTGAGAATGAGAAAGCATGTGGACTGGTTTAAGTAGAAAGAAGGGAGTTGGGAATGCTGACAGCTGGGAGGGTGTGGTCCTGTCTAAGTGGAGAGGAGGGTGAAGGGACAGGTCACATCTCTGTGAGGATATGGACCGGTTCAAGAGGGTAGAAGGGTACTGATACTGGTGACAGCCGAGAGGGCAGGAAGCAGGTTAAGTAGAGAGAAGAGTGCTGACACTGGTGACAGCTGAGAGAGGGCAGGGGACAGTTGACGCAGAGAGGAGTGTGTCGGACACTGGTGAGCAGTCACTCTTCTTCAGTGACATTAATCAGAGTAGCAGTCCCTTTGTAGGATTCAAAGCTAAAGGATGGGTATACGCGACGCTAACTTATGCCTGGGCACTCAAAATTATGTATATATTGCTCGCAATTAGCTATATATGTGAACTGAGGTCTGCATTATGTGCGCGCCTAATGTTGTTGTATATTTGCACAGAGATGCTATATGCGAGCGCTATGATACGGCTGGTGCATTCCTTGGCATCTGCTACATACGATTAATGATTTATGTTTCTGAGAACCTGTTTTAATATACGAAGTATAGTGTACAGCAGCCATGTTATTAACAATAAACATCTGTTATTCATCTCCAAGATACCATTGGCTGAACTTGCGCTTTTCAAATACACGTTATGTTACTTTATGAGTGCAGTGAGACATAGCATATGTTGCCTATGACCAACATTCTTATAATAAGATTGTCTGCTCTACCGTGTCCGCTCTCACACTGGTACAACTACTTATGCTTTTTTAATGCCATTACCACAGGAGACCACAGCAGAAAAAAGAGCACCACACCAGGGCACAGGTAATTGTCAGCACTGCCCTCTTTTGAGTCTGCCTCTAAGGCAGCATTCAAGGGAAGCCCTTTCTCTCGTCTTGACTTTAGGACTCTGACGGGATAACAGAGGTTATGAGGGGTCAAGGGAGGAGGCAGGAGGCTGATTTATGGTGAGACCCGGCTGAAGGTGAGATCCAGTTTGTCCTAGGCCAGCCTTGGCAGAGGACTCTGCTGTGGGTGCACATATCGGAGCTTGCTGGATGCATGCTAAGGGTTTAATTTGGTCTGGTCTGGGAATACAAGCTATCTTGCGAGGCTAGCCTATGATCCAGGAGATCAGTCGTGCTGTCTTGTGGGATGTGTAGAGGCTGAACACACTTTAATATCGGGGAGATTAGGTGTCTTTTTTTAGACTTGCTTAGGACCTAAGTAAGCAGACATGTTGTTCTGGGATACTGTCCCGAGATCCGTGAGACCTGGTTACCTGTATGCTACAGGTCATGTAAGGGCTGCAACCACCAGACTGCCCCAGAAATGGGGAAACCTAGTATGCTTTCGGGGACTAGCTAGGCAGATTGCCTTATTTGAGAGACTGCCACAAGAACAGGGAGACCGGGCTTTGTTATTGGGTGTGTATCAGTCGCATCCAACAGTGAATGGTGAGTCTTTGTGAGCGCAGAGTGAGTGTGTGGCTGTATGAGTACACTGGATAAGATGTATGCCCTCATGAGTGAGGGTTGAGTGGTGTGAATACACCGGATGAGTGGTGTGCACTTCTGAGTGCAGGGAGAGCAGCCTACTTTTGTGAGTGTAGGGAGAGCGAAACAGTGTGCATCTATGAGTGCAGTGAGGGGTGAGTGATGTCTGTGTGAGTGCAGGTTGAGCAGTGTGCCTGTGTGAGTTTAGGGTGAGTGATGTAGATGGGTGAATGCAGGCTTAGTGATGTGTCAGGGAAGGGTGAGTAATGGGTCTATGAGTGCTGGGTGAGTAGTGTGGCTATGTGAATGCGGGGAGAGTGATGTATCTGTGCAAGTGCAAAGAGACTTGTCTGGCTACTCCCGGAGTTGTGTTCGCCAAGCCACCTCTTTCTCAATTTTGCTTGAAAATGCACCATTTGCCCACTTTTTTGTCCGAAATCTTCTCGAGGGGGGAACCCTCCGAACCCCTGTAGGTGGTTCAGGCTCGCCTCAGTGCAGACTAGTATTTACGCCCCACTACTTTCAAATGTCACCAGCCGCCACTGAACTGCGCACAGACAAGTCAAAAGTTGAGGAAAGAAAAAACTGCAGCAGAGGTCCAGCAAGCTGAGGAGAAGTAAAAAGGATTCAGAACAACATATTAGATGTCAAATAATCGTGGAAGCACTGCAAAATTGAAGGAGCACAGCAGGAGACAAGAAGCATCAGCAGGTAGAAAAATAGAAACATTGGAGAGAGAAAAAAAAAATTTCACCAAAAAACGATGATGAAAAAAAAACAAAATGGCGGCCGTTTCCGAGGAAAAAACATTTATGCAAATTATAGCCTCAAAAAAATGAAGGCGGCGTACAGAAACATACCCAGTTGTGGGGGGGCAGTTCCGACGCACAGATCAGCCGTTTTCGGCAAGAAATGCAGCCCAGAAGCGGTCCCTTCATGTAAAAAGCGCCGCCGAAATCGCGGAGCTCAAGGGGGAGCGGCCATCTTGTTTGCCGCGTCGCGCGCCCTCCCTGGACGGTCTTTTAACTTCTAGCTTTACCTTCTTTTCGTTTTTCTCGCTCTTCTAATTTGTGCTAAACAGGCTACTGGACTTATCAGGGTCCGACGAGCCGTTTATGACACATTGATGATTTGTGGCTACCCCAGACTGCCTGGACTACATCTTTTCTTAAACTACATCTCAACCGGGAACTTTAAATACGTGCTTTTATATGGGGTAAGGCCTTATTATGTATTACGAACTTCTCACGAATACGGTATATTGTATAAAATTGAATGGCCAACCCGATTTTTTTTATAAATGTCGTTTTTATTGATTTGGATTAAGAAACAAGCTTAAATTAGTATTATTCAATCACGATGATCTATTAAAGTGAGCGCGATTGTGGGAGGCGTAACAGTTCTCATTCCTTCTTTTTGTGTAAACACACTAATGCTGGGTACAATGACAGTTATAAAGGAATTTTGCACAATTAAGACTTCTTCATTAATGGTCATTTTAATGCAGGACTTTGAGTCTTGACTTTAGATACATGCACCATCGGCTGCATGTATACGTAGAATAAGATTATTTGTTAATAAATGGTCGTATACACTCTTTATACAAACCACAGATATATTGGATCTGTTTATATGGTTTTCTTTATAGGAGAAAATAAAGCAGTGGTTAAGAAAAAAAAAAGCTCCAACAAGTTACCGAACTACATTTTGGCAGTCATAATCAAAAAAGGTTTTTTGATTCTCCACTTGTATTTAAGGTGAGATATAATGACTATTTAATATAGTCAATCAGGCATGAGGTGATGGGGTCTTTATCACTTTCTGTCACTATATTCAAGTTTAGAACTGGGCTTATCTCAAAATGTGTGTCCGTTCCAGTGACCGCTTTATCTGTGTGTTACCAATGGTGGTGACACACTTGACCCACTATGTTACATTGGCGCAGAACTTATTCCAACAAAATAATTGGGACTTATTTGTCTTAGGTACTATGTTTTCTTAACAAAAATCAGACTTAAGTCATGAAAACAATACGAATATAGGATTGTGTCATAAACAAAGGTGGTTTATAACTATTTGTTGGCTGATGACCGATAGGACAAAGTTGTTTAAATTGAAAATGTTGGTATATACTTGGGTTATTGACAAGGGGGATAATATCTTCTAAAAAGTTATGTATATACGTTTTTCTGCAGCCTTGAAAAAGCCCTGTGGACGAAACGCGCTTCGGCTGCTGCTGTGTCAACATATATTTTATGTGAAATAAAATCCACAAGATCTGATTGGAGAGCATGACTCAAGTACTTCTTTGAAGTTGGATTCTGGGAAATTGGACTAAAGTCTTTTTTTGTTTTTGGAACTTCTGCCATTAAGAGTATATGGTGCTGGGAGGTTGTCATTACGAACTCCACAGCACCATGATGGCTTCACTGAAGGCTGAGAAGTTTGATATCAAACTTCTCAGCACATTAAACCCGCACTGATGCCAGTGTGGGATTTAATGTCCAATGCACCAGAGGGTATCTTAGAGATGCCCACGGAAATCTAACCTACAATCCACGTCTGGTCTGAGAGGCTGCCTAGGCTGCCACTCAGCAGACATATTGCTGGACTCCTGGGTGGAGAGCCCCCGCGGTGGTTGAGGTATGCAGGTCCTATTGTGTGCAGGGCTTTGTAGGCATGCTTAAGGCACTTCGAGGTGATTTTTTGTGGACAAGTAGCCAGTGAAGGTGTTTCAGGTGGCCGGTGATGTGGTTGAGTTGTGTTCAGGATGAGTCTGACGGCCAGAGTTTTGTTTTGTTTAGTTTCTGGTTCGTGCCAGTGTAGAGTGTGTTGCCGTAGTCGAGTCTGCTGCTGACGAGCGCATGGGTGACGTTTTCCTGGACTCCACGGGATCCACTGGAAGATCTAATAAAGGAGGTGGAGCGTGTGCAAGCAGGATGACGAAACCGCATTGATTTGGTGGTCCATTGAGATCGAGGAGTCATGGATGATGCCGAGGTTCGTGCTTGGTCGTTGGTATGGAGGGATTCAGAGCGCTGCAGGCCACCAAGAGTCGTCCCTGGCATAAGGGGAGGAGCCCAGGATAAGGACTTCGGTCTTGTTTGAGGCTTGAGGCTGCTGTCCTTCATCCAGGTGGCGACTGCCTTCATTCCCTTGTGGAAGTTGCTCTTGGTGGCTGTGGTTTTGTCTGTGAGGGAGAGAATCAGCTGGGTGTCGTCGTCAGAGGAGACTATGTTGAGTCCATGGCTTCTGACGATGGCTGCAAGCGGGGCTTTGTAGATGTTGTGGTGATGATCAGACAAAGAAGAGTGCATGGTGTAGTGTCTGGCACAGTAATCCACACAGACACGGGGTGATATTCAGAGACCTTATTTATTTGCGTGTTTCCTCTTCCTAGACTAACGGCTAACTGCTGTTCCTGGTCCCCGACTCCTCCCTTTCCGCCCGCCCTCGTTTCACTTCGGGCAGGTCCTAGTGACTGCCATGTGTGGGCATCACTACATCTCCCCCCTCTGTACACAAAAGAAAAGCAAAAGAACACTGCATTATATCCAAGAAACCGCTAGGTAAAAGCACGCTCTACAAATGTTTTTTAAATTCAAATACACACAGTAACTGTTTACAGTTCTTCAATCAGGCGAGACGGTTTCGTGATGACTTGTCTGGGGCGTGATTCGGGTTCAGGATTGTTCAGTTCTGGTTTGTCAGGGGTCCCCTTGAGTGCTTGACTGTGACTGGTCAATGTCTCTGGTTCTCTTCTCTCTGCTTCATGTTCCGTCAATAGTTCTTTGACCTCATGACTGCATCTTTTGAAGTACGTCGTATTCCTGGTCATGCGTTTTCCGCCGTGATCATTGTTCCTTTTTGTTGTATCACCTTCAGTGGCGTCTCGTGATATCTGCAGTCAGACTTTCGGCATTGTTCTTGCCGTGCCAGTACCCAGTCACCTTCGCGGATTTGGGCAGGGGTGGCATGTCGTCGTTCATCCGCATAGTCCTTCATTTTCTCTTTCTTTATTTTGTCCTTGGCCACTATCTCTTCGTGGTCTGAGTCTGGATACCGTTCACTCTCTGCGGTGATCATCATCGGTAGCCTCGTGCGCACTGGTTGCCTCAGCATGAGGGTGGCGGGGCATTTGCCTGTGGTTGAGTGGGGAGTGTTTCGGTAGGCCCTTAGCACTTCGTTTAGTGCTGTCTGGATGTCCTTTCGGGTGAGCTCCGCTTGCTGAATGGTTTTCTTAATTGTGGTCATGAAGCGTTCGATCATTCCGTTCGCCTGGGGCCATAGTGGCGTGATCTTCCGGTGTTTGAAATTGAGGTGTCGGGCAAACTCGGCGAAGTCATGGCTGTTGAATGGGGGCCCGTTTTCGGACTTCACCACTTGGGGGATGCCCCATGCGGCAAATACCTCCTCTAAGATCGGTATGGTGCTAGATGCTTTCGTGGATGTGCACAGATGTGCGATGGTGGAATCTGGAGTATTCGTCCATGAGGACCAAGACATATTGGCCTGATTTGACTGGCCCATAGAAGTCGAGGGCGATTTGTTGCCAGACTCCCTCCGGTAGTGGAGACATTTGTAGCGGAACAGGTGGATCTGGGCGGCTTACCAGTTGGCATTGTAGGCAGTCTTTTAATGTCGTTTCGACCATCAGATCCAGCGTTGGGAACCAGACTCTTTCGTGGAGTGCTCTTTAGTGGCTACTATGCCCCGATGTCCTTCGTGTGCTAGGTTTATGACTCCTTGCCTGAGTTCTCATGGTACAACAATTCTGGTGTCTCGTAGGATGAGTCCATTGGTCACTATTGATAGTTCGGCATGGACGTGCTTGAATGCTGTCAGGTCTTGGTCTTGTGGTCCACTGGCTTGTGGGTGTCGCCAGCTGTTCGTTTGGATCCGACGTTTTACTTCTTGTAGTGTGACATCGGCTTCAGTCGCTTCGCAGATGGCCTCCAACGGAACGGCTGGTGGTCTTGATTGATCTATAACAAAGTGAAGGTATTCGTCTGCGATCGATTGCTCTGAGTGACTGTATTTGGTGGGGTGTCTGGACATGTAGTCTGCAGGATTTGTGGCTTTTCCAGGCTTGTGTATGATGGTATAAGTATACTCTTGTAGCCTGAGGTCCCATCGCTCTATCCTTGGTGGCATTTTCGCTCGAGGGTTTCCAAAGATCGTGGTTAGTGCTTGATGGTCGGTCACTAGGGTGAAGTGTTTTCCAAAGATGAATATGTGTAAGTGTTCGCACGCCCATACTACGCCCAGGCTTTCTTTTTCTGGCTGGGAGTATGCTCTCTCAGTGTCTGTGAGACTCCTGCTGGCGTATTCCACTATGTGTCGTTGGTCTTCTTCTCTGTCGTATTGTGCCAAGATGGCTCCTAGTCCTACGAGGCTAGCATCCACTGTTATTTCCGTTTTCTTCTTTGGATTGAAGTAAGCCAGATTTTTGGCTGACTCTACCGATCTCTTGATCTCTCTGAATGCTTCTTCACAGTTGGTGGGCCACTGAAATGGCTGTCCTTGTTTGGTGAGTGTTCTCAGTGGGTGGCTTATTGTGGTGTAGTCAGGTATGTAGCGGGAGCAGTAGCTGGCCATGCCTAGGAACAAGCGGACGTCACCAACATCATCTGGACTCGGCGTGTCGTTCAGCGCTGCTACCTTTTCAGGGTCTGGTTTCATGCCATTTCCAGAGAATATGTGACCAAAAAATGTCAATGTTGGCTTGTGAAACTCGCATTTTACTTGGTTGAGTGTGAGATTGGCTTCCATTAGGGCATGACAGACCTGATCCAGTGCTCTGTCGTGTTCTTGGGTGGTTGCTCCGTAGACTGGGATGTAAATGTAAATGTAAATGTCAAGGTATTTGTAGAGCGCACTGTCACCAAGCGGTTTCCTGGCGCTATTACTCATACCGCTGTGGAACCCCTCCTGGCTTTCCCTGTGAAGTGTCCACTCCTGGGCACCCCCAGGGTGAAGCCAGGCATCCACAGCGCTGTTGGGGCCGGTGTGGAGGTTAAGCAAGCTATTGCCCAGAGTTGCAGCGTGGGACCCATGATTAGAATAGGCACCGAGGCGAGAAATCAGGTCCGAGGAATTATGAGCCCAAGACCCGCCAAGGCGGGAATTGAACCCTGGTCCCGGACCAGAACTCTGCATCAGGGTCTGCCGCTCTAACCATTGAGCCACACTCCTCCACTCGTCACTGTAATTTAATACATGAGGGATGTGATGAATTGTTCTTCTGATGGCTTCTTGGAATATTTCTGCTGCTGAGGACACCCCAAAGCTTAGCCTTTTATACCTGAATAGTCCCAGATGCGTCGAGAAAGTTGTGATGTATCTTGGCTGTTCGTGAAGTTCAAGCTGGTGGTATCCTTTGTTGAGGTCTAGTTTTGAGAATATTTTCGCTCCATTCAGTGACGTGATCATGTCACTGATGTGAGGGCCTGGATGTCTCTCCCTCTCTATGGCTGTGTTGGGTGCTCTCATGTCCACACATAGATGGACTCGGCTAGTGTCTCCTTTCTTTGGGACTGCCACCACTGGCGAGACCCATGGTGTCGGTCTATCCATCCTTTCTATGATGCCAGCTTCTAGAAGTTCGTATAGCTCTTTCTCTACGGCTTCTTGCAGGCGAAAAAGGATCTTCCTGTGGTGCTGGTCCACCGGTGGGATTTGTTCATTGATATGCAGTCTTATTTGGCAGTTCTTCATTTTTCGGAGGCCTTGGAAGAGCTTGGGGAACTGTTGGATGACGGTTGGTTTGTCCTCTACTTGGAACAAGACGTCAACTAGTTTTAGTCGCTCGGCAGTGGCCAGACTTAGTAGGCAGTCTGCCTCGGGCCCTTCGATGACGTGGATGTAGGCCTGTGTAGTGCGATCTTGGTACGACAACTCAGTTGCGAACTTCCCCAGACACTGTAGTGTTTTTTTTTTTACATCCATGTATATACTCGTACGTGAGCGTCGACTAGTTCAGGAGGTGGTCTCATGCGTTGGTACTCCGCTATGGGTAGGTAGTTCAGTGACACCCCACTGTCCAGCACGAATTTGGTAGGATGAGAACCTACCCTGATGTCCAGCCGCCGATATTCCTTCAGCCGGTCAGGGTCTGCCACACAGTAGACATGTTTGTTTCGGACTCTTGGGATGGGAGAGACAGATCTGGACTCCCTGGATGATAATTGTCGTGACTGATATGTTCGGCAGGAGTAGCCGCTCGATTGTGACGACCCAGTGGATGAGTCTCGTCTATCCTGGACTGCTCGGACGTGATGACGACTGCTTGAATGATTGTGTTGTTGCGGTGGTCCTTGCGGGTCTCTTTTGTACACTGTTCCGCACATACTTTCAAAGTGATCATCCCGGCCACACTTTCAGCATCGTTGTCCTAGTGCTGGGCAGGCGACTGCATGCGGGAAGTCATAACCGCACCTATAGCATTTGAGTTGTTTGTCGGAGTGCCTTTTGTTGTGGCTCTTGCTGGTGTGTCTCTTGAATGATTGTGAGTAGTGTTTCTTCGATCTGTGAGACCGCCCTTGAGGTGGCGATCGTCCATGCTCTGGTCGAGATTGCATCCTGAATGCTTGTTCTCGTGTCTCTGGTTCTCGTTTCTCCCCTCTGTCGGTTTCCATTTTCTTTGCATGTTCATCGGCTTGCTCTTCTATTCTCGTCATTTCTTCAATGTCCTCCAGCGAGTAGCTCTTCTTAAGCAGCTTGCGTCTGTGTCTCTGAAATACAGCCTTCTATGATTCGTAGTCGAAGGGCATCTTCGGTGGAGAACTTGTCGAAGTCACAGTATCTCGCCAGCCGTCTCAGGCGCGTGACAAATACGCTTATTGGTTCCCCTCGTTCTTGCGTGACGAGATTGAATGTGTACCGCTCATAGTCTACGTTCTTCTTGTGTGCAAACTTGCGATCGAGTGCTTCACATACTTTATCGTACGAGTCTGCAGACTCCGTGGGTAGTTCCTTTATTATTTGACCGACTTCTTTTCCGATCAGGTTCTTGAGAACCATCAGTCGTTCTTCTTTGTCCATTACTTTCGATGCTTTCATAAAGTTTGTGAAGTCCTCCATCCATTCTTGCCATCGTAGGGCCATGCCTCCACCATATTCAAGAGCGAGAGGCTCTGGGCGGCGCAAAAACGAGGCCCCGTACATCCCCATGGGAGTTTGTTCAACCATTTTTTCTTTTGTTTTTTTGGTTCTTGACTGCTCTTTCTCGCTCTTAGTTGCGCTCGCTGGTGTTTGTTTACTTCGTTCGTTGCACTCGCAAGTGCTTGTTTACTGTCTTCTCTGCACTCTCCCGTGCTTGTTTATTAGGTCTGTTGCACTTGCCAGTGTTTGTTTGATCTGTTGCACTTGCCAGTGCTTGTTTATTGTCTTCTTTGCACTCACCAGTGCTTGTTTGTTGGGTCTTTTGCACTCACCAGTGCTTGTTTGCCATCTCTGTTGCATTCGCTAGGGTTTGTTTGCCGATTCAAGTCTTCTTCCTGACTTCAAAATGGCCGCCGATGATCCCTCGCAGGGGATTCGACAATGTTGCCTGACTCTAAGATGGCCGTTCGGGAATCTCGTTTTCGACGAGATTTCGGTTGTTTTTGTTAGTTTCTTCTACCGGAGACACTCAATTACTCGGCGCTTCACTCCCCACTCAACGCTTGTCGATTACAGCCGCAATCTACTGCCAGAGTCACCGCTGCAGGTGGGGTTGCTTTTCTTGCCTTTTGCCGCCGGAGTGGGCTCCCGGTGGACACTTTGAGCGATGAGCTACAGCCTCCACACGTGGGGCGAGCTCTGCTTCTTCCGCCGCCGGGGTGGGCTCCCGGTGGGCACTTTGTACGGCGCACTCCAGCCCCTACACGTGGGGCGAGCTCCACTCTTTCTGCCGCCGGGGTGAGCTCCCGCTGGGCGCTTTTATGCAGTGCGCTCCAGCCTCCACACGTGAGCTCCGGGCTGGTCAGTTACCGCCTGGTTGCTGCAGTAGCCGTCCACACGCCTGGGATCTGGCCACCTTCGTCGCCAGTTGTAGTGTCTGGCACAGTAATCCACACAGGTGTCGGGTGTGGTAGGCACGTGTGTCGGCCTACTGAAACAGCTCCGCAAGATCGCCCAACTATTGTCGTTCTCCACTCTAAGAACTGCTGTGTCAGCCATAATTCTGGGAAGACTGGACTACGGCAATGCGCTGTACATAGGGCTGCTCAAGCAACAACTTAAGAGGCTTCACAGTCATGAACGATGCAGTGAGACTGGTCTTTAAGAAGCCTAGAAAAACTCATGCTTCACCTCTCCTGCGTCAGTTGCATTGGCTTCCCGTTAGACAGAGGGCACTGTTTAAGGGACTGTGTATTACACACAAGGCACTCTACGGGAATGCGCCCAGTTACATCAAAACTAGATTATCTAGTTATGTCCCGGGTAGGGCGCTGCGGTCCTCTGATGCCCCTCTCCTGAATAATCCACGCTTTCGTCTATCCACCGTGGGAGGGCGTGCTTTTTCCACTTTACTTCCTGTAGCGTGGAATAAATTACCAACGATTCTGCGCAAGGAGCTCAACTTCTTGTCTTTCCGTCAAATGTTAAAAACCATTCTTTTCCGGGAAGCATGGGGAGGGCTGTAAAGTCATCAGCTTTTTCTGTAGAGGCGGTTTCTCTTTCTCCTGTACAAGTGCTTAGAGACCTTGGGGTGATAACGCGCTATATAAGTTGAAATAGAAATAGACACGGGGTGATATTCAGAGACCTTCTTTATTTGCGTGTTTACTCTTCCTAGACTAACGGCTAACTGCCATTCTTGGTCCCCAACTCCTCCCTTTCCGCCCGCCCTCGTCCCACTTCGGGCAGGCCCTAGTGACTGCCATGTGTGGGCATCACTACACATGGGTCAAGTGTTTATGGTATTTGAAAATGTGGGAGAATAATTCTCAATTAACCTTTGTGTTTTTTTCTTACTACAAATGTTGCAATGTACCTGTAAGAAGAAAAGGCCCTTAGTGGCTTTAATTAAATTATTACAGTCTACTAATAATGTATTCTTCCCACCGACTATCTCTCACAATGTGACGAACCTGGAGCATGGCAGAAGCAATGCTGTTTCATACTCCGACAGAGTAGACCACTAGGTTAATATATCCAGGACATAGAGATAGTGGTCAACCTTCCTCGTGCCAACTTTCCTAATTTTCTAAGCAGAATAAAAAAAAGGCCTCTGATAAGCATCCAGCAGGAAGCATCACCACTAAAATGTCCTTGTTTTCTGCAAAGAACAAAATTCCTGATGAGGATGGACGGAGAAATAGATGTAGAAGCCGGAGCTCGACATCCACACCAAATATAAAAACAAAGGGGCTTATTTACGAGCCCCTTCAGAGCGTCCCTTTTTGTGACACTCCTGTGGCGCAGCCTACAAAATCATATCTATGAGGTCACGCAAAGCCACTATGAGTGCATTTTAGGGGCTTTATAGATATGGAGTAAGGCATTGCCGTACTCTGCGTCAAGGAGGCTTTCCATGGGCATAGCAGTGGGTTTTCCGATGCAACCCCCATGGATGTTGACGCTGCCCTAGATTTACATGATCCTGTAAACCTGTGTGAGCGCCAACATTTTACGCCTCCTAAGGTGAGGCGAAATGAGAAGAAATATCCTTATTTCAACTAATTATTTCCTCTTTCTATGTGTGCTGCATTCAGCAACACACATATAAAGAAGAAAACTCCTCCTAGAATTGTTTCTGGAAGGGTTCTATGGAAGATGTCCCTTCCTGCACAAAAACAATTCTGCATACAACACAGGCACCTTTGAACCATGGTGCAACGTTGGCGCTGAGCAACTGAAATGGTGCCAGCACAGGGAGAACGGAGAGGAATGCACTGTATTGCATAAGTATGGTGTATTCCTGCCCTTTGACGCCGGGCAGTGCAGCAAGGCAACTTGCTGGGCTGCCCTGTGCCAAATCCCCATAAACAAAGTATTTTCAGAGGGGACAAGCAAAGTAGGATAATTAAGTCACTTCTTATCCCACAAAAAATAAGCTCAATAAACGTTAGCATGGTTACACTTTAAAGGATGGCACAGGGAGTGCAGTGCTTGGCAGGGAACGTGGGAAATTTAGATTGTGAATTTGAATCCAGATTCAATCTTACTACCAAGATTGATAACTTCATTACTATTAAACAGGGTAATTTCAAATGGCTTTGATGCTGCAGAATAATTACCCCAACTCTATGTTGGGAATGGCCTTGGAATGGGACAACTTTCAAAGGGCATTCCCCCTGCTGATTAGTGGCTCTGTAAGCTCATGGAACTTCTCAGTTAAGGAGATACTTTTACTGCTTAGTATATTATATGCCATTAATTTTAATGGGGTAACCCAGTGACCCTCAGAACCTGGGTATTACGTAGTATGCAAATAGTGGTTCTGTCGGATTTACACAATTTCTTTGCTCAATAGCTACTTGGTTCAGTATTTTCTCATATATACTTTTTCTTAAAAAACATGGAAATACTTTCATGAAAAATGCACACACCAAACGTTTTTTTCTGTAAGCAAAGTTGTAATTATTCAGTTACTTTGCAAAGCTTCTTTTCTTTTTCAACATTAAAAGACCGGTTGTCCATACAGATTGAAAATATAATAACAATAAATAAGTGCAGCAGTGAATAAACGTGATCTGTGAATAATGGTGACTGTTATAGTGATACAGTTTCGTGGAAATGCAATTTTAGAAACAAAGGTCCAAAAAGTTATGAGTAGGGAGCTGCCCTTTCTGACAGGAAAAGGATTGGGTCAACAATCATAAAAAAACAGAGCTCCTTCTCCTGAGTTTTATAAATCGTGGGTGATGTTCAAATCCCAAAGGGGACGTTCACATTAAATGAAAAGGATATGCAGTATTGTACGGGTTACCAAATTTACAACTAGATATATGTCACAGACCCAAGAGTACCATGAAAAACTTCATATACACAAAACATCTTGTATCCAATATCCCTCGTAACAAGGAATAACTGTGGCCTCACGACCATTGCCCAGGACCCGCCAAGGTACCCCGGGCATGGCAACAGCCCTCACAACAATCCACGTCTGACCATGCCACCAACTACGTGGCAGGCGTTCGTATTCTAAACAGGCAGTTCCTTATAACAGTCCTGATGATGATCCCGGTTCAATTGGAGCCTAGGGATCGAAACGTTGACGCTTAAAAAACAGTGTTGCATGAAATCCATTTTGCATATTATTGTGTGTACACTGTATGTTGAGACTTGCTTTGATTGAATACTAATTTGCAAGCGACAATTGGCTCCCAAAAACTTTTTCTTGTCTGTTAAATCTCTTCTCTGACTTACTTTCTTTCCTTTACCTATGGGTTTTCCATTTTTCGGGATAGGTACAGGATTGTGCCCTATCTGAAAAGTTCTTATATGACCCTTCTTAGGTCAACCAAATTGTTGTTATTCCTAAATAAAACATTCCTTGCCCGGCTGGGTTTGGAAACTGAACTATAGTACTTATTGTGGTCTATAGCTTTATTCACTCGTCTATTGTAATTCCTGAGGACCCTGGTTCTCCCTAATAAGCATATTACCCATGGTCCAAAGGCCCGTTTTGGGTTCCCTTGTTTTTCTAAAAAGGTTTTCTGATGTATTCATCTTTTTTCTGATGGAAGAAATATTTTAGTCGGATCTTCCGGAAAAATTGTTGTAATTAGAGTTTTACATTGAAGGTATTAGGTGGAGTCGTAGGTACAAACGATAGTCCCTTTGATAGTATGTCATGTTCTGGTCAGAATGTGATCTGAGATGTTGATGATCGGGTCTTTCCTATTCGTATGTAGGTTGATCGCCTGTATTTCGGTGGCGGACGTAGAGGGAATCTCTTCTATCATCTGGGCGTTTTCTGTCGAGTTTGCGTTTTCAGTGAAGGACGTTGTGGGCGTCTCTTCTATCATTTGTTTGTTTTCTGTCTGATATTGCTCTTGCATTGATTTCGACGAGGTTGGAGTTTGGAGCGTATTCTCGTATTCCTTTAGCAGTTGTTCATTCACTGATTCTGCTGTTCCATGTGTTTTAGTGGAAGACGTGGTGGGAATCTCGTCTACCATCTGTACGTTTTCTGTCTGGTACTGATCTTGCCGTGATTCTGATGAGGTTGGGGGTTGAAGCGTACCCTCGTGTTCCCTCTGCGGTTGTTCGCTCCCTGATTCCATCGGGATGGTCTTCGCCAATTCGGGTCTCTGCTGTTCCAGGAGGGATCCCCTAAAAAAGACGATGTAGATGGACTACATTGAACGATAAACTTTCACAATTAGAAAGATTAGAGAAAAAGCTAATACAGACAAGACTGCATGGCCATCTACTTACCAAATATCTTGCGGCAAATATAATTCCGAAAGGCCTTCAAGTAAAAAATGAACCGGGAATCTTCATAGAACTACCGACATTCAGAGAAGGGTTCAGCTTCGTGGCGATTAACTGTTCCCGACACTGGATGGTGTTGGGAGCCGAAACTGCTTTAGAATACATTAAAAACTAATTGCTCAGATCGCTGATCTAAAAAAAGAAATCTTGGATGATAAAACCTTGACCAACGCCAAGGAGGCACTAGAAAAGGCAGACAAGGCCACAGCAGAATTCAACACAGTAACCCTAAACAAAAAATTGGAAAAATTGGCCAAAGATATCAAATCGCACGATAAGAAACACACTTATCCTTACATCAGTGACGATTACTACGTCTAAGACGCACAGGGATAATACACAAATCGCAATCGTCAAACAGCCAGAAGGTTTGCTACCTTCTCAAATTCCTCCTTCGGCAGCGGACCTGAGAGTGAATCTGACAACACCAACCTAATCCCAAGGGGACAACAGCAAGGGAATCACTATCAACAACAGGAATCGGTGTTCCCTCCAGAAGCAAATTACCCTACAGGGGCTCAATACCAAGGTCCATCTACATCGTCTTTTTTAGGGGATCCCTCCTGGAACAGCAGAGACCCGAATTGGCGAAGACCATCCCGATGGAATCAGGGAGCGAACAACAGCAGAGGGAACACAAGGGTATGCTTCAACCCCCAACCTCGTCAGAATCACGGCAAGATCAGTACCAGACAGAAAACGTACAGATGGTAGACGAGATTCCCACCACGTCTTCCACTAAAACACATGGAACAGCAGAATCAGTGAATGAACAACTGCTAAAGGAATACGAGAATACGCTCCAAACTCCAACCTCGTCGAAATCAATGCAAGAGCAATATCAGACAGAAAACAAACAAATGATAGAAGAGACGCCCACAACGTCCTTCACTGAAAACGCAAACTCGACAGAAAACGCCCAGATGATAGAAGAGATTCCCTCTACGTCCGCCACCGAAATACAGGCGATCAACCTACATACGAATAGGAAAGACCCGATCATCAACATCTCAGATCACATTCTGACTAAACCAGAACATGACATACTATCAAAGGGACTATCGTTTGTACCCACAACTCCATCTAATACCTTCAATGTAAAACTCGAATTACAACAATTTTTCCGGAAGATCCGACTAAAATATTTCTTCCATCAGAAAAAAGATGAATACATCAGAAAACCAGCAGCTACCAACTTCCGTCCTGGATCAACATTTAATCCAGCAAACCATCTTATGAATGAAAGGATACTTGCCTATGAAAAAATTGTGATGTCGGAGGTAATGAACGTACTAAAAGAATCTAAATACATCAAGCACAACATCACGAAAGAGGAGAGAGAAGCTCTTACGGCCCTGAAAACCAACCAATCAATTGTGATCAAGACAGCGGATAAGGGTGGGGCTGTAGTAATACAAAACAGAGAGAATTACATATCTGAAATCCGGAGACAACTGAACTGTGAAGACAGCTACACCAAAATACCAGGTGACCCCACAAAAGAGATTAGCAAACTAATAAAGAACCTAACCACACAAGGATTAGAAGATGGATTCCTCACTGACCCAGAGTCACGCTTTCTGAACAAACTACATCCCAGAATTCCAACAATCTACACAATTCCCAAGATCCACAAAGACCTGATCAACCCTCCTGGAAGACCCATTGTGTCCGGATGTGGTTCAATACTGGAGCCCATAAATCAATATCTTGACAACTTCCTCCAACCGTTTGTTCTAAAAACTAAATCATACCCCAGAGACACCATGCATGCAATTCAAATATTCGAAAATCATCCATTCAACAAAGAAGAACAACTATTTGTCACGCTAGACGTTTGCTCTCTATATACGAGCATACCACAAAATGAAGCAATGGAGATAGTAAATAAGATACTTAATACCCGAGAAGCTCCCCATTGGGTACCCACAGAATTTCTAATACAGCTACTACAAATAGCAATGACCAAGAACTATTTTATGTTCCAAAACCAATTTTACGTCCAATGTAAGGGGGTAGCTATGGGCGCGGGCTTCGCGCCAAGCTTGGCGAACCTCTACATGGATGATTTCGAGTGGAAGCATATCTACTCTGAAGGAAATCCGTACTCCAACTGCATTACCAAATGGAACAGATATATAGACGATATCATAATGATTTGGAGTGGCACTGAAGAACATCTAAATACTTTCTTGATTAGGCTGAATGACCGCTCAACAGACATCAAGTTCATGATGGCATGCAACAGAGATTCGCTCCCCTTCCTAGACCTGACATTTGAGGTGGAAGATGACAAAATAGTAATGAATCTCGGTAAAAAACCAACTGATCGTAACACATTATTGCAATATAATTTCCACCACCCCAGAAATCTACGTGATAATCTACCATACGGACAATTCTTGCGTATCCGTAGAAATTGCACGAAGCAATGTGATTACTTCAAAGAAACAGACATATTACTCATGAAACTAAGAGACAGAGGATACCCCAGAGGCCTACTCAACAGAGCACGAAAGAGGGCATGGTATCGACCCAGAGAAACGCTACTAGAAGTGGTGGAAAAATCTGAGACAACTAAAAGATTGATTTGTGTGACTACCTTCAACACCAGGAGCCATGATATCAACAAAATAGTTAAGAAATACAGGAATTTAGTGGGACCAGAGATTGGGATTGAGGAGACACCCATGTGCACTTTTAAAAGAGCAAAAAACATTAAGGACTATGTGGTCTCATACTTGAATACACCCACTAACAATAATATCAGGAGCCATCTAGGAATGCCACCTGTTACAGGGCACCATAGATGTGGAGCATGCAAAGCTTGTAAATACACCGAAACTGTCAATTCCTTTATCCACCGAAATAAGACATACACAGTGAACAACTTCACAAACTGCAACAGCCAAAATCTCATCTACGTCATCAAATGCCCCTGTCAGTTGTTGTATGTAGGCCAAACCACCCAACGAGTAAAAAACAGGATCTAACAACACCAAAGCAGAATTCGGTGCAAAGTCCACGGTGCACCTCTTGTGGAGCATTACAACATGTCCAATCACTCACATGAACAACTGGAATGGTGGGTATTGGAAAAAAATGAACTACACCAGAGAGGAGGGGATATGGCCTCCATTTTGAACTACAAAGAGTGCCTCTGGATCCATATCCTAGACTCTGTAGCACAGGGATTGAATAGCCAGGAGGAAACATGCATACAAATGAGCAGACTTGTCATGTAACCTTAAGTAAGCACTGTATGAAAAATTACCAATGTGTCGTTTTACTGCGCATTTTTAACATGTATATATGCAATTGAATCCTCTATAACAGTGTAACAATTGGATACTACATCCGGACCTGGCCCAGACCATGTTTCCTAGGTCACCATCCGGCGCCCATAAATCCCTTCCATACGCCTGGACCGACTGGTCCATTAATTCTTATAAATAACCGACGCGCTCCAACAGTCAGTTATAAGTCCTGACACAACCGGCCACTTTCAAACCTCGGCCGCTGCAGGTTTTCTAAGTAACCCTGTCACATTGACATGCCCTAAGGGTTTTGAAAATACCTTTACACGTCACATATGACGTGTCCGTCAGACGTGCACTCGTGCACGCTACGCTGACGCAATCTGTTCTTTAACAGGTAATCAGACGCGGTCTCACCCATTGAATCGTGAACGGGAGAGAAATACAGACGTCTGCTGTCTTGCTCCTAAAGTAAGTACACCACCGCGCCCTCAGTTAATGAATCACAAAGGTGAATTCAGTGCGGTCACCGTAAGTGACATGGCTACTATTATGGTGCCTGGCGCACCTCCCCTCTCTTAAAAAGACTGAATCTGACAGAGTACGCATATAGCAAGGAATCCGACTAATTAAGACATGTTCATTGTTTAGGTGATCGCGGCTGCGGCACTTCAAAACGGAATACATCACCGGACAGTGATAAATTCTTTTACAAAGGTATGTGTTCGGATGAACCGAGTGTTCACCCCCAAAAAAAAGCCCCACCTCCCCTTCCCCCCCAATTGTTAAACAACACACAGGGCTGGTATTAAATGTTATTAATTATCTACAGATACCACGCTTCAATATAGGAGAGAATCATCCCACGGAGGTTACGAATAAGACACCTCAGTACCTTTCCATCAGGTGAGCGAGTCCCGCCTTGCTACTCCATTCTTTGGATTAGCCATGCACACACCCATTACTAAAACAGGCACCTTTATCTTATTCTAGGTTGTCCCCCCCTATTGTCCTGATGAAGACCCGAAACGGTTGCTAATAAACAGGCACCATACCGCTGGGTCGAAACGTCGACGCTAATGCACCAATTGGTCCTCACTGCATCTCAAACAGAAAAATATGAATAACTATACTGATTGAGGAAATTTAAGTTATTGTTGGACCTTTGTTTCTAAAATTGCATTCCCACGAAACTGTATCACTATAACAGTCACCATTATTCACAGATCACGTTTATTCACTGCTGCACTTATTTATTGTTATTATATTTTCAATTCTGTATGGACAACCGATCTTTTAATGTTGAAAAAGAAAAGAAGCTTTGCAAAGTAACTGAATAATTACAACTTTGCTTACAGAAAAAAACGTTTGGTGTGTGCATTTTTCATAAAAGTATTTCCATGTTTTTTAAGAAAAAGTATATATGAGAAAATACTGAACCAAGTAGCTATTGAGCAAAGAAATAGTATATTATATGCACTTCTAAAGCGCACTTGTACCCGGATTGGTCTTGACGATGAGATCATAAGTCACGAAGAAAGAGCGAAAATAACCAGGTTTTAATTTGTTTCCTAAATTGGGAATGGTTTTCAAAGGCTTTGATCTTGTTGGGTAAACAGATCCACAATTTAGCTGTGCGGAAGGAGAAGGATTTCCCTCCCCAGCTGATCCATTCAATTTTGGGAACCAACACATCACTCCTACTGAAGGATCTGAGAGGCCTTCTTGGCAGGTACCAGCCATGCCTGGCCCTGATGGAACCTGATCCGGACTCATGCACAAAGCCTCAAATAGATCCTTTACAGATTGGCAGTGAGTTCAGACCTGCCATTGCCTCTGAAAAGAAGGGGTGTGTTGATATCCCCAGAAGCGAGGGCGCTGTTGCCTTCTGAGCCACCTGATGTCTTGTACACAGCATCTGAATAATTCCCAAATACTGGGCATTACAGTAATCAAGACGTGATGCTGTGAACGCTTGGATAACCGTTCTCCGTGACAAGATTGGGATGAAAGAAAAAAATAATCTTAGCAAAAATAAGATGTAGAAACGCCATGCCAAAATCTGGTTTATGTGAGCAGTGAAAGAGCTTTGTCCAAAAATTACTCCCATGTTTCTTGCAGAACCCACAGGGAGAGCTCCAAATTCAGCTAGCCACCACAGATTAGACCATAAATTAGGAGCATTACCAAATATTAGAACATTGGAATGTTGAGCGCTCAATTGAAAACAATGGAGTGCTCTGGGCTTCTACTGGCCGGTAGAAGCCCGGAGCATCAACATTCCAATGTTTAACAAAGACCACACGGAGCCCGAGGGGATTGCAACCTCCTTGGGCTCTGTGACCTCTCTGTTTTACAAATTAGAACATTCTGCCCGTGAGGGGCGGAATATTCTAATAGCTTTAGGGAGCTCCATAGCGGGCTCCATCGGCCATTAGAGGCCCTCTTCCTTGTCAAGCGGGCCTTTAATGGCCGATACAGCCAAACTACGATGGGCTCTAAGGCTGTATTAAAACATTCTACTTCAATAGATTTAATTTAAAGTAATTTGCTTTAATCCAGATCCCTACCTTTCATACAGTTCTGAAACTGTACCGTTATAGCCTGCGGGGTCTTCGATGATGTTAAGAATGATCTGGGTATCGTGATCATAAGATGATACTGTAATACCATGGACTCACACCACCTTGGCTAATGAGGACTTATAAAGATTAAAAAGAGTGGGGATGAACTCTGATAGACTCCACAGGGTAGGGAGAAGGATTCCAACTGTAGTATTCTGTGTTATGTTATCTTACGTGTTTCCTTTAGTTTTATATTTAATGCAATGTCTCTGTTCCTGGTTGCTTAGGAACCGGAGAATGTATGTTGAGTTACTCTTAAAGCTGTGTCTGTTGGAACCGGTTGCCTTCTGCCTGACTGCTTATCCATGTAGCCTACAATAAACCTCTTCAAGACTACTGGTTTCCGGTGCATTTACTACATTTTATTGGCGACGATTTTGCTACATGTATCTACCCAGCATGCAATTTGCCTTTTCAAGCCTGAAGCCTGTCTAGACTTCTCATCTTCAAATTTTCAAGCACTAACAAGATAAGTTCTTCAACCTACTATCTGCCTGTACTACGCCCTACCAAGGTACTGTGATTTATTTTTTCATCGTATATTTTTCGCCACGTTATTCTCAACTTTTCATCGCTTTTAAACTGCCTCTGTCTAGCGCTTGCCTTATGTGCTGTACTTTCCACCTTATCGCGCATTGCCATTGTTCGACTCGGCACACACTGAGAGGTGATGCGCATTCGACTCCACGCGCTGATCTCTAACTCACCTCTTCACAGCAAAACAGATTTAAGGCGTATCCTACCTTATTGCGAAGTCTGGCAAGAGTTTGGATTTCCACTATTTTATCTAAAGACAGACAGAACTTCTGCCATTAAGAGTATATGGTGCTGGGAGGTTGTCATTACGAACTCCACAGCACCATGATGACTTCACTGAAGGCTGAGACATTTGATATCAAACTTCTCAGCACATTAAACCCGCACTGATGCCAGTGTGGGATTTAATGTCCAATGCACCAGAGGGTATCTTAGAGATGCCCCCTGAAATCTAACCTACAATCCACGTCTAGTCTGAGAGGCTGCCTAGGCTGCCACACAGCAGGCATGTTGCTGGACTCCTGGGTGGAGAGCCCCCGTTCTCCTGGGCCTGCAACAATGCACGTCCTGGGCGAGGTGCTAGGTCTCCTCCCCCAGGGATGGGCAGGGGGAAGCTTCAAAGGCATACCGCCTTTGTGAGCTTCTCAAGACCACTTGTTATACTCAGCAACTGGCCCCCACCAGTTCTGACCCCCACTCTGGCGGGAAACTCTACATCAGGAAGAGGGGTGTGCCAACCTGTGACAACCCCACCCCTCAGGTGGGGGAGGTGAGGTGAAGCACGACCCCGGGCTCCGGCCATCTTGAAGATGGGGAGCCCTGCCCAATCACAGCTAGGCTCCTGCGGCCTCCCACAGGACAGGATTGCAAAAAACACAGTTGATGGACAGAATGTAGAACAATGTCATACATTCACACCAGTACAAGGATCTGAGCCTAAATCCATGGTTTTTTGTGCACTCCACACCACCCTGGGTTAGACACTGGCTATATGCAAATCAGCTCTGACCCTGTGCCTCATGGGAACAGTCCAGTCCGAACTACCAAGCCATGTCTTTCCCAGACCAGAATCAAGCATCCAAGAACCGATTTCTGGCTATCAGCCTTCATCAGCCTGGATAGCTTGACTCCAGTGGTGTGGAGAGCCTGGGACTCACATCTGAGTATACCCAGCACACTTGGGGTGAAAATTGCAAAAAACACAGTTGATGGATAGAATGTAGAACAATGTCATACATTCACCCCAGTACAAGGATCTGGGCCTAAATCCATCGTTTTTTTACACTCCACACCATCCTGGGTTAGACACTGGCTATATGCAAATCAGCTCTGACCCTGTGCCTCATGGGAACAGTCCAGTCCGAACTACCAAGCCATGTCTTTCCCAGACCGAATCAAACATCCAAGGACCGGTTTCTGGCTATCAGCCTTCATCAGCCTGGATAGCTTGAGTCCAGAGGTGTGGAGAGCCTGGGACTCACGTCTAAGTATACCCAGCACACTCGGGTGAAAATTGCAAAAAACAGTTGATGGACTGAATGTAGAACAATGTCATACATTCACCCCAGTACAAGGATCTGGGCCTAAATCCATCATTTTTTTGCACTCCACACCACCCTGGGTTAGACACTGGCTATATGCAAATCAGCTCTGACCCTGTGCCTCATGGGAACAGTCCAGTCCGAACTACCAAGCCATGTCTTTCCCAGACCGGAATCAAGCATCCAAGGACCGGTTTCTGGCTATCAGCCTGGATAGCTTGACTCCAGTGGTGTGGAGAGCCTGAGACTCACGTCTGAGTATACCCAGCACACTCGGGGTGAAAATTGCAAAAAACACAGTTGATGGACAAAATGTAGAACAATGTCATACATTCACCCAGTACAAGGATCTGGACCTAAATCCATTGTTTCTTTGCACTCCACACCACCCTGGGTTAGACACTGGCTATATGCAAATCAGCTCTGACCCTGTGCCTCATGGGAACAGTCCAGTCCGAACTACCAAGCCATGTCTTTCCCAGACCGGAATCAAGCATCCAAGGACCGGTTTCTGGCTATCAGCCTTCATCAGCCTGGATAGCTTGACTCCAGTGGTTTGGAGAGCCTGGAACTCACGTCTGAGTATACCCAGCAAACTCGGGGTGAAAATTGCAAAAAACACAGTTGATGGACAGAATGTAGAACAATGTCATACATTCACCCCAGTACAAGGATCTGGGCCTAAATCCATCGTTTTTTTGCACTCCACACCACCCTGGGTTAGACACTGGCTACATGCAAATCAGCTCTGACCCTGTGCCTCATGGGAACAGTCCAGTTGAACTACCAAGCCATGTCTTTCCCAGACCCGAATCAAGCATCCAAGGACCGGTTTCTGGCTATCAGCCTTCATCAGCCTGGATAGCTTGACTCCAGTGGTGTGGAGAGCCTGGGACTCACGTCTGAGTATACCCAGCACACTCGGGGTGAAAATTGCAAAAAACACAGTTGATGGACAGAATGTAGAACAATGTCATACATTCACCCCAGTACAAAGATCTGGGCCTAAATCCATCGTTTTTTTTGCACTCCACACCACCCTGGGTTAGACATTGGCTATATGCAAATCAGCTCTGACCCTGTGCCTCATGGGAACAGTCCAGTCCGAACTACCAAGCCATGTCTTTCCCAGACCGGAATCAAGCATCCAAGGACCGGTTTCTGGCTATCAGCCTTCATCAGCCTGGATAGCTTGACTCCAGTGGTGTGGAGAGCCTGGGACTCTCGTCTGAGTATACCCAGCACACTCGGGGTGAAAATTGCAATAAACAGTTGATCGACAGAATGTAGAACAATGTCATACATTCACCCCAGTACAAGGATCTGGGCCTAAATCCATCGTTTTTTTGCACTCCACACCACCCTGGGTTAGACACTGGCTACATGCAAATCAGCTCTGACCCTGTGCCTCATGGGAACAGTCCAGTCCGAACTACCAAGCCATGTCTTTCCCAGACCGGAATCAAGCATCCAAGGACCGGTTTCTGGCTATCAGCCTTCATCAGCCTGGATAGCTTGAGTCCAGAGGTGTGGAGAGCCTGGGACTCACGTCTGAGTATACCCAGCACACTCGGGGTGAAAGTTGCAATAAACACAGTTGATGGACAGAATGTAGAACAATGTCATACATTCACCCCAGTATAAGGATCTGGGCCTAAATCCATTGTTTTTTTTGCACTCCACACCACCCTGGGTTAGACACTGGCTATATGCAAATCAGCTCTGACCCTGTGCCTCATGGGAACAGTCCAGTCCGAACTACCAAGCCATGTCTTTCCCAGGCCGGAATCAAGCATCCAAGGACCGGTTTCTGGCTATCAGCCTTCATCAGCCTGGATAGCTTGACTCCAGTGTTGTGGAGAGCCTGGGACTCACGTCTGAGTATACCCAGCACACTCGGGGTGAAAATTGCAATAAACACAGTTGATGGACAGAATGTAGAACAATGTCATACATTCACCCCAGTATAAGGATCTGGGCCTAAATCCATTGTTTTTTTGCACTCCACACCACCCTGGGTTAGACACTGGCTATATGCAAATCAGCTCTGACCCTGTGCCTCATGGGAACAGTCCAGTCCGAACTACCAAGCCATGTCTTTCCCAGGCCAGAATCAAGCATCCAAGGACCGGTTTCTGGCTATCAGCCTTCATCAGCCTGGATAGCTTGTCTCCAGTGTTGTGGAGAGCCTGGGACTCACGTCTGAGTATACCCAGCACACCCGGGGTGAAAATTGCAAAAAACACAGTTGATGGACAGAATGTAGAACAATGTCATACATTCACCCCAGTACAAGGATCTGGGCCTAAATCCATCGTTTTTTTGCACTCCACACCACCCTGGGTTAGACACTGGCTATATGCAAATCAGCTCTGACCCTGTGCCTCATGGGAACAGTCCAATCCGAACTACCAAGCCATGTCTTTCCCAGACCGGAATCAAGCATCCAAGGACCGGTTTCTGGCTATCAGCCTTCATCAGCCTGGATAGCTTGACTCCAGTGGTGTGGAGAGCCTGGGACTCACGTCTGAGTATACCCAGCACACTCAGGGTGAAAATTGCAAAAAACACAGTTGATGGACAGAATGTAGAAAAATGTCATACATTCACCCCAGTACAAGGATCTGGGCCTAAATCCATCGTTTTTGTGCACTCCACACATATAGCCAGTGTCTAACCCAGGGTGGTGTGGAGTGCAAAAAAACGCTATCCAGGCTGATGAAGGCTGATAGCCAGAAACCGGTCCATGGATGCTTGATTCCGGTCTGGGAAAGACATGGCTTGGTAGTTCGGACTGGACTGTTCCCATGAGGCACAGGGTCAGAGCTGATTTGTATATAGCCAGTGTCTAACCCAGTGTGGTGTGGAGTGCAAAAAAACGATGGATTTAGGCCCAGATCCTTGTACTGGGGTGAATGTATGACATTGTTCTACATTCTGTCCATCAACTGTGTTTTTTGCAACTCCCACAGGAGAGGAGCAGGCTAGGGGGTGTACCCACCCCAGGACAGGGACCTATTGGTCCCTGCCCTTGCACTACCTGTAACGCCCCTATATTTAGTATGTAGGGGCACCCTGAACCTTCCTTCCTCAAATCCTGATTGCAACAAGAAGAAGACCAAGAAACAAGAAGACCTGCAGTGCAGCTGCTAACAAAAGGACGACGCTCCCTGACTTGGCTCCAGAACCTTACCGGCCTGTTGATCCTTTAACCTGCTCCTGCGAAACTCCTGCAGACAGCAACCTTGAAAACCCCAGAGGACCTGCCTGCCTTGAACCTTCCAAAAGACTGGGACTCCCACGAGCAGTGGTTCTGCTCAAACAGCAATACCCCTGGTGCCAGCCAGGAACCGCAAATCCAGCCCACTCTGCACCCGCCCAGCCTGGCCTGAGCCTGAGTGATCCAAGACCACAAGGACGTCCCCCCAGTGACTGGGACCCGAGGTCCAGTGCCCAAAGGCCCTCCGCGATGACCCAGACGATGTCTGCAACCTCAGAACCAGGGACCCCTCCAACCGCGACCAGCTGAGGGAAAGATTTCCAGACGCCAAAAGACACCCCTGCACCCGGCGCCCCACGGTCCCCTGTGCCAAGGTACTGTGATTATTTTTTAGAATTATATTTTTCGCCACGTTATTCTCAACTTTTAATCGCTTTCAAACTGCCTCTGTCTCAGGCTTGCCTTATGTGCTGTACTTTCTATCTTATCGCGCATTGCCATTGTTCTCCTCGGCACACACTGAGAGGTGATGTGCACTCGACTCCACGCGCTGATCTCTAACTCACCTCTTCACAGCAAAACAGTTTTAAGCCATATCCTACCTTATTGCGAAGTCTGGCAAGAGTTTGGATTTCCACTATTTGGTCTAAAGACATGCAGCAGTGAAATTTGTCTCTGCTCTTCGGCGTTCTCACAGAGATCCCACTTGAGGTGAAGATCATGTCCTGCTATTTGTCAGGTATACTGGCACGTCACGTTATCACTACAGTGGCAATTTCTGTTTGGGTCATTACTGTTTGGGGATAGTTATGGAAATCTTGTTTTTGTAAAGAAGAATCACAGGAACTGAAGTAAAATTGTAATTTATTCATAAGGTAACAGACCCTAAGATATCACTAGATGGATAGCCAAGCTTCAACTGATTCCTACATTCTAATGCACAGTGGAGTAGCCAAATCAACATTCCACCAGTATTAAAGGTACAGTAGATACAATGTAGAAGGAGAATGTAACACATCTTCTTTCCTAAATAAAAAATAAAATAAAAAAAAACTATATACAATAGGACATGTGATCATCAACTATTTACAAATCATCAACAATTTACAAACATGTTACAACATGTAATCATTAAGCCTAACAGGTTTCACAATAATACGTCCTGACAATCTTCTCGGCTTGGGAATATCTTCCTTAGGAAAATCAGACGACATGGATTGAACTTGAGCAGGAAGAACTGAGTTTGGACCTGACTTCAACACAGAACAGTCACGCATCTTATTCAACCATAGATCACGTTCTAGATCATTGCATTGGACAATATTGCACAAGTTCCATTTACGCCCACCATCTAATAGTACACAGTTACCCATCACTTCTAACACTTTCTTGGGATGAGACCATTTGGAAGAACCGTCTTTTGATAACCCAAAACGTGAAGATCTCACCAAATCACCAACATGAAAATTGCTCACACATTTCTTAATCTTATCATTGTGCCTATCTACATACTTTTGCTGGTATGTATTCATCCTACTGCTAAGATTTTCTTTATAGTTATGGCAAGCAGAAATCTTAAGCATCCATGCAGGAGTCACCTTATTACCAGCCCAACGCCCCTTTAGAAGATGGAATGGAGACACTAAGGTAGCAGAATGTGGGGTATTCGTATAGCTCCAAACCATATTTTTGACAGCAACCTTGCAATCATCTTCACCCGTCACAGCTAACTGAATACATTCCTTTAAAACACGATTGAACCTTTCTACCATACCGTTCTCCCTAGGGCAATAAACAGCAGTGGTAATGTGTTTTATTCCGCACAAACGCAAGTAGCTTTGAAATTCTGAAGCAGTAAACTGTGGGCCATTATCAGTAGTAATACTCTCAGGAAAACCTTCTCTATGGAAAACTTCTTTACAAAAACTTACAACATTGGAAGCCTTAACCTCTTTGACAAAAGCAACTTCTGGCCGTTTACTGTAATAATCCATTAGGACAATAGCAAACTTCCCAGCAATGCTACCAATGCTAAACGGGCCACAGATATCCATAGCCAATTTCTGCCACGGTTTATCTGGAAACGGGACAGAACTAATTGTAGTTTCTTGGGAAGCATGAGATTTATCACTACATGTGCATGCAGCACAATTCCTCACACACCTTTCAACATCCTTATCCATGCCTGGCCACCAGAAATCACACCTACATCTTCTCTTCATACCGGACATGCCTGAATGTCCCTCATGCATAAGATCCAGTAACTTGTTGCGCAATGAAGACGGTACTACAAGTTTATCAGCTCTTCTAACTACGCCAACCACGAGATCATAAGAGAGTTCAGCCCATACTGTTTTATATTCAGACAAGTCAGAATCACTCCAAGAGAAATTATTGCACGGTGATGTTAAACGTGCAATCACTTCCTTCAATACAATATCATCCTGAACAGCTTGTTTCCACACTTCTAAACTAATAGCACCCTTACAAGCTTCATCAACAGTAGCAATAGACCAGTCTTCATCTTGGTCCACCACATTGTCATCATTGCCAACTGGAAGACGAGATAGACAATCAGCATTGACGTTTTTGATACCAGGTACATACTCCATTGAAAAATCGTATTCTTGTAATTTGGAAATCCATTTAGCAATTCTAGGAGTAGCCTTCCCTGCACCCTTAGTAGAAAAAATATCAACAAGGGGTTTATGGTCGGTTCTCAACTCAAAATTAGTGCCCCAGACGTAATTCCTGAAATAATTCACACCCCAAAAACAAGCTAGAGCTTCTTTCTCTATAACTGAGTACGAAGGTTCTGCACCCTTCAATGTACGCGAAGCAAAAGCCACAACCCATTCGAACTTACCTTTGCCTTGCATTAAAACAGCTCCTAGCCCATATGCACTAGCATCTACCACAATGATCGACTTTTTGTTGGGATCAAAAGGTTTAAGTGCAACTGCATTTGCAATCTCTTTTTTCACATCGTCAAAAACTGATTGACATTCAGTACTCCACAAAAATTTCGCACCCTTTTTCATTAATAATCTTAAACAAAATACCTTAGATGCAAAGTTTGGCACAAATTTGGAATAATACTCAGCAAGTCCTAAAAAGGAACGAAGTTGATCTTTATCACCTGGTGACATAGCATTCTTGATGGCATCTAGTAGATTCTTTTTTGGTTTTACACCTTCGGCAGATAAGGTGTGCCCAAGATATTCAATTTCATTAGTAGCAAATTTACATTTCTCAGCAGCAACAGTTAAACCAGCCTTTTGAAGTTTGCATAATACATCATGCAGAATCACGTCATGGTCGATTTTATCCTCTCCCCATACAAGTACATCATCTTGAAACACTAACATGTTGGGTATACCATCAAGAACTTTGCACATGACTCTCTGAAAAACAGCTGAAGCAGAAGATAAACCAAAAGGCATTCTCAAAAACTGAAATGCCCCCTCAGGAGTGATAAAGGATGTCAGATGGCGAGACTCAGGATGTAATTTTATCTGATGGTAGGCATTAGATAAATCAATTGACGAGAAGTATTTGGCATCTTTAACAGAAGCAACCATTTTGTTGATTTTGGGTAAAGGGTAGCGATCCACCCAAATATTTTTGTTCAAATCTCTCAAATCAACACACATGCGCAATTTTCCATTAGGTTTTCGTGCCAAAACTACTGGACTAAGCCAATCAGATGCTTCGATTGGTTCAATAATGTTTTGCTGACAAAGACGATCAAGTTCTACCTTGAGTTGAGATCTTAACACCAAAGGAACGTTACGTACTTTATGGACAATAGGTACACAATCAGGTTTAAGGATTATCCGATGTTCAAATTTTTTGAGACATCCCAATTTAGAATTAAATAGATCTGGAAATTTTTTATGCCATTCTAACCCTGCATCATCATCTTGGGTCACTAAGACTTCCGCAGAGTGTTTTTTTTGCCAATTGGGAGATAATAAAACTTAATCTGGATGATTAGGATCAAGGGTCATCCCTAAATTCCATAGTTCTTTCCATCCTAGCAAGGCTCTGCCTTTTTCCACAACATAGACAGTTCCAAGGGTATTCCTATCTTTAAAGATGATTTCAGATGTAAAACATCCGATCACAGGTAATCTAATGCCTAAGTAACCCACAGGAGTTCTTTGTGAACAAACCAGCACTGGTTTACCACAAGTTTCCCACATAATCTTATCAATGATAGTATATAATGAACAAGAATCAGCCCAGAGAAATAACTTGTGGTTATTGATAGTGACTTCACATTTAGGAGGTTGAATTTCCTCAGAAATTTGGTTAACTTCATTATTCCAAATTGCCATAACTTCAATGTCACTGTCACTATTGGAATAATTAGATTCATCAATAAAATTGACAGAACTTTTCCAAGCATTAGGATTGCCTGATCTACACATTTTTGCAAAATGACCAGACTTATTACACTTGAAGCAAGTATGATTTGAAGCGGGACACCACGAATTTTCAGTAGTATGCTTAGTATTACCACATCTAAAACAAAATTGTTTGCTAGAACTTAAAGTTTTGCCAGAAGATGGTTTGTTGTATGACAAAGTGCTTTTGTTATTACTTGAAAAAAATCGAGGTTTAACTTTGATATCACGTTTGACATTATATCTACTATCAAAATTGTTTGGCTTATTAGTTACAGTACATACATCACTGGAGTCTTTGCTATCAGAAGATTTACGATCTGTACTATGTACACTGTTTAACTCTTTAACATAACGAGAATTATTCTCAACCCTCCTAGCAACAGAAATAGTTTTATGAAGAGATGGATCTTTTAAATCTAATAACTTCTCTTGAATTTTGACATTGTTAGTTCTGTTAATGAACTGATCTCTTATGATTTCTTCATGTAAATCTTTAAATTTACAGGTAACCGCTAATCTTCTTAAAGCAGTAACATACTGTTCTACCGTCTCACCGACCAATTGTGTTCTTGAAAAGAATTTATGTCTTTCCACAACAATACTGGTTTTCTTACCAAAATTCTCCTCCAAAGCATTCAGTGCGTCGAGATATTCATCAGATGAATATGAATCAAGCTTTGAACAATCAAATACAACCTCTTCCTCACTGAGGTCTTCATCTCCGCCCACACATACTTTGGAATTAACACTAGGTACAATCGGTAATGTTTTTAACACCTTCCTACCTTCAACACCAAGACTATGTTTAAGCAATGCTAATTTTCGTGAAGCAAGAAACACTTCTCCACCAATGGCTTCTAGGTATGTTTCAAAAGATTCGCGCCAATCCTCCCAATTCATAGGAGGTACACCAGGATCTTGTAAAAATTTGGGTGGAGCTAAAATATTATTATTCCAAAGGTTGATTTTCCTTTGTTTCCTGAGTTACTGTTCTTTTGGTTGATGAAACGAGTCTTTTCCTTGCTGCTACACTTTTACACTTTTACTTGAAGTATTTTAACCATGAAGAAAAAAAAAAACGATTTCCTCTGAATTTCTCCTCTTGGTAATGTTCGTTTTAAGATGTATGATAATGGATTCACAGCATAAAGATTGAGTCTAGTCTGAAACGTTTTTTGGTTTCCTTTTTCTTAAAAAAAAATAATTCTTGAAATTTGAAGATATCAAAGGGTCGAGATGGGTTGTTTCCTCCCTCGTCGCCACTTTTATAAAGAAGAATCACAGGAACTGAAGTAAAATTGTAATTTATTCATAAGGTAACAGACCCTAAGATATCACTAGATGGATAGCCAAGCTTCAACTGATTCCTACATTCTAATGCACAGTGGAGTAGCCAAATCAACATTCCACCAGTATTAAAGGTACAGTAGATACAATGTAGAAGGAGAATGTAACACTTGTTGGATGTGAAGATGACGTCCTGCTCTTTGTCACGTGTTACTGACACATCACGTCATCTCTACTACAGCCTTTACTGTTTGAGCTCACTTTCAAGCACCGATTAATCGCCAATATTCAGGTAGCAACGTTTATTTTGTCTACAATTCATTCACTCATTTTGTTTCTCTTTTCAGTCAAGCAGCAACATTCAGACAGCAACGCTGTTTACGCATTTTCTACTGTTCTACTGTTCAACTACTGATTTAATCGTTTTGTTGTGCCCATCGCTGTGATGTTCACAACTCTACCTTTAACTGCTGGCATTATCAAACTATTTTCAATTTACAATTTTTTTTACTAGCCTCTTATTAAAAAAAATTATCTAGGGCCCCTCACACGGTGACATGCACACCTTATCTTTTTGGATTGAGCATCACTTTTCTATTACTGATCAACTCTGCGGATTTTTCTGGGGCTTACCACACAGTGATTCACACACCTTGTTTCTGGAGTACTTTATAGCACATTACTTTTCTTTTGTGTATCTAAGTTTTTTTTTGTTCCTTTGTTCTATTTTACTGTAGCATGTGTACATTACAATCTGTCAATCCTCCTCCTGCGTTTCTTGACACTTCTGGAGAACCATCTATTGGATGGAAAGTCTGGCATGATGCCTTTGAAACTTATCTTGGTGCCATTGGCGCATCCAGATTGAGTGCTGATAGAAAGAAATATTTACTTTTACATTCTCTCTGGTTTGAGGGCAGGTCCACATTTAAACATTTACCTGATTTACCACAAGAAGAAGGTGCACAAAATGAGGAGTATAGAGAAACAGTACTTAAACTTAAGCTACGTTTTGACAAACAACCTAGTCGGATGGTCCTCAGGCACAAGTTTTTTAAGAGGAAACAGTCTGAAGTAGAAGATGTTAATTCCTATATTTCTGTGTTGCGCAGGTTGGCAGCTGATTGCAAATTTGAAAATGTTACTGACCAACTTATTAGAGATCAATTTGTATGCCATTGTAAGGATAAGAACATTAGACAAAAACTACTTAGTGTGAGTGATCCATCTTTAGATGACACTATTAAATTAGCTAAGAGCATAGAAATTTATTTGGTTTCTTTAAAAGAATTGGACGACAAAGTGTTAGTCTGTTAACGCTATCAATATTAATTCTTCTGCAAAACCACAAAAGAAATCCATAAAAGGGAATTCTAATCCGATAAGCAAGGCATCTAAACCTGATATGTAACACGAATGATTTGAGAAGGGTCCAAGGGGAATAAATATTTAGAGACCACAGAACACAATCTTCACCCCTATTTTACATGTAGAAACAAAACAAAAGACTAGTAGTGGTCTATATTAAGAAAAAGACTGAGCAGAAATACAGAAGCAAGAAACTAACAGCCTGATTCATGATCGGGCCGTTTTGCGAGGCTCAAATAGCGAATCATAAGGAATCGCTATTTGAGACTCGCAAAACGGTAATCATGTAGGAATCGCAATATTAATTGCGATTCCCACTGATTCCTTATTTGCGATTAGCTAATTGCTAATCGCAAATAAGGAATAACTCCCCATGCATTCCTATGGGCCTTGGCCCATAGGAATGCATGGGGAGTATTCCTTATTTGCGATTAGCAATTTGCTACTCGCAAATAAGATAGCGATTTAAAGGGTGCCAGGGGTGTCCAAAGGACACCCTGTAGCACCCCTTAAATGAAAATTTAAACAGGTGTTGCGCACACACATGTCCAAAGGACATGTGTGTGTGCAACATGCAACTTAGAAAAATGCTTTTAAAAGCATTTTTCTAAGTTTTTGCTATTTACCGAGAGGTCTGACCTCTCGGTAAATAGCGGCCCAAAATTGCATTTTCGCCATTTTCAAATGCTTCATGAATTGCATTTAAGGAATCTCAAATAGAGATTCCTTAAATGTAATTCCTCGCAATTTAGCGATTTAGCAATTACCGATTTTTGCATTTGGGATGCTGAATCCCAAATGCAAAATTCGCACTCGCAAAGGGCCGGATTCTCAGAATCCGGCCCTTTGCGAGCCGATTTAGCCTTCATGAATAAGGCTGTATGTGTCTGGTGCAACACGTATGTTAGAGACTGGAAATGAATCCCATCAGCCCACCCATATGGCGGAGCATCGTCATCTGGGATTGTTTTAGGTAATGGTCTAGATAAGGAGACACACCTGTTGGTATTGTGTGTAATTCTCCAATTCTCCAAGACCTCCAGTGATGGACACGACCCAAAGATGTTGTCACGTGGGTGTAATGGTGTGGTAAGTTGATTGCAGTGAAAAAATGTGTGTGAACAAAAATCAAATGTGCAACTTCAAATTGGCTACCATGATATAGGGGACCTTTATTGGGGATAAATCATGGTGTCAACGTTAAAAAAGAGTGTATGACAGTCTGAAATAATGACTGCCAGGAATAGATGGTATTGCGGTCAACATGTTTCTGCCATTGCAGGGGCTTCTCCCCTACCAGGCTTTCATCAGTACCTTTATATACACTACTGCAAAGACATAACAAGAACACTGTTCAAGATTGTTAAACAAGTGATACCGGATACCCTACCATCCGCGGAATACTTCCTGCGTCGGTGTTCCGGTTTCTGAATTTCTAAAGGATTCTTTCCTGAAAAATTTCAAACACACAAATATATCCATATAACAAATACATATGACACATACAAAACGTGCTTACTGTTCAAAAAATGATTTTTAAAATGCTTCAAAGTCAGCCTTCACAAAGATAGTAACAAAAGTAGTGGTAATTTTATTTACTCACCCAAAAATGCTTAGGAGTAAACCTCACCTCTCCTGGCCACTGCTCAGTAAATGGAGGCCCCGCTCTACAGTAGTGGAAAAACAAAGAAATTACATATGTGGGTTACCCTCATTAGGTGTGGCCCAACAAGTAAATGTCCACTACGTGTGCAATCAGAAAGATGCACTAAAAACCTTGGTATCGGTCATGGAAAATGGAGATTGCAGGAATTTCATTAGGCTGGTATATAACGTAAACATAAGTTTTGCTTTGAAACCATAACCAGAGCTAGTATAAGTGATGTATAGCTCTTGGTAGTGTTAAACAAGAAACTGGCAAAACTTTCAAGATCATGTCTGTTGGTTTTTGACCGTGACTTCAAAAAGCTGGCCAAAGAAATATTTACCACAAGGCTTTAGCCAAAAGACACTCTAAACCTGATATCCCATTTAATATAGGTTCTAACATATGCCTGAGGTGTGGTGATCATTCCAAGGGTTCCAGATGCCCTGCAAGTAATGTTATCTGCAAATATTGCCAACATTTTTTTTAAAGAGGAGAGGGCAAAAGAAACCAGTTGTGAGTGTTATTGAGTCAATTCAATTCAAAATATCTTTATTCGATTGTTTCGGTGCAATCATAAAAGTACAGATAAAATATCATAAATACATGTTTATATAAAAATACACAAGTTCATTATATTCATTTAAAACCAATGAAAAAGCGAAAACAATTTCATTTATAAAGTACAAGTTAAATGTCCCTACGTTTCCTAATAATCATTGCATTTTTTTAAAACAAAGTTGTTGTTGCTACAGATACATGATTATCTAGGGCTTGAATACTGATCATCGCCACACGACAATGACGAAGTCCTAGTTCTCTTAATAAAGGCAATAAAACAGTTTTCCTCATTTCATCGTATAATTTACAAAAAAGAAATACATGAATGGTACTCTGGGGGGAGATGTAATCGCAGGGGCAGAAAGGTAGATCGTGCGTCCAGTTATTAATTGTAGGAAAACTAACCAGTCTGTGGAAGATGTTAAATCTGAAACGTGTTAGCAGAAAGCGCTCATAATTATTTGTTACATAGATTAAATAGGGCTGAATCTTAAAAGTTGCTAAAACCAATTGATGCTGCTGGATAGAGGGTTTTAGGACCTCCGCAGCAGTCCTATTGGAATCCAAAAGGGCTAAACACTCTTTCTTCAGATCGTTTCGTGAAATTGCTGAAATATCAGTGGGATTCAATAAGTATTCTTCTCTCCCAATATCTTTAAGGAAATTAAAAACATACTTCACCCATGGGATTTTTGTAGCACCATCCAATTTCAGAATATCTGTCAGGACATCTCTATTTAGGTGTGTTGCTTCTTGGGTCCAGACTCTATGCCATTATTATTGAGTCAGATTCTTCTTCTGACACTGAAGTAGTCTTAGTTGTCACCAATTGTGATGCCAATAACTGCTCTTTTAAACAAGATATAATCCAAGGGGATGCTGCGTCTTGTGCTGATCCCATTGTTTTTTTTTTTTGTTTTTTTTTTTAAAAACTTTATTGTGCAAAAAAATATCATTACAAGTATGGGCCTACAACCACAGGGGCCGGCTGCTAGGGCATGTAAAGCAATTGTATAAACTCACAAAGCCGCGACCGATCCCTAGAGGTCCAGCAGAGTACAGGATACATTTTCGGCAACACAGGATGTAGTCAGGATATAGATGTTTTTAATTTTTTGAAAATGAACAGAAAGAAAAACAAAGAAACAAAACTCAAGGCGAAAAGTGTTCTAGACAGTGTCGAGCTCCGATGGGGGGGACCTGCAGTACCGGATAACGAATCAGGAGGGCAATAAAGATGATCAGCGGGGGAGGCAGCGGGGAAGTCAGACAATCAGGAAAAAGGAGTAAATCGTTTCAGGAACCTCAGGATCAGGGGGACAGCGAAATTTCCGGAGTGTCTTCAAAGGGGGGTATACAGATGTTCCGTCGGTAGGCGTTCCATTGACCCCAAATTTTACTCCACGCCCTAGGCTTGCCCCTAGCCAAATATACCGTCTTCTCTCTTAGCGCCGAGACGCCCACGGGTATTTGTACGCGCTCTACAAATGTCATTAATAAATAAATAAATAAATAAACATGCACCAGTCCATATTCTCCTTCCATACCGACACGGTGGGAGGCCGATGGGAACCCCACAGCTGCGCAATATCTCTTTTTGCGATCATGTTCCCAAGTGCCGCCCACCAGGCCTGGGTAACGGTGTAATCATTCGGCTCCCACACATTCAACAAACATCTACGAGCCTCAGGCAGCAGAGCGACCCCGGTGACACACTCCATTACCGCATGCACACGCTGCCAATACGCCGCCACCTCACGACACTCCCAGAAGAAAGGTGGCACTCATTCCACATCCGCGCTTACACAACCCATCCGAGGAAAAACCCATAGCAACCAAACGATGACCCGTAACATACACACGATGAAGAATTTTGAGCTGAACGAGACGGAGACGGGCAGGAATGGCGACCTCTTTCGGGGAGGATAGTGCGGACTGCCAGTCCTAGTCATCCAACTCCAACCCGTCTCCGGTCCAGACCTCCCTGAGACGCACAAGGAGATCTGACCGATTGTTAATTAGTTTCTTAAAGATCAAGGAGATCGTACTATCTGGCAGATGACCGTCAAGTATACGGTCCTCTAGTGGGGAAGATTCAGGAACAGTAACACCGGCTGTGAAGACAGACAGCAAAGCGTGGCGAACCTGCACATACCTGAAGAACTCCCGATCCCCCAACTCGTACTCACTTTGAAGCATCGCAAAGGGCTTCACCGCGCCCTTCACCCAGAGATCACCCACTCTGCTAATGCCAATCATATCACAGTTCTCAAAACTTTTCGTTGTTCAGAGGCATCCTAATTTTTCAGAAGCATACAAAGGGGTTGCTCGCGTCAATCGATCATTCCATCCCATGGCCGCATTGGCATCTTTCCACACACGCACTGCAATCTTAGTGGGTCCCGTTAGGTTCCTCCCCGCCATTCAATCGTGTCGAAGGCCATCGTGGCGTCCAAGGAAGCCAAGATGGCCGGCTCCGGAAGAGACTCCGCCCTAGCGAGAACGCCGTGTAAGCGCCGCAAATTAAGAGCAGTGTTCCGGTGCGGAATAAAACCGGATTGATCCGAGTGGATCAGGTCACAAATTACAATGAGTAGACGATTAGCGAGGACCTTGGCGAGAATCTTCGGCTCGGCATTCAATAAAGAGAGAGGCCTATACGACGCACAGCGATCACGAGGCTTGCCCTCCTTAGGAATTACAACTATAGTAGCCAGACGCTGGTCACAAGGGAGGGTGCCAAGCTCACCTGACTACATGAACATAGCGCGAAGATAAGGCACGACTTTGTCCGGGCGCAGTTTGTACAGTTCGATAGGCTAGCCATTAGGGCCCATAGCCTTACCAGAACGGAGGGAACGGATTGCTGTAGCAATCTCGTCGACCGACAACATGGCCTCCGTGCACTCTCGATCCTCCTCAGACAGGCAGGGCAGTGCGATGTCCCTCAGCAGCAAACAAGAGTCATGCTCATCTCTATCGGACACCGGGGAGTAGACCACACGAAAATAGTCGGCAAAACACTCCACAATCTCGCCAGGGTGAGTCACATTCACACCATCCGAAGTCTGAATCACAGGGACCACACGATTCGCTCTTTCTTTTTTATCAAGACAGGCAATCAATTTACCCGCCTTATCCCCAACATCAAACAGTCTACCTTGCTGTTCCCTGTACATTGTCTTGGCAGCATCTGTAACAAGGGATTTATAGTCAAACTGCTTCAAACTAAGGGCGTGGAGTCTATCCTGGGTGACGCCTAAGTCCAGATCAGCCTCCAACTCCAGTATTTCGGCCTCCAGACTCACGACCTCCTTATTTCTAGCCTTCTTGGTCTCAGCTATTAAAGATAGGGCCTGTCCACGAATAACAGTTTTGAAGGCTTCCCACAGGGACACTGAGGACAAAACGGACCCCTAGTTTTCCAGGAAGTAGTGATCTAGGGACTTTATCAGGCTGTCACAGGTCTTGGGATTGCGCAGGTACCAAGGATTGATAGGGGCGATCCGCCCGCAGCGTGTATCCCCGCATCAAAACTAAGCCACAAAGGAGAATGATCTGAAATGCCTCGGGCCAAGTGTCTGATCTCCCTAACGTAGGAAGACTGGATGCAGGCATAAGGATGTAATCAAGCCTGGAGAGACTCCCATGAGCCCCGAAGTGAAAGGTGTATTGACATTGCGTCGGATGCATTAACCTCCATCAGTCAACAAGACCAAAGGTGTCTAAGAACCCACCGAGCCATGATTGGGAAGTGGGAAGATCCCTGGGGGGGGGGTGACGATCCAAACCGCCTGAAAGCACAGAATTAAAATCCCCACCCATGAGGAGAAGACTATCAGGGAGCTCCAGCAGCATCCGGCCAACATCTGAGAAAGTAGAGGTCTGGAGACCCGGGGGAACGTATACAGTAACCAATGAAAGAGTCTTACCCTCCCACCTACCAGTGAGGGCGGCGTAACGCCCTCTGTCGTCAAGGATAACATTATCAATCTCTAGAGGGAGAGAAGACCGGACCAAAATACCAACCCCTCTGGAACCAGTGGTGAAACCAGAGTGAGCAACCAAGCGGTAACCCGATCTATTCATAGCATGACACATATTACCCACCAAATGCGTCTCCTGCAAAAGTACCACATCAGGAGACAAACGATGCAAATATTGCAGTACAACACCCCGTTTTATACGATCTCCCAATCCATTGACGTTCCAAGATATCAACCTCAACCCACTACCCCCCATCCCCACAAGGGATGCATAAGTCACCCCACGAAGAGCAGGACACCTGAAGCAAAGAAAAAACCAATATGCCGCCTTGAGAGAGAAAAACACACACACAAACACCCCATCCCACCCCCCAACCAACACCCGTTACAACTCCCCCCTCCCTGCACCCCTGCAGTAGACTAAGAAGCCACCCCAACATGCAGTGTGCCTGTCACCCTAACAGTCCCTTTCTACAAAAAGAACCCGGAGGAGGAAAGAGGCCCGTCACCACCCGCCACCCGGATGTGGACAACAATAAGACATACTATACAAAAGAAATTGCACCCAGCTGAGAAATGTCAAATGTTTGGAGGTCAGAGACCAAAAAGTCACTTCTGTGTAGGCTCACCACCCTCGGCACCGCCAGGGTGCTCCGTCCGATTGCCTCGGCCAGGCAGGGAATCCAACCAGTCACTCACATTGTCCGGTCGATCGAAAAAGAAGGTCCATTCCTCATACTCCACTCAAAGCCTAGTAGGGAAAAGCATTGCGTACTTTAGTCCCAGGTCCCGAAGACGTTGTTTAACCCCCTGAAAGCCCATCCTTTGTCTCTGGACAAGTTGAGTGAAGTCCGGGAAAAAATTGACAGAGGAGTTTACCGGGCCGTGCACTCTCGATGCCTGCAGGATCGCATCCCGGTCTCTGAAGTGGAAAAGTTTTGCGATGATAGGCCTCGAAGGAGCGCCCGGCTTGGGCTTACCACCCGGAACACGATGTGCACGCTCCACTGCGAAAAACTTGCTGAGTCCAGAGGGTACAAGATGGTTCAGGACAAGATCCTAGACCAGGAGGTCCACCGAGTGAGTCTCGGGATTTTCTGGAGCACCTATGACGCGAATGTTGTTGCGTCTCGCCCTGTTCTCAAAATCCTCCAGCCGATGGGACATCAAGTCATTGGCCGATTTCAAATTGCCAAGTTCGGTTTGTTAATGTTAATGTTAGTATGTATTTGTTAAGCGCTCGTACGCCCGGGGGCTTCATGGCACTGTAAGGAGGAACGTAGCGCATAGGTCACAGTAGAGAGTGAGCAGCTCAGCAATGCGCCTGAGAGAAAAGCCAGGTTTTCAGGGAGTGTCTAAAACTGAGGATGTTGTCATTCAGTTTCAGGTGAAGGGGGAGAGAATTCCAGAAGCCAGCTGCAAGATGGTCAAAACAGCTGCCTCCGAGACGTTTCCTCTTGTAGGAGGGAACGATTAGAAGGGATTTGTGAATGGACCGGAGATTACGGGAAGGGATGTATCTCTTAAACATGTCTCTAATGAATAGGGGCCCAGAGTCATGCAGAGATTTGAATATTATGCACCCAGTTTTAAAAGCCACACGCTGCTCCACAGGCAGCCAGTGTAGCTGTTTCAGGCCAAGTCTAACAGACTGCCTCTTAGAGACATTCAGGAGAAGTCTAGCTGCCTGATTCTGAACCAGCTGAAGGCGTTTTAGCTCTCCAGTTTGAAGCCCAAAATAAAGGCTGTTGGAAAAATCTAATCTGGACAAAACCAGGGAGATGGCAATCTGTGTGAGGGCAGCCGGAGAGAAGAAGCAAGCGATTTTCTTGATTTTCTTCGGTTTGGAGTTCTGACACATCGGCTGTGAGGCTGGATGTCTTCAGATCCAATGACTTCACTTTCTCATTGGTCTTGGACAGGTCGGCCCTGATCAGAGTGACATCAATGGCCACTATGTCAATTTTACGAGCCAGAGCCTCATATTGCTGGCCGATAGTCTCCTTCATGTTGGTGATGGCGCCCATAATGTCTTGCAGGGACAGATCAACAGGAGCGGACGGGTCCTCTTTGGCGTCTTCCGGGGTACGGGTGGAGAGCCCGGGGAAACCTTTGGCCTGACTGTACCGGTCCATAATATTTGTCTGGACCGGTCCCCCACGAAGAGGCGTCTTAGTCTACCGCTTCTCGGCTTCACCCCTGCCCGCCATGTTGGAAGATGCACCCCGGAGGGGCCCGCAAGACCTGGTGAAAATGGCCACCGGCAGGCAGGGCACCAACAAACCACACAAGCTGGCTCGTACGGCCAAGACAAAGTCACAAATTGACCCAAAAGGCTGTGATGATGAAGCAGTGCTTGCATTAAATGGAGGCTGGATTGGCCCCCAACCGAGCGAAACGGTCTCTCAATCAGACCATGCCGGGATCTAGAAACGAAACCGAAAGTTGTGATAGGGCTACCAAGGAGACCCAACTGCCGTTGTTGTTCAACTTTGTCCCGGATCCACAAGTCGCCCAGTCCCCGGCTCGCCTCCAGGTGGGCCCCAAAAGTTCAGAGCGATGTAGTTTCGGTTGCCCAAGTCCGATTTAAATTCTGAAAAGAGTTATGGACTCAGTCGAGGTTCATCTTCAAGAATCCGTCCAAGAATTCAGGATATCATCAGGATAGATTGCGAAGAGTGGCGAGGGTCCGGGGAGCCCTGTGCTCACGCGACCATCTTGGATGTGCGCTAAGCTCCTCCCTGCTGATCCCATTGTTAATATAATTGTGGGAGACAAGAGTGTTAAATTGTTGGTTGACTCTGGTGCCAAGATAACAATGATCACCCAAAATTGTTCGAACAAAAATGGAAGGGTTGTCAGTCACTGTGTTCTCCTGAATGCCCTCCTGTATCATGTGAAGGGAGGAAAATTGAATTGGGATTCTTTGAAGAGGAAATGTCATTCAAAGGGAGGAAAATCAAAGGGAAAATCTATGCTGCATATTAGATTGGTTCCATCAAGGGCTCTTTGGAAAAATTCTCAAACCTGGAGCCAAGGAACAAATACTTGTTGTGTGATGCACTGATGAAATAAAAAAAATGTAAGAATACATTCCCTTCTGTTTTTGGTGAGGATTTAGGGAAAATTCATAGGTTTAAACACAGAATAATTGTAAAGTAGGGTTCTGTTCCTTTAAAGCAGAAACTTAGAGGTGTTCCCTACAGCGTAAGAGATGACCTTGAAAACAAATTATTACAATTGTGTGAGAAAGATGTCATTGAGCCTGCAGAATCTTCTTTGTGGCTTTTTCCTTTGGTGGTTGCCAGGAAGAGGTGTGGTCAACCCGGGGTCTGTGTTGACTTAAGATCTCTGAACAAGGAGATTTGGGTTGACTCACATCCTCTTCCCAAGATTAATGACTTGTTTGCATCCACCAAAGGGGCTAAGTTCTTTTTCAAGATCGACATTGCCAGTGCATACCACCCGGATTCCTGTCACCTTACCGCTTTTGTTTCCCCTCTAGGTACCTTTTAATATCAATGGATGCCGTTTGGTTTAGCATCGGCGGCGGCAGTATTCTAGAGGGTGATGAGTAACATTCTTAAAGAAGTTGACGGTGTCTTGGTCTTTCAAGACAATGTTGTTCGAATTTTCGCTAAAGATGTTACTTCACATGATCGCATTCTACACAAAGTTCTGAGTTTGTTTCAAGAGCATGGTTTTGTCCTAAAACCTGAGAAATGTAAATGTTTTGTACTAAAGTAGAGTATTTGGGTCACATTCTCACTCAAAATAGGGTTAGTCCCAGACCTGGTCTTCTTGTAGCCATTACCAATGCGTCTACCACTACTGATAAGACTGGGGTTAAACCTCTACTTGGGTTGTGTGAATATTATTCGAGATTTATTCCTCACTACGCCACAATTGTGCGTCCTATCAGTAATCTCCTTAAGATAGGAGTCAAATTTGAAGGGTGCAATGAGACTGTGTCTGCTTTTAGTCAAGTTAAGTTGCTCTTGGAGAAAAGTGCTGTTCTCAAACCTTTCAATCCCAGCTTATTGTGCTATCTAACTGTTAATGCCAGCCAGGTGGGCTTGGGGGCAACTTTAACACAGATGGAAGATGGAGTGGAAAATACCATTGGTTTTGCATCTAGCGATCTTAGGGCTGCGGAGTTACAGTATTCCATAATTGAAAAAGAACTCTTAGCCTGTTCATGGGCGATTGAAAAGTTTCATCCATACATTTGGGGAAAACGTTTTCTTCTTCAAACGGACCACAAGCTTTTAATATCTTGGGGGGGAAGAATGAGTAAATGTTGTACTCCCAGGATTATGAGGGTGGTTACCAAGGTCTTGCAGTGGCAGTTTGATGACAAGTATATTGGTGGTAAGAATGGCAGAGCAGGCTATTTCTCTTGGTTTCCTGCCAAAGGGGATGAGGATGACAATATTTCTTTTGCGGATCTCATTGATGAAGACTGTGATGACTGTCTGGTTGCAGTTCTTGTGCTAAACCCCTTATGAAGGGGGTGCCACAGGGCTCATGTCTCAGTCCCACACTGTTTAATGTGCATGTGGCCCCCTTGCAAAAATGGTCAGCGATCATGAAATGCGGACGATCTCCAACTCCTTCTTTTGTTCTGGTTAGATGACTAATAATTTTCTCCAGCTTAATGCTGAAAAACGGAAATACTACTGTTTGGAAAAGCACAAACACTGTGGTCTCCTGTCTGGTGGCCAACAGTGTTGGACCTGCCACCCACCCACCCTACTGCAAAGGCAGAAAACGTAGGTGTCTATATGGACCACTCCCTATCTATGAGAGATCAGATAGTAAGTACCTCGGGCACCTGCTTTTATATGTTGAAGGTCTTACGGAGAGTGTTCCATCTCCTCCCTTTATCAGTGCGTAAGACCCTGATTCAAGCTCTGGTAGTCAGTCGCCTCGACTACTGTAATGCCCTTTTGGCAGCTGCCAACAACACTGTGCTGAACAGGTTGCAAGTGGTTCAGAACACTGCAGTGCGTCAGGCCCTTAATATGCCTCCTAGAACTGCATCTCTCCCGTTGCTGAGACACCTTCAATGGCTCCCCATTCGTAAAATAATTAAGTTTAAAATCTGCTGTTTGGTCCTCAAAAGAATCAATGATGCGGTCCTATGTATCTTGTGGGAAAACGCTCTCACTACCTATGTACCAGATCTCTGCATTCTGGAGAGAAGGCTCTGCTTGTTGTCCCTCTGTACAACACACTCCGGTCTGGTGGCAAACCCTTTTCCTATCTTGCCTCTCGATACAGGAACGCGCTCCCGGTTCCCTTACACAAGTGCCTGAATTTTCTTAAGGTACAGGAAAGTCCTGAAAATTGAACTTCTTAACAACTGATCGCATGTTCCAGCCTCCTATCCTTAGCTTATAGCGCATTGATACCCTTTCTGGGCTGAGTCCAGCACTCTATAAATCATTCCTTCATTCATTTATTTTTTTTAATCTTTTTATTGTTTTCAAACGCAAACAGCACCCATGAGAATGACTGCACATGTACACATTCAACAAATTCCGGATAGGTATCAGGATAACCAAGGCATTAACCCCTACTGCACGACAGCTCAATTAAGGTACCATCTCAAAAGTCCAGGACACACCCCCTCGAAAATAACCATTAGAGTCATATGATATCAACATAAAGCAATACAATCTTACCATAATGCCCCATGCACCAGATTCATTCTCAATTCGGCCCCCAACTCCCTTGCCCAGCACCCACTCACCCTCCCACCGGCGCGTCAACCCCGAAATTGCGTGCAATAGAGTGTTAGGTTCAATCAACTATGTAGATCTTCCTGGTTTCCCAATTTACAGCTGGAATAGATGTAATGACCATTGTGGAGGTACAGGGACCCCTCGCTGCGCTTCCCATCTCGAAGGTGGGTATTCTTCTTCTTCTAGTCCTCATCCCCAATCGAGGCCCCCATCTCTGACTCAGATCCTGCATCCGCCCCCTTCAGTTCAACAATAAGGGCCTCCCACTCTCGCACTCCCTCCAGTGCTTTGTCATTGTGGGACCTATGTGCCTGATGCAGGCAAACTGTGCCCTCACTGCTCGCCCCTAGGAGCAATGCAGCCTTCCATCTAGGGTAGCTGGGCCCCGCCGCCGCCTTCCAATGGGACGTAATATCTCTCTTGGCAAGCAACAATCCCAAATCTAACAAGCATTTACAATGCAATGGTTTCGCCTTTGGAAAAGTTAGAGTTATTGGCATTGCTCATGACATTTCTTTTTTTTTTACTTATAAATAAATGGCATTGTTATTTATATTGCCAACAGCTCTCACAGCCCACACAGCTCTCTCAGCCCACACAGCCCACAGCCGACACAGCCCACACAGCTCTCAGCCCAACACAGCCCACACAGCTCTCAGCCCAACACAGCCCACACAGCTCTCAGCCCAACACAGCCCACACAGCTCTCAGCCCAACACAGCTCTCAGCTCTCTCAGCCCACACAGCTCTCAGCTCTCTCAGCCCTCACAGCCCACACAGCCCACACAGCCCTCTCAGCCCTCACAGCTCTCAGCCCAACACAGCTCTCAGCCCAACACAGCTCTCAGCGCTCTCAGCCCACACAGCCCTCACAGCCCTCACAGCTCTCACAGCCCTGACAGCCCTCACAGCCCACACAGCCCACACAGCCCACACAGCCCACACAGCCCACACAGCCCACACAGCTCTCACAGCCCACACAGCTCTCACAGCCCACACAGCTCTCACAGCCCACACAGCTCTCACAGCCCACACAGCTCTCACAGCCCACACAGCTCTCACAGCCCTCACAGCCCACACAGCTCTCACAGCCCACACAGCTCTCACAGCCCACACAGCTCTCACAGCCATCCGCCCACACAGCTGTCACAGCACAGCAGTTGTTCTCAGTGCAAGTGTGCACTGAAGCAGGTACTGTAGTAGAATTGGCCTATACCATGTACTGCACTGTGACATTTACACAGCACTTCATCCCCGGGCTGTGGAGCGCTCTGGTTTGCACGGAGATCCTAGGTGCAAAGGTTTAAGATGGCGCGGGTTCGAGCGTGACCAGTGCCTGTGATGCTGGGTGACGCGTGTGAGGTCTGGAGATGGGGACTCTGCGCAAGCGCAGATCGGCCCTCTTACGTGGCTGGTTATAATATACTACTTTGCACAAGCGCAGACATGCCCTGCCTCTTACATGGCTGCGCAGCCAAGTTTTAATGTGCTCCATTTTTTTTTTTGCTGTTTGCAAAGTCCTCTTATTCCTGCTGGCACGGAGTGGTGCATCTTCGGCGTTTCACCCTGTGCGAGATTTGTTGAAGGAAGGAACAGATAGGAGAGGGGCTGCTCCATGACACTGTGGTTTCCTTGACAGTGGTTGCTCACTTTTTTTTGCTGGGGGAACGAACAGACAGGCTGACATTGCAGCACGCACACAGAAAGACGGACCTTAGACACTGCAGGCACACAGACAGACAGAGACTGCAGGCACACAGATAGACGGACACTGGAGGCACACAGACAGACAGACGGACCTCGGACACTGCAGACACACAGACAGGCTGACTTTGCACGCACACAGACAGACGGACACTGCAGGCACACACACAGACAGACGGACCACGGACACTGCAGGCAGGCAGACAGCCGATCACCGCAGGCACACAGATAGACGGACATTGCAATCAGACAGATGGACACTGCAGGCGCACAGACAGCGGGACACTACAGGCACACAGACAGACGGACACTACAGGCACACAGACAGACGGACACTACAGGCACACAGACAGACGGACACTACAGGCACACAGACAGACGGACACTACAGGCACACAGACAGACGGACACTACTGTTTTCAACCTTAGCTCTGTGGTTATTAAAGCTTGCGGTGTCAGTGCTGAGGGATGGTCGAGTCCTTGGCGATGTGGGGAAAATAAAGTACCTATAAAGCATATCATGAACGGTGCATGACTCATAAGTGCAATTAAACAATATCTTAGGCGGACTACTACAACTGATGTCCAATCACATGCTGTGCTTCTGACAACCAACATGTGTGCGTAGCCGGAGCAACTCTATGTAGTACCCCTGATGATCACAGAAGGTCTTGCAGCAGATGGGCTATCAAGCCAGACCTAAAAAGGGGGTAAACGTACAGGAATCTCCTAGGTCATGTACTTTTACTTTCATTGTTCAATAGTGAATGGAGCGTAATGACGAAGTAAGCAATATATCCGGGTAAAATGTATCACAAATGGAGATTTATTACTAGAAGTCGACACAAAGAGGGGTAGTTACAAGCAGAAATTCAGTCCATAGCTGTCTTCATATAGAGCAAGATGTCCAATGCAGACGGCTGAAAGGAACTGACCACAGCACGTATCAAGCCATACCTGCGCATATCGATGTGGCACAAGAAGTGGGTTGTACGAAGTAAGTCCACTGGCAATAAACCCCCACCAGGAACACGTTGACAGCAGTTCAGCACTACTTCTTCGCTCTTCCAGCTGACTGGTAGAATATACTGCACATTACTTCACAGACACTATAGACACAGTCAGCAGACACTAGATACACAGCATACAGGGCACACCCCTCCCTCTGTCCAACAAGCACAAGTAGGCATCCTTATTTACCACACTCACAAAGCAAACCATGGTGAGAAGCATGTGACAGCCCCATCCTGCCCACGGTTTATACCTAGCATGGAAAACAAACACAATACACACACAAATACACCACAAACACAATGTAGCCAAAACAATCATCATGGGACTACGTAGCTTGCTCATGAATTGCACACCCTCTGCAATGGTGCACGTGACCCACAGCCTGCCTATTAACTACAACTAGTCCAAGCAAATCATGCTGTGATCCATTGACTGTCCATGATTCAACCACAACATGGTGCAATGCAACACATGGGACCCACAGTCTGCCCATGACTTAAATACAGTAAAGACATGACACAAGCAAGCCCACGACTTATACACAAACATAACACGATGTAAGCGACTACACAGTCTGTTTACATGTTGCTCACAGTTTGACTTAAGAAAAAAAAACACAACTAGCCTGTTCAAGACGTAAACTTAACATGCAGCACATGATCCAAAACTGAATATGTGACGTGAAGATACACATGAAACGAGCCCATGACCAAGCCTGACTAACAGCGAGAACTTGCAGCTCCCCAACATGCATGCCAAAGGTACCCGATAAAATCAGAAGCAGTATGTCCATGCGCTTAGCCAACATGCATGACACAAAGACACAAATCTAACCAGCATTCACCAACATACTGGATAAATATGTTCGCACTGTGCACTGTTACACTGCCATGCCCGAAACCTTTCATTCCTAAAATGGCATCCACAGCCCATAAAATAACCCAGAATTTTCAAATACCAATAAACAGTCAAGCAGACAGGCCCACACCATGCTTAAAAAGGGTGCCATTATGGCTTTCCTCTATAACATCCTGATATCTGTCATCTGTGAAGCTGCCACTTGGTGAACTCGCATACATTTACCAAACATTTCTGATTGTATATTCTAGCCCGTCAAGAGGCACTTGTGGGCCAAACTTCAATGGCTTTGTTCCAAACATCTGCATCATCTGCCCACTAGCCACTGCTTTGGGTAAAATGCATTTAAGTCTATAAAGAGCATTTGTATCTACAGATAAAATATCTGTTATTACTGACCCTGTAAGCATCTGTTCCTAGCGTGTTGTGCTATAGATCACATATGCGCACCCTCTTCCTCAGAAGCTGGCGATGTTCACACTTCTCTTTGACACTACCCTTACACTACTCACCCACTGGACAGAAGGGAATCTAAGGTGTAGCCTGTGTCCCTATGTAGTGTGGACTATGAGCCGTGTCTTGTGAATCCAAGTTCTTAAAATAAAAACATGTTGCGACATCTGAGCCCACTACTTGATGACTGGAGTGGCAGAGCACGTGAATCTACAACAGTACATGCTAGCACATGTATTTACAGGGTGTCACATTTTACTTTTTCTGAAGTCATTGCTCTAAATAGCATTTAACTAACCATTACGGTTTGTTGGTGTGTTCAGAGCAATAGTTAGCTTGTTCATTTACTCCCTTGGAATAGAGTACGGTTGAATTGTTTTCTGACCTAATCATCTCCTGGTTGGCTCTGAAGCCATAATTATGCAAGAATGGGTTACACTTCTGCCATGTTGGATCGGAGCTTGTACATTTACATGACTCTTGACGTCATTCAAAAGAAACTAACGCTCCCTATAAACATGAAAGTGCTTTTAACTAGGTCTGCCCGTTTTTGTAACATTTTATTTGCTGTTTGTTTTCCCTTAACCTTTTCTTATTTGTAGCCAGATCCCTAGAACTGTGCCTTTTGATATGAATTGAAATTTAAAGAGTGGATTTTGTAATTGTAAGCATTCGACTGCCAGAGATCAGGTAGGGTAGTGGCGAGAGGCTTAATTCCTACAGACCAGTCGTCCAGTTTTTCTCTTAGGCAGTTTCAAGACCTCCTTAAAATACTCGGGGCTCACCTACAAGCTGTTGAAAGCTCATTGTGGTATCATTTGTGCAAATTCAAGCTAACACGCATAGAAAACGCAGACAGTAAACCTCTATTTTGTGCTTCATGCTCTGAGCACCCAGCAAACAAAATATATTTCACAGGTTTAGAATGTTACAAGTGTTTTACCGTTCCTGTGGAGTTAATGTGGCTATTAAAGGAGGTTTTTTTTGTACTTGCATGCCGCATTTTTAAGAGGATTTTTACGTTGTAGCTTGCACCTGGTTGATTGCCCTCAATAAAGATAAATCATGAAACTGAATTTAACCTTTTCTGCTTTATCATGTGCTGGCTGTCAGCCATAGGCATACGAGGGTTGTAATGTCCACAAATCCATACGGATATGTTTGGGCTTAATATACATGCTTCGACACTTCAGCCTCTCACAAAGCGGTTCAATCGCCAAGACCATTTCGGACTGAAGAAAGCGGTTAGTCACTCGCCTGACTCACGAGGGTAAGAGTCATGATGATTGATTCTTCTAGATGCTAAACATGCGCTTTTTCTCTTCCAAGCCCCGCTATTATTAAAATATCGGCAGAAGGGGAAGGGGGGGGGCAACGCAGAGCGCGCTCTCGGCAAATCAAAACTCCATTCAGGCGGGTGATGGATGACGCTGCCCTGCCGGTGAACCCTCACTTTAATACAGAGGAAGTTATGAAAGCGACATCGATCACAAGGCCCTGCGAGGCGGGGCAGCCCCCGCAGCCCGCGGGGTGGCAGGCTGCCTGCTTTCCCTCTCAGTTCAAAATCAGGAAATTATAGCGTCAGTAGCGGAGGGGGGACAGGAAAGGAACCACTCACCTGGACTTCCTCGGCTGGCCGGCCCTCCGCTCCTGTCCGGTTAGCCCCCCACCCTCGCCCGCTTCTTCCTCCTTCCAAGTGAGGCGGCCGGGGTGGCAGCGCTGCAGGCCAGTCCCGCCTCGCTTCACCCGGGTGCTGCGGGAGTTCCTCTCTGGGCTCCCAGTCTGCTGTCACCCGGCCGGGAGCAGCGCAGACTTCCAGCGCTCGCCGTGGCTCCTCTTCTCGCGCTGGGCGGCGGGGGGGGGCGGGCACTTCCGGCCGGCCGCGCTGGGATTGGCCGGCCGGCTGAAGAAACCCGCGGGCGGGACGGGATACCAATATTTGTTTGTGAGGACACGGGGGGCGGGAGAGGACGAGGGGGGCGGGCGGGAGAGGACGAGGGGGCGGGAGAGGACGAGGGGGGCGGGAAAGGACACGGACGTCGGGAGGGAGGAGGGAACAGCAAACACGGCCCGGCCGGACCAGACACGGGGGCGTTCCCGGCGTCGCGTGACGTCGGCAAAAGCCAAAGAATCTCGGGAACGCCCCCGTGTCTGGTCCGGCATTGACGGACGCCTCTCTGTTCCAATGGCTAGCCTCCATTTATGGAGCTAGCCAATGAAGCAGAGAGGCGTGTTCAAGTCACCCATACTAGAAACTACAGATTTCTCTGGAGGAGGAGCCTAACGGCTCCACCCCCCAGCGAAACCTAAAAATGTACTCGTCAGTTTCGTTTTGCTGGTATGTGGGAACCAATGCAACAAGCAGGCGCCCTTATCCAAGGCAACCTGTCGTCCAGTCACCCTGCAAAGCAGCTCGACCACCTCCTCCCAATACGTGCCCAATTGCGGACAATCCCAAAGCATGTGCATCAGGTCTGCATCTCGCAGCGTGCATCGAGGGCACCGTGCCGTGTCCACCTGGAAATACTGATTGATTTTCGCCGGTGTAAGGTACGCTCTGATAAATCATTCATTCATGATCTGTGGTAGTCTTAATTCGTTACAGCGAGTTTAAAATGTGGCAGCAAGGCCGATACTGAATCGCCCCAAAAGATCATCAGCGTCAGTTGCTCTCAACCTGCTACATTGGCTCCCAGTGCCCAAACGAATCGGTTTTCAGGCACTGTGTTTCTGCCGTTGCATACTCAATATAAACAAGGCCCCAGCTATCTCCATTCTTTGATACAACCATACATCCCTGGTCAAAATCTCAGATCCTCAGAGGCTAAACTTACAAAAAAAAATCCCAAGATCGGAATATCGAGAATGGGCGCAAGAACCTTTTCCTTTCTGGCTACTAAAATGTGGAACTCTCTGCCATATGCCCCGAGAGCCTCTCCTTCAGAAGTTGATTTCAGAAAGATACTGAAAACATGGCTGTTTCTTAACCCAAACCAACTTAAAAATAGGTCCTCTCCTCACCTTCTGCAGCTTCTCGGCTCTACCTATCTGAGCTTAGGGTCCAGCGTGGGGACACACCGACTAAGTGTAACCATGCACTTTACAAATTATCTTATTATTCCACAAATATTATTAGTAGCTCAGGAAACTTTTCATTGAACCTAAGTAGCTCTTACTACCGAAAAGGCTGGAGATGTCTGGATTGCAATAGCTAAATCAGGACTGGAGGAGTTTCATGACCATGTTTCAGTTAAGCATTCAATTCCAGGTGTGCATGTTTGTACCAACTCCCCAAAATCAAACCTATTTTGGACATTGACCTGGTGTTTAGGTCAAACTGGGGCGTTTACATTCTGGACAAAAAGGTGCTAGTAAAATGGTACTCAAATCATTTACATTTCCAATCAGGGAACTTATCCCGATTAATTTAAGTGCAGCAGGCCATCACCTTACAGAGTAAGCAGTCTGCTGCTAAATATCGGAATTGCTAGAACAAGGGGTTGTGGTGCTTGGCACTGTTTGGGCCCAGACAGGGCTTGCCTACACATGTTTGGGACAGGACAACTAGACCTCCAACCTACAATTGAATTGAAAATTGTCCCAATTGAGAGGGGAAATGATAGGGACAAAGGAGCTGTCAAAAAACAAACGGAAACCAATGTAATTACATTTTAAAAAGGCAGGAACTGAGTGCCACAATGGATACAAAAATGACCTTGAATCACAGCATACACCCTGCTCAAGAAATTACAAAACTAAACTCATCAAGTCTACCTAATATGGATCCAATGAGAAGTAAAACCCCAAACGTGTACATGCTAAGATTCTTAGGTTTCACCTGCACAGCGCTTGTGCTTGCCAAATCTCTTGAATGGGGAAAACCAATCTTAAAAGGGGCTTGGAGCCCGCCCATTACTTACCTTTGGTTGGCTCCCACGTACACTCTTGTTTCCTTGCTTCCTATTGGTCCACGCCTCTGTATTCCTCCTGAGGTCCAGTCTTTGGCTCCTGCAGTGGAGCTTGAACCAAGTACTGCTTCCTGTCGCCAGTGCCGTTTAGCGGACCACTTTGTTAGTTTTGGACATTCATTCTTACATCTGCATGTCTCTGCAGTCCCGCCCCTCCCCACCACCCATGTTCCCACCCTGTAGCCCTTTAGTGTTTTTCAACCACCCCGCCCACCGTTTTGTCACCCGCCCCTAAGTATGTTGTTTGAAACCCCTCACTATTTTTTTTTATGTCACCATTCCGGAGAGGATACACCCCAAATTGAGCAAACTGGACGGACCTGGGCATGTCCATGTAAGCAGAGGACTTGGGTCAGGAGGGCTGTACGCTGCGTAAGGCACGTATCCTATTTCCAGTGCCTTACATACAATAACCTCAAGAAACAATGCTTAAGTGTCCCTGGGGTCTCTCCGCCATGCGCGCACTGGTGTCTAAACGAGGAAACACAAACTGGACTGGTAACTTTCTTTTGCCATCCCGTCTTCATCAGGGAGGAATCTTCAACACAAAAAAGTTTGGCAAAGCCAATAGGTTACACCTATGCAAAATGAGCAGTGCAAGGTGCTGTAGAACATGGCTTAAAGGTAGAAAGAAAAAACTGCTATGAGAGGGGTCAATGCTGGCCATCACAGCACTGTTTATTTTTATTTAATCCCTGTTGTACAGCAGCTGTACAACATAGCTAAAAACATTGACAAAGCCAATAGATCTTGCACAGGTGTAATGTATTGGCTTTGGGAATGCTTGGTCTAGGGAAGGAAAGGTTGGCAATCACCGTGGATTGTCAGCTCTGTCTGGAATGCAGCTGCATGTGCGGGGAAGGCGCTACTCTGCAGCATTCAGATAATGAACTTACAGGTTACTTGCCTGTAATGAATATTTTTGCAGCTTGAAGACTTGATGAATTCACATGGTGTACATTATTACGCTATATAATGAGTGGGCTTGGTAATTGTTTACATTTCTTTGGTGTTCTCAGGTTGTTGTTTTTTTTTGAGTGGGCATCGTCGACTATTTCCCTCCAGCATTGAAGCCCCACAGTTCCGGTTGCCATCTTCATTTTCTTTGATCCAGTGTTTATTCTTGGCTGCAGCTTACTTTGCATTAAATTAATTTTCTCCCTCTCGGTTGCAAATCTTGCAGTCGTTTTTCTAGTGGAGGTGGAAGGGCTGCATGCGAATCTAGAAAGTCTTTAATCTGCAAAACTACTCCTACAAGTAAGTAACCATTCTCTTTTCTAGATTCACATGCTGTGCATAGGTTATATTGGGGTGTTCTCTTGTCTTGCAGAATGGTGGGCGTAGAAAGAGTTTCTGTTTGCAAACAGGTGCTTAAGTACTTACTTTCCCATCTGCACTTCCTCGTCAGCTTGAATGACAACACAGTAGTGCTCAGTGAAGGCGGGTAGAAAGGACCATATTGCTGCAATACAAATGTTGGGGCTGGAGATGTTCACTACGGAGAGTGTTGCTCCTTTTTAGGTCTCGTGGCGTAACAGCGCGTTAGCGCTGTGTCCGCCAGGAGATCTTTTGTCACTGGAGCTGCTTCCCAGGAGACAGCACCTGGCCGCGCGCATTGCCTCTTCAAGGAGGCGATCTGAGCGGGCCACGCGCTCGCAAACACGCTCAGCTGCTGTCTCCTGGGAAGCTCCAACAACACACACGCATGCGCATTCACAGAGACACACACACACGAGCGCCCATGCACGCACACACCCACACATACAGAGAACCCACCCCGCCGTCGCATACACACACGCGCGCACACACACACACAAGTGCACCGAGCGCCCCTCCCCCCCGGCCCATCTACCGCCACTCCGGACTTCAGCCGCCACCGCGGGGCTCTCCCTCGGGCATGGGAGCCCCGCGTCACCACTGCTCCTCTCCTGGCCAGGCACTCCGTGGGCGCGAGCTTCCAAGCAGGAAATGGAAGTCCCGTCCCACGGTAGTTTTCCTCACGCGCACCACACGACCAGCTGGCGAGTACAGGAGCAGGTTCGCTGAGATGAAGGGCTGGCTGGGCGGCCAATATCTGCTGGTGGTGGGTCATATGTTGGGAATGGATCAGAACCAGTGTTCTTCACCTCCACGTTAGGTAATGTAATCCATGCAGCCTTTCTCTAACTGCGCTAAAACAGAAGTCAGATAATGTGCCCATCCATTTTCAGTATTATCATCGTTTTACTCCGTCAAAAGGCCCTCATTACTAGTCCGGCACAATTGCGGATTCAGTGCAACCAGTCATGTGTACCCAGATCAAGAAACCAACTCTGGTGCTTCCTGCGTGCCTGCAGGGTTTGCCTCCATGATTCTCACTGGTAAACCTGGCGCAAATCATGTGGGCAGACGGTGTAAAAACCGAGTTTGCTCGGGTTGGAATGTAGGAAAAACAAGTGCAACTAATGTGCTATGCCCCAATTCTTAAATTCAAAAGTTGGAACGGTCCGCTCTCCAGTGTATTGCAAATTTGCACACTTGTGCCGAATAGGAATGAAAGGGCTATGAATGAATAGTGTTTGCCATGTTTGATTTAAAGTACCCTCTAGCTTGTTTTGCTTTTCGCCAAGGCTGCACTGCATGATACCGCTCTGTTGTTCATAAATGTTACGTTTCATAATTTTATGCACTGCAAAGAAAACGCAGCTTGTGTTTCCGCTCACCCAGACTCATTCAAACCATGTCAGCACAAATTTCCCTGGAAAATCTACCACACAGGAGAGGCAGCGCACAAAAACGGGGGAGGACTGAGGGCTCGGACGGAGACACGTAGAATATGTCCCATTGCAGGGGGGACAGGAAACACACGGTTTTGTTTATTTTGGACGGTTTGATTTACCTGGGCAGTGGCAAGGACAGGGTGAGGCACGCAATCTGACAGGGACATATAAAACATAAAGTCATACAGCTGTGACCATAGGGACAACAAGGGTGTAGTGGAGAGAACGGGAGGCAGGAAAGGCTAGAGGAAGATGGGCAGACATACAAAGAGACAAGAAAGAGAAGAGAGGCAGCTAGACAACGGGGGGATGGACAGAGAAGGGAGAATGTTGAGCGAGGCTAAAATGGACAGAGACAGTGAGCGAGGCAATGCTTATGGAGACAGCCTGAAAAAATGTATGACAGTATACTGAGAGACGGGGCCGACACTACTGTATGTGTGACTGCTGCAGAGACAGACGCAAGGGGTGAACACAATTGAAAGAAAAGTGGCATTCAAGATAGGCAGGTAGCATGAACAGCAGCGATGGAGCAGAGCACGGCGAGGGCTGCTCTTCCGTTCTCTAAGGTACATGCATTTAACTATGAGTTTCTCACAGTACACGTGCTGCAGGCAGCAACGCTGGGAAACAGAGAGAAGCAATAATGCTCACTGTTTGTTTCTGAACTGTGGGCAATGCAGCTTATCCACCATATTTGAAAAAATTCCGAGTTAAAGGTACACATGACAGTGAAAGCGCTTAAATGAGGCGCCAGCGGCGTCCGTCCCTAGCGCACACCTTCAAGACTCGGCCCCATATGGGATGACATTTAACAGCGCCCATGCACATATTTTTCAGTTTTTCTACCGCTGGCAGAGTACACATTTTTGCATGAGCTGCATAAAACAATGCCCAAGGGAACTGGTTAGACGGGATTACGTTGAAAACATTTGGAACATCTTGACGTAAATAATTAATTTACTCTCTTAATTTCTATGCAGGTAAGTACTTAATCAATAATAACTCAGATCGGATGAAAAAAGACAGAGTCCGTGGTGTTAGAGTTTCTAAGGGTTTTATTCCTCATAAAGGAATGGTCTAGACCAGGATATCATGTTCTGACCACCACAGGGGTGTCAGAAGGGATAGAGCGCTCACGTTTATTAACAATACATAGCTTATATACTTGATTTATACCATAAGAAGTAATGTAAGAGGCGTAACAGCTGAGAGAAGACAAGATAACAGTATACACGTGGTACTAGTACGTAATCAAGAGGCGTGAACTAGGCGTGAACCAGAGGTGTGTGCTAGAAACGTCACTGATAGGTGACGCAAGTGGGTGGCACCAAGGGGTGGTGCTAACAGAATTGTTGCGATGTCAGCAGAAATCGGAAGCTTGGATGCGCGCGCAGCTGCATGACGTGTGATTGACGGGGTGCAGGGGACTTGACATTTACACTGACGGAAAGAGACAGAAGTCTGGCATGTCAGATCAACTTGTACTTTTATCGTATCTGATATCTGATGTTTAGGAACCATACTATCTGGGCGGAAAGGTCTCTAGGGCAGAAGCTATTCTATGCTAACTGTGGATGCGTGTATGAGCGCCTAAGTGTCTACATGAAAAGCGTGGGGGCACGGGGCCTTCCATGGAAGCATGGTAACAGAGGCTATGAATTACTTGCATTGAGACAGGTCGGCCCTTTGGCTCTGCAGCTGGGGAGGATGTTTACGGAATCTAGTAAGCAGGAATGCATTCTCGAGGAGCGGAACAGATAACTCGAAGGTTATAGTCAGTCTTGGCAGAAAGCAGGCTTGAGCTGAGCGCGAGGGGCCGCGCTGAAAGTAAGTCAGAGTTCACAGGTACAGAGGTAGCCTGGGCAGAGGCTGTCAGAGTCAGGAGCCACAAAAGAGGTTCGATGGCAGAAATTCAGGGCCTACTCTGCTAGAGCAGGAAAACATGTAAAGTGCACTACGAAAAGACGGTGGCATAGCATACTTAGGAACGGACTATATAATCCATTCATGGTGGATCTGAAAGAGGACAAGTTAACGTTGGACGCAAATGTATTTGCGTCTTCATAGCTGGCACAGGAAGGAAGTTACATGCACTTTAAGCTGGTACATGGAGTCGGTGGGGTACGTGCTAGGGAACATAACATGACCAAAAATTTAATTTTCCTCAATCTGTAGAGGAACTCTCTTGGTGTAAGCAGCTGCTCAGATGTTCAGTTTCCTGTTTTCTTTAATACCATTACTTCTCGGCACTCTGTGTAATTTGTGCAAACAGGAAATAAGACGTCTCGTGAGAAATAACAAAGTCTGGGTCACTTGTCAGCCAGTTTCATAGAGAAGGCATGAGTGACTGACAGCTGGCTGCCCGCCGCCCACCGCTTCAAAGCGTGTTTCTGCAGGTGGGGGTGCTTGCTGCAGCCCTGGCGTTACTGTTAACTTTATTGTGAAGCTATGAGTCGGAGTTTTTCATTCACACCTGTTGATTCAGTGAATAGGCAAAGTCACATTTGCTGAAGTAGATTGTAAAGTTCTTTCAGGAACATCCTCTTGCAGTACGACATGGCAGGCAGCAGGACATGCAGGAGATGATAGGGAAGTCACGTGACACTATCGGCAACACATTAATGGAGGCTGAATCAGGCTACATTTGGGGATTTATTTTAGAAAACATTTGGACTCACGCTTAGGCGGAAAAATCACACCAGAAACACTTTTCTTCACCGAACTGTTAACAAATATAAAAACGTACAAAGATCAATAAAAAAAGTGAATTCACATTTTAATATTTAATGTAAAAAAGACCTAAACCCAGTTCAGCATTTACTTTACACACTCTAAACCGTCCCCTAGCCTGCTTGTTTAACCCTACAAGCAGTCTCCAGCCTGCCACTTTCTGCTCTTACCTATTGACGATGCAGTTTCACAATTAAAGTGTCACTCCAGTAAACCGATACAAAGTGCTTCACTGTTTTAACCTTCAATTGCAAAATTTGGAGAAATCGAAAAACTGATAATAAATTGCGTTCCTTGATTCGTAGAGTTGGTATGCTGATTCCCTTGCATTTTAGTTTGAGTGTTCCTAAACTTAGCACTCAGCATATATGTATTTATGTATGTAAGCACAAATACATATATTTATTTATGTATATATTCATACAAAGTTCTTATGGCAAAAACACCTCACCTTACTTTGGGCGGTGTAAGGGAAGAAAGGTCCTTTACTGGCTTTCTTTGCAACCCCCCTCCGTACCCCCCCCCCGTAAAGCTGGTTACCTGGGGGGCCTTTAGGGTCTTGGAAGCAATTTCAGCTTACAGCCATGGCCTAAGGATACTCACGAGTTACAGGCCTTAAACATTACAGGATTGTCTGTGCCATATTTAGCCTCTTGAAGGACCATTGTTATGTCCGCTGAAAGGATGCGGATCGCAAGTTCATGCATAGTAGGCAATGGAGGGCCAACATTTGAAGGCAGCTGAAGTTTTGCATCAGTAAGCTTTATGGATAAAGAATTAGGTTTTAACTTTATTTCTGGATTCTCATGGAAGTGTATGACGTGCTTCCAAGGCATGTTCTCTGTCTCACCTTCCTCTCTCCCAACTTCACCCTCCTTTCTCTCCACTTCAACTTGCTGCCCCACCCACTTCACCCTGCCACCGACTCAATTACAATAACTTTGATGTAAGTATTCATTTTTGAAAACAATTAAAAGCCATTGTTATTTGTAATATCAATACATCTAAATCATGTAAATACAACACATATGGCATTACAAATGCTATAGGTGTCACATTTGCAAAACCTATAACTATTGGCATTGTCATACACTTTAATGCTGCGAGACCTATTGCATTGTAAATGCTTGTTTTCTTGTGGAATGTGCTCTTGGTCTCTCCTTTAGCGTAACACCTACTGTTGCATGACTTCATATTGATTTAACTAAACATCTTGCTTGCTATAGCTCTTTCTGAAACAGGTGCTCAGGGGGAGAAAACAAAAAAATGATTGGTCTTTCTGAGGTTTAGTTTCCTTCATGTAGTACACCACTGCACTTATGTCTGGAGTGTGAAAGGCGCATTCAGCCTGTAACTTTAGTTGCTGGAAGAAAGCCAGCAGTTGTATGGTCTAATTGACAAGGAAACTACTGTGGGTAGGAAGTTAGAGTTAGTTCTAATTACTACCCTGTCCTTCTAGATTTGTAGGTATGGTCCATGTACTGTGAGCACTTGGAGTTCACTCACCCTGCGTAAGGATGTTATGGCTTCGAGGAAGGCAGACTTTAAGGTTGGAAATTGTAGCCCTGTGCTGTGCATGGGTCCTAAGAGTGATAACATGAGCTGTGTTAGCACCAGATTTAAATTCCACGCAAGTATGGGGACAATCTCTTTGCACTTCTAGGAAGCTTTTGACAAGAAGAGGAGAAAGGGGAGAGGATTTGGCCTAACGGCTAGGGCCTCGACCTCGGACCTGGGGATCTGGATTCGAGTCTCGGTAACGCGCTCTGATACCCGATTTGGTTCGGGTCAAGTGCACGCTATATAAAACTGCAAAATTCATATTTGTTGGACCCGGCCTCGTGGCGTGGTTCCCCCCCCCCCGCGACTCAACTCCCCGTTAGCCCAGCTCCATACCTAGAAACCCCTAGCTGCCCTGCCCATTTCTGACCAAACGCCCATGGCACGCACCGGCCTGTCCCCGGCCACCCTTCCAGCCCGCACGTCCCAAACCCGCAAAGCCCCATAGGCCCATCGGCAGCCATTTTCCCTTCCCGAGATCCCTGATGCCGTGGGCCCAGTCTGACCCCCAGCCCCAGCGCAGCGTAGGCTCCAGATGCGCCAGCCCCCGTTGGGAGGGTGAGGGCTACCCTAGTGAGAGAAGGCGAGAAGTTTCAATGGCACCTCCGGCCTCCCCTAAGAGACTGGTTTCGATCACACCTCTGGTCTCCCCCCTGAGGGCCAGTTTCGATATCCCCTCTGGCCTCCCCAAATGCTGGCTCCAGACCTGCTGGGCGTCTGGGAATTCCCGGACACATCCTCAAAGGGATCAAAGAACCAACCGCCGGACCTCACCCACGAACCGCCCCCACAGCCTCGGACCTCCGCCTGCTAGAGTCCGAACATCAAAGGGTCACTGAACTATATCAAGGGGCGCCCCAGAACTAGCGGGCAGTTGTATCTTGGACAAGGAAGCCCTGCTGATCTGATCGCGGCTGACTGAACCTCGTGAACTTTTGAGCCCTGCTGACGCTGTCGCGGCTCGTTCTTGGAACTGAACCATCGGAGCCCTGCTGACCTCGTCGCGGCTCAAGCTGAACTTTGAAGACATCTATGGAACTCTCTGAGCCCTGCTGACGTGGTCGCGGCTCCTCCCGAACTTCCTCCAGAGCGAGCCCTGCTGACGCTGTCGCGGCTCGAGGAATATTCTAGTCCGGCTGGACTATTGAAGTTACCAATCCGAGAAAACCATCCTCAAGTCAGTAAGATCACCAGTGCGGCTACCACCTTACGTATCCCCCGGCTCGAGGATTGAGAACTGTGCGCAGGGTACGCTACGTACTGGCCTACGAAATTAAGACTGTCCCGCTACCCTCTCCCCAAAGAATTAAGACTCTCTGCGATCTTTCGATCGTTGTATATAAGTGTGGTATTACTTTTCTTCGTGAATATAAAGAAGTTGATAACTAATCCTTCGGTGTTGTGTCTGTTCATATGTGTGGTGTGGTCCTCGTGTGTACGATTCGCTACTTGAGGTCTTCCCCGGTGGAGATCCCTAACAAGGCTCGGCATTATTGGTGGGAGAGGTGGGTCACGGAGGAGTTGGGTAGACTTAACCCGACCTCTGGGATCGCCCCTTCTAACAATATTTTATATAAGGTTTTTCATGACAAACCTTATATAAAATATGCATAATAATCTCTTTTGTATATATCTATAAAATAGCGGGAAAACACTTTAAAACGTAAAAAACCTTTGTTAATGTTAATGACATTTATAAAGCGCGTCGCTTACCCGGAGGTGTGCTGGCGCTAGCTAGATCTTCTAATGGCTGTAGGCGGAAGAACAGATTTATCGGGACCGGATTATTGTGAGAAGAGCCAAGTTTTTAAGCTCTTTCTGAAGGACAGAAGATCCATTGTGTTTCTAAAATGAAACGTCAAATCATTCCAAGCTTTTGCCGCACAATGAATGAAGCTTCTGCCACCCCATCGGGCTTTTTTTTAATACGTAGCACTATGACCAACTAGGCCCCCTTTGATCACAGTGTTCTTTCCGCAATATACCATTGGAGTCGCCATTTTAGATCCTGTGCCTTGGAGTGCTTTAAAAACCATGCCAAGAGCCTTTAAGCGTACTCGACTCCTTACTGGGAGCCAATGCAATTTTTTGATGTCTTTAGATACCGAGTGTGAGAAAGTGGCTCTATATATACTGGACCAGAATAAAGTACCGTGTGTATAGAGTCCACAAACCCCAAAGGTATAACAGAGGTTAAAGCCAAGTGTGACCTTACTCTCTAAAGTGGTGGTTTGGTCGAGCAGTAAGGCAGTACCAGAGGACAGTGTAAAGCATTTGTTGTACACACTCAGTCAGCAAAAGGTTTCACACACCAAGGACTGAACTCCAGGCCAATTGTTTTTATATCAAAAGATATAGTTGTGGGGGGCTCCTCAAGATATGGGGCGCCACAGACCTGACTGAAATAGAACTCCAATGGGTGGCTCTAGGTTATCTGCTGGTAAAGCTCGCAGTGGCGATGCAATGGGGCGCCCTTCAAAGGCCTCTATTGGTTGGATGGTTGGCAGAGATGGACAGATGTATGCTCGCTGAGAAGACCGTGTATACAATCAGGGGGTGTCCTAAGAAATGGGACAAGAAATTGGGACATTGGCATGTATATAGGGGTGAGATCTGTAGTTCCCCCACAGCTAACATGGCCATGGACAGGGCTGGACCCCTACGTCAAAATAATCCTTGATATACTATGTTTTTATTGTGTACTGCCCATTGTATTGATTTTGTAATGTATCACATGACTATTGGATATTGACTCTACTTTTTATTTCAATAAAATATTACTATAAATAAAAACATATAGTTTTATTTTTAGAACCAAAATGGTATAAAAATTTACTTTTCTCGATATGAGTACTCTCATATAATTACTTTGCAAAGTCAATAAACTTTGTAAACACAATATGTACAATGGTTGCAGTAGGCAAAACAATTCTAAACACAATTTAACATTGAGCTCAATGGGTTTCCTACATAAATGCAGCTAGTTACTTTATCGATTACTTTTGTAGTCCCAGGACTGGATCCTAGTTTCAGTCTTGGGGTCAAAGCTGGAAACAGTTTAGCAAAAACGATTTGGCTATTGCTTTGATTTTTAAGAAATATAAAGCTATTTAAAAAGTTCACACTTAGAAACTTTTCTATGAAAATCTGGCAATGTTATCCAATGGGAGGAAAATCAAGATGCAGTTAAAGTACGTTCTCGTTACTTTTGTAATCCAGGACTGGGCTCCTAGGGCCAGCACTGGGGTCTCTACTTAAAACAAGTAAGCAACTACGTTTAAGTAGTAGGTACGATTTTTAAGGAATATTTGTAATTTTCAAAAGTAGACAAGAAATTTCACAGAAAAACAGTCAATGGTTTCCTATGGCAGAAATTTAGATTACTAGCACACACAGTTATTATTACTTTTGCGGTTCAGTACTGAGCTACAAGGTACAGTACTGGCTACTCTCCTGATCACAGGTGAGCAATTCGAAATTCGTTATTCGGCTGATTTTAGGTGAATATTTTAAAGTTTCAAAACTTCACACTTAAAAGATTTTTCGAGTCAAACCAGTCAATGTTATCCTATGGCAAGAAAGTGAGTCATCGTTTATCAGGTGAGTACTCGACTGGTGAAGTTAAGGTTCTGGGCATAGACTCAGGGATCCCCCAGGGTCAGGTAGGTACAGTTAGTACACGCTCAGCAGAACAGGGGCGGCCGGGTGCAGAGGTAGTTAGGCCCAATGCTATCCAACGAGAGGCAGAGGGCCTTCGGTTGGTGGTGGCTGGCTAGCAGGCCACACGGCTGTGGGAGTTGGGCTCCTGGTCACTTGCTCAGGGAAAATGGGGAAGTAGAATAGGGTACAGGTTGCACTGCCAGGGGCACGCGGGTGGATGAAGGGTGCTTTTGAGCTGTTGGGCGCTCAATGTTATTCAATGAGGATCCTAAAAAGGGAACAAAGGCTGCAGGCTCTCGGACGGTGGATCTTCAGGAGCGACCAACACTTCGAGGGGTAAGTTAGGATCATGGAGGATAGGTAGGCACCCAGGAGTTGGACACAGGGGGCCGTGGGGCGCCGGGTTCAGGGGTGTCTTTTGATGTTGGGAAATCTTACCCCCTGCTGGTCGCGGTTGGAGGGGTCCTTTGTCCTGAGGCTGCAGGTGTTGTCTGGGTCATCAAGAGGAGGGTCCTTGGGCACTGGATTCAGAGTCAGAATCACCGAGGGGGGGGGGGGGTCCTCAGGGTCTTGGTTCACTCCAGCACAGGCCAGGCTTGGCGGATGCAGAGTGTGCAGGGTTCGTGGTTCCGGGCTGATGCCAGGGCTTGTTACCTGCTTTGAGCAGTACCACTGCTTGTGGGAGACCCAGGTAGTCAGAGTCACAAGGCAGTCAGGTCCTCCAGGGTTTTTGAGGTTGCTGACCACTGGAGATGCCGGGGTTTAGCAGGAGCAGGTTTGAGGGTCGACAGGCCGGTAGGGCTGGGACCAAATCAGTTAGTGTCTTCCTCTTCTTAGCAGCACGGCAGGTCTTCTTGTTCTTTTTTCTTGTTTCGGTATCTTATCTGGATCTAAGGAAGAAAGGTTCAGGGAGCCCCTAAATACTGAATTTAAGGGCGTTACAGGTAAGGCAAGGACAGGGACCATTAGTTCCCTGTCCTGGGTTTGGTACACCCCCTAGCTTGCTCCTCTCCTGTGGGAGGGGGGCAGGAGCCTAGCTGTGATTGGGCAGGGCTCCCCATCTTCAAGATGGCCGGAGCCCGGGGTCGTGCTTCACCTCGTCTCCTCCACCTGAGGGGTGGGGTTGGCACAGGCTGGCACACCCCCCTTCCTGACGTAGGTTTTCCCGCCAGTCTTCCCGCAAGAGTGGGGGTCAGGACTGGTGGGGGCCAGTTGCTGGGTACAGCAAATGGTCTGAAGAAGCTCACAGAGGCGGCATGCCTTTGAAGCTTCAGCCTGCCCATCCTGGGGGAGGAGACCTAGCACCTCGCCAAGGATGTGCATTGTTGCAGGCCGAGGAGAGCGGGGGCTCTCCACCCAGGGGTCCAGCAACATGTCTGTTGTGTGGCAGCCTCTGCAGCCACTCAGCCCAGACGTGGATTGTAGGTTAGGTTTCAGGGGGTATCTCTAATATGCACTCTGTAGTGCATTTTACATTAAATCCCACACTGGCATCAGTGTGGGTTTAATGTGCTGAGAAGTTTGATATCAAACTTCTCAGTGTAGCCATTATGGTGCTGTGGAGTTCGTAATGACAACCTCCCAGCACCATATACTCTTAATGGCATCACTGTACTTACAGTGCCCAGGAATGGCCATGGGTACTGTAGGGACACAGGGCTCATGCACCTGTGCCCACACCACTGGCATAAGGCACACAGCTAGAGGGGTGGCTGATGTATGCCAGGGCAGTGGGGTTGTGGGCATGTCACACAGGGATGTGTGCCATGTCGACTCTTTGTTTAGTTCTGCACCAGGACACTCAGCCTGCAAAGGCAGTGTGTGGGTGTCGAGGTACAGGGCCCCTAAGGGTGGCACAATAAGTCCTGCAGCCCTTGGGGGTCTTCTCTGGTCACAATGCCCTGGGTACCTAGGGTACCATTTACTAGGGGCTGACATGTGGCCAGAGAGGCCAATTGGGTTTAGGCTTTAGTATAGTTTTTAGGGAAGGAACACAGGCCCTGGGTTCCTCATTGGTAGGGACCCAGGGCACACCTAGGAAAAGTGCATCAGGTACCAGGCAAAAAGTGGGGGGTACTGCAACAGAAACTCACTTTCTCATACCGAGGAAAATCTCGATGTTCCTGTGAGCATTATAGCTGCTGGGTTCTTCAACACTTCAAGGATCTTTGCTGAACATTTAGGTAAAGACTATTGCAATAGTCCAGTCTCGCCATTACAAGAGCCGTGACCACTATTTGCCTGTTTTCCAAGGGGACTCTCCTAATGAGCATCTTAATTTGTTGACTGATTTTTAAAAAATTTATAAGGAGAAGCAAACCACTTTTTGCCATTATATTTTGTTGGGCGATTTTAATGTACATCCTTGTAGTCTTAATTGTCAAATTATTGATATTGATGGACCAGATCTTACATGCCCTCAGCATTTTGAGCATAATTCTAAGGGGGGAGCTCTGGAGATACTCCTGTCCAACAATGATTTGTTTGAGGCAGGGTTCTTCGATAAGAGTGCTCGTACCCCGACGTATGTTGCTTGGGACTGTGAGTCAATAATAGACTATATATTTTTTTCCTCTGGACTTCTAAAATATGTACTTTTTTATAATGCTATACACTCCTCTTTCAGTGACCACAACCCGGTGGTGATTGAATTGATAAATGGATTTTCCTTATTAAATAAAACTGATTTGCCGAAGGTCGTAGCTGAGGTACAAACAAAAGATCAGGGCAGAAGATTAAATTGGAGTAAGGTTACCCCAGAAGACTTCTTCCATATTATTACGACTAAGGCTGCGCAGGAACTAAACATATGTGCGGTCCCACAATCTCGTGGGGGGGATGTAATTACCTCGTTTGAAGCCATTTGTTCTCAGGTGGCTAAAGAACTTACAATAAATAGCAAAGAAGGGAAAAATAAACCAGTACAGGGCTGGTTTAATCATCAATGTACCAAAGCACATAATCTATTAAAAAAGGCTTTAAACGAACGGCCTAGGAATAAAGGTTTAGTCGCTCAGCTTAGGAAAGAGTACTCAAGAGCCGTCCTGGCACGGAAAAATGAAATAAAACAAGAAGTGTGGGCTGATCTAACGGATAAAGCGACATTGAAAGATAGTGCCAAATTTTGGTCTATAATTAATACTCCACTGTTCTCTGGCAATCCGAACTCTGCATTGGAATTAAATATTGCAGAGGAGGATTGGTTAAGCCATTTAAAAAAAATATATGGGAGTGATTTGGAGCTGGAAATTTCTGAGGTTCCCATCATTAATCCCCCAATTATACCTGTAAATTTTAATTTAGCAGAAGTTGTTAAAGCAATAGAGGGCACTGCGGGGCGTAAGGCAACAGGCCCTGACGGGGTTCCCTCAGATATGTATAAGGCTGACTCCACCTATTGGGGAAAGATTTTGACTATTGTCTTCAACACCTCGGCCACTTCGGGATTTCCTAAATCATGGTCTCGATCAACTATGATCCCGGTTTTTAAGAAGGGCCAAAGAGGAGACCCTAGATGCTATAGGCCTATATCATTACTTGACTCCTCCTTTAAAATACTGGGAAAGGTTATATTAGCAAAGATAACAGATTGGGCTCTGGAAAAAGACATACTGTCCGATGCCCAATATGGTTTTAGAGCTGGGAGAGGCACGGAGGACCAATGCCTCAATTTACACCTAATAATATCCAAATATACAAGGGCAGCTAGGGGCTCTATTTTCCTGGGCTTTATGGGTTTGTCCACGGCCTTTGACCTAGTTAATAGGTCTAGGCTGTGGACTATGCTGTTGGAAATGGGCCTTGACCGGCCCCTCGTGTATTTTCTGTCCGAGCTACATAAAGATCTGAAAGCCTCAATAAGGATGACGCAAGAGGGGAAATGTACGGCTACTTTTAAGTCCGGAAGGGGGGTGCGACAGGGTTGTATCCTGGCTCCCATGTTGTTCACCTTGTATATAAATTCTCTGGAAGCCAATTTGTTAACAGCTACACTCGACATTCCGCGTATGGGAGGATCACCGGTTCCGGTGCTTCTCCATGCGGATGATGCCGTTTTATTGGCAAGGACCCCTTTGGGCTTACAAAGACTGCTGGATTCATTTGGGAACTTTATGAACTCTCTGGACCTAGTGGTCAACAATGGCAAATCACATATTATGTCTTTAGGGGCTGGTAAAGGTACCGTTAGATCTTTCTATTGCGGGGAAGAAGAAATTACCAGGGTGAAAGTGTTCACCTATTTGGGAGTTGTCTTTGACGACAGGGGAACGTGGTCACCTCAGCTCTCTTTAAAGGTGAATGCTGTGAGAAATTCTTCAGCCGCAATATCAGGATTTGCCGAACGACTGGGGGGGAAACCCTTTGAGGCTATTTTGGCTATATATAAAGCCAAAACTATCGCAATTGCAAAGTACGGGGCAGCTATATGGGGGTACAGTAAACCTGACTGTATACAGACAGAACAGAATAAATTCTTACGTGCCCTCCTTGGTCTCCCACAATCCACTGCGACCCATTCTGTTCATCTCGAGTTGGGCTTAGGATACATCACCGATATAATTAAAATAGCCCCAATCTTGTTATGGATTAGAATTTGGTTGAATCCGAATCTTACTCTAAATCATAGTATTCTAAAGGATTGTATTAAACTAGATAGAATGAAGGATATCCAGTGGCTGTCGTATGTAAAATTGTCATCAGAGAAACTGGGGCGCCCTGAGATTTACCTTCATCCTGAATCCTTATGTAAAGCTGATTTGGAGTGGGTTAAGAGAAATTTTGTTAGGCGAAGCGAAGCAGACCGAGAAGACTTGGAGCTATGCAAACCATCCGTCAGGACCCACTTCTTGGTAATTTCGTCATTAGCAATGCCATCATATCTGTCTATCGTTTCTAACCCTTTTCACAGATGGCTTTTGACTAAATTCCGTTTCAACCAAATTCACCTGGTATTATGGGATCTGCAGGGTTGGATCATGCTAGAAGACGCGACCCCGTGTAAATGCGATGATTTCTCCGCCCAAGACACCATGCATTTTATGTTCTTTTGCCCTTTTTTTCAAGAAGCCAGAAAAAGGTTTATTTTTCCTCTAATGAAAAAGATGGACTTTATACAATGTAAACCTGCATTATTGTTCCTACAATTGATGGAATCCCCTGAAATCATGTTTAGAGTTGCCAGCTTTCTAGATGCGTCTGTCAGAAGTAGGAGGGTTAGACAGGCAGCTCTACTGGAAATGTCTAATCATATAATATAAGTCTATGTACATTGATTATTGGTCTTTAACAAATGAATTTGACTTTTTAGATGTTTTTTTAATTGTATTTTATATTGTATAATACATTTATAATGTTTTGTATAGTGTATAGTATACTTTTATGATTTTAATTAATCAAATAAAGTGGTTTGACTTGACTTGCCTGTTTTCCAGGGGCAAAAATTGCAATATTTTCCTAAGCATTCTCATAACAAATATTTTTTTTGATGTCACTGCATTTACTTGGGGCCCGAAGGCGAGTCTCTCATCCACTATTACGCCCAGGTGTTTAACCATACATTTGTTTCATACAAATTCATCAGGTGGGGTTCTTATAAGCTCAAGCAGATCCATAGTTCTCAAAATATTATATATTGTGCAAATCGGTTTTAAAAATCGAGATCGTGCATCAACCAAGCTGCTATTTAGACAGACAAATAGGACATGTACCAAATCTTGGATTCCTCCACGACACAACTCACATTGGCCGGTTTTATCAAAGTTACCACTCCAATTTTTTGTTATTTCTTTTAGCAGTAATATCTTCATTCTTAGCATCAGGATGCACCGCCTAACCTTACGTTCCAAAGTAAAACTCAAATATTTTGGGATATCTTTATAGTCCACCCTAGCTAGTGCGAGCTTATAATGCATTTCATAGCTCAAACTCAGAGTAGATTTCTGCAGAAAGATATTTAGGTATTTAGGGTCGGTGAAGTCCTGTGTCCATGATTGGTTTCTCTAGAGCACCAGTGTCTGGAGCTTCCCCGCGGTATAGCATTTTTTGTTGTTGTGGGTCTCCTTGCTTCTTTTCGGATTTCCACTGTCCTCTGCAGGAATTTTAAGTATTAGAATACTAGGTCTTCAGGAGCCATGCCACTGGGATGAGCGTCATTGGTTCTGGGTGTGACACTTGGCCCCTATGTCAGGTTGCAGCAGCCAAGACATGACTCTGCCTTACGCTAGATTGGAGAGCTCTGTTTGTCTATTCCTTTGAGGTACCAGGAGTATGATCATTGTGGTTGATTGTTTACCTTTTTTTCATTAGGGCGAAATCACAGGGATTGAGGGGAGAGCATGTACATTTCCCTGACCATTCTATCAGCGATTCACTCCCCAGCGACTGATGGTTTGGTGACCTGGATGCAAAGCTTTGGAATTTTGCATTCTCCTGGGTTGAGATATGATATCCCCCACTTTCGGAAGACTCTGTCCACATCTTTTTTCAGCTCCCACTGGTGTGAGGCTTCCTTCTGCCTGCTTAGTCTGTTTCTCTGTTTCGTAGGTGGATTGCTACTATGTCTTTATGCCGCTGTAGGGCACATGTCTATATGTTCAGTGCTAGTTTGGATAGCACAAGTAACATTTCACTAATTTCTAGAGGTAGAACACAGTTGTAGTGTTTTCTCTCCGAACATGCACTACTTTTCTTTGAATGAAAAACCTTCAGGACTAAAAAAAAAAACACATTGGGTTTGAACATTTGTATGTGCTTTACTGCCTCTCCTGGACTCCATAAGCCTCTGATGTTCATGTTTCCCATGTGTGCTTCCCACCCCTTGTGGGATGCTTACATTTTTATCTTAACTGAGGGAGCTGAGTGTTTGAAATGTTTGCCCACTGTGATGTTCTTTTCGCTCCACCATTGCAACTTCTTTTGTACTCCGTTGCTAACAATGTAGCCACTCTTGTAGCGGTCTCATATGTAGCCTGGCATTCAGTATGAATGATGCCATAATGCCAATCAGCTTCCCCACTGCCAGATATTGACCCTTCCGGTAAAAGCAAATTTGCTCTGCCAATGCCCGGACTCTCTTCTCTACTGTGAAGGTTTTCTCTTTATTGGAATTTAGCCTTTTTTTTCTTTTTTCTCCTCACTCTCCACCCAACTGGCTTCATTCTACCCTACCCTAGAGATATCCACACACTTCCTCAGCTTACTGGATATGTAGGCACCTGAAGGTTTTAGCCTTCGCCTACCAGTGTTAACGGAAACTCAAAGGTTTTTATGAAGACCTATGGGGAGCCACCTTACCGGGCTTGACGAACCCATCCACATCAGGGCACAACCTAATGTCTCCGGATGTATCTGCAAAATAGTAGGGCAGCATAATCATAGGACAGGGGGGAAAATAAAAAAAAATAAACCCAGTGTCCGTCATCTCAATACTACCCCCATTTCAAAAGATTCCAAAAGGCTCGCTTATTTTGATTGCCTGATCTCATCCTGATCCCCTCAGCGACGGTCGCTCCTCTCTGCTCCCAGCGCTCGTGGTGTGGTATCGTAGCGCTTTACTTCAAACTGTGCTAATCTTGCTGTGTGCCTGCTTGTAATTTAATAGCAATACTCCCAGCGCCTGATCACCCCGCATATTAGCATAATTGCACTATATTTATTAAGTGCGCTTTGAAAAGTTCTGCATTGCCCTTAACAACCGTGATTTTGACTGTATCTTCAACTCGCGCCTAACTGTGCCGGTGCCACTAGCATTTCCCTAGCTTTTGTGACTCTGTGTGCCCCGATCCTCTTTCACGTTTGGCCTGCAGCCATTTTGTTTGCTTGTTTGTTGTTGTGCCTCCCTGCCCGGCACCCCACCACGCTCCCGCCTCCCAGCTGACCAACCCTCGCCCCTCCCCCCCCCACTGTCTACATATGACAGATGTTTGTGCGCGCAGCGTTCACGCGCAGCGGTCACGCCAAAGGTGCGCCAAAGGTAAGCCCGTCTACGCCCGTCCGCGCCCAGCGCCAGACCCCCTGGTCCTCGAAATACCCACTCCTCCCTCATAACATATGACAACGCTACTCTCCTTGCCCTTAACCCCGGACGCACCCCACAATGCTGCGTAGCTGCCCCAGGACACACCCACGGACCTTTCACCTGCCACTCCTGCAAGTTCGCCTGCATCAGGACCCATGCCAAATCCTCCCCCTCCAAACATAACTCTGACTCCAACCACCTGAAGTGTATCCTACTGAACACTCGATCTATCCACAAACATGCCACTGAACTCTGGGACCTACTCGACACTACATCACCGGACGTCGCCTTCCTTACAGAAACGTGGATGAACGCCTCATCATCGCCCGACATCGCCATAGCCATCCCGGACGCCTACAAGATCATCCGAAAAGACCGCATCAACCAAACAGGAGGAGGCATCGCCATCGTCCACAAGAACACCATCCGAATCTCGACCAACTCCGACGATAACCTCGCGACCGCCGAACACCTTCACTTCCAGATCCACACAGACCCCAGGACAACACTTAGAGGCACCCTCATCTACAGACCACCAGGGACCCGCATACAATTCAACAGAAGACATCACTGACTTCATTAGCCCACACGCCCTCACCTCCGAGAACTACATTTTACTGGGAGACCTCAACTTCCACCTGGAAAAGAACAACGACAGCAACACCACCACCCTTCTGGACAACTTGGCCAATCTCGGACTCAAACAACTTGTTAACACCCCCACCCACTTAGCCGGACACACGCTCGATCCTACCTTCACATCCAGCAAACACATCTCCTTTGATCACACCACAGCTCTCCATTGGACGGACCACAGCTGCGTTCACTTCAGCTACAAAAAGACCACGACCCACATCCCTCTGCAACCTATTCCTCGAAGAAACTGGAACAAAATCACCTCTGACCAGCTCTTCACATCGCTTAACTTAAACCCCCCCACCTTATCATCGGACCCAAACCAAGCTGCCACCAAATTCACACAATGGATCACCCAAAGCGCTGACGAATTAGCACCCCTGAAAAACCATCAGATCAAACAAAGTAACAAAAAGGCCCCCTGGTTCAACGATGACCTTAAGAAATCCAAGAAGTTATGTCGTACCCTCGAGAAAACCTGGAGAAAAAACCCAACCACTGACAACCTAACCACCTTCAAAGACGCAACCCGCAAACACCACCAACTAATCCGATCCACCAAGAAATCAGCACTCAAGGACTGTCTCGACAACAACGCCCAAAACAGCAAGGAACTATTCAACATCGTCAAAGCATTCACCAACCCCACGCCGGCACCAACGACATCACTCCCTCCCAAGACCTCTGCGACTCTCTATCCTCTTTCTTCCACAACAAAATCGCCGACATTCATAACAGCTTTAAAAACCTGTCCGAAGAACAACCCACTCCACCCACCTCAGAACCAAAACAGCACTCTCTCAACCTCTGCGCCTGGAACCCAATCACTTCCGAAGACACCATCCGTCTGATGAACTCCATCCACTCAGGTTCACCAACTGACCCATGCCCCCACCACATCTTCAACAAAGCAAACTCCATCATCGCACCCCACCTCCGCGATATCATCAACTGCTCCCTCAACTCCGCCACCTTCCCAGATAGCTGGAAACACGCCAAACTCCGTGCTCTCCTGAAGAAACCCACAGCGGAACCCTCCGAACTTAAGAACTACTGCCCCATCTCTCTCCTCCCCTTCCCGGCCAAAGTCATCGAGAAAGCCGTCAATAGCCAGCTCGCCGCCTTCCTTGAATCCAACAATTCTCTCGACCCCTCACAGTCCGGCTTCCGAGCCAAACACAGCACCGAAACCGCCCTCATCGCTGCTACAGATGACATCCGAACGCTACTGGACAACGGAGAATCAGTCGCCCTCATCCTACTTGACCTCTCTGCCGCCTTCGACACAGTCTGTCATAAGACCCTCATACAACGCCTCAGCAACATCGGAATACAAGGAAAAGCATTGGACTGGATCATCTCGTTCCTCGCTGGAAGAACTCAGAGTCCGCCTCCCCCCATTCAAATCAGAGGCCACCGAAGTCATCTGCGGCGTACCACAAGGATCATCACTCAGTCCTACCCTCTTCAACGTGTACATGAGTCCCCTCGCAACCATCGCGCGACAACACAACCTCAACATCATCTCCTATGCTGACGACACCCAACTAATCCTCTCCCTCACCAAAGATCCCAACACCGCCAAAACCAACCTACACGTAGGAATGAAAGAAGTAGCCGAATGGATGAAGAACAGCCGTCTAAAACTAAACTCTGACAAAACGGAAGTCCTCATCTTAGGATCGTCCCCCTCTGCATGGGACGACTCATGGTGGCCACCGGCCCTGGGCACAGCACCCATACCAACTGACCACGCACGTAACCTGGGCTTCATCCTACACTCCTCCCTCTCGATGACCAGACAAGTCAACGCCGTCTCATCGTCATGCTTCAACATCCTGCGCATGCTCAAAAAAATCTTCCGCTGGATCCCCATCGAAACAAGAAAAACAGTCACCCACACACTAGTCACTAGCCGACCAGATTACGGAAACACCCTGTACGCCGGAACCACAGCCAAACTACAGAAAAAACTCCAACGCATCCAAAACGCCTCAGTCAGACTCATACCGTCAAGCCCACATTTCCAGTCACCTAAAAGACCTCCACTGGCTTCCCGTCAACAAGAGAATAACGTGCCGTCTCCTCACCCACGCACACAAGGCCCTCTACGACCTAGGACCAGAATGCCTCAACAAACGACTGTCCTTTTACACACCCACCCGCCAACTACGATCATCTAATCAAGCCCTCGCCGCAATTCCGCGCATCAATAGATCCACCATGGGAGGAAGATCTTTCTCCTACTTAGCGGCCAAAACATGGAATTCCCTCCCCACTCACCTCCGCCTCACACAGAACCACCTCTCCTTCAGAAAACAGCTAAAAACCTGGCTATTCGATAAGTAATGCACCCACCCTCTCACAAGCGCCTTGAGACCCTCTGGGTGAGTAGTGCGCTATACAAATCCCTGAACTTGAACTTGAACTTGAGGTAGAGTCTGGAAACCTGCAATACTGATGCCTGCCACTCCAGAAAAGAGGGCAATGAAGATTCCTTCTATTTTTTGCAGATTTCTCCTCTGGCCAACAGGATAGCGTAAAAGAGAAGTTGTTTAGCAGGGCCTATCACGCCCTCCAACAAGCCGAATATGACCAGCGAAAGAGTGATCGTAATGGGGCAGCCAAGAGATGTTGTCAGTAGTTTGGCTATGGAATCCCAAAATAAGGACAGGACGGGACAATCAAAAAACATGAATGTCGGAAACAGCTATTGTCCCGCACCTCATGCATGGTACTGGAGGAACCTTTGAGAATTTTGAAAGTCTCTGAGGTCAATAATAAGCCCTATGCAGGGTGAAGAGATGATTCCTTCGGAGATATGCTGGTTTGACTACCTCCCACAGTGTCTTACAGGAGTTTAACTATAGATGTTCATTGTCTTGGTCCAGAAGGGAACTGCCCCACAGCTTATTAGCCAGTTGAAATTCACCATCTACCTCATCCAATATTGCGTGGTACCAGAAAGAAACTTCCTTTTTACCGGGGCTTTGTCAACAAGCTGGGACTCTAGATGGTTACCCCCTCCAACTGGGTATTTGCTCTGGGTGGCTATCTGCAACTGGGCCTAGCTAGCCATCTGTAAGTATTTAAACCTAGAGAGGCCAGAACCAACCCTATCACTGAGATATTCCCATGAGATAAGGGTCCCTTCCACAAACAGATCTCCCCAAACTTCCACACCTGCTTCTCTCAAGGGTAAGACCAGTCTATCTTTAAGCCATCCCGCCCCCCCCGGTGTGTCCCACAAAGGAGCCATACTGGAAAAATATCCTAGCGGTACCGAGCTTCTCAACTTAGCCCATGTTCTAGCTAGACCCTGTAAAACCTTTAACTTAATTTTTTTAAAGAATTTGGAATCACCAAATTTAAACACAATCCCCTCATGTGGTAGCGTTGTCCCTCTAAGCATGGCCCGGAACATGCAGCCCGCCCCAGTGTTAGTAGGCATTTTCAGTAGCATGCGAGAATGGGAAAGTTGAAATGCCCATGCATACAACTGAAGATTCGGAGCGGGTAGGCCTCCCTTTTCTCTTCGCCGCCTTAGTCTTTTCCAGGCAAACCTAGGCGTGTGGTAAGCCCAAATGAATGAATTAATATCACTCTGCAACTTAAGTATAGTGGCAGCTGTTATATCCTGATGATGTTGCAATGTTCCATGTCTCTGTGCTCACTGGATTCTAGAGTGTGGAATCCAGGGAGCAGTGCACAGATGAGCAGTCACTGATGTGTTGGTGTTGGATCTCCCTGGGGTTGTTACTACAAATAAACAACTTATCTTTTCTTCAACTCTGATCTACTTGGAGTCATTTCAGTGGCCACGAGGATGGGATGTTTTGAAGAATTTCAACTAAACTGATGAAGAAGACTTCATGAAGAAAATCATTTGATGAAACTGAAGATTTTTTTTTTTCCTTCACCTGATGAACATAACAACCCCAGATTATATTGAACATTTCTGTGGATTTCCAAACCATTTGATGTATGTATTCAAATTTTTTTTACTTACATCGTGTTAACTTTTAAACTTATTACTTGGCGTTTAAAAATCTGAACTAATTGACAAACTTTCTGTAGTAAAACCTTGCCACTCAATTTTATCCTTTTTGCGCAATTTTAATACTTTTGCTTAAATGTTTATTAAAGCATAGCGCAACTTGGACATTATTTAACAAAACGCAACGTTAAAACGCAACGTTAAAAGGTCTCCATGCGCTGCCATTGCCACCAACGTTTCTTACTTGAAAGTCGCTGTGTACTTTCAACTTGACTCGCGTGCACTCGATCCTTCATTTGTTTTCGTGTCTCCTCAAGCGTCTGCATCAAGCTACGCCAGGAATACGTCAGAGTACGTCAACGCGCCTTCGTCACGACGCATCATCACGTTACGACGCATACGTGGCGGCCATTTTGAATCACCATGGCAACTTGATGCCATTGATCGTCGCATTGCAACCTGTTGATTTATACGCGTTTTGACACGCTACATGCAAATTTCTTCATTTCATTTTAGAAACGCTGCCAAATTTATTCATTTTCAATAACGTTTTCGTTTAACCCAACCATCTTCATAAACTGGAATTGTTGAACAATAATCTACTACTGCTACAGTCTACAGCTGACAACGGTGACTACATTATTTATTTTAATTCAATTGACAACGGTGACTACATTATTTGTTTTAATTCATTATTTTATGCTAAAAGTGACAACGGTGACTACTTTTATTATTTTAACCATTTATTTTTCTCTATTTTCTCTTACTGTTATTGTGTGCTTGTTATTGTTTCTGTGAATACCATGGATGTTTCATCTTCTGTGATTGCTCCCCCAAAATTTTTACAATCTCCTGGTCCTCCACCCATGAATTGGGAAGATTGGTCTGAATCCTTTGAGACTTATTTGGAGGCGATAGGGGGTGACGTATTTTTGCCATCCAGGAAACTAGCTTTATTAAAACATAATTTGGGAGTTGAGGGCAGGAAAGTCTTAAAAACTTTACCTACCATCATTCGTGTGGTTTCAACTGTTGTTGACAATGATGAAGGTAGTGAAACCAGCGAAACAAGCGCAAATGATACATCCATAGATGTATATTCTGATGCATTGAAAGCATTAGAAGAAAACTATGGAAAGAAAACCAGTATTGTAGTTGAAAGGCACAAATTTTTCTCCAGAGCACAGCTACCCGGCGAAAATGTGCAACAATATGTGGCATGTTTAAGAACTTTGGCCATTACATGTAAATTTAAAGATCTACACGAGGAAATAATTAGAGATCAATTTATAAATAGAGTTAAAAACATAAAAATTCAAGAACGTTTACTGGAACTCAAGAATCCATCCTTACAGAAAACACTTGACACTGCTAGAAAAATGGAGAATACTTCCCATTATGTTAAGGAGTTAGGTTCTAAAGATGAGTCAAGTAGTGTTAATGCCTTAACTTCAAATCACAAAAAGTCAGATTCTAAAAGTGATAATAAGGAATTCAAACCCAATTTCAGAAATAAGTCAGTTTTCACAAAAAGAGTATGTTTCAGATGTGGTAGTCAAAAACACACTGCTGATTTCAATAAATGTCCTGCTAGTAAAGTTACCTGCATTAAATGTAAAAAAATAGGTCACTTTGCAAAATGGTGTAGGACTGGTGATAATAGCAACTGGAAACGTTCTGTTAATCTTGTTGAATCAAATGTTGAAAGTGATGATGAAGAAATTAACAGTAATGACAATGATATCGAAGTGATGATGATACAAGATGACTTTGTCAATGACATATCTGATGATTATTGCCCACCTAAATGTGAAGTGTTAATAAATGAAGTATACATGATGTTATGGGCAGATTCATGTTCACCGTATACCATTATCGATAAAGATATGTGGGAAAATGGGAACAAGTACTCCTTAATAACCCCAGATGCACAACCTAAAGGGTATTGTGGCATTAAATTACCAGTTGTGGGGTATTTTGATGCTAAAGTGACTTTCAAAGGAAGGTCTTGTTCTACAAAAGTATATGTTGTTGAGCGTGGACGTGCACTTCTAAGTTGGAAAGATCTTAAAAAGATGGGGTTACTACTAAACCCAAATCATCCTGATCAAGTAGTTTTAGCTTATGATTATCCTGACCAAGTTTTACTAACCAATGAGGATTCATCTTCAAGATGGGAAACTATCTTTCCAAAATTGTTTAGTAAAAATTTAGGATGTCTGATCAAATTCGAACATAAAATCATACTAAAAGCTGACAACACTCCATCTGTCCACAAAGTAAGGAATGTACCTTTTGCTCTACGGAATCCCTTAAAGGAAGAATTAAATAGGCTATGTGATGCCAAGGTGATAGAACCTATTGAAGCTTCAGAATGGCTTAGTCCCATCGTGTTAGCACGCAAACCCAACGGAAAAATTAGGATGTGTGTAGACCTGAGGGATCTAAATAAAAATATTTGGGTAGACAGACATCCCCTACCTCACATAAATGAAATGATTTCTAGCATTAAAAATGCCATGTATTTTTCTTCAATTGATTTGTCCAATGCATATCACCAGATCAAGTTACACGCTGATTCTAGACATTTGACATCTTTTATTACACCGGAGGGTGCTTTTCAATATCTCAGGATGCCATTCGGGTTGGCATCTGCGTCCTCAGTTTTTCAGAGGGTCATGTGTAGCATTTTAAAAGATGAATTGAATGTCAGAATTTTTCAAGACGATGTTCTTATCTGGGGGGAGGATTTAACCTGTCATGACCATGCAGTTCACAATGTGTTGCAGAAGTTACAAGATGCTGGTTTAACTGTGTGTGGCGAAAAATGCAAGTTTGGAGTGAAAGAAATTGATTATCTTGGTCATACCATCTCCAATGAGGGTGTTAAACCTAAGATGAAATTATTAGATGCCATTGAGAAAGCACCTCACCCCATTAACAAGGATCAATTACGATCATTTTTGGGACTTGCAGAATATTATTCTAAATTTGTCCCAAACTTCGCTGATAAAGTACATAGTTTAAGACTACTAATGAAGAAAGGTACCTCTTTTGTATGGTCAACTTTGTGTCAACAAGCCTTTGAGAACATCAAAAATGATATCACAAAAGCTGTAGCTCTTAAACCGTATGATCCTAAACACCTGTCTATTATTGTGGTGGACTCCAGCGCTTATGGTTTGGGTGCTGTTCTTATGCAAAAGCATGACGGAAGTGAACGTATCATAGCCTTTGCATCTCGCACACTTAAGGGTGCTGAACCTTCATATTCAGTAATTGAAAAAGAAGCGTTAGCATGTTGGTGGGGTGTAGACCATTTTAAGACTTTTATTTGGGGAACTCCATTTGAATTAAGAACTGATCATCGACCTCTTATTGACATTTTTACCACTAAAGGTGCTTCAAGGGCTACACCTAGAATAGCAAAGTGGTTGTATAGATTACAAGGATATAATTTTCAAATAAACTACGTTCCTGGTCATAAAAATATAAGTGCGGATTGTTTATCTCGCCTTCCTTTGCCTTGTGTCAAAAATGATACAACAGAGGACAAGGATGAGTGGTTAATTGCCAGCATTGAAGATTCTTGCAACAGTGCAATCAGCAACCAGGAATGGGTTCAAGCTGTGTCTGATGACACTTTGTTACAACAAGTTATCAACAATCTACACGTTGGGGTAGATCTGTCGTCTCTAGACAAATCCATCTTGGCAGACTATAAAATGGTTTGGCCGGAATTATCATTTAATGAGGGAATTCTTAGGAGAGGTGACAGGTTAGTTGTACCTGCAGTTTTGCGTGACAAATTATTGAATTTGTTACATGAAGGACACAGCGGAATGACTAGCATGAAAAGAAGGGCTAGAAATGATTTTTGGTGGGTTGGAATGGACAAGGACATAGACAGGTGTGTCAGAAATTGTCTGGCATGTATGTCTAGTGACAAGTCTCATAAGTCCCAGGAAACTACCATCGCTGCTACTCCGTTTCCTGACAAACCTTGGGACAAGGTGGCTATCGACATTTGTGGTCCATTTCATGTTAAAGGTATTGAAAATAAATTTGCAATTGTTTTGATGGACTTTCATTCAAAATGGCCGGAAGTGGCTTTTGTCAAGGATATTAAGGCCTCCAATATTATTGAATTCTGTGAAGGAATCTTTCGCAGAGAAGGCTATCCAAGTATCATCTTATCTGATAATGGTCCTCAATTTATAGCAGAAGAATTCTCTGTTTACCTTAACAAAGTTGGCATTAAACACATGACAACGTCTGTTTATAATCCAAGGGAAAATGGTTTAGTTGAAAGATTCAACCGAGTGTTGAAAGAATGCATTCAATTGGCCAGCAATAATGATGATGATTGCAAAAATGCTGTCAAAGAAATGTTATGGTGTTACAGGAATACTCCCCATTCAGCTACAGGAGTATCTCCATTTTCCTTATTAAAAGGACGTGCAGCTGGATCTAAAGTCAAGCCCGCTTGGATGTCCAGAAACCGTCCAAGTGTAGTCGACACCAAAATCTTATCAAGTAAGGTTCAACAATATCAGAACAAATATGTTAATTGTCACAATTCAAAGATCAACTGTGGTGGTAGGACATTTAAGGTTGGTGATTGGGTACGCTCACAATTAATGGGGAATCGAAAACCTGGTTCTTCTAAGTGGTCTAAACCAAAGCAAATTGTCTCAGTTACTGGTAATGTTGTAAAACTAGATGATGGGAAACAATGGAATGTAAGAAGCATTACTAGATGTAATGATCTTGAATGTAAAGTGCACAGATGAGCAGTCACTGATGTGTTGGTGTTGGATCTCCCTGGGGTTGTTACTACAAATAAACAACTTATCTTTTCTTCAACTCTGATCTACTTGGAGTCATTTCAGCAGCCTCGAAGTGAAGAGGAATAGTGTGAGAAGTTGGCCTGATATGTGGTGTTTCCAATTCTGGAACCACCTTGTATCAGTCCAAACAATCCCTTATGGTGTCTGGTTGTAAGTCAACCTTGTTAGACAAGCTATCCTAGGGGTAGCATGGACTAAGCAGCCTTAAAGGCTTAACTTAAGAGGTCGTGTTAAGCGAGCTGTTTTACCACATACAATCCTGTAATATCAAATAAAAGGACACCACACAAGTATATATTATAAAAATATATGTGTTTATTTCTAAAATAATCCCCAGTACTCTTTATGAGCAAAGGGGCACAAGCGTTAAATCAAAAGCACAGTATAACATACAAAGTAGCACAATTATGGATGAGGGCGGCTGGCCACTCAAACCATATATTAAAAAAGTGGTATAAGAGATACCAATCGAACAGTGGTTAGGCCTAGGGCCTAGAGAATCGCTGGGAGCAGTCTGGACTAGCAATGCTGAAGTCGGGAGAAGCCCGCGGGATTCGGGTGCAGCACGTAAAGTGCGGCTTGCACCAATGCAATGTCAATGGTGCGTAAAAGTTACACAAAGTGAGTTTAAAGATACTTTCGCTGAACCTAGAGGAACAAAACTTAAGACACAGACCCTAGAGGTGTGTACCAATGTGGGCACACCGGCGTTGCAATGTTACCTCACCCACAGGAAGTGGGTGCACAAGGTCGAAGAGGCGTCGGGTTTTGACACACAGGCTATTGGTGCTTGGAGCTGAAGATGCTGCAGGCGATGGGAAGCAGAAGTGTCTGGTGTGATCCAAGGGTGGATCGAAGTCGAGATGAATCTGAAAGCAGAGGGGACAGAGTCTGGGTCACTCAGCAGTGACCAGGGTGGAACCAGGACGGAACCAGGACGGAACCAGGCAATGTCGGGCGCAATCAGATGGTTGTCGAGGAGCTTCTCTCCGCTGTCACGTGGGCTCTGGGGCATCTGCGAAATCCAGGAGCAGGTCACGATCTGTCCCACGCAGGCTCTCGCCGTCAGCACCGTCGGCTTCGAGATTGGAGCAAACAGCACTTGGCAAAAGCAATCCACGCCGAACCGGGAGATTGCTTTCACTCAGACCAGAAGGGTCAGAGCGGGGGCTCCTTTTCACAGGAGCTGGTGCAAATCTGGAGCAACCAGAAAAGCAAGTCGGTTCAAGGTTTTCGTCGGCACAGGGGCCACAAGCCAGCTGGCAAGTGACCGGGCCAACGCATTGTGCCAACACAAGCAGAAGGGCCCCAAGCAGCACTTGTCGAGTGTGGAGGGGGTAGCATTGGTGTAAGTGTAGCTCAGGGTTGGGGCTTCTCAAACCCCGGTGTACAGCTTCAAGGGTCACTCGTGGGCTGCACGGTCAGCGTCTCGTGGCCTTTTCAAGATGGCGTGCCCCACGCTTCCGGTCGCCTCCACGGGTCTCAGCTCTGCAGGGACTGTGGATCGGGCTGGAGGAAGGCGGGCAAGCTTGATCTCGTCGATCTCTGTCGCTCGAGTTCCGGCGGGAACTGCAACAAAGCAAGGGTCGAGGTGCTGGATGGTACCTGTTTGCACAGGGTGGTCACTCCTTGACCACAAGGGAGATTCTTCAGTCTTCTACGTTGAGTAGGAAGTCGAAGGGTCCAGAGTTTCGTTTCTTATGTTTCTTCAGGATAATCTGAGTTGCATTGGCACTGCTCCCACTCTTATTCGAATCTGGTGGGCTGGATTACCTGCTAGGTCCCCTCCTATGGGTGGGACCCAGGAAGGGGGTGGATACACCCCTTTCCTTTGATCCAGGCCGCGCTGGGACTGGGGCTGGTGTGCCCCAGAACCGGTTTGGCCGGATTATGCAAGGGGCAGCCTTGTGCTCCCCAGGCAGTGTCTGGTTTCTTTGAAACCTCCCTGCTACATTCCACTATCTCCTGTCTGGGGTGGTGTAACACCGCCCTGCGACAGGAAACCCCTTGTTCAGGCCACCATCTGCTGAGTTTTGGTCAGCAGCAGGAGGCCAGACCCGTGTCTGTGGCAGAGGCATCCATTTTGTGGATCTGAGGCTCTTTTAAAATCAACCGCGTTTCAGTAAAGTAACATGTCTTCTCCCTCTAGAAGGGTGGAATGCTACCCCCGTCGCCAGAACTGGCGAGGGGGTAGTATTCCAATTCGTATGACACCTTACACGACATGTTTTGATAAAGCCAAACCAAAGTTGCTATATAACAGCGAGTATTATAAGGCACTTAATAGTATATGGTATGGCATTATCCTGGAACAGCTTAGGGAGTTGTTCCCGACAGCTGCAGACAGCCTCAGCTCATGCCAGAGCTCCATCTCACATTAAACCACGCACTCTGCCTCCAGGATTGGTAAGGCCTTCCATAGGAGTGACTCACAGGTTTATATGTGTCCAGATAGGTTTAGATATAGGCATGCTATATCTAAGCAAGGGGTGATTACACCACCTTGCCCCAGCTGAGTGATCAGCCAGTTGTGTCAATTTGGGATAGCCAGCCAGGGGTGGCAAAAGATATGCTGCAGCCCCTGGTAGGCCTTGGGTGGCACCTATGCCCTGGGCACCTACAGGGCACTATACAGGGACTGATAAGGTGACCCAAGCCAATTTAGTTATGCACCTAGGGTACATGGAGTCCATTTTACAGAGAGAGCAGATAGCCTGGGGCCCTGATTAGCAGGGAACCAGGCCAACTAAGTCGAAAACCAGCTAAACACAGGCAAAAAATCTGGGGTAACCATAGTCAGGTAGCCACCTTCCTACACAACCCCCCCCCCCCCAAACGAAAGGAGATAAGGCTATCCTTGGCCAGGTAAGCCTATATTACCTGAGTGGCCATATAAGAAAGTACCTGCACTAGCATGGGTACCCCCTGTCTCATGGTCCACTAAGCAGTCCCTCACCCTTGGGGTATTAAAGGGTCTCCACCATAGGGAATCACTACCTTGGGTGTGTCTTTGCAAGTTAGAAGGCTGGTTTGGATATGGAGTTTTGAAGTGAGGCTCCACTAATTTAGGACTCAGCTTCCTCCAATTATCTTCCACCATGTGTGCCCTTCTCTCTTCAACTGAGTTGCACTGTGCTCTCAGGTTCAACCTCTGGCTACCTAAAGCTGGAGGCTGGGTCCCTCTGTTTGGCTTGCTGGAGGGACAGTTCAGGTTTGGGCCCTTTGGGTCCCAGGTTTGGCTGTGCCCAACAGAATCCATCTGTGGGAGGTCCCTAACTACTTTTAAGGGGGCTCCCTCGGGAGTTTTTAAAGTTTTCACCTTACTAGGGCTACTAGTTTTGGTGCCCCTAATCTGTTGATGGGGGTGCTTTATTTGACAGGGGGCCCTCTGGGTCTCACTGTCCTTCTTGTCCTCTGCAGCCCTGGGCTGACTAAGGCAAGGTAGAGACGGGCAGGTTACCTGCTCCAGACTGGGTCCAACCTGAGAAGGGTCCACTGCCATCAGAGGCTCAGTCAGGCCAGGCCCAACAACCTCTGGGGCAGTTCCTTCATCGGGGGTAAGATCAGTTCCCTGAGGAGGCTGATCCTGTCCTAATGTCTGGTGAGGGGAAGATTTCTCTTCCTCCTCCATGCTCTCAGTTTGGGTGGAGTGATCCATCATTTCAGGCTTCACAACAACCATATCAGTTTGAGTTTGGGCTGTGGCCATCACAGCCCCACCAACCTTTTCAGGAGGAGACTCAGTTTGGGTTTCTGCTGTTATCATAACAGCTTTGCTATTCTGTTTTGGAAGAGCTTCTGTTAAAGATGGGGCAGAGAGTTGATCAGCCCTACCACCCTTTTCAGGAAGGACATCTTGGGTTGGGGCTGTAGCTATTACAGCCCCACTAACCTTTCCATTGTAGTTTACCATTCTAGAATGGATTTCCTGTTCAACCTCAGCCCAGGCTGAGATTTCTAAATCATTACCCAGTAGACAGTCTACAGGCAAGTTTGGTGACACTGCCACTCTCTTTGGGCCAACGACACCTCCCCAGCTGAGACTTACTACTGCCATGGGATGATTTGTCTGGATGCCATCAATGTTTGTTACCTGGTATGTGGCACCTGGTAAAAGTTGCTTAGAGGGGACTATACAGTCAGCCACCATGGTGATGCTAGCCCCTGTGTCTCTAAAGGCTTCAACTTTCAAACCATTGATGATTGGTTCTTGTCTATATTTGCTCAAGGTATTTGGGCAAGCAGAGAAGTTGGCAAACCCCATGCCAGTCTCATAAACAAGATCATTGGGTGAGGGGGACCTGGATAGGCCAGGGTCCACCTGGGCTCCAAAAGTAAACCCACCCAGATTCCTGGGTGTGCTCCCACTTCCTGGGGGATTACTGCTGACAGTAACAGAAGGTGTTGGAGCTGGCTTTGGAGGTATGTTTTCTTTATTGCCATTCTTGGGACAACAGCGGTCTGTTTTGTAATGCCCAACCTGTTTACAGGCATGACAATAAGGCTTTTTCTCAGTTGATGAAGTGTCTTGGGACCCACCCCCATTATTGGAGTTTTGGGGCCCTGGGGAAGTCTTTTCTTTACTTTTATCCCCACCCTTAACTTGAGGCTTGGTAGACTCCTTCTCCTTGTTACTGTCCTGATTCTTAGGCCTAATCCTGGTTCTGACCCATTTATCTGCCCTCTTTCCCAATTCTTGGGGAGAGGTCAAATCAGAGTCCACCCGGTGCTGGTGTAAGAGCTGGTTCTGACTTAATTACTTAGGATCTGCTCCCTCATAATCAAATTATACAATCCTGTGAAGTCATGTACTTTGCTGCCATTTAGCCAACCCTCCAGAGCCTTAGTTGCACAATCAACAAAATCAGTCCAGTCCTGTGTCTGTGTCTTCTGGGTGTCTCTGAACTTCAACCTGTATTGCTCAGTGGTTAAGCCAAACCCATCTATTAGAACACTCTTCAGGACTTTGTAATTGTTGGCATCCTCATGTCTGACAGTGAGGAGCCTATCTCTCCCTTTCTCTGAAAAGGAGTATCATAAGATTGCTGCCCACTGTTCCTCAGGAACCTGCTGTACCATGCAGGCTCTCTCCAGAGCAGTCATCCATTTGTGGATGTCATTCCCTTCCTTGTAGGGGGGCACAATCTTTGTCAGGTTTCTACTATCATAGGACCTGGGTTTCTCTTTAGGAATATTGCTGCCACCAGTGGCATCTAAGCCACACAACTTTTGTTCTCTTGCTAAAGCAAGTTTAGCTTGAGCCAAGGCTATCTCTTCCCTCTCTATCTGGAGTTGGACAGCCCTCATCCTGGCCCTATGCTCTTTCATCTGGGGGGGAAGTCATTCCCCTTTGAGATTCTCTTGAGACACTAGAAACATGAGAGTCTCCTGATGAAGATCTCCTCCTTCTATTGCCTGGGAGAATTAAGTTATGGGATCTGGGGAGGTGCTGGCCCTCTCCACTCCCATGTAGGTCCAGGTTGGTCTGGTTAAGCCTGCCAATCTGTACCTGGGTCACCCTCTGATCCTGATTCTCAGGCTCCTCTATCTCTGAGCCTTCTTCCTCCTCCTCTTCTTCTTCTGGGAGAATCTCATTCTCAGGGGAGTTCACCCCCTCTCCTAACTCTAAGGGAGCCTGACTCACCTTATCGAAGTCATCCTTTTCCAGGATGGCTATCAGGGAAGGAATGGTAGGGCCTCTGCCCTTCTTTAGCCCTCTTGCTGTGCACAAGGCATCCAAGTCTTTATGGCTAAGGTTGTCATATCTGGAATTTGCCTTGGTAAGGTCAACTGCTACAGGAGCAGAGCCTGAGGCTCCACCTGCATCAGACATGACTACTAGTGAGGTGTAAGTGGTGCACTTACCTACACTAAGTGTTTTCCTACTGTACCTTGCTAGTGAGTTGTAGTCAGGGTGTGCTAATCCCTTTAATCTACAACTACTAAGTTCAGTAGAACTTAATATGCTAAGCTTTTGATTTATATGTACCTAAGGTACTTGATGTGATCTTTCAATTTGATAAAAAGATTGCAATGGTAAAACAACAGCAAGCTCAAATTCGCACCGCTGCGCACCAATGTGAGAAGTTGGCCTGATATGTGGTGTTTCCAATTCTGGAACCACCTTGTATCAGTCCAAACAATCCCTTATGGTGTCTGGTTGTAAGTCAACCTTGTTAGACAAGCTATCCTAGAGGTAGCATGGACTAAGCAGCCTTAAAGGCTTAACTTAAGAGGTCGTGTTAAGCGAGCTGTTTTACCACATACAATCCTGTAATATCAAATGAAAGGACACCACACAAGTATATATTATAAAAATATATGTGTTTATTTCTAAAATAACCCCCAGTACTCTTTATGAGCAAAGGGGCACAAGCGTTAAATCAAAAGCACAGTATAACATACAAACTAGCACAATTATGGATGAGGGCGGGTGGCCACTCAAACCATATATTAAAAAAGTGGTATAAGAGATACCAATCGAACAGTGGTTAGGCCTAGGGCCTAGAGAATCGCTGGGAGCAGTCTGGACTAGCAATGCTGAAGTCAGGAGAAGCCCACGGGATTCGGGTGCAGCATGTAAAGTGCGGCTTGCACCAATGCAATGTCAATGGTGCGTAAAAGTTACAAAAAGTGAGTTTAAAGATACTTCCGCTGAACCTAGAGGAACAAAACTTAAGACACAGACCCTAGAGGTGTGTACCAATGTGAGCACACCGGCGTTGCAATGTTACCTCACCCACAGGAAGTGGGTGCACAGGGTCGAAGTGGCGTCGGGTTTTGACACGCAGGCTCTTGGTGCTTGGAGCTGAAGATGCTGCAGGCGATGGGAAGCAGAAGTGTCCGGTGTGATCCAAGGGTGGATCGAAGTCGAGATGAATCTGAAAGCAGAGGGGACAGAGTCAGGGTCACTCAGCAGTGACCAGGGTGGAACCAGGACGGAACCAGGCAATGTCGGGCGCAATCACATGGTTGTCGAGGAGCTTCTCTCCGCTGTCACGTGGGCTCTGGGGCATCTGCGACGTCCAGGAGCAGATCACGATCTGTCCCACGCAGGCTCTTGCCGTCAGCACCGTCGGCTTCGAGATTGGAGCAAACAGCACTTGGCAAAAGCAATCCACGCGGAACCGGGAGATTGCTTCTCACTCAGACCAGGAGGGTCAGAGCGGAGGCTCCTTTTCCCAGGAGCTGGTGCAAATCTGGAGCAACCAGAAAAGCAAGTCGGTTCAAGGTTTTAGTCGGAACAGGGGCCACAAGCCAGCTGGCAAGTGACCGGGCCAACGCGTTGTGCCAACACAAGCAGAAGGGCCCCACGCAGCACTCGTCGAGTGTGGAGGGGGTAGCTTTGGTGCAAGTGTAGCTCAGGGTTGGGGCTTCTCAAACCCAGGTGTACAGCTTCGAGGGTCACTCGTGGGCTGCACGGTCAGCGTCTCGTGGCCTTTTCAAGATGGCGTGCCCCACGCTTTTGGTCGCCTCCACGGGTCTCAGCTCTGCAGGGACTGTGGATCGGGCTGGAGGAAGGCGGGCAAGCTTGATCTCGTCAATCTCTGTCGCTCGAGTTCCGGCGGGAACTGCAACAAAGCAAGGGTCGAGGTGCTGGATGGTACCTGTTTGCACAGGGTGGTCACTCCTTGACCACAAGGGAGATTCTTCAGTCTTCTACGTTGAGTAGGATGTCGAAGGGTCCAGAGTTTCGTTTCTTATGTTTCTTCAGGATAATCTGAGTTGTATTGGCACTGCTCCCACTCTTATTCGAATCTGGTGGGCTGGATTACCTGCTATGTCTCCTCCTATGGGTGGGACCCAGGAAGGGGGTGGATACACCCCTTTCCTTTGATCCAGGCCGCGCTGGGACTAGGGCTGGTGTGCCCCAGAACCGGTTTGGCCGGATTATGCAAGGGGCAGCCTTGTGCTCCCCAGGCAGTGTCTGGTTTCTTTGAAACCTCCCTGCTACAATCCACTATCTCCTGTCTGGGGTGGTGTAACACCGCCCTGCGACAGGAAACCCTTTGTCCAGGCCACCATCTGCTGAGTTTTGGTCAGCAGCAAGAGGCCAGACCCGTGTCTGTGGCAGAGGCATCCATTTTGTGGATTGAGGCTCTTTTAAAATCAACCGCGTTTCAGTAAAGTAACATGTCTTCTCCCTCTAGAAGGGTGAAATGCTACCCCCGTCGCCAGAACTGGCGAGGGGGTAGTATTCCAATTCGTTTTTTTTTTTTTAAATATATTTTATTTTTTCCCCCCTCTTTTTCTCAATATACACATTGTATTACATATCATACATTTCCAAACAGTTTTTAGCATCCATAATTTTACATTTATCTGGTTTGAGATTTAAACAATACAAACATAACATAAAGCACAAATTAAGAACCTATATTTCATATTATGCTACATTATCCTGTAGTGCCATACTCTCTTTCCATTTCGCTATTGGTTCCCATATTTTTAACCCAAGCCTTCTTCCCCCTTTCCCCTTACGTGCATATATTGCTTTCTCAAGATTGTAACTAGCTAATAAATTTGCCAGCCATATTTGCATTCCCGGGGGTATCTTATCTAACCATGCTCTTGCTATTGTCAGTCTCAGAACTGCGGTAGCCATAAACATAAATTCCTTGTGGTCAGGTCCGTCCTGATTATCTCTCCCGAACAGTATCATCATAGGTGTCAATTTTATTCGTATACCAAGTGTATTACCAAGAAAATCTTCTACATTTTTAATCAAGGTATATAGCTGGGGGCAGGTAGCAAACATATGAATTATATCTGCGTCCCCTGCATTACAACGTGGGCAGATGGTACCAGTGGAGCCTCCCCACTTAGCTATTCTGGCGGGGGTATGATACAATGAGAATGAAGTCTTATAGTGCTGCGATTGCAGGGGACCCGAACACAGAATATTACAACCCATGTCCAAGGATTCTTGAAAGCTGCCAGGCTCCCCACCCAATTTTTCAACCCACTTATTACTAACTTTCTCCATATCATCTATCTTCCCTTTTGCTAAACATGCATAAAAGGATCTGATTGTGCAGTCCCCTCCTATTTTTATTTTGTCCAATACTTCATTACTGTTAAACCCCATACTGCCACCCTGCTTACGACAAAGAAAGCTCCTTACCTGTAGGTATTTGAAGAAGTCCTTTCTCTTAATACCATACTTGAGGGTGAGGTCTACAAACTGGACTATCCCCTCCTCATCCCTTAAATCTCCAATCTGTGCTATCCCTTTTTGAGTCCATCTCGCCATTGTCGAATCAGCAAATACTTCTGCAGGGAAGGATTTATTCTTATAAAGCCTGACATATCTATTATATCTTCCCAGGCCCATTTTTTTTTAGGAAGGCATTCCAAATTCTATATGCTGCCACTACAGTCTTGAATCTGGTCCTTTTATGGTATCCAAACTCAACTCTGTTTAAAAAGTTATTTTCTGCCTCTACCCCCAATGCTATAGAGTAGACTTCCGTGGACATGGTCGTAACCCCGGTGTCACGTCCTCCACCCCCAATTAGCCCCTGCACGTACTGTAGTGCTGCAGCCATTTGGTATAGCCTAAAATCAGTTTCCCCCCATCCCCCTCTTTCTCTTGGGAGAGTCATATACCTGTAGGCCCGCCTGGTTTTCCCATGCGCCCAGATAAACCTGTTCAGTACTCTCTCTAACAAATTAAACCACCTAGCCTCAAAACTAAAAGGATAGAGCAAAAGAAATATAAGAATTTGGGCAAAATCAACATTTAATCACATTAGTACACCCCATAAGAGAAAGGTGTAAATTGTTCATTCTCTCCAGGTCTTTCTTAACTTTGTCGATCAGAGGGGTCAAATTAATTTCTACAATCTTATCCAGGTCCGCCATTAATAACACCCCTAAATATACTGCTGAATTAACCACCCTGTCATCGTTGCATATAGTGTACCTATTTTTTATAATCTGCGTTTTTAGTCTATTTAAGCTATACCCCGATATCTGTCCAAACACCTGGGCCTCTGTCTCCACCTCCTTTATAGCTAGAGTAGGGTTTGGGGTTAAAATTGCTACATCGTCTGCGTAGGCTAAGGTCTTCACCGTACAACTGTTTACCCTCATTGGTGGTATCTCTTGATTAGCTTCGAGTCGTCGCAGTAGCGGTTCGAGATATAGCGCAAAGAGGAGGGGAGAGGAGGGACATCCCTGCCTGGTCCCCTAGCAATTTTTACTGTATCGGAAAGCCCTCCATTCACTCTTATTCTCGCTGTTGGGGTGCTGTAGAGTACCCGTATAGCTTTTATAAAAGGTTCCCCCATCCCACACCACCTCATGACCTGCCAAAGGTAATCCCAGGAGACCCTGTCGAATGCCTTCTCAGCGTCTAGGAAAAGTGCTGCGACAGGGTCCCCTAGGATATCTGCTGAGTCGAACATAGTAACAACGGTCCTAACGTGCTGCGTTGTCCCTTTTCCAGGAATAAATCCATGCTGTATGGGGGTTACCAGCTGCTCGATGATCCCAGCCAGCCTTTTTGCTAAAATTTTAGAATACATTTTAATATCAGAGTTCATTAATGTAATTGGTCTGTATGACCCTGGTGTTTCTGGTGGCTTCCCCTTTTTCAAAATTACAATTATATCAGCCCCTCCCCATGATTCCGGACTGGATTCCCCTAATTGTGCTTGTTGCATTATTAGAAACATATCTGCCAAAAGCGCATTTTTAAATATTTGGTAAAATTCAAGCGGAATTTGGTCTGGCCCTGCCGCTTTACCTGGTGGTAAACTACCGAGGGCTTCGTTAAATTCTTCTAACTGTAGAGGTCCATCTAATATTTCCCTATCTTCTTCGGACATTATCGGTGGAGAAATATTTCTCAGATATTTATCAACCTCCAATGGGTGCATAAATCTGCATAAAACTTTCTAAACACTTCCCTTATTAGATTAGGATCCATAACCATATTCCCCTGTGCATCCCTAATTTCTTTTATTCCCGCTTCAGCCGCTCTCTGCCTAGTTCTAATTGCCAATACACGCCCCACCTTCTCGCTAAGTTCATACGTCTTTTCCTTTTTTGTCAGGAAATTATCTGCAGCCTGTCTAGCGAACCCTTCCACCGCTTCAGCTTTTAGAGCTATGATTTTGAGCAGGTATTCTTCTAAAGGTAAATTTTGTGTTATAGCCCTACTTAGATTTCCTTCCTCTCTTAGTAGTCTCTGCCCTACCTGCTCTCTCTTATCCCTTTCTCTCTTTTGTCTTCCCAAAACGAAACTAATTGTTTCTCTCCGTACTCCTGCTTTAAAAGTGTCCCAGACCACTCCTGGAGCTGCTGTCCCCCTATTGATGTCCCAAAAGGATTAGTTACTTACCTGTAATCCTAGTTCTCATCCAGGGGTATACTCATCAAAGTCATAATCTATGAATAATCCCCGCCCATGTGCGGGATCCCGGAGCATATAGAAAATACATATAAATATATATGTATAAATATGTGAAACATATAATTGCAGCCTAAAAAACATTTTCTAACTGGCAAAAGTGCCGCAAAATTACATAAATTAGTATACATACAGTAGTACCCTTCCAAACCCTAAGGAAGAAAGAGCAGAAAACATTTGTATACAACAATGCTTTATTGCCATAGGAAAACCTGTAATTGCAGGCATTTGCCAGTAGGCTGCAGTAGAGTATAAAGCAAACAGAGAAAACTGACACCTTGCCTTTAAGGCATTAGAGTAGGGGTACCGTGCCTTTAAGACCTGAAGGCAACCCCCTGCTCCCATGGTGCACCACAGGTGACAGTTGGGTCAGTTCTTTTTGGAGGGTGAATAACACCTGAGGAGATCCATAATAAAACATCTCATAACTTAGTAACTTTGCTCGTCCGGGGAGGTGGGCGGGAGCTTATGACTTTGATGAGTATACCCCTGGATGAGAACTAGGATTACAGGTAAGTAACTAATCCTTCTCATCCAGGGGATACTCATCAATAGTCATAATCTATGAATAGATTAGCAAGCTCATACCCAAAGTCTCGCGGACGAGCAAGAAGTGTAAAAACTTCACAGAAAAGCTAAGACATATATTGACAATACATCTTAAGCAAACAAGTTCCTTAAAGAGGCCTGCCCTACTCTGGCATCGGCCTGAGTATCTGAGTCCAGGCAATAATGGCGGGTAAAGGTATGGACAGACCGCCAAGTTGCCGCTTTACAAATTTCAGAGATAGGAACATTACGAAGGAGAGCTGTAGTGGAAGCTTTCCCTCTGGTAGAATGTGCATGTGGTCTACCCTGCAATGTTTTGTTAGCTAGTTGATAAGCAAAAGCTATACAGGAGACAATCCAGCGAGAAATTGACCGTTTGGAAGCTGACAGACCAGTATTAGTACTACCATAGTTAACAAAAAGCCGGTCAGACTTTCTCAGAGGCAGGGTTTTTGACAAGTAAAACTTCAGGACCCTCCGGAGATCAAGGGAGTGTAATGACCTCTCCGGGGGAGTGGAAGGATTAGGAAAAAAGGTAGGTAAGGTAATAGACTGGTTGATATGAAAGTCTGAAACCACCTTAGGCAGGAAACTTGGGTGTGTTCTTAAAACCACCCTATTGGCATGAAAAACTGTGTAAGGTTCCTTGCAACACAAGGCCTGGATTTCGCTGACCCTACGGGCTGAGGTAATCGCCACTAAAAAAGCAGCTTTCCAGGTCAAGTGCTGCAAAGAGGCCTTATGGATAGGCTCGAAAGGAGCACTCATCAGCTTAGTCAGTACAATATTCAGCTCCCAGGGAGGAGAGGGAGACCTCACCGGTGGGAAGACTTATTTTAGGCATTCTAGGAAATCCTTAACTACAGGCATAAGGAAGAAAGATGTCTAATTGGGAGACTTCCTATATGCTGTGATGGCAGCTAAATGAACCCTGATGGAGGGATATTTCAAGCCTGATCTTGCTAAATGCAAACGGTATGGAAGAATCACCTGCTCCTGGCCATGTACCGGGTCAAGAGAATGCTCACGACACCATATGAAAAACCTCTTCCACTTGAAAGCGTAAGACTTCCTAGTGGAGGGTCGCTTTGATTCTTTAAGAATAGTCATGCAGTCTGCTGGAAGGTCTAGATGTCCATACTGGATGACCTCAGGAGCCATGCCGTCAAGCGAAGGGAAGGAAGGTTGGGGTGCAACACCCTCCCCTGGTTTTTGGTCAGCAAGTCTGGACGGCATGGTAGGCGCCGGTGAGGAACCTCCGACATCTGAAGGAGATCGGGGTACCACCACTGGCGTGGCCACTCTGGTGCTATCAGGATCATTCTGGTGTTGGTCCTGTAGAACTTCTGGATCACTGCCGGGATCAGAGGCAGGGGGGGAAAGGCGTAGAGTAACGTTTGAGACCAGCTGATCAAAAGGCCATTCCCCAGTGATCCCTGTTGGGGGAACCTGGACGCAAAGACGGGGCATTTTGCGTTGTCCGCGTCTGCAAACAGGTCTACGTCTGGTACGCCCCAACACCGAAAAACTTCTTGAGCCACTTCCTCGTTGAGCACCCAATCGTGCACTTCGACCAAGATTCTGCTGAGGCAGTCTGCTTGGACGTTTTGAATTCCTGGTAGATGAACTGCCACGACGGACAGGCCTCTTGCTAGGAGCCAGTGCCAGATGGCTTGTGCTTCCAGAGACAAGACTCTTGACCGTGTGCCTCCCTGCTTGTTCAGATAGAACATCGTTGTTGTGTTGTCCGTCTGAATCTGGAGGTGTTTGGTGCGCAGGGCAGGATAAAGAGACTTGAGAGCAAGATGGACTGCTCGCAGCTCCAGGAAGTTTATATGGTAGCATTGCTCTATCTCGGACCAAAGGCCTTGAACTTGGAGTTGGTCCATGTGAGCACCCCAGCCTTGGAGGGAGGCATCCGTGACAATTGACTGAAATGGAGGAGGACGATGAAACGGAACTCCTCGTAGAAGATTGGATCGTTTCAACCACCATCTGATCGAGTCCCTGGCTCCTTGAGGAAGCATGACTCGGTCTTCCCACTGATCCGATCTTTGAGACCACTGATCCTCGAGGGCTTGTTGCAGAGGTCTCATGTGAAGGCGAGCATTGGGCACAATGTAAATGCATGATGCCATCGATCCCAGCAGAGAGGACACTTGTCTGGCTGTTGGGGCCTGATTGTCCAGAAGAAGGCGAGCCTTCAGAAGCATAGATGACAACCTCTCTTCCGAAGGACACACGCTTGCCTGAAGTGAGTCCAGAGAAGCACCCAGGTAGTGGATCCGCTGGGAGGGGTTGAGAACTGATTTCTTCAGATTGACGTGAAGACCCAACAACTTCATCAGTTTGAGGCAGAACGAGAGATGGTTCTGAAGCAGAGACGGAGTGGAGCTCTTCAACAACCAATCGTCTAGATATGGATAGACGAAGATCTTTCTTTTGCGGAGAAAAGCAGCCACCACCGCCATGCATTTTGAGAATGTCCGAGGTGCATATTTCAGGCCAAACGGCAGTACTCGATATTGGTAGTGACGACGTCCGATCTGAAATCTTAGAAACTTCCGATGTTTGATGGACACTGGTATATGGAAGTAGGCGTCCTGCAAGTCGATGGCACACATCCAGTCCCCCTGGTGTAGGTGTGGGAAGATCTGGTGCAGGGCAAGCATACGGAACTTTTCTTTTCGTATGAACTTGTTCAACCTTCGAAGGTCTAGGATGGGTCTGTATTCTTTGACAGATCCTCGTTTTTGAACCAGGAAATATCGTGAGTACACTCCTTGATTTCTGTGAATCAAGGGAACCTCTTCTATGGCCATTTTCTCTAGAAGGACGGAGACTTCGTCTTGTAGCAATTGAGTCTTGTAACGTGGAAGATGTTGCAACTGGGGAAACAGCTGAGGAGGAGGGGATTTGAACCTCAGCAAGTAACCATGCTGCACAATACTCAGCACCCATCTGTCTTTTGTAATGGATTGCCACTCTGTCAGATGATGAGAAACACTCCCTCCCACCGGAGTGGTGAACAGACTTGGAGGAAGCAATGGCTCAGGGCTTAGGAGGTTGTTTTGAGTTGAACTGCTGTCTGGTATTGCCACCTCTTCCTCTGCCAGGACGACGCTGCTGGAACTGCGTCTTCTGTTGCGACTGGGTCTGCCATTGAGGGGTTTGAATCCTCTGTTGGAAGGCCTTTCGGTCACCTTGGTGAAAGCGTTTTTTAAACTCCTTGCGCTTTTCTAATCCCACAGCTTTGACGGTGTCCATTTCAGCTTTCATTTTGGACATTTCGTCGTCCGCGTGTGGACCAAACAGGGATTTCCCATTGAAGGGCAAATTCAAAATCTTCTTCTGGGCATCTGGTTTAAGCCCTGTCAGGCGGAGCCAGGCTGACCGACGGGAACAAATGCCACTTGAGTAGCCATGAGCTGCAAGATCTGAGGCGTCAACTGCGGCGCTAATAACTTGATTTGCTACCAGGCCTCCTTCCTGCAAAGTCTCCAGAAAATCTTGGCGATCTTCCTTGGGGAGCTTTCTGTAAAACGAGTCATGGAGTCCCAAAGAGACCTGTCGTACCTTCCAAGTAAGGCAGAGGCACTCGCCACCTTCATAAAGGAAGAAGAGGTGTTGCATACCTTCCTTCCAAAAGAGTCCAAAAGCTTGCTATCTTTTTCAGGTGGTACTGAGGAAGACGTAGAGCCTGCATGGGACTTCATGGCAGCCGCCACAATGATAGAATCCGCAGGAGGATCCGATCTGAGGAACAAGGGATCCTCTGCAGGGGCCTTATACTTTTTGGCTATTCGAGATGGAACAGATCCCACCACTGCTGGTGTGAGGAATGTAGCCATAGCTGGTTCTAGGAGGCCAGGGACCAGGGGAAGTAGCGGTCTGGGCGCTGTACGATGACGGAGGGTATCAAAGATCACGGAAGTGGGAACCACTGGAGTGGTCAGCGTGATATTAAGCTTTGTTGCTCCTCTGACTAATACATCTGAGAAAGTCGCGAGGTCATCAATCGGAGAGACTCGGGAAGGTGGCGTAGAGGAATAGGTCGGAGAATAATCTCGGTAAGAAGACCTAGTTGATGACGACCTTGTGGAAGACCTTGTACGTCGCCTCTTATGGGACCTGTCACGATTCCTGTTGTGACAGTCCCTAGATCTAGACCGATGTCTTGATGGAGACCTTGGTCTTGGCTTGACTGGAGATTTGCATCTTGGTCTTGGCCTGACTGGAGATTTGGATCTTGGTCTTGGCCTGACTGGAGATTTTGATCTTGATCTTGGCCTGACTGGAGATTTGGATCTGGCAGGTGTCTTTGACCGCACTGGAGAACGTGATCTGACTCGCGATCTCGGTCTGGGTGACCTCCTGGGGCTCCGAGGAGATCTAGCTGGTCTAGGTGGAGTCTTCGCCTTAGAAGGTGAATATGTACGGGAGTAGTCCGAGCCCGGACTACTCTGTCCAGATACAGCCCCTTGAGGATGAGAAATCAAGCTGCCCCCTGATTTGGGCGTAGATTCTGGAGAAACCTGCACAATGTTCAAGCCAGGAGATGACGATTTTCCTCCTGAAGACTTTGAACCCGGTGACTCCACCTCTGCAGTCACTTTATCCCTCGACGGCGAGATCCTCGACGTCGAAGAAGTCTGGGTGACTAACGGCGTTGAGCGATGTCTTGAATCACGCCGTGAAGAGATCGACTGAGAGCCTCGACGTCGATCCGGAGACCTCGACGTCGATCTTCCTCGACGTCGATCAGGTTGAGGTGCTTCATGGCGTCGGGTCGACGACGTTGCTCGACGTCGTCTCGATGATGACCTTCCTCGACGTCGAGTCAACGGCAACCTTTCCTGACGTCGCCTCGGCGTCGACCTCCTTGACGTCGAAGGATGGGATCTGACAGTCCCTCTCGACGGCGGCCCGCTTGCCAGCGGCGACCTAGATGCCGTCCTAACTCTCGACGCCGATCCCTCCCGGGGTGGCGGAGAGTGTCTCGACGTCGACGGAAGCCTCGACGTCGACGGAGACTTAGAAGTAGCAGCAGCCATGGACTTCGAGCCCGAAGCATGGTGCCTCGATGCCGACTTACTTGACTGCGGCGGAGATCTTCGACGTCGTGAATATGATCTGGGCCTTTTCGACGGCGTCCTCGACGTCGACGGAGATCTTCGACCTTCATTCCTCTTTCTGGAGACAGGAGAGGTGGAATGACGCCGTTTCTGGGTATGCTTGCTTGTAGGAGACGATCTAGGGGCTGAGGAAGCACCCACCTGGTGACTCTTGTCCATCTCCTGCATGGCATGAAGTCGAATCCTCTCCCTGTCGCGAAGAGTCCGACTTTTAAATTTTCTACAATGATGGCACTGATCAGGAATGTGTGAAGATGGAAGACACACAATACACACAGAGTGTGGATCATTCAGAGCCATCTTTTTGTCACAAGAAGGACATTTCCTTAAAAGAGCAGGCATTCTGACAGGAAATTCCTATGGGTTACCACAGAAAAATAAATCAGAAGCCTTATTTATTCAAAAAATGTCGAATAATCTGAGAGAACTCTCTCAAAAAAACAATTTCAGTTGAAAACTGAAGAGCTCAAGCTCCAGGATCCTCACAGAAGGAGCCGGAAAAAAGAACTGACCCAACTGTCACCTGTGGTGCACCATGGGAGCAGGGGGTTGCCTTCAGGTCTTAAAGGCACGGTACCCCTACTCGAATGCCTTAAAGGCAAGGTGTCAGTTTTCTCTGTTTGCTTTATACTCTACTGCAGCCTACTGGCAAATGCCTGCAATTACAGGTTTTCCTATGGCAATAAAGCATTGTTGTATACAAATGTTTTCTGCTCTTTCTTCCTTAGGGTTTGGAAGGGTACTACTGTATGTATACTAATTTATGTAATTTTGCAGCACTTTTGCCAGTTAGAAAATGTTTTTTAGGCTGCAATTATATGTTTCACATATTTATACATATATATTTATATGTATTTTCTATATGCTCCGGGATCCCGCACATGGGCGGGGATTATTCATAGATTATGACTTTGATGAGTATCCCCTGGATGAGAACCATTTGATCCAGACTGTCATATGCTCCCTATATACAGGATCCTTTAACAGGCCTCTCTCGAAGGTCCACTGTGAGGGTGTTCTTGGTGTTTGGCTAATTTTAATAGTGAGAATCACCGGACTGTGGTCTGAAATCACCCTAGGTAGCTTCTCCACTTGTGACCCAGGGAGTAGACAATTAGTTATCAAAAAGTAATCGAGCCTAACCATTACTTTATGTGGGGCGGAGAAGAAGGTACTTCCATCTAAATGGGGATGTAACTTTACCCATGGATCCACCAGGGCATTGTGTGTGACCATGGCAGCTAATGCCCTAAATACTTTCCTCTTCCTACCCCGATATGTCGCATCTGGTCGTGCAAATGAGCTCTCTAGATCATGAATGTTAAAATCTCCACAACATACTATGGGTTCAGGTCACTGGGCTAACTCCGTATCAAGGAACTGAAATACATCTGGATCGTCTTCCGTAGATCCATAAATTGTAACAAGAGTTAGTTTCTGACCCCTAAAACATATTTCCAAGATAACCCATCTACCCCATTTATCTTCCTTCTTCTTCCCTACAACCACATCCCTTTGCCTACCCAAGACTGCTACCCCTCTGGTCCTAGTCTCCTGTTTAGAACTTGCCAACACCTTAAACCCTAGTTGCTCCAAAAGATATGTCTTGCTTAATTCTATATGGGTCTCTTGTAGGCATATCAAGTCCAATCGCATAGTTTTTAGGTACGCTGCAACTCTCATCCTCTTACTCAACTCATTGAGATCACATACATTAATTGATGCTATCCTGCACGCCATAACACTAATATTGGTAAATGCGACCAAAGATGAACATTATTTACCATCATCAAACCAGTTTGTGTACATCCAGTGTTTCCTAAATAAGTAACAATGTGCCAAATCTTAAAAAAATGTTGCTGTTCCCCCCCCCTGCAGCCTCCCCCTCCCTCTCCTCCCCTGCTCTGCCCCCCCACCCCCCTCCCCTTTACAGGCAAATAGGTCAACTGACCTATGTGTGCCCGCCTTAGGTTGTGCAAGCTGCATCCCTCTCCCGCTAAGTGCATTTACTTTGCTGTGCTACCCTTTAACCCCTATCTCTTTTATCTGTATTCAAGTGACACTTTTATATGTGCAGATACCCATAACTCTTAACCCCCCTTCTGCTTCCTCATTTCCTCCAAAAAAAGCTCAGCTTTGATCTCAGAGGCGAACATCCAAATTTTCCCCCTCACAACCACTTTGTGTCTGGCAGGGTACAGTAAACATGCTTCCAAGCCAAGGGCTTGAAAGGGAGCGATCATCTGCCTTAACTTCCATCTCCTCTCTACAGTAAAATGACAGAAGTCAGGCCTGGCAAAAAAAGTGTTGCCTTCAAAAGTCCTCCTGCTGTCTGGCCTTGCCTTGCTCAAAATCTCCTCCCTGAGCAGGAAGTTCCCAATGTACACTAATATTGCCCTCGGGTGGTTTTGCTGGCCGTCCCTCCCTGCTCCTCCTGTAGCCCGAGCTTTCTTTATTGTGAATGGGAACCTGTGCGCCCTCTGTATTTCTATTTCCCACTGCCACTGGGATTCTGGAAAGGCCCCCTTCAAGAGATTTATCACAAATTGCCTAACGTCCTGCCCTTCTGACCCTTCCGCCACACCCAGCAATCGGACGTTGTTCCTCCTCTGTCTATTTTCAAAATGCGGCAACCTACCATGACGGAGATCCTGTCAGTGAAAATCCCCGAGTCATCAGAGATTCCGGATCCCCTCTGCGAAACAGACGACGCTGTCATTCTGGCCTCAGGAAACGTCCTCGAGGACGTAACTGACGGCGAAGGCTCAGAGAGTCTGGCTGCTAGGCAACGAGCTGAGCCGGCGCCGAAAGTGAATCAGAACACTGCAGAAGCGCAGACACATGTGGCAGGCGGAGCAAACGCTGGAGGTGTGCAACAAACTGTGAATAAAAGTGGAGGTAAAGGGGAATGCGGAGGGGCTCTGGCTACTGGTATGGGGAATATGGGAGGCACGACTGCTGATATGCTTGGAGCCCTAATGCTCGTGGAAGAAGAGATGAATGCCTCCAAGAAAATGATTGGCACCTGGGGCAGCAGGGACAGCTTAGTAAATCAGAATCTCTTAGGGGAATCAAACATTGGCAAGCACCCCCAGGGGGGTGGGGACTGCACCTCCCTAGAAGGGGAAGGAGAATTCTACTCGGTAAATGAAGACTCGGGGTCAGCACTCTCATCAGAGTCTAATACAGAGGAGGATGACCAGGATGATCAGAAAGGTACTGAGTCAGGCATCAGTACATCGGGGAAAGAATCCACAATGAAGAAAAGACATGCAAAATTAGAGAAACGGCTCTTGTGGGACTATTCAGCGACCTCGCAAGTATACCAGGAGGATGATAAACCCGGCAATATTGCTGAGGGAGCGGCAGCTGGCTCTACCCCTCCCCAACGGGACCCCTTTCACACCCTGTTTACCACCCTTAAGCAGATGCAAAGTGAAGCAAGGGCAGAAAGTCGTAGAGCGAGACTGGCATCAAAGAAAATTCAGAGCAGCCTAAGGAAGGTTAATAAACTATATGATGAACTTGTGGATCGGGTAACTGAGGTTGAGGAGCGCACAGGCAAGCTTGAAGACGATGTTGGGAGCTGGCAGACATTTAAGACAGAGCAGGAAAAAATGGCTGAGGATATGCGCTGGAAGATGGAGGATTTTGAAAGTATTCCAATTCGTATGACACCTTACACGACATGTTTTGATAAAGCCAAACCAAAGTTGCTATATAACCGCGAGGATTATAAGGCACTTAATAGTATATGGTATGGCATTATCCCGGAACAGCTTAGGGAGTTGTTCCCGACAGCTGCAGACAGGCTCAGCTCATGCCAGAGCTCCATCTCACATTAAACCACGCACTCTGCCTCCAGGATTGGTAAGGCCTTCCATAGGAGTGACTCACAGGTTTATATGTGTCCAGATAGGTTTAGATATAGGCATGCTATATCTAAGCAAAGGGTGATTACACCACCTTGCCCCAGCTGAGTGATCAGCCAGTTGTGTCAATTTTGGATAGCCAGCCAGGGGTGGCAAAAGATATGCTGCAGCCCCTGGTAGGCCTTGGGTGGCACCTATGCCCTGGACACCTATAGTGCACTATACAGGGGCTTATAAGGTGACCCAAGCCAATTTAGTTATGCACCTAGGGTACATGGAGTCCATTTTACAGAGAGAGCAGATAGCCTGGGGCCCTGATTAGCAGGGAACCAGGCCAACTAAGTCGAAAACCAGCTAAACACAGGCAAAAAATCTGGGGTAACCATAGTCAGGTAGCCACCTTCCTACAAATAGTGTTAAAAAGAAATGTAAATCTGGGCAAAATTGACATTTTTAATTAAGTTTACCCTTCCCAAAACAGACACATGCCCGCATAAAAAAGACCATGCCCGCATAAGTTTCCGGCACTCCTTCGCCACATAAGAAAGATTGGTTTCAACTATTTTGGTGACATCCTGAAGGATGCTAATTCCAAGGTACCTCATTTTAGAGCTAAGCTGCAGCCCTGTCTGGATCTCCCCCATATTCCAGGCCATAATCTCTGTTTTGGAAGCATTAATCTTATACCCAGAGACCGCTCCAAAGTCCTGGGCTAATTTAACAACCAAGGGGAGAGCTGTATGCAACTCAGAAGAGAAAATCAAGATGTCATCCGCATACAGGGCCACCTTCCTCTCCCATTCCCCATACCTGAAGGGCTTGATGTTAAGGTCATCCCTCAGCAGTTGGGCAAAAGGTTCAACATACAAATCAAACAGAAGAGAGGGGAGGGGGCAGCCCTGATGTGTGCCTCTTGTGATCTTAAAGGGGTATGAAAGAGTTCCGTTCACCAAAAGACATGCGGAGGGATTCTGATATAGCAACCTCACAGCTCGACAGAATTTTTCCCCGATATTAAACTTACCTAAAACCCCCGACAGGTATAACCTATGGACCCTGTCGAAGGCCTTAGCAGCATCAAGAGTCAGAACAGCCAGAGGAAGAGATTCAGTAGATGCAATATCAATAGCACCGATCAAGTCATAGGTCAAATCGGAAAGCTGTCGACCCTTGACAAAACCCCTCTGGTCCTGATGCAAGATGTAATCAACAACCAGCCCCAGTCTTTTGGCCATAACAGAGGTAAAGATTTTATAATCAGCACTGAGAATAGATATTGGCCTGTAGGACCCACAGTTAAATGCAGCTTTGCCGGGTTTTAAAATCAAGGTTATGGAAGCATTATCCCACGAGGCTGGAGGGGATACCCCCTCCTGAAGTATCTGATTAAAGAGGGCAGTCAAGATAGGGACAATTTCCTTGCCCAAGACCCTATACATTTCCGAGGGGAGGCCCTCGTGACCTGCCACCTTCCCCTTTTTGCAACTCATAATGGCTACATTAACCTCTTCCTGCGTGAACACTTGATCGAGGTGGCCCTGTTGTTCTGTGGGCAAGGAAGGCAACAAGACCTCATTCAGCCAAGCTTCAATACGAGAAGGGTCAATACATTTGTCCTCTTTATAGATATCTTTGAAAAACGATTGAAAAATCCTCCGAATATCTTCGTCAGATGTAAATGTTAAGTTGCCTTGAGTAATTGACCCGATATTATTTCGAACTTGGTCAGTCTTAGGTTTCCAGGCAAAGAGCATGCCTGCGCCTTCACCATACTCAAAATGAGCAATTTTGCTTGCCTCCCACCTGCGAAGTAAACGTGTATTCAACATGTTTCCAACTGTCCTTTTAGCCTTGTCAGCCTATTTTGTAGCTCCTGTGTAGTTTCAACAGAGGTGCTAGAGGATTGATCTATTTCTACTTGCCGCTTTTCAATTTCGGCCTCAATAGTGGAGACCTCCTCTCTATATATTTTTTCCTATAGGTAGCCCTGCTGTTTATTTGGCCCCTTAAAAGGGCTTTATAAGCATCCCATACACACCCTATTTGAGCGATCAAAAGACCACGATCAAACCAGACTGCGGAGTGATCATATAAATGTGAAGGAAGAAATAAGATGTTCTTAACTATACCTTTCAAAGCCTGACTAACCAAGATAAAATCAATCCTTGATTGATACCAATATTTATAATTACCGAAAGAAAATCTTGAGTGTTGCCCTGATCTTAGCCTCCAAATATCAGAGTAGGCGTATTATTTCATGGCATCAAGTAAGAAAGTCCTAGTTTTAGAAGGGGCTGAGGCACGACAATTTGGTGACTTATCACGATGAGGGTCCAAGACAATATTAAAATCACCCGCCAAGACAGTTGGTTCTGGAAACAATAATAAGTGAGAAAAATAGCATTTAAGAACTGAAGGGTCGTCTTGGTTGGGCCATAATATCCAACAATAGAAATCTGCGCCCCCGAAATATTAACAGTTGCGATGACCCATCTGCTACCTGGGTCTACTAATTTTGAAATGAGGTGAACCTTTGCTGATCTCTTAAAAAGTATCGAGACCCCCCTGATATTCATAGTCTGAGTTGTGGAAACCTGAAAATCTATCCATTTATTTTTCTGAGCAAGTAGAAGCATCTCTGATACTAATAAATGAGTCTGCTGGAGCACAATAACCTGCGCACCAGAGTCCCGGGGATATTGCAGAATCTTGTCCCTTCTAGGTCTGTTGCGCAGACCATTGCCGTTCCAGGAGAGGATCTGTAAACTATTCATAAATAAAGTAGCCTCCCTTGCGTCGTGCCCATTTTGAACCCAAAATCCCCTATGCCTGTCTAATCCAGCCATGTTTACAACATAGTTTACTTCATTAAAAAAATTGCTGAGGAGAGAATGAGGATGTTTTTAAATTTTTTACCTTGCAACACCCACCCCTGTACCCTGTGCACTAACCTACCCGATCCCTCCCCCCATAAAACCTTTGCCATAACTATCCAGACAAAGTCCAGAGTTGCACCCCGTAGGCTCCCATTAATCTCCGCTCCCTGAAAAGAAAGAAAGAAGAAAAGAAAGATGCCCACTTTTATAAAAGACATATGGGGTTGTGATTTGCTAAAAACCAATTCCATGTCTACACTTAAGCCATCAGCTATTTAGAGATTATTAATAAGTAAGAAAAGGGGAAAAACATTTAAGGACTTTTAAGATTATACCCCTGTGCTAAGTGTAGACTAAGGATGAAAACTGAATGAACCAGAATGGAGTGTACCAGGGAGAAAAAGTGATAGGGCTTCTAGGAGCTGATGAATCTATCCCAACGGACCTTCCTCTCTACCCAAGTCCAGCAACCGTTCCTCGGCTGCCTGTACATATCTGACAATGTACATTTTGTTATTATGCATTATCTTTAAAGCAGCCAGGAACTTAAGTTGTGCAACCGCCCCAAGTTTCCTGAAGGCCTCCAACCCAACTCCCACTGCCTGTCCAGGGTTACCCTGGATAGGTCCGATCTTATTTGGAAAGGGAAGCCTTTAGCACTCAAGCTTGATTAAGAATTTGTTCTTTCAGAGAGTAGGTATGAAAATTAACCAGGATCTTCCTGGGATTAGATCTCTGTGGGTTCCTCCTGAAGGGGTCCCTATATATTCTTTGAATATCTGTTCCCAGATCTTCTGTTGACTGGTCAAGTCCCAGAGCTTCTTTTAAGAGAGCGATCACATACTGCTTAATGTCAGCTCCCTCGCTCTCCTCTGGAACATTGAGAATACGGAGATTATTACGTTGTGCATTGTTCTCCAGGACTTCTAATCTCTGAGAGGACAAGATCTTCTTTTTTGAGATGAATAATGTCTGATTAGGCCTTCCCAAGAAGGGCAGAAAGACCCACCACAGTATCTTCCAGGGCCACCGTTCTAGCATTGAACACCTCAATTTTACTCTCCATTGACTCGCAGAAGCTTCTAATTTCAGTTTGGTTAACTGTGGAGACTTCAAACCCCCTTTTATATCCAAAGATAAAGCTGAAAGCATGGATTCCAAGGAGGTCACTGAAGGGCCTGCCCCACCCTGAGAGTTACCTATCGCTAAAGTTGTGCCCTCCTGAAGGGCAGCTGTTACCTCTGTTAACTGTTCCAGTTCTGGAGCCACCTCAGTAGTCGCCACTGTGCCGCACACTTCACCCGAGATCGCATCTGAGACCCACTGTTGGTATGGAGGTTATCAGCCACTAATGAGGCCCCTGCCATCTCTTCCATTTCTGGGGCACCAGGAGGAGGAGAGACTCCAAGACCCAAAGCGTCTGATCTCACCTGTAGTGAAGCCTGGGCCGAGATGTTCCCGATAGACTCTCCCCTCGCCTGGGGCCAGAATCGCGTTGACTCTCCTGTGTCCTCGTTATCTCCTCGAATGCCAGTACTGTCCTCCTTTACTTTATTCTTTACTTTGTCTGAAGCACCTCCACCCTTGGGAGACCCCGGGAGCACCAGTGCTGCTGCTGCCCCGAGCGCCCCGGAGGAGGAGGCTCCGAACCCTGCGTCCCCACCAGAGCTTCAGTGCAGCCGCGCTCCACCGCGACAGCCCAGGTAACAGGGGGGCCGCAGCAACCCACAGGCACATCAAAGGGGAAGCACTCACGCCCAGAGGTCAGCAAACAGAGGCTAGTACACAATGGTATTGAGCAACCAAACAACACCACTCGCCGCTCAGACTCCGAGCCTGAGACCAGGAGCTGAGCTAGAGTACAACGAGCGGCAACAAACGCCAAAAAGAATCGGCACTCCCGAACCAAGAAACCGCCCACCGAGCACACCACACTGCCAACACTCCAAAGGACTCCCAGAAAGCAGCGAATCTCGGCATCACAACAGGGAGCGAGAGGACATTACGGGAGCCCGAACCGGAGTGCAGCGGCCGCTCAGCTAGCTGCCGCCATGTTTTCCCCCTGCAATTTAGCCTTGCCCGAAGGAATTTCTATAAGTAATGTCAATATCATTAGAGTTCTCCATGTAAAAAAAATCATCCCCAAAGCTGGAGAAGAAATTCCTTCGAAATTTAGCCTTGCCGGAAGGAATTTCTTCTCTCTCCAGCTTTGGGGATGATTTTTTTACATGGAGAACTCTAATGATATTGACATTACTGTCCTTATAGTGGCAATTGTCTAAGTACCGGTACACATGGAATCCCTTTTTCCTAAGGGGCTCTGCTGCATGACACTTGTAAACACCCATGGGGATGATTTTATGCTGAAGGGTAACACCTTGAACTGGTAGTGCACCTGGTCAATTAAAAATCTCCGGAATTATTTGTACCGGCTGTTCATCTGTAAATGGAGGTATTCGTCTTTGAGGTCTACTGTTGCCTTGTAATCCCCTCGTCGTATGCGTGGGATAACCTCGTCATTTGGAGTGTGTGTATTTTTAGTACTCTAACATCCAAGGTGGTCCCTAAGACGTGCCTGATTTTGGGATGACAAAGTAGATTGTCTGCAACCTCTACCCTGAGGTGATGTAGGTTTCCTTTTTTTTTGTGTACTTTTAGCTTTGGTCTGATGTTTGGCAGTGCATTTGAGCATCCATACTGGATAATATTGAAGTATCCTCTGATTCTGCCTCCTACTGGTGTTAAGCTTAGGGCAAACCAAGGATGAAAGTCACTTGCTGCTGTGTCCAGCAACCCTTGGTGCTATTCTTCTTTCCCTGGTCCTATCATGAAAAGGCTGTCTTGGTCTGATGGGGTACAGCCATTTTGACAGGAGCTGTGGCTTGACCCCTGTAGTATGAATTGGGAGTTGGGTTGCACTGGCAGTGAGCGGGCCTTGTAGTAACTGTCTTTTTTGGTGTTAAGCCTTCTCTATAGCATCCTCTGTACTGGAAGGCTCCCATGGACTTTGATGTCTCTTTATCATTCTTCCATCTCTGAAGGAAGTGTTCGACTGCTGCTCCAAAGAGGCATTCCCTAGTAAATGTCATTTTTTGAATGCCGCTTGTACCTTCTGCTTGAAGCAAGATACATGCAGCCATACATTCCTCCTGAGCTTGGTCCCCATTCAAACTTGTATGCTGGCTTTATTGTTAGCATCCTAGGTTGACTTAAGAGAAGTGTTGATTATTGTCTTTCACTCCTGTGGCATATTGCTTGCCCTTTTCTGGTTGGGGTGGGAAGTTGTAGGGGATTCTCCATTTCTTACCACTGCCGGTGTCTGTACCTATTTAGGAGGCTGGTGGAGTTTACACTCCTCCATTGGACCAATGCAGAAAGCTTAATTTTTCTGCTCACCATTTTCACCAACTTGCTCTGTCTGCATTGACACTGCCCCAAATATACACTGGGTCCTACTTGGAATGTTTTTACTTCTCTTTCACTCTAGGAGTGACTGCCTTGGCTGACTCTGAAAGCCTACTTACACTGGTCCAACACTTTGGGCAGCATGGACAGAAATTCTCCGCTGAGAGAGCAGAAGTGTCTCCATTATGAAGCAGAGTTCTGGTTCCTGCTCCTCAAGTTTGATGCTAAGGAGTCTACAGCGTTTTCACAACCACATTGTTGTCAATTATGTCATCTGGCAGAGAAGGCCTGGAGGGATATTTGTTGACTCCCTCTTCTTGGAAGGTCAATGTCAATCATCCTTCCTCTGAGGTTTCTTCCCTGAAAGTTCTCTGCTGCTAAGAAATCTTCACTGAAATCCTTCTCATACTTACATTTCTGCTCTTCATGTTCATGCACAGGTTTTGGCATCATCAGTCGCTCAAGTTCTTCCACCTCATCCACTACTTGCTTTTCCCTTGATGTTTGGAGAGATTCTGTAAACCTTCATGGCATATTCGAACTAATTCCTGCAAATCAGGGCTTCTCTCTCAGCCTCAAGGACTTTGTTCTTATTGAGATGATTCTGTTTGATGTTGATTGACAAAGTTTTCTTTTTAAGAGCCAAAGGTTCCCCTTAGCCGTGTTGCTTTTCCCTACATGCTCTTAACCCCTTCTAGGAGTTGATGCCATTTCAGAGGGTTTACCGCCTATTGTTTTCCTAGGACTGGATCCGAGTGATTCATTGGGCTTGTGTTTGCCTTCAACCACTGTGGATTCTGAAGCCGGTGTGGTTTTAAGGTACTTTGAGTCTGATGCTTGTGGTCTGAGCCTGGCTCCCTTTGAGTTGTTTTGCAATGCTTAGCAGCCTTCGCAGTCTCTATAAATCGATTTTCTCCTTTTAGCATCAGCAGCTTCAGAGTCTCTGTGAACTGTAACAAAATGGTTACTTGCCTGTAGGTGTAATTGCAACTTGAAGATTGTTCTGGATTCACATACTGTGCATTATTCCACCATCTAGTGTTTGGGTCCGGAACACTCCGCTTGCGTTATAGTTTCTTCTCTCGCAATTTTTCTTTTTTTGCTGGGCTTCAAAAGATCTTTACTATTCGGTGCTTAGTCCAGCCTCTCTTTATGTCAGATGCCCTCCCACAGAAAGTTTCCAAGCGTGGTTGTTGTAGGAGAGTAGGGTCTGCAATCCTATGATCACCCCAGATTTTTGCTTTTTGCTTCACTGGTTTACGACTTTCCCTGGCTGTGGGCCTGCTAATCAAACCCACAGCCTAGCTGTTCTCTCTCTAAATTGACACACATGTACCTTAGGTGCATTTACCAATTGGTACTGGGCCACCTTATCAGTCCCTGTACAGTATACCTTAGGTATCCAGGGCATAGGTGTACCCAGGGCCTACCAGGGGCTGCAGCATGTATTATGCCACCCCTGGCTGGCCATCCAAATCTGACACAACTGGCTGCATGACAGCTGGGGCAAGGTGGTGTAATCACCCTTTGCTTTAGATATAGCATTCCTATATCTAACCCTAAAATGGACACAGTCACTCCTATGGCAGGCCTTATCAATCCTGAAGGCAGAGTGCTTGGAATTATGTGAGATGGTGCTCTGGCATGAGCTGAGCCCATCTGCAGTTTGCGGAACCAAGTCCTAATAGCTGTTCCATGATAACGCGTACCATATACTCTTAAGTGCATTATAATTCTCGTGGTTATTGGCCAACTTTGGTATCGCTTTATCAAAACATGTAGAGTAAGGTGTCATACGAATTGGAATACTAACCCCTTGCCAATTTTGGCGACGGGGTTAGCATTCCACCCTTCTAGAGGGACACGACATGTATGTAACTGTGAACCCCGGTTAAAGTTAACTCGAGCCTCAGCATCACAAAATGGATGCTGCCACCACAGACACAAGTCTGACCTCCTGCTGCTGGGAGTCCTTCCAGCGAGGAGAGCTTGGACAAAGGGTTTCCTGTCAGGGGCGGTGCTAGCACCATCCCAGACAGGGTTTTGTGTATCCCAGGTAGGCAGGGCTGAGAGGAAGGTGACTGCAAGTGGCACCCCGGTGCTCACTGTGCATATGCCGGCTTAAACCAGTTCCAGGGGCACACCAGCCCCTGAGCTGGGGAAAGTCCGGACAAGGGAGAGGGGTGTAACCACCCCCCTCCTGGTCCCACCCATGGGCAGGACCTAGTCGCGTGCCAGCCCCCTTTTTTTTTTTTTTTAGAATAAAAGTAGGAGCAGGCCCCCTTCCCAAATTAGATAATTCTGAATCTTGAAGTACTTTCCACGAAAGGAACTCTTGATAATTTCTGAAGACTCTCCCTTGTGGCTAAGGAGTAGCCACCCTGCACCCGCAGGCACCATCTAAGCATCGCGGTTTGCTGTAAGTCCATCCTCCGGATCAAGACTGCCCAGCTCGACGAGACCCGGATTCCCTGGCATCTCTGACCTCTACCTGCATCATCAGCCCAGCTGAGATTCGTGGGTGTGACGAGACCTGAGGGACCGGCCATCTTCAAAACTGCACGACGTTTAACCAGCACGACCGCCGAGGGATCCTCGAGTGAGTGCTTTGGGGTTTGAGAAGCCCTAACCCTGAGCAGCTCCAGCACCAAAGTCCAGCCCCCCAGCATCCACGAGATCTGCGTGGGGCGCTTCTGCTCTTTGCTGCTCACCGCGTTGTCCGGCCACTTGCCTGCTGGCTAGTAGTCCTCTTGACGACGTACCACGACGATTTCACCGCTGGTCTGGTTGCTCTAGACTGGCCCTTGCTCCCCTCCAACAGAGGAGCACCCCGGACCCTCCTGGTCCACTCCAGACGCCATCTTGTCTCCACCGCGTGGGCTTGCCTTTGCCAAGGTTTGTTGACCCCCACCTTGGGTCCAGCATCGCCGACAGCAGAGACCTGCGTGGGACAGCTCACACCTCCAGCCTGGTCGCCGACAACGCCTCCTAGCCCGTGTGACTGCAGAGTCCAGCGTCGCCCACCCACCTGGTCGAGGTGACTTCATCCGGTGCCATCCTGGTGCCCACACAATCACTGGCTAGTGATTAAGAACTGAGTCCCCTCTGCTTTCAGGTCGTCTCCATCACCGATCAAGGCTTGGATCACACCGAACTTCTTCACTGGTCGCCTGCCAGCAACTTCTTCTTTCAGGCTCCATAGACTACAACGAAGATTCCCGACTCCTTTTGAACCCTATGCAGCCGCAGCCCCTGGGCTAGGTAACCTGAGCATTTCGGTGCTTCAACGTAGGTTCACTATCTAAGTGTCCAGATCCTTTTTCGTTTTTAGTCTAACTAGTCGGATTCGTCCGTAAACAGTGACTTTACAAATACTAGCCTCCATAGACTTTGTCCCGCATCCCACGTGAGAGTGCACACTCTGCACCCCATCTCCCTAGGCCTCCTGCTCCTAACCTTAGGGTTCAGTAGTGTAGTCCTAGCGATCCTGAAGCATCTGGATCTTGTTACTTACCTGCTAGTATTTCGCATTCCACTTTTAGTGTATATGGTTTTTCGTGCCCCTCGGGCATTTGTGTAAATTGTGCGACTTAAGTATTTTCTTAAGAGTTTTGTATTGTGCTTAGCTCCCTGACTCATACAGAGTTCAGGGTAGACTTGTTATAAATAAATATCCTTTTATTTTCATAACAACTTGTGTGGTGTCCTTTCACTTGGTGTTCAAGGGGTATATGTGTTGGTATAACAGCTGGCTTAACACGCCCTCTAGAGTTTAGCCTAAAGACTGCTCTTGTCCATGCTACTAGGATAGCTGGTCTATAAGGTTGACTTACAACCAATCATCAATAAGGGTCGTTTGGTATGATACACAGTGATCACTAGAATAGTGAGCACTATATATCAGGCCAACTTCTCACAGTTGTCAACTTGTAATTCTTTTTCCCTGGCGATGGTCCTGTGGGATTCCATAGGCTTACCCTCTTAATGTCTCATGTTTACTTGCCTTACTTCATTTCCTGGGGAGGCGAGTGGATCGCACATGAATCCCGATAATTCAAGTTGCAAAACTACTCCTACAGACAAGTAACGATTTTGTTTTGCAGCGTGAATCTTTTCTGAATTGACATGCTGTGCATTGACTTTATCACTGTTTCCGCATTGTGGTGTCTGGGCTGGAAAGGAGGTTGAACTTGAAAATAGTACTCTGTTTATTTGTACGTCAATGCAACAGTATTTTACGAATGTGTATACTGACGACCATGTGGCTGCTAAACATATGTCGCTAATCTGAACGTTGACCAGAAAAGCTCTATTCTTTCTTGTCGAATGTGCTCTTGTTTTTATCTCTAGCTGTATGCCAGCTCTCTTATGACCCATTTAAATTGCCAGAGTTATCCACCTTGCGATGGTGTTCGTGGTGACCGGTTCTCCTTCGGTTTTGTTGGCAAACGATAAGCTTTTCCTTCCGGATTGACTTTGCTCTCTACATATAATACATTAGCATCCTGTGTGTGCAATGCATTTTCTGCTCGAGTCTTTGGCTCTTGAAAATCTTGGTATCTGAATTGCTTGATTTATGTAGAACTGGGATAGGACCTTCTGAAGGAAGCGTGGGACGGCCCCATGACTACACTGTCCTTGTGGGTGCATGTGTGGTTCCTGTATAGTGAGTGCTTGTAGTTCGCTTACTCTGCAGAGCGAAGTCATGGCAACTAGAAATGCGGTTTAAAGTGTGATGAATTTCACGGTTTTCCTGTGGAGTTGCTTGAATGGTTCTTTCACCAGTTGTACTTGTATGTGATGGGACTACATCTAGCCCCAAAAAACCCAGTCGCACAGCTTCATGCCGCCCCTGGCGTGCATGTTTTCACCAATTTTTTTTTTACCATTTCTTATGATGTTCCAACTTTTCTCCATTATTTTTTAACTTCTCTTAAAACGTTATATTCACTCTTTAATCCAAATCCACTGAACCGGATAAAATGGCAATTTTCAATTTTCTACTATTCAGACTGTGCCCATCCAGGCCTCTTGTAAGAATATGAGAGATGCAAAGTTCATCGCAAGCAGTCTTTATTTAATGTGTAAACCCAATGCATTTCGGGCCCCTTTGTGCCCTTCTTCGGGGGTCACTGCTATGCTTGTAGTTAAAAACCTATCGTCGTCGCCAGCTTTCTCAAACAAAAAATTAAGAGAAGTTAAAAAATAATGGAGAAAAGTTGGAACATCATAAGAAATGGTAACATTTTTTGGGGTGAAAACATGCACGCCAGGGGCGGCATGAAGCTGTGCGACTGTTTTTTTTGGGGCTAGATGTAGTCCCATCACATACAAGTTCATTTTCACTGATGGCAGTGGGGCACGCCTAATAACCGATCTGCACGCAATTGGTAAAGAAGGACAGACAAAATTGGAGAAGAAAAGAAATGTGTTAAAATAGGTGTGCATCCCTTTATCACATGTAACTTCTTTCACCAGTTGTGTCATAACCATGTTAAGGTTCCATGTGGGTGTAGGTGCACTCGGTGAGGCAATCCTTTTTGCTCCCTCTAGAAACCATTGGATAACTGGTACAGTGAAGAAGCATCATCCTATGCATTCCCTTGTGTATGCCACTATCGCTGTTAGATAGTTAGGTTATCCCAACAGATGTGTAAGATAGATGACTGTAGTTTCACTTGTCCTGAAACAGGCTAGATCTCTGGCACCAGTGTGTGCATCTTTCCCAGTTGGCTGTGTAACATTTCCTAGTAGTCCGTCTTCTTGCCTCCCTTAGGATTGCCACCCCTTTCTCTAGTAGTCTCAGATGAGTGAATTTTATGTCTTCAGGAGCCATGCTGCTAGACCCAGAATGCTTGGCTCTGAGTGAAGAACCGTCCCTCCTTGCAGTGAAAGCAGGTCTTGTGTCACTGGCAGTCACTGTACATTGTGTGCCATTTCTATCAGATCCGAGAACCAAGTTTGTCTTATCCATTGGGAAGCAATGAGTATCCGCGTCATTCGAGATTGCCTGTATTTGTTGATCACCGTTGATAATAGAGGGACAGGGAGGGAGCTAAAGCATAAGCAAATCTCTGACCAGTCTATCGTCAGTGCATTCCCTAAGTGGTTGGTGTATGGATGTCTGGATGCGAAGAACTGGCATTTTGCATTTTCTGTTGTTGCGCACAAGTCTATTTCTGGTGTTCCCCACCATTTGAATACCTTTTTTTTTTAGCACTGCCGGATTCAACTTCCACTTGTGTGAGGCAGACACTTGCTTGCTCAGTGTGTCCGCTTCCACGACGTCTATTCCCAGTAGATGTATTGCTGTCCCTGTTATTGGTCTCTGGATGGGGCCATCTACATATCTCCTGTGCTAGTCTTCAAAAAGCGAAGGATTTTGTTCCCCCTTGCTTGTTGAGGTGTCGTATTTACTGCTTGAACCTGTATTGTTTGTTCCACAACTGCTTCTGAAAGGCTTTTAAGGCTAGGAACAATGTACTTAGCTCCAGCAGATTTGAGTGCTGCACTGCTTCCTGTGGTTTGTTTTCATACACCTCTGATGTTGAGCTTTCCCCATGTGAGCTCCCCATCGTATATGCGAGGTGTCTGTGATGATGGTCACTGTTCGTATACATTTTCTACCTGCTATTATATTCATCTTGTTCCACCAAATAATTTCCTCTTTCGCTCTTTGAGAGACAACCACTAGATCTTCCCAGCTCCCCGTCGTATGTGAACATTGGCTTTGGATCGTTCTAATGTGTAGACATGTTACATCTGGGCCAATCCATTTTGGTCGGGGTAAATGGGGACAGGAAGTACACTCAAGTACTGATTCATTAGGACTTTGGCAAGTATTTATAGTATTAATGGTATGCAGGAAGCCATCATTCCTAGTGATTTCCCCACAGTCCTCACTGTCAGAGATTGACCATTCCGGTAACTGAGAGATTCTTGCATTATAACAAGCACTCTTTTCTCACATGGAAACACCTTTGTTTGCACAGTTTATTTTCGCTCTAGGAAGAGCTTCTCCTGTTCTGGCATGGGTGGAGACTTCTCCATGTTTATTGCGAACCCCAGTCTGCGGAATGTTGCCATGACTGTTCTTATGCCGTCTCTGCACTTGTGTGAAGAGCTTGTTCTCACTAGCCAGTTGTCTAAGTATGGATATACATGTATTCTCTTTCTTCTCAAGTGGGCAGCTACGGCAGCCAAGAACTTTGTGAACATTCTGGGAGCTGATTCCTTGCTAAATAGTAGCACTTTGAATTGGTAGTGTGGTTGGTCTACCATGAAGAGCAGATAATTCTCGCCCCTGTGATTCCTCGGAATGTTCCGATAGGCGTCCTTTAAGTCTATGGTTGCAAGGTAATTCCTCTGCTGAAGCGGAGGGATGACCTCCTGTAGAGTTGTCGTTTTGAAATTTTGTGTTCTTATGACATTGTTTAGGAACATAAAGTCTAGTATTGGTCATAGCAACTTGCCTGGTTTCATTACCAGGAAGTATGCAGAGTCGATTTCATAGTTGATCTTTTAGGGGAACCTTTTCTATTGCTTGATTTGTTAGAAATTCTTTTACCTCCTGTCGAAGATAGGTTTTCTCTTCTTCTATGTGGGTTGTATGCTTTGGGCTCGGACTTTCTGGGTGATTTATCAGCTATATGCAATCGCTGTATTGGATGATGTTGAGTATCCACTTGTCTTAGGTGACCTATCTCCACTCCCGGAGTAAGTCCCCTAAACTTCCCCCACAGTTATGTGTGGGTGGGACTCCTGTTTTTGTGAGTCATTTGTTTACTGCTGCTACCCCTCCTGGTGGCTGTCCTTTGCCTCTTGCTCACCTGTGAGAGCCCTCCTGTCGGTCTTCTGGTGAGGGTGACTCCTCTTCTCTACTGCCCTCTAAACTGTAAAGCCCCCATCGATTTTGCAGTGTTGTTGTCCTTTTTGTGTTGTTGGAATATGTTGCCTACTGCACTTCCAAACAGTTCTCCACTGAAAGGGGTATTGATGATGTTGGCCTGAACTTCATACTTAAACCCTATAATTCACAGCCAAACCGGTCTCCTTAAAGTTGTTCTTATCACTAGTTGTTTAAACTTTAAGTTTGCAGTCTTCAGTGCCGATTTGAGGCATGCGCTAGCTACTCTCTTCCCTTCCTCTGCAAAGGCGTCCGCCCTAATCTGGCAGCTACTTCATTAACTCAGCCATCTCGATGACACCAATGTACACCCATTTAGCTTTTTAAAAGGGGCTTCGCCTTTGAGGATAACACCCATGCGGCTTCCAGCCTGGGAGTGGTAACACCTCCTCCAGTGGCATGCCTATATTGTTTTCTTTCCTGGGAGACTTTAGCTCATCTCCTCAGGAGGGCAGAAAGCAGTCTGCATGACGTAGCACCGGTACAATAGTAAACGGCCACCGGTAACTTTGGGCACCTAAAGCGGCAACTTCTAAAATTGAACTTTTACCACCAGTGACATTAAAATCTCTTTAATAATAAATCGCATTTCATGCACTGATTATTTTGATACCTATCAGTCCCAACTTAATTAATCCATTCAAAAGTTAGCAGGGGTGGGGGCGTGGCTTGCGCGCCGCTTCAGTATGGCGGGTCGCGCTTGAGCTCCGAGGCGAGTTTAGCCCGGTGAGCTATTTTCTCCGTTTCCTAGCTGCCCCGAGTGGCGGAAAAGGCAGACCACAGCGGCGGAACATGCAGGGAACTGCTTGACGGAGGTTTCCTGCTATTTTGGGCACCGGCTGCTTCATTTATATTTCGACCTCCTGAGACGACCTTCTCTCCTCACGGACGGCCGCCATTTTACCGCTCTTGACGCTGTCACAGTTTCTCCTCAGAAGCGCAGCTGTGGCTACATTCTTACAGTTTGAAGTGGATTTCCAGGTCGTTTCGTCTATGATGCCTGCAAGTGGTAACAGTTATTACTTTTTTTTTGTTATTTTCTTGCTGCTTGGCTGGAATTAAGCTGTCCACGCGCTGTTTCTTTCAGTGCAGTTCTCTCATGTAGGTGTAGGTCTTTTTTTTTCTACAATCTCATTACAGTGCTCCCCTGCTCTATTGTAGCTATTTAATATTTTGCTACATGCCTGCCCTGCATATTAGTCCGCCGATATTAATAAAGTAGCGCCCATTGAGCTCAGTCTACTATATCTTTTTTGATACAGGCTGCGCAGCTTTCCCTCCTCTTAAGTGGTTATATACTTTCTTTTGGAGACTGTTCCTTCATGGCTGCAAATATGGGTCGCACCTTGACCAACAAAGACTCCAAAGATACTGGAACGTCGCTAAAAAGACCTAAGTCAGGGTCTCCTACACCTGAGTCTTCTCAGTCAGACACCACTTCCACATTGGACACAATTCTGGCGCGCCTCAATGAAGTGCATGATATTGCGCAGTCAACGAAAACTAACACGGATTTATTACAAGTGGAGATGTCTGCTATCAGGAGTGACTTTAAAGCCCTCTCTCTGCGTGTTTCTGCTACTGAATCACGAATCAGTGGTGCTGAAGATGGTATACAAAAACAATCCAGTTCCCTCAACCACTTAGAGCGTTCAATGGCGGCTTTGCGCAGAGACCTCACTGAGCAGGAGGACCGTAATCGTAGATCTAACCTACGTATTTTTGGCCTGCCGGAAGATTCAGAGAAATCATCTTCCTCTATGATAGAGTTCCTTTCCCATTGGATTCCAGATACCTTACAAATCTCATTCACCAGAGACTTTGAGATAGAAAGAGCACACCGTGTTCCAACATTTCGATCCAAGACGGCAACCCAGCCAAGAGCAATCATTTTTAAGCCATTGCGGCATCAACATACTGAACTGATTCTCTCTCATATGCGGAAAATTAAACAAGTCATCTGGGATGGACACCGGATCTCAATTTCTCAGGACTTTGCCAGAGACACGGTTATAAGGAGGAGAGGCTTCTTAAATCTTCGGAAACGTCTTTCTGAGATGGGTATTCCTTTTTCATTTTCTGGTCCATCGAAGTTCCGCATTACTTATAAAGGACGTTCCAGAATTTTCGATGAGCCGGCTGACCTATCTACGTTCCTGGACAACCAACTGGAGATGGAGATGGAGATTCAGAAAGCGACCTCGCAGCCCACCGGTGCTTCGGGCACTTGAACTGTCTCCTTTCCTTTATTGATATATTTTTCCGTATGCCTGGTGCTTTGTTCTCTCTTGTTCTGCTTATCGGTTGTTCTTCTCTTTCAAGTCTGTTAATGGTATTTTTCTATTCTTCATATCTTCATATTCATCTCTGTTCTAGTCGTCTTTCTTGCATTTCTATTTTTACTTGTTCGTTCTTTCTATAGTTCTCCTCCTACAGGTATTTCCAAACACATTTGTTTTTCTTTTCTCTTTTCATAGTTTCTTCTCACTCTCCTTTTTTATTCCGGTCCCTGGTTTTTTCCTTGTTTTGCTCTCTTCTTTTATTTATCATGCCTTTTTGTTTGGGTCCCTGTCTCTCATCTTCTCTGAAGTTTCTTACCCGCATTGTTTTATTCTATGCTACAGTGTAGTATTCTTTTCATTATCAGTTTTTATTATTTCCAGTATAATGATGTTCTGCGATATTATCTGTTCCTTGTTAACAGTTCCGATATTCCTGCTATCGGCCAAGGTATTTTAGTGTTGGGCTACTGTTTTTACCCACTTATGCTCCTAGTACGGGTCCTTTGCTCGCCTCTTCCACGTTCTCCCTTGCATGATGTTGGTCTTTTTTAGGCCTCCCCTCCTGCTCTCTTTCTCTCCTCTTTCTCCTCTCTTTTCATCTCTTCTTTCTCTTCCTTTCTCTTGGTCCTCCCACATGGATGCTCCCCCAGTGTTTCTTTTCCTTAATGGTTGTTCCCTTGTATTTCTGACGTTGGTTCTTTTTCTACTATCAGTCTCGTCTTCTCTTTACCCCTCTTCTTATACATGTCGGGTTTAAATGTGCTATCCCTTAATGTTAAGGGCTTGAATCACCCGGTGAAGAGGTCGAAGATTTTGGATTACTGTAAGTCTCTCTCTGCAGATTTGGTTCTTTTTCAAGAGTCCAAGGTCGCTAATAGAGAAGCGTTGTTTTTGAAGAAAGATTGGGTTTCGGATGTTTCCTGTTCTGATGCCTCTGGCAAACGGAATGGGGTTGTCACTTTAGTTTCGAGAAAATCTGGCTTATCAATACTCTCTTCCGATCATGATTCTGATGGTCGGTGGTTGTTATCTAAATTATCGGATGGTCAGCACGATTTATATGTTATGAATATCTATGCCCCGAATGTAGATGATCCGGCTTTTTGGAAATCCGTTACCAAAAAATTACATGACACTCCACACGCTGGTAATCTTATTGTTGGTGGCGATTTTAATTTACCAATGGACCCTCTCTTAGACAGAAATTCCTCGTTTCAGTTTCGCCCTCCTAAATCCCACAAACAAATGCTTAACATGTGTTCCATCTCTCATCTTCACGATATCTGGCGTCTCCATAATCCCACTGGCTGTGATTTTTCTTTCTTCTCTTCGCCTCACTCCTCCTTTTCTCGTATTGATTATCTCCTCGTTCATTCTTCTCTTGTTTCATCGTCTACCTCTCCGCTTATTCACCCTATTTTGGTCTCTGATCATGCTGCGGTCACTTTTACGCTTTCATCCTTTGCCCCTAAATCACGCGCGCGTTCATGGAGGTTGAACACTGAAGTCTTGTATGACCCTCCTCAGGTTGCTGAATTTTCTAAGGCTATAGATACTTTTTTCCGTGAAAACGAGGGATCTGTCTCTTCCCCAATCGTCTTGTGGGACTCCTTTAAATGTACTTTCCGGGGTCAGGTCATTAAATGTATGTCTAGACGTAATTCAGCTATTAAGAAGGAGCTCACAGATCTGTCAACTGAAATCAAAACTCTGGAAGCTTCCTTCAGGTATTCTAAGGATCCGATCTGCTTACAACAAATTAAACTACTAAAATACAAATACAATACCATTGTCACCAAGAGGGCTCATATTGGTATCCAAGCACAAAAGTCCAAGAAGTTGCTATTAAAGAATCGGGCTGGCAAACTTCTAGCGGCTACATTAAAATTTCAAGATTTCTTGTTTAAGTCTTCGCAGATCTCTTCTATTACGGACCACACCGGCTCTAAACGATTCCAAACAGGGGAAATACTTGAAGTGTTTCGTGACTTTTATAATAAATTATATACCCCTTCTAACCAATCCTCTTTTGACCACTGTCGTGATTTTTTAAAATCGGTTCCGATTCAATCGGTCTCTGAGGAGGATCGTTCCTTTCTAAATAAACCTATTTTCCCTGAAGAAATAGTGTCTGCGATTAAGGCTACTCGTTCTGGGAAGGCTCCGGGCCCTGATGGCTATCCAATATTATTTTATAAAACTTTTCTCCCTTCGCTAGTCCCTAAGTTACAATCGGTCTTTGATTCTTTTGTTAAAGATGGATCTGTCTCTGGCACGGCTGCTGAAGCCACCATAGTTGTACTCCCGAAAGAGGGAAAAGATCATTCGGACCCTAAAAACTTCCGACCTATTTCTCTCCTTAACATGGAAGCAAAGATTTTTGCTAAAATCCTGGCTAAAAGATTAGAATCCTTTATTCCCCATCTTGTACATCCCTCCCATACAGGTTTTGTAAAAGGACGTCTTGCAAGGGACAATATACGCACATTCTGCCATATTATTGGTGCTGCCAAAAGGTCTCAGCTTCCTGCAGCGGCCTTGGCCCTTGATGCGGAAAAGGCCTTCGACAAGGTCTCTTGGCCTTTCCTTCGCGCTGTCTTATACGCGCATAACCTCGGAGACTCTTTCATTAATATGGTTATGTCTTTATATTCCCAACCTAAAGCTAACATTAGAGTCAATGGTGCTACGTCTTCGTTTTTTGATCTTCGCCAAGGCACGAGACAGGGCTGTCCCTTATCCCCACTCTTATTTCTATTATCTATTGATCCTCTTCTTCGTTTGATTGACCTACACCCTAATATTAAAGGTTTTTCTTTTGGTTCTCACTGTCTCAAAACTGCCGCATACGCGGACGATGTTCTTATTTTCTCGGATGATATCGCCTTGGCCATCCCTGCTATTTCCGACACCATTTCCTTGTTTTCAACGGTCTCGGGCTATACCCTAAATAAAGATAAGACGGAGATGTTTCCTCTGAATGCCTATTGTTTTCCTGCTCATATGGGCTCGGCTGGCTTTAAGTGGCAGTCTAATCATCTGAAGTACCTTGGAATTTATTTCTGTTCTACTCTTCATGCCACCGTCACTTATAATGAATCTCAGACTCTCCTCAAAGTGCGTCGTCTTTTGGATTCGTGGTCTCCAAAACATATTTCTTGGTGGGGTCGCTTACAAACTCTAAAAATGATGATCACGCCGATTATTAACTTTGTTTCCTCCATGCTTCCGCTTAAATTATCTGATTCCTTTTTTCGAGAAATTGATGGTCTGACTTCTAAATTCCTGTGGAATAACAAACGAGCTCGATTAGCGTATAAATTCTTGCGTCGACCTCCTGATATGGGAGGGTGTAACTTTCCTGATTGGGAGAAATACCAAATTGCCTTCTTGGCCTCTCAGGGAGCTTTTTGGTTTTCTCCTCCAACTCGTCATGTTCCCTCTTGGCTACTCATTGAACAGGAATTGGCTTCTCCTCTACCTATTGCCTCTTTCTGTACTACATCTACGTTACATATTCTGTTTTCCCGTTCTATCATTATTGATACCATTACTGCGATCAAGAAATTAGATAGGAAGGTGGCTATTCCCCTACATAAAACTAGGTGGTCATCTATTTGGAGAAACTCCAAAATTAAGCTTAATATTTCTCCCACTCTCATGTCATACTGGGCGGAAAAGGGAATCTCTCTTGTTCAGCATCTGTACAGTGACTCCGGTGATCCATTACCTTTCTCTTCCTTGGCTCTCAAACACTCTTTAACAAATCTTGACTTTTATACCTTTCTTAAAATCAAAGTAGCTGTTTCTAAAGTCCGTCTTCACCCCTCCTCCTCCACCATCTCTCTTTTCCACATTTGGCTCAAATCTGGTCATGTTGCCTCCAAAATATATAAATTTCTGTCATCTGCCTCGCTTCCCGCACAGACCGTTGCGCAACAAAAATGGTCACGCCATTTTGATCACAACATCACGGACCAAATTTCGTCCGAAGCTTGGCAATCTATTGGTAAATTAGCTCTCCGTAATAAAATAGCTCCTTCCTTAATGCAATCTAAGTTTTTCTCGATCAATCTCCTCCATTGGACGCCTGTGCGTCTTCATTCGCTCAACCTTAAAGATGATGATCTCTGTTGGAGCTGCGGTTTGGTGGCGGGTGATTTTCCTCATATGTTTTATCATTGCTCCTTACTTAAATCTTTTTGGGACCTCATTCAGAAACACTTATCTCTTATTTTTAACATTGACCTCCAACTTTCCTTTCCTTTAATTTTACTAGGTCCCTTGGCTGCTCCTATTCCTCTCCCTTTAGACCCGTTGGAATTACAGTTACTAGATCTTCTCTTGACTGTAGCGGTAAAAATCATTCTTATGGAATGGAAATCCTTTGCGTCTGTCTCTTATCATACGTGGTGGGCGTAGGTTTCCTTTTTACGCAGTGCTCACACCTCGGTTGATCAAGCACACCTTTCGCCTTCCATTTCTAAAGGGATCTGGACAGCCTTGGACGATTATATGGAGTTGTCCTCGAAAGGGTTGGTCCCTCAGTTCCCTTTTGATTTGTCTGTCTAATTGTTGTCTATTTTTTTCTTGTTCTACACTGGGCCAGTCCTGTGGGAATCCTTCTTCTTCTTCTTATTTCCTCTTTCCTGTCCTCTCTTCCCTTTCGTCTTTCTTTTGCTTCTTTCTCTTCTTTCCTCCTTTCTTTCTTTTCTTCTGCTACCTCCCTTGTCCCCATCCTTAAATCAGAAGGTGATACATTTGTTTAGCGAATGCTAATGGTCGAGTACATGTTTGTATTTTTCTCTTGTGTCAAAATGTATCACTTATATTGTATTTGGTTTTATTATTGATATCATTATCTCTCTTAATAAAATCTTCTTGAAATCAAAAAGTTAGCAGGGGTGAGGTGTCAGCCAGCAACTTTGTATTTGTCAATGGGGCTACTAGTCTTTCCACAGTAAAACGACAATTTAAGGTTTTTACAGTTCGAACATGTAAATGTACACATTCTCCTCTTTAACATGAGCACGCTGCCTAAGGGCTCGTTAGGCCTACCTCAGGGGTGACGTACGGATATTAAAAAAGGTAGATTTGGGCTTCATCATTATATTTAACAGCAAAGTTGAGTTAGCAGTTTAAAACTGCCCTTCCAGTCGCTGTGGCAGAGAGCCACGTTTACCTTGTTCCACACCGGGTGGCACAAGTCCTGCAGTCCATGGGGGACACTCAAAACATACTGACCCTGGGTACCACTGTTACCATATACTAGGTACCTACAAGTAAGTTAGGATATGCTGATTAGTGACAAGCCAATTAAATATGCACCTTTTTATGGGTCAGAGCACATGCACTGAGTCCTCTTTAGCAAGGTTCATGGTATTTCAGAGCCATTACACCAGTGCCTAGCAGTCAAAATGGGGGTCAATAAGTGGGGGTAAACCTGCAAAATGCCTTGGAAAAAGGGGCAGGACTTTTGTATGGACATAGAGCAACCAGTGTTCAAGGCTAGGGGGTACAAAATCAGAGAGGGGGGGGATGGACCACTTGTCCTGTGTAACCAGGGTCTTTGTTCATATCGGAACCTTCATAAAAATCCTCATAAACGTACACAGGCGTTTGGCGGTATATCTTGGTTCTCCGCCTCAGTGTACTGTTGCAGCATCATCATCAGGTCTTTATCTTTGTAAATATGCTGTACCTCCACCTGGAGGAAGACCGACTGGCTTGTCAGTAGTGTCCAGATATGAAAAACAAGAGGGCATATATCTGCTCTAGTGCAGTGAGTTAAAATTCCCTACATCACTTTGTCACAAGTATTTATTAAAAACGTTTAATGTGGGACATTAAAAAAGAAGTGGTGCGTGTGTGGATCCAGTTACTAATCCACCGCACTGGTGTTGGTCAATATGTTTCAGCCTCATGGTTAATTCTAGAGGCTTTCTTCAGGACCGAGGTGTGTGTAGGAGCGCCTTGTGGCTCCTAATTAAGTGGTGAACTTACCACTCATGCGTAGCAAGGTCAGACCTGTGGTATCTGTACCTAGGGACAGGGAGAGAAATTTACAATTGCATGTTTTATCCTCTTCATTGTTACCTATTACTGCTTCTTTATGCATGGGAAATGCTGAAACATTATTATTTATGCGAAACAGATGCTCCGTTCATCACCACCCCCTTTTGTACCGCTTTGCTCGCCATAAGTTGGCAGGGTATACTCAGACGTGAGTCCCCTGCTCACTTTGCCACTGGATTCAAGCAAGCCTGGCTGAAGACGGCTGGAATGCCAGAAACCGGTACTAGGAAGCTTGTTTCCGGTACAGGGAAGGCATGGCTTGGCAGTTCAGGCTGGACTGTTCCCATGAGGGACAGGGTCAGACTGATTTGCATATAGCCATGTCTGAACTGGGGTGGCAGAGTGGGCTAAAGAACGGTGATAGATTAAACCCAGATCTGTTGACTGGGTGTGAGTGTTTGATTGGTTCAGATGCTCCGTCCATCACCAACCCTTTTGTACCACATAACTGTTAATGTACTCGGAGTCATCGTTTGTTAGGTATTTGGTAAAAAAGCAGCAACACGCTATTTCTACCATGTGTGGCGTGTGGCTATAACAGAGGGGGTGCCTGCAGAAACACGTGAAAATTTTGACGAAATGGGCTGAGTACCGGGGCATATGGTTGGAGCCAACGGATCAAGGGCAAAATTATGCATTAGCATAGATATCGGAAGAGACACTATGTGGTTATTATGTGGTGGTTGGGTAGCTTAACAGATTTGGGGCATGAGTCAGTTGAAGCCCAATGGGAGGTGAGGGGGAGGTTACAATGGGAAACGGTTATTGCTTTATATTTGTTTCATTTACCAATATTGTAAACAAAATGTCAATATATTGTGGCCGGATATATATTAACAGCTTACCGAGATGGGGAGCATTGTATGGTATGTGATAATGGATCAAATGTTTCTTAAAAATAGAAATGCAAAATGCCAGTTTCCTTACAGGATGTGAGAAGGCCTCTTCCTCATTGACCCAGATGATGTCGGACATAACCAATAGCACCTGATGCTGTTTCATATAGTCTGTTCACCTTCTCTCCATCCCAAGTCAGGTTTTCTTGCAGAGATATGTGAGACAGGCCTCGGTGGATGATTGAAGATGTGGCGTCGACCTGACTAGGTGTACTTCATACTGCGTTTAGGACAAAAGTGGAACGGAGTTTGTTCAATAACTAAGCCCTCAATCAGAAGACAGTGATTCGATGTGGCAGAACCTTGGAGTGAGTTCTGAAAATTGTGGCCAAGCCCTGCAGCCAACCCCCAGCCACTTAGAGCATTTGGGCAGCCAATGCCCCCGACCGCCACACCCCAAGCATGTGTGTTTATTTTTTTTAGGTCTCGCCTGGCGTTAGCAGAGCGCATGCAATATTCTCGCCATGCGTGGGCCTTTTGGAATCCAGTGCAGATTCCAGATATGCACACGGACAGACAGAAGATGTGCACACCGATGACAGAAGTGCCGCTCTGCCTGCTTTTAGCCCCGCCCACTGGGACTGGATGCTTTACTCGCAGTGTGAGACAGTCTCCGGGACGCACTATATTTTTCCCAATGGCAATAGCTTATCTTGTCTTCTCTCCTCCTTCTTTCTCAGGTCGCTGCCAGGCTTCCCGCGAGGCCCGAACCGCACCCTTTACCCTCCACGCCTACTCTTTCGTCTCCCTCCTTTTCCCTTCTTCTCCCACAGTTGTAAGCTTGTCAAAGTTGTAATGTGTGAGCTGTGGCTGTGGAACGGTGGTTAAAAAATTAGCTCATTGAATTTAAGGGGCTAAATTAATTTTTTTTAGCTTCTCCTCAATACATTCTCATTTAAAACAAACAAATTGTGTGTGAAGTAAAAAAGGGTGCATACTCCAAGTGAGCCTCCTTTCGGAGCCGTCACGTCTCTCCTTCCCCTCCCACACACCCCCGGCTCCCCTCCAGCTCCTGCCTGCTCTTCAGTTTCTCCCTTCCGTTCCCCCTCTTCCTCTCCGCCTTCCTCCCGTCTGTCTGTGGCATACCTTAGGTCATACTTCAGTTGCTCCCTCAGCCCTCCTCTGTCTTATGCAAGTGTTGCTAAGCAATAGCACAAAGAAAGGTAAAGCAAGCAGGCTTGGAGGCACCCCAGAGAGAGGCAGACGGACGGGGAGAGAGGCAGACAGCTGGAGACAGAGGGGCCTGGGGAGAGATAAAGGCGGACCAGAGAGAAGAGAGACAAGATAAAGAGAAGTACTTCCGGGGGAGAGACAGGCAAGCAGAGATAAGGACGTGCAGGGCCTCAGATGAAGAGAGCTGAGGCATACTAGACAAAGGCAGGCAAAGTGAGACAGGCAGAAACATCCGAACGGAGGGTGGAGACAAAGACGACACGAAGAACAAGCAGATGTAGAGAAATCAGAGACAGGCATACAAAGTATAGTGGAGGTAAATAGCATCAAACTAAAGTAGGCAGACACACAGAAAAGGGATTTGGCGAGACAAGGGTATCCCGAGACACAAGCACAGAGAGAGAGACTTGCAGAATGGTGACGTACAGAGAACAATATACTGATCCAGGAACAGGTAGGCTGAGACATGAGGTCGGCGATATGCAGAACTAGCCAAACAAGCATTTGCAATGCAATAGGTTTCGCATTAGGAAAGTTTGAGCTATTGGTATTGTAAATGACATTTTTTATTTATGTGTTGGTTTTGAAAATAGAGAAATTAATAGCTTTGTCATTTACAATGCCAATAGTTATAACTTTTGCAAATGTGACACCTATAGCATTTGTAATGTAATGCAATATGTATTGTATTTACATGACTTACATGTATTGATATTACAAATAACAATGGATTTTATTTTTTTAAAATAATTAATACTTAAATAAAAGTTATTGTAATTTATAATGGCAATAGCTTAAACTTTTGTAAATAACTTACGAAGATTCTGTTCAGTGTATTTTATTGTGACGAAAATCCAAGAACAGAAGTGAAATATTAACATCTTTTTGTGACATTTGTAATAAAGCTTGAAACGTTGAGAGAACATATTTGAACCAGTTGTTGAATGGTTGCACAGATTGATGCTGTTGTGTCGCTGAGTGATGCTGTGGTGTTCAGTGATGCTGTGGGAGCGCATAGTGATGCTGTGGAGCGCATAGTGATGTTGTGGAGCGCATAGTGATGTTGTGGTGCCCGTGAGTGATGTTGTGGTGCCCCTGACTGATGCTGTGGTGCCCCTGAGTGATGCTGTGGTGGTGCCCCTGAGTGATGCTGTGGTGGTGCCCCTGAGTGATGCTGTGGTGGTGCCCCCGAGTGATGCTGTGGTGGTGTGATAGATAGTGAGTGCGATAGATAGAGTGAGGGCGACAGATAGTGAGGGCAGGCGACAGATAGTGAGGGCAGTAGATAGATAGTGAGGGCAGAGATAGAGTGAGGGCAGTAGATAGATAGTGAGGGCAGTAGATAGATAGTGAGGGCAGTAGATAGAGTGAGGGCAGTAGATAGATAGAGTGAGGGCAGTAGATAGATAGAGTGAGGGCAGTAGATAGAGTGAGGGCAGTAGATAGAGTGAGGGCAGTAGATAGAGTGAGGGCAGTAGATAGATAGAGTGAGGGGCGATAGAGTGAGGGGCAATAGATAGAGTGAGGGGCGATAGAGTGAGGGGCGATAGATAGAGTGAGGGGCGATAGATAGAGTGAGGGGCGATAGATAGAGTGAGGGGCAGTAGATAGAGTGAGGGGCAGTAGATAGAGTGGGGGCAGTAGATAGAGTGGGGGCAGTAGATAGAGTGAGGGCAGTAGATAGATAGAGTGAGGGGCGATAGATAGAGTGAAGGACGATAGATAGAGTGAGGGGCGATAGAGTGAGGGGCGATAGATAGAGTGAGGGGTGATAGAGTGAGGGGCGATAGAGTGAGGGGCGATAGATAGAGTGAGGGGCGATAGGTAGAGTGAGGGGCGATAGGTAGAGTGAGGGGCGATAGGTAGAGTGAGGGGCGATAGAGTGAGGGGCGATAGAGTGAGGGGCGATAGATAGAGTGAGGGGCAATAGATAGTGAGGGCGATAGATAGAGAGCGATAGATAGATAGAGTGAGGGCGATAGATAGAGTGAGGGCGATAGAGGGTGGAACAAAAAAAACATGAAAGTGAAATGTAAAATTAACACAACACTGGACAGGAAGGAATTTTTCATAATTCAAAATGTATGGAGTTAAATTAAGAGAAAGGGGGAGTAAGAACGAAACTGTCAGTGCAGCGATTGGAGAAAAGCTGAGTGGGCCTCCTGGAGGATATAAGGCTGAAACAGCGTGCTGAGAGGGGGAGCGCGAGAGACCTCCGGCAGCTGCTGTCCTTATAGCGTGAAGATAGGATTCACGCTGTGGAAATAGGAGATCAGTGTGGATGCTGGTGTATTTTCTACTGTTTAAAAAAAAAATATTTAATAAACAAACAAACAATTATCATGTGCCCAGAAAAGGGAGAGAGGAGGGACAAGAGGAGGGGCGGGGCGGGAGCAAAGGTAAGACAGACGGGTACTGCTCGCGCACATAGCACATTGATGATATTTATAAAGGGAATGAGCAGCAGCTTGTAAGCAAGAAACTGGTTTTATATAGCGCAAACTGCACCTGAAAGTATCTGTGTGCTTTATATGAGCACCAGCTGCGTTAGAGACCGACAAATTCATTTGAAACAAGTAATGGCGTTGTAAATGACAATGTCTTTTACCCCCTGCTGACCCCCGCATACAGAAATACATAGAAACCGCACTACAAACGGTCACACATGCATGCACATGCTGAGAAACACACAACCCCGTGAGACAGGCACACTAATACATAGAGACACCAATGGCAGGGATGGAGTATCGTTGGTGCAGCAGGGTGAAAGAAGCTCATTAAGCCCCAATCATTACTACCCAACTCGGGTGAAGGAGGTATTTACCCCTTGAATTAGGGCCCATGGCCCTCTTGCTACATGACTAAAGGAGGTGGAGAGAGAAAGGGTGAATAACATTGGGCCGGATCATGCCCAAATTGCACACACAAAAAGTAAACTCGATGAAGATGCTGACAGAGGCTAACATGAGAATTGACCAGGTTGTGACATGCAGAGTCATGAAACTGATGCTTGGTAGTGGTGCATTGTCCCATTCCATGTTTAGCAGCCCTGCTCATTAATGTCTATCTCCACTGCCTGGTGGTGCTTGCAGTGCCCCGGTTCAAGTGTAGCATCAGTGCTGGCGCTGAATAATCAAACATGCATCTCCACTGACCGGCAGTACTGGTGCTGACTTAGTAAACTTATATTTGCACTGCAGGATAGCACTGGCACTGTACCCATGACGTGTGTACCACCTCAGCTGGGTAGGTTATTCATATTTCATTAAACATATATCTGCCATCCTGGGCAGTGCCAGTACTGGTCATTTGCACTGCTTGCACTGTCGCATCACGAGTACAACAAGATTCCTGTGGAGTGCCATTGCTGACTCATTAAGGCACATATTTGCCTACTGATGGGAAGGGGCTAACACTGTAGAATTAGTAGAATGGCTCCTTTTAAATGGGTCGCCACCCCTGCTGGGCATTGCTGGTACTGTATCAATAAAGGGTAGCACCCCTTCTCTGTATTACTGCCACTGTCCGGTGCCAATAGCGTAAGGCATGATGTAATTTAGGATGTAAAATGTACGAACGCGGTGGGGTGGTGGTGGGGGCAAGGTTCTGTGTGCGCCCAAGCGTCAGGCTTTTCAGATCGTCCCTGAAAGAGGACAGACGGGTATGTAAAAGAGACGCCCCGCAACATGCCAGCCCTTCACCCACATTCTCAAAGACACCATACCGAGCATGTTGTCATAGGAAAGCGGCAGCAGCTGTGTATCTAGAGAGATGCCGGATGAATAAAGCAAAGGACCGGGCGGAGAGGAGGGGGTGGGAAGGAAAGACAGTGGGACAAATACAGGAGTGTTAAAGAAAGAGAGCGAACGGATGGAGAGAGTGAGAGGAGAATTGAGAAAATGGATGAAGAGAGAAGGAAAAGGTGCAGAAGGAGAGAGATCAAGAGAGAAGCAAAGAAGAGAGGAGAGAAAAAAGGGGTAGCGAGAGGGAGAAAGAGTAGAGAAAGGAAAAAAACAAGTTACTTACCTGTAACTTTGGTTCCCCAGTATTGGGACTTTCATAGATTCCCATGCTTTGTATCATTCCCCCATCGTAGGAATGGTAGCCTCGGTAAAAAATACCATAGCAGTAGGTACAAAAGTGAAAGACAGGCCTAGGCCTCATCTCATATTGTAGCCTATCCGCCTCTTTTTGTAAAAGAGACCAAAAAATTGCAACAACCAATCAGAGTAGCCTCACCCCATAGAATCCGCCTGAAAGCGCCTCAGATTTTCGTAGCCGTTGTGTAAAAGTAATTACATTTGCTAAAGGCTGAGCTTTCCCAGGGGAGGTGGGTGGGCGCATGGGAATCTATGAAAGCACCAATACTGGGGAACCAAAGTTACAGGTAAGTAACTTGTTTTCTTGCCCCAGTATTGGACTTTCAGATTCCCATGCTTTGCATCAAAGTAGCTAGCAGTATGCCACAAATGCAAATTTTGTTACATGCATATCAGCATAACACAGCATAAGTATCATCATAATTAGCCAAAAAACTTCATAACCATAAATAGGTAATATTATCAAATACAAAATGTGCAATAAAGGAAGGAGGGATAGAAGAGAAATCTCACCGCTCACTGGAATAAATTCCTCAGGGCTGCTTGTCAGACTGCTGTATCACTCCTTGCGGAAGAATCCAAACAGTAGTGTTTCGTTAATGAATGTGCACTGCTCCATGTCGCTGCCCTACAAATGTCCTTGATAGGGACACCAAAGAACAGAGCCGTAGGTGATGACACTGATCTCGTAGAATGAGCTTTGATCCGTCCCCTCAGCGGTTTCCCGCTGCTTGATGACAGAAATGAATCGTGCTGGCAATCCAACGTGATATCCCCTGCTTTTGACAGGGGCAAACCTTTCCTTGGAGCGCTAAAAGCGACAAAAAGTTGCGAAGTCTTCCTGAATTCTTTCGTACGTTGTAGAACTTCAGGCATCTTTGGACATCCAAAGTGTGAAGAGATCTCTCTGCCAGAGATGAAGGTCGAGGAAAGAAAGTCTTTAGTACTATAGGCTCTTTTAGGTGAAAATCCGAAGGGACTTTTGGGATAAATTTCGGATTTGGCCGTAAGATCAAAGATTATTTTTTAAACTGTAAGAAAGGCTCAACAATTGTGAGAGCTTGAAGTTCTTCAACTCTCCTGGCTGATGTTATCGCCAGAAGAAAAGCAATCTTCCAGGAAACAAACTTCATGTCCGCTCTATGTATTGGTTCAAAATGAGCCCTCATGAGATGGGCAAGGACCAGGTTGAGTTGCCAAATTGGAGTAGGAGGTCTTACCGGAGGGAAAGCCCTGAATAGACCCTTTAGGAATTGCTTGATCACCCTCGCGGACCAAAGAGAAGGGCCAGAGGTTGTTCGTCTGAACCTCGAGATTGCTGCCAGATGCACTTTAACCCCTTCGGCGCTGGTGACGGAACCGCTCCGTCACCAGCCTCGGTCGCGCTGTGCTGGTGACGGAGCGGTTCCGTTACGGCCCGCTCGGTGCTGATTTCGCGCCTGCGCGGCGCGTACTTTTGAGCGGGCAGGGCCGTAACGGGACTGCTCCGTCAGAAGCACAGCGCGCTCGAGGCTCGTTCCGTCACGAGTACGGGAGCGCCGCGTTGCCCCCCCTCCCCACTAGCGCAGCGGCGGAATAGCCGCCGCAGCAAAGGAGTTAATGGAAAAGTGTTGAAGACCCGATTTAGCCAAAGACAATATGTACAGTAAGATTTTATGAGGAGCCGAAGTAAAAGGATGAAGATTTTCCTTTAGGCACCATGCACAAAAACGCTTCCATATTGCACAATAGGTCCTGTTCGTCTTAGGAGCCCGAGCTTGAGCTAAAATGTCCTTGCAATCTTGAGGGATATCTAAAGCATTGGACTCCCGGTGCTCAGGAGCCAATAGCAGAGAGCTCTGGTCCGGATGCATTACTTGGCCCTGGGACATCGTCAGCAGGGTAGGAATTGGACGCAGGAGAATTTGTTGATTCTGAGATAGAAGGAGGAGCTCTGTGAACCAAAATTGGCGGGGCCAAGCTGGGGCTAATAAAATCATGGTGACGGGTTCCGTCTTGAGTTTCCTCAGTATCCAAGGTATCAAAGGAATCGGTGGAAAGGCGTAAAGAAATGTGCCTGACCAGGCTATCGAAAGGGCATTCTCCAGCGACCCTGCTTGCGTAGAATTGGCATTTCTTGTTTTGTGGAGTCGCGAACTCCCTAAGAGGAGTGCCCCAACGAGAGAATATTCTGTTGAGTTCTCTGATCCAATTCCCATTCGTGGGAGACTGACCGTAGGCAGCTCAAAGAATCCGCCTCCACATTGAGAGAACCTGGTACATGTTCTGCTGAGAGAGATATCTGGTGACTAATAACCCATTCCCAGATCTCCTGTGCCTCCTTTGAAAGGAGTTTGGATTTTGTTCCGCCCTGCTTGTTCACATAATGCATGTCCGTTGTGTTGTCTGTACGCACCAGGACTGCAGAATTTCGAATTTTTGGACGGAAAGCTTGTAGAGCTAAACAAATTGCTCTCAGTTCCAGTAGGTTGATGTGAGAGGTGCGAAGCTCTGGAGACCAGTGATCGCTCACTTGAAGATCCTATAATACAGCTCCCCAGCCTTCTAGAGAAGCGTCTGTGGTCAGGACTAACGGAGAGGGAGGAACCGTGAAGGAGAGACCTTCCTCGATATTGCTTGTTATAGTCCGCCACCTGATCGCCTTCCTCATGACACGAGTTATCTTTATCCTGTCTTCGAAAGACCCTTCTGCTTGAGGCCATTGCAAGTCTAGTTGTTCCTGCAGACGACGCATGTGAAGCCTGCAGTGCAGAATCATTGCAATGCAAGATGACATCGATCCTAGAAGGGATTTGTACTGACGGACTGAAAGAGTTTGTTTCCTTTGAAATCGGTTGGCAGAAAGATTCAGTCTGTTCTGTCTCTCCTCTGAAGGGAAAGCTTTGCAAAGAGTTGTACGAGGAATGGCACCTAGAAATCTTGCCAATCTGGACGGAAGAAGGACAGACTTGCTTCTGTTTAGGCCTAGACCCAGATGACTGAAAAGTTGAATACAATCCTCGACTGCTTTTGAGGCTGCTTGAGAGGTTGGGGCTTTTATCAGCCAGTTGTCCAAGTAGGGAAACATCTGCAGAGACTGCCTTCTGAGAAAAGCTGCCACTGGTGCCAATACCTTTGTAAATATCCGCGGTGCTGATCTTAGTCCGAAAGGTAGGACTTTGAACTGAAAGTGGCTCTTGGCTACTGTAAAGCGAAGATACCTCCTGTGGGCCGGATGAATGGGAACATGAAAATATGTGTCCTCTAGATCTAGAGTTGCCATATAAACGCCAGGATTTAGGAGACACAATATATACTGGAGGGAAACCATCCGAAAAGAGAGTTTTATGAGATAGGTGTTGAGCTCCCTCAGGTCTTGAATTGGGCGCCATTTTTCTTCCATCTTGCGAACCAGGAAGAACCTGGAATTGAATCCTTTCCCTCGTTGGGTCTGAGGAACCGATTCTATCGCCCCTTTGATGAGCAGCTGTTGAACTTCGAGACGCAGAAGATTTAGATGTTTTGATTCCGTGGCATGAGGAGCTCTGGATGGTGGAAATTCTTGAAACTCTAGTGTGAGGCCAAATTGTACGATGTTGAGGACCCACTGATCCGATGTCATAATTTTCCAGTTGTGGAGGTATTTTGATATCCTGCCCCCCACTGATGTTATTAGAGGGGGAGGAACGTAGACAGAGCCATGAAGCCACTATTGTCGTTTAGACGTAGCTCTCCCCTGACGTCCCTGTCGTCCTCTTGATGGTTGGCGAGAGAAAGACGCCGATTGACCTTGGCGCTGTGAGTATTGGGGCTTGTATGACGGAGAGGACTGTGAGTAAGAAGGGTAGCGCTGTTGGTTGCCACCTCTGTACAATGAAAAACCTCTCCCTTTCGCACCCCTGAAAGGAACCTTGCAGTAACGCAATGTTCCCAAGGACCTTTCCGTGTCCTTCTTGATGACTTGAAGGGCATCATCTTTATGCTTTCCAAAAAGCATTTCTCCGCCATAAGGGAAGTCCAAGATCTTATTTTGGACTTCCTGGCGAAACCAGGTTGCCCGAAGCCAGCCCTGACGCCTTAAAACTGCTGATCCCACTAGAGCTCGGAAAGCAGTGGTTGCTATGTCCATGGCACAATCTATCACCTCCGAAGATGAACGTTCTCCTTCCTCCAGAATCTTCTTGGCCTCTTCCTTTGCACCATCCGGAAGTTGGTCAACAAACGGGGATAAATCGCACCAAATTTGGCGATCATATCTACCCAGGATTGCAAGAGCATTAGCAGCTTGGACTAGAAGGCTGGTCATTGAGGAGAACCTTTTTCCCACATTGTCCAGGCGTCTCTCATCTTTGTCTGGCGGTGTCGTAAGAGGCGCTGACGGATGTTTGGACTTTCTTTGCGCTGCCTGGGAAATAACTGAGTCCGGCTTCGGTTGACCAGTCAGGCAAGCAGGACTGTTTTCTGGAGCCTTATATTTTTTCTCCAGCCGGGGAAGAACAGGAATGACCGTAGCTGGATTCTGCATCACTTTCGTACCTTCCGACCATACATGTTCAACTATCGGTATTGAACATATGGATTTTCTGTAAGGCTCCTTGAAGTCGTAAAGGAAACAGTCCGACTGTACTGTAGTAATAGGAAGACCAAACCTCTTGGACACCCTCTCCATAAGGTTATGGAAACCTCCAATGTCTGCTGGAGGAGAGGTAGCAGGATCCGGCAATGGTGAGGCTGGATCTTGAATAACATACTCGCCCCAATCTCAATCCGGGTCTGGGTTTTGATCTACCTGATGATCGTCATCAGTTGAGTCATCATCATCCTGAATAGCAATAACCTCCTAATGGCTTTCTTTTGGATCTGGCTCCGAAGCTCGAGAAACCGGAGGTGTCACTGTAACTGGAGGAGTAGCAGGAATGGAAGGAGGAGAAGGCTGCGTTTGGTGGTCGGAAGTTTGAGACGGAAACTTCTTTTGTAGTCCTGTAGCAGCATTTGCAAGTCCGTTATGAAAGCGGAAGACATTGCCATCATGTCTTGTTGTTGTTGAGGCCTCTCCTGCTGAACAAAATGGCATTCCTTCGTATAGTAGTCATCAGAGTCTGAATCTTGGTACTTCACTTGAAGTTGGGATGGGCTGTAAGTATCCCCATAAGGACCGCCATCATCATCGGATTCCTCCTCCAAAGCAAAGTTGGAGGCAAGGATGTTACTCTTTGTGGAGATGTCATCTCTGGGATGATCTGCTGTCTTTTTATAGAAATGTGGACTCGTTGAATCGTTGACAATGTCGGCGGAGAGATGGACCTCGCCGACGGTGGACTGATCGCCGACGAGCTCGTCATTATCATCACCGCTATCGTCAAATTCGTTCTCGTCGACGCTGCAGCCGTCGACGCTATCTTTGTTGTCATCATCAGCGACGTTGAAGATGTAAGCACCATCGTCGACGAGCAGGGAACAGGTACCTTAAACGTCGACGAAGATATCACTGCCGCCGTCGACGGAGCTGTAACAGAAACCAAGTAAATTTTGGATGTCGTCATCGACGTACCAGATATTTTCGTCGTTGACGGACGAGATTTCTTATCCGATTTTCCTTCCTGAGCGACAGTAGCAGGTTTTTTGAATATCTTCTCCTTTTCAGATGGTGGAGAAGCAATAGAGTTTTCTGAACCTTCTTTGATGGCTGTGTCTCCTCAGTCCATCCCAGCCTCTCCTTTACACCTCGGTGAGGAGATTGTTTGGGACTGGGCCTCTCAGACCTATCAGAGGTCACTTGCAGGGTCTAAACAGGGGGCTCAGAAGATGTTGAAGGGGAGGACCTACCCCTTTTCTTGGATCTCCTGGAGGACGCAGCTGAGGAAGAATCCTCACTGTCGGATGATAGAACCTCCTCATGAGAATTCATTTTTTCCAACCAGGATAACAAGCCGGCTTCCCTGTCTCTTAAGGTCTTCGTAGAGAAAGTCTTGCAGATCTTACAATCTGTGGCCTTGTGATCCGGGTACAAGCAGTATATATAGCCCTTATGCTTGTCCTCAGTGTATAGCCTCTTCTTTGAACAGGTAGCACAAGCTCAGAATAATGCCTTCTTCTCCTTATCAGACATATTAGAGTTGAAAAAGAAGAAAATTCCAAAACTCAAGAGAAATCTGAGCAGAGCTTAGTGGAGACTCCCTTAGCACAACGTGAGGTAGAAAATCTGAGGCTCTATCATGAGGGTTCTATGGGGTGAGGCTACTCTGATTGGTTGTTGCAATTTCTTGGTCTCTTTTACAAAAAGAGGCGGATAGGCTACAAAATGAGATGAGGCCTAGGCCTATCTTTCACTTTTGTACCTACTGCTATGGTATTTTTCTATTACCGAGGCTCCCATTCCTACGACGGGGGAATGATACAAAGCATAGGAATCTATGAAAGTCCAATACTGAGGCAAAGGGGAGCTAAGCGAGAGACAGGAAAGGGGAGTGGAGAGAGGGAACGGGGAGAGTGCACAAGGCATTAGAATGGCTAGCACGTGAAGGAGGGCGCGAGCTGGAGGAGCGAGAGAGGTGGAGCATGAAAAGCAAGAGAGTCAGAAAAAAGCTAAAGTGAGGAGAGGCTCCCTGAGAGGATGTGTGCTCCAAGGGAGAATGGGGGGGGGGGGGAGAGGGACAGAACATTTAGCCCTACTAAAAGGAATATGCTACTTACCAGTATGCATCTGTTCTTGGCATGTAGGGCTGCTGACATTCATATCTGTGCATAGATCGCCGCCTAGTGTTGGGTCCGGATGATAGCACATTGTTGTCCTGGAAGAGTCTTCGAAGTATCACGAGATAGGTGGCTCCTCCCCTGGACTACAGTGCGCACGGGCAACCTCTCCATCCCCAGATTGTTTTTCGCCATTGTGGCAGAGATGGAGTGTAATACTGAAAGTGATGACCATGCCTGAAAATGATTCTGAGTGCTACAGCTGCGACAGGCACCGGGGTGGAGGGCGGGCGATATGAATGTCAGCAGCCCTACATGCCAAGAACAGAGGCATACTGGTAAGTAGCATATTCCGTTCGAGGCATGTGGGCTGCTGAATTCCTATCTGTGCATAGAATAAATAGCAGTTACCTCCTTAGCGGCGGTTGCCAGTGCCAGCTGCAGCAGTCTGAAAGAGAGTTCTGAGACAGCCTGTCCTACAGCGGCTTGCTGTTTGGAGTGTACATCTACGCAGTAGTGTTTGGTAAATGTATGTATGTATGGTCGACTATGTGGCTGCTCTACATATATCCTCTAGAGCAGCGGTCTTCAATCTGTGGGGCGCGACCCCCAGGGGGGTCGTGGAGTCCTGGGAAGGGGGTCGCAGATTCTGCAGTTCCTGGCGCCGGGCTGATCGAGGGTGCTCACGGCCTAATTCACACCGAGGTGTGAAAACCATCAAAGCCTCATTAACAAGTAAAGGTCTTTCAAAGACCTGCGAAGTACTCTGGTCTGTCTTGGTGTGTGTCCAAGCTGTTTGAGCCAGGCACACATACACGAGCTGGGGGGGTGGGGGGTGGGGGTGGGGGTTTTCTGGGGGAGAAGGCTGTAGCCCTTTGAGTTCAATAGACTTAGATGTGGGTTTATTTTTCTTTTTAACGTTTGTTTTATATAGCGCTAGTTTAACCCATAGGTATCAGAGCGCTTTACAAACACACAGTAAACAGCAGAAGGACATTACAATCATTGGTTCAAGTCCCACGAGCCCTCATACCTGGTGCCTGCATGGTGAGATGTTCATACAGCCTGTCGCCCCCCCCCCCCCAAGCAGGGAGGCGCAGAGATGCCCTCCCATGAGAGAGGAAGAAGGAAGACAACGATGCCCTCCCATGATAGAGGAAGAAGAAGGAAGACGACGCAGAGAGATACTGACCCCCCATGAGAGAGGCACAGACAAGGTAGGTGAATGAATGATGGGTGGATGGATGGATGGACGAAAGGGTGGACGGATGAAGGATGTATGGATGGATGGGAGGGTGGATGGCTGTATGGATGGACGGATGGCAGGATGAAAGGGTGGACTGATGTGTGAAAAGGTGGGTGGATGAATGATGAGTGTAAAGATGAAAGGGTGGATGAAGGATGGATGGATGTGTGAAAAGGTGGGTGGATGGAGGATGGGTGGATGGATGAAGGATGTATGTATGGATGGAAGGATGAAAGGGTGGGTGTATGGATGTATGGATGGAAGGAAAAAAGGATGAAGGATGGATGGATGGAAGGATGAAAGGATGGATGGATGTGTGAAAAAGTGGGTGGATGAATGATGAGTGGATGGATGTAAAGATGAAAGGGTGGATGGATGGATGAAGGATGGATGGATGTGTGAAAAGTTGGGTGGATGGATGAAAGGGTGGATGGAAGGATGAGAAGGTAGATGGATGAGGGATGGATGTATGGATGGATAAAAGGTTGCATGAATGAATAATGGATGGATTTGTGAAAAGGTGGGTGGATGAGTGATGGGTGAATGGATGGATGAAAGGGTGGATGGATGAAGGATGGATGTAAGGATGGAAGGATGAAAGTGTGGATGGATGGATGAAGGATGGATGTATGGATGAAAAGGTGGATGGATGTATGGATGGAAGGATGAAAAGGTGGATGGATGAAGGATAGATGTATGGATGGATGGATAAAAGGTTGAACGGATGAATGATGGATGGATGGATGTGTGAAAAGGTGGATGGATGGATGGATGGATGGATGTTGGGTGGATAGGTAAAGGATGGATGTATGGATGGAAGGATGAAAGGATGGATGGATGAAGGATGGATGTATGGATGGAAGGATGAAAGGGTGGATGGATGAAGGATGGATTGATGTGTGGAAGTGTGGGTGGATGAATGATGGATGGATGGATGTGTTGAGGTCTAACAGGCACATTTATGGTTGTCGATAGTTGTTTATGATGAGGAGTACCAGTTTCTAGAATTTTTTGTCGGAAGGGGGTCCTTAAGCCTAAAAAGGTTTTACAAGGGGGTCTCGGCATCAAAAAGTTTGAAGACCTCTGCTCTAGAGGAATGTTACCTAGGAAAGCCATGGATGCCCCTAGCTTGCGTGTGGAATGCGCTCTTGGGGGAAGTTAAAGTGTGTTTAGCTTTTTGATAACAGATTTGTATGCACTTAACAATCCATCTGGCTATACCTGATTTGAAACTAGGGTTGCATTTGTGTTGTGGAGAGAAGGCAACAAACAGTTTTTTAGTCTTTCTAAAGTATTTTGTCCTGTCGATGTAATACAGGAGAGCTCGTTTAACATCTATGGTGTGCAGTGCCCGGTCGGCCACTGAATCTGGGTTTGGAAAGAAAACTGGCAGTTCTATGGTTTTTATTAATGTGGAACTGCGAGACCACCTTAGGCATGAATTTGGGGTTGGTGTGCAGCACTACCCTATTGGTATGAATTTGTAGGAAGGGCTCTTGAATTGTTAGGGCTTGAAGCTCACTAACTCTGCGTAGCGATGCGATGGCTATCAGAAAAGCCACTTTCCATGTAAGAAACTGTATCTCACAAGAATGAAGAGGCTCAAAGGGTGGCCCCATGAGCCTGGTGAGAACGATGTTTAGATTCCAGACAGGTGAAGGAGGGTGTCTGGGAGGGATCACTCTTTTGAGTCCTTCTAAGAAGGGGCACTTTGAAAAGGGAAAGATTCTGCCTGTTTTGAAGATAAGCTGCCATGGCGGCCAAATGTATCCTAATGGAACTATACGCCAGATTGCATCGATATAGATGCAGCAAGTAACATATGATGTTTTGCGTGGACGCATCTAGCGGATTAATGTCATTATTGGAACAGTAAATGACAAATCGTTTCCATTTGGCTGCATAGCACACCCTAGTTGTAGGCCGCCTTGCCTCTTTGATGATGTTCATACAGTCAGGGGGCAAGTTGAGGTAGCCAAACTCTATGACCTCAGGAGCCATATTGCAAGGCTCAACTGTTGCGGATCTGGATGCTGTATGTCTCCATGGCTCTGAGTGAGGAGACTGGGTGTGAGGCGTAGCCGTTGGTGAGGCACCACTGAAAGTTCCAGGAACGTGGTGTACCAAGCCGGTCGTGCCCACGTTGGAGCAACCAGGATGAGTGTCAGTGAGTGCTGCTGCAGTTTGCGCGCCACCAGAGGTATGAGCTGTGCTGGGGGAAAAGCGTACGCAAATTTGCCTGACCAGTTCATCCATATCGCATTGCCCTGAGACTGCGGGTGTGGGAACCTGGCTGCGAAGTTTTGGCATTTTGCGTTTTCCTTTGTGGCGAAGAGGTCTATCTCTGGATGACCCCACTGCTGGAAATATGGTTGGAGCACTGAGGGGTGAATCTCCCACTCGTGCATTTGATGACTGTGCCTGCTGAGCAGGTCCGCCATCTGGTTGTCCTTGCCTGGGAGATGTTCCGCCATGAGGAAGATGTTCCTCTGGATGGCCCACTTCCACATGCTCTGGGCTAGATGAGATAGTTGCGGAGAGTGTGTGCCTCCCTGCTTCTGGATGTAATACATGGCAGTCATGTTGTCCGTCCGGATCAACACGACTTTGTTGCACAGGTGCAATTTGAACGCTTTCATCGCAATGAAGATCGCCATCAGCTCCAAAAGATTGATATGCATCTTTTGCTGCTGTGTCGTCCATATCCTTGCACAGTATAATGGAGGACATGCGCTCCCCAGCCCTGGAGAGATGCGTCCGTCGTCAGCACTACTTGTGAGACAGGCTCTTGGAACTGTCGTCCCCTGCACAGGTTTTGTGTGTTCCACCAATGCAGAGAGTTGTATGCATGACCGGTCACCAACACTAGGTCTTTTAGATGTCCATGAGCCTGGTTCCACTGTCGTGCTAAGCATTCTTGAAGGGGACGCATGTGTAGCCTCGCGTGCGGGACTATGAATATGCAGGAGGCCATCATACCGATCAGCTGCATGAATACTTGCGCTGGGAGCGATTGTTGGGGCCTGAATTTCTGAATTAGCAGCTGCATGCTGCTGACTCTGGCAGAGTTTGGCTGCGCTGTTGCCGTTAGAGTGTTTATTGTTGCCCCTAGGTACTGTTGCACATGAGCGGGCTGAAGGTGCGACTTTTGGTAGTTTAGTGAGAATCCTAGACTGTGTAGGAGGTGAATTGTGCGTGACATGTGGCTGGTACACTGCTGGGCTGACTTTGCTTGAACAAGCCAGTCGTCCAGGTAGGGATAGACATGGATGTGCTGTCTCCGAAGGTGCGCAGCCACAGTTGCTAAGCACTTGGTGAATACCCTGGGGGCAGCGGTGACCCCAAAAGGCAGGACCTTGATATGGTAATGCTGATTGTTGATGGTGAATCTGAGATATTTCCTGTAACTTGGGTGGATGGGAATGTGGAAATATGCATCCTTGAGGTCCAGGGTTGCTAGGAAGTCGCCCTGACTGAGCAATGGTAGGACCTGCTGTAAGTTTAACATATGAAACTGTTCTGACAGTATGTATTGGTTGAGGGGTCTGAGGTCTAGAATGGGCCGCAGGGAACCGTCCTTTTTTGGGATTAAGAAGTACAGAGAGTGCACCCCTGTACCTTGCTCTTCTACATGCACGAGTTCTATTGCCCCTTTTTGCAGCATGGAGAGTACTTCTTGCTGCAATAAGTGCATGTGCTCTGCGGACATAGGACGGTGCCTTGGGGGTAGGTTGGGGGGAGTGGAGGTTAGTTCTAGACAATAGCTGTATTGGATAAGTTGTCTCACCCACCTGTCTGTGGTAATGCCTTCCCAGACCGGCAGGAACTACTGGAGTCTCCTCCCGACTGGTGTTAAATGGTCAGGGGGCAGTGACAAGGCGTCACTGTTAGTTGGGAGAGGAGGATCTGGCATTGTTATTTCCACGTCCTCTGCCTTTGGTGCTGTTCCCACGATATCCACCCCTGTTATTTTTCGTATAGGGGGTTTGCGTGGTCCCCTTGTTGTATTGAACTTGCTGTAAAGCTTGTCCTCGAGAGGCTCCCCTATTACCGGAGTGACGAAAGGAACTGCCTCGAAACTGCTGTGACTGCAGAGCCCCCATGGATTTTGCCGTCTCAGTGTCTTTTTAAAATTTTTCAAGGGTCGTGTCTACATTGGGACCAAAAAGAAAGTCAGGGTTAACTGGCTGGTTGAGCAAAGTTGTTTAAATCTCTGGTTTAAACCCAGAGATGCGGAGCCAGGCGTGACGTCTCAACATTACACTAGTGTTAATGGCCCTAGCTGCCGTGTCTGCTGCATCCAGTGCACATTTGATGGATGCATTAGAAATTAACTTTCTCTCCTGTATGATCATTTCTGCTCCCTCCTTGTAAACATCAGGAAGGTGTTGCAACAGCTGTTCTAATGTGTCGTATCTAGCCAATAGGGCCTGTGCATTTGAAATCCTCCAAATATTTGCAGCTTGAGCTGCCAAACGTTTTCCTGAAGCCTCCAAGATCTTTGATTCTTTGTCCGGAGGAGGAGCATCACCACTAGTTTGCGAGTTTGCCCTCTTGCGAGCATTGGCCACTACGAGGGAGTCCAATGGGAGCTGGCCCTTGATGTAGGTAGGGTCCACAGGCGCAGGTCTATATTTTTTTCAATCCTTGGGTTTACAACCCTTGCTTTTGTGGGCTCTTTGAAAATGTCTGCAGCATGTTTGAGGACTCCTTTCAGCATAGGCAATGTTTTTGCTGATTTTTCTGAGGTGGAGAAGGTATCAAACAGGAAATCTTCTTCCACTGGTTCTGCGTGCATTTCCACGTCATGGTTGATGGCTGCCCTTTCTATTAAAGCGTTAAACGCCGCCGTGTCTTCAGTAGGCGAGGTTTTGACATTATAAGATTGAATGTCTGGTGCAGCTTGTGGATCCTCAGGGTCTGCAGCATCAGTCCATTGCTGAGGTTCTTCTTGGTCAGTGTCAGTCAAAGTAAAAAAAAAGTCAAAGAAAATTTATATAGCGCACTACATACCCAGAGGGTCTCAAGGCGCTTAGGGAGGGGAGGAGGATTACTTGTCAAATATCCACGTTTTAAGTTGCTTTCTGAATGCTAGGTGGTTCTGGGTAAGGCGAAGGTAAGTGGGGAGTGAGTTCCATGTTTTAGCAGCCAGGTATGAGAAGGATCTGCCTCCCATGGTGGACTTGTTGATGCGAGGTACAGTGGCGAGGGCTTGGCTGGAAGAACGTAGTTGGCGGGAGGGGGTGTAGAAGGACAGTCGTGGGTTGAGGCATTCTGGTCCGATGTCGTAGAGTGATTTGTGTGTGTGGGTTAGCAGTCGGAAAGTGATCCTCTTATTGACGGGTAGCCAGTGGAGGTCTTTCAGGTGGCCAGAGATGTGTTCGTTGCGCGGGATGTCTAATATGATCCTGGCTGAGGCGTTTTGGATTCGTTGGAGTTTCTTCTGGAGTTTAGCGGTAGTACCTGCGTATAGGGTGTTTCCGTAGTCCAGCCGGCTCGTGACCAGAGCATGGGTGACTGTTTTTCTGGTTTCGGTGGGGATCCAGCGAAATGTTTTTTTGAGCATGCGGAGAATGTTGAAGCAGGATGAGGATACGGCGCTGACTTGTCTGTTCATTGAGAGTGAAGAATCCAGGATAACGCCTAGGTTCCGTGCGTGGTCTGTCGGGATGGGTGCTTTTCCAAGGGCTTCCGGCCACCAAGAGTCGTCCCATGCAGAGGGGGATGTACCTAAGATGAGGACTTCTGTTTTATCTGAGTTCAGTTTCAGACGGCTGTGTTTCATCCATTCGGCAACTTCTTTCATTCCTTTGTGTAGGTTAGTTTTGGCGGTGCTGGGGTCATTGGTGAGAGAAAGGATCAGTTGAGTGTCATCCGCGTAAGAGATGATGTTGAGGTTGTGTCGGCGGGCGATGGCCGCGAGGGGGCTCATGTATTTTTTTTTTTTTTTTTTAATCTTTTTATTAGCAAAGTTTGAGAGCAAAAACAGTATACAGGTGCGTATATACAATACTAGCGTTAAACTCCGTGTCACATGTATACGTTCACCCAAAGCATATATATAAACATGGTAAGTTCGATTTTTTTCATTTTGTAACAAACTAACAAACCCCGTTCATTTCGGATCCCACCCTCCGCCCCTGTGAGTTCCCACCCTCCACTCTCTAAATAGGCACATGATTGAAATATCGCTATGTGGGTCACACTCTAGTCATTTACACATAGTTGAGGTTAATACACAGATTGGGTGGGTAATGTGACAGACGGGTCCGAGCTACCCGTGTCCCCTCATGGTGCAACTTAGGTATTGGTCGCGGCAGCGTATAGGAGAATAAGTAGGGGCATAACAGCACCCCCATGGGCTATTCACTAATATCCTCCTCATCATTGTCATGGCCAGTCTCGAAGACCCCCAAGGTGTCAAACCATTCCAGTGAGATAGGTGTTTTGCGGAGGACCCTACTCTCCTCCCTTTGTAGTGCCTCGCCCTCAGCCTTACCCCAGCGTACAACTTCCGCCCGCCACAGATCAGGGTTGGGCGGATTCGATGACTTCCATCGTATCGTGATGGCACGCTTCGCCAACAACAGGGCCAGATCAGAGAAGCGCGCCGCCACGGTCCTGGTGCGGGTCGATGGGCCTAGTCCTAGGAGCGTGTGTTCCAGTGTGGGTGATCGGGCCAGTGTACCAGCCTTCTCAGGTGATTCATGGACAGTGGTCCAGAAATACCCCAGTTTGGGGCATTGCCACATCATATGTACCAGAGATGCGTCGTCTGCATCGCATCGGGGGCAGTTGCTCTTGGATGCAGGGAACATCATATGTATGCGGTGCGGTGTTAGGTAAGCTCTATGTAGCAACATCAGTTGAATGAACTTGTACTTGGGGTTTCTAGCTACCTTCCTGGGGAATTGCAGTATGCGCTCCCACTCCTTATCTCGCAATGGCCTCCCAATATCCGCTTCCCATGTCGCTCGTAGTGGTGTCAGTGTAAGCGCCCTCCCCGATTTAATGCTAACAGTGAGCCACTTAGTCAGATGGCCTCCCGTTCCCATGAGGTAAAGCATTGTGACTAGAGGGTTCGCAATAGGTTCCCGTCCGTCGGGCGACCAATTGCGCGAGATATAGTGTCGGAGTCCGGCATGTAGGAGAAAGGAGCCGCCGGGTATGCCTTGCGTGGTTCTGAAGTCTTCGAAGGACAACAAGTGCCCCTCCGCAAACAGGTCACCCACATGTGTCACACCAACGTCATGCCAGGGCTCCAGCAGAGTCGTCGTGAGTGTGCCCGTGCCCAGTGGTATGCCCAAGAGTGGTATTGTGGGGGCATAAGGTGTCCCGGTGGCCGTATATTTCAATGCCCTCCGCCAATGTGTGATCGCCAGTTTGAGGAGTGGCGGGGCGTTTCTAGGTAGATCCGATCCAGGTAGGAGCAAGATGTGTATTTTCCCCTTAGCATGGTCATCTTGTGTTAGATTAATCTCATGAAGATTGCGGCCCGCCACCCAGTAAGCCAGCCATTGTAGCTGACATGCATAATGATAAGCCCTAGAGTCCGGTAAGCCCATGCCTCCGGAGTTGGAGGGAAGCTGTAACTTGGCCAGCCCTATGCGCCTGCGGCCATGTCCCCACACAAGTTCGGTGAGCAGGGAGTCGAGGATCTTGAATGTTACCGCCGGGATCTGGAACGGCAGGTTGGTGAAGTAGTAGATAAGACGGGGCAGCATCACCATCTTGGAAATTGCCACTCTACCGGGTATGGAGAGCGGCAATGTTAACCAAAATTTAATTTGTGACTTCAGCGTTCTAATGGCCCTCCCCAGGTTGCCATCTATCATCATGTTCGCCTCTCTATATATCTGTATTCCAAGGTATCGGAAGGTGGTGTCCGCCATCTGGAATTCATGTGGGGCAAAAGACAGGGGGGTCGACTCACCCGCAGCTACAAAGGCGAACCCGTAGGACTTAGACTCACTGATGGTGAGGCCAGAGATTTCTCTAAAATCCTCAAAAACCTGGGCCCAGATCGCCCCTCAGATCTCGGAGATATAATATGATATCATCCGCGTACGCAGAGACAATGTGGTCCGTACCATGCCGTTGTATGCCATAACGGGGGGCTAGTAGCCTCAGTCTACAGAGCAATGGCTCGAGGGCCAGAACGAAGAGGAGAGGGGAAAGTGGGCAGCCCTGCCTGGTGCCTCTGGCAATGGCCATGGGGCCCGAGATTTGGTTGGAGGTGCGCACCCTGGCCGTGGGGACTGTGTATAGTAATCTGACCCAATCGAGGAATTCCGGTGGGATCCCGAATTTTGACAATGTGGCAAACATATAGTCCCACCTTAAGGAATCGAAAGCCTGTTTTAAGTCCAGAGAGATGCACCCTTCGGAGCCCACGTCCGCACCGTCCCTGAGCATGAGTTGGGCCAAGCGCCTAAGGTTCATGGCCGTATTACGGCCTGTGACAAAACCGCATTGATCCGGGTGGACCAGATGAGGCACGTATTGCACGAGCCTTGATGCCAGTACCTTGCTCAAAATTTTTGAGTCAGTATTAAGAAGGGACAGGGGTCTGTAATCGGCCAACTGCAAACCATCCTTGGCCGGTTTCAAGAGGGACGTAATCAGAGCTTGCATGGTTGATTGTGGTAGAGACGCCGTGCGTAGGGCTTCCAGATAAACAATGTGTAGTCGCGGGGCCAGGAGGTCTATGTAAGTGGCGTAGAAGTCTGCTGGCAGGCCATCCGTTCCAGGGGCCTTACCCTTTGGGAGGGTTCTTATCGCTTGTCTGATTTCCGCTAGTGTTATGGCACGCTTCAAGTCTTTGTGCTGATCTGCAGTAAGCTGTGGGAGATCCAGATCCGCCATAAAGGCCACTAGTGCGGGTTCGGACAGGGGTAGTGGGGGGCCGTATAGCGTTGTGTAATAGTCCTTAAACGCCGTATTAATCCCTACTTGGGTGGTAGCCGGTTGGCCAGAGTGATCCAAAACCCGCAGAATGGGTTGGCTGATCGGGGAGTCCCGCAGGATGCGGGCGAGTAGGGGGCCGGCCCGGTCGGCCTGTGTATGCTGTCTATTCGTGTACTCCCTATAGTCAATAACTCGCAGCTCTTCCAGTAGCTCTGCATGTCTAATACGTGCCTCCTGCAGTGGCGGAAAGGGAGCGTTGGTACCCGCTGCCTCGAGCTCTAGGGATGCAAGTGAGCCCTCCACCTCCGTCAGTTGGCTAATCACCTCCCGCTTCCTCCCCACCCTAGTAGTCATAGCAGCCCCCCTCAGACATACTTTGAAAGTGTCCCATTCTACCTGCCGGGAGCTAGCCGTGCCCGCATTCGTGGAGAAGTAGGAATCTATAGTGTCGGACAGGGAGGACCGGAAAACCGAGTCCTCGAGGAGATCAGGGTTTAGACGCCAGGTCGGTATGGGGGCTAGCCTCTTACCCCACTGCCATGTAATTTCCACGGGGCTATGGTCCGAGAATGTTTTCCCCATATGTTGAGTCTGGACAATCAGTGCAGTAAGGGACCTTGAGCAGAAAACATGATCGATTCTGGTGTGAAGCTGGTGGGGAGGGGAGAAAAAGGTGTATTCCCTTTCCATGGGGTGAATGCTACGCCACACATCTGCCAAATCCCAACCCTCAGCCCAACTCGCAAGCGCAGCAGCCTGTTTCCTGCTCTCAGTAGCCTGTAAGGGGGGATGTGACCTATCTAGCAGAACATCAAGTACAGCATTAAAATCACCCCCAATTATCCAGCGAAGGTCAGCCCAGTCTGCAAGCACCCCGTTGACATTGGACAGAAATTCCGACTGGTTCGTATTAGGCGAGTACATACATCCCACAACAACTGCCTCCCCATCCAACAGACCCCGCACGAATACATAGCGACCCTCCTTATCAACTCGTTGCTCCAGCAGCTGGAAAGGGAGAGACCCTCGTATCCAAATTGCCGCCCCCCTTGAGAATGCGGAATATGAGGTAGCATAGAGCTGTCCTCTCCACTTCTTTCGCAATTTCACCGCTTCAGCAGCGTTCAAATGTGTCTCCTGCAAGCAAGCAATCTGTGTCCCCCTCCGGTTGAGTTGTGCAAGGATTCTATGACGTTTATGCACCGATCCCATGCCACGAACATTCCAGGTGCACAAGTGGTAATTGTTAAGAGGTCCCATTCCCATCTGTGCGGTGTGGCAAAGTGTAACAACTGGGTGACCCCACATGTCCTGCTGTGCTAAAATAGGAGAGTGTCTCGCAAACAATAAACCCCCGAACAAAAAGGTCCCTGAGCCAACGTACCCAGGAGCCAAACCATGGTGTCCAACGTGGGCACAACACAGTCAAGTACGTGTGCATACCGGGGGGTGGTGGACCTCCGTCGGTTGGCACTGAACTGTCTGAGTGGGCATGAGAGCCCACAATATAATGGATCCCTGCAAACACAACCCACCATATGTGAGGGAGGGGATTAGACATACGTTACCACCTGGAGAGAGGGAATCGTGTCATGGTTCAGAACTCTGCTGCCATCTGGGCCGTGATCTTCGGGAAAAGTTGCAGGCTGTCAACTGAACCAGACACCTCGGTGTGAGTGTCTGTGGTGACGGTGAGTCTGTCTCCGGTTGCTCCCGCGTCGTGGGCAGCCAGTGCCGCCTCAGTGAGACGCTGATGGGTGGATGATGACGTTGGGTCCGCCGCCTGGCGTCCGAGAGTATGCGCCGCCTCCGATGCTCCTTGGGATGAGCGATGTCCAGGGCTGTGAGCGTCGTTCCGTCGGTCTGGCAAGTCCCCGCGGGCGTCGCCGTGGTGGTCTGTGAACTGGTCCTGCGATGCCGGCGGAGTCAGGGCGATCTCCATCCATTCTGACGCTTCCTCAGGCGAGTCAAAAAAATGGGACTTGTTGTGATGTAGGATTTTTAGCCGTGCAGGGAACAAAAGTGCATATTTCATGTTCCTGTCACGCAGTTTGCGCTTCACCCCCATGAAGGTGGACCTGGCTCGCTGCACAGTGGGCGTGAAATCCGGGTAGACCGAGATGGTCTTGTCCTCGAAGCGTAGCGGCGCCTCCTCCCTGGCCGCCCGGAGGACAGTGTCATGATCTTTGAAATGGAGGAGACGAGCGATCAGTGGGCGCGGGGGTGCCCCAGGTTGTGGGGGCCGTGATGGCATCCTGTGCGCCCTTTCCACACTGTAGAGGGCCGTGAGATCTCTCTGGCCCACCAGCTTCCTAAGCCAATCCTCCACAAACTGCGTGGGGTCTCTTCCCTCGCTTCTCTCCGGAATGCCCAGGATGCGGACGTTGTTGCGGCGGGCACGTCCTTCCGCCTCGTCCACCCTTCCCCACAGCTGCTTCAATTGCTTCTCCACATTTTCTAGTTTCGCGGAATGTTCCGTTTGCTGCGGGACAATGTCGTCTAGCGCTATTTTCTGTTCCGCCACTCGATCCGCCAATTTGTTGTGGTCCGCTTTAAGTAAGGATAGGCCGGTCACCATATTGTCTATGCGCAATTCTAGCGCGTCGCGCGTATTTCATTCAGGATCAGATCTAGCTTGGCGTCTTGAGACCCCTTACCGGTCGGCGGGATGATGTCCATATTGGAGGAGGCCAGTGGATCCTCCGAACCCGTGGACTGCACGTCCGTTCGGGCGCTCTGGTCCTGATGTTTGCCCTTCGTCCTGCCCATAGACCTTGTTAGCAGGGTGGCGCTGTAGTAGAGGCAGCAGCCCGCCGCGTTCCCTCTGAATGTACGACAGTGGTTATGGCCTGGCCACCACGTACTGTGTAGAGGTAGATGCAGCGTAGATCCCAGTGCTGGCAAGGGTGGTGTAGGATACCCAGATGAGGCGTCAACTCAGGATGGGTCGGTGCGCCGCCTTCGCCTTGGTGAGGTCCGCGTAGGTGGTGAGGGTGGCAAGGGTGGTGTGAACCAGTTCGTTACAAAGCAAGTGTAACGTGGCTGACGAGAGCGAAGTAAGGTCCGGGCCGCAGCGCTGCATGAAGGCGCCAAAGCGCGAGGCACACCACCACTGCACAGGTCCCTACACCCGTGTGCTGCCGGTCTCCAATGTCCGCCGCCCTTTTTCACGCGGCCGGTTTTGAGCCTCTGCCCAGTGGGACCTTGGCAAATGGGGCAAGATTGCCAGGGTCCAAGAGTCTCTATTTAGCCCCAACCTGATGACAAGATGGCGTCAGGATGTTGTCAGTGCCATCCAGATCTGCTCCGTGACTCCGGTATCCCGTGTGGGACAATGCTGGTTTGCGGCGCCGGCTGTGCCGTGTGTGTCGCCCTTTCCGAGTTCTTCGGCCCAGTGGTGGCAATGCTGGAGCCCCGATCACTTGGACGGGCTGGGAGGGACTTCACGGAGGCGCTCCCGCGCCTCGGACGGGCTGCGCAGTAGCGTGGACAGCCCGTGTTGCGGGAGCCGAGGGGAGGGGGCGGGGGGTGCACCAGAGCCTTAGCAGGGGGTGAGGACTCCTTGTCAGACCCCGCGGCCCTGGTCAGCGAAGCGGCAGCAGTCTGATCCTGGGTCCCGATTGGACCGCGAAGGAGTATGGGGGTAGGCCGGTCAGGCCGAGCACGCGAGGCCGGGGCTTCACCTCGATCAGCAGGCCGTAACAGGGTCCGTCGGCAGAACTTTTCACCGGAGCGGTCCCAGAGGGGCTACGTGGCACCGTTACACGCCGCTTGTACCCGGAGACAATCTGGGTAGAAATCAGGCGGGTTGCAGGCAGGGGATCACAGGATAATTTAGCTGGTGTTCAGGGCATAGGACGGAGCTGGCAAACTACACGTCCACCATCAACGGCTCCAGGCCACGCCCCCGGGGCTCATGTATACGTTGAAGAGGGTGGGACTGAGTGAGGATCCTTGTGGTACGCCACAGATGACTTCAGTGGCCTCGGACTTGAATGGTGGAAGGCGGACTCTCTGGGTTCTTCCGGTGAGGAACGAGGTGATCCATTCAAGTGCTTTTCCTTGTATTCCGATGTTTCTGAGGCGTTGTAAAAGGGTGCTGTGGCAGACTGTGTCGAAGGCTGCAGAGAGGTCGAGGAGGATGAGGGCGACTGTGTCTCCATTGTCCAGTAGAGTTCGAATGTCGTCTGTTGCTGCGATGAGGGCGGTCTCAGTGCTGTGTTTTGCTCGGAAGCCAGATTGTGAGGAGTCGAGGGATTTGTTGGCTTCGAGGAAAGCGGCGAGCTGGTTGTTGACAGCTTTTTCGATTACTTTGGCCGGGAATGGAAGGAGCGAAATGAGGCGGTAATTTTTGAGTTCGGTGGGGTCCGCTGTGGGTTTTTTCAGAAGGGCGGTGAGTTCAGCGTGTTTCCAGCTTTCCGGGAAGGTGGCGGAGTTAAAGGAGCAGTTGATGACATCTCGGAGGTGCGGTGCTATGACGGAGTCTGCTTTGTTGAAGATGTGGTGAGGACATGGGTCTGTGGGGGATCCTGAGTGGATGGAGTTCATCAGGTGGATGGTGTCCTCAGTGGAGATTGGGTTCCAGTCGTTGAGGGTGTTCAAGGGGGGAGAATGTTCAGCATATGGTTGGGTGGGTTGGTCTCCGGGTTGGTTGTCGAAGCTGTTGTGGATGACTGCAATTTTGTTGTGGAAGAATGTATAATGTAAATGTAAATGTATAGGCATTTATATAGCGCACTACTTACCCGGAGGGTCCCAAGGCGCTTCGACCGCTGCGAAACCCTTCCTGGCTTCCCTGAGAGATGGTCCCTTAAAGGGTATCTCCAGGGTGAGACCAGGCATCCCCGGCGGTCTGGTGGGGCCGTTAGTGAAGATGAGGCAAGCTAATGCCCAGAGTTGCCGAGTGTGAACGCTGATCAGAGTGGGCACCGAGGCGAGAGAATTATCGAGTCCGCTGACCCTGGTCCAGAAACCTGCCGCGCCGGGAATCGAACCCTGGTCCCGGGCCGCTAGGGAGTCGCAGAGGGCTTGAGAGGGGGTGATGTCGTTGGAGTTGGCCGAGGGATTGGTAAATTCCTTGACAATGTTGAAAAGTTCCTTGCTGTTGTGGGCGTTGTTGTCAAGTCGATCCTTGAATGCTGTTTTCTTGGCCTTTCGGATTAGTTGGTGGTGTGTGCGGGTGGCGTTTTTGAAGGCGTCCTTGGTGCTAGTGGTAGGGTCTTTTTTCCAGGCCTTTTCAAGGGAGCGGCAGAGTTTCTTGGACTTAAGATCATCGTTGAACCATGAGGCCTTCTTGCTGCCAGGTTTGCTTTGACGTTTTTTCAGTGGTGCTAAGGTGTCGGCGGTGTTGGATAACCATAGGGTGAAGTTGGTGGCGGCATGGTCTGGGTTAGAAGAGTGGGCTGGGGTGTTTAGAAGGAGCGATGAGGAGATCTGGTCGATGGTGATTTTGTTCCAGTTTCTTTGCAGAGTTGGTTGGGGGTGGTTGATGGGTTTTGGCTTGTTGTAGATGAAGTGAACGCAGCTGTGGTCAGTCCAGAGGAGATCCGTAGTGTGGCTGAAGGAGACATGATTGCTGGAGGTGAAGATGGGGTTGAGTGTGTGACCTGCGATGTGGGTGGGGGAAGTGACCAGTTGTTTAAGTCCGAGGTTGGCGAGGTTGTCCAAGAGGGTGGTGGTGTTGCGGTCGTTGAACTTTTCAAGGTGAAAGTTGAGGTCTCCCAGAAGGATGTAGTCTTTGGAGGGGAGTGCGTGTGGAGTGATGAAGTCTGTGATGTCTTCACTGAATTTTGCGCGGGGTCCTGGTGGTCTGTAGAGGAGGGTGCCTCTGAGTGTGGTCTTGGGGTCGATGTGGATCTGGAAGTGAAGGTGTTCGGAGTTGGCGAGGTTGGCGTCAGAGCTGGTTGAGATGCGGATTGATTTCTTATGGACGATAGCGATTCCTCCTCCTGTGTGGCCGGTACGTTCCTTGCGAATGATCTTATAGTCTTCAGGGATGGCAATGGTGATGTCTGGGGCGGAGGAAGCGTTCATCCATGTTTCTGTCAGGAAGGCGACGTCCGGAGAGGTGGTGTCTAGTAGATTCCATAGGTCAATGGCGTGCCTGTGGACCGATCGGGTGTTGAGAAGGATGCATTGTAGGTGGTTGGGGTCGGGAATCTGTGGTGTGGTCGCAGCGGAGATGTTGTCGGTGCCGATGAATTTGCAGGAGTAGCAAGAGAAAGGTCCATGGGTGTGTCCAGAGGCGGCTTGGACGCAGTTGGTGGAGCGGCCGGGGTTAAGGGCTAGGAGGGTGGAGGCATCGTAGGTAATGCGGGAGGGCTGGGCAATGTGAGGGCCAGGGGGTCTGGCGCTGGGCGCGGACGGGCGTAGACGGGCTTACCTTTGGCGCACCTTCGGCGCAGTCGCTGCGCGTGAACGCCGCGCGCATGAGCTGCTGTCATAAATGGTCGGTGGGAAGGGGGAGGGGCGAGGGCGGCTCAGCTGGGAGGCGGGGCGAGCTCAGGGAAGGCACACGGAGCCCCACAACCAGCGTTAGAAGTGGGCGGGAACGGAAGGGCACGGCGTGCCCCTACTTCTTAAAATTGTGTTAGTCCGTTCCCCTACTTCTTACTTTTGATAGAGCGAACCGGGGACTGTAAAGTTGCCATACTTTAAAAGTACACTTTTTTTTTTCGCCGCACGAGTGGTGCACCGTGAATATTCAGGAGGCCTCTGCAGGGCGCCCGACCTCCTCCCCTTCCCTGCTGTTTCTAATGGGCCTGCAAAGCGAGAGTGAAAGGGCCATCAGTGTAGCATGGTGCGAAAACAGCTACTCTGATGGCCCTGTGGCTACTGTGAGCCAGTGATTCACACCTCGCACCTCTGCCAGCCCCCACTGTGACCTGTGACAATGATTCTTTTGGTGTCAATCAGACTGAGGGACGCCACCTGGGGGACTTCTTGACTTGCTATATATCTGCTCGCCAGCCAGCCACTGAAAAGCTGACCCAGCCCCACCAGCCTCTCCTGTAAATTACTCTCCGACCCGTGCCTGCCCAGAGGTCCCTGACCCCTCCTTTACAGCTCTACCCTTTCGCTGAACCGGGCCTGCACGAGGAGCCTGGACTGCCTCTGAAGCCGAACTCCCCAAACATCAAGTAAGTAAGTGGGGGGAATAAAACACTTGGTGCATAATTCTCCTTATCCCTTTTCTTTGCTGCTTCTGTCTTCTTTCTCTCTGCCTTTCCTCGTATTTTATCTCCAAACCATTCTCTTTTCTTCACTCCATCACCTGCTTCTTACTCGCTTGTATTTTTCTGCCATTCTGTCAAAGTGTGATGTATACGGGTCACATCTCAAACCGTTTGCACCGAGGTTAGAGAATCTACTGATTAGGCCCACTTAGTAGTGACGTTTGCTGCTGGTACCTCTATAAGCTCTGACCCAGATTCATTATAGGTACCCAGGTGTGCTCGTACTTATGGAGGCTCTATGGTGGGGTGTGCAGCATTCTGAAGCAAGGATGCGCAGAAGTGTTGGGTGGTATGCAGGAGTTGCTGGGGATCAATGTGGCTTGCTTTGCTTACCGCCATGCTGACTGGCTGTGGGGTGCTTGAACTGTAGCTATGGTCTGCCCTACTTTCTTCAATGTGCATGACTCAGCTTGGGCACTGGTCCTGTGATGGACTGGCCTCCTGGCTGGTAGGGACAGTGCTCTGGTAGCCTGCAATAATGGACGTATTTCAGGAGTAGGCAGACTGTAAACACAATTGGCCTTCCTCTAAGGCAGTGTCCCTAACTTTTTTGCGGCATTCTTACTTAAAAAAAAAACAATCTACATGCATGAACATTTTTATTGTGTTATTCTCAATTATTTGGGGGGCTTGGCATCTAACGTAAAGCTGGCTTTATATTACTGTGTAGAAAACCCGCCCGCACTTCCCAGAACACAGAGATAAGAAGCCCCAGGCAGATGACAAAAAGATTTCACTTAGAACAGAGGAAGACAGTCTGTAAAAGTATGAAAACCGAAATAAACATACATTTTCCTGTGCAGAAAACGTTTTTCACTAAACTCTTAAACACACTGAATGAAGTAACAATGCAGTCATTTGACAGGTGTAATGATAACATAAGATCCCCTCTACTAATTCTAATTCCAATATTGTCGTTTATTAAGCAATTTAATACCCACAACATATCGGTTTGCCCTCATGCATGAATGAATGATGGATGCAGGATGAATGCAGGATGGATGCATGAATGAATGATGGATGCAGGATGGATGGGTGGATGGATGCATGAATGAATGATGGATGCAGGGTGGATGGATGGGTGCATGAATGAATGATGGATGGATGGGTGGATGCATGAATGAATGATGGATGCAGGATGGATGGGTGGATGATGGGTGGATGGATGGATGGGTGGATGCATGAATGAATGATGGATGCAGGATGGATGCAGAATTGGTGGATGTATGGGTGGATGGATGGGTGGATGCATGAATGAATGATGGATGCAGGATGGATGGGTGGATGGATGGGTGGATGCATGAATGAATGATGGATGCAGGATGGATGCATGTTGGATGGGTGGATGATGGATGCAGGATGGATGGGTGGATGATGGATGCAGGATGGATGCAGGATGGATGGGTAGATGGATGGGTGGATGCATGAATGAATGATGGATGCAGGATGGATGGGTGGGTGGATGGATGGATGGGTGGATGCATGAATGAATGAATGATGTATGGATGCAGGATGGGTGGGTGGGTGGATGGATGGGTGGATGCATGAATGAAGTATGGATGGATGCAAGGTGGTTCGGGCTCGCTCTCTGATGTGCAATATGCAAATTAGTTTACGCCTCACCACTTTCAAATGTCACCAGCCGCCCCTGAAAGCTGCAAAAAAGTTTTCACCACATGAAGCCACCTCTTAAATTACATCCAGTTTACAAACATGAGACATGGCAAACACAGTTGTGTAACAAATACTAGCAGGGAATGACTTTTCAAATGTGAGCACTGCAAAATGTTCTCCTCTTCTAAAAGGTGCCACGGGTGGGGGAGCACAAAGGTTACAGTCATTCCTGGACTGTCCGGAGAAGGGTGAGACGTGGTCCAGGGCCAGTGTGGTAGGGCCCGTGCTGGGTGTAAGCTGTAGGTTCCGCCTGCCACTGGAATGGGTGTAAACATTAATGGGTTTTGAGTTGCCAGGTCCTGGACTGATGTGTGGATGGCGATCATTCCTCAGCTTTGCTATTAGGGTGGCTCTCATTCTCCAGGCTATCCATCTCAAGGTCGGCTTTTATTTACTCCTTGAACCGGCTCACACGGTCATAACCATTGGCATTGGTAAAACCTCAGGCACGGGCCGACCCTGCTCTCATTGTTTGCTGCATAATTAGCCTTTTCTGTGTTCCCAATTGATAGCACATTTCAAAGCAAAGCCCATACGCTGATAAGTAGTGTGCCGGTGACAAGAAGCATTCACATCACTCTCTGTTATTATCCCTATCTACAGGCTCCTGTAGCACTATACGTTCTTTTGTAGAGCACACGTTAGCCGGATCGTGGGGCCTCCTGTCATAGAATTTAAACCTGAATTTTATGTTCAGAAATGGTTAGAAAAAGGGAGGAGAAGTGCCAACGAAAGAAACTGCATGGCTCGGAGACAAATGGCTTATGATTCCACTTATAAGCGTATTTGGAATATTCTGTGATTGGAAACATGTCCCACATTGTAAATGAATTAAATATAAACAACTTATATATTAAACCTCAAATAAACATGTGTATCGATTGTTTGAATTAAATAACGTTATAAGCTGTAACTGGTCAGTGAAATGTCAAATGCACAAAAAATTGGTATGTTTTGCTATTTTTAGCCACACCTCCAACTCCGCCCACTAATCCAATCCTCTGCTTATTCCCGCCCCCTGAGTCTCCGCCCACAGTTCCCCATCTTTTTTGTCCCCACTTCGACCACTGCCCACAACAACAACAAAAAACAAAATGGAGGGGGGAGCAGAGCAGGGCGCCGGGGGATATTGCCTGAAGGAGCTGCAGGTCGGAAATGGAGCAAGCCAGCAAGCGGCAATCAGGTAGCGTTAGCGCGGTGAAATTCTGGCGCTGAAATAGTTAAACACAGAGCAGGCACAGAGCAACTGAGGCGCTGAACTCGCGCTGAAACACAGGCTAGGCACAGAGGAAATGAGGCGCTATAGTCACAAGTCACACTGAGACACAGAGTAGGCACACAGTAACTGATGCGCATAAATCACAAAGCACAATGATATACAGGGCAGGCACAGAGCTACAATACCGCGTCTCGGCAGGGAGACAGGGGAGCGACCTCTCAGGGCAGGAGCGATGTCAGTATGATAAGTGAAGGCCATCTGACCGTAATCATCACCCACGTCCTCCTTGCTGCGCGCTGGAGAATATGCAACTTGTTGTGAATAACTCTCAACATTCTCAAAGAGAACTGGTGAGGTGGTTGAGTCTTTCTTCCTTTTAAGAGGGATTTTGTATGCCTCTAAGGGATGTTCTGGTGCGATTTTCCGTTTATGGATGGTGAGTCTGCCAGATTCCGAGTCGATGAAGAGCTTCGACTGGTTTTCATACGAGGGTTCTTGGAACATAAGCCCTTCAGGATTGGACTTGGAAGGAGCGGACACTCTTTTGGATGTGGCAGTGCTTTTGTGCGGCTCGATAAGTTTAAGTGGTGGAGGGTGACCTGTGGACGAGCCGACCTTTTTAGAGCTTGCCGTAGTCTTCGAGCCGATTTGCTTCTGTGGCTCACTAGCATGCTTGCCTCCTTGCGTCGGCTCGAGCTCACGGTGCGTAGCGTTTACGGCCTTGGGCGTGGATGCAATCTGCTGTTTTGGGTCGGGGTTGGTCTTCGACTCGAGAGCTTTGCTTAATAGCGGTTTAAACGCTGCAATTGTCGGTTCGACAGTCTTTTTGGCCTGGAGACTCTTGGTCTTGTCGCCATGCTTGGACGTAGACAGCGTCGAGGTGACGTGCTTGACTGTAGAGACTGGCTTTGGCGCCCCGGTTTTCGAGGCGGCGCCCCCTTGTGACCCCGAAGGGTTGATGACACTCTTCGACTTGACTGGCGTCGATGAGTCTGATGGCGTCGATCCGATGACTACTTTACGCAGTTTCGGTTTTGGCTCCGTAGGTTTCGGTTTCGATTTTGATGGATCGACCGATGGCTCCTTTGAAGTATTCTTAGCCGGGCATGGACACGGGGCTATAGAATGTGGAGTAAGATCTTGGCTAAGGCCTTCCGGCGATGCCTCGACCTGAGCCGTAGGGAGCCTATTGTCATTATTATGCCCCGCTACTGCGGTTGGGCCTGGCTCATCGCTTGAGTCGTCCTCGACGGCTCCGATGGCCTCTGCGTCGTCCCCTACCTCAACGACGCCTTCTTCACGGAAGTAGTCTTCGTCTTCTTCGTCCACATCGAAGTTGGAGTCATGCTCTGACGCTGGGTCCGACTGCTGGTCAGGATCTTCGTCGGCGCCTTCCTCGTCACCGGCCTCGAAGATGTTGTCCGGCTCTGGCGCCGACTTCTGCGCTGGCTGTCTTGCTGCGCGTCGAACTCGAAGCGTCTTCTTCGACTGGAACTTTGAGCAGGCCATACAGCTGGCCTCGTCATGGTCCAGGGATAAACATTTATTGCACACAGGGTGCACGTCAATGTGAGGGTATTTAGAGTTGCAGACGGGGCATCGTTTGAACGGGCTCTGTTCCATCGTCGTCATAGTTTGGGCCTTTGGTGTCGAAAGTCAAAAACGGCCTTCGACGTCCTGTTCGAAGAACTGGAGAAAAATAGGCACCGAACGAGACAATACTGACGCCCCGAAGGCCTTAGCAAAAAGTTATTATAAAGATTCCGAACTGGAGTCGAGAAAGTACATCCGAACCCAATGGCGGAAAAAAACAATCTGGGGATGGAGAGGATGCCCATGCGCACTGTAGTCCAGGGGAGGAGCCACCTATCTTGTGATACTTCGAAGACTCTTCCAGGACAACAATGTGCAATCATGCGGACCCAACACTAGGCGGAGATCTATGCACAGATATGAATTTAGCAGCCCACATGCCTCGAACATAAAGTACTTAAAAGAGTTTGGGAACAAAGCCCGGTAATGGCAATTAGAATAGGTGCGGTGTAGGGCCGAGTACGCGATTTGTGAGGGAAAAGCCTAATGTGGGTATCGTATAAAAGGAGATTCACTCTTTGCCACATCTGTTAGCCATTGGTAAACAAGCTCTGGCACTGCGCGGAGGGGGGCGGGTAAGTGATTTCCTTTGAAGTGCAAACATTATCTTATACTGCCCATTAAAAACAGCTCTCCACAACTCTGCTGATAACACACTTACAATACCTCCCAAAAAGAATAAATCTTTGTCTTCACAAAGCATCAAGTGACTCCATCAATTAACGCCAAGATCAGCTTCGAAGTAGCCTTTACGTTTACAGATTAACCAATTGCACACATTTAAATGTCTTTCACGCAGCAGGTAGACTGTCAAGAAGGCTTGTTTCTGATTTAGATAGCTGTCCCATCTCTCTCAGCTTAACAGCATAGGAGTTTCCATCCCTTCCACCGATTCTGAGGCATTTCAACTGCTGGAATCAATAACAAAATGTAGGGGGAATGGTTTTAACTAAATACCTTTTTTTTAAGGTATGGGCACGTCGTGCCCCCTTCAACCTGTGGGTGGAATCAAAACCAGAATGGGATGGCTGGTGAGGGTTGTGCCCATTGTATGAAGGAGGGAGATGCTGGAGCTTGGTATCTAGTCACAGGTTTTTAAGTGACAGCACGCCTTTGAGAAACCTTTTCTAGTCCGGACAGCAGTACAGACCTTCCCAACCAGACAGGATGTAGCGAGCGTTACAATAACAGTGTAGGGAGTACGAGTACTGCATGTTATTTCTTGGTTTAAGATTTTGAAAGTGTATTTAAAAATAAAATATACTTACACTGAAAGGAAAATTACATCCATCAGAACATTCAGATGCTGTATTTTATGGTAGCTTAGAGTACCATTATTTAAGTCCACGCTCAATAGTTTGGCTATGTATTAAAACTATTGTAACTTTAACAGTTCTGAACAGAAATGACTTTGAATAGAAAATGAAGACACAACCTATGGTTCAAATGTAAGTGCGCTGCAGTTTTATGCTTTGCCCCATTTCATGTAAGTAAACTGATGTGAAGAAAAAAAAAACATTCTACAAGTCAATTTGGAAAAAAAATGCACCATTTATTGCCACCGACATCACCAGATAAACTGCGCTGCTTCTATAACTTGGGCTGGTAAATTCTTCCAGGACGCCTACAGAGAACACTTCTTATATAAGGGAAACAAAACACGAAATTAGGGAAGATGGAAATTTCATTAAGAAAAAACACAAGGGATGTCAACCCACCCCCACAGATCGGCAACAAATTAACTTGGCAAAGGCATAGTATCCACAAGTGATATCAGCGATTCAATGAAAACATCTACCCCCGATACAGACAGTTGGTTTACTTCTGGAATAAAGTAAGAGGGAGAAGACTTTGTTAATTTTGGATGGCGAAGAACACTCTTGAAACCTTTATCCGGTGGAAGGCTCGATAACTCATTGTTAATCCCCCTAGCAACAAGGTTCATTGCATTCGTGGATACACCCTCTGCCCAAAAGAGCCTTGGGAGTATTTCTGACCAGACAATCAAACAATCAGGAAAGAGTGCACTTAGCCATGCGTGTAGGGAGGTCAGACCCTCTTTCACCCTCTGCCCCTCCAAATGGACAAGATCGTTGCCACCTAAATGCAGGATGAAGGCATCTGGTGGAACTTGTGCAAGCTGTTTTTGCTCCAAAACCTTCTCTCGCAATTGATCTAGTCTCAGGTCCTCGTAACCAAACCAGCAGAAGGAAATCTTTTCATTTGTTGTGAGTTGTTTTTTTTCCTTTTCCTGTTTGAAGCGAATGGATGCCTGGGTAACAATGGAATCCCCAAACACCCAAACCACGAACTGCTGCGAATTCTTCAAACCGGCACCTAAGAATACAGAAAACCATTGTTAAACAGGAACAGAAATCGAAAATGTAGGCGAAACGAACAGTGTACTATTAGTAGTTCCAAAAACTGGTGAAATCTTGTTGGTCTTTACTGTGCATGTAAAAGCAACTGGATTATGCCTTTACCTTCAAAAGCCCTATATGGGTCACAGCCTTCACATACTCCAATTTGAAAAAGGTGTTGCTGCTACTTTACTATCTGTTAAATACAGGTTGTTGTTGTAATGCATTTGTTTTAGTAGAACATGGTTTTGTCCTTCGATTCTACTATGATTTAAAGCTCAGTTATCAAATGATCCTCAATGAAGCAGGCACCAGGATCAGTATCTTCTAGATATAGATACTGAAATGCTACATGACACTCTATGGAGCACAACAGCCTTACCTAGGTCTTAATGTACAAATATCACCAACGCTTTTGTGTCTAAAAAGTGATTTTGTGGTTTGAAAGTGAGAAGTGTATACAATCACTAATCAAAATAAGGCAATCTTCAAAATAAAGCCCAACAAAACAAAAAGGACAAATATAACTCATGTTTTGTTGCTTATATTGTAGGAAACATGGATATGAAATCATTTGGCGAACACGACGGAAATATGGATAACATGCAATGTGAGGTCTTATCTGTCTGACTTACTTTCCCTCAGCAAATTAGATTACAGGCATAACTGCAGTTAAATAATGAAAGCCACAAAACACTCTGCAAAGCTTTAACACTGTCCTTTGTTAAATCAAAGGTCAACAAAACCGAAACTTTTTTAACTGCAATGAGCAGATACCAATGTCGATTTTTACAGCAGATTTTTTTTTTTTTTTTACAAAAGCCTAACTTATTTTCACTAAAACCATGTATTTTTATTTTCTTTTATATTGTGATATTATATTGTGATAGAGATGGCAATTTTATACATCAATTCTATACATCAGGGTCAGATGGTGTTTCACGCCCTTGTGATCGTAGATACTGCAGCAACGGTTCCCAAATGTCCTTGGGCCTGGTAGTTCTCCCGCATATAAGGACAATGTTTCATGACAGGTCACCATGTCCTTGATCCACTGTTTGGAGGAGGGGCACTAAAACCATATCTTAACTACATAACTTAATGTTTTTAAATGGATGAGTTAAAATACGAGTCGTGTATATATAGTGCAGCCATAAACTACAGTTCATGCAACAACTATAACACTTCCTGCAGTGTTACCATTCTGAACAACTGCTGCCTTATGTATTTGCTGTGTTGTCAGAGATCCAGAGTGGAATGCCACTCTCTCGACTGTTTCTGGAATAGAACCTCTGTCTACTTTGGGATTGGGGGACGGGTGCTAGGTCGCCTTCATGAAGAAGGACAGTATCTGCATTTAAGGCTTTCAGATGATGATGAATAAGAGTCAGCAGTGGCATTTGCAGATGTTTCTGTACCAATTCAATGGTTTGCCCATATTTTACAAAACTGAAACCCCATCTACCGATTATGTCTAACGATTTCCACTGAACATAGAAAGTAGAAATCCTGCCATCGAGAGGACTTGGCGGGTGAGAGGGGGAGCGGAGGTAATCATGCCATAGAGACTGCTCTCCTAGAATAGAATTGGAGCTATGCAGCCAGGGCCAACACAGAGCCACTGACAACGCGGTAAGTCCTGCTGTTTACTCTGTCCTGTGAATGCCTGTTTGGTGTAACCTAAGGGGTGGTCTATTGAAGGGAGACAGACAGTGCTTTTGCTGGAGTCGTATGTCTGAAAACCACCTTTGAATGAAGAGAATACTACGGCTCCATGAAAGGCTGCAGTTAATACTGTAGCATCCCTAGTAGTGCATATGCCATGTCTATGCTGGATTTGATGATCTGAAGGACTTCATCCACATGCCAGGTAGTCGCTATCAAAAGTCACATTACAATTCCGTGCCACACCTCAACTCTAAAAGAAGCACAGCACACCAACCCCTGACATTCCAGTACCTCGGCAACTGCCATTTGTCTGAAACCAGTACTGGCTCCATCTGCAGCCCCATCTATCATCGCTGTGGTACTCTCTCACCCTTTTGCAGAATGGAGGATGCTTCTTTTCATCCAGTCACGATATGGATCTCAGCATGCCCACATTTGGCAAACGTACCTGCCAACTACTGCCATGTAATTTGAAATCTAATTTATTTTCAATGAAAAACAGTCAATGTATGCCTATGGAGAAAATGTGGTTATCAGTTAACAGGTAAGTACTTTGTTGTGGGAGTTAGCATTCTGGGGTTAGAACCTGGGTTCCCCCAGGGCCAAGGATGCACTCTCAAAGCAGTGTCCCGACTAGGGCTGCAGAGTGTTGAGGTCCAATGTTATCCAATGGGGGACGGGGGCCTCCACCAGGATGTCGGAGCAAAGCTCCTGGTGTTAGACTCAGGGCAAAAGGGGATCCGAGTTAGCGCACAAGGTGCACCCGCAGCGGCGGATGGGTGCAGGGTGCTGTTTTGGCGTTGGGTTGCTTTAAATGGGAGTTGCCGGTTTTGGTTATTGGCTGCAGGAAGACTTCTGGGAGGAACCAATAACTGGAAGGTATGTGCACCTAGGGTTCTCTTCTCCAGGGCGCAGGGTGGCTGGATACAAGGGTGTCTTTCGAGGTCGGATATCACCACACTGGGCCACTCGCGGTTGAGGTGGGTGGGGGAATTCTTCATGCATAAGCTGCAGGCGACGTCGGTGAGTCCTGGAGGGGTCAACCCAAGTTGGACTTGGAACCTGGAGAGCTGGGGGCCCTCGCTTGGTCACCCGGATTTGGGCAGTAGGTGTTGGGTGCAGTGGAGGTTCCAAGCGTTGGATTTCTTTATCCTCAGCAGGCTCAGAGTCTGTCGATCACAGGAGAGCCAATATTTGTCGAAGCCAGTCAGTCCTCCCACGGGTTCTGGAGGCCGCTAGCTGCAGGACAAGGTGAGTTTTGGTGCAGGATCTCTGGATATTGCAGAAGGGGCAGTATGGCTGGGGCCATGTCAGTTCTTCTCTGCAGTCTCCTCCGCTGGGTGTCTTCATTCGTCCTCGTTCCTCGTAGGTTGAAGGAATCCCTTCTTGGTTCAGGGATGCCCCCTACATACTGTATTTAGAGGGTGTTTTAGGGGTGTCTCGAGGCCAGTAGCCAATGGGCTATTGACCTTAGGGTGACTACACCCTTTGTGTGCTCACCCCATGTGGGGGTGGGCACAATCCCTAATCCTGATTGGAGACCACCTTCAAGATGGCAGGCACTGAAGAGTGGGCTTCAACGTGCCTCCCTTACCTGAGGGGTGGGGTTGGCAGAGGTGGGCACACATTCTGGGCTGCTCTAATTTTTCCCGCCTGTCTTCCCGTCGAAAAGGAGGGGAGACAGGAAGGGGGGCCTCCTACTAATAGCAGAAGAGACTGGGGTCAAATTACAAAGGCTGCCAGGCCTTTGAAGCTCCCCTGCCACAGATGGCTCTTCCTGGCCTGGGGGGAAGTGTGAACACCTCCGCACAGGAAAGGGTTAGTTTCTGGGCTCAGGGAACGAAGGCTCCCACCCTAGGGGAACAACAAAGGAGTCCCTATTTTGAAGACATTGGAATTGTCATAACAATGACTAAGCAGAGTGGTGGCAGCTCTCTGTGTGGTTTACTGAGAGATTGTGCAGATTGCGAGGGGACCCTCCTCTGCATGTTATCGAGGCCGATCTGAAACGCTTAATTGCAGAACTCAGCGCGATTTTAACAAACGTATTTTACCAGATACAATTGATGTACGAATAGCATAATCTTGTTAATGTTTTTTAAAACAAATACCTCACCATTATTGTTCTGCCCTTTGCACCCTTAGCCCCGTTCCATCGCGGCTCTGTGCCGTTTGTGTGGAGGGCAGGGTCAGCTCCATTGTGCCTTAGCGCTGGCTCACCAATCCAAACGGAGGTAGGGTTACAGCTGGGGGCGGGGCACAGGATATTAAATGGCCACCCGGAAGCGCAGCGGTAGAGCGCAGCGGGAGCGCCGTCTCCGCGCCGAAGCCGCGCCTAAGGGGTGCCAGTCTGCGCCAGTCCGCGCTGGACCCGCGCCCAGCGCTCCTTCCCCTGGCCGTGTACCTCGCAAATCTAGTAAGTTCCAGAAATATACTTCTTCTGACCTGCTAGATATAAAAAACACTATGTTTTCGAAAGATTGCCCACATTTTAATTTAGCAGAGTGTTCCAACATGTCACATATAATCTGCCCAAACTGTAATTTTAACGTAACAGGTTCCCTCACCCAGAAACCACTGATATCAGGAGCTTCTAGTAACGAGACTACACGCATTAAATGCGCACTGGTGAATGCCAGATCTATGTGTAAACATAGAGAAGATGTGGCCGAATTAATTTCGGCACACAAATTAGATATTCTGTTTATAACAGAGACATGGGCCGATCTGGCTTCTGACCCTGACCTTGTAGCAGCCATCCCGGAGGGCTACTATATCACTAGACAAGATAGACCGACAGGAAAAAAAGGGGGCGGCCTTGCCATTATTTTACAGCTAGAACTAACACTGAAAACATGGACACTAGATAACATTCCGGCAGAAACATTAGCCTTTTCCATCACTCTATCTCCTATTCAAATGTTTAATGGAGTTCTGCTCTATCGTCCCCCAGCCACTAGAATGCCTTTTCTCCAATCTATCAGTATCTTATTAGAGCCAGTAGCAGAAGCCTCTGACTATACTATACTAGGAGATTTTAATTTTCATTTAGAAGAAACAGCAGATAAAGACACACTGAGCCTTACTGAGGATTTTAAGGCCGTTGGCCTAAACCAGCTAGTCACTACAGCCACGCACAAAGCAGGTCATGTTCTTGATGGCCTATTTACAAATAACCAGGCCATTACTTCCCCCACTGTTGTCCCTATTGTATGGTCAGACCATGCAGTAGTGGTCTTTCACGTCCGTGTTAAAAATCATAAAAATCAACACTCGGCCAAAAAACAACTTAGAACGTGCAGGGACTGGAAAAATATAGATACAAAGACACTATCTGAGAAATTGGAAAATAACAAGCCATCTAGAACGCCAGACCCTCAACTGGCAGCAAATAACTATAACCAATGGCTTACAGATACTTTTAATCAAGTAGCGCCTCTTAAGAAATTGCGCCCCAATCGCGCAACACCATCAGCCCCTTGGTTCTCCGAAACTTTAAGACTAGAAAGACAGAAATGCCGCAATCTAGAAAGGTGCTGGCGAATCAACTACGACAACAACGATAAAGAGAAATACAAACAAGCATTATCAATATACAGGAAGCTGTTAAGACTGGAAAAAAGTAAATATTTTACCGAACAGATAGAAAAAGCCCAGAATTCCAGTAAACAATTATATCAGGTAGTGGCAACACTAACAAATACACCAACAGCAAATACTACAGACGTTACTCAAGAGTTCTGTGATCAGATGGCTGACTTTTTCAGGACCAAGGTCACAGAAATCTATAATAAATTAAACAATAATATAACAGGGGAATCATCAGAGAGCCACAAGAACGCACAGCTCATATCCTCTTCTCTGAATGAATTTATCCCCCCATCACTTTCAGAAATAAAAGACCTTATTAAAACAACTATGTCAGGTTCTCCTTTGGATCCCTGCCCACCGGTCATCATTAAATCAACAACCGAGGTAGTAGCTCCAATTTTGGAGAATATCTGCAGTACCATTTGCGAATCAGGCATTTATCCTCAAAAATGGAAAACTGCTATAATAAAGCCACTGCTAAAGAAACCCACTCTTAACACCTTGGAATTAAAAAGTTATCGCCCTATAGCAGCCCTCCCTTTTCCATCCAAAATACTTGAAAAGGTTATAAATAAACAGCTGGCCAGTTACATTGATCACAACAATCTGCTGGATAACACCCAGTTCGGGTTTAGGAGAGGCCATGGAACGGAGACGGCGCTTATAAAGGCTTCCGAAGAGATCAGACAGATCATGGACCAGGGTGGCACGGCAATCCTGATCTTGCTGGATCTCTCGCCGGCTTTTGACACGGTCGATCACAACATCTTGATCGACCGTGTCACAGCTATGGGCATACAGGGCAAGGCTGTGGAGCTCCTGGTCTCTTTTCTATCCAACAGAGAACAGTCAGTAAAGATGGGGAATTTTTATTCACCCACATTTGAGCTGCCTTGTGGAGTCCCCCAGGGATCCTCGCTAAGTCCGACACTTTTTAACATTTATGTGTCGGACTTGGCGAGGGTCATTAAAATCCATGGAATGGGAGTGACTTCATACGCCGACGACACTCAGTTGGTGTTAGCAGTGCATAAAAACGGGAGTGAGGTAGCGGCCAACTTTCAGATAGGCATGAGAGCTATTAGTCACTGGATGGACAATAACTGTCTGAAATTGAACACCGATAAGACTGAGGTAATGGTGTTTGGGGACCTAAAACCAGCTTGGTCCCCGGTCTGGTGGCCACCAGAAATGGGTAATCCACCTACTCCAGTTTCGAAGGTGAGAAACTTAGGAGTGCTGTTTGACAGCAAACTGAGTTTCACCAATCATGCTAATGCAGTGGTCTCCTCCTCCTTTTACACGCTACGAAAAGTGAAAAAGTTATTACCTTTCCTCCCCCTGTCTGCCGGGAAAACACTTATGTCCTCCTTGGTGTTATCCAAGGTGGACTACTGCAATGGGCTTCTGCTGAATGCCCAGGAGCAGGTCTTTAAGAAATTGCAAATGGTGCAGAATGCTGCTGCACGAATCCTGACCAAAACTCCTAAGTTTGCGCCCATTTCCCACATTGTCTACCAACTTCATTGGCTTCCGGTGAGAAAAAGAACTAAGTTTAAGGCATTGTGTATTATCTACAAGGCGTTGAACAGCCAAGGACCTGACTTCTTTAGGGAATCACTGTTGGTTTATGTCCCTAAGAGAGCTTTAAGATCTGCCTCATCTGCTTCCCTTTGTATTCAACGAGTTAGAACAGTAACATGGGGAGACAGACGCTTCTTGGTAGCTGCCTCGAGGCTCTGGAATACCTTGCCCCATCAAATAAAATGCAGCCCGTCACTGATGATCTTTAGAAAGCAAGTGAAGACCTGGCTATTCAGTCAATAAATGCAAAGAAGTTTTCTCTTTATCTGCCTCTCTATCAGCCTAGCGCCGAGACACCATTAGTGGTATTTGTTTACGCTCTATAAGTTAAAAAAATAAATAAATAAATATCGCCTTTAGTAAACACTTAAACCCTTAGACATTTAATAGCACAATGTTTATGGACACCTTCAAATGAGTAGGATATACAAAACACAATATCCAATGATAATTGTTATATAAAAAATTGTACAATTTATTCAATATACAAACGATACATTCAATAATATTTACAGTGCCAATTTCAATACAGTGTTAAAAAAACATCACATGAAGAGCATGTTAAAAACAGGGTAAAAGGTTGTCGACGCAGCGTTTCGGTTTTCTTATTGCACCTTCATCAGGACAAAAAGCTCATTAAATTTATGGGAGAAAGGTATGATCCTCAGTATTCAATTAGAGGTGGTCTTCAAATCAATGTCATTCGTCATGAAATTTTTCACACTAGTTTCAATTTTAGTGCAAGATAAAATTCTTAGATATAATACACTTTTGTGTGAGAGTAGAGGGAGCCACCGTTTCTTTATATATCCTGGGTTAGGCCTTCCTTAAATCTGAGAAAACACAGCCAAAAATGACAAGATGCTGTTGATAATAGCGTTATGGATTGTTTCATCAGTATCATCCGTCTCTTTGAAATGCTGAGTATTTAATTCTCCGTATCCGGTCAATGTGTTACGGCCTTCCTGCTCCACTCTTAGCTCTTCAAACTCCTTTGTTGTTGCTCTTGATGCTTCTCCTTGTCCCGTATCGGATTTATAAGGAGACCTCCCTTATTCCTTTGAATTGTTCCCACCCTAGGGGTACAGAAACATGTCTTGTGGTGGCAGGCTGTTGTGTACCAGTCAGGGAACCCACCAGAGGCTGGTCGTTTTTCAGGGGGCATCTCAAAGATGCCCTCTGTGTGCAATTTTCATTAAATCAGACACTGGCATCAGTGGGGGTTCAATGTGCTGAGAAGTTTGATACCAAACTTCCCAGTTTTCAATGTAGGCATTATGGTGCTGTGGAGTTCATAATGACAAACTCCCAGTACCATATACTCTTAATGGCAGCTCTGCACTTACAATGTCTATGAATGGACTTAAGACACTGTAGTGGTACAGGGCTCATGAACCTGTACCCTCACCACTGGTATAGTACACCCAGCTAGAGGGGTAGCTGACCTATGCCAGGGCAGTGGGTTGTAGGCGTGGCACACAGGGATGTGTGAAACAATGTTGCGTGATATGCACTCCTTATTTTAACAACCTGTGTCACTTACAACAATTCAACCATTAAACTTGGTGCTGCCCCAAATCTTGACTAGCCCCAAGTCAAGTACGTATGTATAGGAAAATTCACAGAAACCTGTGTTTTGGGGAGCACTATTCACTAATTCACTAGTACGTGATTATTTTTTTCTTATTTTGCATACATTTATAATCCAAACTAAACATGTTAGATTTAAGCCTTATATTTCGCCACACAATCAAAACAAAAATATATCCGCAGTCTTATGAATCAGACTGCTAATGTAACCCAGCATATACAAATCACAAAGTGAAATAATAATAAACTCTCATCAAAGGTGGTGGTCTTGTTTCTTTTCTTCAAAGTAGTTTTTATTCTTCTTAATCATCAGAAGATGTGTTATTTTGAATTCTTCAAACAACTCTCCATCATTAAACAAATGTAGACATATCCCAATGCATTTCGGTATGCACCTTCGTCAGGGGAATGCACTATGAATAACAAAAAATCTGTCATATATCTACTAGAAACATCTAGTACAATTTACATTTACAACTAAACTGTTGCTGTTACTTATGTGATATACAGGAACCAGAAGATCTCCAAGGGTAAAAAACATGTCCGTTGTGTGATTAAACTTCATGCTCGCAAAAATTCACAAAAGGTCGCTTGTTACCTTATAAACCAAGTAATCACCCAAGTGTGAACTGCAACTAAAACTGACTACACGCTTATGAAAAAACGCACCAATTACTACCAAAAACAACCAAGTGATGAATCTGACCATAATACCAATAACTGAGTCTGTGCACTCTTACCTACAATAACCACAATAAAGCCGACAAATGTCAAAATTCGTTGTCTCTTAATTCTGAAAACAACATAGAAAAACACCTCTTAGCTCACCAAATTGGCGGTGAAACGTCTGCTGCCTAAACGTACTAGAAACCGCTACTTACTCAATCTTGTTCACACTGTCGAGCAACTGTAGCACTAAGGGAGTTTTTTCTTCCTTTGTAGTTCAGACACCGAGATATATTAGAGGAATACAGTTGCTCGACAGTGTGAACAAGATTGAGTAAGTAGCGGTTTCTAGTACGTTTAGGCAGCAGACGTTTCACCGCCAATTTGGTGAGCTAAGAGGTGTTTTTCTATGTTGTTTTCAGAATTAAGAGACAACGAATTTTGACATTTGTCGGCTTTATTGTGGTTATTGTAGGTAAGAGTGCACAGACTCAGTTATTGGTATTATGGTCAGATTCATCACTTGGTTGTTTTTGGTAGTAATTGGTGCGTTTTTTCATAAGCGTGTAGTCAGTTTTAGTTGCAGTTCATCCTTGGGTGATTACTTGCTTTATAAGGTAACAAGCGACCTTTTGTGAATTTTTGCGAGCATGAAGTTTAATCACACAACGGACATGTTTTTTACCCTTGGAGATCTTCTGGTTCCTGTATATCACATAAGTAACAGCAACAGTTTAGTTGTAAATGTAAATTGTACTAGATGTTTCTAGTAGATATATGACAGATTTTTTGTTATTCATAGTGCATTCCCCTGACTAAGGTGCATACCGAAATGCATTGGGATATGTCTACATTTGTTTAATGATGGAGAGTTGTTTGAAGAATTCAAAATAACACATCTTCTGATGATTAAGAAGAATAAAAACTACTTTGAAGAAAAGAAACAAGACCACCACCTTTGATGAGAGTTTATTATTATTTCACTTTGGGATTTGTATATGCTGGGTTACATTAGCAGTCTGATTCATAAGACTGCGGATATATTTTTGTTTTGATTGTGTGGCGAAATATAAGGCTTAAATCTAACATGTTTAGTTTGGATTATAAATGTATGCAAAATAAGAAAAAAATAATCACGTACTAGTGAATTAGTGAATAGTGCTCCCCAAAACACAGGTTTCTGTGAATTTTCCTATACACAGGGATGTGTGCCATGTCAACTCTTCACTTTGTGCTGTACCAAGACACACAGCCTGCAATGGCAATGTGTGTGTGTAAAGGTACAGGGACCTCTATGGCCACAGTGCCCTTGGTACTTCTGCTACCATTTACGATGGACTGACCTGTAGCCAAAGAGTGCGTTTTGTTTTTAATGCAGTTTAGGGAAAGAACATAGGCCCTGGGTACCTGTTTGGCAGGAAACCAAGGAACACTCAGTCAAAGCACATCAAGCAGTTTAGCAAAAAGCAGGGGCAACCGTGCAAAAAGAGGGCACTTTCTTCCAGTCTGTTCCTGGTTGTCTGGCTTTCTCCAGGACCCTTTGTAGTAGAGGGATTGGAGGAACAACTTATGCAAATGTCCCGGACCAGTCTAGCGGTAGGGCATTCCCTTTTGGTAGCTGGTATTGAAACCTGGAGGAGAACAATTAGCATTTCTTGTTCTCCACTGTTGAGAATAGGTCTATTATTGGTGTTCCCCAGAATTTGAATACCCTTTGCAGGCTCATTGTTTTATCTCCCATTCGTGTGAGTTGCTGATCTACTTCTGTGTTGTCCTTCCCCGGCAGGTGAATTGTCTGCAGATTGATTTTTCTTTGGTACGGCTCATTGCCATATTTCCTGAGCTAGCTTGCTTAGGGTAAAATAGTTAATTCCTCCCCATATACTGAGGTAGAACATTGTGGTAGTATTGTCCGTTTGGATCAATATCATCTTCCCTGCAATGTGTGCTTGGAATGCCTTGAGTCCTCATCTCTAGGAAGTTGGTATGTTTTATGGAGTCTGCATAGTTCCATTGACCCTGTGCTCACAGGTTTCCCCAGTGCGCTCCCCAACCCTTGTGGGACGCATCTGTTACCCTCTCTGTTACAACCACTAAATCCTATTAACTCTATGTGGTTTGTGACAAACTGCTGCACAGCCATTCCTGTAGAAGGCACATGTGTAGACGTGCATGGGACATGAGGGGGATGCATGATGCCATCATGACTATCAGTTTCATAGCTGCCCTCTCTGGCAGAGACTGTCCCTCCTGGTAGAGGTGAGTTTGTTACTTGATTGCTTGTATCCTCCTTTGGGTCGGGTATGCCTGTGTGTAAGGAAGTGGGTTTCTGTTGCAGTAACCCCCCCCCACTTTTAGCCTGATACCTGATGCACTTTTCCTTGGTGTGCCCTGGGTCCCAGCCAATCAGGTACCCGGGGTCTGTGTCCCTTCCCTAAAAACTGTACTACAGCCTAAACCCAATTGGAATCTCTGGCCACATGTCAGCCCCTGGTAAATGGTACCCTAGGTACCCAGGACATTGCGACCAGAGAAGACCCCAAAGGGCTGCAGCACTTATTGTGCCACCCTTAGGGGCCCTGTACCCTGACACACACACATACACTGCCTTTGCAGGCTGAGTGTCCTGGTGCAGAACTAAACAAGGAGTCGACATGGCACACATCCCTGTGTGCCATGCCCACGAACCCACTGCCCTGGTATACATCAGCTAACCCTCTAGCTGGGTGCCCTATGCCAGTGGTGTGGGCACAGGTGCATGAACCCTGTGCCCCTACAGTACCCAGGGCCATTCCTGGGCACTGTAAGTGCAGTGATGCCATTAAGAGTATATGGTGCTGGGAGGTTGTCTTTACGAATTCCACAGCACCATAATGGCTGCACTGAAGACTGACAAGTTTGATATCAAACTTCTTAGCACATTAAACCCACACGGATGGGTAAAATGCACTAAAGAGGGCATCTTGGAGATGCCCCCTGAAACCTAACCTAAAATTCACGTCATGTCTGAGAGGCTGCCTAGGTTGCCACACATCAGACATGTTGCTAGGCCCCTGGGTGGAGAGCCCACTGCTCTCCTGGATCTGCAACACTGAACATCCTGGGCGAGGTGCTAGGTCTCCTCCCCCAGGATGGGCAGGGGGAAGATGCAAAGGCATGCCGCCTTTGTGAGCTTCTCCAGGCCACTTGCTATACTCAGCAACTGGGCCCCACCGGTTCTGACCCCTTCTCTGGCGGGAAGACTGGCAGGAAACCCTGAGTGAGGAATGGGGGTGTGCCAGCCTGTGCCAACTCCACCCCTCAGGTCAGGTGGGAGAGGCGAGGTGAAGCACAACTCCGGGCTCCGGCCATCTTGAAGATGGGCAGCCCCTCAATCAGAGATAGGCTCCTGCCCTCCTCCCACAGGAGAGGAGCAGGATAGGGGGGTGTACTCACCCTAGGACAGGGACCTATTGGTCCCTGCCCTCCCTCTACCTGTACCACCCCTAAATTTAGTATTTAGGATAGGAATGGAATATGCTACTTACCAGTATGCATCTGTTCTTGGCATGTAGGGCTGCTGACATTCATATCTGTGCATAGATCGCCGCCTAGTGTTGGGTCCGGATGATTGCACATTGTTGTCCTGGAAGAGTCTTCGAAGTATCACGAGATAGGTGGCTCATCCCCTGGACTACAGTGCGCATGGGCATTCTCTCCAACCTCAGATTGTTTTTCGCCATTGTGGCAGAGATGGAGTATAGTATAGTAAGAGATGGCCATGCAAAGAGTGAATGCTGCAGCTGCGACAGGCACCGGGGAGGTGGGTGGGCGATATGATTGTCAGCAGCCCTACATGCCAAGAACAGATGCATACTGGTAAGTAGCATATTCCGTTTGAGGCATGTGTGCTGCTGAATTCATATCTGTGCATAGAATGTATAACAGTATCTCCCTTAGCGGTGGCTACCCGTGTCAGCTGCAGCAGTCTGGAAAAGAGTTTTGAGAACAGCCTGTCATACAGCAGCTTGCTGTTTTGAATGTACATCTACACAATAGTGTTTTGTAAATGTATGTGTGGTTGACCATGTGGCTGCTTTACAAATTTTGTGTAAAGGAATATTACCCAGGAAAGCCATGGACGCCCCTAGCTTGCGTGTGGAATGCGCCCTAGGGGGAACTGTTAGGGTGCGTTTGGCTTTTAAATAACATATTTGGATGCACTTAACGATCCATCTGGCTATACCTGATTTTGAAATAGGGTTGCCTTTGTGTTGCGGTGAGAAAGCAACAAACAACTGTTTTGTTTTTGAAATGCCTTAGTTCTGTCTATATAGTATAGCAGAGCTCTCTTAACATCTAAAGTATGCAAGGCCCTTTCAGCTACTGTTTGTCGATTTTGAAAGAACACTGGCAGTTCAATGGTTTAATTTATATGGAAATGGGATACCACCTTAGGCATGAATTTAGGGTTTGTTCTGAGAACTACTCTATTTGCATGTATTTGAATGTATGGCTCTTGAATTGTTAGGGCTTACAGCTCGCCAACTCTTCGAAGCGACGTAATGGCAATAAGGAAAGCCACCTTCCAAGTGAGAAATTGTATTTCGCATGAGTGTAGTGGTTCAAAAGGTGGTCCTATAAGTCTGGTTAAAACAATGTTGAGATTTCAGACTGGTGAAGGTGGGTGTCTTGGAGGAATTACGCGTTTGAGTCCTTCCATAAATGCCTTAATTACTGGCACCCTAAATAGTGAAAGGTGTTGCCTGTTTTGAAGATATGCTGCTAACGCAGCTAAATGTATCCTGATGGATGAATAGGCTAAATTGCAGCGTTGTATGTGCAAGAGATAGCAAATGATGTTTTGAGTAGAAGCATCAAGTGGGTTAATATCTTTGTTACGACAGTAAATGACGAAACGTTTCCACTTTGCTGCATAACATGCTCTGGTAGTGGGTTTTCTTGCCTCTTTGATAATATTAATGCAGTCTGGAGGCAAGTTCAGGTAGACAAATTCTAGGATTTCAGGAGCCATATCGCCAGGTTCAGCTGTTGCGGGTCTGGGTGTTGAATTTCTCCATGGCTCGGAGTTAGAAGATCGAGCGTGAGTCGCAGTCTTTGATGGGGCACCACCGACAGCTCTAGGAACGTTGTGTACCATGGTTGCCTCACCCATGTGGGACCAACTAGGATTAGTGTCAGCGAATGTTGGCGCAATTTGCGTGCCACCAGCGGTATTAATGGAGCTGGGGGAAAAGCCTACGCAAATTTGCCTGACCAGTTCATCCATATCGCATTTCCCTGTGATTGCGGATGTGGGAACCTGAATCAAACAATATGCTCTACCAATGAATGATATAACTCAACCATGGGATGCGGGAGCAATAATCTAACTTGAGACAATCTCTTATTATGGACTGTGTTAACTCAGTTGCCTTCTTGTGCCAAAGGGAGCGCCATAGAAGTATGGGATGTAAAGCAGCCAGATTTGATACATAATTAAGACCGGTTTCTTGGTGAATTAGATCAGTGGATGCTGAAGCCGGGGCACACAGCATCCGTTTAAGAAAACTATTCTCATCCTTTTGGAGTTGGACTCTAGAGGAGTGACCTCATAATCCAGCTCCATACAGGGCTGAAGAAACACATCTTGCATTGTATATGGTCACCATATCCTTTATTCTACGGTCCCCTATTGTCGCAGCAAAACGAAAAATGCCGTTAGTGTTCCTAGTCATTTTATATCTAATATTTTCTTGTTCACTAGTCCATTTGCCATTACTTTCAAAGGTAATACCTAGATAACAAAAAGTTTTAACAGCTTGTATCTTGGAGCCATCCAAAAAGAAAGATCTTGGTGACTTCATTTTCTTTCCGCATATTATGGTATATGTCTTTATTTGTTAAGTAAAAGTTTCCTACCATTAATAAAATCAATAAATTCATCAATGAGCCTTGAAGGCCTAAAGGGGTACGGGAAATTAAAACGGCATCATCGGCATATAACAATACCGACACAACAGTGTTATCTATTTTTGGTGCATCTTCCGGGATATTATTTAAAACCGTAGCTATTTGATTAATAAAAAGGGAGAATAAAAGAGGTGCCAGTACGCACCCTTGCCTAATGCCTCTTCGCACAGCAAAAAACGGGGTTCGCTCGCAAGTAGGCCCGTATCGTACACTGCAGGAAAGTTTCTCATATACCCTTGCTAAAAAGAACACGATCTCTTTTGGGGCCCCAGATTCGAGCAGTACTGTCCAGAGAAGGGAATGGTCCACTAGATCAAACGCACTGCTCAAATCGGTGAAGCATGAAAACAAGTTTCCCTCTTTTGCTACTGTGTATTTATTAATGAGTAGGTCCAAATTTATACATTGTTCGATGGTCCCTAGGCCCTTCCTAAAACCATACTGGACTGGAGTTAGAACCTTGGAGTCTGAGGCCCATGTTTCCAATCTTTTTAAAAGCACCCTACTCATCACTTTTATAGAGGAGTCCAGTAGTGATATTGGGCGATAATTGCATGCTTCGGAGAGCGAACCCTTTTTATGTAAGGGGACAATTAATGATTGGGCCCATGATATTGGAAAATCCCCCAAGGCAGCGGTGTTAAAAATCCTTGTAAGGATTGGGGCCCATAAATCCATTAAATCCTTATATAAATCAATCGGGAGACCATCCGGTCCCGGTGCTTTGCCCTCTTTACTATATACCAAACCTTCCTGCACCTCTTCAACACCAATTAAGAATGGTAGTGTAGGCCACGTAAAAACATAATTCAAAGGAAAAGTTAAAAACACCTTATACGGGTTAAAAATGCTAGAAAAGTGTTCAATCCATTCAGTACAATTTACATAGGACGTCAGTTCAGGAATATGATCATCTTTTAGAAAAGGACTGTTTACAGTTTCCCAAAAAAGTTTGCTGTTATTGGGTTCGGCAGCCATGCTTAATTTATCCCAGGCATCTAATTGCAACTCTTTTTTGTGCGCCAACAAAGCTTGTTTATAATTAATTCGCAGCTCATGGACAAGCATCTGGTTACGGGGCTTGGTCCCCAATGCCAATTTCAGTTTGTGTAATGCCTGGGTACATTTGGAATCAAACCACCTTGTTCCATCCTACTTCTGCCTTTTAGTATTTCTAGTTAGTACACTCTTTATTACATTGTTTATATCAGAGAATGTAGTTTGTAAAATATCAGGGATGACCTCTTCGCTAAGGCAGTAGTCAATACCTTCTCTACATTTGCTGACCACTTCCATTTGAATCTTGGGTGGGTCCACACCATCCCACTTAATTCTCATCCCGTTAGGCCTAACAGGGAGAATATCTAAGATTCTGTCAGTGGTATTAGACAATCTATTGCCCCAGTCTAGTAAACAACAGGCTCACCTGACGCTTTTGGCCATCGGGCACCGCCGTGAGGGGAACGGCAGAGCAAGCAGCAAGCAGCGAGAACCACGGGGAAGCGAGGGAGGCGTCCCGTGCAACCGGACCACACTCCCCAGCATTCCCTGAGGCAGACAGCGCGCCCGTGACGCGCAGCGAGCGCCGGAGGCGCTGAATAAAGGCTGACACCCCCACTCGCCCCGCGAGTCGCGCGCGGGAGCGACCGGGAGAAGCCCGGGACAAGGGCGGGCCCTCTGTGGCCCGAGGAGACCGGACCGGGCCGGAAACGTTGCTCGGATTGGGTAGGCCCCTTCTACTTTTGTTAGTTGACAATCAGTAGACTCGGAGACTTAATTTTAATATTGTGCCTACATTTTGTAGGGTTCTGCTCTTGCACAGTGTATCTATTTAAAGTGTGTATATATATCCCATGTCCACAATGTCGAAGGCTAAAGCAGGCAACATGCTTCAGGGTCAGAGTGCTATTAATAACTATATGGTAAAAAAAGTCGCCCAGATAAATAATGATCGTCGTGTATCATTAGGAAAAGGAGTTACCTCAGCAGGTATACAGGATGATTCTCTGATTATCGCTCAAGACCCAGATGCCACTTTCAGGGACAGTCTGTCCAACATGGAAATGCCCCCCCCGAGGGAAGCTGCTTCGCTACCAGCTAGCCCATCAACATGTACACGGACACTAACATCTAACTCTGTTAATGTTGTGGCACTGGTACATTCAGGTGAGAGGGAGAAATGTGACTTAATTAATGAATACAGTAAGGGAGTATCTCCCAAGAGGCAGCCATTAAGGCAGTGTAGAAAGACGGCAACACGCAAGGGGAGAAAACCAACTAGTAAACCAGCGGTAGCTAGTCACACTACAGATAAAATTTGGACAGCCGCTAACAATCCTTTTCTGTTTACGGGAACTGATTCAGGCTCCCAGAAGCAGATTGCCAGTGTAAATACTACTAATGATCAGTTTACTGCCTTATTCTCTAATATGGAGAGCAGCCTGGGGTTGAAGATAGAGGAGTTTCTTAAACCTCTACTGGAAAAAATTGATTTCCTTGTAAAAGAAGTAGATAGGCTTGGGGGGCTTGTCTCCGCGCAATCAAAGTCTGCTGGAGATTCTAGCACTATACTAAAAGAAATAAGGTCCACCCAAGCAGAACAGGGGAAAAATGTGTCAGCTGCTGTTAATCTCACAGGTGCTCAGAGTACTATAGGGAATAGACCTCAGCGGCCACCATCTGTCAATGTCCCTCAACCTAATACAGGAAACTCGCAGCCTCGAGTAGGCTTACACTCAAACAGAGGTAATAAGTTAGCGCCCAGTCCTGATAGAAGAAATCGCTATCTAAACCTTCCTCCGGAGTGTGCACCCTTTGTGGTGGTCTTAAGTAATGTCCCTGCAGTTGGCACGCACCCGGCATCTCCTCATGGCGAGTCACATGACTCATTAAAAAATAAGACAGTCTCATGGCTGAATAAGAATTGTGGCTTTCCTGTTGGGTACGCAGATCAGATAACGCTAGTTAGAAGGGTTAACTGGGTAGGGCCCTCTAACAAAGTGGGCAATGGGGATTGCATTGTGGCTAATTTTAGACACCCCCAACATGTGGCAACTATACTCCTGAGGGCTGCATCACTAGTATACAATGAGGGTAGTATTTGTGTTCGTCCCTTGGGCTACTTTTATGCTCACCTTTGCAAGGAACCCCCACATCGAAACAGGCCAACACCTCGGCCGGACTCCCAGACTTCGAACAATGGGAATAGTGGGGTGCAATTTACTTACAATGTAGCCAATATAGGTGGGCCAGGTTTTTCCACTAACTCAGGGAACAGATTTGATCTCGGTGGGCAACACCAGATGGCTTATAATGTCAACACACTTAACAGATACGAACTTTTGTCCGGTCTCGACATGTGTGACTGACATAAAATTCCTGTGGGTGAGGAGGGACTAATAGCAGCCGATTTAACATGTAATATTGACTCTACCAACCCACAGGAGACTAATAAATGTGTGAACATGGTGTCTTGGAACGTTGCGGGTTTGGCAACCAAAATGGCAGATGAAAGATGGGTCTCTTTTATCAAACAATTTAAGGTCATCTGCCTCCAAGAGACATGGGATGTGGGGTGCGAATTGTTTTTAGAAGGGTACAAAGCATTCTCTGTGCCAGCAACTCCTTCTAATAGAGGAAGACCAAAGGGAGGCTTGGTGATCTTTGTATCTGTGATGATAACCTCGTGTATCTACTCTATTAATGTACAACGATCTTGTGTCCAGGGCATTGTTTTGTCTGTAAAAAGCAATAAGGTTGGGTTGGTTAATTTCTATAATGCCACTAACACCACTCTAGCATGTAATGAACTCAATGTACTTGACGAATACATTAATGTCTCCATGAAGAAACACAGCCATAATATAATGGTCATGGGAGATTTTAATTTGCACCTCTGTGGTGATCCCCTTAGGAAGTGCCTACGTGATTTAAATTGCGACAGAGCTGAAGGGTTACACTTTACACATACAGCAGAGGGTGAATTTTGTAATACCATGTTGAATGATTTAGTTCTAACAATGGGCATGGAAATTAGAGATCCCAGCAAAAGTTTTGACACTCCAACCTTTAAGGGGCATGGCAGTGGCACGATTATTGACCACATGTTATTTTCTGAAGCTTTGTTGCCTTTTTTAGAATCCTTTGATATTATCACAAGTGAATTCAGCGATCACAATCCCCTTGTGGTCTGTCTTAGGGGTTTTGGTCTCTCAGATGTCATGCTCCCTCGTCCTGAAAGCAACTTGATAACGACTGATGGGAGGCGGCGTATAAAGTGGTCAACTATTACCCCAGACCTTCTATATAATAGCATTGAGGAATCTTGTGCAGATGAAATTGTTAAATGTACTGGGACAGACCCGGTGGGGGTGCTCAATGCCTTTCAATCTCTGGCGGGGAAAGTGTCAGGGCTACTAACAAAACCATCTAAGAGTAACTTAGAGAAATGTGGGCCAAGGTGGTTTAATCGAGAGTGTTCAAAAGCAGCCCGTAATTTGAAAGCAGCATTGGCAGAGGTTCCGCGGATACATGAAAATATCCGACACTGCCGCAAAGCATATAAGTCCACCATTAAAACACACAAGGAGACTTTGCGTGTGGAGGCCTGGAATGAACTGTTGGACCCAGAGACCCTAAACAATAGCATGAAATTTTGGCAGTTAGTAAAAAAACCATTCTTGTCAGAACAACCTGGGGACGGGTTGGAGTGCTGTATATTGAAAGAGGACTGGTTCCGGCACTTTGAATCACTGTATTTTTCGGCCGACCCTGTTATTAATGCTAGCTTTCCCAGTGACCCTAATGGAGTACTCAGTTTTGAGTGTAGCGAAGTACTGGAAGCTATAGAAGGTTTAACATCAAACAAAGCGCCCGGCCCAGATGGCATCCCACCTGACTTATTTAAGTCCAGACCACATTTTTGGGCTCCTATCTTACTGGCGGTTTTCAATGCTGCCATTGTGGTAGGATGTCCAGTGTCCTGGGGGGTGTCAACCATTGTCCCGGTATTCAAAAAGGGAGATAGGGGTAGCCCATTGTGCTACCGGCCAATCTCCCTAATTGATTCCAAGGTTAAAGTTATCGGGAGAGTTCTGTTGAAGAGAATCACTAGCTGGGCAACTGCAAATAATGTTATGTCCATATCTCAATATGGATTTTGTGAGGGCAGATCCACGATAACCCAGTGTCTTAATTTATTTCTTATTCTCAGTAAATATACGGTAGCCCAGAAGGGCACGATCCACCTCGCCTTCATGGATCTGTCATCAGCCTTCGACTGTGTCAACAGGGGGAGGCTGTGGCAGTTCATGAGGGCGAGGGGAGTCGACACTGGGATTGTTGATTTCCTGGAGGATATGCACCAACAAACCAGTGCTAATGTTAGATATTCATCTAATGGGGCCACCACTGATAAGTTTATGATAAAAAAAGGAGTACGTCAGGGATGTATTCTTGCCCCTTTTCTTTTTAATTTTTATATTAATGATCTGGATGCAGCACTACAATCTATACAGGCTGACTGCCCCAGAATAGGTAGAAGGGGCATCCCCGTGCTGTTATACGCGGATGACGCGGTTTTAATTTCACGTACGGAGAAGGGGCTTCAGGCACTTTTAACTGCTTTTAATGTCTTTATGTCTGACAGGGATCTTATGGTTAACAACTCCAAGTCTTACGTAATGCAGGTTGGCCAACGCCCAAGAAAGACTTATGTATTTAAGCTTGATGATAGTCCTATCCCGGTAACAGAGACTTTTTCTTATCTGGGTGTGCTATTTGATTCGAAGTTATGTTGGGCCCCTCATCTGGTGAAGAAGAAGAATGACATGCTGAGGGTTAATGGAAGCATACTTAATCTAGCGAAAAAGATAGGAAAGAAACCAATAGCCGCAATGATTAAGTTATATAATGCCAAGTCTGTAGCCACGGCGGCTTACGGCAGTGAACTGTGGGGCTATGTGCCCAATACTCAACTACAGGTCACTGAAAACACTTTCTTTAAACGATTATTATGTGTCCCTGCTAGTACCCCGAACCTTGTCGTGCATGAGGAGCTAGGGACACCGTTTTTATGTGACAACCTAGCACTGAAGCCATTGATCTGCTGGGTTTCATTGTGGCTTAACAAAGAGATACCACTCACCCATCAGATTGTAAGGGATGTAATTTCCCAGGATAACTGTATGCGCATCCCCTGGCTAAAATATTTGAAATCTTGCTTTGAAATGCTGGGGTGCGCTAATTTGTTTTCACATCCGAGTGGCATCGTGAAGGAGGACTTAACAGCGGTTAAAGGAGCCTTTCTTAAGCACAAATTAGCGGATAGAGAAAGTACGGAAATGCTGAAACCGAGTGTCAGAAAGTTTATTATGCTAAAGTCGTGTGGTGGAATGGAGCCATACCTGGCATGCGCCTTTAGTTCATATGAAAAATTTTTGCTGACTAGATTCAGATTTAATATATTTCAGCAGCTTTTAATAAGACCCAAATCAGACATTTTTAGCAAACATGTAGCTCCCTGTGGCTGCGACGGGAGGTCTCCTCAGGACATGCTACATTTTATATTTTTATGTAGGTTTTATGATTATCCGAGACGCCACTTTCTTGTTGATTTGCTGAGAACACTGGAATTTAAACAAATTAGACCTGCCCTTATTTATTTGCAGCTTTTGCACCAGGACTGTGTACTCCACATCTTGTCATTTCTAAAAACTGCACTAAGAATAAGAACCTGCCTTGACCTAGGTTCTTAACTACCATGATGAATTTTTGATATCTGTGTATATTGTTTTTATAATGTTTGATGTGTAATATGAAAAAAGTTTTTAATGGATGTACTTTTTATGGTTTGAAATATTAACCGAAATAAAGTCTCTTTTGATTTGATTTGATATATACCAAACCTTCCTGCACCTCTTCAACACCAATTAAGAATGGTAGTGTAGGCCACGTAAAAACATAATTCAAAGGAAAAGTTAAAAACACCTTATACGGGTTAAAAATGCTAGAAAAGTGTTCAATCCATTCAGTACAATTTACATAGGACGTCAGTTCAGGAATATGATCATCTTTTAGAAAAGGACTGTTTACAGTTTCCCAAAAAAGTTTGCTGTTATTGGGTTCGGCAGCCATGCTTAATTTATCCCAGGCATCTAATTGCAACTCTTTTTTGTGCGCCAACAAAGCTTGTTTATAATTAATTCGCAGCTCATGGACAAGCATCTGGTTACGGGGCTTGGTCCCCAATGCCAATTTCAGTTTGTGTAATGCCTGGGTACATTTGGAATCAAACCACCTTGTTCCATCCTACTTCTGCCTTTTAGTATTTCTAGTTAGTACACTCTTTATTACATTGTTTATATCAGAGAATGTAGTTTGTAAAATATCAGGGATGACCTCTTCGCTAAGGCAGTAGTCAATACCTTCTCTACATTTGCTGACCACTTCCATTTGAATCTTGGGTGGGTCCACACCATCCCACTTAATTCTCATCCCGTTAGGCCTAACAGGGAGAATATCTAAGATTCTGTCAGTGGTATTAGACAATCTATTGCCCCAGTCTAGTAATACTATAGAGATGCTATTGTGGTCACTAACCGCCTGTTCTGATATCCAAAGGTCAGTATTAAGGCTATTCTTCGAGATTAGGGTGTGGTCTATATTGCTGTTCCCGTTCCCCCCAGTAAATGTTGGACATTTTACATGGCCCTTTTTCACGGAACAGTCTAACAACTCAAGATCAAACTTTGCCATTAGTGTGTTAAGGGTCATACCATATCCACAATGTAGGAAATGTATTGTATCTTCATTAATTCCAACTGCATTTGTATGCGCCTTCATAAATCCACATGAGTTGGTATATATTGCTGGGCAAACTCGAAGGTTAAAATCGCCAGCCCACAAAATGACTGCAAGTTTGCTAGAAAAGTTCAATACCCTATCTATCTCTTTTTCTAATGGGTCGAGTGGAGCTCCCCTATCTTTATGAAAAGTATTGTTATAATGATTAATTAAAACTAAATCCTTACCCTTTGGGAACGATAGTCGCAAGACTAGACTATGATCGCCAATAGATGAATAAATTATAATTTTACACCCAATCAATTTATTGGATATAAGCATCAATAATCCACCCTCGGCTCTTCCTACTGGGGAGGGTGTAGTGTTTAAACAATAGGATGTGTATCCTTCCACTGCAACATGGTCTGTACACCAGGTTTGCTGAATACAGAATATGTCACTACCATAAGTGATGAAATCCTGCCAAAAGGGCGTGGCTATTTTTTTCCCAAGACCCGCAATATTCCAGGTTGTAAGTGTATACCCTTTCTGTGTTGTAATTACTACTCCTTGAATATCGTTAGAATGTATGGGCATGTCCACATTCACTAAAGACTCTGCAGATTTTATGATGGTTAGGTTGCCAGTCTCGTTATTTCTATTATTTTTACACACCATATTAGAGTCTGTGTATAAGGATTGGGTGTTACTTATTTCACTTCCCCTTCTTGGTGGTCTGTGGGTTGCCATCCACCCTGGCACGTTTCTGTGGGAAACCCCCGCTACATCTATATGTCAATCATTGTCCTCCATTTGGGTCAGACACTGAAATCTATTGTACAGTGGTATGGAGGATCTCATTGGGCGGGCTACCGATGGTGTAGGCAGCCAGTTGTTATTAGGATGGTAGGTCATATGGTCAGAGACTGGGTTATTTGCCAACAGGTGTCTATAAAAATACGCAAGTGGCAATAAAGTTGTATTAAAATCCCAGCATGAAGGTGGGGGAGCACTAAGTAAAGTTTTGTGTGCCGAGTTTGGTGACCTGAAATTAATTATTACACAGTCCCCATCAAATGTTTTAAATGTGGGGCCTATCCATCCCACTCTTTGTGTAAGTATAATCTGTTCTGCACCTAATATAGGATAACCACAGTTTTTTGTTAACCAAAAAAGGGTTTTGTTTTTAAGGGTTTCATGTGTTTCTAGTTGTCCTTCCCGTAATTTAGGGACATTACAAAGGACTATTACATATGCTCCGCATTCTGGTGGTAAATGTATTACTGGTGGTATAGTGTTGCCCTTAAGATCTCTGAAATACGAGGACCCTTTGTCTGTTCTGTTGTTAATTCCCCTGGTTTCCCTTTGATAAGTTTGCACCATTATCCTTTGAGGTTTTATCTTCGACCATCAATATGGCTGCTAGTGTTGTTATTAATAACATTGGATAGATTATTTGGGGCTATTCGTTCTGCTTGGTTATTTACAGCAGTACCCCCTGACTTATCCTTAGATCCCGTAGTCGTATGTTGCGCAGGTTTGGACATAACCCCATTCGAAGCAGATGCGAGTGTTGTAGAATAGGTTGTCTTAGTTAAATGGGAGGTTTTTGTTATATGTTGTTCAATGAAACCTACCCTAGTTTCAATGCTATTGATTTTCTCACAAATTGGCCCTAATAGTGTTGATAACAGGGTCTCCATTCTTCCCCAAAAACCCTCTTCACCAACCACAATTCTCCCCCACTTGACTGACCCTCACACTTATCCCCTTTTCGACCTAACGGATTTGGCACTGTTTTGCGATGTATTCGGCTACCTTTCCCTTTATATTTATGTGCAGGCTGCTCTTTAATAATGTGATTTTGTTTACTTTTGGCTTTTTGCCCTCTTGTTCTTGCAGGTGGACTTTCAATATTTACCCTGTCCGAGTCTACGGGATCAGTGGTTAATTGGGCACCATTACCCTCAAACTCTGTTGAGTCATTAATAAAAGAGGAGGTTCTATACTTGTGTCCGGCTGTTGCAAAGTCCTCCTGTGCCCTGGGCACCCCCAACTTTTTGTTGACTGGAACTGGTGGTAACTGACTCTAACCGACCCTGGGCTCGGTTTAACCAGGCCCAGGGCCAAGCTAAAAGGAAGACATTAGAACACAGTTAAGACACCCAACATACACTAGGGTACACTATAGTATGGTGGGGTACCCCTGTAGTTGGCATGACCTACCACCTAAGCCCCTAGTATGTAATAGGGCAGGGGATTGAAACTACCTAGAAGTCTCCAGTATCCTGGGGCATGGCAGTTTAGAGGCCAGCAGATTCTCCGCACCAGCATGTGTGCAGTGCTGAAGCCTGAGGTCAGTTTAAAAGCTGCACTGGTGGCCAGGACAGCTTTTTAAACCTTAAATTGTGCCCAAACTCGACTTTGGGGGTAGGGGCCCGTAAAAATTAAAAACCTACCATGTTTTGTATATTAGGGACCCCCAGGGTCACCCCTAGGTATCCCGGGGTTGGGGGGTCAGTTATCTATAAGGAGCGCCCATATAAAATGAGTTTTAAAAAGCCTGGGTAAAGTGAAATTTTACATTTCACTCCCCACTTTGTCTCAAAGAGGTGCTCAAATTAGTCTTTGATGCTGGAAGAATTGGGTGAGGGTGATCTGCAATATTTCTGTAGATTCAGAACCCCTGAAGTCTCCCCTAGTCGCACAGGGGGTGGGCGTCCGGTAGAAATTAGGGAAATACTTATAAAATATGGTTTTATAAGCCCTGGTGCTACAAAAGTGGCGCAAGTCATTTTCCCCATTCATGGTAGGAAGTGATTGATTAATAAATATTGATAGGAGAGGACTAGCTGGACCATTCAAAGACTTCCCAGAATGGTCGTAGTAAATCCAACGATATTATATTGTTGAATTTCTCCTAAAGTGTACATACAATAAGTTATGAGACTTTCTTGTTTGTAAGTCCAAATTCAGCCTTTCAGTGGTCTGCCCTGATTGGTCAGTCTTAAGTGGATTCGCCAGGCCGCTGGGACGGCAGTGATCTTTCTATAGGAATGCCAGGCCAGGAGGTGGAGTCGTAAACTACGTTCTTCAAAGGCAGAAGGGAGGCCTGGGTTTTAGTCCACTAAGACAGTTGTGACCCAGAGTGAGTGCTAGGCTTAAGAAAGGTATGTGCCTCACCTTTGACAAAAAAAAAGAAAGGTATGCGCAGATGTTAGGGGGTGTGTTTACCTCCTTGCTGGAAAATCAGCCGTTATGGATTTGGAAGAATGATGCACTCTGGGACAAACTAATGCCACACTCCACAGGATGTGGTCATAACCATGAGGAGTTGCCCTGCTCTCATTGGTCAGTAGTGACCCGGTGCTTGACCCAGAGAATTTTGAATAAGTATCTGAGAGGGGCAGAGCCCTCCAGATCGGTTGCTTGAAACTTACTGAAGCAAGAAGTGCCCTGCTGCGAAGTTTGCTGTGCACAGATTTCTAAGGCCTGACCTCTGAAGACTGCACCAAGTAAAACTGCAGCCCTGTGGATTACCTTGCTGCCAAAGGACTAAGAGTGGACTCCCTGCAAGCTACAGGTTAACAGAGCTCACCTGGACAGCCCCACAAAGAATTCCAAGCCTGGAGAACAGTGGATTTGTAAGGGTTTTGTTCAAGTGGATTGCGGCATTGAAGTTTCACACTTTCTAGGACCCTCTTGGAGATTCAACAAAGTGGGTGTTAATGAAAGTCTACTTGCCAAGGAGGAAATTTCAGGAGGCAAAGTTTGTTGAGTAGAGAGCATCTCATGATTATTATCTGCCCCTGGAAGCCCGGCGTACGAGGCCATTAGCATAGTCAACAGAATTAGCCAGAACTGTAGATGTATTTACAAATTGTAAGGGTGGGGCCATGCCTATGAGGAGCGAGAGGCGTCTCTCGGTATTCTCTATCGCTGTGACAACTACCCCAATAGTCTTTTGCAGCATTTTGTCTATGGCGGTCAGGCTTGGAAGAGGGGTGGTTATAGGTTTTTTCTGCCTAGTATTAGGACGAGGCTGTTCAGTGATATTCTTACCCATATTTCTAAAAACAACACAAAAAAAGTAATAAAGATAAATAAATTGCAACAATAGCTAAGTAAAGGCACCGGTAGAAACACAGCCAATAAAATACTAAACACAGAGAAGCAAATACCCACGCCAGAAGGCACTTTGGTGCACTTTTCAAAACCGAGCTAATAACCATGAGGTCTTATCTCCATGATGTTTAGATGTAGATGTCCAGCCAAGGGGGGTGGCCCAGCCCAGCCTCAGCCAGCCCCGGACGGCCACAGACCGCCCCGCCATTGTCCCGGGCTTAACCCGGCGCAACCCGCGCACAATCCCGCGACGCGGGGGGCTAACCTCCAATTTAAAGCGCCTCCGGGCGCGGGAATGGCGTTGGCGGCTTCCGCCGCAAAGGAGCCTGAGATTAGTAGTCCCCCACCTCCACTCGGCGGCCGCGAGGAGTAGAACTGCGGCGGCGGGAGGGGGGACCAGGAAGACCAGCGTCAAGACAGGAGAGCAGGTAAGTGTGTGGCAAGTCCTCTTCGTTCTCCAAAAAGCTGAGAGGTACCCGAAAAACTGGAATAGTGGTCGTTCAGCTTATTTATCGGGAACCACACCATAATACCAGCGAGCTCCAGACCCTATACCTTATTTTGGTATAGTATTTGCAGTGCCAGCTTCCTAAACACTTTTTATGCAAACTTAGCTTAAAGCTCAATGTGTTCTCTTGGAGCGATCACCCTAGCAGTAAAAGTTTTGAGTTAATGAACAATACATACCGTTTTGTACATCTTCTACACTTGGATGCATATTATGCCATAGCAGTAGATATGCCTGTGCCCCAGTTCTGCACTTGTTGAGTACTCTGTATCAGCGGTATCGGGGAAAAAGCGTAGGCAAATGTCTTCGACCAGCTTATCCATAGGGCATTCCCCTGTGATCGCTCCTCTGGTTGCCTGGATGCGAAGTGTCAGAATTTAGCAAATAGACCTATTGTCGGTGTTCCCCACCTCCTGAATAGCCTTTGCGTTTCTTGTGCATTGAGTTCCCACTGGTGGGATGCTGAGGTCTGTCTGCTGAGCCAGTCTGCTTCCACATTGTCCTTCCCTGGTAGGTGTATGGCTACCAGGTCTATTTTGAGTGGGATGGCCCATCTCCATATTTCCTGCGCTAGGTTGGACAGTGCGACGGATTGTGTTTCTCCCCGTTTGTTGATGTAGAACATCGTCGTTGTGTTGTCTGTTTGTATCAACACTCTTTGGTTGTACAGTTGCTTCTGGAATGCCTTCAGGGCGAGGAACACGATCTTCAGTGATGTTTCTGACCGCATCTGCTGGAGTCCACAGACCACTCAGTTTGAGTTCGTTCATGTGTGCTCCCCATCCCTTCTGGGATGCGTCTGTGGTGATGGTCACCGTTGGGGTTGGTGGTGTTAAGGGCTTCCCCCTCGTTATGTTCTCCCTGTTCCACCACGTAATCTCCTCCTGCACTTTGTGCGTTACAACCACTAGATCTTTCCAACTTCCTGTAGCCTGTGACCATTGCTGTTGCAGCCATTCCTGGAATGGTCTCATGTGGAGCTGTAAATGGGAACCAGGTGAATGCAGGACGCCATCATCCCCATGATCTTTCTCACCGTCCTCACTGTCAGAGCTCGCCCCTTCTGGTAACGGCGTGTCTCCTTCAGCAGGGCCAGTGTTCTCTTGTCGCTGGGGAACACCTTGCTCTGAATGGTGTTGATCTGTGCCCCTAGGAAGGTCTTCACTTGCTCTGGTTCCATTGAGGATTTTCCCCAGTGTATGGAGAATCCCAGGTCTGTCAGTGTCTCTGTGACCCGCTGTGCTTGTTCCTTGCATGTCCTGTGTGAACCTGCTTTTATTAGCCAGTCGTAGAGGTAAGGGTATACATGAATCGCTTCCCTGCGCAGGTACGCTGCCACGGCTGCGAGACATTTGGTGAACACCCTTAGTGCTGACTTTAGTCCGAAGGCTAGGGCTGTGAACTGGTAGTGTTCTTTGTTGATGGTAAATCTTAGTAGATGTTTGTACTGCCTGTTCATGGAAATGTGCAGGTAGGCATCCTTGAGGTCCATGGTGGATAGCCCTTATCTGAGGAATGACCTCTTGTAGGGATGTCATTTTGAACTTTTGTGTCTTTATGTATTTGTTTAGGAACCTTAGATCCAGGATGGGTCTTAGCGTTTCGTCCACTTTTGGCACTAGGAAATAGTTTGAGTATACTCCCTTTTTCCTTTCTCTGAATGTAACTGGTTCGATGGCCTCCTTTCGGAGGAGTTCTTGTGATTACTCTAGGAGTAGCGCTAGTTCTTTTCCTGAATGCGCCTTCCTTTTCGGTTTTCTGTTTGGTGGTTTCTTTTCCAGTTCTATGCTGTATCCGAACTGTATGATGTTGAGTATCCATTGGTCTGTAGTTATCTTCTTCCACTCCTGGAAGAAGTGTCTTAGCCTGCCTCCTACTGGCGTTACATGTTCGTCGATGTTTGGTACGTGTAACTCCCTCTTGTTGTGCTCCACCCTCGGAGGGGTTGTGTGAGTGGGCATGCTTGGCGTGACGGAGTCACTTTGAGGTGGGTTGTTGGCCCCCTCTTCTTGTCTGCCCTCGTTCATTCGCCCTCCCGCGAAGGGACTGGCCCCGAGGCTGGTACTGCCAGGTTTGCTTTTGCTGCCCCTGCTGGGATTGGTTGTCGCCCTGGTGCGCCTGCTGGAATGTCTGGTGTGACGTTCCCGGCTGGTTTCCTCCTTTTCTGTTTGGTCTCCGTGTCGGGGCACCCCTTCTCATCCCTCTTAATTGTAAGGCCCCCATGGACCTTGCAGTTTCATTTTCTTTCTTGAGCTGGGTGAGTTTCTCATCCACTGGTGCCCCGAACAGTGTCTCTCCATTGAAGGGAGTGCTTAGAATATTGTTCTGCACTTCCGGCTTGAAGCCTAAGATCCTAAGCCAGGCCAGCCTTCTTTCTGTGATTCCTATCATCATAAGTCTGCTGGATGTGTTAGCTACACCCAAGGCCGTTTTCAGGCAAGCACTTGCTATATTTTTCCCCTCTTCCACCAGGTGTGATGCCCTTTGCTGGAATTCCTCTAGGAGGTGCTTGAGCAGTTGCCCAATCTCGTCCCAATGTTGATACTGGTGTCTGTTCAGTAGGGCGTTGGAGTTCGCCATGCGCCAGTGTACTGCTGCATTTCTCTCTTTCTTTCTCCCAGTTGGGTCCATTCTCCTACTTTCTTTGTCTGGTGGTGAGCCTGATGTTGTTGGGACGTTTGCCCTCTTTCTGGCTGTTGCCGCAATAATGGAGTCCGCCATGACGGATCCCTGGATGTATGGAGGATCCTGAGAGGAGCGTTTGTATTTATTCTCCGTCCTAGGTGTGACAGACCTGCAGGTTGCCGGATCTTTGAGCGCCTCCTTCCCTTGGTCCAGGACACTCGAGGCATGGGGAGGAACAGACTCTTTGTTTGAGTGGGGAGCAGGGTCTCTAAAAGGAAACATGCCTTAGGTTTTTCCTCCTCCAATTTGACTCCATAGGCCGCTGCTGCGTTCTTGATGACCATGTTCTAGGCCCCAATGGCATCTGGTGGCGAAGGCCTCGAAGGATAAGTCTCCACGGGCTCTTTCGGATTTTCGGAGTCGATGTCATGCCATTCCTGGTCTTGTATCATCGAGGATGCCGAGCCGAAAGTCGTACGCTGGTCATCGTCACCTTCTTCCTCATAGTATAGGCCCTCTTCCTCTAGGTGTTCCTGGGGCTCTGGAGTTTTCGGCGGCCCTTCGGCGTCAAACTCCTCCTCCTCTTCTATTTTGACGAATGTCGTCGTCGACGGATTTGACGGAATCGTGAACCTTTTCATTTTCTCGTCGAACTCTTTCTTCCTTTGCAGGATGTTCTCCATTTCGGCCTCGAGCCTTCTCTTTTTCCTCTCCATCTCGGCGGCATACTCGGCGTCGAGCGTTTCGGCCGATCTCTTCGACTTAGTCGTCAAAGTCTAAGCGACCTTCGGGTCCTTCTCCTTCGAAGTCAAGCGGTCCTTTTCGGGGACGAGCTTAGACGACCATGGCTTTTTGCCGGTCTTCGCCACCTGGGAGTCCTTTTCGAAGGATCCGCTGGGGTGTCTGTCCTTGGGTGCAGCTGCGGCCGTCGATGTTTTCGGCGCCAGTGCTCTCTTCGAGATTTTAGACTGTTTTTCGAGAGTCCTGATCGGGCTTTCGAGAGTCTGTCAAGGGTTTTGAGGTCGACGTCTCTCCTACCTCTTTAGAAGTCTTCTTATCGGTCTCTACGACCGTGTAGTCATCTGGTCCCTCGGCGATGTTGTCCTCTTCGTCCCTGGAGAGGCCCAGGTCCTGAAGAGACAGAGGTTGGCCCTTGCCTTGCATGGTGTAGTTGGCTCTCCTCTGTCTCTCTCTAACCCTGAGTGTCTTCGGGGTGAAGGCGGAGCAAGTGTTGCAATCCTTGCTCTCGTGGTCGACCGGTAAGCAGAGGTTGCAGACCGGGTGCTGGTCCTTCTGCGCGTTTTTACGGTGGCAGTTACGGCAGAATTTAAAGGGGGTTTTGCCCATTCATGCGCGCAGGGGGCCACCAGTGTGCGCATTCTCCGTTGGACGTCGAAGATCTTGAAGTTCTCCTCCTCCTTCGTCGTCCCGGCTTGGCGACCTTGTTCCTTGGGATCTTCTCCAATCTTTTCTGTGAAAATTTGGCCTTTATCTTCTTCTTTCCTCCAAAAACTCTGGAGCCTCTCGGCGACGATCAGGACTCAACGGCGGAAAAAAGAATCTGAAGATGGCGCCCAAAGATGAAAGCTTCTGCCGGGAGTGTGACGACGTCACAGGAAGTACACCAAAAGGTGGGTCATCAACGTCCATCTGGGCTACGAAAAAAAAAAAAAAAGAAAAGTAGACGATTCCGGACCTAACCACTAGACTCACTTTTCTTCCGTAGGCTAACATTGACTGGTTTCACTTGGAAAGTGTGGAGTTTTGAAACTTTAAAATATTTATCTAAAATCATCTGAATAACGAATTCCGATTTACTCACCTGTTATCAGGAGAGAAGCCAGTGCTGTACCTTTCAGCCCATCACTGAACGGAAAAAGTCAATATAATCGTACTTACCAGTAACTTGAATTTCCTCCCATAGGATAACATTGCTTGGTTTTCACTGAAAGGTTTTTAAGAGTCAACTTTGAAAATACTATTATATTCTTTAAAATTCACTACTGTAGCCAAAATGCTATTCCATCTTCCTTCCCACCATGTCCATTCTCTTTCTTTACCTTTCTGGAGGTGGGCCAATGGAGGAATGAGCATTGCTCCTCCTTCTTGCTGTGGTAACAATGATGGAGTCAGGCACCCTGTTCCTCTGAATGTATTTAGGGACCTTGGTGTAGGGCTTGTATTTCTTTTCTACCCTTGGTGTTACTTCTTTTGTTGAGGCAGGCTCTTTGAAAGCCTCCTTGCGCCATGATCTAGAATGCTTGGCAGCACAGGGAGATAGTATGTACCTTTTGTGGAGGATGCCAATGTTTCTAGGAGGAAACATGAGTCTCCTTTCTCCCCCATAGGGGGAACACAAAGTACCAGCTGCTCTCTTGATGAGGCTGTTGTTAAAGGCCATGTTTGGTGGCAAAACCTTCAAGGGTTAGCTATAGATCTCCTCTTCAGGGCTCTCTGTGTCAAGGTCATTCCACTTCCTCAAAGGTTCTTGTCTCTTCCGCTTCTTCTGGAGCATCGAGTTCTTCCACAACTACTTTTTTGTGAGTCACCGGAGCTTTGAGGATATCTTCTTCCTCGGCCTGATGAGGTAGTTGGTTTCGAAGGAATTCTGAATTCCTTTAGCGCCTCAAACTCTTTATGCTGAAGGAGTGCCTCCATTTCCACCTCCATGCGTCTTCTTTCTTCCTCAACTTTAAGGGCCCTTTCAGCGCCTGGAGCCAGGGAGATCCGCTTCTTTGGTGTGGTGGGTTCAACCGCCGAAGGTATGGTTTTCTCTTTTGAGGCCTCGCGTCCAGCACCTGTCTTCGTCAATTTCCCCCTGTCGGTATCCCTGGCATGGGATCCATGGGGTTCTTTCGGCCGGGGCTAACCCTCGGTCGTCCTTTTTTTTTTACGCCTGGGCTGCCTTCTGCGCCTTCTTTTGAGGTCCTTGGTATCTGAGGGTGAGGGGTCTTAGTTACCTAGTCCGCTTTCTTCTCGAAGTCTTTGGAGACCTTTTTCACAGTACGATTCTTCTCGGCATCCCCTTTGAGGATTTCAATGTCCGGCGCTTCTTGTGTCAATTCTGCAGATTGTAGTGACAATTGGGGCAAAATTTGAAAGGGGTATTTTCCATGGCCCCTACCATGCCTCATTTCGGTCCATCTGCATGCTACTCTGACAGAGAAAGATGGCCGGAGACCTTTTCCTTCACCGGTGCCTTGGTAATTGATGTAGAATAGTTCTTTAGCAAAATGTACCAAAAATGTTTATGGATTTCATTAAAAAATTTCAGAGTCTCGTTCCTTGCTTCCAGACTCAACGGCGGAAAAAAGAAACTGAAGATGGCTACCACGCACAGGAACTTCCGGGGCGCCGTATGATGTCACACAAGGGATGAACCTAGCACCAAATGGTTAGTTGATGACACCCATGAAAAAAACAAAACAAAAACACAGACCATTCCAGACCCAATCACTAGATGGCGGAATAATGCACAGCATGTGAATCTAGAAAAGGATTCATGCTGCAAAACTTATGTTCAGTGAAACAAAGTCTTGTGCTAACACACACATCACACACCTATCAAGACTGCCCAGCCTTTAATAATAATACAAAGTTCATATTCGAAATGCATCTAAAACGTCCAACTGTTTCTCATTCACTCACCTGTTGGTTTTCCATTGCTGTCGAGTGCAGGATTCATTCTACAATAAAAAGAAGGGAACAGAAATATTAGTGCAACTTAAAACATAGATCCCTCTCTTCCCACTCTGTAAACAAAAGCGTAATTTCTGGCACTTTTAGGTTGATGTACTACAGATTACGAGGGTGACTTTGGAGTGTATTAATTATCTCCCAACCATAACCCACATTAGAAAGTCTAACCGGATATTTTCCAGAGTCAAACTTTATGATGCCTGTATTCCCATAAGCCTCAGTTTCTGTCGGCTATTCTGACTTAACACTATAAATCTGCTAACATCTGAAGCCCATTTGCAGTGTTTGGTTTACTCAGTATTTATATAGCAAGAGGTTCAAACGTAGCCTATCTTTGTGCTGAGAACCCAATTATTTATTTGAAGTGATGTGCATTTTTTATTTCTATAAAGTGTTCTCCCTCTCATTGTCTATTTCAAAGCACTAAGAATGGTGGGGTAAGTGATTTAGAAAAAAAAGCTTATTTTACACATATATAGGTGACGTGTCAACTTCTGGACATTCTCAACGACAACTTACGTCTACATGCTAAAATGTCCTGAGATCCTAAGCTACGCTTGAAGTGCCCTCTCGAGTCCATTATATGAACTCAAAATGTAATTCTCTATTTCATCGTGTAGAGAGAATTCACAGGTGTAAAATCAAGTCACAAAACAAGGGCCAAAGGCAAGTAACTTGCAGGATAAATCTGAGATGCAAGCAAACAAGGCGGTTGATATATAAACTTTTTTTAATTGTAACAATCTACGTGTTGCAGTTAGAGTCAAGATGTCCTACTCCCCTTTCCCCCTCGATACGGAAATGTTTTCATTTATCCTTTATATGATTATTTATCGCAGCACAGCTACTATTTCTGAGCTTGTTGTTAACTCTACCTCAGTAGTCACTTCAGCTCATTCACTATAATGGATAAGGGAATTTCTTCTCCTACAAGCTCATTCTGGGATGAGAGCCTGATCATCTAAATTCATGAGAATCTAATATCCTCAGATGACGGGCTCATAAGTGCTAGCAAAGACTTTACAGCTCTGACCTGAGGGGTGTTAATTAGAGTTGGGGTTGTTAAAGCAGTTGCCAACCTCTTTTAAAGAGTCTGATGCTTAAACCCTCAGAGGCTAAGCTCAAAGGGCAGATTGTATTCTAGGTATCTGATCAGTGCATGACCAGCCCTATGCCAAGTGAGAGCAAAATACGAGTTGTGGCTTGCACAATCAATCTTGGGGATCCAGCCCTTAAGGATGTCTTTGCATAGGTGTATAACATTTGTGCAGTAGATTATGAATAAGAAACCAAGAAAATGGTTTTCCTACCGTAAACTTAAATGTAACGATCTACTGCCTTTCTCTGGAAGAAACATGCCCAAAATGAGTTACTGCATCACCTCTCATTGAGGAAGCAGCCCTCAACCCTTCTTTAGAATCAGTCATGAGTCAAGAATGCAGACATCCTACTCAAGGAGGTGTAAAACCATCACTGTCACTCTCCTGCATTATGGGAATATGGAGAATATCTGCTGCCTTGAAACGAATAGTTTCTTACCTGTTGGTTTAGTTTTGCAGCTGCTGCTTGAAGATCTTTCTGGATTCACTATGCTGTGCATTATTCCGCGGTCTAGTGGTTTGGTCCGGAATCGTAGTCTTTTCTTTTTTTTTCGTAGCCCAGGTGGGCGTCGACGTCCCACCTTTTGGTGTCCTTCCTGTGACGTCGGCATGTAGGGTGGGTCCTTGGGGGAGTGCTTGTACTTTTTCTCAGTCCTGGGTGTGACGGGTTTACAAGTTGCAGGATCTTTGAAGGCCTCTCTCCCTTGTCCTTTGATGCTTTCGAGCATTGGCAGGTACTGGCTTCTGGTTTGTATTGGGAGCAGTGTTTCCATGAGGAAATCCGCCTTCGGCTGTTCCTCCTTGAGTTTTACTCTGAGCGCTGATGCTGCGTTCTTGATGACTTCATTGTAAAGTCCAATGTCGTCAGGCGGCGAGGGCCTCGCAGTGTATGTGTCCACCCTCTCTTCTGGACTCTCGGATTCGAGGTCCTGCCACTCTGTGTCCTATGAGTCCGAGTATGTCGAGTCCAGAAATGTCCTCTAGTCGTCATCTTCCACATCCTAGTAGTAGGGGGTATCTTCTTTGCGACATTCCAGAACTTCCTGGCTTTCCTTCGACCTCGAACTCTTCTTCATCCTTGACGAACTCAACCATCAGTGACTTCGGCTTTGACGGGATTGTATACGCTTTCATCCTTTCGTCAAATTCTTTCTTTCGTTGCAGGATGTTCTCCATCTCTGCCTCGAGTCTTCTCTTCTTTCTTTCCATCTCGGCAGCCTGTTCGGCGTCGAGTGGTTGTGCCGGTCTCTTTGTCTGGCAAGATGGCTTTGAGACGGGTTTCGGCATTGAGACTGGTTTCGGCGTCGAGACTGGTCTAGTGTCCTTTGTCGACGTCGAGCGTTCCTTTTCGTGGACGCTTTTCGACGACCTTTGCTGGTAGCCATCCTTCCGCACCTGGGAGTCGTTCTGTGAGGATCCGCTGGCCCTGGATGTTGCTGCGGACGCCGAGGTTTTCGGCGTCAGCGCTTGCGGGGTCTTGCCCTCGTTTTTTTGAGAGTCTTGGGCAGACTGTCGAGAGTCTTTCGGGCCTTTTTGGGGCGTCTAGTCTCCTACCTTTTCTGGAGTCTTCTTATTATCGGTCTCTACGACCGTGTAGCCGTCATCTTCTTCGGCGACGTAATCCTCCTCGTCGGTCGATAGTCCCAGGTCTCGAAGGGACGGTGGCAGGCCCTTGCCCTGCATGGCGTATTTAGCTCTCCTTTGCCTCTCTCGAGCAGGCGTTGCAGTCCCTACTTTCGTGGTCAACCGGCAGGCAGAGGTTGCAAACTGGGTGTTGGTCTTTCTGCGCGTACTTGTGGGGGCAGTTCCTGCAGAATTCGAATGGTGTTTTGTCCATCTCTTGCGTTCAGGAGGCCCCCTGATTGCGCATTCTCTTCTGGATATCGAATTTCCTCGAAGATCCTCTTCCATTGTCGTCCCTTTTGATGATGTAGTCTCACCCAGTCTTCTGCCCCCCCCCCCCCCCCCCCCCCCGGCTTTTGGCTTCTCTTTTCTCCAAATCTCTGGAGCCCTCTCGGGAACGATCCAGACCCAGCGGCGGAAAAAAGAATCTGAAGATGGCGCCAAAGGGTGGGAGCTTCCGCAGGAAGCATGCCGAATTAACAGGAAGGACAATAAAAGGTGGGACGTCGACGCCCACCTGGGCTAAGAAAAAAAGGAAAAGACTACGATTCCGGACCCAACCACTAGACCGCGGAATAATGCAAAGCATAGTGAATCCAGAAAGATTCACGCTGCAAAACGAATATGCTACTTACCAGTATGCATCTGTTCTTGGCATGTAGGGCTGCTGACATTCATATCTGTGCATAGATCGCCGCCTAGTGTTGGGTCCGGATGATTGCACATTGTTGTCCTGGAAGAGTCTTCGAAGTATCACAAGATAGGTGGCTCCTCCCCTGGACTACAGTGCGCATGGGCATCCTCTCCATCCTCAGATTGTTTTTCGCCATTGTGTCAGAGATGGAGTGTAATACAGTGAGTGATGTCCATGCTAGATAGTAATTCTGAATGCTACAGCTGCAACAGGCGCCGGGGAGGAGGGTGGGCGATATGAATGTCAGCAGCCCTACATGCCAAGAACAGATGCATACTGGTAAGTAGCATATTCGGTTCGAGGCATGTGGGCTGCTGAAGTCATATCTGTGCATAGATTACATAGCAGTCCCCCCTGTTAGCGGCGGCTGCCCGTGCCAGCTGCAGCAGTCTGAAAAAGAGTTTTGAGAACAGCCTGTCCTACAGCTGCCTGCGGTTTAGAATGCACATCTACGCAGTAGTGTTTCGTAAATGTATGTGTGGTGGACCAAGTGGCTGCCTTACATATCTCTTCTAAAGGAATATGCCCCAGGAAAGCCATAGACGCTCCTAACTTACGTGTGAAGTGTGCTCGTGGTGGAATGGTTAGTGTGCGTTTAGCCTTGGCATAGCAAATCTGTATACATTTAACGATCCCCCTGGCTATCCCTGCTTTGGAAATGGGGTTGCCTTTGTGTTGTGGTGAAAAGGCAACGAAAAGCTGTTTTGTTTTTCTGAAATCCTTTGTTCTGTCTATATAGTACATTAGAGCCCTTTTGACATCTAACGTGTGTAGGGATTTTCCGGATTGGGAAAGAAAACTGGCAGTTCTATGGTCTGGTTCATGTGGAACTGCGAAATCACTTTAGGCATAAATGTAGCGTTGGTGCGTAATACCACCCTATTTGCGTGGACCTGGATGAATGGCTCTTGGAGGGTTAGTGCCTGTAGTTCACTAACTCTCCTCAGTGACGTAATGGCCACTAGGAAAGCAACTTTCCAAGTCAGAAATTGAAGCTCACAAGAGTGTCGAGGTTCAAAAGGTGGTCCCATTAATCTGGTGAGGACCACATTCAGGTTCCAGACTGGTGACAGTGGGTGTCTGGGAGGGATCACTCTTTTAAGTCCCTCCAGAAAAGCTTTAATGGCAGGCACTCTGAATAAGGAGAGGCGCTGCCTGTTCTGAAGATAGGCTGCTATGGCGGATAAATGTATGCGAATTGAACTGTACGCTAGATTACATCTGTGTAAATGCAACAAATAACAGATGATGTTTTGAATAGATGCATCCAGTGGGTTAATGTCATTGTTGGTACAATATATGACAAACTTTTTCCATTTAGCCGCATAGCATGCTCTGGTTGTGGGAATCTTGCCTCCATGATGATATTCATACATTCCGGCGGCAAGTTGAGGTAGCCAAATTCTAGGACTTCAGGAGCCAGATCGCCAGGTTGAGCTGTTGCGGATCTGGATGCTGAATGTCTCCATGGCTCTACGTCAAAAGCCTGGGTGTGAGGTGTGAGAAGTTGGCCTGATATATAATGTTCACTATTCTAGTGAGCACTTTGTATCAGTCCAAACAACCCTTATTGATGATTGGTTGTAAGTCAACCTTATAGATCAGCTATCCTAGTAGCATGGATACGAGCAGTCTTCGGGCTAAACTCTAGAGGGCGTGTTAAGCCAGCTGTTATACCATCAGATATACCCCTTGAACACCAAGTGAAAGGACACCACACAAGTGTTATCAAAATAAACAGTGTGTTTATTTAGATCACAACAGCCCTGTACTCTTTATGAGGACAGGGTACTAAGCACACAACAAAACTCTTACGAAAATACTTCAAGTTGCACAATTTACACAAATGCCCGAGGGGCACGAAAAACTATATACTATGGAAGTGGAATGCGAAATTACTAGCAGGTAAGTACTGTACTAATAGGCTTTGGAATCGCTAGGACTACATTACTGAACCTTCAGATTACTAGTAGGAGGCCTAGGGGATTCGGGTGCAGAGTGTGCACTCTCACGCGGGATGCGGGACAAAGTCTATGGGAGCTAGTAAAAGCAAAGTTAGTGTTCTCGGGCGAACCCGATAAGGTAGGTCGAAAACGACAGTGACTCTGGCCCCTTAGATAGAGAGGCTATGCTGGGGCACCGAAATGCCGAAGTTACCTAGCCCAGGGGCTGCGGCTGCATAGGTCTGTTTAGACGTCGGGAATCCTCGCTGACGAACCAGGAGCCTGAAGAAAGAAGTTGCTGGCAGGCGACCAGTGAAGATAGTTCAAAGTGATCCAAGCCTGGATCGAAGATGGATGACACCTGAAAGCAGAGGGGACCAAGTTCGTGACTACTAGCCAGTAGTCAGAGGGCACCAGGAGGGCACCGGATGGTAGTCACCTCGACTAGGTGAGTGGGCGACGCTGGGCTTTGCAGTCTCACGGACCAGGAGGCGTTGTCGGCGACCAGGATGGAGGTGCGAGCTGTCCCACGATGGTTGATGCTGTCGGCGTCGCTGGGCCCAGGATTGGGGCAACAAGCCTTGGCAAATTCAAGCCCACGCGGTGGACCTAAAATGGCGTCTTGAGTGGACCAGGAGGGTCCGGGGTGCTCCTCTTTTGGAAGGGAGCAAGGGCCAGTCTGGAGCAACCAGACCAGCAGCGTTGTTGTCGTCGGGCGTCGTCGAGAAGGCCACAAGCCAGCGGGCTAGTAGCCAGACAACGCAGTGAGCAGCAAAAAGCAGAAGGGCCCCACGCAGATCGTGGAGATGCTGGGAGGCTGGACTTCAGTGCTGGAGCTGCTCAGTGTCGGGGCTTCTCGGACCCCAAAGCACTCACCAGAGGTCCCTCGGCGGTCGTGCTGGATAGAAGTCGTGCAGTTCTGATGATGGCCGGTCCCTCGAGGTCTCGTCGCACCTAAGGTTCTCAGCTTAGCTGTAGAGGTAGGTAGAGGTCAGAGGTGCCAGGGAAGCCGGGTCTCGTCGAGCTGGGCAGTCGGATTCCGGAAGAAGGACGTGCAGCAAACCGCAGAGTTCTTAGATGGTGCCTGCGGATGCAGGGTGACTACTCCTTAGTCACAAGGGAGAAATCTTGAGAAGAGTCGAGAGTTCCTTTCGTAGAAAGTAGTTTCTTGATTCAAAGATGATCTAATTTGGAAGGTTCCCCGCTCCTGCCTTTATCCTAAAGAAAGGGGTGGGTACGCGACTAGGTCCTGCCCTAGGGGTGGGACCAGGAAGGGGGGTGGTTACACCCCTCTCCCATGCCGGACTTTCCCCAGGCCAGGGGCTGGTGTGCCCCTGGAACTGGTTCTAGCCGGCAGATGCGTAGTGAGCACCGGGGTGCCACTTGCAGTCACCTTCCTGTAAAGCCCTGCCTACCCAGGATACACAAAACCCTGTCTGGGATGGTGCTAGCACCGCCCCTGACAGTAAACCCTTTGTCCAAGCTCTCCTCGCTGGAAGGACTCCCAGCAGCAGGAGGTCAGACTCGTGTCTGTGGTGGCAGCATCCATTTTGTGGAGCTGAGGCTTCAGTTAACTTTAACCGGGGTTCACAGTTACGTACATGTCGTGTCCCTCTAGAAGGGTGGAATGCTAACCCCGTCGCCAGAATTGGCGAGGGTTAGTATTCCAATTCGTATGACACCTTACTCGACATGTTTTGATAAAGCGATACCAAAGATAGCATTTAACCGCGAGGATTATAATGCACTTAAGAGTATATGGTATGCGTTATCATGGAACAGCTATTAGGACTTGGTTCCGCAAGCTGCAAACGGGCTCAGCTCATGTCAGAGCACCATCTCACACGATTCCAAGCACTCTGCCTTCAGGATTGTCAAGGCCTGCCCTAGGAGTGACTGATAGGAATCCGTGTGTCCATTTTGGGGTTAGATATAGGTATACTATATCTAAAGCAAAGGATGATTACACCACCGTGCAGCCAGTTGTGTCAGATTTAGATGGCCATCCAGGGGTGGCATAATACATGCTTCAGCCCCTGGTAGGCCCTGGGTACACCTATGCCCTGAGTTACAGGGTCTGATAAGGTGGCCCAGTACCAATTGGAAATGTACCTAAGGTAAAGGGAATCCATTTTAGAGAGAGAGCAGTAGGCCTGGGGTCCTGATTGTTAGGGTCCCAGGCCAACTAAGTCAGAAAACCAGCAAAACACCAGGCAAAAAGTTGGGGGTAACCATAGTCAGGTATCCACCTTCCTACAACAACTGTGGAGAGTGAGTACCTCCCCGCTTCTGAATGTAATACATGCCCGTCATGTTGTCCGTCCGGATCAACACGACCTTGTTGCACAGATGTATCTTGAAAGCCTTCATTGCCATGAAGATTGCCATCAATTCCAGCAGATTGATGTGCATCTTCTTCTGTTGATCCGACCATAGTCCCTGCACTGTGTAATGAAGGAGATGCGCACCCAACCCCAGGAGGGATGCGTCCGTCGTGAGCACTACTTGTGGTACAGGCTCTTGGAACGGTTGTCCCTTGCAAAGGTTGCGTGGATTCCACCAATGCAGAGAGTTGTACGCACGACCGGTCACCAACACTAGGTCTTTCAATTGTCCTTGAGCCTGATTCCACTGTCGTGCTAAACACTCTTGGAGCGGACGCATGTCCAGTCTCGCGTGCTGGACTATGAATATGCAGGAGGCCATCATGCCTTTCAACTGCAGAAACACTTGCGCCTGTAGTGAGTGTTGTGGTCTGAATTTGCGAATCAGCAGTTGCATGCTGTCGGTTTGCACTGAGTTTGGCTGGGCTGTAGCTGTCACAGTGTCCAACGTCGCTCCCAGGTACTGCTGTACTTGAGCGGGTTGAAGATGCGACTTGGGATAGTTCAGAGAAAATCCCAAACTGTGCAGAAGATGTGTTGTGCGGGACACGTGGCTGGTGCACTGCTGGGCCGACTTTGCTTGCACAAGCCAGTCGTCCAGGTAAGGGTAGACATGAATGTGTTGTCTCCGAAGGTGTGCCGCCACTGTGGCCAAGCACTTGGTGAACACTCTGGGAGCAGTGGTCACGCCAAAGGGTAGTAACTTGAACTGGTAATGCTTGTTCTGTATAGTGAACCTGATGTATTTCCTGTGTGCCTGATTTATGGGTATATGGAAATATGCATCCTTCAGATCCAGAGTTGCCAGGAAATCCCCCTGACTGAGCAATGGCAGGACCTGCTGCAGAGTCAGCATGTGGAAATGTTCTGAAAGGATGTATAGGTTCAAGGGGCTCAGGGCCAGATGCATCAAAGGGTTTAACCCATTCTGTGTCTATGGGAAAATGTGTTGATGCATATGGCCCTCAGATCCAGAATGGGTCTGAGAGGCCCGTCCTTCTTTGGGACTAAGAAACAGAGAGAGTACACCCCTGTTCCGTGCTCCTCTAGAGGCACCAGTTCTATGGCCCCTTTTTGCAGCATGCTGGCCACTTCCTGCTGTAATAAGGTTAAGTGCTCTGCAGACATAGGATGGTGTCTTGGTGGTATGTCGGGTGGAGTGGATGTCAGCTCTAAACAATACCCGTACTGGATAAGTTGCCTCACCCACCTGTCTGTGGTAATGCCTTCCCAGACTGGCAGGAACTGCTGGAGTCGTCCCCCGACCGGTGTTACATGGTCCGGGGGCAGTGACAAGACGTCACTGTTTGGTATTTGCTGAGGACCTGGTGCTATTATTTCCACGTCCTCTGCCTTTGGTACTGTTACCACGGTATCAACCTCTATTGTTTTTGTTAAAGGTGGTCTGTGCACCACCTTTATTGTATTGTGTTTGCTGAGATGTTTGCCCCCTTGACGGCCCTCTACTACCTGAGCGATGAAAAGAACCCCCTCTGAACTGTTGAGACTGCATGGCCCCCATAGACTTAGCCGTCTCGGTGTCCTTCTTGATCTTTTCAAGAATCGTGTCAACGTCGGGCTCAAACAAGAAATCTGGGTTAACGGGGTGATTGAGCAAACTTGTGTGTATTTCTGGCTTAAATCCTGAAATTCGTAACCATGCCTGCCTCCTTAGCATTACACTAGTGTTAATGGCCCTGGCTGCAGTGTCTGCTGAATCTAGGGCACACTTGATAGAAGCGTTTGATATCAGTTTCCCTTCCTGAATCAACATTTCCGCCCCCTCTATATGCATCAGGCAAGTGTTGCAACAGTTGCTCTAGTGTATCATAGTGAGCCCTATCTTATCTAGCCAGAAGAGCTTGTGTATTGGCTATTCTCCAAATATTCGCTGCCTGCGCAGCAACCCGCTTCCCAGAGGCTTCTAATACTTTAGATTCTTTGTCTGGGGGAGGAGCATCACCACTTGTTTGTGAGTTCGCCCTCTTCCGGGCATTGGAGAACACCAATGAGTCCAATGGCAATTGACCCCTTATATACGTAGGGTCCACAGGAGCAGCCTGTATTTCTTTTCAATACGTGGGTTCACCACCCTTGCTCTGGTTGTGTCCTTGAAAATGTCATTGGAGTGCTTAAGGACACCCCTTAGTATCGGCAGCGTCTTCACTGATCTGTCCGACGTATAGAAGGTATCAAACAGAAAGTCCTCCTCAACTGGGTCTGCATGCATGACCACATCATGGTTCAACGCTGCCCTTTCAATTAGAGCGTTGAACGCCGCAGTATCCTCTGCGGGGGCTGTCTTTACTTGGTAACACTGGGTGTCCGCCGTGCCTTGATCGTCGAGCACATCCTGCGAGCCATCCTGATTAGAGTCATCAGGATAGTTGAACTGCTTGTCATTTTGGTCATCCCCCCACCATCTTCAGTGCGTGTGGGGGAATGTGTAAAGGCTTGTCCATAAGGCCCAACGGACTCGAAAAGAACCGGCGAGGAAGCAGAGTCTCTTTTCCTTTTGAGTGGAATTTGATAGGATTCCATTGGCTTCTCCGGCAAGATCTTCCGCTTGAAAAGGGTGAGTCTTCCGGTTGCAGAGTCAATGTACAACTTCTTTGAGCTTTCAGAGGAAGGTTGACTGGAACCGACGCCTTCAGGAGTGGCGGTCGGCCCCTTAAGTTTTGACACCATTTTCCCAGGGTCGGTGCTCTGTGCCCGCTTAGACGTTTTAGGTCTTGCGGTCGGAGGCAGTCCAAAAACTATAGGTGGAGGCCCCGATGGCTGTTTGACTTTTTTCCACGGCCATCGCCAACTTTGAGCCAGTCGTTGCGCTAGGATTCCCAAAATGGCCGCGGCTTGATGCGTCACGTTCCAATGCGGCCATTTTGTGCTTGTCTTCGAGAACTTTCACCAGCATCAACTTGTATGCATTCGGACTGAGGGGCGGCTGCGACTCAAGTCCGTCTTCAGTGTCCACGCCCCTAGGGGCAGCCTTAGATGACGTCGCTCCGTCTCGTTTGGCCTTTGGCACCTTCTTGGATGTACCTATTTTCTGGTTGGCACCAGTTTGCGACCCCGAAGGGACAATGACACTCCGAGCCTTCTTAGGATCCGATAGAACGAGGCTTTGCGAAACGAATATTGATTTGACCAGTTTCGGTTTGTCTTTAGTCAGTTTCGTTATCGAAGGCGTACCCACCGAAGGCTCTGAAATATTTTTAGCCGGGCCAGGTTGCGGGGCTGTCGAATGAGTATAAAGATCTTGGCTAAGGCCTTCCGGCGATGCTTCGACCTGAGCCTTTGACAAGACAGTGTCACTTTCGACGCCCAAAGCTTTGGTTGGGTCTAGCTCATCGCTGGAGCCGCCCTCTGCGGCTCCAATGGCAATACCATAGTCTCTTACCTCGACGGCATCATCGTCTTCGATGTTTTCATCGTCTACCTCTTCTCCGTAGTAAGATTCTTGACAGGAGGCCGGGTCGGAGAAGTGCTCCGGTTCCTCCTCTTGGACGCCCTCGTCGTCCCCAGCCTCGAAGATATCCTCCCATCCGACGCTCTCCGCGCCGGTAGTCTCGCCTCACGTCGAAGAGCGAGCGCCTCTTCCGACCTGAATTTCGAACAGGCCAAGCAACTCTCCTCATCGTGGTCTGTTGCATACAGGGTGCACGTCTGAGAGAGGGTACTTCGCGTTACAGACTGGGCAACGTTTAAACGGGGCCTGGAATTCCATCGTCGATGTCAATCTTCGGTCGGGCCTAAAAAGCTGGGAGCACACGTGCTCAAGTATCCGGGAAACCAGATAAGTTAACTCAGAACCGAACGAAGTACAATACCGACGCTTAAAGAGGCCTTCTGGCCTGAAGAAAACAAGTTTTTCCTATAGGTTCCGAACGAGAGTCACGGAACACATCCGAACCCAATGGCGGAAAAAATCAATCTGAGGATGGAGATGATGCCCATGCGCACTGTAGTCCAGGGGAGGAGCCACCTATCTCGTGATACTTCAAAGACTCTTCCAGGACAACAAGGTGCAATCATATGGACCCAACACTAGACGGCGATCTATGCACAAGATATGAATTTAGCGGCCCACATGCCTCGAACATACAGCTTTGCGACACCCTCTATGTCAACTGTGCTTCATCCATCAATGCCTGGTTATCATGTTGTTGTACCAGGAAAAGCTGTCTATGTGAACGGCAGTCTGAGATCTTGGTCTCCAGGTCTTTTATATGTCTCAATTTATTCTGTTGCTCACCTGTACAGTAGTGAAAGTCCGCCCTACAAAGCATAGGTTTCATGGCTTCCCACAGTGTCAAAAGTGTCAGGGGAGATGTAACTGAGCCTACATTACGTGCAAAATAACCGTCCAGATAATCCTCCATAGATGTGCGACAGTCAGGGTTCTGGAGGTGCTACGGTGACAAACGCTGAAGGGAGCGATCCCTGGGGGGGGGGGGGGGGGCAACTATCCAGTGCAGGGGCCACCGCACAATTCCAGTTCCTCCCCCAGCACCACCAGGTCCTCGGGTAGTTCACCCTAAAGCCTGGTAAGTAATTCTGCAAAAGAATGCCCCAGAGGACGAAAGATGTATATATACTAACCACATAATACCTACCAGCTCACAGACTACCTGGAGAGAAACAACCTGTTGGACAACCCTCAGTCCGATTACAGCTTGAACGACAGCATCGAAACCACCCTCTCGTAGCCGCAACGGACGACATCAGGATCATCCTCGACTGTGGGGAATAAGCTGCTCTCATACTCCTTGACTTCCCAGCAGCCTTCGACACTATGTCCCACCACATCCTGGTCAACAGACTGTATCACATCAGCGGCATCACAATCAAACTTGTCACATTGTTCCTCACAAGATACCAACATCTAAGTGGCACCACTGGCGAATATTGTCCGCAACCATACTTAACATCGTCTCATACACCGCTGACACCCAAATCATCCTCTTCCTCACCGAAGACACCACCACCACAATTTCCGAAACGCTATGACCAACATTGCAGACTGGATGAAATACAACTGCCTAAAACTGAATATGGAGAAGACGGAAGTGCTTATCTTAGTAGGAACCCCCTCCCTCTGGGACACCTCCTGGTGGCCCTTGGATCTGCTCAAACCGCCACTTACCACGCCAGAACCTAGGCATTATATTGGAAAGCGAGCTATCCATGAAGCGCCAGGTAAACAAAGTAGCCTCCTCCAGCTTCCGAATGATCTTTAAGTGGATCCCACCAAGCACCAGGGGAACAGTAACACAGGCCCTCCTCACCAGCAGATCGGACTACAGAAACTCACTCTACACCGGAATCACAGCCCAAGTGCTGAAACGACTCAAGACAATCCAAAACACAGCAGCCAGACTTATACTAGAACTCCCATGACGGTCTTGCATAACCTCACACCTCAGAACCCTGCATTGGCTCCCAATCAAGAAGAGATGCCATTTCACCCATGCATTCAATGCCTTTCACAACATTGGACCTGCCACCATCAACCAATGACTGACCACCTTCCACCAGCCCTCCAGACATCTCCGCTCAGTCCCCCTAGCCCTCGCACAAGTCCTACACATCTGTCTGGCCATGGGAGGGGGCTCAACCTTCTCCTACCTTGCTGCCAAGTCCTGGAACAAACTGCCCCTCCACCTCCATACTTCCACTACTCTCACCAACTTCAGAAGAGAGTTCAAGACCAGGCTGTTCAAGTAACCGACCTAATGGCCCATAATCAGCGGCATGATACCCCTTGGGGTGATAAGTCGGGCTCTACAAATCCAGATTAATTTAATAGTGTAAGACTTTTCCCATGCAGCAACCCCATCACTGACGTGTATCAACCACACCTGTGTATCCATAGCCTAGTGAGCTGGTAGGGAATTCACTGTTTAATCAGAACACCTGTACCTCTGGTTCCACGTGTAAATCCTGAACGATAAACCTGGGTGTACCCCCAACGGGCTAGGCATGGGATTTTTGTCCTGAATAGGTGCATTTCTTGTCGCAACAGGACTTCAGCCCCTGTCTGATGATCTGCCTTAGGACCGCCCCTCTCTCCTGGTTTAGAAAGCCATTCACGTTCCAGGACATTATTTGGAGGTGATCTGCAGAGCTTTTCTGGAGTGGGGCACTCATGTAAGTCAGTGTCACGTTGTAATATTAATATGTAGACCAGATAAAGGAACGAGTAGTATGAAGACATTGAAAAGAAAGCATAATCAGAAACAAACTTAACAACAGCAACAACACTGAACATTGCATTAGTGTCTGAATAAAACAAACTAGCACTAACACCACGGCATTCCCCACCCCATACTTAGAAAACTGGAAGTATTTGTTGCAAAAACTGTTGGCGACAGGCCCCAACAGGGAGTCTGTCCTGACCCGATCCAATGAATCCCCCCACCCTACATTAAACTACAAGGAGGGGCAAGTACGCCTAATCACTATGTTGCGTGGCGACCTATATCAGTATATATGGGTGAAATCAAGGAAAGTTCGAACTAGTGTACATACGGTTCAATGTCAATTAGGAGAATCTGCAAACAGATTTCCGGAAAATTGGCGACCAATTCCAGTCATCGAGGTGTCTGCCTCTCGACAAGGACGCCACATTGCCTGTGGTGTCAGTCCAGCCCCTGTAGCAGCTGGACACCTGCCCCCTCATTGAGGCCACCACCAGAATAATTGTCTTGCAATGTCCTTATCGTGGCCCACTACAATCACTCTCAGGGACAGACACAGGGTAGGAGAAGCCGCCAAGAAATCCTGCAGTACTGTGGCTGCCCAGCACCCTCCACCACTTACCTCATCGCTGTGTGAAGGCCAAACAAGGAGTTCCCGCAGCCATTCTAGTCCACACCAGCTCCTTGTCCTCCCAGGGCTGCATGCTCCAACCTGCCACACTGAAGGGCCAAGCCATGGCAGTCCGATGCCCAATCTCCTGGTCTCCGGATTCAGGCTGTGGCTTACAAGACACGCCCTCCACAAAATATACTTTTGAGGGCAAAGTTCCTTGAGAAGTGTGCAGCTCCTCTGCCTATTTGGTCACATTCCTGTCACAACACTGGCACAGCCACCTCTGAGGAACTAGATAATGTGCTAAGTATATTGAGTCATTGGGTACATGTCTTTTGGCTTCTTCTTCGTATCTCCCTTACTTGCACTCTTAGCCCCTAGGATTCACTCAACTACGCAGTCATTCTATATCTGTTCCCATATTAGTAAATGCATGCCTTGAAAAGGATAAACCCTTTCTTCCAGCGCCCACCTCTGTCATCTTGTCACCAAAGTGGAGATACAGTGCTTCTGGGTTTCCTCTATGGTCTCTCTCTTCTTTGAGCTATCTGCACTCTGCAGCATGTTTGATTCCTGGTACTCATACCTTTCATCCTTTTGCACATACATATTTCTTTTAAGGCATTCAGCATCAGTCTCATGGCACTTGCCGTAAGAAAGGAACCTGAAATGCAATAAAGGGCAACATTCTATATCCTGTTCAGGATCGTGAAGGAGGTGAATGGTGTGGAACATGTGTGCGGCACACTGCTGGGCCGACTTCGCCTGGATGAGCCAGTCGTTCAGATAAGGGTAGACATGGATGTTCTGTCTCCTCAGGTGCGCCGCCACTGTCGCTAGGCACTTTGTGAACACCCTGGGTGCCGTGGTGACTCCGAAAGGCAAAACCTTGAACTGGTAGTGCTGGTTTTGGATGGTGAACCGGAGGTACTTCCTGTGTGAAGGGTGCAGTGGAATGTGAAAGTACGCATCCTTTAGGTCTAAAGTTGCGGGAAAATCCCCGACTGAGCAAGGGGAGCACTTGCTGCAGGGTCAGCATATGGAAGTGCTCCGACAGGATGTAGTGGTTGAGTGGCCTGAGGTCTAGGATGGGCCTGAGGGACCCGTCCTTTTTTTGGTATTAAGAAGTACAGGGAGTAGACCCCTGTGCCTCTTTCTTGCACAGGCACGAGCTCTAGTGCTCCTTTTTGCAGCATGACTATGACCTCCTGCTGCAATAAGTGCAAATGCTCGGCAGACATAGGAACGTGTCTTGGGAGTATGTTGGGTGGAGTGGATGTTAACTCCAGACAATAACCGTATTGTATAAGTTTTCAGACCCACCTGTCTGGTGATGGTCTTCCAGACTGGAAGGAACTGCTGGAGTCTCCCCCCGACCGGTGTTGTGTGGTCGGGGGGCAGTGACAAGGCGTCACTATTTGTTGGTGGCAGAGGACCTGGAGTTGTTGTTTCCGCGACCTCTGCTCTTGGCGCTGTTACCACGATATCCACCTCGACTCTTGTTGGTGTATGTGGACTGAGTGTTGCCTTTGTAGTACTGCGTGGATTGGGAGAGCTGGCCTCTGGAAACGCCTCTAGTGCTTGAGCGACGAAAAGACCCACCCCGAAACTGCTGGGACTGTAAGGCACCCATGGATTTAGCAGTTTCCGTGTCATTTTTAATTTTTTTCTAAGGTGGTGTCAACCTCCGGGCCAAACAGGTGATCTGGATTCACTGTTTGATTAGGGATGGTGGTTTGTATTTCCGGCTTAAATCCAGAGATTCTCGGCCAGGCATGTCGTTGTAGCATAACACTAGTGTTGACAGCCCTGGCTGCGGTGTCAGCCGCGTCCAGAGCGCACTTAATCGAAGCATTAGAGATAAGCTTCCCTTCCTGAATAAGCATCTCAGCTGCCTCCTTGTACTCATCAGGCAGGTGCTGCAACAGGGTCTCTAGCGTGTCATAGTGTGCCCTGTCATACCGCGCCAGAAGCGCTTGTGTATTTGAAATGCGCCAGATGTTGGCTGCCTGTGCTGCTACCCTCTTCCCCGATGCCTCAAAGACCTTAGATTCTTTGTCTGGGGGAGGAGCATCACCCGTAGTCTGAGAATTAGCCCTCTTCCGGGCATTCGAGACGACAAGGGAGTCCAGAGGCAACTGTCCTTTGATGTAGGTAGGATCAGTAGGCGCTGACTTGTATTTCTTATCAATCCTAGGGTTTATCACCCTCGCCCTGGTAGGCTCTGTAAAGATCTCGCCAGCATGTTTCAAAACACCTTTCAGCATAGGCAGAGTCTTGACAGTTCTCTCTGAGACTGAGAAGGTATCAAAAAGGAAGTCGACATCAACAGGGTCAGCATGGAGCTGGACGTTGTGATTGTTAGCTGCCCGTTCGATGAGGGCATTGAAAGCTGCAGAGTCTTCTGTCGGAGACATTTTCGCAGAAAATAGTTGAGGGTCTTGTCCTGATTGAGGATCACCTGGGTCAGCACCAGCGGCCCAGGATTCGTTGGTATCCTCAGGGTCTGTATAGACAGGATAGCTGTACTAATGCTCATCATCCCCCTCCCCAGCGTCCACATCGGAGTAAGTGGGCGAAACATTATGAGTCTGTGGAGAAAGTGGTTCCACCAAGACGGGAGTGAAAGCAGAGTCCTTCTTTTTCTTGAGAGGAATCTTGTAGGACTCCATTGGACGTTCTGGGGCAATTTTCCGCTTGTGGAGGGAAAGCCTGCCCGTTTCGGCATCAATAAAGTGTTCTTCATGCTCGTCCACCGAAGGTCGTCGAGGCTGTGGGCTGGGCACCACCGTTGATGACTTTGGCGCCGAGGGAACCTTCTCGGGGACGCTGGCGACTGCCTTAGGAGCGAAAGCCTTCGGCGGCAACGTAAAATGAATGGGCGTGGACGCCTTATGAGGTTTCTCAACCGGATTCGGAGGCGGAGGATCCTTCGGTCCGACCGATAAGGTCTTGTCCCGGATGCGCTGTAGGGAGTTCGTCACCTTCTTGGTGAAAGCGGCGGATGGGCGCGCCGGTTCGACGGAATCCTTTGAGGCCTCACCAGGAGTAGACTCTCGGTGTGCGCCGCTTTTGGCCCGGTCCTGTTGACGCGGAGTCACGAGAACCTTCGGATCATTTAGTCCTTTCTTCGGGTCACCGAGAGCTTTCTTCGGGTCTCCGAGTCCTTTGCCGGCGTCGACCGTCTTCGGCGCCGACACGCTCGGCTCGACCACCTTGACTTTAGTCTTTGGCGCGGTAGACTTCGTCTCGACGCCCTTGACTTGAGCCTTCGGCTCGACAGCACCCTTCTGCTTCTTCGGCGCCGACGGCTCCGAGGCCTTGGATCCGACCAAAGCGATGCTCACTTTCGGTTTCGAGGACGGCACCTGCGCAGTGTCTTGCGTCGAGACCGTAGGTTTCACTTTTGGTTTCGATTTGCCAGGGTGCGGCTCAGCAGTAATATCCGTGGCCGAGCAACAAGGCAGGGCCGTAGAACCCATAGTAAGATCTTGGGTAAGGCCTGATGGCGATCCCTCGACCTGAGCCGTATGAATTGTCACGGCCTCAGAGTCAGTTTGAGGAAGCTCTCCGTTCCAGCTATCCCCCATGGCGCCGAGGGCCCCGTCGTCGTCTCCTACCTCGTCGAAGACTTCTTCGGCCTCGAACATCTGAGCATCCGCGTCGTAGTCGTAGTCGACGTCCGAACCGGGGTTCGACTCACTAATGTCCTGGATAGATTCTTCCTCGACATACCCTGCATCAAAGATGTCCACAGGCGCCGGTGCAGCATGCTGGGCCTCCTGGCGCGCAGCTCGTCGAAGCTTAAGCATCTTCTTGGACCTGAAGCGGGAACAAGCCATACACTTGGCTTCATCATGGTCCGGCGACAGACACTTGTTGCACACCGAGTGGACGTCGATCTGGGGATACTTCGAGTTGCAGACGGGACATTTTTTAAATGGACTATGGTCCATGATGAACGGTCGATAGGGTCTGAAGCGTCGACTGGGCCTTCCGCGTCGAAAACACGCGGGTGTAGGGAATCCGGCTCGGAACCGAGCTGGAAGAACTAAGACCGAACGCAAGACTATACCGACGTATTAGACTAAAGACCTTTTGGTCTGAAGAAAGTTTTTATCGATTCCGACAAGAGGGAATTTAAAGACATCCAAACCCAATGACGGAAAAAAACAATCTGGGGATGGAGTCGATGCCCATGCACACTGTAGTCCAGGGGAGGAGCCACCTATCTCGTGATACTTCGAAGACTCTTCCAGGACAACAATGTGCAATCATCCGGACCCAACACTAGGCGGCGATCTATGCACAGATATGAATTCAGCAGCCCACATGCCTCGAACCCTTTTTTTCTCTATTCCTTGTTGGATGCTCTGTCGTTCAGGTAGTGTAGCGTGATTAAATTGGCTGACAGGTCGAGCATCACGAACAGTGTTGGTCAGTCTCTGCCAGCAGCTTTTAAAAGCTGTTCTCACATTCGTAAGAGCCAATTCATTACTAGTACCAAGGAGGAACCCTACCTGGGAACTGCCCGAGGGTTGCTTTTCTAGAAACAAGTCTAATTGAAGAGTTAGAGCCCTCTCCACAATATCACTTAAGCAGAGTAAGGACAGTTGAAAGTCTATTGGAATGATTCTCAATTTTAAAGAATTAGTTTTTTATGGCCGCAATACCAAGAGGTGAAGGGGAGGATAAATTAATATTATGTTTTCTGATGAAAACAAGACAACCGTACAACAGGTGATGACTGCCACAAGACTACAATTTAGTCAGCGTCACTCCATTGTTCACCTGTCACTTTGTAGTAGTGCAGAACAGTTTTTCTTTTACAAGCTAAGCTTTTTGCAGTTTGCCTTTACACTGTTTTACATTCATTACGTTAGAGGCACTGCAGTACAGTAGTTTTGTCCATGAAAACAATAATGGCTTTGTACATCATCATTTTTCAAGGACTGTGACAAGGGCGATAGATTAGAAGTAATTGCTACACCCTGAAAGCACACGTGTACAATTTGGAATCAGAATATGGCTAGAAAATAGAGTTTTTAAAAAAGGAGCTGGGGGATGAGTTCATTTGTCAGAGAGAGAGTTGTGTTCTTTCATAGATACAGATCTCCAATAAAAAAAAAAGATATTTTCTTACAAACTTTCTGGTGTTTGAATCCTTCATTAAGGTCAATCTTACAAAAAGGCTATCTAAATTACTCAAAGTTCCAGTCCTATTCGCCGTCCAAGCTACTTCACAGCGTGCGTCCCTGTTTCCATCCTCATCAGTAGTGCTGGCAAATTACTGGAGAATAGATCAGCAAACACATGGAGGCTATACTCAAATAAGAGGCAGGATACGCATCAAATTCTGTACACTTAAAGAAAAAAAAGAGAAAGGTGCAGAAATGCAACGGATCACTCTTATAATGTACGGGGCTGTAAGGAATGCAATGCCAATTACTGATTACAAATCCAGTGATGCACAAAGATCCATAAGTAATGCATAGCATTTCCTGGCAAATCTAGGACGTATGCACTGACAAACCCATGCATAAAAGACTTCGGCCAAAAAGAGGCAGTGTGCACTACTGTTACATTACACTTCGAATCATAATTATAAGTACTATGACTTACTAAATTCACACACAAAACTGTAGATGTCATATCGAACCCTACATTTCAATAAATGCTCATTCATAGCTTGTGCTAGTTGAACTTATTTTTGGAGACAATGTTTTGCTTCAAAGGTTTTCATAATCACAACTTTGTTGGCTTTGATTACATACTTACACATTCGCCGCAGCATCACCTTCCCCCAAACCGCCACCCTGCAACAACAGAAACACAAGAAATGCAGTAACCGTGTGGGTGGAGCACATATCCATGGTATTAATATGACTAACACCCTCAACTCTAACTTTGCTAGCCCTTAGGACTGAAGTCACTGCAGAATGAATAAACTGTTACTTACTGTAACCCTCAGTTTGCAAATTGTTCTATTTCAGAATCACGTGTGCTCTACTGGCATTAAGCAGTGAGTGGGTGGAGAATATTGCAACCTTTATCTTATAGTTTTTGCGCTCAGTTTGTGAATCAAATAACCCGTGATGATGTTCCCTGGAGCCCAAATAGAACTTGGACACATACCCTAAGATACGAACAAAAGTTACTTACCTGTAAACTGTGGTTCTCCAGTATTGGTGTTTTTTATAGATTCACATGCTTGAATATTCCCAGTCGTCGAAGTGGGAGTCCCACGGTACATAAAATAGCAATAACATATGCATGTATACATGAAAAATATCATAAATAAAAATATACATACATATAATGTAATAAAATTGTAAATTCTAAAAGTACCATAGAACATAATAGGCCCATTGAAAAGCCTAAGGGAGAACTCACTTTAGTAGCATATTAGAGTCATTATGTGTAGGTTCACATTCCAGCCAATCAGGCTGTAGCCTCCTCTAGAACCTTCTCCACAGAAGCCCAAGTCCTCAGATTTTCGTAGCACAAAGTAAGTAAAAAGTGCCTGAGGAGAAGAGAGCCTCTGAGGGGAGGATCGCATGTGAATCTATGAAAGACACCAATACTGGAGAACCACAGTTTACAGGTAAGTAACTTTTGTTCTTCTCCAGTATTAGGGGTGTCTTTCATAGATTCACATGCTTGAATAAGAGTAGAAAGCAGTAAATCATCACATAAGTCGTAAAGGTGATATACCAAAGCAAGTAAGGTAAACATATCAGTCAAAATGCAATGAATGTAGGAAGGTGGATATCTGACTATGGTTACCCCCAAACTTTTTGCCTGGTGTTTAGCTGGTTTTTGACATAGTTGGCCTGGGATCCTGCTATTCAGGGCCCCAGGCTGATTGCTCTCTCCTTACAATGGACACAATGTACCTTATGTGCATACACACTTGGAACTGGTTCACCTTATAGGCCCCTGTACCAGTGTACCATAGGTACCCAGGGCATAGGTGCATCCAGGGCCTACCAGGGACTGCAGCATGTATTGTGCCACCCCTGCCCTGGCCTCCATATTTTGACACAACTGGCTGATCACTCAGCTGGGGTAAGTTGGTGTAATCACCTCTTACTAAGATATAGTATCCCTATATCTAACCTTAACTGGACACATGTTAACCTACAAGCCATTCCTATGGAAGGCCCCTGCAATCCTGGGGCAGAGTGCGTGGTTTCATGTGAGATGGTGCTCTAGCATGAGCTGAGCCTGTCTGCAGGTGTCGGGAACAACTCCCTTAGCTGTTCCGGGATATTGCCATACCATATACTCTTAAGTGCATTATAATCCTCGCGGTTATATGCTAACTTTGGTTTGGCTTTATCAAAACATGTCGAGTAAGGTGTCATACGATTTGGAATACTATCCCCTCGACAGTTCTGTCGACGGGGATAGCATTCCACCCTTCAAGAGGGACACGACATGTACATAGCCTTAACCCCGGTTGAAGTTAACCAGAGCCTCAGCATCACAAAATGGATGCTGCCACCACAGACACAAGTCTGACCTCCTGCTGCTGGGAGTCCGTCCAGCGAGGGAGGCTTGGACAAAGGGTATCCTGCCTTGGGAGGTGCGAGCACCACCCCAGACAGGATTTTGTGTATTGGGTAGGACAGGGCTGAATAGAATCAGACATGCTGGGGCACACAAGGTGTCCCCGTGCATAAGCCAGTCCAAACCGGTCCTGGGACCTTCCAGACCCAGGCCTGGCAAGAAGCTGGACAAAGGAAAGGGGGTGTAACCGCCCCCTTCCTGGTCCCACCCAGAGGAGGGACCTAGCAGGTGATCCACCCCTCAGATTGGGAATAAGAGTGAGAGCAGTGCCATAGCACCTCAGATCATCCTGAAATCAACTTTAAACTAAGAAGACGACTGGACTTCGACATTCTGCTGCACAGAAGACTGAAGAGTATCTCCCTTGTGGCCTAGGAGTGGCCACCCTGTGAACACAGGCACCATCCAGCAACTCGACGACTGCTTTGCCGCCGCCTCCCGCCGTAGCCCGAGCCCGACAAGACCCAGACTTCTCACAGCCCGATCCACAGTCCCTGCAAAGAAGGGACCCGTGGAGGCACCGAGAGACGTGGGACCGGACCTCTTGAAAGACCCCCGAGAAGCTGACTGCGCATCATCCGAGGCACCCTCGACGTTGTGCTTTGGGGACTGAGAAGCTCCACCACCGAGCAGCCCTTGCACCGAAGATCAGCCCCCCAGCATCTCCACGATCTGCGTGGGGCCCTTTTGCATTGTGCCACTCGACGCGCCATCCCGGCCACTTGCCACGTGGTCAGCGGCCATCTGGGCGACGAAACCTACAAACTACACTGCGGGCTGGTTGCTCCAGACTTGCCCTCGCTCCTGTAAAAGGGAGCACCCGCTCTGACCTTGCTGGTCCGAGTGATAAGACTTTTTCGATTCCTGCGTGGCTTGCATTAGCCAAGGCCTGTTTGCTCTAATCAAGTTGCCGACACCACCAACAGCGAGAAGCCTGCGTGGGACAGCTCGTGATCGACTCCTGGACGTCCTCGACCTTTTCGTGTCCACGTGGCTGCAGAGAGAAGCTACACCTCAACGCCTGTTTGCACCCGACATCGCCTGGTTCCATTCTGGTTCCATGGTAGTCACTGGCTAGTGACTTTGAACATTGTCCCCTCTGCTTTCAGGTCTTCACAACTTCAGATCCACCCTTGGATCCACCGGAACTCTTCACATCGAGCTGCCTGCGGCATCTTCAGCTCCAAGCACCATCGACCAGCGTGACGAAACCCGACACTACTTCGACCCTATGCACCCGCGTCCTGTGGGTGAGGTAACTCAGCAACGCCGGTGTTCCCACACTGGTACACACCTCTAGTGTCTGTGTCTTAAGTTTCACTCCTCTAGGTCACTCGGAAGATTCCTAACTAACTTTATAACTTTTACACACCATAGACATTGCATTGGTGAGTGCGTGCACTTTAAACACTGCACCCGAGTCCCGCGGGCCTTTCCCGACTTAGTCACTGCTAGTCCCGATCAGCTCCAGCGATTCCTAAGGCCCTAGGCCTGTTTCCTTTCCGATTGGTATCTCTTATACCACTTTCTTAGTATATTGTTTAGGTGGCCCCTAGGGCTCATCCATATTGTGCAACTTTTGTGAATTTTAAACTGTGTTTTGTTTTAACGCTTGTGCTTCTGTGCTCATAAAGAGTATAGGGGATATTTGTAGTTAATAAATATATATATATTTTCAATATATATCTGTGTGGTGTCCTTTTATTTGATATTCAAGGGGGTTGTATATGGTAAAACAGCTTGCTTCACATGCCTTTCAGAGTTTAGCCTAAGACTGCTTTGTCCACGTTACCACTAGGATAACTGGTCTATAAGGTTGACTTACAACCGATCATCATAAGGGTTGCTTGGCATGGCACAAGGTGATCACTAGAACTAGTGATCATCATATACCAGGCCACCTTCTCACAATGAACATTAAGAAATTATTAGAAAAAAACCTTTATGACTGGAGGCGGGTATCAACAGAGGCTCACCTTTATTTGAACAGATTCCGCAGCACCGCTTGACCTACTGCCGCATCCGCGGCGTCTGTTGATTGCAGGCAGTAGTGTTTTGTAAAAGTATGGCTGCTCGACCAAGTAGCAGATCTGCCTCAGGGGTACCCCCGCAAAAAGGGCAGCTGAAGTAGACAACCCTCTAGTTGAGTGAGCACGAACTGGAGCAGGAAGGGGCTTCCCAGCCCGTTGGTGGCTAAAAGATATGGTAGAAGATATCCATCTTGTTATGGTCTGTTTGGTAACAGGTTGTCCTTTGCAAATTGGGCCATACGCCACTAACAATTGATCTGACTTTCTGACATTTGCAGTTCGTTGAATGTAAAATTTGAGACAACGTTTCATATCCAATGAATGTAATGACCGCTCAGCCGGAGTTTGCGGAGCAGGAAAGAAAGTCTTCCGAATTACGGGTTCGTTCAGATGAAAATCACTGGGAACCTTCGGGATGAACTTAGGATTAGTTTGCAATGTCACAGCCTCATTGGAGAATTGAAGAAAAGGAGGCTGTGTGGTAAATGCCTGGATGTCACTGACATGCCTCGAGGATGTCAAGGCGAGCAAAAGAGCAACCTTCCATGTGAGAAATTTTAGACTTGCAGAGTGGATAGGCTCAAATGGAGGTAGAAGCAGTTGAGACAAGACCAAATTTAAGCGCCAAGCTGGTGGAGGGCGACGGATAGGTGGAAACATCCTGAAAAGACCCTTGTAAAATCGCTTAATGATTCTCAAGGAACATAGAGATGTAGAACCATCATGACGCAAGCGGGAAATCGCCGCCAGAAACACTTTAAGAGTTGAGTGTGAAAGTCCTGATCTCGCCAGGGATAAAAAGAAGGGCAAGATCTGTTCAGGTTTTGCAGTCATCGGGTCCAAATCTTTAGTGCGGCACCAAACAGAGAAACGTTTCCACTTTAATTGGTAGGTCTTAATGGTGGATGGAGCGCGAGCGCGCGCTAACACCTCTCTGCAGTCCTCGTCGAGATTTTAGACGTGCAAATTCATTGTATTCAGGCTCAAGGCATGGAGTTGGATGTATGCCGGATCCGGATGACAGATTTGTCCCTGCTTCCTCGTGAGGAGGTGAGGTAGAGGATGAAGCGGTATAGGGTCGGACTGTGAAAATAGGAGCAGGTCCGTGAACCATGGACGTCTCGGCCATTTGGGTGCAATCAGGATGATGCGGCAAGGTTGAGACCTCATTCTGTGTAACAGGCGAGGAATTAGAGGAAGTGGAGGGAAAGCGTAAATGAAGTCGTTCGACCAATTGATCGAAATTGCATTTCCGCTCGACTCTCTGTGGGGATGCCGACTTGCAAAGCGTTGGCATTTCCTGTTGGTAGCAGTCGTGAAGAGATCCATCTGCGGCTGGCCCCACCGCCGGAAGATGAAATAGACGGTTGGTTGGTTGAGTTCCCACTCGTAATTGTCTGACGACGCCCGGCTGAGTGAGTCCGCCAAACATTGGCCACACCCGGCACATGGATGGCTGTGAGATGGATTTGATGTTGAATCGCCCAATCCCATATTTCTTGTGCCAGTTGTGAAAGCAGGAGAGACCTTGTGCCGCCCTGCTTGTTGAGGTAGTGCATGCTGGTGGTGTTGTCTGTCCTCACTAACAGAGTGTGACCCTCCACTAACCTCTGGAAGGATTTCAGGGCCATGAAAAACGCCAAGAGTTCCAGGCAATTGATATGCCAAGTACGTTGGGTCGCCGTCCATTTTACTTTTACAGACATGCCGTCGAGATGCGCTCCCCATCCCTCGAGAGACGCGTCTGTTGTAACATCCGAGTCGGAGGTTCGTCTTGGAATGGACGGCCCGTAGATATGTTTGGAGGGTGAGCCCACCACTCCAGCGCATTCTGGATGCGAGGTGTTAGAAGGACTTTGTCCTCGAATGAACCGGATACCTGTTTCCACTGTTTGTCTAATTCCTCCTGTAGAGTCCTCATGTGCAATCTGCAATTGGGGATAATTTGGATGCACGAGGAAATCATGCCAAGGAATGATTTGAACATTCGAACAGAAACGTACAGTTTTGACTATAGGACTTGCACCATCTTTACCATGCGGTCCTGTCTTTCTTTGGAAACAAACAATTTCCCCCGCCGAGAACCTAGCGAGGCTCCGAGAAAATCTTGCCTTTGCGACGGATGAAAGTGTGACTTTTGGCAATTGATTGAAAACCCCAAGTTTTGGAAAAGGGAGATGCAGAGCTGAGTGTGCTGCTCCGTCAGTTGAAAAGTCTTGGCCTTGATAAGGCAGTCGTCCAGGTATGGATGAAATTGGACACCTTGCAGACGTAGGAAGGCAGCTACCGGGGCCAAGATCTTGGTAAAGACCCTTGGCGCTGATCGAAGGCCGAATGGTAGGACTTTGAATTGGAAGTGCAGCTGTCCGACTGTGAAGCGTAGATACTTCCTGTGTCTGAGGTGAATTGGCACATGGAAATATGTGTCTTGGAGGTCGATCATTGAAAAGAATTCCCCTGGATTGAGATAATTCAGAATTTGAAGCAGAGTTAACATATGAAAAATTTTCGAAATGATAAATTTGTTCAGGGCCCGTAAATCCAAAATTGGACGCCATTCTCCCGACTTTTGCTTGACTAAGAAAAACCGGGAATAATATCCCTTGCCGCGTTGACCTTGCGGCACTACCTCGATGGCTCCTTTTTTGATCATCAATTTTACCTGGGCCGAAAGTTCTTTGAGATGGGGAGAGGGTGGCCCCGAAGGTAAACAAGTGGGAGGGAATTTTGTAAACTCCAGGGTATGTCCTTTGGAGATAACGTCCAGGACCCATTGGTCGGAGGTGATTTCGGACCATTTGCAAAAGTACCTTGCGATGCGACCTCCAAGATTTACAGTCGGCAGAAGAAAGGAACTGAAACTGTCACTGCTTTTTATTGTTTGAGCCTCTATAAGTTGTTTTCTGTTGGTATGGTCTGGTGGAGGACTGACGATTTTGGGATTGGTAGGAACCCCTCTGCCGGTTATCGTTGTAGGTATTGTACGAACGATATTGGCCTGATCCTCGAAAAGTAGAGGAACCGTCTCCTCTACCTCGTGCCCCCCGAAAGGGCAGTTTCTTGTACTGGAGGGTAGCTAAGGACTTTGCAGTGTCGGTGTCCTTTTTTATCGCCTCAAGAGCATCGTCTACATGCTTGCCAAACAACGACTCCCCATCGTACGGCAAGTCCAGGACTTTTGCTTGTACCTCTGGACGGAAGGTGGTAGACTTCAGCCAGCCTTGACGCCTCAAGACTGCAGCCCCAGCCAATTGACGAAAGCCCGTGGAGGAAATGTCGAGCGCGCATTCGATAATTTCAGATGAAATTATCTCTCCTCCTGAATAATGGTCTGCACGGATGGCCTCGGGTATTTGAGGAATCAGTGCGGCAATCTCGGACCACATCTGGCGGTCGTAACGGCCCAAAATAGCCATGGTATTAGCCGCCCTCACAGTAGTAGCCGCCATTGTTGTAAATGTTTTGCCTATAGAGTCCAACTTGCGGCCTTCCTGATCAGGAGGAGACGTGAGTGGTGTAGCAGGATTGCAAGATCTTTTCTGTGCTGCTTGAGTGATAACCGAATCCGCTTTCGGTTGTGATACCAAACAGGCCGGAGCAGACGCCGGAGCCTTATACTTCTTGTCTAATCTGGGTAAGACTGCAGGTACCGAATTTGGATGTTCCATTAATTTAAGGCCCTCCTGCCAAATAAAGTCAATGATTGGTATTGTGTGAGATTGCCTTTGTGAAAGGTCCTTAAAATCATACAAGAATCATTCACTTTCATGTTGTTGTTTTTCGACAGTGAGATGAAAACGCTTTGCAGCACAGACCATCAAATTATAGAAATTTGCAAGGTCCACTGGAGGCGATGCAAGAGGCGAGGTGGGCGGGGTGGAAGGTGTTTGAGCCCTGTAATTGTCCCACTCATTCATATCGACGTCATCAGTGTTGCGAGGATCAGGATCCTCGTTGTCGGTGTCAGGACGAGTACCCCCCGGTGACGCGGGTGGAACAGGTGCAGGTGCTTGTGGTGGTTGAGGCTGTGGAGGAAGTTGTGATGCTGGAGAGGCAGGTGTAGATGGAGGGAACCTGCGGTTATAGTCATCAAGCATGTGCTGCAAATTCATGACCAAAGATAATGGTATTTGCGTAACCGGCTCCGAAGTAACTGGTTCTGATTCGTCAACAGGAAATAATTCGTTCCCATCTTCGAAGTTTTCCTCTTCGTCACCCTCATCACTATACTCCTGGCACTTAATGTGCAAATCAGATGGTCCGAACAGTTGTTCCACCTCTGAATCGTTTCCGGATTCTTCCCCACCAGACTGAAATAATTGGTCTGGAAGACGGGTTCCACTCCTCACTGGACTCAGTTGAATGAGAGGTACTGTCCTTAAAGAGGAAGCAGTAACCACTGTAAAAGTGGCAGCTGTGGCCAAAGGTTGATGAGACGTTGACGAGCCCGTTGACGTAACTGCAGCAGTCTTAAAACCAACCTGAGGCAGTTGCGTCGTCGCCAAAGATGTAATGGACGCTGAAATTGAAGGCTTTTTCTTCGCCAACGATTTCTTGTCCGTCGACGGCCGAGAATGGAGTTTCACTCGTCGACGATGATGTAGTCGGCGACGATGATATGATGGCCGTCGACGGAGGCGCCGACGACGAGACGGCCGTCGACGATGGAAGCGTCGATGATGACTTCTTCGTCGACGGTACAGATCAGACACTCGTCGACGAGATCTTCACAATAGAGGTTATGGGTCTCACCTCCTGGGCTGTCGTCGACGAGGTGATCGTCGTCGACGCAGTACTGGATGACATAGTACATGTCGTCGTCGACGTAGAGGCTACAGTCACTGACTTAGTCGTCGCTGAAGACGTCGACGGACGCGTCAACGAGCCAATGCCAGATTTACAAGAGGAAGGCAAGGCTTTGGGCGCAGACGTCAGAGAACCAGGTCCTGTAGACGTGCCCTGAAGCGAATCCTGTGGGTAAACAATCCTGGAGGATATTAACAGTCTACTCTTCAGAAAAGGAGATGGAACCTCAGTTTCAGACCCACGCTTCTGAGAGGATTTAGAGACACCAGATGACAAACTTTCTACCTCAGAAACCACAGACTCTGAAGTCTTCAACTTCTGTAGCCACAGAAGGAGACGGGCCTCTCTATCCCTCAGAGTCTTGGGAGGAAAAGTGTGACAGTACTTACAGTTTTTCACCTCGTGGTCTGGGTAGGGACAGTAAATGCATTTACTGTGTGGATCCTCATGGAAAAAGCGCAGTTTACCACAAGAAGGGCAGGCTTTAAATTAAGATTTCTTATTTGAAGACATTTCTGAAGAAATAAACAGAGTTGAAGAAAACTGAGCAGAGCTCAGGGAGACTCCCTTCATACGACGTGCGGTAGAAAATCTGAGGACTGGGCTTCTAAGGAGAATGTTCTAGAGGAGGCTACAGCCTGATTGGCTGGAATGTAAACCTACACATAATGACTTTAATATGGTACTAAAGTGAGTTCTCCCTTAGGCTTTTCAATGGGCCTATTATGTTCTATGGTACTTTTAGAATTTACAATTTTATTACATTATATGTATGTATATTTTTATTTATGATATTTTTCATGTATACATGCATATGTTATTGCTATTTAATGTACTGTGGGACTCCCACTTCGACGACTGGGAATATTCAAGCATGTGAATCTATGAAAGACACCCCTAATACTGGAGAAAAGATTTTACCTCATTGTGTGAATTCTGTATTCCAATGCTATACACATTATTTTTCTTACACTGGTGTCCAGCATTCCATTTGTGGCTAAGATAAACCTGCCATGCACGGCTGTTGCTGGAGCTGCAGTTTTCAGTACCCTTTATCATCAACCTATTTAAGAAAGAATTGAGCAGGTGCTGCGGTAGCACATAAAATGACAGTGTTCTACCTCAATGTAATGACTAGAAGCAAGTAAGCTTCCTTGCCTTGCATCCTTCTCAGCTCACAAGAGGTCAAGGTCATAGACGAGTCATTCAAGGTTGCCATCACGGTTGAACACCTATAGTCAACCTATGCATTATCTGAGCTTTCATCGTCTTAATGTGATTTTCAATAACAATGTTATCATCATTCAGAATGTAACGTTCCCATGATTTTAAAAGGATTAATTATGTATGCAGATTTTGTTCGGGTGTTCATTTACTGATGTCAAATAACACACTGATTCTAAATGAAGCAAATACAGAATTATTGTTGGCGATGTACTACGATAACGGTAGGAGAAAAGGCCTTCCACATATTGCTACACTACTCACGCATCAATGGATCATCATGTTAACACCACGATATGAGCAACCAACTATCATGCGGTACAGTTGTGGCGGATTAGAGCGCTTGTGCATGAAGAGCACAATGTGGTGTTCACGAGAGCTATCATAGGTGCACAAAGAGAATGTCTTTTTCGACTGGCTTTTGCAACTAAACACTATCTTCTCAGGTTGCAAGTCATGAAGCATGTCCTTGCAGGGGTAGGTACCCATAAGCCTTCATTTGTCCTTGGTCCTGAAAAGCATACACTGTCTATTGAGTCAAGAGTAAACTTTATGTTATTGTTTATGACCCATGGGACATTGCGTGGGCATTCCCTCAATTGACCGAAACCTAACGTAGTCTTTACAGAAGATTTAAAAGTGTGCTGCTGTTTCAAAAAGCGAAAATTACTAAAGCAGGAGGCACATGCTTTATGACAAACAGCTATGTCTTGAAACTAACATCTATTTAAAAACTCTCTCTAGACAGGCAGCTGTATTTCTTTCTATCTGACAACGCAATAAAGTGGATAACAAGAACTTTTTCAGTTGAAGCTTATTATACAATGCCTCTAATGTATTTATTGAATGCAAAACAGTGTAAAGACATGCAGTGTACCAGAAGCTTGAACTGAAAGAAGGCCTTCTAGTGACCGGGTGTACTGAGTAGGCCGGACACCAGCAATTGATGTACTTCAGTGTGAACAATATCAAATAAACTGCGTGCCATATCAGCGTGTTAGTTGTATTACGGCTCCGTACAAAGCTATGCTGCCCAATTGCAGCCAATAAGGTTAGCAGTGACGCAACTTGGTTCACTATACGTTTGAAAAACAAGAATTGGCATAGCCAATATTTCTCACCGTTATAGTGCGAGTGACAAGCTGTTGACTTTGCCAATGTTTGACTGCTAAATACTGTAAGTGCATGGTGTGGTGCGTGATGTGTTTTGTATCGAGGGTTTAGGTATTTTCTGTTAAAGTGCGCAGTGTACCGAGTGTTCACGCTGTACACTCATGTGTAAATGGCAATGTGTGATTTATGAGTTTTGGGAGTGTGGTTGGGTTCTGAGAAATGCATGTTTCTGCGTTATATATGTGCAGGAACATGTGTGTTGTAGAGTGCACGCCTGCCTCTGCTATATGTGCTTTTGTTGCTGCAATGTGTGCACTGGTGATCTGTGTTTTTGTTGTCATGTAAGTCTTAATGGATTCTGTATTTGTGTGTGTGGTGTTGCATTTTCCTGAATGTGGTCTGTTTGTGTAATGTGCTTTGTGTCGTGTGCGCGAGGGAGCGGTTTACAAGAGTGTGGTGTGGAGTACTTATCTCCAATCCATGAGTGCATTGACACAGTGTTTTTGTGTTTGTATGAGTTGAGGATGAAGCACAGAGAGGGGGGGGGGGGGGCACGGATGGGTGCAGGAGATGGAGTTACTAAAATACTCCAGCATGACAACTGCTCGGCCAGGCAGTTTCTCCTGCAATTAGTTATTTTGGCAAGAGTGCCGCTGCTGATCATGCAATAAGTTTTGGTGCAGCCGGTAGGGTCTGGGCAGCACACAGAAGGATTGGGGGTACCGCAGCTATTAGGGGAGGCTTTAAAATCATGGTATAGACCGTGGAGCGCTGCCCATCCCAGACACAGTGACCCCACGCTTCCAGTGTGTGGAGTTTCTGCACTGTTGACTCAGGCCTGCAATTAAACATGGATTCATCTGCATTTTTTGACGGAACGAATTTCGCGGCCGACAGAAGCAGAGCAGTTTGCCGATATTTTCTTGAAAAGAACAATAGTTACTTACCTTTAATCTGTGGTTATCCAGTATTGGTGTCTTTCATAGATTCACATGCCTGAATCATTCCCCGTCGTCTCAGTGGGAGACCCACGGTATATAAAAAAGCAATAATATGCCTGTACTAACCAAAAAACCTTGCTAATAACCAACCAGGAAGTAAAGTAGCCCTAGCTACAGGAGCAAAAGCTCCCACACTCATGACTATCCTAGTCATTATGTTAGACCAAACTGCAGCCAATCAGAATGTTCTCCCCAGAGGCTCAGGCTCTCAGATTTTCTCGCACAGGAGTGAAACCAACATAATTGCCTGAGGGAGCCTCTGAGGGGAGGTGGGCGGGTTGCATGTGAATCTATAAAAGACACCAATACTGGAGAACCACAGATTACAGGTAAGTAACTATTGTTCTTCTCCAGTATTTGGGGTGTCTTTCATAGATTCACATGCCTGAATCAGAATAGACAGCAGTACACATAACCTAATGCTCATAGACGCTAACAGTATCACAGTATACATGCATAATGATAAAATGCAAAAGACATGATAAAGCGTCTAAGAAAGAGCATAGAGGAAGGCGGGAGAACAGAGGCTCACCCTTTTGGAAAAGATTGCGAAGAACTGCTCTTCCCACGGAAGCATCTGCATCACTTGCTGAGTCCAGACAGTGGTGCCTCGTGAACGTGTGCCTGCTGGACCACGTTGCGGCTAAGCAGATTTGCAGAAGAGGCACCCCAGCGAACAAGGCAGTGGAAGAGGAGACTGCCCTTGTCGAATGTGCTCTTGGTAAGGCCTGTAAGGGTCTTCCTGCTTGTTGATGACAGAGTCCAATTGTTGACGAGACCCATCTAGCAATAGTCTGTTTGGACACTGCACAGCCTTGGCGCAGTCTGCCATAGGCCACAAACAACTGATCTGTCTTGCGTACAGCTGAGGTCCTTGAAAGATAAAACTTGAGGCACCTCCTGATGTCCAAAGAGTGCAAAGCTCGCTCAACCGGTGTTTGTGGATTTGGAAAAAATGTCTTGAGGATTACCGGCTCATTTAAATGAAAGTCTGTTGGGACCTTGGGCATGTACTTTGGATTGGTATGCAGCACCACCGAATCAGAGGTAAAGTGTAACAAGCATTTACAATGCAATGGTTTCGCCTTTGGAAAAGTTAGAGTTATTGGCATTGTAAATGACAAAATTTGTATTTATGTGTTGGTTTTGAAAACAGATAAATAAATGGCATTGTCATTTACATTGCCATTAGCTTAATCTCTGCAGTCACTCTGCACTCTCTAGCACTCCCTACTCACTCTGCACTCTCTAGCACTCCCTACTCACTCTGCACTCTCTAGCACTCCCTATGCACTCTCCAGCACTCCCTATGCACTCTCCACTCCCTATGCACTCTCCAATCCCTATGCACTCTCCACTCCCTATGCACTCTCCACTCCCTATGCACTCTCCACTCCCTATGCACTCTGCACTCTGCTCTGCACTCCCTATGCACTCTGCTCTGCACTCCCTATGCACTCTGAACTCCCTATGCACTCTGAACTCCCTATGCACTCTGAACTCCCTATGCACTCTGAACTCCCTATGCACTCTGCACTCCCTATGCACTCTCCACTCCCTATGCACTCTCCAGGGCCGGATTGGCAAGGCGGGCATTCGGGAATGGGCCGAAGGGCCGGTGCCTCAGTGCCCTCTGTGGGCCGTTTTTTTTCTCCCCTGTCCCAGTCCACAGAGAGTGGACTAGGAAAGGGGAGAAAAAAAACGGCCCACAGAGTGCACAGAGACAGAGAAAATGAAAGCAGCCTCGCAGTGCGGCCAGACAGCGATTGTCAGCTGTGGCCTCTCCTTCACCCCTGGCCTGCCAAGCAATCAAGCTGAGGCTGGGCTGGGGAGGGGTGATTGTTTGCAATAATCGGCCTCCCTGGGGGCCAGGTGTTTCTCAGGCCTTTGAGCCATTTGCACCTCGGCCCCCTGGCGCCCATGCAGCCCAGAAACGGTGTTAGTCTTAGCACCTCGCCCACAGCCCTTCACATTCAGGGCATAGTGGACGAGGAAGAATGGGTCTTGCTGTGGGGGCCAGGTGATGTTTGGAATTTTTTTATTTATTTATGCGATTTTATATAGCGCAGACTTTATCCGAAGGTGTCAGAGCGCTTCACAATAGGAACTGAACTGATACATGAGGAGAAAAATTACAGGTGGACAAATTACAAAAGCAAACGTTAAGTTACATGAATCAAAAGTGACAATAGTGAGCAACCAAAATACATGAGGAGCAAACGATACATTACAGGAGGAAAAAGTGATATGTGTGCAGGTTACAAAAGCGTACAAAGTACAAGTAGAGGTATAATACTGCAATTAATGACAGACACTCCAGCACAAGAACAAACGTTACGTAGGCAATGGTGGCACTTGTGCCAGTATCTAAAGCAAACAAAAGTCAGAGGTAGCATACAGTGTGTTACAAGAGAAAAGTGACTTGTGCAAGTTACAAAAGGGTACCAGACACAGGTACAAGGGTAATACTACAGTAAATGGTAAATACTCAAACTGCCAGAACACACTGGGAAGGCACTTCCCATGCACCAGCTTCACCTCAGCCTCCCCCCTGGCTACCTTGGATGACCCAGAAAGCTGTGTTTTGTGCTCCGCTGCCAGGACATTTTCCCAAGGCCTGGAGGGTTGATTAATTTACTAATTGCAGGGGACTTACCTCTGTTCATGTGCTCCTGAGCTGAAGGTCTGGGGAGGGCTGAGTAGGTTAGTAATAGCAGGGGCTTTGCTGCTTTTCAGGTGCTCCTGTGCTGGAGGGCTGGAATAATTTTGTGACAGAAAGGGGCCTTGCTATTTTTTTTAGTTGCTCAGCATGTAGGCCATTGGCACCTTTGCCCTGTGTCCTGTGCAAGAACAGTATCCTCCCACTTTCATTCCTTGTCTGTGCAAATAGTGTTTCATGAAAGGGCACGCCCCTTGAATGTGGGCCACGCCCCTTAAATATGGGTCACGCCTCTTGAATGTGGGCCACTTTTTTCGTCAGTGCCCGGGCCGAATTGTGATCCCAATCCGACCCTGGCACTCTCCACTCCCTATGCACTCTCCACTCCCTATGCACTCTCCACTCCCTATGCACTCTCCACTCCCTATGCACTCTCCACTCCCTATGCACTCTCCACTCCCTATGCACTCTCCACTCCCTATGCACTCTCCACTCTCCACTCCCTATGCACTCTCCACTCCCTATGCAATCTCCACTCCCTATGGACTCTCCACTCCCTATGCACTCTCCACTCTCTATGATAAGGCTAGTTGACTCTTTCTTGCAAATCCAAATCTTCATTTTGACCTGCAAGAGGCTGACAGGACTTTGGGCCATCATTTGTCATCTGGCTGTTTGGTTCCTTTGAAAGGCAGTCAGGCTAATGCTGTCTGCCCATTTCTCTCTCCGCTCTAACAACTTAGACAAAGTTTGAGCTCCAGAATTAGCCTGGCTTCCATAATATAGCATCAAAGCTAGCTGCCGAGGGCTACATCAGTTGTTAAAGGCCTGATGCCGAGTTACAGGCCCGAGCTGCAGGCAAGGATCTATAGCAATGGAGAGGGCCTTTAACGACTGGGATAGCCCAAAGTAGATGAACTACAAATATATTAGCACATCCCAACCACTAAGGTAGAATGCTCTAAATAAAAAGGGAGAAGCATAAAGACACATATTGTAATATTAAGCAAAATGTCTTTATCAGCAATTATTGACCCAGGGCGCCAGTGGTGTAATACAAGTTGTGGCGGCCCTCCCTGCAAGGTATATGGAGGGCCCCCCTTTCTGGATCTACTCGGGAGCTCTCAGGCCTAAGTACTGAGCTGAGGGCCCCCCCTGCAGCTCGGGCCCCCGCCCGCACTGCAGGAGCCGCGGGGGGCCTGTGTTGCGCCACTGCCGAGCGCTCCATTATCTTCAGTAGAGCTCTCAACATTCCATTGTTCTGCTATTATATTTGAAGCTCTACGAGACATTTCAGTTTGCGGCATGCACTATATATTATGTCAATATTGATATGCGGTATGTCCGTCACCATGATTCCTACCAGGCACAATATTTGTTGGAAATGTCCCCAACTAGGGCATTTGACAGTAAGTAAACTGCATATTTTTCCATGACCCAATGCGATTATAGCTTAATTTCCATCCCTCTCGAGTTATATCAATAGCTTGGAGCAAATGCAAATTTTTGGTAAAATAAAATTTAGCCTACGCTTGCACTCATCAGGAACTACGCTGAGAAAGCCTTCTCCCACAACTGCTTGACACAGGGTGGTGAGCTACTGGGTAAGCAGCTTCGACTACCTCTTCCGGCATTTAAGTTCTGGGGGCGGAAGTCAGGAGTACATGTGGTCCAAACAGACTCCAGGCTCCGCCGCAGGCCACAGTGTGTGACGATGGGCGGACCACTTTAGAGCAACCTTCCTCTGTCTCCTCCCTCCTGGGTACATTGGTGACCTTTCGGGTGGCCATTGATATTGACAAGTTAGGGGCACACGACAGAAAAGAAATTGCTTTCTTTACGGTCGCCTTGCGGAAAATGCGTAATAGGTGCGTGGTGTTGACACAGAAATGGAAAAGTCTAAACGCGTCACTGCTCATCTGATTTGGGTAGGGCCCTCTACCTTACTGCTAAAATTAGAGCTCCCGGGAGTGTCTTAAATTCCTCTAATTACACACGATGGACCCAATTTAATGTTGGAAATACGCTGTAATGCAAGAGTACACATTTCTGTGTCACTGCTTATCACCTGTCAGTTACACAAAGCAGGGCAGCATGTGCCGCCTGCTGTTACCTGGGTGGCATCGAGATGAGCCTGTGCGCGCGGCACTGACTCACAGGCGCTATACGCCAATCAACCCGCACAAGCTTATGTGTGGGCGCTCAGTCCACCATGCCTCTAGCCTGTGGGACACCAGGGTCCCCCCTCATGTCTGGTGCACGCTGCGCTTGCAAAAACACTGAATTTCCTGGTTTGTCCTCGACAGTTTGCAAGGATCTAACAAGCACCACGAGCACACGGAGAGCGGGAGGGGTGCGGGAACGGGCACAGGACAGCGGGAGTGGAGGGGGGGGGGGGGGTGCGGGAACGGCGCACGGACAGCGGGAGAGGGGTGGGAACGGCGCACGGACAGCGGGAGGGGGGAAATACGTAAACTTACAAAGTGAAAACACATTTATAAACAAAATGCTCCTTACCTGATCGCCTCGTGGGAACTCAAATCTTGCAGCCAACTCCAACAACAAACACTTGTAAAAAGACGAAAACAGGCCGACTCAAAAAAACAAAATAACACCCACCCACCGCCGCGATGACGACATCGCAAAGGCGGAGAGCGAAAAAATCGCGGGAACGCCCCCGAATCTGGTCCAGCCTTGACGGACAGATCCGGCTCCCAATAGCTAGTCTCCATTTATGGAGCTAGCCAACGGGAGCCGGGGGACGTTCCTGAAGTCCTTATTGTAATCAACGGATTTCGCCTGCGCCGAAAAGCTGCGCAGAGCGCAGCCTTCGGCAGGCGAAACCCAAAAAGGGCGGTTTACACGTGAATGCCTGAATGTCACTGACCCTTCTGGTAGATGTTAAAGCCAGTAACAAGGAGACCTTCCAAGTAATAAACTTAAGGCCAACCTTATGTATCGGCTCAAAAGGGTGACGCATGAGCTGGGCTAGCAACACATTCAAATGCCAAGCAGGAGGCGGCCGTCGAATTGGAGGAAACATATGAAATAGACCCTTGAAAAATTGCTGGATTATTCTTGAAGAAAATAGAGAGTTCGATCCGTCCTGACGGAATCGGGAAATGGCTGCCAGAAATACTTTGTGTTGAATGCGCCAAACCCGATCTAGCCAGTTGCAGGAAGAAGGGTAATATTTGCTCTGGTCTAGCATGAAAGAGATGTAGATCAACAGTCTGGCACCAGGGACAGAAACGCTTCCACTTGAGTTTGTAGGTCTTAATGGTTGATGGTGCTCTGGCGTTAGCCAACACCTCTTGACGATCGTGAGAAATGTCTAAGTGGGTGAATTCATTGTGTTGAGGAGCCAAGCTGACAATTTCAGCGAAACTGGGTCCGAATGGTACACCTTGCCCTTCTGAACTGTGAGGAGATTCGGTATTCGAGGCAGTTGTATTGGCTCGCACTCCGAGAGGAGGAGAAGCTCGGTGAACCAATATTGCCAGGGCCACCTTGGAGCAATTAGGATTAGACGACATGGTTGACTCCTCATCTTCCTGATGATCTTGGGGAATTAACGGAATTGGCGGAAAAGCGTATGCAAATATTCGACACCAACTCATCGAAAGGGCATCCCCGCACGAGTCTTTGTGGGGAACCCAGCTTGCAAAGCGTTGGCATTTCCGGTTCTGGGCTGTTGCAAACAAATCCAGGTCGGGATGACCCCACTCTCGGAATATGTGATCCAGGGATGGTTGGTGCAGTTCCCATTCGTGATTGCTTCCTGCGGACCTGCTGAGTGAGTCCGCTAGGACATTGGCAACCCCTGGGATATGGACCGCCGACAGATTGATGTTGTGATCCAGGGCCCAATTCCAAATCTCCTGCGCCTGATGGGACAACCGGGCCGATCTTGTGCCTCCCTGCTTGTTCAGGTAATGCATGCTTGTTGTGTTGTCCGTTCGTATCAACAAGGTAGAGCCCTCCAAGATCGCCTGAAAGGATTTCATGGCGAGAAAAATGGCTCTTAATTCCAGCAGATTTATGTGCCATTTTTTCTATTGAATGTTCCATTTGCCACTGACTGTCATCCCTTGGAGATGGGCGCCCCAGCCCTCCAGAGAAGCATCCGTGGTCACGATGAATCTGGGTCCTTCTGTCAGGAATGCGCATCCCACCTGCGGGTTGCCATCTTGCCCCCACCACTGGATGGAGTTTCTCATCCGAGGAGTTATGTTGATGACGTCCTCGAATGAGCCTGTTACTTGCACCCACTGACGACTGAGTTCCTCTTGCAAAGGTCTCATTCGCAGGCGACAGTTAGGGGAGAGAGGGATACATGACGAGATCATCCCGAGGAAAGACTTGAACTTGCGAACAGAAACGCACTATCCTTTTAGCAGCGATGAGGACATCTTGCGAATCTTCACTTGCCTTTCTTTTGATATGAACACTTGGGCGAGTCTTGTGTCCAGCGTGGCTCCCAAGAACGACTTCCTCTGTGATGGAGTCAGGTGAGACTTTTTGAAATTCACCGAAAAACCCAGGCACTGGAATAGTGAGAGACATCTCTGAACGTGAGTTTTTGCCAAGCTGATGGAACTGGCCTTGATAAGGCAGTCGTCCAAATATGGATAAATTTGAACTCCCTCTAGTCTCAGGCGTGCGGCCACCGGGGCTAACATTTTTGTGAAAACTCTGGGGGCCGAACGTAGTCCAAAGGGGAGTACTTTGAACTGGAAGTCCCTGCCAGCCACTCTGAACCGTAAAAACTTCAGGTGTCTGGGAAAAATGGGCACATGGAAGTATGCGTCCTGAAGGTCGAGTGTTGCCATGTGATCCCCTGCTGAGAGAAACTGGAGGATTTCTTGAAGCGTCAACATTCTGAAAGATAATTTCTTGAGGTACTTGTTGAGGGCACGCAGGTCGAGGATGGGGCGCCATTCCCCCGACTTCTTGCGGATCAGGAAAAATCTTGAATAAAATCCTGTTCCCTTTTGATGTTAAGGTACCCTTTCTATTGCTCCTTTCCGAATCATAGAGTGTATTTGTGAAAACAGCTCCTTGAGATGAGCTGGAGGTGGTCCTCTTGGGGGAGAATTTGGAGGGGCTTTGACGAATTCGAGAATGTGACCTCTGGAAACCACGTCCAGGACCCATCTGTCCGTGGTAATCTTGGACCAATTTGTGTAATATCGGGATATTCTTCCTCCAATTTGTTTCAGGCTGGGACAAAGTGGTGGCAGGATGTGTCTCTCACTTGCTCTTGTTGTCTCTCCCTCGATAAGAGGTTTTTCCTCTTGATTGAGAGTAATTATTTCTCCTTTGGCCATATGTTTGTTGACGGTATGGCTGGTTTCTCTGATTTCCTTGGGTGTTACTGTAGGAGCGTTGCTGTGAATAACCTCCTCTGTTCGAGAAATTGCCTCTTCCTCTTGCGCCCTGAAAGGAAGACTTCCGAAATTGGAGAGAGCCCAGCGACCGTGCCGTCTCTGTGTCTTTCTTTATGGCTTGTAATGCCTCGTCAACATGTTGACCAAAAAGGAACTCTCCATCATAGGCCATGTCCATGATCTTTGTCTGGACCTTTAGACGAAAAGATGTAGCCTTTAACCATCCTTGCCTCCGGAGGACAGCTGCTCCCGCCAGCTGCCTAAAACCTGTGGCTGCCACGTCTGCTGCATCATCAATTATTTCAGAGGAAACGCTCTCTCCCTCTAGTAGGATCTTTTTTGCTTCAGATCTATCCGGTTCTGCAAGCTTCTCGATGAAGGGCGATATGTCGGACCCCATCTACCTATCATACCTTCCAAGTATTGCCAGTGAATTTGCGGCTCCGACCGTGGTTGCCGCAATAGTTGACACCTTCTTCCCTATTGAGTCAAGACGTCTACCGTCTTTATCAGGGGGAGCAGAGACCTGTGTAGATGGATTCTTGGCTCTTCTTTGTGCTGCCTGTGTTAGCCTGACCAATCAGGCATGCTGGTGATGAACTAGGTGCTCTATATTTTTTTATCTACCCTAGGTAGTACTGCGGGTAGAGAATTTGGTGTTTTCATTATCTTCAGACCTTCCTTCCATATAAAGTCAATGATATGAATAGACCAACTTTGTCTTTGTGGCAAGTCCTTAAAATCATAGAGGAAGCATTCATCTTGTTTAGCCTCCATTGAGATGAGGAACCTTTTCGTAGCTCTATCCATAATCTTATGGAAGCTGGCAATGTCCACCGGCGGAGAATCCGCCGCAGGCGGGGCCTCTGGGGAAGGGGTTTGTGCCTGATAGTCGTCCCACACCGACTTGTCGTCCAATTCACAATCTTCTTGTTCGTCTTCCAACGAATTTTCACCCCCTGCCTGATGGGATGGTACTGGTGAAGAAGGTAGTGTGGACCGTGCTTCTTCAGCTGCCAATTGAGAAACTGATTCTTGAAGTCCTAAAGTTGCCGTAGATGTTCTTGGCCTAGGCGTAGAGACATGAGAATCACCCGATTCTGAAGGTGGAAACCTGCGATAATAATCGCTTAACAGATATTGGAGGTTTTGGAAAAATTCCATAGGCATTTGCATGCAAGGTGTAGACCCAGACTCCCAACTAGCGTGCTCCTGGAAACTCTCCTCCTCCTCCTGATCTAAATCTTGAACTTTAATGAGCAGGTCCGAAGGGCTCCTGGCCGCACGGAAAGTGTCGTCCTCGTAGGATTCTTCTTCCTCACAATCCAACAATTTATCTGGTAGTTTTAAAGGAGACAGAGCTGTGGAGGATGAACCACGCTTCTGTAGGAGTGAAGCAGTGGTAGCAGGTGATGGCAAAGGTATTGTGGATGCTCCTGCCGACCACACTGGCATTGCCGTACAGGTTGACAGTGGGGGCGTCGATGGAGTCACTGATGCTGATGACAAGCTTGATTCCCTCTGCGTTGCTAGATCTGTCGTCGACGGAGCGCCCGTCGACGGTAGCAGCTTCATCGACGATGAACTAGTCGATGAGGCTGTTTTCTTGGTCAACGGAATTGTCTGCTTCGTTGACGAGGAGGTCGTCGACGGATTCATTTTCTTCGTCGACGAGGAGGTCGTCGACTGATCCATTTTCTTAGTCGATGAGGGTGTCGACGGTAACTTCGTCGACGGTAACTCCGTCGACGAGGGTGTCGTCGACGGTAACTTCGTCGACGGGGATGTCGTCGACGGTAAGGTCTTCTTCGTCGACGGCAAGAAATTTGTCGACGGTACCTTCAGGATTCCCGTCGACGATCGATCGGACTATCTTCGTCGACGGGATGGGTCTAACTTGTACCTAAACCAACGTCGACGGTGAGGAGGCTGAAGACATCACCATAGCTGATTTTGGTGAGGAGAAAGTCACTGTTGAAGTGGAAAAAGTGGCCACATGAAGAGATGGCGACGATGAGGCTGCTCTTGAGTCTGCCATGGCCAGAGGTGAAAACTGAGGTGAAACCTTATGAGCATGTGCTTTGGAAACTGTAGATTTTCCAAATTTTCCTGAGGGCGCAGATGTCACAGGTGGACACACCTTCTTGGAGGTAGTAGGCAAACAAGAATCCTGAGAGGATTGGGCCTACTTCAATATTTTAGCCCTAGGAGAAGCCAACTCAACCTCAGTTTTTCTCTTCCTTGAGGAGACAGAAGACCCTGAGGCAATGCTCCCTACCTCTGAAGCAGGGTTATCCTTGTCCTTTATCCTCTGAAGCCACAGGAGACAGCCTCTCTGTCCCTGAGGGCCTTTTGAGGGAAGGTTCTGCAGATTTTACATTCCTTCGCCTCATGATCCGGATACAGACAGTATATGCATTTCTTGTGAGGATCCTCCTTGAACAGCCTTAGCTTTCCACAGGAATCACAAGCCCTAAAAAGAAATTTAGAAGTAGACCTCCTTTGTAGGTTAAAAAACCAACCAAAGTAAGAAGAAACTGAGCAGAGCTCAGGGAGACTCCCTTCACACGACGTGCGGTAGAAAATCTGAGAGCCTGAGCCTCTGGGGAGAACATTCTGGTGGGTGCTGTCGCCTGATTGGCTGCAGTTTGGTCTAACATAATGACTAGGATAGTCATGAGTGTGGGAGCTTTTGCTCCTGTAGCTAGGGCTACTATACTTCCTGGTTGGTTATTACCAAGGTTTTTTGGTTAGTACAGGCATATTATTGCTTTTTTATATACCGCGGGACTCCCACTCCGACGACGGGGAATGATTCAGGAATGTGAATCTATGAAAGACACCCCAAATACTGGAGAATTAAAATACCGGGCCGTAATCAGTTTAATATCCGTCTGACTTGGAGCCACAAACAGTATGTCACACTTTCAGAAGACGTAGGATAAGAGCGAACAGGAGGAGGCTGTGCTGTGACCCCATTCTTTTTTCCATATTCGTTATACTGTGGCTGTGCATTCCTTTCCCATTTGTAGGCAGTATATGGCTGTCATGAAGTAGGATCTTGTAGGATGTTTCCGCGTTGTTTTACCCCTCTCAGCAGCATCACAGAGCTTGTTGCTCACTGTTTACATTACATGTGAGTGGATTGGGGCACCAAAAAAATCACTGTTGCAAGGTATGCCAGGTAGCGTGCTTTACACTCTTCTAGAGGCGCGCTCTGCCTACAGCTTCACTGTTCCTCTTTGAACAGGATTGTTTTAGTACAAAATCACGAATGACAATGTGGGCCGTTAGGGTAACCCACAGTGTCACTGCATCACCCCTCTTTGAACTGATCTTATGTTTGTGTGTGAATTGGTCACTGGTTGTACCCAGCTTGAAGACTTCTGAATAAGTCTGAAGAACTGGCAATGGGGCGGGGTTTGGATGGGCAGAGAGGAACAAGACATTTTTATTTAACGTTTAATTTTAGTCTTGCAGCACCCAAACTCATCACCTCAAGACAATTTACACTCTGTGATGGAAACATTTGGGAGGCAACCTGTACGACCAACACGGCTTTGATGCCACAGGTCTGTGTTATAAATAAAACCTAACAACTTTAAGCAGAATTATTTGAGAACAACTAACAGAAATCAAGAGTGTGCAATATCGGGTGCAAACAGTTTTTTTTAACCACTTTGTGCTTTTCACACTAATGGAGCCAAATCGGTCAAGCAGAGTTTGAAGGCATAACTTTAATAACTGCCTTGGGTGCCAGGCTGAGTAGGCCTCTGACAGTGGCCTCACCACTGTCCTGCTTAGAAGCCAAACGTCGAAGAAACGACTGGCCTTCCCTTCCCATGATTACATTGGGTGAAAAAAGAGCAATTGGCAGTAGGGTAAACAGACATAGCACTATCTTGCTATACACAAAAATCTTACTGAATCACTCAAATTGTAGTTGCCCACCTCTTTGGTCCACTGCCACAGGACCATAAACATTAAATCCAAAAAACAAGCAAATAGAGAGGCAACAAAGCAAGTATATTTCAAAATGCTCCACAAAACGAAGGAAATAACAGTGTCCTTCGTTGATGCCAAGAAAGATTTCTTTTGATGTATCCTTGAAATATTCTTGAATCAAGATGATCAAATCAGACAGCCAACGCGTTTTGCCCTTATATTGGGCTTCCTCAGGGTATGAAAGTGGACCAACGAGTGTAATGGTGATCTCAAATATCTCAATTCAGTTATTTATATAAGCTTCTCATAAAGGTATGTTATCCGTCAAAGATAGGTGAATTCATGCGTAAAATTCACTTGCAGGTTACACGCTTCTCTAGAAATGGTTCACAAAAACGTAAAAACTCCACATCTTGGAGCCGTTGAAGTACTTAAAAAAAGAATGCGCTATGATATGCAACACTTCGTACAACTCAAACGGCCCTCTTCCGACGCAGAGTCTGTCAACCCGCCGACAGCCAATCGTGAAATTCAGATGGAAAATTGGGAGAAGCCTGGGGCTTAGATGAAGAACTGAAAGAGCGTTTTTTTTAAAAGTGCAAATATGAGCTCAGTTTGATGGATTTTGTTTTGTACGCGGTGTGTTGACACCGGCCGGGACCTGGATTGAGCACAGCCCATTGTTTTTGCTCAGCCAGGCGACAAAGGCCTGCACAGGGCCCTGCGGATTTTGCATACGTATTGAGCCTATTGTGATTTAAACAGTTAGTTGATCTGCACATTTTAGCGCCCCTCAAAAGAGACATTAGTTTGCTGTAGCTGTCACTTCAAGGCCATGTTTTCCTGTCGGCGAGTGGTGGGACTGAGAAGAGTTTAACTCTGAAATATGAGGCAGGGAAATAACCTCGTTGCTTTCACTAAATTGATGACCTTTTAGTTACAATGATTCAGAAAAGGGGGTGGTGATGAACAGAGTGTCTGAATTAAGCAGACCACTCTTACCCAGTCCAAAGATCAGGGATTGATCCATCACCGTTTTTTAGCTCACTGCACCATCCCAGCTCAGAACTTGGCTATATGCAAATTAGTCTGACCCTGGCCCAGTGCATCATGGGAACAGGGCAGACCAAACTACCAAGCCAATTCTTCTACTGGGAAGGAAACAAGCTTCCGGGGACCGGTTTCTGGCATTTCAGCCGTCTTCGGCCCGGCTTGCTTGAATCCTGATGGTGCAATGAGCAAGGGACTCACATCTGAGTATACCCTTCCACGCTTATGGTGGACAAAAATGATTCAGAAAAGGGGGTGGTGTCTGAATTAAGCAGACCACTCTTACCCAGTCCAAAGATCAGGGCTTGATCCATCACCGTTTTTTAGCTCACTGCACCATCCCAGCTCAGAACTTGGCTATATGCAAATTAGTCTGACCCTGGCCCAGCGCATCATGGGAACAGGGCAGACCAAACTACCAAGCCAATTCTTATACTGGGAAGGAAACAAGCTTCCGGGGACCGGTTTCTGGCATTTCAGCCGTCTTCGGCCTGGCTTGCTTGAATCCTGATGGTGCAATGAGCATCTGAATCTGAATCGTTTTTGGCCACTATAGGTGTGGCAGGGTATACTCAGACATGAGTCCCTTTCTCACTGCTCCATCAGGATTCAAGCAAGCCGGGCCGAAGACGGCTGAAATGCCAGAAACCGGTCCCCGGTAGCTGGTCTCCTTTCTGGTGAAGAATTGGCTTGGTAGTTTAGTCTGCCCTGTTCCCATGATGCACTGGGCCAGGGACAGACTGATTTGCATATAGCCAGGTTCTGAGCTGGGATGGGGCAGTGAGATAAATAATGGTGATGGACCAAGCCCTGATCTTTGGACTGGGTAAGAGTGGTCTGCTTAATTCAGACACTCTGTTCATCACCACCCCCTTTTCTGAATCGTTTTTGGCCACTATAGGCGTGGCAGGGTATACTCCGACATGAGTCCCTTTCTCACTGCTCCATCAGGATTCAAGCAAGCCGGGCCGAAGACGGCTGAAATGCCAGAAACCGGTCCCCGGTAGCTTGTCTCCTTTCTGGTGAAGAATTGGCTTGGTAATTTAGTCTGCCCTGTTCCCATGATGCACTGGGCCAGGGACAGACTGATTTGCATATAGCCAGGTTCTGAGCTGGGATGGGGCAGTGAGATAAATAACGGTGATGGATCAAGCCCTGATCTTTGGACTGGGTAAGAGTGGTCTGCTTAATTCAGATACTCTGTACATCACCACCCCCTTTTCTGAATCGCTTTTAGTTACAAGGCACCTAGAGTAAACCAAAACAAAACACAAACACTTATCAACACGGCTTCCAAAGCCCACAGTAACCAAGAGAATGTGGCGGCCGTTAAGAAAGATCAAACACAGCAAATGAAGTGGACATGAACCTTTCATGAAGCGGACGCACAAGCTCAGGTTGTTAATTTTAAAAAAAACAGCAGCTCAAGACAAATGGTGGGGGTGGGCAAAGGAATGCAGAAGCCTTCCTGCGTGCCGCTGCTCGCTCCTGAGAGCAAAACGCTGTGGGAGTGACACATTGGAAAGGAGTTGGGGCATGCACCCGCCTTTGACCATTTGCATGCTTCCATTATTGAAAGGCAGACGCAAAGGCCAATCCAATGTGTCCAAGGTGAGGCCCACAAGGAAAAGTTTGGAGTGCTCACAAGAAGCCTCCCAAGGAGCAGTGCATGAGCGCTGCGCTAGGCTCGACCTAAAAAGGATGCCACCTCTTAAGAGTTTTGGGATAGGATACAGAACTTTTTGCCACAAACTGAAGGAAATGTTTCTAGTCTTTGTGAATCAAGTTTGTTTCGGCTTAGGCATACTGTACAGCATTAGCAATACCGACTGAAGGGTTTCACACCAAGTGGGCCACTTTACTTGTGTTCATAACCTAATAAAGTTAGCTGTAACGAATAGTTTCTTACCTGTCGGTGTAGTTTTGCAGCCTGAAGATCTTTCTGGATTCACTATGCTGTTCATATTCCGCGGTCTAGTGGTTGGGTCCGGATTCGTAGTCTTTTCTTTGTTTTTTTTTGTAGCCCTTGTGGGCGTCGGCGTCACACCTCCTTGGGTGCATTTCCGGTGACGTCGGCATGCTTCCTGCGGAAGCTCCCACTCTTGGGCGCCATCTTCGGATTCTTTTTTCCGTGTTTCTTTCTTTTCCGAAGTAATGGCAATGATCTATCCAGGTGATAATTTCTTTACCACTTGTCCTTATGTTCTCTTACTTCTTCTCCTCATTTTTTTTTTTTGACCACCTCTTCTCTCTCCAGCCTCATCTTTCTGGCGGAGGTGGGTGGGTTCGCTAGTGAATCCAGAAAGATCTTCAAGCTGCAAAACTACACCGACAGGTAAGAAACTATTCGTTTTGCAGCGTGAATCTTTCTGGATTCACTATGCTGTGCATCGATTTCGTAGCGGTTTCTCATTTCCGTGGCGGCTGGGTGGATGATGAGCTCTGGTTTCTGAATATATGCTGGAGCACCCTTTGTCCGACTTGTGCTTCCTTGTTCATCTGCACATCCACGCAATAGTGTTTCGTGAATGTGTGTACCGAAGCCCATGTTGCCGCCAGGCATATGTCTTGTATGGGTGTATTGGCCAGGAAGGCTATTGTAGCCCCCTTTTTTCTAGTGGAGTGGGCGCGTGCCCCCTCTGCCAGTTCTTCTCCTGCCCTTTTGTGCCAGAGTTGGATAGTTTGCGCGATCCATCGTGCAATAGTGTTCTTAGTCACTGCCTTGCCCATGTAACTGTTGGCGAACGACACAAAGAACTGTTTCGTTTTCCTGTGCCCTTTAGTCCTTTCAATGTAATGCATGACCGCCCTTCTGGCGTCCAGTGTGTGCAGAGCTCGCTCTGCCTTAGTCGTTGGTTTTTGGAAAAAACTCGGTATCTGTATGGACTGGTTCATGTGGAACTTGGACACCACCTTCGGCATGAAGTGTGGGTCGGTCCTCATCACCACCCTGTCATTGTGTATTTGTAAGTAGGGCTCCTGTAGCGTTAGCGCTTGCAGCTCGCTCACTCTTCGTAAGGACGTTATTGCAACCAGGAAGGCAGTTTTCATAGTTAGCATCTTCAAGGAGGCCTTGTGAAGTGGCTCAAAGGGCTCCTTCATGAGTTCCGTCAGGACCACGTTTAAGTTCCATGCCGGTGGTGGTACCCGCTTGGGTGGTGCAATCCTTTTTGCTCCTTCCAGGAACCTCTTCACGACCTGTGATGTGAAGAAGCTTCTGCCCATCTCCCCCCTTGTGTATGCCACTATAGCCGCCACGTGAACTCTCAAGGAGGACGAGCTGAGGTTTTTCTCCAGTAAGTGTGTCAGGTACTTCAGTACCGTGGAGTCCTTTTTCAGTTTTTTGTGGAGCCCTTCGTACACATCGTGAATCTTTTCCACTTTGCGACATAGCACTTCCGTGTGCTGGGCCTTCGTGCCTCCCGAAGGACCCTGAGGGTGCTCTCGGGCAGTCTCAAATGTGCGAACTCTATGTCTTCAGGAGCCATGCTACTAGGCTCATGCTCTCTGGTTCTGGGTGCAGCACCTCTCCGTTCTGCATGGAGAGCAGGTCTTTTCTTCTGGCGAATCTGTGGGGGGCACACTGCGCCATCTCCATGATCTGCGAGTACCAAGTCTGCCTCGCCCACTGTGGCGCGACCAGTATCAGGGTCATGGTGCTCTCTCTGCACTTGCTAAGTACTCTGTGTATCAGTGGTATCGGGGGAAAAGCGTACGCAAATTTCCCGGACCAATCTATCCATAGGGCATTCCCAAGGGACCCTTCTTCGTGTTGTCTGGATGCGAAGTTTCGGCATTTCGCATTCTGGCGTGTTGCAAACAGGTCCACAGATGGTATTCCCCACCTGTTGAACAGCCTCCTTGTCTCCTGAGCATTGAGCTCCCATTCGTGGGATGCCGAGGTCTGTCTGCTCAGCCAGTCTGCCTGAATGTTCTCCTTCCCTGGTAGGTGTATGGCTAGCAGGTCTATCTGGAGAGGGATGGCCCACCTCCATATCTCCTGCGCCAGCGTCGAAAGCGTTGTTGACTGAGTTCCACCCTGCTTGTTGATGTAGAACATCGCCGTGGTGTTGTCTGTCTGTAGCAACACCCTCTGCCTGTACAGTCTTGTCTGGAAGGCTTTCAGTGCAAGGAAGATCATCTTCAATTCGAGGAAATTGATGTGCCTTGTCGCATCTGCTGGCGTCCAAAGACCCCTCACTTTGAGCTCGTCCATGTGAGCGCCCCATCCCTTCAGGGATGCGTCCGTGGTGATGGTCACTGTCGGAGTTGGGAGTGTTAGAGGTTGTCCCCTTGTTAAGTTCTCCAAGGTCCACCATGCCATCTCCTTCTGCACTGCGTGCGTCACCACCACAAGATCCTCCCAACTGCCCGAAGCCTGTGACCATTGTTCCTGGAGCCATTCTTGCATGGGTCTCATGTGGAGCCGCACATTCGGCACTAGGTGGATGCACGATGCCATCATCCCCATGATCTTGCTCGCAGTCCTCACTGTCCGAGCTTGTCCCTTCCGGTAGAGGCGAGTTTCCTTGACCAGCGCCCTCGCTCTCTTCTCGCTGGGAAACACTTTGCCCTTTAAGGTGTTGATCTGTGCCCCCAGGAAGATCTTTACTTGCTCTGGCTCCATTGATGATTTCTTCCAATGGACGGAGAACCCCAGGTTTATGAGCGTGCTCGTCACTGCCTGTGCATGCTGCTTGCACTTCTGGTACGAGTTTGCTTTCACCAGCCAGTCGTCCAGGTAAGGGTATACGTGTATCCCCTGCCTTCGTAGGTGCGCTGCGACTGCCGCGAGGCACTTCGTGAATACCCTTGGTGCTGATTTCAGTCCGAAGGCCAGCGTTGTGAACTGGTAGTGGCCTTCTCCGATTGCGAACCTGAGCATATGCTTGTGCTTCTCGTTCATCGGTATGTGCAGGTAAGCGTCCTTGAGGTCTATCGTGACCATGAAGTCTCCGACCTGCAATTGCGGCAGCACCTCCTGCAGGGAGCTCATTTTGAACTTTTGTGTCCTTATGAATTTGTTGAGGAACCTTAGGTCTAGGATGGGTCTCATCTTGTCGTCGACCTTTGGTACTAGGAAGTACGTCGAGTATATTCCCTTGTTCCTTTCCCTGAAGGGAACTCTTTCTATGGCCTGTTTTTGTAGAAGTTCTTGCACTTCTTCCTGAAGCCTCGCCAGCTGTTCTCTTGCTGGTGGCTTCCCCCTTGGCTTTCTGTTTGTTGGCTTTCCTTCCAACTCCAAGCAGTATCCGAATTGGATGATGTTTAGTATCCATTTGTCTGATGTTATTTCTCTCCATTCTTGGAGATAGAACTTTAACCTTCCTCCCACTGGTGTCATGTGGTCGTAGGCCTCTAGATTGTCCTGACCCCTTCGTACGTGGTGCCCCCTCGGGGTCTTTCCTGTGGTCGGGCACCCGGAGGTGTCTGAAGTCACTTTGAGGTGGGCTGCTGCCCCCCTCTTCTATTCTGACCACGGCCATTTCTCCCTCGAAAGGACTGACCTCTTGGCTGGTATTGCCAGGACTGCTTCTGGTGACCTTGCTGAGCCTGCGGGTCTGTCTGGTGCGTCTGCTGGAAGGCCTAGTGCGATGTACCTGGCTGGTTTCCACCTCTCCCGCCGGGCCTCCGTGCCGGGGTGCCTCTTCTGTTGCCTCTGAACTGCAATGCCCCTATGGATCTTGCCGTCTCGTTATCTTTTTTGAGTTGGCATAGTTTGTCGTCAACCGTTGCCCCGAAAAGTGTTTCGCCGTTGAACGGTGTGTTCAGGATACTGTGTTGCACCTCGGGTTTTAACCCTGAGATCCTGAGCCAGGCGTGTCTCCTTTCCGTGACACCCATCATCATGAGCCTGCTGGAGGTGTCTGCTCCGTCCAGGGCCGTCTTAAGGCAAGAATTTGCCGCGTTCTTCCCATCTTCGATCAACTTTTCGGCCTTCTGCCTGGCATCCTGGGGTAGGTCCTTCACCAAGTGCCCCAGCCCCTCCATGATCTGGTACATGTGCCTGTTTAACAGGGGGTTGGAGTTAGCCATCCGCCAATGGGTCGCGGCATTTCGCTCGATCCTTCTCCCCACCAGATCCATCCTCTTGCTCTCCTTATCCGGCGGTGGGCCCGAGGTAGTGGATACGCTCGCCCTCTTCCTAGCTGTCGAAGTGATAATGGAGTCAGCGGAGATTTCGCCTCGGATGTAGGCCGGGTCCTTCGAGGAGTGTTTGTATTTTTTCTCTGTTCTGGGAGTTACCGCCTTGCATGTTGCGGGCTCTTTGAACGCTTCCTTTCCCTGAGCCAAGACGCTCTCGAGCATTGGGAGGAACTGGCTTCTTGTCTGTGTTGGAAGCAATGTCTCTAGCAGGAAGTCTGCTTTCTGCTTTTCTTCGTCGAGTTTCAACTTGAATGCAGTTGCGGCTGATTGTATCGCCGAGTTGTACGCCCCGATGTCGTCCGGCGGCGAGGGTCTCGAGGGGTACGAGTCGACCGGCTCTTCCGGGCTCTCGGTGTCGACGTCTAGGTAATCCTCCACGCGTGGGTCAGAGGTGACCGACTCGGCGTCCACCCTACTGCCCTCTTCGTCCTCATAACTGTAATCCTCGTAGGGATTTTCTTCAGCTTCCCGCTCGTCGACCATCTTGTCGCTCGGCACATGGTCGTCGACCTGTTCCTCTTCCTCCTCGACCAGATCTAGCACGGTGTGCTTGGTCTTGAGTGGAATCGTGAAGGCACTCATCTCGGCGGCGACCTCCTTTCTCCGCTGCAAGAGGCTTGCCATCTCGGCCTCTAGCCGACGCCTTTTCCTTTCCACTTCGGCCGCGTGTTCGGCTTCGGAACGTTCGGCCCCTCTCTTCGGCGCCTGGTTCGGCGGCGAGATTTTCGGCGTCGACGGCTTGGACGTCGAACTGGCTTTTGGGTCCTTGGACGGTGCCGAGGCTTTAGGGTCTTTCTCCCTCGACGTCGATCGGTCCCTTTCGGCGACGATCTTCGACGCTTTCTGCTGTTCAACAGCTTTCGGCGCCAGGGACTCCTCCGAGGATCCGCTGGGCCTGCTTGTGGTCGCGGAGGCAGATGTCGCTGCGTCGGCGCCTTCGGGCTCTTGGCCTCGTACTTTCGAGACTCAGAGTCTCTCGTGCTCTTGTGGGACGTCGAGTCTCCTACCTTATCAGGTGTCTTCTTGTAATTGGTCTCTACGACCGTGTAGCTGTCGTCTTCGGCGGCAGCGTTGTCCTCCTCCTCCGAGGAAATCCCCAGCTCGTACAGCGATGGCGTCGGGGATTTTACGCCGAGGGCGGCGTGTGCTACCCTCTGTCTCTTCCTCACACGAAGGGTCTTCTGGGCGAAGACCGCGCAGGCGTTGCAGTCCTCGCTTCCGTGTTCAACCGGTAGGCAAAGGTTGCAAACCGGGTGCTGGTCCTTCTGTGCGTACTTGTGTCTGCAGTTCGGGCAGAACTTGAACGGTGTGTTGTCCATCCTCGTGCGTTCAGGCCTCCCTGACCGCGTGGACGTCGACGATCGTCGAAGTTGTCGAGGTTTTCACCTTCTTCCCTCTTCGTCGCTGTTCTGTGAAGTCTTCCTTAGCCTTCTTCTTCCAATATCTCCTCCAACTTCCACTCTTTTCAGTACTTTCTCCAAAAATGTCTGGAGCCCAAACGGGAACGATCCAGACCCGACCGCGGAAAAAAGAATCTGAAGATGGCGCCCAAGAGTGGGAGCTTCCGCAGGAAGCATGCCGACGTCACCGGAAATGCACCCAAGGAGGTGTGATGCCGACGCCCACAAGGGCTACAAAAACAAACAAAAAAAAAAAAAAAACAAAGAAAAGACTACGAATCCGGACCCAACCACAAGACCGCGGAATATGCACAGCATAGTGAATCCAGAAAGATTCACGCTGCAAAACATTATGTAGTTAAGCAAACATATACCCACAAGGAACATTGAGAGCTATATAAATACATAATAATATCCACACACTTCTCTTCAATGCCCTCTCTCCTAGCACCTTCTATGGTCCATGTTTTTCTAGTATTCTATTGCACTGAAGGGTTAGTAGCAGACTCGCCCCCTGCTGCCCATGCCCAGCACCTATTCTCTCCACCCACGTCCACACGATTTTAAAAAAGCAGTATAATTGTTAAGTTCTGCTTTGTGACATTTAATACAGTAGTTCCTATATCAGTTTTTCCTTACTAATTCTACTCAATTTAGCCCTGGATTTGGCTGGGGATGTGTACTTTTGGATTAAAGCTGTATGAGAGCTTGTCTGAAGATCAAATTACTTCCCTTCGGGAACACCTTTTCTGGTATAGACTATCTAACTGCTGATTCCTCACCTTGTGAATTTCCTTAAGCACTAGACTGGATCCAGAATCTTTTCAACACCTCCCTTGTGCATTGACAGAAGCATCATGAGGCTCCGTGTCGGACAAGCCCACTCCAGATATGAAGTTGGGGACCCCATATTTCTGCCACCTCTGCGGACTGACAGCAATTCCACACGGCAAGGGGTTAATCCTTCCCCATGTCGCCGTTCACTTGTTTTTAGATACCATACAGTTACCTAATCCATTAAAATTAAGCGAGGCAACTGTAATGGTTTTTAATCTCACTCACTCACTTTGGGCCCCCACTTTGCTTAGAAGTGCATCCCTGTCATCAGGTGCATGCCCTCACTCTATCAAACCAAGGTTTTAGAGGGCGAAGACCGCCGATGATGAAGCATGACACCAGTTGGTGTGTGAGTCCAGTCCTACACTTTTTGTGAGATGCCTACACTCGCATACATTTAACACACCAGAGCACTATTTAGGTCATTTTATTAAGAGCAGCCCCATTTGTGTATAACAGGCCTCCCTGATCACTGCCATCGTACTCGCCGGTAGTTTGAGGTGTGCAAACTCTAGGTCTTAAGGAGCCATGCCACCAGGCTGAGGTTCTCTGGCTCTGGGTGTAGCACCCTTCCGTTCTGCATTGTTAACAGGTCCCTTTGTTTTGAGAATCTGTGCGCTGGTTCTGCGCCATCTCTCCCATCAGCTTGCTCACCGTCCTCACTGTCAGAACTTGCCCCATGCGGTAACGAATAGTTTCTTACCTGTCGGTTTAGTTTTGCAGCTTGAAGATCTTTCTGGATTCACTATGCTGTGCATTATTCCGCGGTGTAGTGGTTGGGTCCGGAATGGCGTCCTTTCCATGAGCTGGAAGTTGAGGCCTAGGTAGGCCCGAAGGCCTTCGTCGACGGCCGGATTCGAAGAGTTCGGAGTTGAAGAGTAGCGTCAACAGGAAAACGCGTTTGAAATCCTCAAAGCTGGTGAGGATTGCGCTCCGAAGGAATCGGTTCCAACATGGAGCGCAGGAAACCCATCCGAGCCCGGTGGAAACCCATCCGAGCCCGGTGGCAGAAAAAACAATCAGGGGATGGAGCTAATGTGCAGTATGATCCTAAGGAGGAGCCACCTATCATGTGACTTCCAAAGACTTTCCAGAACAAAAACAAACTTCCGGGCCCAACACTAGGTGGCCATCTATGCAGTGTGTAATCTGCAGCTCATATGCCTCGAACAGAAAGGAGTAGTTTCTGTCCTGTAACTCCAGTTCTGTAGTAGGGGTATCTCTGTTATAGTCATAATCTAGTGAATAGTCCCGCCCATGTGCGTGGACCCCGGCAATCAAAAATAATCTCTTAAATTGTCAAATCATGCAGAAAGTGCAAAGACACTTAAGAGAGAATTTAAAGACCAATAATGCAGCCTATATCCACAGGCTACACTGTCCAGTACTTTAACTAGAAATTCCACCAAACAAAACCACACACAACACAGCCTGCCCAGTTTCTTCCATAGAGAAACTTGCCTCTACCAGTAAAAAACTCTGGAATGATGGAGAGGAAGGCATGGACAGACAAGCCCCATAGGCTGCCATTATGTGGCTTAAATAGGATACTGTGCCTTTAAGAGAACTTTCCAGAACTTTCTCCCAGTATCCCAGAATGCAATACTTTCAGTTCTTTTTGAAGGCGTAGCATTCCATACATGAATATTTATCTCCACCGGGGAGGAGGGCGGGCGCTTATGACTATAACAGAGATACCCCTACAACAGAACTGCAGTTACAGGACAGAAACTACTCCTTCTGTAGTAGGGGATCTCTGTGTATAGTCATAATCTAGTGAATAGAATGGCAAGCCCATCCCCACACCAAAGCGGCGGTGGAGAAAAGAAAATAAACACCACTAATGTGCGAACAAATTCCGCAGCGAAGCCTGCCCAACCTGAGCATCTGCCCTGGCATCAGTGTCCAGACAGTAATGCTTAGCAAAGGTATGAACCGACTTCCAAGTGGCCGCCTTGCAGATCTCTGCAATCGGAACATTACGGAGTAAAGCTGTCGTGGCAGCTTTTCCCCTGGTGGAATGAGCCTTAGGCTTACCCCCTAAGGTCTTATTAGCTTTTTGGTAACACAACTGTATGCAGGACACAATCCACCTAGAGATGGACTGCTTAGAGGTAGCAAGACTCGTCCTGACCGATCCATAATTGACAAATAATTGGTCTGACCTACGAATATCTTTGGTTTTATCCAGATAACATTTCAACACCCTCCTAACATCCAGGGAATGTAGAGACCTTTCCGCTGGAGATGAAGGATTCTGAAAAAACGTTGGCAACGTTATGGTCTGGTTGACATGAAAATCAGAAATAACCTTGGGAAGAAATTTAGGGGGAGTACGCATAACAACCTTTGCAGCATGAAATACAGTATAAGGTTCTTGGCAACACAACGCCTGAATTGCACTCACCCTGCGGGCCGATGTAATGGCTACGAGGAACGCCGCCTTCCAGGACAGGTGCTGCAACGAAGCCTTATGAATAGGTTCAAAAGGCTCCTTCACCACATTCTATTCCCATGAAGGCGAAGGAAGCCTGACAGGAGGGAACACTTTCTTCAAGCCTTCCAAAAAATCTTTGATCACAGGGATCTGGAAGAAGGAAGTCTGTGAAGGGCATTTCCTGTAAGCAGTCAATGCAGCAAGATGAACCTTAATGGAATGAACATTAAGGCCAGACTGCGCCATATGTAGAAGGTAAGGAAGGATGACGTCTTCCTTGCACGTCGTCGGGTCATAGTTCTTAGACTGGCACCAGATACAGAACCTCTTCCACTTGTAAGCATAGGAAGTCCGAGTGGAAGGTCTCTTAGACTCCTTCAGTATGTCCATGCAATCTTCAGGCAGATTCAGACGGCCATATTGCACTATCTCAGGAGACATGCCGCCAAACTCAAAGACGAGAGGTTGGGGTGCAACATCTGCACCCCGAACTTCGTGAGGTCGGGCCTGCACGGCAGCCTAATGGGAGGAAGGAGAGACCGGTGATGCAGGTCCGTGAACTACCACTGTCTGGGCCATTCCGGGGCAATGAGTATCATCCGAGCCCTGAACCGGGCCAGTTTGATGAGTACCGCCGGAATCAGGGGAATGGGTGGAAAAGCGTACAGAAAGCTGTTCGACCAGTTGATCCATAACGCATTCCCCAACGTTCCCTGCTGGTAGTACCTGGAGGCAAAGTCTCGGTATTTGCTGTTTTCGGCGATGGCAAACAGATCTAGGTCTGGAGTCCCCCACCTTGCGAAGACGTCTCCTAGTACTTCGTCGTTTAAGACCCATTCGTGGTTTTCCTGAATCAGTCTGCTCAGTGCGTCCGCCTGAACATTCTGCACACCTGGCAGATGGGTAGCCGTTCTCGTCAGTCCCCTGGCCAGAAGCCAGTGCCAGATCGCCTGCGCCTCCTGCGACAGAGTGCGTGATCTCGAGCCCCCCTGCATGTTGAGGTAATACATCGTGGTGGTATTGTCCGTCTGTACAAGCAGAGAGTTGGTCTGAAAGGACGGGAGAAAGGCCTAAAGTGCCAAGTGAACAGCTCTGAGTTCCAGGAAATTGATGTGATACGTGGCCTCCATCGGGGACCATGTTCCTTGAATCTGTAGGTTTCCGGAGTGCGCTCCCTACCCATGGAGAGAAGCATCAGTCACGACAGTCTGCGTGGGAATATCCTTGTGGAAGGGAATCCCTCTGAGGAGATTCTCCGCTGAACACCACCACTTCAGTGACTGAAGAGCATGCAGAGACAGTCGTATCTTGTCGTCCCAAGATCATTTCCTCTGATCCCACTGGTCCTCCAAGCACTCCTGCAGCGGTCTCATGTGCAGCCGTGCGTGTGGCGTCAGGAAGAAACAAGAGGCCATCGATCCCAGTAGGGAAGACACCGTCCTCACTGTTGTAGATGGAGTGGTCATAAGAGCCTGAGCCTTCCGAAGGAGTGATAATCGTCGCTCTTCCGAAGGAGACACGCTTGCTGACAGCGTATTGATGGAGGCTCCGAAGTACTGTATGCATTGGACCGGAGTCGGGACAGACTTGGACATGTTGATGTGCAACCCCAGCTTCTTCAAGAGAACGCACGTCTTCTGGAAGTGTGCTCGAGCTTCCGAGAAGGAGGATGCCTTTATCAACCAATCGTCCAGGTACGGGTAGACAAACACCTTGTTCTTCCTCAGGTGTGCTGCTACCACCGCCATGCACTTCGAAAATGTCTTCGGCGCAGACTTTAGTACGAATGGGAGTACTGTGTATTGATAATGATTGGCGCCGACTTGGAACCGCAGGAACTTCCTGTGTTTGTGTGCAATGGGCACATGGAAGTACGCATCCTGTAGGTCTATAGCACATAGCCAGTCTCCCTGTTGCAACTGAGGATAAATCTGATGCAACAACAGCATGCAAAACTTTTCCCTGCGAATCCATCTGTTTGCCTGTCGCAAGTCCAGAATGGGCCTGAACTCGTTCTTGTCATTCTAGCGAACCAGGAAGAACCGGGAGTACAGACCTCTTCCTCTCTGAGACAGAGGTACGTCTTCTATCGCCCTTTTCCTTAACAGGATATCTGCCTCCGCCTGGAGCTCGCGCAGCTGAAACTGCGAGCTGACCGGTGGAATTGCTGGAGGCAGGCTGGTGAACCGAAGACTGTATCCATTGCAAACAATATTCAGCACCCACCTGTCCTGAGTAATTTTTCTCTACTCTGCCAGAAAAAATGTAATGCTTCCCCCTACCGGTGTGGGTAACAGATCCGGGGGAAGTAAGCGCTCAGGGCCTAGACCCGGCCGGGCCTTTGGTCGCTGGTGCCGACTGTTGGCCTCCTCTGCCCTTCGGGCGTTTCTGGAACGGCTTACGGAACTGTTGTTGTTGCTGCGACTTTCCCGAAGCTTGGCCACGTCCTCTGCCCTGCCCACCGAACCGCCGTTGGAACGGGCGGTACGATTTCTTCGCTTCTTTGGGCTTCTCTAGACCCACAGCCGTGAGTGTTTCGGCCTACGCCTTCATGCGGGCCATTTCGTTATCCGCATGTTTCCCAAATAGGGTTTCGCCAAAGAATGAAAGATTGGCCACCCTTTGCTGTGCGTCTGGTTTCAGTGACATAAGGTGGAGCCAGGCGTGTCGTCGCTGGTTAATCCCATGGCAAAAGCCATGTGCCGCCAAGAGAGATGAATCTGCTGCAGCGCTGATAATCTGATTCGCTACCAGCATCCCTTCGTTTAGCACTTCCTGGAAATCTTCCCGCTTCTCGCGAGGCAAGTGTTCCACAAACTGCTGGAGGGAGTCCCAGAGGGCGCGGTCGTAGCGTCCCAACAAAGCTGTGGCACTCGCAGCCTTCATAGAGGTCGCCGATGCTCCACATACTTTCCTTCCAGCTGAATCCATCCAGCTAGACTCTTTGTCCGGGGGGGGACTGTGGATGACGGGTGGTGGCATGCTGTTTGTGGGCCGCCGTCACAATCACAGAATCCGGAGGTTTCACCCTTAGAAAAGCCGGGTCCGAATCGGGAGCCCGGTATTTTTTCTGCAAGCTCGATAGGGCCGCCTTAGTCACCGCAGGGGTGAGGAAAAGGTCCATGGCCGGTTCCTCCAGGCCCGGCACCAGAGGTAGTAGTGGACGAGACAGGTGTTTCTGGTGCAGTGTCTCGAAAATGACTGATGTCCTAGGCGTGGGCACCGTCAAGGATATGCCCAATTTGGCAGCGCCTCTCAATGGGACATCATGGAACGCCACCAGGTCATCAACCGGCGGCACCCTTGTGTCCGCCGATCCCGACAAAGTCGGAGAGTAGTCCCTGAGGACCTCGTGCAAGAGCGAGATCTGTGCCTCCTACGGCGGCGTCTCGACCGCGTGGACGACCTATTGCGCGATCGCTCCCTCCTCCGGGAGAGAGAGCGTGACCTCCCGGTCCGTGGGCGCTCCGCAGGTTTCTGTGGAGGCGTCTTCCGTGTCTTATCCTGGGGTCGTGGTTTAGGAGTCCCCTTAGGTGGAGTAGGAAGAGGAGGTAGTGACACCGACCTCGGCGGAGGGACAGTCGTTATCTCCGGCTAAGGGGCGGGCCCATGCGGCGGGAGCGGTGGTGGTGGCTGTCCTGAGGGAGGAAGTGGTGGTAGAGGAGGGTTGACGGAAGGATTCTCCTTTGGTATAGGGGAGGAGGCGTCTTCGGCCGAGGTGGTGTATATACACCACTGAGTACACCGAGCCTGGTGACTTCTTCGGGGGAGGGGACTGTGAACCAGCCCCTCCAGTATGTGATCTCTGCCTCCGGCGCCCTCCACCAGACTCAGCGTGACTTCTGGCCCCAGAACTCCTTCTGCGCCGCTTTGGGGAGTGAGAACGACTCCTCGACACTGACCTCTTTCTCCTCGACTCAGATCGTCAATTTACCGGGGTCGGATGTCGCCTCCGCGACGCCGAACTCTCCTTCCTTGTCGCCGAACGCCGCCTCCGCGACGCCGACCGTTCCATTCTCGACGACGAGCGTCGACTCCTCCTCGACGTCGTCCTCTTCCTCGAGGTCCTCGACGCCGACCGGCTGGTAGCTCGACGTTGACGACGCCGACGCCGTAGACAGTGCTTTCGACGGAGGCCTAACCAGGCTCCTGGACGTCGAATCTTCACGCCGTCTCGACCCGGAGCGCCGGGGAGATGGGGAACACACAGTCGGCATCCCTCTCGACGTCGTCGTCGATGCAAACGACGCCGACGGAGACCGGGACCGTTTGCTGGTCTTCCTGCCTCTGGGGAGCCCCCCAGAGGCCTCAGCAGAGGCAGAGGGAACCTTCCCAGCCAGCCCAGACCCACCTGCAGCCTGCAGTCGTCTCTCTTCCAGGCCTTGAAGCCTACAAAGACTTCTTCCAAGAAAACAACAAACTGCAAACATCCGAGCCCAACACCAGATGGCGATCTATGCACAAGTATGTCATTCTGCAGCTCTACATGCCAACAACAGATGCATACTGGTAAGTAGCATTTTCCTTGCTAACTATCTTTGTCTGTGCCACTACTTTACCAGCAGAATTCTTACTGTTGTAAGCTATGTATGGCTGCTTATTGGCACCGGTCACACCAGTGCTGTACCATGGCTTTGGCTCCTCTTCTGCTCCAGGGTGCTCTGTGGGAGCCTCTGCCTGTGCTTTCGGTCACAATAGTGCTGTACCATGGCTCAACCCCTTCTCCAGGTACACTGACAAGCAAGCTGTCTACTAGGTGCAGTTAAAAGTGCAGATTTCAGAGGCATTACATTTTTCTTTTACAAAGTAGCAATAAGGTAGAGAGGACTGGAATTCCAAATTATTGGTATCATCATTGAAAAATAATTTTATTCATTCTACTGTACCAATTCTTGGGTGCAGCTGACTTAGTCCTTGAACTGGTGAGGGAGTTCTTGCAATTTTTTGGTCTTTGCTGTTCCTAACTTTGTCAGGGTACCTATTCCCCCCCCCCCCCCGACACTTCTTGTTCAGTGGTCTGTACCCCTCCAAAATGAGACCAATTTTCAAGTCTACAAAAACAGTTGCGTTATCTAGAGTTGAAACAGGACAGTTTTAGTGTGGCCAATGTATTGAATGCAGACATTCAAACTGTATGTAAAAAAACATTACTGTTCTATAAGTTCTCAGTTGCAAGTTTACAACTCAATGTTTAAATAAACAGGAAATTCAGTACATATGACAAGGATTATTTCCCAGTTCATCTGGATATTACTATGTTAGCAAAGTTCTTTTCCATTAAATATACTGCCAAACAAAGTTTCATTTTCCATCTCACCTGGTCATTGTTATCTCCCCCAGAATCCAGTCTTGGCTTTTTATTTAATGGCTCCCAATGTTTTTCACCATCTGCTGTCCAATCCATTTCGAAGTACCCCTAGAATAAAAATGACAAAATTATCATCAGATCCTATCGTAGCTGCACACAAATACATGTATTTATCATGACTAAAGTAGTCAAACTTGCAGTTACAGGAAGGTGAAAAAAAGTATGCTGAGCTGGACACAGCAGCTGAGTGTGTTTGGAATATTTGAAAGCATTTAGTTGGTTGTGTACTGCAACAACAGAAATGAAAATGGTGGAATAGAATGCGTCCCAATAATTTCCAAAGATTCTGATTAATTCACGCATTACAATCCAGCACGGAGTGATATGTGGCACCGGTAGGCAGAAATATGGCTTTGGGACCTACACCTGGGTCCATCTAAGCCAAGAAAAGTGACTCACAACTTACAAAAGTGGATGAGCACAAATGCTTCAATTAATTAGCAACTTCCACTCACTGGTGAGGTCCAACTACACCGTAGTACATCAGTAGACGTTGCTTATTTTTCCAATGGCACAGGGCATGTCAGATCAGGCTTTACTGTCACTACTGCAGAGCTTGCCTATGGGCGTCTCCTGTCAGTAACTGCACAGAAGAGCTAAAATGATGCAAGAGAATGCACCTAGAGTAATTACCAGTGCTTCAAAAAAATTAAAGGATTTTAATTCACTAAATCTGCACCATCTAAATACAAAAAAATGATCTAGTTATACATGCGCACACACACATATATACCCATGTGCAAAATCAAAAGCATTCAAAGAGTGATGTGAAACATCTACCCTTTTCTGATACAGAAATAGTAGATTTAAAAGGACAAAGGGTCAGTGGGAAAGGAAGGTTTGAATTGTTGACAAGTGCTTATATAATATGCTGGAACTGTGGCTCTAGAGTGATACTCACTGATTTAGAGAACAAACCTAAACAAGTAGAGGAGATTCTTTAACCGCTTCGCTGAGGCACAAATTCCGCCGCTGTGCTGGGAAATTCCAATCTCAGGCGTGGCTCGGACGCCGTCGTGCGTACACGCCGACCGGGACTCATGACTGCCCCCGGCACGGAAGAGGATACTTCTCCACTTCAAGTGTGATTTGTAAAATGTTTTCTTCACTTCCAAGCATTTCCACCGTAGATTCCTGAGGCTTTATTTTATCACTCTGTGGCTCAAACAGTGCTGTCTAAGAGCAAGAGAGTTTGCAATGTTTATGTATTGCATAGACAGCGCATGCGTGGTCTCTTAACCACATCGGTGCGGTACGACCCCGAATGGAAACGGGCGTGGTCATGACGGAACGGTTCCGTCATGAGCACAGCTCAACCGATGCTCATGACTGAACCGGTCCGTCATGAGCATCGAAGGGGTTAAAGACATTTTGTTTACTGTTAGTGGGCTTGGGGCCCTTCCCATTACCAATGGTGGGCTTCAAAGCTACTCTCCATTGCTTGTTTCCTGCTGATCAGCTCTGCGGTCGGCGGGTCCCTCTTCTTTAATGTGACCCATCCCTACAGCCTGGCCAAAGTAGTTATGTCCCTACAAGGCTCACACTCTTGGGAGCATTTTTTTTTCTTTTTGTCGACTGACTCTACAGAGGGCATCTTTCATAACTGTCTCTGTTCAATTCCCCCATCTGTGTCCAATTGCTTATTTAGCTTTAACCACCGTACGCAACTGAATTTTGGCCACATCCTTGCTTTTTATTAACAATTTTTATTTGACTGAATTTATGTGTTTAACTTGCAACTGCGATTGGATCTTGCATGTGAATGTTTATTCTTAGCTCAAGCATACATTATCCCACTCGGGGAACTGCTTGTATGTCATAACACACACACTGGCGCATTCCGTTTCCTTTGAGATAAGAAACAAGCATTTACAATGCAACGGTTTCGCCTTCGGAAAAGTTAGAGCTATTGGCATTGTAAATTACAAACTTTTTATTTATGTGTTGGTTTTGAAAACAGATAAATAAATGGCATTGTCATTTACAATGCCAATAGCTTCATGCAGCAGTATCAGAAAAAATAATCAGTTTAACCCTACACATCCACCTAGCCCAATAGTCCCACAAACAGACACAAATAATGATTCCATATACTGACCTGCTGTCTCGAGACCGGGTGGCACTGGCGGCAGAACAGCAACTGAAAGGAAAGCTGCAACCTGCAACATCTGCGTCTCAGGGGTCAAATCATCATGGTCTCAGCTGTCTGCTGTACCCAGTGTGCCCTAGCAATACCATGTGACACGAGGGCAGTAGTTTCAGCTTCGGGCTGGCCCGCCCGTCCAGCGCCAAATTATCTACTGACTCACTCACGAACCGGACACTACCCCTACAGGCTTCACTTCTGTGCAGTTCTGGGGTCAGGAGGTGTGAGCTGCAGCTCTCGGTTCTTCGGCATGTTCCTCCTGCTGCACACGGGTCAGTACAAGGAATTACTGCACACACTGTAACCGCTCCTGATGTTCTATATCATCTCACTGCACAGGTGTGACCCGTGCAGTGCAATTAAATATAGCACGTCTCTCTAATGCGATTTCGTAGTTCACTTGCACTTTGCAGCTGCATGGTTTCTATTTGCACTGCGCACTGGGGCAACGTTACTGCATGCACTCTAAGTCCTGCTCCACCCAAGTGCTGCACCCTGCACACCAAGCCTAGGGCTCTTGGTGCAATGCACTGATCCTGGAGGTTGGGGCCCCACCTCCCTGGAGACGGCGTTGCCCCTCTTAACGTCAGCAGTCAAGGGGAGAGTTAGCGGCCCGGGCCAGCAGGACATTACAATTAATAAACCCCACCTCCATTAAAAGAAGCCCAAGACAAGCATACAGCGATGTTAATAAAGGCGCACAGAGAGAACTGTTTGATGCTATCATTGGTGGGAGGGGTGTACTTTAGAGGTAATGCAAAAAAAAAGAAACAGAAAGGCACCGTAAATAAATAGTTAAAGGCGTACGATGAGCTTGCTTCAGGCAGTTTCGGAGGTGAGAAGAGTGTTCTTTGCAGAAAAGCCTGTTGCCTGAAGTGAAACTATAATGTGCTCCTCCGGCAGTGTTAAGCATTGCTCTATAGCGGCTTATCCTGGGATTGTGTTTTTTTCCTGTGGGGAGTAAATTGTGTCATGACTGGATAGCAAGTATTTTAAGTTGAGGGGTACTTGTGGCAGCCTTTAAAGATGGTAAGAGGGCCAGGTGGAAACGTTTCATTGAAGGTTTTGGGGGATAGGGGTCATTGTAAGCTGCGCCGGTGGGAGGGGGAGAAGCGAATACATGGGTCTGTGTAGGGAATCCACGAGACGGAATTCCGCGCAGGTAGGAGGGGGAGAAGCGGAACACATGGGACTGTGTAGGGAATCCACGAGACGGGAAGGCCACCTTGAGTTTAGTTTTGTGTTTGCTTTCGACGTGGTGCAGCAGAACCCATATACTGCCCGCGTTCACGCCGTGGTGAATGTTGGTCCCTGGAAGTGAAAGTAGATATTGATGAATAACAAAAGGAGCACACCCTGCTGTTCCTGAAAATTCTGACGTCGCTGTTGTGAACCTGGCCCTCTATATGGCTGCACTAGCGCTCCACCAACACAGTACGACCTTTTTCCACCCCAAAAATTACTTAAACGCCACACAAAAAACAGCCTAAACAGTAGCATTTCAGGCCACGCAAAAAAATTAACACCACGAAGCCCAGGATACAAGAACGGTGTGTCCGCAAGTGGCCGTTGTCAAACCAGGAGGGGGGCGGGGGGAGGAGTAGGGTTAGCATTGCGGTCTGGAAGACAAATCCAGCTACAGGAAGTTAACGTGGCTAACTGCGAGACATCCCTGCAACACATTATATGTATGGCTTACATTGAGAGCACAATTGTAAATGAGGAGGACCACTTAAAACATAGTATGCCCTCTCTGCCCGCTCTAAAGACCCACAGCACAGATTTAAAAAAAGAATTCCAGGAACAGAGCGGTCTATCGAAGCAACAGTCTATAAAAAAAATAAAGGATACTTATAGATCGCCGAGACCCTGAACTGATAAATGGCAACTCATATTCCAGGCTCCGGTCTTACCTGACTATCATACAAAGCTCACATATCTACATATGAACGATTTGGAGATAGAATTTACATATATTGAAATAACTCCAGTCTTTTGTGTTATTTGGTTTGACTAAAGTGTAGCCTAAGCCCGCCCTCCCCTGGCCCTCTCGCAGCGCCATTGGCTTACAGAGCTCTTCAGAGTTAGCATCGACTTCAAGATCCTGGCGGCTGCTTTAAATCAAGCTGTAATAAAAACGAGCAAAGTCTCTGAACGTACCCAGCCTGAACAAAAAAACAATAACTTGGCACGGAGCGAGGGGACGGATAAAAGAAAAGAAGGATTTTATGTTTTTTCCTGTACATTTTCATAAGAGTGATTTGGAAGCCTGGGTGTTCTGTTTTCAAGTCACATTCCACAAGGAAACACGAGATCGGCTTGAGGTCTATGCTCTTTCTAGACAAACTCCAGGTCTTTGTGTTCTTCGCATGAAACAGTAACAAGCAACGGAGAGTGAAAGGGGAGGGGGGGCGGGAACGGGCACACTGGGAGGGGGGCGTAATGGACACACGGTTAGGGGGCAGAACGGAGACACGGACAGCGGGAGGGGGGGGGGGGGTTTGGGGGGGGGGGGGCGGGAAACAGAGCTCACGAGCCAAAGTACATAACAGCTCACACGACACGGCGGAACCGACACAGGAAACAAAAAAGAAAAGAAATTATATTAAAAAAATGCTCCTTACCTGATCGCTTCGTGGGAACTCAAATCTTGCAGCCAACTCCAACAAGAGACACTTGTAAAAAGAAGAAAACGGGCCGAATCGAAGAAAAAAAAATAACTCACACCCACCGCCGCGATGACGATCAGAAGTGGGTGGAGAGGGAAAAAAATCGCGGGAACGCCCCCGAATCTGGTCCGGCCTTGACGGACAGATCCGGCTCCCAATGGCTAGCCTCCATTTATGAGCTAGCCAATGGGAGCCGGGGGACGTTCCTGAAGCCCATATAGTAAACAATAGATTTCACCTGCGCCGAAAAGCTGCGCAGAGCGCAGCCTTCGGCAGGCGAAACCTAAAAATGCTTACAATACTCTTTTTAATTGCAATACGGCAGGGTGGGGGATTTATTCTTTTTACAGAACTTTTACAGGTTCATCAGCTTCAAAGGCCACTAATCTACAGATAAAGAGACCTGCATTGCTATGTGTTTCAGTATGTGCAGAACTGTGGCCCTTGAGGCTGGGGAAATCCATTCAAGTCCCAGCTGTGCCACAACTTCTTGTGTTTGTGGTGCACATGAATTAAAGTGAACATGTAAAAAACAGGATAATCCAGTACCGCCTTTAACATTGCAATGAAATGGGAAACACATTTTTCTTATCTCATACGAAACTGGCCTTGCATGCGAGGGGGCTTGTTTATTTACCTTTATTCCACCCCGAACAATGCTGCCTTTCAATTCTTATGTTAGACAGCTGTGCAAAAACACAGGATGTGTACACCGTACACAGGAAAATGTTACCCGTCACTTATTTTAGCTTATGGGTGTCCAACAAGCAACCAAGAGGGCAACATTTACATTCAGCTTTAAATTTACCTCTATTCCACCTTGGACAATGCTGCCTTTCATTTATTAAGTTAGACAGCTTAAAACAATATTTGCAACTGGACCTCCCCCTGAACCTCAGTTATATTTTTTACTTTATTGTGCCAAAAACGAGCTTCAAGGACACACTTCTGCTGTGCTTTAAAAAACAAAAATGCATTCATCCTTAGCTCAAGCACACATTATCACATTTGGGTAACTAATAATAAGCAAGTTATAAAGCGCATGGTTACACTCACTAGTGTGTCCCCGCGCTGCGGCTAATAAAGACTCGTCTGAAGCAGTACTGTAACTCAGCTTAGAGGGGAACCTACGGGCGGAAGAGCCATGTTTTCAGGCTTTTGCAAAAGAGCGTTTCCGATGGATCAATCCGGAGCTCTAGGGGGAGGTCATTCCAGTTATTTGCCGCCAGATATCGGAAGGATCGGCCACTTATTCTTGCTCTTTCAATGATAGGGATTTTGACCTGTCCCGTCCCCCAAGTTCTCAGATGCTGTGTTAGGGTATAGGCAGACAGTAGATTGTATAGGTTGGCCCTTTTCCCTGCAGAATGCGGTGACTGACACAGTCCTTGAAAAGGATTCTGTCCTTAATCAGGAGCCAGTGAAGGGCAGCAAGGGCATTCTTGGAGGAAGCTCACCTGGGCAGCATCAGAACAAGGCGGGCACCGCGTTCTGAATGCACTGGACCATGATGTTTGTACAGAAGCAGCCAGACTGAGGAACTCTCTTCTTTGAGTTGCAGGCAGAAACAAACCTACTGTTTTAGACACTATGGGCCAGATGTATGAAAGGGTTTTGCCCATTCTGTGTCTATGGGGAAATGTGTTGATACATATGGTCCCAAATCTTCTGGGCTTTATTACTCAGACACTGGTTTTATAGCGGTCTTCAAAAACCAAGAAGCAGCTTTGTACGATAACTCTACAAATAAACCCTACCAAAACATATAAAAGGAATTCCATTTATGCGGCGAGGCAAAAAAACATTGTGACTGTTAAGAGAGGTTTGTTTGTAGTATGTGTGGCTGTAAATAAACATGCACAGCATATTCCTGCTCTCTAGTGTTGGGCTCAGACATTTGCAACAATTTCTTCTTCGAAGAAGCAGTTCGAGTCATGAGGTATAATGACTCCTCTTATTTGGCAGGGCACATGGGCACCAACAATATTGTTGGATTGTTTCTTTCCGGCTGGTCCAATTCAGTTCAGAGTCAAGCTCACACTCCAAAACTAAAGGGCAGCAACAACAATATCACCAGCAGCCTGTGATAATTATAAAGTAGTAACAATGGTATGGTCTAAAGGGTGGGGGAGGGTCGCCGCAGGCGGGGCTACGCTCCTCTGGCCTTTAAAGGGAAAGGAACCATCCCTGGCGGTCATATTAGATACAGTGCCCTGAGGGCCTTATTTATCTATTTAATTCAAAGCGTTACCACTTTCACTTTAGCGGCCGTGCTACAAAAGCTTTCTTTATTTGTTTTTAATACACTTTGTGTAAAAGTGCCCCATACGCAGTGTAAGTGTTTGCACTAGATAAAAGTAGGAGGAAGTGTTCTGGACTCTAGGCCTGTAACTCTGACCATGGTGGGGCAAATAGATAAAATGAACCAAAACAGCGCAAGTCACCCTCCTTGATGATCACCTGTATATACATTTAAGGATGGCTCAAGGTCAGAAAAAACTTGATTCCTGCCTCACTTTTAAAACCAGATCACAAATAAAACATAGGCAGGTGATATCTACTCTCGATCCTAATATTAGTAGCCTTACCTTCCCACAAGAGGCTGTGATCCTCGACACCGGGACGCAAGCCGTGCTCACCTGAGGGAGTTCCTGAATCCATCCTGGCCCACCGAAGAGGAACCTCAGCGCCACTGCATCACTCCTCAGAGGGCTGAAGCACTCGGACAGTATCTCTCCGACCCTGAGAGAGCTACACAGGTTGCCCCTTCAAGGTACACCATATTTAAAACATGGGGGCATATTTACAAGTTAAGTGACAAAGCGTGTCATTAAGCCACGGTCAACAACACGCTCCATCACTTTAGAAACGCAGGGGGCACCATATTTCCTAGAATATGGTGCAGCCCTGCATTTCCTCCTGCGCTGGTACTAAATTTAGCTGCCTAGCGCCAATGTAGGATCCTTGCACCATAGTGCAAGGGTGCCTGTGTTGAGGGTATGATTGTTTATGTGCAGGAAGGTCCCCCTTCTTGCACATAAACAATCTTTAAATGCCGTTTTCTAACTTCCACATTAAAGTTGCAAAACAGCATTAAAAAAAAAAATGATATGCAGGAAGGGGCACCTTCCTGCACATAAACAATCATAGGCATTTGCTGTTTCCATATGTGCTGCACAAGGCAGCACACATGGAAGGAGAAATAAAGCATTTCTTCTCTTTGCGCCCATTTAAGACCAGGAGTTCCCTGGTCTTAATTCTGGCGCTGCCTCCTATTTATACTGCCCAGGAGAATATAGTAGGCAGCGTCAAAATCAATTGGTGTTGCGGTGGAAGGCCCACCCCAACACCGTTTGCCCACCCCTTTCAGGCTAAAGACAACGTGAGAGGGGGCCTTATTTACAAGACGGTGTTAAGCAACGTTAAGTGGCTTAACGCTGCCTTGTAAATAAGGTGAGGCCCCTTTCGCCATCACAACATCACTGAAAGTGAAGTTATGGTGGTGATAGGGGCTTGTAAATATGCTCTCTGGCATCAAATGCAAGCCAATGGTGAACAGCGATCCTGCCTGTCTGGACAACAAAATGAACATCTTGGTGGCCACTGCAACACAAGGTATCAAACTTCTCTAGATGGTAAGTAAAGGAGGGTGCAACGGCTCTCTTCACATCAAGCTGCTAGAGGTGCACAAACTGTGGACACGTAAAGAGGCAGAAGCTGCCCCTAGAGGGATGATTTCCATGTATACAAAAGGTTATCAGACCTCTTAAGGAACACATTGAAACTTTTTTACATATGACCTGAAACCAGTGAGCTTGACTAAGGAATTACTACAAAGTGTGAATGCAGTATATTTATATCTATTAGGATAATTGTAACAAGCATTTGCAATGCAATAGGTCTTGCATTTTTTAAAATTTGACCTATTGGTATTGCAAATGACAAGGCGGCAGACCCGGAAGCAGAGGTCGGCCCGGGACCAGGGTTCGATTCCTGATGCGGCAGGGTCTTGGGCCATGGTCAGCGGACTCGATAATTCTCGCCTCGGTGCCTACTCCAACCATGGGCCCCACTCACCAACTCTGGGCAATAGCTTGCTTAATCTCTACTAACGTCCCCATCAGCGCCGGGGATGCTTGTCTTCACCTTGGAGATGCCCAGGAGGGACCATCTCACAGGGAAAGCCAAGATGGGTTCCCCAGCGGTATACAGCGCTGGGACGCCCCTTTGCTGGGGCAGCTGTGCGCTTTACAAGCAAACGACATAACATATAACACTGCCAATAGCTCAAAATCTCGCAAATGCGAGACCTATTGCATTGCAAATGCTTGTTTTTTTAAAGGTACACAGTCTTAATTATGATGCAGTGGGCCCCTGAAAATTCTGGACCCCAGTCCGGCCTCAATTGCTTCCTTAATGGTAACCAGCAGTGGCCACTTACACACCTGGCAGCAGTTCCAGCTTCACTAATGAATGGCCCTTTAAAACAAAAAAAGAGACTACTTTGGAGTATCTCTCTGAAGAAGCTGTCTCTGCCCATTTGGAAACATACAAGAAGAAGGTGGGGGGTGCACTGCCTTGTTATGAGAAGTTCTTGTAATTTTTTAAAGGATGCGTGCACTCATAGGTGGCGTTTCCGTCAAGCGCCTATGAAAATATGAAACAAGTTGTGTGCGCATAGATATGCGTGTACATCCCTGAATGAGGCACTCCGGGGTGGATCAAAAAATGTATTCCAATGTTCTTAGAAGGATACTTTTATTTTTGGTGATTATCATGAAAAGTTTCTTGGTGATATTAACATCATATCAACAAAGTTTGTAGATCAATCAAAACATTGATGATGAAGTGAGAACTCAGATGCATTTCGGGCGAGAAGCCCTTTGTCAAGTAGAGCTGAAAAGAAGATACAAGCCTGTGTCAAGGTGGGGATAGAGGAAGAACGGCGTGTGTGATAATGTTAAATTAAGTGCCTGACAATGACTGTGAAAATTTAAGTGCCCAACGGTAAATATGGTATAGCGGTGGGTCGCATGGTGAACTAGGAAGGTGTGCGTGAGGGAAAGAAAAATAGCGGGATCAAGGGGTGGTGAGGGGGTGTAATAGGATACTTAACTGAGTGAACGGAGAGTGGTGGAATTAAAAGATTAAGGTAACGCTTAACTAGTGAAGGATCAAGCGGTCCCGGGGAGGAGACCTGCACGAAGGGAGAAACACTTACTTCGAGGTGAGAGCGCGCGGGTACGCTAGTTCAATCGGCGTGTGTTGATGTTCCGGCTATGTAAACGCGGTGGCGTGTGGGAGGGTTAAATGCGGAGGTGTGAAAATGGATAATAGATCATTATTTCTCATTGCTCTTTATATTTCTTCACTTGTCCTTATATTACTCAAATCTTTCCACCCGACCTGTCCAACATGGCCACCATCTTCCTATGACCCCTTTTCTATGTCATTTCTTCGCTTGCACCACGTTGGTCCTCTCTCCATTTTCACACCTCCGCATTTAACCCTCCCACATGCCACCGCGTTTACCTAGCCGGAACATCAACACACGCCGATTGAACTAGCCTACCCGCGCGCTCTCACCTTCAGATTACTAGTAGGAGGCCTAGGGGACTCGGGTGCAGAGTGTGCACTCTCACGCGGGATGCGGGACAAAGTCTATGGTAGCTAGAGCACCACCACATTATGACTCAGCACCACCACAGCACCACTCAGCACCACTACAGCACCACCACAGCACCACTCAGCACCACCACAGCACCACTCAGCACCACCACCACCCTAACCACTCAGCACCACCACATTATCACTCAGCACCACCACATTATCACTCAGCACCACCATATTATCACTCAGCACCACCATATTATCACTCAGCACCACCACATTATCACTCAGCACCACCACATTATCACTCAGCACCACCACATTATCACTCAGCACCACCACATTATCACTCAGCACCACCACATTATCACCCAGCACCACCACATTATCACCCAGCACCACCACATTATCACCCAGCACCACCACAGCACCCCTCAGCACCACCACAGCACCACTCAGCACCACCACCACCCTCACCACTCAGCACCACCATATTATCACTCAGCACCACCATATTATCACTCAGCACCACCATATTATCACTCAGCACCACCACATTATCACTCAGCACCACCACATTATCACCCAGCACCACCACATTATCACCCAGCACCACCACATTATCACCCAGCACCACCACATTATCACCCAGCACCACCACATTATCACCCAGCACCACAATAGCACCAGTCAGCACAGACCCTGATGCAGAAGTCTAGCCCGGGACCAGGATTCAATACCCCGCCTCGGCGGGTCTTGGGCTCAAAATTCCACGGACCTGATAATTCTTGCCTCGGTGCCTATTCCAATCATGGAGTCCCACTCTGCAACTCTGGGCAATAGCTTGCTTAATCTCCACAACACTAAGGATGCCTGGCCTCTACCTTGGGGGTGCTAGGAGTGGACGCCTCACAGGGAAAGCCAGGATGGGTTCCACAGCGGTATTCGTACAAGCGCCTTGAGACCCTTGCGGGTGAGTAGTGAGCTATACAAGTATCAATTTACATTTACATTTACACCACAGCATCACTCCGCGCCATCACAGCATCAATCTGTGCAACCATTCAACAACAACTGGCTCAAATATGTTCTCTCAATGTTTCAAGCTTTATTACAAATGTCACAAAAAGATGTTAATATTTCACTTCTGTTCTTGGATTTCCATCACAATGAAATACACTGAACATAATCTTCCCAAAAGTTATTTACAAAAGTTTAAGCTATTGCCATTATAAATTACAATAACTTTTATTTAAGAATTAATTATTTAAAAAAATAAAAGCCATTGTTATTTGTAATATTAATACATCTAAGTCATGTAAATACAACACATATTGCATTACAAATGCTATAGGTGTCACGTTTGCTAAAGTTAAAACTTTCATTGTAAATGACAAAGCTATTAATTTCGCTATTTTCAAAACCAACTCATAAATACAAAAAATTGTCATTTACAATACCAATACCTCAAACTTTCCTAATGAGAGATCTATTGCATTGCAAATGCTTGTTTATTATGTACTAGGTATATAGCAATTATTCTGGGAAAATGTATACATGGAAAAATCGGTATGAAAGACACCCATGTATTTCTGAAATGGGAACAAAATATAGAGTTTAGAAACAGTAGATATTTGCACATTTCCAAAATTGGGAATACTCATACTAGCATGAGAATTATGGATCATTTTTCAAAATGACTTCTTTTTACACATTGTCTTTCATTTGGAAGGCAGAAATGCATCGAAAGTCAATAGGTAATAACAGTTGCCCGATAAAAATGGTACCTGACTTGCGTGGGGAGGCATAGTGCCCACGACAGGAAACGGCTCAAAAACCCAACGTGAACACACATTTTCACAATGAAAAATTACCCTTTTTTTGCAAAGTGCCTAGCTGTAGTTTTTGAACCTTAGCTCTGCCGGCCCCTAGGGAAACATAGCAAACCTATACATTTTTAAAAACTAGACACCCAGGGGAATCTAGGATGAGGTGACTTGACTGGGTCTCAGCAGGTTCTGCTAGCTAGAATACTTTGCAAATCTAAACATTTAAAAAAAAAAAAAAAAAACATTTTCCTCACATTAATGTGTTGGAAAGTTCTGGAATCTGCGTGGATCCACAAATTTCCACCCAACCGTGAGTCTTCCGAGAAAAATGGCACCTCACTTGTGTGGGTAGGCCTAGTGCCCGCGACAGGAAACGGTACAAAACGCAACGTGGACATACCACAATTTCACAGTGAAAAATGACCCTTTTTTGGCAAACTGTCTAGCTGTAGTTTTTTAAGCCTAGCTCGGTCGGCACCTAGGGAAACCTAGCAAACCTAAATATTTTTCAAAACTGGGCACCCGGGGAATTCCAGGGAGGTATGGCTCGCGTGGATCCCCCAACATTTCCTTACCCAGAATCCCCTACAAACCTCACATTAAGCTGGAAAAAAAATCAATTTTTTCACACATTTTTGTGTGGGAAAGATGTGGCTTCACCGGGCTGACACAAATTTCCTACCACCCAGCGTTCTCCCGGGTCTCCTGATAAATATGGTGCCTCTCTCATGTGGGAGGCCCAAGTACACGCGGCAGACAAGGGCCCAAAGGGGGCGGAGCTTGCCGGCAACCATGGCGGCCGCTTGAGCCTAGAGCTCCGTCTCGTTGTCGGAGTAATCCTTAATTATCCTGCATCAGCATAAAGATTAGCGAAGTTAGTGACATCCCCCCAACTTTCGGACAGCGTGGGCTCTCGGCGGAGGCCGGGCGTGTGAGAAACGGCGCCGGTATTCCGCCGTTACAGGACGAGTGGCTGACGGCGTGGTAGGCCTTAGAGCTGCGCCCTGAAGTGCTGCCCGGATCCACGCTGTGTAGCAGTGGTGTGGCCTGACTGGGAGGAGGCACCCGGTGTATGCTTGGCTGCGGACTGGGGAGACCAGACCGGTCCGAGCAGATCGCCAGCGGGTGAGTGACTTTTCTCCCTCCAGCCTCCCCCTCCCCCACCTCTCGCCTGCCGACGTGGAGCGGTGTTGTGGACTGGCCGCTGCGGCCGCAGCCTAAACAAAAGGAGCTCGTCTGGAGGCCTGCTGCGTGAGGTGGACTGACTGCGACCCCCTGCTGAGGAACTGAGACGGGCTTGTGGGTGCGAGTGAACCAAGAGGCCCTGGGAAGCCCTAGGAGTTGCGCAGCAAGATGGCGGGACGCCCATAGCACCGGCAGGAGTGCTTCTGGGGGTGAATGCTGTTTGCCCCGCCGTGCTGATTCGCGGAGTAAGGCACCGCTCAGACTGTGGAGCTCGGGGGCACTACGGACTTTTGAAGAGCTGGTTAATAACGCCTGGGAGTGTATTGCGACCCACAGCGGGACTGAAGCACGTGGCTGGGGGGCTCATAGAAGTGGCGACAACGAGGGGTGACCCTGAGTTGCAGGCGGAGTCGGGCAGCAGTGGGGACTCGGGTGCAGCTTAGAGGCACGCTGCACGACGCATTTCTGCGACGGGACTGACAAGACTCCTGACGCTCGCATGAAGACACCAAGAGTCCTGTCTGCCTAGGCCTCATAAGAGCGACACGCACCTGGTTGACTTTGATACCCTTGTCCATCTGCACCGCCTGGCAACATGGGGAGAAGCGACAAGACCCAGAGCAAGCTAACTTTCGAACAACGGCGCTCTAAGTAACAGGAGGCTCCGGGCGTGGACAAAACCAACTCGTCCGACGGGGCGGACACCACTGAGGCCTCAGACATTAAAAGCATGCTCCTGGCAATGGAAAAAGGCCTCCAGAACAGTATGACGTCCATAGGAACAAAGATCGATGCCCTCACTTACAGAATGGACCGCATCAACAAACACGCAGAAAGGCAGGACATGTCCGAAAGAATGCTGATGGAGGTCGAGGAAGCACAAACGGAGCTTGACACTGATCATAAAAAGGATTGCGAAGCTTATGCAATCCCTACAGGAGAAAACGGAAGATTTGGAGGCCCGCTCTCGTCGCTCTAACCTACGCATAACGGGCCTTCCGGAAACGATGTAGACGGGAAACATGGAGAAGTTTGTTGAAAAACTGCTGGTTACTCTCCTCGGAGAAGGTGCATTTCCTCCAATGTTTGTGGTGGAGCGTGAACACCACTCGCTGGGCCCACGCCCGGGGGCAACGCCGCGCCCCATCATCGCTAAGCTGCTGAACTACAGGGACAGAGACGCTGCACTGCGGCTGTCCAGGGATAAGAAATCGCTGCAGTACGATGTCTCAGAGATCTCGCTCTATCCAGACTTCACTGCAAAGGTGCAGGAGGCCCGCAAGCACTTTGCCCCGTTCAAACAACAGCTCCGTGACCTTGGTCTGGACTATGCAATGTGGTACCCTGCAAAACTACGTGTCAACCGGCAGGGGCACTCCCACCTTTTCACTAACCCTAGGGCCTTGCAGCAGGCACTGAAAGGATGGTCAAGGGACCACCGCATGGATGCCAACAAACCATCGGACGGCGAGGAGCGAGGCAGTCAGCTGGACGAGCAGGATTGACCCGCAGCTCTTCGTGTTCCCCGCGAGTACGTGGGGTGATCGGGACACAGTGAGTGGGGGGCAGAGGGGACTGGCTCTGGGAGAAATATACCATATGGTCTCGTTTTTGGAAGGGCTGCGGCCGGGAGCCAGCAGGGGACCTGGCACCATGATCCGTTGCCTCCTGAGGGTTTACCGGAGATACTGCTATGGCGGGGCTCCTGGCATGCTGCCGAGGGCTGACACTTGGGATCCTCTGCCCGATATCTCCCTCTAGTTTGATTGGTGTGATGGGAAGAGGTAGGGGGACAAATTCAACTACAGACGATGAAACTTTAGAATTCTTTTCAAATGTTACTTTCCTGTCCTTTGCTGATGCATATAACATGGTATGACAGGAAGCTGGAGTGGGGCACCTGGAAAGTTGTGTAACAGAATTACTTGCTGGTTGTGCGGTAACCTTGGCCCCCGCGCGCAATGCACCCCTTTTGACCCGCGGGAGGTCACAGTTGGGGATTTGGGAAGGTGGGAGGAAGGATGGTGGTTTTTCCTGCAAGGCCGTGTTCGGGGTGGTCTGCTTAGGGTGGGGGTGGGGAATGTTTCAGGGTTTGGGGTGGATGTTGGGGGGAGAGGGGATTTGTCTCTTCATTTGACAGCACAGTCGATTACAACCTCATACACTGGTTACATGCACATGGCTTTCACGATGGAGACCGGAAACGAGTATGGCTGACCCAGGGAATTCTGGGTCCGCTGCCAGGATCCGGGCGCTTACATGCAACGTCAGGGAGCTTAATGATTATCGGAAGTTGAGGAAAGTACTGAGTTACCTACAGCGGCAGAATGTTGATGTGACACTCCTACAGGAGACCCATTTGCAGCCGTCGAGTAGAATGTTGCATAGTAGGGGCTTGGAGGGCTACATCGCTGCAGCAGGCTTCACGACTCATGCCAGAGGCGTGATCACCTGGGTGAACCCCAAATCGAAACTTACTCAGGCGCTCCCGAGAGCGGACTCGGAGGGCCGCTTTGTCATTTCAAGATGCGTAGGCCTGGGGAGGGAGTTTGTTGTGGTTAATGTTTATGGTCCAAATTATGATTCCCCGGAATTCTATCAATCCCTGGCAGCAGTAGTCCGCGAATATGACACAGCACAGGTCCTGTGGGGCGGGGATATCAACTTGGTGCTTGACCCGGCGCTGGATAGATCTGCTGGTCCTGCACGTAGGCCTTCCGCAGCGGCGCTTACTACACAGCTTGCTCTTTAGCCTAGGCTTGTAGGATGTGTGGAGGACGAGGCATGCTGTGCAGGGGGGGTACACACATTATTCAGCATACCAAAAAAAAAGACAAGGGCCCAAAATGTATTGAGGCAACATCAAAATTGCCCATCTCAAAACGACCTGGTTTCGCAAGGGGGCACACCAGGGTTTTTGGCCCAATGCTCGGCAGCTATCTAGGGAAACCCACACATTTCTGAAAACTAGACACCCGGGGGATTCCAGGGAGGTATGGCTTGCGTGGATCCCCCAACATTTCCTTACCCAGAATTCCCGGCAAACCTAAAAAATAGCTGGGGGAAAAAAAAATCACCTTTTCAGCACATTTTTGTGTGGGAAAGCTGTGACATCACCGGGCTGAGACAAATTTCCTCCCACCCAACGTTCCCCCGGGTCTCCGAATAAATATAGTGCCTCACTCGTGTGGGATGCTCATGTACACGCGGCAGACAAGGGCCCAAAACGTATTGAGGCGACATCAAAATTGTCTATCTCAAAACGAACTGGTTTCGCAAGGGGTCCACCTGGGTTTTTGGCCCCGTACTCAGCGGCCATCTAGGGAAACCTACCAAACCCACACATTTCTCTAATCTAGACACCTGGGGAATTCCAGGGAGGTATGGCTTGCATGTATTCCCCACTGTTTCCTTACCCAGAATCACCTGCAAACCTCAAATTTAGCTGAAAAAAGCACTTTTTCCTGCACATTTTTGTGTAGGAAAGTTGTGGCATCACCGGGCTGACACAAATTTCCTACCACCCAGAGTTCCCCCGGGTCTACCGATAAAAATGGTGCCTCACTCGTGTGGGAGGCCAAAGTACCCGCGACATGCAAGGGCCCAAAACATTTTGTGATAGGAAATTTTGATGTTGCCTCAATATGTTTTGGGGCTTGCCTGTTGCGGGTACCTGGGCCTCCCACACTCATCCACCGGGGAGGGGAGATTCTCCCCTTTCCAATGATACCTCTCCCTTCTTTCTACGTGCTCAGGGGGCAGTTTTTGTGAAATGACTTCAGCGCGACGTGCAAGCTAATGATCAGGTAAGAGAAACGGCCGGCGTGGGGTTCCTCGGGAGCTGGGGAAGCTCTTCCCCAGCACCCAATGCTGTAGGGGAGAAAAAGAAATCCCTCTGCTGCCTGCATTCCCTCATGAGCATCAATGGGGTTAAAAGGACACTAATTCACTGATTCAGGGTTTTTTCATTCCAGTTTGTAATCTTCTGGTGTATAATTTTTTGTTGCATAATGTGGGTTTTCCCTTGCTTTGTTTGGAGCGAGGTTGGGTGGAGGGTGGGGCAAATGTTCATTTGCAGGCGTTTCAGATTCACTATTGTATTGCTCACTGTCCTGTCATGCTTCTCAACAATTGTTTATTTTGCTTGTATATATATCAGGATCATTAGATGGCACAGCTAGGGAATGTCAGTGGTCCCTCTGATTTGTCCATGCTGTCGTGGATGCCAGGGGTCTTAACGTTAAACGCAAGAAAAGGAACGTTGTTCACTATTTAATACACCACAACATGGACATTGCATTCTTGCAGGAAACCCAACTGTCCAAGTCCGACCCTGCACGGTTTGCCTGTAGCTGGGGTACACACAGATACTTCTCTAATTTCAGCAGCTACTCCCGCGGCACGGCCATATTGATACACAAAAGGGTACCCGTCAGTCTTCACTCCTCCATTGGGGACAGCGAAGGTCGCTACAGGATTGTCACAGGCTCATTAATGGGACACAATGTCACCCTAGTGAGTATCTACGCCCCAAACAAGGACTCCCCTGAATTCTTTAATTCTCAACTCGTGAAGTTAGACCCTGTATTATTGTTAGTGGGGGCGACCTCAATTTGCTCTTAGACCCAGCCCCAGACAGCTCTGCCCACTGTCCTAGGACTAAGCCTCGCGCCCGCAGAGCTTTGCTAGACCTTTGCAAGCAATTATTTCTCAACGACATATGGCGCTAGCGCAACCATTCTACTACTAAATACACACATTACGCCGGCCAGCATAACACCTGTACCAGGATAGACTACTGGCTTGTGGCCTGATGTGGCTTGCTGGTTTCGCTACCTCACTACCCTTCCGCTGACATATTCCGACCACTACCCAGTTAAACTTCTCCTCAATGTGCCCAGACCAGATGGATATGAGCGACGATGGCGTTTTCCTTGCCGCGCCCTAGACGACGACCTCTTTCATTCAGAACTACACAATGCCATAGAAGAGTACTTTGCCATCAACACCAGCTCTGTTGACTCATGGGCTGTCATGTGGGAGGGGTTCAAAGCATACATTAGGGGAGTCTGCATTGCCAAACAAGCCGCAGTACTAAAAGCTTTGCGTAACACACTATCCCGACTGGAACGCGACTTAAAAGACATCGATAGTGCCGCAATGATCAGTCTCAAACCAGAGGCAGCCACAGAGGCTGACCCTACTCACTGAATACAGAGAGGCTGCTGACCGTGAGATACTATTCCTAGGCAAGCATCACTCCGCACGGCGTTATGGTGAAGGAGAGCGCCCAGGCCGGGTAATGGCGCAAATGCTTCGCCCTCCCTCCCATATAGCAGAGCCTACATTACTAAGCTGACTTCCTCCGCTGGCCCCACACTCACGACCACCCAAAAAATACGCGATGAACTCCTCAATTATTACACCTTATACACGTCTAAAGTGGGGTGTGACCCCACTGCACAGGAGGCATATTTATCCGAGATTGCACTGGTATACTTATAGAGGCACTTGCAGGAATTTTTGGCGGAGCTAATTTCTGTGGATGATGTTACCAACGCCATCATAGCAATTTACGGCTCCACTGCCCCCGGCCTTGATGGCTTCACCTGGAATCTTTATGACATACAAAGACCTCCTGGCACCCCAGCTAATTGAGGTATATGCCGAAGCCCTCGAAAAGAGAATTCTTCCTCCCACCTTCCGCGAGGCAGTCATTATCCTTCTGCCTAAAACTGGCAGAGACCCATCTCTGTGTGGATCGTACCGACCCCTAACCCTACTAAACTTAGATTATAAAATTCTAATCAAAATCCCCGCTATGCGCTTCTCCCTCCTGATGGAATTAATCATCTCCCCTGCACAATCTGTCTTTGTGTCTCAACGCTTCACTTCTTTGAATCTCCGGATGCTCTTCTCGATCCGTGGTACCCAACAGGGCTGCCCATTATCCTCTTAATTGTTTATTCTCGCTATGGACCCCTTACTATGGCATTTTCAGGAGAAACACTTACAGAGGGGCCTCCAATTTTACACTGGACCGCTGTTAGTTTCACTTTCTGCGGATGATACCATCCTTTTTTGTGAGACAGCCGTACATCAACCTGGAACCCCTGATGAGGGAAATAATCCACATTGGACAGCACTCTGTCCTAAGCATCAACTTGCGTAAATCCGTTATCTTCAACCCCAGGCACAGCGCAATAGGAATGCGAATTCCCCCTTGAATGGTGCACTGACTCAGTTAAATATTTGGGCATTCATGTACACCTGGACACGGCCCACATCATCAGGTTGAATTATGGACATGCGATCAGTGCACTGGAGGCACCGTTGGCTGCGTTTGCCACTGTCTATCGCCAGCAGAGTAGCAATTGTCAAAATGATGGTGCTCTCCAAATTTTTATATCTATCCAATACCATCCCCATTCCACACAGTTTCTTTTTAACATTACGCTCACTCCTCATCAGATTAGTGTGGGGAGGCAAACAGCCTCGGGTTCGCTGGGAAATAATGTCCCTTCCGTACGAGAGAGGGCGGTTTGGAGTTCCTTACCTTAAATTGTATTACTTAGTGGCCTAACGTAACTACGCCTATGCTTGGTACCACCCAGATGCTAGAATCCCCTACCTCCGCCCGAGGCAGATCTCGTACTACCTGAGAAACTGTCCGTGGTACTGCCGTAGTACTGCCCCAAGGGTATACCCAGAGACCCCACCGACATACAGAAGGTCTCCATCACTAGTTGGACATGGGACAAACTGAAGAGGATGATTTACAAAAAGGGGGTGGTGATGAACAGAGAAGAAACTGAAGAGGATAACCTACACGTCTACACTTATGCATTGACCCTTCCCCTTCCTAATGCTCTCTGCCTCCCAATAACGGGAGAAAGACTAGTACAACGCACACTGGCCAAATTTGTCATCGATCCAATTGGGAACCTGTTCCCTGGTGGGCACGTCTTTTCTGTGAGACGAGAAGCGCTTTCGCGATGCCACCTTTATGGATCGCTTCGTCCTTGGGCAAATCCGTTCGGCACTGCCGGTCTGCCTGCCCAGCTTTCCCATTGAACCGGCCTCGTTCACTGAGTTGTCATTGGTCATCAACTCTCCGGGAGGACTGCATCTCGTGTCTAGGCTGTACAGGGCTTGCTCAGACGTTATCCCAGTAAAAGATGACAAGATTCGCAGGGACTTGGGTCACCCCATCACGAACGACAAGTGGCTTCATTCAATGATGCAGTCACCAAGGAGGTCTACCTAAATAGTCGCCACAGACGGCTCCATTTTAAATTCTCGCGTCGAGCATACATTACACAGGCCAGGTCCCACAGGATTGATCCCTCCAGATTGCACACTTGTCGTAAATGCCAGGCTCCCCACGCAGACTTTGCCCATCTCACATGAACGTGTCCCAAACTACTGCCATTCTGGGAGTCAATACACAAGACATAGGGTGACATGACTGACCTAACCTTCATCCCCAAGATTGCTTTTTTGGGATATGTGATCAATTTGCCCAAATCAATTCGGAGATTTGCCACTCTTAGTGTTCTGCTGGCCAAAAGGGGAATCGCACAACACTGGGGATGGAAAACAGTACCCACATTACAAAATTGGCTACACAGCTTAACGTTCTGCAACTCCAACAGTGAAATGTACTCCTCTACAGTTCCCGATCATCTCGTCCCAAGGATATATTGGAGCTATTCACGTCTTTATTTGGAGGCGATCCGTTAAACCGCTGACTCTCAGGAGCATGGCATTGTCCCAGTTGGAGTAGGATAGATACCCATGGTATTACAATCACTGGTTCAAATTGGCGTTCACGATCTTTCCATCGTGGGTTTCCTTGACTGGGTATCTATGTCTAGGCCTGTTTTTCTTGGTGGGAGAGCTGGGTGGTGGGCTGAGGATGGGTGCCATAAAAACAAAAACAAAAAATAAATAATACCACATCCAGAGGCGGTGTATATTTATTTTTGTGGACCACTGACTTTTTTCTTTATATCTTGACACTGTGATGCTGACATGATTACCTCATTTTATGTACCTCATTTCGATGCATGTAATGACAGTGAGCCCTTGTATTTGTACTGCACTTACAGGTTAAAATGATAAAGTATAAAAATAAAAAAAATTAGCAAAGCTGGGAACGCAGTATAGTCACAGTGCTGCAGCGCACCCAGAGTGCGATGGAGGGACAAAGTGACTGCCGACTCACCGAAAGGAAGACCCTGAAGACTGCTTTTGACAAACGTGCACCTGTATCAAGAACCCCCCTGGAAGGCGAGGTAAAGTTGTGCACAGGGCCACAGAGATAAGCTGACAGTGCTGAAGATAGTATTATACAGGACTGCCTGCAAGTGCTCCCAAAAAACATGAAACAGATGGTGGCCAGGTGCACTGGGACAAAACAATGCTCCTTCTACTGTTCCATCAAACTAGACTTCAGGAAGCCATAATGGTTACAGGAGGATTGGCCCAAGGAATCGATCGAATAGCTAAAGATAGAGCTATCCGGGCCTCCACTCAGGGAAAGATTGACAAGTATTTGAAAATGATCTCTGAAGGGGGAGTAAATATACGTAGATGGGAGGAAGATCAAGACACTGAACACAGAAACAAACCTATAGGCCATGCAGAGCTCCTTCTTTCTTAAAAAAAAATAAAAACGATAATCAGTTGCCTTTTACCCCTCCCAAATATTGATAGATGAAATTGGGAGATACACAACTACACTTGGGAACTGGGGGAGAGAGAGCATATTGTTGCTAAATGTTTATATCCTGCTCTGCCTGCAGAAAAATTCATTATAAGTACTTACAAGGTTGCTTACTGACCTACTGCAGGCAATGACAATTATAGAGGGTTGACTTTAATATGATTTCCCGTCCACACTTACACATGCTTAGTTCCAAGTTGCTGTTGAACACCCAACCCGTGAAACTGGAGTGATGGGGATACCTGAAGAATGCTGCATCCTAAGGAAGGAATATGCTACTTACCAGTATGCATCTGTTCTTGGCATGTAGGGCTGCTGACATTCATATCTGTGCATAGAGCGCCGCCTAGTGTTGGGTCCGGATGATTGCACATTGTTGTCCTGGAAGAGTCTTCGAAGTATCACGAGATAGGTGGCTCCTCCCCTGGACTACAGTGCGCATGGGCATCCTCTCCATCTTCAGATTGTTTTTCGCCATTGTGGCAGAGATGGAGTGTAATACAGTAAGTGATGACCATGCCTGAGAATGATTCTGAGTGCTACAGCTGCGACAGGCACCGGGGAGGAGGGCGGGCGATATGAATGTCAGCAACCCTACATGCCAAGAACAGATGCATTAGGTAAGTAGCATATTCCGTTCGAGGCATGTGGGCTGCTGAATTCATATCTGTGCATAGAATAAATAGCAGTTACCTCCTCATCGGTGGTTGCCCGTGCCAGCTGCAGCAGTCTGAAAAAGAGTTTTGAGAACAGCCTGTCCTACAGCAGCTTGCTGTTTGGAGTGTACATCTACGCAGTAGTGTTTGGTAAATGTATGTATGGTGGACCATGTGGCTGCTCTACATATATCCTCTAGGGGAATGTTAACTAGGAAAGCCATGGATGCCCCTAACTTGCGTGTGGAATGCGCTCTTGGGGGAACTGTTAATGTGCGTTTAGCTTTTTGATAACAGATCTGTATGCACTTAACGATCCATCTGGCTATACCCGCTATGGAAATGGGGTTGCCTTTGTGTTGTGGGGAGAAGGCAACAAACAGTTGCTTAGTTTTCCTGAAATCCTTTGTCCTGTTAACGTAATACAGGAGAGCTCTTTTAACATCTAAAGTGTGCAGTGCTCGTTCTGCCACTGAATCAGGATTTGGGAAGAAAACGGTGAGATCTATGGTTTGGTTAATGTGGAACTGTGACACCATCTTAGGCATGAAAGTGGGGTTGGTACGCAGCACTGTCCTATGAGCATGAACTGCATGAAAGGCTCTTGAATAGTTAGTGCTTGAAGCTCACTAACTCTTCTTAGCGATGTGATTGCCACTAGAAAGGCCACTTTCCATGTTAGAAACTGTATCTCACAAGAGTGAAGAGGTTCAAAGGGTGGTCCCATTAATCTGGTGAGAACCACGTTGAGATTCCAGACAGGAGAAGGAGTGTGTCTGGGAGGAATCGCTCTCTCGAGTCCCTCCATAAAAGCTTTAATGACTGGCACCCTGAAAAGAGAAAGATGCTGTCTGTTTTAAAGATAAGCTGCCATTGCAGCCAAATGTATCCTGATGGAACTGTATGCCAGATTGCATCTGAGTGGGTGGGGCAAATAACAGATAATGTTTTGCATGGACGCATTAAGCGAATTTATGTCATTATTGGAACAGTAAATGACAAATCGCTTCCATTTGGCCGCATAGCACGCCCTAGTCGTAGGTCGCCTTGCCTCCTTGATGATGTTCATACAGTCAGGGTGTAAGTTGAGGTAGCCAAACTCTATGACCTCAGGAGCCATATTGCAAGGCTCAACTGTTGCGGATCTGGGTGCTGAATGTCTCCATGGCTCTGAGTGAGGAGACTGTGAGTGAGGCGCAGTCGTTGGTGAGGCACCACTGAAAGTTCTAGGAACGTGGTGTACCACGCCTGCCTTGCCCACGTTGGAGCAACCAGGATGAGCGTCATGGAGTGTTGTCGCAGTTTGCGTGCCACTAGCGGGATGAGCGGTGCTGGAGGAAAAGTGTACGCAAATCTGCCTGACCAGTTCATCCATATCGCATTGCCCTGAGACTGCGGGTGTGGGAACCTGGTGGCGAAGGTTTGGCATTTTGCGTTTTCCTATGTGGCGAATAGGTCTATCTCTGGATGACCCCACTGCTGGAAATATGGTTGGAGCACCGAGGGGTGTATCTCCCACTCGTGCATCTGATGGCTGTGCCTGCTGAGCAGGTCCGCCATCTGGTTGTCCTTGCCCGGGGGATGTTCGGCCATGAGGAACATGTTCCTCTGAATGGCCCACTTCCACATGCTCTGGGCTAGATGAGACAATTGTGGAGAGCGTGTGCCTCCCTGCTTATGGATGTAATACATGGCAGTCATGTTGTCCGTCCGGATCAGCACGACTTTGTTGCACAAATGCAACTTGAATGCCTTTAGTGCCATGAAGATTGCCATCAGCTCCAACAGGTTGATATGCATCTTTTGCTGCTGCGTCGTCCATAGTCCCTGCACGGTATAATGGAGGACACGCGCTCCCCAGCCCTGGAGAGATGCGTCCGTTGTCAGCACTATTTGTGGGACAGGTTCTTGGAACCGTCGTCCCCTGCAATGGTTTTGTGTGTTCCACCAATGCAGAGAGTTGTATGCACGACCGGTCACCAACACTAGGTCTTTTAGATGTCCATGAGCCTGGTTCCACTGTCGTGCTAAGCACTCTTGAAGGGGGCGTATGTGTAGCCTCGCGTGCGGGACTATGAAGATGCAGGAGGCCATCATACCCATCAGCTGCATAAATACCTGCGCTGGGAGTGAGTTCTGGGGCCTGAACTTCTGAATCAGCAATTGCATGCTGTTGACCCTGGCAGCGTTGGGCTGCGCTGTCGCTATTAGAGTGTTTATTGTCGCACCTAGGTACTGTTGCACATGTGCGAGTTGAAGGTGTGATTTTGGGTAGTTTAGTGAAAATCCTAGACTGAGTAGGAGGTGAATTGTGTGGGACATGTGGCTGGCACACTGCTGGGCTGACTTCGCTTGGACAAGCTAGTCGTCCAGATAAGGATAGGCATGGATGTGTTGTCTCCGAAGGTGCGCAGCCACTGTCGCCAAGCACTTGGTGAACACCCTGGGGCAGTAGTGACCCCAAAAGGGAGGACCTTTAACTGATAATGCTGGTTGTTGATGGTGAACCCGAGATATTTCCTGTGGCCTGGGTGAATGGGAATGTGGAAATCTGCATCTTTCAGGTCTAGGGTTGCTAGGAAGTCCCCCTGACTGAGCAATGGCAGAACTTGTTGTAAAGTCAGCATGTGAAAATGTTCTGACAAGATGTAGTGGTTTAGGGGTCTGAGGTCTAGAATGGGCCGGAGAGACCTGTCCTTCTTTGGGATTAAGAAGTACAGTGAGTACACCCCTGTACCTTGCTGTTCTAAAGGCACGAGTTCTATGGCCCCTTTTTGCAGCATGCAGAGTACTTCTTGCTGCAATAAGTGCATGTGCTCTGCGGACATAGGACGGTACCTTGGGGGTATGTTGGGAGGAGTGGAGTTTAGTACCAGACAATAGCCGTATTGGATAAGTTGTCTCACCCACCTGTCTGTGGTAATGCCTTCCCAGACTGGCAGGAACTGCTGGAGTCTTCCCCCGACCGGTGTTATATGGTCCGGGGGCAGTGACAAGGCGTCACTGTTTATTGGTAGCGGAGGATCTGGCATTATTATTTCCACGTCCTCTGCCTTTGGTGCTGTTCCCACGATATCCACCCCTGTTATTTTTGTTATAGGTGGTCTGCGTGCTACCCTTGTTGTATTGGGCTTGCTGCGATGCTTGACCTCTAGAGGCTCCCCTGTTACCGGAGCAACGAAAGGAACCTCCCCTGAACTGTTGTGACTGCAGAGCCCCCATGGATTTTGCTGTCTCAGTGTCTTTTTTAATCTTTTCAAGGGTCGTGTCTACATCAGGACCAAATAGAAAGTCAGGGTTAACTGGCTGATTGAGCAAAGTTGTTTGGATCTCTGGTTTGAAACCAGAGATGCGGAGCCAGACATGACGTCTCGGCATTACACTAGTGTTGATGGCCCTAGCTGCTATGTCTGCGGCATCGAGTGCACACTTGATGGATGCATTTGAAATCAACTTTCCTTCCTGTATCAGCATTTCTGCTACCTCCTTATAAACATCAAGCAGGTGTTGCATTAGCTGCTTTAACGTGTCGTAGTGAGCCCTATCGTATCTGGCTAATAGGGCCTGTGTATTTGAGATCCTCCAAATATTAGCCGCTTGAGCAGCTACACTTTTGCCAGAAGCTTTTAAGATTTTGGATTCTTTGTCCGGAGGAGGAGCATCACCACTTGTCTGAGTTTGCTCTCTTGCGAGCATTAGCCACTACTAGGGAGTCCAATGGGAGCTGGCCCTTGATGTATGTAGGGTCCGCAGGCGCAGGCCGATATTTTCTTTCAATCATTGGGTTGACAACCCTAGCCCTTGTGGTCTCCTTGAAAATGTCAGTAGCATGTTTCAGGACACCCTTTAGCATAGGCAATGGCTTTACTGATCTTTCTGAGGTGGAGAAAGTATCGAACAGAAAGTCCTCCTCCTCTGGGTCAGCGTGCATTTCCACGTCATGGTTAATTGCTGCCCTTTCAATAAAGCATTAAACGCCGCTGTGTCTTCAGTAGACGATGTTTTGGCATTATAGGACTGAGTATCAGGCGTAGTGTGTGGCCCATCAGAGTCAACAGGGTCAGTCCAGGGTTGAGGTTCCTCCTGATCTGTGTCAGCAGGATAAGTAAATTCATCCTCTTGTAACCTTTTCCCACATCCTCTTTGGTGCGTTTGGGAGAATAGGCATAGTGCTGGGTATATGACTCCACAGGTTCAAAAAGAACAGGTGAGGTGGCAGAATACCTTTTTCTTTTCAGAGGGATCTTGTATGACTCCAAGGGATGTTCTGGAGCGATTTTCCGTTCATGAATGGTGAGCCTGCCAGAATCCGAGTCGATGAAGAGCTTCGACTTATTATCATACGTGGGTGCCTGGAACACCACCTCCTTCGGAATGGACTGAGACCTGGAAAGTCCCGCCACCTTTTTGGATGTTTCGGTGCTTTTTTGTGGCTCGAACGCTTTGGGTCGAGCGGTCGGGGGCCGTCCGTATTTAATTGGTGGAGGAATCACTGAAGACGAACCAACCTTTTTTGAGATTGACGTCGTCTTCGATCCGATCGGCTTCGTTGGATCACCAGCTTGCTTGTGGCCTTGCGTCGACTCGAGCTCATGGTGCGCAGCAGGTACGGCCTTGGACTTCGACGCGATATGTTCTTTCGGGTCGGGTTTGATCTTTGACTCGAGGGTCTTGCTCAACATTGGCTTGGAGGCCGTAAGCTTCGGTTCGACAGTCTTTTTAGCCTGTAGTCCTTTGCCAGTGTCGCCATGTTTGGACGTCGACGGCGTCAGAGTGACATGCTTCACCGTAGAGATTGGCTTCGGCGCCCCGCTCTTCGGGCCGATGCCCTCTTGTGACCCCGAGGGGTCGATGACACTTTTAGACTTGACTGGAGTTGAGGAGTCCGATGGCGTCGATCCGAGGACTGTTTTTAACAGTTTCGGTTTCGCCTCTGTTGGTTTCGGTTTCGATTTTGGTGGATCGACCGATGGCTCCTTGGAAGTATTCTTCATCATATACGTAGTCTTCATCGTCGTCCATACCGAAGTTGAGTCTTGCTCCGACGCAGGGTCCGACTGCTGGTCAGGATCCTCTTCATCGACGCCTTCATCGTCATTGGCCTCGAAGATGTTCTCCGGGTCAGGCGCCGCTTTCTGCGCAGACTGTCGTGCGACGCGTCGAAGCGTCTTCTTCGACCGGAACTTGGAACAGGCCATACAGCTGGCCTCGTTGTGGTCCGGGGATAAACATTTATTGCACACTGGGTGCACATCAATGTGAGGGTAGTTGGAGTTGCAGACAGGGCATCTCTTGAACTGGCTCCGTTCCATCGTCGTCGTAGTTTGGGCCTTTGGTGTCGAAAAGGCAAATGGCCTTCAACATCCTGTTCGAAGAACTGGATGAAGTACAGGCACCGAACGAGACAATACCGACGCCCCAAAGGCCTTTTGGCCTTGCGAAAAGTGTTTTATACCGATTCCGAACTTGAGTCAAGAAAGTACATCCGAACCCAAATGGCGGAAAAAACAATTTGAAGATGGAGAGGATGCCCATGCGCACTGTAGTCCAGGGGAGGAGCCACCTATCTTGTGATACTTCGAAGACTCTTCCAGGACAACAATGTGCAATCATCCGGATCCAACACTAGGCGGCGATCTGTGCACAGATATGAATTCAGCAGCCCACATGCCTCGAACCAGTGCTTCTTCTATTACTCTAGCGCACACAATTCTAATTTGTGTATAGACTATCCCTCTATGCTGCATACAATAGTACACAAATTCATCAATGCAGAATATATATACAAGCAAACTGAAATCTCTCAATTCATGACTACTCACTGTTGGATGCGGCCCACTCGTTTTGATGTGTGGATAAAATATGCGGAAAAAGCATCCATAATATCCACATTTTTCAAGGGAGTGGAGAGTGTCTATAGATGAGATGACCCTAAATACAATAAACTACACAGATATCCAAGTTCATATGGCTAAACAACATGTTAAAAAATGAAATTTTGGAAAAATGCTATGATATGTAAATAATTTGAACAAGCTGGTTATTGAATGTCACATCAAAAATTACTTACTTGATTTTCACTGTATAAAATCAGCGTGTCGAGAATCTTGCCTACTGGCTGCAGAAATTTACATAGATCCATTTCATTATGCTTGGGCAAAGGAGTTACACGGATGATTCTATCAAGAACTGGTTTATTTTTCATCTGTGGAAATACATGGAAACAGGCTCAGTTTCGAAAAAATTATTTAGAGATCATGTATAAACTGCATAGTAAGGTATCTGAAAGGAAATGCTTAATATAGAAAGAATGTGGTGTACTTGAAGGATATCAGTAACTCAAAATGTCCTTTAAAACAAAGAATCAATGGAGTTTATTACAAGTTCTAAATCTCTAGTCTGTAACCAAGGTATTGGAAAGCAATAACAAATTAAATATAACCATAGCCATGTCCTTTAAAGTTACCAATCCGTGCAGATCGGTACTTAGCCCACACTGTGTCCCAATCAGTTGAAAGTGCTATTCGGATGAAAATGTCAAGGATATTGTAGGAATCTGGCTCTGTATACAGTATACCACTAAGGGGTTATATCGAATACAGAATCCAGACATTTCCTCAGAAGAGTACAGGGCTCAATGTAAACTCAAAGTGCTCAATTTGTAGTAATGTGGGCGAGCAGTCATAGGCCAAACATAGAAGAGTGTAACACATTGGTTATGCCCACAGTGACTTATAAATGACACATAACTCAGGAAGGAGATCCAAGCAAATTCTAGAAAAATAAGCTTCTATAAAGTTTTATTTTAAAACCAATAAGTACTCAAAAAGGTAAGTATGTTTTTCAGGAAAAATACTTTACACTTTAAAAAGTGGACACTGCAGTTAGCAGGCTTTGCAATGTTAACCTAAGGAGTAAAACAAGAATGCAGTTTATCAGGTAAGTACATGACTTATAGATCCAGTGTTCGGGGTTTCAGGTCAACACCAAGCAAGGTTCAAATTGGTACCAAGAATGCACAGTGGCATGTGTACACGTGTGGATGGGGGTTGGGGGGGGGGGGGGGGGGGGGGGGAATTGGGGTGTGGGGGGGTTGGGGGGGGGGGGGTTTCATACTGAGCCTATTCTTAAGACCTGCTTGGACATTTGCTACCTATGTGATTTATTGTACTGATATCGTTGTGGTGATCTCCGGCCTTGGGGGTGCCACGTTGTTATTGCTCATTTGCTCAATAAAATTGGTTGTGAAAAAAAAAGAATGCACAGTGGCGGTCGGGTGGTGAGGTCAAATTCGGAATCAGATCATCCATTTTTAACCAATAGAAACTGGGGGTGGCTGAAGATGCACTGCTCACTGGAGAGTAAAGCGGAGTCAGGGATCGATCTCCTGGAGTTATGGTAAGTAAAGGGGCCACAAGTCAACACCACACATGGGGGAGATTGGTTTTGGAAAAAGGATGCAGGCGCTGGCCAGGAGGCTGCATGAAGGAAACCCACAGGTGCCCAGGTAGGTTCTAATGCTAGGGGATGTAGGGACATCATTGGTCAAGCTCCCAAAGACTGATGGGCTTTGGTGCATGGGAGTCTTTTGGCGTCAGGAGCAGATTACTGGGCAAGTCATGGTTAGGGGGAGTCTTCAGATTCAAGCAGCAGGCTTCGAGGAAGGGTCTGGCAGGGGTCACCCAACGGTGGACTCTCGATAAGAAGCGCTGGGGAATCTTTGCAGGACTGCTGGGCCACTTGGACTCTGGCTGCGGCCGTAGGCTGCAGAGGTGGGTACGGAGGTTATTCCTCAGGGCCAAGTTCTTTTTCGTTAAAGTTGGTTTCTTCTGGACAGGCTCACTGTCCATGAAGATCTTGGTCTTTGTCCAAGGCAGGCAGGAATCCCAAGGCTTTGGAGGTCGCTGGGCTGCAGGACAAGTCTTCTTTTGGCGCAGGATCATCAAGGGATGCAGCCAGGTCCGTACAGCTGGGGCCAAGTCAGTTTGTGTCTGCAGTCTTCTCTGCTGGTGTGACGCTGTAGTGGCAGGCTCTTCTTAGGTCAACAGCATTCTGATTTCAGGGTCTGATAGAGCCACCTAAATACTAGATTTAGGAGTGTTACATGGGAGTAACATGTAGGGACCAAAGTGCTCCTTACCTGGGGTGTCTATACCCACTGATATGCTGCCCTCCTGAGAGAAGAGGGCATAGCTCTAGCCCTGATTGGTTAAGTCCCACCATCTTCAAGATATTGGGAACTGAAAAATGTGCTTCACTTCACCTCCAGTACCTGAGGGGTAGAGCTGGCGAAGGGGGGCACAACTCCTATTGTTACTAAGTTTTCCCGCCGTTTCTGGGGGTTTGAACTGGGGGTAGCCAGCTGTGGCTAGCAGCAGAGGCTGGGGTTGCATTACAAAGGCGGCAAGTCTTTGAAGCTTCCCTCTTGAGCACTATGCTCATCCTGGGTGAGGAGGTGTGACACCTCTACCCAGGATATGCTTTGTTTCTGGCCTCAGAGATCAGGGGCTCTGGACCCAGTTGTCCAGAATCATGTCTGGTGGTGGCAGGTTGCCTAAAGTCTGTGTAAAACCATACCAGTGTTGGTAATTTTCAGGGGGCACCTCTGAGGTGCTCTCTTTGTACATGTTTCACTAAATCCCACACTGGCATCAGTGTGGGTTTGAGAGGAGTTGTTCAGTACTAGACACTCCTGTGTTCAGTGAAGCCATCATGGTGGTAGTGAACTTGAGTTGTCGAGCTTCCAGCCCATGTACACCCTATGGCTTCAAAGGCGCTTACAATATTTAAGACTAAACTTAGATATTGTTGAGGCATAACTACTCATGCAGATATGCCCACCCCTAAGATATAGTGCATCCTGCCTTAGGGCTTGTAAGGCCTGCTGGAGGGGTGACTTACCTATACCCTGGGAAGTGGTGCTGGGCATGCCACGCAAGAAGTGTGCCATGTCAACTTTGTGGTTTTTGTCTGCATCAAGGCATACATGCCTGTAGTGGCAGTTTGCACTGCCTAGGAGAAAGGTCCCTAGAGGACCCTCTTCAGTCCCAATGCCTTAGGTTCCCGGGTACCATCTACTAAGGACTTACAGGGGGGTCAGAAGTGCCAATCATGGTACAGTTTTAGGGAAGGAGCACTGGCACAGAGGACCTGGTTGGTGGGAGCCCTGTGCACTAACAATCGAAACACCACCATTTTCCAGGCAAAAAGTTGTTTGATAACCATGTCAAAAAGAGGCCCCTTCTTACAGATATATTTTGTGTGAAGGGGTAAGTAATATATTTAATATTGAAACTTCTCTTCATAGTTTCACAGTCTCAGGAAAAAAAGCGTAGGATATGTATGCAAATTGTAGATAAATGTTTATGATTCTAGCCCATTACACTTCAACATACATATGCCCAAATGAGCATTTGGGCAAAAACAGAATAGCCCATACCCTGATGTTAAGGTTGAGGCTTTCTGTAGCTAGGTGTCCCGGAGCACCTGGTACATTTTTGAAGGATTCAGCAGCACTAATCCTCGGAAACTAAAGAAGGTCTCCTCCTACACCTCCTAGGTCTGCTGATGGATTAACCTTTTCCATGTGTCGGACGGCTTCTCGGACATTCTTGATGCGGGCTTCAAGCCATTTACAGAAAACTATTATGTCTCGCAAGCAAGAGTGCATGTGCTGTTGCAGGCCAATCTAAAAAGGGACATCGTGATTTATCTCAGAATTTCCATTCCAAAACAAACAATATTTTGTAAAAGAAAAAAACCATGTTAGTAATAGGAAATGGTCAGAAATAAGACGCCAGGTATAGATGGACTCCCGGTGGAGTTCTACTCGACATATTATGCTGACTTACTCGCTCCTAGACTGGTAGAACAATCAGGCAAAACAGGAGGGACACCTTTACAGCACAACGAGAGAGTCGGGGCGGGGCTAAGCATGTAGAGGGAGGCGAGCCCCGGAGCTCCTCCGCGGTCGCCCTCCATAAACATCGATCCTGGCCAGCGATCCTGGAACCCAGCGCCACAGTCTGCGCATGAAGGTCCGGTGCCCCTTTTAAGAGGGTCGACGGAGCCTAGAAGGGCCCAGAAGGGCCGAAAATTGGGGTTCTTACCTCTCTCCCTGCTCGTGAGATCTGCAGGCGACAAGATGGCGCCCGCGACTGTCGAGGCTGGCGTCAGGCAGTAAGGGGACCCTTCGAGGCTGGCGGCAGCACTGGGGAAGCTGGAACCCAGCCGCTGGGACCGGAAGAAAGATTGCTGCTCCCGTTCACGATAGCGGTGAGGAGGTATCGCATGCCGGCGGGCGGGGGCCACCCAGCGACATCTGTTCCCCCCCAGCTGCCTGACCCTAAGATGGCGGCGCCCGGGACAGGCCGGACTTCTGCCATTTAGCGCGAAATCTCCTGCTGAGGGCCCTACGAGATCCCCACTAAGGACGGCGGAGCCCCCCGCATCGCCCTGGACCCAGCACCAAGAGCAGAACGAGGTCAGAAATGGGAAAAGCAGCCGAACCAACACGGCCCCAGACGTACATTATTCTGCCTGACCCCCAAATGGCGCCCAAGTTGGGTCACCGCACTGAAAAAACATCTCTGTATTCCCTATCTGCCTGGGAGATAGAGGGGATTAAAGCACACATCCTCCCTCCACAGGACTTACAGGGTTAACCAATCCTGCTATTTCCACGCATTAGAATTAAGATGGAAAAATTGTGCTGGGGGAATTTATGGCCTTGAGAAAATCTTTCAAAACAACGAGGTTTCCTGAAGTTTGTCACGTGACATGACCAGTGCGAGCCACCTAAATCCATAATACTAGACTATCATCAAGCGCGGAGAGAAACTTGGAGACAGAGAGCTTACTTGGTTGCTGCTGGGATTGAGACCTCCGTCATGACTTCAAACAAAGTAGTTGTAAAGGGACAGCTGAAATTCCAGGAGCCTAGTCCCGACAGGTCGACGATTTCGAAGGGCTGGAAGAGGTCCCCCGCTACACGGTGGAGGAGGGCACTGGACATTCCAGGAGCCTAGTCCCGACAGCTCGACGACTTCGGAGGGCTTGAAGTGGTCCCCCGCTACACGGCGGAGGAGGGCACTGGACATCGAATGCTGTCTTATTTAAAGCGCTTTGATAACCTATTCGGTTCAAGTTACTGACATGTGCAACGTAACTGATTCTATGTAAACTGCTGTGTTAACATGTAACGAAACCTGTGCTATGTAAAGCGCTCTGATAACCTAATCGGTTCAAGTTCGCGCTATAGAAAACTCTAAAAATAAATAAAAATAAAATATACCACAAAAACAAGGAGAGGGGCTCAAAGTCCAAAGGTACAAAGCACCAAAATCAACAATGTAGTTGTAAAGATTCCCTTTGAACTAATGTTCTATGTTTAACTCAAAACACCGATTGCCATAACACTCAATCAGCACTATCACACTTCGAACAACTCTATTGAAAATACATGATTATTACAATAGACATCTCATAATTGAAAAACAATACCGCATTGAAGGAGCATATACAGGGCAGTGAAAATGTGCCTTTACAGAGTTAATTTGAAGCTAATGTAAACAAGGTAAAGGACAATTAGTTCTGGTCTCTATGCTCCTTGTCCCCATATAAATTTAACACAACTTTCTGCGTTGACGCGTTTCGGTGGGAGCAATACTAAACTAGCATTCTTGTTACAGCAGTCTAAATTCCTCAATAACATAAGTAATAAAGCAACTTACCCATTTCACAGCAATAGGACTGGCACCCAGATACTGGGATGTATTGGGATTGGGTGAATCAGCATTAGGTTTGTGGGATGACAGGCAGGTAATAGTAAGATGTGGAACAGTAGCACTCAAAGTATCCAGTTTCTTACGGTTCTCACTGAACGCCAGAACAGGTTCAGTTCCAGCAGAATCAATGTGTTCTTGGCTAGTCATAATGGAGGAAGTTCCACCAATATTAATGTTTTCAGTGGACATCAGTACTGCAGTTCAACTCTACTGAGGGTCCGCTTTATTCAGCGGAAGGATCAGAAGCACAGTCAAAAAGTCACAAGCAAAGTCCCCGGTTAAAGTTCACTGGCTATTCAGTCAACTGTTTCTTGCTAGCCATCAGTGAGATGGTACAAATGCTAGACTTCAGGAAAGGGTTCTGTGGGAAGAGTTCAAGAGTTTCAGTAACTTTTCATGTGTCATCCACTGTTAAATCGGATAAAGTACTTTTAACACAACTTTTTGGACAATATGCTACCACTTTACAAAAGCCAGTTTGATTGCCGCACACCTCCACCTTGCAATGCAGCTTCAAGTCCTTTCCTGATGACAAAAAGAAAAAAATTGTGAGTTTTCCACATGTTCTGTTCAGAAGGAAAAACACTAAATATTAAAACTAGATAAAAAGTAGTTCAATAACCTTAAAGAATGTTTTTTTAGAATTAATTTTATTGGTTTTAAAATAGGAAAAGCCAGCAGTAATCAATTGCGGTGTGTTACAGCAGTTATAGGACGTCACAATGTTACATATAATCAAATCAAAAAATCTGTATTCGATTCAAAAGAATCATCAAAGTATCATAAAAAGATCTTTATACACATTGCAATATTGACCCATCTAGTACAGACATTTTAAAAACAATTTTTTTAATAGCTGAAAACTTAAGAGCAAGACGTATGTACAATTTGGGTTTTCTACTTTTGGTCTTGACACTAATAACATGATTTCATTAAAAACTGTTGCCAATACTGTACAAAGATAACTATTCCATTAACCTGTGCAGTACCAACTTGAACTTCAGTGCTGTTAAATTAATTAGATAATTCAATCTAAAACCATAACAAATGTTAAAAAAGAGCAAAACATTATTATTATTTTTTTAAGTTTAAAAATTTCCTTTAGAACTCTTAAAATGTTAGCCCGTTCTTATTTCTTATGTGACTAGCAGCCAACAAAAAAGTACTGAAGCCAAATACAATGGGTTGAGAGCTGCTAATATTCAGACTTCTACACAAGGGCTTGATCTACCTACGTCTAGGGGTTGCCTATGGTCACTAAAGAATAGAACATGCGCAATGTCCTCTTTACACCTAGTAAACACAGCTAGCATTTAGGATCTCTAGCCATCAATTGAGACTGTGCCCATTTGGCTGTGTAAACATTAACTTGGAGTATCTCATATCTAAACTTCATATAAAGTGACTTTGCCATTTGTCTTTCAATCTCATCTAAAAAAGGCTCAAAACCCCAAAATTCCCATTGTAAAGCCTTACAATCTGGTATAAAATCTCCTCCGAGACTCCCAGCTTCTGGAACGGTTTCCATAAAATGTCTTGTGGGATAGAGTCAAAAGCTGCCTTCAAGTCAATGAACTCAACATATAGATGTCCATGTTTTATCTTGGTGTACATCCAGGCTACACTAAATAGTCTGAATACTTGGTAAATTGTGCTTATTTTCGGTCTAAATCCAGCCTGGCAAGGTCTTTCTCTTCCATCCAAGCATTTAGCTTGGCCAAGATCTGTTTGGCATACATCTTTTGGGTAATGTCTATCAAACTAATAGGCCTGTAATATGCTGGATCGTCCCTACCACCCTTTTTAGGTTTCGCTGAGTCAGCGCGCATGCGCTGCTCGGAGAGACTTTAGTAGGTGAGTTTTCAAAATGCTGCTGACTGGCTACAGCCTTGCGTTCACGCGAGCGTGCACGCGCCTCAGCCGACATCTTTCTCCTCAGTCACGGGTCATTAATTGCTTGTTCCTTTCTTTCATGGCTCAGTAAGCCTTACAGCATGCTCCTCCACCCGCTCCCACGCAGCCCTCCTCCTCTGTAGAAACCCCCTTCCCTGCCTAGCCTTTCCTCACGACCAACGCATAAACACACAACACACACACACAACCTTACACAACCACACTCACCCACCTTACACAACCACACACACCCTTACACAACCACACACACCCACAACCTTACACAACCACACACACAACCACACAACCCAACCACACCCACACCCTTACACAACCACAACCACCCACAACCTTACACACCACAACCACACACAGCCACACTCACATACAACCACATACACACAACCAACCACACACACACACAACCAACCACACACACACAACCACACACACCCACAGCCGAACACACACAACCACAAACACCCATCATAACCACACACACACACACACACACACTCATAACCACACACACAATTCTGATTCACCCAGAATCCGAGTCCTCCACAACACCCTGTTTTTTTGGCTGTCAGCTGTGAAATGGAGACCAATATTGCCCCCATTTTTATTATTCTGTATCCTCGGTTCAATACTGGGGTGCTTTTTTAACTTGTCTCTAGTTTATTGCGAATCTTATCGTTAATTCAAATTGTGTTAGCTTTAACTTATTTGCAATTCAAAAGTTATCTCAATAAGTTGCTGTAACAAGCTGCAAATCCGCTACAGAAGCCCATTCATTTGCTAATTATTTTCCACATAAGGTTGCAAGCCCATAAAGTGGAGTTTTCAGGATTTTGAATAGTTTCTTGTTTGAAGATGTTACTCTCTCCTGCACACCCCACTCCTGTACTAAGGTTACGAGTGACCTGGCACCCGCCTTTCAGAGGTTCTTGCATCAACCCACATCTGGCCTGGCACTGATGCGTCCCAGCCTGGCACACACTGGGTGATGATATCCGCACCTCCTTCTAGACCCCAGCTCACTACTGTTTGCAGTCTGTCACTCACCCCTCACCTCCCTGGCACTCACCCTTCACACCTCAGGCCTGGCAGTCACTCCTCGCACCTGGCACTCACCCTTCTCCCTCTCTGGCACTCAGCATTGACTCTCTGTGACACCTCCCTGACACTCACCCTCGACCCTCCCGGTACTCATACTTCCACTCCCTGGCACATATCCTTCACCTCCCTTACTCTCACCCATGTCCCTCCTGGCATTCACTACTCGCCCCCTTGACACTCACCCATCACCTCCATGGCACTAGCCCTTCATCCCCTCGGCCTGGCAGTTACCCTTCACCCCTTGCACTCACCCTTCCCTTACCTGGCACTCACCCTTGACCCTCCTGGCACTAGCCCGGTTTCCCCCAAGAACAAAAAATAACAAGCATTGGCATAGCCAATAGGTCTTGCCTTTGGAACCTTATAAGTGTTTAGCCACGCAACAGTTGATGTTGTTGCACCAAGGATATTGTGCTGCATAACTACTTAGAAGGTCCCAAAAGCGAGACCTATTGGCTATGCCAATGCTTGTTGTGGATAGGGACGATCTCAGCCCCCTTCCAGGATTCTGGGATAGGCTCTCCCCTGGCTATTACATAGCACAATTGGTTCACATATGGTACCCATAAGTCTGGGGCATGTTTCAGAAGGTCACCGGGAATTTTATCTGGACCAGGCACCTTTGACGGCTTTAAGGTGGCTATAGCTTGCTCAGTATCCTTTAAGCTAAATTGAAGGTGTGTAATATCTGCTTCTAGCAGGGGCCCTTCTGTAAAAACGTGCGAGTTTGGGCCCAGCACGTCTGGTGCGGCATAGAGACTGGAAAAATGCCTCTGTCATGCCCAGGGATCTAGGATAAGGTCAGTGGTCCCCTTACTTTCTTTATTCCCCTGTGCTAGTAATTTCCAAAACTTAAATTGGTCTCTGGTTTTTGCAGCTATAATGCGATCACTTCAACTAGCATCCTTCCATTCCCTAAGGGCAGTCTTTCATACATTTTTGTAATCGACTCTTTCCTTTCTAATCTCATTTACATTTTTGGATTTGAGAGCTCCAATGAGTCTACGTTTAGGCCTGGCACCTTCTTTATTGAACCATGGGTTCGCAGACTCTGGTCTCAGACTTGGTTTATTAACGCTCCTCTAGACTTTGGTTAACTGGGTTTTTATAGTCTCTGACATTTTTGGGTGAATTTGAGTTAATGTAGACCCTGGGCGTGACTCTGCGTAACCTGTTAGTAACTCGCAGAAGTCATTATATATGTGAGGGGCTCAACCTGGTCTAATATTGTTGCCCATTTGACAGTTCTCCGATTGTTACTTACTGATGGATGTCTATTCCCTTCTCTCTGGTTTATTGGATACGATGGATGTTTGGCAGACCAACTCCTCAGGAGGTCTAGGCATAATGGGAAGTGATCGCTCTCCCCTCTTTTGTCAATCTTAAAGTCCTGAATGTGGCCCAATGTGCACTGCTTACCATTACATAATCAATATGGGAGGTAGCATTTTTTCTAGAGAAAGTGTTTGAACACCCAATGTCCTAAAGGAACCGCCTGTTACATGCCGTTAGCCCTCTTTCTATCATAAAGTGTAAAATTTGGGTTGCTGAAGTGAAGCACACCACCTTTTTAATTGTTTCCAGTAAAGGAAATCCTCTGGCCAAATCTTCCTCATGGAAGATCATGTCCATTCCAGTCATAAGTTCATAGCAGCCATTGAAGTCGTCGTCCACAAGGACAACTCCATTTGGCTCAATGCTATCTAACACTTCCTCTAGCTCTTGGATACCCAATGCATTCATTTGTACACTCCCTTGGCCTTAAGTATATATTAAAGAGGTGCATGTGAGGCCTATTTTCAAATGTCAGCTTTCAAAGAGTTCACTATCTCTAGAATGGTGTTTAGAGTGATTTTAACCCAAATGATCAGCCCGCCCAAGGGTCTTCCTCTTTTCGATAGTATGGCCCCTACATAAAAGGTTCTGTAGCCTAGTTTGGGCAGGGGCTCTACCGCCCATGATTCCTGGAAAAGGCATAGATCAAAGTTGTTGACATAGTCCTGCCAGTCTGGTTCAGAAAGTTTTTGGCAAAGTCCAGCTATGTTCCAGGACAACATCTTTAAAATACCGGGAGCTACATCAGAGGACGGCCTATCGAGGGTTTCGCTTATAGTACTGTTTCTATGGATGTCAGTGTTCATAGAGATTGTTTGCGGGGACGTGTAGGTGGTTTTTACCCGAGTAAACATTTTTTAAAAAGTGGAAATCCCGCTCTAGTTACGGAGACTTCAGATTAATGTGACTACGTATGCTTTCATTATTCGAGATCCCACCAATCTGCACATGCAGTCAATCGACTGATTCTAAATTCTGTGTTCAGTCAAGGGCTAAGAATGGGCTATTTCTTTCTGCTGCAGGTGTTTTTGTTTGTCTAAAGCTGATTTTTGATTCAAAAAATGAATGTGTTCTTAAGTTCATGGTTATCAGATTATATGCAATAGTTTTGGAATGGAAGGCTAATTTTATAACCTCCAGATTCCCTGTTTCTTGTCGGAGACGTTCGGCTTTTGTGAGGTCAGATCTTATTATAGAGAGACATTGGATTTTGTTTCTAATCCAATGTGTCACTTTATTTATTAGGGACTCTTCGTCTTCTCTGGTTTCATTGCTTAAGCTTGGGACATTTGTCAGGAAGATATTATACATGTTCTCCCTAGGTCTAGTTATATGTTGCGGTATTGGATAAGGTTCCCTTGGATATTGCCTGCCTGTCCCTCACCCCCCCCCCCCCCCCCCCGGCCTGGTCTGAAGTTCTGGCGTTGCCCTTCTTGACCCCTACAATTTGGCCCATTTGATGCGTGAATATCAGAAAAATGGATGTTGGGTGCCCCATACTGCGAAGAGAGGGGTATTCTAGGCCGTATCTCCAAGTTAGTGGAGTAATTAGGGTAATTAGCTGATGAGGTTGATGGACAGTATTCCGAGCCGAAGGGTTCTTATTATATACAGCCTGCATTAGGGCAGGGGTAGAAAAAGATCTAGGTAGACACCTATCTACTATTCCTGCAGTCTGGTTAAAGGTGGCTTTGCCTCTTGTGGGTTTGCTGTTCCCTTGTGTTTAACTTATTTCATTTAAAATGTGCATAGTTCGAGGTGGATGGTTTCCAGCTATTTCCTTAAGGGCCTTTATCTCCTCTTGGATAATATCTAGTCTTTGATGTAGGGCTACCATGTGTGCGTACATTTCTGTACTCTCAGTCTGGGTGTCAACTTCCCTTCTACTAGCTTTCGGCTGGGTCTCATGGGGAGCATCTTGTGTTTGTATTTCCTAATCCTACTCTTGCCTAGTTTCGAGCAGTGAGTATCTATTAAAGCAAGTTACTGTTGGAGGCTCAGTTTGTCTGTCTTACTTGGCTGGGCACTACTGTCCCCGGCCTAGCAGGGGTAGAACAGGCATGTTTGCTCCGAGTTTGCTTCGGAGCAAGTGATGGAATATGAGCAGTATTCTCGCTGTTGGCATGATGAACTATAATTAGGTCAATGGGGGGTCTAACAGTGTTTGGCTTTATCTGTTTGTTGTAATATGAGAATATATTTTTGGTGATTATGTTGTGGTAGAACAATCGCACTCCTGGTTCAAATGGAGGGTAAGAATTTGCTTGAGAGGTCTGTAGGTGCTATTTGGTAATCCTTTGAGGGCTAAAGGAACAGTCAATGCGTTATGTAGCGCAATACCGAACGTGGGTAGCGTCACCAAATGCACTCAATGAAGAAAATTTCCAAAATGTTATGAGTTTGTGACAAAGATTTATTGAGAAAAGTTTTTGTTTTTGCCGTTGTATTCACATCATTTAGTTTGTCAAGATTCAAAAATCATAATTCATATTTTATAATTAATTTTCAATTGCCCAATGCATTTCGGGCCATGGGCCCTTCATCAGGGGATTAAATGTGCTGCCAACAAAGGATAATACACAAAAATTAAGGATACAACTAACTTTCTCTGGAAGAGCACGCTACCATATACACGAAGGAGATGCTACTTTGTACCATAGATGTACAATCTTTGTACACCTCAATTCCCCATAATTTAGGGATTTAAGCAGTCGCATCATTTCTTATGCTAACTGAAATGGAAGAAAATGTCATGATATTTCTCTTGGAGCCATTGAACTTAACGTTGTACCATAGTTATTTTCAGTCAGGCACAGCCATGGGAAATTGCGCGGCGTCGGCGTACGCGAACCTTTTCATGCACAGATATGAACTGGAACATATACTGAACAAGAACACATGGACAGATAATTTAATTCTATACAAAAGGTAAATAGATGACATATTCATTCTCTGGAAAGGATCAAAAGAAACTCTAATTGACGCAATATCTGATTTAAACAAGGTCAATGATAGAATTCAATTCACCCACAACATACAGACTCAACAAATATCCTTTTTGGATGTTATGATTGAAAACAAGCAAGGCAAACTTGAAACTACCGTATTTACCAAACCCACAGATACAAATAATTTACTAAATTTTCAAAGTTTTCATCAACCATCACTCAAAGAACATCTTCCGTATTGCAAACTATTACGAGTTAAGAGGATTTCGTCTTCTGACCAAATATACAATGAAAACATGCAGAAAATCATTGACAAATTTCGGGAGCGAGGTTATCCAACTGATATCCTCAATCGAGCAACCGCCAAGGCATCAATCATGCATAGATCATCTCTGTTGAAAACCAAAGAAAATATCAAACAACAAGAAAGAACAGCATTTATATCCAAGAACTCCACAGAAAGCTATCGCATCAAAAAAATCATACTCAAACATTGGCCATTACTGGCACTTGAAGAAGACTTTAATGGCATTTTTTCTACTCCACCTAGGTTTGCATACCAGCGGACAAGAAATTTGAAAGAAATACTCAACAAAAGAAGTGAATTGAAACCATTCACATACAAAGGCACTTTACCATGCTATAACTGTGGGAACTGCAATGCCATCATCAAAGGCAATGAATTTCGACATCCCAGCCAAGGAACAGCTATTAAATTAAAAGTATCCCCCACTTGTGACAGCCGCAATTTAATTTACATGCTCAAATGCCCTTGTGGCTTGGCCTATGTTGGCAAAACTGAACGAAAAATAAAAACAAGACTGACGGAACATAAAAGTAACATTCGAACAAAGAGCCTAAAATCACCATTGGCGGCACATTTCAACACCCACAATCATACTCCAAGCCAGCTCAGGTTTCTTGTTTTGGAACAACCAAGCATCCTACCAGGAAAAGACAATTGTCAACATTTACTTAGACGCGAGATATTCTGGATCAACCGTCTAACCACGATTCAACCTAAAGGACTTAATGATCGGTTGGATTTGAATTGTTTTCTGTAAATAGACAACATGAAAATATTATCTATTGATGTGATGAAGTACACACACTGTTAACGCAGATTTTTTTCAAAAATTCTTTCTCTGCAATTTATTGACGTTTTTATTCTAAACCGGTATTTCATATATATACTGATAGTGATACTTGACCTGATTTTCAATCATAGACTATTAGCTTCATACAGGTACACATTACTTGGACATGTTCTCAGTGCTTAATGTCCCTGTCTGACACCTTTTCGACCCACGTATTCCTAGTTGACAGCCCCGACTCAAAAATCCTTGAACCCCGCATTTCTATGTTAATACGGATTCATTCACGGTTTTTCATATCTTTTTAACGTATAAATAGCGACATCATGAATCTGAGAACGGTGTGTTTTTCACCGTCCATAGTCTGTCTTTTGTCTCACTCTGGATGCGTGAAGTATTTCTTCACTGTCGAGTCACGTGACGGTACCAGTCATGTGGCTTTGATTACGTACAGACAGTCGGAATTTCCGCATTCCATCCCGCTACCCACAGCAGAACCTTGTGAAACCTTTTTGCGAGCCGACCACACGCGATCCACCCGGTAAGTAACCCTGACCGGCCATGATACATGCACTCTCCAGGCAGGACTTAGATTATCAGGGCGATGACTTTTAAAGTGCCTACGGTTATATTGCACATTCTTTTTCTTTCAGACACATCTCATTTGATATTGTGGAACCTCGCGTGACACACGCTGATACGGTACGACACTTTCAAAACTGCTTAATAGCAGGGGCATGATGCCTCGATCACGCACCTTCCGTGCTGCATTACGCTGTAGATTGATTTTACTTCCAGTTTTATTAGGATATCGTTATTTTGACATGTGAGACTTTCCAGCTTACTCATAGCTGGCTCCAAGGTAGGACGCATACAACTTATTGCGTACCATTGGTATTCAATTTGGACTACTTTATATCCTGAAGCCACGCTTCGTTTTGTTTCCCCCATAAAACAACCGCATTCGGCACCATCCCACTAAACTAACATCACAAAGATGCCTACCAGTGCTTGAGTCTTTGATTTAACGTATCGCAAATGAGTGAAAAGATATGGAAAAGTGTTTTTCTAACCACGTGGGTTATAAGGTACACCATACAAGTTGTAATGACTTGAATTAAGTAAAGACAATGTCGATATATATAATTATGATATGTTTCACAACGTTTGCAATGAATTACTCCATATATTAATTTTTGTGTATTATCCTTTGTTGGCAGCACATTTAATCCCCTGATGAAGGGCCCATGGCCCGAAATGCATTGGACAATTGAAAATGAATTATAAAAAATGAATTATGATTTTTGAAACTTGACGAACTAAATGATGTGAATACAACGACAAAAACAAAAAAACTTTTTTCAATGAATCTTTATTGTCACAAACCCATAACATTTTGGAACTTTTCTTCATTGAGTGCATTTGGTGACGCTACCCACGTTCGGGATAGTGCTACATAAAGCATAATATATTTTTGGTGCCATTAGATGTTAAGTGTTCAACACACAAAACTTGGGGGTCTAATAAGAGAGTTAGATAAATACTCTCATCTCTTAAGACTCTAAGCCCTACAGGTGCTTGTTGGAAAATCTAAAGAGTCCTACATCAAATATACTACCCAACGCATTTTCTTCCCAGCAAAAGTGGGTGAGATCCAAGGTCCAGAGATGGATTCCCATCAATGTCCTGTAAGTGATCTTATAGTATTATCATTTGGTCATCCAAAAGGTTGGGATGGGGCATCTCTAAGTCATTGAGATACCTTACACCCCACCTTCAAGGACAGGGAACAAAGCCCGCAGTCACTCGGTAGACCATGCGTGGGATCACTCAATGGGATTAAAGTGCAGTAAAACAAAGTGAAAAAATTTGAGATTCAAATTAGAATAGAGAACATCCAGTGAAAAACTTTAATAACTGTAGGTTTCTTTCGTATTAAAAACAGGAACAGTGCAAAAGGATGCAGTTTAAACAAATAGCTGCAAGTGGGCCGACATGTTTCTGCCAAAAAGGGGAACAAAACACCTCCTACGGCTTCATCAGGGCCCCTGTTCTTAGAAAATATTTTTGTCACTGCTTGTGCGTGCTACAAATTATATCAACCATCAATAAAGTGATCAAATTAAACCATAAAGGATATATATTTTTCTCTATTCCTCCATGTCAGATGGTGTTATTCTCACCCTTCGTGACATGGGATATTGCCTCACCTCGCCTGGACCAAGCTCAGGATTAGGGAGCTGTGCCTGAGATTAGGGGACTCAGGCACAGTCTGAGGCAACGACGGAGAAAGCGTGGCCTCCCTTATCCTGAGCTTGGTACAGGGGGAGGTGCAACGGTCACCTCCTACTGGGGGAGGAGCATATATATAAAAGACACATTTGCAATAAATAATCTTGTAACAACCTATATGGCGTTAGCAGTTCCTGAAGCAAGGTATTTTTATTCAATCTGCGCCAGCCATTTATCCCAAATTTTACGATGTTTCTTCGGGCATCCCTTAGTCTCGTACATAGGCTTCTCTTGTGCTGCGCACCAGTCCGCCTCTCTGCGCCATTGCATCATGGTGGGTAGGACAGGATTCATCCAGCTAGCAGGAATGTCCCTCTTAGCCTCCACCATGGCGGGTTTCAGAAAGAGCTTGTCAACTCTAGAGCAGTCTAATCCATCTGTGATAACCAAGAGCCCATTCAATGGATTGTGTGGGACCTCCCAGCCCAGAACCCTTGGTAACTTATTTTTCTATGGAGTCCCAATACCGTACAATGACAGGGCAAGCCCATACCATGTGAAAGAAATCTGTGTGGTCTTGTTCGCAGCGTGTACATGATGCGGTTGATTTCAGACCCCGCTATAAAGGCATTTTGGTGTTAGATAAGCAGCGTGTCAATAGTACAATTGGACCAGATAGAGCCTGGCTCTAGTAGTGACTGTTTGGAGTGCCATCAATGCGTCTCTCCAGTCCTCTTCCTCAAGAGGCCCGATCCATCCCGGCCACCGGTTCCTAAATCGACCAAACGTATTTGAAGTGTTGTTTGTTAGGGAGCAGTAAATACAAGAGACTCCTCCCTTTCCCAGGTTACCCGTCATGGTTTGCGCCTCAGGGGGACTGTATTCTGGTAGTGAGGTGCCATTTGGTATGTGTATATGGAGGGTGTGCCGCAGTTCCAGGTATATATATATATATATATAAATTGTGAGGTGTGTAGGGAGTACCGGGTCTGCAAATCTTGAAAAGAGCGCATGTGGTCACCGGTCCATATGTCCCCCAAGCTGTGAAATGGCAATGACATCCCAGGCCCAGTATTCCTCTAATTTGCTGACTTCTCTGAGCCAGGAGCCCTGCCAAAGCGGTGTGTACTGTGTCAACCTATTCGACCATTGGATGGCAGGCCAGGAGAACCGCTTGTGTCACCACAGGAAAAGGTTCTGGGGATAGGCCCCCGCACATCATACGGTAGGTCCAGGTTGTTCAGCTCTACCCTATATGCCGGGTCATACCAGCCTCAGGGAAACCAGTTGTGTAGCGTAACTAGGCGGGTTGCCATATAGTACAGGTATAAGTTAGTCATGACCATGCCCCCGTCAAAGGATGGGATCCGGCACCGGAATAGGGCCATGCGAGGACTCCCCTTCCCCAAAGGAATTTAGTGATCAGGCTGTCCAGTTCTTTGAACCAAGTCTGCGGAAACTGAAATAGGGTATTTTGAATTATATAGAGCAGTGGTTCCCAAACTTTTGACTCCTGAGGACCCCCATTGAGTCACCACTGGAAGCCGGGGACCCCCAAGCAATTTGTATGAGTTAAATTTCAAACATTAAAACAGTAATCCGAAACAAATACACACGTGTGCACACAAAACAAATGCTCAAAGTACTAAGGATTTTGGTGCCACATGTACGACCATTTCATTTACCGCCTCACAATTGGCGACACATTGCGAGTGGCAAATTGTGAGTCGCTAAATGACATGTACAACAGTGTGTTTAACACTGTTTGGGATTCTCAATGGGGTCGCAAATTGCGAGGTTCATTAATATTAATGAGCCTCTCGCAATTTGCGAGCCCATCGGGAATGCCAGCCCTCCCAGCGATGGTGGCCTGCTGGGCTCTGCAGGCCACCATGTCTCGGACTGCTTTTAAATAAAGCAGTATTAAAAAAAATGCAGCCTGTTTACCATGAATTTTAAAAAAAAGAAAATGAAACGTTTTCGTTTCATTTTCTAAGGGCAGGCAGAGGTCCCTGGGACCACTGCCTGACCTTAAAATTTTTTATTGCATGCATTTGCAAAGGGGAAGGGGTCCCCTGGGGACCCCTTCCCATTTGCAAATGCATTACCATCTACTTGAAGTAGGTGGTAGTTGTGACTGTTTTGCGACCCCAAAACATTTGTACATGGTTTTGAGACTCGCTATTTGGAAAGGAATGCCCCTTCCAAATAGCAAGTTGCAAAACCTATTTAGAGAGGCGCAAACAAATTGGGACTCGTGAAATAGGATAGGTACATGGCCCAATAGGTTTTTGCATGTGCAAACGGGTTCGCGAACCCGTTCACGCATATAAAAACAGATCGAACATCTGTCCCTTAGTATTTTATATTGAAGTAATAGCCCCTCTGTCACATGTATTTCATTTGTTTTATAGCATCTCTCATAGCATTGTAGGATGTCAGAGCTCCTTACATCACACACATATAGAGACATTGAATCATACATGTAAATCAGTGTGTATATAAAATGTTTAAAGAGTGGTTGGTCTGGAAAAGCACAAACTAAGGATTCTGAGCATAACACAGTGGCTAGCATTGACTTTAACATTAAAAATGTATTTCCACCCAAATATATCTTTTTAGCAGCATCAGGATAATGAATAACTGGGACAAAATATAAGTTACTACCTGGTACCATGCAGTTTGCAAGCAGCTCTTTTTATAGGTCCCTCTCCTTGATTACGTTTGTCACTTATGAAGTGCACAGCAATAAAGGAATCTCTGTGACAAAAGTAGTAACCACGAACCTAGGCACATAAAATGCTACTTTTTAAGATGCATGTTACACGTTCTTTGCAGTTTGCACAATAACCCTCTGTGCTACATTAGTTAAATCAAAGCTGCCACTGAACAAAACTCTCCTCGCTCTCCAGCAGGTACATTAATCACTGGCATTCTCTTGACACTTTTATTGTTGTTGGAAAGCTGCTAATTATACAAGAAATGTTTCTGTGCTTTTAAAACTGTTGCCTACGGACCCCCTGGGAATGTGTCACGGACCCCTGGGGGTCCGCGGACCACAGTTTGGGAAACACTGATATAGAGCAAGTATCCTCATTTTAAAGAGAGGATTAAGCAGTAGTGTCTGCGATTTGTGGAGGTCCTCAAGCACTCTCTACATCAGTGGAGTTACATTAAGTGACCAGGCGAGGTCAGGAAGCACGGCCATCCAGATTCCCAAATATTTAAATGATTGTCTTCTAATAGGTATCGTGGATTGCCAATCAAAGCAGTACCTCGAGATGTGAAGCGGGAGTAGGACGGTCTTGATGGGATTTAGTTGCAGGCCAGAGATTTGAACAAAAAGTGCAGCACCCGAAGACAGTGTGGACTGGCTCGGCCAGAAAGAGCAGGACACCGTCCGCGTACAGAGCAATTTTGTCTTAGTCTGAGCCTGGTCATTCCCATCCCCTAATGTATTCGTCAGACCGTATAAGGCATGGCAGAGGCTCCATCACCAGGGCAAACAGGAGAGACGAGAGGGGGCAACCCTACCTCGTCCCCTTTTGATAAGAAACAGCTCCTATAGTGCCCCATTAATAAGCACCGAGCACTCGCACCTGCAATCTGGTATATAACATCTTAACCAGGTTGCATAAGTGCTGGTCTATTCCCATCTTGACCAGTACGTCCTCCAGATACTGCCGGTCTACGGAATCAAATGCCTTCTCGAAGTCAATGAGAAGTGCTAAGTAGGAGGTCAATGAGTGGTGATTCGCAAAGGTTAAATGGAGGTGCCTGAGGCAGTGTCTGGTCCCACGGGGTGGCATGAATCCACATTGCTCAGGGTGGACCAATTTAGTTAGGTAGAGCCCCAGTCGGTTGGCTAGGACAGATGCAAATATTTTGACCTCCATATTAATGAGGGTGATTGGGCAGTATTCGGCACAATTGCCTGAGGGAGGTTGTGTTTTTGGGATCACCACAATAGTGATGGCATCTGTTTCTGGCAGAAACTAGCTGTCCTCAACAGCTTTGGTATACAGATCTAAGAGATTTGGTACGAGTGTCTCTCGAAAGGCCGCGTAGTACTCCTGTGGGAGACCATCAGGCCTGGAGTTTTACCTTCTGCAGTGCGTGATATGACATTGTCGATTTCTTCCTGGGTAATGAGAAGGTCGAGGTCAGCCCTTTCGGTGGCACAGAGAAGAGGGAGATGACCATGACTCGAGATTATGCGGTTAGCCCTGGGATATGTGGCCAGATGATGTAGGATTTTCCCATTTTTGTCCCCCCATTCATATACCCTGGCTACAGAAGATCTCCACAGCAGCTTCCATGGAGATCTGCTTGATCTCGTCTCACAGAAGTGTAACCTGTCTATCTTGCGAGTCACCCTGTTGCCCAGGCACTCGGCCTTCAAGGAGGTTTGCTTGGGACTCTAAAATAGTGATTTAGGAGTCCTGGTTTAGGTGTTTGGTCTTGAGCCGGCCCGTGGCAAAGCCACCAATAGTGGCCCTACTGACTTCCCATAGAGTGCCCAGTGAGGAGACAGAGAACTGGTTAGTGAAAAAATATTGTTGGAATTCTGTCCCTATAGTTTCTTTGAAGTCTTTGTCTTGGAAGAACCATGCATTCATCCTCCATATCGGGCGGAGTGTGTCGGGGGTCTCCTACTCTCAAAAGTATGGGCGAGTGTTCAGATATACATCTAGGAACGATGGCAACATCTCTGATTTTCTGACAGTCTAAGGGGGGCATAAAAACATGGTTGATTTGTGCGTGTGTATGATGTGCTGAAGAGGTGTGGGTCCACTGTTGGCTCTGGGGGTGCCAGATTCTCCAGGTGTCGCATATACCTAAGGTGCTTGCCCAATTTGCTAAAGGTTTAGCATGGGTGGATCTTGTGGCTGATGGGGCGTTTGCGGTATCATGGTCCGGATGCATAACTGCACTGAAATCTGAAAGAGGCAATAAAGTCTGTAGTGGGGGTTGAGGTAAGCAGTGATGGAGTTTACTCCAATAGTTCCTATTAGGGCCATGAAGCATCCCCGAGGGTCACTAGTAGTCTTTGTAAGTACAAAAGGAAGATTGCGTTGCATTAGGATTGCCACGCCCTGTGATTCCGGGTAAACCCTGTGTGCCATACTCTGTCATAGCCGTTTCGTCCAAAAAGGGGCAGTTGTTGCCAACAAGGTGGGTTTCTTGGAGTAAAAATATATTGAATATCTGGCGCTGGGCATATCCCAGGACTGCTGTACGTTTAACTCAGTCTAGTAATCTGTTGACTTCCATGATAGCATACGGAAGGGGTCCCCGCCATTACATATGTGTGTCACGGTGGTTAAGAGTGTGAATGGAAGCCTGCAAGACTTGGATTAGGTGAACCCTATAGAATGTTAATGTGATCTGGTACCTGGATATTTATTTTATTTATTTTATTTTATTTATTTTATCTATAAAGTGTTGTATAGCGCGGACAAGACCCGTGGGTATCAGAGCGCTTAACAGGGAAAAGAGTTACAGGTATACATTATAGTAACAGTAATAACAACAACAACAAATAGTTATGAGGTAGAGGGTAATATACCGTAAGGACATGATTAGATATATAATTACTAGTGTCTGTGCAATTAGCATTAGGTGACGAACGAGGTTTAGCTTGTGTCCTAGTACCAATACAAGCTCGATGAGGTAGGGTTATATGGCAATCCAGTGCATGTCAAGGATAAGATGGATAAATAAATAGGGTGAGAAAGCCGTTACATATATTATGTCTGTGAGATATAGTTATAAGTTCACAGACAAGTGAGGTAGTTATAGGTTCACAAAATACGAAGTAGCAGAAACGTGTCTAGCCTCGGCTTGACCATGGAAATACAGTTCGATATCAGTTATTGATCCTCCAATTTTCATGCCGCGGACAACCCTCTGTTAGCGTAAATGATCATCCCAATAGTCCATCGGCTTCTTTATGTAGGGTATTTACTCATCAAGTGGGTCTTCAGTTCTCGTTTGAATGTTGCTGTATTTTGAATCTTCCTGAGGTTTGGAGGGAGTGAGTTCCAGATTCTGGGAGCAGCTCCAGAGAATGCTCTGTTGTAGGTCTTTTTCTTGTGGAAAAAGGCTGGTCGCAATAGTAACTCTTTTGTGCTTCTGGTAGGTCTGTTACCTCCTGATAGCTTAAGTTTCTTGGCTAGGTAACTAGGCGTGTTGTGATGAACCGCTTTATGTGTAATACAGGCCATCTTCATTTGAATTCTGGCCTCGTACGGTAGCCAGTTTAGTGCTTTCAGGTGTGGAGATATGTGATCAAATTTCTTCGATCCCGTGATTAGTCTAGCCGCTGCGTTGAGGCAGGCTTTTAGTGGTGCTGTGGATGTTTTCGGAAGGCCAGATAATGTGGTGCAGCCGTATTCGATCCTCGAGATCACTAATGATTGGATAGCCAGTTTTAGATCCCTCGCTGAGATAAAGGGTTTCAGTTTTCTTAAGTAATTCAGGTGGAAGCGGGCGCTCTTGGCCATTGAGTTAATGTGTTGTTTCATGTCGAGGTTTTCATCTAGCGTGATTCCTAGTGATTTAGCTGAGTTAACTAGGATCGGGGTGCAATTTAGCGCCGTCACCAGTTTAGTCCATTCCTTAACTTCAGATTGGCTCCTTGTCGGTGAGATTAGCAGGAATTCTGTTTTCTGGGTGTTTAGTTTCAAATGGTTCGTTGTTAACCATCTCAGGGCTCTCTTTAATGTCTCGTTTATTCGGTCAATGTCCTCAAGGGAGGTGATCTTCATGTATATTTACGTGTCATCTGCATACATATGATAGGATATCTGAGATTTTTGAAGGATCTCTGTGAGAGGTTCTACATACAAGTTGAATAGATCGGGGGATAGCGTTGAGCCTTGTGGGACCCCGATTATATTGGGTGTCGGGGAAGATATTACTTGGTTAACCTGGAATCGCTGAGTCCTGTTCTGTAGGAAAGAGTTGAACCATTTCAGCACGTTTCCGGACAAGCCCATCCTATCTTGTAGCCTGGTCATTAGTATTTCGTGCTTTACCGTGTCAAATGCTGATGACAGGTCTAGGAGGATCAGTAGACATGTTTGATTTCGGTCAAGAGCCTGTAGGGCATCATCGACAATATGCAGAATCGCAGTCTCAGTACTGTGCCCTGTTCTGAAACCTGACTGGCAATCATCTAACAGCGAGAACTTGGTGATGTGTTGGCTTAGTTGGCCCTGCACACATTTCTCAATGACTTTGGCCAGTAGATAACTACAAAGTGTTAATATCTTTTATTAACTTTTGTATATTCAACATGTTTTGATGCAACAGACACATTCATTATAGCAGTAAATATTGTGAGGTACATAGCTTTGCTGGACAGAGGATCTTTATCGCCAGATCACGACTGCTGGTGTGCAAACTGTGCCACAGGGCCTGGTTGTGTCCCGCTAGCCTGGACCACCTGTGAGTGTGATCAAAGCCTCCCTCCTCCCCTTTGTAGGCTTAGTCCAGGGACTACTGGCCCTCTGGAGTGGCTGGGAGGTGTGTGCCGCAGCGGAGTCCGGCTCCAGTCCCAACCCTTGTACACAACCATGCTTCCCTGCCTACATGCCTGCTCACCACAGATCCCCCTGTGCGAACAAGCGATGGCTCTGTAGACAGGGCTGGGGGTCTGTGCAAGTTGGATATTGACCCACACTGTCCAGATCAGGTGCAGGCATAAAAACAATGTGGGGTGGTACAGATAACCAGGCGGGCTCTGTAGGCTGGCCGCCCTTGCACAGTTCAGGGCGGTGGGGGGGCCACTGGCAATTCCCAGACCGTGGGCCTTTGAGCCTTGCTAAAAGTGCTCCATCAACCTGGAGAAGGGGTCTTTTAAAAGAAATGTAGGACTGGTCCCCCGTTCTCCCTTTGTTCGAAGAGCACCACAAAACACTATACGTGGTATTATCTGACACTATATGTGGGATTACCTTCCTGTTTTATAATTTGAGTGATTAACAACAATTTGCAGTGCCTCAGGAACACAAGGCCTAAAGCACTAGGGTGGCTGTTTCCATCAGGCTGAATGTGATGCAAAAAGCCACACTGGAAAAAGAACAAAATTCAACGAATAACAAACGAACCAAGTGTTTCAGTTCACACAAGAGTGTGGTTTGTAAGAAAGAAACAGGACCACATGACGGACTTTCATAGTCCAATGGATCCAACAAAGCAGCCCTCAAAAGACATCAGCCCCAGATGGATTAAGGAGAAGGCACCAATATAAACATCACCAATCTCTTTATACAGGTCAAAGCCTCGGCACACAGGACACCACAGCAGAGGCAAGGCATGCCTGGTGCCCTGATGACGGAAACATCTCTGATCACGCCGGTAAAGTATGCTCTGGAAACTCAGCGCTGGTATCCTTGAACAATAAATAATGCTGCAGAGTGCAGATTTTAACAGGGCAAGTAAGAAGTGCTCCGACTCAAGAAGTTTGTACTTGCTTGCTTAACACTCTAGATGCAACATCAAGCGCTGTTCGGTTCAATCAAATAAATTCCACATCCAAATATCATTAAAAGAGACCCTGGACAAGTAGGTAATCCCTATTGACAAAAGCTTTGATAGCTTACACACAACAATCAAGGAATTGCTAACTAGAGTGAACAAGGGGTAGCCATTGCCTAAACAGAAATGCATTAGCGTGCAAATTCTGGAAAAGATAACTATTCTTACTTAGGAGAAACCACACAAGTGTCTATGAATGTATCTATGACAAGCAAACCTGCACACCCGAATGCAAATAAGAATGCACTAGAAGCGGCTATCCCGCCCGATACGATCCTACCAGAGGCCTCCCCATTAGAAGACAGACTCCTCACGGAATATATAGACAAGAAGGCAATATCACTCACGTACAGGAAAATCGTCAATAATAAGTTAGACCCTATGCTACTACTGTGGAAAATTGGCAGACTGATGCAGGCGAGTTAGACGAAACTGAATGGCAGGAAGCGCTAGAATCCTGGAGGATGGCGGAAGTGTCCTCTATGCTGTGTCTCATACAATTCAGGTGCATCACAGGTGCATACAGCGCATCACAGGACGTATTTTAACAGAGTGACACTATGCAAGATAGGGAAGACCAATGACCAACTCTGCCTGCGACAATGTAGTAGCATAGGCAACTTTTACCACACACTATGGGAATGCCCTGTGATTAAACCGTACTGGACGACAGTAATGAGCACAATTACACAGGTTAGTGCAAATCCTGTACTGCCTGAGCCTAAACAATGTCTTTTAAACATCTGGAAACCAACTGACATGAATCAAACAGACCAAGCTTGGACAACCCTAGGTATGACAATAGCGAAACTAAATATTGCCAGACTTCGGGGGGCGGGTAATGCTCCGATCCTTGGAGACTGGTGTAAAGATATGGATATAGCCATGGTGGCTGAAAAGGCAATGTATGTTCAGAGAGGGTGCCCCAAAAAATGGGAACGGATGTGGGGTAAATGGAATACATTCAGAGGAGGTATCTGTGCCCCACAGACTATAGATCCAGTTTCTGAAGATGATGATCAATAGGAACGTTCACTGATACACTCTACGATGTATGTCAGACGTGCTATATGCTTGTATTCTTAAATATTATATAATGGAAACTACTGTCATAATATGCTGTAAATTTTACTATTACAAATGTGGACTTAATAAAACCTATTTTTAAAAACAAATCCTGCAAACCCAACTTTATCAAGACTGAAACTGAATAGGCTAAGAAAAAACAAAAAAAGAAGGAACAGGAAGCTACAATAAACAACTGCCAACATTTTCACAATTTTTAAACCAGGAATTAAGGCGGTGGATCGACCTGAAAAATCAACAAAATGCATTCAAGTCTCTGGCTGAATTACCAGAGCAGAGACAAATCCACCACAGATTGCAAATGGTGGCAGAATAACGGATCATGGTAAACTTAAAGCTGGGATCTCCATCAAAGGCAACACCTTCATCAACCAAAAACTTGGCTGCAACTCAGGCAGCACAGGGGCAACGACACAAACCACACCTCCTGTAATCACCTGGAGCACTGGCATCAAGAACAGAATAGAGCCAGACTCTCCGCCTTCAGTATTAACAAGAACCACAATTTTGCTGTCCTCAACTTCTGACAACAGGAACTGAAATCACTTAAAGTACTCCACTAAACAGATAAGCTCTTGGATCGACGCAAGGAACAAAGGCAACTTTCTGCAGTCATCAGAAATCAGGCACTTTCAGTCAGCACCATATCCATTTGTGGCGGCAGATTAGGAAACAGGCCCGTCTTCTACCTAGAGTATAAATCAAGAAGCAGCTGCAACAATTTGAACAGGAGAAACGTCTCAAGGCTCCTGCCCACATTTGACGACCTCAAACACTTGACGTCGGCTGAAATTGTAGCCACTGAATTCAGCCATCAAGAAGGGAGATTGAATGAAACTACAATTGTCAATGGTCAACTGAAGATACTGTAGATACAACAAGCCTTATATTAACATGGTAGTATTTCTTTACAGGATGGGGCACATTTTTTTCACCGAGTAAAGGACGCTAGATTTCCAACATTTCTACTGTCTGCAGGTGGGAAGCAAAGCAGAAGACCTAGCCAGAGAAGATGGTTAATCCAAACACAGAGTCAAGGCTAAAGAATTAAATAAGCGCAGTTTTAACACGTCAAAGAAAATAATCGTTTTGTGGAATTAGGAAGTGGACGCCAGTGTAACTTTACACATCTATCTAACTCAGGCTGCAGACTGGGTCTAGATTGTGAGGTCTCTGAATAAGAATACAATTGCATACCAGATCTTCAAAACTATCCGTATGATTCTCCGAGTGTGGATGCAAAGAAAATCCTCTGTGATAATCTGGAATGTAGTGGGTTTAAAAAAGCTTCAACAGGATTCAGCCATAGACTGATTTGCAACTTTACATGACCTGCTGCGTTTACAGGAAACGTAGAAAGGGGACGAATTTCCAAAAAGAGGTTTTAACCCCATCGACGCTCATGACGAGCTCAGCTCGTCATGAGTTACGGTTCTCGTACGCTCATGACTAGCTGAGCTCGTCATGTAACGCGGGTTTTTTAAAAACTCAGCACACAGCGGGAAAACCGCTAGCGCGCATGGAGTTAAAGAAGTCTTCACGGCGACTGGTAAAGAAAATGGGGAACGGTCATTTGAAGGGGGTTTGTCAGTTTATGTCTATTGAATACGCTTTTGAAGTAACTAGGATGGAGTTTGAATCACCAAACTTGCTTGGAATTAAAAGAAAATTGGGAGTTAGGTGACAGCTCTGGGCCAGAGATCATAATAAATATTTACATTAAGCCAAAACTGAGCCTGAAAAAGAATTATTGATAGACTTGAGCATAATTTACTAGCTCTCTCCAATAAATACAACCACGCCCCTTGGATACTAACAGGCGATTGTAACTTAAACCTTGCTAGCCACCTGAGCAGAATTGAGCTAGAAAATAATTTCACTTCAAATATCAAAGTATAGCAGCCAGGACCAGCTAGGTCACCTTTTTCTTACAGTTTTAGAGGGCCTAGGTCTGCAGGCACTTAATGGCGCTTCTCACCAGACATTCCCAAGGCATATACCAAGATAACAAATAAGAGCTGGACTATACTTTTACTTTCATAAGCCTGCTTGACAAAGCTAAACATTTTACTAGTGTACCACAGTGCAAAGGCAACCATTACCCTCGGGTCACAATCCCTGCTAATGTTAACACTGTGGGGGGGCTTCTATCGGAAGTAGGTTTGCTTGCAAGCATTCATCAATGATAGAGTATCTCAGAACTCCTTTTTAGGTTGAGGTAATATCCGGTCTGCCGAAGGCAGAACCGGAAGTACCGAGATTTTATGTTTCTCAGAGTGGACTATTTGTCCCGCCTCTGTTTTGCCTCTCTCCCATTGGCTGGCTTCCTAAACGGAGGCCAGCCATTGGAGGAGAGAGCTGTCCCTCCGAATAGGCTCCGTCCTTTTCGGATTTGGAGGTGTGTTCGGCGTTCTTCTTTCCACTTTTAGGCCACGCCCATTCTGAGAACACCAAACACGCCCCCCGAATCCAAAAAAATTTGGGAAGCTTGAGGCCGCCTTTTTGTTTCCTTCGCAGTGAAGGTGAGCCGTTCCTCGCTGTCCTCTTGCCTTCTTCCCCCTGATTGCACTCGTGTTTTTCTTGTTCTTGTCTTGCTTTCTGTCCCGCTGTCCGTGTATGTGTATGTTTCAAGCCCCCCTCCCGCTGTCCGTGTCTTTTTCCCGCCCCCTCCCGCTGATGAGGTCGCCACGGCTTTATTCAGGAGGTGCAACGGGGTCAGGCGGCCTGTTCTCGGGCCGTGGAGGTGAGGAGGGCAAAAGGCTAATTTTATAGTGCTCCGGTGGGGGTAGCACTCCGGTTGTACACGTGGCATGTTCTGTTTAACGTGTGCGTGTTTTTGGGTAAACAGTGGTTCATATTTAACGTCGTGGCGCTGTGCTTTGATTTTACATCAGAAAACTAGCTTCTACTGAAATGTATACTTTTTATACATTTTAAGCGTAAATACAGGATTTACAAACATTGATTGTTACGGAGCGCAAGTAGAAACTCTTTTACAAAAAAATTGAAAACATAACTAGACCGCAACTAAGTAGGTGAGCATAGCCACAATGTCAAAGAGTCACCGAGTTCTGCGTTCCTCTTTTAGATCCGGGTTTGACTATCCCGGAACATTGGAATACTTTCTGTGTTTCCCCAAGGACACATTAAATAAATAAATAAATAAATAAACTTCCACCTTTTTGCCTTGACCCCTTCCTCCCCCCGCTCGCGGCGCCGCCAAATGTCCGTCCGGTGGCACCAATGCCCCCTTTCACCTCCACTTCCACCGCCCATACCACCCCAACGACTGTCGCCTTAAATGAAAGACTCTAACCTCCCCTCTAGACCTCGCCACGCTCCCACCAGTGCCTCACGCCTCCTCCACTGCAATCACCTTTCCCTACAGCGCCCGACCCCCCACCCCCATTGTCCTCCCAGCGCCCGCAGCACTGAAACCCCATACCAACCGGCCCTAGGAGGATGAAGGCCCCTGCATGCCGCCCCTCCAACCACGCACCAGTCCCCTCCTCAGCCACTGAGCCTGCGCAAAGTAGCCTTCGCCCGTGTCGGCAGCTCCACGCTTAGACCCCCCCCCCCCGCCCTCCTGCCCTTATTTAAATTCTGCTAGGCACCCTGATCCGTCTCGCCTGACGTCCTATTCTTCTAAGACCTCACTAAGCATCCTCCTCTTCTAGCTCTGCCTGGCCCCGTCCCTGCTGAGACACCAGACGACCCCATTCCCATAATTATCCGTCTATTTCTTGTATCAAGAACAACGTACTACAGGCTTAGGTCACAGCAAACACCTACGATACGTACAAGAACAATCTTATTCCCTCGATGTAGAGGAGCCCCATGTGTTATGCTAAACTAAATTTACATTATGTGGCATGGACGACCTGCATTATAGGACAAGAATAGGGGAACTTTATGTCATAATGCTGTTGCTTTATGTAATTTTAACACAATTAATACTGCCTGGGCAATATTTGATCTCTTGACTACAACTCAAGGCCTGAAGACAGTAAAAGCAACTGAAACGATACCATGTAACCTCCGTAGATGCCCGGCGCCTCGGCCTGCAGCCCCCCACCACTCCTTGTCGGCCCTTCTCAATGCTCACTCTTCCTTTCGCCCCGCATCCCCCCGCCAACCGCCCCCCTGTCATCTGCCGCTCCCTGCTATGCCTGGTAGGCCATCCTCCGCCCCCCCCCTTCCTAACCCCTCTAATTGGCGGCCATCCCTGTTCTCATTTTACACATTCTTTTACTCTGCTGCCCCCTTATCCCCTCCACTAACCCATTACGCTGTGTCTTCTTTGGCAGCTTATGTTGGGACTACTCCTCCTCCCATTCCCTTTGGCACCCTTTCCTTCCCCCCACCCCTTTGTCCTTTTTTCACCCTAACACCCCCCCCAGCCCAAACCCGAGTACCATTTCACCGGGACAGCGCCCAACGACATTCCATGCCTCCACGCATCCACAGCCCAACTCCTGCCCTACATTCTCGGCAAAGTGAAACTCTCTCCTGCGCTCGGCTGGGAGCCCTTTCATGGCCAGCAAGCTCTGCACTCCAAACTCTATGCCCAATTCCTGCACCATGCCCCAAGTGCCCATCCACCCGCTCATGCCATCCACACGATACGCTGTTACCATGAATGCAACACATCCTCTCCCTCCCGTTCCCCCAGCACAGACCTCCGCCCCAACCACCCCCGTCTCCCCCAGAGCCCTCCCTCCGAAAACTGAGCCACCAACAATGCGACTGTCGCCTCCGGCCGACCGACGTACACTTCTCCACGAATCTCCGCGAGCCTGACTCCCTCCGTGTCCAGCATGCCGCCCAAACTGAATGTAAGCTCCCCACCTGGTCCGCACCCCCTCCACCTCCTTATTGTCCATGACCCCCCCCGGCGCAACCGCAACACAGCCCGCCCCGTGGCAGATCATACTCCTACTCTTTGTTCCCCTGAACTCGAAACCTCTGTGCCGGTAATCAATTTCTTCCCCTTGTTGTTGAGGGCAACAGAATAAAGAATAACTCCCCCCACTGTCCTGCCAAGCGATCCTTGTGCTCTCGTCCCAACTATGCATCCACAACCAGAGTGCCCGTTTAACCAAGACTTCGCCCTCCCCTCCCTGTGGCCTCATCTCAGATGCCGCCATTAATGCTGCCTGACCACATGGCAACCCTGCTCCATTACGACGAGCGCCACTGTCCTACAAGACGCCGCCGCGTCCTTCCTTGTATCTGATCTCTCTGTCACACTTACTTGTAAATTTTGCGATGTCCTTGCCTGCGTGCGACAAGAGATCTCTTGCCCCTCAGACAGCACCCATGCCCGACCACCCCCCCTGCCATTAAAGCCAGCAAATCAAGGACCCCAGCAGCCCCCCCCCCCTGCAACGTCAATGGTCGTCTGATATTGAGGGCAGTTACCAACAACTTTCCTTTCCCCTTCCGCCATATCCTTTAGCTATCCCACCAACTCTTAACCTTTACTCGCATTGCCCCTCTATGCGCGTCCCTTCCCTCTCCTTGTTCCTCTGACCCATTGCCGAGCAGGAGGACCCAAGCTGATCTCCAGATGGTGACCCCCCCCCCTCCCCTTGCGCCTCACTCTCTGCACTACCAGCCTCTACTCCCCCCCGCCCCCTTCACCCACCCGTTCTCCCCTATATCCACTGCCAGCCAGCCAGCCGAAAGCAAGGGATGTGATGACAATCCTGTCACCAAAAACAGATGTATTCTTTTGATGCTGCCTGAAAGGCATAAGCCATGGGGTCCTCTGAGGTTCCTTTCTTAGAGGCCACCCTAACTAGAGGTATCATCCATGCGCTAGAAGTAATAGGTTGCAAATGGTGGCTGAAGAATGTGCAAAGGAAAAAATGCTTTATTCTTCCAGAATTAACCCTATCTTTAATTGCTAGCACCACCATCGCAACCACACTACCGCACTTTGAAAGCTTATGCGTACAGTCTGCAAAAACATTTTTACTGACTCTTGTCTTTTGTTGAACTCGTCTCCTTCCCTTACATATTGAACATACATCATTTTAAAATATGAGCAACAGTTCAGTCTTTAATATCTTCAAGATACCAAGACAAATAATTTGTGCTCTTAGATCTCTTTCCAGCTTCACATTCCTTCCCCGCTTACACCCGCATTACATCACCCACTATTGTTGAGGCAATTTTGAGGATTTCTTTACCATCCTGCTATCCATGAGCTGTCGCATCTACACACTTTACATAGTTGCCCTTCCCTCGAGGCATCGCCCAGTTTGACTGAACTTTATTTCCTAATATTTTATTTCTCATCAAGACAAACCATCACTTCGTAGTGAAATGGTTCAGCAACATAAATAGTTACCGCCTTTTATTGACCACCGTTCTCCTCAGTACCTTGTTACCCTGGTCCAAGTGCTCCTTCACCAAAACGATGGTGTTTGCCATGCGCGGAATGTCCAAAAAGGGTGTGAGTGATAGCTGTTTCTCATAGACCATACTGGTTACTGAGTATGATTGACTACCTTCTAGACAGAAAATTGGAAACAATAACCCTAGTAATTAAAAGGCACTAGGCCATCTCTTCTTGCTCTGTCCATGGCAGAGGACCAATACCAACGTCAGTTGGAAAGGTAACTTCTGGGACTCTGATACTTTTCTTATGTCACCAACATCTCTATTTTTCTGTGTTTAGTTGCACAGAAATTAGCCTTTGCAGTGGACAATTTGTGGGGAATTTTCAAATGTTAACGCCTGTCTCACCTTAAAAAAAGTTACTAGTAGGATAGGTGTCGACATTGTGACATTCACTTTTGTTTAATTGATCGCTGCATATGCACATTTTTAGGTCTCGCCTGTCGATGCGCATGCGCATCGAGCAAGCGAGACTATGGGGGCTTATCCACTCTTTATCCACTGCAAGGAATCGTGGCGATTCCTTGCAGTGCCCGTGACTTTTAAGCTCAATGCGCATGCGCATTGAGCTTAAAAGCGCGTGCACGTCCGTCTTGTTTTACCCGCTCCGCCCCCTCCCGCCGTGTCGCATTTCTCCTCCCCCCTCCCCTCTCTTCCCTCCGTCTTGTTTATTTTACCCGCTCCGCCCCCTCCCCTTCCCGCCGTGTCGCATTTCTCCTCCCCCCTCTTCCCTCCGTCTTGTTTATTTTACCCGCTCCGCCCCCTCCCCTTCCCGCCGTGTCGCATTTCTCCAAACAGGGTGTTTGTTCGTCAGCGTCTGCTTGATCTGGGCATCTTTTTCCAGCCGAGTACTTTCCCCCCTTTTTTCTCCACTTTATTGTCCTCGCCCTGTTGATAATCCAAGCACGGGCAGCGAGGATCTAAGCCTGCTTTATTAGAAACTGCCAAATTCTCCTCCACTTCTTCTGTGCTCCGGTTCCTGTATGTGCGTTACCCGCTCCGCCCCCTCCCCTTCCCGCCGTGTCGCATTTCTCCTCCCCCCTCTTCCCTCCGTCTTGTTTATTTTACCCGCTCCGCCCCCTCCCCTTCCCGCCGTGTCGCATTTCTCCAAACAGGGTGTTTGTTCGTCAGCGTCTGCTTGATCTGGGCATCTTTTTCCAGCCGAGTACTTTCCCCCCTTTTTTCTCCACTTTATTGTCCTCGCCCTGTTGATAATCCAAACACGGGCAGCGAGGATCTAAGCCTGCTTTATTAGAAACTGCCAAATTCTCCTCCACTTCTTCTGTGCTCCGGCTCCTGTATGTGCGTTGCGGGGAGACTGGCCTTCAGAGCACCGTGGACAGCAGAGAGGGCAGAGGAAGTTCATTGTAAAAGGACTCCTAAAAAGCATCCCTCCTACAACTCAAGTTAGAGGCTGGCTTTGACCGACGAGTAGGCTTCCCACTTGGCCAGCTTCCGCCACACATCACCAGTAATGTTGGAGCTGTTAAAAATAGGTAAATCACCTACAGCTAATATTTTTCCCATCAGTTCATACTTGAAACACGAATAACCCTTTTAAAAAGTGTTCTACCGTTGCCCATACGATCCCCGACTGATAAAGTAAACAGACAGAAAAGCGATGCTAAAAACAAGCATTGGCTATGCTGATCTGTCTGGAATTGGCTAGCAGTCTTGTAGCTTTGCCACTGCCCATTTTGCTTTGCCATGGTTTTTATGAAACATTGTGAGACCAGCCAAGACCTGGCCCATATTAAAAACGAATAATAAATAAAAACATATTTGTGGTTCTCAAAGAGAACTGTGCGGTGCTACAGTCGTTCCTGGCACTGCAGCGAACTAGTTTTCTTGTGTTGTGATGTGCTCCTTGTAGAAGAGCAGAATGCTACCTCTGTGGTGTTAGAGGCCTCAGTCTTCCCTCCACTGAAAATGGTCAGTTACAAGTCACACCCGTTGAAACATCTGTGCTCATACACCTTTCATTGTACTTTGCTGAGGCCTGTATGTTTGTTGATATCCCTCAAAGCTTCACTAACATCTAATCCATTTTTTCCGACACCTAGTTACTGGCAGTGAACGCATTTTGTAGCTGGTGTCAGGGAACAGTTTACATAGGCTAGCACGTCTTTTCCAAATGAATATAATAATATTCCAAACTGAGACCTGCATGGTTCGATGTTGATTGTGATTGGCGTCCACAAAACCCATAATGTATGTTTTGCCAATCTAGCATAGCATTTTGCTCGTGGGAAGGTTGGTAGTATTTGGCCTCCAGTTTTTTCTAGAGCCTCTGCCACTTTAATATATCCTCATGCTCTGTTACTCTGTTCTTGGGTTTAGCACATACATAAGAAAGTTGACATGTTTTGGCATTGTTTAATTTGTAAAAATGTAAGCGCATATGAGGAGGAGCGCAAGTCCTCAACACCTCACCCTCAACCTCAACCCCTCACCCTCACTCACCCTCAACACCTCACCCTCACTCACCCTCACCCTCACACAGTGCAATAGTTCTCAGACCATTTCAGTTAGAGCTTTTAGAAATGTTTATGGCTTTTTTTATTTGTAATACTTTAGCATTGGCTACAGGAAACAAAAATGCTAAACATTTACAAAAAAACCCATAAACAATTCTAAAAGCACTAACTCTAATGGTGCGAGACCTATTGCATTTCCAATGCTTGTTGTACTTTGGGAAGAGTAGAGTACATGGAGTATTTACCCTCTAACCCCAAGTGTTTAGAAACGTTTGTAATGTGAACCCATGGGTACCCATAGAGTTCTTTATATTGGAGAGACCCCGCTTTAATGCAGAATCATTTGTTGTCGTAACACTTAGTTTAAAGATGATCCAGGGGTAATCTGCACAAGAGTATAGAGTTTATTCAACACCGTAGCCCATTAATAGACTGTCCCCTCAATTACAGTCTTTATTACGAAATGCACGATTCCTTTTAACAAGTTACTCCTAACTTGTCACTGCTTGTTAATATTTCATCCTATGTGTGCCAATTTAAAGATCCTTAGTCTAAGGGCCATAGGAAAAGCCACTGCCTCCCCTTTTATTGTATCACCTCCCACTTATTTCTACTTCCCTCATTCTACTCTACTTTATAGCCTTTCAGTTATGACCACCCTTCCAGCACACAGTTAATTACTTCAGTTCTTGTTTCATTCTAATGCATCTGCCAGTACCTCTTCACCTGCCGCTAATCTGAACTCCCCTCTATAGCTGCACCCCGCCGTTAGTCTCCAACTCCGCCTCTACTTTATGTTCAATAAAGTGCCTACTATGCAAGTGCATTTTCAAGGGAGCTGCGAGTTTGGAACCATACTTCGGAGAATGCTAAACGAGAAGATAATATTGATATAACTTTCAAGTAGCATTCAAGTATGCCATTATCCCATGCGCATGGCACACTTTTTGATACCTAGGTATGCACATTTACCATTCTTACAAGGATCTGTTAGAGGGAAACCTGGGCCCAACGACGAGGGCCTTGACATCCCAAGAGACTTTCTGGACTGTTCTCCCATTAGCTGACTCGGGGCAGGTAGCGATGTCTAAGATGGTGGTGCTACCTTGCCTCCTCTACCACTCTGTAAATCTGCCTGTGCTCCCGCCAGCGGCAATGTTTCACTAAATGTACTCCATATCTAATATGAGGGGACGTGCACCGTAGAATTAGTCTAGCAAAGTTGAGACTCCCTCCCACAAAGGGAGGTCTGGGTGCCCCAAACTTCTCCGGATACTACTTTGTGGCTGAACTGCAATGGGCAACATATTTGTTGGAATAGCATCATTTAGCTTATCAGAGGGGCGTTTATAAGAGAGTTGAGCTCCATGGCATACCTTTTCCAGGCAGTACTTTTCTGCACTCCTGAGGGCTGGTTCTCCTGTGCTGCCTCCGGTACACCCACCAGATGCCTCTGTATGCACCAGCTCCCCCTGAGGGGCATACCCATAGGCAGCAGCACATTGCATGCAACAGTGTTAACAAGATGGGATTAGGTAGGGATGACTAGGTCCAAACTAATGTGGCATAGTGAGCAAAAGAACAGTGGTTTAAACCCAGATCTCTTGACTGTCTGTGCTTGCACTCCTGCCCCCTGGCTGTGCTTGCTCCCCTGCCCCCTGGCTGTGCTTGCTCCCATGCCCCCTGCCCCCTGGCTGTGCTTGCTCTCCTGCCCCCTGGCTGTGCTTGCTCCCCTGCCCCCTGGCAGTGCTTGCTCCCCTGCACCCTGGCAGTGCTTGCTCCCCTGCCCCCTGGCTGCGCTTGCTCCCCTGCCCCCTGGCTGCGCTTGCTCCCCTGCCCCCTGGCTGCGCTTGCTCCCCTGCCCCCTGGCTGCGCTTGCTCCCCTGCCCCCTGGCTGCGCTTGCTCCCCTGCCCCCTGGCTGTGCTTGCTCTCCTGCCCCCTGGCTGTGCTTGCTCTCCTGCCCCCTGGCTGTGCTTGCTCTCCTGCCCCCTCGTTCGTTGAGCTTGCTCTCCTGCCCTCTTGTTGTTTGTGCTTGCTCTCCGGCCCCTGCCCCCTCGTTGCTTGTGCTTGCTCTCCTGCCCCTGCCCCCATGTTCGTTGTGCTTGCTCTCCTGCCCCTACCCCCTGTGTGTGGGTGCTAATGCAATATGTCTTGCATATGCAAACGATTAAGCTATTGGCAATGTAAATGACAATGCCATTTATTTATGATTTTTTTTTAAAAATGTCATGAGCAATGCCAATAGCTCTACCTTTAATAATGCCGAGACCATTGCATTGTAAATGCTTGTTGTTACCATATTATAATGAATGGAATAAATCGGCACCCATCACCAAATGGCAAATCCAAGATCAAATTTTTGCCTGGGGCGCAACACAAATGGAGCTCAAAGGATGCTTAAGAGGCCAAGTGAGCCTCAACCATCAAAGAAGATTGCAACAAAGTAATTGGTACTCTTAGGAATTAAGGCGCAGAGGAAAACCTGAGATAAAGAAATTAAGAAGAAATCAGGAAGCTCCTATGAAACATTCTAAGAAGTAAATGAAAATTGAAAACCCTACAAAAAAGGCACAGTTGGAGTCCAAGTTAAGAGTGGAAGAGCAGAAATGTCAGTCACTATTTGAAGCCTTCAACATCAAGAATTAGCAACTTTTCTGTTGCTTAATAAACCACCTGGAAAAGGGTCAGAGACAGATAATAGGTAATAATGTTGATAAGCAACATGGGTAGCCCACATCCAGCAGATATACCAGGCAATGACAAATTAGAGAAGACCGTGGCAGCCCATATTGCCTTTTGGTATTTTACTGTAAGGAATTAAATGAGCTTAGTATTATGTAACTCTGAACTCAACGTTCTAAACATGAACTCTGTTCACCACACTCGACACTTACGTCATAGTTCTACAGAGTCCATCAGGAATCAAAAGACACTAAATCTCCCCCTTGTTAAATAAAAATATTTTTTACAGATATATGTATACATATATATTACAACTCCTTGAAAAGTCGCTGTGGAGCTCTGACCAATTGCCCAGATTGAGTCTTTTAAAGGTTGGGAAGAAAAGCATCCATGACTGGCATTGGTGATGTAGGGACAGATGCATTAACAGGGTTCTCTACCGTATCAATTGAACCAGTCTCATCTCTGAACATCAGGTACTGGTGAATGATGGGCCTGAAGTGAAAAGCATCTACCGTTATGGAATTTCCAGGAAGGTGAGCGATCACCCTGAGCTCTTTACTAGTCACAACTTTGACAGGTTCAGCATCAAAGGGAGCGTCAGATTAACATTTTCTCTGTTGTTGTACCAATACTCAATCACCTTTATTAAAAGCAATGTTTTTGCCACATACGTTTGCCTGCATAAACTTTAATCTTTTGCTTACGGCACAAGTCTGTTTGACAAAATTCTCCATCTGTTGTGGATCTTCGGTTGGTCTATGTAGCAACTTGGCCATCATGGCTCTCCCAAACATCAAAGTGGCAGGACAGATTTGAAGAGCAGCATGGAGAACAGACATCAGGTCAAGCTTATCCAATATAGCATGCTGGATAGTCTTTTAAAGTGTGCTCATAAAGCATTCAACATCGCCATTTGCGTGTGGCCAAAGAGGTATGCTTTTCTAATGCTTCACATTGGGATGACCAAGAAAGTCTCTGAATTCTCAACTGTTGAACGGTGAGTCAATGTCAAACTTTAGAATTGAAGGAAAACCCCATGTTGCAAAAATGCCTTTAAGCCGTTTTCTTGAGTGGGCGATGAGAGATTTTCTGCCAATGGAAAACCGGAGTATTCATCGATGACCACCATCAGGTGATGTCCATTGTCAAGAGGACCAAAGAAATCTACAGCGATTCTTTCCCATACATGTTTTTACAAATCAAACATATTCAAGGCATGTTGAGTGATTTTGGGAGATTAGTAATTGCACAAATGACAGGCCTTAAACTCTCTTTCAACTTTCTCAAGATAAGGAAACAAAAAACCATCTCTGAGAGCTCATTTTGTGGCAACAATTCCATGATGTCCTTCAAAGAATTGGGTGCTATCTCCTGAGGTGGAAAGCCGGGAGAATTAGTTGTTGCAGAAATTTTTAAAAGACTGTTCTTATTTTTTAAATCGCACAAACCTACCTCTCCTCACTTCACCACTTCCCCTACAGCCGACTAGGCGCTGTTACGGGGAGAAAGCCGCCGCCATATTGGGGGTAAGACCGGGTTGCCGGCATAGTTGTTGGGAATTCCCACCACACCTGTACTTAAGTCGCGCTTACAACCACGCCCGCTACTAGAATTGGGTGCTATCTCCTGAGGCGGAAAGCCGGGAGAATTAGTTGTTGCTGAAATTTTTAAAAGCGATACAAAAGGGGATGTTGGACGGAGCATTTGAGCCAATCAAACACTCACCCCCAGTCAACTGATCTGGGTTTATTCCATCACCATTCTTTAGCTCACTCAGCCACCCCAGTTCAGATATGGCCATATGCAAATCAGTTTGACCCTGTGCCTCATGGGAACAGTTCAGCACGAACTGCCAAGCCATGTTTTCCCTGGACCGGAAACAAGGAAAGAGGCAAAGACCGCTCCCATGGGAAAGGAGGCGGCTTGGCAGTCATTCATAAAGATCACTACACGTGCCGATCCTCCTTTGACCCCATCCCAGACTGTGAAAGTATGTCTTTTTTTATCGATTTCTCCCCAAATGACAGTTTCTCTGGTAAACTCGTATATCCCCCCCCCCCCCCCCCCCCCCCGGACCTCTAAAGCAGTTTCATACCGCTTTACCCTCCATCGCGGCCGATTTGGCCACCACTCCCTCCAATTTTACGTTGCTGGGTGACTTTAATATTGTTTTGATAATACATCTGATCATACCACCTCAGAGTTGATGGCCAGTCTTTCTGCTTTACAACTGGAGCAACTTGTTCTATCCCCTGCCCATACTAAAGGCCATATTCTTGACCCCGTGTTTAGTAATTCTGTTGACCTCAAGGTAGGATCTACTATCTGTCTCCCCTGGACTGATCCTTAACTGATTCCTCTCACTTGGTATATACACAAATCCTCCCCCTCAGTACCTATTCCACGAAAATCACGTAATTGGTCTAGACTCTCCGTAGAACAGTGGACCAGAATTCTAGCGACTTCCAGACTCCTAACGAATCAGGAGCCTTTATTAGCTAATAATATAATGACAGGATCTTGAACTCTCTTGACTCCACACTTCCCCTTTGTAAAACCACTCCCAAACGATCTAGGAAAACTGCCCCCTGGTACTCGGCTGATCTTAGGGAGAAAAAACGCCAATGTAAAAAACCTGGAAAGGAAGTAGCGACTGGATTATGCTGCATCGGATAAAATTACCTATAGAGAGGCGATAAGATCCTATAAACATGAGATAAAAACGGCGTAATCTGCCTTCTTCATAGGAAAAATCACGGCGGCCAGTTCCAAACTAAAAGAAATATACCAATTAGTAAACAGTCTCACTAAGCTTCCTCAACTCCCTTCATCTAACTATAACATACAGTCCCGTTGTAATGATCTGGCGGAATTCTTTTTTAAAAAAATCCATCAAATCTATATCATTTCCAGATACTAACCGGGATCCTTACGCCAATGTTTCATCTTTGCCCTCAGAAATTGTAAGTTACTCATCAAATATTTTAGATCAGTTTCCTCTGCTGGATCCAGAGACACTTGAACCCATAATGCGCCACGTAAAATCAGGCCCCCCCCGCCCCCATTGTACAATGACTGCGGCCACTCATATCATCCTCCCCACCATTCTTGACTTACTCAATGCCTCTATATTCTCAGGTATTGTTCCACCTATGTGGAAACAAGCCATGGTGCGAGCTCTGCTGAAACAAGCATTGGAAATGCAATAGGGCTCGCATTAGGAAAGTTTGAGCTATTGGTCGTATAAATGATTTTTTTTTATGTGTTTTTTTTTAAATAGCTAAATTAATAGCTTTGTCATTTACAATGCCAATAGTTATAACTTTCGCAAATGTGACACCTATAGCATTTGTAATGCAACATGTTTTGTATTTACGTGACTTAGATGTATTGATATTACAAATAACAATGGCTTTTAATTTTTAAAAATAATTAATACTTAAATAATGTATTTAATTTGTAATGGCAATAGCTTAAACTTTTGTAAATAAATTTTGTGAAGTTTATGTTCAGTGTTTTTTATTGTGACGAAAATTCAAGAACAGAAGTGAAATATTAACATCTTTTTGTGATTTGTAATAAAGCGTGAAAGCTTGAAAACAGCTTGAAACATTGAAAGAACATATTTGAACCAGTGATGCTGTGGTTGCGCTGAGTGATGCTGAGAGATGCTGTGGTTGCGCTGAGTGATGCTGTGGTTGCGCTGAGGGGTGTGTGCATCGGTGGAGCTTAGCGGGTGCATCAGTGGAGCTGTTTGGGGGGTGCATTGGTGGAGCTTAGTTGGAGCATCGGCGGAGCTGTGTGGTGGGTGCATCGGTGGAGCTGTGGTGGGTGCCTCGGCGGAGCTGTGTGGTGGGTGCATCGGCGGAGCTGTGTGGTGGGTGCATCGGCGGAGCTGTGTGGTGGGTGCATCGCTGGAGCTGTGTGGTGGGTGCATCGGTGGAGCTGTGCGGTGGGTGCCTCGGTGGAGCTGTGTGGTGGGTGCCTCGGTGGAGCTGTGTGGTGGGTGCCTCGGTGGAGCTGTGTGGTGGGTGCCTTGGTGGAGCTGTATGGTGGGTGCCTCGGTGGAGCTGTGTGGTGGGTGCATCGGTGGAGCTGTGTGGTGGGTGCATCGGTGGAGCTGTGTCAGTGGAGCTGTGTGGTGGGTGCATCGGTGGAGCTGGGTGGTGGGTGCATTGGTGGAGCTGTGTCGGTGGAGCTGTGTGGTGGCTGCATCGGTGGAGCTGTGTGGTGGGTGCATTGGTCGAGCTGTGTGGTGGGTGCATCGGTGGAGCTGTGTGGTGGGTGCATCGGTGGAGCTGTGTGGTGGGTGCATCGGTGGAGCTGGGTGGTGGGTGCATCGGTGGAGCTGTGTGGTGGGTGCCTCTGTGGAGCTGTTTGGTGGGTGCCTCGGTGGAGCTGTGTGGTGGGTGCCTCGGTGGAGCTGTGTGGTGGGTGCATAGGTGGAGCTGTGTGGTGGGTGCATCGGTGGAGCTGTGTGGTGGGTGCATCGGTGGAGCTGTGTGTTGGGTGCATCGGTGGAGCTGTGTGTTGGGTGCATCGGTGGAACTGTGTGGTGGGTGCATCAGTGGAGCTGTGTGGTGGGGTCATCTGTGGAGCTCTGTGGTGGGTGCATCGGTGGAGCTGTGTCGGTGGAGCTGTGTGGTGGTTGCATCAGTGGAGCTGTGTGGTGGGTGCATCGGTGGAGCTGTGTGGTGGGTGCATCGGTGGAGGTGGGTGCATCAGTGGAGCTGTGTGGTGGGTGCCTCGGTGGAGCTGTGTGGTGGGTGCCTCGGTGGAGCTGTGTGGTGGGTGCCTCGGTGGAGCTGTGTGGTGGGTGCCTCGGTGGAGCTGTGTGGTGGGTGCCTCGGTGGAGCTGTGTGGTGGGTGCATCGGTGGAGCTGTGTAGGTGGAGCTGTGTGGTGGGTGCCTTGGTGGAGCTGTATGGTGGGTGCCTTGGTGGAGCTGTGTGGTGGGTGCATCGGTGGAGCTGTGTGGTGGGTGCCTCTGTGGAGCTGTGTGGTGGGTGCATTGGTGGAGCTGTGTCAGTGGAGCTGTGTGGTGGGTGCATCGGTGGAGCTGTGTGGTGGGTGCCTCGGTGGAGCTGTGTGGTGGGTGCCTCGGTGGAGCTGTGTCTTGGGTGCATCAGTGGAGCTGTGTGGTGGGGTCATCTGTGGAGCTCTGTGGTGGGTGCATCGGTGGAGCTGTGTCGGTGGAGCTGTGTGGTGGTTGCATCAGTGGAGCTGTGTGGTGGGTGCATCGGTGGAGCTGTGTGGTGGGTGCATCGGTGGAGGTGGGTGCATCGGTGGCGGTGGGTGCATCAGTGGAGCTGTGTGGTGGGTGCATCGGTGGAGCTGTGTGGTGGGTGCATCGGTGGAGCTGTGTGGTGGGTGCCTCGGTGGAGCTGTGTGGTGGGTGCATCTGTGGAGCTGGGTGCATCAGTGGAGCTGTGTGGTGGGTGCATCGGTGGAGCTGTGTGGTGGGTGCATCGGTGGAGCTGTGTGGTGGGTGCCTCTGTGGAGCTGTGTGGTGGGTGCATTGGTGGAGCTGTGTCAGTGGAGCTGTGTGGTGGGTGCATCGGTGGAGCTGTGTGGTGGGTGCCTCGGTGGAGCTGTGTGGTGGGTGCATCGGTGGAGCTGTGTGGTGGGTGCATCGGTGGAGCTGTGTGGTGGGTGCATCTGTGGAGCTGGGTGGTGGGTGCATCTGTGGAGCTGGGTGGTGGGTGCATCTGTGGAGCTGGGTGGTGGGTGCATCTGTGGAGCTGGGTGGTGGGTGCATCTGTGGAGCTGGGTGGTGGATGCATCTGTGGAGCTGGGTGGTGGATGCCTCGGTGGAGCTGTGTGGTGGGTGCTTCAGTGTAGCTGTGTGGTGGGTGCATCGGTGGAGCTGTGTGGTGGATGGCTCTGTGGAGCTGTGTGGTGGGTGCCTCGGTGGAGCTGTGTGGTGGGTGCATAGGTGGAGCTGTGTGGTGGGTGCATCGGTGGAGCTGTGTGGTGGGTGCCTCAGTGGAACTGTGTGGTGGGTGCATCGGTGGAACTGTGTGGTGGGTGCATCGGTGGAGGTGCCTCAGTGGAACTGTGTGGTGGGTGCATCGGTGGAACTGTGTGGTGGGTGCATCGGTGGAGCGGTGTGGTGGGTGCCTTGGTGGAGCTGTGTGGAGGGTGCCTTGGTGGAGCTGTGTGGTGGGTGCATCAGTGGAGCTGTGTGGTGGGTGCATCAGTGGAGCTGTGTGGTGGGTGCCTCTGTAGAGCTGTGTGGTGGGTGCATTGGTGGAGCTGTGTCAGTGGAGCTGTGTGGTGGGTGCATCGGTGGAGCTGTGTGGTGGGTGCCTCGGTGGAGCTGTGTGGTGGGTGCATCGGTGGAGCTGTGTGGTTGGTGACTCGGTGGAGCTGTGTGGTGGGTGCATCGGTGGAGCTGAGTGGTGGGTGCATCGGTGGAGCTGTGTGATGGGTGCCTCGGTGGAGCTGTGTGGTGGGTGCATCGGTGGTGCTGTGTGGTGGGTGGCTCTGTGGAGCTGTGTGGTGGGTGCCTAGGTGGAGCTGTGTGGTGGGTGCATAGGTGGAGCTGTGTGGTGGGTGCATCGGTGGAGCTGTGTGGTGGGTGCCTCGGTGGAGCTGTGTGGTGGGTGCATCAGTGGAGCTGTGTGGTGGGGTCATCTGTGGAGCTCTGTGGTTGGTGCATCGGTGGAGCTGTGTCGGTGGAGCTGTGTGGTGGTTGCATCAGTGGAGCTGTGTGGTGGGTGCATCGGTGGAGCTGTGTCGGTGGAGCTGTGTGGTGGGTGCATCGGTGGAGGTGGGTGCATCAGTGGAGCTGTGTGGTGGGTGCCTCGGTGGAGCTGTGTGGTGGGTGCCTCGGTGGAGCTGTGTGGTGGGTGCCTCGGTGGAGCTGTGTGGTGGGTGCATCTGTGGAGCTGTGTGCTGGGTGCATCTGTGGAGCTGTGTGGTGGGTGCATCTGTGGAGCTGTGTGGTGGGTGCATCTGTGGAGCTGTGTGGTGGGTGCATCTGTGGAGCTGAGTGGTGGGTGCCTCTGTGGAGCTGTGTGGTGGGTGCCTCGGTGGAGCTGTGTGGTGGGTGCCTCGGTGGAGCTGTGTGGTGGGTGCCTCGGTGGAGCTGTGTGGTGGATGCCTCGGTGGAGCTGTGTGGTGGGTGCCTCTGTGGAGCTGTGTAGTGGGTGCCTCGGTGGAGCTGTGTGGTGGGTGCCTCGGTGGAGCTGTGTGGTGGGTGCCTCGGTGGAGCTGTGTGGTGGGTGCCTCGGTGGAACTGTGTGGTGGGTGCATCGGTGGAGCTGTGTAGGTGGAGCTGTGTGGTGGGTGCCTTGGTGGAGCTGTGTGGTGGGTGCCTTGGTGGAGCTGTGTGGTGGGTGCCTTGGTGGAGCTGTGTGGTGGGTGCCTCTGTGGAGCTGTGTGGTGGGTGCATTGGTGGAGCTGTGTCAGTGGAGCTGTGTGGTGGGTGCATCGGTGGAGCTGTGTGGTGGGTGCATCGGTGGAGCTGTGTAGGTGGAGCTGTGTGGTGGGTGCCTTGGTGGAGCTGTGTGGTGGGTGCCTTGGTGGAGCTGTGTGGTGGGTGCCTTGGTGGAGCTGTGTGGTGGGTGCCTTGGTGGAGCTGTGTGGTGGGTGCCTCTGTGGAGCTGTGTGGTGGGTGCATTGGTGGAGCTGTGTCAGTGGAGCTTTGTGGTGGGTGCATCGGTGGAGCTGTGTGGTGGGTGCCTCGGTGGAGCTGTGTGGTGGGTGCATCGGTGGAGCTGTGTGGTGGGTGCATCGGTGGAGCTGTGTGGTTGGTGCCTCGGTGGAGCTGTGTGGTGGGTGCATCGGTGGAGCTGTGTGGTGGGTGCATCGGTGGAGCTGTGTGGTGGGTGCATTGGTGGAGCTGTGTGGTGGGTGCCTCGGTGGAGCTGTGTGGTGGGTGCATCGGTGGAGCTGTGTGGTGGGTGGCTCTGTGGAGCTGTGTGGTGGGTGCCTCGGTGGAGCTGTGTGGTGGGTGCATAGGTGGAGCTGTGTGGTGGGTGCCTCGGTGGAGCTGTGTGGTGGGTGCCTCGGTCGAGCTGTGTGGTGGGTGCCTCGGTGGAGCTGTGTCTTGGGTGCCTCGGTGGAGCTGTGTCTTGGGTGCATCAGTGGAGCTGTGTGGTGGGGTCATCTGTGGAGCTCTGTGGTGGGTGCATCGGTGGAGCTGTGTCGGTGGGTGCCTCTGTGGAGCTGTGTGGTGGGTGCATTGGTGGAGCTGTGTCAGTGGAGCTGTGTGGTGGGTGCATCGGTGGAGCTGTGTGGTGGGTGCCTCGGTGGAGCTGTGTGGTGGGTGCATCGGTGGAGCTGTGTGGTTGGTGCATCGGTGGAGCTGTGTGGTGGGTGCATCGGTGGAGCTGTGTGGTGGGTGCATCGGTGGAGCTGTGTGGTGGGTGCATCGGTGGAGCTGTGTGGTGGGTGCCTCGGTGGAGCTGTGTGGTGGGTGCATCGGTGGAGCTGTGTGGTGGGTGGCTCTGTGGAGCTGTGTGGTGGGTGCCTAGGTGGAACTGTGTGGTGGGTGCATCGGTGGAGCTGTGTGGTGGGTGCATCGGTGGAGCTGTGTGGTGGGTGCATCGGTGGAGCTGTGTGGTGGGTGCATCGGTGGAGCTGTGTGGTGGGTGCATCGGTGGAGCTGTGTGGTGGGTGCATCGGTGGAGCTGTGTCGGTGGAGCTGTGTGGTGGTTGCATCAGTGGAGCTGTGTGGTGGGTGCATCGGTGGAGCTGTGTGGTGGGTGCATCGGTGGAGGTGGGTGCATCGGTGGCGGTGGGTGCATCAGTGGAGCTGTGTGGTGGGTGCATCGGTGGAGCTGTGTGGTGGGTGCATCGGTGGAGCTGTGTGGTGGGTGCCTCGGTGGAGCTGTGTGGTGGGTGCATCGGTGGAGCTGTGTGGTGGGTGCATCGGTGGAGCTGTGTGGTGGGTGCCTCTGTGGAGCTGTGTGGTGGGTGCATTGGTGGAGCTGTGTCAGTGGAGCTGTGTGGTGGGTGCATCGGTGGAGCTGTGTGGTGGGTGCCTCGGTGGAGCTGTGTGGTGGGTGCATCGGTGGAGCTGTGTGGTGGGTGCATCGGTGGAGCTGTGTGGTGGGTGCATCTGTGGAGCTGGGTGGTGGGTGCATCTGTGGAGCTGGGTGGTGGGTGCATCTGTGGAGCTGGGTGGTGGGTGCATCTGTGGAGCTGGGTGGTGGGTGCATCTGTGGAGCTGGGTGGTGGATGCATCTGTGGAGCTGGGTGGTGGATGCCTCGGTGGAGCTGTGTGGTGGGTGCTTCAGTGTAGCTGTGTGGTGGGTGCATCGGTGGAGCTGTGTGGTGGATGGCTCTGTGGAGCTGTGTGGTGGGTGCCTCGGTGGAGCTGTGTGGTGGGTGCATAGGTGGAGCTGTGTGGTGGGTGCATCGGTGGAGCTGTGTGGTGGGTGCCTCAGTGGAACTGTGTGGTGGGTGCATCGGTGGAACTGTGTGGTGGGTGCATCGGTGGAGCGGTGTGGTGGGTGCCTTGGTGGAGCTGTGTGGAGGGTGCCTTGGTGGAGCTGTGTGGTGGGTGCATCAGTGGAGCTGTGTGGTGGGTGCATCAGTGGAGCTGTGTGGTGGGTGCCTCTGTAGAGCTGTGTGGTGGGTGCATTGGTGGAGCTGTGTCAGTGGAGCTGTGTGGTGGGTGCATCGGTGGAGCTGTGTGGTGGGTGCCTCGGTGGAGCTGTGTGGTGGGTGCATCGGTGGAGCTGTGTGGTGGGTGCATCTGTGGAGCTGAGTGGTGGGTGCCTCTGTGGAGCTGTGTGGTGGGTGCCTCGGTGGAGCTGTGTGGTGGGTGCCTCGGTGGAGCTGTGTGGTGGGTGCCTCGGTGGAGCTGTGTGGTGGATGCCTCGGTGGAGCTGTGTGGTGGGTGCCTCTGTGGAGCTGTGTAGTGGGTGCCTCGGTGGAGCTGTGTGGTGGGTGCATCGGTGGAGCTGAGTGGTGGGTGCATCGGTGGAGCTGTGTGATGGGTGCCTCGGTGGAGCTGTGTGGTGGGTGCATCGGTGGTGCTGTGTGGTGGGTGGCTCTGTGGAGCTGTGTGGTGGGTGCCTAGGTGGAGCTGTGTGGTGGGTGCATAGGTGGAGCTGTGTGGTGGGTGCATCGGTGGAGCTGTGTGGTGGGTGCCTCGGTGGAGCTGTGTGGTGGGTGCATCAGTGGAGCTGTGTGGTGGGGTCATCTGTGGAGCTCTGTGGTTGGTGCATCGGTGGAGCTGTGTCGGTGGAGCTGTGTGGTGGTTGCATCAGTGGAGCTGTGTGGTGGGTGCATCGGTGGAGCTGTGTCGGTGGAGCTGTGTGGTGGGTGCATCGGTGGAGGTGGGTGCATCAGTGGAGCTGTGTGGTGGGTGCCTCGGTGGAGCTGTGTGGTGGGTGCCTCGGTGGAGCTGTGTGGTGGGTGCCTCGGTGGAGCTGTGTGGTGGGTGCATCTGTGGAGCTGTGTGCTGGGTGCATCTGTGGAGCTGTGTGGTGGGTGCATCTGTGGAGCTGTGTGGTGGGTGCATCTGTGGAGCTGTGTGGTGGGTGCATCTGTGGAGCTGTGTGGTGGGTGCATCTGTGGAGCTGAGTGGTGGGTGCCTCTGTGGAGCTGTGTGGTGGGTGCCTCGGTGGAGCTGTGTGGTGGGTGCCTCGGTGGAGCTGTGTGGTGGGTGCCTCGGTGGAGCTGTGTGGTGGATGCCTCGGTGGAGCTGTGTGGTGGGTGCCTCTGTGGAGCTGTGTAGTGGGTGCCTCGGTGGAGCTGTGTGGTGGGTGCCTTGGTGGAGCTGTGTGGTGGGTGCCTCGGTGGAGCTGTGTGGTGGGTGCATCGGTGGAACTGTGTGGTGGGTGCATCGGTGGAGCTGTGTAGGTGGAGCTGTGTGGTGGGTGCCTTGGTGGAGCTGTGTGGTGGGTGCCTTGGTGGAGCTGTGTGGTGGGTGCCTCTGTGGAGCTGTGTGGTGGGTGCATTGGTGGAGCTGTGTCAGTGGAGCTGTGTGGTGGGTGCATCGGTGGAGCTGTGTGGTGGGTGCATCGGTGGAGCTGTGTAGGTGGAGCTGTGTGGTGGGTGCCTTGGTGGAGCTGTGTGGTGGGTGCCTTGGTGAAGCTGTGTGGTGGGTGCCTTGGTGGAGCTGTGTGGTGGGTGCCTCTGTGGAGCTGTGTGGTGGGTGCATTGGTGGAGCTGTGTCAGTGGAGCTTTGTGGTGGGTGCATCGGTGGAGCTGTGTGGTGGGTGCCTCGGTGGAGCTGTGTGGTGGGTGCATCGGTGGAGCTGTGTGGTGGGTTTATCGGTGGAGCTGTGTGGTTGGTGCCTCGGTGGAGCTGTGTGGTGGGTGCATCGGTGGAGCTGTGTGGTGGGTGCATCGGTGGAGCTGTGTGGTGGGTGCATTGGTGGAGCTGTGTGGTGGGTGCCTCGGTGGAGCTGTGTGGTGGGTGCATCGGTGGAGCTGTGTGGTGGGTGGCTCTGTGGAGCTGTGTGGTGGGTGCCTCGGTGGAGCTGTGTGGTGGGTGCATAGGTGGAGCTGTGTGGTGGGTGCCTCGGTGGAGCTGTGTGGTGGGTGCCTCGGTCGAGCTGTGTGGTGGGTGCCTCGGTGGAGCTGTGTCTTGGGTGCCTCGGTGGAGCTGTGTCTTGGGTGCATCAGTGGAGCTGTGTGGTGGGGTCATCTGTGGAGCTCTGTGGTGGGTGCATCGGTGGAGCTGTGTCGGTGGGTGCCTCTGTGGAGCTGTGTGGTGGGTGCATTGGTGGAGCTGTGTCAGTGGAGCTGTGTGGTGGGTGCATCGGTGGAGCTGTGTGGTGGGTGCCTCGGTGGAGCTGTGTGGTGGGTGCATCGGTGGAGCTGTGTGGTTGGTGCATCGGTGGAGCTGTGTGGTGGGTGCATCGGTGGAGCTGTGTGGTGGGTGCATCGGTGGAGCTGTGTGGTGGGTGCATCGGTGGAGCTGTGTGGTGGGTGCCTCGGTGGAGCTGTGTGGTGGGTGCATCGGTGGAGCTGTGTGGTGGGTGGCTCTGTGGAGCTGTGTGGTGGGTGCCTAGGTGGAACTGTGTGGTGGGTGCATCGGTGGAGCTGTGTGGTGGGTGCATCGGTGGAGCTGTGTGGTGGGTGCATCGGTGGAGCTGTGTGGTGGGTGCATCGGTGGAGCTGTGTGGTGGGTGCATCGGTGGAGCTGTGTGGTGGGTGCATCGGTGGAGCTGTGTGGTGGGTGCCTCGGTGGAGCTGTGTCTTGGGTGCATCAGTGGAGCTGTGTGGTGGGGTCATCTGTGGAGCTCTGTGGCGGGTGCATCGGTGGAGCTCTGTGGTGGGTGCATCGGTGGAGCTGTGTGGTGGTTGCATCAGTGGAGCTGTGTGGTGGGTGCATCGGTGGAGCTGTGTCGGTGGAGCTGTGTGGTGGGTGCATTGGTGGAGGTGGGTGCATCAGTGGAGCTGTGTGGTGGGTGCATCGGTGGAGCTGTGTGGTGGGTGCCTCGGTGGAGCTGTGTGGTGGGTGCATCGGTGGAGCTGTGTGGTGGGTGGCTCTCTGGAGCTGTGTGGTGGGTGCCTAGGTGGAGCTGTGTGGTGGGTGCATCGGTGGAGCTGTGTGGTGGGTGCATCGGTGGAGCTGTGTGGTGGGTGCATCGGTGGAGCTGTGTGGTGGGTGCATCGGTGGAGCTGTGTGGTGGGTGCCTCGGTGGAGCTGTGTCTTGGGTGCATCAGTGGAGCTGTGTGGTGGGGTCATCTGTGGAGCTCTGTGGCGGGTGCATCGGTGGAGCTCTGTGGTGGGTGCATCGGTGGAGCTGTGTCGGTGGAGCTGTGTGGTGGTTGCATCAGTGGAGCTGTGTGGTGGGTGCATCGGTGGAGCTGTGTCGGTGGAGCTGTGTGGTGGGTGCATCGGTGGAGGTGGGTGCATCAGTGGAGCTGTGTGGTGGGTGCATCGGTGGAGCTGTGTGGTGGGTGCATCGGTGGAGCTGTGTAGGTGGAGCTGTGTGGTGGGTGGCACTTTTTATAAATCATTAGTAAAAGAGATCAATGAAATTCAACTAAAACCCATATATAGCAGAAGAGGAGAAAGCTCTAGTAACGGGATTCAGGATGAATGTATATCTTTGAAGCAAATCGCCAGCATGTGAAAGGTGTAAAATAGCAATCAGCATAAAACGAAAATGCCAGCAAAAGACTTTATAAAAATAATTAGAGCGTTAATAGCAATCAGCATAAAACGAAAATGCCAGCAAAAGACTTTATAAAATTCTGTGTGGCCCTGATAAAATAATTAGAGCGTTTATTATATCATGACCAACAATGGTTATTGTTTTAAGAGCAGCATGCGAGATGGTTAGGGGCTGCAATATAAACAAGCCCTCTGCATTGCTGTGGTGGGAAGGGGGGCGGGGAGAGGCAAGAAGGGAAGAATAGGGGCCCGGGAGCAGCAGCCTTTGATGTGCTGACCGGCCGGCCGTGCATGACTAATTAGGGGAGGAGAAATGCCGGCTGGGGGAAGCTTGAGATGCCCGAGGAGGCTGGTGGCTTTGATGTGCACGCGCTCTCGGGCACTCAAAGAAATCGCCGAGTTGGTTTAACTCCGTTTAAGCTGCAATATAGCTCGCCAGCTATGCGCAAGCGCACAGCAGGCGAGCCCTAAAAAACGAACTTGGATTTTAACAACCCTAACAATTAGAGCCCCATCTCTCTGCTCCCCTGGGTGAGCAAAAACCTTGAGAAATATATTAATGGGCATTTAACGATGTTTCTCGAGAGTAACCATCTGTTGGATGCCACCCAGACGGGCTTCCGCCCCAAGCATGGGAAAGAGACTGCCTTGCTTGCAGTGACAGAGGAAACTAGATAAATCTTGGATCGGTGGCAGTCATCCCCCTCGATCTAAGCGCCGCGTTTGATACGGTGAAACACAGAATTTTATTGCACCGACTCCTTAGCCTTGGAATATCAGGAAGAGCGATAACCTGGCTTGAGTCCTTCCTGAGTGCTGGAACATTCCAAGTCTTTGAAGGGGATATTGTCTCATCCAGCAAACCCTTGGACTGCGGGTTTCCACAGGGCTCATCTTTAAGCCCTACGTTATTTAACGTATACATGAGACCGCTGTCTGAGATCGTCCGTCCATATGGCATTAAGATCATCACATATGCGGACGATACTCAGCTAGTGGTCTCCCTTTGGCAGAGAGGCAGCCATCCAGTACAGGCTGATTTGGTGGGCTGTCTGGAGGAACTTAAAAACTGGATGACTGCATCATGTCTCAAACTCAACGGAGACAAAACTGAGCTTATGCTCTTTGGCTTCTCTGCTTCTCCCACTAATAATTCTTTATGGCCCCCCCGTCTGGGTCCGCCACCAATACCCAAAGACACCATAAAAAGTCTTGGTGTCTGGCTGGACAAGTCCCTAACTTTTGACATCCAGGCAAGTAAGCTATCAGCTATTTGCTTTGGTCTTCTCAGACTTCTTAAGAAGATCCTCCCCCTTTTTCCCTTTGAAGCCAAACAAATTGTGGTTCAAGGCCCGATTCAGTCTCGCCTTGACTTCGGCAATCCTCTTTAATTAGGAGCACCTGAATTCACTCTATGGAAACTTCAGCTGATTCAGAATTGTGCCGCACGCACGCTGCTTTTGCTTCCTCATAGACTCTCAGCCAAGCCCGGGCTCAGGAGCCTGCATTGGCTCCCTGTCAGGGAGAGAATCAACTTTAAATCCCTGTGCATCTCCCATCAGGCCTACTGGAAGACAGGACCGGTGATCAATTATTCCTTAATCACCCCATACCATCCCATTAAGCAGCTTTGTTCCACCCATGCCTTTTTGGCTACAGTCCCCAAAATTAGAAGATCAAGAGGCCGGTCGTTTTGTAATAATGCGGCTAAGATGTGGAACTCACTCCCCCTTCATCTCAGATCCAATCCCAATCTGTCCTCATTTCATAAACAGCTAAAATCGTTCCTCTTCAATAAACTCGACTAACTCCTCTCCCGATAACTGGTCCCAGAGGTAGTACCACTTTTCTGTAGCGCTTGGACGCCTCAGGGCAGCTAGTCGCGCTCTATAAAACACGTTTTCATTTCATGTATTTCATTTCATTTCATTTCATTTCAAAGACTACTTCAATTACTTGCTGTTCCAGACTCTCTGGTACGACAATTTTTAAACCATGCAAAACAATATCTGCTTGAGTAACGGAAAGTTCATCTTCAGGGCCCCGAAAAATCCACTCGCATTGTAGAGCAAGATTTATTTAGGACGAGCTATTTTTAGGGACTAACCTCCACCTACTACATTCTCCTCAGAGACCTGAACTTTCACCTTGAGAACAACAACGACAACAATTCCACAACCCTGATCGATAACCTAGCCAACCTCGGACTGAAGCAACTCGTCACAACGCCCACCCACTCCGTCGGCCACACGCTCGACCCAGTCTACTCCTCAAGCCTGCACATCTCCGTCAGCCACACCACCGAACTCCTTTGGACCGACCACTGCTGCATCCACTTTGCCTTCCAGAAACCCACCACACACCACCGCACCCAACAGATCCCCCGCCGCTGCAGGCGCAAAATGACCGAAGACCAACTACATGCAAACCTCGCTCTCAGCCCACCCACCGAACCCTCCAACACCGACAATGCTGCCCACAGCCTCAGACGCTGGATCGAGAACTGCGCCAACACACTCGCCCCGCTGAAGAAACTTCCCCACAGAGACACCAGTAAGAGGGCCAGCTGGTTCATCCCAGAAGTCCTAGCCTCCAAGAAAGCCTGCCCGAAACTAGAGAAGAAATGGCACAGTGAACAAACTCCCGACAGCCACGCAGCACACAAGGACGCCATCCGCAACCACCGCCACCTCATCAGGGCGGCGAAGAGGACCTCCTTCAAAGACCCCCTCGACAATAACGCACACAATAGCAAGGACCTCTTCAACATCGTGAAGGAACTCTCCAACACCAACGACATCCTGCTGTCGCAAGCCCTGTGAGACCCCCTCGCCACTTTCTTCCACCGCAAGATGGCAGACATCCACAACAGCTTCAACACCCAGACAGCCCCAACAGACAGCTACACAACAGACCCTCCGCACACCATTGACCACGACCCCCTGCTAGCCTGGGCCAGCGTGAGCATCGATTACACCAAGACCATGCGCACAATTCACTCCGGCTCTCCGTCAGACCCATTCCCACACCACGTCTTCAACAGAGCACGCAGCTCCATCGCACCCCACCTGCGCAACGTCATCAATCTCTCCCTCGAGACCGCGACCTTCCCAGAGATATGGAAACACGCCGAGATCAATGCCCTACTCAAAAAACATAAGGCAGACCCAAGAGACCTCAAGAACTTCCGGCCCATCTCTCTGCTCTCCTTTCCGGCCAAGGTCATCGAGAAAACTGTCAACAGACTGCTAACCAGATACCTCGAAGAAACCAGAATCCTGGATCCCTCCCAGTCAGGGTTCCGCAGCAACCACAACACAGAGACTGCCCTAATCGCCGCCATCGGCAACATCAGGACCCTGCTGGACAACGGCAAGACCGCAGCACTCATTCTCCTAGACCTCTCTGCCGCCTTCGACACAGTCTGCCACCGCACACTACGCGCACGCCTCCTTGCCGCAGGGATCCGAGACAAGGCTCCAAATTGGACCACCTCCTTCCTCCAGCAGAACCCAGAGCGTCTGCCTCCCCCCCATTCCGTTCCAAAGCCTCCGAGATCATCTGGGGCGTACCCCAGCGATTCTCCCTCAGCCCGACGCTGTTCAACATTCACATGGCCCGCTCGCACATGTAGCCCGACCTCAACATAATCTCCTACGCCGACGACACTCAGCTGATCCTCTCCCTCACTAAGGACCCCATCACCGTCAAACCCAACCTCCACGAAGGAATGAAGGCCATCGCCGACTGGATGAAGACCAGCTGTCTGAAGCTGAAGTTGGACAAGACAGAGGTCCTCATGCTCGGCTACAACCCTTCAGCCTGGGACGACTCCTCGTGGCCGACGCACTGGGGGCAGCCCCGACACCCACCGACCACACAAGCAACATGAGAATCATTCTCGACGCAACACTCTCAGGGACCAAGCAAGTCAACGCCGTCTCCTCCTCCTGCTTCAACACCCTCCGCATGCTCCGCAAGATCTACAGATTGATCCAGACAGATACAAGAAAGACCTCGTCAGCAGCAGACTCGACTACGGAAACGCCCTCTACGCAGGAGCCCCGACCAAGCTCAAACGACTACAACGCATCAAAAACGCCTCGGCACGACTGATCCTTGATGTCCCACGCCACGGCCACATCACTCCCACCTGAGAAACCTGCACTGCCCCCCGTCCACAAGAGGATATCCTACAAGCTCCTCGCCCACGCACACACAGCACTCCACAAAACCGGCCCAGCCTACCTCAACAGACTGCTCTCCTTCCACATCCCCTACCGCCAGCTACACTCCCCCGACCTCTCACTTGCTACCGCATCCGAAGAACAACCACCGGTGGGAGATACTTCTCCCACCTCGCCGCCAAGACATGGAACACCCTCCCACTGAGCCTACAATAGACCCAAGACCTGCTGACCTTCAGGAGGATACTCAAGACCTGGCTGTTCGATCAGTAGCTTCCCCCACAACCCCAGCGCCTTTAGACCCTCGCGGGTATGTAGTGCGCTTTACAAATGATTGTTTGTTTGACTACTCACCGCCATTTCTGGCGAGTTGAAAATCCTCTTAACAATTCACTTTACAAAATCCTCTAACTTTAGTCACAGATTAAGAAGACAAACTGACTTCTGCCTCTTTCTCTGAAAGCAGAGCAAATAAGACAAGATAAGATTTAAAGGCATCTTTATTACTCACAAAGTGAAAGAGCAATAAAAATGCCTTAAAATCTTATCCTGTCCCATTTGCTGGCTATCAGCGACAGTTCAAAAGTCAGTTTGTCCTCTTCATCTGTGACTAAACTGCTCGTAAAAGAACGAAGATACTGGTTTCGACGGCTGAATATACTATTTGATATTTGAAAATGTCACCAAGCAATACTTTTCTGTATAAAAGGGAGACTGCACTGAAGACAGTTATGTTATATAATTTGTAAAGTGCATGGCTGTTCTGATAAAGGGGCATCCCAACGCTACGTCAAGAAAAGAGGATAAGAGAGGAAACTATCCTCGAAAGAGCCAGATCTTCAACGCCCTTCTGGAGGTTGGGAATGCTTTTGTTGGAAAGAGGCAAAGAATTCCAGAAGGCAGGTGCAAGCACCGTGAATGAACACCATCCGACTGTTTCTGTGGAATGAAGGAACTCGTGCCGGATGGAGTTCGGCCAAGCGTAGATCAAGTGTCAGGATGTAGGGACGGCACAGATCCCTCACAATCACTGGATCTGAGCATGAAAGAATCTTGTGAGTAAAGCAAGGTGCTTTAAAATGAATTCTATGTTCTATAGAAATCCAGTGAAGGAGACGCAGAAGGCCGAAAACCGAGCAGTGCCAATGGAGGGCAAGCAGCGCGCGGTTGCAGCGTTCAGGGTACGCTCTAGCCTTTTAGTCACAGACTTATTGTGCCAAGGAGCAGTCCATTGCAAAAGACGGTGTCTTGAACAATCAGCTGGCGAGTGTGGGGGTCAAAAAACTCCAGAATGGGCTTGAGGCCACACAGCAAGCCAAAACAAGTTCCTGCAACACAGTCAGAATTATTTAATTGATGGACAGAACCAGGATGTTGCTAAGTAACACAAGTCAAAAGGTCCCGTAGGTCTGATCAGGTAAGAGTCTATCCAGGGATCTAGGGAAGCCCTCACAAATGCAAAGGTTAGAATTTTGTACAGACAAGAAATACAGATGAATTAGTCTCAGACTGAAAACGAAAATAAAAAATCATACATAATTCAAAGAAATTAAAAACGCAAAATGAACCTCTAAGATCATATAGAAAATATTTAAAAGTAAATCAATTTAGAAAATACATTTAAAATACTTCCCACCGTATCACCCTTAAATTCCAAATAAAAAACAAAATTAAGAAAAAATAATTCACATTTAAAAATAGAACTATAAAATGAAATAGGAAACAGAAAAACTTAAATTAATTTTGATATTTCTTTATTTATATAATTATCTAATTAGCACATTAAAATGTGTAAAGAAAATCATGAACAATGAAAAAATATTTCAAATAATTCCAATCCTGTTCCCCTACTAACCCAAGCCACCGAAAAAGACAAAAGAATTCTATAAAACCCTAACATTTATCACCAGATATAAAAATAAATAAACATACTTAGCATTAAAAATAACAAAAACGTATAGATCAACTTACCTGCCGCCACCGCAGAGAGTCATACCCTGGCACTTACCTGTACCTACCTGCGCTGACAACAGCCGCCACCGCCGAGAGTCATTCCTGGCATAATACTACTTACCTGAGCTAACTCCCAAGCCGCCACCGCCGAGAGTCATCCCTGGGTAATCGAAACCGCGCCGCCGCTCCGGGGGGCTACAACTCCCGGCAGGCCTCGCGGCGGCGCGTGGAGGTGACGCGACACGCGCCAGCGAGCGCTCACAGGCTGAATAAAGGGAGCAGGAGACAGGCAGAGCGGGGGAGATCAACTTACCTGCCGCCACCGCCGAGAGTCATACCCTGGCACTTACCTGTACCTACCTGCGCTGACACAACAGCCGCCACCGCCGAGAGTCATTCCTGGCATAATACTACTTACCTGAGCTGACGCCCAAGCCGCCACCGCCGAGAGTCATCCCTGGGTAATCGAAACCGTGCCGCCGCTCCGGGGGACTACAACTCCCGGGGGGCCTCGCGGCGGCGCGTGGAGGTGACGTGACACGCGCCAGCGAGCGCTCACAGGCTGAATAAAGGGAGCAGGAGACCCGCGTCGTGGGACGCCCGGGGCGAAGCCCGGGCAAAGGGCGGGCCGTCTGAGGTCGGCCAAGGTTGGGTTGGGCCAGGGACTCTGCCCTACTTTTCCCAGGCCCACAGACGGACACAGTGTTCCTGACCCATCGAACTCCAGGTAAAACGAACACCTTTTATTTCTTGTGAGCCACGATCTTGCACCAATTTCTCAATCCATCTGTATAAATGCCTGGAAGAAGGTTAACTCCTGTTACAAACACCATGGAGAACTACCATGTCCAAGTTGTGGCGAAAATAAATAGCGATAGAAGGTCTTCTTTGGGCTTAGACTCATCTACACAATCTCCACTAGCAGACAAAGAGGCAGAGGATTCTTTTGCTCTGCTAAACAGCAGCCTCTCTGGGATGGCACATGCCTCTACCCAGGACACTGCCACTATCCAGCCCAGTGGCATAGTAGCTAGCACTGAAGAAAACAGTGACAATGAAGTAGTGACTGTGACCCTTACAAATAGTGAGTCCACCATCCCCACTGCTGTCCCTATTCCTGCACCGAGGGTTACAGGGGGCAAAAGAAAAGCCATACAAAAGCGGGGGGATTAAGGTCAGCTAAAAATAAAGCTGCAACGCCACCAAGGAAAATACTTGATGAGGAGGAGGATGATTTGACTGGGGAAACTCATGTGACCTTTTCTAACGCTCAATTTCAGCAATTTTGCAGCTTGATACAAAAATCAAAGGAATAGTTAAACCTTTGATAAGTAAAATCGACAAACTATCTGCCGAGGTAAGCAAACTTGAAGGTTTACTTGGAAAAACTTTGGGGGAGGTGGGAAAACTCCCAGAAGTCATCACGTCTAGTGTTCAGCCATTGGTGAGTGAAATTCAATCGAGCAAAACCAACGGACTGATTTCTGCTGTTGTGCCAAACCTCCCAATGGCTCCACTGATAAATCCACCTGATAACACCTTTGGTGCTGCACCCTCTGCCTCTCTTAATGGCGAACCTAATATCTCGAAAGGGTCATTTGAGCTTGTGGTGGAAGCCTCGCCACTAGTTCTTGTACTAGCAAATGTACCCCCACTAGCTCCTGGTGAAGCAGAATCAACATCATCACTTCTAAATAAATCCTTATCATGGCTAACGAACAATATGGCCATAACTCCCTGGGGCAAACAGCAATTAGCGGATGAACTGGTAAATGCTAGAAGAGTCGAGTGGATTGGGAGCAGGGAAAAAAAGTTCAAGGGAGATTGCGTCGTGCTCAATCTTTCTGACCCTGAGGTCTTACCAAACATCTTGCCTAATATTTTCCTTCCACAGAGACGATCTACTTCTATTGTTCCACTGACTCTAGACTTCTTCTATCCCCGGAAAGGCAGAGGCCCCAATTCAAGCACCTTGAGAACAAAATGGAACGTTGTAACCAAAAGGGGCAGTAAGAATTTTGGCTCCGTTGAATGGGGTCTAGGTCTAGAAAACAGATTCTCTGCCCTCTCCAACTTAGATGCTTGTGATTGACAAACAATCAAATGTATGCCTCTGTTGCAAATCCCTCCGGTTGCTTGTATAACAGGGGAGCATAGCCGTCCTATAGGTTCACAAAATGAGTCACGTAATTCTGATGCTGCAGTAGGACTATTTTCTTCTGCAAATGTAAATGTTAATGATGATGTCTTGTTGAATGGGTCTGATCATAGTCCTGAATCAAACACGGTATATGCCAATGGGAACCTATTGTCTTGGAATGTTGCTGGGCTTTGTTCCAAAATGGTCTGTGGTGAATGGTTTGGGTTTGTCAGCCAGTATGATGTTTGTATTTTTCAAGAGACACGGGCCTGTGATCCCGTTTTTGCTTTGGGGTATTTGAATTTCTATGTACCGGCTACTAAGGGCCCCAAAGGGCGTCCGATGGGGGGACTCACCATATGGGTCCGCCAGTCCCTGAAGATCGTAGTGAAAAATCTGGAGCTTAATCAAAAAGACATTCAGCTCATTAGACTTACGAGGGACTCATCCACCTCCATTGACATTTATAATATATACGCTAGAGGTGGAAGCGCAGGAAAATCAGTGGTCTTATCGTCTCTGTATAATCTCCTAGACATCCACTCTTCTGGGAATAACATTATACTGGCAGGCGACCTAAACCGCACTTTTGAACCGCTAGACACTGGTGAGGCTTTTTTAGGTGCGGAGGAAGACAAGATCTGGGATATCCCCGCACTTGATACAACCCCAATAACTCGCTGGACCGAGGATATTCTTGGTTTAAATGCTATGTGCCTTGAACATGGGCTAAGGGCTTTGAATGGTCGTACTAAGTCAGACAGAGTACCAGCCATGACTTTTAACAATGGGAGGTATGAGAGCCGCATTGACTACGTTATATGTAGTATGCCCCTATGGTCATCTGTTACTGATATGGCTGTTAAGGAAAGGCCCGAGAGTGATCACAACCCTCTATGTGTTCTCCATACATGGTGGCTGTCTGATGCTATTGCTCCTAGTATTTGCGCTGATTCCTCGCCCCCGTTGATTGTGCCAACCAATGACTTACGCAGGTTGGGGTGGACTAATGTTAGAACAGATCCGCTGGTTTTAGAAAAAATAAGTATGGCAACCGATAAGGCTATAATGGCCCTTGAGGGTGAGGCTGGGCATCCTCCTAGCCAAAACATTGCTACCAAGGTCCATGAAGATCTCTTTAATGAAATTAAATGCCATTTTTTGAAACCGGTAAATAAAAAAAGGATCTGTGCCTATAGAGCCGCTAGATGGTACAATCACGACTGTAGGGCGGCAAGAATCGCCTTGGGAGATGCAATCAAGCATAAAAACCTGGAGGCTATTAGATCAGCCAGGAAGCAATATAAGCAGTGCATAGCTAAAGCGAAAAAAGATAGGGATGAAGCCCACTGGAATAAACTAAAAAATGCAAGCGACCAAAATCAGTCTAGGTTATTTTGGCATATAGTCAAATGGGGACATGACAGGTTGGAAGAGGCTAGTTCTAACAATGTCCCCCAGGACGCCTGGGTTAAATTCTTTAGTGAACAGTACGCTTCCAGAGATCAGACAGTAGACAGTAGATGCCTGCCTTTTATACTAGCAGACGATGACATTTTCACGCAGAACGAAATAGTGACTGCCCTTAAAACTGTTCGAAGTGGTCGCGCCCCTGGTATTGACGGGGTTCCTGCAGATGTTTTTTTGAATGATACTGAAAGATGGTGCAAATACATCCATCTGCTATTAAACTATATTACCAGAGGTGCAGATATCCCAGTAACCTGGCGGGGTGCTGTAATCATCCCGGTATACAAAAAAGGAGATCGAGCACAGCCCTGTAATTACCGCCCTATTAGTTTAATAGATACTATTCAAAAAATAGTGGGGCGAGTAATCATTAATAGATTGCTCGATTGGGCCGATGATAACAACATTCTATCTCCCTTTCAGGCTGGATTTCGCAGGGCAACCAGCACTGTGGATCAAGTCTTTCGGTTTCAACTGATCCAGTGGAGGACCGTGGTGCTAGGCGGAGGCAGCCTGTATGCAGCATTTGTTGATCTGCGGGCTGCCTTCGACCTGGTACCAAGGGCAAAACTGTGGGAGGTGCTTGAGTCACTAGGGGTCCCTGGGGACTTGTTGACTTTAATTATGCGATTGCATGAGGGCAACTATGCCAAAATTCAATGGGGTGGGTATGGTAATGATACTGCCGATTTCCCCGTTGAGCGCGGGGTCCGGCAAGGATGCTCAATGGCCCCTACTCTGTTCACCCTTTTTATCAATGGTATTGTTTCCCGCATGCAATCTCGGGCTGTGGATGCTCCTTTTCTTGCAGGTGACAAAGTTCCTATTTTAATGTTCGCTGATGATACCTTAATTTTATCCAAAACCCCAAGTGGTCTGCAAAAAGCATTGGCAATTTGGCAGTTCTGTGTAGATCATGGATTGGAGGTGAACGCGTCCAAAACAAAACTCATGGTTTTTAATCCACACAGAAATTTTAAATCAAAAATTTCCATGAGTGGTCGCATTCTGGAAGTTGTAAAATCCTTCACCTATTTGGGGATCCTTATCTCTAATGACAATAAGTGGCAGCAACATCTTAATATTGCTACATTAAGGCATAAGCAAATAGCTGGCACTATTATCAAGGAACATAGGAAATCACTGACTAAACCTATCAAACCACCCTTGATAATATATGAGGCAAAAGCAATTGGGTCTGCTTTGTACGGTGCGGAGCTATGGGGGCATGAAAATCTCCAGGAACTCCAAACATCAGAAAATACATTTTTAAGGTTATTGACAGGTACCCCACAGAGCAGTCCGTTACTGCCCCTGCGTTATGAGCTAGGCAGAAGAGAAATTTCGGAAATGGCAAAATTACGTCCGATTTTATACTGGCGTAGGCTTTGGACTACGCCAGAGCTCTCCCACTACGCGGACGGCTTCCTAGATGTTATTAAAACTGACCGTTATAATAAAATCAGATGGTTTAAAACATTAAAGATTGCATTGTTCGATTTAGGACTAAATGCTTTATGGACCAATCCAGCTGGGGCTTCATTTCCCTCTAAATCCACTTTAAAAAACATTTTCTGGGAATATGTTGTTAATAGGAGTATGCTCAGTACTAACAGTGGGTCCATGACCACCAGTTTCCTAGAAGTTAAGATGTACCCTATTTATGAAATGTATTGGGATTACATAACGAACCCCATGGACAGAAAACGGCTCTTCCAATTGAGGGTAGGTTCGCTCCCCCTCCGTAATTTAACATCTAAGTGGAAATCAGGGGGTGCAGCAATTTGTCCTGTCTGTGGGGTAGGAAAAGAAACTCTTGGTCATTTTTTGTTTTCTTGTCCAGCATATTCTGCCCCAAGGCGAGCTTGGTTGGCTCCTATGTGCAGGAACTTAGGCACATAAAGTAGCATGGTAGCGCTGCGTATTGTAAAATCCACTACTGTAAATTGGATCATAATTGCCACCGCTAAGTACTTGGGGTGGGCGTGGGTTATAAGGCATAGACTGCTGGTAAGCTAATTACTCACTGCCAAGTTGATCAGAGACTGCTAGACAATTGTCTATTCTCTGTAACTGCTCACTATTAGTTCAGAGACTGCTAGACTAATGTTTATTCTCTGTAAATTTTATTTAGCAGATCAGAGACTGCTAGACTTGTGTCTATTCTCTGCAAACGCTCATTTTATGTATCATCAGTATGAAATTTTAATGGTATGAATTTTTGAGGATTTTTATTGTTATTTTGATTATCCATTCTTTGGTATTCCTAAATTGCAATGAACTTTGCACCTGTATCTATGATGTGGTATAGTTCTTTTTAAATTCTGTAATGTGCTGTGTCTAAATGACTTTGTAAATTTAATTGTTTTTATTACATGTTTGTATGTCTGCTTTTATGAGTAATACTCGAATAAAGCACTTTTGAAATTGAAATTGTATATAACTAATCAATAAACAATATGAGGCACAACTTCATTTTAAAAAGTGTATTAAACAAATTACTATATTGTAACTCAGTATTCTTGACACCTTAATTGTATCTCACATTGCACTTTACACTATATTATGTCAGAATACTGCAGGCCTGAATAAAGCCCATTCATAAACCGAGTTGCAGTATTAGATTAACCGAGGAATATTCAAAGACTTCAGAGAAATAAAGCCCTGGTAATTTCAGAGCCGGGTAGCATCAAAAAGTTGTGGGATCAGAGCATTGCTAGGATCAAAACCCTGACCTAATGAATCCTGGATGAATCAGAGAGAAGATTAACATAACATTCACATGACAGGGCTCGAAAAATGCACTCGACCCCTCGCATTTGCGAGTGAGATTGATTAAGAACGAGCTATTTTTAGGTCCTACTCGACACTTGACCTCTGCCACTGAAAGCAGAGGAAATGTGACAAGATAGCAAGATTTAAAGGCATCTTTATTGCTCACAAAGTAAATGAGCAATAAAAATGCTTTTAAATCTTGTTAACTTGTCACAGTTGCTCAGTTTTCAGAGTTTGAGGTCAAGTTCATTTAAGTTAGGTCGAGGAGATTTTGTAGTTAACTAGACCTGCAGGTCTAAAGCATTTTTTATGATTTGTCAAGACATGCATGAGAAAGCTGCCGTACTTTTTCACCTTATCACATGGCGCCAAATGGGACAATGGATTTTATAGAGGACAAGTAGATTTCTGAAGTAGCCAGCGATAAACAAATAGATATTTTACAAATTTCCACACCCACTGACCTATAGACAAACTCAAAAGACAGGATTGGGAGGAGGTCTGTGCCTAATGATCACTAATAATGTTCCGGAAAATAATTCCAAAATCCAAACTTCTTTTCAGAACATATTGTGCCATTTTAATTCTTAATCCAGAAATACATTACAAAAATAAGAACAGCCGACACGTGTTTCGCCCAGTGGCCAACAGGCCGAGGGCTTTTTCAAGGCTGACAAGTTCAGTGCAAACATCATGTGGGATGAAACAAAGGCAATGAAACATTAATTCAGTATCAAGTGGATAGGAAAGGATGGGGTGGGGGGGGAGTTGGGAGGGGGGGAGAGGGGGGAGACAGACAAGAGAAAAAACCGAGAGGAAAAAAAGACAAATGAAAAAACTACGGAGAGAGGTTTAGGGGGATTGTGCAGGTGCGCAATAATAAGGGAAAACGGTAAAGAGGAGGAAGAAAGAGGTGGAAAAAGGGAAAAAATGAGGAAGAAAAAATAATAAAATTAGACGATTTTACAAGTAGCAACAATCACAGGCTGGTGATATTTGATTAAATCAGTGAGCTAATCAACATGTTGTACAATCAGTACAGTTCAACGTGATCGCCATTGAGGTCACAGATCGCCTCTTAATGTAATAGACATATAAACTGTCATTGGGTAATAGCATTGAGAGGGAGAGAGACACATATATATATATATATATCTCAACACAGTCCAGGACCCCAAAATTGGAAATGCCACTCGGAAGCTAGTTATTAGACACTTCTTTATTGCAGCATGCCTGCGGATTTCAAACAGGAAAGCACTTTCCAACTGCATACAGTGCCAAACGCGTTTCGAGAGTCACCAAGCTCTCTTCGTCAGTGGCTGAGAGTATAAAATGAAGCAGCAGCATGTGTCCATTATTAAATGGACAACACCCGCCCACCTTAGGGCGTGGCCACACTTGGCCCTCTGGATGCTGTAGCTCTCAAATTATTTCAGGTCCAAGTGTCAAGTCAAGTCAAGTCATAAAATTTGTATAGCGCACTACATACCCAGAGGGTTTCAAGGCGCTTAGGAAGGGGAGGGGGATTATTTGTCAAATATCCACGTTTTAAGCTGCTTTCTGAACGCTAGGTGGTCCTGGGTGAGGCGAAGGTAGGCGGGGAGTGAGTTCCATGTTTTAGCAGCCAGGTATGAAAAGGATCTGCCTCCCATGGTGGTCTTGTTGATGCGAGGTACAGTGGCGAAGGCTTGGCTGGAAGAGCGAAGTTGGCGGGAGGGGGTGTAGAAGGACAGTCGAGAGTTGAGGCAATCTGGTCCGATGTCGTAGAGTGATTTGTGTGCGTGGGTAAGCAGTCGGAAAGTGATCCTCTTATTGACGGGAAGCCAGTGGAGGTCTTTAAGGTGACCAGAGATGTGTTCGTTGCGTGGGATGTCTAATATCAACCTGGCTGAGGCATTTTGGATTCGTTGTAGTTTTTTCTGGAGTTTAGCGGTGGTACCTGCGTAGAGGGTGTTTCCGTAGTCCAGTCGGCTCGTGACTAGAGCGTGGGTGACTGTTTTCCTTGTTTCGGAGGGGATCCAGCGAAATGTTTTTCTGAGCATGCGAAGAATGTTAAAGCAGGAAGAGGATACGGCGCTGACTTGTCTGTTCATTGAGAGTGAAGAATCCAGGATGACGCCAAGGTTCCGTGCGTGGTCTGACGGGATGGGTGCTTTTCCGAGGGCTTCCGGCCACCAGGAGTCGTCCCATGCAGAGGGGGATGTACCTAAGATGAGGACTTCTGTTTTGTCTGAGTTCAGTTTCAGACGGCTTTGTTTCATCCATTCGGCGACTTCTTTCATTCCTTCGTGTAAGTTAGTTTTGGCGGTACTGGGGTCCTTGGTGAGAGAAAGGATCAGTTGAGTGTCATCCGCGTAAGAGATGATGTTGAGGTTGTGTTGGCGGGCGATGGCCGCGAGGGGGCTCATGTATACGTTGAAGAGGGTGGGACTGAGTGAGGATCCTTGAGGTACGCCGCAGATGACTTCAGAGGCCTCGGATTTGAATGGTGGGAGGCGGACTCTTTGGGTTCTTCCGGTGAGGAACGAGGTGATCCAATCAAGTGCTTTTCCTTGGATTCCGATGTTATTGAGGCGTTGTAAAAGGGTGCTGTGGCAGACTGTGTCGAATGCTGCAGAGAGGTCAAGGAGGATGAGGGCGACTGTGTCTCCATTGTCCAGTAGAGTTCGAATGTCGTCTGTTGCTGCGATGAGGGCGGTCTCAGTGCTGTGTTTGGCTCGGAAGCCAGATTGTGAGGGGTCGAGGGATTTGTTGGTTTCGAGGAAGGCGGCGAGCTGGTTGTTGACAGCTTTCTCGATGACTTTGGCCGGGAATGGAAGAAGCGAGATGGGGCGGTAGTTTTTGAGTTCGGTGGGGTCTGCTGTTGGTTTTTTCAGAAGGGCGGTGAGTTCAGCGTGTTTCCAGTCTTCAGGGAAGGTGGTGGAGTTGAGAGAGCAGTTGATGACGTCTCGGAGGTGCGGTGCTATGACGGAGTCCGCTTTGTTGAAGATGTGGTGAGGGCATGGGTCTGTGGGGGATCCAGAGTGGATGGAATTCATCAGGCGGATGGTGTCCTCAGTGGAGACTGGGTTCCAGGCGTTAAGGGTGTTTACGGGGGGAGGATGGTCAGCAGATGGTGGGGTGGGATGGCTTCCGGGTTGGTTGTCAAAGCTGTTGTGGATGTCAGCAATCTTGTTGTGGAAAAAAGAAGCTAGGGAGTCGCAGAGGGTTTGAGAGGGGGTGATGTCGTTGGAGTTGGCCGATGGGTTGGAGAATTCCTTGACGATGTTGAAAAGTTCCTTGCTGTTGTGGGCGTTGTTGTCAAGTCGATCCTTGAATGCTGTTTTCTTGGCTTTTCGGATCAGTTGGTGGTGAGTGCGGGTGGCGCTTTTGAAGGCGTCCTTGTTGCTGGCGGATGGGTCTTTTTTACAGGCCTTTTCAAGGGAGCGGCATAGTTTCTTGGACTTCTTGAGATCATCGTTGAACCATGAGGCCTTCTTGTTGCCAAGTTTGTGTTGACGTTTTTTCAGTGGTGCTAAGGAGTCGGCGGTGTTAGATAACCAAAGGGTGAGGTTGGAGGGGGCTTCGTTGGCGTTAGAAGAGAGGGCTGGGGAGGTTTGAAGGAGTGATGCGGAGATCTGATCCGTGGTGATTTTGTTCCAGTTTCTCTGTAGGGTTGGTTGGAGGTGGATGATGGGTTTCGGCTTGTTGTAGGTGAAGTGAACGCAGCTGTGGTCAGTCCAGAGGAGATCCGTAGTGTGGCTGAAGGAGACATGGTTGCTGGAGGTGAAGATGGGGTCGAGTGTGTGACCTGCGATGTGGGTGGGGGTAGTGACAAGTTGTTTAAGTCCGAGGTTGGCGAGGTTGTCCAGAAGGGTGGTGGAGTTGCGGTAGTTGTTCTTTTCAAGGTGGAAGTTGAGGTCTCCCAGAAGGATGTAGTCTTTGGAGGGGAGCGCGTGTGGGGTGATGAAGTCCGTGATGTCTTCACTGAATTTTGCGCGGGGTCCTGGTGGTCTGTAGAGGAGGGTGCCTCTGAGAGTTGTTTTGGGGTCGATGTGGATCTGGAAGTGAAGGTGTTCGGAGTTAGCGAGGTTGGCGTCAGAGCTGGTAGAGATGCGGATGGATTTCTTATGGACGATAGCGATTCCTCCTTCTGTATGGTCGGTGCGGTCCTTGCGTGTGATCTTATAGTCATCAGGGATAGCGATGGCGATGTCTGGGGCGGAGGAAGCGTTCATCCATGTTTCCGTTAGGAAGGCGACGTCTGGAGCGATGGTGTCTAGTAGATTCCATAGGTCAATGGCGTGTCTGTGGATCGAGCGGGTGTTGAGCAGGATGCATTGTAGGTGGTTGGGGTCAGGAATCTGTGGTGTGGTCGTAGCGGAGATGATGTTGGTGCCGCTGAATTTGCAGGAGTAGCAGGAGAATGGTCCATGGGTGTGTCCAGGAGCGGCTTGGATGCAGTTGAGGGATGCGCACTTCATTAGAAATATACCTTTCTACATCCCTTGTGGGTGGAAGTACCTTCCCATGCTTTCAATCCGTTCTGCATCATATATATATATATATATATATATATATATATATATATATATATATATATATATATATATATATATATATAATGACATTGTAATCCTCATAATTTTCTTGAGTAATGTATCGCAATGTTTTGAAAATGCAAATAAAAATATTTACAAAAAAAAAAAGAATAGTCTTATAGTGAGTCTGTTCATTATTAGGTCAAAGACAATCTGCTCTGACACTGCATGAACCTTGAAGCAACGACAAATTAAAATTATACTCTTATAAATTTGCTAATAACCTCACAAACCTCAAAGAAGTCTTAGCCAATACATTTTTAGACAGCAATGACAACAATGGCTTGTGACTCGTTCTTAGCTGAAACACTCTTGCTCACAAATATGTCTTCAAGTGCTCCTCCACCTTCTAAAATGGACTAAATGCAAAGCTGTAGTGCCTCCGCCTTCTACACTACCTCTCTCAACATAAGACCACACCTAACCCCACCAAACTGGCATCCATCGTAATAAAACTTTAGGCTTCGTGAGAATAATACAACAGTGGAAGTGAGAAATGTCTTCAGCTTTCTTTAAGTTTCAGCGTACTTCTCCTCCTCCCTGTACTTTGACCCTGTTTTAAGTATGTTTCTTAAGAGCATGGCTAACTACAATATTCCGAAAAAGCAGCAAATATTATTCACAGAACACTGGTCCTTATTTTCCGGAAGCTGAAAAATCGCAATCGCTTTCAATATATCTTCTTTAGGTGTAAGATCTCTCACTGGAAATATTTCACCCCCGAGATTCTAAAATTGCACTTCTCAAACTACTGTCACGCCTTTCTTTTACAGAATGGTTAACATTGGATCTAACATTTTAGAATGCATCTAAAATAAGTCAGCATACACCAATAGGCCATCCTGGAAAGCAAAAAAACACCCTCAGTGTCTCGTAACAAGCAATACATCATCTTCTGGAAGACTTATACTTTAAATGCCAAGCCATTTGGTGTAATAAAAATGGTGATATGGCAGGTTTCCCCAGTAAATACAATCTGGCAGTAAGCGGACACTAAGTAAATGGAAGAAAAAAACCTGTTCCCATCCAATGTAATCAGCAACTCTTGTAATACGGGTAAAGTATGCCAGTCTGAGAACAAACAATTTGGTTGTTCCTGAACTCGAGTTCCATGTACAATCTTAACATTCCAATTTGTTTTTTAAATCAATGGGCTAATCCATTCAGAATCACAGAGCGGTTCAAATACCCCTTCCTTACACAGGTCCTTCAGCATCGGCGTCAACTCATTTTTTATAGCCAAAGGAAGATGCTGTACTTGTCGTCAAACTGGGATGGCATTTCACTAAAGCGTATTGTGATGAGGAAAAACCTATCACATTGCCCAGCTCCTTAAGAAATAGACTCTTCTGCCTATACAATTCTTCACTCACACCATCCTGAACATCCAAACAAATGTACAAAAGTATGCAATAAATCTGTGCACACCACCGGATTGGTTGCATTGACAAGACATTGCTTGGCTCGGAGGACATCCTTTCAGTAGTTAAAAGCATTTTAGAAGTTGCTTGGGTTGGCCATGAAGAAGTAACATTTTAGAGATATCAGGAGTGTTAATTTGCAGATCCACAATCCTCCAGTATAATTATTGATGTTTTGACCCTAATACATTTGAATTGAAAGGGTCATAATCAGGACCAAAGACTAAGGATCTTATTATGAGTTATGCAAAAACAACAATTGATGGACAGAATGCAGAACAATGTCATACATTCACCCCGGTACAGAGATCTGAGCCTAAATCCATCGTTTTTTTGCACTCCACGCCACCCCAGTTCAGACATGGCCATATGCAAATCAGCTTGACCCTGTGCCTCATGGGAACAGTCCAGCCCGAACTGCCAATCCATGTCTTCCCTGGAATCTAGCATCCTAGGACCGGTTTCTGGCTATCAGCTGTCTTCAGACAGGATAGCTTGACTCCAGTGGTGTGGTCCCTTGCTCACTTTGCCACTGGATTCAAGCGGGCCTTACTGAAGACGGCTGTAATGCCAGAAACGGGTCCTAGGAAGCGTGTTTCCGGTCCAGGGAAGGCATGGCTTGGCAGTTCGGGCTGGACTGTTCCCATGAGGCAACAGGGGTCGGACTGATTTGCATATGGCCATGTCTGAACTGAGGTGGCAGTGGGCTAAAGAACAGTGATGGATTAAACCCAGATCTGTTGACTGGGTGGGAGTGTTTGATTGGTTCAGATGCTCCGTCCATCGCCACCCCCTTTTGTACCTTATTATGAGTTAGGCCGCGCCGCACCGCACTAGTGGTCCAACCACCCTATAACAAGTAGGGCAGTCGGACCGTTGCTAACATCAGAGATCCACAATCCCAGGCACTCATGCATTTGTCTGAGAACCCCTAATATGCTGGAGGTGCCACTGCGGCCCTGCCAAGCATATTAGGGGTTTCCTCACCACCACAGTTTTCATGGCAGTGAGCCCTTTTAAATGACTTCAAAAAGAACAAATCTTACTGTCCTGGCGAATAATGTTTGAGACCATTAGGAGATCGGCGACAAGACACCACCAAACATGCAAAGCTGTGGGAGACAATTGTTTTTCTCAGAAGCGTTCATGACAGAGGTGCCTAAAGGTCCAGATTAACTGTTATGGGTTGGTTGTTTAACAATAAGTATGGGAACTCTTTTTGTAAAAAGAACAGGCATGTAGGTCCTTATAAATCCCACCAACTTCGACTTGTGTTCTATGCAATGTCCTTTCAGATGAGTCGAGGGGGTAACAGAGAGGAGGGTTTCGTTAAGAAGCAGAGCCCTGATTATCTGAAATCCTGGTGGCCTTAGTGTAATAGTCCAGGAGAAAGAAGAAATGAGTGAGATTCTTGGATATCATCACAGAGATCGCCCAGAATGGGTGCTATCTGGAGGCTAATGTTTCTGTTAAAATGGACAGACACTGCTCCTCTGAAAGAAAGGGAGGATGATATTGGGGCTCTTTTTATTGTAAAGCGCCAATAGTGCAGCAGGTATTGTGGCACTGGGGACAGGGTTGTGAGGTGCCACTATAGCCTAAATGTTACTGTTGTATTAGCAACAAAGGTGGTGGTAACCCAATTTCTTTGCTAACCTTAGGGCAGAGGTCATACTTTGTGAACAGGGTGTAAGCAACATAAGAGACAAGATATGGGGCTATTTCCACTTTTTTTGCTTACTCAAAGGGGCAGATAGCCTGCTTTGGGCCTCAGGCCTAGGAGTGATGCTCCAATGGAGTGGGCATAGAAGACAGCCTGCTTGGCAGGGCTGCAGGTGTAGTGGCACCAGGGTCCAGGGGTGTCATTTTAATTGCAAGTAATTGGGCCCTTCCTAAAAAAAAGGGCCAACAGGTGGGAGGGTTTTTTCCTTCAACATTGGTTGGATAGCAAAGCATGGCGGGGGAGGGGTGAAAGGCAGAGGGGAGAGTCCACTACTCAGGGCCGTAGCTATCATTAGTGCAGCAATTGTACTGAGATGCGGTAGTCTGATGGGCTCACAACTCCCTAATTATTTTTTCAAATTTTCTTTAGTATATTAGCTATGGTAAATGAGTTATTTTAGGAGTCTCATGTTCAGTGTGTTTTATAAAATACAGAAAACGTACCCCTGAAATAATCTAAAAAAACCCGGCTCCCTGACCTCAGCCCCGATCTTGCCATAAAGTGGGGTGGCATTCAAAACATTTTGCTCAAGGGTGGTTTCAGAGCAAAAAAGTTTGACCTTTCAGCAATTCACCTACGAAACAAAGACTAAAGTGCAGTTTTGTTTAAGAATTAAAACAGAAGAAACTAATGTGAGATGCAATCCATAACTCCCACAGCAGCCAAGCAAATCCAAACTCACACCAAATGTAATGCTTATGACATCACAATATTTATAACAGTAACTAAAAACACAAAAGAGCAAAATGTAACGACTTAGTTAAACCAGTAAATGACAGGTGTCTCTGTCAAAATGGTAAGGGCAGTGCGATATGTTTTTGTTTTGTTTAGAGTGTCATATATTGCAAACTAAACCCGAGGCATTGGGTATCAGAGCGCTTTACATGAGCACCAGTTTAATTACAGATGAACTCATTCATTTGTGTCAGGCACTGGGAGATTAAGCGATTTGCCCAGAATCACAGGATGTTGCTCGTTGTTGCTGAGTCTCGAATCTAGTTCCGAGGTCGACCACTATCTGTAAGGCTACATCCTCTCCCCGAATCTCATCTGGAAGATGATTTACAAAATTTCTAATTGCATCTGTTTCACTATGGATGACATTATGATCATTGCATTTGGGGTGCGAGGTATGGTTTGCATGGATATTGTGTGAGTAAGTATTTGAGGTCCTAACCATAACTTGCGAATGTCAGTGTTTTTTTGGTTTTCATTTCTAATCAGAACTGCACTTGAACTGACTTTTTTAAGTGAATATACAGATATTCATGGCATGTACGTAGTATGGAATACCAATTTAGCTTATGGAAAAACTAAACATTTCTGTTGAACTGAAAGAGAAAACCATCCATAGGCTAATTGTATTAAGTTCAACAGGAAACTAAATCTGATCTTCCAGACTTCAGTTAACCATATTACGTTCTTTTTAGTCAATCTTTTTACTTTACTGTAAATGACCAATTTGACCATACTGTAAAGTATTTCACTTCAGGAAACATGGTATACAAAAACGAAATTCCTTACGGTTTAATAGGAATATTGCTGCTTCACATGCAACAACATTACTACATCCAGTACTCATGACAAACTGAGCTCTTTCTAGGCTGCCTTACGGCAGCATTGCCAAACACAGTGGTACAATCTAATGTAGAAAACGGGAACCCAAATGTTGAAGAAATCACCTTGAAATAAAAATAAAAAACGTAAGGAGTTTGATCATATTTTTTATGACATTTGTTGAGTGAGTTACATCAAATCTTTCAATGCATTTCTGCCTTTTGCTCAGAAGACCAGTAGCTCAGCTCACTCAATTTTTTGGCCTGCTCACCCTTAATTAAACTCCTAAACTGGACATGCAGCAATAGAGAGGTTACATTTTGCCTAACGTACAAAACCTTGTCAGGTAAGCTGTGTTTTCAAAATGTAAAATGTAAATTAATATTTTTCTTAACACATCCATATATCTCTACAGAAGATGCATCCGAAATTTCGCCTATATTCTTGTAGGATATTCCTGCTTTTATACAAAATAATTGGACTACAGAAACTTCTCTGACCCATTCTTTCATGAACAGACAAGGGAGTTCTAAATAGGTTTTTATGATGTCCATTCCTAAGTCTCACACTTTGGAGTGATCTACATGAAAAGATTGGAGTCCTTACGGCCCATGATACCTGCGTTATACCCAACCTCTCAAGCGCAGAAAATGTGCTACGTATACAATTATTAGGAGCATTTAGATATACATTGTATCAGAATTCTCAAGTTTCCCATGTCCGTGTATGAGTAGCTCAATAAGCCAAGGCCATTTCTTTGCACTGTGTGACATATCGTCTAGATTTCATACTGTGTGAATCAGAATTACAGTGGCCCATGGAAAGTATGATTTGGCCAGGATCAAGCTTGTTGCTAACATATTAGACCAGAGTCATAAGCACACTGCTCTTTACTTCACAATCTATACATTGAACCACCATAGTAAATGTTGGTAAATATACAGCGAGACTGGAATCTCTAACTTAAGGATGTAGAGACATTTAGGACCAAATGTACGATGGTAAAGTTCCTACACGTAACTTGTTAGACACAGGTGGAGATCTACCACTGTGGCAACATTCCTATGGAAAAGTTTAAATAAAATGAATAGCATTTGTTAACAAGTATTTTTATATAAAAATAGTTTAGGTAGTTTAGCCTAGGACTAATAAAATGTTATATAACTTTAATCAAACTAATGTTTAATAAAATAAACAAGTACAATATATTTAAAATATTGGTTCTAATACGAAATTAAAAAGCCCTAATCCCGAACATATTTAGTAAATAATGTATTTAAAATGTGTTTAATGAAGCAATGTTTAATGATACATGTTAAAATTATTCATCTTTAAATAATTAGAAAGTTTAAAAATATTGAATTACGTCATTTTGAATATTATTTAAAGTGTATATTACATTTATATGCAGATGTGCAGAGTAGAGTCTAACATGCCATTTATAAGCTTTGTTGAGTGTGGGGAGGAGCCATGATGCGCGAGGTTAAGCTGCGAGTGCATCACGAGGTCACTCAGTTCTCGCAACGATGGAAATAAATAGCATATTACATTCTGCATATTTCGTTTATGCCTAAATATTTTCAAGCTTGTCTAAGAAAGAAACATTTAACCAAAACCACGATACAAGGAGTATAAAAATTGTGCAGACCAGCCGTTGTGATCAGTAGGGAAACTTATCATGGGATAATTTGTTTTAAATACCAATCTGTGAGGTTGTTGAAAACAGCTCACCATTTTTGCCCTCACCCTCTGGGTGAAAAATAAATCTGAACTCAGCAGCAGTACCACTCTTCAATACCTTTGAGGTAACTTCAGAGACTCGATATAGTTATTTGTCAAATAATTTCAGAATGGATGCACTTTTAATGTTATATCAATCAATCAATCAAAGACATTTATAGAGCGCGCTACATACCCGTAGGGTATATACAACGAACATATAGTTGTTGCCTATTTATCATATGCACCTAACAACCACTGAACGCCAATTGTTCTGGCTCGTTATAGGCATAATGTCCCTTGTATTATAAATCAGGATGCAACGACAAGCGGCAAAAGTACCAGTCGAGCAGCACACAAACCTACACAGATTTACAACGTAGGTGTTTTTAAGCCACTCCCTTAATTACAGTGGCCCCGTCCCTTGGAGAGACCCACTGCTCGTTTTTTTATCCCACTTATAGCCCTGGCTGGAGTATATTTATACCAGTTGTATTACCTTTAGGGGTGCATTAACTTTAGAAGTGTATTTTGTAAACAGCAATGGTGTTGACGCATTTGAGGGTGTGTCTTATGTATCATTTCCACGGTTCCATCTACAACTACGGTGTATATTCAGTCAAATGAGTCTGCATGGAAGTACAGCATTTTGTAGTACATGGGTAGCAGCCAAAGTTCACGTTCTGCAGAATGCGGTCTGTGATCAGTCCCTATGTAGCGCAAGTGGGAGGCTGTGATTACAAATTCTCATGGTTCCACAGTTAACAACTAATCCACATCACCAAAATACGGTGGCAACGATTCTCGTGGCCAGGCCAAAGGGCAGCCCTTACCAAGGAAAACAAAACTTAAAACTATTAACTTCTATTTGGCTATCAAAGTTGTTCATGTTGTAAGCAAGCTCTCAAAATCTGCAGTTGTGTGCAGTAAGGACTTTCCCCGGAAGATGGTAAAGATTTAGAACTCGAAAACATCATGACTTATAACCGCACGGGATAAACAGAAAATTGTGGGCTAAATCCTTTACATGAAATTACTTGGAGAAAGTAAGGGTTAGAAAACACTCCAGAAGCAACTCAAGCCGAGTTTCTCAAGGAAACGCTTTCTGGCGTCTCGGGACCCGCAGTGTCCTACGAAGAGGAACAACCTATTCAGACATTCCCAAGGCAGTAAGTACTTCATGGGCATCTCTGAACAGGCTGCCGCACTGCCCTTGGCTGCCATGTGTAAGTGCGCATTGCGGGGCCGTCCCACACAAACGGCTTCAGAAAGCCGGATATAGCCTGAAGCACAATTCTGTAGATTTCTAGAAAGGTGAGGTGGTCCGAAGATTCCCCCCGGATTTTTTCGCACTAAACATAAACACTTTCTTCACCCTCCCTTCAGGCCTTTTTTTTTTAATTCCCGACGACGGACAACTGTCCAAAAGCATGCGAGCTCTCAGTCAGCTTTGGGGTGAGGGGATATGCTACTAGCAGCTGAACGAACTCCAGGACTCTAATTCGCGCGTGAAACGTAAACATTCGGACAAACGTTACCTACGTGCTCTGGTGGCGCTTGCTCCGGTTCGCGCTCATACAAAAAAATTCAACGGGCGGGAAGACGCTGTACGTGTTTCGACTGTCTAGCCAAACGCCAGCCATAGAGTTCATACAAAGAACTAGAGCGCCAACCTCTTCTACTGAATGGCGGAACGTGGGCGATGATGGTTGAGTCCAAAGTGCCTACTACCCACCCTCCAAAATCACATTAACACGAGCTGAGCAAATTAAATAAATAACCCTTTCATGCCACGCCCTGAAATGAGTCGCCTTTACCTAATTTCGGAAGCTTCTGTCGCTTGCATTTTTGGTTTAGGATTTTGTTTTATTTCAAATGTATTTACAAACAAATTAATGTCCCGATTGAGCTTAATGCCTTTTGACGGGCAGAGATACTTGTTATTGTCATCTATTTGTCTTTTTGTGTGGGCTGGTGTAGTTTCGGCTTTCTTTTTCCCGAGACTTGAGCATGTTATAGGCCTCTTTTGAAGGCCCTTGGTGCTTGTTTTTACGTCGCGTGTGGCCGTAAGAGCGGTGTACAGAGAGCAGACGTGCTGACTATCACGCAGGTAACAAAGCGCCTCAGAGAGCGCGGCATTCTTATTTAGAGTCGTCGCAGAGTATAGACGTGTTCATCATGAGCCACTTGTGTTGTTTTATTTTATTTATTTAAAAACAAGCTATTTCCACATTTTTTTTATTTACTAAAAGGGGATCCTTGCTAATTTCTTTGCTTTACTTTAACATGGGTGTCGTGGGGCTGGGTGTCAACGTGTTGACTGGCACCGGCCATCTGAGGGGAAACGGGCTGCCTCCTTTCAAATATCAGCTGCACTGTATGCTAACACGTGTCGTGCAGAAGCATTTAAAACCCTGTGTGGGGTCCGTGATGCGCCTGTCTACACGAGTCCCATACTACACTGTGTAGGGTGTGCGGTTGGCAGGGTATTGTCTGTTTTGATCCTGTGTGGGGAGTGTTTCTGTGTCATGCGGGAGGACCACGAGGTGCGGTTTTGGGCACAACGAGACCAAAAATGTTTGTTTCTTACTTTCGCCTTGTTCTAGGAGTGCATCAGTCAGCACAGAAATTGTCAGTGTGACCCCAGTTTAGGTCTACTAGTAAACATTGATAGTGTGTATTATTAAACGCAATAATGCAAATCCCAAAACATTAATTTTGCATTTATACATGGCAACATCTTGATATTGAAAAACTTGAGATGAGGGGGAAAAAAATCGGGGGCTAGTGTTTTAGGTCTCGCCTGTCGATGCGCATCGAGCAAGCGAGAGTATTGGGACTTATCCACTCTTTCCCCAACTTGCAAGGAATCGTGGCGATTCCTTGCAGTGCCCGTGACTTTTAAGCTCAATGCGCATGCGCATTGAGCTTAAAAGCGCGAGCACATCAGTTCCCTCAGCCGCACTCCGCCCCCTCCCCTTCCCGCCGTGTCGCATTTCTCCTCCCCCCTCCCCTCTCCTCCGTCCGTCTTGTTTGTTTAATTTAACCCGCTCCGCCCCCTCCCCTTCCCGCCGTGTCGCATTTCTCCTCCCCCCTCCCCTCTCTTCCCTCCGTCTCGTTTGTTTAATTTAACCCGCTCCGCCCCCTCCCCTGCCCGCCGCCTCTCCCTACCCGTCTCTCATCCCCGTTTCCTTTGTTTCCACTCTCGGTACAACTCTACCCCTTTCTGTTTTACTTCCCAGTGCTCGCTCCCTTTCTTCACTTATCCACACCTTCTGGTCAGGTTTTGTGTAAATTCCCTTTCCCCGATCTCTAAATTTCTCTGCTGGCTCCACTGGCAGCGCCTCTCTGGCCCCTTTCCCTTTCCTCCTCTCAGCTGCTCCCTACTCCCCCCCTCCCCCCTTCCTGCTCTTACCGCTGCTCTCTCTGCCCACACCCTTCCGTCTCTCCATCTTCCCACTCCCTCTGCTCCCGCTTCTGACACATGTACATTATATTCTCACAAGAAATAACGCCCCGACACGTTCCCGCAGCGCAGCATATGCCAAAAACAACACCGCCGCTGCTGCCGTGAGCAATTCACGTATTTCCGGCTGTTTACTTCCCCACTCACTGTTCAGCGTATTGTTGTATTCTCTTCAGCTTCTTAACCAAACTACATCAGACTACCTTGAGGGAAAATTGCTTACGAGAGATATTGAATTTTCCCTGCTCCCTCCAGTATTTTATTATTTGGACAGCCTACGCCCACTATTATTTACAGGATACAGCTAGCTATGTTAGCCTCTTCTAAGGGGCAATGTAAATACTGATACTTGTGTTCTGTCATTTTTTCTATGTACAAAATCCATAAAAAATATTTAGACCACAAAAAGTGCGTAAAATTTCAAATCAAAAACCATTTTGTTGCTTACTGGTTATTAGACGATCACCAATGTTTTTTATGCATCCTTTTTCCTGTCTAACTAGAAATCACAAACTAGACCTTGTTCACAAAATAATGTGCATGCTCATAATCATTCTTGAATTACCAGAAGGTCAATACAATATAGTATCCCGTCACAGTCTACCACCAGCAGTGAGAGGTCTAGTTACTGCTTCGGATTGGATCAATGGGGTTACACACGTCTCTGCGCGATTGTAGGAAGGTGGCTACCTGACTATGGTTACCCCAGATTTTTTGCCCTGTGTTTAGCTGGTTTTCGACTTAGTTGGCCTGGTTCCCTGCTAATCAGGGCCCCAGGCTATCTGCTCTCTCTGTAAAATGGATTCCATGTACCCTAGGTGCATAACTAGATTGGCTTGGGTCACCTTATCAGCCCCTGTACAGAGCACTATAGGTGCCCAGGGCATAGGTGCATCCAAGGCCTACCAGGGGCTGCAGCATATCTTTTGCCACCCCTGGCTGGCTATCTAAATTGACACAACTGGCTGATCACTCAGCTGGGGCAAGTGGGTGTAATCACCCCTTGCTTAGATATAGTATACCTATATCTAAACCTATATCTGGACACATATATAGCCTGTAAGCCACTCCTATGGAAGGCCTCATCAATCCTGGAGGCAGAGTGCGTGGTTTTATGTGAGATGGTGCTCTGGCATGAGCTGAGCCTGTCTGCAGCTGTCGGGAACAACTCCCTAAGCTGATCCGGGATAATGCCAAACCATATACTATTAAGTGCATTATAATCCTCGCGGTTATATGTTAACTTTGGTTTGGCTTTATCAAAACATGTCGTGTAAGGTGTCATACGAATTGGAATACTACCCCCTCGCCAGTCCTGGCGACGGGGGTAGCATTCCACCCCTCTAGAGGGGACGACATGTTACTTTTGCTAAAATGCGGTTGATTTTTAAAAGAGCCTCAGATCCACAAAATGGATGCTTCTGCCACAGACACATGTCTGACCTCCTGCTGCTGACCGAAACTCAGCAGAGGAGGCCTGGACAAAGGATTTCCTGTCACAGGGAGGTGTGACACCACCCCAGACAGGAGATAGTGGATTGTAGCAGGGAGGTTTGAATGAAACCAGACAGTGCCTGGGGAGCACAAGGCTTCCCCTTGCATAATCCTGTCAAACCGGTTCTGGGGCAGCCCAGCCCCAGCTCCAGTGAGACCTGGACAAAGGAAAGGGGGTGTAACCACCCCCCTTCCTGGTCCCACCCATAGGGGAGGGACCTAGCAGGAGATCCACCCCTCAGATTGGAATAAGAGGGGGAGCAGTGCCAATGCAACTCAGATCATCCTGAAATCAACTTTAAACTAAGAAGACGACTGGACTTCGACATTCTGATGACAGAAGACTGAAGAGCATCTCCCTTGTGGCCTAGGAGGGGCCACCCTGTGAACACAGGCATCACCCAGCACCTCGACGTCTGCTTTGCCGCCGCCTCCCGCCGGAGTCCGAGTGCAGAGCCTGACAAGACCCAGCTTCCCAGACTTCTCCCAGCCCGATCCACAGTCCCTACAAAGAAGGGACCCGTGGAGGCACCGAGAGACGTGAGAGCGGCCATCTTGAAAGACCCCCGAGACGCTGACTGCGCAGCACCCGAGGCACCCTCGACTCTGTGCTTTGGGGTTTAAAAAGCCCTAGAACCGAGCAGCATTTGCACCAAAGATCAGCCCTCCAGCATCTCCACGATCTGCGTGGGGCCCTTTTGTTTTGTGCCACTCGACTCGCCATCCCGGCCGCTTGTCACGTGGTCAGCGGCCATCTTGGCAACGAAACCTACAATTTACACTGTGGGTCTGGTTGCTCCAGACCTGCCCTCGCTCCTGTAGAAAGGAGTACCCGCTCTGACCTTGCTGGTCCGAGTAATAAGCCTTTTTCACTTTCCCCGTGGCTTGCATTAGCCAAGGCTTGTTTGCATCAATCGAGTTGCCGACACCGCCATCAGCTAGAGCCTTCGAGGGACAGCTCGTGAACGACTCCTGGACGTCCTTGACCTCTTCGTGTCCACGCAGCTGCAGAGAGAAGCAACCCCTGATCACCTGTTTGCACCCGACTTTGCCTGGTTCCAATCTGGTTCCACGGTGGTCACTGGTCAGTGACTTTGAACATTGTCCCCTCTGCTTTCAGGTCTTCACCACTTCAGATCCACCCTTGGATCCACCGGACACTTCTGCTTCACCTCGCCTGCAGCTGCAACAGCTTCAAGCACCAAGAGCCTGCGTGTCAAAACTCGACGCCACTTCGACCCTGTGCACCCACGGCCTGTGGGTGAGGTAACATTGCAACGCCGGTGTTCCCACACTGGTACACACCTCTAGGGTCTGTGTCTAAAGTTTTGTGTCTCTAGGTTCAGCAGAAGTATCTTTTAATTCACTTTAACTAACTTTTACGCACCATTGACATTGCATTGGTGCGCGCCGCACTTTCCGTGCTGCACCCGTCTCCTGTGGGCTACTCCCGACTTCATCATTGCTAGTCCTGACTGCTCCCAGCGAATCTCTAGGCCCTAGGCCTAACCATTGTTCGAGAAGTGTTACTTATACCACTTTTTTAGTATATGGTCTGAGTGGCCACCCGCCCTCATCCATAATTGTGCAACTTTATATGTGTAACAGTGCTTTTGATTTAACGCTTGTGCCCCTTTCCTCATAAAGAGTACTGGGGAGTAATTTAGAAATAAATACATATATTTTTATAATATATACTTGTGTGGTGTCCTTTCATTTGATTACAGGATTGTATGTGGTAAAACAGCTCGCTTAACACGACCTCTTAAGTTAAGCCTTTAAGGCTGCTTAGTCCATGCTACCACTAGGATAGCTTGTCTACAAGGTTGACTTACAACCTGACATCTTTGGGGTTTGTTTGGACTGATACCCAGTGGTTCCAGAATTGGAAACACTACATATCAGGCCAACTTCTCACATTGGTGTGCAGCGGTGCGGATTTGAGCTTGCTGTTTGTTTTACCATTGCAATCTTTATCAAATTGAAAGATCACATCAAGTACCTCTAGGTACATATAAATCAAAAGCTTAGCATATTAAGTTCTACTGAACTTAGTAGTTGTAGATTAAAGGGATTAGCACACCCTGACTACAACTCACTAGCAAGGTACAGTAGGAAACCACTTAGTGTAGGTAAGTGCACCACTTACACCTCACTAGCAGTCATGTCTGATACAGGTAGAGCTTCAGGCTCTGCTCCTGTAATAGTTGATCCTATAGGGACAACATCCAGATATGACAACCTTAGCCACAAAGACCTGAGTGCCTTGTGCACAGCCAGGGGGCTAAAAAAGGGCAGAGGCCCTACCATTCCTTCCCTAATAGCTATCCTGGAAAAGGATGACTTAGATAAGGTGAGTCAGGCTCCCTTAGAATCAGGTGAAGGGATACACTCCCCTGAGAATGAGAATCTTCCAGAAGAAGAAGAGGAAGAGGAAGAGGAAGGCTCTGATTTAGAAGAGCCTGAAGATCAGGATCAGGAGGGAAACCAGGTACAGGTTGCCAGGCTTAACCAGGCCAACTTGGACCTACATGGGAATGGAGAGGGCCAGCACCACTCCAGATCTCATAACCACATTCTCCCAGGTAACAGGAGGGTGAGATCTCTGTCAAGGGATTCTCATCTTTCTAGTGCCTCAAGAGAATCTCAAAGAGGAATGACTTCCTCCCAGAGAAAAGAGCATAGGGCCAGGATGAGGGCTGTCCAACTCCAAATAGAAAGGGAAGAGGTAGCCTTGGCTCAAGCTAAACTTGCTTTAGCAAGAGAAAGAAAATTGTGTGGCTTAGATGCCACTGGTGGCAGCAAAGTTCCTAAAGAGAAACCCAGGTCCTATGATAGTAGAAACCTGACAAAGATTGTGCCCCCCTATCAGGAAGGGGATGACATCCACAAATGGATGACTGCTCTGGAGAGAGCCTGCATGGTACAGTAGGTTCCTGAGGAACAGTGGGCAGCAATCTTATGGTACTCCTTTTCAGAGAAAGGGAGGGATAGGCTCCTCACTGTCAGACATGAGGATGCCAGCAATTACAAAGTCCTGAAGAGTGTTCTGATAGATGGGTTTGGCTTAACCACTGAACAGTACAGGTTAAAGTTCAGAGACACCCAGAAGACACAGACTCAGGACTGGACTGATTTTGTTGATTGTGCAACTAAGGCTCTGGAGGGTTGGCTAAATGGCAGCAAAGTACATGACTTCACAGGATTGTATAATTTGATTATGAGGGAGCAGATCCTAAGTAATTGTCAGAACCAGCTCTTACGCCAGCACCTGGTGGACTCAGATTTGACCTCTCCCCAAGAATTGGGAAAGAGGGCAGATAAATGGGTCAGAACCAGGATTAGGCCTAAGAATCAGGACAGTAACCAGAAGAAGGAGTCTACCAAGCCTCAAGATAAGGGTGGGGATAAAAGTAAAGAAAAGACTTCCCCAGGGCCCCAAAACTCCAAGAATGGGGGTGGGTCCCAAGACACTTCATCAACTGACAAAAAGCCTTATTGTCATGCCTGTAAACAGGTTGGGCATTACAAAACAGACAGCTGTTGTCCCAAGAATGGCAATAAAGAAAACATACCTCCAAAGCCAGCTCCAACACCTCCTGTTACTGTCAGCAGTAATCCCCCAGGAAGTGGGAGCACACCCAGGAATCTGGGTGGGTTTACTTTTGGAGCCCAAGGGGACCCTGGCCTATCCAGGTCCCCATCCCCAAATGATCTTGTCTATGAGACTGGCATGGGGTTTGCCAACTTCTCTGTTTGCCCAAATACCTTGAGCAAATATAGACAAGAACCTATCATCAATGGTTTGAAAGTTGAAGCTTTTAGAGACACAGGGGCTAGCATCACCATGGTGGCTGACTGTATAGTCCCCTCTAAGCAACTTTTACCAGGTGCCACATACCAGGTAACAAACATTGATGGTATCCAAACAAATCATCCCATGGCAGTAGTAAGTCTCAGCTGGGGAGGTGTCATTGGCCCAAAGAGAGTGGCAGTGTCACCAAACTTGCCTGTAGACTGTCTACTGGGTAATGATTTGGAAATCTCAGCCTGGGCTGAGGTTGAACAGAAAATCCATTCTAGAATGGTAAATTCCAATGGAAAGGTTAGTGGGGCTGTACTGGCTATAGCCCCAATTCAAGATGTCCTTCCTGAAAAGGTTGGTAGGGCTGAGCAACTCTCTGCCCCATCTTTACCAGAAGCTCTTCCCAACCAGAATAGCAAAGCTGTTATGATAACAGCAGAAACCCAAACTGAGTCTCCTCCTGAAAAGGTTGGTGGGGCTGTGATGGCCACAGCCCAAACTCAAACAGATACGGTTGTTGTGAAGCCTGAAATGATGGATCACTCCACCCAAACTGAGAGCATGGAGGAGGAAGATAAATCTTCCCCTCACCAGACATTAGGACAGGATCAGCCTCCTCAGGGAACTGATCTTACCCCTGATGAAGGAACTGCCCCAGAGGTTGTTAGGCCTGGCCTGACAGAGCCTCTGATGGCAGTGGACCCTTCTCAGGTGGGATCCAGTCTGGAGCAGGTAACCTGCCCCTCTCTACCTTGCCTTAGTCAGCCCAGGGCTGCAGAGGACAAGAAGGACAGTGAGACCCAGAGGGCCCCCTGTCAAATAAAGCACCCCCATCAACAGATTAGGGGCACCAAAACTAGTAGGCCTAGTAAGGTGAAAACTTTAAAAACTCCTGAGGGAGCCCCCTTAAAAACAGTTAGGGACCTCCCACGGATGGATTCTGTTGGGCACAGCCAAACCTGGGACCCAAAGGGCCCAAACCTGAACTGTCCCTCCAGCAAGCCAAACAGAGGGACCCAGCCTCCAGCTTTAGGTAGCCAGAGGTTGACCCTGAGAGCTCAGTGCAACTCAGTTGAAGAAAGAAAGGCACATATGGTGGGAGATAATTGGAGGAAGTTGAGCCCAAAAATAGTGGAGCCTCACTTCAATACTCCATATCCAAACCAGCCTTTAACTTTGCATAAACACACCCAAGGTAGTGATTCCCTATGGTGGAGACCCTCTAATACCCCTAGGGTGAGGGACTGCTTAGTGGACCATGAGACAGGGGGTACCCATGCTAGTGCAGGTACTTCCTTATATGGCCACTCAGGCAATATAGGCTTACCTGGCCAAGGATAGCCTTATCTCCTTTCGTTTGGGGGGGGGTTATGTAGGAAGGTGGCTACCTGACTATGGTTACCCCAGATTTTTTGCCCTGTGTTTAGCTGGTTTTCGACTTAGTTGGCCTGGTTCCCTGCTAATCAGGGCCCCAGGCTATCTGCTCTCTCTGTAAAATGGATTCCATGTACCCTAGGTGCATAACTAGATTGGCTTGGGTCACCTTATCAGCCCCTGTACAGAGCACTATAGGTGCCCAGGGCATAGGTGCATCCAAGGCCTACCAGGGGCTGCAGCATATCTTTTGCCACCCCTGGCTGGCTATCTAAATTGACACAACTGGCTGATCACTCAGCTGGGGCAAGTGGGTGTAATCACCCCTTGCTTAGATATAGTATACCTATATCTAAACCTATATCTGGACACATATATAGCCTGTAAGCCACTCCTATGGAAGGCCTCATCAATCCTGGAGGCAGAGTGCGTGGTTTTATGTGAGATGGTGCTCTGGCATGAGCTGAGCCTGTCTGCAGCTGTCGGGAACAACTCCCTAAGCTGATCCGGGATAATGCCAAACCATATACTATTAAGTGCATTATAATCCTCGCGGTTATATGTTAACTTTGGTTTGGCTTTATCAAAACATGTCGTGTAAGGTGTCATACGAATTGGAATACTACCCCCTCGCCAGTCCTGGCGACGGGGGTAGCATTCCACCCCTCTAGAGGGGACGACATGTTACTTTTGCTAAAATGCGGTTGATTTTTAAAAGAGCCTCAGATCCACAAAATGGATGCTTCTGCCACAGACACATGTCTGACCTCCTGCTGCTGACCGAAACTCAGCAGAGGAGGCCTGGACAAAGGATTTCCTGTCACAGGGAGGTGTGACACCACCCCAGACAGGAGATAGTGGATTGTAGCAGGGAGGTTTGAATGAAACCAGACAGTGCCTGGGGAGCACAAGGCTTCCCCTTGCATAATCCTGTCAAACCGGTTCTGGGGCAGCCCAGCCCCAGCTCCAGTGAGACCTGGACAAAGGAAAGGGGGTGTAACCACCCCCCTTCCTGGTCCCACCCATAGGGGAGGGACCTAGCAGGAGATCCACCCCTCAGATTGGAATAAGAGGGGGAGCAGTGCCAATGCAACTCAGATCATCCTGAAATCAACTTTAAACTAAGAAGACGACTGGACTTCGACATTCTGATGACAGAAGACTGAAGAGCATCTCCCTTGTGGCCTAGGAGGGGCCACCCTGTGAACACAGGCATCACCCAGCACCTCGACGTCTGCTTTGCCGCCGCCTCCCGCCGGAGTCCGAGTGCAGAGCCTGACAAGACCCAGCTTCCCAGACTTCTCCCAGCCCGATCCACAGTCCCTACAAAGAAGGGACCCGTGGAGGCACCGAGAGACGTGAGAGCGGCCATCTTGAAAGACCCCCGAGACGCTGACTGCGCAGCACCCGAGGCACCCTCAACTCTGTGCTTTGGGGTTTAAAAAGCCCTAGAACCGAGCAGCATTTGCACCAAAGATCAGCCCTCCAGCATCTCCACGATCTGCGTGGGGCCCTTTTGTTTTGTGCCACTCGACTCGCCATCCCGGCCGCTTGTCACGTGGTCAGCGGCCATCTTGGCAACGAAACCTACAATTTACACTGTGGGTCTGGTTGCTCCAGACCTGCCCTCGCTCCTGTAGAAAGGAGTACCCGCTCTGACCTTGCTGGTCCGAGTAATAAGCCTTTTTCACTTTCCCCGTGGCTTGCATTAGCCAAGGCTTGTTTGCATCAATCGAGTTGCCGACACCGCCATCAGCTAGAGCCTTCGAGGGACAGCTCGTGAACGACTCCTGGACGTCCTTGACCTCTTCGTGTCCACGCAGCTGCAGAGAGAAGCAACCCCTGATCACCTGTTTGCACCCGACTTTGCCTGGTTCCAATCTGGTTCCACGGTGGTCACTGGTCAGTGACTTTGAACATTGTCCCCTCTGCTTTCAGGTCTTCACCACTTCAGATCCACCCTTGGATCCACCGGACACTTCTGCTTCACCTCGCCTGCAGCTGCAACAGCTTCAAGCACCAAGAGCCTGCGTGTCAAAACTCGACGCCACTTCGACCCTGTGCACCCACGGCCTGTGGGTGAGGTAACATTGCAACGCCGGTGTTCCCACACTGGTACACACCTCTAGGGTCTGTGTCTAAAGTTTTGTGTCTCTAGGTTCAGCAGAAGTATCTTTTAATTCACTTTAACTAACTTTTACGCACCATTGACATTGCATTGGTGCGCGCCGCACTTTCCGTGCTGCACCCGTCTCCTGTGGGCTACTCCCGACTTCATCATTGCTAGTCCTGACTGCTCCCAGCGAATCTCTAGGCCCTAGGCCTAACCATTGTTCGAGAAGTGTTACTTATACCACTTTTTTAGTATATGGTCTGAGTGGCCACCCGCCCTCATCCATAATTGTGCAACTTTATATGTGTAACAGTGCTTTTGATTTAACGCTTGTGCCCCTTTCCTCATAAAGAGTACTGGGGAGTAATTTAGAAATAAATACATATATTTTTATAATATATACTTGTGTGGTGTCCTTTCATTTGATTACAGGATTGTATGTGGTAAAACAGCTCGCTTAACACGACCTCTTAAGTTAAGCCTTTAAGGCTGCTTAGTCCATGCTACCACTAGGATAGCTTGTCTACAAGGTTGACTTACAACCTGACATCTTTGGGGTTTGTTTGGACTGATACCCAGTGGTTCCAGAATTGGAAACACTACATATCAGGCCAACTTCTCACAGCAATGATGTCATTTTGTTACTCTCTTTTGATGTGGACTCTAGGAACAGTCCTATTTCAGGCTTAAACATCTGATGTCAATTCACTGAAGGTGTATGAAACACGGTGTCCAGGTAGGTAGCATCAGACCCCTTGATGAAATATGGCGGGAACAACTCTTATTTACCTTTACATTTATTGACTAGTGCTACAGTATGTTTTCTTGAGCATAGTGTTAAAGCATTTTGCAAGTAGCAACTATTATTTTTTGCAGTTACTGATATTTGCGCGTCCACAACACTGTACGCAGAACAAGAACATCTGGGGGCGCCGCCATGCTTTCAATAATCTCCAAATTCTCCACGGACCACCCTCCGGCGTCCGCCCCCTCCCCTTCCCGCCATGTCGCATTTCTCCTCCCCCCTCCCCTCTCCTCCGTCCGTCTTGTTTGTTTAATTTAACCCGCTCCGCCCCCTCCCCTTCCCGCCGTGTCGCATTTCTCCTCCCCCCTCCCCTCTCTTCCCTCTACAGTTCTGCTTTTGCTCTGCCGGTGTTTGAGCACACGCATTCTGGGATGAATGTATTACATACATGGGGGGCTTATGTGCAAGCCTCTTGCGCCGCCGGTTCGTCACCTTTCACCACATTACAAGAGACCCACCGGCAGCGCAAGGGGCTTCTAAATAAGCCCCATAATACCTTGGCCTCGTGCGCTTGTAAACTCACTTCGCACCATTTAAGCTGCATGGGACGTCCGAGCGTTAGTGGCCTGGGGAGTTTGGTGGCAAACATACATCACCCTCAACCCCTCACCCTCACTCACTCACCCTCACTCACTCACCCTCAACCCCTCACCCTCAACCCCTCACCCTCACTCACCCTCAACCCCTCACCCTCAACCCCTCCCCCTCAACCCCTCACCCTCACTCACCCTCACTCACTCACCCTCAACTCCTCACCCTCACCCTCAACCCCTCACCCCCTCACCCTCACTCGCCCTCACCCTCACTCACCCTTAACCCCTCACCCTCAACCCCTCACCCTCAACCCCTCACCCTCACTCGCCCTCACCCTCACTCACCCTCAACCCCTCACCCTCAACCCCTCACCCACCCTCAACCCCTCCCCCTCAACCCCTCACCCTCACTCACCCTCAACCCCTCACCCTCACTCACTCACCCTCAACCCCTCACCCTCAACCCCTCACCCTCACTCACTCACCCTCAACCCCCCACCCTCAACCCCTCACTCACCCTCACCCTCACTCACCCTCACTCACCCTCACTCATCCTCACTCACCCTCACTCATCCTCACTCACCCTCACTCACCCTCACTCACCCTCACTCACCCTCACTCACCCTCACTCACCCTCACTCACCCTCACTCACCCTCACTCACCCTCACTCACCCTCACTCACCCTCACTCATCCTCACTCATCCTCACTCACCCTCAACCCCTCACCCTCACCCTCACCCACCCTCAACCCCTCACCCTAACTCACACTCACCCTCACCCTCACTCACCCTCACTCACCCTCACTCTCACTCACCCTCAACCCCTCACTCACCCTCAACCCCTCACTCACCCTCACTCACCCTCACTCACCCTCACCCACCCTCACCCTCACTCACCCTCAACCCCTCACCCTCACACAGTGCAATAGGTCTCGGAGCATTTGAGTTAGAGCTTTTAGAATTGTTTATGGCTTTTTTTATTTGTAATTCTTTAGCATTGGCTACAGGAAACAAAAATGCTAAAGATTTACAAAAAAAACCCATAAACCATTCTAAAAGCACTAACTCTAATGCTGCGAGACCTATTGCATTTCCAATGCTTGTTTGACTTATGTTGAAGTGCAGGGGAGAGGCAGCTGAAATAAACCCATGTGGGGCAAAAAAAAAATCGTGAGCCTCACACCTGAATCGGTATGCAGCATGCAACTGCACTTGTGGAATCGTAGTCCAAACAAGCACCAAACCTAAATTCTCGTAAAAGTGTAAATATCACTTGTCGTCCCGACATGCAGTAATGAGCGCGCTCTGCCGAGCTAATCGGTTTGCTCAGGCCACGTCGAGAAGGCCGCAATGATGACGGCACATGCAGTGTGATGTTCCCTAGTGCTCGCATGACTCAGCTCTGACGCCAGCCGCGCATGCACAGCTATTTACTTAAACGCGCCTGTGTAACACTGGCCAAACCACAATATGTTGACGTTGCCGGGGGTAATCGCAATACACAAAGGACTGTCAATGGTCTGTACAACTAATGGGGGCAAAGAAAAGAAAAATGTGACGGACTCTGTGTCTACCTGTAAGGTGTGTACAACAAAAAGGAAATGAATCCCATCAGCCCACCCATATGACAGAGCTTCATCATCTGGGATAGAACCAAAGATGGTCCGGTTAAGGAGCCACACACCTGTTGGAATTATGTGCTTCTCCAAACCCAAGGAACCACCAGTGATGGATCGTACTAAAAATCAAAACAGTTTAAGATGGTGTGGGATATTAAATTGCAGTGAGAAAAGAATCAAAAAGTGAGATGTAAAATTGGCTACCATGATTTAAGGAAATGTTTATTAGGGAAAATCATGGTGTCAAGATTATAATGAGTGAGAGACAGTTTGAAATAATAACTGTCTGTTAAGGATGGTATTTGGTCAACATGTTTCAGCCATTGTAGGAAAGTTTAAGCCTACCCGGCTTTCGTCAGGACCTCTTGAACACTACTGCAATAAAGCTTGACCTAAGCTTAGTGAAAAAAGCAAAAATTAACACAAATTAATGATACAAAACATCCTACTGTACAGCCGAGGGGGAGGTGACCTTCCCCTCGGCTCAGGATCAGTCCAGGGGTACCGACGGACAGAGCGGGGCCTCCAACCCTGAGCAGTGGCCAGGAAGAGGTGAGGCTTTCTCCCAAGCATTTTTGGGAAAGAATCCTAAATACTTTATGAAACAGACATCTCCCGTCTGGAAAATCCATTGTACGGTAGGATGTTTTGATGATTTTCCCTAATAAACTTTTCCTTAAATCATGGTAAACAATTTTACATCTCACTTTTTGATTCTTTTCTCACTGCAATTTAATATCCCACACCATCTTAAACTGTTTTGATTTTTGGTACGATCCATCACTAGTGGTTCCTTGGGTTTGGAGAAGCACATAATTCCAACAGGTGTGTGGCTTCTTAACCGGACCATCTTTGGTTCTATCCCAGATGATGAAGCTCTGCCATATGGGTGGGCTGATGGGATTCGTTTCCTTTTTGTTGTACACACCTTACAGGTAGACACAGAGTCCGTCACATTTTTCTTTTCTTTGCCCCCATTAGTTGTACAGACCATTGACAGTCCTTTTTGTATTGTTATACTGTGAATAAGGGGTTTGTCTGTCCTTTGGTCTTTAACCCCTTCGATGCTCATGACGAGCTCAGCTCGTCATGAGGCACAGTGGAGCTGTGCTGATGACGAGCTGAGCTCGTCATGAACAATGGGTAAACATCAAAGGTCAGCATAGGAGAAAAATATCCCTAGCAGCCAAGGTGTTAAATAATTTTCCCCTTAGACCCTCCACCAACCTTGTTTTTGACGAATCACAATACACCCCTGGCACTGGTCCTCGCAATGAGCCCAACTGACAACAACATATCACGATGAGCGACACAAAATTCCTCCCAAAATTGAATTAAAGAACAATAATGAAAACCTTACTTTAAAACCAGCAATGCAACAGCCACACCACCAAAATGTCTATCATCACCGTACAGCAAGCAGAGCTCCAGTCCCCTCAGGTGAGTTTCTAGCTATGAAAGTCTTGCAGTCTGCTGGACAAACTTGCATTTGTCTCTGTGTAACATGAGTCCAGAGTCTTGTATTCTTTGGAGCACTTGTCTCAGCCGGTTGTTGTACTCTGGTATGGACTTTGCATGCACCAGAATATCATTACTGACGTTAACTACTCCGGGGAGTTCAGCGAGAAGCTATTTGATGGTATTCTGGAATGCTTCCGCTGTGCTCGATATCCCAAAACTCAACCTCTTGTAGCGTCGTAATCCGACATTATTATTATTATTATTAAAACTTATATAGCGCGCAGCTACCCTGGGGCATCCCGGCGCTATGAACAGTACATCAACCGTGGGACCATGGAAAAAAGATAGCGACTCACAGGGGAAACAGATGTGTTTTCAAGCCTCTGCGAAAACGCAGGGTGCAGGTCTCAGCGCGGAGTTTTAATGGGAGGGAGTTCCAGAGCATTGCTGTATGCACCGAGAATCGCCTCCCTCCCGTGCGTGATCTTTTTACTCTCGGGACCTGGAGCAGACACCTCTGGTCAGACCTCAGTGCTCTATTCGCTTTATAAGGTACTACCAAGCTCCCCAAAAGAGGAGGCTCGCCGCCCTGGAATGTTTTATGGGCGATGGACAGTGCCTTGAACTGTACTCTCTCCCGCACCGGTAACCAGTGCAGTGCCTTGAGAGCGGGTCTGGCGGATTCTGTTCGGGGGATACCCATAAGGAGTCTAGCTGCCGCGTTTTGCACCTGCTGAAGCTTGTTAAAAGTCGATTCAGGGGCGCCCAGAAACAGACTGTTGCTGTAATCAAGGCGAGATGTTATCAAACCCTGAATCAACAACTTCCTTGATGGAAAAGGAAGAAGCGGAAGAATTTTCCGCGCAGCCCGCAGCAGGGCAAAACAGACTCCCGCAGTTCTTTTGGCGTGAGTTCTAAGGGAAAGATCTTGCTCCAGCCAGACTCCCAAGCTCTTGATCTCCTCTTTCATGGTTGGAAAGTCACCCATACAGCTTGGCCAACATGAAGGTGACAGTGGTGGCGCTTTGTTTCCAAGCAGCATGATCTCTGTTTTAGAGCCGTTCAGCTTCAGGGCTGAACTGCTCATCCAGGTGTGGACGTCCGCCAGACATGAGTGCAACAAGTCAGGGTTCTCCACCAGTTGAGGAAGGGCGACCACCAGCTGAGTATCATCAGCATAGCTGATGATTTTGATGTTATAAGGGGTCACCACATCCTCCAGGGGGGCCATATAGACATTAAATAATGTCGGGCTCAGGGACGAGCCCTGCGGCACCCCCCACTGGAGAGAAATAGATGGAGACTTGTTGCTTCCTTCCCAGACCTGATAGGAGCGGTGTTCCAGAAATGAGCAGAGCCATTTCAGGGCGACACCTGCCACACCCACCTTTGACAGCCGTTGGGTCAACACCTGATGGTCAACGGTGTCGAATGCCGCACTCAGATCCAGGAGGATCACTGCCACTGATCCTCCCGAATCTAAGATGCGCCTCGATTCCTCAACGACCGCCAGGAGGGCCGTGTCGGTGCCATGGCCGGGACGGAAGCCGGTCTGCGAGTCTCGGAGCAGACCATTTGACTCAAGAAAGTTGGACAGTCGATGGTTAGCAAGTTTCTCAGCAATTTTGCTGAGACCTGGCAACAGAGAAATGGGCCTAAAATTGGCCAGCTCAGCCGCGTCAAGGTTAGATTTTTTTAGAAGAGCCTTGACCACGGCTTTTTTCCAGGTGGGTGGCACCAGACCACGAGAGAAGGAGGCGTTGATCAAGTTCGTAATGGGCCCAACCACAGCGATTGCCGCTTGTTTTAGGATTTTAAAAGGGACATGCCTGGAAAATGTTGTGATGTACCGGGACTGTTCGTCTAGGACAAGTTGATGATATCCTGCCCGAAGGTCAAGTTTTGAGAACCAGCTGGCACAACTTACTTCCCCGATTAGGATTAGTGTCTTTCTTTCTTGATCGCAGTATTTGGGATCAGCACATCCACAGAGATTCTTACTTTCTCCACGTTCTTGGGCTTTCTTGCAGCCACAATGGGTGATACCCAGGGTGTCCGACCCTTCACCTTCTCAATGATTCCAGCCTCTTCCAGTTTGCACAGTTCTTTTTCTAACAGAGGTCTCAACTGAAACTCAACTTGTTTGTGTCGAAGAGCTACTGGTTGCACCAATGGATCAATGTGTAGATGTATCTGCTTGTCGCGCAAGCACCCAATGCCACTGAACAATTTTGGGAACTATGCTAGTAATTGGCTCACTCCTTCCTGATGTATTCTGAAAGCAAAATTGACTATGCCCAGGGCCTGTACTGTTCAATGTCTTTCCTCCATTACATACACTAGTGCTTCCATTTCCTGTTTGTCATATGCAATGATGATCTTGAATTTCCCCTCTGATGGCCAGTGGTAGTTTTGACTGACCATATGCAAAAACCTTTATCTTGACAGGTACATAACCCTGGAAGGTGGTGTCATCTCTTGGTAGGCCTCATGAGACATGATGTTTATGGTAGCGCCGGTGTTTATTATTGCAGTCGAGGGTATCCCCCCCACCAGGATTTGGCACTGTGGCATTCGACCTGCGTATGAGACGCGGATCCTCCTGTGAACACTGAGTGTACCGTTTGTTCTTCTCGATCATCAAAATCATCCATATCGCTGTTTTGTTCCTGATACTCCATGATCATGTTCACTTGGGACCTGACGGTTCGTCCTCTGCTGTATCGACAGACTTTCATTAAGTGGTTCATCTTCCAGCATGCCGTACACTACTTTCCCCTTGCTGGGCACACTGACGTCCGATGGGAGGGTCCCCCGCAGTATCCACATGATCGTGTCTGTGGGCCTTGTGCGCTGATAGGCGATGCCGTGGTAGTTGGGCTAACCACATTGACAGGATCAGTCTTGATGGGTGTTTGAAGAGTAGCTTCCATGTGTGCGCTGCTCGTGCTTTTGAGAGTTCCTTAGTTCTTCCCAGGGTAAGTATATCTGCGAGCGACTTTCCCGACTCTTCTAGGATTCGCTTCCTCAGTTTTGCCGAGGCACACCCCTGAATAATCTGGCCCGGATCTCCTATGTCTCATCTTGAACTCCTTTAAACGCGCATGAAAGACATCCAGTGACTCTTCGGGCTGTTGCCTCGCTTGTCTTAACACGAAACGTTTGTAATCTTGATTTGTCATGGGCTCGAAGTGAGCATTAAGGGCTGCCATTAGTGTGAGGTGAGTCTTTAGTGCTGCCTCTGCCACTGTCTTGACTATCTTATGTACATTTTTCCCTCAAAGATGCAGCATCATGGTACGCTTCAGTGGATTTTCTACTTTCGTGGCCTCAAAGAATAGGAGCACTCTCTCCACCCATTCCTTCCACCTCGGGGCCTGAGCAGACGGGGCCCCTTCTGCCACGAATGGCTCTATTGCAGGAATGTGGGCCATGGTGTACACACCATCTTCTGCCTTAGAAGCCACTTGCTGTGGCTCTGCTGCAATGCTACAGGATGTGTGAACTGGTGCTGTTCATCTATTACTCACAGTTGTCTGTGCACGCCGATGACCCCAGCTTCTGTCTGTACGCGCTGGATCATCAATCAGTGCCCGGAATTTGCGCTCAGTTTTTTTTTTTTTTTAATTTTTGAAAACCTTTATTGTGCATCAATGAGAAAACAAATACGGGCCCACAACCTTCAGGCCGGCCACGGATATACTTAAAGCACTAAAACATTCAATACGGCGGCACAGTAGCACGTTATTACGTAAAGCAGACATGTGAAAGTTACACTGTATATCACCACAATACTGTGTCCAGGAGTAGTGAAGGTTTGTTTTATATTTTTGTTGCAACTATTAGAGTCCGACATTTTAAATTTTCATAAAGAACAAATTAAGAAATGAAGTCCGTGCAGGCGGTACGTGACATTACTAAAATTGTACCGAATAGTCCAATTACCCAAGAAGACAAGTCCCCCCCAGGCGAGATGGCGGCACAAAGTATACAAACAGGAGCATCAGACCTAACATCACATTCAGTGACCACCGCCACCCGCCCCCATCTGTCCAAAACACGGACCCAGGAAAGAAAGAAAAAGAAGAAGCATAAAACAAAAAAATATAAAAAGGCACCATAGAAGCTGAAATGAAAAAGGAAAATCCCATCCCCCAACCCCCACCCTACACGCATGCAGAGGCTACGGCCTACCCCCCCCCTCCCCCCCCCCCCCAGCAGTGTGTCTGTCGCCCAATAAACCCGAAATATAGGACAAGAAAGGAAGAAGAGAAGAAAAAGAAAGAAGTAAAACACTGAAATATAGGAAGTAAGAAAAGAGTAAACTATTCTATGACTTCCATAAAAGGGGAAAGTGGGGAGGAGCCCACCAAATACCAACACTCCCGGACTCCCCCGCCGTGCAAACATCTTCTACGCCATATGCAACAATAAATGTGGAAGACATAATAGCAAAGGATGGTAAGAATCATTCACACCCCGACCCCCGGCCCGCATCAAACCACCACCCCATCACCAGGAGTAAACAACAGGACGTATCAACTACAACCTTAAGTGGGGCAGAACAATACATACAACGCAGCTAGTATAACAAAAAGCGTTCCAGTCCGGGTCCCCGCCAGACGATCCAGCAAAACCAACGAAGGGAGCATCATCAACCCTGGCCTGAACGTCGAAATCCCTCCAGGCATGGCCACCGCTGCAAGCCACCTTCAGGCAGAACAAAGGAGCAAAATGGCCGCTCTCGAAGAAGAGGAAGCAGAGGAGGAGGAGATGAGTGTTCCCAGGCACGAACAAGTTCGACGTCCAAAACGACGAAGACCCCTTTTGTCGCAGGACTACCCACACTCCAACAGTGTAACACAGAGGCTCCAGTGGCAGAAACAGCGAGGGGGGTCTGCGACTGGAAAATTGAGAAGCGGGGCCATGGTAGAAATTGCGTAGGCAAAGTCTCAGTTCCCGAAGTGGAGGGAGACTCTGCAACTGTAGCCTCGTCGATGAGTAAACACCCAACATTGTAGCCAGAAAACGACTCTCCTCCGTCCTCTCATTTAGCAACATTGCACCCAATTCAGGATTAATTAGAGGCGGTAGGGGGCCAGTCAGCCGGGGTCGCCCTATGACAGATACAGCCTCCTCAATCTTCCGCCCTAATTCTCGGGTGGACCGCCGCCATGTCGCCCTTAAATCGGCAAGGGCAACCAGGATGTCGCCACAGGTCAGGTCTTTAGGCAGTGGCAGCCGGTCCGCACTACACAGCTGCTCCCTCGGAACCGCCTCCGGCTCGAGGACAGGCGGGACCACAGTCACTGGGGATAGGGGAGCAGTTACCTTCTCGTCAAGAGGGGCAGGCGCCATTACAACTTCTCCAGAGAGCCCACAATGGAGGGAAGGGGGCGACCGCGGTGTCATGAAAAGCAGCAGTACAGCCACCGAGGGAATGCAGCTCACAGTCCGGGGGCGGCACAGAGTGAGAGCCCCCTCGTCTCCTATTAATGCGGGTGGTCCGCGGCAGGGAAGGCGCTCCAAGATGGAGTCCGCCCAACTTTTGACCAGCGTAGCAGAGGGAAGCGTCTCGTGAAGGGCTCCAGCATCGTCAGCACCTCCATCGACACAAAAGGGAGTCTAACCCCAATGGAAGGGTTCAACTCCGGTCATCCCGGCTATCGGCCACGCTCCCGTAAACACCGGCACTTCCCCAGCTCGTCCTGCCGACCCCGTCCAGCGGCGTCCAGCGGCGGCTACCGGCACAGGTTTCAGAGGCAGCGCCGGAGGTCGGCGAACACAGCGAGTGTACCACCGAATCAGCCGGCAAAGGTATCAAAAGAACGCTAGTGGTATCAGCGCTTTCATGTCTTCATTTTAAGGCGGCGTAGGTGAGGATAAATGTCAGGATATTGAAGTGGGACCGGACGGCTTGCGGAGCCGGGAGCTCAAACGTCCGTCCCGTCCGCCATCTTGGCTCCTCCCCTTCGTTTGCGCTCAGTTTTGATCCTGACCTTGCTGCTCCTGTTCCGCCACCGTTTTCAATGGTAACTTGGGGACATGGCTCCAAAGCACCACGCACACAGGAGTATGAATGTGGCTTCCGCCTAATGACAAGTGGGTCTGATCGGACCCTCGTCGCCACGGTTTTCAATGGTAACTTGGGGACGTGGCTCCAAAGCACCACGCACACAGGAGTATGAATGTGGCTTCCGCCTAATGACAAGTGGGTCTGATCGGACCCTCGTCGCCAATGTTGTGTAGGGACGGTAAGTGTACGTCTTCTCAACATGCCGTGCTAATCAGTTTGAGAGGCCATGTGGAGAAGGCCGCAATGATGACCACACACGCAGTGAGTTCACTAGTGCTCGTGTGACTCTGCTCTGATGCCAGCCGCGTGCGTACAGCTATTCATTTAAACGCGCCTGCGTAACGTGGGCCAAACCACACTATGTTGGTGTTGCGGGGGGAAGCACAATACACCCCGGCTCTGGTCCTCGCAATGAGCCCAACTGACAACATATCGTGATTAGCGATACAGCACTACCGACCGATGGAGGAACCTCCTCCACTTTTCATTATTTTTAACATATGTAGTTTTGTTACCTGACTCTAAAATGTAACTGTTCATTTAGCCCTTGAAGCTTTACTCGATAGCCTGTTTCAGAGTTTACCCTAGGATACGTTTAGGATCAATCTTAAATGTTTCCTCTTTAGAAATATATATGTTAATAAATCCAGTTAAGATGTTATAAGATTTACAGATAGTGATCACATAAATGGCATAATCCACCTTGCTTATCAGTGGCATCCCATACTCACATTTGGTATTGGGATATAACGCAGCCGAAAAGGAAGTCTAACTGACATTATTAAAAAAAAAAAAACATTTTTATTGTTTTGCAATAAAGAAGAAACCATATATAACAAGCATGTCAGCATCAAGCAATATCCCCACGTCTCCAACCCCGTATCCCTCCCACCTCCCTCCTGTTCCAGGACTTCATTGCCATCAATCAAATGTTCAGCAAGAAACAACTGGGGGCTGGCTCTAATCAGTAAGGCTGAGCCGGATAATTGTGTAACAGAACAGGAGTGCCAATACTGATATGGATAATTTAAATAAACCAATGTCCATCCAAATCCAGAAAAGAAATTCAAGAGTGGGAATTGCTAATCAACAGCTTTTTATTCAAAAGATGTTTTAAAGAATATATTTAAAGGTTCAATTCATAGTACAAAAAAGATTTTTCTAAAAAACACGTGGGACATTGAAACATTAGCTATACATTCAATCATTCATTCGAAATTACAAACATATCACAAACAACCATATCACATTTACACAGTCGTGGGGAAAAAGAATATAGTGCAATATGTAAACAAGGTAAAAAACAACACGGGAAAACAGGCACGGTCTACAAATATTTTCCAATAGCAATCGAGTAAACTATATTTTCATAGTACATTCCTAAATTTCTAGCAGATTATTGAAACTCATTATAAATTAATGCTGCAAGGTAATGTACAGGATTGAGCTCCAGGTTCAACTACTTAGATGCCCAGATGCTCCCAAAGACCAATTGTGGCAGGGCCTACGTGTTCGAATCCCACTGGAGTCGTTGGGGATTCTCTTCAGGGCCTACTGAAATGTCAATTATGGGGAGTCCTGGACGTGTACTAAGAAGAGATGTTTTTCGTGGGTTGGTCTACACCTTTTCAAAATGAAATAAAGGGTGTGTATTCTTGTTCAGGATGAGCCCGTATAGAGATACCCGAGTTTTAGAACGCTGCAGAACGGAAAATGAATGCCTGCCCTTAATGTAGCTTGATAGCGTCTCGGGGCTGAAGAGAAGAAGACCGAAAAACTTAATTGAATATGCCGGTCTAAGCAGTGTTAGAAGCTTGAAGAACCAGAGAAAGTTGAATCGGTCAATCCGTCAAGTGGAAGGAAAATCAGTGCGGTATTATGCAATCGACATATATGAGGGTACGTGAGCCAACTAATGACAGTGCTTGAGGGGCATTCTGGCAGGCGCACAAATTAGTTCAATATTCAATTATGACCCGTACTCGTCTATGGAAAGGCGCATCGGACAAACACCCAAGTGGGAGCGTTGCGGAAATTTGTAGTACGAGCGTCCGCACGGACCGATGGCGTTCGAATCGGCACTTCTCACTCACGCATGTTCCAGGACTTCATTGCCATCAATCAAATGTTCAGCCCATGTGGTTCTCAAAGTCCCTTGCAGTAGGAGCATCCGACTCTCGACGCTCACCTCTTCTATGCCAGGCATGGAGCCAAGTGTTCGTGTCCCCTTAGAGTCCTCCATCAAGCCCATGAGTGTCGCCATTTGCCCCATACTCTGCGGAACTTCTTCCAGCACCCTCGTGGCTTGTATGTAACCCTCTCGGCCGCCATGTAGAGGTCCATTCCTCTCCTCCATTCCCCCAGCTGTGGCATATCTGGTGCCCCCCATTTCCTGGCTATGTCCCTCTTGGCCACCACCAGGGCTAGCACTAGGAAGATCAGCTGTGGCCTGGGGACATCTACATCGTTCGTCATCCCCAAAAGTACAAGCTTTGGGTCTGGTGGAATGTCCGTCCCTAGTAAATCTCCCAATTCAGCAAGAACCTCTCCCCAGTATATTTGAATGCGTGGGCAAGACCAAACCGTGTGTAGGAAATCTCCTCTTTCATGGCCACAACGCAGGCAGCAAGGGTCGGGTATTCTCCCCATTTTATATAGTCGCACTCTATCAAAGTAGACCCTGTGTAAAGATCTTGAACTGGATCAAACGGAGACGTGACTTAATAGCCACCTCCCTGGGGTGCATCATTACCACACCCCAGTCTACGTCGTCCATGTCCCCTACCTCCTGTTCCCATGTGGTCCGGAGTCCCTCCAGTTTGATAGGTCTATTGTTCATAATAGTTTTATATGTGAGGGATACAGCTTTTTCGGGGATCCTTTCCTGGAGCAGGCGGCCCTCCAAAGGCGCGTATTCGGGGAGCGCCTCTAGCAATGCCCCCTCCACTCTACATGCGTGTCTTAGTTGCATGTATTTAAAACACTGGGACCAGTGGAGCCCAAATTCTGACTGTAATGACGGGAATGATTGCAGTGCCCCCATTTTGACTACGTCTCCTAGAGTAGAGATGCCTATGGCGTCCCAACCCTGAAACCCCTTTAACTTGCTGAGTTCCTTCAGCCAGGTGCAATCCCATAGTGGTGCCGGTTTTGTTGGTCTATGTTCCCATTTAATGGCCTTTGTCGCCTTTTCCACGCCCCCAGCGTGATTTTAGTAGCCGGTAATAGCCTGGCCTGTCCCTTCCTCCGTAAATGTAGTGGAGACATGTGTGGGTGCCTATTGTGTGCCTTTCTAGTGCGTAAGTGGGGTGTGTGGCCGGTGTGTGTATCCATTCATTTATGGGGGCCAGGTGTTCCGCCCAATAGTAGGCTTCTAGATCTGGAAGCGAAATCCCCCCATCATACTGGTGTCTCTGCAGGGTCGCCAGCGCTACCCTAGGGTGCTTTCCCAGCCAGAAGTATGACCGCAGATCCGCATGAATGTCTCGGAAAACTGTATTTTTCATGGGGAAATATTCGTTTTGGAAGCCATATGGAAATCTTGACAGCGAAATCATTTTAAACATGGCTGCCCGTCCAAGAATCGCCAAGGGGAGCGTTTGCCACCTGCTAGCATCTGCTTTGAAATTACGTATGACACAGGCAATGTTACGATCGTAGGAAAGGTCTCTGTCCTTCGTAATAAATATCCCCAGGTACATAAATCCCTCTCCAGTTGTCTGCAGTCTCTCCGGCAGGTTGGGCCATCTGTCTCTTCCACGAGGGTGATAGAGAGTCGATTTGTGCCAGTTGATCTGGTACCCAGACGTAGTGCCATATCGTTCCAATACAGTAAACAGTGCCAGGATCGTGGTTTCCAGTCGTGTAATATAAAGTAGGACATCGTCTGCGTACAGGGACAGTTTTTCCTCCTGTGCCTTCGCAGTCCCTATCCGAAATCCCGTAATCCCTACGTTCTGTCTGACTGCGCATGCCATCACCTCAATGGATAGTGCGAACAACAGGGGGGACGGGGCATCCCTGTTTTGTTCCCCATCGTATAGGGAAGGCCCTTGACATCGCCCCGTTAACCCTAACTCTAGCACTTGGGCATGTGTATTGTAAACTGATTTTGTGTCTGTATCTGGGGCCAAATCCCATGCGTTCCAGCACTCCCTCAAGAAATGGCCAGTGGACAGCATCAAATGCCTTTTCGGCGTCTAGGGCCAGGAACCATGAGGTTCTGCCCTGCTTTCTACCTCCCGAAGCCAGTTGTGGGTCCTCCGTAGATTATACCTAGTTGCCCTTTCCGGGATAAACCCCGTTTGGTCAAGATGTACTAGCCAGAATTGTTGCGTAAAGCTTTGCCTCTACATTCAGGAGGGAAATGGGGCGGTAGGACGAGCAGTCCTCTGCTGGCTTCCCCGGTTTGTGGATTGGGACGATAGTGGCCTGTCTGAGGTCCAGCGGGAATTGACCCTCCTCCTCGGCGCCCCTAAAGAGGCCCAGCAAGTGGCGCGTCAGGAGATCCGCCATCTTCTTGAAGAACTCCGCAGGGAAGCCGTTCGGGCCCTTGGGGCCTTCCCTGTACGAAGTTTGGCCAGTGCGACTCTAACTTCCTCCTCGTTTATATCTGCCTCTAGGTCTGTTCGATCAGCCTCTTCTAGAGTCGGGAGATCGATAGGCGCCATATATTGCAGCGCCTCCTCTTTTGACCCCAGGTCGCGTGCTTGATAGAAGGTGTTGTAGTTCTCGGCAAATGCATTTGCTATCGTGATGTCTGTGTGCGCCCAACCACCCTGACCATCTCGCACCTTCTCCACCCATCTATCGTCTTTTTCTCTCCTGCTCAGCCACGACGGCAACCTGCCAGATTTATCTCCTATATCTTATACACGGTGTAGGGTCGCCAGTGCCTGCGATTTTTGCCTCCCCTTTTACTAGGTGCCTATACTGAGCTTGTAGGTCAGCGAGGCGTCTAAGTTTCCCTGGGTCCCTGGTAAGTAGGTGTTCGTTTTCCAGTGTCAATATTTGCGCTTCCAGTTCCTGTATCTCGGCCTGGACTTTTTTCCTGTCTTCCGCTAGTCTACACTGCGCCCTATCTCTTAGTACCACTTTAAGTACCTCCCATAGAACTACTTGGGAGTCCACCGAGTCTGTTTTCCGCTAGGTACACTTTCACGTCCGCACGTAATCCCTTCAGGATTTCCGGGTTCTGTAGGTCCCAGGCCGACAGTCGGAGCACCTTGGGCCCCTCCCTTGTCTTCCTACCTACTGCCAGGAGTAATGGTGAGTGGTCAGACACCCCCTGGACACAGTACTCTGCTGAATCCGATATCTGTAATGCCTGTCGTGTCATAAAGACCTAGTCCAGGCAGGAGTACACCTTGTGTGCTCCAGAGAAGAAGGAAAATGCCTCGGCTGCCGGATGGAGCCATCGCCAGACATCCAGGAGACCGAGTGCAGTTATGGTTTTGGCCAACGGTGTCACAGCCTGTGATCTGTCCCGATCACCTGTCCTATCCACAATTGGGTTCATTACGTCGTTTAAGTCGCCCCCAAGAATTTGGATCGTGTCTGATGTATTAAGGATGATGTCCGAGACTCCCTTTAGTGTTCCTGTCTGTAGCTTGGGTGGGCCGTAGGCTGAAACTAACATGTATTCCTGCCTCCCCCACATGCCGCGTACCCCTACGTATGTGCCTTGTTGATCAGTCCATACCTGTGCCACTTTCATAGGTGGATGTTTTTTAATCAGGATTGCCACTCCTCGTGAGCCTGTAGTAAACCCTGCGTGTGCTAGGACTCTATATTGCCCACTCGCCAGGAAGGCACATTTCGTGCCCTGCAAGTGTGTCTCCTGGAGGAGTACTATGTCGGCCCCTGACCTCTCCACATAGTTGTTGACCAGGCCTCGCTTAATCTTACAGCCTAGACCGTTGATGTTCCAGGTCAGCACCTTAAAACCCCCTCTGTGTATGGGTTCTCGTTCTGGGCTACCCATAGGCATCGTCTTGGAACATCAACCGGTGGGATCTTGCGCCTCGTGGTGGGATTTGCCGTGTTGTGCGTGTGCGTGCTTGATATGACATATTAAAAAACAAACTTCCCCTCTGACTCTTCACGTGTAATGTTTCTGACATAGCTGGAGTCGCTTCTCTCCCCCCCTCGCCCACACCCCCCCCCTCCCGTCTCCCAACTTCCTCAAACTGGCAACACCCGCAACTGCCCCCCCACCCCACTCCCCCCCCCTCTTTAGTCCTAGCTTCAACATAACCAGGACTGCTGGCGGAGAGGGTCTGTTGCCTACCCTTGGATCCCCCCCACTGATTCTACGATTGCACCTTACGTAGTGGGCAAGTGTCCCTCTTCTGCCCGATCATCCTGCAAGGATGAAGTGCATACCATAGAAATAAACAGTAAACAATAATTAAAGAGGTGTTTGTAACTTGCGTGCCACCTTGATTGTGGGTTTCTAAAGCGCTAGAATCGACTCCCGAAGGAGTATCTCTGCGCTGTAGACCGCTGGGGAACCCGTCCTGGCTTTCCCAGTGAGATGGTCCTTACTGGGTATCTCCAAGGTGAAACCAGGCATCCCCGGCGTATGTGGGGGGCCGTTGTGGAGATGAGGCAAGCTAATGCCCAGAGTTGCCGAGTGTGATCCCTAGTTAGAGTAGGCACCGAGGCAAGAATTATCGAGTCAGTTTACCCTGGTCCAAGACATTGCCCTGGTCCCGGGCCGTCCTCTGCTCCCGGGTCTGCCGCCTCTAACCAGTGAGCCACACCACTCCACTCCACCTTAGCGAAGAGCTGACGTTTCATATATCAGTCCTGCCCCTCGTCAGGAATGCGAGTCTTGTGTCTCAGTGTCCAGGCCTTCCGATTGGCCAGCTGCCTCCTGCTCCAGCTCTCTGATTGCGGTCACTAAGGGATGCAGGGATTGTTCTACTGCCCTCTTCAGATGTTCGGCCACCCAATTAGTTTTCTTCCTCCGAGCTATTTTGGTTGGCCAGGCAGTGGAACCTGGACCCCGACGTCGCTGCTTTCCCCGCTGAAGTCGGTGAGTTCTGTCTCCTCCGTCTCTGTCTCCTCCGTCCCGCCGCGCTGGAACCAGGGTATGGAGTGGTCTGCGTGCATCTTCTGGTCCGTGGTTTCTTGACTCTCTGGGTCTTAGGGGGGCTTTGTCGCAGTTTGTAGGCCGCCATCTCGTCCCTGATCCTGCGACCTTCCTCTTCCGCCCCTCGGAGTATCGGACGTTCCTCCAGCCACTGCCAGGCCTTTTCAGGGTGGTTGAAAAAGTGTGTCCTGCCCCCAAAAATCACTTTTAATTTTGCTGGGAAGAGCAGCATGTACGTCATGTGGAGATCTCTCAATTTCGCTTTCACCGTATCGTAGGAGCGTCTTTGCTTCTGGACCTCTTGGCTGTAGTCTGGAAAAATCATAATGTTCGTGTTTTCCAGCCGTATTTCGCCCTTCTGTCTGGCTTCTCTTAATATCAGGTCTCTATCCGCAAAATTGAGGAAACGTGCAATGATCAGCCGTGGTCTTGCACCCTCCGGTTGTTTCGCAAGCAGTGCCCTATGAGCCCTTTCAATGACGAAACAGTTCGAGAATTGGGCTTGTGGGAACGTTGTCTGAAGCCAGGAGTATTAATAGGCCGCCACGTTTGTCCCTTCGATGCCTTCTCTAAAGCCTACGAAGCGCAGGTTGTTGCGTCTCGCCCTATTTTCCGCATCATCCACCTTCCATAGTAGTTGTCGGTGCGATGCTTGGAGTTCCGCCATGTCCTTTTGGAGGGTAGTAAGGGAGTCTTCAGCCTCGCCGATCCGTGTCTCCGCTGTTGTTACCCTCTCCGCCAGGTTTCGAAAATCCTGGCGCAGAAGTAGTACCTCTGAGCCCACCTCGCCGATCTTGCCCGCGAGTCCTGTATATCCGTCATAGATGCTTGTATCGCCTCCAGCAGCATTGCGGTATCAGAGCACCGATCTTGCCCTCGAGTCCTGTATATCTGTCATAGATGCTTGTATCGCCTCCAGCAGCATTGTGGTATCAGAGCGCGCGCCAGAGGCCATCGAGAGCGCCTCCTTCTGTGTACGGGTCGTAGCATAGTTATCCATAGTTTCCTGCCGCGTGGGTTTAGCCACCGGATCTCTCTTCCCCATCTTGCCCTTCTTCGCACTTACCCCTCACCAGCCGGAGGAGTGCGCCGGTTTTCGTGGGTCACGTTGGCGAGGGTGGCAGCCTGTGACAGGGTCCCAGTACAGTTGTGTTCTGCAACCAGGGGGGTCTCCGCCTGGGTCTCAGCCTATTGCGCAATGGGGTCCCATTGGTGCAGCTTTCCCGCTTGTGCTTTGGCGAGTGAGGGTGTTCTTCCAGTAGATGCGGTGGATACGGAGTAGGCAGTCTCTCCCCGGGTGGACTGTACCGCCGTTTTGGATTATAGAGGTCAACGCGTCACCTGGCCAGTCGCGGCATCCCGTGTCCCTCGTTAGCGTTTCACCCCTCGTCCTCCTAGAGTGTCATTGAGTATCCTGGCGGCGGCGGTGCAGTGAGGATCCGGCCGTGCTCAATTCAGCTCTAGTGTCGCACCAGCCGCTACTTGCCCCCGCCTCAGGGCCTGTGCTGCATGGTGCGGAGGAGCCGGGGCCTCATATGGACGCGGGCATTGGTGACCATGAGGACCCGCGCGGCGTCTCACTGTCCGTTTGCCGCACCCGGATTATGTACTCACAGTTAGATTCCCTGGTGGCTTTGTTCAGGGCGCAATACCAGTGGCACTGTCTATGGTGGGGTGCCGTACGCCGCCTGTTCACAGCCGTCTGCTGGTGTCTTACTTCTCTCAACCCCGCCGGTGTCCTCTCCAGTTCCCCAAGGCGCAGCCCTCTCTACGAGCTTTCCACATGCCTGTGTCAGCTCCGCCGATCCCCGCTCTCAGAGCACTGTACCTTACACGCACTTGGCTCCGGTGCGGTCGATGAGGATCCTGCCGGCGCCTCCGCTTCTCCGCCTCCTTCCGTGTGTGGTGGTTGCCTGGGGCTGCGGCAGGGTTCACAACGCGGCTTCCTCGCGGCCTGGCGTGAGGCTCGAGCAGGCCCCTGGGCTCGGATCTGCAGGCCGATCTCTGCGGCTGTGGGGCACTCCACATATGCACCGCTCGTCGCAGCTTCGATCTTCCTTCCCCGTATCTCCGGTAGGTGCAGACACCGTCTGTTGCGGAATCCAGGAACCGGGCACTACTTTTTCCGGTCCGTCGGGATGCAGCCGGCCGCCATCTTGGTGAAGGGATTACGGGCGTTTGGCTCTTTTGAGGCTGATTATTCGGTCTTAAAGGCAGGTTTCAGCGGTTTCATGGCCGCTATGTGAACCTCAGCCGTTCCGATCCCGCATTCGCCGTTTTAAGGGGTCTGAGCTGTATATTTCGTCGGATTAAGCGACCGCTCCTCGGGAGCTTCGCTGAGGCATGTCCTACATGGCCATGCTGTTGGGCACGCCCCCTCTAACTGACATTATTAACTGCTTACAGCTGTTTGGCTGGAGTAAGGCGTAGTTATATGCATAGCACCCAAATGCATGCCCAGTGGTTTTCGCGTAAAGACAGAACATCTCCATTGAACTGACTGACAACTGATACGACGGGAGCGTAAAAGTGTGCCAAAATAGTTCTCAAAGCTTGAATGTTTGATGACCCAGCTGGTGAGCTGTTTGGAGAGCCCCTTGGAAAACAAGTCCGGGCAGATATCTTTTTAGTTTCCTTTTCTTGAGATCAAAGTATTCAGAAATCTCCATTGAATATGTGTAAATACGATTAGCAAAGGCTCATTAATGCCTGTTCTTTGAGCAAACATGCCCATGAAATCTACGACTTGATCGAGGACCCCCATTTAGATTTTCTTTTATTACAGAATCATGACTCAAAGAATGGCGTAACCCGAATATTGCTCAAACTCTCCCTGCTGGATTCATTATTCTTAGGCGTGAGAGAGATGAGGTTCGCAGCAGTCTTGCCATCATTTACTGCGACTTACTCCAATGCTGCACTTTTGAGCTAAACTCTTTGAAAGGAGCAAAAAGTTTAGGCTTCAATTTTAAGATTAGCTCCACCCAATCGTTTGCAAGTGCCCTAATCTACCGTCCGCCAGCCCCAGGATCTTTTTTGGGGGGCTTCCTTGGGGGAAGCGCTGGCGCCACTTTAATTATCATCTGGATATTAGCAATCATCGTGATATATCCAGTTTTCTTGATACCCTAAGTATTATTGGTCTCAACCAGCTTGTAATTTCCCCTACTCATATCGCAGGACATTTTGTGGATGACTTTGTTCTTCTAACCCCACTCTGGTAGTAGAAATACCTAATTGTCAGGCTTGGTCAGACCCCAATTTAATTCAACATACTCTTAAACAACTCGTACAGCCCTCCCAGCCCACTATTACTTTGGCCCCCACAACCTGCGTCAATGGGGTAAGATGATGACTGACCCCAACTTAACCCCACTCTATCTTCCTCCACTCCGACACTAATAGTAATCTTAGCTGAAGACCTGAGTTTATTTAATAACCTGATTACAACTACAGCTAATGAGCTAGCCCCTGTTACATCTTTCAAGAAGCACAGACCGCACACTTCAGCTCCATAGTTCTCCTCGACTAAAGCAGAGCAGCGGCTACGTTGCAAACAATTAGAATGCAAATGCGACACACATATAATCTTGAGGACCTGCAGCACTTCAAAAAGGCGTAGAAAGCATGCGATGCCCTGATAGAAGCAGCAAGAAAAGCATACTTTACTGCCAGATTGAAGAGGCCCAGTTCAACCATAACACTGTTTTTAACATCTCCAAATCCTTTCTTCAACCCAGGGCACTTGTTAGGGACATTTCCCTCTCACAAGCCCTATGTGACCTGATCTCTTCTTATTTTTTTGAAGAAAAAATACTTGCCATTTAACAGGGCTTCAAAATCCTCACTCCTCTCTCCGAATGCAATCTACTAGATGTCCCCTTAAAGGTAGGTACTCCAACTTTGGCATCCTTTCAAGAGATCTAACTTTCACAGTTGCGTCTGGCAATCTTTTCATGTAAATCGGGTTCACCTAACGACCCCTGCCATTCTTCACAGGGATTGGACATTGTAACCCTGTTTGTTGGTAAAATTCTCAATATCTCATTATCCAAGGCTGATGTCCCCTCTTTACTTCGTGCCACCTGCAACAACAGGCAACTCTGATGTTTGCAGCCTCTTCCTGGAACGTCAATTTCACAGTGCCTGAGGTTTCGTCTGCCATTTTCTTGGATGCCTGACTCTTGTTGCCCGCTCCAGCAACAACGTAAAAACATCACCGTGCGCATTACGTCACATCGCGCAACCACCATTTTAAACCCAAGAAACGCCTTACCAGACAGGGCTCGACAAATTCACTCGACCGCTCGCATTTGCGAGTGAGATTGATAAAGGACGAGCTATTTTTAGGTCCTACTCGCCCTTTCTGGCGAGTAGGAATACAAACTTGACACTTGACCTCTGCCTCTGAAAGCAGAGGAAATGTGACAAGATAGGAAGATTTAAAGGCATTTTTATTGCACACAAAGTAAATGAGCAATAAAAATGCTTTTAAATCTTGTTAACTTGTCACATTTGCTCAGTTTTCAGAGTTTGAGGTCAAGTTCATTTAAGTTAGGTCGAGGAGATTTTGTAGTTTACTAGACCTGCAGGTCTAGAGCATTTTTTATGATTTGTCGAGCCCTGCCAGACCTTCGAGCGACGTAAAGACGTTGCGTTGCATTGGCAAATAGTTTGTTGTGCCTGACTCGCCGTGCCGTTTTCAAGTCCAGGTCTTCTCGGCGAGTCTTGGTCTGGATTTGGAATCACTGTTATATTGGAATTCAATTTACTACTTTCACGCTGATTGGGACAGCTTGAGTGCTGATCTTTCCACTCAATGTGCCCTTTGCCACATCTCTGCTGACCGGCACAGCCAGCTTCGCGATTCAGTTCTGCACTGATCCGGTAAGTGAGTTGTCTTTCACTCACACGCTGATCTGCACAGCTCCAGTGCAGGTTAATTTCATTTATTCACGCTGATCTCCACAGCTCCAGTACAAGTCAATTACACGCTGATCTGTGCAGGTTAATTTCATCATTGCACGCTGATCTGCACAGCTCTAATATGAGCCAGTTACACTTATGCGCGGTGATCTGCACAGCTTGATTCAATATCTCTTTTCACGCTAATTTGCACAATACAAGTTATTACATTTATACACGCTGATCTGCACAGCTCCAGTGCAGGTTAATTTCATCATTCCGCACTGACCTGCACAGCTTGTTTGGACATCTCGGTTCACAGTTTCATTGCAAAGTGAATTACTGCAAACTTAGTGATGCAGAACGTCACTCCACCTCCATTCTTTTTGTCTGCTCCTGGTGATCCTACTATACCCTGGCTAAAATGGAAAAAAGATTTCACAAACAATGCCAGGGTTTGCAGCACTTCATTGAGTGCAGAAAGGAAATCTTCCTTATTTTTGTATTGCCTAGGGTCAGAAGGATAAGAAGTGTTTGAACGCCCCCAGATCTTCCTGATAGTGAATCCTCGTCATTGAATGAGTATGACTTTTGCATAAATAAGATGGATATGTATTATCTTCCCAAAGGATTTTAGAACTTTATCGATTTGGGAAGAGAATGCAAAGGCATGAGGAATTTGTTGAACAGTACGTTACAGCTTTGCGCAAACTAGCATCTACATGTTCCTTTTGGAAATTGCGTAGATGAAAGGTTGAGGGACCAGTTGATACTTGGTTGTGCCTTAGGTAAGGCAAAGGAAAGCCTTTGGCAAAAAGATAACCCTTCTCTTTAAGAGGTAATTACTATCTTAAAAATGCACGAACGCTCTAAAGCCAGTGTTGAATCCATTTGCAAAGATATTCAAGCTTTTAAGAGTGAGAATGAAACTGTTAAAGAAGTCAGGGTCCGACCCTCTGACAGGTCTCACAAATCTATCTCTCCTAGTATCTTTGGTTCAACGAGGGTCAGACGTCCTTACACTAATTCTAATGTGTTCCAGGGTAAGTGTTTCAGATGTGGTAACTTGGGCCACATGGCAAACTTTTTTTTTTAACAAGTTTTTATTGTAAAATAAAAATAAATGTCACTGAAATACACAGCCGTATGCCTACAACGCTGGGGCCGGCGGCGTACAAAAACAAGGCACTGTACACAGCGTTATCACCGACATCCCAGAGGTAGGGCAGCGTCACATGTAGAAATGGTGGCTCTTGTTACTGCTTGAAGCATATCTGCTGCTAGACAGTGATTATAAATATAACTCGAAGAGTTATAACAAACAACGAGATGTCAGCACAACTTCAGGCTCTGTACCTTATGTATCAACATGTAACCATGGAGCCACTATCCGACTACCATTCTATTACTATTCCCTCCCTCTAAATGTCACCAGCGCTAGCAAATTTCCCACCCGTGCCGGCTACACCCTGTATTTTATTTTATTTTTTATTTTGAAAGTTTTATATAGCGCGAACAAGATCTTTGCAGATATCAGAGCGCTTTACAAAAAAAGTAGCAAAATAGGGTAGGTACATGAAGAGCATAGTCAATCAGATAAACCAAATGGAACAAATAGACAGTCAGATAAACAAATAGTACAAATGGGTGCAGAGTCTCAAATAGATCCAAAGTAAAAATTCAGGTAAATGTAGCCATGAGGATAGCTTTTACTTCTTTCTTAAAAATGCAGTGGATGAGAGAAGTCTGGTTTCTGGAGGGAGTGTATTCCAGATCCTGGGTGCCATTCCTGAAAAGGAACGTTTATATGTTTTTTCCTTCCTGAATCTTCGAGGTTTCAGAAGAAGATTTTTTGTGCTTCTAGTGGTTCTTGAGCCACCAGATATTGTCAGCTTCAGAGTGAGGTAGCCGGGTGAGTTGTGGTGTACAGCCCTGTGTGTCATGCAGACAATTTTCAGATGTATTCTGGCTTCAAAAGGCAGCCAGTTCAGGGATTTTAAGTCAGGGGGAAATATGTGAGTGTTTTTTTGATCCAGTGATAAGTCTCGCAGCAGCGTTCAGGGAGGCTCTTAGGGGTGCAGTTGTAGATAGGGGGAGTCCGCAGAGGGCGACGCTTCCGTAGTCTATGCGAGGAATGACTAGGGCTTGTACTGCAGTTTGGAAGTCCTTGAGTGGGAGGAAGGGTTAAAGTTTCCTCAAGGTATTGATCTGGAAATTAGCTCCCTTAGTTGCCTTGCTGATATGCTGCTTTTACAACAAGAGGCCCCAATTTCAGTCAGCAGGGACCTCGGGGAACATACTTCTTTTCAAACAACATTGGTCCCATGCATACAGGAGATTAGAGAACAAATAAAATATAGACAGAGTCAATCTATATTTAGAGAGACATGTCCAGCCGGACAGTGGTTTTTCAGAGTTTTTACTCAAGTTACATGTAGTTAAATCACACTGAGTACCTTCCACAAGTCAGCCAGTGTGGAACACAAGCCTGTGCCCAGCACTTACAGAACGGGTACAAAGGTTAGATGTAGAAAGCAAAGAAGGGCTTTATAAGGCAAAGCAAGTATCTCCGACATGAATACAATTGTACAGAGTATAACAACTGATCACCTTAAAACACATAGTAATCATGTTTTTAAGTTTTGGTGCTTTAAAAGGTCGACGGCGTTTCGGACCCCTAGTAAATCACGGGGTCCATCATCAGGACAATTTCAATGAAAGCCTTAAATGATTTAGCCTCTAAATGCCAAGTTGCCTCGGAGGGTAGATATAAAGCGACCGCCCACAATCGGGCAGCAGTAGCCGCGGTACTCAGTGGTATCCGTCGGCAGCCAGGGGACCGGGTCAGTCGGGTCAGTCTTGCTTCCTGGCGTGCCAGGAAGCAAGACTGTTCTCTAATCTCCTGTATGCATGGGACCAATGTTGCTGATATGCTGCTGCATTTAATTTATTTTTATTATGTTTTGGCTCTCAAAGAGGGCCACATAAGATACATAGTACAATTACAGACAAGAGATAACATACAATAGAATATCACAAGACAGTTTGCATCGATTAACAACAGACAAGAATAATCAACACCAGACACCTCCATATCTCATTAATAAATAGCTAAAAAACCTTTAAAAAAATTAAAAATATAGAAGCAAAACATTTCATTTGGGGGGAAATACAGAGCCTGCAGGAAAATATTTACATTAGAAATACCGAGTTGGAGACATTGGCTTTAACCATTTCAACCGCAATGAGCGCAGTGCAGGGCATAACAACAGAACATGAGTTTGATCCTGAACACTCGTATTACACAGGTTACTCATCGGAGAAGATCCATACCATTTAGATAAAAGTATATTTAAAGGTAATAAATCATATCTTAGGAGAAACCATAGTCTTCGGACTCCATGTGGAATATTCCATGTGACATATGGTTGGGCAAGCTTCATAGAGTAAGAATTAAGAAGGAGATCACAACCCCCCTTTTCTTGTAATACGTTCTTATCCGATTTAAAGCAGAGTTCCCACGATGCCTGTTTCAGCAAGGTTTTTAGCTGAGTCGGGGGAATGTATGAATAAAACACTTTCATCCAACTCTAGAAGTGTTACAGCTCTTCTAAAATTCCTTACTATTTGAGAGAACTCTTTAAAGTTGCCCAACAATTCTCCTTTAAGAAGAGCTCTCAGCGATCCCGGTTCTGCTCTGGCCAAACATGCCACCCATCTTACCAAAGCGCATAGTCCCTGAACCCAGCTACTCCTAAGGCCGAAATCGAGCCTACATGCGGCCAGGGAGCAAGCGGTGTTGAGAGTGGATAAGGATCTTAATAGTTTTCCTTCAACTGTGTGGCAGAAACCCCAATGCTTCAGCTCTACAAGTTCTATTCCATATAAGAGCGTAGCAGGAATTTTTGCCCTAAACACCTCAAGTAGACAGGAAAAATGTCTTTTACCAGTGGCGAGGTAGAGGGAACCATGTGCGAAGGCTTTACGCGAACTATGTTCGATATGAGGCTACTCACTCAGATTGGCCGCAATTACTTTACCCAAAAAAGTATAGGATCTGACTACCTCTAATTTCTGGCCACCTATAGACCATCCAAAATTTTCAGATCTGCACTTTTTCCCTGAAATGCACATAATTTTACTTTTGGATGTATTAATCTTCATAAAATGGGACTCAGCAAATCAATGTAAAGCCTGCAGACGATTAGCCAAACCCTTAGGTGTTAAATCTAGGACGAGGATATCGTCTGCGTACATCAAACAAGAGATAGGAAACCCCACCACAACCCGGGCAATGCCCGCGCAAGCAGACAGGGAAGCGGGGAGAACAATAGTGGGGCCAGGAGGCAACCTTGTTTAAGGCTGTTCAAAGATGGAATTAATTGCGAGAGACCCCTTTCTCCACCTTGGAGCACACAACACCAGGTATCCGCGTGAAGAGCACGTACAACATCCAATAAGTAAGATGGTAAACCTAGTGCTGCTAATTTTCTCCACAGCGTACAATGATCTACTTTGTTGAACGCTGTGGAGAAATCAATAAACGCAGCAAACACCACCCCCCCTTGAACGTGTATGTATTTGTCCGAGATTCTCCTGTAGGGCGGTGAGATTATCTAATGTACCGTGCCCCCTGCGGAAACCAGTTTGTTCCAGTGGTAAGATATTATTATCTTCGACCCATTCGTTAAGTAATGTTAAAATACACTTTGCAAAAACTTTTCCGATTGAGTCAAGGAGAGCTATCAGACGGTAATTCATAGGGTTGTCCCTAGCTCCCTTCTTAAAAATTGGGACCAGTATACTTCCCCTCCAAGAAGCAGGCACCATTTTAGTGTCAAAACAAGATCTAAACAATGGATAAAGTATCTTACTCCATAAAGAAGGCTCCTGCTTCAGAACCGTCATAGGTAACTCATCAGGTCCCATTGCTCCGGAGGAGCGCATGTTCTTTATGGCCATTTCTATAGTTTTCTCTGATGGGAAGTCAATAGGACCATCAGCTGTTTGAACAAGCCCACTATCCTCAACCAATGTGCCATTCCCAGCATATAGCTTCAAAATAAAAGAGGTCCATACCTCTTCAGAGATGGGGATGGGAAGAGGACTAGTTCTGACACCACATCCCTTACCAACTATACACCAAAATTCTCTAGCCTTACCATGCACAACGGCTTCCCTTAAGCTTATCCACACAGAGTCTTCCTTCTCTTTTTTAAGTTATATTTTCAATATAGTTCTCCTTCTTTTTAGCATCGATTATTTTATTTGCTAGTTCACCAGATCTACGTAGAAATTGCTCCCGCACTAATTTATTTATTTCCTTATTTAGGGGGAGCATTACACTAGGGTATAACAACTTTTTCCTAGAGAAACTAGACTCTTTTGCAACCAAGGTAATCTTCCTCATACATTTTTCAAAGTGCATGATTTCGGAACCCCGCCAATCACTTAATTCTAATATGATTTTGCAAAGAATATCCTGCACACCCTTCATGGCAGTTGGATTCCAAAAACATCTACCCGACAATTTATGGAAATTAACACCTTTGTTATTAAAAGACCAGGTATCAGTGGGAGGAGGTTTTAAAGAAATACTTATATTGATCATACTGTGGTCACTCAAAGCTGTTGGGCATACCATTAGATCCTGGACAAGCGGAAAAATACCATAATCAGAGATCACATAATCAAATATTGAGTCGCTAAAAGGGGACCTATGGGTAAATTTCGCAGGAATATCAGAGGGGAATCTCCCATTTAAAATAAGCCCCTCGACTACCGACAGTTCTTCCAACAGGATCTTCCCTCTTTTATTTGTTTTTATTTTATCTGGGAAGAGAGATTGTGGGATGAGATAAGCCTCTTCTTTAGATTTATTTCTAAATAAATTTAAACTAGAATTAGAAATTTTACAGTTCAAATCCCCGACAAGTATTACTTCGGGTGGGGGATATACCTCTTTAATCTGTCTAATATAGCGAAACACTTGCTTCAATAAAGTATTAAAACACTCTTCGGGAGGAATATAAGCATTAATAATTACAACAGAAAACTTATTTGCAGAGCTAGAGAGATTAGCTATTGTTATGGCTTGGAAGAGATTACTTGAGTCAGTATAATGAGAAAATCTCCACTGCAATTTGTTAGACAAAAAACAACGAATTCCCCCTTTAGCGTGCCCTTTCTTGGAGGGGGAGGCCGGCGCCTCCAGCACATAGTAGTCCTTCCCTGCACAAATGTTATTAACACACCATGTTTCCTGGATGCAGATCACGTTTGCCTCCAGAGAGAGTAAGAACTCTAGTTTCTCTGGGCTACTATAAATCCCGGCTGCATTCCAGGAAATAATTTTCAAATTATTGTTATATGCTGCTGCATGTTGAGATTGGCGTCCAGTGTTATGCCTAAAGATTTCGCTGAGTCCACGATGGTAGGTTGGACATTGAGTGCAGTTAGGTGCTTAAGCCAAGTTTGAGTGGTGGAGATTTTCGCGGGAGGTGAGATCAGAAGGAACTCAGTTTTCAGAGCATTGAGTTTGAGGTGGTTATCGGCAAGCCATGATTGGGTGTTTCTGAGCGTTGAGTTCAGGAGTTTGATGTCTTCTGGGGATTGTAATTTGAGATATAGTTGGGTGTCGTCGGCGTACATGTGAAAGTGAACATTAGATGTTTGTAACAAGGTGGTGAGAGGTTCCATGACTAGGTTGAACAATGTTGGGGATAGGGAAGATCCTTGTGGGACGCCTAATGCTACAGGCACTGGTGGGGACATCAAGTTGTTGCTTTTGAATTTCTGGGAACGGTTATGCAGGAAGGAAGTGAACCACTTGAGAACAGTACCAGATAGACCCATTCTGGTGTTTAACAGCTCGAGTAATTTCTCGTGTTTGACGGTGTCAAATGCTGAGGAGAGATCAAGTAGGATGAGGAGGCAGGTGTCGTCCTGATCCAGAATTTGGAGGGCGTCGTCTATTATGTGCGTCATGGCAGTTTCAGTACTGTGCCCTGCTCGGAAGCCTGATTGATGAGGCTTGAGGAGGTCAAACTGATCAATGTGTTTTGTCAATTGGAGTTGTACGCATTTTTCCAACAGTTTGGCAAGGGTGGGAATATTGGTAATAGGACGGTAATTGTTTAGGTCAGTAGAGTCGGCTGTTGATTTCTTGAATATGGGCGTGACTTGTCCTACTTTGAGTGAGTCGGGGATGAGTCCTTGTTGAAGTGAACTGTTAATAATTTTGGTCCAGAGTGGGAGGAGCAATGGGTAAAGTCTTTTACAGCGTTAGCAGAAAGGGGGTCTGTGAGGTGATTAGAGGGTTTCAAGGTACCGAGCAGTCAATTGTTTCTTCTGAGTAGGTGTCAAAGGACGACCATGCAGCATTGTTTTTAGGTTCAGTGGGAGTTATGCTGTGGAGGCTGGAATAAAGGCTTACGTCATTGATCAGTCTTTAGATTAAAGAAAGCAGAGAAGTCTTCACAGGATGGTAAATCGCCCATTGTGCTATGTGATTGTTGGGGTTGTTCCTTGGATTGTGCTTTGATTAGTTCAAATAGTTTTCTTGGCCGTTTTTTTTCTTGGTCGAGCTGGAGGCTAAAGAAGTCTGATTTTGAGCGCTTGATTTTCCTAATTTTTGAGACTATTTACCACCGCGTCATTGTGATCGTTCCAATGGAGATTGAAATCACCAAGGAAAATTCTGAGTGTTTTGCCGTCCGGAATTGGTTGAGATTGTGTCCATGAGTTGTTGGGTGAAGATGAGGTTGTCCCCAGGTGGGTGGTATTAGACGTGTAGGGACTTGGGTTCAACTGTAAACCTTACAGGTTATGTACATACTGGGTAGTGATAGTGTATTATCCCTTACGTAGTGTTGGTCTCCGCTACAGGTTCTGTCGGTGCCCACTCGGTCGAGTTCTCACTTACTTTTACTGTTTAAGTATGTGGTATATAAACCCCAGAAGTTCTTTGGTCTGCTCTGCGGAGGAAGCAGTTCGCTAAAGTTCTCTGATTGCGTATAATAATAAAGGACATAGTGTGACCACTGTGTCACTGTAGGTACGGGCCCCTCATCCAGCACATTGCCACCCTACGTTTTGCCATCAATAGGCCCATGTACACCAGTCTGCGGGCTGCTTTCGGTAATTGTTCAGAATAGCCCAGCAGTGCCACGGCCGGATCAGGAGCAATCGCTAAACCAAATATAGTACTCAGTTCAAGTAATATCTTATCCCAATACTGGAAAATGCTCAGGCAGCCCCAGGCTAAATGTATGAAATCTGTCACTGGGGAATAACATCTATCACAAGTCTCCTCCTCCCTTAGCCCGTATCTCTGCAATCTCTCCGGCGTATAATAAACGCTATTAATGTATTAGAAATGATTAAGTCTGTGTTTGCCATGTAATGATATGCGTTTCGTGTTATTACAACAATAAGACCACATGTCGTTGTCTATAGTCATGTCCAGATCCCGTTGCCAGGCCAGCCTGGCCCTAGTGTACTGATTTGCCCTTTGGGACATTGCCAACTTGTATATGTTCAAGACAAGCTTACATGGAGACTTGGTTTTAATAAGGTACGACAGCTCTTTTACCTCTGGAGGTTCGCGCGGATTGAGTGCTGTGTATTTATCTCGCAACTCTGTGACTGACATCTCCAAAAACAACAACCTCATCCCTACCTGGCCCATCCCTTCCCCCACCCACAGCAGACGACTCACAACTCAGTCGCGTAGCATCCCAAATAACTTCCACCCGTATCCCCCATCCCCACCACCCTCCGAACTTAAGAACAGTAGCTGTGTTTTCCACTCGTGGGCAGAGGTCGCTCTGTTTGCAACAACAAGCCTAACGCCTGCACTCTTATATCCTGACCCCCGCACACCGGCCAATAACTCTACAGCCCCCACCGTAGTACACTTCTCAGCTAGGCCCACTAGTGATGTGTAGAGTATTTATATATGTAGAGTATTTATATAGCACACTTCTACCCGGAGGCCTCGTAGCGCTGTATTCATACCGCTGTGGAACCCATCCTGGCTTTCCTGTAAAATGTCTACTCCTGGGCACCCCCAAGGTGAAGCCAGGCATCCACAGCGCTGCTGGGGCCGTTGTGGAGATTAAGCAAGCTATTGCCCAGAGTCACAGAGTGGGACCCATGATTAGACTATGCACCGAGGCGACAATTATCAGGTCCGGGGAAATTGAGTCCAAGAGCCGCCGAGGCGGGAATTGAACCCTGGTTCCGGGCCAGACCTCTGCATCAGGGTCTGCCGCTCTAACCATTGAGCCACTGGCAATGGTCGCTTTGGCATGGATATAAGAATAATTATAGGTTTGCAACAAAATCAATTTAGCCAATACCGACGCATCACTACCCCCTTCCCCCATCCCCATGTTACTTATCGTCTGAACTTAAGGTGGATAGTTTCTGTCCTGCTCCTCGAGCGATCCTCCAGCCGCCTCGTCCAAGAGTTGCCGTTCTGGGCTCTGTTTCTGTTCCCTAGACCAGTCTTTTAGTGCCTTCTGGAGAGCCTTTGGGTCGGTGAATATGTGGGAGCAACCTTGTTTATTCACACGCAGTTTCGCCTGGTAAATCATAGAGTAGTCCAGACCTAGTTCACGTAGGCTCCTTTTCATGGGCACAAACTGTCTACGTGCCTCCTGCACTCGGGGGGGGGGGGAGGACAGGGGGGAGGGGAGGAGGTAGAGTGAGATTGTCTAACCTTCGTATGCTTATATTTATTTGTCCCTCGCCGTCTGCAAGGCAGTGTCTCTGTCCCGATAATTTAACAGTTTGGCTATGATTGGGTGCGGTGTGGCCCCCAGCTGTGGTCTAGGCCCAAGGAGCATTGCGCCATTTCTACTTCGAACATGTTGGAGAAGACCTCAGCGCCCAGAAGGATTCCCAGCAGCTTCTCCACAAATTGTTCCATATTGCCGGTTTGCGTCGTCTCCGGCAGTCCTGTTATTCGTAGATTGCACCGTCTCGAGGGGGCTTCCAAATCTTCTGCCTTGTCTTGCAACACACGTATGACCCTCCCGAGCTGCTTGTGGTCAGTCAAGTGTTGTTTGTGCCTCCTCTACCTCCTTGAGCCTCCGCTCAGACATGTCTAACCGCTCTGCGTGCTTATCCAGTCTTTCCCCCATTCTATCCATTCGGTAGGAGAGGGCGTCTATTTTGGTACCTAGGGAGGCCGCCCTGCAAGCCTTTTTCCATTGATCGCAGCATACTCCGGATGTTCGTCTCATCCTCCAAGGGGCTCGACGTCCTGTCAGGTTCCTCCGTCGCCGTGTCATGGGACTTAGAGCGTTTTTGTTCAAAAGTGAGCTTGGACAGTGTCCTGTCCATCCTGCCCATTATTTTCTCCAGGCACAACCTCTATTCAGGTGCTGCCTTCCACGTCCCCTCAATTAATGGTCCAGTAGAGGGCAGCAGATATTCACCTCTTCCAACGCTGCCCACGCCTGTGATTCTCGCGTTCTGGGAGTGTACGCCTCCCTCCAGTCGTCCTCAAACCTGCCACTTGTAGGTTATCTCTCTTGACTCTGCCTGCACCACCGTTCGCTCCCAGCCGCCTCACTACCAATAGTCTCCTCCGCTCAGTGCCACCACCAGCCCTGGAATTGGCTTCCTGATGCCAGCCCTCTACTGACTCCCAGGGGGCCCGCCTAGTGCGCACGTCACATCGCCGCCCTGGTTCCTCACTCTGCGTTGTAATAATGGCCTTCCTGGCCGTGTGCCTGGCAGTGGATCTGCGCCGGTGCCCCATGTCAGGTGGAGCCCCAGCACTCCCGAGCAGGCACAGCAATGTGGAGTCCTCTAGGATCTGAAAGCCTGTGTGCATCAAAGATCAGGAGCACTCCAGACTCTGCTGCTGGCTCCGTGTCCCACCAAGTGCCTTCACCTTACAGGGATGGGATGATCCTCACCACGCACAACAGCCGCTCCTCGTGTCTCCCCTGAATCACTGCAAAAATGGCGGCTCTGCCCAGCCGTTATGCGTCGCCCGGGTCCTCAGCCGGCACCACTCCGACCCGCTCGTCAGGTACACACCTCTCGCTAATTCTGCAGCCTGGCGTGTCCTCTGCAGGCCGCTCGCGCCGTGGCCTCAACAGCGTCCCGTATAGTTGAGGGTCTCACTCGCCTGTCACCGTAGTTACATTCAGCGCTTGTGCGGTGCTGCCAGGTTCGTGTGACCGCATGAGGCACTTTCACACTCTCTCATCAGAGCCTCCTCAGATCTGCATAGGTGGCGGTGGGGGCCGGGCTCTCTGACCGTGGGGGGTGGCCTGACGGTGCCCGCAGCCCCGCAAGGCTCTCACCAAGACCTGGCCCCGCCTATTCCAAACTTTAGCCCGGTGCTTAGCGGCCCAGAGTTCAAACGATTCCCACTTCAGTTTATGGGTTCCCTGGGGTTAGGGAGGTCGGGTCCGTTCGCTGAACAGCGGGTGTGTTCCGATGGCCGAAACTCTGGAAATTGGTGGATTTGGTGATAGTAGGCTGTCGGATAACTTCAGGATTGTTGGCAGGTGTAACAGAGCTCGAGACTCAAGCGTCCATTTTGGTCTCGAGCTTGCTCCGCCACATTGCAAACTTTACAGGGTGGAGAGCTGTGTTCTCTTTGTAAAAATAAAGGGTCATTTTACGAAGTGATGCAGATCTGGCAAAGATCAGAAGACGGTCAGGGAAATTGACATTTACGATCATGATTATGATCATGATGATCAGGAAGTAATTGTTTGTTAGGTTAAGGATCAGACTGTTGAGGGACCCTTAGAGCATGTTTTAGTCAACGATAATTCAGTTGAAATGATTTTCGATTCTGGTGCCAGAATCACCCTCATACCAAAAATATTTTATGAGAAATGTCTTTCTGGAAAGGTTGAGCTTGTCAAACCCGACATCATACCAAGAGGTTATGGCGGTCAAATTATTGATTTACTAGGTTGTTTTTGGGGTACCATTGATTTTAAAGGAAGGGTTGTTACCGGAAAGATTTAGGTCTCGATGAAAGGTGACTCTCTCATTAGCTGAAGTCACCAGCGAGACTTACATGTTTACCTACATCCAAATGAGTCTCCCTCTGTGTATTTAAGAGAATTGCCTGTTATTGAGACTGTATCTTCTGGTGGATCTTGGCCTGTACAATTTCCAAAACTTTTTGATAGTAAGTTAGGTTGTCTCAAACTATGTACACCTAATTAAGTTGAAAACGGATATCACACCAAGAGTAGCGAATGTTAGGAATGTCCCATTGTTGGTCAAGGGTAAAATGAGAACAGAGTTGGACAAGTTATTGAAGAATGGGATTACACAAGAAGTGGAAGCCACTGAATGGGTTTCTCCAGTGGTTATGGCCCACAAGGGCAATGGGGAGGCCAGATTGTGTATTGACTTGAGAGAACTGAATAAAGCTGTTACAGATCATTACCCTCTGCCAAACATTTCGGAGATGCTGTCCTCTCTTGGTGGTGCGATGCATTTTTCGACAATGGATCTCTTCCAAGCTTATAATCCAGTCAGACTTCATCCCTCATGTCAAGATCTCACTGACTTCTTTACCCCATTTGGAATTTATACATTTCTCAGGATTCCGTTTGGTTTAATCTCTTCAGCCTCTGTGTTTCAGAGGGTGCACTTCTATATTTTTACAGTTCTTTGTTTGAGGCTGCACTTTTTATGCTTTTGCTTGACTTTTTTTGGATCCCTCCAACATTGTTAATCAATGAGCAGAACCAGGAGTGTCAGGCCACCCGGGGTGGCTTGAATGATGGTGTCTTCATTGACGTTGGTGGGCTTGTAAAACCACATAGGTGATGGGGTTTTCATCATGTCATGTCTTTGTAGCTAATTCAGCCAATGAAAAGTAAAATAGACATCTGGGTTATGATCCTTGTCGGGTTCATATACAATACAGAAAAAGCACTGTTGGAGAAGAAGACCCCATCTCTCAGCTGTTGTCTGCATTTTATTTCTCTGAAATTGCCGAATATAGCTCTAAATGGCAGGGGCGGCTCCTCCATTAAGGTGGAGGAGCGTCGCCCCACTGCTTTCTCACAGTGCGAGAAGCAGAAACATAGAATGGTAAAACTACCATTGTACATTTCTACTTCTTGCACTGTGAGAAAGCAGAAGTGCGTGCTTGGAGTTAGCGGGTGGGCGGGTCTGCTCAAAAGTAGGGGAGGAGTGACTACCCCAATGCTGTGGGCCCTGTCTATTTGGTCGGCCCTCTGGGGCCGACCAAACCAGTCATGCACAGTTTCCCTTTTCTCTATGTAGGCTGCATGCAGCCTACTTGGAGAAAATGGCCACCCCATTTGCACCCGGCTGGGTGCTGTCCCCACCAATCACAACGCTGCCATCTCGGCATCTTTTTTGCATTATTTATGCGTCACTCTATGCCTGCAAGGGTATTGTTTTGATTGAGATTATTTATATATATTAATATATAATGTATATTATGTTGATGTGAAGTTAGGAGTAGTAAATCTACCCTCCCCTATATGTGCTTGTTTTCCATATTTTGTCCCTAGATAGTCTGCATTTACAGAGCAATCAGAATAATCTTGCCTCTGTCCTCAGGCTGTGAACAGCTGTCGCCAATATCCAGTTCAGGACAATCCTGTGTATTCCCCTCCCCTGCAATACACTTTGAAGTGGTTATTAAATGCACAGAGGGCTGTGTATTTAAAAAAAAGTTTTTATTTATAAATATTTTTTTTAAGATTACATAATAATTGATCCTCTGATAGCATTTACCTTTGTTGCTCAATTTGGATGGTCAGTTAATCCGAATATATTGCACTGTCACCTGTCATCACTGCACCCATATGTTGATTTTTCTCCTTGGAAATTATATTTCTTTGGTAGAGATGCATTTTAGAATTGGTAGTCCTCATTCTGGCACATAGATGTACTTAAATTGGTGTATCTGGTTGTGGAATCATTCTATTGACATCTAATATTGGTATTGTAATTACTTTTGTACCTGTTCGGTCTCGCCTAGGCAGCACTTGCGCTGTCTCTTTGAGACTTGCTGTAGAAGTTCTGTCCGGTGATCCCTCTTGGTTTTTCTTTGTGCTCCAACAACATGCCTGCAGCTCTCACACACAGCCCGCCTGCCAGCAGCGAAGTTCGTCGTGCAGGAACACATGGTGGGGTTCTGCGCATTGAAAGACCAAGATCGTTTTTTTAAATTTTTTGTTTTTTATTACCATGGTGCCTGCTTCACAGGCCTCCATGCGTATAACATTTATGTGCACTGGTGCCGCGCTTTATATTTCAGCACTACGCCGGGTTTTCTGTTGACAAAGCCAATATATGCAAGTCTCGCTAAAGCAAGACCTGTTGCATTGCAAACGTTTATTTTAGATAGAGCATGATCTCTGCACAACAGACTGGCATTAGAGCATGGAACAGCAGTAGAATTTAACACAAGGCATGTTTTCATGTAATAGCATTACAATTTCTAGCAACAAGTGTATATACATGTGATGGTTTCAGTGGAAATTGCTTTTATAAACTTGGAAGTCAATTTCGTTCTAACAGGTGAGGTTAAATTTTGGTATTTTAATATGGGTGTGAACATATCTCCTATAATAATCCACATTTGTAATACTAATAATACACATTTGTGAAGCGCGAACAATCACCCGTAAGGGTCTCTAGGCGCTGGGGGCCGTCGGGAAGATTAGGCAAGCTAATGCCCAGAGTCACATGGTGCTGGGCTAATCTGCCGCCGGCACCAAGGATCGAACCGTGATCCCCAGATTCCGGAGTCAGTCGCCCTGGCCGCAGCGCCACACCTCTTCCTCTTTATTTCATATTAAATGTTGGCCGTAAGTAAAGTTAATGCCAGCATCAACTAGATTTAAAATGAATGTGATTGCGGATTTCACTCAAAATCCTGTTTGACTTTGTAGAATTTAATTATTAGTATTTTTCTCCTACCCAGGAAAATAGGATTGCAGCTGCATTGCATGGTTGACTGAGCTAAAAGAATCCTGGCTCTAGCTGCAGATGACCAACGCAAACAACTGTCTACATCTCTTCTGAAAAGGTTGAAGGATTTTGTCAGCAGTTCTATATCAAAGACAGCGGTGTGGACATCATTGGCGCAGCACGTGCTATGGCCCAGCGTCTTCCGGGGCACATTGAGCCATAATATTTGTTGTAATTTACTACCCCAACAGCAGTGAAAGGGGCCATTTTATTTGCTTACACCAGGGCCATGGCATCCTTGCTACACTACTGATCAAAAACAGTTTTTTCCCAGCAGTTTGTAAAATATTGGCATTGGCAAGGTGCCCTTGAAGCCTGGCCCCTGCAAACCATCACTGAAGTTTGACACTCGCAGCATACCACCTAGATTGGCCCCAACCACTTGTTGCTGAACTCTGGTGCTACCGACATGTCACTGAACACTAGCACTGGCAAATCCTCATTACTGACTGCCACTAGAAACTCTTTTGGGAAAGATGTTACCAATAATACATTGTTGAATATTCCAGAGGAAGAAATAACAGAAAAGCCTAATGATGACTGTGCATCAGAGAAGGATTCGGACTCTGAATATGCTTGTGAAGCACCAGCCTCTGCTGGAGAGCCTTCCAGTGCTTCCAAGTGTGTGTTATCCAACAAATATTCCCCTGCACCTGCATACCCAAAGAGTTCACCCCCCTCCAAACTATTGCCGGCTCTACCCTTTTCTCCAGGAGGTAGATCTGCTGCTCTTACATGGGTAAGTCATTTTTTGGTAATGAACATGTTCTTCGAGACCTGAAAGAGGTAAAATACCTGCGAGAGATTATAACATTTTTTTTGTGGTTTACATTTGTTGATTTCAGAGTAGATTTAAAATAGTTTTTAATAGTAGTAAGAGGCAAGTGAACTAACGTTTGATCACATGCATTGTTCCAATACATATTCCGCTAGTTTATATTTCACCCAGCACGATGGGAAGTAATTTAGTCCCAACTCTTCATCGCTACTTAATGTTCATGTAGCTCTAATATTACATTGAGTTTAGTGTTTATTGAAGAACTGCCCTGTCATCCAGCGTTGTTGCCCCTTCTTTGATAGTTAGTTAAAAATCACTAAATATTTAACAGAATACATTACATGCATTGATTGCGCAGCTAGGTCTGTGTATTTGAACAGGAGACAAAAACATCCCAGTCCCCGTCAGAGACTTTTCACTGCAAACCACTTTCATGTTAAGAAACTTTGCTAAGTGCAGTATATTCTACCAGGCAGTATTAGTGTTTGTGAAGAGGTGGGGAAAAAAAACCATGTTTATGGACTTAAAAAAACTGCAGATTATCCTACAGTATTCTGGCGGCGGAAGCCCCTTCAACGAACCCATTGGAAAAGTAGACGATTGCAGGATGATGCAAACAGCAGAACTGTAGAATGGGAATACTTTTGAATTTGCATTTGATAAAAGATGTTTTGATGCTGTAAAAGAGTTTATAAGCAACAGTAAGAGCCTACACCTGGGTATCATTGCATTTGAAACCGAGCCCAGCGAATTTTGCTTTGATATCAGTTACACTAGCCTCAAGAACATTCTAATAGATGTTTGCCAGACATATCATCAGCGATGCACAAAAAAATATTTTGCCATATTTAAAATGCAACAAAATAAGAACTTTGACTTCCAGCACTGATAAGTGAAAGAATGAATTTAAGTCATGGCTGTCACGTGTTGGAAAAGCAATGTTCAGATAATGTTGTTTGCCACTTTGGTAGGCTGAGCTCATATCTTTTGTTTCTATAGACAATAATTCTGAGTCATACATCGATGAATCTGACTTCACATAAAAACAATCTCTATTACGATTTCATAAACTTGGCTACCATCCAGTTTCTAACAGCAAGTGGTCGATTCTTGTAGTTCACTTCATTGTGTCAGTCTTGTGGTTGATATTTAGTTTACTTCCGTATGGAGTTCACCTTTGTGGAAGCAGTTTCATTTCATGGTTCTTTTAAACTGCCGAGTAGTTGTTTGCACCAGAGTCGTCTAAACTGTCATTGATGATCTCTTTTTTTTAATTTGTTTCCCTCATCTGTCCAGAATCTTCAGTTTCTTAATGTGTCGATCCCTTGGTCAGCATTATAGTCCTCGTCCGCGTTACCAGCTTTCTATTATGAAGTAGACACACAGATGTTCAATAAAGTCTTGGCAAATAGATTACAAAGGGCAAAAATTTATGCTGCATGCAGATCAGGGTTTAGAATGGAAACTCTATAAAATATCTTCATGTTCTATAATTATAGTCCTGGATTCGAGAAGTAGTTGACATTTTCTTAATAGTTGCAGGCTAAGGTGGGACCTCCACCGTGGTCCCATTAAAAGTGAAACTTGAAACAAGCATTTGCAATGCAATAGGTCTCGCATTAATTAAGTTTGAGCTATTGGCATTGCTAAATAATGCAACACTAATTGCAACAAAAGTCTATAAATTGTAGGCCAAAAAAATTTGAATTTATTTTTGTATCAATGGTGGCATGCTGCTCTTTAGTTGAATATGTTTAAAAGTAAAGTGTGCCATACTGCGATTGCTACAATAGTTAATTGTGGATGCGTTAACAATTGATGTGTGTACTGATGGCTGGTGGTGTGTGTGCCTGGTGGAAGCGTGCACTAACGGCTGGTGATGTGTGTGCCTGGTGAAAGCATGCACTGACGGCTGGTGGTGTGTACCTGGTGAAAGCGTGCACTGACGGCTGGTGGTGTGTGTGTGCCTGGTGGAAGCGTGCACTGACGGCTGGTGGTATTTGTGCCCGGTGAAAGCGTGCACTGGCGGCTGGTGATGTTTGTGCCCGGTGAAAGCGTGCACTGATGACTGATGGTGTCTGTTCATGTTGAAAGTGTGCACTGACGGTGTGGTTGGGTGTGTGGTTGTGATTGCGTGTGTGTGGCTGTGTGTGTGTGGTTGTATGTGTGTGGTTGTGTGTTTTTGTGTGTGTGGTTGTTGTGGATGTGGTTGTTTGTGTGGTTGTGTGTGTGGTTGTGTGTATGTGTGTTGTTGTGTGTATGCGTGTGGTTGTGTGTATGTGTGTGGTTGTGGGTATGTGTGTGGTTGTGGGTATGTGTGTGGTTGTGGATATGTATGTGTGTGTGGTTTTTTAAAGACTGCGATTCGCCCTTAGGGAGCCCAGGTCAAACATCAGAGCCCGTACAGTCAAAGCATGGCTGCCCTGTGCTAGTCAAGCAACAAGTTTTTAAAGCATTGTCATTCTCATTAAAGTTTAGTTTAGGTTTTGGTCACACAAACGGATGGCTGCAATTACTCGTACAGAGAATTTGCACACAAAACTAGGGGAGAATAAACAGGTGCCAGAGTCTGAGAGTAGACTGCACTTATGGCAATGGGACACATTAAAAAGTGTGTGGATAGAGTCTGAAATCTGTTTAAAAATAATATATATAGCCGCGTTGAGGCCAGAGATAAAGAATGAAACACTGAGGTATAAGGTGTGTATAGGGGGATGAAATAAATAGGTGAGAAAGACAGACTGAGTTAGTATGAGAGTGGAGTGGCATGGCGTAGAGCAACATGGTGTGGCATGGAGTCATGTGCAGTTGTGGGGGTGGCATTACGTAGAGTAGAGTGGAGTGGCGTTGAGTGGAGTGCAGTTGTATGGAGTGCTATGGCGTAGAGTGGAGTGCAGCTGCTTGGAGTAGCATTGCATAAAGCAGAGTGGTATTGTGTAGAGTGGAGTGGCACTGTGTGGTGTGGAGTGGAGTGGCATTGAGTTGAGTGAAGTTGTGTGGAGTAGCATGGTGTAGACTGGAGTGCAGCTGCCTTGAGTAACATTGCGTGAAGCAAAGTGGTGTTGCGTAGAGAGGAGTGGCTTTGTCCAGCATTGTGTAAAGAGTAGTGTTGTGTGGAGTGGCAGGGTACTGTGTAAGATGGAGTTGCATTGCATGGAGCGGAGTGGCGTTGCATACACTGTGTGCATTGGTGGCAGTTTCTACACTATATTAACAAAAATATTGCACCAAAAACCCTAAGCTGAATGTACAAGATTCTAAGTAATCTGTACGGGATATATGCGCTCCACAGTCTGTGTAAAGAAATGAGTACACATGTAAATGAGAACGTCATATGCCCAAGACGACAACATTTTATAGAGGTCAGAAGGTGTGACCAGAAACCATGAAGTGGAAACAAGACTTTGCAGTCCAGATTTTTGTCAACCCCAGCATTCAATAGTGTCAGTGGCGGCTCCTAAGAAAACACGTTTTGTCCCTGCAATTTTTTAATAAGGAATTAGGGACCGGACAAATCTATAAATCAAAATATTATCAAGTGGCAAAAATTGGATTATATTTTTAAATGTCACCACATCATTGTTGCCCCAACACACCAGAGAAATCTAACCTTAACAGAACATTTATTCAAAAGCAGAGCTACCAATTTGCTTCATACCATAGTCAACACGTATTGCACCAATTACTTGCAAACAGTAGTTAGGAAAGTAAAAGAGGCATGCTAATGATAGTTAATGAAATAATTATCAGTGCCCGATCTTAACTCATTTGTGAGCAATACTACTGATAATTAATCCAAAATCAGACAGACACTGTAGGGTAGAGAAGGAAAGAAACGCTCTGTAGTAAAGGACTGCAAAATAATGTATATCTGCATCTAACTCCAACTGAAAGAACACAAATACAATTTGATTTACCATCAAACGCTCACCGCCGCCTATACAGGAGTCTCATTTAGCAAGAGAGCTAGTGTGCTTGGCTACTGCACCAATCCTTTATTCGTATATGTATGTTTGATCTTTTTTTTACATATTGCATAGGTTTGAAAATAAATATTTTTCCCTTGGTCTCGTTTCAGAGCATTTCTCAAAGAAGTATTTTATACTTCCAATACAGACACATTATTCTGTGTTTTTGAAAATATTGACACTGTGTGTTCCTCTGGAATACGAGTGAAGTTTGTGACTCATTGATCCTTTCCCTGGAATAAGGGTCTCAATGGCATGCTGGTGTTAATTGCAGGCATATCGTGGGCAGCACGATGGTACCCTCCACAGAGTAATGGACACCCTGACATAACTATTATTGTTGGCATACTTTGGGCATCCACGGTGTGACAATGGCTAAGCCTGGTATAGTGCTGGTCGTGGCAAAATACTGGTAGATGAAAGTAAAAGAAGTATAGATGGGTAGATAGACAGATGTTATAAAAAATGACTAGTCATGTAAAATTGTATTTTGTTTGCTCCCTTCATTGCCTCTGGCTTTGTTTTTTTACATAAAAGGTCTGATTCGCCTCAAGTAAGATTTAACATTCTCAATAGATAATGCCAACTGCTCAGCTACTAACGTTTTTGGGCCCAAAGAAGCATTTGAGCAAATGCTTAAAAGTAGCTCTGATTAGCGGTATAGACAGTAAAAATAAAGAGGAGAGTGCAGCGACTGGAAAAAAGAGATCAAGAGGCAGTTCATCTAGACAAATGTGAAATGTAAAGAACGCTGGAAAGAGGGAAGCCATTGATACTGGAAAGGGGAGAATTGGGCGAAGAGGGGCGGAGGGGGCGAACGGGTGAGCTGAATGCCAGAAAGGAGAAATTACAAAGTAGTGTGAAGCGTAAACTGTGTGACAGAACGGAGCAACATCGGGAGTTGGAGACAATAGTACACTGCAGCAGGGGTGTGCAAAATCATAGATTTGCTTGCAAAGTTGGGAGCTTTGTCCTTAGTTCACAAAAGTGGCTGAAGTTTCTTGGCCTTTCCATGGTGATGGCCCAGCCAATAAGTCTCGGCTCCGGCTAGCTGTCCTTACCAGTGACCAGCAGAGGGTCTAACGAGAAACAGTGTCCTTCTGCTGCTATTAATGACCTGACGTCTAGCCATATTGATATAACTTAAGGAAAACATCAGCCCTACACTTTCTCACCTTTTTCTGCCTGGTGCCAGCATGCTTGTTTTCCTGCAGTATGCCTGTCACACACCTCGGTTCAAAAGGCAGCTGATAAGGAGGGGTGTGGTTTAGGCTTGACTGAATGCAAGCCTAGCACAAACACATGTCAAACGGAACGCAGGATATAGTACCCATTAAATACAAGGATCAGGTGTTAGGGCAGAGATAGCATATGGGGCTTTGTTTAGAGCATTTCTGGAGGCCTAGGTGTCACACGCCCATGCAGTGAAACAACGGGAGGGAGGTGGTAACAAAGGGGGTAATTAACAGCAGGGGATCTGCTACCTCCTAAAGGTCAGACCATCCAGATGAAGCATAGCTAAAGGGGCAGGTGGTAGCCCTGGGCTGGGCGATGACTACAGCTATGTGCGTACAGTAAACATGCCGCTCGTTCCTGGTCAGTCATGTGGACACGGAGTATCGCGCTGCAATCTTGTGCCCAGGATAGTGACTGACACACTCCATCGTTTACTTGGCCCCAGTTTACTTCTGTACTCCACTACCCTCGCAGCTCCTTGACTCCCCATATCTCCCTACCCCAGAGCGAAGGGCAAGCTGCCGTGCACCATGTTATCGTGCACGTTCACTCTGGAAATCAAACACATTTATAATTTCAATAAGCAGCGACGGGAGACCTGCGCCCTGTGAGTCGTAGAGGTGGACCTGGTGAGGTTCCTAAGGGAAAAGGGTAACAATTACATATCTGCTGATGGCATCAGCTGCTCTCACTATCAAGGATAAGTGGGCTAGTACTTACTCAGTAAAGAGTGGAAACATGCAGCATTGAGTCAACAACTTGGAATGTGCTGGGAATCAATCCCGTGGGCTCTACAAAAGACAAGCCGTGAGCGTGCACTCTCCCGAACTTCCGGTCTCGGGATGTGCACGCTCACGGCAGTCGTGGGGCGGGACTTCCGTCTTTTGGAGAAGCCCGCGCCCACTCTCACAGAGTGGATGGCAGCAGAAGTCAGGAGAGGCGGCTGAGGCGGTAAGTGGGGCTTGGGGGGCTTGGCACCTGTGTGTGAGCGTGTGCTTATGCAGTGTGTGTGTGTGCGCGTATGTGTATGCAGTGTGTGTGTGTGCGCGTGTGACTGGAGAGGCATGGCTGACCCTGGCAATCGGCTTCTGGAGATGTGCACGGCTCCGGGAGGCTGGGCATGCGCGTCCACGAGGAGCAATCCGCGCTCGTGCCCAAGTCTGTCTCCCTTCAGACCCGACTCCGCAGCAATAGGTCTCGAGCGAGACCTAAAAAGGACGCTCTATCAGTATTTGTACTATTCTTGTGAGTATAATCTTTTAAATGCCTCAACATTAGTGTACTTAACACTGAGAAAGGCCCAATGTGGGAAAATATAAGGCAACTATTGAATGTTCTGGATAAGATGGAAGATTTTGCTGCCATTATCTTTTGAGCGAATGACGAAAGCTGAGATGGTAATGCTACTTCACTGTCTATATGCCTTCCAGAAATGCATTCATATTTTCCAGAGAACTTATTGAATGAGCTGGACAGAATATATACAAGATTAGAAAGGAGAGAGGCATGTGCTGAAAGAATTATTTAAAGCTTGCCTAGGAGGAAGGGGTGGCTTAGGCCTCCCAGATTTTTGAGCGTTACAGTTCTTCTCTGCTCCAATATATAGTGGCATGGGTAGCAGAGGGGGATTGAAAACCTGACCGTAGAACTGCTGGGACACTTACTGATTAAAGAATTATTGTTGATTGACCCGATTACTCAATAGACCACCCTGCAGATCCTAACACTGGCTGGGTGTATATATATAATACCTTGTTTTGTAAGGCAGAACCATGGCCCAACGGGCTCCATTTTGAGAAAGGTGCTAGATATTCATGTGACAAAATGAATGCCAAGATCTTGTAAGAAGATGTGATGTAGGGGCCTAATTATAAATAGAAAATTATTGACTATGAGAGGCAAAGGACACTTGGTATATTGTGAGAAATTCATACAATACCAGATAGTAACTAAATCCACTGAAAACAGACGGTTTGAGTTTCCAAAGTGGTCCAAAGAATCATGGACTCAACATAGTTGATTTGAACATGTTCAATAGGATCAATGTGTGGAGCACTGAGAAAAGACATTCGACTTGTTGGACTAGAAATCAGATAAGCTGCAACAGACGCAAACTGGAATGGGTCAGAGTGCACAGTACCAGAATCAAGGCTGGCAAGATGGTCCGCCCATCAAAGTTTGGTAGTTACATGGGCTACTCTGAAGGTGTGCCCTGCAGGCTTCATGCTCTGAAGATTTTCTACTGTAGTCATGCTCTTTATGGCTATGATGTCATGATAACTACTTTTGGTCTGGTTTTACAGTGCACCTGTCTGCCATTTCATATGTGATCGCCGGAAAAAAAGCTTTGAGAAGCAGTATGGAGAGGATCACCAATCCACCATCTTTTTTTGTTGTTTAAATCAGTTTTTTTAAAATTTTTGTCTAATAGAATGTATACATGGCATCAATCAATCAATCAAGAGTATTTGTAAAGCGCGCTACTCACCCGCTAGGGTCTCAAGGCGCTGGGGTGGGGGGGGAAGGGGGCTGCTAGTGCTCGAAAAGCCAGGTCTTGAGTTGCTTCCTGAAGGAGAGATAGTCCTGGGTGAGTCGTAGGTGGGTGGGGAGGGTGTTCCAGGTCTTGGCCGCCAGGTAGGTGAAGGAACTTCCTCCGGTGGTGCTTCTGCGGATCCATGGGACGGTGGCGAGGGCGAGGCTGGCGGAGCGGAGCTGGCGGGTTGGCGTGTAGAATGTGAGGCGGTTGTTGAGGTATTCGGGGCCCAAGTCGTGGAGAGCCTTGTGTGCGTGGGTCAGGAGTCTGAACGTGATCCTCATGCTGACGGGGAGCCAGTGCAGGTCCCTCAGGTGGGCGGAGATGTGGCTGTGTCGGGGGATGTCCAAGACGAGTTGTGCTGAGGCGTTCTGGATGCGCTGGAGTCTTTTCTGTAGTTTGGCGGTGGTCCCAGCGTAGAGGGCGTTCCAGTAGTCCAGACGGCTGGTGACGAGGGCCTGGGTGACCGTTTTCCTGGTTCCAGTGGGGATCCAGTGGAAGATCTTACGGAGCATGCGGCGTGTGTTGGAGGAGGTAACGGCGTTAACTTGCCTGGCCATCGTGAAGGAGGAGTCTAGGATGAGGCCCAGGTTGCGTGCGTGGTCCATGGGCTTGGGTGGGGGGCCCAGAGCAGGGGGCCGCCAGGAGTCATCCCCGGCGGAGATGGATGGGCCGAGGATGAGGACTTCCGTCTTGTCTGAGTTCAGTTTCAGGTGGCTGAGCTTCATCCAGTCTGCGATGTCTTTCATTCCGTCCTGGAAGCTGGCTCTGGTGGAGGTGGGGTCGTTGGTGAGGGAGAGGATCAGTTCGGTATCGTTGGCGTAGGAGATGATGTTGAGGTTGTGCTTGCGTGCGATGGCTGCGAGTGGGCTCATGTAGACGTTTTAGAGGGTGGGGCTGAGCGAGGAGCCTTGAGGTACGCCGCAGATGATCTTGGTGGCTTCTACGAGAAAGGGCAGGAGACGGACTCTTTGGGTTCTGTCGGAGAGGAAGGAGGTGATCCATTCCAGGGCCTTTCCTTGGATCCCGGCATGGCTGAGGTGAGTTGTCAGGGTACGGTGGCAGACCGTGTCGAACGCAGCCGAAAGGTCGAGCAGGATGAGGTTGTGCTTGCGTGCGATGGCTGCGAGTGGGCTCATGTAGACGTTTTAGAGGGTGGGGCTGAGCGAGGAGCCTTGAGGTACGCCGCAGATGATCTTGGTGGCTTCTACGAGAAAGGGCAGGAGACGGACTCTTTGGGTTCTGTCGGAGAGGAAGGAGGTGATCCATTCCAGGGCCTTTCCTTGGATCCCGGCATGGCGGAGGTGAGTTGTCAGGGTACGGTGGCAGACCGTGTCGAACGCAGCCGAAAGGTCGAGCAGGATGAGGGCGGCGGTTTCTCCGTTGATCAGCAGGGTCCGGATGTCGTCGGTGGCCGCAATGAGGGCGGTCTCGGTGCTGTGGTTCGCTCGGAATTCGGACTGCGATGGGTCGAGGGAGCCGTTCGTCTCCAGGAAGGCTGTAAGCTGTTTGTTGCCGGTTTTCTCGATGACTTTTGCAGGGAAGGGGAGGAGCGAGATGGGGCGGAAGTTCTTGAGGTCTGAGGGGTCTGCGGTGGGTTTCTTCAGGAGGTCGCTGATCTCTGCGTGCTTCCAGCTCTCCAGGAAGGTGGCAGATATGAAGGAGTTGTTGATGATGTCCCGAAGTTTGGGTGCGATGATGGAGTCGGCTTTGTTGAAGATGTGGTGTGGGCAGGGATCGGCTGGGGAGCCCGAGTGGATGGCTTTCATCGTGTGGGTGGTATCTTCCGTGCTGACCGGAGTCCAGGCGCACAGGGTGGTGGTGAGGGGTGTAGGTTCGGTGGTGGGGTACGAGTTCTGAGCGCCGAAGCTGTTGTGTATGTCGACAATCTTACGGTGAAAAAAGGTGGCCAGAGAGTTGCAGAGGTCTTGAGAAGGCATGATGTCGTTGTTGCTGGTGTTTGGGTTGGAGAGCTCTTTCACGAGGTTGAAGAGTTCCTTGCTGTTGTGGGTGGTGTTGTCCAGTCGTTCTCTGAAGAATGACCTTTTGGTGGTGCGGAGCAGCTGGTGGTGTTTGCGGGTGGCGTTCTTGAGGGCTGTCATGTTTTATCCGTTGACTGGTTGTGGCGCCAGGCTTTCTCGATGTCACAGCAGGATTTCTTGGAGTCTTTGAGATCGTTGGTGAACCACGCGGCTTTCTTGCTGCTGAGTTTGCTGGGAGGGTTTTTCAGTGGAGCAAGGGTGTCGGCGCATTCGGTGATCCACTGTGTGAGGTTGCGGGCTCCTTCGCTGGGGTCCGTGGTGTTGGTGGGAGGGTTTAGGCTCAAGGAGGTGGTGAGTCGGTCGGTGGTGATCTTGCTGCAGCATCTTCGGGGGGTTTGTTGAAGGCGGTGGTGGGTCGTTGTTTTTCTGAAGTTGAAGTGTATGCAGCTGTGGTCGGTCCAGTGGAGCTCGGTGGTGTGGCTGAAGGAGATGTGGTTGCTGGAGGAGAAGACTGGGTCGAGCGTGTGGCCGGCGTAACGGGTGGGGGTGTTGACCAGTTGCTTGAATCCGAGGTTGGAGAGGTTGTCTAGTAGGGCGGTGGTGTTGTTGTCATGGTCGTTCTCCAAGTGGAAGTTGAGGTCTCCTAGGATGTAGTCGAGGGAGGCGAGGGCGAGCTGGCTGATGAAGTCTGCGATGGCCTCGCTGAAGTGAGAGCGTGGTCCCAGGGGTCTGTAGATGAGGGTACCTCTGAGGGTGGTCTAGGGGTCGGTGTGAATCTGGAAGTGCAGGTGCTCTGCGGTGGCGAGGGTGTCGTCGGTGTTGGTCGTGATGCAGATAGTGTTTCTGTGGGCGATGGCGATGCCTCCTCCGGTCTGGTTGGCGCGGTCCCTCCGGATGATCTTAATGCCGTCCGGGATGGCAATGGCGATGTCAGGGGCTGAGGAGGCGTTCATCCAGGTTTCCGTGAAGAAGGCGACATCTGGTGCCGTTTTGTCCAGGAGGTCCCATAGTTCGACGGCGTGCCTGTGGATGGAGCGGGTGTTGAGCAGGATGCACTTGAGGTGGTTGTTGTGTGCGGCTGTTTTGGCTGGCGCGGTGCAGGACCGAGTGCAGGTGAAGTGGCAGGTGAAGGCTCTGTGGGTGCGTTTTGGGGTGGCTTGGTAGTAGGCCGGATGTTGGCCGGTGTTGAGTGCGTGGAGGGTGGCGGCGTCGTAGCTCAGTCGGGCTGGCTGGCTCTGGCAGGGTCCAGGGGTTCTGGCGCTGGGCGCGGTCCAGGCGGCTTGCCTTTGATGCACCCGCTGCGCGTACGTGCGGTCCCCGCCATTTATGGCGAAGTGGGAGGGAGGAGCAGCTTGGAGGGGGGTGCGGGCGGCGAATGGGGAGCGGGAGACAGGAGAAGGGGGCGGAGCTGCAGGAGAGCAGCGGCGTGGAGCAGAGGGGGGTTGGAAAGAGCGGGAAAGTGAAGCGGGGGAGAGCGAGGGCAAGCCTGGAGAGCGAGGGCAAGCCTGGAGAGCAGGGGCCCTAAGGAGAGGCGGCAGCAAGAGGGCCAAGCAGGCAGCGGCATCAGAATCCGGGCACACGGAGGCCGTGCGGTAGTGGAGTGACCGGGTCAAGGGTCACTCCACTATCTTGTCAGTAACACTGCAACAGCATTAATTAGATGCCTAACACATTAGCCAGTATGTAACGCATTTCGGTTAAGTAGAAACAAATAAACAGGAGAGAAGATACTTGCGAAGCATATATCATAGGTTAAAAAAAAATTCGAACCAATATGTAATAATATTTAAGACCCGGGGTAGCAGAGCGCTTTACATGAGCATTAACGTTCCAGTCGGGACAGTAGATTCATCGGGGTCAAAAAAAATATACAGACATTACACATTTAACAAGAAACACTTCTTAAATAAGCAAATAGACTAAGTTATGGCCATGAGTAGAACTAAAATGTCACTAATGACAATGAACACAGAAACAAAAAAGGCAAGGGAGCTAAATAAGGGTTGTTTACCCAGGACAAGGCTAAATGCATTTGTGCGGTTAAATGGGATCGGGCTAATCAAATATACATTGTCCGAAACGTGCAGCACAGCTCAAATTAGGAAACGGGGAGCGGGAGAGATCGGGGCTGTTTAGCGAGGAAGCGAAGGATAATCGAGTGAAATATGGTGGGAGGGAGCAAAAGAGAGAAGAAGGGAGCAACGAGTTTGGGGGAGAAATTGAGGAGGAGCTAGAGGAAAGTGTTGAAAGGAGAGAGGGTAGCATTCGAGTGGAAAGAAAAGTCAAGAAGGGAGAGCGAGGGGAGAAGAGTCGGACCGAAAAAGACTGTCAGGGGATAATGAATAACGGGGGATGAATAAAGGGGTAATGCAGCGATTACAGACCCCAGTATTTGCAGAGAAGGTGGGATTTGGGGTCTTTTTTAAAGCTGTGGTACGAGGGGTTGCAGCGCAGGTCTCTGGGGAGGGCATTCCAGATGATCGGGGCGTTTCCCGACAAGGAGCGGGATTGTGTGGAGCTCCTATTTGATAGGGGAGGACAAGAAGTAGATCATTTTAGCTTCTCGTCTGCCGGGAGCAGCCCGCTTTTTCAAGTTTGTCGGAGAGATATAGCGGGGTTTGTTGGTGGAGGGGTTTGTGTGTAATGTGTATGCAGATCTTCCCTCAATGTGTAGCCAGTTTAGGGCCTTCTGGGCTGGTGAGATGTGGTCAAAACTTCGCAGTCAGCTATTAGCCTGGCGGCGGAGTTAAGCACGGATTTGAGGGGGGCAAGGTGTGTTTTGGGGATTCGGGTTAGGATAGTATTACCATAATCTATTTTGAAGAGGACTAGGGATTGGAGAACCCATTGAAAGTAGTCAGAAGGAATGAATGGTTTGAGTTTTATAAGATGCAGGAGAGTGCAGATAGCTCCTTTAGCCACATTCTTAATGTGCTTGTTAAGAGTGAGTTTATTGTCGATATTGAAGCCAAGTGATTTTGCTGAGTTAGATAAGGAGAGCGAGCAGTACAGGGTATTGAGTCCACTCAAAAGCGGCAGCGCTTTTAAGTAGGGCCCTGAGCTAAATAAGGTTGAGGGCTTCGGAGACGACCGACGTGAAATATAGTTCCCCACGCAATTTAAGTGGTGACACATACAAAAGGCCTGGGTGCTACAGCCTGAGTGTTGGACTGGCTACCGGCATCTGCAGAGCATGTCGACGCCTGTCTGGCACGGAACAGGAAAGCACACAGGTCCTTCTGAATAGTTCTGCTCCAGTGAATTAGGAGGGGCAGCAGGGCGACTTGTATATTCGATTCTGAGCATGTAGCTCACTGGTGGGGGCAGCAGACCGGGTGGGGCTTGGCGTAGGCCCAGTACTCCCTGGAACTATAAGTCCACTACCTTCAGCTCTCATGATGGCGAGAGACAAAGAACCCAAGACTCAGAAACAAGGCAAAATGGACAAATACAGAAAGGCACTCCCGCCGCAAACCGAACAAGGGAAGGAGACCGTAGATCTACCGGACAACGCGGCCATTTTTTAAGCAATCCATGCCTTGAAGGAGGCCTTCGAGGGCAAGATGGATGGGATTAGATCGGATGTGACTCTCCTGCTGCAGGATGTCTGCAATATCGCAGAACGGGTGACACAGGCGGAAACGCGTATCTCGGAAGTGGAGGACACAACGCATACATTTCAAAAGTGCATTAAAGACTTACAAACCAACATGTGGGAAATGGCTTGGAGGGTCGATGACGCCGAAAATAGAGCCAAAAGAAACAACCTCCGATTTATTGGGATGCCGGAAGGGCAGGAAGGATCTGACCCAATCACCTTTCTGGCGACTTGGCTGCGAGATGTTCTTCCGGGAGCACAGTTCTCCACCTGCTTTATCATCATCCCCCTCCCCCCTCATCCCCCCAACGGTACGTATACAGCTGTCCAAGGCACGTGGAGACAGAGGGAGATTACTCTGGTCAGTGTACACCCCCGCCACAATTGCAATCCCAAATGCTAGGCGCAGTTGCTAAGATATTGCTGGACTCAGAGGCCCGGACTCATGTTATTGGAAGCGATTTTAATGATGTGATGGACCCAAGCCAGGATCGATCCACAATGGCGACTGGGACCCGGGTCCCTACTATGTTGGTTGAATTTGTGAGGTCAAGGGGTCTAACAGATCTATGGCGTCGGCACCATCCCCTAGAACGTACTTACTCCTATTTCTCGGGGGCACATGGGACCTTTTCTAGACTCTACTATTTGTTTGCTTCAGCCGGGGAAATACAGATAACAGATGAAGTAGAGTACCTAGCTAGAGGAATCTCCAGCCATTCACCATTAAGACTGAAAGTGGGAGGGGCAATACATGGAACACGTTCAGAATGGCGGTTGAATGCATGGGAGCTAAGAGACAAAGCTGTGCTGGAGGTTATTAGCCGAGAAACTGTACTGTTTTTTCGTGAGAATGATGGCTCGGTATCGTTCGAGGTCCTCCTCTGGGAGGCATACAAGGCAGTCCTTCGGGGCAGAATACTGGACAAAATAGCGAGGAAACGCAGAGCAGAAGTTCTCCAGATAGAAACCCTGGAAGGCCAACTCCTTGACCTAGAACACCATATTACCCCTGACAATGAGGCGACTTCGCTTTGGCAGTTGGATATTACACGTAGACAACTCAGAGCACTGGTTGATAGGGAGGTCCAGGCACAGATACAGCCAGCACAGCATAAACGTCATGAAACAGGAGATCATGCAGAGAAACTCCTAGCTTGGCTAAGAAGGAAAGTGCGTGAGGCAAACTGGGATAGCCAGATAGTTGAAGCAGGTACACACCACACCACGGGAGTAGATCTAGCGGGAGCATTTGCTCAATATTACACCAATCTTTATAAGGCAAAGGTGGTGGTTGATGAGGACGATATCAGCAGCTATCTTAGCCAAACTGAAATTCCCACTCTGGGCCAGGAAGAGATGGAGGCACTACATGCTGAGTTCACTTGGGAAGAGGTACAGGCCGCCATAGCCAAACAAAAATCAGGGAAAACCCCGGGCCCCAACTGGCAACCTGGGGAATTTTTCAAACAACATAAGTTTGTTGCCCCCATACATATTAAGAATGTTTCAGGCAGCAAGGGAGGCGGGAACATAGTCCCCGGATCTTTGCCAAGTCACGGTGGTGGTTATACCAAAAACTGGCAAGGCCCCAGAGGACTGTGGGTCCTACCTCCCAATCTCGCTCCTAAATATTGAGACCAAGATCCTAGCTTCTATACTTGCCACACGACTGTTGACGATTATTACATCATTGATTCACAAAGATCAGTCGGGCTCCATGCTTAAGGGCTCCACACGTCTTAATCTACGTAGGTTGGTTAACTGGATTGACACAGCTAAACGGGAGACAGGCCATGGGTACTCCTATCACTCGACGCAGAAAAAGCATTTGATTCAGTCCATTGGTCTTTCATGAGACAAGTGCTTATAAAAGTTGGGCTGGGGAGTAACTTCCAGTCATGGATAGAATTTTTGTACACAAACTCTAGGGCTAGAGTTAAGGTTAATGGAGTTAACTCGGCGATCTTCCCCATTCAGCGAGGGACCAGACAGGGTTGCACTGTCAGTCATTAAGTCTTTATTGCAATTTTTCATCATAAAAGCCAGGGCAATCCATTAATTACAACAAGTTTCAGCCATAAAAACGCCACAAAATTACAAAAATCTAAAACTTACAACAATATTTCGACACAATTAATTGGTAAATGCATACATTTACAATTTGAAATAGGTTCTTAGAAAAGAATTAAATATATGACTCGGATAAAGACTTAGGACTAATATCGTAATTAAAAATCCATTAAAAAAATCCAACACCACAGTTCAAGAGCCCAACAGAGGTGTACATAGCTATTTTACCCCCCTGTTTTCTCACGTATCACCCATGCCCAGCTCAGGAACTTAGCTACTCCTATTACTGCGAGGTCGACTAAATCAAATTTCAATATTCTCTTTGCGACCATTGCAGAGCTAGTTCCCAGAGACCGACATACTGGTTTCAGCCAAATGCTTCTTGGTTTTTGGTAAACCGGGCAAACAAATAAGAGATGATCAATATTTTCTATGTGGTCCTGGCAGAATGGGCACTTATTACCAGTTACAGGGTTCCATTTACTTGTTAACCAACGAAGGGGCAGTGTCCCTACCCTGAATTGGTAGTAGAGCTTACGATCTCGAGGCTTCGTTATGAGGTCCCAGCAACTTTCCAGGAGGGATTCATCCTTAATCTCAAGGTAATCCCTCGACAAAGACAAGCTGATATGGGAGGAAAATCTCCTAACTTTAATCAATTCCCAATATACTGCTCTATAAGAATTTTTTTGTCGGGAATTCTGCTGTCTCTGGGCAGTCCCAAAGGTTCCTCATCCCCATATCGATCAGCAAAGATTTAATGCTGATCAATCTTGGCATCCTATGTGAGCGGCCTAACCCCCTTACTTCCAGCAATGCCCTTGCATAGAGGTGGAGCTCCGGAGTAATCCAGAGGCGCCTCCAGAATGCAAGCAGCCTGTATCGTGCTACGTCCTAAATTGCATGGCAACCAAGGTCAAGAAGCAATGGAATACAAGGGGATGATTGGGTCAACCCCACTAACGATCTCATAAATTTATTCTGAGCTGTGGACAATGGAGTTATATTACAAACCCCCCAAATTTCAGCACCGTATAAAATAGCTGGGCAGATTTTGGTCGAGTAGATTTTAACAATAGGGGCAATAGGCTTGGTGAACGACAACCTGTGCTCCTTAATCAGTGCACCGGCTAGCTAGACGTGTTTCAGCACTAGAATCTCAACTTGGGGATTCCAGCTCAACTTGTCACTAAATGTAACACCCAAGTAGGTAAAAACATCCGTCTACTCCAGGAGTTCACCACCCATAAAAACACGTGCTTTAACTGACTTGAACCCATGGAGCACCATAAACTTTGTTTTCCCTACATTGACCTCAAGCTCATGTTCGCAGCAAAACACCTCAAAACGAGAGAGTGCCAACTGCATGCCCTGTCTCATCTTGGATATTAACAGGTGTCATCCGCGAACATAAGCAAGGGCACTTTCATACCGGCTAACATTGGCGCATCCATTGGGTGGTTCGCAAAGTACTGCACCACCCCATCAATAAATAAGGAGAACAGGCTGGGAGCCAACACACATCCTTGTTGGATGCCTTTTCTCACCTCAAACTTTTCGGTGACCTCACCTGGTTTACCCCAGCGAACCTGCGCGTAGGTATATTCGTGGAGTTTAACCAAGAAGGAAACTAACTCTTTTGGCATCCCTATTTTCAATAAAGCTTCCCACAGTTTTGCCCTTGGGACAAGATCAAAAGGGGATTTTAGGTCCACAAATGCCGTAATAAGTATACCCACGCCTAAAAAAACCCTCCTTCCAATAAATTAAGACAAATTTAAAGGCTTGGTCAAGGGTCCCTATATGAGACCGGAACCCTACCTGCAGGGGTGTCAAAATATCAGCTTCAGTCATACATTCCTGTATCCTACCTAGGACCAATCGTGCAGCAATCTTTTGCACTACATCGATTAAACTAATGGGTCTGTAATTAGCCGGAGCAAAGCGGTCTCTCTTCTTGTAAATCGGTATAATCTCCGCTCCGGACCAAGATGCAGGAGTGGGAGCTCCACCAGCTATAGCATTGACTAATATTTTGGTATATGGGACCTATAGGTCAAGATCCTGCTTGAATAAGTCTGCTGGAATACTATCTGGGCTTGGTGCCTTACCACTCGGAATGGACTTCAACACTGATTCAACCTCACTGTCAGTAAACACCAAGGGGTCATCAGCCTTAATGAGCAGTGCAACCCCATTGTTACCAGGGCTTATTTTAAACTGTGCTTTGAAAAAAACTATTGCCATGTAGACCCATTGCTGAGGGTCTACATGGTTATTTGGGGTTTTTGACTGCTGCCTATTCCCCCTTTTAAGTAGATCCCAAAAGGTAATCATATTTCTGCCCTTACAAGGATGTAACCGATCTATCCAACGGTCCTCATCCCAGCCTCTCTTGGCTTGTCTTAAGGCCGATTTATATTTTGCTCTACACAGCTTAATATTCCCATGGGACCTAGATTTTTTAGCTTTCACCAACGCTTTGTGGGCTAACCTACACGTGTTATTATACCACGTGTTTAGCATCAGCATACAAGTCTTTTTAGATGACTTTACATTTATAAAAAACTTTTTCAGCCCACTAAAGATTATGGATACCCAATAGGTTGACATTAGGTGCCTCCTGGGACTCACATTCGGAAAATGTCTTTAAGGACCCTGTTACCATGGCCCTAATCTCCGCCACATTCCCTTCGTTTGTAGCCACCCGTGCCCACCGAACTCTTCTTAAATCATTGGAGATGGTTAACAAATTGGGGCAGCTGTCACCATCCCTCTGTGGAGGACTGGAAAAACTCCTATCATTAATTTTAAGGACCAAAGGATTCTTTCAGGTCTGCACTGTACTTCCATATCTAGAACTGCAGGCCACAGCTCTACATTCACAAGGATATAATCAATGCAGCTTTTAGACCTACCATTATCAAAGGTGGCAGCACCCAGGCACAATCCCTTCACTTGGAGTGCAGCCTCGGTCCATTTCCTAATAGGCTGGAGATCCAATTGAGGGACCCCCCAAAGGGCATCCACATCGTCACTAAGTCGTCCGTCTTCAGAATCTATTGGTTCGAAACAGGTGTTAAAGTCGCCAGCAATAATCAAATTACTGTTATTGACCTCTTGAGACAGGTGACTTTCTAGGGTCGTAATGACAGAAGAGCTCCTGCCACCAGGTTCTCCCCTTGCGTGCACGTTGTAGATAATTATGTCAAGGCCGCTTACTGAGCTCACCCTTGTAACCATAATATCTGGGCTATCAATAAAAACCTCGTCTACCCTTATCCCCTCAAATTGCCGTACCCAACAGGTCAGCCCACCCACTGACCTGCCGCTATGTCCCCTTGTTGCTGGTTTGAAGAAATGTAGTACTCTAAAACAACAAAAGTTCCCTTTTCATAAGTTTTTGAAGAGGAAATGCTCCCTCTGAGGGATTTTCTACCGACAGGTTAAGGATGGACCATATGATGTATTCACGGTTGCATAGAGAATAACAAATTTACACAGGTAACATTATTTAACACAAAGTCTGTCTAGGATTATTCAGATCCCACACTTTAAGGACTCCATACAAAATCACTGTACACTCGTGACCTAAATGAGAATATGCACAATCACAGGAGAAATTTCATAAAAAATGTCTTTATTTGGTGATTTAACCGACCAGTTGATTAAAAACAAGATCATTCACATTTATTTATCAAAAACATTAAAATCTTAAAAGGGCTGAAAAAGTGTTGACGCGGCGTTTCGGTGATGTCAGTTGTCACCTTCTTCAGGACAATATTTCACATATTAAAATCACTACTCGGTAGTTCATAGATCGCTTTTTTCAATTTGCGATTTCTGAGCTTTTGTTCGTTTGGTACAGTTTCTTCGTTCTGTGAATTTTCCTTGAGGATAGAGTTTCCAAATCTCAATGTAATTGTTTGGTCTGCTCAAGGTTTTTATTTCCTGGATTGATTTTGTTAAAATCCTACGGTAGACGGTGGTATTTACTCCTTGCCCAGCCGAACGGGGAAGTTTCCCTTAATTGGATATCAAATATATATCTCTGTGTCCTCCCACTATTTCTTGAGTGGCGGTTTATGTTCAAGCCTGGGTTATCAATTAATTTTGTTTCAGAGGCTTTTCCTGGCGTCTCGAGTGGGCATCTGCACCGACCGTCTCACCGGGCTTGAAGAAATGTAGGTAACCATCATGAAAAACTCCTTCCGCGGACCATGTCTCTTGGAAGGCCCATATATCCGAGCCCTCAATATAAGTTGACCAATCTAAAGACCTTAATTTAGCTTCAGGACCTGCTATATTCCAAGAGGAAAGAGTAAAAAATGGTCTTGTCGCACTAGGACCACCATACCCAGCGCTAATCCCAACCTCATTTGTACTAGATTCCGTTGGTGCCAAGTAACCCGGAATAGGAGTTCTAGGGGGAAGTTGTACCTCAGAAACAGCATGAATATCATGCCCTTCGCTTCCCATACAACATTCCCTGAATCAGTTGATAGGGGGCCCTAAGTACGGCACACCTATCCAAGTTACTACCAATACCAATTAAGGAATTCTTCACACCCATCATCTTGACCCCACTACCTAGTGCCCTCTGTACGTTACCACTCCCTCTCAGTCAGTCAATGTCCTCGAGTGATGACAGTACCTCGAAGTGATTGTTAATCTGAATGGGGAAGTCTGACCAATTATGTGTCTCGTGGGGTACCATTAGGTCCCTATTTTTAGGCGGCATGTGCCGATTGTAAAGAAAAACCAAGGGGGAGTAATCTAATTCCTTCTCCAGTAGGGGGAAGATGATCAGCCATCTCAAGAATATAACGGACCAGTGGGGGTGACCTAAAGCTCAATACCACGCAATCACCAGGCATGGATTTAAATGAATGAACCGGTTCTTGAACCATTGGCATGCCTAATCAGAGTGCACCCGTCATTGAAGGGATTCCAGGATGATGAGGGACAGCTGCAAGATGAACAAATCTCCCTCTATTCGGACGATATCCTCCTATACATGGCCTGTCCGGATAAAACACTTCCTGTAGTGTTTGACTTAGTCGTAGATTATGGCAAGCGAGCTGGATATAACATTAACTATTCTACTACGTCTACCTCTGGCAGATGATGGCTTCAAATACCTGGGTCTGTACATCTCCACTAACGACACAGATTGCCTCACCCATAATATCCACAGTGTCCTGGTAGAATTCCGGGAGAATGTTGCTAGATGGATGCACCTCCCAATGACACTGCTTGGGAGGGCTGCCATGTTCAAAATGATTACACTGCCTAAGATTTTATAAATTCTCCAAAACACACCACAAGATTCCGGAGGCAATTTTCGAGCAATAAATTACCAAGTCCGCACGTTGTTGTGGGACAGAGGGCACCCATGAGTAGCTCTGCAAACATTACAACGTAGTTAGTACATTGGGGGAGTAGCGCTGCCGAACATACGGGCGAATTATCGGAGCTGCCCACCTCCTAGTACTCAAAGAATGGGCACATAGGCCTTGAAACCACCCCGCATATGCCTTAGAGAGACTTCAATTTCACAAACACTCTTATCTACATTATCTATATGGGGGTCCGGGAATACAGGGCCTACTACTGGCTACGCAGAGAGAAATAGAGGCCTGAAAGGAAGCAGAACATCAAATGAAATGGGAAAAACGTTTGACAAGTGCTACCCTCTTGTGGGAGGGCAAGCGGTTACTGGAGATAGCAAAACTACATGAGTTTAAAGCAGAGGTCTTCAAACTTTTTGATGCCGAGACCCCCTTGTAAAAGCTTTTTAGGGGTAAGGACCCCCTTCCGACAAAGGTTTCTAGAAAGTGGTACTCCTCATCATCATCTTTTGACAACCATAAATGCGCCTGTTAGACCTCATCACATCCATCCACCCCCCCCCACACTTTCACACAACCATCCATCCTTTCATCCATCCATCCATCATCCATCCACCATTTCATCTTTCCATTCATACATCCATCCTTTACCCATCCACCCTTCCATCCATCCACCCAGCATTCATCCACCCACCTTTTTACACATCCATCCATCATTCATCCATGCAACCTTTTATCCATCCATACATCCATCCACCCTTTCATCCTCCCATCCACCCTTTCATCCATACAGCCACCCACCCTTTCATCCATACATCCACCCACCCTTTCATCCATCCATCCATCATTCATCTTCCCACCTTTTCACACATCCATCCATGCATCATTCATCCATGCAACCTTTTATCCATCCATACATCCATCCTTCATCCGTCCACCCTTTCATCCTTCCATCCATTCACCCTTTCATCCATCCATCCTTCATCCGCCCACCCTTTCATCCTTACATCCATACATCTATCCTTCGTCCATCTATCCTTCACCCATCCACCCTTTTATCCTTACATCCATCCTTCATCCATCCACCATCCATCCACCCTTTCATCCTTACATCCATCCTTTACCCATCCACCCTTCCATCCATCCACCCATCATTCATACACCCACCTTTTCACACACCCATCCATCATTCATCCATGCAACCTTTTATCCATCCATACATCCATCCACCCTTTCATCCTCCCATCCATACATCTATCCATCATCCATCCACCCTTTCATCCATCCACCCACCCTTTCATCCATCCATCCACTCATCATTCATCCCCCCGCCTTCTCACACATCCATCCATCCATGCATCATTCATCCATGCAATCTTTTATCCATCCATACATCCATCCTTCATCCATCCACCCTTTCATCCATCCATCCATCCAGCCATCATTCACCCCCCCACCTTTTCACACATCCATCCATGCATCATTCGTCCATGCAACCTTTTATCCATCCATACATATATCCTTCATCCATCCACCCTTTCATCCTTCCATCCATCCATCTGTCCTTTATCCGTCCACCCTTTCATCCATCCATCCACCCATCATTCACCCCCCTTTTCACACATCCATCATTCATCCATGCTACCTTTTATGCACCCATACATCCATCCACCCTTCCATCCATCCATCCTTCATCAGTCCACCCTTTCATCCTTCCAACATCCACCCTTTCATCCATTCATCCACCCTTTCATCCATCCATTCATCCTTCATCCGTCCACCCTTTCATCCTTCCATCCATACATCTATCCTCCATCCATCTATCCTTCACCCATCCACCCTTTCATCCATACATCCATCTATACATACATCCATCCTTCATCCATCCATTCATCCATCATTCATCCACCCATCTTTTCATCCATCCATCATTCATCCTTGCAACCTTTTATCCATCCATACATCCTTCATCCATCTACCCTTTCATCCTTTCATCCATCCACCCTTTCATCCATCCATCCTTTCATCCATCCATCCACCCTTTCATTCATCCATTCATCATTCATCCACCCACCTTTTCACACATCCATCCATCCTTCATCCTAACATCCATCCATCCACCCATCATTCATCCACACACCTTTTCTGTGCCTCTCTCATGGGGGGGGGGCTGTATGTCTCTGCGTCTTCTTCCTTCTTTCCCGATCATGGGAGGGCATCTCTGTGCCTCCCTGCTGGGGGCGGGGGACGTGCCACGGGACCCACAGCTCCAGGCGCGCAATATCCATTGACCTCAAAGGGCTACACTACAGCCTGCTCCCCCAGCCCCCCCTCTGCCCCCCCCCCCCCCACTTCCCCTCCTCCCCTAGCTCGAAACGGCTTCAGGGACACACAGACACAGCCACACCCGAGTACTTGACAGGTCTTTAAAAGACCTTTGACTTGTTAATGAGGCTTTGATGTTTTTCACACCTCGGTGTGAATTAGACCTCCGCCGTGAGCACCCTCGATCAGCCCAAGCCAGGAACTCACTCTGACAGAATCTGCGACCCCCTTCCAAGGACTCCACGACCCCCGTGGGGGTCGCGCCCCACAGATTGAAGACCTCTGGTTTAAAGGATGGTATACCATTGGGCTAACCACTCTGGGAGATATTTTTAGAAACGGGGATCTGATAATCTTCGCACAACTACAAGAGGAGTACAATCTATCAGATAGACAACACTATAAATATATTCAGCTCCGACATGCCTGGAGAGCGCAGACACCTGACACAGCTGATCTCCCTGAGTATGCTCCACTAGAAGGAAGGCTACTACAGGAGGAGATCAGTGAAAAGGCGGTCTCGTGGACATATAAGACCTTAATAAACAATATGCCTGATAATCTACTTACACTTAGAAGTAAATGGGAGGCCAAAACAGGCAAGATGGAGGACATAGACTGGGAAACAACCGTAATGCTCCCAAGAGAAGTGGCAATAAAACTTAGGCTAAGACTAATCCAGGTCAAGATACTACATAGAGTATACTACGATAGGGCGAGACTTCACGCAATGAGCCGAGCCGAGACGCTAGAGTGTTTACGGTGCAAAACAGAGAGGGGCTCCTATATTCATACTTTATGGGAGTTTCAAATAATACATAGATACTGGACACGGATAGTGCAAGAATTAAATAATATAATCAAGGTTGAAATCCCGATGGACCCCAAAATGTCCTTCTTCGCGTGCACACAGATGTTGATCTACCCAGATACAACCTATTGCTGAGTAACCTGGGATTAGTAGTGGCGAAGTGCAACATTGCCAGGCATTGGGGTAGAGCCGACCCGCCTACCATGAAAGAGTGGAGGACCAGCATGGATATGTACATGGGGGCGGGACGGGTTGTATTCCAGGCAAGAGGGTGCCCTAAGAAATTTCGGAAGATTTGGCAGCCTTGGCTGAGCTATTATGATCTAGAGATAGTAGATGGGGACGCTTATAATACACAACTGCTTCCATGCGATTCTCTGAGAATGGAGCCTAGTTCACCGGGCCATGAGCTTATTGAGGGGGGTGTGCGATAACCACTGTGAGAAAGAACAGTGCAGGAGACCTAGAAATTGAGGAATGTAATGTTATACATTATGTATTCCCATCAACTACATTTTCTAACTATTCTCCATTTATGAGACATGAGAAATGTGCCTGCTGACTAATGTTTTGTTATGTTATGTTATCTTATGTTTTTTTGTTATTCTAAATAAAATAAAAAACAGTAAAAAAACAAAAAACGTGGGTTTCTCAGGTATCAATGAACTTCTTTCATCTTGTTCTTTAGGTGGAATTTAACTAGGACATAGAATGCTCCTCAGCGTGGTGCCCCTGCTATGTGTGATCCTTGGTTTGGGAGCAATGTATTTTGAAAATGTGGGCTCTAGTGTCAATAAGTGCCAGTGTCTGTTAAGTACCTAATACAGGTCATGGCTTTGTGCGCTCTTTTCAGTTTGTTTCTTCCTCAGCTTGTTTTTACATTGTCTTGTGATAATCGTACCCCTCCCTTCAGTTAAGGTCCTCTCAGAGTATCCTCTACGTTTGAAACTATCCTCAAGTAGCTGTAATTGCTGGAAAATTATGCCATCACTGCAAATACATATAAGACATGTCATTTCGCCTAAAGCAATGGTATTGATCTGTCTACTGGGATGTGCACTGTTAGCGTGTAAAATGGAGTTGCATGAAGTTGGTTTCCTAAAAAGTCGTGAAGCTATTATGTTTCCTTCTGTGTAAATGACAACATCTAGAAAATCTATCTTCTTATTGTTCACAAGGTGTGTGAACCACAAGTTGTATGTTTTGTCATTTAAATATTGGAGAAGTGCGGCTAACTGTGTGGTATCGCGAGTCCAGGTGATGAAGATGTCGTCCCTAATATGATATGTTATGTTATAGATGGTTTTGTTGCATGCTCAAATACTCAAGAGTGTCCTGGCGCATGCACATACAGTAGGACAGTAGGCAGAGGAAGAGGAGAGTTACTCAGTCATTTTAAAAAGGTGAGTTTTAAGTAATTTTTTTGAAAGTTTGAAGTCCTGAATGGCCCGAAGCTTCACGGGAAGGGCGTTCCATGCAGCGGCAGCTTTCACAGGGATAGATTGTCCACCTAAGCGCGCCCGTCGAAACTGTGGGATGGCTAGCCGGCACTGAATGGCCGAACGGAGGGGGCAGTGAGGCGTATACAAAGTGAAACGCCTCCTCAAGTACAGTGGCCCTTGCCCGTGGATGGCTCTGTAAGAAAAAATAAGGGTCTTAAACAGTACCCGTTGAGCCACTGGGAGGCAGTGCAGACTACGCAGATGTTGCCGGACACTAGACCTCCTCGAGATGTTAAAGAGAAATCTAGCCACAGCATTCTGTATAATCTGAAGGCGCTTGATCAGATAGGCCGGAATGACAATAAACAGGACATTGGCGAAATCGAGGTGAGAGAGAATGAGGGCACACACCACCATATCTTTGGCCTCCCACGGAAGCGGGGGTAAAAATCTTTGGAGGGCTTTGATGGTGCCAAAGCATGCATCTGTTAATTTCTTAATGTGTTCGTCAAACTAGTTTGACGTTTAATTTTGTGTAATGTATGGCGGGCATGCTGTTCAACATGTCCATACATGTTGTTTTTCAAATGTGCCATGTAAAGATTCGCATATGACCGGAATATCTTGAGCCAGTGGCAACACCTTGTGCCTGTCTGTACCAATTGATGGTATTTTCCAGTACTGCATGTGTCAAGTCAAGGATTGTTTCTCTGTATTCAAAAAAGCCTGGCATCCCTATTGGAAAGGGAGGATGCAAGGGCTAGTATGCACTTGTCCAAAGGAAAGTGTAGAGCAAGTCAACGCCCAGTGTAACAAACTTGAAATCATCTACCAAAGACCTCAAGTTTATTAAAGAGGTCCTTCGTGTCCTGTATGCATTCCCTCCATTTTAAAGTGCTGCTATACTAGCCACCCGTTGAATTCTCTGAAGTTGAGGACGGGTCATGGCCCCGTCCCTCTTTTCTTGCAAAAAGAGGTTTCTTCTAAAGCTTGCCAGGAGAATCACAGAAGGAACAATCGCTCCTTTCCTCCATAAGTCTTCCACTTCCAACGTGATCAGGAGAGATTCCCGTTTAGAAAAAGTGAGCGGTCGAGGAGAGGGTCTCAGTCGTGCAGTCCTGTAGAAGTCTGTGTGGAATTCTTTGAAGTACCCAGGCATCTGGTGTAATTTTTTCCAGAGGTAACCCTGTGGGAACTTCTCAGAAGCCTACCCAGGTCCCTCTGTTGGAGAACTCTGGATGGGAAGATTTCTACGAACCTGGAGTGGTCCTGTCACTGGCCACGTCGAGAGCCATGATCTTTTGTTGGGGCTTGAGAGGCAAAAGGCCTGTTGAGTGCCCTCTACCCCAACCGGCCCTGAGGAAAGTAGTACAAAATAATCCTCCTTGATCAATAGGCCCTGCTTTGGAGAAAATGAAGTCTCCCAGCTTGGGATCCACTTTAATCAGAAGGAATCTCCTGCATTTGGTGGCAATGCATAATTGGCATTTCCTATGAATATAATTGCTCGTTGGTCTCACCCACACAACATACTGGGGAGATTAGGGGTCCCGATTGCTTGGCCTCTTTGCCCATATCCAGAATTATGTGATGGGCTCTGTGATATCCAGCAATTTACTTTGGCATGACTGCCATGATCCGTCAATGCACTTCTTGGGGTCCCAAACATATTTTCCCAGGAAATTGCCCGTCTTTGTGAATCTCCCTAGTAATTGACACCTTGCTATTCAATGAAGGCTGTGTACATTCGGCCAAAGGTGTGCATAGGCCTCCTTCTCTAAGGGGTTTCTTAATCTGCTTGCACCATACAATGCCACTTTCTCAGCTGGGGACCATTCTGAGGAGCAGAGGTGTAGGAGATAGTCAGGGTCCAGCATGTGTGGCATTTCCGTCCCTTGTAGGATCCTTGAGACAAATGTTATAGCCTGGAGGGGAGCAGGTCTCCATCCGAGCTCCCATGAGAATTATCTGTATCCAGAGGTCTGCCGTGTCTGGTTAAAGTACTGTTTCCTCCGGGCATTCATCCTTAGGAGCAGGTAGCAAACCCTCCTGATTATCCGAGGCAGGTAAGGTAAGCTATGGGACAGGAATGCCTTTTTTTAAATGATCAAAAGCATCTAAGTCCGCACCTTGTACATGATTTTGCTTCTCATCCATCTTAGAAGGAGTTTATCAAGACGTCCCAGAGGCTGTAGTGAATCATGTATTCTAGCTGGATTGTCTGTCAAGATAAGAGGATTGGGATAGCAGTATGCTAACTACAGTAGCTTTTGCTCCAGGGGAGGGAAGTGTAATCTAAGCACCTGGTGGATTAATGCATCTACTGCATCACAAAAGTCCCCATCAAGAGTGAGGTAAGGATAATCATCCTTCAAAAAGTCCGCTTCTACACTTTACTACATACATGGTAGAGGCCAGACAGTCAGTCAAATTCAATTTATTCAGTTAATTAAAACCATAAAAGCATACTACATTGTAGTGTAGTTCCTATAGCACCCCTGCAGGACCTGCACTTTTGGACAACATACACTGTGGGTCTGGGGGTAGACTGATTCTGTGCACCCCCACCGGGTATGTTAGCTTAATTTGCATTAGCTAGCTCACAGTGCCACTAGAATTTCAAAGGTTTCTCGAGCGGAGGTTAATGGTACCGTCTGGTGTAAAAGCATGGCTTTCATTCTGCTCAAAGCATAAAACTGTATAAAAGAAACATTCAGTGAAGGCCATAGCGGCGCCTGCCTGACTGTATTTGTTGGTGGAAACAATACTTGCATACAACAAGTAACCCTGGTGTTCACGATTACCAGATAGGCGATGTCCGGAAGCATTCCACAGCAACCGTGATCATTCAGCATCAAGTAACTCCCATTTGAAAGTAACTCAAACGCTGGCGTGATCACAGCAGCTGGAGTTCCTTTCATGTAGCAACACAGATTCGCTATTGAAGCATTACTCCGTGCAATACGATATCTTGGCACATGAAAGAACCGCTTAAAGCGTTCTTGCAGTTTGTACCACTAAGAAACACATCTCGATCACCGCTCCTGCATCAAAATCTATATGGTAAATCCCAGGATTACTTAATGTATTCTTTACCCAATTTTTCTTATCTGCCTGCCTGCCTGCCTTTGCTTAAGGCAATAGCAAAACTGAAAGGTCATGACTGGGAGTGTGATTTGGCCATGAATTAGCCATTCTATTGATGGTAATTCAGCCACTGTGAATGGTAGCCTATCCAGTTTTTCAATTTGCAGCATTGTATATTTAGCTCCCCTTTGTGCCATATCCAGCTGTGTATCAGTAAGATTGTATTCTGAAAACAGAGACTTCCTGTTTATAAAATGCCAAGGCACAAAGCCTGCATGCAAAGATTGCAGCGCCCAGCTCAATAACCTAATAGAACGTAACTTAGATTGGCCGTGTTGTAATATGGCTAAATCCTGTTCCAGTATGTCAATAGCAGAAGATATAATGTTGGCCAATGAGTATATCCTGAAGGTCGAAGTTGCTAACCAGATATCTACCACAGCTAAAGATTTTTCTAAGTTTATACAGTCTATTTCCCGGAATCTCTCTGCTGCTTCCTCCTGGGAAATCTTCCAGATTTCATTATAGGCAGCATAAATGCCTGCATATATGAAACGTTTTTGACGTTGTTTCCTAGGTCCTGATAAAGAAGTCCCTAAGACCCATGTCTTGTGAGAGTAAAGATAAGTGTTTTTTCACTCTGCAAGTGCTTCTAGCCAATCTAGGCACAATTCTCCAACACTATGGGATGTCACTACTCCTGGATGTTCTCTTTGTACATAATGTGGGTCTGGGCTTCGGATTCTGAGTCCCTAGGTGATGTTCAGGAACCGTTTATGACATGTGTTTGTTTCTAAGGGCCAAACCACCCACTCCTTCCAATTTGGGTCTGATCTATTATACTTTAGTATGTCATCCACTGTTGCCCCTTCTTTTGTAGTTGAATTCTGCCACCCCTGTATTGGTGTTGGAAACCTAGGAGTGTTCAGGTCCTTGATGTAGGCTAGTCCACAGTATCATTTAAAAGGATAATCTGTTGTGGAATGAGACCTGCTCTAAATAGTGCCTCTGTACCCTGGACTTGCCAGTCCCTCGAACTCCAAATTGATTTTGAGTCAATTTATCCTTTACATAGGTTGAAACCCTGTTCAGACAATTGGGCCAAAAAGTAAGCAGAGTAGATCTGTTTAATATTGGTCAACATAATTTTCAGTGCTGATGTTGGTGCAACCTTATAGCAATATGAGGCTGGATCTGTTGAGTTAAACCCTGAAAAGAATGAACATTTCTGTGCAAATGCTTGTGAAATACTTTTTGGTGGTGTTGGGCAATGCTCCCACTGATGGTACTCAAAAACATTCCTATTTGAAATGAATTTGTGCAGGAAAGGATGACCATAATGTTGGTAACAGTACAATGTGTCATAATCTGAAGAACCCTCTAACATTTAATTATTAGAAAATGCAGCAGTTTTCTCTAAATCGGACAACATATTATTGATTGTTTCAGTGTCCCAATCATCAGAAAATGTACTTGAGGTAATGATATCACTTAATGAAATTTTAAATACATGATTCTTTTTAAAAAGTTTGGTCGAGCCGAATATGTTCAAATCAACCTTGTCCCATACTATACCATCGGGTATACGAACTGCTGTAATGTTCACTGATGACAAGTCTCTTTGTTCATGATGTGATGATGTATTTGGCTTCAGTAGGATGTGGACCATTTGGGCTGTGGAAATTTGTTGAAGATAGTGTCCATTAATAAGCATACTAAAAGTTAGTACTAAGCCTAGCCAGAAAAGAAAAAACAATATCCCAGAAATTACCCAGAGTTCAATCCAAGGTGATACCAGGTAGGTATTTTGAAGAAAGTGAAAAAGTTATTTAATTGTTGCTTGAATGGTGTTTTGGCTGGCGTCGTTTCCGTCTCGCTTGGATCCATAGAAAACTGATCAAAGTCAATGAAATTGGCAGAAGCAGTTCAATAAATTGTAGGAATTGCATTGGGATTTGTTGAAATGTTATTTTCCTCTCAATGAGGCATGTTGATGTAGAAGTCTGTATTAGGTCTACTTGCGACTTGTGAATTATTCTGATGTTCCACTTGAACTAGACATTCAAAATTAACAAACTCCGTAGCATTGTTGCCTAGTCCTTCATTCCTTACAAGTGGCTCTTCAAACGTGCGGATCTTTATATTTGAACTTCTTGGATTGTAGCGAGAGAAGGGAGTCTGCTAGTGCGGAGTCCACGAGGCCTTCTGTTTAGTATTGGCCACATAGTGTGGTTTCCAGTTAAAAAAAATAAGTTTATTGATACATAGTAACAAAATAGTATATAAGATATAACCGTAATGAAAATGTAAAGATACATACAGTAAAACAATTAGGATTTGATAATTATACAGAAACATGAAACAAAGCAATTAACCTTAAAAGTCAAAGAGAATAAAACTGTAAGCTATAAAAACCAGTAATAACAAGGAATGGCTTATTGTATAGGATGCGTCAAAAATAAAAAACAAGATAAGATGAAAACTAGAAAGTATCAACATAAAGGAAGTCACGGAGTTATAGCCACCTCATGTTGCAGGGGAGTCTGAGATAAAGAGCGCCTGGCACTTATGTCAATGAAGAACATAACAGGTGACCAGATGTCCAACCGTTTTGACGCCAAATGTAATGGATAAACAAATGTAGTGTCTAATCTGTGATTGTAAAGCAAACAAAAGAAAGTGCCGGACAGTCTGAATAAATACAAACAAATGCACACCTAGTATAATTAATTGCTAGGCTGACAAACCATTTGTGATTAATCACTTATATTTTATAAGCAAATTTTTTTGAAACGTTTTTTTGGCATCAAGGGATACACACCACACTTACAGAAGTTCACAAGTGCAATGAAACCAAAAACAATACATTAAATTACAATTTACACAATAAACATTTGTGATTACAAAAAACAACTGTACAATGCCTCAAATAATTACGTTTTGCTGAGGCACCAATCCTGGATGAAAAATGAACAAGTGGACAAGAAAAATGAGACACTAGCCTACTTGTTTCCACCACCACTAGATACGTATTACTTTTTGACATATGGTGCAACAGAATAGGAACACACAAAAAACTAAGCAGAAGTGTAGAATTTGTGCAATTTATATTCCTATTATGCCCTGGTGTTTCAGTATCTGGGTGGAGCAGGACGCCGATGCGTTTCGAACCCGTTAAATAAGTTGAGGGTTCTCCTCAGGACAAGGATTGGGGGGTCGTTGTTGCTTAGGCTTGAAATGTCAGGATACTCCCTTGATGTATAAAGCACTGAAAAGTGTATTGGGTGCCGATGCGCATAAAATCAATAGTTGTGAAGATGTGCCTCGTTCGGCAGAAGTTCGTGACTATTTTTCGAACTCGAGCGGCAGCCGCCGCGGCTGTTCGGCAAATTTTGGACGATTCAATCGGGCTGCACCTCGGACACACAAGCGGCGAGAAACTGGCAACGCGAGTCATAATCTGTGATTGTAGCAGACAGCATACCACCATGCTTGATACGACAGTTTGGTAAAGTCCTTCCAATTTTTTGTTATTTGTTGGAAAGCCACTGCAAATAGTAAATCTATTATCTTTGTGTTAGAGTCACAATCTTCCCAAATAGGAGATAATCTACCTAAAAAAATATGTGAAGTGGAGAAGGGAAAACTAGAAGAAAATATAGAACTGATTTGGGACCACACTTCATCCCAAAATTTGCGGACAGGGGTACAGTCAAAAAGCAGGTGAAATAAATCTGCACGTGGAAAAGAGCAAGTCCAACATGTATCTAAAAGGCCCGAGTGTCTTGTACTATGAGCAAGTGGAGAAAGTTAGAGTCTGTTGTATATAAAGAAAATTGTTTGAGTGGTATTTGCAGCTCGGGACGATTTTCGCAGCTTAAGCCATATTCTTTCCCGAAAATCCACAGGCCATGAGACTGTCAAATCTCCCTCCCACGAAGTTTCCGTTTTAGTTTTGGTTCTCGGGACAGGAAGATTACTTAGAAGTTTATATATCGCAGAGGCCTTGGTACCATGAAGCAATAAGGATCAAAGTGCAACTGAATGGTCATGCCCAGGCCAAGAATTATGTTGGGAAATTGTGTACTGCATGTAAGCAGATTGAATTGCACCAGCTAAAATGGAGTATTTGGAGTGAAAATTGGGCGGAAAATCAAAGGAAGCGGCAGCCTGTGAAAACGAAATAAGTATGTCATGATCATACAATTGATGCACCCAAATGAAGCCCCGTTGTCTCCAGATTTTCCAGAAAATAGGTTTATGATTTATTAAAATAGAAACATTATGCCAGTTGGGATGATCAAGAAAAGAAGTCAAGGAAGAAGGTTGGAGGATTTTAGAAGTGTATTTGAGTATAGGTGTAGAGATAGACTGTGGTTTGCGTGAGAATGAAAGATATTCCTGAATGGAAAAGGGAGAAACAAATGACTGCTCAAGCGTAGTCCAAAGAGGATAGCTTGTAGAGGATTCAGAAAGCCAACGTGATGATTGATTTAATAGGAAGGATTTATGATAAAGAGGAAAATTAGGAAAATTCTCCCCACCCTCTTTCTTTGGATGAATCCACTTCGAAATGGACATGCGCGATTTCGTATGACCCCAAAAAAAGGCAGATAAAATGGAATTAATCTTTTTAAAATACTTCAATGGAATGGATAGCGGAATATTGGAAATCGTATAGAGGATAAGAGGAGAAAGCATCATCTTGATGGTATCTAACCGGCCCCACCAGGACAAGTACAAAGGATGCCATTTCGTAGTTAAGGTAGAGATTCTCTGTATGCAATCTTCCATACACCGAGCGATTGTACTCAAGATAGAGGAGTGAAAATGAAGACCCAAGTATTTAATATGATTGGGGTTCCATGTGAATCCTGAGATCGCAAAGTCAGCTCTGAAAGTATATTCCGTCAAAGGTATAATTTCACACTTATCCTTATTCAGCTTGTAGCCAGAAACTGACTCAAAAGAATCAACCTCATCCAGGAAAGCGGGGAGAGATGTTTGGGGTTGCGACAGGAATAACAGAACATCATCAGCGTACGCTGCCATCTTAACGCTGGTTTGTTTAAAATCAAAGCCATGAATGTTGTCATTCTGACGAATCTTTAACAAAAAGGGTTTTAAAGCAAGGTTGAAAAGGAAGGGAGAAAGTGGACAACCCTGTCGAACACCTCTACCAAGTGGGAAGTATGATGAGATGCCATCATTCGCCGCTACAGCCGCTCTTGGATTGGAGTACAAAATATAAATGAAGGTGGAATTTTTTGGGCCAAAGCCGAACCATTTTAACGTTTGAAAAAGATAATGCCATTCAACTGTCGAAAGCTTTCTCTGCATCCAGAGCTATAGCAGCCAAAGGATGAGAAGAGTGAGAAGCCTTAGAAAGAACATTAAAAAATAACCGAGTATTGTCCGTAAGCAGCCTACCTTTTATAAAACCAGACTGTTCCATCCCCAGTAGATCAGGCAACAGAGATTTCAAACGTAAGGCAAGAGCTTTTGAAAATATCTTGTAATCAATATTGACCAAAGAAATGGGTCGATAATGTTTGCAGTGTTGCGGATCTTCACCATCCTTAGGGATGAGACAAATTAGAGCGTCCTAAAAGGAACCAGAATGTGCACCTGATTGTGGGAAGGCAAGTAGAAGGGTGTGTAACTTAGGAATAAGTAGATGTGCAAAATGAGTGAAGAATTCTACTGTGAAACCATCAGGGCCTGGAGCTTTATCATTTTTGAGGGTCTTTAAGGCAGCAAGGAGTTCTTTTTGTGTAAGATCAATGTCCATCGATGAAAGATCTTGACAGTCAGTAGGGGTACGTCGAATCGTGGAAAGAAATTGGGAAAGGGGTTGATCTGAGGAAAGAGACTCTGAATAGTAGAGAGATTGATAAAATCGAAGGGGTTCATTTAAAATTTCTTCATCCTTAAGTTTCAATGAATAATCTTGGCCAAAAACAGAATCCATGTTGAGTTTATTCTGTTTAACCTTTAAATAGTTAGCTAGTAATTTCCCAGCTTTATTCTGGCCTCCATAAAATTTAGCACTGGACTTTAACAAGTAATTTGAAGCATTATTGGTGGTGTCTTTATTGAATTGAAATTTAGTCTTAATAAGATCAGACAAACAGTCTTTCGACTTAGAAGAGTAATATGAGTGTTCCAATTGCTTACTTTTGGATAATAGGTCATTAGTAATTTGTTGTGCTTTTTTCCGTTTACGGGAGACGAAGGTTAATATAAAATCTCTGGCTGATGCTTTAAATACGTCCCAAACGACAGGGAAAGGGATGGTGTCTGAGTGATTAAGGAGAAAATATTCGTGAAAAAAGGAAGTAAAGGATGATATAAAAACTGAGTCCAAAATCAAATTATTATTAAAACGCCATTTCCTAGATAATTTGGGTTTGTGTAGAACATCCAAATGTATAGTGACAGGAGCATGATCGGACCCGAAAATGGAACCAATATCCGCTGTCATACAGGATTGGGAAATGTGGTGGGAAATAAAAAAGTAATCCAGCCATGACGGAGTGTGATGTGTTGGTGAATAGAATGAGTACTCCCTCAAGGTAGGATTACAAAGTCTCCATGCTTCAATGAGTTTGTGTTGCTTAATTGTTTGAGACTTGTGGGGGATGAATGGACTTGATGAGTTCCTATCTAAAAAAGGATCGAAAACCTCATTACGTTCTCCTGCAAGGATAACATTATCATTGTAATACTGTGTAATTTGCTGAGCTAAGGAAGTCCAGAAGGAATCATCCCCATTTGAAGGTGCATAAATGTTCAAAAGAGAAAGTGAAATATTGTCTATTACAAACTTAACAAAGACCCATCTACCCATTTGATCCATGCATTGCGTTATTATTTTAACCACATGACTGCTGGCCGTTTCCCCCCCCTGTGCTGGATTTTGCACTTTTGCTGCCACCATGACGAGCTCAGCTCGTCATCAGCACACGACACCCGTGGGTGATGACGAGCTGAGCTCGTCATCAGCATCGAAAGGGTTAACTGAAAGGGACTTACGAAAAAGAATAAGGACTCCATTACGGTTTCCATTGCCCGGGGAAAAGAAAACCTCCCCCACCCAACCTCTCTTCAATTTTGCAGATTCTTCAGCTCCTAAATGTGACTCCTGTATACAAGCAATATCAGTACCAAGTTTAGCCAAGTGCGTTAGTACTCGCTGCCTCTTAATAGGTGAGAGCAAACCTTTGAAGTTCCATGATACAATTTTTAAAGGCATAACATAAAACTGTAACTAAGTGCTGAAAACCTATTAAGACAAGTTCATGAAGTAGAAAAACCATATTTAACATCAGACCAACTGTATGTAATTTGAAACGACTGAAAATGAAAAGAAAAGGAGAAAAGAAGAAAGAGAGAGTGACATGATATCCTCAGAGCATGAAAATACAAAGTTGAGGAAAGAAATAAAAAGGGCAAGAAAGAAGATAAAGTATTCAGAGAGAGAAAAAGAAGAAAAAAGGAGAGATATCATCCAAAAGATAAAGAATAATTGAAAAGAAAAAAAGGATCTTACAAACAATCCAAGACATACGAGAGGTGGAGGGATGGAAGGCCACACGGAACAATGGCATGTCCAGGACCCACCAGGGAGGACGTGAAGGAGGGCAGAACGAACAGACTTCAAACATAAGGAAGAAAAAGCACACAGATACAACCTGTTAGGAGAAAAAGGAGTAAATACAATGAGAGCAATAACAATATAAGTTAACTGCTGTATACATATTAATAAATAACGATTGGATCAAAAGCCAATATAGAGCATGAAAATATTGTCACCATAACAGAGTCTGCAAGCAGTCTAGTTAGAACTAAATGAGGAATTGGTCTCCATTATGTCAGCGTGACAGGAATAAAGGAAACTCTTCAGCTTTATTGGATCCTCGTAGGGTAGTGGTTTTATTGTTGATGGTCACTTTAAACAAGCAAGGGTGGAAAAGACCATATCTTGCACCCATTGAGCGTAATTGTGGCCTCCGTGCTAAAAACTCTTTTCGTCGATCAGCAGCTGGGTTGGTGTAATCTTGAGAAAAGAATAAAGAACTTCCTGACCAAGTTATACGATTAATTGCTCTGACTGCTGACAGAATCTTTAATAGGTCAGTGTATTCAAGAAAATACAAGATCACTCCTCTCGGCTTTTGTGCTGGCGAAGAGGATGTTAAACGCAATGGTGGACCCAATCTATGAACTCTCTGGATGTTCAAAGTAGTGCTCTCAGGTAACTTAAGAAGCTTTGGAAGAAAGGATTTGAAGAAGGTGGGCGGGTCCGAACCTTCTGTTCCCTCAGGAAGACTATAATCTGTTCCCTCAGGAAGACCATAATTCCAAAGATTGTTCCTCCTATTTCTATTTTCCACATTCTCAATTTGTTTGTGAAGTATGGAAACCTATGAACATAGAGAGTCCACTTTAGAGGTAGAGGAAGTCAAGGAGTCAAAGTTCTGCTCTAACGTAGTGACTCGATGGTCCATATTTGACCATTTTTCAGAAAGCATCTGAAGCGTAGAATTGGTCTCTTCCATAAATGGGCGCAAGGCTCTGATCTCCTCCAATAGCAAGTCCATTGTGACATAATTAGATTGTTTGGGTGGAGAAGGAGGATCCTTTTTCAATCTTTTTGTTGATGCTTTAGTGACATTAGACACCAGAGCAGTATGAGATGACGATGCACCTTTTGAGCGAGGAAATGGCTGAGTCCTCCATGGATAAGCAGTTATAACGTGAGCTAGTGTGAAGCAAAAACCTCTGAGGTACGGGTATAGATAAAGATGGATTTTTAAATACCCTGCCCATAAACCTGAAGAAAGCGTCTTGTGAACATAGAATAGCAGTAATCACATGTCAAATTACAGTAAGCAAAAAAAAGAGAAAAAGAGCTCCGTACCACAAGCATATAAAACAGTTGACTCCAATAATGAAATTCATTGTTGTGTCAATGTAAGCGTAAGCTTAATACCATTAATGCATCAGTGACAGTAAGCGCATTCAGAAGTATATTATGACTACTTCAACCTACCCATGCACTAGTAAGAGTTAAAACCTATACAAGAAAAGTTATACAAAACTGCAAGGTATAACAAATGCACAATTCCACCTGATAATAATGGACAAAATACACTGTAATAAGAATTCCATGCACTTGGCGCATGACAGGATGTCAAAACATAAATTTACCAATAAGGAGCGAGACTATGACTGAATAAACCATACAGCATGCTTAATTTGGTATTATAGTCAAGAGAGCCACTTTAAATAAATAATTCTGTGGCACATTCATGTAACATTGCAGGCTCTGAGAGAGGCATTTGAGAAATTCATATGGTTTCACATACACTGACTGGCCACACAGAAACAAGATTTCTGAGATACCATTCTATAGTATATTAGTACCAGCGCATGGAATTAAGGTCCAAATTCACTTTTCTGTGTAGCTTCTAATGTTGAACATAAATAGTCAGTAATCTAAAGCCAGTAAATGAATGAAGAATTACTCTTTCTGAAGAAACAGCGCAGTGAAAACATTCTCCTGAGCATGCAAACTGCTCGAAATACGTAATTTCCAATATGTGACCCAGGAAGTAATAGGATTTACAGAGGAGGCATTGCGTGTCGAAATGAGGCCATCAATCACTGCAGACACTTATCTTTAAGCTTTGTGAGGCATCTTTAAATCTGTGCTGCCTGTGAAGGTGCCACAAGCAAAAGTGCGCGAGCAACAATTAAGCAGCTGGTACAAATACCTCAGCTGTGAGCAAAAGGGTCACCAACAGGTCAGAGTTTGCCAGAAAAGAGATGAAAACACCTCTATCTAGTAGTGCTCACATTCCGACCTCGATTTCTGCAGTTTTGTCAACCTTCGAAGCTCAGATGAAGCCAGAAAATCCCTCAGAGAGCCCGGTCATCTCAAGCGAGTCACGGGAGTGCCGCCACCTTCCTCAGGTGTTAGCCACGCTCCCCCCCCCCACATAGTGTGGTTTGATTAAATCTATTGAGACAAATCTTTTCTACTTTTTGGCAAGAGGCGGGAGCAGCACCGTTCTTGTTCCGTGTACTGCAAGGACAGGTACAGGTTTTCTGCATGAAGGTCCAAATTCCTTTTTGTCCGCAATTTTCTCTTTTACCAGATCCCCGACTTTTGGGATTCAGACAGGTCTTGCCTTGACTTCCCCTGTGGCAGTCTGCTTTAGATGAATATTGCGTTTTGTCCTAGATTCATTTAGATCCTGTAAAACGGCCAAGCTATCATGGATATCAAATGGTTTTTCATCCGCCACTGCGCCTTCACAATCAAGATCAGGTACCCACATTCGTGTTCCAAAGAGGACCTCATATGGAGTGACACCCCCTAGAGAGTTTCTTGGCTGGTTGTTTAACGCACGCTGTACCCCATAAAGGTGTATGACCCAACTACTGCCCTTGCCTAATACCCTAGCTGTTAAAGATTGCTTTAAGTCCCAGTTTTTTCTCTCCACAACCACATTTCCCTCAGGACGGTACAGAGATGAGAACTGCAATGCTACGCCCATTCTTTCCATGGCCTCTTTGTAAGCCCGAGAGCTAAATGCAGGGCCACAGTCAGAATTTAATGTGCTAACTGCATATTTGCCGATAAAGACTCACAAATCATTTATAACAGTTCTTGCGTCAGTCGGGCGCTGAGGCCATACCCATAAGAATCTCAAGCATGAATCCACTGCAACCATGATATATTTGTAAGCTCCGTCTGTTTGTAAGTGGCCGCAGTGTCCAAGTACACACATGCGAGAGGTTTGTCTGATATTAATAATGGCGTGTGTGCTGGGCATGCAACGGTGGAGCCTTTCATCTGCTGACAGATATTGCATTTCAAGACAGTCTTTAGTTTGCTTAGTTAACCTTGGTAATCAATAACTTTGTTTCAGTAAAGAACTGTAACGCCTGTGTGCACAGAACCCAAACCCTTGTGTGCAGCTAGTATTAAACCTTGCCTACGATCCATATTTGGTATGTTGCAACCTTAAGCGCAGCATATGGATTATCGTTTTGATTTTCCTATTTCACATGTGTCCAGCCTGTGTTTCATTGCCTGAGCTGCGATTTCGAGTGGGCCCTTGATTTGTGTCTCTGCAAGACGGTGTCTCCTAACGTGGATTTTAATCAACTGATGAGTCCCATAATTATTCACAAGTTGGTTTGTTCTGGCGAAAGGATTATGGCCTTGGCAGCGATGCATGGACTAATGGGCCATTGGAACATACTCGCAGCGGCGCAAGATTTCTTGGCACACGGCTTTGAGAACCCACCGAGTTGTCCTCGGATGATGCTAGAGGCTCCGGTACTTGAAGAGCACGTATATTGTTTCCCGCTATTAAATTGGATGGCTGAACTGTTTTCGGAGGAGGACAGTGACATTTTGCTTGTGGCTGTTGCTGCTTACTTTGCATATTCAGTCCTGGCCTGAAGGCTTGTAGAACTTTTTGGAGACCATATCTTCATTGGGTTACATAATTTTTGTGTATTCTGTGCAACATTTTTTTACCACCCAGACCTATTGACTTGAGTGCTATTGCTCAAATAACTTGACAAGTTGGAATTTTTTTGAATTTTCTGACTAAAACGTTTTTGTACCTGTTCTAAATTGATCCTCAATGCTCGACCTTGAACTCTGCTTTCATGACCGTCCCCTTGCCTTATCATATCTTATCTTATCCGTTCTCGGATCATGGGGGGTGTCATAAAGTTACTCATAGCCTATATGCTGTGTTAAGTTAGTATTAGAGTGGATATTCTTTAGGTACTGCTGAGCTGCCTTTGTGTGATGCGATGACAGCTACCATAATATCTATGTACGACGACGCAACCCTCTCAGCCCTTAACCCCGGCCGACCACCAAACTGCTACCAAGCCGCCCCAGGACACACCCATGGACCCTTCACCTGCCACTCCTGCAAACTCGACTGCATCAGGACCCACACCAAATCCACAAACTCCAAACAGAGCTCCGACACCAACCACCTGAAATGCGTCCTGCTCAACACCCGCTCGGTCCACAGACACGCCATTGACCTTTGAAACCTACTCGACACTACATCTCTGGATGTCGCCTTCCTTACAGAAACCTGGATGAACGCCTCATCAGCTCCCGACATAGCCATAGCCATCCCGGACGGCTACAAGATCGCCATCGTCCATAAGAACACCATCCGCATCACAACCAGTTCCGACGATAACCTCGCTACCGCCGAACACCTTCACTTCCAGATCCACACCGACCCCAAGACCACACTCAGAGGCACCCTCATCTACAGGCCACCAGGACCCCGCACACAATTCAGCGAAGACATCACAGACTTCATCAGCCCACACGCCCTCCCCTCCGAGGACTACATTCTACTGGGAGACCTCAACTTCCACCTGGAAAAGAAAAACGACAGCAACACCACCACCCTTCTGGACAACCTGGACAACCTCGGACTCAAACAACTACTGGGAGACCTCAACTTCCACCTGGAAAAGAAAAACGACAGCAACACCACCACCCTTCTGGACAACCTGGACAACCTCGGACTCAAACAACTTGTTTACACCCCCACCCACTATGCCGGGCACACGCTCGACCCAATCTTCACCTCTAGCAAGCACATCTCCTTCAATCCCACCACAGCTCTCCACTGGACGGACCACAGCTGCGTTCACTTCAACTACAAAAAGTCCACGACCCACAACCTCCCACTACCAATTCCCCGTAGAAACTGGAACAAAATTACCACCGACCAACTCTTCACATCGCTTCACCAAAACCCTCCTACCAAATCATCGGACCCAAACCAACCAGCCACCAACCTCACACAATGGATCACCCACAGTGCCGACGAACTAGCACCCATGAAAAAACATCAAATCAAGCAAGGCAGCAAAAAGGCCCCCTGGTTCAACGATGACCTTACGAAATCCAAGAAGTTCTGTCGCACCCTCGAGAAAGCCTGGAGAAAAAACCCTACCACTGACAACCTAGCCACCTTCAAGAACGCCACCCGCAAACACCACCAACTGATCCGATCCACCAAGGAATCAGCATTCAAGGATCGACTTGACAACAACGCCCACAACAGCAAGGAACTATTCAACATCGTCAAAGAATTTACCAACCCCACCGCCGGCACCAACGACATCGCTCCCTCCCAAGACCTCTGCGACTCCCTAGCCTCATTCTTCCACAACAAAATCGCCGACATACATAACAGCTTTGAAAACCAGTACAGAGACCAGTCATCTCCACCCACCTCCGAACCAAAACCCCCCTCTAACAACCTTTGCGCCTGGAACCCAATCACCACTGAAGACACCATCCGCCGGATGAACTCAATCCACTCAGGATCGCCAACCGACCCATGTCCCCACCACATTTTCAACAAAGCAGACTCCATTATCGCACCCCATCCTCCCTCAACTCCGCTATCTTCCCGGAAAGCTGGAAACATGCCGAACTCAACGCCCTTCTGAAGAAACCCACAGCAGACCCCACTGAACTTAAGAACTACCGCCCCATCTCGCTCCTCCAATTCCCTGCCAAAGTCATTGAGAAAGCCCTCAACAGTCAGCTCACTGCCTTCATCGAATCCAACAAATCCCTCGACCCCTCACAGTCCGGCTTCCGAGCCACACACAGCACCGAAACAGCCCTCATCGCAGCAACAGACGACATTCGAACTCTACTGGACAACGGAGAAACAGTTGCCCTCATCCTACTTGACCTCTCCGCAGCCTTCGACACAGTCTGTCATAGCACCCTCATACAACGCCTCAGCAACGTCGGAATTCAAGGAAAAGCATTGGACTGGATCATCTCGTTCCTCGCCGGAAGAACCCAGAGAGTCCGCCTCCCCCCTTTTTGATCTGAGGCCACCGAAGTCATCTGCGGCGTACCACAAGGATCACCCTCTTCAACGTATACATGTGTCCCCTCGCATCCATCACGCGCCAACACAACCTCAACATCATCTCCTACGCAGATGACACCCAGCTGATCCTCTCCCTCACCAAAGACCCAAACAACGCCAAAACCAACTTACACGAAGGAATGAAAGAAGTAGCCGAGTGGATGAAGAACAGACGCTTAAAACTGAACTCTGATAAAACGGAAGTCCTCATCCTAGGTTCATCCCCCTCTGCCTGCGACGACTCATGGTGGCCACCGGCCCTGGGAACCGCACCCATACCTACGGACCACGCACGTAACCTGGGCTTCATCCTGGACTCCTCCCTGTCGATGACCAGACAAGTCAACGCCGTCTCATCATCATGCTTCAACATCCTACGCATGCTAAAAAAAATCTTCTGTTGGATCCCCACCGAAACAAGAAAGACGGTCACCCACGCACTGGTCACAAGCCGACTGGACTACGGAAACACCCTTTACGCCGGAACCACAGCCAAACTACAGAAAAAACTCCAACGCATCCAAAATGCCTCAGCCAGACTCATACTAGACATCCCCCGCCAAGCTCACATTTCCGGTCACCTGAAAGACCTCCACTGGCTCCCCGTCAACAAGAGAATAACATTCCGTCTCCTCACCCACGCACACAAAGCCCTCTACGACCTAGGATCCGAATGCCTCAACACGCGCCTGTCCTTTTACACCCCCACCCGCCAACTACGATCGTCCAACCAAGCCCTCGCCGCAATTCCGCGCATCCATAGAACCACCATGGGGGGAAGATCCTTCTCCTACTTAGCGGCCTTAACCTGTAATTCTCTCCCCACCCACCTCCGCCTTACACAGAACCACCTCTCCTTCAGAAAGCAACTAAAAACTTGGATATTCGATAAGTAAAGTACCCCCCTCCCTCTGGGTGAGTAGTGCGCTATACAAATTTCTGAACTTGAACTTGAACTATGTCTGTTCTTGTTTTTGAACGAGTGGGTGCAGCTACGGAAGCCGTGCGAACAGCCCCCTTTGCGGCTTCATCAGCCAATAAATTCCCTGCAACGTGAACGTCATCACGTTGATGACTCAGTGTATGGATCACGTGAGTCCTTGGTAGCTCGGCTTTCAACCCTGCTACCTGTTCCCATAGCATTTTATGCTTAATTGTGCCACCTTTCGCATCTTTTGAACCCATTTTGTTCAAAATGTTGTAAGTACTCCTTGTATGACTTTCACAGTAAAAAGAATCGCACACAATTAGTGGTGGAGAATTCGTGATTCATATTTACAAGTGCTAGTATCAGTGCTTTTAATTCTGCCAACTGTGCCGTGCAGTCTCCTAGATATTGCGTTTTTGTGCAACTAGGATGAAACTTACCATCATGCATGCAACCTTTAACGATAGCACAGGCCAAAAAATATTGCTGCATACTTCCTATGGACGGTTGCGCAGATCCGTCAGTATAAATAATATATTCATACTGAGAGGCAAGATTTAATTTGGTAGAGGATATTCTTGTTCGTATTGCAGGAATGCTTGTTTTTTCAAACTTGGATCAAACCTGTATTCAACGTATGTTGCAGCAAGAGAATTAGCCCATTGTATCCATCTTGGATGTAATACTTTCGCGTTGGGAATGCTGGCCTTTGTAACAGCTTCTAAAGCCAGTACTGGGGTTACAACAATAATGCATGTCCCCCGAGCCAGTGCTCTTTCTCTTGCTACAGCAGTCTGAACAGCTGTCAGTATTTTTTCTGTTGAAGTGAAACACGTTTCAGCATTTGTTGACAGGTGTGATTTGGATGTGATTGGTACGGTTTCTCCCTCATTAAAGGTTTAATAAGTGTACCAGCATTGACCCGCTATGATTCGGATCACTAAGTGGTGTACGTTTTTGCCTGTTTGTAAGTGTTTGGAAGCAGTCATGTCTTCCTGGAGTGAACTAAGAATATTAGTATGTTCTTGCTTCCAATTTCTGGCTGAAAAGTCCGGTTTTATGAAGTCGTAGAAAGGTTTTACCCTTTGTGCTTAATCTAAAATGTATGTTCTGAAAGAACGTAGGAATCCTAGTGTTGATTGTAAATGTTTTAATGATTGTGGAGGCTGGAGCAGAGCACACTTTTCTAAAACGTTTGCTACCAGTCTTTTCCCTTCACTTGACAGTTCGTATCCCAAAAATAGGACATTGAGGTGAGCTATTTTTGATTATTTTTTAAAGTTAAATTTGTAGCCCTCAGTGGCAAATCCCATATTAATGGTGCTTACCCTGGTCAAGTGCCTCTCTAAGTCATCGTCCCTTAAATAAATATCATCCACATAGGACAACGCTTCCTCATCAAATTTTTGAAGTAACTCTGTTACTCTTGCTGAAAATACCCCAGGGCTGTTCTTATACCCTTGGGCTATTCGACAAAATTGTCGCGGAGACCCTAACGCACTGAATCCGGTCAGAGACCTGCTTTCAGGCGCTGTATTTTGGCAGAAAAATCCATTTCAGATATTATGTGTTTTAGGGGAGGCTTACCAACACTCGAAGGTTTGCGGAGAGGTCTGCTGGGCACATCAGTGTTCCCTGGCAGCGCTGGGTCCCTGAGGCTGTTTGTTCACCCGCCGCCGAGTAGTTCCATCACTCGGCCGCGGACAGGGAAGAACTACAGCTCCCAGCCTGCCCTGAGGCAGAACCACGCCCACTTCCGGCGGAGCGCGACCGGAGGCGCAGAAAAGGAGAGAGCTCCCACTGAGGAGCGGGAGGCTTACCAACACTCGAAGGTTTGCGGAGAGGTCTGCTGGGCACATCTGTGTTCCCTGGCAGCGCTGGGTCCCTGAGGCTGTTTGTTCACCCGCCGCCGAGTAGTTCCATCACTCGGCCGCGGACAGGGAAGAACTACAGCTCCCAGCCTGCCCTGAGGCAGAACCACGCCCACTTCCGGCGGAGCACGACCGGAGGCGCAGAAAAGGAGCAAGCTCCCTCCGCGTCGCGGACGCGCACGGACGGCGCCGGGCGGAGCCCGGGCAGAGGGCGGGCCGTCTGTGGCCGTCCGGGGCCGGCAGAGGCTGGGCTGGGCCGGGCCACCCCCCTTCCATCGACTTCTACGGATCCAATCCCTCTGAGCCCAACTGTAGCTCTTGAATCCATCATGTCCACCAGATCCGGTAAAGCCCTGAGGGGCGGTGGAGCAAGTGCTCTAGGGGGCTCCACGATGATCGGCACAATGGACAAATTTATCACCCGGGTGGCTAACGTCATTGAAAAGGAGATCGCAATGACGGAACGCCGCCTCTCACTTGACCTCCTTCCATCCAAGCGCTCATCCTTGGGAGCTGTGGCACCTACTTCCATCTCCAACCTACCTCCGCCTGGGCCCCCATCTGACGAGCAACACATTGTAGCGCTAGAGGCAGGACTAGATAGGATAGAAAGCCTCATATCACTGCCTTCCCCAGGCAGTCGCTGCACTGAGGCTATTGCTTCTGGACCATCCCACTGCTTAGCCAGCTTTCCCGACAACAGGTCTCATTCGGATGCTATTGTCCCCTCACCTGACCCACAACCACTTCCCCAGACTAGACCTTCACGGGTACATAGGAAAAGGAAAAGGGGGATTAACACTCGGAGGGGAAATCACTCTATGCTCTACAAGCGTTCTATGACACAGCTCCATAGGGGCACCTCACACGCAGACGCTGGAGAGCTGGAACTCCTCAGGATTTCTAGCTCCCCCCAGCACGCAGCTGAGTCCCAGACACCGTCCCAGACACCGTCCCCCCTGCCTCCAGTAACACCGGCCCTTACAAAACAGGGCACCTCTCTCGAGTCTCTCGAGAAACTGGTAAAGTCTCTGTTTAATCCTCTACTTGACCAAGTTAAGAGCCTGGGGGTCAGACTGTACAATTTTGAACAGGCCACTAGGGACAACTTTTTCTCCCTGAAAACCCTCCTGAAAGTGCAACCTAAACCTAGTGAGATCAACCCAGATAGGAATGTTGCTAAAGAGGTCCCAGTAAGCCAAACAACCAGAGTCCAGTCGTCACTGCCGGCCAAAACACTGGCTACAGGGAAAGCTCCTACCCCAGTCCCTCTAGCCAGTGCGAAGCAGGCAATGCCGAGTGATTCCACTCACGTAGTTCAGGTGCACGGCACTGCCCCCACAGCAGCGACGGCTCTCGCGCCGAACCCTGCCCAAAAGACCTCTCAGAAGAAAGGGGCTGGTCCAAATGTGCATTTGGCTTCCGCTGCGCCTCCTAAAACCAATGGAGCAGCACCAATCTCTAGGGTTTCCCATCCCACCTCTTTGCCTAAAAACGCCCCTCTGTCTAAAAATCCCTCCTTGCCTAAAAATCCTCCCCCAGTGGCCACCCAGCAGATTCCGCCACGCAAGTGCCCCCCGGTAAATCTCCCTCCCGAATGCCACCCGTATGTTGTTGTCCTCATCAAAGTCCCCCCCCTAAAAGAATCACAGCAGGAAACACATCAGGCGCTAAAAAACAAAGTCATCCACTGGATGAAAACCAATAGACCACTTCCATTGGGTGTAGATGGCCTGATCCTTGGGGTGCGTAGGGTGGGTTGGATTGGCCACAGGAAGAAACCTTTTGAGGGAGATTGCGTGGTGGTCAATTTTCAAGATATAAGAGCCGCCCACTCAATATGCTCCCAAGGCCGAACGGCCGGCACGGGGGTGGATGCTGTCGACCTAACTTTTTTCTACCCGAGGCCGGACCTGACCACCCCGCTCTGCCCTGTCGGGCCCCCTCCCCAAAATATCGTTCATGGTCATCCTTCCCCGGGAATCTTCCCACAGCAGCTATACCCAGCTCCAGTGATGCAGAATTGGGGTTCCTGGGGTTGCTGACTCTGTGACGCTCCCGGGGAGGCCCTTGTGGTTTTGAGTCCTGCTGCCGAGCCTACCCCCTTCCTTAAAACCCGTAGCCCCTCGACTACACCACAAAGCCAGGCTACTGCCGAGCTTGTAAAAGAGCAAGGGGAGACCAGGGCATCTTCTGACTCACTGGTTAGCCTCCCTGTTGTGGGTGTTGTGGACACGCTACCTCCTGTCGAGAACTGTAGCATTGCGGCTGTGACGGACCCCTCGTTTAGGGTTTTCAGCTGGAATGTGGCGGGCCTCGAGAGGAAGCTAGCGCTGCCGGACTGGAACTCGCTAGTGGAGCAACACTCCATATGCCTGTTCCAGGAAACCTGGAGCGGGGTGCCCCTGCACAAGGCAGGATACTCCACCCATTTTTTGCCAGCAGTCCATAGCGTAACTGGTAGGGGCCGCCCTTCGGGTGGCCTCTTAATTTGGGTGGCTTCAGAACTCAACTGTAGGGTGGTGGAGCGGGATACCAAATGCCCGGATCTCCTTAACATATTGTTGAAAAACCCCCAGGGCCGAGTCATCCTAAATATTTTTAACATTTACGCCCGAGGCACAAAGGGGGGTAGAGAATCCCCAGTAATATCTTGTCTAGAAGCTCTGCTTCGCTCGTCACCTCACAGGTCTTGTACCTTGGTGGCGGGCGATCTCAATTGTACCTTTGAGCCCCTGGACCTCGAAATCCTAACTGACCAAGAGGAACACAACACTAGGTGGGGGATTCTGTCCCTTGAACTTAGTCCCATTAAAAAGTGGACAGAAGTGGCCCTCCAGATCAACTCAATAGCTATGGAGTTTGGTCTGAGGGCTGCCAATGGCAGGACTAGGTCCGACAAAGCAGGGGCCCACACCTACAACAGGCCAGGGCATACGTCACGGATCGATTACTTCCTCCTTGACGTACACCTGTGGAGTTTGGTGGAAGACATGGCGATTATACCATCTGTCGAGAGTGACCACAACCTCCTCTCTCTCACCTTGTCTCACAGGTGGTTAACTAGCACTGTGACCAGAACTTCTAGTATCCCCGCCCCGGACCTGTCAGTAGTCGCCAACTGTGGACGGCGGCTAAAGTGGGCGAAGTTGGCACTTTCAGAGGAGAGAACCTCTGCCATTAGGCAGCTTCTTGCCTCAGCCCTAGTCAATCTTGACCCCCAAGAGGATGGGTTGCTGGAGGTGGCCTCAAGGTTCTGCACCATAACCCAGGCTATCAGTGACCTCTTTATAGTCCCAGCTAACACGAACAGAAGGAAACCAAGCTCACGAGCTAGACAGGGCTGGTACAATCAGAAGTGCAGGGAGGCGAAGTCACTTCTCATTGAAGCAGTCAAGTCCAAACTACCATCCAGGACTAGGGTGGCCAGGAGGCACTATGCACTCTGCCTAAAAAACGCCAAGATGGAGTGGGAGGATAACTTCTGGCAGGACCTCTTGGCCGCCAGTCGTGGGAAAGATGCCAAAGGTTTTTGGGATTTGGTGGGCAACAGGAACCGTCCCGACGACACTCTGAGGACCTGTACCATCAATGCCCAGACATGGTTCTCCCACTTCCAAAAACTTTATTCTGCCGCTGAAGGCCCACTAAACGACCCTTTTTACCTCCCGCCCTTTACCCTAGTTCAAGACCTGGAACTTTTTTCTGTTTTGGATGTCACAAAGCAGATTAAAACCTTGGTACCATTAAAAGCAGCTGGTCCGGATGGCCTACGAGGCGACATCCTCCGAGCATATCCGGAAGAATGGGGGGTGCTAATTTCTGCACTCCTCAATGCAATCGCTGTGGGAGGCCCTGTGCCAGATTCCTGGAGAGGTGCTGAGGTAGTCCCCATCTCTAAAACCCCCCAAGGTCTCCAGACACTATTGAATCGCTTCCAGGACTTTTGCACCACCAGGGGACTTGTCATCAACGTGGAAAAAACCAAGTACCTAGTTATGCACCCACCCCGCAAACTTGGCCGCCCTCCCATTCTGAACTCTACACCCCTTGAAAGAGTGGCAGAATTCGACTACTTGGGAATCCGACTTAACGACGCGATGAGCTGGACCGCCCACATCAATAAAATGACAATGGCCCACAAAAGGGTGGGGGGGGCCCTCCTTAAGGAGTTCAACAACTCAACAAAACATTGTGTTGCCCCTCTACTAGATATATATAAAGCACGTGCGGTCTCTGCGTCACTTTATGGAGCCGAACTGTGGGGCCTGGGCAAAGTGGATTTACTGAGCAAGGCTGAAAACAAATTCATTAAAGATCTCCTTGCCATTCCATCGAGTAGTCCGACTATCCCAGTGCTCATGGATGCTGGCTGTAAAGCAATAGGGGAACAGGCCCGTCTTCGACCCCTCTTGCTCTGGGCTCGCCTGTGGAGGGTACCGGAGCTAAAACCTTATGCCGATGGCCTAGCTGAGGTGATGCACTCCGATGGTTGGCACAGCATTAAATGGCTGAAGGACATTAAACATCTTTTAGGGGACCTAGGCCTGGACTCCTGCTGGCATAGTCACTCCGCTCCCCCGAAGGAGACCTTAAAAAAACTTTTTTAGGAGTGGGTCCGTGTGAAGCGCATCAGTAATCAGCAGCACTGCAAAACCACCGCAGCTTTTCTGCTGATAAAAGATGTCGTCGCCTACGAGCCGTACATGGACATAATAACAATCGCCATGGACCGGTCCTTGTACATCAAATTCCGGCTAGGAACTCTACCCTTGGCCGACCTCTGCTCCAGGTGGAATAAATCCCAGCCCTCCTCACGCTATTGTGCTCTTTGTCCCGATAAACCAGAGACGGTGCCACACTTTCTTTTCGAATGCCCGGACTATGGTCGCCCCAGATCACGTTGGCTTGGACCTATCTGCAGACAATTGGGTACCCGCCAGTTCTCTGTCGCCCTTCGGATTCTTCTAACCAATACAGCCCCTCCTATTGTTTGTGCCGTTGCCAAGTTTTTAAAATGGGCTTGGTTGATTAGACTTAGAAGACTGTCCATATCAATTTAATCCTTTTTTTAACTAATTTATGCTGATCAAATGTGTTTTACTCTTTTATCTAATGTACAGTCATACTTTTTTCGACATGCTGTTTTTATCTTTTGTACTGCTTTTATGATATATGCATATCGAAATAAAGCAATCAACCAGCTAAATTATGTGTTTTGTATTTATTGCGCTCAATGTTATTCAGTAATGCAGCACTATGTGCTTTTTGGACAGCAAATGTCTTTGTGCATGTGTTTAAATGTCTGTAATCTAAAACTAGACAATATGTATTGTTAGGTTTAGAGACAGGAAACAAAGGATTGCTCATTGGAGAGGTACATTTTTCAATGACCCCCTGGTATTCAAGTTGATCTAAGATCTCCCTGATCGTTTTTTTATCTTCTTGCTTTATTGGATATTGCCTCTGAGCAATAGGTGAAACTTTAAACGGGTTCACATGGTAGGTTGTGTTCTCATCCCACCCAGCGTGATTTTTGTACAGTGCTGGAGCTTGGGCTACTGCCCACTTCCGTGCATATGGATGTTTACGGTGAACGGGAACATGATCGAAAAATGCAGGAAAAATTATCCTTTCTTCCCTTGGGCACTCAATTATGAATGCAGGCGGCCAATCTTGTTCTGCTAACAGGATGTCATAACCAGGTGATGCTTTCTTCCAAAAAAGACCTTTTACTTTCCTGGGCTTGTCCCCCTCCATCCGTTATTTTATTTTGTATAACATATGTGGGGCGCTCACCCTGGTGTCTGGTGTTTCTACCGCAATGTAATCATTCAAGTACGCTGTCACCAGAAATTCCTTCAGGTTCTGGCGAGCTATTATTATTTCTGCCGCACTATCTAGCATCCTCTGAGCCCAATCCCCGTTCAGAAGTTGTGTCCTCAGAATTCTGGGCATGTCTGATTTTCAGACCAGCAACTTTCTTTTTCTTAAACAGAGGCTTTGAGTTTTGCTAATCTTCTTTTTTAGAAGTAAAGTCTTGAGCGCGCTGTTTGTCTCTGGACTGTATGCGCTCCTTTCTATTTTCTGACCGTCCTTCTCTTTCAGAGCTTTTCTTTGAGCCCAGAAATGAACAAGAGGAATGTGTATTGGTATCCGGATACCCATCAGGTTTCCTAATATTATCACTATTCCTAAGGTTGTACCTCTTTTCAGATGGCTCCTGTGGAGGAGACCTACCCCAGGACTGAGATCTCTTGTCTTTAGAGTTTTGTTTTTTATTATCCCACTTCTTTTTAGAAGAAGTAGGTGTCTGCTTAGAAGTGTCCTTTTCAGGACTCCCCATTTGTTGAGGTTTTAAAGCTTTTCCCCCCAAACTATCCCTGCCTAATTATGCATACGCAGTTTCAATTATTTTAGGTAGTTAATTCATCTGCTCTAGTGGAGAGAACTCCCATTGGCGTTGGCGGATTGACACTGGTGCTGCTTTCCCTTGATACCTGATCATGGTTATTTAATAACTTCATCCCTAAGCTCAGAGCAGACTCTGCTCCATACTCATTTTGTATTTGTCGTAATAAATCTGGTATTACTGCTAATGAAAGAATACCATGAGTTCTGGTATATATGGCAGCAAAGACTGTACCCCAAGAGGTACAATCCTGTAACTGTGATGTAACCCCCCGAGGGAAAACAGATTTGTTAACATTCTGTGTTTTTCAAATGGTGTTGTATTTGGGAATACTGCTTCTAACTCTGTTATTTTCTGAGCTACCCAGAAAGTAATTTGTTCACATTTTGTGGGCAATTTACCCATTACTGCTTATAATGTTTGTGGAGTAATTTTAGTAGCCGTGCTCTGTGTAGGAGCTGCATTTGGTGTAATTACTGTTGGTTGGACCGCTAGTGTCCTCAATACAAAGTGTGTCGTGTTGCTGTAAAGTTTAATCAACTCTTTGTGTTTAACAAGCAGTTTATTACGTGGCATTGCGTCAAAGTGGAGAAGTGTGGCTCACTGGTTAGAGCAGGCAGACCCTGAAGCAGAGGTCAGACCAGGGTTCAATTCCCGACGCGGCAGGGTCTTGAGCTCAAATGTCCATGGACTCGATAATTCTCGCTTCGGTGCCTGACCTAATCATGGGTTCACACTCTGCAACTCATTAAGCTTGCTTAATCTCCACAACGCACCCCCCCCCCGCGGCGGGATGCCTGGCTCTCACCTTGGGGATGCCCTGTAGGGGCTATCTCACAGGGAAAAGCCAGGACGGGTTCCCAAGGCAAGCACGGAGATACCCCTTCGGGGGTCGATTCAGGCGCTATATAAGAAACATAATAATAATAATAATAATAATGTCAGGATGTGGTGCATAAGTCGCTAATATCAGCAATGTTGCTCCTGGTCTTCCTAAAGGACCATGCCTTGTTCTTTTTCTTGAGTGGGGTAGGGCGCCATTAAACCAGAAAATATGCTACTGGTAGGTAAGCAGAATTTCAATCTCCTCAAACGGAGTGTAGACCGCTGGAGTCTCTTCATGCAAGTATTAATGAAAAGTGTTTGTTACAGCATTTGCTGCTGGGAATGTAACCCAGGAATAGAATACCTCTGTTTGGAAATCTTTGTGTGCCTCTATCATGAATATTACTACACCTCCTCTGGGTGTTAACCCATGTTTGACCTTCTTTTCACCCTTTCCATCACTGCCTATTGTAAATACTCAAAGGTATTGTAATTAATGCCAATATAATCGTCATTATAGAAATTTCTGTCAACTTGTTGGCCATCAAAATAATTCTGACGTCTATTGTCATTCTGACACTGGGTAAAATCTTGCCTATTTGTGCCACTTCTTCCTGAACTATCTTGTCCTCTTGCCACAGTTGCTTGGCCCTATAGACTAGGGCATTCATTCTCCCAATGACCTTCCTGTAAGCAATAGGCCCACTGATTTTGGCCAAGTCCCTCTACCACGTCCTCCTACCCTCACATTTTCCATAACTAAGAAGGCTTGCTGTAGCAAAACTTTCGTTTTCAATTTTCATTTTCTTATCATTCTTTTCTTTATTAGTTTTCTGGTAATTTTCATAATATGTAGCTATTAACAAAAGGTCTTCAGGTTCTTTAGTTGGCCAGGTGCTCTCGGACACTTTAATCAAGTCTCCTAATTTTTTCATCAAATAATTCACAAATTTGTCAGCAAACATTCTTTTCCCCATGACAGTTGCCAAATCCTGACCACTGTGAGCCTTGAATATTTCCTCCATCCTAGTAAAATAGTCGGAGACTTCTTCTGTAGGCTTTTGTTTACAAGCTGTTATTTTATCCCAATTTATGTGTTCCCTCTGTATTATTAAGAGAAATTTAGAAATATTCAGATCAGGCAAATCTAGTATAAGTTGAACCGGTCTGTCTCTTGGCCTTCTTTGTCATGCCTAAAGTGTACTACATCATCATGTCTATGAATTCCTTTCCATATTTCTCTGGGGAGTAAGGTATCAAAAAACAGATCCAAGTCCTTAAATCTCATTACACATAGTTTAATGGCTGACTCTAGGGCTTCATAAAACCCCTTTGTGTTTTGCCAAAGTCTGCCCTTAATTCATTCCTGCTCCTCGGGTATGAATGAATTGTGTGGATTGGGTTCTGAGCTGGAACGCCAGCAACAGCATCCTATGAGGGTATATTTCCCTCATAGGATATTCCCCTTCCATTTCTTGATATTTTCTAACCTTAACACCCCATTGCAAACAACTTTCAAAAGCCTGTGGGAGATCTGGGGAAGGGATCATGTGGCCTTTCGCATCACGTAACAATCGTAACACCCCTTTGAAAGGATAAAAGACTGGTGGACATGGTGTGATAAAAATACACCAGTCATATATCGAATGAGTAAGTTTTGCTGAAAATGTCAAACGTATTCACCGTTGGCATGACTATATTGATGGTGACATTATTTATGCCACCCATCCATCCGTGTATGGGCTATCCATTTTAGTTCTTCTGTTTCAGCTCTCTGTGATCCATATCTGGTATTAGATTAGATGTCTCCTTCCAGCTCCCACTCCCGTCTCTCCAATTACAACTATGCTTGCAAATCAAAGGAAGGGTACTTGCAGGTTCTTTCCAGCAGATTGGCATCCAAAGGGTGTTCCTCCAGTCACAAGTCTTGGTAGAAAACAGGGAGCGACCCCACTAACCAAGAGACAGGGTACTTCAAGTAATGATCAAAACAAACTCTTTTGGACTAAATTAAAGACTATTCTCTTCCCTCTCGCTTAAAACTGTTTAAACTATCAGTATAGAAACATTCCAGTACCACACATGAATCATAAACTTGAACCCAGAAAACAAATGCATAGACACAACTTTTTAAGTTGTAACCACAATCACAAAAACATTAAATAAAAAACATATTTTTATTAACAGTTCATCCTAGTATGAAGTTCTCCTTGATCAAAATCACACACATCACATTTTATGCAGCAAATAAAAATCACAACATTAAAATATGAGAGACAACTGGCATGTGAAACATTAAAAACATCATAAAGTGGTTATTCCAACCAGAATCATTTAAATGTCCAAAGGTCCACTATTCAATAGTTAGGTAGAACCATGAAAGTTCCTTGGATATAACCTCAATAGACAAAGCGTTGACGCGTTTCGGTGGAGAAAAACTGATTATACAACCACCGCCATCAGGACACGATTAATAAGTATTCTCTCTCAGCACCGAAGTTAAAAACACAAAATAAAAATTCATAGCCACATACTGTTACATTAACCATATTCATATTTTGATCAAAAACAACAATAGACCTAGACAGACTCCTTTTACAATGCATAGTTTCAAATCAGAAAAGACATACATTTTGAATTGTCATCTGTCAATTGTTATAAGTGTTCAAACCACATTCAAATCCTCATTCACTCAACAGAAACACCTACATTCAAGAAAACCTCATTCATTCAATCTTATCATCCTCTATTGTATCCTATTGGATTAACTACATGTAATGTTTAGATATATTGGATGATAAAAACTGGTATATAAGTCCACGTGTTTAAAATGTAATATCATATGCTGTCACAGATGTGAAATTAGGTATAAGAGATGTTCTGTTAATATACTTAATTAATCTTGCGCCCCCTTAACGTGGTTTAACTCTAACCGCTATGTTCTTGTGATACAGCGGAATTAAAACATCTTTCTGCACTCTGAATTAGTAATCCTGTAAGAGTAAATATTACGCATAATGTTAACCTCCATAATTCACTGGTTTAAACTTTTTTTTTTTTAAATTGTCACCTACATGCAAAAGCTTTTGAGCAAAACATACCCATTGTGGTATTAATCATTTCTAAGACTGAATATTCTTCGAGTCTTTATTACTCTCGGGTATATTCATTGGACATCAACGACAGAGCAACCTTACTCCCCGATTCCGGCGGCGAAATCCTTAATCAGGACCTGCATTCAGGGTCGGATTGGTAACGCGGGCTTTATGAGCAGTGTAGGGGGCGATTTGGGCTGTGTCTGTGTTTAGAGTCAGCCAGCGGCCCAGTGGGTGCTGAGTGGCCTTTCTGGAGGCAGATGTGCCTCCATTACCTCCCTTATTTTAACAGGCAGAGGTGTCACTTTCTTTCTCTCGCTGGGCTCTTTAATGTATTCATATTGAGGGGGGGGGAGGGGGGCTGAGCAGAAGTGGCCTCCCTTGTTTTCAGGTGTGTTTCACCAGTGTAAACTGATCCGTGCAATTATTTCTCCCCTTTTTTTAAATAAAATTTCAGTGAAGCAGTGTTTTGTGGAAAAGCAATATGCAAATGTGGGCCACTTTTTTTTTGCTTGCCCGAGCCGATTTTCAATCCCAATCCAACCCTGCCTGCATTAGATAAAATATATATAGGTATCTAACCGTTTGGATAAAAAATTATTAACGGGTCTATAGCCCCTATACTCTACAAAAATATATGGTCAATATGTTATGGCCAATATAATATGGCATACCTACCTTTTTTAAATCAAATAATGGGTCCTCCAACCGCGACAGTGTTATTGGCACTCCTCGGTAATAATGTGATGTGCCGAAAAAAAAATATTTTCTGTTCGGTCACCCTTCAGGCTTTCCTTTTCTTACAATCTGGAAAAATGTAAAGTAAATTTAATGTACAGGAATTTATATAGCGCAAATCACCAACCGTTTTCTAAGCGCTTGCTTAGGGAACCCGTCCTGGTATTCCCCTGTGAGATAACCCCGGCAGGGTATCCGCAAGGTGAAAGCCAGGCATCCCACCGCGAGGGGCCGTTGTGGAGATTAAGCAAGCTATTGCCCAGAGTCGCAGAGTGTGAACCCGTGAATCGAGTAGGCACCGGACGGCTCTGGCAAGAATTGTCGAGCCATGGACATTTTAGGACTCAAGACCCAGCCGAGCCGGGAATTGAACCCTGGTCCCTGGCTGACCTCTGCTTCCAGGTCTGCCTCCTCTAACCAGTGAGCCACACTTCTCCACTCAAATTACTGCTAAGTGAAGGGCCAAATCCAACGGACCTCCATCCTCCTGGATCTCTCATTGCACAGTCCTCACCGAGCCACCCCCTCCTATCTCCATCTGAAGCAAGCTTACTTAGTGATTCATATGACACAAATGCATCCCCAAAGAATCTAAGTGAAGGTGGTCATCCTGAAACCACTATTCGCCCCAGATGCGTAGCTGACCAGTTTTTCAACATATTAAGTAGGTGATGGGTGCTACATAACCCTTTCTTATCCAGAGATCTTTAATGTAGTTAACAGATGCCTTAAGTTACTGCCCATGAAGTCTATGATGCCATATTGGCTGCAAACTCTACGGTATTCACCCATATTCCCGTCTCCTTACTTGTAAAAGGACGCTCGGACGTCAAGTCATACACTGTGTCGTTCTCCCCGAGTGCACGCATACTAATGAGGTTAAAATACGTCTGTAAACTGCGTCCCTCATACGTCATTAGAAAGCAGCACAAAATGTGGAAGAAAGCCGCTCTAAAAACGGCAATTCTCCAACCAACAATTCTTAAAACAGCATAACGTATGCATATGCCTGTGTGGGCCCCCACGTCTCACTGGCTCGTCAAAAAGGCAAAACGGGACATCCAGAGATGCAGGTAATTCTTTAGTGCCCAGGACCAGTTTAGAGGATTTATACTCGATTTCTTAGCCACACACCTGGAAAATTATTTAAAAGAGACCAATGAAACAATTTTATACGCATCGAATCATGTGTCTCACAGATTTAAGGGCCTATTCTCTCAAAAAAGGGGACTCTTCCTTTCATAATACTCTGACTGCCAAGGCGTCAGGAGGGTGGGAGACCAACATTGTTTTATTTAGTACACTCCCCATAATATAAAGGTCCATGAAAGGTAGACAGAAGAGACCTGGCCCGTACAAGTCCACCTATCTACCAAAGGATTCTCCCACCATCATGGTACCCGCGCCCTAAGCTTAAAAAATGCTTCTTAATTCTCATTCAGTCAATACGTTTCATCCAATCCTCCTTCGTGTTTAATTCTATCCTAATGGTGTCTAACATCGAGAGATACCACTGCTCACGATTTTTACGCTTGATTGTGAGATTGCCTCCTTGCCTATTGCCCTTGATTCTTTCTACGACAAACCACCTAAAGTCCATGCAGGTATGGCCTGCCTTCTTGAAGAGACCTACCAACGGTGCATTTTCCTTATTATTTTTTATTGCAGATTTATGCTCTAATAGGCGAATGCGCTGTTCTCTTGATGTTTCACCTATATATCCAATATTGCATGGACAAAATAAGAGATAACACAGGTTTTTACTCCTGCAATTGCTAAAATCTTTCGAACGTCATACTGTGATGAACTGGTAATAAAAATGTTTTTTATTTAATTAATGTTTTTGTGATTGTGGTTACAACTTATAAACGTGTCTATGCAATTGTTTTCTGGGTTCAAGTTTATGATTCATGTGTGGTACTGGAATGTTTCTATGGTGATAGTTTAAACAGTTTTGAGCGAGAGTGAAGAGAATATTCTTTAATTTGGTCCAAGAGTTTATGATGATCATTAGTAGAAAATGCACCTGAGGGGTAGTCAGTACATTTGGTGCAGGTATCGCTTGTCCTGCATGTGACTGCTGTTGAACAGAGAGCGGATTGAGTATTGGTCTGGGTGGGACAGGCAATTGCTGACCTGGTAATTGGGCAGGAAGTATTGGTACATTTGGAACGGGTACTAGAGGCACATTTCCCTGCTGACCCATCTGTAGTGGTACATCTTGTGCCTGTGGGGCAGGTACAGGAACCTGTGATACATATGGTAGGAGATTCTCCAGTAGTCTCTCTAATACCTTATCCCTGTCCTCATGTTGTTTGTCTTGTAGCATGGCCGGGACTGAGCCTCCTAAGAATATACAATAATCTATAAAAGTATGAAAAACACTGCCTGGTTATGGAGGGTCGGGGGAGGGGGAGGGGGAGTCTTATGCCCCTACTCACTGCCCAACGATATCATATTTTCCTATGTTTTTGTGGACAACCCCATGCCTGAAACACTGCAATCTTGACCCCCCCACACATCTGTCCATGGCCTTCTTCCACTCACCCACAGACGGCAGAGTGGTCTCCTTTCAGAACTGGGCGATGTCCCGCTTAGCAAGTGTGGCGCCCGGGAACAAAAAATGTTGCTTATAGTGATTTCCCCCAATCCCCTCTGTGCTGTGTAGTAAAAATATGTTTGGATCCAATGTCAGGCGCCAGGACAAGACCCGCTCCAGACAGGAGGATACCTAATGCCAGAACGGCTGAAGAGCCCCACAGCTCCAGATAGTGTGTAGGAAGGTCCCTTCTGCTTGTCACATCTAAAACAAGTGGGGGAGGCGGGAGTGGGCATAATACACCCTATGCACATATTTGAATTGAATTGAACGATATCTAGTGGTGATGATGGCACCACAGGGCTGGCTAGGGCTACAGCCCAATCGTCATCCGTGAGGTCTGGGACGTTTGCCTCCCATGCTGCATGTGTTGTGTTTAGTGTAGTTTGGTTATGGGTGATCAATGTTTGGTAGATTTACAGAATTTTGTGTGTGCTGAGGTCGCCCATCAATAGCCTTCCCTTGAGAGGGTGGAATTCCATCAATCCTTCTATAGAGCGGAGTAGTGGGGTTAGGGCGTTCCTGAGCTGTAGGTATTTATAGAATTGTGTACAGTGGAGGTGGTATTCTGATTGTAGCTGTGGGAAGGACTTTAGTGTGGTCCCTTGCATTATATTGCCTAGTGCTGACATCCCACTCAAATCCCACGCTCTCAAGCCAGAGAGTGCAGCTACTGGCTTAGGTCCTAAGCCATAACAGGGCTGTTTGGGTCAGGTGCCCTTCCCAGCCCATCCTCCTATCTATATGGTGCCAAAGCTGTATAACCACTCTGGGTGCTGGGGGTAAATGCGTAGGTTTGTTTGGCTGTATAGGAAGTCGAGGATAGGGGTATTGCCCATTTTCTACCGCGAACGCTGGGTCCGCTGGCGAGCCGTACCACCACTCATTGATATTTAATAAATGGAAGGCTGCATAATAAGAATATATGTCTGCTGCAACAATCCCACTACAATATGTTGATAGGGTGCAAGTCCGCAGCGCAACACGAAGAGCACTACCACCCCCACAGACATTTTTTGAGGAGTGTGTTTACTTGTTGAAATCATGTTTGCATAGTAGTGTATGGGAAGTATTGAAGCCGGTATTGAATGCGAGGTAGAGAGACCATTTTAAAGATTGCAGTCTGCCCGAACCGAGACAAGGACAGGGGTGACCAGCCCACTGTCTCATCCTGGAGATGGGGTAGTAGTGGGTGGACGTTATGTGCCCAGGATACCATTGGGCATGGTGAGATGTATGCCTAAGTATTGAAAGCCCTCTGTAGCATGGGGCAGCTGAGATGCCCATGTACCTCACCCCTGCTCTCCACAGACTGGGAACAGCACCGATTTCACTTGGCTAGTTCCGAGGCCTCAAGTTTCCCTGAATACACAAAGTATCTCGAACACTACGGAGCACCCGCCAGGACGGCATAGGCACTAACGGCGCCCGTCTCTCCCGCCACAAATCATAGCGAGGATTTGGCCAGTCCGAGGTTGCTCATGGAGCCGTAAATATTAGCGCTCCCAGTGTTTTTTTCCCCAGGAATCACAGGAAGAAACCTACGTTTTGTTTGGAGACTCATTTTGAGACTCTACATTTGTTACCTACGAGGATAGGGTGCGCCTTAGCGTGCGCACACCGTCCCGCAGGTACTCCACTTGGTCCTGACGAAAACCTGTTAATTTACACATAGGTTGAAACATGTAGACCTTTTTAACTCGCATCCCTTTAGTTTTTACACCAACAGCCCACCTAACAGGGCAACAGGTGCCTCTTATTTTAATAGTACCCGAGACACTCCAGAATAAACTCCGTGAGTGGGTAGTATCGGATACTTTTTAATACACACTTTTTCCCTCTTTGCACACATAAAAAGAAAAAACCCAGCTCCACTGTAATCAGGTGTCGCAGCACACCTGGATGGCATTCGGCTATCCGGGTGGGACTTCGATGATGAAGCATGTCACCAACTAGGTTGGTGAGTGAGGGGTCTTCTCAAGGACAAAGGACATCCTCTTGATTTGTGGTTAACACACTTACCTTCCTTCCCTCTACTGAGGCTGGGACTTACCCATAAGGTTCAACTCCCTTATTGTTGTTTATCTACACAAAGTATCTGCAATATTCGGAGGCCGGAAAACCCGGGGTCTGTTAGAAAGAACAGCACATCGTCTGCCTATAACACAATCTTGTCCGAGGCCTCAGCTGACCATCCATATCCCCGCCCCAAGGGGTACCGCCTCACCCATGTGGCCAGCGGTTCTAATGTCAAAGCAAATAATAGCAGGGAAAGGGGGCAACCCTGTCTCGTACCCCGGTGAATGTAATTTTTTTTAAACTAGATATTCAGGGGGATTCAGGATGGGGGGACTTGTGTGGCTCTCACCAGGTTCTGTTAATCCAAATACCTTTCAAACCTCAAACTTTGTAAAAGTAAAAAAATAAAATTCCTCACAATTCTGTGATGGGAAGTTCTAGAATCTGTTGAGAGCCGCAAACTTACACCACCCAGCATCCGGCAAGTCTCCCAGTAAAAATGGTACCTCACTTGTGTGGGTAGTCCTAGTGCCCGTGACTGGAAACGGCCCAAAACGCAACGTGGACACATCAAATTTTTCCACCGAAAACGGATCCTTTTTTGCAATGTGCCTAGCTGTGGATTTGGAGGCCTAGCTCAGCCAGCACCTAGGGGAAACCTGGCAAATCTGTACAAGTTTGAAAACTAGACACCCAGGGGAATCCAGGATGGGTAAACTTGTATGACTCACCAATTTCTGTTACCTAGTGTCCCTTGCAAACCCCAAACTTTGTAAAAAAAAAAATACAATATATATATATATCAGAAAAACCATAGTGGCCCCAAGGAAACATCACACGTGGAAAGGTTACTGCTCAGCACCTCTGGCAGCAGCAACCACAGGGAGCACTCGCATCCTCCTAATTGCAATATGCCAAACGCGTTTCAAGCTGTAAGCCCTTTATAAATGGCATGCAAATGACATAGTGAGGCACTCAAGTCCATTAGGAACACTATATTGGCTAATGAGGTCACCGCCCATGTGGGAGTGCATGGCATTGTGGTAGATAAAGTCCATCTTCATACAACTCACAAACCTCGTACACCCAAGTGGATTAGGAGCCTCACAATGTGTAACAATGTCAATGCGGTTGGGTGGAGGCAAGCAAGAGAATCGCTGTGTTGCTCCCAATGTGATCCGGAAATACGGCCCGTTCCACTCCCAGAACGTGCCCGCAGTAGCGTGCGCCATGATCCGCCAAACTTTAGCGGCCGGACATCTCCGCGGCCGGACCAGCCGCACTACACAGAAAAAAAACAGGGTGTCCCCAAGGAAACATCATCACACGTGGAAATGTTACCGCTCAGCACCTCCTGGCAGCAGCAACTACAGCGAGCACTCGCATCCTCCTAAGTGCAATATGCCAAACGCGTTATAAGCTGTAAGCCCTTTATCAATGGCATGCAAATGACATAGTGAGGCATCCAGGTTGATTAGGAGCACTTTATTGGTTATTGAGGCCAACGCTCATATTGCAATTAGGAAGATGCGAGTGCTCGCTGTGGTTGCTGCTGCCAGAGTCGCTGAGCAGTAACCTTTCCAGGTATGTTTCCTTGGGGACACCCTGGTTTTTCGTGTGTGTGTGTGTGTGTGTGTGTGTATGTATATATATATATATATATATATATATATATATATATATATACACACCATTCCCCCACGTCTCCCAGTAAAAATTGAACCTCACTAGTGTGGGTAGCCTTAGTGCCTGCAACTCTCCAGGGAAATCCAGGATGGGTGACTTGTGAGGCTCTCACCAGGTACTGTTAGGCAAAATCCCTTGCAAATATCAAACTTTGTAAAAAAAAAAATAATAATAATAATTTTTCTCACATTTCTGTGATAGAAAGTTCTGGAGTCTGTGGGAGCCACAAAATTCCAACCACCTAGCATTCCGCCAAGTCTCCAGATAAAAATGGTACCTCACCTGTGTGGGTAGACCTAGTGCCAGCGGCAGGAATGGCCCATAACATACCGTGGAGACTTCATAATTATCGATCACAAAAAGTCATGGTTTTGGGAGGGCGTAAGCTGCGCTTTTGGTCTGTATTTGGTAGTTTTTCCTAAATGGCTGCCGAGTCTGGGACCACTGAAAGAATAAATGCCTTAAGCAGCTGGGGAAGCTATTTCCCAGCTGTCGAGGCTGGAAAAAATGTAAATCCCTCTGCTGTTTGCAGCAGAGGGATTTCTAAATAGTGTGCCTTAGACGTAATGCTTACGTGCTTGGCACAGGAGCGCCACAGTCATGGACTTAACCGTTGCATCCAAAGCATTGAAGGGGTTAAAAAGGTGAATTATTTTAGTTACCATTAGGTACTTTCCAAGAGTATGGCGAACAAGAGTATGCACAAATCAGCACGTACATGAAAAACCTCCAGTGACACTGATGTAAAAAAGTGTTGGGTAGATACAAAAATGGCTGAACTAGTGTTCATATCATACAACCTTTTCCTCATCCGCACCCAGTAACTCGATGACCAGCTCCAATCTATTTGCATGATTATAGGCCCTCTCCACCCCAAACGCAGGGAGGCCGAGTTCCATCTCATAGAAGAGGACCGTAGAGGAAGTATAAGAGGTAATCAAATAATTGCTATCCCGGAAGTCCCAGGGCCAAGAGAGCTTCACAACCCCATTCTACAAGGACTATGCCTCCTTGCTTACCGAGCCCCTCACAAAAGTCTTCCCACAGTGGTAACTGATACAATGCTGGGTTCCCATCTTATACTTCTGAGGCAACCTGATAAAAATCCACTACTTTGTACATCATACAGACCGATCGCTCTTTTAAACTACATTGTTAAACTATTTATGTCGATATTAGTAGCCAGAGTGCATCTGCCTCATTTCTATCCAATAGTTTATTTTATTTATTTATTTAAGGAGTTTTATATAGCGCTGGCTGGACCCAAGAGTATCAGGAGCGCTTTACAACATATTGGAAACAACAGAGTTTCAAACAGAGTAATAATACAAAAACGGTATGAGGCATGGCAATTGGCAAAAATTAGGGAATACAGTACAAAAATAGTAAGACCAAAGACAAAAACAGATTAGGTAGGTGGAAAAGGATGAGAAAAGCAAATTGCATAGTAAGAGCGGGTGAGGGGGAGCGGGAAAGAAATGCAATATAGTGATAAGTGGTTTGATAAGGGGGGAGAGGTGATTGATGGAGGGTGGGTATGTTAGAGAGAAAAAAGGAAAATAAAGGGTGAAAATTGACATCTGGGAAGAGAGAAACAAAGTAAGAGCAAGGGAGTGGATAATGATCATGTATAGGGAAAGTAAAAAGTTTATAAACCGTGACACAATAAATTAAGTACCCCAGTATTTAGTGAGAAGGAGCAGCTTGAGGTCTTTTTTGAAGCAGTCGTAGGAGGGATTGCCACATAAATCCTTGGGAAGGGCATTCCAGATGGCCGGCGCATTACCAGAGAAAGAGCGAGATTGAGTTGATTTCTTTTTGAGTAAAAGAGGAACCAGTACAAGTGCGTTAGTGCTTCTTAAAGTTCTAGAGCAACCTGTTTTGTGGAGTTTGTCCGAGAGGTAGGAAGGGGTATTTTGGTGGAGGGCTTTGTGAGTGATGCAGGCAGTCTTGTAGGTAGATCTGCCTTCAATCGGAAGCCATTTCAGGTTTTTGAGAACAGAGGAGATGTGTTCAAAGCGTTTGCAGTCAGATATTAGCCTGGCTGCAAGATTAAGGACCGATTTGAGAGGGGCTAGGTGGATTTTAGGATTTCTGTTAAGCAAGGCGTTACCGTAGTCAATTTTGGACAGGACCAAAGATTGTACAACTGACTTAAAGTCATCAGCAGGAATAAAGGGTTTGATTTTTTTAAGATGGTGCAGAGTGAAGAGAGCACCTATGGCTGAGTTTTTTATGTGGGGAGTAAGACTAAGGCTCTGGTCGATGCTGATGCCGAGGGACTTGACCAAAATTGAGATGGTGAGAGAGCAGTTAAGAGAATTAATGTCAGAGATCCAATTTTGGGTCGGGAGCAGGTTGTTTTTCGGAGAGAATTGAATGATTTCAGTTTGTTTAGGATTTAGTTTTAGGTGGTTGTAATGGAACCATATTTGAATCTTAGTCAGAGTGTCATTTAGATGTAAGACTTCATCATGGGATTTGATTCTGTAATATAGTTGTTTATCGTCAGCATAGAGGTGGTAGCTGAGTCCCGCTTGTTTAAGAATAAGAGTAAGGGGTTCCATTAAAAGGTTGAATAGAGTGGGAGAGCGAATAGAGCCCTGGCGGACACCTAAGGTGATTGGCCGAGGTTCCGAGAGGCAGTTGCACACTTTAATGTGTTGGGTTCTGTGTTGGAAATATGAGGTGAACCACTTGAGTACGTCGCCACCCACACCAAAGCGTTTTTTGACAGTATTGAGTAATGTTAAATGGTTAATGGTATCGAGGCAGCAGAAAGGTAGAGTAGAATGAGAAGGGAAGATTCACCCTTATCTAGGGAACCATGGATGTCGTCAATGATGTTGAGCATTGCAGTTTCAGTACTGCAGCCCTTTCTAAAGCCAGATTGTAAAGCGTCCAAGAGATTGAAGGTGTCAATATGTTTGTTCAATTGAAGCAGGGCACATTTTTCTAGGGTCTTTAAAAGGAAAGGGAGGTTGGAGATAGGACGTAGATTGTTTAAGTCGATTGGGTCAGCCATGACGTTTTTGATGATGGGAGTGATTTGGCCTAATTGAAGGGATGCAGGGACACAACCATTTGCAAGGGAAGAGTTGATAATAGATGTCCAATAGGCAGCGATGATGTTTTTTAGTTCTTGTACCAGATAGTTTGGGAGAGGATCTTTGGTGTGTGAAGAGGGTTTGAGCTTGGTAATGATGTTGAGGACATCAAGTTAGGAAACTGGGCTGAAGTGGTTCCAGGAAGCATTGGTTTTAAGTTCAGAGTGTGGAAAGGTTCAGTGGGGGTGACAGCATGGGTGGGTTGGGCAGGATCAGTCGTGTTGATGAGAGAGGAAGAGGACAAGAAGAGGAGGTTAGGGAGGAGAAGTTGGTAAACTTGAGGGGGTGTAAGGGCAAAGGTTTGTTCAATCTTAGAAATTTTTTCAGAAAGAAAGCTAGCAATTTCTTCGCATCTTTCTGCCGTGGCCATTAGTCATGGGGGGGCTGAGGACGTCTGGGATTTGACGATGTTAAATAGTTCTCTGGGACGATTTCTGGCCCGGTCCAGTTGAGCACGGAAGAAGGAGGCTTTCGCATTAAAGATATGTTTTTTGTAGTTAGCCCTTGCAGTTCTAAGGAGGATAAGATTAGAGTGGAAGGGCTGTTGTCTCCATGTGCGTTCAGTCTGTCTGAGAGCACGTCTCTCAAAATTAAGGTCTGTATTGAACCAGGATCTGGAGGTTTTATTTTTTAGTATTTTTACTGGGGCTAATTGTCAAGTGCTTTACTAATTGAGTTATTGTAGTGTTCAGTAAGATCAGTGGAACTTTGAGATGGAGGAGTGACCTGAAGAAAATCTATTATTTTCGTCTCGAGCTCGCCAGGGGGAATAGCGTGAAGGTTCCTGGATAACTTCTTTAGTTTTGTTACTTTGGAAGGAGGGGTGGGCACAAAGTTATTGATCGAGAAAAGGATGAGGTGGTGATCTGAACAATCAATGGGGGTAATGTGGGAGAGAGATGCCAGGTCCCTGCTAGTGATAATAGCGTCAAGAATGGCACCTTTAGAGTGGGTTGGGGAATCACAGAGTTGTTTAAAATCATTGATGTCAAGTAAGTTATTGATGAGAGTGACCGAAGGGTCATCGCTTCTGTTAAAGTGGAGGTTAAAATCTCAGAGGAAGAGGTTTTTAGAATTTGACAAAGATGACTGTATAAGAAGATCGGATAGCTCTTCGATGAAGGAGAGAGGTTCGCCAGGGGGGTGATAGATATTATGTAGTAAGATGGAAGGTGAACCCGGGACTATGAGTTCTGCACCAAGGTACTCGTAGGTAGTCGGGTTGTGATGGTTAGAAGAAGAGTTGAAGTTCAGATTTTAAAATTATGGAAAGGCCACCTCCAATTTTGCCAGACCTGTCCTTTCTGAGGATGGAGTAACCAGGAGGCAAGAGCATGTCAAGGTTTTGGTATGGAGAGGGGATTGAGCCAGGTTTCAGTCAGAAAAGGCAATATCAATGCATTAGCTGAGGATGGTTTCGGCGATATCGGTAGCATGACATGAAGCCGAACGACAGTTAATTAGCATGCCTTTGAGGGAATTGTGAACAATTGGCATTGTGGAGGAGCAGGGGTGGATACTATTGAGTTGCTGAGCGGGTCTAGGTGAAACAGGGGAGGGGGTGGGGGGGGGGGGGGGGCGGGATTCTACTATTGACCATGATCACTGGGATATATGAGTGAAATGGAGGGGAATTCGAGGTGGGGGCGGTGTCGTGGAAGTGGTCATTTTGTAAGGTCAAGGAGGGCGTTAAGGGGAGGAAGAGACGAGGGGAGAGGCGGATTAGAAGAGCCGACAATGCTTGGAGGAGAGTAGTCAATGGGGGAATTATTCCCTTGGCTAAAGAGCGCAAGGGGTATTTGCAAGGGGTCTAAGGGATCAGAGCCATGGGAATGGTTGCTAGAAGCGAGCGAGGTGACTTCATTCTTAAGTGAATAGAGTTCTAAAACTATGGTTGAGAGATGGAGTTCAATGTTGAGGAGTGTTTGGGTAAGAAGTGTTGTAGGAAAATGGACTAAGAGATCTGTTGGAAGGCATGAAAGATCCAAGTTATTAGCGGTAGAAGGACTAGGGTGAGGAAAATGAGGGAAACCGGGCGGGGGGAATAGGGTGGTGTTAGATTTATGAGGTGCAGGAGGAGATGAAGTGTAGGAGAGGGCATTCTCAGAAGTGCATGTGGTGTCATGGGGGAAGAAGAATCTGGGTTGGGAGTTGTTAGCGAAGAGGAAAAGGTGTGGAAGGTGGCTAGTCGAGGAGATGGGCGGAATTGGTGGAGCCATTGTGGGGACTTGGGAAGGTGTTAAAATTGAGTGGGTAAAGGTTTATGTGGCTGAAGGAAGAGTGGAGAGATTACCATGTAGGGGTGATATAGGGGTAATATAAGGGGCATTTGGAGATTCCGGAGAATATGGAATATGGGAGATAAAGGGAGTAGTGGGAGAAGCAGGGGGTGAGGATGCAATAGCAGTCGTGATGGAGGGCATCAGAGATGTGGGACATTCCTTTGAGGATTGTAAGATAGGGGATGTCATGGGGGGGGGGGGTCAAAGTGTTAAGGGGCAAGACATCATTTGCGTTGGGCGGCTAAGCAGTTGACGATAAGTGTAGGAATAATTTTTGTGATAGGGAGCTGAAGTGGAGTTCAAAAATAGAGAGGTCGTGTTCAGAGCCTTGAATGGGAGGATATTTCCAGATTTGAAAATAGAGATGTCGATTTTTCCAGGAAAAGTGGAGGAAGGAGTGGTGGAAAGTTTATGACCGTAAGGAATTTTGCTCCAGGTCGTGACAAGAAGCAATTGGAGAAAGATGCTTTTCCATTTGGAGGGTCGTTTAGTGAAGAATATGTCGTTTCCGTTATGGCTATGGTAGTTGTCAACGAATAGGGATTATTTTTATTCAAGACAAACAGGCAAACAGCAATACCATACTGGCAGCAATGTTCATGCGAGTTGCCCAATGCCAAAAACAACAACTCTTTTAACCCTGAAATCCACGGTATGAAGGTAGGAAATGAGGAACACAAATAAGGAGCCTTGTTCGCTGATGACATCTTCTGCTTTATAACCAACCTAGAAAAGTCCACACTAACACTCCAACACATACATTGGTTTACACAGGCATCAGGATATAAAATTGACATTTCAAAATCATATGGTATAGGAGTTACGGATCCTCGGAATCGTGAGAGCCTATAAAACGAGGGGTGTTTTCATGCAGTCAGGCAGCAAACGGATATCTATATGTTTAACATTACCTCCCGCCTTATTCACAGACTTGTTCAAAGATCTCTATCTTTGTGGCAAGCTTGTCATTTCTTGGCTGGACAGTCTGATTAGCCTAAAAATTAATTTCATCTCACACCTACTATACATACTGCAAACACTGCTACTCACCATTTCCAAGACAACCCTGTCAACAATTAGGGGCAAATTCCGCACGAGCGAAGAGTTTTTTGGCTCCATAAACCCCTCCCCCTTAGAGCACTTCTACTATGTCAGACTGCGTCAACACGTGAAAGCCCTTACTCCCTGCTTCCCACAGGAGCCCCCCCATCATGTCCCCCCCCCTACATGCCCTTCTACAAAAAACTTCTCCCTCCCACGTGATATCACTACTATACCGCACAGTACAGAAAGACCGGAACCATGAACCCCCTCCAGCCAAGGGCAGATGGGAAGAGGAATTGGGACATCCCTTAATTGACGAACAGTGGTCCTTCTGTTGCAGACAAATGGGACATATCTCCGCTAACAGCAAATTTCGAATCATTCATTATAAATATGTCCACCGTCTCTACTACACACCAGCACAACTACATTACCTACGCCTTCGCGATAATGACAGATGTGACCGCTGCAGTAATGAAGCCGCTGACTTTAGACACAGCCTGGGACTGTCCGCCTGTTCGCCGCTTCTGGACGGAGGTACTTGCGGCATTGGACCACATGACAGGACTGCATGTTCCCGATGACCCCCTGACCACACTATTAGGATACACTGAACCTCTGGCTGCCAAAATCTGCAGATACACTTCCCTTGCACTCCTCCTTGCCAAGAGAAGGATCACATGCAGGTGGGGAAGAGGGAGGGTGCGAACATTTAGGATTGGCTTCAAGATCTTATCTATTGCCAAGAACAATTGCATACTTATGCGGAACTCCTTCCTCCCGACCACAGGATATATGGGCACCCCTACAAACATACTTACTGTAACATACAACCACCGCAGAATCCGCGCTCCCCCCTCCCCCTTGCAATACCCCAACGGAATGAAGTGAACTGACACAAAGGGAACCCCCATCTTGTATGAAACACTCTACACACTGGAGACAATGGGTCACCACGCAACATCACTCCATACTCGAACGATGAGAATGCATCAAAACATATAGGCTTGCTTAATATACACACAATGCAGTAATGGAAATGTTATTTTTGATAGGTTGTTGTTTAAAATCACATGCATACAGATAACTTTATGGTCCTTGATACTCCCTGCTCCAACTGATGCGGCCGGCCCGATGTGGTTGTAGGCGGCTTGCTGTGTTATCCTTTCCCGTTTCTAACAACTCCTAGCATATCACATCGCTGTGCCGGCCCTCGCAGGGATGTAGGCATTAAGCTGTGGACGACACTTTATACCTTTTAATAAAGGTTTCAAATAAAAAAACTGTCAACAATACGCAGGAAACAGCTTAATTGTGTATAGCAAGGCAAGTCCCCACAATCCACTCTCCTGTGCCCCATTAATGAGGGAGGTCTAGGATTCCCTGACATAACATCATACACGCTAGCAGCCCAACTACGTTCATCAATTGGATTGGAATCACAATCCAGAGAATACGGAATGGGAACAGGTAGAACAAACGTTTTTACCAATTCCGCTTACAGACTTCCTCTTGCTTCCCAGCAGGGCGGGCCCGCACTCTCCCACACTCCTCCCCACAATGGTAAAGCTCTTGCAATACTAGCAAACAATACACAGCAAACATGCATTCCCCGCTTACCATTTCCCCCTGATCCTATTTATTACCAATCCAGATTCACGCCACTCGCCCCGGGCAATAGAGATTCCATATTCCACACCAGGAACCAGAATCCGCCCTCCCGTGAAAAAAATAAATTTTTGATGGGGATGAGCTCTGAGAAGGCAGATTCATCAGCTAAATTCAACATAAATGGTCGAGAGGCTTTCAGGCTCATGTAGGCCTTACACTAGGTAAGGGGGGGCTTGGTAAGTGAAGCACTATCCCCTGAGGAAACACTCAGACTTCCTTTATAGCAACCACGTATGAAGGAAAGGTATCTCATGGCTTTACCACCACATTCTGACGCTTGCCCTGGCTACCAAACATGCTTACATAGTTCAATGGTAGAGGGATCTTGGACTCCCAAATCTCAGAGGAAACTGGTAAATCTATTTGGAAGAGGGCCAGAAGGTCCTCCAGATGCCTGTGCTGCAAGGAGAGAGTGTATAAAATGCTGGCAAGCTGGTACCTTATTCCAGTGTAGTTACTTAGGATGTTTGGTAGTTCTAATCTATGCTAGATGGAGTGCAGTAACCAGGACATCCTCTTACATACTTGGTGGTCATGGCACCGGATCCAATCTCTTTGGCATGAAGTCCTTACCACAATTCAAGCTATATCATGTTGAGACCCATAGTCGCAATGAGACTGCATGACCAAGGAAGGCATGGAAAATGGTTTACTATGTGTCTCGAATATAAAGATCTTTCTTCAGATGTCTGTTTCTATCTTGCTTTTGCACATTGCCTTTCTCTGTGTGTTTCCCCCCCCCCATAAAACTCCAAAATAAAGTTGTTCAAAAAACAATCCCAAAATTCACTGAAAAAAAACAAAGGTTTAAGTGACATTATGGTTAAGCATGGTAATATTATCGAACCCTAGAAATTCACTGAAAAGCAAACAAAGGTTAAAGTGACATTACAGTTAGGTGAAAATGTCAGTCATAACGTAACATTTTAACGCAAAAATACTACTGAAATTCGACCGCTAAAATACTACCTCGAGGGAATTGCCTAATTCCTACCACTACTGTGTACTGTTGTAGACTTTCCATGCCATTGCCGGATATAATGAACTGTGTCTTGTACCATCTGAATTGTCACCCTCTGTCTTTTTTTTTTTTATACTTGCACTGTGCTGAAATTCTCAAGTAATGTAGTTGAAATGCCTACTGTGTATTGTTCATGGTATGTCATTGATCAAAATGACAATAAACAAAGTTATAGTTTAATGAGTAAACTGTCATTTATGCCATTGCCATGTCCTATGCATGAATGTACAGGATTTCATATGTGAAAGTAAGTACTAAATGGTGCAGAATCATGGATCCATAAATGTTCATTCACACACACAGGCCCCTTTAGGGTGAACCAAGGTCCTCCTACTCACAGCCTTCACCCTGTACTGAGCACTTTGGGGATAGCTGAACTCATGTGGCAACTAACCAGACAAGCCCGTGTTGCAAATCGTTTTTCTCATGTGATATGTGAGGTTAAGCAGGGCGAGGGCACAAGTAATAATTTATTAAACTAAAACTGATCAAATAAAATAAATTGGCACATAAAATGTGATGTTATTACCCAACTATAATGTAATTTTAACATTTAGTTTTTCCAGTGAATAGATCCTCTGTATATTTTCCTATACTCTAGGGCACTTCACAAATTTGCTGTAGCCATCATAGTGAAGCAAAGCTCTCACATCATTGATAGGGGATGCTGGCTTTGTATCGCCGAAGGAAGTGACGCCAGATGACTTTACTGTAGCCATTTAGCACCCACTACAGCATAATAACGTCAGTTCCCTTTGTTCTGCGCCTTCGAAACAGATCTGGAGCTTGCTCTGTCTGAGCAGTTTTCCTCCCCAAAAATTATTTGTTCAGTACCATGTCTCATCCCAGTAGATCGGGGTTTTAGCCCTCTATGGACTGTAAGGGACAGCATGCTCCTAAAGGCCATGAAAGAGTGGGAGGTGAAACTCTTGAAACCCAGAGCCAGAGATGAGGAACAGAGTGGGCCGAATTTTAGACCTGGCTCCAGTTTGCCCTCCTTGCACTGGTCAGGTGGGAAGAAAAGGAAGCGCAAGCAGCATTACACACATATAAAGGTAAGTCATGTCTCCATCCGACTCTCACAGGATCTTCGTCCCAAAGGCCCAAAAGCTGGTAGAAAAGGGAGAATGCAGAAACTGGATACATGGTTTTTTTCAAATCGATTCAGAGCGGATTTTTACCAAGTTGAAGGTGATAATGGTGATCATGTGCATTAATTGAATGGTCTTTTGTAATCTTGTGGCGTCAACACTTCCCCGTAATTAGACATCTTATCCCACTAGACCGCCCACAAAGGAAGTAGTGTCATTTCATACGATGGTGAAAAAGGCTCCTGAGGTTTTCCAGTTGCCAACTGTTGAGGTTCAGAACAAGCTCTTCTTGTTGACAATGGAACCCCTGCTGCCTTTCAATGATGCCCTGTGTTTTGATTGCGCCTATCAGATAATACAGAATCTTCCACACGGTAGTCCAACACCTGGCGCAGTCATAACACTTTAACACAGCACCTTTAGAAAAGGGTTTTATTTTACAAAATGCAAGGACTCTCTCTCTTTTGAGTAAGGCTTGGAGTTTATTTTGAATTTGAATTTGAAGGGATTTGTATAGCGCTCGTACACCTGGTGGTTTCTTGGCGCTCACTGACAGTTGCTACTAGGCAGGTCGGAGAGAGGGGAAGATGAGCGTTTAAGATGGGAAGGCTTGGGTGAAGAGGAAGGTCTTCAAGTCTCTACGGAAGAGGGGGTACTGGGTACAGGTTCTGAGGTGCAATGGAAGAGAGTTCCAGAAGACTGGACCCGTGGTAGAAAATTTAGAGCCACCCCACTTCTTCCGTTTAAAACGGGGAACCAGGAGAAGGTGGTGAGAGGCGGATCGGAGGTCTCGTGAAGGCGTGTAGGATTGAATAGTTGAATTGATGAAGGAGGGGGCAGATCCTGTCCGGGCTTTGAAGATGGTGCAACCGAGCTTAAATAAGATACGTTGTCGGACAGGGAGCCAGTGCAGGGTAAGGAGGAGAGGGGTTACGTGATGTGACTTAGACAGGTTAAAAACCAGCCGAGCAGCCTGGTTTTGGACAAGCTGAAGGCGTCTCAAGAGGTAGTTGGGCATGCCATGGTAAAGGATATTGCCATAATCTAGGCGAGATGTTACCATGGCTAATAGAATTAGTTTGAGCGCTTCCGGGGCGAAGAATCGAGAGACTCTGCGGATCGTCCTAAGTGAAAGGAAGGCTGAGGAAACCACAGCAGAAACTTGAGAGTGTAAGGAGAGTTGATTATTGATTTTAAATCCAAGGGTTTTGACAGATGGTACAGGGGTGGGAGGGGGGCCAAGTGAAGGGGGCCAAAAAGAAGATTTTACACAATGCTCTATAACAGAAAGGCTTTCCCAGATGTCAAATGCAGAAGGTTCAAATATACAAAGAGATATATACGTTTATATGCAAGCAGTAATAATACTGATTAATAAACGAGCAGAAAATAATATGTGATAAGACTCAAGCAAATATACTGGACTTCCTGCAAGAGATCCGAAAGATATATATATATTTATCCAGTATTATGGGTATCTTTCATAGATTCACATGCCTGAATCATTCCCCGTCGTCGGGGTGGAAGTCCCCGGTATATAAAATAGTAATGTCCTAAAGACATATATATATACTAATAGGCCAGAGGCCTCACATTAGTAACCTATCTGAGTCCTTTTGTAAAAAAGGACCAAACTTTGGCCAGGAGCCAATCTGCTACTACCACCCTCTAGAACCTTCCTGGAAGGAGCCCTAGTCCCTCAGATTTTCTACCGCACGTCGTGCTAAGGGAGTCTCCACTGAGCTCTGCTCAGGTTTCTGGTTTTTCTGGATTTTATCCATATTTTTCTCTTGCTATTTACTCTTGTGAAGGAGGGCTGTAGTCTACTATGTCTACCACTCCTAAAAAAGGGCTCTTTAGACCTTGTGCCTCGTGTAAGAAGCTGAGACTGCATGTAGATGACAAACATGAAGACTGCCTCTACTGTCTCTACCCTGACCATTCTGCCTGTAAGGTCTGTTGCACTTTCTCTGTCAAGACTCTTAAAGATAGAGAGGGACGCCTGCTTCTGTGGCTTCAGAGACTGAAGGACAGGAATCAAGCAGTCTCCTCAGGTGAGAGCGAGAGTTGCTTTAGGAGCTCACACTCCTCTTCTAAAAGGCAGAGACAGACTTCTCCAGGTCCGTCTAATATGCCTCCTCAAAAGAAGACGCCTAAGTCTTCAGAGGGTCGTCCAAAGATCATGGCAGTGAAGACTTCTCTTCAGGAAACTACCTTCAAAAAGCCTGTGCTAGTGTCTTCTGCCATGCCTGTGACAGCGTCGACAGTCACCATCTCTACGTCGACAGCGTCTGCCTTCACCACCTTGACGACATCTACTTCAACTTCGTCGTCGTCTGGTAGGTCTATAACATCTGTTATTCCCGTCACAAGATCGTCGACGACGCCTCCGTCGTCGACAGCTCCTTCGTCGACGACGACGAAGACGAAGCCATCGACGTGGACACCAGCGTCGACGAAGCCGTCGACGACAAGACCATCGACGTAACCGTCGACGACAGTACCGTCGACAAAGACGTCGACGACAGTACCGTCGACGAAGACGCCAACACTGCCGTTGACGAAGAAAACACCGTCGACGACGATACCGTCTACGACATCGTCGTCGGAGAAAACAACAGAGAAGTCTGCGGTGGCCGTCAGTTTCTCACCGTCGACGACCACCCTGTCGACGGGCCCGTCGACGGAAGGCTCTCCCAAGCTAAAGTATATTTATACACACTTCAAAATGTCAACGCATACGCTGATGCCAGAAGCGATGTCTCCTAGCCGAGTCCAGCCACTGCCGCCGGCCAATCTACTGGAGACTGAGGACTATGATGATGACGCCATGTTCCCAACTGCAACAAGCCCATCACAGCTACTTGTTAAGGTACATGAGAGTTCGGACAACGAAGACATGGATCAGGAAGACATTCCATATCAAGAGGAATATCATTCGCCTCCTCCTTCACAGCCTATGGTGAGCCTCCCGGCTTCAATTGTCACGGACCTCCAATTCCTTATAGCGGACTAGAAACAGCCGTTCCCACCTGCTCCGCCACCTCCAGTGGTGCCACCTCAAGCTGTATCATCTGCCCCTCCTCCTCGCCATAGACCACCTCCACTGGTGATTACCCCAGATCCTGTGTCTCTGCCTCCGCAACAATCTTCGGACGAAGAGGAAGCAGTGGAAGGAGACGAGGAGGGTCAACAGGAAGAGGGAGAAATACAGGATGACGAGTGGAACGAATATGTCATCTCACATCCAGCTTCCCCAGACCAGGCACAGGCGGACTCCCCTCCAGAGGACATCGGGGGGTTTCACAATATTATTTGATATTTATTGATATTTATTGGATTTTTTATAGCGCAACTATCGCTCCGGAAGGAGCATCTTGGCGCTGAGCAAACAGAAGAAACCAACTTGGTGAGAACAGGAATCAGATGGCTGCGAGGACCAAAGAGCCGGGCTGAGGGAATATCCATGTCTTCAGGAGTTTCCTGAAAAGGCTTTCTGAGGGGGCGTGCCTGAGGTTGAAGGGGAGGCCGTTCCATGCCTTAGCCGCCAGGAATGAAAAAGTTTTCCCACCTTTCGTTTTGAGCTTAAACCTGGGTATGGTGACCAGATTGGCTCCTGATGACCTCAGGCAGCGCGATGGAATGTAATGTGGGAAGTGCTTAATAAGGTAGGAGGGGCCTATGTTCCTGGTGGCTTTAAAGACCGTGACAAGGAGTTTAAAAAGGATTCTTTTGTGGAGGGGCAGCCAATGGAGAGTGTTGAGAACTGCAGAGGCCGAGGACCTTCTTGGGAGTTTAAGAACGAGCCTGGCTGCTGCGTGCTGGACGCTTTGTAGCTTCTTAAGGGTGGACTTCTTTATACCTGCCAGGAGACCATTACAATAATCTAGCCTGGACAAGATCAGAGCCACGGCAACTGATTTCCTGGCAGAGATAGGGAGAAAGTCAAAGAATTTCTTTAGCTGTCTAATGAGGTTAAAACAGCACCCTGCAGTGATGCGCACATGATCATCAAAACTGAGGGACGAGTCAAATTGGACACCCAGATTGCGGGCCGAGGAGACTGCACTAGGGGGTGCTTCAGAGTGTTGAGGCCACCAATCTTTTGGAGAAAAGAGGATGTCTTTACCTAAGGGTATAATTTCAGTTTTGGCGCTATTGCACTTAAGATGGTTATTGTTGAGCCACGCAAAGACTTGGGAGAGGCAATTCTGGAATCTGAGGGCGGCATCGGATAGTTTTTTATCTAAGGTGACGACAAGTTGGGTGTCGTCAGCGTAAGATGTTACAAGGATGCCATGGGATTCAATCAGGGTGAGCAGGGGGGCCATGTAGATATTAAAAAAAAGAGGACTGAGAATGGACCCCTGGGGCACACCTGATGTAATGGTTCTTTCGCCAGAGAGAAAGGGGCCAAGTGAGACTGTTTGTGATCTGTTGGAAAGAAATGATGTTATCCATTTTAGTGCAGTGCCCGTCACACCAATCTCGCGCATTCTGTGAATGAGGATGTCATTAGAGATGGTATCAAATGCTGCGGTTAAGTCGAGCAGGATGAGTACAGAGTGTTTCCCCTCATCCTGCAAGAACTTAATGGTGTCGGATAGCTCGATCAAAGCAGTTTCAGTAGAGTGGCCAGGGCGGAAGCCAGATTGCTGTGGATGGAGAATATGGTTGTTTTCCACAAAGGCTTTTAACTCCTCTTGTACTATTTGCTCAGTAATTTTGCCTAGTGCCGGGAGTAGGGAAATTGGGCGCATGTTGGAAAGGTCTGTCGGGGGCTTGTTTTGTTTTTTCATTAGAGGCTTACCAATGGCCTTCTTCCATTCAGCGGGGACAGTGCCTGAGCTGAGGGATTGATTAACAATGGAATTGATAAGAGGGTTGACGGCCTCAATGAGAAGGTGGAGGATAGCCGGGGGGCAGGAGTCCGTGGGGGCTCCCGATCGGCAAGTCATGATGGCCTTCTGGGTTTGTGACAGGGACACTGTTGAAAAATTACCAAAAGAGGGTAAATTAGTGTTGGCAGCTTGCGGAGGGATATCGGGGGAAGGGAAATCCTTGTGGATGTTATTAATTTTCTCAACAAAGAAGTCAGCGATTTGGTCGCAAAGGATTTGGGATGGAGGGATTTCCAATGCCAGGGCCTTGGGGTGGGTGAAAGACTTGACAATATTGAAGATGGTCTGTTGTTTCTGATTGGCTACTTCTATGGCTGTGGTGAAGAACTCCTTTTTAGCTTTTTTTATATGAGACAGGTATTGTTTCCTCTGCCGGGTGTATAGGGTTCTGGAAGTAGAATCGTAAGTTTTCCTCCACTCTCTTTCAAGAACCCTGCACATATGGTGGCTATCGGTAAGGGCCTGGGTATACCAGGGGGCATTGGGCTTTCTTTTGTGGGGGATTGGTTTTTGGTTGGTTGAATTGGAATTGACCAGAACCAGTTTATTGATCCAGGTGTGGAAATTTTTGGAATCTTGTGATACATCTCCAACGATAGTGGGGGGGGGGGGGGAGGTGGGGGGAGCTGAGGGTGTAACTTAATGGACTCAGCTACTTTCTTCCAGTTGGTCGCGAAGGTAGAGGGGGAGTTCTTAGTGTACGGCTGTGATGAGGGTTTTGCCTTGATGGAGAAAGGTATAAAACAATGGTCAGTCCAAATTTGTGGAATTGGGGGAGATACAGCTAGAGTGACTGAATTTGTGCAAATGCCATCTAGTGTGTGGCCGGCCCGGTGCGTAGGGGGAACAACCAGTTGAGAAAGTCCAAAGATGTCAAGGGATTGTTGGAAGGTTAAAGTGTGAGGGTCTACGCGGGATTCCAAATGAAGATTGAAATCACCGAGAAGAGTGAAGTTGGGATAGTGGGTCAAAAGAGATCCAAGAGTTTCATCCAGGGAATCCAGGAAAGGCGTAGCGTTTCCAGGGGGGCGATAGACAAGTCCTCCAGAGAAGGAGGTGGAGGAGTTAATGTGAATCACAAAGCCTATGCTCTCACAGTCCTTGAGTAAGGCCAGTTCGAATGTGTGGCACCTAACAGATTTTCTAATGATGATAGCTAACCCGCCTCCCCTGCCGACAGGTCTATCCCGTCTGTGGATGGTAAAATCAGGGGGAAGGGCGGTTGCCAGATCTGGGTTGGATGCGTCATTTAGCCAAGATTCGGTGATAAACAGGGCGTCTAAATCATGGGAAAGTACGAGGTCATGGATATCTTGTCCATGACACGCTAAAGATCTGGCGTTGATAAGTCCACAGTGGAAGGTAATTGGCTTGTGTGATGGTGGGGAGGATGGGTGTGGAATATTGCCAGTGGGTCCCAGGGATGACCATCTGCAGGAGCGGCATGAGAATGGGCCCCAGAGATGATCAATGGGAGGATGATCCTTACAGCTGTGGCTAGCCATTGTCTGTCGTATTGTGAGTAGATCATTAAAATTATACCTGGTTATTGGGTGGGTTTGGACAGCATGGCCCGCTCCAGGCGCGATCCTGGCGCAGACGGGCTTGGCTTAGGCGCGGCTTCGGCGCGCGACCGGCGCGCCCGCTGCGCCAGCCCGCTGCGCCGTCTGGCCGGGTTGCACATTTATGCAGAGGAAGGAGGGTGGGAGGACGGCGCGACTAGAGCACTGACCTCACCTGCCTCGCTCAAGATGGCGCCCACCGCCGCCGGGTGCTGGTAGAAGACGGCTGGGCTGAAGGGAGAGGAAGAGTAGGTGTCAAGGGTGTCAGTGTACCTAATACTCAATTCCCCTTAGCGGACAGCCCCCCAAAGGTAAAAAGTACGGCGAATTTAAAAGTAGTTTAAAAGCGCTCAGATTACAGTGCTCGTAATCATAACAACAAACTGCCTAAAATCGCAATTTTTCAATGCTTCAGCCGCTCGCAGCCCCAGTACCTCTCACCAGGGAGAGCTTCTGAAAGGTACAGAGCGCTGGGCAGGGCTCGCCTAAGTACAACAGGAGGGCGGGAGGACGGCGCGACTAGAGCGCTGACCTCACCTGCCTCGCTCAAGATGGCGCCCACCGCCGCCGGGTGCTGGTAGAAGACGGCTGGGCTGAAGGGAGAGGAAGAGTAGGTGTCAAGGGTGTCAGTGTACCTAATACTCAATTCCCCTTAGCTGACAGCCCCCCAAAGGTAAAAAGTACGGCGAATTTAAAAGTAGTTTAAAAGAGCTCAGATTACAGTGCTCGTAATCATAACAACAAACTGCCTAAAATCGCAATTTTTCAATGCTTCAGCCGCTCGCAGCCCCAATACCTCTCACCAGGGAGAGCTTCTGAACGTGCAGCAGCAAGGTTCAAAATAGGAATGACCACACAACCTCAGGACTGCTTCTTATACGACTTTAAGGAGCCATTCAAAAAGATGGTCCGGTCAATCCCGATTATATAACACATCTGGGACCAGGGAGTAAAGATAATGCAAAACCCCTCATCTCTACTTCCAGTGCCGGCCAGACTTGATAAGAAATACAAGGTCCCGGACAAGGCACCGGCATGCCTTACAGGCCATACTAAACCGGACTCCGTGATCACACAGGCCGCGCAGCGGAAATCCAACAATCCGGCTGCTGCACTGACTGCGCCTCCGGACAAGGAAGGCCGTAAACTCGATAACATCGGGAAGTGGTTCTCCTCGATGTCGGCCATTAACGTCAGCGCAGCAAACTCGCTTGCGCTCCTGGGACGCTACAATCGCCAGATGTGGGCAGATGTAGCACCATACCTAGGCTCACTGCCAGAGGAGCAGAAAGAAGTCGTCAAGAAAATCCTCCTTGAAGGAGAGCGGTCCGCCTCGGAGATTATTGATGTGGCGATGGATATCGCCTCAACAGGATTTCGTCAGCTGGCGGGGGCGGCTGTCCTTAGGCACCAAGGCTGGCTGAAAGCTACCCCTTTCCGTCCGGATGTCCAAGCCAAGGTACTGGATATGCCGTTCGACGGCGAGCTTCTCTTCGGGAAGCATATCGACGAGATGCTCCAGGGTATCAAGAAAGATACCGAGACCGCAAGATCCCTGGGAACACTCCAGTACAAGAATACTTCCTTTCGAGGCTCCAGAGGAAGAGGCCAGCAAACAAGAGGTGGATACCAGGGGTACAAATCCACCTACGGCTCGTCCCAGCAATACAAACCTCAATACCAACAGAGGCAACAACAAGGCCAGTCTTCTTACAATAAGTCCTCCTTTCGAGGGAGAGGAGGAAAGAAAGATCCCCCCAGAAGACAGCGACTTCTTTCTCAAACAGGCCTCCGCTTCTTCTCCATGTTACGTAGTTGGAGGAAAAATTTCCAACTTTCTCCACAATTGGCAAAAAATAACTACAGATCGTTGGGTTCTCCAACTGGTTCAGTTCGGGCATACTCTTGAGTTTGTGGACACTCCTCCTTCGAACCCTCCATGTCCCATGCCACACAAGAATCTTCATCTTCTTCAAGCGGAACTCTCACTAATGCTTCAAAAAGGAGCCGTAGAGAGAGTTCCCAGAGGTCAGAGGGGGAAAGGATTCTACTCACGGTTCTTCGTGATACAGAAAAAGGAGAAGAAATGGAGAACTATACTGGATCTAAGGAACCTCAACACATACCTCAAAAAACAATCGTTCCTGATGGTATCCATTCAAGAGGTGTTACAACTACTCAATTCCAGGGATTTCATGGTGTCCTTAGACCTCCAGGATGCCTATTTCCACATACTCATCCACAAAAGTCACCGCAAATTCTTAAGGTTTACTGTGGCGGGCAGACATTACCAGTTCAGAGTGTTGCCTTTCGGCCTAAAGTCGGCGCCACGCATTTTTACAAAATGCCTATCTCCAGTGGCAGCCTACCTTCGCCAACAGCATCACCGGGTATTCCCCTACCTGGACGACTGGCTCATCAAGTCTCCTACACTAGAATGTGTGAACAGGTCTTCAAACGCCTGTCTTCAGCTCTTCGAGAGCCTAGGACTTACACTCAATCAGGAAAAGTCAGTACTACAGCCCTCTCAACGCCTCACTTTCCTGGGAGCAATTCTGGACACACATCAAGAGAAGGCCTTTCCATCACAGGAACGTCAGGCCAAACTGAGGTCGCTGGCAGCACACATTCAGCTCAAAAAGACCATCAAGGTGCGACTTTTCAAGTCACTGCTAGGAATGATGTCCTCCAACATCCTCCTAATTCCACACTGCCGCCTTCGTATGCGTCCCTTACAGGAGGCATTATCAGCTCAGTGGATTCAAAGTACGGGATCCTTCGACGATCGACTCAGGATCACCCCGTTCATGGTGAACGCCCTGCACTGGTGGCTTCAAATAAAAAACCTGAACCAGGGCCTTCCATTCCTGCTTCCAGTATCCCCACACGTGAGAACAACAGTTGCATCTTTGGAAGGATGGGGTGCGTTCCTGCAGGAACTTCAGCTACATGGTCAGTGGTTGCCAGCAGAGAAACTGCTCCACATCAATCTGTTAGAGCTGAGGGCAGTATACCTGGCTCTTCGAGCTTTCCTGCCCAGAATCAGGAACTCCCCAGTGCTTGTGAGGACGGACAACACCACCACAATGCACTACTTAAACAAGCAAGGGGGAACTCGATCGATGACGTTGTCTCAAGAATCGCAGCGAATTTGGAAGTGGCTACTCCAACACAACATCTCGCTGAGGGCGGAGTACGTCCCAGGAGCAGACAACACCCTGGCGGACTCTCTAAACAGGCAACGCTCCATCTGCCATGAGTGGGAGCTCGACCAACATGCCCTTGATGCAGTGTTCTCCCGATGAGGCAGACCTCACCTGGATCTGTTTTCGACAAAGATCAATGCATAATGCCAACATTAAGCAAGCTGGCTTCCCCAGAAAGGGTCTCTCGGGGATGCATTTTCGATGACATGGTGCAAAGTCTTTGCCTACGCTTTTCCACCATTTTCCCTGATCCCCAGGTTCCTTCGGAAACTGAAAGCAGAGCATTGCACTTTGATCCTGGTAGCCCCAGCGTGGCCACGCCAACACTGATTTACAGAACTCCACCTTCTATCACTGGAGCCTCCGATTCCTTTCGGACTTTACCCCCATCTCCTCACCATGAACCAGGGGCAAGTCCAGCATCCATATCTGACATCTCTCAGATTATCGGCTTGGCTCCTGAGTTCAGAGAGTTCCAGGACTTAGATATCCCTCGGGACTGCAGGGTCGTCCTAGCCCGGGCCCGGGCTGACAGTACCAATAAGACATATTCCCTTAAGTGGAAGAGATTCTGTTTATGGTGTAAAGCTAACAAACTGCACCCGTTCTCTTCATCTCCGGCACAACTGCTGCCCTACCTGCTTCACCTAGCCAACTTGGGACTGGCCCATGCTTAAATCAAAGTCCACCTGGCAGCCATATCTCGATTCAGACGCTCTTCGTCTGGTGCTTCTCTATGGTCCAATAGACTGATCAAGCAGTTTCTAAAAGGCTTATTCAGGACTTATCCTCCAGTGAGACCTTTACCACTTACATGGCAGCTCAATCTTGTCCTGGCGCAGTTGATGAAGCACCCCTTCGAGCCGATACATAAAGCGGATCTCAAATACTTGCCATGGAAAACAGCTCTCTTGCTGGCTCTCACGTCAGTAGGGAGAGTGAGCGAGCTACAGGCTTTCTGTATTCAGGACCCGTTCCTTCAGTTCAAACAGGACAGAGTCCTTCTACGGACTAACCCCAAATTCATACCCAAGGTTCCGTCTGCTTTTCATCTGAACGAACCTATTGTCCTGAGATCTTTATTCCCTAATCCATCTTCTACAGCAGAAAGATCTCTACATTCCTTAGATCTGAAGAGATGTCTAAAATTCTACCTTCATAGAACAGAACAATTTCGCAAATCCAACCAATTATTTATTGCCTTCAGCAGGCCCAGGAAGGGCCTACCATTGACAAAGCAGAGCATTTCGAGATGGATCTCTGCAGTTATCGCCTTCTGCCACCAACAAGCGGGTCATCCTCTGCCAGCCAAGGTTTGAACTCATTCCACTAGAGCGGTTTCCACCTCCATGGCGCTCTTTTCTGGGGTGCCCATTGTCGACATTTGCAGAGCGGCGACATTGAAAACATCACATACGTTCACCAAGCACTACTGCTTGGATTCTGAACTTATGAAGGATGCAGCAGTGGGACAGGCGGTGCTCCGTCATCTATTCCATTAGAGGTGAGCCTTCTTCCTTTCATTCCACCTTTCCAATTTTACTGATTGCACATTTCTTATCTTGCTACTGTTTGCAGTTTCTTTTGTTGCACTATTAATAAGTTATTATCAGGTGTCTTACATACTATATTATGCGAAATGTGCTGCCTACTACTCGCTACTCTGATTCAGGCATGTGAATCTATGAAAGATACCCATAATACTGGATAAGAAATGCGTTACTTACCTGTAACTGCAGTTATCCAGTATTGGTATCTTTCATAGATTCACATGCAACCCACCCGCCTCCCCTGGAAGGGTTCACCTTGGTCCTCTCAGTAGGTACTACTTAGCACTGCTTACGAAAATCTGAGGGACTAGGGCTTCTTCCAGGAAGGTTCTAGAGGGTGGTAGTAGCTGATTGGCTCCTGGCCAAAGTTTGGTCCTTTTTTACAAAATGACTCAGATAGGTTACTAATGTGAGGCCTCTGGCCTATTAGTATATATATATGTCTTTAGGACATTACTATTTTATATACCGGGGACTCCCACCCCGACGACGGGGAATGATTCAGGCATGTGAATCTATGAACGATACCAATACTGGATAACTGCAGTTACAGGTAAGTAACGCATTTCATAGATATATATATATATATATATATATATATATATATATATATATGATATATACATATATATATAAGATATATATATATATATATATATATATATATATATACAGTGTATATATACAGTGAGCAAGGGCGTTCACGCCCGAAACGCGCCTGTTCGACGTTCCTTTTTCTTTACCCCCTGCACATGAAAATTGATGGAATAAACAAAAAATAACGTGAAGACTGGCTTCGACTGTGATTTGTGTGTCTGCGCACTGGGGAAAGTGCTTGAGGCGTTCTATGGCACGATAACCGGTTGGAGGAGCATATATATATATATATATATATATATATATATATATATGCTCCTCCAACCGGTTATCGTGCCAAGAATCGCAGCGAATTTGGAAGTGGCTACTCCAACACAACATCTCGCTGAGGGCGGAGTACGTCCCAGGAGCAGACAACACCCTGGCGGACTCTCTAAACAGGCAACGCTCCATCTGCCATGAGTGGGAGCTCGACCAACATGCCCTCTATATATATATATATGCTCCTCCAACCGGTTATCGTGCCATAGAACGCCTCAAGCACTTTCCCCAGTGCGCAGACACACAAATCACAGTCGAAGCCATATATATATAAAAAATTTGTCACGCCTCGCTCAAGGCGTAGGAGGGAAGCACCACCCCAGGATTGCCAAAGGGGGCCACGGCGCACAATTCATGCTGTTGCTGTTTGTGGCGAGACTGACTTCGAGATGGGCGGAGAGAGGCACATCACGGCGCATACAGCGCTGAAGGCTGAATTTTACTTACCCATCCCAATAGGGCAGGAGGCAACAGTGTGACACTACATATCCCAGCAGACTTTGGGGCAAGCAAGTAATGAGCTGATTGGAGCCGTGTTGAATAAAGTGTCAGCTGATTTGCCAAAAAAACGAGTGTGCCTATGATTAAGGGACTAACCGAAACGCGTCAGGCAGAACGCTCAAGGGTTGGTGTGCTTCGGATGCCAGAAATAATGGATTGCAGTCTGCGCGTGTGCACCCTCAAGTGCTGAGCACTCATACCGGAAAATTTGTCACGCCTCGCTCAAGGCGTAGGAGGGAAGCACCACCCCAGGATTGCCAAAGGGGACCACGGCGCACAATTCATGCTGTTGCTGTTTGTGGCGAGACTGACTTCGAGATGGGCGGAGAGAGGCACATCACGGCGTATACAGAGCTGAAGGCTGAATTTTACTTACCCATCCCAATGGGGCAGGAGGCAACAGTGTGACACTACAAATCCCAGCAGACTTTGGGGCAAGCAAGTAATGAGCTGATTGGAGCCGTGTTGAATAAAGTGTCAGCTGATTTGCCAAAAAAACGAGTGTGCCTATGATTAAGGGACTAACCGAAACGCGTCAGGCAGAACGCTCAAGGGTTGGTGTGCTTCGGATGCCAGAAATAATGGATTGCAGTCTGCGCGTGTGCACCCTCAAGTGCTGAGCACTCATACCGGAAAAAAATAAATATATATATATATATATATATCTGCGCAAACTCCCAACACAGCCACTTCAGGTTCTAGTGCCACTCAGAACCCACCAGGCAAATAGGAGACGGACCACAGTCAGGATACACAGATGTTTATTTCCAAGGGTTGAAAACTGCGAGGGCAAAACATATATATATATATATATATATATATATATATATATATATATATATATATATATATATATATATATATATATATATATATCTTTCGGATCTCTTGCAGGAAGTCCAGTATATTTGCTTGAGTCTTATCACATATTATTTTCTGCTCTTTTATTAATCAGTATTATTACTGTTGCATATAAACGTATATATAACTCTTTGTATATTTGAACCTTCTGCATTTGACATCTGGGAAAGCCTTTCTGTTATAGAGCATTGTGTAAAATAAACTCCAAGCCTTACTCAAAAGAGAGAGAGTCCTTGCATTTTGTAAAATAAAACCCTTTTCTAAAGGTGCTGTGTTAAAGTGTTATGACTGCGCCAGGTCTTGGACTACCGTGTGGAAGATTCTGTATTATCTGATAGGCGCATTCAAAACACAGGGCATCATTGAAAGGCAGCAGGGGTTCCGCGGCATAGTCAACAAGAAGACCTTGTTCTGAACCTCAACAGTTAGCAACTGGAACACCTCAGGAGCCTTTTTCACCATCGTATGAAATGACACCACTTCCTTTGTGGGCGGTCTAGTGGGATAAGATGTCTAATTACGGGGAAGTGTTGAGGCCACAAGATTACAAAAGACCATTCAATTAATGCACCTGATTGTGGGCGGTCTAGTGGGATAAGATGTCTAATTACGGGGAATATATATATATATATATATATATATATATATATATCAGATGATTACTTTGGATGTGCACCTCAACTCACTCCTACATCACAAAAAAAACACCTCAAATGATCAAAGCCACTGGCCACACATCACAATGGCAATAACCAAAACTCAAAACATCACATGGTGCAAAACACTGTATCTCAGACTGGGGAAGTAAACAGCAGTGATTGAGAGCCTCAGCAACCAGGGACCACACTCCGAGATAGACACGTCCGTCCTCGCTCTGATTCCAAACTCCCGGTTTCCAAGTCCACAACCCTCCGCTTTGAACACACTAGAAGGTTCGAGAAAGACCTCCCCCTGGGCCAGAGGAATCTTACCAGAACTGGCCAGCTTCCATGCAAGCATTCCCACGGCAGGAAGGAGCTCTCACGTTCCCTTCTCCAATTCGCACATGTTCCATTCTTTATCTTAATGAAGCTCGCAAAAGCCTTTCAGAGTACATAAACAATCCCTCACCAAAACAGAGACCTTGAACGTGAATAACCCAAGCAACTTGCAAGCGCTGCTGTGCATGCAGAAAAGCTGAAGCATGGCAAAGCTGGGGAAAAGGATGACATGAGGCCGTGTCAAAGCCAATAGTAAGCACTTCATAATTTTCATCAATGTACAACACCAAGCACATGTGTGCATCACTGCCGACAACACTGCACTTCAAAACCAAAGAATACATTCCACACCTCTCTCTGCCTTTCACGCTTTCAAATGCACATCCCACACGCTCTGCTCTGGGCAAGGCTATTCTACTCCGTGATAGCTCCCACTGAAAGACAGCAAGATTACAAAAACAAAACTTTTAAGAGAAGCAGGCATATGCAGGACCATCGTACATCCAGGCTAGGATGAAATAACACACTAAAGTCAGTTAAAATAATGATAGTCAAAGGTCATCACAGGGTCTCAAACCACAAGAGTGCCTCTAGCACTACACCCTGTTGGACCCAACCCTAGAAGCCTGGGAAAAAAACATCTTCCACCCATGCAGTCAACAACCGCGTGGCACGCTGTCACTGTCCTGCTCCAAGACCGGCCTTTCCTATCAGCCCACTTTCTATCTGAGAACCTTGTCATTTAGGCATCCTGCTTATAGGGACTAGTCTATTGGAATTTTCCCATGGTTCCCCACGCATCAAGAGTCAAAACGCCTAAAAGCTTGGGGAAAGTAGATGTTCTTAACAGTAAGTGAGGATATGAAGTCATGAAGTGAATGCCAACTGTTTTCTCATACGCTACACCCCTCCTTATGGGATATGGCTTAGATGTCAGTGCCTCATAAACCAGAAGACAAAGAGGTAATCCAGAACGCCTACCGCTGTATGTTGAAGTCAGGGCTATATACAGCTAACTCCGTGCTATGGGCACTTCAGTCACCATCTGGAGTCATGCCTGGCTCCGTACATTCAACTTTCCTCAGACGGATAGACACTTTTGATGGACCTGCTGTTGCATGGAATGCGCTTGTTCAGAAACAACTGTAATCAAGCTATACATGGCAGAAGAGCCCATAATCTGGCAACACCGGCCCTAGGTTGCTTATATTCTGGTTTATGGAGGACCTGGCTTTGCACGTCAGGCTGAACTCTTCCCATTCGAGCAGGGTCAAGACCGAGATGGCATGTTGGGGGAAAAACTATGGATTCTAATGCAGCCCTGAGCGATTGCCAATGGCTGAGATTAATTCAAGCATTGCATCCATCACCTTGTTATTGTTGCAGTTGATGCCTTAAGTGTGAGGGTATGCCCAGAAGGGGGTCCTGTGCTCAGTGTGCCACCAGAATCAAGCTATAGTTGGCTGAAGAAACAATTAAAAGGGCAAAACTGTTCCTACGCTCCTTATATTCGGTTCAGGGAGGACTTGGCCTGGCAGTTTGGGCTGGATGGTTCCAAATGGAGCAGGGTCAGGACTGATTTGCATATGGCGCGGTCCAAATTGAGGTGTCATGTTGGCAAAAAAACTGTGGATTGGGATGCGCGCCAGAGAGTAATTACCAGTGGCTGGGATTAATTCAAGCATTCCATCCATCATCTTGTTTTTGCAATTGACTCTCCTTTATGTGGAGCACATCTGCAACATCACCAACACTTTATATCTGCCCACCTCAAATGACTTGTTCCAAAATAGTTTGTAAGTTTAGTATAAACCCATCCTTGCCAAGCTCAAACAGTAACAAATTATCTTCTTACTTTTGAGCTAAGTCTTTAAGCGCCATTGATGCCGGGCTAAAAAGTGACAATAGCATTTTACATTTCCAGCCTCATTGTTACAGCTCTAGATTGGGGAAAGTACCATCAATGTCAATTCAGAATGGGTAAAAGCGCCACTGGAATTATGTGATTGCAGCATTTTTTACATATTATATATTTGCTGCATTTGCCACATAATCCATCATTAACTGCATAATCTGCAGGTTTTAACAAAAAGTTGTTTCTAGCTCAAACGACGGTTCAAAAGTCACTTAAAAAGCCACTACGCATGTTGTCCGCGCAACCAATCTTGACTGGTCACCTTGCTGTTGCTTATTGGTATATTTGGGTTTTTAAACTGAGGTGCAGTCAATGTCCAGAAAGGGTTAACAAGTGTAAAAATAATGAAGTAACAAAATGTGCTGCATTGCGCTGTATAATTGGCTTTTATCTTGCTGCATAATTTACTGAACCCATCTCCTGTCGCATAATTCCAGTGGCTCTGGGTAAAAGCAACTCCATGCACGTCAATGTCACTCTTATTCAATCTAGCTCCAGAAGCATAGCTTTCTTAAGACGCTAGGAGCTACGGGGTAGATGTATCAAGAAATCGTTTTGCACCTCTCTAATAGCGATTGGTAAGGAATCGCTATTAGAGAAGTGCAAAATGGTATGTATGTAGGAATTCGCTATATTTTAGCGATTCCTTAATATTCCTTAATTGCGATTAGCAAATTGCTAATCGCAATTAAGGAATAATTTTCCCATTCATTTCTATGGGCCAGGAGGCCCATAGGAATGAATGTGCAGTAATTCTCAAATTGCGAATTCGCAATTTGCTATTCGCAATTTGAGAATTATTTCAAGGGTGCAGGGGTGTCTTATGAACACCCTGCTGCACCCCTGAAACTTACATGTGTGTGCATATGGCACACATACATTCCCCATGGGCATGTATGTGTGCCACATGCCACCTTCAAAATAGTGATATTTTGTTGTTTTAAAGGATTTCGCAAATTAACACGAACCTCAAGTTCGTGTTAATTTGCGAGTCCTTAACCTCAATTCGCTAAAAAAAAAAGCTTCATACATGGCATTTAAGGAATCGCACATTTGCGATTCCTTAAATGCTGATGCAAAATAAGGAATCGCAATTTATTGCGATTCCTTATTTTGCTAATCACACATACATCTCAAAAGATGCAAAATTTCAGTTTACGATTCGTTAAGGCCGAAATTCGCAGAATTTCGGCCTTAACGAATCGCAAACTGCTTGATACATCTAGGCCTATATGTTTTCTGTGTTAATTGAATAATTGATGATAGTTTTGAGCAAAACATAGTAAGGATATGTATGTGAGCTTGCACAACTGATTTCAGATTAATGTATCGCATTACAGCACTTTAACGCTGCAGGCAGTAAACCATGAGAATACATGTATACTGAAGGTAAATGTGGCACTATACTATTGGTAACTGCAGTTTCTCTCAGAAGTGAAGGAAATACATGCAAAAACTAACTGATAAGATCTAAAAAAAATCTAACTGGATCAGACTGAAATTTAAAAAAATAAATACCAGAAACTGTGTGCTCGAGTTATAAAATAAGATATTTGCCTTTGTGATTGCAATGTTGTTGTTGGTACCTATGCTTTTTCTATATTGTGTGTTTCATCATGTTTAAAAGTAAGGTTGTGCCTTTTTAATTAGTCCCACCTTTAATGTTAAAAAGACTGCTTGACTGTCTATTAAAGGACACATTCTCATTTTATTCCCACAGTTAAAGAGCAAAGAAAGTCTTCAAAAAGTCATTCATGTTTATGGATTGCCCCCTAATGGAAAACATCAGACAAATCTATACAAGATTAGCGAGCAATTTAGAGAAAGTTGTGACACACTGATTTTATTCAGTGAAAATGAAGTAAGTCATTTTTTCTTATAATTTCCGGATGATTTGGCCATTGGATTTATTTTGTACAAAATAAAACTATTTTGCTTCAAGGTTTTTAAAAGTTCGTTAATGTTATTTGCACATATGATATACGAATAATCTCTATACTCTTGTCGTAATTTAATGCCAGCAATGTTTATTGAGCACTAGTTCACCTATTCTTGTACTATTTTAACATCAAAGAACTTTGGAAAAAGGTTAAAAATGTAAAAGTGAGGGGAGGAGCTACGACAGCAAGCAAGATGACCGCATAGTCTCCCGGCTCCGCTAACCTCCGTCTTTTGCTCGATGATCCTGTCATCTATCCTGATTTCCCGCCCTATATCCGTGTGTGTGAATTAATTTGCAATCTGATGGAGCCATCCCGAGATTTTTCCAACATTGTGGAGTGGAGTAATGTCGAGGGTTGATTTGAGGCCTAACCCAGTCTGGAAGCCGGGGTCTCGAGTGCTGGTCTAGCCGGGTCGGAGTTGAACCACAGCGGACCAGTGAGGGCGGCAGGGTCCGGTCCAGGAAACTTCAGACATCTTTTGCATTGCTTAGCTGCCGATCTGCTGCCTGACACTGTACCGGAAGTGAGGAGACGAGTGACGCCCGAGGCGGTGTGGTGGGGGTCCCTGACCCGGAGGCCTGGCGTTCGGATTGCCGGTGCCGTGGGGTTGGAGACTTGGCGAGCACTAACGCTTGTTGCCGATCTGTCCCTCACGGTTCATTCCTGCTCCGACTAATCTTACCCCGGGAAAGGCGCCTCTCCGTGGGGATAACGATGCCTGCTGTTATGCGGAACCTGGCGGAGCGGGCTGAGTGCGACCCGACATTGCAGTCAGTGCTGGCAGCCCTTGAGACGCTTCGGGCGACTATGGAGGCCCAAGCATGGAATCTGATGTCGGCAGCGGATGGAATTAGTGGATCGGGACCGGACCCTGCCTTGCTGCCCGAGGCCCGGTGGCCAGTTCACTTCCCGACAGCTACCTCAGCGGTGCATTTGGACCCGGTGCTTGAAGCTGTGCCTGCCCCTACAGAAGTGGAACGATTCGAATGTGCGGAGATCGGCGTTTCAACTATATGGTCGGACTCTTTGGTTATCCAACTGGCGGAACATTTAACTGCTGTTCCTGATTTGGAGACTTTTGGTCGACATTGTGAACTGTGTTTGACTGTGTTGCATCCCCTTCCCAGCGGGTCTATCAAGATGGCAGTGCCTGGCCTTGGAGTCGGGGAGGGGCTTCGTTGGAACCGATCGTCTGCTTTGGGTTTTGCCATCCTTTATTCATCTAACAGACCATGTATCGGCAACTTCTGTGTAAATTTGGACAACTTGACGATGGGGCTCAACTCGTCGGAGGGAATTAGCAAAATTGATCGACGGGGCCAAGGCTGAGACTATTGTTTGGGACTGCACATTACGGTTTCATTGGTAATGGGATTGCTTCACTTAATTAACAGAGACTGGGGCGGGGTTCATAGTTTCCTCCGGCGTACTTTTTTTGTGGTCTGCTCGATTGTGCCGGTTTAGCGGGGGATTCTTCATTAAGGCGGAGGGGAGAGACCGGGAATGTGTATAATATAGCCCTCCTCCACTATTCCTTTTAGGTAGGGGTTTAGTCCCTTCTTTCTTTCCCTTTTGTTCTTCCTATATTTCGGGTTTCCGTTTTGGGGCGACAGGCACGCTGCTAGGGGGGTAGGCCGTAGTCATCTGCAGGGGTGCAGGGTGGGGGGTTGGGGGAGGGGAATTTAGTTTTTTCGTTTGTTTCTATGGCCTTTTTTCTCTTTCTTATCCTTTCTCGCTTTTTCTTTCGTTTCTCCCTTTTTTCGGGTCAGCGTAGTGGGTCTATTCTTCTGTCAACTGTCGACTTTTTATCTGTGCTTATACTCTTCACTGTATTTTAGTATCACTGGGCGGGAGCTTAACTGGTGCGAACGGTGATTATATGCTTGTTTATCCTGGTTGTATGCTTTTGCTCCACTGTCTCAAATGAGATCGTGTTAATTTTGGAACTCCTACTATTTTGCCCGCCCTTTATGCGATTTCGCGATATTGTATGGCACCTGATCCTTCTATATTATATTATAAAATGGAACCTTTAGTATCCTGTTATTCGCATTGTAGGTTCAACAGCCAGTGTTAATTGAAGTTGTGATACATTCGCTTCCCGAGAGACTGAGTCTTGTCCTAATTAACTTGCTATGATGACACTGATTAGCGGCCGGCCCTAGTGGTTGTAGGCCCATATTTGTAACTGGTTGAAATATTAATAAAGGTTTTCCCAAAAAAAAAATGTAAAAGTGAAGTACATATTTGAACATTTGCAAATGCCGTTCTTAAGACTTTTTAAAAAGTTACTTGGATTAAAATAAAAGGCAAGGCCCTTTGTCAATGGTTAATTTGTGAAATGTGACCTGAAAAAATGGAACCTGCAATATTACTCGTTAGTGAAATAAGAGAGAACTCCCCAGTTGACAACTTCGGTGCTCGACTAAATTTACACACCAAAGGTAGTTTCAGGTACCTGGATTGAAGGATCCATATATAGTGATACAGTAAAAGATTACAGCATGTGTTTTATGTGGCTGTGCATACTTTTATTATGTAGTGATTGGCCTGGAATAATGGACACATTGCTTAATTAAAGCTGTTTTTACAGCTGTTCAGCTATTTTAGTGAATCGTGTCTTTTGAATTTGGGATTTCTGGGTGGGAGAGCGGGTCGCTTAAACTCTGTATATATGATACTGACATACATTTAAAAAGATTCCTACTGCTGCGGATGCGGTTACCTGGAACGTTTATGACTCTAATCCAACTTCCATTTTAAAAAGGGAATTGGTAGGGGGCTTTTAACATTTAAGATGCATACTTTCACATTCCAGTAATCAGATAGCATAGAAAATTGATATTGTCAATTAGGTGTTTTGCCATTTTTCCTGATGTCAGTACAAGGCGGTCTTTAAATGTGTAGCAGTAGTCACCACTTATCTGCAACTCCAGAGGATTTACGTGTGCCAGAACAAAGACAACTGAGGTACTGGGTCCTCTTACCAGAAAGTACAGTTAGATGTCTAAGTAACCGCAGATGTCCTACTCAATCTATAGGATTCACAATAATCTAATTGTCCGAGTTCCAGGCAAAAAGTTTCTTTTGGAGGCAGTCTACAATCAATGTTCTTAAAATGGCTGCTGGCAAATACGTTTTCAAGCATTACTTAAACTGGTATCCTCATTGGTGGTTTGCTCCATAGCCACACACATTTTAGGTCTCGTAGAGAGACCTATTGCCGCCCATCCACAAAGCTGACTTTTTACGATCCGGATTTTGACGAGTGCATGTGCTCTCGTGCACGAGCTTGCCCGAGCCTTCTGCCTGCTTCCTGCCTTGAAGGCAATCTGCTTCTCCGCCCCCCTGGCAGCCAAACGCTCTTCAAAGGGTTTGCTCCACGCCCCCCGCCTGCACCACTCTCCATACTTCTCCTCCCACCTCCCAAGGCCGTCCTTTCTGCCCGCCTCGCACACCACATCAAAGCGTCCAGATCACAGCCTGTCCAGCCTGTGCCTTCTCTCCCTACCCTTAACCCTTCACCCTGCCCCCACCACCTCTCGATATCCCTCTCTTCAGGCTGCAGCGGCCTTCTCCTCCTCCCTCCTGCTTGTAAATATTTATTTCCTGCTTGCTCTTTGTTGTGGTTTACCTTTGGCTCCAATCCACCCCCCCTCCCAACCTCCCGCCTGTCGAGTATTTCGGACCTTTTTTTTTTTTTAAATCTTTATTAACATGAAGGCATAATATGCATTTAGTAACGTACAGTCATATGGTTAGGGCTGCATTTTGTACATATATCTCTTCGTATGTGGCAGCATTCATGACATAAGCACAGACTGTGATGTATTAAACCTTTGAAAACCCTTAAATACGCTTCCGTGTGGTCTAGTCGTAATCATTGTAGTTCGTTACATTTTCCCCCCGTTATGCATTGTTCAACATTAACATTACCTTTATACTATAGAATGAACAAACACCCCTATCCCCCCCAAACATGTGTCATCATTGCCAGTGTGTTTTCACCCACTTTCCCAATCAGCAATTCTCTTAGTTCTCTCGTCGTTACTTGGCCAGGTTAGCGCAAAAACCGTTGTGCATTTGGTCCGCTGAGGTTAATACCCCCGTTCCTATCTTCTACTCATCCTCTCCTTCGGATTCTAGGTCTTCCCCCCCTTGGCAAAGGGTCACAGATCTCCCCTCTATATATATTCCACGCTGCCCATACCTTGTTCCATTTGCGGGGCGCCGCTCGTAGGACGTATACTGCCCTTTCTGTAACCATCAGGATGTCCATGTTTTTAGCCCACCTGCTCGCGGTGGGTAGTTCCGGAGCGCCCCACTTCTGCGCAATATCTCGCTTGGCCACTGTCATGGCCAGTGTTGCCCAAATTAGTTCATATCTACCCAGGTCATTGGGGTCCCAGATGTTCAAAAGGCATTTGCGTGGTTTAGGCAACACGGACGTTTTAAGCGCCTGGGAGATCGTGCGCAGTATCTGCCTCCAGAATTCTCGTATCTGTGGGCATTCCCATAATGTATGAAATAGTGTCCCCTCCTCCCCGCAGCCTCTCAAGCAAAAGGGATGTGGCGCTCTCTGTATTTTGTGGAGTAGCGTCCTGGTGTAGTAGATGCGGTGTAAAATTTTGAGTTGCACCAGTCTGAACTTAGTCGAGATCCCAACCTCTCTTGGGGAGGCCAACCCCTCATTCCATTCAGATTCATCCGCCTCACCTATTTCTCCCTCCCATTTTTCTTTAAGTTTCAGTGTGGGGTCCTTCAGGTTATTGATAAGTTTTTTATATGTGAGTGAGGTCGCGCTTTGGATCATGAATTCTGTTAGCAGTCTATCTTCTAATGGTGAGGATTCCGGCAGAGTAGTACCCGCAGGAATCGCCCAGAGTAATGCGTGCCTAATTTGTACGTATCTGAATGTTTCCGTGGGTCCGAGGTTATACTGCTGCTGTAGGTGTGGAAATGGTATTACCGTGTCTTTGACCGCGGTGCGCCTTCCCTGCGCCTGAGTCGTGCCAGAGTCCTGCCCGTCTGCGCTCGTCCGCGTCTCGGAGGCGGACGAGGCTGGACTCTGGCTGTCGGCGCTTGTTGCTTGCTTGCCTACAGGTTGCCTTTCTGTAGTGTGGGGATGTTGGTGTACAGTGCGGCTACCTTGTATGCCTTGCGCCCCTCTTACTCGGCCTGTCCGGTTCTTTTTCCTGGCGGCAGACGCTTAGGCAAAGGTTGCCTTGTGTGCAACTGGCACTCCACAGGAACATCTACCTGTGTTCTTCCTACCCCTCCCCAACATTGCCACTGCGCATTGCTTAACACCAGGTCCCTTCCTCGTCACACCTTAGACATTTGGGATTACCTCACGCAGTCCAAGATCTCTTGCTTATTTTTAACTGAGACTTGGTTGGGAGTGGGTTCGGAACCCGACATTGCCTGTGCCGTTCCGCCGAATTATACCATCTTAAGGAGGGATAGAACGGAGGGTAGAGGTGGCGGGGTGGCTCTGATAGTGGACAAGGCTTTTGTCTGTTCCTCCTTTGCGGTGGACAACATTGCCGGCTGTGAAGCCTTAGGTTTTACGCTCCACCTATCAGCGTCTCAAACCTGTACTGGCATTCTCCTCTACAGACCTCCTGGTCCTATTGGGTCCTTTTTTGAGGATCTGCAGTCGGCCCTTTCTGTACCATGCATGCGCTCTGCGCATTGCATGTTACTAGGCGACCTAAACCTTCATATGGATTGCCTTACTGACGCGGATGCTGACAAGCTTCGTGATATCACGGCGATGCTAGGGCTAGCCCCTTTTATCCACAGCCCCACTCATGTGAAAGGCCACACGTTGGATGTTATATTTTCCTCTATGCCTATTGAGGCGTCCCCTCCACTTCCGGTCCTTTGGTCAGATCATTATTTGCTAAACTTTGCTCTTATTCTGGATTCTAAATCTAGCCAAAGGACTCTTAAGGCAGGATCCCGGCAGTCCAGAGCTTTCCATCTTGTAACACCTGAAATGCTCTCTGATGCTCTTGGCCAATACCCGTGTCAATTGACCGGGGTTTTAGAAGCCGATCTAAACTTGGTCCAGAATTGGATGCAGGCAAGATTTGAGGAGCTGGCCCCTTTGAGGGCTGCTAAAGCAGCCCCCGATCTTAACTCTGCCCCTTGGTTTTCCTCCACCCTACGCATAATGCGGCAAGAATGTAAGAAGCTGGAAAGGAGCTGGCGGCGCAATTATGAGCCGGTGGAGAAAAAGAAATATAGAGACGCGATTAAGGCGTACTATAAACAGATTGCCTCAGCAAAAAAGACCTATCTTGAACACAGAATCGACAAAGCTGATAATATCAGCCGCGAACTCTTTAGAATTGTTAAGGAGTTTGTGAGCCCAGCTGTAGCCACCCCTGTTCATGCGCATACAGAGGAATGGATTAAACAGTTGGCCGACTTTTTTGTGACTAAAATCCTAAAGATTCAGGCCACTTTTCCATCTGGGGACTCCCGTACGGCCGACGCTCTTTTAGACCCCGGTCGGGATGACTCTGGGCCCACATTGGCTGTCTTTCCTCAGCTGTCCTGCGAAACTTCGCTGGAGTTGCTATCCCGGCTGAAATCTGGCTCGCCACTGGACGCCTGTCCGGCGAAATGCCTGGGCAGGGTGGCCTCAGCGTTGAACAGCTTGCTGAACCCCCTGTTGAATCTTTCATTGAGCTCGGGGGTGGTCCCGCGACAGTGGAAACATGCACTCATCCTGCCGTTGATTAAGAAGCCTCTATTAGACCCCCTGCAATGGGCTAACTATCGTCCGATCTCCCTCCTCCCTGCTTTGGCGAAGGTGTTGGAAAAACATGTGCAGCTCACTCTTTCCACCTTTATTGAAAACAACAATCTGCTGCATGACTCCCAGTCCGGCTTTCGTGCAAACTATAGCACGGAGACCGCTCTGGTAGAAGTCACGGACACCATCAGGGAGACACTCGATCATGGGGGACGGGCGATGTTGGTCATGTTGGACCTCTCGGCGGCGTTCGACACCGTCCCACACGCAGGCCTTCTCTCAAGACTCAGGGAGATTGGTCTGCGAGGGACGGTGCTGGACTGGTTTCAATCCTTTCTTGCCGACCGCCGACAGGTGATCTGGGCTCCGCCGTTCTCGGCCGAAATGCCTGCGCTGGAGGTGGGGGTGCCTCAAGGATCTATCTTGAGCCCCACCATTTTCAACATTTACATGGCCCCTCTAGCGGAGGTAGCGGAGGCGTTCGGGGCCCGGGTCATCTCATACGCTGATGACACCCAGCTTTTGTTCACCTGCAGGAAGGGAGAGGTCTTCAACGGCGGTAGAATTAAGAACTGTCTGAGCGCAGTCTTTGCGTGGTTTCAGCAGCATAGCCTGAAATGCAACTCAGACAAGTCTGAGCTGCTCTTCTTTGGCTGTGCACCAGACCCGGACTGGAAGTCGTGGTGGCCCCAGGACATGTTCCCCCCTGAGACTCCATCAGCTCAGGTGAAAAATCTCGGAGTGGTGTTTGACGATGATCTGTCTTTTCGTCCCCACATCCTGGGACTTGCAGGGAAATGCTTCAGCATCCTTAAGATGCTTAGAAAATTTCTACCCTTGCTTTCCTTGCAGTATCGCAGGAATATAGTTCAGGCGTTGGTGGGATCACGCCTGGACTATGCAAATGCGCTCTTTGCGGGCCTACCTAAATATTTGCTATCTAGGTTGCAGGTCATTCAGAATTCGGCGGCCAGAGCCATCTATGGCCTGCCGAGGAGAGCAAGAGCCTCAGCGCTTCTAGCCAGGCTTCACTGGCTACCAATCGCGGAGAGAATTAAATTTAAACTCCTCACATTGGCGTTTAAAGCTCTCCATGCGACTGGCCCTCTCTACCTGAGGAAGCGCACTGCTTTCTATGTGCCACGGAGGTCTCTGCGGTCGGCGGACCTGGCCAAAATGGAGGTGCCTGCGGCCAAACGTGTGCGGATGGGAGGTCGCTCCTTCCAACACGTAACAGCTTGCCTGTGGAACGCACTCCCTCTCCCCCTCCGGAAAGCAAATAATCTCTTGACCTTCAGGAAGGAGCTGAAGACTCTGCTCTTCACTTAGTCACCTGCGTTTTCTGCTGTATGCGTACCTTTTGGTTTTTCTGTTTCTAGGGGCCTCTTTGCTAAAGCGCCGGGACACCCTTCGGGGTAGCCGTGCGCTCTAAAAGTGTGGCTAACATTAACATTAACATCTTTGTCCCAGAGGTCCCCCACCGTAGAAATGCCTATGGAGTCCCACCGTGCAAATCCCTCACACCCTCTGAGGTTTCCCAATGCTTTCGTGTCCCACAATGTTGTCATTTTGGTGATTCTCCCTGCCCAGCCCAGTTGTGCCTGTGCCATGTGCCATAGGGCCGCCGTGTGTTGTGTTGGACCGATTAGACTTTTAAGTTGCGATTTATTGTATAGTACTGATAGCATACAGTCCGTCCCAAGCTGTGACCAGTCTGCCCGATAAGCTGGGTCCTCTTTCGGGGTGTGGATCCATGGATTAATTACTTTAAGCTGGGCCGCCCAGTAATATAGCTGAATGTTAGGGAGTGCTATCCCTCCCTCATACCAGCTTTTAACCAATTTGTCGTATGCTATACGTGCCGGGCCAGTATCCCAGAGCAAGGTAGAGACCAACGCTACGATTTGTTTGAAATATCGTGGTGGTACTAGGTGTGGGGTGTTTTCCAAGACATATAGGAGCCTCGGGAGTGCCATCATTTTGTATAAGGCTGCCCTTCCCAGTAGGGTCAGGGGCAGGGCGGCCCAATGTTTAACGTCCGCACGTAGGCGATCTATAGGCGGTTTTAAGTTACTGGCAAAGAAGTCTGTTTCATTACTCGTGATGACAATACCTAGGTATTTGAAGGAGGTCGTTGACGTAGCCAGGGGACAGTCAGCCTGCAATCTCGGTGCCGGGCCTTTCAGTGTGTATATGACAGATTTCGACCAATTCAGAGTATAGCCCGACTACTTCCCGTGTGTGTTGCAGAGTTCCAGCAGGGCTGGGATTCCGTCGTCGGGTGCAGTCATGTAGATGAGCATGTCGTCGGCGTATAGGGAGATTTTGTCCTCCCACCCCTCCTCCCATTTAATGCCCTTAAATAAGGGCGTAGTCCTGATCTGAGTCGCCAGGGGCTCAAGCACCAGCGCAAAGAGCAAGGGCGACAAGGGGCAACCCTGTCTAGTCCCCCTGCCTAATTGGAACCTTGGTGATATGTGGCCATTAGCCACTACTTGTGCGACCGGCTTTGTATAGAGCAATCTTATCCAAGCTATATACTTCGGCCCAAATCCCATACGTGTGAGTACCATGAAGAGATATTCCCATTCCACGAGGTCGAAAGCCATTTTGGCGTTGAGGGAGAGAATCACAGCCTTCTCCGAGAGGAGGTGTGAACGGGCCAGCACTCCATGAACTCTCCGGAGATTCAGTGCCGTGCTCCGGTGAGGCATAAAACCTGACTGATCAGGGTGGATCAGGGTACTCAGGTGCGGCATCAAACGGTTGGCCAGAAGCTTAGCCAGCATCTTGGCCTCAATATTAAGCAACGATATCGGGCGATATGAGGTACATTCAGTCGGGGGTTTCCCTGGCTTTGGTATCGCCACAATCGTGGCCGTGCGTTGATCCAGTGGCAATTCCGCCTTTTCCCTGCTCTCCATATACATGGCCAGCAGTGGTGTACTGAGCTCCGGAGCCATGGACTTAAACCATTCCACGGGTATCCCATTCGGACCCAGTGCTTTGCCAGACTGTAGTGCCTGAATTGCTAGCTGAATTTCCTCTTCTGTCGGATCTACTTCTAGGGCTTGCATATTTTCTTGCGTTATGCTGGGGACGGCAATGTCCGCCAGTGACGCCGCTGCCATTTGCTCTGTGACTACATGGTCTGGGGTGTATATTTTCTGATAATGCTGAGCCAAGGCGCATACTATTTCCTCTGGGTGTGTCAGTTCCTGTCCTTCCTCCGTGTGTAGTCTCTGGATGCCTTTCGCTCCTCCCCCTCTCCTATCTAACCATGCCAGCATTTTCCCAGCTTTATCCCCCACATCATAGATTCTATGTTTAGTGTTTGCGATGTATCCCTTCTCTGTCGCCTTAAGGTGGGCCTGGTATTGCTGTTGCCGAATCATGAGTGTGTGTGTGTTGTGGTCGGGGAGGGGTTTGCCATATGCGCATTTTTGGCGTCGTTGAGCGCTAGTTCCAACTCGGTGAGTTCTTTCCGGGAATCCCGTTTGTGCCCCGTTATTGCTGCTATAGCGCCCCCCGGAGGACTGTTTTGTATGCTTCCCACAAGATTGATGGCGAGGCCACCGTCCCTGTGTTCTCAGCAAAATATTGCGTTGTTACTAGTTTAAGTTTCTTCCGAATCTTCGGGACTTTTAAAAAGTTTGGGTAGATCGGGTAGATCCTTGCGCATTTTTTTTCCCTGGTGGTAAGTGATAGAGTAATCGGTGAATGGTCAGAAATGCCTCTGGGCAGGATGTCTATTTTATCCACAGTCCCCAGTTCTAACCCCAGGGATAGCAAGTAATCTATACGAGATAAGCTATTATGGACGGCTGAGTAAAAAGTGTATTGAGTATCCTCAGGGTGCAGATGTCGCCAGATGTCTATAATGCCCAGGGCTTCTAGAAAATCCGGGAGCGATGTAGTCCCTCGTGATCGGGCTCTAGAGGGGAAGGTGTCCACTATTGGATCTATGATTGCATTTAGATCCCCCCTACAATCGTATCCCCTTCAGGGAGGTCAAGGAGGAATTTACCTAGTGCAGGCAAGGCCCCGGAGTGTAGTGCCGGGGGGATATATACAGATACTATATTGAGAGGTCTGCCCTCCCACTGGCCATGCACTGCAGCGAAGCGACCTTGGTCATCCGCCACGTGGTGTGTTATGATAAAGGGAGATGATTTTTTCATTAGTATCCCTGTCCCCCTGGAGCCGGAAGTGAATTCCGCATGTATTGCCATTTGTTAGATCTGGGGGTCTCTAGTTGGCATAGGTAAGTACCTTAGACCAAGTAGGGACCCTTGCTTCTAGTCAGGGTGAAGGAATACACACAGTAGATAACCTCCGCTCTCCTCTAGGTAGCTTGGCGCGAGCAGGCAGGCTTATCCCCAAGGCAATGTGTATAATATTTGCACTCAACACAACAATAATCCCCAATCCACCACAAACTGAGACCACACAGGTAAGTATATTTTATAAAAATATATATAACTTTATCTAGTTTCAGGCAGTAAGAAGCAGTAGTACGATAATCACTTTTTCAGGTAAAGGTTGCACTTAATCTTAATTGGTGTTTCTAAATTTCAGGAAGTTCTTGAAGCAAATGTCTCTAGTCCCTTTAATCAGCAAAAAGATATGCCAATATCATGTGATTGGAAACGCTCTTCAAAATGAGCCAAGAACCATGCCCATGTTTTATAATGTAAAACGCTCTCAGAACGAGCAATTAAACAATGCCAATGTTTGATGAATCACGCGCTCTCAAAACGAGCAATTAAAACAAGGCCAGCGTGGAAAAAGGCGTCACGGCGAGCCCCTGGCATCAGGGACTCCAAGCGCTACAAGCGCGTCTCACCCGGTAGCTGGGGGGAGGGGGACTCCCTTCCCCGTGATCGGTATCACTCAGATGCACCTCGCGGGTAAACGCTTACTCGCGCTCCAGCCCGGCCGGTCTCAGGACGCTCTCCGCCCGCTCTCGGTCCTTCAGAGAGCAGCGGGGAGCAGAGACGGCAGGCCGGGGGCTGGAACACTCTGTAGATCCCTCGGCGAGGTCAGGTCAGTCTTTCCCCGGGCCCGGCGGTGATCTTCAGCGCTTCCTCGGCTCCTCGGCAGCTCCAGTCGAGGCAGCCAATCCCGTCGCGGCGTTTGAGTCGAGCCCCTCTTGAGCGCGAGGCCGCCAACCAATGGCAGCGCGGCCTCGCTGATGACGCTCCGCCACAGGAACCAATCCCGTCGCGACTCTGGTGAGGGGGCTCGGCCCTCTCGCCCAATCAGAGCGCGGCGGGCTCGATCTTCAGGACACAGCCACCGGGATGATACGGGGCACTTTCCACGGGGGTTACTGACCCCGGGCTGCGACGGTGACACGGCCAGCAATTATTTTTCAGCGCTCCTTACGCTGGGAAGGCCCACAAGCGTCCGATCTTCGCTCCCTACGTGTCGATGAACACGTCGATCTCGGCCACACGGCAGGCTGGTTCAGCGCGGCGCCCTCACTCAGATTAGAGAGCAGCCAGTGCGCTACACGGCCCCACGCAGTGTTTCACGATCTCTGCACTGCACAGCAGCTTCAGGGGGCGCAGCAGAATCTTGTGGTCCTTGGGGCAACCTTTATGTTCCTGGGTTGCAGACAGGAGGCCAGCTCTTCTCAGGCCCTTGGAGATTCAGTAAAGACACAGCACACAGCAAAGTCTTGGCAGTTTCAAGCAGGCAGGGCCACAGCACACAGCAAAGTCCCTTTCTTCTCCTCTCCTTCAGTTGGACAGCAGGATAGGTCAGCCCTTAAAGCACACAGCAAGGCAATCTTCCATCAGCTCCTTCAGCAGTCCTTCTTCTGGCAGAGGTTCCTCTTGATTGTAGAATCTGATTTTCTGTAGTCAGGGGTCCTTCTCTTATACCCCAAAAAGGCTTTGAAGTCCTTTGAAGTCTTTAGAAGTCTTTGTGCAAAGGGGGCCCTGAGCCCGGTCCAAACCAGTTCTGGGGGTCTGGGGTGTTTCTGGTTTCCTTCTTCCTCCCTGTCCCAGGGACAGAGGTGACAGTCGCCCAGCAGGAGGTGGAGCCAGCTTTGTGGTTAGGCAGGCACAGCCCTTCACTATCAGGTGCTATCTCCTCCCACTTCCCTGGCAGCAGATGCTGCCTTTCATCCACGGGGCTGGCTCAGATAACCCCCCGGGGCTCTGCAGACCCTGTCATCCTCAACCCAGACAGTCAATCCACAAACAGTCCCAGGCACACAGAAAGGTTTAGACAAGAGAACAGCCACTTTCTAAAAGTGCCATTCTCAAACACAGAATTTAAAAACAACCTTTACTAAAAGATGTGTTATTAAATTCTGAGTTCAGGGATATCTTTCACTTATGTCCCATCTTGTTCCTATGGGAAGATAGGCTGGGATCCAATGGGACCAGCCTCCCCCATGTTACTCTATGGAGCAAGATAGCCTTACAGCAGTGAGCACACAAAATGGCTGCTGCTCACTACCAGAGCATGTTACCTGCACTAGTACATGCTCTACCTTATCCATGCACTGCACCCTGCCCAGGGGGGTACCTTGAGCCTTCCATAGAGGTGACTGGTGTGCACAGACAGGGAAGGGTTAGGCCCAGCCAGTGGGGACACTGGCCAGGCGGACATGGCAGTCCACTGACTGCACACAGGCCCTGCGCTGGCAGGCCTGAGACATCATTTTAGGGCTACTCATGTGGGTGGCGCAATCTGCGCTGCAGGCCCACTAGTAGCATCTGTAATCACCAGCCCTGGCACACACAGTGCACTTTACTAGGGACTTCATGGTGACACAAATATGCCAATCAGGTATACCCAATCAATATGACAATTTACAGAGGGAGCACTTACCCTCTGACACTGATCAGCAGTGGCAGAGGGTCCAAAGCATCTAAACCAGCAAAAACGAAATCCAGCACAGCATCAAAAAAATACATGAGTCAGAGGCAAAAAGATGGGGAAAAACCACGCCAAGGATGTCAGGTCTAACACGTGTCCCCTCCAGCTGAAAGTGGGGAGAACTACCCAACCTCTTGGGAGTCCTCATCACTAAGGCGGAAGAATCTGGACAGACCATCAGCATTGGCGTGTTCTGTACCAGGGCGGTGCTCCACCGTGAAGTCCATCCCCTGTAGGGAAATGGACCACCTCAACAGTTTTGGATTCTCACCCCTCATATGCATTAACCATCTGAGGGGCCTGTGGTCGGTCTGAACACGGAAGTGAGTCCCAAACAGGTAGGGCCTCAGCTTCTTCAGAGCCCAGACCACAGCGAAAGCTTCCCTTTCGATTGCACTCCATCTCTGTTCCCTGGGGAGTAGCCTCCTACTAATGAAAGCCACCGGTTGGTCTTCACCCTCCTCATTGATCTGTGAGAGTACTGCTCCCACGCCTTGCTCTGAAGCGTCAGTTTGCACAATGAACTCACTTGAAAAGTCAGGTGCCTTAAGCACCGGTGCTGTGCACATGGCAGTTTTGAGGGTGTCAAAAGCAGTTTGACAGGCCTCAGTCCAATTCACTTTCCTGGGCTGATTTCTAGATGTCAGCTCTGTCAAAGGGGCTACAATGGTGCCATAACCTTTGACAAACCGTCTGTAATACCCGGTGAGACCTAAAAAGGCTCTCACCTCAGTCTGGGTCTTGGGGGGTTCCCAAGCCAGAATGGTATCAATCTTTGCCTGTAGGGGCGCCACCTGGCCGCTCCCCACCTGGTGTCCCAAGTACACCACAGATCCCTGCCCTATCTGGCACTTACTGGCCTTGATAGTGAGGCCTGCCTTTTGCAGAGCCTTCAACACTGCGCAGAGGTGTTGCAAGTGTTCCTCCCAAGTGGAGCTGAACACAGCAATGTCATCCAGGTATGCTGCGCTGAATTCCTCCAGCCCTGCTAATACCTGGTTGACCAGTCTCTGGAATGTGGCAGGGGCATTTTTCAACCCAAAGGGCATGACACGAAACTGGAAGTGCCCCTCTGGTGTTGAAAATGCTGATCTTTCCTTGGCCCCCTCAGTTAAGGCAATCTGCCAGTAACCTGAAGTCAAATCAAAGGTGCTCAGGTACCGGGCAGCTCCCAACCGATCCACCAGCTCATCAGCTCGGGGGATGGGGTGCGCGTCAGTCTTGGTGACCGCATTGAGCCCACGGTAGTCCACGCAGAAACGGAGTTCCTGGGGGCCACCAGGGGTAGCAGCTTTCTTTTTTTTTTTTTAAACCTTTTATTTTCAATAGTGGCATACAACTTAGAGGCATGTAGGACAATGCAGTATCAAGACAATACATTACTGGACATGGTACATACACAGGGCAGAGGTCATCTGTACGAGGGCTGGTACAATGCATGCATTTCACAGTGGTGCCTGGAATACAACAACCATTAAAAAGAACAGAACCTTCTGAATCTTGCCCCCCCATTCGAGCAGGGGCGTAGGTCGCGGGGACTTTAGACCCAACCCGTCATACATAGGCAGTCTAGCAGGTCAGGCAGGAGTCGCCACTAGTCACCACACCTCCCCGGTCGAAGCGGCATCTACCAGTCAGCTTTTACCCGTCCCACCATAAAGTATCGTGTCGCATGTGTAGCAAGCAAGCGCACCTCCGTCGGGTGTTCTGGTGGTAGATCACGGGAGGTTAATATTGAACAGGTCGCCCCAACGTGCAGTGCTCAGCGCACCGTAGCACCGAGGCTAACTGAAAGTACTGGCGGCTGTAGGAACCAGCACGTTGGGTCTCTCCCAGAGGTCCAACATCTCCCAGGTATCTGAAAGTGGATAGCAACCAGTCGTGTACCCCATGATTAGTGGATCATGCTCTTTACAGGTTACCTAGCGGGACCTCGTCAGTAGCCGTGTTAGCACACCCCAGTCAGGACGGAATTGGCCCTCCCCATCGTGTGATCTATAGTGTGGTGGGCGTGGTGTGAGGAAATCGTGCACGCTCAAGGGTCCGGCATCGAATCGTCATCCCCAGAGGAGTCACCGTGAGTCGCCTGAGCCAGCCAGTACACCTGCAGTGGGGACCAAAAATCGCTGGGTTTACAACAGGCCGGCATTAGTTCAGCATAAACGCCATGCTGTTCCTGGCAGTACTTGAGATCGTCCAGCCATTCCTTAAATTTTGGCGCCCTCCCCCTCCCCCACCTACACGCAATTCTTCTCTTCGCGAGTAGCAATGCCACATCAACATACCGACGATCGGCCTTGGGAATATGTCTGGTGTAACCCAGCAGCATCACCACCGGGTCCATGGGCAGAGGGCCAGCTATCATAACTTGGAGCGCAGCGTGAACCTGTTCCCAATATGCCTGAATCGCTCCACACTCCCAGGCCAAGTGGAGGAAATCCGCGCCCTCCGCGCGACATCTCGCACATCGATCGTCCTCCGAAAGGTGAAATCGTAGCTTACGCACAGGGGTATAGTAATATCTTTGTACGAATTTGTAGTGAATAATTTTTAGTCTACAGCTGGAGGAGATTTTGGCCGTGACTGAGCAGCAATACTTCCACTGTTCATCGGTGAGTGCAGACGGGAGCTCGGAGTCCCAGGCGGCCCGCGCCTTGGCCAATATAGGGGGACGCTGTTCACGAATGGCGGTATACAATTTCGACACCAAATGTCTACCATCTGACACCAGCAAAATGTGCATAGGTAGGATCGTGCTCGGTTCTTCTGGAAAGCTGGGGAGTATATCCCTCATGCCCTGTCGTAGCCGTATATAATAAAACAGCTCCATTGGCGTCGGTTGGGCGGTCTGGAATATCTGCTCCTTGGTGCGAAACCGTCCATCCTGAAACAGATCACCCCAGGTAAGAAGGCGTAATCGGGTGCACATGGATCGGAATCCACCTTCCGTCAGAAGTGACAGTTTCGGGTGATATGCAAGGGGCATTGCCGGTGAGTAGAGCATCGAAGCACCCAGTAATTTCGCCACCCTACGCCACGAGTCTATGGTGCAGGTGACAGTGGTAGCCGGCGTCTCAACATCTCCCACCAGCCCCATCAGCATGCCCCTGAGCGGCAGTGGATGAACGATCCAGTCCTCAGCAGCCACCTGGGGCATAAAGGGAGTAGGGTGAACCCAATGGTAAGCATGCTGAGCTTGAGCACTGAGGTAGTACACCTCCAGGTCAGGAACGTCAAAACCTCCTCTGTCATACGGCTGTGTGAGGACATTCCAACTAAGGCGCGCCTGCTTGCCTCCCCAGAACAAGCGTAACAGCTCAGTGCGAAGTCTTTTAAAGAAATAGGCCCCCGGGTAATAAGGTACATTCTGGAATAAATACAAGAACCGTGGGAGAATGACCATTTTTATCAGGGAGGTCCTGCCTGCCATTGACAGCGGCAGGGCCATCCAGCGAGTCACATTGTCAGTCAACTGTGAGATTGCCACCCCATAGTTCAGCCTAATCGTGTCCTCCCTGCTGAGCGACACCTCGATTCCCAGGTATTTTAAGTCAGAGTCGCACCACTCCAAGGGGTACTCCAGCGCAAAGCGGGTCACTGACGCCGTGAGGGGAAAGAATTGTGACTTGTTCCAATTGATGTGCACCCCAGAAACGCCTCCAAATAAAACAAATTCCCTCAGCAGTGGATTGAGGTTGTCCTGTGGGTGCCGCACATATAAAGTGACGTCATCCGCGTAGAGGGATATGCCTAACTGCCTTTGGTTGAACTTAAAGGCGCTGGCCTTATGTAGTTGTCGGATCCTGCATGCCAGTGGTTCGATGGACAGGGCGAAGAGCAGGGGTGATAAGGGGCATCCCTGCCTAGTTCCCCTCGTGAGTGGCATCTGTGCCGACAACGCACCGTTAACGATGACCCTGGCAACTGGGGAAGTGTACAGCAGTGTAACCCAGGCGATGAATATACGGGGGAACCCCATTCTGCCCAATATGGACAAGAGATATCCCCATTCCACCGAGTCAAACGCCTTGGTGGCGTCTAAAAAGACAGCAGCGACCGGTAGCTCAGGTGATATGGTGGGTATGAGAGAGAATAATGTGCGGAGGTTGTGGGATGTAGCCCTCCCCGGGATGAATCCAGATTGGTCCGGCAGGACCAGGGTACTCATAAGGAGGGATAACCTAGTCGCAAGTACTTTTGCTAAAATCTTTGCATCACAGTTCAGCAAGGACAGGGGCCTATATGCATCAGTGTCCGCTGGGTTTTTTCCCGGCTTCAGAAGCGATGTGATCGCCACCTCCCTCATGGAACCTGGCAATATTCCCTCCTCCAGCGATTCTTCGAACACCTCCCTCAGCACCGGTGCCATGATGTCGATATAGCACTTATAAAACTCAGCCGGAAGGCCGTCAAGCCCCGCAGCCTTGCCATTACTGAGCGACATGATTGCCTCCCGGATTTCGTCCAGCTCGAAGGGGCATCCCAAGAAAGCCCTATCGCTATCACTTAACCAGCAGAGTGCGATATCTTCTAGGAAATTGCCAAACTCCACCTCACCTGACTGTTGTGTTGAATATAAACGTCGGTAATGCTGCAGGAAGGTGTCCTGTATCCCTTTAGTATCCCGGTAGGTCCTGCCCTCTCCATCAGTGATCTCCAAGATATGTGTGGAAAAACGTTGATGCCGCGTCAGCGCCGCCAAAACTTTTCCCGGCCTATCCCCTTCGCAATATCGTCTGGCGGTCCAATATTTGCTTCGGAATTTCGCCTCTCTGGCCGCTTCCTCCTCATAGGCTGACAGTTTGGTCCTAAAAGCCCTCTCTAGGGTAGGACAGGGATTCCTGACCATTTCCGCCTCTAGCGACTTGAGTTCAGCTTCAAGAGCCGACAACGTACGTACAATTTCTCGTAGTATTCCACAGCTCTTGGATATTGTGACGCCCCTCACGGTAACCTTAAAGGCTTCCCATATCGTTTCGACCTTGGCTACAGATCCCTTGTTCCTAGGGAAAAAGGCTTCAATTTCCTCTCCTAGTTCCTGCTTAAAGACAGGATCAAGCAGGGCCGACGGGAAAAGTCTCCACGGGGGCCGGACTCTTGCGTATCCTGGTATCTCTATAACCATCATTACTGGGCAATGGTCCGAATACGTGCGAGGTAAATGCTTCACCCGGACGACACCACCAGCTAGGCCCCGAGAGACGAAACAATAATCGATCCTTGCCCATGAGCGTGCGTATGTGGTAAAGTGGGTGCCCTCCCTAGTTCCCGGGTGTAAGTGTCTCCAGCTATCCAGTAATCCTGCCTCAGTAAGTATACCCTGCAGCGCATCTCTAGCTTTTGTGTTATACTGTCCGCTACCATCTGACCTGTCCATCCCTGGATGTATTGAAAGGTTAAAGTCACCTCCCCACACAATGTGTGTAGCCTCGATCTCAAGCACATGACCCCACAACGACAAGAAAAATCCTGGTGTGTCAACGTTAGGTGCGTAGCAATTTACAAACAATATCACATCAGTACCCAGCCGCCCCCACAAGAACACATATCTCCCCTCCTTATCTGCACCAACCCCCATCTTCTGAAACATCAGTCGTTTATCCACCAGAATGGCCACCCCCCTGGAATAAGTGGAATAGGAAGAAAATTCTCTCACATTTGCCCACCTACTTGCGAACCTGGGAACACAGCACGGGCTCAGGTGGGTTTCCTGGAGCATTGCTATCTGCACTTTGTTCCTGTCCAAATATGCAATCACATTCCTACATTTTCGGGGGTTATTAAGACCTCGGACATTCCAGGACAATATGGACACAGTGGATAAAGCGCTATCGCCCGCTCTCGTCGTCACTATAAAGAAGCATGCGTACCTCCAGCCCTCCAGCTCTACGAAGGATCACGCCCAGTAACAGTACCTCCGCCCCCTCAATCCATCTCTGTGCATATGCATACACGCCTACATTCTCCAAAACTCCCGCACCAGAATGCACACCACGTACATTACCCTCAATACCTCTGCCATTCTCAACAACATCCACCCCAACATGTGTCCCCCCCCCCCTACATACACACCTTCTCCACTCCCTCAGCATCACCCCACCCCCAACCCACTGAAGCAACCCAAACTTGCCAGTACCAGATTCCCACCCACCACCCCTCCCCCCAACAAAAACAACTGTAGTCAAACCATGTGGGGTATCCCCTCCTGAAGGCACTAGAGATACACACCTATACACCCCCGCATTCCCTTCCCACCCCGCAAGTGGCATACGGGGAAGTCAGAGAAGAAGGGGTGGTGCCTGGCATACACAAATCCTGCAAGTATCAGCCGTCAAAACACACCTTCCAAGTTCCTCCACGTTTATCACCAGGCCGAGTCAACAGTGTGGACAATGGAAGCAGCCCTGGGACCGCCCCCTCCCACACTCACCTCCTGCAGCTCCACCAACCCACGCAAGCCCCAAACCATTCCAACAGTGTACATTGGGCAATCTAGCCTTCACTCCGTAAAGTGTCTCTATGGCCGTGGAGTAGCTGTACATGTCCCCGCGTGCGGGGAGGATCATCCTGCCGGGTGTAAGGACGAGCCTTCAAAACAGACACAAGTAATCCAACAGAACCCAATAGCCAAACCATCAAGTTGGCTGCGCCTCCAATTGAGCCTCACCCCAGGTAAAGTGATGTGCTATAATAGCTCGGCGCCATAGTTTCCATCACTGCACATTCTTAGTCGGCACTTCAGTACAACTGTGCATGAGCAGCCACAACCCAGCTTCGGATCAGAACACACTAGCGCCCACCATCGCCCTGCAGCTGGACTAGGTCGCAAGTCAACAGTTATCATAGGCACCGTAGGCTGTGAAGGTAGGTACCAGTATCCCAAAGCAACAGTGTCCAAAGTAAACATCAACAATGCAACCAGGAGCTATCGAGCAAATAATCATCAGGACATCATTAAGACTCATCCTGCTCGGCCGGAATGTCGTCTGCATCCACCTCCTCATCGTTACGCCTGTCCCTTCTAGCAGCGCGGAGCCTCTTCACGTAGTCCTCGGCTTGCTGCGGAGTCGTGAAGAAGTGTTGTGTACCCTGATGAGTCACCCTAAGGCGTGCTGGGTAAAGAAGAGCATAATCCACCTGCATATCCCTTAATTTCTTTTTCACATCCAGAAATTTCCTCCGCTGGTCCTGGACCATGGGTGTGAAATCTGGATACAGGGAGAACTGAACACCATCACAGGCCAGGTTCCGGTTTGTACGAGCCGCCCTCAGCGCCACATCCCTATCACGGTAGTTGAGTAACCTGGCAATAATAGGGCGTGGTTGCGCCCCCGGTTTGGGGACCGGGCCCAGAGAGCGGTGTGCTCGCTCAACAATGAACTGATTGGAGAAGGCCTCCTTACCCACCGCGGCGAACAAAATGCGTTCCACATAGTCCTCCATTCGTCCGGTGTTGGTGGATTCCGGAACTCCCGTGACGCGGATGTTATTGCGCCTGCTCCTCGCCTCCAACTCCTCATTCTTAGCCGCAATCACTCTGAGTACGTTATCCATACGGTTGAGGCGCGTTTCGTGAGTGTTGGTTGTGTCTTCAGCAGTGGATATGCGTCGTTCCGTCTCCGTCAGTCGCTCCTCGTGGACTTCTATCTTCTGCGCTACCCCGTCCATCCTGGAAGAGAGGCGGTCAACCTTATCTACGATTGTCGCGAAGCCCTGCCGCATCTCGTCGATAATCAGTCGCAATTCTGGAGTCACAGGTGCAGGGGATGACTCTGCATTCGATGGACCCGGAGCACCACTAGATCCTGTGGTGCCTCGCGTTGGTTTTTTGGCGACTGCAGGTTCAAAGGATAGTTTGGGTTGTTTTGCGTCGTTTTTACCCATGGCGCCCAGATCGTTGACGCTATTCGGGGCAGGTAAATGGCTAGCAGTAGTAGGGTTCCACACCTCCAGACCACGGCGCCCTGCCGGCTGTCACCCACGTGGCAGGCCTCCCCAGGCAGTATAAGCAGTCGAGCAGGTCAGCGATTACCAGTGGCCTCTTGATCCCCTCCGCACCCCAGTTTACTGTGTTCAAAGCGCAGTGAGGGCCCACGTGTCGGCGGCCGGGTCACAGGCAATGCGCGCAGTTCCAAGCAGTCTCTGGCGCCAAGCGCGCACAAAAGGCGAAGGGCAGCACAGCGATGTGATGACAAACCCTCTCCCACATCAGCACTACAACCACCCCCGCTAAAGGGCCACCGCCACCGCTACCGCAGGTCCTGATGGCAGCAGTGTCCTGCAGTTGTGCAGGAGAGGCCCGCGGGGTGGCGCGCAGCACGGCCGGGTATGATGGCGTCCTCCGCCGTTAGTCCAAGCTGTGTGCCCCGGGAGCGGCAGCCGTCCCCAGGTGCAGATCCCGGTCTGCGTCTTGGCCCCACGCCGTCTGAGGTGGCGAGATACGCCCCTGTCCGGCCCCGGCACTCGGTTTACTCAGCAGCAGCAGCCGGGGGAGGTTGGCAGGCAGGCACGCCGCGGGGCCGGCTGGAAGTTACCCCCCCGCCGCGTCCGTCTCGGGAGAGCTCGCAGATCCCAGCGCCAGTCTCTGGACCTGCCACTCGCTGCTGTGCCGGCAGATGGGGGCCAGACTCACCTCCGGCGGGATCCGGTGACCCGCCCGTCGGCCGCCCGACTCCCAGGTCTCAGTCCACAACTTCACGGCCCAGTCGCCTCGTGGGAAGCCGCGGCCTCGCGCTGGTCGGCGTCCGGGGTGTCGCAGCAGCCGTCTGTAGTACCTTCTCCCGGCGGGCGCGCTCCGCGCCGATATTCAGGCGTTGGACCTCAGATCGTCACCAGACTTGGCCAGGATCAGCAGCACCCATATATCCACCCTCGGTGCGATTTTCAGGCGTCAACCTCCAGTGTAAGAGGATAAATGCAGGATGATACTGGCCAGGCAGCCAGAGCCTCACAGAAGTGCGGCCATTAGCTCGTGCGCCCTCTAGCGCCCCCGGGTAGCAGCTTTCTTAGGCACTAAGACCACTGGGCTAGCCCAGGGGCTGCTGGAGGGCTCAATGACCCCTAGCGCTAACATCTTAGAAACCTCTTCTTTGATGCTAGCCCTGACCTTGTCAGCCACTCTGTAAAACTTCTGTTTCACAGGCAGGTTGTCACCAGTGTCCACATCGTGGACACACCAGTCAGTGACACCTGGGGTCAGGGAAAACAGGGGGGCGAACTGACCCAAGACTTGGCGACAGTCCTGTTGCTGCTCTGGGGTCAGGGTGGGTGAGAGTATCACCCCATCAACTGACCCATCTTGCTCCTTGGTTGCCAGGAGGTCAGGGAGAGGATCACTATCCTCCTCCCCTCCTGCATCTGTAGCCATGAGCAAAGTCACTGCTGACCTCTCAAAGTGGGGTTTGAGGCGGTTTACATGCAACACTCTCAGGGGCTGCCTGGGAGTCTTCAGGTTAACCAAGTAGGTAACCTCGCTTTTGCGTTCCACCACCTCATATGGCCCAGACCACTTGTCACGGAGCGCACAAGGCTCCACTGGCTCCATCACCCACACTTTCTGCCCAGGTTGGAACTCTACAAGAGAGGTGTTCTGATCATACCATCTCTTCATTTCCTCCTGGCTAGCCTCCAGGTTCTCTTGAGCGAGCTTCCTGAAGCGCTTGGTCTGGTTGCGGATGGCCAGCACATAGCTGAACACATCCTGAGGGGTTTTCCCACGGGATTTCTCCCACCCCTCCTTCACCAGAGTGAGAGGTCCTCTGACAGGGTGGCCATACAGCAACTCAAAGGGGCTGAACCCTAAGGATTTCTGAGGCACCTCCCTGTATGCAAATAGCAGGCATGGTAACAAGACGTCCCACTTCCGCCTCATGGGCTCCTCTAGGCCCATAATCATGCCCTTCAGGGTGCGGTTGAATCTTTCAACCAACCCATTTCCTTGAGGATGGTAAGGTGTGGTAAACTTGTATGTCACTCCACACACCTCCCACAGAGACTTCATATACCTAGAGATGAAGTTTGTACCCCTGTCAGAAACCACCTCTCTGGGGAATCCCACACGGGAAAAGATCCCCATTAAGGCACGGCCCACCACAGGGGCTGTGACTGTCCTGAGAGGGACTGCTTCAGGGTATCGGGTGGCATGGTCCACCAAGACCAGGATAAACCTGTTGCCTAAGGCTGTCTTGGGGTCCAGGGGCCCCATGATGTCAATGCCCACCCTCTCAAAAGGGGTGCTCACCACAGGAAAGGGTTGGAGGGGTGCCACGCACTTCCCTCCGCTCTTGCCACTGGCTTGACAAGTTTGGCAAGACTTACAAAAGGCAGCAACGTGCTTCTTCATCTGGGGCCAGTAGAAGTGGGTGACAAGCCTGTAATAGGTCTTGTCTTGCCCCAGATGTCCTGCGAGAGGCACGTCATGAGCCAGACCCAGTAGGAAGTTCCTGAAGCGCTCGGGTACCACCAGCACACGGGCTGCACCGGGCTCAGCGAACTTAGGCTCACTATAAAGTAAGTCATCCTCCCAGTAGATCAAATGTTCCTTGGACCCCAGGCCTGCTGCCTGGTCTGCAGCCTGCTGCCGCACACCAATGAGGGAAGGGCACTCCTTTTGAGCTTGGCAGAATTCCTCCCTGGAGGGACCACCATCTTGTTGCCACTGGGACAGCTCAGGCAATTCCCCTAGTTCGGCCACCTGTTCCCCTGTAGGTTCCAGGGCATCCCCCTCAGGTTCTGCTTCCTCCTGGACCGTGGGAACAGTGGGGGCTGGTTTCCCGCGCCCTCTGCCCCTTCCTCTCTTGACAGGTCCCTGGGCCATTGTTCCAGGCTCCAGTTCTGCTAATCCACCCTTACTGGCTGCCATTGCACGTGTGGTCACACAGATCCACGCAGGCAAGCCCAACATTTCCAAGTGAGTCCTGTGCTCTACATCTTTCCATGGAGAGCTCTCCAGGTCATTACCTAATAGACAATCTACAGGCAAGGCATCACTTACAACAACTTCCAATGTACCGGAGACTCCTCCCCACTCAAATGGAACACGTGCCAACTTGCAGAAGCGCACTGAACTGTCAGCTGCCACCACAGGACGGAGTACATCGGGAATGATCTGCTCTTCAGACACCCATTGACACCTGACAGATGTCACACTGGCCCCTGTGTCTCTCAGAGCTTCTATCTCTTTTCCATTGATGGTCACCTTCTGCCCATATTTCTTAGTGTTTAAGGGCAGCAAGGTTTCCTGGGCCATCTCTTGGTCTCCTAAAGAGACAAGGGTCATCACTGCTAACCCCTCCTCCCCACTAGAAATCAAATCCCCTCCCAAAGCTACACTAGCTAATGCCGGTGTTGGAGCACCAGTGGGTGCTGGAGGTTTCTTTGGACATTTGGGGGCAATGTGCCCCACCTCCCTACAGGCATAGCAAGTAGGTGGGGGCCTGTTGTCCTGCTTGCCCTTATGGGGCCAGGACTTCTTAGACTTGGGGGGTTGAGACTCTTTCTCCTGAGAACTATTTTGGGGCCCTTTAGAAGACTCCTTTGGATTACCCGTGTCCCCCCCACTCTTCTGCTGGGGACCCTGTCCACCCTTGGCTGGGGTACTTACCACCCCCTTGTGGACCCTGGTGCTAGTCCAGCGGTCCGCCTCTTTAGCAAGCTCACTGGGATCAGTTAACTTGCTGTCTAAAAGATGCTGGCGCAGCTCTGGAACACATAAACTACTTAAGTGCTCCCAACTAATCAAGTGACACAACCCCACATAATCAGTAACTTTGCTGCCCTTTATCCAACCTTCCAGTGCACGCGTGTACATACTCACACACTCCACCCAAGTACTTGAATCAAGCTTCTTGAAGTTCCTAAACCTCTGGCGGTACTGTTCTGCAGTGAGCCCATACCTGAGGCACAAAGCCTCCTTCATGGAGGGGTAGGCTAAAGTACCTGCTGCTTCTAAGGGTGCCAAGACATCCCTCCCAGAGGCCTCAAAGTGCTTCCATAAACCTGCCCCCCAACTTTTCTCAGGCACTTCATTCATCTTTAGGGCTAGTTCATACGCTCTAAACCACGCATAAATATCCTCACCCCTCTGATAATTCTGTACCAGATCCTTTGGTATGTATACCTTACCCGCCTGTACTGGTTGTGCGCTGCCACCATTAGAGCTGGACCCCCCTTGCTTTTCTTTGATGTCCAGCTCCCTCATGTTCCTCCCATGAACCAATTGGAGTTTCTTCTCCTCCAAAGCGAGAGCATGTCTTCTCTCCTCCGCCGCCTTCTCATTTTCAAGGCGCATTCTCCTTTCCTCTGCTTGGGCTCTGAGTTTAAAAATCTCAATCTCATGAGCCCTAGCTCTCTGATTTTCCTCCACCTCCTCTGGAGAAATAACCCTACTGGAATGGTTGCTGCCAGCCTTAGATGCTGGCCGCGCTGGCAAATCACTGAGCGAAAAAAACATTCTCCGGTGCGCCTTCCACTTCAGTAGCTTCTTCTGAGACATGTTTGGCCTCCCACCAGGCCCTTAGAGCTTTCTGCAGCTCTTCCTTGTTTGCGCTGCCCTTTGCTGGGCATCCAAGCTGTTTGCAGAATTGTTTCAGGATATCCTTTCTGTAGTTGTACAGCTCCTGAATTTCGAATTCCACTTCCAATTCTACTCTCACGCTTGCCGCTTTCACAGACATGATGCTTCCTAACCTTTTCAACAAAAGGTTTCACCAAAAAGAAAAAAAATCTTGCGCAACCTGTGCTGCTAAACTAGACTAGTGATGTACAAGAGATCACTGCAGGTCAAGTGCAATTATTAGTTCAGAATCCCACCGCTGCCACCAATGTTAGATCTGGGGGTCTCTAGTTGGCATAGGTAAGTACCTTAGACCAAGTAGGGACCCTTGCTTCTAGTCAGGGTGAAGGAATACACACAGTAGATAACCTCCGCTCTCCTCTAGGTAGCTTGGCGCGAGCAGGCAGGCTTATCCCCAAGGCAATGTGTATAATATTTGCACTCAACACAACAATAATCCCCAATCCACCACAAACTGAGACCACACAGGTAAGTATATTTTATAAAAATATATATAACTTTATCTAGTTTCAGGCAGTAAGAAGCAGTAGTACGATAATCACTTTTTCAGGTAAAGGTTGCACTTAATCTTAATTGGTGTTTCTAAATTCCAGGAAGTTCTTGAAGCAAATGTCTCTAGTCCCTTTAATCAGCAAAAAGATATGCCAATATCATGTGATTGGAAACGCTCTTCAAAATGAGCCAAGAACCATGCCCATGTTTTATAATGTAAAACGCTCTCAGAACGAGCAATTAAACAATGCCAATGTTTGATGAATCACGCGCTCTCAAAACGAGCAATTAAAATAAGGCCAGCGTGGAAAAAGGCGTCACGGCGAGCCCCTGGCATCAGGGACTCCAAGCGCTACAAGCGCGTCTCACCCGGTAGCTGGGGGGAGGGGGACTCCCTTCCCCGTGATCGGTATCACTCAGATGCACCTCGCGGGTAAACGCTTACTCGCGCTCCAGCCCGGCCGGTCTCAGGACGCTCTCCGCCCGCTCTCGGTCCTTCAGAGAGCAGCGGGGAGCAGAGACGGCAGGCCGGGGGCTGGAACACTCTGTAGATCCCTCGGCGAGGTCAGGTCAGTCTTTCCCCGGGCCCGGCGGTGATCTTCAGCGCTTCCTCGGCTCCTCGGCAGCTCCAGTCGAGGCAGCCAATCCCGTCGCGGCGTTTGAGTCGAGCCCCTCTTGAGCGCGAGGCCGCCAACCAATGGCAGCGCGGCCTCGCTGATGACGCTCCGCCACAGGAACCAATCCCGTCGCGACTCTGGTGAGGGGGCTCGGCCCTCTCGCCCAATCAGAGCGCGGCGGGCTCGATCTTCAGGACACAGCCACCGGGATGATACGGGGCACTTTCCACGGGGGTTACTGACCCCGGGCTGCGACGGTGACACGGCCAGCAATTATTTTTCAGCGCTCCTTACGCTGGGAAGGCCCACAAGCGTCCGATCTTCGCTCCCTACGTGTCGATGAACACGTCGATCTCGGCCACACGGCAGGCTGGTTCAGCGCGGCGCCCTCACTCAGATTAGAGAGCAGCCAGTGCGCTACACGGCCCCACGCAGTGTTTCACGATCTCTGCACTGCACAGCAGCTTCAGGGGGCGCAGCAGAATCTTGTGGTCCTTGGGGCAACCTTTATGTTCCTGGGTTGCAGACAGGAGGCCAGCTCTTCTCAGGCCCTTGGAGATTCAGTAAAGACACAGCACACAGCAAAGTCTTGGCAGTTTCAAGCAGGCAGGGCCACAGCACACAGCAAAGTCCCTTTCTTCTCCTCTCCTTCAGTTGGACAGCAGGATAGGTCAGCCCTTAAAGCACACAGCAAGGCAATCTTCCATCAGCTCCTTCAGCAGTCCTTCTTCTGGCAGAGGTTCCTCTTGATTGTAGAATCTGATTTTCTGTAGTCAGGGGTCCTTCTCTTATACCCCAAAAAGGCTTTGAAGTCCTTTGAAGTCTTTAGAAGTCTTTGTGCAAAGGGGGCCCTGAGCCCGGTCCAAACCAGTTCTGGGGGTCTGGGGTGTTTCTGGTTTCCTTCTTCCTCCCTGTCCCAGGGACAGAGGTGACAGTCGCCCAGCAGGAGGTGGAGCCAGCTTTGTGGTTAGGCAGGCACAGCCCTTCACTATCAGGTGCTATCTCCTCCCACTTCCCTGGCAGCAGATGCTGCCTTTCATCCACGGGGCTGGCTCAGATAACCCCCCGGGGCTCTGCAGACCCTGTCATCCTCAACCCAGACAGTCAATCCACAAACAGTCCCAGGCACACAGAAAGGTTTAGACAAGAGAACAGCCACTTTCTAAAAGTGCCATTCTCAAACACAGAATTTAAAAACAACCTTTACTAAAAGATGTGTTATTAAATTCTGAGTTCAGGGATATCTTTCACTTATGTCCCATCTTGTTCCTATGGGAAGATAGGCTGGGATCCAATGGGACCAGCCTCCCCCATGTTACTCTATGGAGCAAGATAGCCTTACAGCAGTGAGCACACAAAATGGCTGCTGCTCACTACCAGAGCATGTTACCTGCACTAGTACATGCTCTACCTTATCCATGCACTGCACCCTGCCCAGGGGGGTACCTTGAGCCTTCCATAGAGGTGACTGGTGTGCACAGACAGGGAAGGGTTAGGCCCAGCCAGTGGGGACACTGGCCAGGCGGACATGGCAGTCCACTGACTGCACACAGGCCCTGCGCTGGCAGGCCTGAGACATCATTTTAGGGCTACTCATGTGGGTGGCGCAATCTGCGCTGCAGGCCCACTAGTAGCATCTGTAATCACCAGCCCTGGCACACACAGTGCACTTTACTAGGGACTTCATGGTGACACAAATATGCCAATCAGGTATACCCAATCAATATGACAATTTACAGAGGGAGCACTTACCCTCTGACACTGATCAGCAGTGGCAGAGGGTCCAAAGCATCTAAACCAGCAAAAACGAAATCCAGCACAGCATCAAAAAAATACATGAGTCAGAGGCAAAAAGATGGGGAAAAACCACGCCAAGGATGTCAGGTCTAACACCATTGCATAGCCGCGCCTATCAAGTGCTTTGCAGGTTGTCCCCACAAGATGGGTTTCTTGTAGTAGGACCAGATCCGGGCTTTGCCGCTTTATGGCCTGCAGTACCAAGCCTCTTTTTATTTTGTCCCCCAGGCCTCTGACATTCCAGGTTAGCATGCGCAGTGGGGGCACCCCCATAGTCACAGGGGAGCCCTCAGCGGGCGTGTTATGAAGCGGCCTGGCCATTGAGTCGGTGTGAGCGTGTCGCACGTAGTGCGTCCATAGGGTCAGTGCATGTATTGCATTGTGCTACACTGTGTAGGAGTATGCCGATACTCGGGGTGGTAGTATAATGTGAGGGCTGAATGATGACTATGAACAAAAACACGAACAAGAAAACTTTATCCCCGTCCCCCCTCCCTGCTACCCTGCTCCACGGACAAACCCCCGCCCGTTTCCCCAACTTTGCAGAGTGCTTTAGTCCTTCCCCAACTATCTTACTTGCTCGTGGGGTTGGTGAGTCCCTTACGGGCACTGACTGTGCCCACCTTACTCAGCTACGCCAGGTCCAAGGCCCCTCGTGCCACACTCAGTTCCGTACAGATACAGTCTGCCTTCAGACCGGAGCCGGTTGCCCAGAGTCAAGCGGGTCCCTTTCAAGGTCAGATTCCGTTTCTTCCGCACCTCCTTGACGGGGTGAGTGGGAGGTCTGACTGTTCATTGTCTTATCGTTAAGATGAGTAGGTCGATCCCGATGTGAGCGATGTCGCTGTCCTACCTGCCTCCAGCCATCCAGCCAGTCTTGTGCCATTTCCCGCGTGTCAAAGAACCATGTCTTTCCATCGGCCACAATTCGCAACTTAGCAGGAAACAGCATGGAGTACGGCAATTCTCTGTCCCGTAGTGCTTTTTTCACCTCTGTGAATGATTTACGGCGTCTGGCCACCTCCGCCGTGTAGTCCGGGAAGAAAGCCAAGGTTGCATTTTGGATCCTAACAGGTGGTGAGATTCTTGCTGCTTGTAGGATCGCATCCCTGTCCCTAAAATTGAAAAGCCTGGCCAGCACAGGCCTTGGTGCTGCTCCTGTCTTGGGCAGCCCTCCCGGAACCCTGTGCGCCCTCTCCACTGAAAAGAAGTGGGACAGTCCTTTGGGCTGCAGTTTGTTCTTAATGAGATCCTCTATGTAGAGGTCCATGGCCCCCTTCCCCTCTGTCTCCGGAAGTCCAAGGATGCGCACGTTATTTCGTCGCGAACGCCCTTCTTGGTCGTCCAGCTTGTCTTGCAGGAGCTTGGTGACTTTCTGCATGCGTTCCATGGCCACCTGTAGGTCTGATGTATCTTCTACAAGAGATTTCGTGACCACCTCCACCTGGGATACTCTTTCAGCCATTTTGTGGAAGTCCGCTCGCAGCAGCGTGACTTCAGAGGAGATGGCGCCCACTGTAGTCTTTACCTCTGAGAGGGTTTTCATAATGTCCTCCAGCGTTACTTTTTTGGTCCCTTCCGCGTCTTGGGTATTACCCGTGGAGTTGCGCCCTGTATTGTGCGACTGACCTTGCTGGCCATAGGCAAATTTATCCAACTTGGCCTGCGTGGATCCACTCCTAGTGCCTTTGCCCGCCATGGTTCTGGGGCTCGTGGAAGCCGGAGTCGTCCCCTGCTGTGTCGTGATCAGCGCTTCGTCGTGTTCCGCGGCTTGTAGCTACTATTCAGGGAGCAGTAGGCTAGCACGTGACCGGCTGAGTTCTATCTCCCGCCTTCTGTACAGGCCATACAAGCCTTTTTCGTGGCGCGTGATATCGCCGTTGAGCGCGGCGTGTGCTGCGGTTCGTCTCAATGCAGGCCGCGCCTCGTGTTCTGCGTTCTCGCCTTTCAGTGATTCCTCCCTGAGCAGGGACGGTTCTGGCGGCCTCTATTTTGGGTCATCTGGGCCGGTCCACGCCTGTCGTGTACATCGGATGGCGGAGAGTCATTTCTAGGCGTCTGCAACACCACCTATAGGCCAGGCAGGCTGGTAAGTGCTCCCGTTCGGTGTATATGTCCTGCGTCCCCACTGTGCCAGGGCTGCTGACACTTCTGGGTTAGTATGTGAGCCCGAGCCCCTTCTGTGAGTCTCGGCGTGGATCCACTATATGCCACTGTCCCCCGGGGGTACCTGTGTTCCTCACCTCTGGTCGGGGCTTGTATCTGTGCCCACTCCGTCTTCGCGGGCAATTGAGGTGTGAAGATCACCGCGGCCGTCCCGTGCAGTCCGTTAGGCCCCCGGGGGGGGGGGGGGTGTATTACCGCTGCGCAGTGCGCTCTCGGCTGCACCGGTTCTCACTCATGTCTGTTCTCTATGCCAGTCCTCCGCGAGCGGTGTGCAGACGCCTGTATGTGTCCCGTGGAGCGACGCCACTATGCGGAGTCTCAGGTGGCTATTTTGCTCTGCAGGGCGGGTGCCGGGACGTGTCCGCTCATCCAGGCCGTCCCGGTCTCACTTCCGCCGGGGTCGGTGAGGTACGCAAGGCCGGTGCTTTCGTCCTGCGTGTAGGCCCAGATGCGTTTGTGTGGAATCAAGTGGGTTCCGGTCTTCAGTTTGAGCCGAAAGTTGGTCCGGTGACACCGCTTCGTGCCCGGACCCGATCGCCGCCGCTTCAGGTGAGCAATGTATCGGATTTGTGTGTCGGATTGATGATAAGGCCGCAGTGCCCTCAGGAGCTCTCACGCTATGCTGCCGCCATGCTTGGCTGCTAGCCACGCCCCCATTTCGGACCTTTTTTTAATATTATGTGCGAGGCGCCTTTCTATCCGGGCCACGTTCATAAGGTTCGCTTTTTTTAATTCTGTTCTGCTGACATGCATAATATAAAAGAAACTAAACGTCCTGAACATACAATCCAACCCCACCCATCCCCCTTGTGCTGTTGTCCTCTACAGCAGCTTCAGAAGGCCGGCGCTTTTAGTGCTCGTCATTAAACTTACAAGGGCGCCGCTCTTCAGTTTTCAGCACAACGCCTGCTTTTATTAAATGCGGGGGGCCCCATCTCCCCTATCGTTGTCCATGTGGCTTGTAGTAAGTAATAACATGTATTCGGTTTGCTGCAGTCACCAACCTATTAAAAGTAACATGTGGCCTTCTAAATAACCGTATCACATATGGGTGACTTCCAATTTGATGCATGTTAATTACGGTGATGGTATTTGGCGACGATGTGAACACAATAAAACATGTCCCTCGAGGCGCCGTCCCACCAGTCACCTGTACATTGGATTCTTGTAGACAACGAAGGTTCGGCTGTTTGTTTCCTCTCTGGTATAAACTTCACAAGACCATAGAAAGCACGGGCGGGACATCTGCCAAGCTGCGACGGACGTCCCGTCCGCTCTATTATAGCGCACAGAGGGCCATTCGCTGCGGCTTGGCACATGTCCCGCTTCCATCAAACTCTGAATCGGGCTGCGAGGCTCTAGTGCTGCGAGGACCAAGTCTGAGCACACTGGTCAACTCTTGCTGTGTGGGAGGATGGACCCATCGTGTCTTAGGGTTTAAAGAACATGGGATGACTTTTGGAGAGAAGCAGAGTGGAGGTCATGTGCGATAAAGTGCCTGGCAGCAGCAGAGAGCGCTGTGCTGACATCAGTGACAGTCCTGCCTTCGTAGCACCCTCACGCAGGCCCCGTGGTATGGACAGCGCCTTGCAGTAATGGCAGATGCACTCTCGGCGCTGCACAAAGCGTCACTACCTCAGTGTGCATTGGAAGCCGCAACACACACTAGACCGCGCCTAGAGGCAGTAATCCAGTGCAGTGTGCCCTGCCAGCTTACAAACACACTGCCGCCATCAAGGAGAGTCACCAGGCACTGCGCTGCTGCTCGCATCGAGGCACCTAGGCGTGTGCACACAGTGTCACTCAGTCACGCTCTTCCTCTCATCCCATTCTTTGCCTAGTTGTCTTCTCTTCTTCTCCATTTCAACCTCTTCTTTCTCTATGCCTCCTGTTTCGTGTGCTCCTCCCGGGTTTGTGTGGTATCTCGTTTGTTTTTTTCCTCTCTCTCCACAGTGCTTGTATCCGTGTTCCACCTTTCTGCTCCTTTAGTGTTCTCTCTTTTCTGTTCTACTTTCCCCTCACCCCACCCTCTCTTTGCCCCCTTACCACACCTAACCTTCTCTTTGCGGTCTCTCCACATCTTCGTTTTTCCATACTTTTCCCGTGTCCCCAAGCTGAAGACAGTAAAGGGGGGTTGTAAATCCAGTATTTGTAAAGCACGAACAGTTACCCGGAGGCATCCCAGCGTTGGGGGCCGTCAGGAATATTACGCAATTTATTGCCCAGAGTCACATGGTGCTGGGCTGACTTGTTTCCGTTTCCCACCCACTCCTACATTATGACCGCTCTACCTCACACCAGCTTTTTTATTTATTTATTTTAATTTGAGCTTTTGTGCTAAAAAATATTTATTTTTCTATTTGCCGTCTTCCAAACTGAATTGAGGAAAAAAAAGAGAAAACTGGAGCAAAATGCACCTATGTAATGTCAGCGAAATGCGCATACATTCTGATGCACGCGTTTGACAGTGGAATAACTGCACAGCCATTGTGTGGGCATTTTGTTATACATTTTTATTTTGATGATTGCCGGCAGCATCTCAATGCTTTGCAGCCCCACCAAAGGCAATTGGCAAAGCTAATACGTTCCAACGACCTGACCTATTTGCTCTACCAATGCTTTTTTCCAGTTTACCCTTCTAGGGATTTTTGTAAGACGGATGCACAGACTCAGTCAGATTGTAGTGATCGGCTAGAAAATGTCTTAAAGACATTGTTTCTAGAAGTGTATAAGTTCTTAATCTATTTATGTCACGGATTACGTTCTATGCCCTAACACCCCCTCAGCCCCCTCACCCTCTCACACACCCTCACACCCCCTCACCCTCACACCCCCTCACCCTCACACCCCCTCACCGTCACACCCCCTCACCCTCATACCCCCTCACACGCCCTCACCCTCACACCCCCTCTCCCACCCTCACCCACCCTCACACCCCTCACCTTCACAACACTCTCACCCTCACACATCCTCTCACCCTCACACCCCCAAACCTTCACACACCCTTACCCACCCTCACCCCCCTCACTCCCCTCACCCTTACACCCCTCACCCTCACACACCCTCACGCACCCTCACACCCTCATCCTCACACACCCTTACCCTCACACCCTCACCCCCTCACCCTCACAACCCCTCACCCGCACACACCCTCACCCTCACACCCCCTCACCCTCCCAACCCTCTCACCCATCACACCCTCGCCCTCACACCCCCGCCCTCACCCTCACACACCCTCACACACCCTCACACCCCCTCACTCACACTCACTCACCCTCACTCACTCACCCACTCACCCTCACTACCCTCATACACCCTCACCAGCATAGCATAACAAAACATAGTATGGCATAACAAAACATAGTATAGCATAACAAAACATAGCATAGCATAACAAAAAAAGCATAGGATACACACGCCCTCACCCTCACCCACCCTCACTCACCCACCCTCACTCACTCACCCTCACTCACCCTCACTAGCATAACAAAACCTAGCATACCATAACAAAACAAAGCATAGGATAGGAAAACAAAGCATAGCATAACAAAACAAAACCTAGCATAGCAAAACACAGCAAAGCATAGCATAACAAAACACAACAAAACATACCATAGCATAACAAAACAAAGCATGCAAAACAAAACATAGCATAGTATAACCAAGAATAGCATAGCAAAACATAGCAAAACACAACAAACCATAGCATAACAAACCATAGCATAACAAACCATAGCATAACAAACCATAGCATAACAAAACCTAGCATAACAAAACATAGCAAAAGACAACAAACCATTGCATAACAAAACACACCAAAACATAGCATACATAACAAAACATAGCATAGCAAAACATCGCATAGCATAACAAAACACAACATAGCATAGCATAACAAAACAAAGTTTAGCATAGCATAACAAAACATAGCATAACAAAGCATAGCATAACAAAACATAGCATAGCGTAACAAAGCATAGCATAGCAAAACATAGCATAGCATAACAAAACATAGCATAACAAAACATAGCAAAACACAACAAACCATTGCATAACAAAACACAACAAAGCATAGCATAACAAAACAAAGCATAACAAAACACAACAAAGCATAGCATAGCAAAACAAAACCTAGCATAGCATAACAAAACATAGCATAACATAACAAAACATAGCATAACATAACACAACATAGCAGAACAAAACACAACAACACATAGCATAACAAAACACAACAAAACCGCATAGCTTAACAAAACCTAGCATGGCTTAACAAAACCTATAATAGCATAGCAAAACACGACATAGCATACCAACACAACAAAACATAGCATAGTTACATATACATAGTTATATGTATGTGTGGTTGTGTCTAGTTGGGTGTGTGGTTGGGTGTGTGGTTGTGTGTGTGGCTGTGTGTGTGGCTGTGTGTGTGTTTGGGTGTGTGGTTGGGTGTGGTGTGTGTGTGGCTGTGTGTGTAGTTGTGTGTGTCGTGATGTGTGGGGTTGTGTGTGTGTGGTTTTGTGTGTGGTGTGGTTGTGTGTGTTTGTGTAGTTGTGTGTGTGGTTGTATGTGTGTGTGTGTGTGTGTGCGGTTAGAGAAGGATGTATGTGGAAGAGAGCAGCAGATCAGCACAGCACAAGAGAACAGGGAGTTAAGGAAGGAGGCGGGGTGAAAGAACAGCAGATCAGCACGGGAGTAAAGAACAGGGAGTTGGAGAAGTAGGCGGGTGGAAGAGAGCAGCAGATCAGCACAGGTGACGAGAACATGGAGTTAAAGAAGGCGGTGGGTGGAAGAGAGCAGCAGATCAGCACAGGAGAGAGAACTGGGAGTTCGAGAAGGAGGCAGATGGAAGATAGCAGAAAGATCATCATTGTAGAAGAGAACAGGGAGTTAGAGAATGAAGCGGGAGGAAGAGAACAGCAGATCAGCATGGGAGAAGAGAACTGGGAGTTAAAGAAGGAGGTGGGTGGATGAGAGCAGCAGATCAGCACAGGAGAAGAGAACAGGGAGTTAAAGAAGGAGGCGGTGGAAGAGAACAGCAGATCAGCACAGGAGAAGAGAAGAGAACATGGAGTAACGAAGAAGGTGGGGTGGACAAGGGCAGCAGATCAGCACAGGAGAAGAGAACGGGAGTGAAAGAAGGAGGCAGGTGGAAGAGAACAGCAGATCAGCACAGGAGAAAAGAACAGAGTTAAAGAAGGAGGCGGGGTTGAAGAGAGCAGCAGATCAGCACAGGAGAAGGGAACAGGGAGTTAAGGTAGGAAGCGGGTGGAAAAGAACAGCATATTAGCGCAGTAGTAGAGAACAAGGAGTTAGAGAAGGAGGTGGGTGAAAGAGAACAGCAGATCAGCACAGGAGAAAAGAACAGGGAGTTAGAGAAGGAGGCGGATGGAAGATAGCAGAAAGATTATCACAGTAGAAGAGAACAGAGAGTTATAGAATGAAGCGGGAGGAAGAGAACAGCAGATCAGCATGGGAGAAGAGAACGGGGAGTTAGAGAAGGAGGTGGTGGAAGGGAACAGCAGATCAGCACAGGAGACAAAACAGAGTTAAAGAAGAAGGCGGGGTAGAAGAGAGCACCCCGGTGGGTGGAAGAGAGCAGCAGATCAGCTCGGGAGAAGAGAACATGGAGTTAAAGAAGGAGGTGGGTGGAAGAGAGCAGCAGATCAGCTTGGGAGAAGAGAACAAGGAGGTAGGTGGAAGAGAGCAGCAGATCAGCACAGGTAAGATGAACATGGAGTTAAAGAAGGAGGTGGGTGGAAGAGAGCAGCAGATCAGCACAGGAGAAGAGAACAGGGAGTTAAGGAAGGAAGCGGGAGGAATAGAACAGCAGATCAGCACAAGAGAAGAGAACGGGGAGTTAAAGAAGGAGGTGGGGTGGACGTGAGCAGCAGATCAGCACAGGAGAAGAGAATGGGAGTGAAAGGAGGCAGGTGGAAGAGAACAGCAGATCAACACAGGAGAAGAGTACAGGGTGTTAGAGAATGAACCTGGAGGAAGAGAACAGCAGATCGGCATGGAAGAAGAGAATAGGGAGTTAGAGAAGGAGGTGGTGGAAGGGAACAGCAGAGCAGCACAGGAGACAACACAGAATTAAAGAAGAAGGCGGGATAGAAGAGAGCAGCAGATCAGCACAGGAGAAGAGAACAGGGAGTTAGAGAAGGAGGCAGGGTGAAAGAGAACAGCAGATCAGCACAGGAGAAGCGAAGCGAACGGAGTTAAAGAAAGAGTTGGGGTGGATGAGAGCAGCAGATCAGCACAGGAGAAGAGAACAGGGAGTTAAAGAAGAAGGTGGCATGGAAGAGAGCAGCAGATCAGCATAGCAAAAGAGAACCGGGAGTTAAAGAAGGAGGCGGGTGGAAGAGAGCAGCAGATTAGCACAGGAGAAGATAACAGGGAGTTAAAGAAGGAGGTGGCATGGAAGAGAGCAGCAGATCAGCACAGCAAAAGAGAACAGGGAGTTAAAGAAGGAGGCGGGTGGAAGAGAGCAGCAGATCATCACAGGAGAAGAGAACAGGGAGCTAGAGAAGAAGGCAGGTGGAAGAGAGCAGCAGATCAGATCGGGAGAAGAGAAGAGAACAGGGAGTTGGAGAAGGAGGTAGGTGGGAGAGAGCAGTAAATCAGCACAGGAGAAGAGAACAGGGAGTAAGAGAAGGAGGCAGAATGGAAGAGAGCTGCAGATCAGCACGGAAGAAGAGAAGAGAACAGGGAGTTACAGAAGGAGGTGGGTGGAAGAGAGGAGCAGATCAGCACAGCAGAAGAGAACAGGGAGTTAAAGAAGGAGGTGGGGTGGAAGAGAGCAGCAGATTAGCACAGGAGAAGAGAACAGTGAGTTAGAGAAGGAGGCGAGGTGGAAGAGAGCAGCAGAACAGCACGGTAGAAGAGAACAGGGAGGTAGAGAAGGAGGCGGGTTGAAGAGAGATGCAGATCAGCTCTGGAGAAGAGAAGAGAACATGGAGTTAAAGAAGGAGGCGAGTGGAAGAGAGCAGCAGATCAGCACAGGAGAAGAGAACACAAAGAAGGAGGCAGGGTGGAAGAGAGCAGCAGATCAGCACAAGAGAAGAGAACAGGGAATTAGAGAAGGAGGTGGGTGGAAGAGAGGGAGGGTGATGGATAGAAGGAGGGAGGACGATGGATAGAGGGCGATAGATAGAGGGAGGGCGATAGGTAGATAGAGTAAGGGCGATAGTTAGAGTTAGGGAGGGCGATAGATAGATTGTGATGGAGGGAAAGCGGTAGATAGAGTGAGTGAGGGCGATAGAGTGAGTGAGGGCGGTAGACAGGTAGAGTGAGGGCGATAGAGTGGTAGAGTGCGGGCGGTAGAGTGGTAGAGTGAGGACGGTAGAGTGGTAGAGTGAGGGCGGTAGAGTACCCACAGAGTAGGATCTCTGGTCAGGGGCACCTCTGCCTGCTGGCCAATGTTATTTTCAGCATGAAGAGTCAAACGTCACCTGACCTTCTGGGTGGAGTGTGAAGTCAGTAGAGAAGATCCTGGCCAAAATGAAGCAGCAAGACCTAGCAGGGAAGGACCCACCTGTTAGAGCTATGCATTGGGCAATTCTGGCACTTGTGAGAATCTCACATCAGCTCTTCTGAAAAGACCCCTATAGCTGCTAATGCAAATTTTGAGAGAGCTCTATTCTGTAGTTTGTTTGTTCTTGACTTCAGTACAAATGGGCGTAGGTTGTAACAGCAAGCATTGGGGGGCAGTGCGGTTATCAAAGGTGGGGGCGTGCGGTTATCTGAAAGAAAATACCACTATGCAAAAACAGCTGTTCGGCAACCAACATTAAAAAAGCATTGGTAAGACCAATAGGGTTTGCCTTTTGCATCCACTGGCTTTGCTAATGATTGTTGCAGATGCTGTTAAGCATCAGCAAAATGCTTTACAGCGACGCTGCATTGCATCGGCAAAAAAAAAGCAAAGGTGAGATGATGCAGCGGCTGTTGCTAATCACGGCATGACATGGGCGCCATATACCATTTTCTTTTAACTGATGGGCCTTAGATGGCAGACGTCACGTACTTCGGCAAAGCGAGCAATAGTGTTATTGATGTAGTGGAGCTAAATGGCAGGTGTTGGACCTTCCAAATAAAAAAGTGGGGGAAAACATATGATTGTGAGGGTAGCACAGCAAAGGGGAATGGTTTGAAGGGAGGAAGGAATATAAAATGAAAATAAAGTCGTGGGTGAAGTGAGTGGGACAAAGAGCACACAGGAGAGGCACCAAAAGCGCAGGGGTCAGTGAGTGTTGAGAGGGAAACAGCACACTATGGGCCCGATGTAGGTAGGGCTTTACCGATCGGTATCGGCCGAAAATACCGATTTTTGGCCCTTACCGATCGGTAAACAGCCATCGAGATGTAGGGAACCAAAACCAGAACGAATCGGATAGAAAACCGAATCGGAATGTGTACCGAACGTGAAAGGATCCGATACGTACATACCGAAAATCGGATATGTAACGATTCGGAAAAACACCGATTCGGTGACAAAGACCGAATCGGTCCATGTACCGAATCGTCAGTGACACCGAATCGGAAAATCACCGATTCGGTCCCACTACCGAATCATTAGTGACACCGAATCGGGAATTCACCGATTCGGTCCCACTACCGATTCGTTAGTGACACCGAATCGGGAATTCACCGAATCGGTCCCACTACCGATTCGTTAGTGACACCGAATCGGGAAATCACCGATTCGGTCCATGTACCGATTCGGTAGAAATACCGATTCGGACATGAACCGAATCGGAAAACATGCCGATTCGTATGAATCTCCGATCGGGAAATTCCCCGATTCCAACAGTTGGGGAGATGTAGGGAGGCACAGAAACACCGAAATCGGCTCAAAATCGGTAGAATTCACTCGGTATTTACCATGGATTGCAATCAGGTGGTAACCAACTCCAACCCATATAAACAGTCCCAAAATGCATTGCAACTTGCAGGATGGCAGCTTTCTATGTCATTGCGAGGCGGCTACGGCTACAGCAGGAAGGACAGAGGGAATGGCTAAGAAATGAACAGGTCTACAGACAGAGGATAACCCTGTTCATGCTCACTGAGGCTGAGATCCTACAGAGATACAGGCTGGACTCTGACACCATACTTGAGCTCATCAGGGACCTTAAGCCATACTTGGACCACCACACCCCAAGGGCACACGCCATCCCTGCGCACGTCCAGGTGCTATGCAGCCTACACCTGGTAGCGTCTGGCAGCTATCAAAGTGGAGCAGCAGCAGCAGGAGGGGTGAGCCAGAGCAGCCTGTCAAGGTTCTTCCACACATTCCTTGACGCCATGATAGACAGGATGGACCAATACATCTCATTCCCTGCAACCCACGCAGAACTGCTACAAACCAAAGCGGACTTCTACCAGATGGCACACTTTCCCCAAGTCATCGGTTGCATAGATGGCACGCATATTCCGATTTGCCCACCAGCGGACACCGAATACATATACCGCAATCGGAAATCGACACACACCATCAACGTGCAGGTGATCTGCAATGCCAAGTGCACCATCACAGACCTGGTAGCAAAATTTCCAGGGAGTACCCATGACTCCTATATATTCCAACAGAGCGGCATATATGCACGGCTGATGGCTGGCGATTTTGGAGAAGGATACCTCCTAGGTGAGACACATCATCAGACCCCCATAACACATGGTAGGTAGGTGTAATACATGTATGCATGTGTCTAATGTGACCCCTTTCTCTTCCAGGCGACAGTGCATATGCCCTCCGCTCATTCATACTCACCCCCTACCTCAACCCCTCCACACCCAGCCAAAGGAGGTATAACCGGGCCCACATACGCACCAGGAATGTTGTGGAACGGACCTTTGGCATCTGGAAAAGTAGATTCAGATGCCTGCACAAGAGTGGAGGTGCAAGGCAGTATACCCCCATCACCTGCTGCAAGATCATAGCTGTATGTGCAATGTTACACAACCTTGCGGTCAAGAAGGGCACTGAGGTGGAGTTGTCTGACTACGAGGACTATGACGACGACGAAGCTGTGCCACTGACACAGCCAGCTGGGGTGTGTACGCCATGTGATGGCAGATACAGACGTGAGGAGATCACTGAGAACTATTTCTGACTGAGTACAGATGCAAAGACAGCTAAATGTTGCTTGGAAAATAAAATTTTTAATAGTGATGCACCACAGTTACATCACTGAAGTGCATTAAAAAATGGAGTCTGTCAAAACAAATAAAGTCCAGGGTCCTGGTATGATCATCCCCCCTTGCCAGCCTATTTTTTGGCCCGCTTTCCAGACCCACTGGGGTGTCCCCCGGCCCCCTCCGAATGGCCTGCAGCATCAGCGGATCGCCTGGTGCTCCTCCTTGGCTCTGATGCAGCGCTGGCCGGGCTGCTGCGGCTGCTGCTGTCTCCCGCATCACCCAGGTCCAGGGCAGGATTGGAGGCGGCGTTTGAAATTAACATGGCCTCCATGGCCGTGGTGATTCTGGCCATCCCCCTGGTCAGCTCAGCCGTTTGCTGACTCTGCACCGACTCCTGATTTGCGCTTCGGATGCACAGCTGGGCGGTCGCCGATGCAAGGCGGGCCATGGCCCGGTTGAGCACCCGGGCATCCCTCCTGCGCGCAACCTCATGCTCCTCCTGCCTGGCAGAGGAGTGGGTGATGGCAGTGGTCAGCCTGCCCAACCCTGCTGCCACCTCCTTGTTGCTGTCCACAACAGCCTGGAACCCCTTCACCAACTCCCCCATCTGCAGGTTGTGCTGCAGGAGCTGGCGTTGGCAGGCCATGGTGGATCTGGCCTGTTGGCGCTGGATTTTGACCATCTGGCCCTCCAGGCCCAGGAACACACTGCCCTCCCGTGCTGGTGCAGCAGTGGTGGTGGTGGTGGTGGTGGCACGGCGTCTGGCACTGCTGCCTCCGGCCTGCTGAGTGGGCTGGGGTGCCACTGGTGGTGGTGTGGTGCTGGCCGGTCCCGGTGCCCCTGCTCCCAGGACAGGTAGGACGGGTGGCAAGGCCACGGTTGTGGCAGGAGCTGTTGTTGGCGGAATGGTCTGCCTTGTTGGGGAGTTGCATGGTGAAAATTGCAAGGGGGGTGAGCTGGGCAGTACTGGGGAGTGCACTGCCTGGAAATCAATCACCAGGACTCCCTCCATTCCAAGCCCTGTGGTGTCTCCTTCCTCATCCTCATCCTCCTCCTCCTGGCCAGGCTGGCTGGTGCTGGGCCCTGCCACTGCAGTAGTAGATGTCGAGGCTCCCTCTGGTGCCACAGTGGTGCTGCCTGATGGTGCCCCTAGGTACAAAGAAGCATTTGTAAACTGAGTGCCGATGTATTACAGGCAGTACAATTATGGCATTCCACATGTCCTTGCATCTCCTTACACCGTGTCACACTGTTTCCTGTCTTGTGATTCTGCACTGACATATCTGGCTAACTTCTGCTGACTACATGTACCATGATGCTTGTCTCTTGTATGTTGGTGGCAGTACAGTGCTGGTGTTTGCCTATGCATTGTGTCTAATGGGGAGGTGTCTGGTAGGGTGTGTCATGATGCGCATGCTTCTTACCTGTAGCTGTGGCCATCGCAGTGCTGTCCAGGGTCCCGATCCCTACGATGCTCGCCCTCTCGATGGTGCTGGAGACAATTTCCTCCAGCTCGGTGAGGGGTGGCGCCGGGTTCTGGCCTCCTCCGGTGTGTCCAGCCTGCCTCTGGATTTCGGCCAGCTTCCTCTTCGTGAGGCTGCGGAGGTCGTAGAACCTTTTCTTTAGTTCCTCAATGGACCTGGGGGTGACTCCAGCAGCATTGACCTTCTGTGCGATGTCGGTCCACAATCTCCTCTTCGTGCTGTCTGGCACGTTGAGGGACAGCCTGCCAAAGAGCTGGCGGTGCACCCTCACCACCTCCTCAACCAGCACCTGCAGTTCTGTGGTGGTGAATTTGGGCTTCCTCTTTTGGGAGGACTTCTGGCTTCCTGCCTGATCTGCCATTCTGCTGTTGTTCAGTCTGCAACCTCCTTCTCCCACTGCTGCTAACTGTGTGTTGGGCTCAGGCAGGCTTTCCAGTAACTTCTAGAAACTTCTTAATTGTCTGCACCTGCCAGGGTTGCCACTCCCTGTTTGGGTGGGGGAGGGGGAGCCACCTCATTGGCTGAATCGCCTATTGCCGAATCGGCTTTTACCGATTCGGTATTAGCCGAATCGGTAAAATCCGATTCGGTATTATCCGAATCGGTAAAAGCCGAATCGGTTCATGCAATGCATTCCTATGGGCTTTTTCGCCATGGGTCTATGATTGCCGAATCGTTTTTTACCGATTCGGCTTTTACCGAATCGGTATTCGCCGATTCGGAACTATCCGATTCGATGAGAGCCGATTCGGTGTTTTCCGATTCGTTGTTGGCCAAATCGGTAATTTCCGATTCGGAACGAGCTGAATCGGAACGTACCGATTCTCATTACCGATGCCGACCGATTCGGTTTTCATTCGGTATTTTTTTCCTACATATCGTTTTCCGATTTCAGAATACCGATTCGGCCCGCCTCGGTATTTTGAAATCGGAAAATCGCGTTTACCTACATCGGGCCCTAAGACTCAATGGCGGGAGCTGGAAAACACATACACTCGAGGACTGCTGAAAGAAAAACAGTAAAAGCATACAAGACATCCAAACAACAAGAAAAGCGGACATCAAAAGAAGGGTGGGAGGGAATGAGCATATGGGGTGTGAGCGATAACGAAAGTTAATTGCTGTAAGAGGGGGAGCAGGAAGTGAGGCCGAGCGTGCGCTGGCGAAAGCAGTCTGCTGCTTTCAAGTCCGATGTCAGATGCCAGCTTCGCGCTTGAATGCCTCACATGCACTGGCCATAAACCGCGTTCCAAAGGTCTTTGGCAGCATTTTCTGGTGCCCCTCTATATTTCTCGCATAGCGATTGCTTACGCAATAGCTAGGCGCGACCTAAAAAGCCAAGCTAGATGAGGTACTCGCACGTTTACCTGGGAAACGTGATAGCTCGGATGTCTATTTTTATAGCCTTCCACATTCTGCCACTGCACAAAGTTAACTGCCTCCTCGTCCTATCCGACTCAGTTAAGTCTCTAGGCTTCACCCTTGACAAGAACTTATCAATGGAGGCCCACATCAAAAACTCTGCAAAAGTGCTCCTTTCTCACTAAAACACCTCAAGAAATTGAAACCTTTTCTTCCCCATGCTGACCTCAAGACAGTAGTCCAATCCCTAGTTCTCTCCAAAAATAGACTACGGGAACGCCATCCTAACAGGGACTCCAAAAGCTCACCTAGCCCTACTAAGGGCAGTGCTGAACATGGCCGCTCGACTCCTAGCGGAAGTGAACGGATTTGAACACATCACTCCAGCTCTCAACTCCCTCAACTGGCTTCCCATGGAAGGGAGGTGTATTTATAAGCTGGCCTGCATCACACAAAAAACCCTTCACTCTCCAACCCCCAACTACCTGAACAACAAACTGGTAAGAGCCGGTCAATACAGCGCGCTGAGAAGTTCCAACTCACTCCTTCTTATCCCTACCCAATTCCGATCGTTTTCTGGCAACGCCCCCAGGTTGTGGAACGCTCTGCTCTCCCTAGAGTCCTCAGATGCAACCCCTCCTTCTCCTATTTCAAAAGGGACCTGAAACTCCATCTCCTTAACAAATTCTTTCCGGACCAACGTCAACTAACCTCTCTCCCACCGCTGCACTGTTTATCTATTTGTCCTGTTGTATGTTTTTCTCGGTTTTGCTTCCTTACTGCCTTTCTACTATGCAATGCATTTTCCTTCGGTTTTTACAATGTGTATGTAAAGCGTTCTGATACCTACGGGTCTAGCTAGCTCTAAATAAAACTTTTAAAATTAAAATAAAAAAATAAACATGCCACACAAATCTGTTATACGGCGCCATGACCCGTCACCCTTGCAGGAGTTAGAAGAGCCATACCAAAAGTTTACATGCATACAAAAAATCATATTGAGACAGTACTATTGGCCTCAGTGACCCTTTCTTTCTTGGTTTCGCCAACATCCCCAGCACCCCTGCTGGAAAGCAGTCCCTTGCACCCACGACCCTTTCTGGGAATCGGCACTTCCTCGGATTTTAGGGTCTGCGAACTACACGCGACTTCCGGCTTGCAAACCTCGCACTTCGATGTTAACAAACAGAAAGCACTTCCCTCCTGCTATGAAGCCTGCTTTTATCCCCGGGCCTCTGTCCCTTCCCTGGCTTTGAAGAGCCCCTTCAAAGGCAGTTAGTTCACCTGCAGGCCTTTTCTGTGTTTTGTGTTTGTTTTACAGGCATGTAATGCAGATCTGATGCAATTGCCTGAGTCTTTTTTTGTATTTTGATCTTGGGTTATGGTTATGTATGTGTCTGTGAGAAAGTATATTTATTAGAGGGAAGTCAGAATAGAGCTTCTTGCATATCTCCAGTGGCATTGATACACGTGTTCCACTTTTAAGGCGGTAATAGTCTGGACACTTTTTTGGGGGACTGTTGCAGCGATCTGTGTGTAACCTGCACGCCACAGGTTTAAATGCTGGTCAGTTTAAGGGTGACAGCATGTGGCAGCCCCCTTCCCCATATTGACCAGCCACAAATTTCATTTCATGGATGCGTGCATTCTGGGAGTTGTAGTCTGTTTGCTGTCGTGGGAAAAATTAGATTAAGATTAGACCACGACTGGGAAAATCGTGTCTTGCTGACCTGGAAGTTGGAATGACTTGTAAATCATTGGAGAACTACCTCAGCGAGTCAGTGATCTTACTGCAGAGTTCTATGTGTAACACCAATATTGCAGGTTTGAATCCTATGTAGAAACTCACATTGTTTCTATTTATTTGGTACATGCCCTTGACGTTTTGCGAAGTTTCCAATGTTCTCCATTTCTAAAGCTTTCCAAGGTTTCATGGTTTACGTTTGCTAGAGCCCGTGCGCAGTTTTAAGTACATTGGGAGTTAATTTTCACTGTTATCGAACCCAGACACAATGAAATAAATGACAATTTTTTTTAATATGTGTTGACTTTGAAAATATATAAATTAATAGCATTGTTATTCACAAAGCCAATAGGTTACAATTTCTTAAAGTGAGTCCTATTGGCTATGGCAATGCTCGTTGGTAGCAAGCAAGGACAGTGCTGTTGTGCTGAGTGATGATGTGGTTGGGCTGAGTGATGATGTGGTTGGGCTGAGTGATGTGGTGGTGTCCCTGAGTGATGTGGTGGTGTCCCTGAGTGATGTGGTGGTGTCCCTGAGTGATGTGGTGGTGTCCCTGAGTGATGTGGTGGTGTCCCTGAGTGATGTGGTGGTGTCCCTGAGTGATGTGGTGGTGTCCCTGAGTGATGTGGTGGTGTTCCTGAGTGATGTGGTGGTGTCCCAGAGTGATGTGGTGGTGTCCCAGAGTGGTGTGGTGGTGTCCCAGAGTGGTGTGGTGGTGTCCCAGAGTGGTGTGGTGGTGTCCCAGAGTGGTGTGGTGGTGTCCCTGAGTGATGTGGTGGTGTCCCTGAGTGATGTGGTGGTGTCCCTGAGTGATGTGGTGGTGTCCCTGAGTGATGTGGTGGTGTCCCTGAGTGATGTGGTGGTGCCCCTGAGTGATGCCCCTGAGTGAAATGGTGGTGTCCCTGAGTGATGTGGTGGTGTCCCCCCTGAGTGATGTGGTGGTGTCCCCCCTGAGTGATGTAGTGGTGTCCCCCCTGAGTGATTTGGTGGTGTCCCCTCTGAGTGATGTGGTGGTGTCCCCCCTGAGTGAAGTGGTGGTGTCCCTGAGTGATGTGGTGGTGTCCCTGAGTGATGTGGTGGTGCCCCTGAGTGATGCCCCTGAGTGAAATGGGGGTGTCCCTGAGTGATGTGGTGGTGTCCCTGAGTGATGTGGTGGTGTCCCTGAGTGATGTGGTGGTGTCCCTGAGTGATGTGGTGGTGTCCCTGAGTGATGTGGTGGTGTCTGTGAGTGATGTGGTGGTGCCCCTGAGTGATGCCCCTGAGTGAAATGGTGGTGTCCCTGAGTGATGGTGGTGTCCCATAGTGATGTGGTGGTGTCCCAGAGTGATGTGGTGGTGTCCCAGAGTGATGTGGTGGTGTCCCAGAGTGATGTGGTGGTGTCCCAGAGTGATGTGGTGGTGTCCCAGAGAGATGTGGTGGTGTCCCAGAGTGATGTGGTGGTGTCCCTGAGTGATGTGGTGGTATTGTGAGGCGTACAGCAGTGTGTGGCGTACAGCAGTGTGTGGCGTGCAGCAGTGTGTGGCGTGCAGCAGTGTGTGGCCTGCAGTGTGCAGCAGTGTGTGGCCTGCAGCTTGCAGCAGTGTGAGGCGTGCAGCAGTGTGAGGCGTGCAGCAGTGTGAGGCGTGCAGCAGTGTGTGCCGTGCAGCAGTGTGTGCCGTGCAGCAGTGTGTGGCTTGTAGTGTGATGCGTGCAGCAGTGTGTGGCCTGCATCGTGTTACTGAATACACCAACCAAATTTGGGTTGGTGTATTCAGTAACATCGAGAGTAGAGTGTGACACGCATATTGGGCTTATTGAAACATGCTGGGGGAACAAGTGTGCATATGACATACAACAAAGCAGACCAGGTCTAGAGGGGGTGTATGACTATGCCAGTGACTATGAACCAGCTGGATGCGCATGTGTATCAGTGCCGTTAGTAGTTATTGGAAACAAACAAGCTAGAAAAAATCCCATCAGACCACCCTTTTTGGTGGAGTATGCGTCACGTGGGACTTTCTGATCAAGCCATATCACATCCAACCGATTAGTGCTAGTGTGAAAATGGATGTCAGTAATCTTAGCCATGGTGTTTGCCAAAGAAGTGGACAAGTGAAGTGCAGTGCTCAAGAAATGGTGAAAAATAAAATTAACTACGCAGGCTCTGACTAAGTGTGCATACAGAAGTCTGTGGGTCAAAAAGTTAAAAACACGCCTGGTGGAGGGCTACTACTCCATGGCGCTGTGCAGTATGGTCAACATGTTTCAGCCTAAGGGGAATTACCCCGGCTTTCTTCAGGACCTTGAAATGTAAAATAGCTACTGCAACCAAACCCAAGTAATGAGTTGGGAAGGGATAACGATGATGTTACTATTAAACAAATACATATCTACCAGGAATTTGGGCGTCCACTGGTGGGAGAAGATAGTCTTCTTCCTATCAACAAACAAAAAAATGTTTTTGTATAACAACACTGAATCACAATTACACAGCCACCAGAATATAGACCACTGTACAGAAAAACACCTGCATGAATATTTTGTATTCTGCATATATAAAAGCATAATAGCTTAATCACCCAGAGGCATTTCCTCTAGGTGATACTCACCCAGCCTTGTGTGGGTGAAAACCTCACCTCACCCGGCAACCGCTCGGGAGAATGAGGCCCCGCTCTATGGTGTAGAAAAAGAGAACACAGTAAGTACACAACTTTACGGTGCCTAAGCCAATTGCTCTACACGCTAAACCCAACAAACGTGTGATAGGTACCCATCCGCCAAGTCAAAGCCCTCACTCCACATCCCTGATGACACAATTGAAATTACATATCCTGCGACATATCTCATGTCACAAAACGTATTACCAGCATTTGGGAATGTCTCTACCTAATACGCTTATTGGCAAATTAATGACCTCCTCATTATAATATCCAAACAACCTGCTCCTCCATCCCAATCAAGGGGTGTTGGTAAGAGGGGCATAGAGATTATCTGGAGGGTAACTGCGACTGAGCTCCCCAGAAATGCGAGCTGTTTTATATTACGAGGATATGGGCAATAAGAGTCCCCTTGTGCTGCTTAACAGTAAAAAACAAACACCAATTCAGCTCCTTATAATCTTATTATTTCATGTGAAAAAGCGGATCTTAGTTTATCAGCCAGAGAAGCCATTGAGGCACTCACCTGTCCGTCGGTGCCCCTGTGTCTAAGCCAAGCGGAAGTGGAGGTGTTAGGCGGGCCATTTTTGAACCCTTAAATACACTCCTAACGCTGGCGTTCAACATACAAGAAGCGCGATGCAGAAAACGCGATGAGAGACACTTCTCTGTCGCGCATGCGCAGATCGTGAAACCGCCGGTAAAGGTTAATTTTCATTCCATCGTGCAACTGGAAAAAACGGAATTATTATGTCCGATCACTAAGGCGAAATAAAAATAGAAATGCCTCTTGTGGGAATGGTGTTATCTGGTTAATCCTGTGTCTCACCAGAGTCTAACACGCATACCTAAAACGGGAGACACTGTTCCCTCAGGCATGCGCCTGCCAGATCACGCCGGACTCGGTTTACAGTCTAAATTATTACAAGTGAATAACTCCAGCGTGTTTATCCTGATCAGAGAGCCGCCACAATATCATGGAGCAACTAGTCACATTGAAATGTTACCTCAGGTAAAACTTATAAGTAAATGTTTACTCTCTTCATAAAAACGTCCACAATGAATGCGGTGGGAAATCAATGAACCCTGTGCACTAGATGTTTGTGAGCAGTAAGCATTCAGTTAGAATTAAGTCCACATCAGAAAATCCATAGATAGGAGAGCCATGGACAGACCCATGGCTATCTTTAGGAAATTATGGACATGCATGGTCTACGCTAGCAACAATCGCTCCATATTAGGACATTGCTTGACTTAATACAAAACCATCATGTTGTTAAAGTGAAGTGCAGAGTATTAATGCATATTGATGAGAGGTGGACATGATGTCATTATCATAAAGTGTCATTAAGGGAGGCATATGGTGGTGGCTAAGTTAGCAGGCGGGCAACACACACAATTGAGTTAGGTGAGCTCTGAAGGTGCAAATAATCGATGGTTGCACCTATATTAAATAGACCCGCAACTAAAAAGTTGCTCTTAATACTAACAAAAACGAGGGTGTGTGGAGGGTCAAGGGGAATATTTAGAGACCTGTATGCTACCTCCCCTGCTATAAGAACATATGACATACAACAAAGCAGACCAGGTCTAGAGGGGGTGTATGGAACAAGTGTGCAACCAAAAGAGCGAGAAGTGGAAATGGCACTACATGAGAGGAAGCGTCCAGGGTCAGTTGTGAGACTAAGTAGAAACATGAATCTCCGGCAACATAGCCTTTTAGGGGTTCTCAACAAAGGTCTCTGATCGCAGTTGTGATTTACCCCTAAGCAATGACAATCCTTTTAGAGTTATTTTCTTAACGCGGGTCTTTAAGACCAAGCACTCCTCTTGGATTATAGGTATTTAAACTCTTTGATGTCACACATGCGGCCTTGAGCTGGGAGATCAACAGCTGAACTATACATTTTCTGTTTTGCATGTAATCGTGTTATATCTAGGGAGACGGACAGACGTGAAAGCGAAAGAGATGAGGGGGCAGGGGAGAGCACGCGAGTGGTGTATGTATGTGCCTAAACGAAGCGCTTGGGACAGCGAGGCTGACCATGAGGGAGGGGGAAAAGGGAGGGGTTACGGCAAGCATAGGAGCCTGATTATGGCCACAGCTTGAAGTCTTGGAAATCTCCAGCATGCTGGCAAATGGTGACCTGCAGAGCGCGTGAATGGAAAGAGCGGCCGTGGGAGGTGGGAGGGGAAGTAGGAGAGTGCAATGTGCAATGTGCACGCAGGGGTGGGTCGGGGAGCGGCAGCCTTTGAAGTGGGATGTGAGGCACAGACAAATGGTGGTTTGTGACGTGGCTGGTTTGTGCACAAGCATAGGTCACATGAACTGTGGCTAATCCGCCATTGGTAGACTGTTCTTTTGCCCTTACTATAATCTCCGCCAGCAATGCGCAAGTGCATTGGCAGGCCGAGACCTAAAACGAGGTACACAGCTGCTACTCAGATACCAGCTCATTGTCAGAATGGGGTGGCTGCCTTACCAATCCGACCATGCTAAAACCATCCGCCTCTGTAATGTTAAGGAGGTAAGTAAATACACGGCACAATGGGGACCAGTTTCAAATACAGTTTTCAATGCGGTACCGGCCCTCTTAAAGGTCAGTTGAAGATAATTTTCGCAGGAGCGAATCACGGAATCTAGAACTCAACTGTGATGAATGGTATGGAGCCTATCTTCAGCTGGGCTGGTTCTATGTTTAATAATTTAGTCAACAGATTAAATGCACGAGTCAGACAATGACCTTCCGGTATGGAACGAAAACCCGTCCGACCACCAAAACCCAACGTGAAAGTTTCGTCCTCGGGAGGTAGTCTACACGTTTCGTCCACGGGAGGTAGTATACACGTCTTTAAAATAACAAGTGGCTTTGTGTGGGCATACATTTGTTTGGTAGAAAACACAAAGGGAACGTCCTGCTGCAGCATTAGAAATGCTTTTATACATAAGCGCGTTCCGTTATTCACCATTTCAAATTAAGCACCAGAGTGCACGTGATGGCTTAATAAAAAGTTGGCAAAGCTACCGTTGATCAATGTTGCGCAATGTAACAGTCGTAAGCAGATTTTCGAGATATGAAGGGCTAGATTCTGTGACAGAAGTGGTTTACTTTCTTCCACCCCCGTGAAAGAAAAAAAAAACAACACCCTTGCGCGATTTGCAGCTAAATAATTAAGCTTGTTTTGTGCGTGAACTCCAATTCATTACATAGGTTGAGTTCTTAATATGAGCCAGTGCTCGGCACCGGCACTTAATTTGTAACACCGGCTTTAGTCTGCCACATAGTGGCGTTTTTTTTGTGTAAGTGAAAGACGAGCACAGCTATATACATTTTAAAATGCATTAAGTAGGTGTAAGTGCCCTGGATGAGAGCCTCAAGAATGTTGGCCCCAGGGCAGGGCATAGACTAAAACGCGGCTCCCCGCTCCCCTCAGAGCGGAGATGCAGGGGGTCGAAAAGGGAGTGATAACACTGGGAAACCTACTTAACAACAACCTGTTTTTTCCCCGACCTTTGAAGTACTGGGGTGCGGCTGAAATCAGACGCACGCCACTTGCAACAAACCATTTCTGCTTGTGCTGGGGGTAAACTCAAATTGTTTACATAAATCGAGTTCTTAATTTAAGCCGGCCAGCGCTTGTTCTGTTATGTTGCCTCGGCAGTAGCTCCATGAAGCATTACCAGTTTCATGTTATTCTGATAACATAATGTTGCGCAAACACAGCATGATCCGATGCGCACATTTGCTTAAGTCCTCCGGTTTTATGTTGTACGTATACCAGACTGATGTGGCTTAACGGCTAGAGCGGCCGACCTTGAAGAGGGTGAACTAGGATAGAGTCTGGTGGGCGGCTCAAGCATCCTGTGATTCTGGGAAAATCTCTCCCTGTGCCTCAAAATATGAAAATGAATGTGTATGTTTGTAAGGCAACTGGTACTCATGTAAAGCGCTCTGATAACATGGGGTCGAGTTTATCAAAATGCTACTAAATAAACAGAACAAATCATTTTGAAACTTCTCCCCAGAAATATCTACAGCTGGCCCCCCTGGGATCCGCAGGGGCCGCGCCAGAAGCCTTGCAAATAGCTGAAAAGTATTGAAGGGAACAGCAATCTCAAAGTCTTGGCAAAGGAAAGGGATAACATCTCTGTATTCGCATTGGCCACCCTGCAGTAGCGCGGCCGTGAACAGAGATCAGCAATTAATAAAAAACAAGCTCTCTGCATTCCGTGGCAGGGGGGCGGGGGAGCAGGGGATCGGCGTTCCTTTGAAGTCTGGGAGGGAACGAGCTTATGGGGTGTGAGCGATAACTGCTGTGGCGGGTCTGGTGCGATGATGCGAGGCACATGCCGAGGCTCGGGGAGCAAATGGTAAGCGCGTGCATGGAGCACATGCATTGTGCGTAATCCGCCTGCCAAAGCCCTCTTGGTAAGCTTTCCTGATGCACCTATATATGTCTCGAACTGCAATGCACAAGCGCATTGGCAGGTCGAGACCTAAAAAGGAGTTTTGTGAAGGAGAGTTTTCTATGTGTAAAACTCAGCAAATTGCTAAATTTTAAAAGTTAAACTGGTAACTTTTATTCACTTCAAGATGAAGTAATGGCCAGTGTAGCCTAGTTGGTTAGGCTGCATTATTGTCCTTTAATCTTCTAAGTGTCTATACAGGCCTTCCTGAAGAAAGGCGGAAGATGACAACTTAAAAAGATATATCTACTGAAGTGCGCCGGGGCCACGCACATGGGCGGGACTATTCACATGATTATGACTATCACGGAAATATCCCTACAAGAGAACTGGAGTTACAGGTAAGAAACTACTCTTACTCACACATGAGGGTCTCAAGGAGCTGGGGGTGGGGGGCTGCTGATCCGTCTGGGCGTGGAGGTTCCCGTTTGGGCGTGGAGGTTCAGTCGAAGAGCTAGGTCTTGAGATCCTTCCTGAATTGGGTCAGCGACGAGGAATGCCTGAGGTGGAGAGGCAGGCTGTTCCATGTCTTGGTGATGAGGTAGGATAAGGATCTTCCTTCAGTTCTGGTCTTGTGCATCTGTGGGATAGTGGCCAGGGCAAGTTAAGCAGAGTGAAGTTGTCTACCAGGGACGTGGAATGAGAGGCGGTGGTTCAGATATGTTGGTCCTGTGTCGTGGAGAACTTTGTAGACATGTGTGAGGAGCTTGAAGTTGATTCTCTTGTAGACTGGGAGCCAGTGGAGTTGTGAAAGGTTTTCAGTGATGTGGCTGAGGCGGGGGATGTTGAGGATCAGTCTGGCTATGGCGTTTTGGACGTTGTCAGTTTCCTCAGCTGTTTCTGGGAGATGCCGGTGTAGAATGCGTTAAGTCTGCTGGTGATGAGTGTGCGGGTGACCGTCTTTCTGGAGTCTGTGGGGATCCATCTGAATGTCTTTTCGAGCAGGCGGAGCATGTGAAAACGGGATGAGGATACAGCATTGATCTGGCGGTTCATTGTGAGCAAGGAGTCCATTTTGATACCAAGGTTGCATGCTTGGTCCTTGGGGGTGGGATGGGGAGGGGGATCCCAGAGTGGCAGGCCACCCAGAGTTTTTCCCAGGCTGATTGGGGGATGGGGGGGGGGGGGAGTGAGTTAGGTCCCAGGTTGAGTACTTAGGTCTTGTCCGAGTTGAACTTTAGGCAGCTATCTTTCATCCAGGTGTCCACAGCATTCATCTGGCTGTGGAAGGTGGTTCTGGCTGTGGGTTCATTGGTGAGGGAGAGGATCAGCTGGGTGTTGTCGGCGTTGGAGATGATGTTGAGTCCGTGGTTTCTGATGATAGCCGTGAGGGGGGCCATGTAGACGTTAAAGTGGGTGAGCTCAGGGAGGAGCCCAGGGGCACTCTGCAGCTCTTCTCTTTAGGATCTGAGAGGAAAGAAGGTAGTCTGACTCTCTGTGTTCGCCGGTAACGAAGGAGTGGATCCAGTCCAGAGACTTGTCGCAGATGCCAGCGTTGTGGAGTCTCATGATTAGGTTGCGGTGCGAGACGGTATCGAAGGCGGCCGAGAGCTCCAGTAGGATGAGGGCTGCTGTTTTGCCGTGGTTGTGGAGGGAGCGGATGTCGTCGGTGGCGACAAAGAGTACGATCTTGGTGCTGTGTATGCTTCGGAAGCCGGATTGAGAGATATCCAGGACTTGGTTCTCTTTGATGATCTCGGAGAGCTGGGCGTTGATGGCCTTCTCAATGACCTTGGCTGGGAAGAGGAGGAGGGAGAGAAGTTCTGGAGGTCTGTCGGGTTGGCAAATGGTTACTTCAGCAGGGGGTTGATCTCTGCTTGTTTCCAGCAATTTATATTGTCTATACACAGCTCCCTCCAACCTTTTACATGTGTTGCCCACATAAATACTGCCTCCCACTTCCATTTGGGCCCTTATTATATCCCCAAAAAAATGCAACTAGGAAAATGTTATAGTAATTTAAAATTGTAGGAAACATTTCCATGAAACATCTTTTAGTAAATTGTGTTGATCCTTGTTAGTATTTAAAAAAAAATCATAATGGAAATCAGTGCAACTAGTTTAAACAAGAAAATGGGAAACATTAAAATAGACAAGCGTTATCAAAGGCAATAGGTTTGATATTGGATGTCAGCCTTTTTGGTTTTGTCACTGGGTGTATTGTTTTGATATGGTTTTTGTAAAACTGTAATGAAGGGCCAGGCCCTCACCATTATAACAAACATTGGCAAAAAGCAATAATAATATATTTTGGTCTCAAAAAGCACACATTGATACAGATGTCCGTGGCACTGAACAAAACTACTTTGTGTGCCGATATGCTTCTTATGAAAGAGCAGAAAGCAGTCGATTGATAGATATATAGCATTTTAATCAAAACAAAAGTTCTTGATTAGATCCAGACCTAATTAGAGGCCCAGCTCTTAAAGTAAGTGACAAAATTTCACCCATGGTACATGTCCTAACATTAGTGCAGATTTACGCCTTTCATTAAATCACAAGAATTTTTCAGATATAGGCCAGGTAACTAAACTCCTAGAAAATATATGTGAACTGCTTTTTAGCACAAACAAATATGTAGGTGTAGATTTGCTCATGCACACATCTGTTGACCGTTCACAAGTTTACTTTCCCTTCAACCATTTTTATCCCAACCCTGGGTGAAGTTTTACTTCTGTCATTGTTCGAAGGTAAATTTCCAACCTTTCTCGGTATGGGAAAACATTAGAGAAGAACTAACTGCGACAACCATAAAACATGCACTTTAGTAGGTTTGCACATACTCAAAAGGGCATACTAACCCTTGAACTATTGTTTAACGCTACCTCCAGCCCCAGTATGTAGATCTACGGAAAGGTGGCAATATAAGGAAATTGCTAGAATTCAAACCCTACTATAGTATGAGCCCTGGCATCATCAGAAAGGCTAATATCATAGCTTATATAGAATGAGATTGCTGCCATAATATGTCTGTGCACTACGTGGCACCAAAGGTACAAGTGGATTTGTTTTACAGGACAAGTAGATTTATGAGGTAAACTCCCCCATGGACAAGTAGATTTGTTATTAAATCCCACATCCTGGGCACTATGTTCAGTTTATTTAAAGTGTGCATATTGTTATTTCCCCTGGAACAATATAAGCATCTGAGTTGACATCATTGACTTCTAGATTGTACCACTGAAATATAATGTGTCTTTGTTGACATGGTGATTCTTGGGTAAATCAGTAGTGAAGGTGCTAGGTAGGATGTCTTTGGAGGTCTGGGTTTAAAGTCTCGGATAATGGCAAGAGGTTCGAATCCCTCAGTTGTTCTATGCTGAAAATAGAGCACAAATTGTCAATGAAATCTGCAAAGTTGTAAGATGTGGGAGCATGTAGGATGTGTGTTCATGATGAAGCGATTGGTGGCTGTGTCATATGAGGAATACATTTGGGAGGATTATGAGAACCACGCTTATAAATGTTACAGGGTTTTGTGTTGATACTGTCCAAGTCTGTTTTGTGTCTATGAGGATGTGGGGCAATGAGCACTGTGGGAGGAAGTTGGGGACCATTCTTTGTGTGATTGGGAGACCATATTTATCTGGTCTGCTAGTGAGGTGTTCATGTGATGCTATATAAAAGCGATTCGGAGAAGGGGTGGTGTTGTGTTTAAGTATGTAGAGTGTTAAATTGTATGCATTTGGGTGTGGAGGTTAGGTGGGAATTTGATAGTTAGTGCAGTTATGCGAACAGATTTTGGGTGTGGCCTGATAAGAGATGATCTAGTGAGTGATTATGAATAGCTGGAGGTAGTAATAATGGAATAAGCACAGTGTTTAGATCTGAGGATAAACTGATGTCAGATGTTGCTCCTGTTGTGGTAGAAGTTGCAGAACCTATGTATTTGAGTTTTTGGAACATATGGAGATTTATTGAAAATGTTGCACATACCATTATTGTAAATGCTGAAATGTAGTTTGCAGTTCCGTGATAGTGTTGAGTTACATGTAGTCTGGTTTTATCATCCCATTATTTTGGAGATCGCTTTGTCAGCAAGTAGTGATTTATGATGATCTGTAAGAGTGTTATTTTATGGTCCTGGCTGCATCTTTGGACATACTAGGTGGCTATATAATTTCGAGAGTGTTGCACCCTCTGACATTTAACTTGATTGACTGTCCACCTTTTTTGTTTTTAGGTCTCGTAGAGAGACCTATTGCCGTGAAACCACAAAGCTGAGTTCATGATGCGGATTTGTAGAAGTGTACATTCTTGTGAACGCGCTTCTATCCCCCTGCCTTGCTCTTCAAAGGCTCCCCTTACCATTTGCTTGCTCCTGCCTCCCCGCCCACTGCTTCACACTTCACGGCCGCCAGGCCGTTACTTGCATTTCTGCCCAGCAGCTTCAAAGGGATCTGCTTCCCCGCCCACTGCTTCACACTTCACGGCCTGGTGGCCGTGACTCGCATTTCTCCTTCCCCCTCCCCACAGCAATGCCAAGAGCTTGTTTATTTGTGCCTTTATTCATGAGATGGATACCGTTAATTTGGCCAGTGATGCATTTTCTGCTGCCGATGTGCAGGCTGACTTTCCACAGTCCTTGTTCATTTCCTGTACATTGTAGTTGGCATGCTGCCCAGTGCGCCTGTCGTGCATTTGTTGCAGGATGTTGTTGTTTTCTTTTCCTTCTGGCCAAAGGAGGGTTGCAGGCTGGTGACATTCCTTTCCTGCTTTAGATCGTCCCCCCCTCCTTCCCGGGTCTCCAGGCGAATGGGCTGGATACAATTGGAGTCAGTTATTTCATTCCCCCCCATCTAAACGCCGTATTCCCCACTTTTGTTGCACAGTGTCTCATGGCTTGTCATTACGCACTTCATTTCAGGTTTTTGGCGTTTGTCATTTATTGCTTTTTTTCATGCTTTTAGTTTGAGACTTGCAACTGTAGCAGGGTGTTATTCAAAAATACACGCCAGCGTGAAATGTACGTATTGTTCCTTCACATTGTAGGGGGCGGTTACTATCAGAAGCGGTTTGACAATGTTTATTTTGTTACATCTGCTTGGCGGAGTCACGCTAGCTTACGACGGATGCAGTGCTTGTTTTCCCTGTTGTTCTCATCTTCATCTCCCCCATGCTTACTCCTTTCCCAGGTCTATCTCCTTTGCTGTGCCTTCCACCTCTCATGCCTCTCTCCCCAACTCATCTTCTCAACCTCACTTCTCTCCCTGTTGCATTCTCGGGCTCCCTCATCATGCCTCTTTCCCTTTCTATGCTCTCAGACTCCATCATCCCGGTTTTGAGTGAGGGGCGGCGGGAGGTATCTTTTTATGTTTTGCAAAACAGGTATTGTTAGCACTTTAATGAACAGGCATGCTACTGGCTTAAAAACAAAAGCTATTTTGTGTGTTCTTACTGTCTCTTCGGTAATTCTCTGCTATATATAATTTGTATCTCCCACCCCCCCAACACAACAATAATAAACAAAACGGTACCCGCAAATTATGCATTATATGCGCGGTGGCTTTTCCAAACCCTGTAATGACGCTTGCACCGTTTACAATCAGGCACTGGGTGTGGTGCAGCGACCAGCGCTGCCGACTCGGGAGCCGGGTCCCGGTTCGAATCTCGCAACGTCCTGAGAGTCTGGGCAATTCACTTAACCTCCTTGTGACCATGTACAGCACCTGGATGCCCTCACCAGGAATAAGCGGCGCTATTTACATCTTCAAATTAAACCAGCTCAGGTACATGCGTCCGTTACCTAAGCCACACTAATATTGTTTAATTGCCGCACAGGGCGGCTCACTTGAAATCCCATCACGGCAGTACTGCCATCAAAGATGAAAAAAAAAAACATTGGGGGAGGGCGCCCCCTTCCTCACTGTCCTTAAACCCAGCCTCGATCAGTGTCACCGAGAAGCATTCATTAAATGCAATTGATTCTCTTTTCGGTCTCTGACACGCTTCGGAGGAATGCCAGCTAATCACAGGGTGTTAATTGGGGCAGCCAGACACTTGGCTTCCCATTAAACACCGCCAGCACTTTCTGCAGGGAGCAGGCTGTGGGGTTTTAAAAGCTCTGCTACTAGCTGATAAATTCAAGCACTACAAAAGCATTGATCGATGTCTTGAGGTATTTTATTTTTGCCATGTAAACTTTGGCATTGTGGACATGAACAAATGATGGTAATGCAGGGTTTATCTTTCCTGATGTGGCGGGTGTAGCATATGGAAACGCATTGTCAGGCCAATTACAATGAAGGCGCATCTTTTCGTATTACGAACAAAGGCGGCATCTGTACTGATAATACAGAAGCGGAAGCGGTACATCTCAACCCCTCCCGTGCCCATTTGGCCTCTAATCGTAAACTGAGAGGTGTTAATAGCCCTGGGCTCTCAGTCGCCACGGAGTGGGATTTTTTTTTTCTGTCAGAGTTGAGCTATCTCTCATTTCTCTCTCTCGCGAACAGTCTAATTGGCATGGTTCACAGCAGGGGGTTCAAATTTGATGTCAGTTACACCGTCGCATTTAATGCCTACAGTGCTTAGTTATCTTTTTCAATTTTCACAACTTGTCTGAGTTTTAGGTCACTATATTATGTTCACATTACCCAAGCGCCTGTTACCTTTTGCCAATGGATGCCATTAGATTTCAAGACGTTTACTGTCGGGTGCTATTTTCATATGTTGAACCTGCGCTGTGTCTATCACTGAGCCGCCTGGCGCTCGCGCATGAAACAGAGCGCGCCATATTTTAAAGCTGCTCTGACAGGGCCTGTCCAGGACATGAGTACCGTCTGCTCAGTCTTAGTGTTGCCAAGAATACAGTATCTAACAGCTCTTGAAATACAGGCTTGCTTCCACTTGCTGTGACTTTTGACATTGCCCATGAATATCTTTCGGACTCTGCTGATTCTTTTTTAGAAACATGCTGCAAGCAGACAGCAGACGGATGATGGGCGAGAAATGCTCTCCAGATCTGAAATGCTTTTTTTTAACACTGCACATTTAAACGACTCTTTCCAAAGACGCTCTTCAGGCTGTATTTTTGGTAATGTTTGTTAATTGATAAATAGTTCCAGAAATTCAACAGCATGTAACGCCACAGCATCACTCAGCGCCACAGAAAACTCAGCACCACTGAATGCCGCAGCACCCCTCAATACCACAGCACCCCTCAATGCCACAGCACCACTCAATGCCACAGCCCCACTCAACGCCACAGCCCCACTCAACGCCACAGCCCCACTCAACGCCACAGCACCACTCAGCGCCACAGCACCACTCAACGCCACAGCACCACTCAGCACCTCTGAAGGCCACAGCATCATTCAGCACCACTGAAAGCCACAGCATGAATGAATGAAATATTATTTATATATTGCGCAACTATGCCCAGTGGGCGTCAAGGCGCCTAATCAAAATAACAACTGTTGGCAGACAGAAACAGAGCCTACTGGTATGCATTAATAAAAAGCCAAGTTTTCAGTGACTTCCTAAAGAGGTCAAGGGAGGGCAGTAGTTTGATTTCCAGGGGGAGTGAATTCCACATCAGAGGTGCCAGTATGGAAAAAGCTTTACTCCCCCATCTAGCCTTCTTGGCTCTGGGAATTACCAGTTGATTAAGCTCACTGGATCGTAGACATCTACTCGGAACGTATCTAGAGAGTAGCGATCCAAGGGCATCAGCCGGGCCTGCAGCTAAAGCCTTATATGTAAGGCAGAGGAGTTTAAAAGTAATCCTTGAGGGGATGGGGAGCCATTGGAGGTTCTTCCTCGCTAAGGTCATAGATGCCAACCAGGGCAAAGCGAGAGCAAACCGCGCTGCCGCGTTTTGTATTACCTGCAAACGCTGAAGCAGGCCCTTGTTGGCCCCGGCGTACACTGAGTTACAGTAATCGAGCCTTGAGCCAACAAGGACGATCACCACCTGTTTCCGTGCCTGTGGGGACAAGTAGTGAACAATTCTTTTCAGGGTCTTGATGACACCCCAACAGGTAGCCACCGTTCTGTTAACCTGAAGCTCCATGGAGAGCTGGGTGTCAAAGATGACGCCTAGGTTCCTGGCAGATTGTGTAGGTATAGGGCAGCTACCTAAAGAAGGAGGCCACCAATCACCTGACCACAAGCCCTGGTCCTTGCCAAATACCAGGACCTCTGTCTTGTCCCTGTTCAACTTTAGGGAGTTGGAAATCATCCACTCTGCAACAAGTTGCATGCAGGCCCTAAAGTTAGAAGCGGTTTCACTCACAGAGTGGGTCAGGGATACCATAATCTGCGTGTCGTCGGCATACGACACTACCTCCATCCCCTGAGATCTTACTAGTCTTGCAAGGGGGGCCACGTAGATGTTGAACAGGGTCGGACTCAATGCCGACCCCTGTGGCACCCCACATTGCAAAGACTTAGCAGGGGAGAGGTATTCACCTAGCATGACACGCTGCTCTCGTTGGTGTAGAAAGGAGCTCAGGAGACTGAGTGCCGGTCCTTCTACCCCTGCCTCCCTTAACCTAGATGTTAAAGTAAGGGGAGACAGGGTGTCGAATGCTGCTGAAAGATCTAGCAGCACCAGTACGGTGGTTAGACCCAGATCCACTTTTCTGCGGATGTTATCCATGACTTTCGTCAAGGCAGACTCCGTGCTATGCAGCTTTCTGAAGCCATGTTGGGACCCGTCCAAGAAACCAGAGGTATCAAGGAAGTTTGAGAGATGGAAGTTCAAATGGGTCTCCAACATCTTCGCAGGGGCCGGCAGCAGAGAAATGGGTCTAAAGTTCTTCAGTACTCCAGGGTCTAAGGTGATCTTTTTCAGCAGCGGCTTTACAATGGCTTTCTTCCAGAGTGACGGAAAAATGCCCTGTTCCAAGGCTCCATTCATTACTTCCAGCATCGGAGGAAGAATGATCTCTCTGCAGTTCTTAAGTACTTTCAGAGGAACTGGATCAAGTGGGGATGACGATTTTGTTTTGTCCAACAAGCTATTGAGACCCTCTAGCGAAAGAGCAGGGAAATGTTCAAGGGACTGAGAGGAATCTTTATTCCAAGCTTCCAGTCGTTTAATTTGAGAGAAATCCTCAGAACAAAGCGAGTTCCTCTGCGACTTTAGAGCTATGTAGATATCATCTATCTTTTTGTAGAAAAAGTCTGATATGTCGTTACATAGCTCCTGGGAAGCAACTACAGGATCAGGAACCTGGAGAGAACACAGAGAGTCTACTATTTTGAAGAGCTCTTTGGAGGATGTTAAAGAACAGGTTAAGTTGGAGAAATAGTCCTGTTTTTCCTTAATGACTCTCTTTTTGTACTCTTGTAATAGGCTCTTATAGCCTTCTCTATCCTTGAGGTCCCCGGATTTACGCCACCTACGTTCCTTCTGTCTGCATTTTTGTCTGAGAAGCCTCAGATCGTCGGAAAACCAGGGGGCAGTTGGCTTCTGTCTAGCTGCAGGTTTCAAGGAAGGAGGAGCTAGTTCGTCAGCGGCTCTAGTAATGGCATCAGTGAGTTCTTGGGCCGACTCATCCACCTTCCGCTGAGTTGAGATATGGGTGTTAAGAATAAAAGGGGCTAAAGCCTCCTTAGTAAAGTTTTTGAAGCTCCTTTTAGATTGTTTTTTGCCAAAGCCCACAATGACATCGGGGCAGGGAATGTCTAGAGACAGCGGGACTGCTAGATGGTCAGACCAGGTAATTGGTACCGGTATACCAACCTCTAGTCTAGAATCGTTAGAAAAAATCCCGTCAAGGATATGCCCCGCCTTGTGAGTCGGGTGGAGAACTCGTTGAATAAAATCACATGCCTCCAAAGAATTAAGCAAAGAGAAGGTATCTTTCGAAGTAACATCTTCTAAATGAAAATTAATGTCGCCCAAAATAGTAAGATGAGGTCTGCCAAAATAAGGTTCCAAAATTCTAAAAAGTTCTGGGCAGAAGTTGGCTCTAGACCCGGGGGGCCTATAAAGTAGTATATCAGAAAAGGAACTCACCGGGGTATGCACAATACAAAAGTATAGCGCCTCAAAGGGATCCGTAGAGACCGATAAGGGTTTTATAGTACATGAGAGAGTAGATTTAAAAAGGATGGCTATTCCACCACCTCTACAGCGTTCTCTGTCTAACCTTAGGAAGGTGTATCCTTCAGGTATGGCCAAAAGCAAATCATGGCCAGAGGACTCAGAAGCCCACGTCTCTGTAACAAAGACCCAGTCAGGATTCCTCGAACTGACAAAGTCGTGAAATTCAATCCCATGTTTGATCAGTGAGCGCGCATTGATCAAAAATCCCTGTTTGGATTGGGAGATATGACTGGCCGGCACAGAAGAGATTGAATGAATACGGGCCTGAGTAGAGCGAGCAAATGAAACATTACAAGAGGGACACAAGCGGGCCCGACGCAATACCTCAGGTCTAAGCCGATGATGGCAGCAGAGCGCAAGGGGTCTCAGGGACAGAAGGGTACCGTATACATCCTCCCGGGAGGGGGGCGCGTACACGCCAGGAGTCCCAGGGTCCAGCCCGTCCTGCAGCGCGTCCTCAGCGCGGACGGGCGCAGACGGGCTGAACTCTGGCGTAACTCCGGCGTCAATCTGGCGTCCCCGCAGCGCGTAACCGCTGCGCGTCAGCATGACTGGCTTAAGTACACGCCTAGCGTCCTTCTGACGACTAGAGCGTCAAGCCTACCTGCTCGTGCCGAAAAGCGGCACCGAGTACTTCCAAAATGGCGCTCCTGAAATGCCAATTACGCGAGGATGCGGACCCGCCCAACAGCGGTGTAGTTCCCGTAAGTTAGAGAGCAGGTGAGGGCCAGGCGCGTTTTAAAAACAGGGGCAATGCAAAGGAATCCAAATGAAATACAAAACGAGGTAATTTAAAAGCACACAGCAGCTCTGGTCCTACAGCGCGCACAGCGCGTGCAACAGTCGAGATAACAGCTGACAAGGGGGAGCCTACCGTTTACGTGGCTTAAGTACACGCCTAGCGTCCTTCTGACGACTAGAGCGTCAAGCCTACCTGCTCGCGCCGAAAAGCGGCACCGAGTACTTCCAAAATGGCGCTCCTGAAATGCCAATTACGCGAGGATGCGGACCCGCCCAACAGCGGTGTAGTTCCCGTAAGTTAGAGTGCAGGTGAGGGCCAGGCGCGTTTTAAAAACAGGGGCAATGCAAAGGAATCCAAATGAAATACAAAACGAGGTAATTTAAAAGCACACAGCAGCTCTGGTCCTACAGCGCGCACAGCGCGTGCAACAGTCGAGATAACAGCTGACAAGGGGGAGCCTACCGTTTACGTGGCTTAAGTACACGCCTAGCGTCCTTCTGACGACTAGAGCGTCAAGCCTACCTGCTCGCGCCGAAAAGCGGCACAGAGTACTTCCAAAATGGCGCTCCTGAAATGCCAATTACGCGAGGATGCGGACCCGCCCAACAGCGGTGTAGTTCCCGTAAGTTAGAGAGCAGGTGAGGGCCAGGCGCGTTTTAAAAACAGGGGCAATGCAAAGGAATCCAAATGAAATACAAAACGAGGTAATTTAAAAGCACACAGCAGCTCTGGTCCTACAGCGCGCACAGCGCGTGCAACAGTCGAGATAACAGCTGACAAGGGGGAGCCTACCGTTTACGTGGCTTAAGTACACGCCTAGCGTCCTTCTGACGACTAGAGCGTCAAGCCTACCTGCTCGCGCCGAAAAGCGGCACCGAGTACTTCCAAAATGGCGCTCCTGAAATGCCAATTACGCGAGGATGCGGACCCGCCCAACAGCGGTGTAGTTCCCGTAAGTTAGAGTGCAGGTGAGGGCCAGGCGCGTTTTAAAAACAGGGGCAATGCAAAGGAATCCAAATGAAATACAAAACGAGGTAATTTAAAAGCACACAGCAGCTCTGGTCCTACAGCGCGCACAGCGCGTGCAACAGTCGAGATAACAGCTGACAAGGGGGAGCCTACCGTTTACGTGGCTTAAGTACACGCCTAGCGTCCTTCTGACGACTAGAGCGTCAAGCCTACCTGCTCGCGCCGAAAAGCGGCACAGAGTACTTCCAAAATGGCGCTCCTGAAATGCCAATTACGCGAGGATGCGGACCCGCCCAACAGCGGTGTAGTTCCCGTAAGTTAGAGTGCAGGTGAGGGCCAGGCGCGTTTTAAAAACAGGGGCAATGCAAAGGAATCCAAATGAAATACAAAACGAGGTAATTTAAAAGCACACAGCAGCTCTGGTCCTACAGCGCGCACAGCGCGTGCAACAGTCGAGATAACAGCTGACAAGGGGGAGCCTACCGTTTACGTGGCTTAAGTACACGCCTAGCGTCCTTCTGACGACTAGAGCGTCAAGCCTACCTGCTCGCGCCGAAAAGCGGCACCGAGTACTTCCAAAATGGCGCTCCTGAAATGCCAATTACGCGAGGATGCGGACCCGCCCAACAGCGGTGTAGTTCCCGTAAGTTAGAGTGCAGGTGAGGGCCAGGCGCGTTTTAAAAACAGGGGCAATGCAAAGGAATCCAAATGAAATACAAAACGAGGTAATTTAAAAGCACACAGCAGCTCTGGTCCTACAGCGCGCACAGCGCGTGCAACAGTCGAGATAACAGCTGACACTCAGCACCACTGAAGGCCACAGCATCTCTCAGCACCACTGAAAGCCACATCATCACTCAGCACCACTGAAGGCCACAGCATCACTCTGCACCACTGATGGCCACAGCATCACTCAGCACCACTGAACACCACAGCACCACTCAGCACCCCAGAACGCCACAGCATCACTCTGTGCAACCATTCAACAACAACTGGTTCTAAAATGTTCTCTCAATATTTCAAGCTTTATTACAAATGTCACAAAAAGATGTTAATATTTCACTTCTGTTCTTGGATTTTCATCACAATAAAATACACTGAACGTAATCTTCCCAAAAGTTATATACAAAACTTTAAGCTATTGCCGTTATAAATTACAATAACTTTTATTTAAGTATTAATCATAAAAAAAATAAAAGCCATTGTTATTTGTAATGTTAATACAACTAAGTCATGTAAATACAACACATATTACATTACAAATGCTATAGGTGTCATGTTTGCAAAAGTTAAAACTACTGGCATTGTAAATGAAAAAGCTATTAATTTCGCAATTTTCAAAACCAACACATAAATAATAATTTTGTCATTTACAATACCAATAACTCAAACTTTCCTAATTCAAGACCTATTGCATTGCAAATGCTTATTTAGAAAGTTACATTGGAGTTATATGAAGCAATAGCAGGGGACTTTGCATATACTGCTGAGGAGGTAGTTCTATGCTGTCAAATCAGGATAGTGCACAAATGCCAATCTCGCATCATGAGGCACTATTTTTCGGTCTCGCCTCTCAATGCGCATGCGCATTGAGCGGAGCGAGACTATAGGGACTTAAATAGACTTTAACTAACTGGCGATTTGATGCTGTGCCCGTGCGCTTTTAGGTCAATGCGCAAGCGCATTGACCTCAAATGCGCATGCACACCATCAAATCGCCAGCCATCTGTTCCCCAGCAGCTCTTCCCGCTCCGCCCCACAAGCTTCCCCCAGCGTGCGCTCTGCCTCAGCCGCACTCCTCCCACACCTTTGAAATGAAGCTTAGCTTCACTTCAAAGGCCCCTACTGCTTCACACTATTCACTGCCGCCAGGCCGTGTCTCTCCCTCATCGCCGCTCTCCCCGCTCCGCCCCCTGCTGCGGTCGTGTAGCATTTCTCCTCCCCCCTCCCCACAGCAATGCCCTCCGTCTTGTTTCAAGCAATGTGTTTCCATGTTGTACCCCGCTCCGCCCCCTGCTGCGGCCGTGTAGCATTTCTCCTCCCCCCTCCCCACAGCAATGCCCTCCGTCTTGTTTCAAGCAATGTGTTTCCATGTTGTACCCGACTGACTCTACAAATTGGGCTCAACGTGACCCTTCAAGGTATCAATTTTTTTCTGTTGTGCTTTTCTTTCAGTATGCCGAAATGGACGATATGCAATCCGACCCTCCTGGTTCCTAACCGGGCTACGCATCCAAGTTTTTAGAATAGTTCACGGTGGTTGTGGCCAAGTAGATGAATGAACAACTTGTCTAGCAACTCTGAGCCGTTCTTGGATTTGACTTCGCAATGTTAGTAAACTACGCTGGGGTAAAATGTCAACCAGTGATACCATTCAGTATGTGTCCGTGATCCCGCCTACGTTTAAGCGCTATACTTGCCCAACTTCGGTTTGATTAATCTTGTGACCGTTAACACCAGTCTGCTCTGCTAAGAACTTGCTGTGCTTTGACACAACTTGCTCATTCTTTACTCTTTTGTAGCGTGTTTTGTGACCGCGTTCTTGGGGATCGTACTCAGTAGCTGCTGTTTGCACAAAGATCTCTGCAGCGGAAACGCAACCCGCCAATGCATCTTAGTTGCTCTTAATAATGTGTAGCTCTCCTACGCTACAAGTGGTATTCTTTCACTTCCCTTTATTGCTATTCCCTACTAACTTGTTTTTTGTTTGCTTCCTGTCACGATACACCCCCTTACGCTCCCTCCCAGACCTCTTGCATGCCTCTCTCCCCTCCTGTGTTGCTCTCTGTCGTCCATTTTCTTCTCTCCGATCCTGCGCTGCTCTTTCTCTCTCAAGCTTGCACAGAATGGCGGTGGCGGTGGCTCCATTTCTGTCGGGTTTAATTCATGTGGGGCATGAGTACCTCTTTCCCGTTTTCGTAGCTGAATTATCTTTTCATTTGTCTTTTCACATGTAGAGCGCACACCGCCACTGCTGAAACCCATTGCCACTGCAGAAATACTCACTCGGACATCTGATAGTCACCACAGACGTGGCCTCGCCGTTCATACATGCCCACACTCCATCGGATTATTGGATTGCACAAAAAAACACAGTTTCTTCTAATCCGCTGCAGCTGGTGATATCACTTTACCTCCCTACCTTCAGAAGCCTCAGATCCAGTGTCGGAGGTTTAGTTAGCCCTTTTCAACATCAAGCCATTGTCACCTTGCTAATTAAGAATACTTATGATTTTCCATTTCATCTCACTCTGAAGATTTCAGACCCAGTACAATCAAGTCCCTTGCACAAGGATTGAATAGAAAATACCAATACTTTCCATTGAGGAAAATTAAATATCCATCAGCTGCTTAAAGTATGCCATAGACTGCACAGCTTCAGAATTCTTAGTCTGTGTGGCTCCTACATTTCAGATTTTTCCTGACCTTTAAATCCTCCCAAAAGAGCATAACCAAAGCACTTGGAACATAAAAAAGTTCAATAGGGGTGTTTGAAACTTTGGGAAAGTTACACTGAATTACATGAAACTTAACTCCGTCATTGAACGCTCTAGTTTAGCATAAAGTGCAATTTTTGACACAAGGGCACATTTCCCACTGAAAAAAAAGGGCAAAAACACAAATGCCACAAGCAACAGCTGCTTGCGTTCTGACCGTTCACATTGGTGCAGGGAGCTCCGTGTCAAAGCTTGCCGCAAACGACATTGAATTTCATGACATAATGATATAATTTTGGGAATCTCCTGTCACAAGCATAATGTGAAAAGCCTGAAACTACATGAATAACATTGCATTATTTAAATTTCGCCGGAGCATAGTTTTCATTGCAAGAGAGATAAATGTGTATAGAACCTGCCACTCAGTTGAGGACAAGGTCTGGAAGCTGTGCGGGAGAGCAATACTGTGCAGGCTAGGGCTAAGCTATAGGCCGCCGTCTGTGTAATCTCCAGCCATCGCCATCTGTTCCCCCTCCCCAGCCGCCAGCACCTCCCCAACTTTTCTAATGCGAGACCTATTGCATTTCCAATGCTTGTTGTTAATTGTTCCTTTTTAAGCTCATCTCTGGACTGTGTGCACTAACCATGTATTTATAGGGTTGGGCCATACTTAAACCATGCAGCTGCAGACAGAGAAACAAGGCAATTTTAGTTAAATCTGTATTGCGGGAAAAATGTGAGTGACCTACAATATACTAGGTCTTGCCTTCAAGAAATTTTGAAACCTGTTCTTGAGAAATCCAAAGTTAAGAGCCCTGAGAGAGGATTAATTGGTCAAAAGCACAGACTTGACAAGTATTGTTTTGTATCGTCTATACTTTTAATCCTATATAATCATGACGAAACACTGAAGGAAGGATAAGAAGTAGGAGTTTATTCTCCAACCGACATCATAGACCAATCTCTTCACCTCCACTCCAACTGTTGAGAACCTCGGGCTCGAGTTTATAAACTGTTCGTTCAGAACGTTGGGTAACTTGGAAAGGAGCTGGAGAAAGTAGGGGTGCGGGTGAAGGAATGTACCATTCATGAATGCTAACCTTTTTTATTAATACAATATATTCATTTGATATTTCAAGGACATAAACACATAACATAGGTAAGTACATTAATGCAGGATGTATGTAATTACAACATCGCTTTATTGCACTGAAAGTTCGGGGGAGGGAGATTAGAATGTCATCCATGAGTGACTTTGTCCTTCACATCAACTCACTGATATATTAACAGTCAATCAATCGTGTTTATATAGCGCGGCTACTCAACCGTGAGGGTCTCAAGGCGCTGACTCAGACATGCTATGCCTCACAACCCACTGTTCAGTCAGGTTTCTCTTTCTATATTTCTTATAGGCGAAGGTGCTCCATGTTTGCAATGACAAATTGCCATTTTCCAAATGTTTTTTTTTTGTCAGTGTAACATTGTGCTGTGTAAACTGTCCAACACCCTTATGAAATTATTTCTAACATTCCAAACACTGAGCGTCCCCTGCTCGGGGCACTCTACGTAGGCTTTTACCTTTAACCTCACAAGATTGCATCAATTAGAAAATAATTGTAAGGATACCAGTGATTTTTAATGAGAATTGAGTTAAAATATTAGTTACTTTCCTTTAGGGTGACGGAAAATAATTGTACTACATTTATTCTAGGCATATGTAGAAATGCCCTGTGGAAAAGCTGCCGCAGCTGTTGTACGACTCTGCAAAAAGGTTCCCATCATTATAGACAACCATCAAATAGGGATGCACTATGGAAAAGAAATATTTAGCTCTTTGATAGGGTAAGTAGACTTAATATGGAACTGTATTTTGTGAGTCTAGAGTGACACAACTTGTATCATGGTATGTCTATTTGGATCTGTTTTCTAGTCTTCCTGTAGATAATGTCTGTTTTTTGATTGACACAATAATTCATTATTATACTTTTCTGCATTGTATGTGCATACAAAGAAGGTTTTAAAGACCCCCTCCCATCCACAGTATGTGGCGTTCTTCATCATAGGGGCATTCCTTCTCCAGCACCATAATAGTGCAGGGCTGGCTCAACTAGAGCACTTTATTTTTTATGGTTTTTGTTTTCTTAGTGTTCGCCTTTTATGAGCTATGACGGGTCTGCAGCGAACTGTTTAAATTGTATTGGGCTAGTTTTCAGAATGGTTACTTTATTTGGAAGGCTAACCTACCCAATACAATATTAAAGTCTAATGATTGAGTGGGTAAAATTATACTTATTAGGATATTTTCCTCACCACGGTAACTGCATCAACATGTTTCAGTCTTAACTGTAGCTAGCCTCACATGCTCATAAAGCACGTCCTGCTGTTTATCGCAAACCTTAAATTCTCAATCCAAGGGTGGCTTATTTTACTGGGTATGAAAAATAGCGCTTACTGCAACAGCACACTTGTAATCGAGGCCTGCAACTTAACTGCAAGCTTTTGCCCATATGCAAAAGTTAAACCATACATTGCCATTTTACCAACTTTAATGTCTCTCAGTTTACCTTTATCCTTGCTGCGAATCACTTACTGAGCACCTTGCATATAAGACAAAGATACATAGTATCCATAGAAAAATTAGCTATGCAGTTGAACTGTATCTTACTAACCATTTTTAATTAACATAAATTTAGTCGTAGTAGGTGTTTTTATTATGAGTGAATCAAGTAGTCCTTGTGTGTTCTAAGACATGATGGGCTACTGTGAATGCAACTCAATTTAGCTAATGAGATGTTAATTGGAATTTGAAAGGGGGTTGGCGGGAAAACCACGAAACCATGGAAAAAACGATTCCTTGGACATGCTGACTAACAGATTACTCTGATTGACGAAATAATGCCCAGTACAACCTGTGTCAGATGTATACATTATAGAATACATTATGATGCTATAGCATGCAGCCCTTGTAAAAATATATTGTATTTGAGTAATGCAATTTGAGGTTGTTGTTCTTATTAAAAGAATGAGGTCCTCAGGAGCCATGGGCCCCGAATCAAATTCCCATGTCTTTGATAAAGAAAGATCCCCAGCTTCGGGCTACTCTTCTTGACACTCTTTTTCGTTATTGCTACCAGCTAGGAAAGATTCCTCCCTCCTGGTCTGGAAGTATTTTAATTCCTCTTTTTAACAAGCATTTACAATGCAACGGTTTCGCCTTTGTAAAAGTTAGAGCTGTTGGCATTGTAAATGACAATTTTTTTATTTATGTGTTGGTTTTGAAAACAGATAAATAAATGGCATTGTCATTTACAATGCCAATAGCTTAATCTCTCGCAAATGCGAGACCTATTGCATTTTCACCCACACACACACAGAGCCACCCACACACAGAGCCACCTACAAAAAAAGCTAGCCACACACACAGAGCCCCAACACACACAGAGCCCCATCACACACAGAGCCCCATCACACACAGAGCCCCATCACACACAGAGCCCCATCACACACAGAGCCCCATCACACACAGAGCCCCAACACACACCGAGCCCCAACACACACAGAACAGAAAGTAAGTTGAGGATGGTGCACCAACGCTCTGTAATGAGTACACATTTGCAGGCAGCTGCACACTGTAAAGAATGCATGCTTATTTTGTACCTATATATTCAACCTAGCTCGTTCACATATTGTAAGCACTCTGCTATGTCCCCAATACTGAGCAGACCTATGTCACCAAAATACACTGCAAGCACCCACCTATGTAGCCTATGATGTGCAGTTCAACGACCATGCCCTACACATGAAGCTTTATACCAAAACACACTGCATGCCCAGGCCCGTCACCCACGATACACAGTGCAAAATCAGCTCCACGAGCTGGAAAACAAAAACCTAGCTGCCAACCACAATACTTTTCTGAGCACGCTGACATCTGTGTCATACTGAGCAATCAGCTTACAGCCACGGGGCATTACGCACATCAACCTAGAGTACAAAACAGAATGCAATCACATACAGTAAACTGCTCACTGATTTATGAATATGGGCTCGTTCTCTGTTATTTTTTTCTCTTGTAACGGAAGTCTTCTGTTCCGTAATTACATGTAAGGGGGCCCAACGCTTTACAGTGGCATCTAGGTGCTCACACCCAATCACGTAGAAGGAAACAGTCTAGTAGAGGTGGTAAGTGTAGCGACCTTGGATTGGTTACTGGATGTCTTGTCATGTGCTTAGCCAGAAAAGCTTTTCATTGGGTGATTTTGCGTGTTCCTTTCAGTAAGGAAGCTTGAAGACCCCGATTAGTGGTGTGGGATATTTAATAAAGTCTTGCTGGAATGACTTGTGGGCGCAGCCTTTCTCGAATCAATCTTGCTTGCCTCAACCGAGTGGCACTTGTACGCATGAGGGCTCAGGCCAACTGATCCGTGTATCCATCCATTCCAACTATAACCGCTATCCCACAGTACAGCGTAAAAACGAGGAAAGATAGTGTTTTAAGCAGTAGCCACGACTATAACATGCGACAGAAGGAGACCTATTCGAAGATGGCCACTAAATGTAAGCGCTAGATAGTAGATGAAAGCGAAACAAGACTCAGTGGCATTTTGAAAGGTGCCCTGCGAGCCATATTGGATTGTACAGTGGTTCTATACATGCCTGCTCCCACCCCCTCCCCCCGAAAGAAATACAGCACCGCGATGGTTTACTACCACGACTAAATTACACGCGTATTCTCAAAGCTTCACTTTTTACTAAGCGCCTTTGAACAATTTACAATCGATATCATGTTGTCAAAGTGTAGAATGAAGGGATAAATATATATTATAGATGTTAAACGATTACAATAGTCTGCGACTTGCCCACCTCCTTAACATGCGTTTAAACCACTCCTTCATGCTCCAGTCACAGCAGATGTCTCTGGTCGCTCACTCCTAAATTCTTTCCTGCTTAATATGGCCATCCCATAATACACCGTGCGGTGTGGTAAGTGCCCGGCCGTCTTCTATTTCAATGAACGACAGCCTTGTTTCTATAGTCATGTTCTTAAGGTCAAGTCTCCTTGCATACTGACAAACGAAAAGCACGCTATTACTAGGTTGTGCTTCAGTGTTCCAATTCATTTAACAGTCACTACCACTGACGTGCCTGGTGGAGGTTTTGTACTTCTAAGCCTACTTTTCTCAGACGTTGTGTATTTCCTCACGTGTCTGGCATATTAGCTTGCTTGTGGGGTTGTAATGGCTGCGGGTACCGTGAGCACGAGTGGCGGTGTCTTCAAGAAGACCGTGGGGGTACAGCACTGGCTCAAGACAGCTTATGGCTTTGCAACGGACAGGAACGACTTCCGCAGGTACTAGGGGAGGGGCAGCAGGGTCGGAGATCCGAAAGGACCAGCACAGCAGTATTTATTTATTTTTATTTAGGGCATTTTTATATAGCGCGGACATTACCCAAAGGTGTCAGAGCGCTGTACAATAGGACTAGTTACTTTACATGAGAAACGTGTTACACAATAGAACGTTACAAAAAATAAACAGGAGACTTAACAAGTAAGCTACTGCCCGGCCGCCATCTTCGGAGAAAGGACCGAAACAAACCTTAAAAAAATAAATAAATAAACCACCGCCCACCGCCGCAATGACGTTCACAAAGGGGCGGAGAGCGAAAAAATCACCGGAAAGCCCACAAATCTGCTCCGACAATTACGGACAGATCTCTCTTCCAATGGCTAGCCTCCATTTATGGAGCTAGCCATTGGAAGAGAGAGGCGGGACAAAGCCCCGTACTGCAAAACATAAGATTTCGCCTGCGCGAACACTGCTGTGCAGTGGACGCCAGGCGAAACCTAAAAAGGGGCTTAGGCACCACCTGGGCAACTACCGGCAAAACAGCCCTTTTAGACTCAGTTTGGAAAGTTTTTGCTCGTAGTGTACTGGATCATCTTAACGATTGGGTGTCTGAAAATAATATTCATCCCCTTGAACAAGCTGGATTTAGGAAAGACCATTGTACCATGGATAATATTTGTATGTTGAAATTAATTGAAGAGAAGTACACCCATTTTCGTAATTCACATGTATTTGTAGCTTTTATAGATTTTACAACAGCCTTAAATAAAATGGATCGCCCATTACTCTGGAATAAACTTAAAATAATTCCCCCCACCCCTTTATCTGTTATAATAGCTTTGTACTCTTAATACATGGTCCCAGGTTCTCCTGGGAGGAAATCAATGTCTTTCAGCCACAATTCATACAAAAAATGGCCTAAAGCAAGGCTGCCTTTTAGCACCATTTTCTTCCTTTATGTGGTTGATCTTCCAGATTGTTTTACTCCCATAGAGGGCGAGGCACCAAAGATTGGTGGTCACCCTTTTCGGTGTCTAATGTATGCGGATGATATTATAATTATAGACCTGACTCCTATTGGATTAAGTAAGAAGTTGAAGGCTCTACAAAAATATGCCGGACTTCCAAATGTATTCAATAATATATTAACCAGTTGGAGAAGAGCAATAAAACAGTGGGACACAGTCCTGTATCCACAAAGCTTACACAGACTAAGAGACAATACAAACATATAAAAATGCATCAGGCATGTAAACAAAAAATGGAGCAAGAAGGGGAACTCTGTAATACGTTTGCTTCACATATGTGGGGAACAAAACATATTATGCACATAATAGTGAACTAGTGTTAAGCCCACATATCATGTCGACGGCGTTTCGATCCTTTCACGGATAGTGGATCATCATCAGGACTACCATTGTTTGCCTGAAAAAAGCATCAAGACGATGGGAATTGCCACGATATTTCCAAAGGTGCTGGGGCGGACTGGGTCACAGCTATTTAGCCGGGGTGCGTCAGGGCGCTTGTACCTGAGACATCAATTTTAAGGCAGCTGTGCATGGATCATGGAAGTGCTACAGCTGGAGGCGAGGTATCTTAAGAGTTGCTGCGTGGATCTTGGGGTGACCTAAGGCATCAATGATTCGAGCAACTGTGCGTGGATCATAGAGTGCTACGGATGGAAGCGAAGCATCATGCGAGTTGCTGCATGGGTCTTGGGGTGACCGGAGTGGCAGCGCTTGAAGGAATAATACACTGTCGCTTCTAAACAAATACAAGGTGGCGCTTGTGGAGTTAATACGAGGTCGCTAGTAGGGATTGTGGAACCGGAGGGGGTCCAAAAGAATGGTGGACCTATGGTTGAAGGGATTAACAATTAACAATTAGTGACGCCACCGTGGAGGTAACGTACGACGCGAGGAAGAGAAGGTCTTACCCGTAACTTCAGCAAGAATTTACGCTGAGTCGGTACCTTCGTCCTCAGTGGAACGACATGGAAACGTCCCGGTGCACAATCGCGCCGTGGACGTTCCAGCTGGACTTTTTTTGCTATTATAGCGCACATTGTGGCCTATAATTATTATAACCTTCTATCTTTGTGCCAAGGGCCATTGTTTTTCGTTAAATTGATACCCCAGGTCCTTGCCTACCTAGCGGGTTCCCTTGTTCTTTATAGTACTACAAAAATATGCAGCACCTAATTACTTGAAGATAAACCCTTCAAAAAGTAAAATTCTGATTCGAAAGAATAAGAAAGTTTGTATCTTTGTTTGCAGTTTAGGATCTGAGAAACTCGAGATTGTAGGGTCCTATATGTATTTAGGTAAAATGATAACTGGTAATACTAAGAATAAACACCATATCCATCACTGCTCCAGCAAAGCCACATCTCACGGCAATGGCTTGCGTAGATTCTATAATGAAATGGGGCGTAGGCATTTTTGTACATGTTGTCTGTCTTTAAAGCAAAGGTCCTGCCAACTCTCCTGTTTGCTATCGAATCCCGCCAAATAGCAGAATAGATTTTTTTTAGATAAAATAGAGGGCCAGATTTTACATATGCTAAATAAATGTAATACTCTGGTCCCGACTCCAGCTATTCGCCTGGAATTTGGTCTAATTAGTTCATTTGTTCAAGGCTTAGCCAGAGTAATCTGGTGGGAATACTTGCAAAAGAATAGTGATGCGAATTAAATAGGGGCTTTCCTAGTTGCGAGATCTATGTGCAAAGACTGACAAATATTTGTTTGCCCGTGACTTTGCTACAGCAATAAATCTCTTTAGCAAACAAGAAGAGCTAGTGCTCTCCTTTTCACCTACGGAACTTAAGGCTTTTATAGAAGCACTTGCAGCACTATTAGTTATCAAAGAGATCGTAAGAATTGCCGACTGAAGGAAAGATTGAAAACAATAGTTTTTTCCAGTTGGATCACAGAGTTAGATGTTTTAGGATTTTATTCCGTATTAACCTCTTACCTTTAAATGATTTAATGGCAAGTTGGTCTCCCCCTGCAATCATAGGAAGATTTTGTAATTTGTGTAATCTGGGCACGTTAACCATATTCTGTTTGCTTGCCCAGTTTTACTGCCTCGTCGCCCTCGTTTACTGCGTCCTTACACAGAATAATATCAAAAATCTGTAGCTACAGCTTGTGAGTTTCTTCTTTTCCCAAAGAATAAAGTAGTCTGTTAAAAAAATCTTCAAGGGGCGTGGCTTCAGCGGCAATGGAGTAGGCTGCGAACCTAAGGAGCTCCGGTGCCCCGCCGCCTATTTGAGCCATTACAAGCGGAATTTGAGGGCTACTCACCATCCCCGGGGCTGCGAGAGATCCCTGGTCAAGCGGGGCGCTGCGAGAGTGGTGACAGGATCCCCGGGAGCTAACAGTGCAGTGGTGGTGCGACGGCAGGGTTCTGGCGGGCAGTCTAGCCCGCCATTTTCGCTGGGGAGCCGGCGGTGGACCCTTCCTTCCCTCTCCGGGGTGGCGCTCGGCGGATCAGCCTGACGGCGTGGGCCTCACTCCCATGCCATAGAACCGGAGCCTGGTGTAGCAGACGGCGCTCCTGGACGGGGAGAGCCACGCGATCCCGGGGCTGAGACGGAAGCCGGACTCGGTGGCGGGCGCCCCCTGGAAGCAGCGGTGAGGCCTACGGAGGCGGGGAGTCCTGGTGCTGGCCTGCCAGGGGGCCGTGGTGTGGCCGTACACCGAGATCAGAGCCGGCTGCCTCCGATGACGGGCGGGGAAGCCTGAGAGCACAGAGGCCCTGGGAGCTGGACTGTCCGGGGGTCGCAGTGGCGCTGCGGCGGCAGGACAGGCCCGGGGCGCCGCTGCAGCCGCCATCTTAGATCCCTGATCACTGGTGACTTCGTCGCGTGGCTGTGGAGCCCTGGGGCATTGGAGAGTGTACGGAGGTGAGGCGTATCCGCTGGGGGCTGCGGGGGGGTGCGGCTGCACGCGAGGGACGCCCCCTCACTCCTGGTGCCCTTGGAGGGCCTCGGCCTGGCCTGTCGCCCTGCGCCCCTCCCCCTACGAACTGGGGCCTAATTTGGAAGCTGCGCCCAACGAGGGAGAGTTGAACCCTGCGGCCCTCTACGGCGGGGGACGCTGAGCACCCCTGAGCCCTTGCCATTTACTGCCCTCCCGCCCGCGAGCCCAGTGGACAGGAGGCTGTGGCGGACCGTCTCGGCTGGGGGCCTAGGGAAGCGGCCTGTAGGGCGGCAGGCGGTGAGACGCAGCAAACCCTCCTCGAGGGAGGTGCAACTTGGCCCAGGGCCCCTGGAACTTGTGCTGGCCTCCGGCTGAGGTGCTCTGCCCTTCTTGCTGTGGCGGCGCACCGTACCATCCAGCCGGGCCTTGCTTAACTGTAGTCTGTCCTCCCTGGCTGGTGGCGTGCAACTAACGGGGGGTGCGGGCCCCTCCAGCCGCCTGGAACTGTTGCTGGGTGAGATCTGGTGGTGGGACGAGGTGCTGCCCGCCGTTGGGAGTTGCCCTGCCCCTTGACACTTGAGGGCCTTGCTCTTGGTGCGGTGGGGTGCCCTTGGACTGCTTGGGTGGAGGTGCTGGCCGGAGAGTCTGTTGGCGCCATTGGATTTGAGCCCTTGAGGGTGGGGGTCCCTACCTCGGCCTACTAGAGCGGGCTGCTTATTCCTACTGAGGTGCTGGGGACGTTGAATCACTTGGGGCCTTGCTCTCTTGAACTGTGTGTGTACTGGCATCTGGTCCCCTGACTACCTGCCTCTCTGCCCCGGGTGCGGCGCCTTGACCCCCGCCCTGAGCTGCTGGACCCTGTCTTCTGCCCGCGCTGTCCGGGGGAGCCCTCCCACCTGGGCCTGTGGTGGACGGGGGCCCTGGTCGCTGGATTGCTGCCGCCTGGGGACACGAGCACTTTGCTCTTCGCTGCAGGCCCGATGATGACAAGATCCAAAGGGGGCAAGCAGGAACCGGCGGCTACGGCCAAAGGTACGTCAGTGATGGCTATGTGGGGCAAGACTGGGGCGGCGGCGCCAACTGAAGACCTCTCGTCGATGGCTTTGGACTCGCCGCCGGTGACTCAAGCTTTTATGGCCTCCTTCATGTCTGATCTCAAGACGGCCATAGGCTCCCTGCGCACGGAAGTCCAAACCTGCGTTAAGGAGATGCGCAAGGAGGTCACTGAACTGGGCGATAGAATGGACGGTTTGGAGAAGTTAGTTGACGCGCGTACGGAGGACCAGGAACACCTGTGGCAGAGGGTGGCGGCCCTGGAAGAACAAAACATTGAACTGCAGATTAAGCAGGAGGATCTTTAGAACAGGAGCCACCGGAACAACCTCCGAATCCGCGATGTACCGTCGACGAGGAAGGGACGGACATTCTGACCTACGTAGCGCAACTCCTGCACGAGGTGTGGGGGGACGAGGATGCCTCCCCTCCGACTCTGGACCGTGCCCATCGGGTGTATGGACCGGCGGGTAGAGCGGGCCCCCTCCCAGACATCCTGACACGCGTGCACTACTTTACAGAGAAGGAAGCCATCTTGAAAGCGGCCCGGGACAAACCCAACCTCACCTACGGAGGCCACAAAATACAGATTTTTCAAGACCTGGCTCCCTGCGACGGCGAAGAACTTTTCGGCCGGTGACGGAGAAGTTGAGGGCTCTCAACATTGCTTACCAGTGGGGCCACCCCTTTGCCCTAATCTTTCGCTGGGAGGACAAGCGCAGGGTCCTCCGATCCTACCGGGAGGCGGCGCAGCTTCTTAAGATGCCGGACTCGCCGGCCCACAGCCCCTCAAGATCCCGGCAACAGGAGAGAGTCCCTGCCCGCCCGGACTGGACCCAGGTTCGGCAACACCATCGATCTCCTCCAGTAGATGAAAAAACCGCGTCGCAGGCCAAGCAGGACATCATAGCACATATCCGCTCCCTTGAGGGTGACCGCGATGGCCAGACCTCTCATCCGCCCACCCCATGATCTGGGCCGTGTTGGAGCATACTCTTCGGTGGCCCCCTCTGGCGCTCTGGGGGGCTCCTCTGACCATCATCTTGCAATCCTGTCTTGGCATGCTGCCTACACAGACGCCCTAGGAGATGCCTGGACTCCTACACTTTGCTGCTGTCGCCAACCGGACCACCAGTCCCCCTGAGTCACAGGTGACATACGCCCCCACGGCGCCTTGGCCTGGCCTACACCTGGAGACTCCACTGCTCCTAACCTCAACATGCGGGCCCCCCGGAGCTGCTTGCGGGATGGACCTGGTCCCAGTGGGGCTATATTCGAATTGCAATGCCTGGTCCGCCGTCAGGGGCTGGGAGATGACCATTGATATGCCCAACTGCTCCACTTAACTATGCGATGCCCCTGATCCTGGTTCGAGCAGCGGGGCTACCGGGGCCGAGGTCTTTTACCCTGCCAGTGGGTGCCCCCCTCTACTACCCCGTAGGGAGTGACATTCCTGAGTGCGTCCAAACCCTTGGGTAGAGGATGCCCGGTGACTGGGGTAGTCCGATATGGCCCTGTTGGCCTTTGATGTTCTTGGTATATCTGAGGCGTGTTTGGCCTCCTGCTGTTTCCTCTCTCTTTATCTTTCTCTTCCTCTTATCTTCTTTGCTTTCCCTCCTCTGGCCTTCCCCTATATCCCTTCCCTCTGGTCTGGCAGGTGGTGGGGTGAGGTTGGGGTGGCGGCTGATGTCTGGGTGGTGGGAGCGGGTCCTTTGGCAACTTCTTATGGTCTCCTTTTCCTGCGCTGGTGGGAGCGGGGCAAATGGGCGGATCCTGCCCTACGTTTGCTATGGCTGCGACTATACCTAGTACCCTGAAGGTTTTATCACTTAACGTTAAGGGCCTGAACTCCCCTAATAAGCGTAAACCGGTTTGGCGCTATCTCCTCCAACAGCATCCCAACATCATTTATCTTCAGGAAACCCACCTACTGCAGGGACACACACACCGCATGGCCCACCCCAAGTACCCTCTTCAGTTTTGGGCGGCAGCGGACACCAAAACTGCGGGGGTGGCCATACTATGTGGGGCTGGCTTCAGGCGGGGGATTCCCGACCCTATAAGAGTGGGGATGGGCGCTTCCTCAAGTTTACGGTATATGCGGGACGGCGCAGGTTCACCTTATGCAATGTGTACGCTCCTAACCAGTTACAAGGCCGCTATCTCCAGACACTCTTGAGGGAGCAGGTACCCTGTGGAGACCCGCACATGATACTGGGTGGAGACTTCAACCTAGTGTGGGAATCGGACCTGGATCGATGTGGTGCTACCTCCAATGCTTCTGGGGTGATGTCCTCTGCCCTGCGCAAGCAGATTGCAGACTTAGGACTATTAGATGTGTGGCGCTATCACAATCCGGGCCTTAGAGACTACTCATTCTACTAGCACACCCAAAGATCTTACTCCTGTATCGATTTCCTCTTTGTGTCACTGGAGTTGCTCCGAGTCACGCTGGGTGCCTCCATCTCAGACATTTCTCTGTCGGATCACGCTCATGTGGAAATGCGTCTTCAGGACCCGGCGGCACGTCCCGTGCGTGTCGCACATTGGTCTTTTCCCCCGAGCGTCCTTCGGGACGCTGACGATGTGGATAGCATCCGGGAAGCCATTGACGCCCACTTTGCTTCTAATGACACCCCGGACATGCCTTTTCCCGGTGGTTTGGGATGCTTTCAAGGCCACGATTCGGGGACACATCACCTCCATGGCGATTGCACGCAGGCGTGCTGCCTAGAAACTGGAGGCTGAGTTGGCAGCGGATATTAAGGAAGCCGAGATGCGGGACCGGGAGAGGTCGTCTCGAGACACTAGGAGGAGATTGGCCACACTCAGAGGGCAACTCAGACTGCTGCGCACCAACAAGGCGGAAGGTGCCCTGTTGGCCGTGAAGCAAAAGTACTTTGATGGAGGCTACAAGGTAGGCCGACTGCTGGCGGGAAGGCTGGGAGCACGCGCTGCCAAGGCCCACATAACTAGTGTCCAACTGCAGGACGGATCGAAAGTAGTCTCTGAGAAATCCAAGCAGGCCGCATTTATGGACTATTATACATCCCTGTACAGGAGTGAACCTGTATCGGTGGATGCGATAGCAGCTGTCCTGGATGACTATGAGGGACCGACGATACCGGCTGGGGACGCGACGGAGCTAGAAAACCTCATTACGGAGGATGAGGTCACGATGGCGATTAAGAACCTGCCTCTGGGGAAAACGCCGGGCCCGGATGGCTTGCCGTTATCTTTCTATCGCACATTTCAGGCCCAGCTTCGGCCTCACCTCCTCAGACTATTTAACTCTTTTTCGGAAGAGGTGGGTCCATCCCCTGACATGGGCATGGCAGAGATAGCGTTAATACCGAAACCCGGGAAAGACCCTGCAATGTGTGTGTCCTACCGCCCTATCGCCTTGCTTAATACGGATCTCAAAATATACACTAAGCTCCTCGCCCAACGCTTAGACCCGTATATGCAGTGGCTCGTGGACCCCGATCAGGTTGGATTTATCCGCGATCGCCAGGGGGCAGACAATGTATGCAAACTTGCGCACCTTGTAGGGAAAGTGCGGCATTGGAAAATCCCGGCCTCCCTTCTCTCCCTGGACGCAGAGAAGGCGTTCGATCGGGTGGACTGGGCCTTCCTCAGGGCGGTACTTCGTAAGCTCTGGCTGGGCCCGAAGATGATTGCTAGGACTATGGCTCCATACATAGGGACCCACGCTCGAATCCGAGTCAATGGAGACTTAACACCGCCCCTAGCGATTCACAGGGGCACTAGACCGGGGTGCCCCCTCTCACCCCTCCTATTCGCTCTTGCAGTGGAACCCCTCGCGGAGCTTATACAGCGCGACTCGGACATCCACGGGATAGCACACGGGGGACGGGACAACAAGGTGGCGATGTTCGCGGACGACCTGATCCTTACTCTCACGCGCCCGCGGGACTCCCTGCCGGCCTCAAGATCAACCACGACAAGTCTTGGGGCCTGAATCTTACCATCCCGGCGGAAGATCTCCCCACTCTGAGAGAGATTGTGCTCTACCAATGGGCTGAGCGCCATATCAAATACCTGGGCCTCACCTTGACCCCCTCCCTTGAAGACTGGAGCTCTGTTAATTGGCGGACCTGCCGAAAGGAGGTCTTAGACGATCTGCGGCGGTGGAAACCCCTAATGCTGTCCTGGTTAGGCCGCCTCCTCGCAGTCAAAATGTCGATCCTTCCCAAAATCCTATACGTATTTCAATGCCTCCCCACTCCAATCCCGCTGCACTGCATACGGAGCTTACAAGGCGAGCTCACATCCTTTATCTGGGGTGGCAAGCGCCCCCGTTTTTCCCAGAAAATCCTCATGGCCCCACGCGATAGGGGGGGACTAGCCTGTCCTAACTTGGTCCACTACTACTGGGCCGCGCACCTCCGATTTGTGATAGAGTGGGGGGTACGAGAGAGTGAAAAAGGGTGGCTGCACATGGACAGGGCGGTGACGGGAAGCACTATTTGGGACCTGCCATGGCTCCACCGAGCGGCCCGCTCCAGAAGTGCGTACCTTGCAGTGCCCACGAAAACGGTCCTGGACATCTGGAATGCCGTTGCTGTCTCCATGGGTCTTACTACGTTCCCGTCCCCGCATACCCCCATAGCGGCAAACCCTCACTTCCCGCCGGCCCATCGAACTCGGGCATTTGAGAACTGGGTGCAGGGGGACTGTAGGGTGCTTTGCGACCTGTTCGACGGGGGCTCCTTCAAATCGTTCGACCAATGTTGCGAGGAGTTTCTCTTGCAGCCTGCTGCGCGGCTGCAATACGTCCAACTGCGACACTGGGCCTCTGGAGATAGTGTGTACCGGGCTGCTACACGCGCCTTCACCCCCTTCGAACGCTTGGCACGCACCCTAGGTGGCTTGAAACGATTGGTCTCCCGGATTTATCACATTCTACAGCACCCGCCACTCATACACATCCACCCATACCCGCGCCAATGGCAGATAGCGGTTGATGCGGATAGTACGCCCTCACATTGGGATGCGGTGTGGAGAGATATCCCCAAGGTGTATCGGAGCATCCAACAGAGAGAAAATGCATATAAACTTTTAACTCAATGGTATTACACTCCCCTGCGACTTCACAAGATGTTCCCCAATGTTTCGCCACTGTGCTGGAGGTGTCGTGCTGCGACGGGGGACTTCGTGCACATATGGTGGGCATGTCCGCTCCTCACTGTCTTCTGGAAGGAGGTCCTTAGCAACATCAGGGGGGTGCTGGGGTTCCCTTTGCCTGAAGCCATAGGTACGATCCTGTTGGGTATCAGACCATCAAACCTTAAGGCCCTAACCCGTAGTGACTGGATTGTAACCTTACAGATGCTAGGTGCGGCCAAGCAACTCATAGCCTTGTATTGGAAGAAGACTGAAGCACCTCCAATAGCCTCTTGGTTTGTGCGGCTGTGGCACGTCTTGGCAATGGAGCTCCTAACGGCGCGACTCCAGATGCGTCACACCCGCTTCGAGACAGTTTGGAAGCCCCTGGTGCGCTATTTGTGCTCCACGGAGCATGCACGACACATGCCCACTAGACTCAGGACCCTACATCTCTTTGAGGATGCTATTGTCCCTACAGATCCTACTAGGTTGCTCCCGTAGGCGACTCCTATAACAACTGAGCTCCGGAGGCTGGCCCTCGTTGCCAAGTGCCGCTCCATCCGCGGACTAGCCCACCACACCTGCTAGCACGACCACTCTTCTATCTTCTGTCTCTGGCTTACTTCCCCTTCACTTTCCTTTTCTCTCTCTCCTCTGTAGCTCTTCTATGTTTTCATGGACCCCTGTTGGGTCGTTAGTGAGCGCTGGGCTTGTTGCTCTCCCACCTACTCCCTCTGAACTGTAATTGGGGTTCTTTCAATGCTGAACAACTTCAACAGCTTCTCCTAAGCCAAGCGGCCGGCCCCTCGGGGTTGTAGGCAAGGGGCTGTGTTAAATACTCTGACTGAACGGATTCTGTTGCGCACTCTTCGCGGCCGGCCTCGGATAGAGGTTGTAGGCTTAACGCTGTGTTCTTGTGCCCCTCGCAGGGGTTTTGTTCCAAAATAAAACAGACTTGTAACAAAAAAAAATCTTCAAGTTTTTTTAAGGTGTTTTAAAACCTTTTCTAGTGCTATCTTGATATAGGGGTATGGGTACAACTGCTCTAGGCTTACTCTGTTACACTGTCTTCTAACTGCAGGTCCATTTACCAGCATAAACGCCTCTTATCTTATTTTGGTACTTAATGAACTTGTTACCTATTTTATTTATTTGCTGCAGCAAATGAATTGTAATTTTATCCAATCATAATATTTTATTGCTCTTCATTTCCCCTTACTGTTTTTATCGACTTTTAATTTCAAATTTGTTTTATTGGTTTCATGAGCATCAGTATACAAAACATTGCAAGAGATACGTAGTAGGCATATAAGGCAATCAGGTAGAGAGCTATGCAATATCCAATAATCATATGTATGGTTATTTGCATTCAGTAAAGCAATAACTTAGTGCTGGGGGTTAGAACGCTCCTTCCGGTATGGCAATGAAATCGTAAGAAGGAAAAACCCCAACTGTAGCCCCCTCCGACCCCCCCAACCTCCCTCCCCACTCCCACCCCACCCAGTGTGCCAAACAAGTGGGACAAGCAGAGTCGTATTCGTGTAGTGGTCGATACCATCATTCAGATGAATTTGCGGAGTCAGTCGTAGTCTCTGAGTCGTAAAATGCGCAGGTACTTGGGACATGTGACCTCATTGAATTCCTTGGACAGAAGGGAGAGCAGCGGGAGCCACACTTTCTGATAAGCAGCCGCGGAATGTGTGAGCGTGGCGTGAATGCGCTCCATGCCCAGGGTAAACCATATTTTATGTAGCCAACCCGTGTGAGTGGGTCTGGTGGTGGAGCCCCACAGGGATAGGTCGTGTTGTGTTGCAGCCTGCATGGCAATTCCCATCTGGCGACCCCTCTGAGATTTTAGGGGGAAGGTGAGGGCATTGGGTAGGCCCAGGAGGGCGTATGCCGGGAATCTGGGGATTTCCGTGTCGAATGTGGAGTCAATCTCGTCCAAGACAGCCTTCCAGTAGTCCTGGACTTCACGGCAGTCCCAGAGGAGGTGAGTCAGGGTGCCCAGTTCTCTGCCGCCCCTCCAACATAGCGCGCTTCGTGTAGGATTACCCTTATTGAGCCGGACCGGTGTGAGATGCCTCTTTTGGCCTGCCGACTTGCCTGTTGGGGAAGTGGGGGTAAGCATTTTGTAAAGGTCCGTTATGAGGTGCTTGTCTGAGTCTTTCGTCACCAGCCACTTCTCGAAGACAGTCATGGGCCTGCCAACCAGGGGTGCAACGTCGGAGTGGGTAAGCCAGTGTCGGAGCTGGAAGTATTGAAATAGATGAGGAGAAATAACGTTATAGCTTTGAGTAATGTCTTTAAGGGAGAGGAAGCCCTGCAAGTCGAAGAGATGACCAGTGGAGAAGCTACTGATGTCTCGCCATTGTGGGAAGGCCCCAGGGGCGTTGCCCGGTGGGAATTCTGGATTGTCCAAGACAGGCGTTAGAGGAGAGGGGAAGGTGGTAAGTCCTCTTCGGACCGCAACCGCGTTCCAGACCTGCATGACAGTGCGAGTGATAGGAGACTTTAGGAGATAGCGTGGTCGGTATTGTCTGAGAAGGAAAGGGACCTTCCAAAGGGAGGTGCCTGCCATTGCCCTATCTTAGAATAACCAGTGCTTCTCGGATTCCGGCCTGAACCACTCCACCAGAAATCGGAGTTGCGCAGCCTGGAAATATTGCAGAAGATTGGGGACACCCAGTCCTCCCTCGTCCGGGCTCCGGTAGGCTAGGTGTATGTGTAGGCGTGCCCGTTTGCCCTCCCAGATGAAATGATGGATGGCGGCCTGGAGGACCTGGATGGTGCCCGCAGGAGGGAACACCGGGAGAGTCTGGAAAAAATACAGAATTTTAGGCAAGGCCGTCATCTTGATCGCTGCGACCCGGCCCAGTAGGGAGAGTGGCTGTTTGGCCCAACGTGCAAGGTCGGATCGGATCCGGGAGGACAGGGCGTATAGTTGAGAGTCAGCGTGGAGGCTGTGCAAGCAGTAAGCGTGACGCCCAGGTAGGGGAGCTGTGCTGCTGACGGGATTCCTCCGCTGTAGGCGGGTGGAGTGGTGTGCGTTTGGGCGTTCTTGCCCAAGGGTAAGATAAGGGATTTCCCTTTGTTGATTTTTGAAGCCGGAGACGGCCCCAAAGGCTTCCAATTCCGCTAGAAAGGCGGGGACGGAGCAGTCCAGGCTATCCAGGGCGGCGATGATGTCGTCTGCATAGAGACCTATCACGTGGGGCTCCCGATCAAAGGTCATCCCACGGATGCTGGGATTGTTGTGGATCTTTTGCGCTAGAGGTTCTACATAGAGGGCGAATAGGAGGGGCGAAAGGGGGCACCCCTGCCTCGTGACCTTCTGAAGCTCAAAAGGGTCGGAGCGCAGACCGCCTATGCGGACACGGGCCTGGGGACGGTGGTAGCAGCTCGCAATCCAGGTTTGAAAGCGATCTCCCACCCGTAAGCGTCGCAGGACTTGCTGGAGGTAGAGCCAGTCCACTCGGTCGAACGCTTTCTCCGCGTCGATAGCCAACAACGCTGAGTCAGAGTTCTGGAAGTGGGCTTTATCGATCAGGTGTAGTATACGTTTAGTATTGTCGCTGCATTGGCGATTTGGGACGAAGCCGGACTGATCTGGCTCCAGAATTCCGGGCAGGCACGGGCCTAGGCGCGCAGCTAAGATCCCTGTAAAGATCTTCAGGTCCAGGTTAAGTAGGGATATGGGGCGGAACGCGGGGCAGCGTGTAGGCTTTTTGCCTGGTTTAGGTAGCACAATGATCTCGGCCGCCAGCATGTCTGGAGGAATAGAGCTCGGTCCCTCGAAGGAGTTGAAGAGCCGGGTAAGGACCGGAGCCAACAACTGGCTGAAAGTTTTATAAAACCCGGATGAGAATCAGTCTGGCCCCGGGGATTTAAGAGGACGGAGGCGGGAGATAGCAGCTAGGACTTCGTCCAGGCGGATAGGGGCGTCCAAGGAGTCCACATTGTCCTGAGACAGCTCCGTTACCTTTGCAGATTCTAGATAGTTACTAACATCTTCCGACGAGACAGTGTCCACCTTGTATAATGTAGCATAGAACGTCCTGAACGCCTCCGCAATCTAGGTCTCGCCTGAGATGTCCTGACCGGAGTCATCTGTCAGGCTAGTGATCTGGGAGCGCTGAGCCTTCGCCCTCAGGGAGCTAGCAAGCCTGTTTTATTCCCCCGACATAGTAAGAATGACAGAGGCGCAGAGCTGTGAATTCCGCACGGTCGGTGTCTAAGCTGGCCAGTTGGGCCCTGGCGGTCTTCAATTGTTTCCAAACCCGCGGAGCGCCGGTGCGGCTGTGGACCCTCTCGAGTTCAGAGACCCGAGCTGTGAGGCCGTCTCTTTTCTCTTGGCGGTCCTTGGCCTCTGCTGCTGCGATGGCAATGAGCTCGCCTCGGGCCACCGCCTTCAAGGTCCCCCACAGGGCAGTCACTGGGGTCCCGGGAATGTCGTTAGTGGCCATGTAGTCGGTGAGACATGCGTGTAGTTGTTTGGTAACGTCCGGCCTTTGTAGAAGGGTCTCGCGCAGCCGCCAGGTACCAGGAGGGCGGGCGGACCTAGGGACCTGTAGTGTTAGTTCTACAGCGTCATGGTCAGATAACGTCGCAGGAGTGATGGTTATGTCTTTAAGGATGGGGAGCAATTCAGAGGATCCCAAGAAGTGGTCTAGCCTGGCATAAGTGTGATGGACGTGAGAGTAGAACGTAAAGTGTGATGCGGTGGGATAGGAGGATCTCCATAGGTCCACCAGACCTTTGTCGCGTAGCCAATCCCTACCAGCGGCTGTTATGGCTCCCGTGTCCACATACCGATGGCCCGACCTGTCCATGTTTGAGTCCATTATTAAATTGAGGTCCCCCCGATTAGCAGGGGCGAGTTAAGGGATTGAAAGGATTCGGAAGCAGCCTGTTTCAAAAAGGATTCCTGACCAGAATTCGGGGCATATAGTGAGGCAATAGTAAAGCACTGTCCCCCCATGAGGAAAGTGTGTGCTAGCAATCTGACTGTAATCTCCCCCACCTTGTCCCCCACGCAGCCGCGGAAGCTCCTGGAGACCAAAATGGCAACACCTGCCTTCTTTGTCGGAAGCGAGGAGAAGAACTGCTGAGGGAAAGCGCGCAAGCGCATCCTATGCCAATCTTTGAGTAAGAGATGGGTTTCTTGGAGTAAGCATATGTCGGCCCCAGAATTCTCCAAGTATGAGATCACAGCCCTCCGCTTAATCGGATTGTTCAGGCCCTTAACATTAAGAGTTAGTACTTTCAAACTGGACTCCATCATGTGAGAGCACGGAGACCTCGAGCTATGTGATTCCAATGTCCCCGAGGGAGCCAGTGACGAATCGAAGGGCGAAGTAGCCCCATAAAGTTCCCTGGCACACTGGGTCCCACCCTCGGCCCCAACTCCGGTCTGTATCCCAACCACCCTCCCCAAAACACCCCAAAAACAACCAGTGCCCCCCCCCCACCCAGAACCCGCCCCTCCCCTCCCCAGCATCCCAACCCTCAACCCAGCATCCTCTGCCCAAAGCCCCTACGTGCAGATCAGGATGGTCATCCCCTCCACCCAACCCCCCCCCCCCCCCCAACCCCCCAACCCCCAAATCAATAAAAGGTACAGTCCCAGTCCTCTCTAGTCTTCTCTAGTGTCACTCAACCTTATCTGTTGACACCTAGTAAGCTAGCCACACGTTTTAATTGCAGCCAGGGGACCCCCAGAATAAAGTGATTTCCGGTACCCCTAGCTACATTTTAGCAACTACATCATCATCACATACCACCCTGCCCACACACCCCCACTTCACCATAAGGCTGTTGGATAAAAGATCTCCGCCAAAGAGCCCCTCTTGAGGTGAGCCCGTCGGGGATTGCACCGCCTCCCCGACGAGGAGCAAACGCCGATGATGAAGCATGACATCCTTCGGGGTGTGTGAGGCAAATACATCCAACAAAATGGATGCCCCAAGGTGCCATTCAAACACCTTTGGTCATGCCAGCTAAACTTCCCCTCTTCCACAAAGGAACAGTACAGCAACCTCCCTCTTGCATTAATTGTACTAGATACGGACACAAGCTGTTACTGGACCTTCCACCACTCTGAGTGGTAATTAGTGTCCGTTGATCAAGTGATCAATCATTCTCCCTCCTTTTTGATAAACAGTCCCAGTCCTGCCAGTCCATGCAGGGCCGTGGTGAAGTCACTTATAGGGGTGATCTCCAGTGGCGGCCAGCCCGCCCCCCCCCCGCCCGTCACCCCCCCCCATCACTTGAGCGAAGTGTGTGCTATGAACAATCTCTCCAAGGAGTGCACCAATTATTCAGGAGGTGAAGTCTCTCGGGCCACCTCAGCTACCACCGTTGCCCTCTCTTGCGTGATGACGGAGGCGGTAGGCTTCAAGCGATGTGTTGGGGATCTTCTACGGCCCACCGTTTGCCACCTACCTCTGGAGGGTCCTTGTGACGCTTTCATCGCTGGTTCATCGTTTTCCATTTCTAGGCCCAGAAGAACGCATGTGTCTTTGAGCGAGCGCATTTGGTGCAGGGTGCCATTCCATTTAAAAATCAGTCTGAACGGGTGGCCCCAGGAGTATGGGATTTCTTGTTGCCGTAAGAAATCCGTTGCTACTTTGAACTCATTCCGTTTTTGCAAAGTGATGGCCGAGAGGTCTTGATACAAGGCAACAGGGTGACCTTTAAAGTGGAGGGGCTGTGCGCGTCGGGCCTCCCTGAGAATTCTTTCGTTGAGCGGGAAGTCAGGGAGGAAGGCCAAGATGTCTGGTGGCGGGGCAGAAGCTCTCCGGGGAAGCCCAACTCTATGTGCCCGGTTGATGCGGATGTTGAAGTCGGCAGGTTCGCCTAAGATGTCCCGAAAAAGATCCTGCAGGTAGCTGGTGATGTCCGACCACCTCCGTTTTCTGAGGGACTCCACGGACCCGTATGTTGTTGCGACGGGAACAGTTTTCGAGGTCCTCTGCATGGGCCTGAAGGTCTATCTGTTGATCAGTGAGTCGCAAGATCTCTTGCTGGAGCTGTTCGATCTCATCACTTCTGGTTTGGTCAGCCTCTTCAATTGCGACCACTCTTTCTCCAAGACCTTCCACATCTCGCCGGAGTTCCCGGACTTCCCCCGCCACGTCCTGTTTAAAGGACTTAAAGTCCTCCCTGAGGGAATTAAACAGCGATTCCAGGAAGGATCTGGTGATGGGCACTTGATCGCTGGACAAGTCCGGCGTTGTCCCTGCGGTCTTCAGGGAGGGTGGGTCCTTGCTGAACCAAGGCTGAGATTTGGCCAACATCTCCGGGAGTGTCTGGTTCCCTTTCTTCCCCCTTAGGCCCGCCATGCCCCGCACAGCCGATGGGACCGACCGGCCTGCGGCCCTGGGAGGGGGGGTCGGGGGAAAGTGCGATGGCCCAGCGAGCTCCGGGGGAAAAGTAGGCCGCACTGCAGGTGAGTCGGCGCTTTGCTCTGTTCACTAGAATGTCAGCGGGCGATAGCTTCCCACTCTCCCGTCCCGATCGGGATGCTTCAGAGCCGGCGGGCTCCCAGATGCAATGCCGTTATTTAGGGCCCGGGGGCACCAGGGGACATCCAAGCAGCAGGCTGGTCCCCAGAGGGCACACTTGTGTACCACTGCCGTGTTATGCAAATGAGTAGGGGGGGATCCTCAGACACCAGGTGAGGTGTAGTGGCGAGGCAGGTCTTTTCCTTCCAACAACTGTCCCGACTCTCAGATGGCCTCCTAGCGACCACACGTCCCCCCCCCCACGCACAGTATATGGGGCCCAACTGCGCTGTGACCACGCCGGGGATCGTTGTGTTGTGTCTCCGGCCCTCAGCAGAGCACAGCCTTTAGGCCCAGCTTGTCCGCCCTCCGGGAGCTCGATTGTGCTCCCCGAGCCTCTCCCACAGCTCACTCCTCCACTCTCCTCACCTCCGCCTTTGATGCTGCTCTATCACCCACTGCTGCCTGCCTCTCTCGTCGCCGCCTCTGATAATTGCGGGTCCCGCCACTCCAATGCTGTGGCCGCTGTCCCTCAGATCTCTGTGGGGGGCGCCGGGTGCTTGCAGTTTCACTGGAGTCTTCACCGTTAGGCCCCAAAGCCGGGGCCTCGATTTTCGTGTCCTCCGGCCAGGCCCCTCCGCGTCTCCAGCCGGGTCGTGATGTCCCTCCCAAGCTGTGGCCTCAGTGCTTTAGGTCTCCATAGGGGGCTCCGTGTGTTTGCGGCCATCCACTGGGCACCGGGTGTTTGTGGCTGTCAGCGGGGGCCGCCCCTAGCGCCGCCGGAGTCTCCGCCCCTAGGTCCCAAAGCCGGGGTCTCGAGTTTCGCGTTCCCCGGCCGGACCTCTCCACACCTCCGGCCGGGTCGCGAAGGCAGACTTCAGGGGGTTTCTTGCCTGGGCCAAGTATCGGCGGTCGCTTCTGCGGGCGCGGCAGGCAGCGGCCCCGCCGTCCAGTCCGCCGGGGCGGGAGCGAGAGGCTCTCAGGGCAGTCGGCAGCTTCAGGTGGCCGCCATTACAGGGGAGCGCCGATGAGACTTCTCGGCCCCGGAGAGCCACGTTTGTGTAGTAAGTGCTGTGGCGGCACTCCGAGGGTTGCAGCTGCAGTCGGACCTCAATTTCAGGGTCATTCGAGGGTTTGGAGGGATAAGGCGACGCAGTTAAGGGCTTTTGGCAGGATTCAGGACGGGGAGCCGCAGAGACCCACGTCCGACTAGGTCGCCATCTTAGACACGCCCCTTTATCGACTTTTAAAGTGTCCTTAAATTAATCCTGGATTTGACTATGGATCCCTGCACTGAACTATTGCTACTAGTTTGTATGACATCATCCTTCAGTGGCTTTGACTAATTAGATTATTTGCCTTTCCTCTCTTTGTATTGCTTGCAATTGTGTATATAATTAATTCAATTTACTTCTTGCGGTAAAAGGAATTATAACTGTATCATATAATCTATTCTCACTGTGACACTTATTCTTTTCTTCTTCTTTAATATTATTTATATTAAGTGAATGTTGCACTTAACTATTGCTGCTCGGTCGAAGGACGCTCAGTTATCTCTATATAAGCACTTACTATTTTCTTTTTTAAGGTATTTCCCCTGGTGATTTTATTACTGTGATCTTATCTGCTACAAAATAGTACTTTTTTTATATGCTGCTAAATTTCTTATTCTATCGTAAAGGTCTCTATTCGCACAATGTAAAATGTTATTTTATTGTGTGATTTCTTGTAACCTTTTAAGTGGACCTCTTTTATGAGTTCCATATCTTAATAACAAATTAATTGAATTAACTGAAAAACATCTGATATGGATGTCATGTAAGTTTCCTGTACTCTATGAAATGTAACAAGATTGATATTTTTGGGGGGGCGTGGCCAGCAACATGGCCGAATAGGTTGTGCCTCTCGTGAGCTCCGCCGAGCTCGCCCTAATCCGACAATCAAAACCAGTCCACAGACCCCGTAGAGGCGATTCAGGACATGCCATAAGTCCCGTGGGAACTACCGGCTGACTGACTGAGGTGGAGGTGAGAGGGAAACGACGAGCCGCCTTAGACAGTGGAGAACGCGGCCCGCTCTGGAAAATGGCGGCGCCCTGCATCCCGGAGAGAGAAGATCGGCCGACCGGCCTCGGGAGGCCGGCGAGATCGTTGAGGTGCTGCGGTCGTCCGGAGAACTGTGCTGAGCTGCCGACCCCCGTCCCCCCCACACCAGGACACCAACTTCCGACCACGCGCCTGGGCGGGCGGGGCCTCTGGGGTCGCAGCGAGGACCACTACGGAGAGCTGGCTCCAGGTGCGGCGGGCGACACAGAGGGCCGGAACGAGGGGGCTGCTGCATGCGGGGCTGCGCGGTTCGGGAGACCGCCGGTCCGATCGGACCCGTCCTGCGGGAGTCAGGAGCCAGGAAAGTTGGGGACTACTGAGACGGGGCCTCGGGCAGTGCGCTCCGGCTGGGAGGCCCGCGGGGGTTCCGGTGAGTCGCCCCTTTTGCCTCAGCACAACGGGACAGGCCCCATACTGGGCAGCCTGCTCCAAAGGGGCTGACTACCGATAAACCCCTAAGGAATCTGGCGCAGTAGAGACCAAGAGCCGAGGGGCACACCACAGGACCGCGTGACTGCGCCCACACTCCCCTTCCCCCCCCTCCTCCCCCCACCACTGCACGAAACCCTGGCGACAGAGGGGGGGAAGGCTGCTGACAACGGGCGCACCTAGAACAACCCGTCGGTACATCCGTAAACCGCCAGCCAGCATTAGCAGCTACAGGGACATAGCTGAGCCACCGAGGGGGGACGGCCACGCCTGCCTCTCCCCTGCCCCATCGACAGGAGGGGCACAGGAACAAGTCCTCTAGCTCGGGCGGGGAGTGACCAGGCGGGCACGCATTGCTCTGCTGCCGGGACTGGCCTTCTGGTCGTGAGGGTTTAATGGTAGATATACCTCGCTGTGCACGGCGGTACACCTGGATTGAACAGCAGACAGCGGGACGCGCCATGGGGAAGAGAGAGGTGGCCACTTGGGCCCCAAAACAGGGCACCATAGATCGTTTTGCGACGGCCCCTCCTGCCACGGAGTCGGGGTGCCCAAGGACCGCGCTCGGACACGGCGCTCCTGATGGACACCATTCAGGCGCCAAGAGACGACATAAAAGCATCCAGAGCCGTGCTTGAGGTCAAGATTGGCAAAGTGGGATCGGAAGTTACGCTGCTGAGGCAGGATTTCCGCAATCTGACGGAGAGGGTGACCACGGCAGAGACCAGGTTGGGGGAAGCAGAAGATACGCTCACCACGCTGAGGAAATACATGGCGGAACTTCAAGCGTCGCATAAACCACTCCAATGGAAGGTAGATGACGCAGAAAATAGGGCACGCCGCAACAACCTGCGATTCGTAGGTTTTAGGGAAGGACTTGAAGACTAATGTGGCGGCCTTCCTCCATACATGGCTGAAAAAGACCTTCCAGAGGGTACACTTCTCAAACTGCTTCATTGTGGAGAGGGCTCACAGGGCGCTGCTGGCGAAGCCCCTGGAGGGGGCTAGACACCGACCGATAATTGCCAGTTTCCTGAACTTCGCGGACCGTGACCTTATTCTGAGAGAAGCACGAAAAATGGGAGAAATTTGCTTTGAAAATACGGTAATCATGATCTTCCCGGACTACAGCCAAGAAGTCCAGAAACAGAGACGTTCTTTTGACTCAGTGAAGGCAAAACTGGGGGATTTAAAAATACAATACATGCTGCTCTTCCCTGCAAAGGTAAAGGTCATCTACCGGGACAAGATGCATTTTTTCACACACCCTGATGACGCGTGGCAATGGCTGGAGGAGAGACCTCCGAGATCCGGAACCGGGGGAGAGAGACGTGAACCACGGGATGGACCACGGTCCATGGAGGCCTCTTGGGAATTCCCGAAAACTCAGAGGTCAAGAGGCTCGAGGGCACGCAAGAGGTTGACGACGACCCCGCATCTAAAGTTGACCCAGATCACCAGCCGACAACGGCGGTCGGCCTCCCCGGAGAATAGGGGCGATGCGGGATCCAGGTTTCGCTGCCTCAAGAAGGCCACACACTCGGAAGAAGAGGAAGACAGGACCAGTAACGAATCTGTTGAAGAGGACAATGAAGCGCAGTCTTTGCATCCGCTGGAGGCAGTGATCCGTGAACTGGAACAAGATACAACCGGGGAGAACACTATCTCGCAGGACGCTGTCCAGGACTCTCATTCGTGAAAAGAGGCCTTTGTGGACAAGATGTATAAGGCTCGGCTGGGGTTCACGCAAGTTGATACGTCCTATACAAAGTTTCATATTTCACGTTATTTGATGTGTATTGTTTTCCTACACGTAATTCAAGTGGAAGGGAGTTTTGTGTGCTCTTAGTCTACTGACCGAGAGCTGGAGTACTAGGGGTTCTGCAGGGGTGGACGATAGACCTTCTCTGCCTAATAGTCCCTAAAGATGCTGGAAACAAAGAAGGGGCTGGAGGGAAGGGGGGGTGGGGTGGGGTGAGGCGAAGGGGGATTCCACAGTTACATGGTTGTGGGTTTAAGGGGGGTGTTGGGGGAGGGAGGGAAGGGGGTTGGGGGGAAGGCATATTGGGTATGCTTGGCATGTTGAGAACGCACACACTTAACCTGGTAGCTCTAAATGCGAGACAGTGGTAGCGATTATCCAGTAATGCAGGACATGAGGAGAGATAGCCCAATGGGGGAAAATGGGTCTCTAGAGGAACTCCGGGTACTCACTTGGAACGTTAATGGCCTAGGCTGTAAGGTCAAACGAGGCCTGGTGAATAATTATGTGAAGAGAACTGGGGAAGAGGTTGTACTACTGCAAGAAACACATTTAAAGGGTACCAACTGCGCCTTTCTGGCGAGAGGGAGATACAGAGTAGTGGCACACGCAGGATTCACATCTGGCTCAAGGGGTGTGGCAATCATGATTAAAAAGGGCCCCCCTATACATATAGCGCAGACCTGGATAGATCCGCAGGGCACATACGTGGGGGTACGGGGGTACTGGAAGAGGAAGGAATACACATTCCTATCTGCATATGCCCCACCCAAACTACAGGCAGCCACGCTAAGGGGGGTGGCCGACATACTTCTCAACACGACTGACACAATCCAAGTCCTGGGAGGGGACTTCAACGACGTAATGGACTTGAGGGAGGACAGGAGACAGGGATAGGCCTTCTGGTCCAACACTGCTGGCGACCACTATGGGAACAGTAGGCCTGGTGGATACTTGGAGGTGGCTACACCCAGAAAGTAGGGAATACTCCTTCTTCTCGGGGGCGCATAAAGTGTACTCCCGACTTGATTATATCTTTTTGGCTAGACAGGCACTAAGTATCACCGACGTGGCAGAATATCCGGCTCGAGGTATCTCGGACCACTCTCCGTTGATGCTCAAGGTGGGGGGAAAGAAAGTAAACCTACCTGCGGTACTGAGATTGATGGTCTGGGATCTCCAAAACGCGGACATATTAAGAGGCCTGCGGGCTGACCTGAAGATCTTTATAGCCGAAAATTAGGGATCAGTGAACTCAAGGGTAACACTATGGGAGACACTGAAAGTGGTAATGCGAGACAGGTCACATAATCGATTGGCAGCAAAGAAGACAAAAGTACATGCAGATGTAATGGCCTTGGAGGCCCAGATTCTGGCCTTAGAACAGGAGCTCCACACTACTAGAGAACCCGGAATTGCTCGCCAACTATCGGACGTGCGGGTCCAGTATAAGCATTTAGTGACAAATGAGGCGAAAACACAGGTTCTGGCGACCCTACACCGCTTATACAATGTAGGGGATAAGTCCGGGAGGCTCTTGGCCTGGCTGAGCAAGAAAGAGAGAGATGCGCGATGGGTGGAGAGGGTGAGAGATGGTAGGGGACATTGGGCCATAACGGATGAACAGATAGCCAATGCTTTTGCAGACTATTATGGAGTCTTTTATGAGGCAAGACCACTGGTGACGAAGGAAGAAGCCCTGCAATACATGGCGCATATAGACCTCCCGGCCCTGGATGACACAGATAGACAGGACTTAGAGGCAGATATAACTGCGAAAGAACTCAGGGAGGCACTGGCTAAACTCCGGGTAGGGAAGGCGTCTGGCCCTAATGGTTTCCCGGCGGAATTCTTTAAGAAAATGGCGGATCTCTCAACCCGTCATTTATTGGGTCTGTTTATAGATGCTGAGTCGGAGGGAACATTCCCGTTAGACCTCAGGCAGGCTACGATTATCCCGATCTTTAAAGAAGGCAAGCCTCCAGTTGACTGCTCATCCTATCGCCCCATTTCCCTCCTCAATGTGGAGGTAAAACTATATGCAACGATATTGGCCCTCCGCCTTCGGCTGGTGATTACAGGACTGGTTCAGTTAGATCAGACGGGATTTTTCGCCGAGAGGGCGACCAGATACAATCTGAGGAGAGCCCATAACTGGCTCACGGAAGTGTGTAATAAAGGGGACCCGCATTGGTTCCTCTCCCTCGATGCCGAGAAGGCGTTTGACGCAGTTCACTGGCCCTTTCTGGAGGGGTTGCTAGACCGCTTCGGTTTTGGTCCCAAATTTAGAAAAATTGAGGGTCACCTATACACAGATCCTAGGGCGAGAGTCCGAGTCAATGGCAAGTCGTCAAGGGACCTTCCTATACGGCGCGGTACCAGACAGGGATGTCCCCTGTCCCCGCTGCTGTTCGCCCTCTCCATAGAGGTCATGGCGTGTGCAATCCGCCAGAACGACAATATTAAAGGGTTCAGCGTGCGTTCGCCGGACACGACTACAGAGAAACTCTCCCTATATGCAGACGACGTCCTGCTATTTGTTACAGAACCGGAGACTACCATACCGGCGCTGTTTTCGGAACTAGATCGATATGGGTCCCGTGCGAGCTACCAGATCAACTGGTATAAATCCATCTTATATGATCCTCAACGAAGAGAGGGGGGGGGGGCCATGCTTCCAGAACGTTTGGTGAAGACAGCAGAGGGGTTTACCTATCTCGGGGTATTCATTACGACTGATGGGGCGCTCTCCTTCGAAATGAACATCCACCGCATAACACGCAATTTTACTGAAGATGCAGCACGATGGAAACTGCTGCCCCTCACGCTCTTGGGGCGGGCGGCAATGTTTAAAATGATTACGCTGCCAAGGTTTTTATATGCATTCCAGAATGAATACTTTCCCCTGCAGAGCGGGGTGTTCAGGACTATCCATGCAGAACTCCGAACATTTCTTTGGCTGGGGAAGCAGCCTAGGGTGGCGCTATCGACGCTGCAGAGGCACCAATATAATGGGGGGGGATCTCCCTGTCCGACTTAGAGGCCTATTACTGGGTAGAGCACCTGGTACCCATTAATGAATGGTTGCACGCCCCAGCCACCCACCCCACCTTTGCACTAGAACGACATACTTTGGATACACGCACATACCTGCATTATCTCTACAGAGGCAACGGTGGGGCGAGATTACTGCCTGCAACGAGGCTTACCGTAGGGATATGGATGAGGGTGACAAATGATGGGGTGGGAACGTAAATTAACACAATGAACCCCACTGTGGAAATGCGCCTGGCTGAAGGAAATTAATAAATTGAAGGGATTTAGAGGCTAGGATGCTATAGGCCTGTCGACACTGGGGATGTAGTAAAGAATGCAATGCTACAGTCCTTCCCCTCATTGCGCAAGGAATATGGACTGCACCACACACAATCCTTTAAATACATGCAATTCAGACACGCATGGAGGGCGGAGAGGGCATTGACAGAGGTGCTCCCAGAATATGCTCATCTGGAGGGTCGCCTCCTACAGGAAAGGATAGCTGGCAAGGCAGTGTCGCTTACATATAAAACAATAATGAATAACAGTCCAGATAGACTGGGGAACTTACGGACCACATGGGAGCGAGAAGTGGGTGAAATGGACGAAGTGGACTGGGCACGGTCCTCATGCATCCCAGGGAGGTTGCGGTTAAATCACGCCTAAGGTTGATCCAATTTAATGTCCTTCATAGGACCTACTTTAATAGGGCAAGATTGCAAAAGATTGAGAGAATAACTGACCCAGGCTGCCTGAGGTGTGGCACTGCTATAGGGGATTTCTATCATACTCTATGGACATGCCCTAATATTCAACTATTCTGGGGGGCGGTCCTGACAGAGCTGGGGGAGGTGCTGGAGACCACAATATGCTTAGATCCTAAATTGAACCTACTGGGAATGACGAATGATGTGGATCTAGCCCGGCCACTGCTGATCTTCCTGGTACTGGAGAATGGAGGAGGGGAATGGACCTATACAAGGCTGCAGAAAGAGTTACGTATAAGGCGAGGGGATGCCCCAAGAAATTTGGCAGGGTGTGGGGTAAATGGAGACGCTATCATGGGCTGGATGAGTTACAAGGGGGTGAGAATCCCTACGCTTCTAAGGGGCAGAACAAGTTGAAGGGACAAAGGTGGATCGGAAACAGGATTTGGGCTGGAGACTTACCTGACCCATTGGACAATATGGACACTATTTTTGATCTAATACAAGGGAAAATGGATAAGGGGAGGGGGATGGGTGTGTAGCTCGACATAGACATGCTAGATGTTTGTTATCATGATGCCATATGCCAATAAAAATGTTTGGGATAAAAAAAAGAATGATATTTTTTTTGTAACTGCATCCATTCTAAAATTAATGTACAATCCTAACCCAAGGCTTTTTCCAAGAATAATAGTTGCCTGTTTTCACTTGCTAACCCTAAAATGACATCCTCTAAAAGCGGTACTTAGCCATTCATTGAGCTTGCCGTACCATTTGGATTCTGTGGTTTCCTTGTTAACAATAGTTCTTGCACAGAAATTTCCTAGTTAACCTTGTGTTCCTTGGTCCCCTGGGAACCAACAAGACACTTGCCAAACAGCTATATGTATATCAGACATCTAGATTTTACTCAAATAACCGATTCTCTGACTTATTTGCCCTTCTACATCTTTGATGACACAATTTATCTTCCAGTGTTTTCGTGTTGGTTTAAGTTGCACTAACATCTGCCTCTTTTAACTCTTGTGCTTTTTAGTCTTCATGCACCAGCACCCATCAAGGCTAAGACCGCTATCTTCAAATTACCATCAGGTGAGTAGCTGTGATTTGCTTGTTGCATAGGTTGGAGTAGGGGTCATCTTGTCATGATATTAAGCCTCCGTTTTCTGGGAATAGTAGGGGAGAACCATTTAACCACTGCATTTGTTTTCAGTCTCAGTTTGAGGAAGAAATGTCAGATTACAACATATGGCTTTTATAATCGTAGTACATTTTGTGACTGAAATGTTTATAGCATGTGTGGCTGTAGATACCTATGCTCTGCATACTCCAATGATCTAGTGTTGGGCTTGGACATTTGCAAGTAGTTATTCTTCAAACAAGTGTTTTGAGTCACAATACCTCTCCCTTGGTTCGCAATGCGCATGGGCACCGTCTCCATGTTAGATTTTTTTATTTCCGCAATTTTGTTTGGGTGTCAACAGAGAGGGTTCAGAGTTAATTTTGTTCCTTATACACTTTTCTGGCCCATATGGTTGAGTTTTGGCACCAATGTTTCAATTGAACTGTCCGTGTCTCAATGACTCTCCATTGCGTTACTTCACAACCAAACAACTTTAGAGGACCACAGACCAATGCTCAATGTCTCGAATGTCATGGGGCTCCTGGCACAAGTGTGTTAAACCTATCTCTCTCCCCCAGCCATGATGATACTTCTTGTGAGTTCTACCTTGCCTTCCGCTCTTTAAGGTACCAAAGAGAGAGGCATTGGGAACACTACAAATTGCACTGCAACAGTTCTGGGTATTTTCCTTGAAGAAGATCCCTTTCATGTTGAAAGCCAAGACGCAGTCCATCTAGAATCCTGACGCCCGGCCAATGCCTAGCCCAAGGTCAGTACCCTCAAGTGTTCCTGTATGCCACCAGCCTTTGAACTAAAAAGAAGGCCATGATTGTAAGTAACTTGCCTGTTTCCGAGACTCGAACTCCAAGCCAGGGTTGCATCGAAAGTTCCACACTAAGACAGAGCCCTGCTCCTGTGACAGTCTGGCATCTAGCCCCAAGCGTGGAAACAAGAGACTGCCACCTTCAGGGCCCGATGCACCTTTGGGCTCTAATTGGCACAGACCGAAGGTTTCGGAGAAGTCTCAGTGGATATCAAACCCCACCCTACGTTGCCAAATGCTTATCCGCTTTCCTGGAGGAATCTAAATACCTCAATTCTAATCAGGCAGGTTTTCGGCCGGCCCATTCTACGGAAACTGTCATTTTAGCTGTCCTGGACACTCTTCGTGACAACGCCGATAAATGCTCCGCCCAGGCACTGGTGCTATTGGATCTCTCCGCCGCCTTAGACACGGTCGACCACACTATTTTGGTCGTCAGTGTCAAACATGCTGGTATCCAAGGTGCGGCGGCTCGCTGGATCACCTCCTTCCTGGAGGATCGGTCCCAGGCCATCCTCCAAGACTTTTTTGGCACCACCACGTAAAACCACCTGTGGTGTTCCAGAGGGCTCCACTCCCTCCCCCCACCTGTTTAATCTCTACATTGTCCCCCTGATTATGCGGATGACCTGCAATTAGTTTTCACGGTTGACAACTCACACAGCTCTATCACCGAATTTCTAGCCACCACGCTACATATCCAACAATGGATGGACCACAACCACCTTAAGTTAAGACGGAGCTTGTTCTTACTGGGAACAGCCATAAGTTTTGGGGCCCACACTATTGCCCATCGGAGTTAGGTCCTCCACCCTCTCCCTCCCCATCGGCGAAAACACTAGGAGTCCCCCTCAACAGCAACCTGTCACTGAAAACTCAGGTTGGCTCTGTCATCTCTAAATGTTTCTTGCAACTACGGAAGATTAAGAAGATACACCGTTTTCTCACACAGGAAGCTTTGATTCAAGAGGTAGTAGCCACTGTCCTGTCGCACCTGGACTATGCTAATTCTGTGTATTGGGGCATGCCAATTCAATTGATCAAACGGTTGCAGATGGCCCAAAATCAGGCAGCCAGAATGATCCATTGTCAACATAGTTGGCAGCCAGCAACCCCTCTGTTGAGGAAATTGAATTGGCTCCCTTTCCCTCAACGCTGTGCTTTTAAAGTGGGCTGCCTTATTTTCGAATCCCTGCACGGCACCAACCCCAAATTCATTAACACGATACTCCGGCACACTCCCTCTATTTTATTTTTATTTGTAGAGTTTTCTATAGCGCGAACTTGAACCGATTAGGTTATCAGAGCGCTTTACATAGCACCAGTTGCGTACATAAGACAGCATTCGATGTCCAGTGCCCTCCTCCGCCGTATAGCGGGGGACCTCTTCCAACCCTCCGAAGTCGTCGAGCTGTCGGGACTAGGCTCCTGGAATGTCAGCTGCCCCTTTACAGGGCACTTTACATAGTATCAGTTACGTTACACATTTTAGGAACACATTACTTTTTGCTCTAGTGAGTAGGGTTATCTCTTCACACGGGGGAAGGGGAACACCTGGCTGTATTCCAACAGTTCCACAGGCGATTAGACGTTAAAGCTATAGTTCTAAACACAGGGAGGGGATACACATTGATACAATCTGATAATCACATAGGATGCTAGTCGTTAGAGTGGTCTTCTATCCTGACAGGAGGGATGTGACTAGAAACACTCTAAGTGTAATATATAGGGGTGGTAGAGAGTACAAAGGACCACTGCAAACACTACACTAGTATCAGCATAGAGGAGGGGTGGGTGGGATGCAAGGGTCTGGAGGGAAGGGCTAGAGTCCAGCGAAAACTGTCCGAACAAACAGCAGCATTCACAGCATAGATGAAGGGTGGGTAGGATGCAGGGTATGGAGGGAGGGTCTAGTCCACGAGAAAAGTCCTCCAGAGTCCACCAGGGCACTATCCTCTGCGTTCGTGTTCGTGATCCCGGAGCCTGTGTCTGCCGGTCAGAGAAAGTGTGTCTCCCAGGGCGCCATCTTAAAGTCAGGCACCGGCTACACAGCGTGGTCAGCAAGGGGGAAGGGGGGGCAAGAGTCTCGACGGGCGACAGCGGGTGGCAGCGAGGGCCTACATACCGCTCAGGTGTTCAGCTCTTGTCCGACTCGCCCCCGGTCTCCGCTCTCCTCCCTGCCGTTTTTCAGCCCGGGCTGGCATCGGGCGTCCGCCATGTTTGGTCCCCGGCAGGGACCGATAGCAGCCAGCCAGCGCCGCTCCACAGACACCAGCAACGAGGTGGCAGCGTGGGAAGCGGCAGGAGCCCCACACACGGCTCGGGTGCACGGCGCCCATCCGACTCGCCCCCGGTCTCCGCTCCTCCTCCCAGCTGCTCTACAGCCCGAGCTGGCACCGGGCGGCCGCCATGTTGGATCCTCGGCGGGGATCAGGAGCGCTCCGCAATCGCCGCTCCACCGGCACAAGCAGCGATCTGGGTAGCCCTGCAGGTGCCCTACACCCTCCGCCACAATTATGGAGCGTGTACGTCGCGGGGGGCCTCCCAAGGACGCTGGGCTCCGGGCCGGAGCAGCGCGCTGGCCGGGAGCCGAGACGGTCCACGTCCTTCCCGTCTCGGCTCCTGTTTGTGTGTCTCAAACGGGTACGACAGGGAGGCCGCAGACTTGCTACACTTGCCCCCAGACTGTGGAATTCCTTGCAGCTGGAGATCCGGTCCTGCACTGACCTTCTGCAATTCAGGAAGTCCCTTAAGACTTGGCTATTTGCACCAGCCTTTAAATAATGTGTCCACTGGTAACCTTCAGAGCTTTTTACAGCACCCTGAAACCACCCGGTGTACGTGCGCTTTACAAGTCATTATTTACATTAACAAGAGTATTGGCCTCCACTGCAAACACCCGAGGCCTGCAACAAAGGACCTACCCAAGTCAATGCCGAAGATCCCATCAACACTGTAAGCTTAGTCTACCGCCACATCCGAGGAATCTGATGCAGTGACTCTAGGAGATGCTCGACACCAGACAGAAGTGACCCACCTAAGTCAATGCCGAAGATCCCGTCAACACGAAAGCTCAGTTGACAGCCAGATCTGAGGAATCTGATGCAGTGACTCTAGGAGCTCGACAGCAGACAGAAGTGGTGTCCCTATGTACACCCTGTCACAGGACGTTCGCGCCTAAACCACGTTGGATGAAGCCATCAGAGAGACTCCATCACAAGAAAAGGTTGGAGTTGAAAAATAAACACCCTCAAGCTTTTTTTTTTTGTTTTTTTTTAGAAACACAGGCACAAGCCCCCACTCCCATATCTTTCTTGGTTGCCTCCACCAGAGTCAACTCATGGGTTTCACTTAGAACGTTTAGACTCCATATGATCCCACCAATCCATATGACCAGTCCTTAGACTCTGGGCCAGAGGGGGTTCCCATGCAACCAGCACCCCCACTTCCCCACCACCCACACCCCGACGATTCTGACTGGGACCACTACCTGGTTGGAGCATCACGCTGGATGATAACACCACATACGATGAGGTCATCCTGAGGGCTGCAATACACCATAAAGTAGACATGCCAGTGGTGCAGTTGGAAGAGGACTTCCCATTAGAGACTCTTTCCAAGTCTGAACAGTCAGTCTAATTTTTTCCTGTGCTTAAAAACATGTTTAAATCTGCTCACAGAAAACATAAGGAGCGAGTAAAAGCTAGGATAGTAACACCCAGGGTTGAGAAAACATCTAGACCTTCACCTAGCGACTCTTATCGTTGTCAAGTGATAGAGTCCCCCCGGCTCCCTATTGGTTTACACCACCCACAACAGTACTTACGCTCAAGCCACAAGTCTCGTCCCTTCACCTGATGCGAGCAAAAAATCGACACAAGTGCATAGACGTAGGGGCAGCCACACATTGGCGCACAGCCAATTCTCTGAGACTCGTTTCCAGTTACAGCAGGTCCTAGTGGGAGTCTTGTGTAGTTCCTATAAAACCTTTAAAGGATCTGCGCGTTCGGACAGGATACACTGTAGGATTGGTGTCAGACTGATTCTGGCCTTTTGTACCAGCTTGCTCACAGTGCCTCTACAATCTCCTCTTACTAAGGAGAGAATTGTTCTTGACAACCATCGAACATGACAACCCTGATCCCTCAGAACCGTGGAAACAATATACTACTTTTCATTCAGTCACTCGTGCTTACTTAGTCTGTCTCCGAGAGATACACAGAATAAACAGTCTAGGCGTTTTCAATAAATATTTATTGAACAGTTGTTATTCTGGTGTAAAAAAGATGAGCTGCAACAACCGTTAGACAATAACATGTATAAAGGATCAGAAGAACTATGAAAATAAACAGATGGTAAAGCTCTACCATCTTGCAGTAATCATGAATACATACAAGTATATTCACTACATGATAATAAAGAGATGCGTACTCCTATGATGCGTCCCTAACTAGATGTACCTGAGTGTACCTAGCATGTGTGTAGGTGTTAAGCCCAGAATCCCTCTAGGATAAAGTCAACCCCATTACCTGAATGGAGAGACTGTGGGACCCCGTCCTGGTCTCGAGTTGGACTCCCCGCGAGGGATTTTTCAAATATGCAAGCTGGAGTGTCTGCATGCAGGAACCTCAGCATTTCTGGTCAGTGTGTCGGCCAGGAAGTCTTGGTCTCCTCTGTCTATCTTAGCAAGATGTGATGTATATATACCTATAGGTCTCCTCAGGGGTCCTACCTCACTGTATTACTGGGTCGGGCTAAGGATGACGTTGAGCATGAACTTTAAACATAGATATTATACAGGAGATGGTAGTCCTGCTGTGCTTCCAAGAATCTTCATGCATATTGTATGAGATTTCGTGTTGTATCTAGGTAAAAGGTCAGTCCCTGTAAACCGTTATAAGTGTGCTGGAGGGAAGAATAAGGATGAAGGGTAATGAAGTTTACCTGGGCCTACATCAGGCTGCCTATATGGAATAGAACGCCCACTTCTCTTCTGAATGGATGACCTAGTTAAATTCTAAACGTACTATTAGGCTGACTAGATAAAGGTACGCTACAAAAACATTAGTTTTGGCTTAAAAATAGTTACAAGTTCTTAAATAATCTTTGAAAATTTCAAAAAGGAAATTGTCACTCAAGCCAAAGCTCTAATGTGTCTGTAGGTATAGTTCGGACTACTGCAAGCATTCGAAAGCCATGCATGCCCAAAAAGAATGTCAATTTGTTTTGGAGTTACAATTTTAGTTTTTTTTTTTTTTTAAAGTCAAATTTCTCCCAGCACACGACTGGCCAAATGAGTCAAATGTTTGTGTCCTGGCTGGTAGACGCAACATTATCGTTGCCTGCCTCTGCAAACGGCGGTCCCAGTAACACCTCACAGATTATGACAATTGAGCACAGATGATCTTCCGTACTGTCCACAGCCAGTGCTGGGGCAGCCTGTGCATTATCCCAGGCTTGAGTGTCCGAGGATGAGCTGATGTCCATAGCAACAGGAGCCAATATAACCTGGGTTACTCTAGGAATGCCGCCATCAACGTTGGAGTACGCTGGGGACACTGCAGAACATTGGCCGTTATCGGGTCCAGGAAAGCTTCAACGTCCATTTGCGCACATGATGGGAGTGTCAGACAGAGATCCAACACGTATTTTTCTCTGCAAAACAGGCATCGGAGGACAGGTAAGAGAAACAGTCCGACAGACTGGTCTAAATGACAAGAACCAAGACACACTTAGTTCTCAGGCAAGGTTTGCCTTAATAACAATCAGGATACCTGCTATTAGAAATAGGATCAGCAGCAGTCCTCCAAAAATGCTTCCAAATACGGAGTGTATAAAGTTTGGTATAACTCCGAGGACCGTATGAAAGGTGCTTAATAGTTCAGAACCTATGGTCCTAAATAGGTGGACGATGCCTGTCGTATCGACATTTTAAAGCTACGATTTACCATTTCTGTGAAATGGAAGAGGCAGTTCGTAGGTATGAGCCTGTATCTCTGTGAAGATCTTGTGATCTGGAGATCAAAACTCTCTCGAGCGGAGGTTAAGGGCACGGGCTTCTGTAAAAGCATGGCTTCCAGTCTGCTCAAAGCATCAACCCGTATTAATTAAACGTCTAGGGAAAGCCATAACTGCGCCTCCCTGATTGTATGTGTCGGTGAAAACAATACTTTTATACAGCAAGTAACCCTGGAACTGACGATTACCAGATATCCGATGCCCAGAAGCATCCCACAGCAACCTTGATCGTTCATCATCTAGTAACTCCCATTAGAAAGTAACCTTAACACTGGAGTGATCACAGCAGCTTAGGCACACCTCAGGTGACAGGATAAGTTCGCTACTGAACCGTTACAGACCCCTTGCAGCATTGTCTCCTGACATATGAGTGATCCACGTAAAGTGTTCTCACAGTTTGTACCGATCAAAAACACTTCTCTATCACCACTCCGGTATCGAAATCTGTACGGTAATTCCCAAGATTCCTTGATGAATTCCCTACCCATTTCTTCATATCCGTCTGCCTGCTTTTGTTCAAGGCAATATTAAAAGTGAAAGGTAGTGACTGGTAGAGTTATGTGGCCATGACTTAACCATTTTGTGGACTGTGATTCTGCCACTGTAATGGATAATCTATCCAGTTTTTCAATATGCAGCGTTGTATATTTTGATCCCCTTTGTGCCATTTCAATCTGTTTTTCTGTTAGATTATATGAAGAAAACAGACATGTACTGTTGATGAAACACCAATGCACATAGCCTGCGCGCAAAGCTTGCAGCGTCCAGTTTAACAACATAATAGAATGCAACTGTGATAGCCTATGCTGTAATATGGACAAATCCTGTTGTAATATATCTATTGCGGAAGATAGAAAGTTGCCCAGTGAATATATCCTCGAGGTTAGTGTAGTTAAACCATTATCAACCACTGCTAGAGCTTTCTCTAGGTTTATACTATCTATTTCATGTAATCTCTCAACGCCGTCTTGTTGTGATATTTTCCAGATTTCATTATAGATAACATAATAGAAACGTTTGTGATGTGGCTTTCTAGGACCTAATAAAAAATCCTGTAGATCCACATCCTTTGTAAGTAAGGATACGTGTTGTTTCACCTGTGACAGTGTTGAGATTTTTAGCCAATCGAGGCATAACTGCCCAACACTGTATTATGTCACTACCCCTGAATGTTCTCTCTGTACATAGCGTGGATCTGGCCTGTGGATTTTAAACCCTTTGGTTTTACCCATGAATCTTTCCTGATATCTCTTCGTGTCTGTGGGCCAAATCAACCATCCCTTCCAATCGGGGTCTGATCTATTGTGTTGCATGATCTCATCCAACATAATCCCTTCTTGTGATGTTAGGTTACCCTCGGTGAGTGATGTTGTGGGCATCCAAGGTGTATTCAAGTCTTTGTTCTTGACTTTTCCAAGACGGGACGTTTGTTGCACGGTGTCATTCAAAAACATAATTTGCTCCCCCTTGTGCCATTTCCATCTGTTTTTCTGATCCAAGGTGATCCCAGGTAAGTCTTTTTAACAAAGTTCTGAAAGTCTTTAATTTGCTGGTTGCATGTTTCATGGAATGGCATCGCTTCCGGTTCACTTGGATCCAATAAAAAGGTATCAAAGTTGATGAAATAGCCAGATGAAATTCAATCAATTTTCGGTATTTCCGCAGGTCTTGTGGAAGCTGTAGTTGCTTTTGTTGAGGCATGTTGATATAGACATATTTGTTTGGTCGGATAGACATTTGTCTTTCATTTTGGTTTTGATTCTCATAATAAACTTCAGTTTCAAGAGGAACGAGTTCCATGGCATTATTGTATAGTCCATCATTCCGTGCTGGGGACTCTTCAAATGTGATGAGTCTTTCTGTTTGAACTTCTTGTATAGTAGCGAAGGGAGGGCGTCGGCTACTCCGGAGTCCACAAGGCCTACTATTCAGTATCGGCTACATTGTGTGGTTTGATTAGGTCGATTGAGACTCCTTTTCCCGGCAAGAGGCCACAGAAGTACAGTTCTTGTTCCTTCAACTCCCAGGGCAGGGACAGGTTTTCTGTATGATGGCACAAATTCTTTTTTGTCTGTTATTTTCTCACTGACCAGACCTCTAACTTTAGGGTCTCAGACTAGTCTTGACGTGACTGTCTTGACTTCCCCAGTGGCGATTCTCTTTACTTGGACATTGCTTTGTAGTGCCCTGGATTCATTTAGATCCTATAAAACAGCCAAACGTTTACAGATGTCAAAAGGTTTTTCATCCGCCACTGTGCCTTCACAATCAAGATCAGGTACCCACATTCTCGTCTAAAATAGGACCTTATAGAGAACTTCTTGGCATATTATTTAATGCTTATTGAACTCCATACAAATGTTTTACCCAACTTTCACCCGAGCCTAATCATCTAACTGTTAAAGATTGCTTTAAGTCCCGGTTTTTCTTTTCCACTACCGAATTTCCCTCTGGATGGCTTCCTTGTAAGCCCGAGAGCTAAACGCGGGACCATGTTCAGAATGTAATGTGCCAATTGCGTATGTCCTTATAAAGACTCACAAATCTTTTATAACAGTTTGAGCATCAGCCGAGCGCTGGGGCCACACCCATAGGAATATAGAGCAGGTATCCACTGCAACCATGTAATACCTGTAAGCCCCATCTGTTTGTAAGGGGCCGCAGTGGTCCAAATAAACACAGACAAGTGGTTTGTTTGATATCAATAATGGTGTCTGCGCTGGACATGTTATGGTGGAGCCTTTCATCTGCTGGCAGATGTTGTATTTTCAAGACATAGTCCTTATACTGCTTTTATTCCTGGCCACCAGTAGCGTTGTTTCAGTAAGGAAACAGTTGCCGTAACTTCTGCGTGTGTAGAACCTATACCCTCGTCTGCTGCTAAAATTAAACCTAACCTGCGATCCATATTTGGAATTACTCTATTCCCCACTCCAGGAATCTGAGCAAATGGAACGTTATTTGCATCTAACTTGTAGAAGTACTTGAGTGGTAATCTTTTCGGTAGTGCTGATTTGTTGCATGTAGCAATAATTGCAACCATAATCTCACCTTCTAGTCTTGTTTTAGAACGAGTGATTGCGGCTATGGATGCCATGTGTACAGCCCCTTTTGCGGCTTCGTCAGCCAATGAATTCCCTTCAACGTGAATGCCGTCACGTTGATGACTCAGTGTGTGAATCACGTGAGCCCTTGGTAGTTCGTTTTTCAACTCCACTATTTATTTATTTATTTTATTTTTAACATTTCTTAAGCGCGAACAAATGCCCGCAGGCGTCTCGGCGCTATACTGTTAACAACTCTCCTGGGCTTGGCGTCAGATTCTAGAGATTAAACAGCCATGTTTTCAATTTCTTCCTGAAGACAGGAGATTTGGACTGGATCTTATGGATTGAGGAAGTGTATTCCATAGTTTTGGAGCGGCAACCAGGAAACGTCTGTCTCCCCAGTTGACTAACTTAGTCCGCGGAACAATCAGATCGTTCTGCTAGCTGAACGGAGAAGCCGAGAAGGGATGTATGGAACCAAGTGGCTTCTCAAGAATTGAGGTGCTTGGTGATGTAATGATTTGTAGACAATGCACAATGTTTTGAACTTAATTCTGTTCCTGATAGGAAGCCAGTGATAGCTTCTCAAGACTTCAGTTATTGGTTTAAATTTAGGAATGTTTGAGAGAAGTCTCGCTGCTGCATTTTCTTGATGACTCTAATTTGGGCATTGGCGAACAGGCCATTGCAATAATCTAATGCTGACAGGACAAGAGCACTAACTAATGTCTTGCCTACATTTTTGGGGAGGAAAGGAAGGACCTTCTTTACCAAGCGTAATTTGTAGAATGCTGTGGCGGCCGTTTGGTTGGCATGAGCCATGAAGTTCAGGTTGTCGTCAAACATGACGCCCAAATTTCTCACCTTCGTGGTAGGTTTCGGCAAGGTTCCAAAGGATGACTGCCACCATGCCAGAGACCAGGTAGGGCTGAGGTGGCCAAAGGTTACCACCTCGGTTTTATCGGAGTTCAGTTTTAAGCAGTTTGCTGACATCCATTGTCCGATAGCCAACATACCTGCTTTAAAATTCTCCGCTACTATTTCCCCATCATCTCTGACGGCCAGGATCAACTGGGTGTCATCCGCATATGAGGTAAGTTTCATCCCATGTGCTTTGATGGTTTTAGCAAGGTCCGACACATAGATGTTAAATAGTGTCGGACTCGGGGATGAACCTTGAGGTTCCCCACATGGCAAGGACAACTCGGCTGATTCGAATTGTCCTAAGATGACTGCCTGGGATCTGTCCGCCAGAAAGGATGCCAGTAATTTTTTAGCCAGGCCTTGCACGCCCATTTTCTCAACACGGTTGACCAAGATCTTGTGGTCAACTGTGTCGAAAGCGGCCGATAGATCCAGGAGCACCAGCAGTGCCGCACCTCCTTGGTCCCGGATTAGTCGGATGTCATCCGCCGCTTTGATGAGCGCCGTTTCTGTTCCATGAAACTTTCGGAATCCAAACTGGGTTTCATCGAGCAGATGGTGTTGCTCGATAAATTCCGCAAGTTGAATATTCATGGCTTTCTCAGCTATTTTATATATGTAAGAAAGAAGGGGTATCCCCGACTAGAGTTCCTAATTCGGGATGGATATAGTATTTGAAAAGAAATAATTAGGAACTAATATTTAAACAAGGGACAGAGACGGACTAATGACAGCACAAACTATGATTAAACAAAATGCATGGTACAAAATTATTTTATTAAATAGTCATTATGGTAAAAAACATTGTTATTTAAATATACATGATTATTGCGTGCATGCCTCCATTATACATGTGACTTTTTATCTACATATATAGACATATATTGTTAGATCCTATACATATTTCATGATAATTGATTTTAGCTTAAGGTCTGTGCGGAGGCTTGTTTTGGCACATATGTACATTAAAACATGGCTAAGTATGTCATCTACGCGCGTTTCGGCTGAGGGCCTTCATCAGGGAGCCATGTAGGTATCCAAGTGGACCTATGCATATAGAGAGATATAAACAATAGCAGTGCTTGTCAATGTCCGTAAAGTGTCCTAGATATATACATGTTAAAAAAACAGAGAGAACTTTGTAGTGATACATTTATACAGTGGTACAACATAAGACAGTGGTGTCATAGAAGATACTTGAACCTGGCCTAATATTTACAGTTATGTACAATTTGCTACCTATTTTCGATTGATACATTTGATGAGTTGCAAAACCGCTTTACTGTACATATAACAATTGCTATATAACATGCTAGAGGGTAAGGGCAGTGGAGTGGGGACTGGAGTGATAGCCTAATTAACACTCTGAATTATAAGTGTTGGATGAAGATAAAAGATACTGGTTTCGTGCTAGTTAGAGATGAGAGGGGAAGGGCCCGTGAAAGGTTAGGGGGGTATGAGGGATGATGTACAAGAAAGGTTAGGATGAAGGTAAAAAGGGGAAATACAGGTGAACAGGGACGTAAGGGAAGTTGAAGTATATAAGAAAGATTTAGGGATGGGGTGTAGGGGGGGATAAAGGACCCAGTGGTTGGTGGGCATAGATGAGCATGTAATTGTACCTGAACGTATAATTGGTATTGGTTCTCACACGGATGGAATTGAAATTTCAGAGTAATCTGAGATGGAGGGTGGTCTGTCTTGAAGACGTGAGCGCTGCTTAATGACAAAATATTAAAAAACTCGCGTAATTATGGGTGGCCCAAGAGATAAAGGTCCAGAAAGTGCACAGGCAGGTTACAAAATGAATAGGTACCTTTGATGTGTTTTACTAATCTGTTTCTGGTTTTCTATTTTCATATATCTTGTTATTTAGGAGTGAGCTTCTGGTATTAAGCTGTGGAATGAAAGTGACAACTTTAATGGAGGGGAGGCATTGTGGTGATAGACACCAACCAATATATATTGAACATGGAAACACTACTGCATGATACCAACCACTATATTCCAGTTCAAAAAGACCCTACCAAAAGAGTCCAATCAACGATTATGTCCTTAACAACTAAGGCCCTTGACGACAATGTGATATGTGAGAAGGAATGGCAATTTCTCAATGTTCGCCAACCCAAAATGGCAGCAATATACGGGGTCCCAAAGATACATAAAAACAGTCATGACCCTCCGTACAGACCCATAGTCTCTACTATTGGATCCATCACAGAGCCTTTATCAAAGTACATTGACACCATCTTAAGGCCCCATATACCAAAAACTGCATCTCACGTAAAAGACACAAGAGATATTATCAACATCGTGGAATCCCTCACATTTGACCCTGAAAAACAGTGGTTAGCAACAATGGATATAGAGGCACTATATTCAAACATTCCGCAACCAGGAGCCATTAAAGCTGTCTCATGGTTTATTGACGCAAACCACATTGACTGCCCAAAAAATTTCATCCTGGACTGTCTAAAAATAGTCCAGGTACAATTACATGCTCATCTATGCCCACCAACCACTGGGTCCTTTATCCCCCCCTACACCCCATCCCTAAATCTTTCTTATATACTTCATCTTCCCTTACGTCCCTGTTCACCTGTATTTCCCCTTTTTACCTTCATCCTAACCTTTCTTGTACATCATCCCTTATACCCCTCTAACCTTTCATGGGCCCTTCCCCTCTCATCTCTAACTAGCACGAAACCAGTATCTTTTATCTTCATCCAACACTTATAATTCAGAGTGTTAATTAGGCTATCACTCCAGTCCCCACTCCACTGCCCTTACCCTCTAGCATGTTATATAGCAATTGTTATATGTACAGTAAAGCGGTTTTGCAACTCATCAAATGTATCAATCGAAAATAGGTAGCAAATTGTACATAACTGTAAATATTAGGCCAGGTTCAAGTATCTTCTATGACACCACTGTCTTATGTTGTACCACTGTATAAATGTATCACTACAAAGTGCTCTCTGTTTTTTTAACATGTATATATCTAGGACACTTTACGGACATTGACAAGCACTGCTATTGTTTATATCTCTCTATATGCATAGGTCCACTTGGATACCTACATGGCTCCCTGATGAAGGCCCTCAGCCGAAACGCGTGTAGATGACATACTTAGCCATGTTTTAATGTACATATGTGCCAAAACAAGCCTCCGCACAGACCTTAAGCTAAAATCAATTATCATGAAATATGTATAGGATCTAACAATATATGTCTATATATGTAGATAAAAAGTCACATGTATAATGGAGGCATGCACGCAATAATCATGTATATTTAAATAACAATGTTTTTTACCGTAATGACTATTTAATAAAATAATTTTGTACCATGCATTTTGTTTAATCATAGTTTGTGCTGTCATTAGTCCGTCTCTGTCCCTTGTTTAAATATTAGTTCCTAATTATTTCTCAGCTATTTTAGCCAGAAGTGGGAGGTTGGCTATAGGCCTGTAGTTTTTCAACTCCGTTTTATCTAATCCAGATTTTTTCAGAAGAGGCTTTAATAAGGTCTTTTTTAAAAGGCTGGGAAAAATTCCTGTGCGGAACATTAGATTACAAATTTGTGTTATGACAGGAATCACAGTGTCCATTATTGGACGGAGAGTTTGCAAGGGACAAGGATCCAATGCTGAACCGGATTTGATGGATTTAATAATGTCCTGGGTTTGATTATCTGTGATTTCCGTAAACTGGGAAAAAATGTTGTCAGTAAGTGGCATTGTTATATCCTCAGTACTTTGATTGTCAGCAGAATTGAATGCTGAGAAGATATCATTCACTTTCGTGAAGAAGAAGGATGCTAGTGAATCACAGAAACTTTGCGAACATGGAGGGTTCAAGTCGGGAACATCTCCTGCAAGCTGTTTGGTTATGTCAAAGAGCTTTTTAGAGTTTTTTGCGCTTTCAATTTGCTCGCTATAATACCTTTTTTTTGCCTCTATAATCAGGAGTTTGTATTGAGTCTGAAGCTCCTTATACGTATTTTTACTTTCATCGTCATAGTTTTTCCTCCATTGTCTTTCTTTGTTCCTACATATCTGTTTATGTTTTCTAAGTTGTTCTGTGTACCAGGGTGCTGATGGGGAACTTCTATTCCTGGACATTCTTTTGACTGGTACTAGTTTATTAGTGGCCTGGTCCAGCCAGGTTTGGTATTGTTTTGTAGCTATTTCTGGGTCATTGGACAAGATGGGTTTGGAAGTGTCTAATACTGCCTTAAGGTTGGGATATTGATGTCTTTCCACACCTTAAATGATTCCTGTTTAAGGATAGGTATTTTAACAGTGGGGGTATCGTTAATTTCTATCGTACTTAATACCAAGTAATGGTCAGTCCAAGTCATTGGCAAGACATCCGTAACTAGCAGATTATCTAGATTAGTAAATATTCCGTCTAGTGTATGTCCTGCGTTGTGAGTGGGTCCCATCACTAACTGTGATAAACCGAAGACTTCCATTTCTGACTGTAGGGACATGGTGTCTTTGTCTTGGTTGCAGTCCAGATGGAAATTGAAGTCTCCTAACAGTGTTATGGACTTCTCAGTTGCAAATGCTTCTAGGATAGTGGCGATTTCTATAAGAAATCCCGACCGAATTTCAGGACGTCTATATAGTAGTACGCCTTTAAAATTGTACGAAGGAGACAAATAGATATCAAATTGGAACGCCTCACATGCTGTGGAAGGTATTGCCTTAGTGCGAATTTTAAAAGTATCACGGGCGATAATGGCAATCCCACCTCCTCTTTTACCTATTCTATCCAACCTATAGGCTTTGAATCCTTTTGGCACGGCTATCACAAGATCTGGATCTGATGCTTTATCCATCCAGGTCTCTGTCAGGAACTTATATCGATGTTCCTGTCTTGGAGTAGATCGGCGATTTCTTGCCTGTGTTTAGCCAGAGAACGAACATTAATGAGGGCCGTAATACATTTTTGTGTTTTTTGATTTTGATTGTTGCTACCCACTGATTTATTCAATAGAGGGATGGCGGTCTGACAGTGCTTACATTTAAAAATAGTGGTAGAAGATGTTAAGTCCGGACTCTACCTAGTACATCCTTCCCTAGGTGGTGGACGTAGATTAGTAAGCTTGAGTAAGAGTATAATGGGAGGCGGGTGCAGTTTGTAGAGCCAGGGGTGGTGGCCCTAGGCCCGTGTCCGGCGCGGACGGGCGCAGACGGGCTTGCCTTTGGCGCGCCTTCGGCGCGCCGCCGGCGCCCCCGCTGCGCGGACGGAATGGCCTCATCATTTTATACTCTGCAGAGGAGGGTGGGAGGCGTCCTGCCACTGGACCGCCAACCCTTTCTCCCTCCAAGATGGCGCCTTTACCCCGCGTCGTCAGCCCCTAATCGGCCACGTCGGGAAGGAAAGGTGAGAATAGCGTGCCTCGGTGCAAAGCAGTTCTTGCACTCGAGAAGCGCGTTTATGCAGTAAGATTAAAAACGTAACAGTTAAAATAATTACAATTTTTAAAAGTTTACCGCAATTACACCTACAAAGGGATAGAAGGTAGAGCCCCCGGCTTCCGCCTCAGGGGAGAGTAAACTGGTACAGAGAATGCTGGGCAGTCCTGTTTAAATATCCGGGAGGGCGGGAGGCGTCCTGCCACTGGACCGCCAACCCTTTCTCCCTCCAAGATGGCGCCTTTACCCCGCGTCGTCAGCCCCTAATCGGCCACGTCGGGAAGGAAAGGTGAGAATAGTGTGCCTTGGTGCAAAGCAGTTCTTGCACTCGAGAAGCGCGTTTATGCAGTAAGATTAAAAACGTAACAGTTAAAATAATTACAATTTTTAAAAGTTTACCGCAATTACACCTACAAAGGGATAGAAGGTAGAGCCCCCGGCTTCCGCCTCAGGGGAGAGTAAACAGGTACTACCTGTTCCCATAGCATTTTGTGCTTAATTGTGCCATCTTTCGCATCTTTGAACCCATTTTGTCCCCAGTGGTGTAAGTATTCATTGTATGACTGTACACAGTAAAAGGAATCACTCACGATTAGTGTGGGGAATTCTCGATCCGTATTTACCAGTGCCAGTAACAGGGCTTTTAATTCTGCCAGCTACAACGTGCAGTCTCCTAGAGACCTGGTTTTTGTACAACTTGGATGAAACTTTCCATTCTGCATGCGTCCTTTAACGATTGCACATGCAGCGCTGTATTGCTGTTTACTTCCAGTGGTAGGCTGAGCAGATCAGTCGGTGTCAATTATACATTCATGCTGATCTAGAGGCTATCTTTCATTAGGTATATGATATTCTTGTTTGTATTGCAGGAATGCTTGTGTTTTTAGATTTGGGTTGTACCTGTTTTCTAAATCTGTTGCAGTGAGAGAATTAGCCCATTGTACCCATCTCGGATGTAAGGCTTTAGCGTTAGGAATGCTGCCTTTGTAGCATCCTCTAAGGCCGGTACGACAATTATCCAGTATGGGGGTATCTTTCATAGATTCACATGCCTGAATCATTCTCTGTCGCCAAGGCGGGAGTCCCACGGTAAATAAAAAAGCAGTGCCAAAAGCTCTTTGTAGTAGTAGGCCCTAGAAAAGTAGCCTATTTACCTCATTATGCTAAAAAGACCAAAGTCTTTGCTCCAACCAATCAGCTTACAGCACATCTAGAACCCTCTCTGCAGAGCCAGCTGTCCTCAGATTTTCACCGCACGTCGTGTGGAAGAGAGTCTCCCTGAGTCTTGACTCTGTTTTTTCTTCAGAGCTTCAGGATGTCTGACAAGAAGGCCTTGTTTAGACCTTGTAGAACCTGCGAGAAGAAGAGGGTCCATGTTGATGACCAGCATAAGGACTGTATTTATTGCCTTTATCCCAAACATGAGGCAAAAAATTGTAAGATCTGCCGCACCTTCCCTTCTAAGACCTTAAGGGATAGGGAGGCCAGAGTCCTTTTGTGGCTAAAATCCTCTTCCACGGATGTTGATGACAGAGCCTCTACCTCTAGCAAGAGGGCGAGGTCTCAAGAGGATAAGGCAAGTGAGGGGAGAAAACATCCGAAAACCTCCCACTCCACTTCAGGCTCTTCACAGAGATCTCAACATTCTGTCTCTGGAGCCTCAGCCACCAACGATTCCTCAAAGAAAACCGTGAGTAAGAGTTCTGCTGTCTCCTCACCAGTGACTACTATTTCTACTTCAACCTCCTCTTCTACGGCTATGATTTCCACTACATCTATCACTTTGCCTATTGTGTCTACAAAGATTTGTATTGTGGCTAAAAGAACTCTCGTAGACTGCTCGAAGACGAAGACATCATCGTCAACGAAGCCTTCATCCGTCTAAAAAGAGCCAGTCGAAGAAGTCATCGACGCCACCGTCGACAACGGTCTCGTTGACGAAGAAAGCATCGACGACGAATCCGTCGACGCCTGCTCCGTTGACGACGAGCCCGTCGACGATTGTCCCGTCGACGGCAATTCCATCGACGACGATTCCTTCGTCGTCGACCTAGTCGACGATAAACGTCCCGTCGACGACAGCATCTTTTCAGCTGGCAGTTCCACCTTTGTCACCGGTGCCATCAAAACTGATGGATTCAGCTTAAGTGAAGCCTATTACTGGGAATCAGGCTTTTTGTACGCCACTTTCAACGAAGACCTTTCAACTCGTATCTTACAAGAGGCAACAAGGTTCTTATATGTCGCCACTTATGCCCTCTCATCTTCTAGAATCCTACTCCGATGAGGAAGAAGATGACTTTGAGGATGATGATGATAATGAAGGAGCTTTTGGTGTGGCGCGTCATCCATCTGATCTCATCATCAAGTGTCAAGATGATGATAAAGACAACGCTTACTCTGAGCATTACTACCAGGAGGACATTTTAGTACCTCATTCTTTGGAACATCAGAGACGACCTAAGGTCCCAGAAGTCACTCATTTACCGCCTACCCTGATACAGGACTTACAGGCTATGCTGGCTGATTATAAACAACGCTTTCCGCCACAAATGCCTCAGCCTATTATACCTGTTCCTCAACCTCAAATTTCAGTTCGCCTATTTGCATCACTCCTGGGGATGTGCTCTTCGGCCATCAACCTCATTCCATTAGCACGTCTAAAGATGCGGCCTTTACAGGAAGAGCTACATCGTCAATAGCAACAAGCGACAGGCTCTTTCGAGGACACCATAACAGTCACCAACAGGATGGTGCATGCTCTTCAATGGTGGACACAGTTGAGCAATCTGGAGCAAGGGCTCACATTCTTGCAAACTCCTCCGGATTTCATTCTGACGACAGATGCGTCCATGGAGGGATGGGGAGGCCATCTCCAGGACTTACAAGTGCAAGGAAAATGGTCTCAACAGCACAAAAAATGCCACATCAACAGTCTAGAGTTGAAAGCCATTTTTCTTTCTCTTTAAGCGTTCCTCCCCAGGATAACAGGATCCTCAGTCCTGGTCAGAACGGACAACACTACCAGCATGTTTTATATAAACAAGCAGGGGGGAACGAGATCAGCAACATTGTCCAGGGAAGCCCAAGAGCTATGGCAATGGTTAACAAATCACAACATAACTCTCAAGGCAGAACACGTCAGAGGTCTCAACAACACCTTAGCAGACAAACTGAGCAGGTCCTTGTCAGATTGCCACGAGTGGGAACTGCACAACAACCAATTGAACAAGGTGTTTCAGAGATGGGGCAAGCCGATGTTGGATTTATTTGCAACCTAACAGAACAAGAAATGCCGGTATTACGCCAGCAGGTACCCTCAACAGGGATCAAGGGGGAATGCCCTGTCCATGCGATGGTTAGGGATTTATGCTTACGCCTTTCCTCCGATCCCTTTGATTCCTCGAGTGGTCCGCAAGATGAAGTTGGAGAGTTGCCGCCTTCTCCTAATTGCTCCCAGGTGGCCTCGCCAGTATTGGGTTTCAGGAGCTCATGCTACTCTCACAGGAGCCACCGATCAGGCTGTTGGTAACCCCAACGCTACTGTCACGCAACAAGGGTCAGGTACTTCACCCAGACCTTCAATTGCTGAAATTGCACGCATGGCTCCTAACTTCCTAGAATTTGAACATCTCCAAATTCCTCAAGACTGCCGAGACAGTCTAAAGAAAGCAAGAGCCCAGAGTACATAAAAAACTTATCGTCTCAAATGGAAACGCTTCTGCGCTTGGTGCATCTCAAACGTTTTACACCCTATAGAGGCGCCAGCAGAGAAAATACTGCCTTATTTATTGCATTTGGCGCAATCTGGTCTTTCTTTTTCTTCAATAAAGGTCCACTTAGCGGCCTTATCCAGATACAGGAAAATGGCTATCACTCTGCTCTTCATCGTTAATTACACAATTCATGAGGGGCCTTTTCAGGGCTTTTCCTCCAGTAAAGCCTTCACCGCCAGAATGGGAGCTTAACACAGTCCTCTCACAGCTGATGAAGCACCCGTTCGAACCCATCCATAAAGCTGACCTAAAATTCTTGACATGGAAGGTTGCTTTGTTATTAGCACTAACTTCCGCCAGAAGAGTGAAGAGTGGGAGAAATTCAAGCCATCACTATAAAGGAACCCTTTTTGCATTTTTCCCAGGACTATGTCACTTTGCGGATGAATCCAACCTTCATACCAAAGGTGCCTTCCCAATTTCATCTAAATGAACCAGTCAAACTGAAAGTTTTCTTTCCAAATCCTACAACCCCGGCGGAAAGAACATTGCATTCTTTAGACATTAAACGATGCTTAAAGTTCTATCTCCAGAGAACCAAGACTTTAAGAAAATCAGATCAACTGTTTGTAGCTTATGGCCAGACTACATTGGGAAAAGCGGTCACTAAAGCCACAATTTCAAGATGGATCTGTCATTCAGTTCTGTCACATCAAGGCTAATCGACCATTGACAAGGTCTGTTCGATCTCATTCCACAAGAGCTGTGGCAGCGTCTGCAGCTTTGTTTGTGGGAGTGACGCTTGAGAACATTTGCCGTGATGCGACATGGAGGAATATCCACACGTTTACAAGACACTACTGCCTGCAATCAGCAAATCAGGATGATGCGGCAGTGGGCAAAGCTGTTTTACGTCACCTGTTTCCATAAGGAGTATATTCAGGTACTAATGTTGGCTTATTTCATATAATGTACATACAATTCAGTATATTGTTTATAATATGCAGACATATGTTAACATATTGTGTGTTTCTATGGTGCTTAAAGTTCCTTTCCAGTAGGAAATTGCACGATTTCTATGTTGAATCGGGGAATGATTCAGGCATGTGAATCTATGAAAGATACCAATACTGGATAACTGAAGTTACAGGTAAGTAACTTGTTTTCTTATTCATTTCCCCTAAGCCAGTGCACTTTCTCCCACTACAGCAGTCTGTACCACTGTAAGAAACTTTTCTGTTGATGCAATTCGCATACATCTGTGATTTATATGCTATTGGTACTGTTTCATTATATGTTAGATAGGTGTATCCTGATTGACCCGCAACTATACGGATCAACAGGTTGCGTACGTTTACACTTGTCTGTAAGTGCCTTGAAGCTATCATGTCAGCTTGTAGGGAACGAAGAATATCTGTGTGTTCCTCTGTCCATCGTCTTACTGAAAAATCAGGTTTTATCAAATCGTAGAAAGGTTTAACCCTTTCTGCGTAATCCAAAATGTATGTTCTGCCAAAGTTCAGGAATCCCAGTATTGATTGAAGAACCGGGTTTTTAGAACCCAGCGGCGCCAGGGAAAACGCCCGATGTCTTCGGATTCCCCTGTCTTGGCAAAACAGAGACACAGGACACTTCTAGGTGACGTCAAAGACCCAAATTTATTGGTTGCAACCAGGAACAGAGATCTACGGAGCACAACACGGGTGGTTCGCCAGAGACTGCACAAATTCATAGAGCAAGGCATTGTCTTTTATGCTAAAATTCACATTCCTGGCTAGCATCAATTATGTTTCAAACTGACCAATCAAACAGTGACATTTCAAACGTATCATATGACGGTAAACCCACTTTTCTGTTGTCCAGCCCACCAGAGATGACTAGGCGAAATCCAACATACTTGCTCGGACAGGCCGGACGAACCCAAAAAGGAATCTCAACCCGAACCATAATTAAACCATAAAAAGGAAGGAACAGAAACAGATGAGAAACAAGATAGAAGGGTGTGTGCATGTACCATAAACTCAGCAATGTCCTGCTCTTTGATCTCTATCTCGACCAGCTGCCTAACAAGGAACTGGCTCCACAGGGTCAGCTTCGGGCAAGGGAGTCAACTTGCTCAGGTCGCACAGAAGTCAGCTAAAGGTGTACGTGTCCCTTTGACTCGTTCGGCCGCAGTCATCGGCCTATGTGAGGGCAACCACATAAAATGGCTGCCATGCACAAAATGGAACCCAAAGGTTCAAACGAAATCCCTGGATACATAGTGTTTCGCTTGATCATTTATGACGAAAACACTCGTACATGCCGCATTCGTCATTTGCGGTCCGCTGATACCAAAATTGTCTAGTTACGACGACCTTTATGAAATGGGTTCAGAATTCTCGGAACCTCATGATTGCAAATCTTTTCATGATTTCGGAGGTGGTAGCAGTGCACACTTTCCTAAAAAGTTAGCTGCCATGCTTTTCCCTTCACTTGAAAGCTCATATACCAGAAAAAGGACATTGAGGTAGGCTGTCTTTGATTTTTTTAAATTACATTTGTAGCCCTCAGAGGCAAATCCTAATATTATGTTATTTACTCTGTTCAAGTGTTCCTCCAGGTCATCATCCGTTAGATAAATATCATCCATGTAGGACAATGCCTCTTCATCCAGATTTTGAAGCAATTTAATTACTCTCCGAAAATAAACCTGGGCTGTTCTTATACCCCAGGGGGAGCCTACAAAATTGTCGCTGGGAGCCTAACGCAGAGGATGCGGTTAAATACCTGCTTTTGGGCGCTATATTTTGGCAACAAAATCCATTTCAGATATCTAGTGTTGTTTTGTATTTTTTCCGCTCGGCACACTGCGCATTTTATACTACAAATGTCTTTGTGCAAGTGTTTAAATATCTGTATTCTAAAACTAGACAATATGAGTTGTCAGGTTTCATCACGGGAAACAAAGGATTACTCATTTGAGAGGTGCAAGTTTCAATCACCCCTTGGTATTCAAGTTGATCTAAGATCTCCCTGACCTGTTTTTTAGCTTCTTGATTTATTGGATACTGCCTCTTTGGAGTCGGAGTATTTTTTAATGGAATAGTGTGGTGGGTTGAAGCCTCATCCCATCCGACATGGTTTTTAGGTCTTGCGTGACATTGCAGCGCAAAGCGCTGCTCCACAAGAGATTTTGTGAAAGAGGACTTTGAGAAGAGGGCTTGAAGCCCCGCCCCTCATTTCCATTGGCTGGCGTCACCGTTTATGGTAAACTGTGGCCTGACATTGGAAATTACCTGTTGGGGTTGCCTCTCTTTGGCTTTTTGGGCCGGCTCACCCCGACTGGCTCGTCTGCTTTCCATGTGTCAAAAAGCACTTTCTTATCTTTATAGGTACCATCTGTTTTCACTCAGCCCCGTAAACACGGCACTGAGTGTAAACCGATGACAAACGCTTTTTATTTTTTTTTATTCATTCTGGTAGGATGAAATGTTATTGTTTTCTTGACTGCATTCTATGAATGTGACTGCTGCTGGCTAGCTTCGCGTTCAGAGGGCGTCTACGCTCTGCCCGTGCATGTTAAATTCAAAGTTCTATATATGGCTCTCTAATAGCAGGGTGAGCGTCAAGCTTCCTGTTCCCAGACACAGCCTGGCGAAATCGGTCTTCTTAACCTTCGATGCAGAATGATAATTTTGTAATTTTGCAGAGTGCTGTTGCATTAGGAGCTCTGGCTCTCAAGGGTGCTATGTGGTGTTTATTGGGGGCAGGCTTTGATGAGAAGCGTGGTAGAGGTGTTTAACGTTGCCTCTCTTCAATCCCCTGCCCCTCCTCCATGCTGCTTTTCTAGAAAATGTTGTCAGGATAGGGGGTGGGGGCAGCCTGCTGCAGTGAGCAAATGTGCTCTTACCACAGTAGGGTCCAACTGATTGTCCCACCTCTCTCCCTGCAAAGGTGTTAATGTGGGCAAGGCATGCTGCACCGCGCTTCCACGAGCCTTCCTTCTGTTCGAGCTATTGTTCGTTTTCTGTCCGATTTCAACCTCCCCCTGCCTCTTGGAAAAGATAGAGAAGGCGGGAGTAGCAATAATTCACTAAAAGCTTGTCTTACGTCACAATTGATTTATGCTGACGGCAAACGCAGTCCGCATTTTACATTTTGAGGGCGAAGCCAGGGCTTTCATGTATTAGGCACTAAAATTATTCATGTTTATTAAAATATGTTATGGATGGAAAAATCAAATTAACAATACCAGTATATATAGTTAATCTAGATCAGCAGGTGCTTGTAGATTCATTACATTAGAGGGGGCATTGACCCAGCCCCAAACCACATTGTTTCCTTAATTATTTTTTTCTCCTACAAAGTTTGCAACAAATCTGATTATATAGGTTTGTAATGAACAGACTATAGTTTTATCTAGCCAAGGGAATCTCGCTCCTCTTAAAATACTGAATCAAACATGAGACCTTCTGTCATTAGAAAACATCTGCTGCAGGCATACACCACACACTAAGCCCTCAAACGTCCACTGATGTATCTACGTTCTAAAATAAAGGACTAAGCTGGGAGATATTTTGAAGAAGCGACAGGACGACTTATTGCCACATTCAAATACTGAGTGCTAATATACACATTCAAACCAGTAAAACTAACCATCCCGTGCCACACCTTACATGCGCAAGCTGTGCGTGTGCTTGCATTCAGCAACCAACCAGAGATTACCCATACACAGTCTATAGTAACCTCATAGAAATTGATGCTTTTCTCAAAGCCCACATACGCGCTTATTAAACCATGTCAGTTTCTACAGGGATGTGGAATTTCTATAGCCTGACGTCCGGGACATATTGTTTGGGGTCAAGGGCAACAAGTTTACATGTGTATGTTGTCCTTGGGACAAGTAGGCCCAACCTCCTACAGCGCAAACCCTTTGGCTGACAGTTTTCAGTACCACATTATGGCTCAGGGAAAGGCATTGTCTGCAGTTAAGGTAATATTTGTGTCCATGTGTTAATGCTGCTCAAACCTGTATTTATGGTTCATTAATGCAAAGCCTTTATTATTAGGGTGAGCTCTCTACGTAAATGTGTTAAGCTCAGACAGCACTCCTGACAGTGGCTTGAGTATGAAAATGTGCACATAAATTTGCAAAGTTTAACAATATGAGGCTATGTATACAGCTCCCAGAATGCTCTCTGATTAGATGCAAATATTTGCAGAAACCTGAAAGCAAGATTGATGATTCTTTGCTTTCAAAATAAAATGTTCACAAAAAAAATGCAAACACATTTTGCTAAACTACTGAAAAAATGTAGGCACCATTTCTTTGCAGCATCGTTTAGTAAAATATGTTGACACCTGCTAGTATTTCCCAAAAATATTCATAATGGAAAATGAGTGTAACAAGTTTTAATAAGATTATGGGAAACCTAGAAATAAACAAGCATTGGTAAAGCCAGTAGGTCTGAAATTGTTGGTCAGACTTTTGGTTTTGTCAATGCGTGACTTGTTTAAGCATGGTTTTTGTAAAACATTATTAGTGTGGGAGCTTACAGGTCCTCACAATTATAACAAACATTGACAAAAGCAAAAATCGTTTTGGTCTCAAAAAGGAAACATTGCACAGTAGTTCCTCGCACTGAACAAAACAACTGCATCGATATACTCCTTGTCAAAGAACAGAATGTTGTCACTCCCAGTGAAGCTAGTCAATAGACCGAGAGAGGCAACATTTTAATAAACTTAAACGGTCATGGTTAACGCCAGACCTAATTAGGGGCCCAGTTAATAAATAAAGTGCACCCATGTCCTTGGATTAAGTGCAGATATTCGTCTTTTGTGAATCCACAAGATTTACAGATAGGCCAAGAAATAGTACTCCTAGAAAATATTTGTAATCTGCATTTTAGCATGAGCAAATATGCAGGTGTAGATTTGCTCGTGCGAAAATCTGAGTGTTTGCAAGTTCACTTTCCTTCCAACCATTTTTTCTCAACCCATGAAGAAGTTTAATATTTGCCATTGTCAGGAGCAAATATCCAACCTTTCTCAGTATGGGAAAAGATTAGAGAAGAGTTGGTGAAAAACCTTAAAACATACAAGTTAGTAGGTTTGCACAAACTCAAAAGGGCATTCCAACCCTGGAACTACTGCTTACCATTATCTTCAGCCCCAGTATGTAGATCGGCGGAAACGTGGCAACATAAGGGAATTGCTAGGATTAAAACCCTACTATGGAATGAGCCATGGCATAAACAGAAAGTCTATTTCAGAGCTCTTATAGAATGAGATTGCGGTTATAATTTGTCGCTGCATTACATTGCACAAAAGGGACAACTAGTTTTTTGTTACAGGACAAGTAGATTTATGAAGCAACCTGCCCGATGGACAAGTAGATATGTTATTAAATTCAACACCCCTGTTCTAGCAGCACAATGTAAAGTCGGCAATCTTTTCTTAACTAAATTTAATATTTCACGGTAGAGGACGTTTGAAGATCTAGCACAAACCTTATTCATGGTACGAACTGCCCTGAGCTGTGACACTTTTGGGTACCCGCCTTATTCTGGAACCACCTCCAACTGTCTGATTTCAGAAACTCTCTGTTTGACCTGCGTCACGTGTGCATGGTGTATCCTATCCCATTGGTATTTTCACCTGTGAACTCTGGTACTTGTCGTTCAGCTCTCGAAGACTTATGCAAGCAGAGCTGCCCAGTGGACCCATGTACGCTGTGACAACCGCCCATGGCAGCCATTCATGACTTTTTAGTAGACAAAACATCGCTTCGGGTAATATGTAGCCTCACACAAAAGATGGACATGTATAACTGCATTTCCCAGAATACAGTGTGTTGGCTAAAAAGCCAGGACAGGATAAAGATATCGCAAATTATATAAGCAGATACTGCGCATGAAAAAGAGGGAGACTGAGGAGCATTGAAGTTTTCTGCAGCAGCAGCACTTGGAAAAGAGGGGGATGGACCTGTACACAGCCCTGCCAGGTTTCTCATGTAAATGTGTACCATCTTCAGGTGTAACTTACTGCTCAAGGCCAGGTGTTTTGTTTGCGTTCCGCTATCTTTATTATGCCATTGTAGAAACAGGATTGCAAGTTCCAGAATTCACAGAGAAAAACATGTACAGCAGCACCTCATAATGCAAGGACCTGGCAAGCTTGGCAGTTATGTGTACATGTGGCGGGGTCGATGGAAGGGCAGGGAGACTAGATCGTGGGATATACGGTTTTATTTTACCAAGAGTCTTTTTCTTTCTCAAAGTAAGTCTCTCCCGGGCCAATATCGCAGGGTCCGTGGTTACGGTTTCTTCAGGAGGCCTTCTAACGGGATACTCTTCGTGAGGCTCTCCTCTATGGGACATACGAGAGGAAATAGACACTACTGTCAGGTACAGCTGTCTCAGTTTGGAACTCCCACTATAGGAACCCGAGTTGTGGGGGACCAGCAGTGCACAAGTGTATATACAAATCTATATACACAAAAAGAACAGCGTGGTGAAAGTGAGGGAAGGTGAGGGTAGCGCGGGCAGGGGTTAAGCAAGTGGGTCTTTAGGTCTTTACAAAAAATGTACAAAGCGCTCTCAGCACTTCACTCGGGGTATTTAGCCACAGACTCTCCCCGCCTCCCCATCTTGCCCGACACGCGCTGATGCACCTGGCTGAGCCACACTCCTCCTCGCTGAGTGTGGCTGGGCGATTCACCGGGACGGTGGCCTCCAGGCACAGGAACCGCCGTCTTCGGTTCTTCGGCTCCTCCAGACTTCTCTTTCTCTCGCGGACCTTCTCCTCCTCGTAGTTTCACCAGCTCTCCTCTGCAAATAACCCGCTCCTCAGTGACGTCACACACCGGTGTTTTCTCTTCCGTCCTTTTCTCCAATCCGGGGAAACCTACGTCATCTGGAGACGTGTACTCGCTGTCTATATCAGTGGAGTTAAAGGGACCATCCTCACTTTCTTCATTGTGCCACAGTTCTTCCCCGTCTGTTGTCCAGTCATTCTGCTTGGGGTGCAAAGAGGGAAGAGCCCTCGAGTCAGCGACCCACCATTCGCTCTTGGCTACAATCCCCTCTGCTGGCCTAGGCTCTTGTTACAGTACACCACCCACATACCTCTTTCCGGTGTTGTGTAATATCTGGTATCCCCTTGAGTTTGTTTATCCCCTGCTCTTCGGCTGTGTTCGGAGAATAAACTCAGCCCGTGCAGGTTCAAACAGAAGCAGTCGATCTCTGCCCGGGCTGAGTGCGGGGATACATGATTTCACGGGATATCAAACTAACTCAGGCTATAAATAACCTGACATTTCTTTAATCACGGAGCCACAGCTGCACAGGAAGAATGACCGAGAAGGGAAACAATGGCCGACATTAACAAGCATTAAAAATGCAATAGGTCTCGCCTTTCATTAAGTTAAAGCCAGTTACTTTGCTATACAATACCATTAGCAAAGCAAATAGCTTTAACTTAATCAAAGGCGATACCTATTGCATTTTCAATGCTTGTTTTATAATGCCGGGGCTAGTGCTACCGCTCACTCCCGTGCATATGTGTATTTTAGATATTTGTGAACATAGTCTGAAAAGACTGGTAAACTTAGTGTTTCTCCCCTAGGTCAGTCCATGACCAATGCTGGCGGCCAATTTTGTTCAGCTAAGAGAATGTCATAACCAAATATCAGATTCTCCCAAAAGAGACCTCAAACTTTCCTGGGCTTGTCCCCCTCCATTTGGAGTGTTATTTCATACAATTTATGTGGGACACTTACCCTAGTATCAGGTGTTTCCACCATGATATAATCATTCAAGTCCACTGTCACCAGAAATTCCATCAGGTTCTGGCGAGTTATTGTTATTTCTGCTGCACTGTCTAGCATCGTCAGAACCCATTCCCCTTTCATTAGTTGAGTCCTCAGAATTGTGGGCATGTCTGATCTTTAGACCTGCAACCTAATTCTTTTTGAACTGAGGTTTTGGTTTGGTTTTATCTTCTTTTTTGGAAGTATAGTCTTGAGCGTGCTGCTTGTCTCTGGACTTTGTATGCTCTTCTTGTCTGTCTGGCTGCCCTGCCCTCGCTGAGTTTTTTCGTTGCACCCTGAAAGGAACAAGAGGAATGTGTATTGGTATCCTGATACCGGTCAGGTTTCCTAATATTGTCCCTATTCCTAAGGTTGTACCTCCTATCGAAGGGCTCCTGTGGAGGAGATCTGCCTCTGGATTGAGATCTGTTTTCTTTATTTTTCAGTTTTTTGTTATCGTCCCACTTCTTCGTAGAAGGACCAACCGAAATAGGGTGGCTCGTGTGCTTCCTCGAGCAAGGATCGAGTTAGCTCTTAAATTAGGCATGAGCTCTGTAGTCGCATCTGATCCGGACAACCTACGGTAGGGGACGTTTGAAGACCTAGCACAAACATTCATGGTATGAACTGCCCTGAGCTGCGACACCTTTGGGTACCTGCCTTAATCTGGAACCACCTCCAACTGGCTGATTTCAGAAACTCTCGGGTTGACCTGCGTCACGTGTGCATGGTGTATCCTATCCCATTGTTATTTTCACCTGTGAAATCTGGTACTTGTCGTTCAGCTCTCGGCGACATATGCAAGCAGAGCTGCCCAGTGGACCCATGTACGCTGTGACAACCGCCCATGGCAGCCATTCATGACTTTTTAGTAAACAACACCTCGCTTCGGGTAATATGTAGCCTTACACAAAAGATGGACATGTATAACTACATTTCCCAGAATACACTGTGTTGGCTTAAAAGCCAGGACAGGATAAAGATATCACATAGTGTATAAGCAGACACTGCGCATGAAAAAGAGGGAGTCTGAGAAGCATTGAAGTTTTCTGCAGCAGCAGCACTTGGAAAAGAGGGGGATGGACCTGTACATAGTTTAAAGCAGCAGGATAAGCATCGGGTTTTTTGAGGATCGGTAAAAGATAAGCTTGTTTCCACACTGCGGGGAAAATACCTGAAATCAACGAGGAGTTCCAAATCGGATTCAATGGGGCATTGATGCTAGGTGCCAGTAGTTTGTAAAACTGAGCCTGGCAGGGGTCGCCCGGTGACCCTGATGTGTAGGATACGAGTGTTTGAAGTGATGTGTGAAGAGCGAGAGGGCGGAAAGTGGTCATTGCATCCTTGCTGACCAATAAGGAAGTAGGTTCTGAAGTGGAATGAGGGCGGGGAAGGTGGTATATATGGTTTCGATTTTATCGTGACAGAAGTCTGACAGTCCTGCGCGCAGGGCGGTGGAAGGGAGAACTGTACTGGTGGAAGCGGAAGGCTTAGGGAACTCTAGAACAATTTTATAAAGAGTGTTCGAGGCATATGAGCTGCAGAATACGTGCATAGATCACCATCTGGTGTTGGGCTCGGATGTTTGCAGTTTGTTGTTGTCTTGGAAGAAGTCTTTGTAGTCATGAGATAAGTGTCTCCTCCCTTGGACAATAGTGCGCATAGGCATCGACTCCATCTTCAGATTGTTTTTTTCCGCCATCGGGTTCGGCTGTGCCTTGCTTCGCTCTGGTTCGGTATCGTGTTTCCAACCCTTTTCGACGCGCAACCCATCACCACGCGACGGTATTTTTTTGTTTGCGTGCCCTTCGACGCGCTAATTTTATAATCCTCGATTCCTGTCGTCGACGTGGGCTGCTGGGCCTATCGGTGCCATTCGGGCCTAATGCTAATGGAAAGGATTCCATTTAAAAAATGCCCCCAGTGTGGAGCGAAATTTCCACACAGTGACCACCACAAGGTCTGCAACCTTTGCCTCTCACAAGAACATGAGGAAAAGGATTGCGAAGTCTGTGCCTCTTTTCGCTCCAAGAAGACTATCCGTGATCGCCTGGCTCGCTGACACGTTATGGCTCAACATGCTACACCAGTGGCACTCGACATCTTCGACGAAGGCCCCAATGTTCCAGAGGGAGAGGATTCAGAGGAGCTCAACATCCTCTCCGAAGCTGATGACTCCGACTCCGATAACCACATCACTCCAGGTCAATGGGTGAGTACAAGGGAAGAGGTGTGGCACCGTGTCCAGGGTGACTGACGCTGGAAACTGGGGCCCACGGTTCGATCCCCGGCAGCAGGTCAGCCAGCACCATGTGACTCTGGGCAATAGCTTGCTTAAACCTTCAGGTCCGAAGAAGATTTCAGACTCCGCACCAACATCGAAGCCAAAGGAGCACAGGACCCCTCCTACGGCTCCAGAGTCCAAATCAAAACCACGTTCGGAACCAAAAAAATCGGCACCAAAAGGAAACAACAAGCAGGAAGAACTTTTTCGACTAGATCCTATCGATCTGAAGCAAAAAACATTACATGTGGACCCTAACACAAGCCATATTGTCCATCTCCCAACAAATAAGAGGGCATCAGATACCTCACACCCTCCTGAGGTACCTGTGTAAAAAAGAGACTTTGCAACTTCACCCATAAGACCCTCTTCTCTTATTCTTCCTACCAAACCTTTGTCTCCTACTAACTCTCCTATAAACTGTCCTAGTCTCTCTCCATATTCAACCTTGCAACCACAGGATGAAGATGATCTAGGGGACGGGGGTGGACACTAAAAGGCCCCTTTAGATGACCCTGATGATGACACTACTCCACCACAGGATACATGGGACGATTACAACAGTCCCACAGATCCTCCAGACCTTCCTGATCCAGATGCATACCCATCTAGGCCATCCTCCTAGATGACAATATAGGGTTTAGTCAGCTCATTAATAGGGCTGCGCAATATCATGGCATTGAGCTACATTCAGACCCATGGACTAAGACATTTTGCTAGATACATTTGCTCAGTCACAAAAACAATACATACATTGCCCATGCTTAAAGGTGTCATTAAACATGCACCAGACATTTAAAGACCCTGTCAGGACCAGGATCCTCAATCCTCGGATTGATATAAAGTACAAGCCTGCCCCTAACGATCCAACTTACATTAAAGTACAACTCCCTATAGATTCTTTGGTAGTCCCCAATGCAAGAAAACGTGCTAATTCCCAAACCGCTGGTGATGCTCCACCTCCAGACAAAGAGTCTAAACTGCTAGATGCATCAGGTAAACAAGTTGCCTCCCAAGCAGCCAATCACTGGAGAATAGCAAATGCACAAGCATTACTTGCCAGATACGACACGGTTTTGCAGGGATTCTGCTCATACACAGAACTGTGCACAGAGACCCAGGACCTCAGTGAATTGTGGTGTACCAAAAAACTCACCTCAGTACCTAGAACCCCTAACCGACTAGCATTAGTGTCTCATTAGCTCTTCGTCCTACAGCAAAGGTACCAATGAGATTAAACAACCCAGAATATGAGGCTTAGATTACTCTCAGGAACGGTAGGAATCAAGAACACTCTTTAGATTTTATTCTCATACCAGTCCACAACGTGAGTAAATAGAGACACAGAAAAGTGTAAAATGTTTATTTTAACGACATGCTCTAAGATGCAGTATTTTTGCTAACATAAGCAGGCATATGATTAAATATAATACGATCAGCATTGTTACAATTCCATAAAACACAAAAGTAGAAATCATATTATAATGATAGTGGAAACAGGTCCTATAGTGCCTTGTGTACCACCCTCCCTTGCTAAGGAATAGGTTTTATAATAATAGAAGGTCTCTAAGGCTTAAATGGGGAACCCCATGCCTCCAAGACCAGTAGAGATGAATCACATCAGGATCTGCAAAAGCTCTACCTCTCTCTGGAAACGGAATTTCTCCAAGTGGACCAATCATGCATGCAGTGCAATATTAAAGGCGCCAGAATTTCAGTTAGCTGGAGCTGCATACATGTTGTGTCTAGAGCGTGGGCCGATCAGCCCGAATAACAGCTAACATTGTTATGGTAACGATGGAGGCCCCTGCACTCACTGTACAGACTGAGGTCGAGATGTAAGTCTAGGGATGTTGAAAACAAGCCATTCTCATGTGAAGAAATTCACGCAGCCTAACTTACAACAACTGTTACATGCAGTGTTGTGTGCAAAAGCAGCAAAAAGGTAAAATGGCATTTAAACTTCTAATAATTCTACGCTAACATAGCGTTATGCGCAAGCAGGGCCCTGCCTTCACTACAAGGGCTCACTACAATGAGCTCGGAAATCTTATTCAGCATTTACCTGACCAATACAAAGTCAAGGCCAACGATCTAGTCCAAGAGGGCAAGTTAATTACGAATGCATCCATCAAATGTGCCCTCGATGCAGCAGACACCGCATCTAGATCTCTCAACACCAGTGTCTTACTTCGCAGATATGCATGGTTGCGTATTTCTGGTTTTAAACAAGAAGTGCAAACAACTATCTTAAATCAGCCGTTCGATCAAGAGCACCTCTTTGGCCCAGATGTGGATACAGCATTGGAGAAAATGAAAAAAGACACATACACTGCAAAATCTATGGGAGCATTACAGTTTCAATCACCACGAGGTTCCTTTTGTCGTTCCTTTTATCGGGGTGCATCCAAAAACATTAGCAAAGAGACTACTTCCTCCACCTACAAGTGCCCCACACAAACATCCCCTAGCAAGGCATATTTACCTACAAAACAGACCACATTTGTCATTGATTAGGGTACCTGCCATCAAAGCGTTTATGGAAGGCCTTAAAAGGATAAATCCTCCCACAATCCCACCCTCTCCAGTGTGGAATTTAAAATTGTCTAGGGTCATGGGTCCTCCATTTGAACCTCTACACAAATGCAAACTGCAGTTCCTTACATGGAAAGTAGCTTTCCCTGTCGCAATTACCTCTCTCAGAAGAGTAAGTGAGATCCATGCTTTAACCATACAAGAACCTTTCTTACAAATACATCATAACAAAGTGGTTCTTAGAACAAATCAAACATTTCTTCCCAAAGTAATCTTGGCTTTCCATCTTAATCAATCTGTGGAATTACCAGTTTTCTTACCAAAAACCAGATTCCATAGCAGAGAGAGCTCTTCACACACTTGATGTCAAAAGAGCTATACTTTATTAAATTGACAGAACTTAACCTTTTAGAAAGACAAACCAACTGTTTGTAGCTTTTCCTCCACCTCGTAAAGGAAACCCCATTTCCAAAGCTGGAATTACCAGGTGGCTAGTCAAATGTATTCAAATATGCTATCAAAAAGCAAAAGGCACATTAACAGTTCCCCCCCTAGAGCGCATTCAACACGCAAACTAGGGGCTTCCATGGCATTCTTAGGAAACATTCCCTTAGGTGACATTTGTAAAGCAGCAACATGGTCTACACCATACACCTTCACCAAACACTATTGTGTAGATGTGCAGGCAAAACAATAAGCTTTTGTGGGCTAGGCTGTTCTTAAAACACTTTTTCAGACCACTGCAACTGATACAGGTGGCAACCGCTGAGGCAGAGCACTGCTATACAGTCTATGCCCAAGTATGTATTCTGCAGCTCATATGCCTCGAACGGAAAATGCTACTTACCAGTATGCGTCTGTTCTTGTCATGTAGAGCTGCAGAAACACATACGCCCACACGCCTCCCCAGTACCTCTATCTGTTCCAGCATTATCTTACTTGGATACATTCCACATGGACATTTTTTCTGTTTCTTACAAACGCCATAATTTCCCTTCATGGCCAAAAACAATCTGAAAATGAAGTCGATGCCCATGCGCAATATCGTCTAAGGGAGGAGTCACCTATCTCGTGACTTCAAAGACTTCTTCCAAGACAACAACAAACTGCAAACATCAGAGCCCAACACCCGATGGCGATCTATGCACAAGTATGTGATTCTGCAGCTCCACATGCCAAGAACAGATGCATACTGGTAAGTAGCATTTTCCTTTTGCTGAGTTACCTGCAAATGAATCTTATTGGAGAAGTAGTCTTGCATCGTCGAGCGCTTGAGTTTATGAAAGTCTTTCAAGGCTTTTTATGGATCACCTTAGGAGCGGGTTCATAAGTAATCTCCAGAAACGTTAGTTTCTTGCAGTGACTTTTCGAGGCACGGAGCTCAGGAGAAAACCAGGGGGCTGCTGGGCTCTGCCTGGGGGCAGAGACAGGTTTGAGAGGAGCAACAGTGTCTAAGGCTGCAGATAGCCATCTGTTAAGCTTGATCAATCTGAGTCTGGGTTGCCTGACAGTTGGAGTTGAGTAGCAGCAAGTACAGGTGTCATGCTATTTTCGTGACTTTACGCCACAGCCTTCTCTTATCTGAGAATTGGTGAGGTCTGGGAAGACAGGAGTTCAGTGATGGGCTAAAAGGTACTAGGAAGTGATCCAACCAGGTGAGTGATAAGGAGTGCTCAGCTGTCAGAAGGGAATTGTTGGTAAAAATGAGATCCAGTGTATGGCCGGCAGAATGTAAGGGCCACTGACCAGCTGTGACAGGTTTAGGCCATTGAAAGTATCAGCTAGATGTCTAGCTATGATGCAGTTATCATCATCCATGTGGACTTTGAAATCCCCTAGGATCGTAAAATGTGCATACTTGAGCGAGAGGTCTGCTACTGCATCATACAGTTCTGAAAGATGCCTGACTAGGGAATTAGGGGGTCTGTCGGCAAGAATCCCGGCCATTGCCAGGCTAGGAGGAAACTTGACACAAAAGAACATGGCTTCGAGTGGGCCACAATTCTCGATCTTCCTGTGTGAGAGTTCCCAGCCCGCGCAGAGGATCACTGCCACACCACCCCTGATTTTGGGATGTAGAAGCTTCGGTACACAAATCATCATTACTCAGATCACAGGTTTGATTGTCATTGGTACCAATTACAGGAAAATGACCGATAGAATCACACAAAGGTAAAAAACAAATTGTGAATAAGGACCATGATTGGAACTACTAGAAATACAAGACTCGTATTCAATCGAATCTTGATCATCAAACGGTGCACACGTGTTGTTGTAGATCTGGGCCTCTGCATCAGAGATAGGCACTAGCCTACTCTTATTCCACCACCCCTTTCTTTGCAACAAAATAGCACCCTTTCCTTCCCACTCAATTTTACAAGGAGTAGAAAAAAATTGATTCTCCTTGCCTTACTTTCATAGGTTTTCTCATAAGAGACCAAGCACCCACAGAAAATGTCCTGTCTCCAACATGTTTAGTGGTATCAAAATACATCTTCTGTCTTTTGTGTCCCAACAGTACTCTGTTTTGCAAAGGAGATACAAATGTTATCTTTTTTTATCCAAGACTAGTCTGCACTTCTAACCAACCAGGTAATGTTTTAGACCTGCTTTTTCTCCCTCTAAGTAATTCAAAAGGCGTGGAACCAGTGGTTGAATGCGAAGTGGTGTGGTAACCTAGATACACTCTACGGTAAAGCCCAAGTGGGCAATGAAAACGTCCAAATACAAGGAATGTTTCTAGATGGTCCTGCCCAAGTGGGCATGTATTCTGATGAAAGTTCCTCTAGTGTGTCAATAAGCAGATGGTTCCATGTTTATCACTGTCAACAAAGAAAAAGGTGAAAGCCCCTGCATCTGTGTAAATAGAATAAAATACAAATTGTAAAATGTTAAAAAAGGACAACTGTACAGAATCTGCAATTATATTCATACAATATTAACAATTCAGATGGATTGCTAGTTCCTCGCTGGAATTCAAACCTTGTGATACAAGAGTTTCAAAATCAATAATATATTTGGATTCCTGCTTTTGCAACATCAGTTCCTGATTGCCACCCCTTACATTAACGGTCACTGCATCTATTACCATCATTCTCAACAATTTCTCATTTTGAAAATGGCAATCAAAAAATTGACGCGCCACTGTGTAATGTTTGTCATTATGCCTAATGGCACATACATGCTCCAAAACATGTTCCTTTGCACGATATATAGTGCTCCCTATGTACATTTTGTTACAAGGGCAAACTAGAGCATATAGACAGTAAGTGGTATTGCAACTAAGAGATTTTTTAAACACAAATTCTCTCCATGAATTTGTTATTAGGAACTTCGAACATCAGCTTATTGTCACACTAGAGCAGTGGTCTTCAATCTGTGGGGCGCGACCCCCAGGGGGGCCATGGAGGCATGGGAAGGGGGTCGCGCTCTTCATTTGATAAAAGTAAACATCCCAGACGGTTAATTTCGGGAATCTCCTGTGCTGGGGAATCGTAGTCAGCTAAAGACACCTTTCTACCAGTGTGTTGCTGGCCTGTGAAAGAAATGCAAATGTGTGCAATGAGTTAATCTGCAAATGTAAAGTATTTGCAGATTAACTCGTTGTGAACATTTGCATTTCTTTCAGGCCAGCAGCAGACTGTCGGAAAGGAGTTTTCAGATGTCTGCTTCGCTTTGATTTCTCAGGAGAGTGCAGTTGCCTTCAATTGATAAAATCACTTGACGTTTTTGAGTGGTAGTGCACTGAGTTAACGGAGTTGTGAAGTGCTTGCTTTTAATTTTTATTTATTTTACATAGTTTTATATAGCGTGAACTTTACCCGAATCGGGTATCAGAGCGCTTTACATAGCACCAATTGCATTACATAAGGACACATTCATCATTTTTTTTATTATTGGGCACGGGGAGATTAAGTCATTGCCGTATTTACATAGCACTTACTATCCCTGAGAATGTGTTGAAGCGACATTTATGTAAAAAAATTGCTTTACATAGGGTCTGAATATTGTTAAAATCTATGGGCCTCATTTACAATGAAATGGTGTAGGGCAGCTCCCCAAGTATTTTTTGCTGCACTGCCCTACGCCAAATCGAAAGAGCAGGAATAGAATGTATTATAAGTACCATGCACTCCTGTCCTTTCTGTTTACACACCATTTGGTGCCTAGCACCAACGCAGACACCCTTGCACCATGGTGCAAGAGTGTTTATATTATTGGTAGGATGCTTTTTTTGCAAGAAGGCATGCCTTCCTGCACATAAACAACCCATGGAGGCTTATGAAAACAATTGAGGAGAAATAAAGATATTTCTACTTATTACGCATCCCCTGAGGCAGCGCACAGTTTAGACGAATCCTCAGGTTTACAGATTCTTTGAAAATCTGGGAATGTGTCAAACTCCATGGAAGCCTCCCCCCTTTACGCAGTGTAAGCAATGCATCGACCTTGCACTGCGCTGCTTTGCACCATATTTAGGAGGCCTCATAGATATGAGTCTGCACTTTGCGCAACCAGAGCACTATAAAAAATGAAGCAGCCTTTACATTTTGGAAGCATTATTTTATCATAAAACATTTTGCTCATTTTGTAGTGGTCTATCTTACACTGTGTTTAATGCAAGTTTAAAATAAAACCTCACATATTCGCAGTGCTTTCTGTCATAGGCAGTTGCTTCATAGCACTAAAAATTCACAAGTCACTATCCTCCAATGCACCAACCACAATTTAATTCTGCGGCTCTCTGGTTTCACACAGACTTTTGCAGGGAGGTTTCATTATTTATTATAGTGCATGTATTTATTATTCACTAAAGCAGCCCAATATTATATATGTAGCTTCCTAAAAGTGAGAGACCTAAAATACGTACGTATGTTTTAATTATGATGAATGAAGTTCAGCTACCTCCAGTTACATGCAGCTGTAAATGCCAAACTATCAGCATCCCATGAAATATAGTATGGTTTTCCTCTAATGCCGTGCAATAAAGTTGCAGCCCATGCATTACAGCTACTATACCAAGGTCCACTAGATTTATGTGGTTGTGGGGCCACAGCGATTTTAGCATCATTATAGATTTGCGCATTTTCCACATAATCCATCATCTGCCACTTAATCTGCTAATTTTAACAAAAAAATTATTTACTCCAAAGATTCAAAAGTTACTAAAAAACAGCAACAGGTGTTCTCACTCTGTAGAAGGCCCTTTGTAAAGCTGTACCGATTACCTTTTTATTGTTATTGCTATATTTGGGTATTAAACTGGAACTAATGAGGTGCAACCACAGATTGACCGTTTCTCTGGATAACATTTATGGTTGTCAATGATAAGGAATACTAAATTCTAGACATCTTTGTCAAGAGTGGGTCCTTATGCCTAAAATATTTTGATGGCGGGGTCCCGTATCAAAAAGTTTGAAGACCACTGCACTAGAGGAACTTTCATCAGAATACACGCCCACTTGGGCAGGAATGTCTAGACACATTCCTTGTATTTGGACGTTTTCATTGCACCCATTCACACACTCCATTGAACCCCCAAACTGATAATTTGCCAGAGATGTAGTGAGTACAATGAAAGCCATGTCCATGCAGGCAGCTGGCTGTGCCAGTGGTGAAAGTGAGCATGGGCAGTAGTGGAAGTAGGCAGCTGACCCATAAGCAGAAAACCTTGGGTCGTATTTATTCATTTTTTGTTCTTTTCAAAGTGAGCAGATTTATTTTACTCATGAATTCTTACAAAACGCTGTACGTGAAAATATGTGAACCAAGGCCTCTCACATAAAAGTACACTCTAAATCCTAAAATGGTTATATAAAGAAAAACATGAAATAAAAGCAATTAAAAACGGAGTAGTTGAAACTAAAGACAAAGACATAGAATGAAATTGGATTGTGTGAGTCAAGAGGTATAATAACACTGGAAAGAAGAAGTAAGGAAAGAGCGGGAGATAGTAGGGAGAGTATAGTTAACTAGTAGAGAGGCGGAATGCGAAGAAAGATGCAAGAGTACAGTTACAGTAAGGTGATAATACAGAGATGAGAGAGGAAGGGAAAAGAAGAGTAGGCAAAGGTGATATTATTTGTGGAAAAGAAAGAGTAAAAAGCAATTGTCCATGCCAGATAAATAGTTAATCAAACGAATTTAGTTAATGTGTAGATGAATTAAGAGTTTTTTTCAGTGTTTTTGTGATAATTAGTAGAGATTTGAAGAGTGGTGTTTAAAGGCAAGGCATTTCATAATGATGTCGCTGCTCCAGAGAAACACTGGGTCACTGTTCTTGTGTGGAAACGTTTTGATTCAAGCACGATATTTTGACAGCTCCTCAAGAAGGTTGTGGCTACTGGATGTTTTAATAGATGTTGGTATATAGTAAGTTTTTTTTAATGTAGATTTTTGCGATGCATGCAATTGTGAACTCTATTCTGACTGCAGTAGGAGCCAGTGTAGGTCTCTGAGGGTGGGAGTGATGTGGTAAAAGTTAGTGGTGCCAGAGATGGCGCTGGCTGCAGAGTAAGTCAGTGCTTTGATGGGAGCTGGGATGGGAGAAGGTGGCCCTGCTGGAACGGAGTATCTGTCGTCTAATTTGCAGAGGACAAATGATTGCACAACAGTTCAGATTGAAGAAAGGGTTTGAGTTGTTGGTTGCAAAGAGGGTGGATCTGGCTTTGGCACGTGTTCAGTAGGGAGTGGCATGATGAGGATCTAAACAAATACGTAAAGATTTACATTTTTTAGAGAGGGTTGAAGAGACTCCATTGATGCTGAGTGTGCCGCCATTTTTCAAAATCTTTGGATCTTTAGGCCGTTGTAAGAGTATGGATTTTTTTTAATTAGGTTTCAGTTTGAGGAAATTGTCAGACATCTAGTGGTAAATCATCTTAAGACAGGATTGTCTAAAATAGGGAGATCTACAAGTAGACCTAGGTGTCATTAGTGCATTAATGAATGGCTACACCGCAATGAGCTGGTGTAAAGTCAGTAATGTTAAGTCTATTTCAGAACAATTAGACCGAGGTACGCAAGCAAAATGTTACATCACAAAATTTTTAAGCAAACATTTACATGAATATCTTGCATGGTTTTGTATTATGAACAATGGTCTGCACACTTTGACAATTTACTGCATTACTGCTCAGGAGTCCCCATCTCTTTTCTGGGGCCATACTCTCAAGAAGATCTGTCAGGGCCTACCAGTCCTTTCCTTCATTCCCATAACCTGCTCTTCTAGTACCCCGACTGAATTAAGGTGTCCTGATGCACTTTAAATATCACCAGCAGTCTCCCTTCCCTCCTTTGTTAGTCCAAAGTCCTTTACAAAAAGCTTGCTATCAAACCATGATCCTGACCTGCACTGCCAAGATTCCCAAAAGCTGTTCCATAGGAGACTCCGTACTGATACCCACCTGAGCAAAAGAAAGCATTACATCAGAGAAGCAGCTATGGAAATAAGTCTTGTCAATTGTTCGTTCTGTATGTCAATGGTGGAACAAATTAACCTTACTCAGTCTTGGCTTGGTTTTGTATACAATAAGGAGGTAAATTAATATCTGAAGCAAAGAACGGGGGTACTTTCAGAAAAAATAAAGCAGATGGGTCTGATTTTAAACACAGTCATTCACAATGCAGTTTAGGTGTGTTGTGTGCATACAACTGTTTATCGCGTTTAAACTGATGTATTGGCAGTAAAAACAAAAGTAGCAATTAAAGATTGGTTTATGTAGAAAGTTCATACAGGAGATCATAAAAGATATTGAATGAAACAAACTGATGATTCAGTGCACTTTACAGACCTAAAATAATCCCTTATGCATTACAAATAAAGACTTTCCTGGAAGGTGGAATGATACGAAAACTAAGCAGTAGCATGAGGTGTGAGAGTAATATCTGTATTTAAAAGCCCACTGTATGTATGCTTTAAAGAATTGCTAGCAATTAGTCTTACGAACAGCTGCACCTAAGTATGTCATGCATGGGTTAAACTTGTGACACCTCCGTGAATGAATAATACAATGTTGTTTTGAATGAACTATTAAACTTGCATTTTCGTTTTTCAATGTTAATGCTTGCATTCCCTTTCTGCAACTTTTGGTTTTGTGTTTTTACCAGGTGTTCATATGAAATGCGGGCTGCCATGTGTGGTGTGGGTATTTGGACATTCTTTCATCGACCAGGCAGCTAAAAGCTTCCCAAAGCAGAAATGGCAGCAAGTTGCATCAAGTGGAAAGATCATCTATCACTGGATGGGCTTTGAGGGCTTACGGCTTCATCAGTTGCGCAAGAAGGTTTCAGAACAACTAGAGTGCGGACAATTTCCTTTTCCAGATGCCTTCATTCTGCATTTAGGTGGCGAGGATCTAATCCACTCTGCAGAACAGAAGATAAAAGAAGATTTGGCCATGGAATATGCATGGCTAAGTGCAATTTTTCCGGACTCTTTGATTGTTTGGTCAGAGATAATCCCCAGACCATTTTGGCCACTTGGGATTGAAGCAGAAAAAACAAGCTCAATGCGCATGCGCATTGACAGGCGAGACCTAATAAACAACACAGCTGTTAAGATTAATGAGGAGTTATCCAATCTTCCACTGACTAAACAATTCAAGTGCATTCTTCATCATCCTAATATGACAGCATGGTCCCCCTTGGACTTCCAACCTGAAGGGGAACTTCTGTCTGACTCTGGAATAGATAAATTCATAGGGAATGTGGTAAAGTTCATGGATTCTATGTATTTGTGGTGTTTTTAGAGGAGTTTAAAACCTTGGTGTACCCAAGGTTTTCGCTGATCTTTGAGCTGACTTGGTTTCAAGCTGCCATGTAGGGGCTATAGTTGAAATTCTTTCTATCCAATATGTACCTAGATATTTTGGAACTGTGGTGCTCCACAATAAAAACACCATTTATTTTTAATGGATATCATCACATTTCTCATTCGTGGTTGTTCATCTGAGGAGTGAGTCATTATCCAGCACCACATTTGGTAATAAAAGTACCTTCACACACCGTTAGGCATTTGTTTAACCTTGTGCTTTTGGTTATCTCTTTCAGGACTGTAAACCTTACAGTGGTATGAACAATCAGCCATACTATTGAGTTTCAGTATTGGAATTATTGGTCTCCAAGGAAACATATAAATTCACCCTTAATTTAAAATCTCCTTTAATATACTAGGACTCATATTTTATACTACAGTATTTATAAGCTCAGTAGATACAGTCAATCCTGAAAACCTTTTGTCAGGAAAGTTCCTTATCAGTGATTTGAATATAGGAAACATAAAGGCAGTTGTACAAGGTAACTGTTTCAGAAAAAAAGCCCTTTAAAGATAGGATTTTCTAAATCCTGAACCTAATAGGAGCTCTTGTTAATCTCCTAAATATGATTTTGTCATTGATGAAGCTCAACCTAAAAAGCTCCTATAGACTGTAACATCTAACGTTTTTTCTCATTAATTTGTTTTTCAAAGCGCTACATACAAGAAAATAACCAGATTTTCTGCTCTCACAGGAATTGTGAAATTGGTAAATGTACAGGCAAATGAAAAAAGCCCTAGTAATTTCAGGGGCTTCTACTGTGTTCCCTGACAGGTTAGAATGATGAGTGATCATCGGTCTTTGTTTTCGACATGGGTGTAGTGAGAATGGCTTGAAAACCTTATTGTGGGACCCATGTGAACGAGAACAGCTCATAGAAAATGATAGACTGTTCTTACATTTTGTGTCGTCCAATGGCGAGGGTGCGTGTTTGAGGGACAGTATCAAGTAGCTTCTCGCTCTCTAGGGTGGACCAGACAGGGCTGCCCGCTATTGTTGTTGCTATTTGCAATGGTGATATAATAGCGTGTAGGTTGCAGACGGTGTTGCGTGTTTGGGGTATGATGATGGGATCCATCATACATGTGGTCTCTTTGTACGCAGATGATGCAATGGTATATTTTCAGCAAACAGAATATTCAGTTCCCATTCGGGAGAAAGCTAGGATAACGAAGAGGGTAGTCCCATGCACACCGGCGCCCGTCCTGCTCAGCCTGTTTCCACACACCACCAAAACTAAGACCACGGATAGGTTTCAAGATCTTGCCTTCATACTTGCAAAGCGAGAATTCACTAGCAGATGGAAGGCACCAGACGGCCCTAATATTCATAGATGGAAGTGTGAGCTGATGAAATGGGCTGGGTGCAAGGGCAGGGTCTTGCTCAGGAATGCGAGAAGGGGTGTAGGCAAGTTGGAAAGAGCTCAGGCATGGGAGGTTCTGATGGAGGAAATGAGGAGTGATGACCGAGAATCTGAGGCCTACACTCCTGAGAGACCGTCACAGCAGGGGAGCCCCCCAGCAGCAAGATCAGGCTGGGATAATAGCGCAGATCCCGAGAGTTAGGGACACGTAGTACCCTCAGACGAGTGAGGGCTTGGACCTGGAAAAGAGGCGACTGCGTAATGCGAACACACACCACACGATACAGTAGCAGTGAATTATGGAGCTCGACAGACGATCTTAGGAGACAGCAGTGCGGGGAAGGAGGGGGGCTGCTTGGTGTTAATTACCTCGTTGGGGGAGGGTGGGGGGATAAGGGGAAAACCGATTCTGCATAGAAGAACCTTTATTGAGCAAAGGGCGGGCCAGATGGCACTACGGACAATACTGACATGTATATGTACTGTCTGTAATGACATTTAATGATCCTGAGAATGCTATGCATTTAATTGTACTACCCTAAGCTCAATGACTGAGGGATATGTAAAAAGCAATAAAGTTTGTTTTTTAAAAAAAACAGAATATTCAGTTCCCATATTGTTGGCTGCTTTAGCAAACTTTGGGGGAGTTGTCGGGGTGGTGCGTGAACAGGGCGAAATCCAAGGGGTTCCCCTTGGGGCTCTGTGGCAGAAATGCCATTGAGAGAACTTCTGTGTTTTCCTTGGGCGCTCAATAGTGTAAGATACCTCGGAATCCATTTGACGAGGGACCATGAGACGTTTCACAAGCTTAATAAGGGTAGATTACTGGTGGGCCTCAAGTCTTCAATCCAATTTTGGAATACCCTCTGGCTCTCCCTGATGAGTAGATAGCCTTGGTCAAGATGACCATGTTCCCCCCGTGTCTGTACATTTTTCAGGGTACTCTATTCAATATATTGAGACAGACCTTCAGAAAACTGGACAGACATTGTGGAACTATTGTGGGTCCCAAGGAGAAAGAGGGTTGGGTTTGCTATGCTTAAGTAGATATTGAAGAGGGGCGGTATGGAGCTTTATTACCTGGTTGCCCACCTGCAACACACGGTGAACTGGCTGGACGAGGGGGGCCACTGGGAGAATGGACTGTTGGATGGTATGCACGGGGGGACCTCCCTGCCAGAACTACTAATGATGAGAACGAGTGTCCCCAGTAAAGTACCTTTTATTGTGGAACAGGTTTGCTGAGTGTTGGAGTTGGTAGTCCAGTAGGTGTTGAGACTGGCGCCATATGCCCCAGATTTGAGTGTTTGGACACTGAGATCCTTTGCACAGATTGCGCTTCTGATGTCTGGATCGCTGAAGGGCAGAGGGCTGTGAGACTCTGCAGGTTTTTAACCAAGTTTACAGGTTCATTACATTGACAGACACAGTGGCTACCTTTGATTTGAGGATGGGGCAATTGTTACAATTTGCCATGCTAGCGGTCACTGCAAGAGGTATATGGTCCTCCTATCCAGTCACAGACACTGGTGGCCTTACTTAACCTGACGGGGGCACTAGGGTTGGTGTCTCAGGTTTATAGCCAACTGCGGGAAGAGATACGTGTGCCTGCACTAGCGATTGATCTTAACTGGCATGAGGCTATGGGGGAGCCACTGGCAGAGGTGAAATGAGTGTCTACATGAGGGGGACGTCTACTAATGCCCGGTTTAAGCTGATCCAATATAATTTTGTATGTAATTTTTTGCATCAGGTGTATTTGGCCCCAAACTGCTACACACTATCAGGGGCGTCCCCACTCCTGTCCACGCTGTTCCGGGACAGATGCCAATTTTATACATATGGTGTCTCTTGGGTATGATACCAACTCGCAAGAAGAAACAACTCAGCAGGCGATTCTTGCTGCTTGGGTTAGTGCTGGCAAAATGCAGGATTGCCATTAAGTGAATGTCAAGGGGTGCGCCAAGGCTTGCAGATTGGCTGCGGCACATGGCAGAGTGGGCGGCAGATGAGGGGAGACACATGCACAAAACTCGGACAGAGATCATAAATTAGCTGATGATATGCAGGCATGGACGGCTATGTTAGCTTAATTGCTGGAACCGAAGGATGCAAGGCTTCCCTGAGGAGATGAAGCTTAGGGGTACGATTCGGATTACTGGAACTATGGTGAGCAGCCTGGTCAGAGGGGGAATGGGTGGTGGATACTTGGTGATACTAGGACCGGCCTGCCTCATGCTCTATCACTCTAGGTGGAGCCTATCAAGATTGAATTGTTATAGTAAAACTCTGTCCAGGTGGTTATGTACGTTGGGTGGAGCAACACGGGGTGGGTGTTGAATGCACTACAGCATCGTGTGTCGCAAGTTGGAAAATTGTACTAATACCAGTTATAAATGCCAATAAAAAGTATACAACCCAAACAAAGAGGATTGTGAGGTGTGCACAAAAGATCAATAAAAAGACCGGAATACATTGGACAGGCGAGAGGCAGCATGATTGAATTCTGTTCACCTACAAGTATTAGATTAGGTAGAGGGGAAGGGCCAGGAAAGAATAGGGAATTAACATCAGTAATAAGAGGTGTTTCCTTGACTCAGTGGTAGAGAATTCCAGTCTTTGGCATACTACTGGAAAAGGACTGTCCCATTGTGTGTTTCTTCCTGACAGCAGGAAGTTCTAAAAAAGCAGTTTCTGTACTTTGAAGGGATCCAAGACCACCTGACCATTTAAGGTTCTTGGCGATGTCCAAGTGGGTATAGGTTGTATGTTCTTGTAGATAATACATGTCATCCTGTAAATTGATTTAGCTTCTATAGGTAGCCAATGTAACATTCATTTCACTAAAGTAACAAGTGTGGATTTTTTAGTTCCTGTGACAAAATGTGCTGCTATATGTAATATGTTTCCCGCGTGATGAGATAAGCTCCTGTAAAATCAGTTTAAAGCTAGTTATTATCAGTTTGTGACAGCACCCAGGACTGAACTAGCATTAATGTCTTGTTCTGAGTTAAACTGACCAAATCCACTTGGAGTGGCAGCTGGTAGCATGCACTTGTAGGCATCAAATTAATTTGTGTTCAAAAGTTGAACCATTTATCAAGAATGAAGCCTTGCACTGTCATTGGTAGCTGGTTTACATTTTAGAAGCCAGCAAGAGTCAATCCAAGTTTGGACTGGTTGCATCAAACAAGAAAAGATCAGAAGAAATCCTATTGTCTCTCAGAGGATCTCCACTGATAATCTTAAATACTGAATTGTGCCACACACATGCGGGGACCATGGGGCAGTTCTTTCCAAAGTCACACTAACTTAGCCTTACACCAGCCTTAAAACTTGCTATATTGCCAATTATATTGAACTACTTTAACATTTTGAAGAAAAAAGGCCTAAGCCTTTACAAGTCACTAGAAAGATGAAAAAGGGGCCTTTTCAAAACAACTTTCACAAGTTATTTTTACTACTTTTTAAAGTAAGAGAAGGGGGAATAAATGGCAATGTAACTGTACAGTCTGCAGCATGGAAAACAATGAGAATAGGACATTGTACCTTTAAAGGCACCTTGGCTCCCAGTGTCCCATCATGCCCTGTAGGTGGCAGTTTACTAATTTCTTTTTGATGGAAGAATTACCAGTACATAGTTATTCTTATTTGATCTCTTCCTTCGGTGAGTAGGGACAGTTGCTTATGATTTCAATGGAAATTCCCCTGAGAGAGAACCAGTAGTACAGGTAAGAAATAATTCCCTCTCTCCCAGGGAATCTTCACTGATAATCATGAGCACTGAATAGATTAGCAAGCTCATCCTCAATAATTCCGCGAGGAAGAAGACAAAAGGGAATAGTATAATTCAGGCAAACCAATTTCTCAGAGGCGTGCCCGACTTGGGCATCTGCCCTCGCCTCCAAATTAAGACAGTAGTATCTTGCAAAGGTGTGAAAGGATCTCTAAGTTGCAGCTTTACAAATATCAGCAATTGGAATGTTTCTGAATAATGCAGCAGTAGCTGTTTTACATCTAGTGGAATGGGCTACAGATCTTTCAGGCAGAGTTTTTGGCCTTTTGATAAAAAGAAATATCTTGGAGACAATCCATCTGGACAAGGATTGTTTCAAAGTGGCCAAATCTGCCCTTAAAGTACCATAGTTCATAAAAAGTTGCTTTGACTTCCATAAAGCTTATGGTAATGAAATAGTCTGATTGATATGAAAATCTAACATTACATTTGGGAGGAATTGAGGATGGGTCTCGTCACCAACCCGTTGAAAAATTGTGCAAGGTTCATGTATCTGACTAACTCTACAACCAGAAGTTATGGCGACCAAGAAGGAAGTCTTCCAGTATAGGTGTTAGAGAGAGTTCTTATGAATGGGTTTGAATGGAGGACCCATAACACGAGAAAAGACAATATTTAACTCCCATGGAGGGGAAGTTCTCATGAGAGGAGGATATATTTTCTTAATGCCCACTAGAAAATCCTTAAACGCAGGGTTTCTGTAAAATTACATACATGAAGGCCCTTTTTGGTAATCTGTAATTGCTGCAAGATGCACTCTAATCAAGGGGATTTGCAATTTTGCTACAGCAAATAGGCCTCTTCTTGACAGGTGAGAAGATTGAAGTTGTTCTGAGAGTTCTGTGTCACTGTTTAATCTTTCTAGTGACCTTCAAAGGCTTAAGTATTTTTTCTTCCAAATGTTAAAATAATTCAATATAAGTGGCAATTCAGCCTGTTTTAAGGCGGAAAATTTCAACATTTGTGTAACATGTGCCTACTGGCCTTTCCGAAATAAGGCAAAGTAAGCATGGCTTTGAAAAACTGCTATGGGATCCCCCCAAGTGGGCAGGACCATACAGTGCTTATGATTTCAATGGAGATTCTCCTCGGAGAGAAGTAGGATTACTGGTAAGAAACCATTCTTTTTTAGGGGGTTGAGTTTCAATTGGTGTAAAGTCATACAATCTTTAATCTTTGCAAGGCTTGTGCAAGAATTGAGACATCTTTGAGACTGAGTTTTTTTAATTAAAACTATGTATAATCAGCATAGTGATACTATTGAAGGAGGATTCCTGTGTTGTGTTCTTCAGTAGAATATTAAGCTGTTCATTATAAAGATTGAAAAGAGTGGAGGCCAGTATTGAACACTGTGCCTGATTCCATGCTACCCCCTCACCCCCCATGCTTCCCACTTCCATATCAAAGCTAACATGCTGGAGAGTCAGTGGGTAGTTGTTATCTGCTCAGGCCAGTTAGCTAGAAAGAAGGCAAACTATTTTAGGACTACACTGTTAATGCCAATGAGTTCATGAAGAACTGGAATATGCATACAATTGGTTGCTATATTGAATGCTGCAGTCAAGAAGGCCATAAGGACAGAAATTGTCAGAATCCAGTACGTGAAGTGTATCAATAACTTGTGCCAGCCAGTTTCAGTGTTGTTCCCCTTTCTGTTCTGAAGCCTAACACTCATCAAAAAGGTTGTCAGCAGTGATGTCCTGTGTAGGTTATACAGCAGCACTTCTTTCAAAACTTTGGCACGGATGGGAAGACCTTACAAAGGACGATGGTGATTTAGATCCGCTGATTATGCTGTAGGCATCTTTAAATGAGGAGTGGCTTGCCTAGTTTTGAGGCAATCTGAGAGCACTCATTTGTGCAACCAAGAGGTTCACTAAATCAGTCCAATAAGGTAGAAGTTTTTTTGCAATACTCCCAGATATGTAGGTCTATAAAATGTTTTAAGGGTTTGACTTTAGTAATGATCATCACTAGATAACTCGTCTTCAGCAGGTTACTCAGCCGGCAGCTGACATGACATGAGGCCCACTTTGATATGTGATTTAAAGGGTCTGGAGCTTAGTGGTGCTGCCTCTTGCAATGTCTGATAATCTGATGGCACTGTCATATGTGCCAACTATTTTAGCTGTTCTATTATTTGGTAATAGCCCAGAATTTGTGTTAATTGATTTTAAAGAAGCGCTCATCACAGTGAGGGTTACAAGAGATTGTGTCAAAATTAAGCTAATTCACCTCCGATTTCCATAAGAGGTTCATGTCCTTCGAATTAGGAATGGGCACTGATACATCAATTATTTCAGTAGAGTTAACTTCTGATCAAAGAACTTGGCAAATTCTTCTGACTTAAAAGCAGGATCTTTGGGGGCGTGGCTTCGCGGCGAAACAGCATGGCCCCCTGCTAGGGATTCTCCGAGACCCCCTTTCCTGCCCCGCCGATCCGACACACAAATCTGAATTCTTAGGTGTCGGATTCTCGCACCAGAGATAAAGCGGAGCTTCTCCCCGCAACCCCGATCCTGATCTGATGTCGGGGGCCAGAGATATACCGTCCGGCGTTCGAGGCCTCCAACTCTGCGGAAGCCGGGGCCTTGGGTGGATGCGCCCGCCCACCCAGAAGCTGTACTTGCCGGCGGGGTCCCCATCCCCGGAGGAACCGCAGATCGTCTCCGCGGGCTCCCCCAGCACCTGGCGGGTGCCCGCGCTCAGTGGCATTGCTTTACCGCATTCCGGCCAAGGCCTGGGGCTGCTGGCTGGATCTATTGTGGCGGGACTGGACCCCCGGGGACCAGATCGAGGATTTCCAGTTGGCACTCAACAGAGAGGTACCTCTGCGCCCGCAACGCCGGCCGCGCCGGACCCTTGAGCCCCGCAGTGTCACACATGTCTGGGCCTGAAGCTGAACCATTTGTCGCCTGGGGCCCCCACCACCGTGCAAATCAAGGCCTGGCACAATAATATCCACCACAATACAATTCACCTGTGACACTGTGCTCCCCATTGATTCTCTATGAGTGGCAGCTGGTCTCCGGCGCGGGGTTTGCTGGTGTCGTGTGCGGCCACGGACCCAGAGACATTGCTGGCCCGTGCTCCTCTCGACTACCTGGACTCCTGTCCCTGGGCCGAAACTGAGCGGACACTTGAGCATGGCATAGGGAGACCCGGGAGGGGTCAGTAACCGCGGGAAGGAAGCAGACGACCTTGAGTCATAGCGACTTTGTGGTACCTACCATTGGCTTGAAATCTACGCCCCAAAGGGCCCCCCACTTCCCCCCCTGCCAAGTGACCTCTACTTTTGGTACCGTTTTCATGCCCTGACGCGGCTGGCCTGATCCCGACGGTCCTAACAAGCAGTGCGTGGCGGGCAAAGCCCTCATCATGTCCAACGCGCAGGGAACGAAGACGACCCAGCAGAGCAGGCTGGACCACTACACTTATCCAAAGGCGGACCTGCCCGAGTGGAATGGGCTTTGCAACAAACAGCAGAGTGGGACAGAGCACGAATCTACGGAGCCCACGATGAAGGACTTAATGACAGCTATCACTGGGGTGCGCACATCCATAGACACCTTATCCTCCTAGGTGACTCTGGTTAGATCTGATATTTTGAAGTACAGGGAGAAAGTCAAGCAGCTGGAACGCACCACCACCAGCCTCGCGGAAGACACCTCACAACTACAGACAGACATTAGGGAACTCCAAGCATTACGGTAGGTCGCAGAAGTCAATCTGGACAACTACGAGGGACGTTCGAGACGCAATAACAGCCGCGTTCTCGGGGTGCCAGAGAAATCGGAGGGTCCCGCCACTGACCTGTTCATCAAAAACCTGATCACAACGAAACTGCAGCCAGAGGGCCTGCCAAGGTTGTTCGTGGTTGAAAGAGCACACAGGGTGCCAGGGGGTCGCCCCAAGCCAGGAGCCCTCCCCCCACCCCCGTCCTATACTGGTCCGGCTGCTAAACTATAGAGACAGAGACACAATTCTGCAGGCTGCTAGAGTTGCTTCTCCACTTACGATAGACAACTCAAAAATCGCTTTCTTTCCCGACTTCACCCAAGCGGTTCAGATGCGTCAACGCTCATTCCTTGATGTCAAAAGAAGACTGCGTGAAAAAGGTCTCAAATACGCAATGCTCTTCCCTGCGAGTGAAGGCAGATGGAAAAACCCGCTTCTTTGACCTACCAGAGGTTGCATGTGACTGGTTGGACAGCTGGAGGCCCTCCCCAGAAATAAGCCCTAACGATCACTGAAAGGGACAACCCGTCATTAGTTGGACAAACTCTTGTTTACTACAGGCAACCAGTTCTTTTCACACGCTGAACATCACTCACAGCCTCTGGTTGCTTGAAAACTTCGAACAGTAAGCTAGTATATTGAAGTACTGTCCAGTTTATATTCTAACTCACGATTACAAAATGCACCTGTAACTTAGTAATGGTAGGAAAGGGGGCCATTGGGGCCCTAAGGCCCCCCCCACAATTTTCATCATTTAATACATTGTTGGGCGACAGGCACTCTGCATTTGAGTATCATGGGCAGTTCTGAGCCCAGAGTGCAGGGGAGCAGGGTGGGGGGTTCTTGGAAGGGATTGTTTTTTCTTGTTTATTGTTTTTTGCGTTATCTTGATGGTACAGTGCATAATTGTGATGCCAGTAGTTGTGACCTACGTACATGTCAATGGGAGTACAGCGTAACAAAGAAGTCAAAATCTTAAGTTCGAATGTTAACGGGCTGGGGGACAAGATTAAGAGAAGTGTTGTATTCAAGTATATTAAGAGACTATCACAGGACATTGTACTACTTCAGGAAACTCACCTCATAGGCAACACGTGCAAAGCTATGCATAGATGGGGATATTCCATGGTGGTGCACGCAGGCTTTCCGTCTAATTCCAGGGGTGTGGGCATCATGCAAAAAAATAATTCACCCTATCATTCACGTCCACCTGTGTAGATGACCGCGGCAGATATATCGGGGTCACGGGCACTTGGGAGGGCCGAACCATCCCTTTTATATCGATATACGCGCCTCCAGGGTTGCAGACTGTAACATTCACTGACCTCAGTGCTGTGCTGCTAACTCTACCTGATGGGCACTTGGTGCTCGGGGCGACTTTAATTCAGTATTATCGGGCTCGCTAGTCAGACACCCCCTCGCACAACCCCCCAATCCGTACACTCTTTTTCCAAAATTTGGAGGCGATGGGGTTGGTAGATGGATGGCGAACATACAACCTGGACAAGATTCAACACACTTTTCACTCCGGGGCGCACAATAGTGTCTCCCGCCTTGATTACATAATTGCCCCGACTCCACAAGTCACAGATATCCACGAGATCCGATATCTGGCCAGAGGTATTTCCGACCATTCCCCTCTATGGGTCCACATAGTCCTAGACCACACCCAAAATACGGAAAGACTTAAGTAAATCCATCGACTACTATTTCTTGGAGAATGACCACACCGTTGAGTCCCCGCAAATATTATGGGAAGCCTTTAAAACAGTGGTCCGGGGCCAAGCCCTTTCCATAATAGCAGGATCAAAAAAGGACAGGATAAAAGACATCTCTGACGTAGAACAAGAGATTTACCGTCTTCAACAAGACGTGAACTCTGATGCAACTCCTGAAGCCCTTTGCTCACTCCGTTTACACCATGGCAAATACCGGGCACTGGTCACCGACAGTGCCAAAATAATGGGACAAGATCGGCTGGGCCGGATATATGACTGAGGAGACAAGGCGGGCAAACTAATTGCCTGGCTGGATAAAAAGGAGCATGCCACTAGTTCCATAACTTAGAGACGCTGACATGTCCCCCATAACAGACCCCCAAGACATAGCCAATCAATTTGCAGCCCACTTCAACACAGTCTACAGCTCGGTGGTGCCATACCCAGAGACAGATTCCTCTGACCTTATTAAAGATATCTCCCTTCCTACACTCTCGGACACTGACAGAACATTTATGAATAGTGCCCTCACCGCGAATGAAATAGCGATCGCGATACGAGCGCTGCACTCTGGTAAAGCCCTAGGCCCAGACGGTGTCCCAATCGAACTTTATAAGCTCCGTCCAGATAAACTTGCTCCATATTTGAAGTCCATGTTTGAAGACAGCCTTAAGCAGGGATCACTGCCACTAGATCAGAGAATTGCAACCATTGTTACAATCTACAAGGAAGGGAAACCCAAAACTGACTGCGCCTCCTACCGCCTCATATCATTGCTAAACGCAGAACCTAAAATCCTAGCTAAGGTACTTTCCAATAGACTGATCAAGTTAATCGGAGACTTAGTACACCCGGATCAATCTGGGTTTATGCCAAGGAGGAACACTGCTCTAAATTTGCGTAGAGTGCACGGGGTCCTGGGCAGGGTACCGACCATACGTGAAGATGCAATCATAGTCTCCCTAGATGCCACTATGGCATTTGATACACTGGAATGGCCTTACCTTTTTGCCATACTTGCAAAACTGGGATTTGGGCCAACTTTTAGCCGCTGGGTGCGATTATTGTACGCGCGCCGATGGCTCAAATAGTCGTGAACAACAAAAAATCTGAGACCTTCACACTTAGCCGGGGTACCCGCCAGGGATGCTCCTTCTCCCCTTTATTGTTGCTTTGGCCCTTGAACCTCTTGCGGCATGGATCCGTAAGGATGTAATGATCTGTGGCAAGCGACGGTCGGCGGACTGGGAAGACTGTATCTCTTTATATGCAAATTATATTCTTCTGTATCTCACGTCCCCCAAGAGATCCCTGATTGCCGTATTCGACATCCTGGACATTTTTGGCAGATATTCTGGGTTTCGTGTCAACTGGCAAAAATCTATTCTGTATGTCCTCTGGGGGGGCCCTCCTCAGTTACCCTGGAATTTCCCTATACCGATAGTCTCGGAAGGCTTCAAATACCTAGGCATATTAATTTCTCTTGACCCCTCTGTCAGATACGCCCGTAACCTGGTTCCCCCACTGCAAAGACTCAAATGTGACATTGCAAACTGGAAGTTACTCCCGCTCTCTATTGGGCAAAGCTGCCCTATTTAAAATGAAGTCCCTACCCCGTTTCCTAAATGCCCTGCAGAACTCGGCTGAACCTGTCCCAAACTCGTATTTTAAAGAAATTGAAGGGCTCCAGCGAGACTTTCTCTGGGGAGGGAGACTGCGTATTGCTTCACAAAAACTCACACTCAGCTGGTACGATGGCGGAATCGGATTACCCGACATTAAAAAATAAATATCACTGGGCTGCGCATCTTACAACAATAAATCATGGCACATACGGTCGCCCTGACAAGCCGGGGTTCCTTATGGACCGCTGGCTTCTTCCGAATGGGACCTACTGCGGTGCACTATACTCCAAACTAATAAGAATCCCACTCACTGGCCCCACCAACCACACAGTTAAAATCTGGCATTCCGCAACCAAGTCGCTCGGCTGGAACAATAAGTTGACTCTCGCCACACACTTGTGGGACTCACAACATCTAGGAGACTTGGGAAATTCCAAAGGCTTTGACAAATGGGATCTAATCGGCAATTCCCACATTAGGGACCTTTGGGACGCAGGGGGTGTGAAACCCTTCGGCACTCTCCAAAGTCAATATGCACTGGCAGATTCTAAGCTTTTTCGATACCTGCAAGTCCGACACGCTTTGCAAACATTGTTGCCCTGTAACTCAACTCCATCAGATAGCTCCCCATTAGAGGACAGACTACTAGACCACCACCTACTTGAAAAGGCTATTTCCCTAACCTATCGAAAACTCATTAATAATATGAAAGACCCCCTATTGACACTACGAGAAAAATGGACCGGGGAAGGCATCGGATTAGATGATGAAAGCTGGCAGGCAGAGGTCTCCACCCCCAACACTATTGCGATCCCGGCGCGACTCCTACTTATTTATTTAATTTATTTATTTTATTTCACTTTTAAGGCGCACAGCTACCCATACAGGATTTCCCGGCACCAAGGGATAGTTTAGAAGAATGAGAAGAGAACAAAAAGCAGCTTATTGCAGAAAAAGCCATGTCTTGAGGCCCTTAGGAAAGTTTTCAATGAAGTAGGCAGGGAATTCCAAATCTTAGGGCCTAAGTGGGAGAACGAGCGACCGCCCATTCTCACCAGCTTAAATCTGGAAATCACTAAGTCACCCTTGAAGGAAGACCTGAGAGAACGTGTAGGGTAATACGCATGAATGAGCTCCTGTAAATATAAAGGAGCAATACCCTGTTTGATCTTAAATATATAGCAAAGAGCCTTAAACTTAACTCTGCTTGCAATCCTGAGCCAATGAAGGTTCAGGAGCGACTGGGAAATGGAGACGCTGCGTGGGACATGGCATAGAAGTCGGGCAGCCACATTCTGCACAACCTGAAGCTTTCTAAGAGCTTCATGGCACACCCCCAAGTAAAGAACTTAGCCATAGTCCAGACGAGAGATGACCAATGCCTGGACAACCGTCCTTTGGGTGGAGTCAGGAAGCATCCAAAGGATTTTATGAAGCCATCCCAAAATGGTGAAGCATGTTGCGGCCACCCTCACCACCTGCTGCTGCATAGAAAGATTCTCATCGATGAGAAACCAAGGTTGCAGACTTGGGCAACGGGTTGGGGTGGAGGAGCCATTTCTTGGGACCAGTGTTGGGGCCCCCATAGGTCTTTGCGTTTCCCCAACATGACAACCTCAGTCTTCTCCCCGTTCAGCTTCAAAAGTTATCACGCATCCATTTTGAAACTTTATGCAGTCCCTGTTTGAGGACTGAGATGTTATCATCTTCCGTAGCGGAAAGAGAAAAGATGATTTGTGTGTCATCAGCGTACGAAAATAGAGACCAGCCTCCTCCACAATGGTGGCCAGGGGTCTAACATAGATATTAAAGAGTAAAGGACTCAGAATAGACCCCTGGGGCACTCCATACTCGGAAGACTGGATTTTAGAAGTAGCTTTCGAGGAAAAGACCTGAAAGGTGCGGCCACTAAGGAAGGAGGCAAGCCAGGCCAGAGCGGGATCCTCCACTCCCAAGGACCGGAGAGAGGCAAGAAGAATGAAATGCGACACAGTATCAAAAGCCGCACTCAGATCAAATAATACGAGTGCTGTTGTCTCTCCGCGGTCCATACAATGACGCCGTCTCTCAGTGACTCCAAGAAGAGTCGTTTCTGTAGAGTGGTTGGCCCTAAAGTCCGATTTGGACGGATGCAAGAAACCCAATCTCTCCACCCAGTGAGTTAACTGATTGTTGACATGTCTTTCCAAGATCTTAGAGAGCGCAGGAAGTAAAGAGATAGGCCTATAATTTGACAATATCGAAGGGTCAGCTCCAACCTTTTTTAAGAGTGGAATAACCATTGCGTTTTTCCACTCAAGCGGGACAAAGGCATCTCTCAGTGAGGAATTAAGAAACTGGTACAACTAAAAATCCTGCACAGAATTGACATAACAGTTCCCCAAATGGTACACATGGTTGGGCTGACGGATGGGTCTTGTAGGTGAGGATGCACACAAATGGGCACGTTCATGTACATACTATGGCACTGTGAGCTGATCCAGGAGAATTGGCGTAAAATACAGGTAGAATTTAAGCCAGAAGCGCCTAGATGCCTCCTTAACATTTGGGAACCTACCGACCTCAACACTTACACGACGCAATGGGTCACACTCTGCTGCATGATCACCAAGAGGAATATTGCGCAGCTCTGGGTAGCCTCACATAGAACTTGATTGGTGTATGCTAAGGGAAAAGACAGTCTACATGGCCCGTGGCTGCCCCCGAAAATGGTTTAAGATATGTACTCCTCCCCACGATATTAACAGTGATGATCCCCCCCTCCCCGTGATTTCCAGCAAACTATAATATTGTATTTGTATGCATTTTTGATTTCACTGTAAATACCGTTATTGACTAGTGTGAAACTGTACCTTTATGTCGAGTCTGTTTAATACAAAAGATACAAAAAAAAGCAGGATCTTCAAACTAAATGGGGCTGGGGAGATTATTCGCTGCTCAGAAAATGTCAGTTGGCTCGGGTGATTTTTGGGATGTTGAGAAATTTGATATGAGGGGCTTTTAACATCAATTTACATTTACATTTTTTTAACATTGAAAAGGTCTCCCTCGTAATGTAGGTGAGGCTTTAACTGTTGAATATGATTTCAGTGTTGCTGCTGAGGAAGAGAAAACAGAGAGGCACAGGTTTGTGTTGTGATCGGGCTGTTTTGTTAGTGTTTTTGTTGTTGTTGTTTGTTTATCATTTATATAGTGCAACAGCTACCTCCAAACAGGCACCCAGCTGAGTGGTATATTAATTATTGAAGCGATAAGCTTTCAAGATCCTTTTTCCTAAAAGGAATTTTCTTAAGTGTAGTTGAAAGAGTATTCCAAAGACTATTTTCTAGAATAGACAATGAGTGTCCGCCCTTCTGGTTTTGCAAAACAAAGAGATCTGTTTGGCTGATCGCGCAGTAACCTTTCTACAAGGTACAAAGGGCCTTTCTGGTAGAAGGCAATGTGTGTAATATCTAATAGACTTCTAGCCGTGCATTACTTAACATAGAATTATCCCAAGGCGTCAGACTGGATCCTAAAATTTGCCGTTCCAGTAGGTGGTGTCATTCGGCTCTGCGTGGTGTCATTGCCATCGTCCGCACCGGAAATTATGTTCATAGTGCCTATATTGGTGCCACGCAGGCGTGCTGGCTTCAGTTCTTTTTTGTTCTGCATCAGTCAGTGCTGATCCGGGAAGAGCTTCCCCTTAGTCATTTTTTAGCTAGGTTTTTCAACGTTTTATCAAGACTTATTTTATGTTATCCTCCTGGGGTGACGGGAAATGTCATCTAGAAAGGTTGACTTTAATCCCTGGGGTGCCTGTCACTGGAAGATATTGGTGACGGACCTGCATCTTGTTTGCCTATAGTGCCTTGAACTGGACCAAGACCCAAAGGTCTATACCGACTGCCGCTCCAAGCATCTAAAGTCCATGATGGAGCGATCCCTCAAGCTCTTAGCGGCTCGATGGCACGACGATTGGGGTCCTAGGAGCAGTCACAGAGCCCAAGGTTGCCATCACACTCGAAGTCATAGAGCTACTTGGGTTAGTTGAAATCACATAAGACATCGTTGAAGCTGGCTCTGTGGTGGAGCCATCGTCTGGGTCGGCTCAGCACCTCCCCTAGTTTCCAGAAGCTGAGTGAACCCTTTCCAGCCAAGCAAATTTTTGAGGCCATGTACCTCAGATTTGGGCAGCCCATTCCCGCCTGCACGCCTTCAGTATGTACAAAGAACAAGAGAACCCCGTATGTCCATGCGAACAGGAGAATCACAGAATCCTAAGCAAGTGTTCACATGGAACTCACTTTTAGAAACAAGTATTTGTTCACAGACTTTGTGCAGAATCAATCTATTAAATATCTTCTTAAAATTACATCAAGACTACTCTTGAATAGAGAAAACAGAAAAAAGATTCCAAAGCATCCTGTGTTTTTAAACAACTGCGGTTCAGCCAAATCAACTTTATTTGAACAGGGAATAATAGTTCAGGCATACAGATGTGAGTGTTTCTTAAGGAAAGTAGGGAGAGAGTATACCCCAGCTGAAAAGTCAAAGCAAAGCCGAATTTGAAGATGTGAAGGTAAGGTGCAAATGTGAACATACACGGTATATTGGTTGTTTTACAATGAAAGACTAGTAGAAGGAGGAGTGGGAACCCCAATAAACTCTTGGAGGCTTGGGTAATTAGTACATCAGCGGGTAAATGTGCCTACAACGGATTTTCTTCCTTTTGTTCAATCTGATATCTATAAGCAAACACTGGTCATAAGTTCCCTACATTGAATTATTTCAGAAGTTACATTGACTTATTTCAACTCTAACAAATCCGCCAATGATTATTTCACACAGGTGTAAGCTTTTTGAAACATAAATCTATAATGAAAATGTTTTAGAAGGGTATAAAGAACTGTTACATATATAAATATACATCAACACATAGTGACTTAGATTCAAGAATTATTTGTTGTTTTAAGCATCTCATTATCACTGATGTGGACACCTATTTCAAATAATATGTACAAAAGGAAATTGTAACTGATTCAACAGAAAACAAATCCTCAGGTGAATAATTCACACAAAAAAATAGGTGTATTTGTCGACGTTTTGGTCTAGGTAGAGAAGACATCTGTTAGACCATCTTCAGGATGGTTAGTTCATATGTTGAATGACCCTTAAAAGACTACATATGTGACTTGGAAATGTAGTATAGTTCATTAAAATCATGTACTAGACGTCAAAGAAATAGCTAGTAAATAGCTTGCGATATTCCAAGGAGGTCCCGAACATGTGCAACACAGAGGTGCTTACAATCCTCTAGAGTTCCACACGGACAAACTAATTCAAGTGCCGGCGTCGCTCATCACTTAGTATACATTTGAAGAACGGGCACTGCTCCGTACAACGGTCCGCTGTCTCGAAAGACAGCAGTTTTTTTCATTTAGTAAAATTCGAGACAAAGATAATGAATCATTGCATCACAGTTCAAATAAACAATCCGTCATTGTACATTTGCCGACGACGATTCGACCTTTTGAGGAATAATTAGGGTCTCCTCAGGACTGGGGTTGGCTGAGGAAGTGGAGGCCCGGTCTGGGAAGGAAAATCCACTCAAGGTAGAAACAGTAATGATCTCAGTTGAGCAATATCCTGTTTGATTGGTAGGGGCAGCAATCCCCTAGCAATTCCCTTAATTGGGGAGGAGCATCTGTAATGGGCTCTCTTCGAAGGTAAAGGGATCTTGTTTGTCTGGATATAGCACATCAATTAGCTATCGGCCAAGATAAACGGATTGTGCAGTGAATGCTGTCACGCAGACCGTCGTGGGTTTCTCAGTGAAGTCGGCTGAAAAGTTAGTCTTCAGATCCTGTCAGATTAGAAGGGGCCCCTTTGGGATCCATGCCAGTGGCTCCGATGCCAATCGGACCTCAGGGATCCACTGATGGATCCGCATCGGCACCAGTTGTACCATCCTGACCTTCCCCGGTGCCGAGCCTGAGGCAAGCGCCGCTGGTGGCATCTTTGGCACAGAGCTAGAGGGGCATCATTAGACGCCGATTCTGGTGCTGACTGGAACCATGCTTTCCAGGCCAGAACGTGAGCCCTATTCTTACAGGCTAGGACTCGGAGAGGACTGGTCTGGGTCGATGGACCTAGAAGAATACCACCCCTATGAAGACCCTGTGGACTGGTGTGAGGATCTGGGTGAAGCCAGTGGACTGGACACCTCTCCATATATTTGTATGCTTTTTCCCCCTACCATGGCTATGGAGGCAGGAGCTTTGTTTGCAGTGGTGGTGCGGAGGGCTGCCAAGTTCCTTGACCTTATTTTGCCCTTGTTTTGACTGCTAAGCCATGTCCCCATCAGAACCTCTTCTCCCTTTCAATGAGGGACCTACTGACGTCCTGCTTGGGACTTGGCCCAAGCCCAGCACAAGGTCTCCTGTGAACAGGATTATTGCCCGCCACCACCGCCCCACTCCAAGAGACCCACCCCATACTTCCTTATTTAGCACCCTACCCCAGAGTGCGTGGCAGTCCAAGCCTCCACCTCACATGTAAAACCTGGTGCATTCCCTATGGCTCCGCTGGCTCTAGAATCAAAGCTGGATGATTGTAGCAAGAAAATTTTTTCTTCTGCCAGCTTGGCATTGCGGTCGGTGAACACTATGTTTTTTGGGCCACTACTCCCACGCTCTGTGGGACATGGTTGTACAGGTGTTGCGCTAGTGGCTCCGTAGGATGCTCGGGCCTTGATCTCCCAGGCTGTTGCCGATGGGAGGGAAGCAGCTATGTTCACCATTCGCTGTGGTCTAGACACCACCGACTCACTACGCAGAACACTTTTGTCTACAGTGGCTCTGAGATGCCACACCTGGTTGAGGACTACTGTTTTTTTCTGGGATGTCCAGACACCACACATGGATATGCCCTTTGATGGCTCCCATCTCTTCGGAGACCAGATGGATTCGGCGCTGGAGCGTTTTAAGGACAGCAGGGCTACGGCCCGGTTCTGGGGTTTTTCCATGGCTCCTCGTCACCCTCAATCTGCCTTTTGCTCCTTTCATTGCCACAGAAGGGGCATACAGCCGCCTCCCTACCCGTCCAAAAGCGGTACAAAAGGGGGTGGTGATGGACGGAGCATCTGAATCAATCAAACACTCACACCCAGTCAAAAGATGTGGGTTTAATCCATCACCGTTCTTTAGCCCACTCTGCCACCCCAGTTCAGACATGGCTATATGCAAATCAGTCTGACCCTGTGCCTCATGGGAACAGTCCAGCCCGAACTGCCAAGCCATGTCTTCCCTGGACCGGAAACAAGCTTCTGAGGACCGGTTTCTGGCATTCCAGCCGTCTTCAGCCCGGCTTGCTTGAATCCAGTGGCAAAGTGAGCAAGGGACTCACGTCTGAGCATACCCTGCCACACTTATGGCGGCCAAAAGCGGTACAAAAGGGGGTGGTGATGGACGGAGCATCTGAATCAATCAAACACTCACACCCAGTCAAAAGATCTGGGTTTAATCCATCACCGTTCTTTAGCCCACTCTGCCACCCCAGTTCAGACATGGCTATATGCAAATCAGTCTGACCCTGTGCCTCATGGGAACAGTCCAGCCCGAACTGCCAAGCCATGTCTTCCCTGGACCGGAAACAAGCTTCCGAGGACCGGTTTCTGGCATTCCAGCCGTCTTCAGCCCGGCTTGCTTGAATCCAGTGGCAAAGTGAGCAAGGGACTCACGTCTGAGCATACCCTGCCACACTTATGGCGACCAAAAGCGGTACAAAAGGGGGTGGTGATGGACGGAGCATCTGAATCAATCAAACACTCACACCCAGTCAAAAGATCTGGGTTTAATCCATCACCGTTCTTTAGCCCACTCTGCCACCCCAGTTCAGACATGGCTATATGCAAATCAGTCTGACCCTGTGCCTCATGGGAACAGTCCAGCCCGAACTGCCAAGCCATGTCTTCCCTGGACCGGAAACAAGCTTCCGAGGACCGGTTTCTGGCATTCCAGCCGTCTTCAGCCCGGCTTGCTTGAATCCAGTGGCAAAGTGAGCAAGGGACTCACGTCTGAGCATACCCTGGCTGAAGACGGCTGGAATGCCAGAAACCGGTCCTCGGAAGTTTGTTTACGGTCCAGGGAAGGCATGGCTTGGCAGTTCGGGCTGGACTGTTCCCATGAGGCACAGGTCAGACTGATTTGCATATAGCCATGTCTGAACTGGGGTGGCAGAGTGGGCTAAAGAACGGTGAAGTATTAAACCCAGATCTTTCGACTGGGTGTGAGTGTTTGATTGGTTCAGATGCTCCGTCCATTACCACCCCCTTTTGTACCGCTTTTGGCCGCCATAAGTGTGGCAGGGTATGCTCAGACGTGAGTCCCTTGTTCACTTTGCCACTGGATTCAAGCAAGCCCGGCTGAAGACGGCTGGAATGCCAGAAACCGGTCCTCGGAAGTTTGTTTCCGGTCCAGGGAAGGCATGGCTTGGCAGTTTGGGCTGGACTGTTCCCATGAGGCATAGGGTCAGACTGATTTGCATATAGCCATGTCTGAACTGGGGTGACAGAGTGGGCTAAAGAACGGTGATGGATGAAACCCAGATCTTTTGACTGGGTGTGAGTGTTTGATTGGTTCAGATGCTCCGTCCATTACCACCCCCTTTTGAATCCCTACCCGTCCAGTCACCTCGGTGCGCAGGCTTTCCAGCCTCTGCATGGCCGCAGACGCAGCTCCTACCGGCCCAGTGGGTCGGGTGGCCAGGTTCGGGTCAGTCTTTAAACCCCCATCAGCCGCAGCCTCCAAGCCCTCCTAGTCTGCCTGCTTACAATCATGGGCACCCAGTGGGCGGCAGGATTCGCTATCACCTCCGCCACTGGCAGTCCATAACATCAGACCGATACATTTTGCAGATTGTCCGCAGGGGCTAGTCCCTCCCCTTCGAGACTACCTCTCCCTCCATGCCACCTACTTATGACAGGCTGACGGAGGTCCATCTATCTCTTCTCCACCAAGAAGTGACAGCTTTTTTTGCCAATGGAGCCATAGAGAGAGCGCCTACGCCAGAAGTTGGTCATAGTTGTTATTCCTGCTACTTTCTGTTGCCCAAAAAGGACAGTGCCCTTTGGCCTAACCTAGATCTGCGCTCTCAACTTCATTCTCAAGAAGGAGAAGTTAAAAATGCTCACTCTAGCTCCGGTCCTCGACCCAGGAGACTGGAAGGTAGCATTGGACTTGCAGGGTGCATATTTCGACATTCCCGTCCTGCCTGCCCACAGGCGTTACCTGCAGATCACAGTGGGTCATGAGCACTTAAAGTGCTCTGTGCTCCCTTTTGGACATACCAGCACCCCTTGGGTGTTCACCAAGGTGATGGCAGTGGTTGCAGCTCATCTGCGAGATCAGGGGTGCCAGTCTTACCCTTCCTCAACAACTGTCTGTTGAATGCAGCCTCGCCCCAGGCTGATGTCTCGCACCAACAGACTACGGCAGACCTCCTGCATTTGTGGGGTTCACTATCAGTGTCACAAAGTCGCACCTGACTCCCTCTCAGATGCTCCCTTTAGTCGGAGCTGATCTGGACACGGTGCAGTTTCTGGCCTGTCCTCCCGAACAGCGAGTTCAGGATATTCAGGCTATGATACCAATGTTTTAGCCTCTATTCTTGATTTCTGATTAGTCTGACTCTGAGGCTGCTTGGCCTCATGGCCCCCTGCATCCTGCTGGCATATGCAGGCTCTGCAGTGGGATATGAAGTTACAATGGGTGCAGCATCAGGCTAATCTCTCTGACATGGTCCAAATCTATGAGACAACTGTGAAAGATCTGTAGTGGTGGTTAACGAACCGCATTTGGGTCTGCGGCAGACCTCTGTCCCTTCCCAAACCAGATCTGACAGTAGTGACAGACATGTCACTCATGAGATGGGGCGGCCATCTGGGAGAGGTGGAGATCAGAGGACACTGGTCTCCAGCAGAATGAGAATGTCACATCAACCTGTTGCAGCTTCGAGCAATCCGTTTGGCATTTAAAGCCTTTCTACCCTCCATCCATGGAAGGCTAATACAGGTATTCAAGGACAAATCACCACCGTGTCTTACTGCTACAAGCATGGTAATGTGGGTTCGTGGACCCTTTGTCAAGAGGCCCTGAGTCTCAGAACATGGTTGGAACAGCAGGGCATTTCCCAGGTGGTTCAAAATCTAGCTGGTTGTCTGAACGCCAGGGCGGACTGACTCAGCCAAAGATGCCTCGCCGATCACAAATGGCATCTCCATCCGGAGCTGGTGCAAGGTCTCGTTCTGCAGTGGGGAGAGCCTTGGTTAGATCTTTACCCTGGGTAATGTTAAGGGATATCTTTATATAATATCTATTCCCCAGGCAACCATCGGTTTGTTTGCTTAATCGACAACAAAACAAAGTATTTGGCAAGGATACTGCTAAACTCCCTTCGGGCATCGGCCGAAGCATGCTCTATAATTCCACCAAACTGGGTTCACAAGCAATTCTGGCACTACGGTCAATCTTACAGAACTTTCCCTTTTAATCGACCAGGCAGAGATCAGTACTAGCCCCATTATATGGGGTTTATTGATTATACATCGGCTTTTGACAAGGTCAACAAGTTAAAGCTGTGACAGAAGCTTTCCCTATTGAATATTCCAAACAGCTTATTTAGAGCTGTGCAGCTTTTAAATCAGGACACGTGGGTCGGGATCAAGATTGGAGATGGCTCAAGACGGTCACAACCAATTTCGACAATGCAAGGCCTCAAACAAGGATGCATTCTGGCCCCCACACTTTTTCATTTATTTTTATCTGATCTCCCGGAAGCACTGAATCTAGATTACTCGCACCCACCCAAAATAGGTTGTCTTCACCTATCAAACCTATTGTATGCCGATGACATGGTTCTTTTAAGCCACACAAAGATAGGACTACAACGGCTCTTGGATGCAACTGCCATATAAGAATGGGCTTCAGATAAATAACAAAACTAAAATCCGGGCGGTTCGCTCAGGAAGGCCCAAGAACCTGGCATGGGTCTTAAACTCGGGAAAGAATATTAGAAACCAGCTGCCACAAGTACTTAGGAATCTTCTTTAATAATAATGGCAGATACAAGAGTCAACAAAAAAGGAAGGAACTGCATTAGCATTTGCACTCCGCTCCATTCACAAGAAATTAGTTGGCCCAACATTCGCTCCAACGTTCATGCCGCCCAGACAAAAGTTATTCCTACTCTAACCTATGGAAGTGAGGTGCTAAAAGAGCTAGATAGTGGCCAACTAGACACATTAGATACAAACATTTTTAGAACGACCTTCTAGCTACCTTCCCACACTTCTCCGGCACAAATCAGGCTGGAATTCGGTATCTGTATAATGGCGACTTTCCTAATGAGCTGTCACAAGCAGAGGGCGTCCAAGGAGGGCAGTCTGGCTTACCACTTATGCTGAGCACAAGTCAAAGGCCAGCGGGGCACCGCTATAAGTCCTGCGGGCTTAGCATCCTCGGCCTGTGCGAGCTCTGCCACTTATATGCAAGCCAAAATGAATTCAAGAGGCTAGCAAAACTCAGAGAGAAAAGACTTTCCTCAGCAGAAGACAGGGCTAGCCTCTCTGCTAGAAGTCACGGTTGAATGACTCTTAGCACTTACACACAGTTGAAACTTCAGAGTTATCTAACTCTCACTTTCAGTGCACGCACCAAGCGCCGCGTCCAGGAGTCCAGGAGGATGAGGGCAGCTGTTTCCCCGTTGTCGAGAAGTGTTCGGATGTCGTCTGTGGCTGCGATGAGGGCGGTCTCGGTGCTGTGTTTGGCTCGAAAGCCGGACTGTGAGGGGTCGAGGGAGCCGTTAGATTCGAGGAAGGCTGCGAGCTGATTGTTGACGGTCTTCTCTATGACCTTGGCAGGGAAAGGGAGGAGCGAGATGGGGCGGTAGTTCTTAAGTTCAGTCGGGTCTGCTGTGGGTTTCTTCAGTAGAGCACTGAGTTCGGCATGTTTCCAGCTTTCTGGGAAGATAGCGGTGTTGAGGGAGCAGTTGATGATATCCCGGAGATGGGGTGCGATGATGGAGTCGGCCTTGTTGAAGATGTGGTGGGGGCATGGGTCGGTTGGTGATCCGGAGTGAATGGAGTTCATCAAGCGGATGGTGTCTTCGGTGCTGATTGGGTCCCAGGCGCCAAGGATGGTGGTGGGGGGCTTCAGTTCGGTGGTGGTGAGGGGAGTGGACTGGTCGCCAAAGCTGTTATGTATGTCAGCGATTTTGCTGTGGAAGAATGAGGCTAGAGAGTTGCAGAGGTCTTGAGAGGGATTTATGTTGTTAGAGCCGGCGCTGGGATTGGTTAGTTCTTTGACGATGCTGAAGAGTTCCTTGCTGTTGTGGGCGTTGTTGTCGAGTCGATCCTTGAATGCTAATTTCTTGGTGGATCGGTTCAGCTGGTGGTGTTTGCGGGTGGCGTCCTTGAGGGCGGTCATGTTGTCTGTAGTCGGGTTTTTTCGCCAGGCTTTCTCGAGGGTGCGGCAGTTCTTTTTGGAGTTCTTGAGGTCGTCATTGAACCAGGAGGCTTTTTTGCTACCTGGTTTGTTGTGATGGTTTTTCAAGGGTGCTAATTCATCAGCGCAGTCGGTGATCCATTGTGCGATATTGATGGCTGCTTGGTTTGGGTCGATGGTTTGGCGGGAGGGTTTTGGTTTAGCGATGTGGTGAGCTGGTCGGAGGTAATTTTGTTCCAGTTTCTGCATGGGACTTGTGGGTGGTGGTGGGTTGTGGTCTTTCTGAAGTTGAAGTGGATGCAGCTGTGGTCCGTCCAGTGGAGTCCTGTGGCGTGAATGAAGGAGATGTGTTTGCTGGAGAAGATTGGGTCGAGCGTGTGTCCGGCGAGGTGGGTGGGGTGTTTACCAGTTGTATGAGTCCGAGATTGGCGAGGTTGTCCTGCAGGGTGGTGGTGTTGCTGTCGTTATTCTTTTCCAGGTGGAAGTTGAGGTCCCCTATGAGAATTTAGTCCTCGGAGGGGAGGGCGTGTGGGCTTATAAAGTTAGTGATCTCTTCGCTGAATTGTGTGCGGGGTCCTGGTGGTCTGTAGATGAGGGTGCCTCTTAGTGTGGTCTTGGGGTCGGTGTGTATCTGGAAGTGGAGGTTTTCGGCGGCAGTGAAGGTGTCGTCGGAGCTGGTTGTGAGGCGGATGGTGTTCTTGTGGACTATGGCGATGCCTCCTCCTGTTCGGTTGATGCGGTCCTTTCGGATGATCTTGTAGCCGTCCGGGATGGCTATGGCGATGTCGGGCGCTGATGCGGTATTCATCCAGGTTTCTGTAAGAAAGGCGACGTCCGGCGTTGTGGTGTCCAGTAGGTTCCATAGTTCAATGGCGTGTCTGTGGACCGAGCGGGTGTTGAGCAGGATGCATTTCAGGTGGTTATCGTCGGAGCTCTGTTTGGTGTTAGTGGGCGTAGTGTAGGTCTTGATGCAGCAGAACTTGCAGGATTGACAGGTGAAGGGTCCATGGGTGCGTCCTGGGGCGGCTTGGTGGCAGTTGGGGAGTCAGTCGGTGTTGAGTGCAGAGAGGGTGGCACGAAAACAATGCAGGACGGGATCGGGGGCACAATCTGGCACAGACACCCAAAGCGGCGATACCAGGCAAAGCGGAGCAATATTATATAATGAAATGGGCAAATCAAAACAACTTATTTGCAATGGCAGGCGCAGCAATGAGCACAATGTATTATGACGAAATAGGCAATTCAAAAGAACTTATTTGCAATAGCAGGCGCAGCAATGAGCACAACGATACCAGGCAGCCCAGGAGGGAGCAATGTGGACACCAGGCAGCCACGAACACCAGGCGGCTCAGGAGAGAGGTGGAGCGACCGGTTCTGACCAGGTCAGGACGGTCACAGTTCCTTAATGCACGTTCCTTTCCTTATGTGTTTCAGTGGGAGGGAGGAGCAGCTGGAAGGCGGGAGCGGGTTGCAAGGTCTGGGTATGCCGGAGGGCTACGGGGGAGGGGCCGTGGGGGAGCAGGAGAGGCACAACAAATGGCACAAAAACAATGCAGGACGGGATCGGGGGGCACAATCTGGCACAGACACCCAAAGCAGCGATACCAGGCAAAGCGGAGGAATATTATATAATGAAATGGGCAAATCAAAACAACTTATTTGCAATGGCAGGCGCAGCAATGAGCACAATGTTATATGACGAAATAGGCAAATCAAAACAACTTATTTGCAATAGCAGGCGCAGCAATGAGCACAACGATACCAGGCAGCCCAGGAGGGAGCAATGTGGACACCAGGCAGGCACGAACACCAGGCGGCTCAGGAGCGAGGTGGAGGGACCGGTTCTGACCTGGTCAGGACGGCCACAGTTCCTTAATGCACGTTCCTTTCCTTATGTGTTTCAGTGGGAGGGAGGAGCAGCTGGGAGGCGGTAGCGGGGGTTGCGAGTTCTGGGGATGCCGGAGGGCTACGGGGGAGGGGCCGTAGGGGAGCAGGAGAGGCACAACAAATGGCACGAAAACAATGCAGGACGGGATCGGGGGGCACAATCTGGCACAGACACCCAAAGCGGCGATACCAGGCAAAGCGGAGCAATATTATATAATGAAATGGGCAAATCAAAACAACTTATTTGCAATGGCAGGCGCAGCAATGAGCACAATGTTATATGACGAAATAGGCAAATCAAAACAACTTATTTGCAATAGCAGGCGCAGCAATGAGCACAACGATACCAGGCAGCCCAGTAGGGAGCAATGTGGACACCAGGCAGCCACGAACACCAGGCGGCTCAGGAGCGAGGTGGAGCGACCGGTTCTGACCAGGTCAAAACAAGTGAAGGGGACCAGGGCAATTTGGGGGCAGAAAGGTGTGGTCTGTATCAAATTTAATCCCCCAAATGTCTGGCAGTGAAGGTCAAACTAAACTGTAAGACTAATTCCAAAGGCCACCAGCTGTGGCACCAAAGAGAAGCCTTGCCTCCAAAAAACTAAATCTTAAAGTTGTCTGAGTTAAGCTTTAGACTGCTCTCCTTCATCCAGTCTAGGGGTGAAGCCTGGATACTACTGTCCACGATGATTCTTTGGATGTATAATTTGGCAGGGTCATCTGTCAAGGTGTTTAGGATCTCTGTCATGAGATTCTTGCTGTTATCCCCTCAGGATCCCTGGAACGCCATTCTATGTAATGATTTAAAGTATAATAAGAAAGTATGAGTATAAGAGACAACATTTGATGCATAGTCTTGCTTTTAAAACACTATTACTATGTGCTGAATTAAAATAAAATGTTTTAGGCTAAAAACATCACTCAAAAGAAACCTTTTGTTTTAAACCCTAAAGCAGGCTTCTCCACTGACTAGCTTGTGAGCTGCTGGTAGCTCTCCAGTGTGCATACCAACCTATTAAATTAGAAGGTTTTGCTTGGTTGAATTATATTATGTATGAAAACGTGATATTTGTCTGTTCAATCATGCATCTTTAGGGGGACTTATTACTAATATTATATTGGTGCCAAGTGCATTGCTGCTATGGCGTTCATGTATTAATCATAAAGAGCCATTCCAATTTCATAAAGCATTTTCCATATTGCTGCTGGCAACACTGCCTGATGAAATAAGGTAATCACTCTTGGTAATCTTGCATGGGGTGACCACTAATGTGATCTTGTCTGATGTGGTTACTGTTATCACACTAATAATACTTGTTGTACAGTATGATTTACATATAGCATAAGTAGCTCTCATTACAGAAAAGGTTAGAGAGCTGCCTAAAGAAAAGAGAAAATGGGGCCTCTAATACGCAAAGTGTATACAGAGTTAAAATCAAGGAATTTAAGGCCGCCACCCTTCCCATTATGTAGTGCATGGTGGTCTGCGAGGCAATTTGTTTTTCTGGCCCACCTTAGAAATATAACAAAAGGAGGGTTCCTTTCTGTGGTTTCTTACATTTAGTTATCTTTATGTAAATGTAACTTGTAAAGCCAAACACCTGTCAAAAAACTCAAATAACCTCAGTAACACATATACCAACAGACCATGAAATTATATCAAAAATTGTCACATTTATTAAAAAGAAAGTGTTTCTTACATCAAGTAATTAGACATAAACAATTTCTTACTATGAGATTACATACAGTTAAGCAACATATAAAAACAATTTTAAAAAAGCCAGTGTTGTCGACGCGTTTCGGTGCTTTAGATGGATAGAACACCTTCCTCAGGACTATGATTAAAAGCTTCATGGATTAGAGCATTTTCAATTTGCGGTACCAGTCTTAATCCTGGAGTGTAGTATTCTTTATAATGTTACGTTCCTCCGCTTAATCGTCTAGAGGATTTTATACGGAGTATCTTTTGTGTTGTAAAGGGGACTCTTCCAGGCGCTATATATGTAGCGGGTTCGGTTGCTTTAAAAGCGGCATGTTCATTCCTCAGAGCTTGTCAAGGGTATTTCCTGGCCGTTACTTCTTGATAAGCTTTTGAAGGCGACCTGTACACCTCTTTCGATGTATGCACGGACCTTCCGCCTGGTTTCCCCGGTCTCCAGAGTCGGTATGATACCGCTTTTAAAGTAACCGAACCCGCTACATATATAGCGCCTGGAAGAGTCCCCTTTACAACACAAAAGATACTCCGTATAAAATCCTCTAGACGATTAAGCGGAGGAACGTAACATTATAAAGAATACTACCCTCCAGGATTAAGACTGGTACCGCAAATTGAAAATGCTCTAATCCATGAAGCTTTTAATCATAGTCCTGAGGAAGGTGTTCTATCCATCTAAAGCACCGAAACTCGTCGTCAACACTGGCTTTTTTAAAATTGTTTTTATATGTTGCTTAACTGTATGTAATCTCATAGTAAGAAATTGTTTATGTCTAATTACTTGATGTAAGAAACACTTTCTTTCTTTTTAATAAATGTGACAATTTTTGATATAATTTCATGGTCTGTTGGTATATGTGTTACTGAGGTTATTTGAGTTTTTTGACAGGTGTTTGGCTTTACAAGTTACATTTACATAAAGATAACTAAATGTAAGAAACCACAGAAAGGAACCCTCCTTTTGTTACACTTTTCCCAGTCCTTTCTGTGTTTATTAGGGAAAACTCTCTCCTTTTCCGACCCACCTTAAAAATATCCCCGAACACTGCTGCTTTTATAAGTCTAATTTTGTTTTTTACTAAAAACAGGCCAAATTTTTTTCTTCACTTGACGTTTTGTAGCATCCCCTTCTCTCTTGTGAAGTACGTTATTTCTGTTTTTCCTCAGTTGTTTATAACCTTTGACTCTAGAATTGCCGTTCTGGCTCTCTTTTATAACTGCACTCCATGTGGAGGAGAGAAGTCCTAGGTGTGTGTGTGTGTGTCATCTGCCTTCCGGAATTTCAGCCATGTCAAAATGAATTGCAAGGTGTGTGTAGATATACCATACAAGCACTCCAGGGACAGGAAGTTAGCCATTTAGCCTCACAGGCTACCAGCTCAAGAAGGGCAAGAGAATAATCATCCTCTTTTGCCTCTTGTGAGCCGAGGGCCGACCCTCAACTCAGGACCCTTTTAAAGTTCTTCCAGATGCCAGTGTTTGTGCTCCCATTTGATATCTAACCACTAACATTGAGACTCTTAATGCTGAGGCAGTCGACATGAGGCATTCGTTGTCAAGGGTTTCAGGAACTTCTCTGGCACCTGATGTCTTTGCTGTCAAAGTCCCTGTCAACATCAAGGATATCAAAAGTCTACAAGAAGTCTCCCTGGCAATCCTGCGACCTCCAGAGGGCACACAGACTGACATCTTGTGAGAAGATCTCAACTTGGAGACATTTTCTCCACACCTAATTCCTTCTCCGGAGCCACCATCCTCTGCAGAAGGGCTCCTGACCACCCTTGCGGCAGAGGATAACTTTAACCATACAGGAGTCCTTGATGGTTCATCTCCTGTGACCATGTCAGCTCCAGTGGCTGTTTTGGTGCCTCATTGCTCTTCCTTTCCATGGAGAGGGCACAAAGAGTTGACGAGCAACAGTTCTCGCCATCGCTGACTTTCTTCAAACGAGCTATTGAGATCAGAGAAGCGGCACCACACACAATCTTCTAAAGACAGGGAGTCAAAATGATGCAGATCATGTTCCCCTACTAGAAAACTTTCCTGACTGAGTACTTAAATTTGTGGGTCTTGAAAAAGGGTGTTTCCTAGACTTTCAATTAAGGTATATGCCAGAGGTCATAAAATTAAATCCTGTTACTTTTTAGAAAAGAAAACCACGACTGCGGCAAGAATAGCACAAACCACAACAGAAGTAGTTTTTCCATAAGCTCAAAAGAGCAAACGTTCTCCATAGCCTTCTGTGACTCCAAGAAAGGCTCCACCAGCAAGACAAATTACTCTCACTGCCAACACTATACAGAAACTCTTGGGAAAAGGAGGGAAACATTTCAAACTATGTTCCCGCCTCCTAGAGCATCACAAAGGACATTTAAGAGCTGAATAGTGTGAAGTCTGGTTACTAAATGGAATTCCATTTTTGTCCTTTACCATTGATCAATCCAGTGCACCTGAAACCTCTTCACAAGAGAGATATCGAGAAAGTACACAAGCTGGAAAAAACAAGTGAATATACTCTTGTAATTTCGCTAGGCAGAACAGTCAAATTAGAAACCTTTTCCCCGTTCTGCAGATCTATAAATACAAAAGGGAAAAGTTTTGAAGACTGGCATTTCCATTAGATTCTCCGTTGCTTGCATCAGGCCGACTGGTCAGCATCAATACAGCTGTAGGATGCCTATTTTCTCATTCTCATCTGCATACCACATTGGAAGTTCCTGGATTTCGAGTTGGTCACTCTCTTTATCAATAGATTAGATTAGATTAGAATAAAATACTTGTAAATCGCATGACTGTCTCTGCAATGACGCGTTCCAGCGCTGAAGCAAGATGAAATGGGGGCAGAAGAGGGATTAGAGTTGAGAGAAAAGCCAGGTCTTCACAAACCGTCTGAAGACCTGGTGATCAGAGATGATGCAGATGTGTAGGGGAAGAGAATTCCATAAGGCAGGGGCCAGTCACCTGAAGGAACGACCGCCAGATCGGGTCCTTCGGACGCGTGGGATTTGTGCGAGGATAAGGTTTGCCAAACGCAGCTCACGCGGTGGTGAGTAGAGGGTGCACATGTCGCTCAGAATATCTCTGGCCGATGCCGGTCAAAATCTTGTGCATGGTGCAGAGCGCCTTAAAGTGTACTCGGTGTACAAGGGCAACCAATGCAGGCGGAAAAGGAGATTAGAAACATGGCTGTACTTGGGGAGGGCGAAGATGGCGCGTGCTGCAGCGTTCTGGACTCGCTGCAGTCGATTCAGCACATACTTGTTAGAGCCAAGGAGAAGCACATTGCAGTAGTCCAATCGGGCCAATATGGAGGCTTGGATGATTAGCTGCCGCGTTTGCGCGGTAAATATAACAAGTATCGGTTTAAGGCTGCGTAGCAGCCCAAAGCATTTCCCTGCCACTGATTTGGCGTGCGTCTCAAAGGTGAGGTCAAACATAAAGCTTGAGTTCTCCTCTTTGGCCTAACCTCAGCACAGAGTTTATTTCCCAAATATGCATGCCATTGGTAGTTGCAGGTCTACAAAGGAAAGAAGTACCCGTTGATACATTCCTGGATGGCTCGCTGGTGACACCAAAGCTGCATTGAAACTGTAGCAAAATGTGGCCACAAATCTATTTATTTCTTTTGAAGTGGGTCTCCAAGTTCAAGTTTATTTCACGTTTATTTGGACCGTTGGTCCACAAACAATACATATCGATAAAAAGTTCATCCAAAAAGTTAAATAAAACATTTCATTACACACAGACACCCTAAAAACATATTTTAAAAATACTAATTATTAAAACTCGTTTAAAAGATATAAAACTGCCTTCACTTTTTGCATATATTTCCCCATTGCCACAGCAATATCTAAGTGGGACATTTCTGTCATCAGTGTCACAGCCTGGGTCCTAGTTTTAATCTCATATTTCATAAGAATTGGTTTTAAAAATTTGATACGCAAGTCCAAAAACTTCAGACAATCAAATAAGATATGCAGCATATCACATTTGGACCCTAAAGAGCAAGTACAGCTTCCCTCCTCATTGATCATGGCCCGCTTTACCGAGTTGTTCATATAACAAGGGTTAACCCCAATTCTAGCCCTCAGAACCTCATTTCGTAATTGACGGTCCGGTAACTTATCTATGTAGGGGAAGCAATAAACATTATTCCATGCATCAATCATAAAACTGGTCGAGGTTTTACTTGCAAGATAGATTTTGTCCTGTGCATGCGATATTTCCTTTCCCGTTGACCTGAGTAACTTTTTATCAATATTAGCCACGGAGACAGTAGGGCACACATTAACTCTCATCTTCAAGCATAGCTTTGTTACTTTCCCCCTGGTCTCTCTTGCCCATTTTAGTTCGCTGTCCTGTATTTCATTTTTGCCCCATTGAGATATTTTGGTAATTGCGCCTATTTCTAGGCGTTGCCAAAAGCGCAAAAGGGCCATACCAACTTGTATACCCCATGAAGTCAGGCCTAGTTCCAGTCTCACTGCCTGAACCATTGCTGACCGGGGGAGCGTAAATAACTTTTTTAGGTTTTTGCCTTCTTCCACATCCCAGTTTTCCTTACCACTTAGGAACAACAGTTCAGCACCATACAAGTATTGTGGGGGTACAATAGCAGCATAGGCTTTTAGTACTGGTTTGTCGGTCATAGCACCATAGGCTTTGTTAAACAATTTCAGACCGCTAATCGATGCAGAGGTTCTTACTTTAGATGCCTCTAAGTGGGTATTCCATTTCAAATTCTGCTGGAACCATAACCCCAAGTATCTATACTCTGATACTGATTGCACTTTTTCTGACCCAATCCACCATGAGAACTCAGTTTTCCTCCAGCCAAAGCTCAATGTTTTGGTCTTATCCATATTTATCACAAGTTTTTTTCTTAAGCAGTAGTCATTGAAAGCATTTAATTTTCTTTGCAAGCCAACCTCGGTCTGGTCCATAATCACCAGATCGTCGGCGTAGAGTAGGCATGCTATCTGCTTGCCATTTAGTTTCGGGCTTGCCCCAGTTCTGTTCCCCAACATTGATGGTAGGTCTGCTAGGAACAAGGAGAACAATAGGGGAGCTAATACACATCCCTGACGCAGACCATTTCCAATTTCTATTTTCCCTGATAGACTACCATCTATGTCTAAAATTATCTGTGCCCAGTTTTTAGTGTGGAGCATTTGAAGCAGTGGGTCTCCAGATGAACTCAGAAAAATCTATCCTGCATACGATGCAAATAATTCATTAGTTTCAGATCGGAGATCGTTCTGGCAAGCGTGTCCTCTTTGGAGGAAAAGATTTCCACTAAGTCATCAACAATGAGTTCTCTGATCACTACAGCAGCACCATCAGCAAGACCGGGATTATCTCTATCTCTTCTATGCAGAATGACCTTATGCATTTTTTTAGTCCCCACTGCGAGGCCTCAGAATGTTTGGAAAACGTGTTCTGCAAGAAGACATGAGTTTGAGAGGAGAAAGTAAAACTATACAATCCTGAAATTCAGTCTCTCATATGTCAGTACAAGAGTAGCAACATGGGATGCCATTTCAGAAGTTCAGGAGCACTTAATAGAAACATCTCTCTGACACGATGCGCCATCCAGGTTTTCGGAATCAAAAAGTGGACAAGCTCAATAGACAGCTACTAGATTAGGTGGTTGCTGCAAGCCCTGTTTCGAAAATAGGATGTTTATTTATTTATTTATTTATTTATTTGTTTATGTGTTTTGTGAAGCGCCTGAATCACTCCCGAAGGGGTAGATCTGCGCTGCAGACCGGCAACACGAAGCTGACGGAAGGCCGAAATTAGAACCGAGCAGTTTTAAGTAGCCGTCTCAATTGAAGATGGTCAGGGCATTGTCTCAGATGTGTGGGGAGCTGGTTCCAGTAAAGTGGAGCAAGGTGAGAGAAAGCTTTCCCATCCATCCTTGATTTCTTAACACCTTCAATGCTAAGGCAATTCATCCCGGATGCTGACCTCCCTTGAATCCCATTGTTCATGACGAGCTGAGCTCGTCATGAGCACAAGAGCAGTGTACTGCATGACGAGCTGAGCTCGTCATAAGCATGGAAGGGGTTAAACTGGGGAACCAGGAGAAAGGATTTGATTCCGGAGCGAAGAGACCTGGTAGGGGTATCCTGATTAAGTTTCTCAGCAAGGTAAGTGGGACCCTTGTCATACACAGCCTTGTGGACGAGGCAGCAGATTTTAAACTTGATTCGCTTGCGCACCAGGAGCCAGTGAAGCTGTTGAAGAAGGGGAAGGGAAGCCGTTCTGGGTGGAGTATTCGAGGCAAGGCGGGCCGCAGTGTTCTGGAATACCTGCAATCTGCACAGCGAGGACTCATTAGCTGGGGCCAGGAGAGCGTTACAGTAGTCTAATCTACTTAATACCAGTGTCTGAATGAGAGTTTTCCGTGTGGATACTGGTAGAAAAGGGAAGACTTGTCATAACAGACCGAGCACATGGAAACGAGCTGGCCGTGAAGGCCACCTGTTCCTTCATGGTCAGTGCCTGGTCTAGGCATATGCCAAGATTCTTAACAACCCTCTTGGGTACAGGGGGATCACCGAGCTCTACCGGCCACCAATCCGGGTGACCACAGCAGAGGTGCGTCTCTGAAGAGCATGATCTCAGTCTTCCCTGCGTTAAGTTGGAGAAAATTGCTCCTCATCCAATTGGAGATGGCTGCCATACCTATGGTTAAGTGGACTGGGCTGCAGGAGTAGATTTGTTGAAAGAAAAAAGAAGCTGGGTATTATCAGCATAAGAAATTGGAATGAAGCCGAATGTCCTAAGGAGGTCGGCCAAGGAAGCGACATATATGTTAAACAGGATGAGGCTCAAGCATGAGCTCTGAGGCACACCTTTAGTCAGCTCCATAGTCTTTGACCAGAATGGGTCTAGGTTTAACGTCTGGGAGCATGCTGAGAGAAAGCTCGCCATCCACTGAAAGGCTAGACCTCTGAGACCAATTTATTCCAGTCTCCTGAGCAAGATCTGGTGGGAAACCGTGTCGACTGCAGCCGAGAGGGCAAGCAGCACGAGTAGTGTGGGCAGTCCGCTGTCCAGGGACAGCCTGATGTTGTCTGTGACAGCCACCAGCGCGGACTCCGTGCTATTTTTGGGTCTAAATCACGATTGAGAAGGATCGAGACCACCAGTAGATTCGACATGGTCAGACAGATGTTTATTTATATACTTTTCCAGAAGCTTTCTCAGGAGAGGTAGTAAGGTAATGGGCCGGAAATTGGAGAGGTCATCCATAGGGGCCTTAATGTTTTTGCTATCTGAAAGAGACACGTTAGTGATAGATTCCTTACCTTAGAATATCCCCAGGCGTCAGGTTGGATCCGTAAATTTTTGCGTAGCAATACCCCTGCGCGTCGGTAGGCGTCGTCTGCGGCTCCGCGTCCGTCGTCGGCGTCGTTAGCGACGGAATGACGTCGTCGGAGTACTTAGACGCCGCCCATGCGCGCTGACGTCAGTTCTTTTTTCTGCGCCAGCTAGCGCAGATCCGGAGAAGCTCTACCCCTAGTCACTTTTTGACTAAACTTTTGATCTTTTTCGATCATTTCTTTCTTTGAGTCGTCGACTCTATCGGTGCCAGTAGGGATGCCCAGGTTCAAACCCTGCTCGAAGTGCGACCAACTGATGTCGGTCACGGACCCCCATCGCCGGTGCCTGAAGTGCTTAGGCCTCGACCACGACAACCGCACCTGCTCCGACTGCCGGGCCCTGACGTCGAAGGCTAGGCTCGAGCTCCGGCAGTCGGCCCGCGCCATTCCAGGTCCCGGTCCCACGGGAGGTCGAGGGACCGGTCGCGGGGTCGGAGTCATCGCAGCTTCGGGAGTGGACACCGGTCGTCTGGCTCCAGGTCCTCAAGTAAGAGGCATGAGAGGTCGGAGAGACGTCATCGTTCCTCCAACCCGCCCCGCCCCGTCGCTCGCACGATGCGGCCGGGGCTTCGGGCGACACCGCACAGGCGGCTCCGCGGGAGTCGCAAACGTCGCCGCCTGCCCCACACCTCCGGGTCCCTGGGCACGGCGCGACACCGGAGGAGATCGAGCGGTACCTCATGGCCAGGAGGACCCTCCCTCCTCAGTCGGGTTCCGTGGCGCCTTCGGGCCCAACGGTCCCGGCTGGAGGCCCTAGCGGGTCGGGTGCTTCGGCCCTGATGCCGTCGGGTATTTCGGTCCCGACGCCGCCGGCGACTTCGGTCTCGGCGCCGCAGGACCTCACCGGATCCGCTTCCGGATCCGGGTCATCGCCGTTCGACCTTACGACCTCACCGGCGCCGGCCCCCTGGGCGCCGCTTCCGACGGCCTTTGGAGATTTTTATTTCCATGAGTAGGCCCCGTCTGTTAATCCTGTTTTACAGGAAACGGGTGGTGAGGAAGATTGGGAGGGGTCTGAGGACCCTCTGGCACTGGAATGCCAGTCTCAGCAGGACTGGACATATGAGCTTGGGGAGGCCAGTGGTGTTGACACTTCGCCAGACACTGGATTTGTCTCCCCTCCGACCGTGGCTTCGGAGGAGGGGTCTACATATAGTGTAGTGTTGACGAAGGCAGCCAAGGCCTTAAACCTTGAGCTCCCCGTCGCGGCCGTGAGGACTAACCTCCTCACTGAGGTCCTCATACCGTAGTCAGGTTCCAGTGAGCCTCTGCTGCCGTTCAATGAGGCCTTATGTGACGTTCTTGTGGGCACTTGGTCCAAAGCCGCCACAGGTCCGCCTGTGGATAGGAACGTGGCCAGACGCTACCGCCCGGCCCGGGGCGACCCAAGCTTTTTGTCCACCCATCCCACCCCAGAGAGTCTGGTTATCCAGGCTTCATATTCCCGGACCGCTTTCCCGACGGCCCCGCCCGATCGGGAATCCAAGAAATATGAACAGTTTGGGAAGAAGGTGTTCTCGTCCCTAAGCTTAGGGCTGCGGTCTGTCAATACCGCCTGTCTCTTGGGCCGCTACACACTCTGTGGGACACGGTTGCAGAAGTGCTGCCACGATGCCCGGAGGAGGTCCAGGCTAAACTCCGCCAGCCCTTGTGGAAGGCCGAGATGCAGCGCGATATTCCATCCGGTGTGGACTGGATACCACGGACTCGCTGGGCGGGGCAATGGCAACGACGGTGGCAGTTCGACGCCACGCCTGGCTGAGGTCCGCCAACTTTTCGGCCGATGTCCAAAGTACACTTCTGGATATGCCGTTTGATGGCCGTCGCCTCTTTGGCGACAAGGCAGACCATGCGCTGGAACGTTTTAAGGACTCCAGTGCTACGGCCAAGTCCTTGGGCCTCTCGGCCCCACGCCAGCAATCAGGTGCCTTTCGTTCCTTTCGTGGCCATTGAAGGGGCGTCCCCACACGTGCCGCCAGCCACGCGCCCCAGAACTTTCAACAGCACGGTGGCGGCCGTGGAAACCGCTGTGGCGGCGGTCGGGGTCAACGGCGAGGCCAGTCCACACCTCCCTCCGCAGCACCCGCCTCCAAACCTTCCTAGTCCGAGTTTTCAGGCCCATGTGACACCTGTGGGAGGCAGGGCTCGTCAACACCTCTCCCACTGGTGCACTATCACATCGGACAGGTGGGTGCTGCAAATCATCATTAGGGGCTACTCCCTCCCCTTTGAGGCGACCCCTCCAGCCATGCCACCGCAATTCCACCGCGTGTCGGGGGATCACTTGCAACTTCTGCAAGAGGAAGTCACGGCCCTCTTGGCCAAGGGGGCCATCGAGCGCGTTCCTGGGCCAGAAGTAGGGTGTGGTTGTTACTCCCACTACTTTCTGGTACCCAAGAAGGGCAAAGGGGGGCTACGCCCTATCTTGGACCTACGGGACGTCAGCGGCTTCCTCCGGAAGGAGAAGTTCAAGATGCTGACTTTGGCTCAAGTCCTGGCTGCCCTAGATCCTGGAGACTGGATGGTAGCGTTGGACTTGCAGGACGCTTATTTTCACATCCCCGTCCTGCCGGCCCACCGGCGTTACCTGCGGTTTACGGTAGGCCAGGAGCACTTTCAGTTTACCGTGCTCCCCTTCAGCCGTACCAGTGCCCCATGGGTGTTCACGAAGGTAATGGCGGTGGTCGCAGCTCATCTGCGTAGGTTAGGGGTGTCAGTCTTCCCCTACCTTGACGACTGGTTGTTGAAGGCGGGCTCGCCCCAGACAGTCGTCAGCCACCTCCAGACTACGGCCGACCTCCTGCACTTGCTGGGGTTCTCCATCAACGTGCCGAAGTTGCACCTGTGTCCCTCTCAGAAGCTCCTCTTCATCGGAGCGGTTCTAGACTCGGCGCAGTTTCAGGTTTACCCACCCGAACAGCGGGTTTGGGATATACAGGCTCTGCTTCCCATCTTTCAGCCTTTGTCCCGAGTCTCGGTCAGGTTGACGCTGCGGCTTCTGGGGCTGATGGCCTCTTGCATCCTTCTGGTGCATCACGCCCGGTGGCGGATGCGGGCTCTGCAGTGGGACCTGAAGTTTCAGTGGGCCCAGCATCAGGGCAACTTGTCCGATCATGTCTTGAACTCGGAGGGCACTGCGAGACAACTGCAGTGGTGGCTCACGGACCGCGATTGGGTCAGTGGCAGATCCCTCTCCCTACCCCACCCGGAGCACGTGGTTGTGACGGACGCGTCACTCCAGGGCTGGGGAGGCCACATGGGAGAGGCGGAGATCAGAGGCCTCTGGTCTCCGGCGGAGTCCCGGCTCCATATCAACCTTTTGGAGCTGCGGGCGATTCGTCTAGCACTGAAGGCATTCCTCCTCTCTGTCCGGGGGAGTGTAGTGCAGGTGTTCACGGACAACACCACCGCCATGTGGTACTGCAACAAACAGGGCGGGGTGGGGTCGTGGACCCTCTGCCAGGAGGCTCTGCGCCTTTGGCAATGGCTGGAACATCAGGTTGTGACCCTTGTGGTTCAACACCTGGCAGGTTCTCTGAACGCCAGGGCGGACGAACTCAGCCGTCGGTGCATGATGGATCACGAATGGCGTCTGAACTCGGACGTGGCACAAGGTCTCTTTCAGCAATGGGGAGAGCCTTGGTTAGATCTTTTCGCCACAGAAGAGAAAGCGCAATGTCATCAGTTCTGCGCGTTGGAATTTCCAAGGCAGCACTCGCTCTGAGACGCTTTTCGTCGCGAGTGGAGTTGCGGTCTGTTGTACGCCTTTCCGCCTATACCACTTCTGCCCAGAGTGCTGAAGAAGATCAGGCGCGACCGGGCCCAGGTTATCCTTGTGGCTCCGGACTGGGCACGAAGATACTGGTATCCCGAGCTACTCAGCATGTCAGTCGATCCCCCGATTCGTCTGCCTCTTCGGGAGGACCTTCTGTCGCAGCAGTAGGGGACGGTTCTGCACCCGACCTGTCCAGTCTCCACCTACAAGCTTGGAGATTGAGCGGCGGCAGTTGAGGCCATTGACTTACCTCCCGAAGTCTGTGATATCATTCTGGCAGCCAGGCGTCCCTCCACAAAGTCGGTATACGCCTGCAGGTGGAACAGATTTGTGGCATGGTGCACAGCAAAGGCTGTGGACCCACTCTCTGCACCCCTTTCTGAGGTTCTCCTCTTTCTTCTTTCCCTTGCCCAGCAGGGCTCTGCTCTGTGCACTCTAAAAAGGTACCTTTCTGCTCTTTCCGCCTTCTTACGGCTACCTGATCAGCCTTCCTTATTCAAGTCCCCCATTGTAAATAGGTTTCTGAAGGGCATCACACACAAGTTCCCTCCTGTTCCTTTCTTGATGCCCCAGTAGGACTTGAATCTTGTGCTTACTTACCTTATGTGTGCTCCCTTTGAGCCGCTCCATAACTGTCCTCTACGTCTTCTTACCTTGAAGACGGCTTTCCTGGTTGCCATCACCTCTGCCAGGAGAGTGAGTGAGCTCCAGGCTCTTTCTTCTACACCTCCTTTCCTCTCTGTTCATCCGGACAAGGTTGTGTTGCGGACAAGACCTTCCTTTCTGTCAAAGGTTGTCACGGCCTTCCACATCGGGCAGTCCATTACTTTGCCCACCTTCTTTCCGCCCCCGCATCCCTCGAAGGAGGAAGAGCGGCTCTACCGTCTGGATCCAAAACGTGCGCTCTCTTATTACTTAGATCGCACACACCAGTTCCGGGTAGATGACCAACTCTTCGTTGGTTACGTGGGCGCTAAGAAGGGTAAGGCGGTGCACAAGAGGACCATCTCACGGTGGATCATCTTGTGCATCCAGGCATGTTACTCCATGGCCAAAAAGGAGCCACCTGCTGGATTGCGGGCTCATTCTACTCGGGCCATGGCGACTACAACTGCTCGAGGCCGAGGAGTGCCCTTACAGGTCATTTGCCTGGCAGCTACGTGGGCCTCGCTGCAAACGTTTGCAAGACACTACTGCCTGGACAGCCAAGTCCGGAGGAATGGCTTCTTTGGCCGTTCCGTCCTCCAGGACTTTCTGGTGTGATTATTGGTTCGCAGACCCACCACCGGGGTTGGTATTGCTGGGGTATCTATTCTAAGGTAAGGAATCTATTACTAACGTGTCTCTTTCAGATGCACACGTTACTACTTGTGTAACAATATATCTGTAAGAGACATTAGTTAGTGATAGGTTCCTTACCGACCCACCCATCCTCCCCGTTCTGCGAACCGATATCTAGGGTTAAGGTCATCCCCTTTCAGGGCCCTAGTTTCATGGCACCTGTGAGAAGTTGGCCTGATATATAATGTTCACTATTCTAGTGAGCACTTTGTATCCGTCCAAACAACCCTCATTGATGATTGGTTTTAAGTCAACCTTATAGACCAGCTGTCCTAGTAGCATGGATACGAGCAGTCTTCGGGCTAAACTCTAGGGGGCGTGTTAAGCCAGCTGTTATACCATCACATATACCCCTTGAACACCAAGTGAAAGGACACCACACAAGTGTTATGGGTACTAAGCACACAACAAAACTCTTACGAAAATACTTTAAGTTGCACAATTTACACAAATGCCCGAGGGACACGATAAACCATATACTATAAAAGTGGAATGCGAAATTACTAGCAGGTAAGTACTAATCTCATAGGGTTTGGAATCGCTAGGACTGGACTACTGAACCTTCAGATTACTAGCAGGAGGCCTAGGGGACTCGGGTGCAGAGTGTGCACTCTCACGCGGGATGCGGGACAAAGGCTATGGATACTAGTAAATGCAAAGTTAGTGTTCTCGGGCGAACCCGACTAGGTAGGTCAAAAACTAAAGTGGATCTAGGCACTTAGAGTGTTGTTCTACGCTGGAGCACCGGGGTACTCGGTTTACCTAGCCCAGGAGCTGCGGCTGCATAGGGTTCAAGTGTCGTCGGAAACCCTCGTTGACGAACCAGGAGCCTGAAAGGAGTTGCTGGCAGGCGACCAGTGAAGAAGTTCGAAGTGATCCAAGCCTGGATCGGAGATGGAAGACACCTGTAAGCAGAGGGGACCAAGTTCTGAATCACTAGCCAGTGATTAGCTCGACCAGGTGAGTGGGTGACGCTGGGCTCTGCAGTCTCACGGACCAGGAGGCGTTGTCGGTGACCGGGATGGAGGTGCGAGCTGTCCCACAATTGTATCTGCTGTCGACGTCGCTGGACCCAGGATTGGGGCAACAACTCTTGGCAAATGCAAGCCCACGCGGTGGACTTAAAATGGCGTCTGGAGTGGACCAGGAGGGTCCGGGGTGCTCCTCTTTTGGAGGGGAGCAAGGGACAGTCTGGAGCAACCAGACCAGCAGTGTTGATGTCGTCGTTCGTCGTCTGAAAGGCCACAAGCCAGCGGGCTAGTAGCCAGACAACGCGGTGAGCAGCAAAAAGGAGAAGCGCCCCACACAGATCTGGTGGATGCTGGAGGGCTGAACTTCGGTGCTGGAGCTCCTCAGGGTTGGGGCTTCTCGGACCCCAAAGCACTCACTCGAGGATCCCTCGGCGGTCGTGCTGGGCAAGCGTCGTGCAGTTGAAGATGGCCGGTCCCTCAAGGTCTCGTTGCACCCACGGATCTCAGCTGAGCTGACGATGTGGGTAGAGGTCAGAGGTGCCAGTCGTGCTGGTCAGTCGGATTCCGGAGGAAGGATGTGCAGCAAACCGCAGTGTTCTTGGATGGTGCCTGCGGATGCAGGGTGACTACTCCTTAGTCACAAGGGAGAAATCTTGAGAAGAAGTCGAGAGTTCCTTTCGTAGAAAGTAGTTTCAGGATTCAAAGATGATCTAATTTGGAAGGGGGCCCGCTCCTATCTTTATACTAGGAAAAGGGGCTGGCACGCGACTAGGTCCTGCCCATGGGTGGGACCAGGAAGGGGGGTGGTTACACCCCTCTCCCATGCCGGATTTTCTCCACAGCTCAGCGGCTGGTGTGCCCCTGGAACTGGTTCTAGCCGGCAGATGCATAGTGAGCACCGGGGTGCCACTTGCAGTCACCTTCCTCTAAAGCCCTGCCTACCCAGGATACACAAAACCCTGTCTGGGATGGTGCTAGCACCGCCCCTGACAAGAAACCCTTCGTCCAAGCTCCCCTCGCTGGAAGGACTCCCAGCTGCAGGGGGTCAGACTCGTGTCTGTGGTGGCAGCATCCATTTTGTGATGCTGAGGCTCGAGTTAACTTTAACCGGGGTTCACAGTTAAATACATGTCGTGTCCCTCTAGAAGGGTGGAATGCGAACCTCGTCACCAGAATTGGCGAGGGGTTAGTATTCCAATTCGTATGACACCTTACTCGACATGTTTTGATAAAGCGATACCAGAGATAGCATATAACCGCGAGGATTATAATGCACTTAAGAGTATATGGTATGCGTTATCATGGAACAGCTATTAGGACTTGGTTCCGCAAGCTGCAAACGGTCTCAGCTCATGCCAGAGCACCATCTCACACGATTCCAAGCACTCTGCCTTCAGGATTGTCAAGGCCTGCCATAGGAGTGACTGATAGGAATCTGTGTGTCCAGGGTTAGATATAGGTATACTATATCTAAAGCAAAGGGTGTTTACACCGCCTTGCCCTAGCTGTCGTGCAGCAAGGCTGTGGGTCTGATTAGCAGGCCCACAGCCAGAGAAGTCGTAAACCAGTGAAGCAAAAAGCAAAAATCTGGGGTGACCATAGGATTGCAGACCCTACTCTCCTACAGCACCAGTGTTGGTTCTATCATGGCTCTGCGTATCTGGCGCGGAAAAGCTGTGTATCAGAACTGACGTCAGCGCGCATGGGCGGCGTCTAAGTACTCCGACGACGTCATTCCGGTGCTAACGACGCCGACGACGGACGCAGAGCCGCAGACGACGCCTACCGACGCGCAGGGGGTATTGCTACGCAAAAATTTCCGGATCCAGTCTGACGCCTGGGGATATTCTAAGGTAAGGAATCTATCACTTACTAATGTCTCTTACAGATATATCGTTACACAAGTAGTAACTTGTGCGATAGGAATGACCTGTGCCGCCTTCCATTCAGTGGGGGAGATAACCCTCTCTTACAGAAATATTGGGAAGTGAACAAATGGGCGCAGAAAGTTGATTAGAGAATAGAAAGAGGATTTTGGCTGGAATAATGTCAAGTGGGGGAGCCAACAGCTGTGCCTTCGTATCAGTGGACTGTGAGGCGTAGGAGCCTGCTGCAGGCTCTCCCTAAAGTAATCTGTCATAAATTAACTCAATTTTCTGTGAGAAGTGCAATGTAATTTTATCGCAAATAGCTTGGAGGGAATTTCCACGTTGTTACAGGCCTTAGGGTTGGTGAAAGAACTGAGGATCTGAAATAGCACTTTGGGAACATTCCCTGCCTGATCAAGCTGTAGTGCAATAAAGGCTTTCCGTGTAGCTTTTATATTTTTGTGGAGGCGAGTGAGAGCAATCTTGTATCTCTCCTTATCTTTCTCATTGTGGGTACGGCGCCAGTGCCACTCTAGATTTTTGCACTGCCGTTTTTCTGTTACAGGGATTCTGCGTAGGCACAGAACTATGCTTGGGACCACAGAACCATAGCAGGCAGGGAGTCATCCCACAGCCCTAGTACCCATGGACCCAGGATGGACTAGCTATAGCTTCTCCCTTGCCCTCCTTTACCCATCGAGGAACAAGTGATGAGACACCCCAAAACACAACACTCCCGACCCTAAAAGGAATTGCGGTTACAGGACACCCCCTTTTGCTCTAACACTCGTATTAGTCCGCAATAAGATCTGACAGACACAAGACATGTTTATTTTAACTATTGTACTCTAGTATGCAATATACGTGCCACAATAAGTAAGAAAATGCCTAACTCGAATACAGTCAGCATAGTAAGTAGTCCATAAATCATAAAAGGAGCGGTCATTATAAAAGACAGGGTAGCTGTCATTATATAACCCCTCCCCTTCTACAGAAGCAAAATAATTATAGATCAGAAGATCTTTGGGTGTTAGCAACAGACCTCATACCTCTGCATACACAGATGAAAGTTCTACATCTCAGGTGCTGTCACGATCTCTTCCCTGGAAAGATCCCTCTCCAAGTGTGTTGTTACCTATCTGTGCTTACCTATATGGCAAAAGTATGTGTTCCCAAACAACAGCTGCATTTGCGTGTTTTGTCTAGGTACTAGAGCCTGACCAGAACAAAATAACGAGGAGCATTGTTGTGTGACCTTGTTTATGGTGTTCAGACTAAATTCCAGGAAAGAACAGAACGAGAAAACAACAGCAGGTTCTGTGTGAAAGTACAGTGTGGCACAAATCAAAATAAGTTTGTGTAGTAATTTGCGCAATGCTGAGGGCGTTCTGCAGCGTGCGCATGTTAACATAGGGAAAACCACAATGGGCATCCACGGGACATATGACAAGGGCTCTCTGCAAATCTGTTTGCTACAAGAGAAATTGCAAAATGCCATGCCTTTGCATCAAGGTTTCTACAGCCCAAATCTAAGCGTGATTTCCTTTTGATTGACTGGTTCTCTCCCGTACCTGCTGGAAGAGGGACTACAAGTCCCAGGGGGAAAGCGGATCACCCTCACCTGTGCTGCTGCTGGAGGAGGAGCCCACAAGCTACAACTACATCTTGCCGCTCCCGCTACGCGGGAGCCGTTGCGCTTCTTTGGTTCTTTCCCGTACCTGCTGGAAGAGGGACTACAAGTCCCAGGGGGAAAGCGGATCACCCGCACCTGTGCTGCTGCTGGAGGAGGAGCTCATGAGTCAGCGCTACATCTTGCCGCTCCCGTTTCGCAGGAGCTGCTGCGCTTCTTTGGTTCTTTCCCATACCTGCTGGAAGAGGGACTACAAGTCCCAGGGAGAAAGTGGATCACCCGCACCTGTGCTGCTGCTGGAGTAGGAGCCCACAAGCTAGAACTACATCTTGCCTGCTGCGCTTCTTTGATTCTTTCCCGTACCTGCTGGAAGAGGGACTTCAAGTCCCAGGGGGAAAGCGGATCACCTGCACCTGTGCTGCTGCTGGAGGAGCTCGCGAGTCAGCGCTACATCTTGCCACTCCCCCTTCACGGGAGCCGCTGCGCTTCTTTGGTTCTTTCCCATACCTGCTGGAAGAGGGACTAAAAGTCCCAGGGGGAAAGCGGATCACCCGCACCTGGGCTGCTGCTGGAGGAAGAGCCCACGAGCTAGCACTACATCTTGCCGCTCCCGCTTCGCAGGAGCCGCTGCGCTTCTTTGGTTCTTTCCCATACCTGCTGGAAGAGGGACTACAAGTCCCAGGGGGAAAGCGGATCACCCGCACCTGTGCTGCTGCTGGAGGAAGGGCCCACGAGCTAGCACTACATCTTGCCGCTCCCGCTTCGCAGGAGCCGCTGCGCTTCTTTGGTTCTTTCCCGTACCTGCTGGAAGAGGGACTAGAAGTCCCAGGGGGAAAGCGGATCACCCGCACCTGTGCTGCTGCTGGAGGAGGAGCCCACAAGCTACAACTACATCTTGCCGCTCCCGCTTCGCGGGAGCCGCTGCGCTTCTTTGGTTCTTTCCCGTACCTGCTGGAAGAGGGACTACAAGTCCCAGGGGGAAAGCGGATCACCCGCACCTGTGCTCCTGCTGGAGGAGGAGCCCACGAGCCAGCGCTACATCTTGCCGCTCCCGTTTCGCAGGAGCTGCTGCGCTTCTTTGGTTCTTTCCCATACCTGCTGGAAGAGGGACTACAAGTCCCAGGGGGAAAGCGGATCACCCGCACCTGTGCTGCTGCTGGAGGAGGAGCCCATATACCTATTTAGGTATTCGCCAATTCCGCTTCGCGGAACGAGGGCGGACGCGCGCCGGGCAAAGCCTGGGCCCGTTTTAGCACGGAAGAGGACGGGACGGGGCCACCCTCTTTCACCTACACAATTAAGGTTAGGGCTTATAAATATCATAAAGTTCCTCGCTGGTTTGGCTACCTTATTGGCAATTATCTAGATAAACGCTCCTTCTCAAAACTTTTCCATGGCGTCTAGCAAGGAACTGAAGGGTAGGCAGTCTAATACTTGTGGCTCCTTCGTGGGTACTCTGGATCATTTCATTACTAGGGCATCCACCGTGCTGTGCTGTGAAATCGAACAAACTGAGAAAAGACTGTCAATGCTTCCGGCTTTTGATAAGAGCTCATCTTTGGGGCCCTTTCTGCATTGAATATCCCCCAACAATCAGCTTGGGACTGCTTCTGGCTTGTTAGGCGCAAGTAGCGAGGTGGGCGATCTTCCATTAGGCAGAGAAGAATTGAGCCCCTCAATAGACAGTATAACTACTGCACCAGCCAGCACAAGTATGCCTGACCTTAACCAGGAAGGATCGGGCCCACTTAATCTGAGGCCAAAATCAAGATCTACATAGAACCCAAAAAATGAAGCCAAAAAGGAGGTAACCGATCCAGTGGTAAAAAGGAAACGAGGTGGTGCCCCCCTAACAAATAAAAAAGGGAAGATTCATAAAAGGAATAATAAGGGTGAGGGGCTAACCACCAGACCACCGAGCACCGCAGCCATAAACCCACAGACTTCGCGACTGGCTGCTATTCTAACGAATTTCAGTGATGTGGATCCGGCAGATTTGGGAACTGCATTCTGGGCGAAACTAGAACTTATCTTCACAAAGTCTTGTCTTCCTATATATGATAGACTTACTTTAATTGAAAATAGACTTCTGTGTCTAGAATCGCGACCTGACCCTGCCCAGGCGCGGGTAGATCCCCATGATATAGGGAGCGATAGCACCCGGGAGGGGGAGCAGCCTTATGGTCATGGCAAAGGCAATTTTCACACTTTGCCTGCCAGTAATAATATCCCTGCTGCACCTCCTCGGGTAAATCAAAATACCCCCCCTGATACCGTCTTACCATTATTAAGGGATAGAAATGTAGATAACAGTAACATTTTACTTAGAAAGGGGACGTCTGAAGAGGTGGACAGGGCATGTGGACCAACAACCTCAATTCTGTAGAAATATTGTTGAGGACGGGCATGTAAAAACCCTACCCCTTATTGATTTCCCCCCTGAGTCACTACCATATGTGGTGGTGCTTGCTGGGGTTCCAGTGTTAAGTCGGGGGAAAAATGAGGATCACACTGAACTTAAAAACAAATGCATTCATTGGCTTAGTCTTAACAGGCATCTTCCCCCTTATGTTTCTGGGGAAATATTGTTTGTTAGACAAGTTGACTGGGTGGGGCCTAGACCAAAATCTATTGCAGGCAATTGTGTTGTAATCAATTTTAGGAACACTCGTGTTGTGGAACACATCTGTAATGAGGCTCCTACTCGGACCAAAATTCAAATCCTACCCCTACACCTATCTTATTTCTATTATGCCCCTCAGTCGGGGCCTAGACGAATCGAGGTAGTTAGTTTGGGGGACCCAGAATATGCTATCCCATAAAATCCAACACGGGGCATTAAATTGGGAAGGTCCTCAGCCCTGTACCCCCTTATTCTCATTGTTTCCACAAAGTAACAGGTTTAGCATTTTAGACCAAGTGGACTGACGCCCTGAGAGACATAGTCCCCCACCTCCAACAATCAGCGACCTAGGCCCCCAAGCAGAGATAGTGGAGGGTAATGGTAATACTAACATTCTCGAAACCCCAATCATTCCTCAATACGTGAGTATAGGGGGTAGGGTGGAAACAGGGGCTAACATGGGACAGGTGGAGATATGTGGCCTCACTGTTGAGCTGTCAAGGGGCGAGGTAAAAGAAAAGATACAAGTGATTGAAAGGCCAATGTGCTCTAGTGGGGATGAAATATGCAGACACAGCTATGTTAAGGGCATATCCCCAACTAGTATAGGGGCAACTGATGATAGTATTAAAGTCCTGTCCTGGAATCTGGCTGGGATGAAAAATAAATTATCTCTACCTGAGTGGGGCCTTTTTATGGAAAAACATGATATCTGCCTGATGCAGGAAACATGGGCTCTGGATGAGAGTATGAGGGCTGGTTTTGCCACTTTTAATATCTTGGCAACAACCCTGGGTACTAGAGACCATCGGGTGGCCTGTCGATATGGGAGGGCACGCACTTGGGCGTTCAGGCAGTCCATATTCCAACTAACTCACCTGACGTCCAATGTGTACTTTTGACGCTCCCAGATTCGACCCAGGTGGCCCTACTTAACATCTATTCAAGGCCGTTGCAGAGCGGGCAAGAATCGGGCACTATTGACGTATTGATGCAGTTTATTCTATCCCTAGATCCTTCAGTAGCCCTACTAGTTGGAGGTGACTTTAATTGTCAGTTTGAGCCCCTTGCAAGCCCGGACATGGGAGAATTAGATGATGAGGACCAGTTTTGGCACATCCCTGACCCCCAGATTCCCCCTGTCAGAGCATGGACTCCGCTGGTTCTTCAAATCAAATCATTTTCCCTTACAACGTCTCTGCGGGCATGTAATGGGAGGGTGGAGCCAGATAGACCTGGGTCATTTACCTTTAACAGATTAGGGCATACTTCCATCATTGATTATATAATGATGGAAGCTAGACACTGGGATAAGGTGCTGGATTTTAGGGTGTATTCAAGGAACGATAGTGACCATAACACCCTGGTCCTGACGCTGAAACCTGGGAGCTTTGGGCTGTCTAACCCCGCCCCTGAGCTCATTGCTGCACTACCGCCCCTTCTACTATCTAATAATAGGCGGAGAATCAAATGGTCTCACTTCCAGGGCTCGCCGACTAAACTTGCTGAAATATATCAGCTGGCATTACCACAGCTAATAGAAATGGGGGAAATGGGCGTAAAGGACTTAGATCCAGATTCCCAGGCTAGGATCATATGAATTCAAAAGCAGTTGGTTGCCAAACTTTTTGATGTGTTTTACCCTTCGGGTAGTAAGAAAGTTACCCCATGCTAGAACACATCCCTGGTATGATGCATCCTGTCGGAAAGCAAAAAAAGATTTGCAGACGGCTTTAAAAACAGAGGATAGAACCAGCATAAAGCAGTGCCGACTTGGGTATAAACAGGCCATTACTGAGTGAAAGAAAGACTGGGAGGCGAACAGATGGGAAGAACTCAGATCAGCACTTTCTCGCAAGGACTCCAAGGCATTTTGGGCCATTGTTAGCTCTGGGGTGAGCGGGGGCGGACCAGCACCCATGTCGAATATAGCATCTGTAGTTTGGGAAGCCCACTTTGGAGCACTTTATGCCAATTCTACTGAAGAGACCACTTTGCTCCTTATCCTCAAACCACTCCATGAGCATAGATTGGAGGGGTCGATGGAGTTTGTGTTGGGGGAAGCTGTAGAGACCCCCCTGCTGGCTACCCTAGGACCCCGCCATGAGTATCGATTGGCGGGGCCCTTGGATGTTGAGCTGGGTCAGGACGCCGTGGTCCCCAGGCATGAGCACCAACTGGATGGGCTCGAGGACATTACCCTTATAGAGGTGGAGTCCGCAATAGCTAAACTTCTACCAAATAAGGCCCCTGGTTTAGATAAGATGCCTGGGGATCTATTTCGGTCTCTACCAAAAATCTGGGCACCGTACCTGGCTGGTCTATTTAATGCAATACTTAAGGGAAAGGACCCGACGGATACCTGGCTTGGAGCGGAGATTGTCCCTATCCACAAAAAAGGTTGTCCGTTAACCCCATCCAATTATAGGCCCATCAGTCTGATAGACACCACACAAAAACTGATGGGCAGGATAATTTTAGATAGAATCCAGGGGTGGATAGAGGAAAACGAAATTCTGACTATATTCCAGGCCTGGTTTAGGACGGGCATTTCCACTCTAGATCAAATATATAAGCTCCATGTACTGTTCTTGAAAATGGTGAGAGTGGAGGGTGGCAGCCTCTACCTCATCTTTGTTGACCTGCGGGCCGCTTTTGATCTAGTGCCGAGGGACAAGCTGTGGAGAGTTTTAGCAGAGTTGGGTCTGCCGACCTACCTATTGAATATCTTGATCAGACTCCATATGAACAACTATGCCCAAGTTAGGTGCGGGAGACATGGTGATCTATCGGCCCGTTTTCCTGTGATGAAGGGGGTACGCCAGGGGTGCGTCCTGGCTCCAACGCTATTTTGCCTTTACATCAATGGCTTAGTAGATCACCTACTTGGTGAAAAAGATAATGATGCCCCAAGGTTGGCTACTGGGCGGGTGCCCGCTATGATATTTGCAGACAACACTTTGCTGCTGTCTAAAACGTCAACGGGCATCCAGCGTACCCTGGATGGCTTTGCAGCCTTCTGTGCTTCACGCGGACTAGAGATAAACTTGGATAAGACTACGTTTCTGATTTTTAATCCCCCGAAACAAACCCTTTCTTGAACGGTATTCCTCTAGAAAGAGTCAAGACATTTGATTACCTCGGTATCACTCTGACGGAAAACTTTGACTGGGGTTTTCAGACCGCAAAGGCAGCCCTTAGGTTATCCCAAGTAGCGGGGGGCATTAGTAAAGTCCACAGAATTTCAGATTTTAAACCTGCAGCTCCGGTTGTTGAAATCTATAGACAGCAGGCCAGAACGGCTTCAATGTATGGAGCTGAATTATGAGGCCATCAAAGTACATCTAACCTCATGAGGGTAGAACATGGCTTCATGAGGAATTCTCTGGGCTTACCAGATAGTACACCCCTCATCCCCTTGCGATTGGATTTGGGGCTAGAATCGATAGAGGAGCTAGTAGCAGCACGGCCTATTCTTTATTGGAAGAGGCTGTGGTCAGTGCCTGAATTGGTTTCCTATAGAGAGGAATTTACAGAGGTTTGGGCCCTTTTAAAAAGTAAGAACATTCCGTGGCTTTTACATATTAGGGCACTCAGTGATCGGATTGGCTTATCTGAGTTGTGGGAGAACCCTGAAGTAAGTTGTTCAGGGATAACCAAATTTGAGCTCTTGCTCCATCTGAGGGATCAGAATCTAGTAGCTCTACAAAGATCCACTACTGTGGGAAGACTGACGGTAGAGTTTTTCCAAGTAAAAAAGAAAACTCTATATCCAGCTTAGGCACGATAGCCTCCCACTTAGGGTATTTACCTCAAAATGGGCTAACACAGAGAATATTGCATGCCCTGCATGTAATTACAAGCAAGAAGATGTACGCCACGTTCAGTTTTCTTGCCCTGCCTACCAAGCAATAAGGAAATGCTGGTTGATTCCTAGGAACCTAGGATTTAGGCATTGTGTCCAAGCGTGCAGGGTCTTAAGGTATGATACCCACCCCCCCTTTTGTTTTCTCTGTATCACGGTTCCTATTTGGTATGTGGCATAGACGGAAAAGCTTTGTATAATAACTGTGTTTATTCATGTATTTTATACTATTCGTTTTGATAACCAGCTAGTTTAATCAACTTTTAGGTCTAATATATGACTGGGCCGTTATTTATTGTTTTATTATTCTGTGCTACTGTGTATGTATTTTATCTGCACTTTTATGGTCTGTTGACCGAAATAAAGTTATCAAATGAATGAATGACTAGTCAAACAAATCTGTTTATAGTTTTCTATGACTCCTTCCATTCCAACTCAACCGCAAGATGATGCTGTGCGAGATATAGTGATACTCATTGACCCATACTGGGTAAGGCAGTGGTGGTTTTCATATCCACTTTACCTGTTACATCAACCGCACAAACCCAGTTTACTCTCCAGGATATCAGCAAGAATAATTAATTCCAGTTTCCACTCGCTGAACTTGGATGCCTGGCTTTTCACTACCTGCAATGCAGCCATCTAAATCTTCCAGGTGACTGCACGAACAAACATAGGCTTCCATACACCAACTCTTCTTATGTTTCCAAGTGATAGAGATTATGCCCATGGTGCCTTCAGAAGCAGGTGGCTCCTAGAACATGTCTAGATGAACTGGTTTTACCAGATCTCCTTTCATTTCTCTAGAGTGCATTTGACTGCCATCACTGTTTACAGAATAAGTCCCTCTCAGCTGCTCTTGTGTCTATAACTTATGCCAGAAAGATGAGTGAAGTGTTTGGAGAAACTGCATTTGGTTTTCCACCTCAACAAGGTATCCTTTAGAGCTCATCCCCTTTTCCTTCCCAAAGTATTTTCAGATATTCATGTAAACTAGATCATGTATTTATTTATTTAGAGAGTTTTATATAGCGCTGGCTAGACCCGGAGGTATCAGAGCGCTTTACATAAGGTTCCACATAGTTGCCAAATTATATCAGTCACAAATTACAAAAAACATAACATTAAAAACATTTAAAGAACATAGAGGGTAAGTAAAATGGACTGAAAAAGGGAAAGGGGGTAGGGACAGGGGGTAACGTATAGATACGACGGAGAGACAAAGGAAAAGTATGCCCCAGGTCTGACTGGGTAGCTGACGGCCACGGGGGAATTCACAGCCCATCTCCTCTTCAGCTATCAGGTAGCTCCACCGGGCATCAGTCAGATAGCTAGGTTTCAACAGAAAAATATTTAAAGAGCGAAGATGGCAATAGGAAAGGAGAGTAGAGTGGGAAGGTGGTAGCGTGAAGGAGTAGGAGGGGGATACGGCAGAGGGACAAAGGACGGTCTGCCCAAGGTCCGGCTGGGTAGGTGACGGCCGAGGGGGAATTTACAACCCATCTCAACTTTATCTAACAGGTAGCTCCACCGGGCATCAGTCAGATAGCAAGGTCTCTGCAGTCATAAAAACAATTGTGTGCTAATTACAGATGCCTTTACAGGTGTGGCTTCTTCTAAGCAATCCATAGCTAGATGGATATTGTCCTGCACAATTACATGTAATCAGAGAGGTAACAATTTCCTTCTTGGTAATCTTAAAGCTCATGAAGGTAGGGGGGGGGGCTTGGAGGACAGAGGCAGGGGGTGACTTCCGCTTCCCTGATGCAAAGTGTTCCAATTCCAGGTATCTACAAAGCCGCAGCCTGTAAGCCTCCCTGTGCTTTCTCTGACTACAGAACTGGTACTCTGGTGAGTCAGGTCTCCTTGTGCAACCTATTTACCTACAGGCTTTATTTCTGTCTCTTCGTCTTCACATTCAGAACATTCCCTGGGTCAATGCTTATAGTAGCTCCTTATTCTATTCTACTGTTTATGGCCAGCGTAGAGAAGCTCATAACAGGGAAGGGATGGGGACTTACCTGTATTCCTAGTTCTCTGTCATGGTATTCTCCCTGAATCCGAAAACAGCCCTCCAGCCTCTGTCTTCTTGAAATGGAATGTAGATGCATCCTCAGGTTTACAGATCCCTGTAAATCTTGGAATGTGTCAAAACCCAGGGGTATTGCGTGAGAAAGCCCACCGCAACATCCATGAAACGCTCCTCTGACACAGTGTATGGCTTGCACTGCGTTGCCTTACACCATATCTAGGAGGCCATGAAAAGCCACGCAGAGTGACTTTGCGTGCCCCAATAGATATGGGTCTGCACTCTGCGCAACCAGAACGTCATTAAAGGTTATTCACTGGCAGCGCAAGGGGCTTTTAAATAAGCTCCTATGTTTTGGAAGCACCATTTTTTTGTACTGTGTGTAATGCAAGTATAAAATCTGACATACGCTGTGCTTCCTGTCACAGGATGTGACCTCATAGCACTAAAAATACCCAAGTCACTGTTCCCTACTGCACCAACTGCGATTTAATTATGTGTTGCTCTGGTTTCATACAGACCTTTGCCGTGCATTAACTTAGAGGTTTCATAAAGTACTATAGTGGATTTCCCATTCAGTAACAACTTTTTTAAATGTATTTATTATTTATTGAATCTACCCATTATTTTATATGTAGTTAGCTGATGGTGAAAGACCCAAAAAACGTACAGAATATTTAGTTTTTAGGGGGCAGGCCCTTCGACCCTGCCCCCATGTTCAGAACCTCAAGGCCCTCGAGCCCCCCCAAACATGACTAAAGTCAACAACAGCAGCAAACTAATATAACCAGGAGTCAGTTTTTGCTAAAATAAACGCATTTGTTTCCATAATGTTAAAAATAAAAAAATCTTTAAAAAAACAGTATGAAGAAAGGGACCACTTCCTACCCTGGAATTAAACCATACTACTTGGAGCTTACAGTTCATCATTAATTATTGTAAATTGTATGTTTTAATTATGATGAATGATGTTCAGTTACATGCAGTTGTAAATGCCAAGCCGTCATCATCCCATGAAATATAGTATGGTTTTCCTCAGATGCTGTGCAATAAAGTTGCTGCCCATGCATTACAGCTATTATACCAAGGGCCACTGGAATCATGTGATTGCAGCAATTTTAGCATAATTATAGATTTGCTGCATAATCTATCATCTGCCACATAAACTGCTGATTTAACCCCCTAAAAATATTTTGCTCAAAAGGTTCTAAAGTTACTAAAAAGCAGCAACAGGTGTTGCCGTTCAGTAGAAGGCCCTTTTCGCAAAGCTGCACTAGTGACCTTTTGGTGCCTTATTGCACATCTGGGTTTTAAACTGGTACTAATGAGGTGCAACCACAGCTTGACCGTTTCTCTGGAGACTATTTATGGTTGTCAATGCTAAGGAGCACCAGGTTCTAGAAATTTTTGGCAGGAGGGGGTCCTTACGCCTAAAAGATTTTGACAGGGGTATCGGCATCAAAAGGTTTGAAGACCACTGGTTTGGGTCCAGCCATATGCAAACCAGCCTTGACTCTGCTCCTCATGGGAACAGTCCAGTCTAAACTGCCAGGCCAGGTCACACGAATCATAACACAAGAAGCTTAGAACAATTTCACCCCGTTAAGAGTTCACTAGCCAGGTATAACTTGGTTCCAGTGGCACAGCGAGCGTGGGACCCATGTCTGGTCATACCCTTCCCACTTAGGGTGGTACATCAATCTATCAGGGGAATTGTAAGCACACTACTCACCCGTGAGGGTCTCAAGGCGCTGGGGGAGTGAGGGGGTAAGCAGCTTCAATCATTCGAAGAGCCAGGTCTTAGATGTCTCCCTGAAGATGTTCAGGGAGAGTGCGCGTCCGATGTCGATCAGGAGCTTGTTCCAGGTCTTGGCCGCGATGTATAAGAAAGCTCTTCCCCCTGTTCTGGCTCTGTGGATCCGCGGGATTTCGGCGAGGTCGGCAGATCGGAGGTTGATCTTGGGTGCGTTGAAGGAGATTCTCTTGTTGAGGTATTTGGGTCCTGTGTTGTGAAGGCATTTCTAGGCGTAGGTAAGTATCTTGAAGGTGATTCTCTTTTCTATGTTGAGCCAGTGGAGGTTCAACAGGTGTAGGGGGATGTGCTTGTGTCGGGGGATGCAGAGAACGAATCTGGCTGCAGAGTTCTATACGGTCTGGAGTTTGCCGAGCAAAGAGTTGTTGATCCTGGCGTAGAGGGCGTGTCCGTAGTTCAGTCTGCTAGTTATGAGTGCATGGGTGACTGTCTTCCTTGCTTCTGGGGGATCCATTTGAAGGTCTTTCGGTGGATACGGAGGATGTTGAAGCAGCTGGAGGCGACGGCGTTGACCTGTTGGGTCATGGAGAGGGAGGAGTTGAGTACGCTGCCAAGGTTACTGGCATGGTCCATGGGGGTAAGAGGGCTGCCGAGGGCCACCAGGTGTTGTCCCATGCAGAAGGGGAGGGTCCAAGCACAAGGACCTCTATCACAAAAGGTGATGGAAAGAATGCTTGCAATTTGTCTAACCACTGTTAATCTCTCAGGGTAGCATCCCAACTCATCGTTCTTTTGCTCACCATGCCTACTCAGTTTTGATCCAGCTATATACAAACGCCTTGATTCTGCGCCTCATGGGAACGGTCCAGCATGAACTGCAAGGCCATGTCTTCACGGAACCTGAACACAGGCAACTTTGACTGGTTTTGCCCGGACAAGGACTCGTCAGCCAGGTATAGCTTGGTTCCAGTGGAAGAGTAAGCACAAGACTCATGTCTGAGCTTATCCTTCCCAATTAGAGCGGTACTTTCAACACACAAAAGGTGACAGAAGGAATGCTTGCAATTTGCCTAACCACTGGCAATTGCTCGTGGTAACATTTCAACCCATAAGGTCATTTGCTCACCATGCCTCCTCAGTTTGGGCCCAGCCATGTGCTGAACAACCTTTAGTCCAGCCCGAACTCCCAGGCCAGCCTAGGTCCCCACCGAACCAGAATACAAGCAACCTGGCACTGGCTTAACCCTGATAAGTGCTTTTCAGTTAGCTTTAGCTTAGATCCAGTGGCACAGTGATCACGGGGCCCAGATCTGGGCATACCATTGCAACTTAGGGTGGTTCACATTGACAGGTTGGCGGAGGGTGGTTACTGCAAAGATGGGTAGCATAAAAAAGCAAGTGGTGCCTGCAGTCAATGGAGAATGTTGATACATTGCAAGAGAAATGTCACCCACATTGGTGTGGGAGGCAAAGGAGAGTTGACAAGAAACAATGTGCAATTTGTGGGAGAGAGTGCCATTCAGAAGTGTGAGAGAGAGAGAAATCTGTTTATTTAGACCATGGTCTCTAAACTTCGAGTTCATAAAAATTATAAAACATTGCAATCCCAACAATAACAATTGATGCGTAATGGTCTCTAAAATCCCACAGTTACTTTTCTGAGCTGCTCTACTTATACATTTATAGCAAGCCATAAGATACCATTGGCTCATATTTTTCAGTATTTCCAATTTAAAAAGGATCAGTAAAAAAATGTTAAAAACATCTTAACTTAGTAAAATAATCATTACAATCTTTAAAAAGCCCTTTACATACATCATTATTATTTTACAAAAGTTAAAACCATTTAAACTAAACATACATCGGTCTTTCATATTATGTCCTGCAAAAGTAGGTAAAGAATGAATCACAATACTTTTTTGAGTTTTTCCCTGGCCAAACGGTTTACACCTCTCAGATAATTCTCTAGTGCAATTGCAGTATCCAATTTTTCCATTTTTATCAGTAGAATAGCAGCTTGCCCTCGTGAATTTATGCCATATTTTATAAATAATGGCCGTAAAAACTGCTTTCTCACTTCTAAACTTGTAAGGCAATCTAACAGTGTGTGCATGATATCACACTTCATCTCCAGTCCACACTTACATCGACCGTCAGGATATAGCATTACTGCCTTTAATCTCCCCTCCAATAGCCAAGGGTTAATTCCAATTCGGATTTTTAAAATTTCCCACCTCAATCCGTAGTTCGGCAGGGTTTCTAAGTATGGATACCATGCATCATTTTCCCATTCAGAAGTGTGCCCTAAGGGTAATATGTAGATTACTATTCACTTTAGTATTATCAAAGTTTACCAACTCAGTAAGATGCAATTCTCAACCTCAGATTATTGGATCAATTGTGAACCATTCTGAAATACTTTTCTAAACATGCTCTACAACTTTTGAAAGCAAAATATACTAAGCATCATTGTGTAAATCACACATTTTTAACCCCATTCAAGCTTGGTAAGCTTCCTTTTCAGAATGTTTCTACGGAATACAGGTGATCAAAGGAAGAGTGACCGTAAAGGTAAAGTATATGAAAAAGGTGGTTGTCGCACGTGAAGTCTGAGGCCAGTTGTAAGTGGTCCGGTAGTAAGACCAACTTCATGAAAAAATACACTGTTTTTTCAGGAAACCCTCACTCACCCTAGTGGTGACATGCTTCATCATCGGGTCCACCGGGAGAGATCGAATACCTCCCCGGTGTGCTGCGACGCCAGGAGACTGCGGAGCAGGTTTTTGTGTGAAGATGAAGTGTGAAAAATAATGAGGTTTAAAAATGTTAAAGGTTGTACCAAAAAAACTTTATTCACTGGTCAACCTGACATATTAAAAACAAGGTATGTGAAGGGAAACTAGCCAATTACTTTATACTGGTGTTTACCCTGTAGAGAAGTTCAACATGTTTCTGCCCGTTCTATGTGTTACTTTACTGGGCTTTCATCAGGACCGGTAAGCGAGTGTGCCAATGACAGGAGGGGCGCGCTAAGGCCCGCCCTGCCAATGGTCGTGAAAGTTAAAAATAGCACTATGTGTAAAATGGTGCAAAAAAGAAAGAAAAACAAACTCATAAGTTGTGGGGTTTTACCTCTTTTGAGAGGAACCTAGGAGTTTGTAAAGAAATAGATCCACGCCCCATAGAACACAGGAGGGGGGTGGGAGCGACAATGGCACACCGCCCGCAACGCTCAGCACCCGCTCGGCACCTAGCTGCACCCTCGCTGGATCTACGGAATGCCTACACTTTTGCTCAGGTACACTGCACGAGTATATAATGGACTTATAAATTTCATTCGATGGTGTGTCTACCCAAAATAGGAATGGCGCATATTTGATTAACAATGACAAGAATTGGATGGCATCTTTTAGGGTGCACAGCATACCTGTAAAGCCCCAGAATCACAGGAGCGATCTCATATGATGTGAATTATAGAGGCTCGTGCAGATATTCAATGGAGGATAGTGTCAAGGTCCCACAGTGAGGCCGCCTCAAAGCAATGTCAGCCACTGAGGCAGCAGAGCAGAACCCAGTGGAAGCAAGAAACACACCGTGGGCTACTGCCAGGATTACAAACCAAATGTCTGCTCTACAGATACTTCGTCTGCTACCTACATTAAAGAAATTCCACCAGAAAGTAGACAGCATCCATATCGGTTGAGAGGTCTGGCGAGACAGGACTCCATCTTCATGCCATATGTGCATGCACAATAAAGCAGTGCTGGAACCCAGACTCTCCCAATAAACAGCAAATGTAAGAGCTTCACAATTGCATTTCTCAACTATGGTCTCCGATCCAGTGACTGACTTCACTGAACCCTCAATTTTCCTCCTGGTATCCTACTTTCACCTCTTCGAGTTTATCACTCTCATTTAATTTCTCATTTCTCCCCGTTTAAGTCCTTTCTGTATCACATTTCCCTCTTGATATTCTGAGTGCACTCAGCCTCAGTTCTTTCTTTTAAGTGTGGCTGCTGTCTACTGTCTTGCCATCCACTCTCCAACCCCCTCAGTTTTGCCACCTATCTCAATTCTTCAGATTTTTTCAGCGCTCCAGGCAGATGTCTTCTATTGGAAAACAGCCTAAAGTGGCCGAGCTGTTGGCCTGGGCGTCTCATCTCCCATCCACTTTGCCGTCAGAGGAAGTTTGCGAGTTTCTCAAAAACCGTTCACATCTGTCCGACCTGACTGGTTTGGTCTGTAGTGGGTGGGCAACTAGGAAAGGTATTTATTTCATAAACTCTGCTGTTGTTGGATCCAAGGAGCTAGATAATGTAGCATTTTCTTGTTTATTTCTTTCCCAAATCTCTGGTTTAGCGGTGAAAGTGGCATCTGCTTACATTTCTGGGTTCTTTAGTCCAGCACCTACCTGTAGCTCAAGAAGGAATTCCTTTTATTTGCTAAGAACAATAAACAGAATACAGTGCAAACCTGGCTCAAATACATGAACCTTGACGACTTCAAACCCAAACTTTCACCGAGTGTCAAGCCACTTGAATTCACCACAGACACCAACCTCACACTCAGTGTACACATTGCCAAAAAACACAAAGAAGGCCTGGCACCATCTTTCTTTTCTTAAGAAAGTCACACCATTTTCTAGAAAGCTACTGCAGAACTGCTGTCGAACCCCTCATACTCTTGTATCTGGATGTTGGTAACTCTCCACTCCATGGCCTCTGATTGAATAGGAACCTTGGGAGGGTGCTACTGAACTTCCAGGAGGATGCTGAGAGGCGCTGTGGGCTACCTATCACCCTCCTGGGATGTGTGCTATCTTCAAAATGGTCACCCTTTCCAAGCTGCTCTATGTCCTCTAGACCACAAACTACAATATTCCGTTAGATGTGTTTACTACAATAAGCAGAGAGGTGAGGTCCCTGCTCTGGAACAAAGGACACCCCAGAATAGCTCTGAAGACACTGAAATGTAGTCCATACAATGGAGGTATAGTCATCCAAGATATTGAGGCATACTATTGGTCGTCAACCTTGATAAACATCAATGACTGGATCTTCGCCTCTCAGGACCACTCGATCTTTAGTCTGGAAAGGGAGCAGCAACACCCCGTACACACCTACACCAGCTGTATGGCAGGAAGGTGGCCCACCAGTTATTGCTGGCGACCATGGTGGGTCTAGCGGCTTGGGGAAAAACCGCTACATGTATTGGCTGGACTTGTAAGATTGCTAAAGAGGTGGCTCATTGGGTGGGAGGGTGGCTCTGTGAACTGAAGAACCTGCGTGGTTTTGGGACGTGGAACACCATTGGAATCTCCAACGTGGGTGACCTGCTGGAGAAAGGAGATCTTATGTCCTTCTCCTCTCTTCAGAGGAAATCATAATTGTACCCTAATCAGTTCCTGAAATATGTATAGCTATGGCACACCTGGCAGGCAGAGGGACTGGGAGAGTTGGAGATGCTATAGTATGCTCCCCAGGAGGGATGTTTGCTTATGGAGGAACTGGGTAAGGAGGCAATTTTACTCATGTACAAGAAACGAAAAAATAATAAGTCAGACACACTGGGTAAGCTACATGAGATGGGAAAGAGACGTAGGAGAGATGGAGGATGTACATTGGGAGGCAGCACCGATGCACCCTAGAGAAGTGGCAGTACAATCTAGACTTAGACTGATATAATTCAAGAGCCTGCATTGGATCTACTATGACCGACGAAGGCTGTCTTGTATGAGAAGGGCAGCTTCCCTGACGTGTGTGCGATGTAGTGGAGACAGTGGAACCTCCCTACACACGTAGTGGAGTTGTCCACATATTCAAAATTACTGATAACGCGGGAACTTGGTGTGATCCTTGAAGTCACTGTCTCACTTGATCAGTGACATGTTCTCCTGGGTATCCTCCATGATGTTGACACTCCAGGGGCCAAACTCATATTCAGTGGCCTGGGTCTGGTAAAGGCCAAGACGGACATGGCCAGGCAAGAATGGATGTTAAGGATGGACATGTACATCGCCGCAGAGAAAGTCACCTGCAAAAGCAGGGGCTGTCCCCGTAAATTCTACAATGTGTGGGGCAGTTGGCTAAATTATTATGCACTGAGGGCATCAGGGAAGAAGGCTGAATTTACATTGACATTGGATACTACCTAATGCCACGTGACTATAGAGTTGATTAAGATACTTGTATGTGTATTGTCAACTCGTAGGATGCCATATGCCATATATATTACTGCAATGACACTGTGGTTACCTCCCTCTGAGTTTGTAATGTTATGGGTGCATGTTGGCAGCACTGCAAGTTGTTTCATTCGCAAACGAAAAACATGTTTATAAAAAGAAAACTTCACCTGATGAGGAAAATGCAGAAAAGTTACACACTGAACCTGGAGTAATTTACCTTGGACAACTCCAGTATCAGTAGATAGTAAGCATTGTCTTTACAAGAGTGCATTAAAAAAGACATTTTTATGTCTCGCCTGAGCCAGCGCACATGCGCTGCTCTGCGAGGGGTTTAGTAAGGGCTTTTCAACGCTGAACACACGCTTGTGCGTGTGCTTAACCTGCAATTGGCCTTTACATGCGTCTGTATAAGAAAGATAGCAGCCAATTGGCCCAAGGTGGGTGCATGTCCTGCCTTCTTTCTGCCCTGGCCTAGGGTGCTCGGGAGTGAACATCAGCGCCATCTGTTTCCAATTATCAATCCCGCTCTCACGTTTGCATTAATTGGAAACAGATGGAGCTTGTGCTAGCACTCACGCGCGCACACAACTCCCGGGCTTGTTATGTTTCCTGGCTGGCGCTCATTTACCACTTATCAGCCCATCATCACGGAGCAACTCGAGCCCCCAAGCCAGGCCGTTCCCTCCCCTTGTTTAGAAATAAAACCACTTACTAATTGCCCTTTTAAAAGATCTCGGACCGTAGACTAAAAACATTGTCATGTCCATTAAAACAGGTCTGTTATAACCATATAAAGCGTGACCAAAAAGTTTCAATTGGACAACTTTTCTCACTCTATATCTTGCATTGGCTTAGCAACCTGTCACGCTCTCCCGTACTCCGGCGGCATACAATGCAAGGCTCTCATGCCCGCTTAAGCCATAAAAACAAAGGCCAAAGGGACATTCCTGGTTGAGAGTTGTTAAGCAGGCAACTGACGGTCCAGCTATAGCTTACTTCCATCAGTTGCAGGGCGGCAGTGGTGAAACCTGAACTGTACACCCCGGAACACACAAACACAGACTGGTAAGTTAACTAACTCACACTGCTCAGCTGGGATTTCAGCCAAGCCCCAATCTCTCCAGGAAATATGGATGCATACAACACTTTCGGACTCAGAAACTAATCGGCACGTAGGAATTCTGTACAACGCATTAGGATTGGCTGGGGTGCTTCTAATACTCCAATATTAGATGACTTTATAAATTGGCAGTACCGCCCACTCCCAGACGACTGCTGGAATATGTTGAGCTTTAAGATTTGCTATTAATTGCGACCTAGAAGTGCTAAAATTACAGCCAAATGACATCGGTTGAAGATTAGCTAAAACGAGTGGATGAATAAATGGTTGGTTCATGTAATTAGCGTATGGGTGGTGATCGTATTTGGGATCCGCTTTCCTTGTTTCAAATGACACGTTCTTTTTCAATCCCTATCGGACATACAAGTTTTGTAGAAATGACCAGATAACCTGCAATTTTCCCTAGGTTAAAATTGGCATTTTAAACCTGCCCAAATTTACCCCAGGGGGGCGGGGGAGACTGGTCCTATAAGTACTGGTGCATGCAGATTTTGATATTTAAAACACCAACGTTGGCATGTTTAGCCCCGTTTGAAGGGCACGACTTTAAACGGTTTGTTCCAGCTTGTAATACCCATGGAAAGGAATGTGGGATCCAGGGCCTCTCCCCTTACGGACACCATCAATGGGAGTCGATGCAGGGGGTCGCCTCTTCCCTGCCACCAGGAAGCAAACTCAGTTATAGGTGAGACTCTTCGACAGTTTTTATGTATCATGAGGAGGAAGGTGGTAAGGCTACGTACTGGACCCAACGTGCCTACTCCTCCATTCAGCCTTTAGGGATCTGGGATTCCTTGGCACCTGTCTCCAATACAAAATGTTTAAGGGCAGGGGCACAGAGTTCGCTGGTGTACTCCGTGTCTCACTACACCAGAACCAGGGTGGGTATTTGCAGTCTCAACAGTACTTGTGCCACTCCATCAGGGGCACAAGGGGAGATTTCACATCTTCAAGTGTAGGTTAGCTAAAACCAGCCCCCAGCTAATATGTTCTACTGGGAAGAGAGGCTCGCATCCAGTGACTGCCAGCCAGGCTTGACCTTGAGCAGATCTCCTGGTTATCTAACTTCCACTAGTGCGATGTGACTGGAATGTTCATGGGTTTCTGAGGCACTTTCAAGCTCAACCTCCGAAATGTATCCAACAGCCTTCTCCACGATGGGTTGCTCTGGCAGTCGAGGCTTGTTCAGGTATGACGACCTGCAGGATCTTACATTCATAGAGAGACCCGTGCGCAGGAGTCTTAAGGTATTTACGGCATAGGAGGCGTCTTTCTAGAATGCTTAAAGCGTCCATTTTAAGTTTAGATTATCATAAAATGAAAGAGTGCTATTTTGTAAAGCTTTCCTTCCTCTCGGAATCTGTTGCATTGCCTCGATTACATATCTCTACTTATTGTTGCCCAATGTTCATTTTCCCGACCTTTGAAGGATAAAAGACTGAGAGTAGCCACTTGCATTCACATATTTGACCACAAATTAACATATAGGGCTCTTTCAAGGTGAATTAGTCCTCTGAGCCTGCAGACCAGCATAGTTTCACAGTACCACATATGTCCTTTATTTTTTGCTCTAAATATCTTTCAGTGAAACAGGTGTACTTTGTTTTGTGGTTTGTAGAACTTGAGCAATAATAACTTGAGGGTGTGGAAAGGTAGCACAGAATCATTGGGTTTGATATTAAGTATGATTTTAGAATTTGAACCCACTGACCTTTGACGTGCTTGGTTAGCTATTCTCTAAAACAGTACAGATCGCTATCGGGTTGCAACATATACTTGCCCTCGCTTCTAATGTCCCAAAGGCGCGACCTATTGGCTATGCCTTTGCTTGTTGTAAATAGGTTTTGGGTTCCTGCACATGTACAGAAATACACTTCTGCTTATAAATTTAAAGAAATTAGGATGACAAGTGATATTGCTGTTATCAAGTTGTATTTGTAGAATTTGTGCATAAAAGGTTCCTTCAAAGGAGCAATATTTGGCTCCCATTGATTCCAAAGTGACTGCATTGATCTTGTGTGACTAATATAGGAGATTATGAGTACTAGGAGGGACTAGAAACAATACACACAGAAAAGCCCACTGATATTGTGCACACAGTGCTCATCATATACACTCAATATCCAATATCACCTACCTTCAGGCACCGGCGATGGGGGTCCGTGACCGACATCAGTCGGTTGCACTTCGAGCATGGTTTGAACCCGGGCATCCCTCCGGCACCGATAGAGTCGAAGACTCGAAGAAAAAGAATGATCAAAAAGATCAAAAGTTCAGTCAAAAAATGACTAGGGGTAGAGCTTCTCCGGATCTGCGCTAGCTGGCGCGGAAAAAAGAAGAACTGACGTCAGCGCGCATGGGCGGCGTCTAAGTACTCCGACGACGTCATTCCGGCGCTAACGACGCCGACGACGGACGCGAAGCCGCAGACGACGCCTACCGACGCGCAGGGGTATTTCTACGCAAAAATTTCCGGATACAGTCTGACGCCTGGGGATATATAAGGTAAGGAATCTATCATTAACGTGTCTCTTTCAGATAATGCTTTTTTAGATAGTGCTCCATACATTACTGTTACAATTTCTTTGCTCTCCCAATAGCAATTGTTACTATTGTCAATGTAATGCTACTCGAGAACTTAATGGTATTGTTAGACATCAGTACCGTTTCTTCACTGCTTAACTTCCACAAGAAGCTGAAGACCTGCTCTTTAAGTAACCCAACAGATCTCCTTTGCATGACCCACTTCTACCCTCGCTCGACCCACACACCGGCTCAAGCACCTGGATACCTTCACTAGTGACAAATGCGCTCAGCAGATCTACATAGCATAACACACAGGCGCATACTACTGGCTACAGCATGTCTCATCGAGGGACCGAAGAAATATGATCACATCACCCCCCCTCTTGATGGAACTCCATTGGCTCCCCTAGCCGGCCTGCACAATGTTGAAAACCAGCTGCATCATTTACAAAGCTGTCACAACTGGCACCCCTGTTTTTCTTGCATACGAGCTCACCATCTTGGATAGGTCTCAGTACAATTGCAGCCAGGACATCATCAGACTGCAGACCAAGAAGTGCAAAAAAAAGAAAAAACAAGACAGTATGCCTTTTCCATCTATACTTCTAGGATCTGATACAACATCCCGTATTCATCAGTGCCCCCCAACGCTCTTCCATTTAAGGAAAGAGTTGGAAATTCACCACTTTAAATGCCACCACATCAGATTGTATTAACCATCCTCAACCCAGCTCCATCTTCTCATACTGGCTGGCTTAATGATTGTCTCTGACCATATACAGTGCTTTACTGCCTCTTGGCTAGGTTTGTGCTATAGGAATACCATATAGGTACACATACATACTTTTATCCACACAAGTTGGGGTGTGGGGACACCCGCAGATATATATGTGCAGTGCTCCAGAATTAGAAATCATTGAAATGTGTTTATTTTCATGAATGACGTTACAAAGGTGAAAAGGCAAGCAGAGGTGACGATTTTCGGCCAAACTAACCTTTGATCAGTTCACGTGCCATTAGGATAGACCATGGATATAGGGCCAGATTTATGAGATTATCTCTCAGCTCAAGCACAACAAGTCACCGTGCTGCGCTGCACTGTGTGACTGGGAACAGGCAGGAATGTGCTTTATTTAAAAGAATACTGTTAATTCCTGCCTTTTCCCCTGCAATGGTGCCATTTTGGCTGCCTAGAGCCACAGCAGACACTCTTGCACCATGGTACAAGGTATCTGCGTTGTAAGGTGGATTGTTTTCTGTACCAGAAGGAGCATCTTCCTGCGGAAAAACAATCCCCGGAGTCATTTTCCTCTTTTTATATAAGAGGAAAAAACAAGGAGAAATAAAGATATTTTTCCTCGTTACGCTTCACCTGGGAAGGTATAGTTTTTTGGCGCAATCCCAGGTCACCACTTCTGGTAAATCTGGGAATGCTTCAAACTCCATGGATGTTGCATGGTAACGGCCACGCAACACCCAAGGAACGCCTCCCTGGCGCAGAGTAAGGCGACGCAGGGATTTGTGGTGAGTTGCCTTACTCCAGATTTATGAAGCCACGGAAGATGGCCTTGGGTGGCTTCATAAGTATCATTTTGAAGTTGCGTCGCTCTTGCGCCACATTGCGTGGTAGAAGAGCGACGCAACATGAATCGTAAGTTTGCCCCTTAGTCTGGCCCACCCTAGATAAAGAAAACATACATACAATGTAATAGTCAAGTGTATTTCATAACGAATTCTTAAAAGTACAATTGAATCTCCAATTAGCAATCAAGTTCATTTACAAACAAAGCGAAAAGGTGCAGCGCAATTCATGCCTTCTAAATGAAAAGGGTAGTTTAAATCAATACCAGGGCTCACATTTGCAGGATTAAACCTTTGAAAAGTCAAATTAAGAATATAAATAAATCATTATAAGAAATATTCTGCGTCTACATGAAAATCCATAAATACATCAGCCTTTTGTCGGAGTAGTCACCAGTCCCCCGCTATTTATTAAGTGCAAGGAGTCACTGCTAATCTTTCTTTTTCTTCTCTGTAAACTATAATCCTTGATTTTATACAATTTAGGTTTCCTAATGTAGACCAGGAGTTGCCAAGTTGTCGATCCTGACCTAAGAGTAACTCGCAGCCTCTGTTGTAGTAGCTCGTGCCTGTCATTCCATTTCGGGAAATGCATAAGTGAGGCTGGACAGGTGACTGCAGGAGCAATATGCAGCCTTCTCTTTTCTTAAACTAAACAAGTGTGGCTGATGTGAAGCCTCAAATAAACAATTCATAAATGTCTTTCGTCCAAGAACACTCTTTAAAAACCTCCACCCTGAAGAAATGCATGAAATGATGACAAGTCTCAGATAGGTTTATTTCCTTAAAGTCAATTTCAGCAAAATATTTGGCGGAGAGTTGTGCTGCATTTAAAATGTTTTCTCTTTTGTTCATTCTTTCTTCCGTCCTTTCTCGTTCTCCCTTTTCATGTTCCGTTAGTTTCTATATTTTTTCTATCATTCTTTTTTCTCGCTTTTTCTTTCTTATTCTTTTACTTTCTTTGTTTTCTATCCCTTTTCTTTTCTTTTTCTTTTTCTTCTGACCCTTTCGTTACATTATCTCTCTTCCTGTTCATCTTTTTTCTTGTTCTTCCTTGTTTTCTTTTTTTTCCTCTCTTACTCTTTCTTTTGCTTGTTCTTACATTGGTTCTTTTTTATTCACATTTCATTTCCTTTCCTCTTAATCTTTCTCCTTTCTTATTCACCATCTCACCTTTGTTTGCTCCTTTCCATCCCTTCTGCTTGCCCATTTTCTTTTCTCCTTTTCTGCTTTGCTCCTTCTTTCTTTTTCTACTTTACTTCTTTTTATATTCCTTCTTTTTCTTAGTTCCTGCTTTCATTTTTATCTCTTCTTTGTTCCTTTTTGCTTTTCTCCCCTCTACTGTTCCCTCTTTCTTTCATTCCTTTATTCCCTTTCTTCTTTCCTTTCGCCTTCTTATCTCTCCTTCCTTTGCTTTCTTGATTCTTTTTTCTCTTTCCATCTTTTCTTCTTTGTCTTCCCTGTCTCTAACTTTTCTGTCCCTGTATTCTCCCTCCCTCCCTTCATTCTTCTTTGTTAGGTCGAAGCCTACCAGACAGCGCACCTGTCTGGTTTGCTAACAATATCTTGGGGAGATTCCGAAAGCTTCCATGAGACTGCATTCTGTCCATTGTTACCCTTGGCTTGTAACTCATATTTGCTTGCTTTCTATTTGCTGGCTTTGTTTTAGGTCGTCCAACTCGAGTATGGCCGTTCTCTAGTTACTATATTCGGCCAGCAAAGCTCGATTTCTGTAAACAAGCCTTTAAATCTTCTTGTCTCATTTACTATACATTGAAAGACAGGTCAAATGTCAGGCTCTGTCTTCCGAGGGAGCATGGTGCTTACTTTTCTTTCTCTGACTTCATGGTGAGAAGATTTATGTGACAATCATGCAGGCTCTGGGAGAGTGCCTGGGGAAGGCTGTACAATTTTTTTTTTTTTTTGCTAGCACCCAACAAAATTTAAATGCCTGTAAATGAACTGTGCATTATTTTTGGTAAATCTGAAGTGTGGTGGAAATAAATATTTTAAAACCATCAAAACAAATCAATACGCTAGGTGATGACATTTCCACACATTATCGTTTGTGCGCTGTATACTTTATCAATGAAACTGTATGTCTGTGCAAATGTAATGGTGATTTCAATTGAGAAAGTGTTGTCTGTAATGGAAGTGTGCTACCACATCATGCATATACTACTCTACGCCACTCCACTTCTCTCCACTACACTCTAATCTTCACCACTCTACACTGCCCCACTTCTCTCCACTTCACGTCACTGAACGCTACTCTGCACCACTCCACACCTCTTTACTGTACAGCACTGTACTCTATGCCAATGCACTCTTCCCCACACTACTCTACTATGCACCACTGCACTGTTCGCCACTGCACTCTACGTTCTGTACCACTCCACTCTACGACACTCTATTCTGCAACCCTGTACCCTCTGCCACTGCACTCTATGCCAATGCACTCTACTCTGTACCACTACACTCCATGCAAGTACACCTTATGCCAATTCACACAACATCACTGTACTGTACTGTGTACCACTCCACTCTACTCTGAAACAATCTACTCTATGCGACTGCACTCAGCACCACTCCACTCTGTGCCACTGCACTCTATACCACTTTACTAAAAACTAGTGAACTCCATGACACTCTGTTACATTCTGTGCCACTATACTCTGCTACACTCTACACTACTCTGCAACACTTTACGCCACTGCACCATAGGCAACTGCATTCTAGTCCATGGTACTCTAAGCCATTGTACTCTAAGCCACTCTGTTCTACTATGCACCACTGGACTCTATGCCACTCCACTCTTCACCACTCTACTCTGCAACAATGCACTCTACCTTGCACCATTCCGATCTACCCTGCACCACTCCACTCTACGCCACTTCACTTAACTCTGAAACAATATACTCTATGCTGTCATATAGCTACTTCTTTTCTATATAATGTGTTAAGTTAGCATGAGTTTATTAAATGTTTGCACGCCGTTTTTCATTCTTGCTTCACTTTTGCACACAACACATAATTGTTGTTTTAGCTTTCAACCCAGTAGAGCTTCGTGATTTACTAGAGAAATAATATGTTATTGCTTTGATATCAGTTTTGTTCTGCACTCTGTCTGCACACCGAGTGCTGAAGGCTACAAGGATAACTTAACCCAGTGTTATTGTAAGGTCTGATCTTCGCACCCTTATAGACATAATACACATGCTGTTGCCAAAATCGGACTCTAGGCGAGTTTTATATTGCGATGCAGCAAGCACAAAAACACACTTGATATGCTTCGCATGCAGAGAGCTGGTGGGAGTTGATGTGATCATCCTGCCACTGAGATTTTAAGGTATGGGCCCGCCCTGCTAAAACCCAATTGAGACCTTCATAGATATAATTATAATATACTATTCTAAATAGGGAGAGTGTGAATTAGACATTGTTAATTTCTTTTCATTTTAGCATAATTAGTATGCTCTCACCATTCGCCTTTTCTGGACTGATAACTATGCTGATAACTTTGTTGCTTATAATATGTTTGCTAGTATTATACAAGATATTGCGTTTGAGAACATTGCATTAGTAAATACATATTTCAAGCGTGCAAGTGTCCTCATTTACTCCTCGTTCTGGTTTGTGATGATTATATAACGAAAGAGTGTTCATGTGTTCCACGATTCCTGAGGTACTCTAAGTTCATGTTCTGGTCTGTCTAAGCATTGGGAGTTTGTTATGACCAATGAGACACTGTAGCTAGCTCGGTAAGGGGATTTTGGATACTGAGGTGAGTTTTGGGCCATCCTAATTCACCGAGGTTCCAGGTCTCTATGCACAGTTCTGTAGGAGAACGGAATTCCCGCTACATGGCGCCCATACGTTGTTGGCCTTATATCATGACACTCGAGTAGTATATCATTCAATCCTTAACCCCTTCACTGACGTTTCCGGTAAACGGTGGTGTCGGAAAAACCTACCTATTTTTGAAATAGGTCTTTTCAAGCTTGAATCTTTTCTAAAAACGGTTTCCTTGAATTACTACCCAGTTGTGCTACAAAGTTCACTTTGTTTTTTCTCTTTCCTGTGCTGTCATGGCTGCCGTGGACATTCCGCAGCATAGTCGCATTGCGGTGCGTGATCATTTGCGGGTTTACAATGTTCCTCTTGAAGGCTTGGCTGTGATTATGGTGGTGAGTGCGGAACATGCTTACCCATACAAACTCTCTGGCTGGGCAGGGTCGTTTGAAAATCAGCCCTGTCATGGTCAATGCCGTAATGGGCAAGAAGCCCCAGGAAAAGGAAGATTTCCTTCCTGGCTTGCCGAGAAATTTGACCAGCTGGAAGCTGTATTTCCTAATACGACTCCTGGTGAAAAACACCGGATTCTTACGCTTATTTTGCCGAAGGATTTGGCCCCTGAACTTGTTGACTGTGAGACATGGGGAAAGACTTTTGCGGCGGTCTATGCGCGGTGCTACGGCACCCCGTCTATGTCCGTGCTGTCTTCGGTCGTTAAACGTGTTCAAGATGATCACGGCCCGGAATCTGCGGTCGAGTTGGGTTTGCGCCTGTGTGGCACCTTTGACGTAGTTTGCGATTTAATCCTTGCTAATGTCAAGGGAGATGCAGTGAACTTTCAGGTTACTAACGCGTTAGCTGTGCTTCCCGAGGCCGAGAAACGCCGACAGTTAGCGAGAATTATTGTGGCGGCTTACAAAACCCTGGGTCGCAATTGTAAGGGCGTTAAGCCTTTTTCTGTTAAGGATAAAAAGCAGCCCCAGGGACAAACTTCGTAGACTGAAGTTCAGCCCAAGTCCAAAAAACAAAATTGGCCTAAAAAACAACAGACACAGGGAAAGCAACCGCAACAACAACAAACACAGGTTTCTCGCCCTGCGTCTCCGTTACCTACGCAGTCGGAACGTGTTTATGACTTGCGCGACCACGCGACGATTAAGACTCCTGATAGATTTCAGGCTTCTGACCAACGCTCTCCTCGTTCCTTTCAGGACTCATCGGCTCCATCGACCGGTGGTGGAGGGGGCGGCAGGGGGCTGTGTAGTCAGCAAGGACGTGACCAGCCCCGCCTGAGGAACGGTGCAGAAAAGCAGGAAGGCTCTACGCCTAGGAGACCACAGTTCGCCAAGAAGAAAGTCGCAGCCTTAACAGCGCATCGATATGCCCCAGATAGTGAGAACGCGGCTTCGGAATCTGACGTGGGCTCTGACCTTGCTGGACAGCGCGGCGGAGATTACCATAGTGAGAGAGGCGCTCCGTCCACTACTGAAGGTGACAGCGACTGATACTTATGTTGTCATTGAAACAGCTGACACAAGAGTTGCTCCCCCTGATAGACTTTTTGAAATTGTCCTGTTAATTGAAGGTGACATACAGCGAACCATAAAAGGGGTATTTTGGGAAAATCTTTCGTCTACGTATGACATTTTGCTTTCGGAGGCTGACTGGCCCCCACCTTTTGTGCTCGCAGCTCCGCGAGGGGAGGAGGTAGTCCTCCCCAGTTTCGCGAACACAGTCTCGAAGTAGAATGCGCAGCATTTTGCAGAAGAGTGGGCTCTAAATCTGGCGCCGGCTGTGTACCGGAATCAATGTGGGTCCCTGCGCCACGAGATACCTTTACGGTCACAGCCGCAGCCTCAACCTCAATATCCCATTAGACGTGAAGCGAAAGCTTCCGTCGCGGCGATCCTAGAACAATTGGAATATCAAGGTGTAATTGAAACGTGTGTGTCACCAATGAATAACCCTCTTTTTACTGTAAACAAGCCTGACGGTTCGTTTGGTTTGGTTTTGGATTACCGGCATTTAAACTTGCATTGCCGTAACTGTGCAGTACAGAATACTCACGGCTCTGCTCTTGTGAATAGTCTTGTGCGTAAGCGGTTTAAAACTACGCTTGACATTTCTAATGGTTTCTATGCCCACCAATTGGATGCTATGAGTTCCCAATGGACCAGTTTTACATGCAGCGGTGTCTAAAAACACTTTCGGCGTCTCCCTATGGGCTATAAGAATAGTCCTGGGGTTTTTTCCGCCCGCATAGTCTCCCTTTTGGAGAGAATCGACCCGGATGCTTGTTCTTATGTGGATGATATATATCTCACAGACGACGAACTTTGGGAGCATCTGTGTCGTGTAAACGAGAATATTTGTACCTTTGCAAACTTAGGTTATAAATTCAACTTTGCAAAATCGCACATTGCAGAGTACACAGTGTTGTTTCTAGGCTACGAGCTTAACAATGAAGGAAAGGGATTGGCTCCTCACTTCCTGGAGAAATGCGCACAATTGTGCACTCCAACAACACTGAAATAATTACAATCTTTACTGGGCTTTTTGAATTTCGGGAGAACTTACATTCCGGAATATGCCCAGCGTATCAAGCCTTTGTATGCTTTGATACAACCATCTTTTTCCAAGACATGCTGGCTGCCTGAGCATTCGGCTATACTGCAGTCTTTGCAGGCTGATCTGCTCGCTTCTAAATTCTTACTGACTCGTGATAATCAGACCAACCTGGTGATAAGAATTATCCCTGGCACGGTAGGTTTCACGTACCTGACTTTTAATGAAGGAGACACAGTACCTATCGCTTACAAGTCACACTTGTTTACTTTGGCTGAATTGCGCTTTTCCACTGTGGAGAAAGTTTTGACGGCTGTGCAGATGGCACTTCTTAAAGAACGTGCCCTGTCACAGGGAAAATGCACATTGGTTGTTACCCCGTGTCCTGCCTTGGAGGCAGTCACAAAAGCCAGTGTACCTAATTCTAAAGCTTTGCACCCTCGGTGGATTCAATGGGCAGCGTCCTTGTCATCTCAGGATGTCACGTTTATTTTTGACGCCACGTTAAGGTCGCAGGAGTACTTACAGTACGAATTCGTTCATCCGGCTCCTTTAGCAATGCGGCCCCTGGGGGATTTTCCATTGCATCATTTACACCGATGGTTCGGAGCAGGTTGCGCATGGCTCTAAAACATGCCTACGTTTCCGCATGCGCCATTGTGTTCGGTGCCATGGTGAATGATGAGTTCAAGTCCAGTGTCGTGCACACGCAGACACTTGGAGACTGCACTGCACAATTGGCAGAGCTTTGTGCTTTGATGCTTATATTGGAGTACGCAGATCCTAGGGCGACTACTCTTATCGTGAGCGATTCGTACTACTGTGTCCAGTCTTACAATGAGAACTTAATCTATTGGATTCAGAATGAATTTCATGATTCCAAGGGTAGCACAATAAAACATAAAATGATCTGGGTCCGAGAGGCTGAGCTTAAAGAGCAGTTGCCACTTGTGTTTGTGATTCATACTCTTGGCCATCAGCGCATGGGAGTCCACGCTGTCGGTAATTCGCTTGCTGATGAAGCAGCAAAATCAGCAGTATCCAAATATTTAGTTGCAGCAGTTACACGGTCCAAAAGTAAAATAGATGTTGACATCTTGGCGGCTTTTGCTGCCACTGAGAAGGGAGGTAAATATCCTGCGGGATTCCCTTCATAGTACACATACCACTTAAGTCCTGATAAGGTTCCTTACGTGAAAATTCCTGAAGTTGGCGGACGTTTAGTTCCCAACTCGGATCGAAGAGCTACTTTGATTACTGCGGCTCATGAAGGTGTGGCGTCTGCGCATGCGGGCGTCTCAGCCACTGTAACTCAGCTACAACAGAGGTTCTGGTGGCGGGGACTGTACAAACAGACGCGTGAATATGTCCTTCAATGTGACATTTGCTAGCAGATCAAGCCTTCGACTGCTGCGCGTCCGCCGCAGACACAGTTGTACATTTCTAATAAACCACTAGGATGCGTTTATTTAGATCACTGCGGTCCTTTTTCTTCTGATACTGCGTATAAATACATCTTAGTAGCAATTGATTCATGCACACGCTTTGTATGGGTATGGCCCCATCGCAGCGCTGATTCACAGACTGTCATAAGAGATTTGTGTGTCTTTGTAGGGATTTTTGCCTGTGGTACCTTCCATTCGGATCAGGGTCCGGCTTTCGCCTCTAAGGCGTATAAGGATGCTATGGTTTCGTTGGGGGTCCAAGTCAAGTTTTCGTCTCCGTACAGACCTGAGGGTAACAGTGTAGTGGAACGAATGAACCGTGACTTAAAGCAATCTTTGACAGCTCGAGTTATAGGCACTGGCAGAAACTGGCTGGCCCACCTCAATGGCGTGCAGCGTGCACTTAATAATCTCCCTAGAAGGTCTCTGGGTGGGCGGACGCCGTACGAAATGCTCTTTGGTATCCAGATGTACGTCCCTGACCTCGACGGTCTAGACTGCGTGGCTCAAGCCACGGCCTTTGACGTAGATGAACATTGTGCTGTTTTACAGGACATACAAAAGACCAGAGACAGTCTTGCAAAAGAACATTTGCCATCCACATCGGATGATGCCTTGCAGATCCCGGTAGTTGGCTGGCTACCCAAAGTGGGAGAACTGGTTCGAGAGAAGATCGACAACAAGAAAGAATTTGGTCCTTCCTATCGAGCACCGGTCCCCGTTCTTGGAGTGAAGGGCACAAGAACAGTCATTTTACCACCACTTCCAGGTCGTAAGGAAAACAGGTTTATCTCAATTGACAATGTCAAGATACACAGGGTGGCCGATTCTTCATAGTATGACACCGGCAGTCTCATGTCCTTCGATTGTGAGAAATTCTGTTTTGGCCATTACTGCAGCTGCTGAGCCAGAAGTGGCCTTAGAGATGCCTGTCATTTCCAATCCTTTGCTGAACAATTTCCCAGTTAATAACAATGATGACCTACATTATTCCTTTCCTGCTGATTTATCGATGCCTGATTTACAAACACGTTTGGCCACAGACTCTAGATTCTCATTTGACTCTGCTTCAGTGACTTCGACAAAACCCTCCATTTGTGCAATCTATGTCTCTTTATTCAAAAAACATTTTTTGGTTCCCCCTTGGACATATATTTGGCTAATGCTTTTTTCGGTATACCTTTTTATGTCATTTGGTTTTGTGTTTTATTTTTTTCGACTCATGGATGGACACTATGTCGAGGAGAGAACATGCATTCGGCATCTTAATGGAACTTTAGCCCCCTTATCCTCTTCACATTCTGCACACAGGCTGAAAAGAGACTTGAACTTTGTTAATATCACAGCATGGCCGGTTGTTGATGGGATTGTGTGGGATGCAGTTAAATTTCAAATTCATGGCCCAACTGAAGTGGTTAATGTCCCAAATGTACTTAGAGTGAACATGGGGGATGTGGTTAAACAAAACATACGTTCTGATGATTGGAATGTTCAGGCCGTAGAATCATTATTTACTGATTTAAAATATTATGCTGCCTTTGATGCTGAGGATTTATATTTAGAATCTGCTAATTATGGTGACTTATTTTACTTTCAACATTATGGTAATCATTTCCTGCATAAATTAAATTCCAGAAGGAGTACTGTAAATTACACACAATGGGAACATTGCCCAGCACCATTACAAGGCAGCTCCAATACATTTTTGAAGAAGTACACTTACTTTACCGACTTTAATCAATCAAGTCCTGAGTCCTTTTACTTTAAAATGACACAGAAGCCCATGTCCAAAGTTAGACGGACCAATACTAAATTGTTGTATTCGAAGTCCTTCCTAGACAAGTTAGCTGTAGAAGGCTATGAGCTATGGAAGGAAACCATTGACCTTAAATCGGTTTGGGGTTCTAAAGGTTGGCAGGTACAAGGCACTGAGGCTTTGCACCGTGCATGTATCATCCCAAATCATATGTTGTTTTTGAATTCTACTATTTCTCAGACAACGTGCTTTGGATTGGCTACTTCAAAAAAGTTAATCCCTGATTTGGAAGAATATCCTGGTTGGGATAATTACACAACATTTTCCATTAGAGAATTGCAGACATTACTAGGTAATGCATCCTTTAATGTGTCCAGTTTTGATCCAAAGGGTTGGCTGCTATGGCACAGAAGCTCTGACTCTTGCCAGCATCGCTTTCTGGGTTTAACTGAAGGTTTTACACGAATCAGGCCTGATCCACGTTTTGATTCTGAACACACTGTCACAACATATTCAGTTGGCAAATTATGTCAAAATTGGTTACAACATTCTACATTAGCTGCTGTTAAATTACATCTATCTAGGCTGACTGATGATGTGGATATTAATGATTTCATTAAAGGCCCGGCAAGTGGTAGATCTAAACGTTGGATTTATGCTGCTTACAATGAAATTTGGAAGCTATCACAGATTGAGGCTGCTAAACGCCTGAGAGCAATTGATCAAGCAAATTTAGAAAAGGTGCTTGCAGTTGTAGATAACGGTATTAACATGCTTTCTTCCCGCATATACACGTTGAATAACATTGTTTCTTCTGTAGTTGATATTGTTAATGATGAGGTGTCTGTTTTATACCATGGACAAAATCAATTGCGTTCTGTGATGCAGTTTGCATGGACTCTGCAGACTCTCAAATCTGGCCGTGTGCCATGGAATTACATGAACGTTTCCTCCCTCTTTGCCCCATTTAATTTGACTGACAAACAGCGCATGCTTTCAATGCGAGATGCATCATTTTCCATGTTACACATTGAGAGGTTGGAATCTTTACTGTTCTCTGTTGCTGAGGCCGCTGATGCAACGTGGCTTATCCACGGATTAATTACATTACCATTCCCGTTGTACAAATTCACTAGTTGTATGCGACATGTGGCAATAGGACGTTATGAACCGTTAGGAGGTGCCTTCCTCCATGAAGCATGGTCTCTTCCCTTCACATATAGGTGCCTGAAAGACGGCAAAGAAGTTTATCTAAATGGAGAAGAATGCACAGAGTCCCCTGACCATTCATTAATATGCAGACACATTCAATTGCATGGTTCCTGCAAACAGGAGCGGCCTAATCTGGCCTGTGTTTTGAAAGGGACTCCTGTACCCGCAATAGTTCCCTCGTTTACACTTTTGGCAAATGGTAGTTATTTGCTGTTGAATAACGAGGAGTGTTGTGGTCTTATTGTCGGTATCGCTTATGTGGTAACTGTATCTGAGCGTGTGGTGTGCTGCAAAAATGTAATGTATCCCCCTACGCATGGGAATTCAGATGTTTCCATCTGGCCGTGCATCCCAACCTTGAAAGCAGAGTTCAATGGTATGACTGGAATAAGAGCCCTTTTGTCTCAGAAAGAGGTGGCCCTGAGTTTGGCCCGAGAAACATTCGTCCTTCACATAGCTAACACACGCACAGAAGTGCAAGCGCTTTTAAATACTGATTTACCATTACATTTCAGTGAGTTGGTTCATCAAATCTTTAATGCCTCCTCCACTTCCGGCCTGGCTCACTTTTTTAAATTAGTTTGCAGTGGTCTTGTGACTTCATTCGAAAAAATATTTGGGGTCATCCCTGCCTTTTTTCATTCTATTTTTTCGAGCTTGTTCGGAGGATTCCCTGTCTTGCTGGCTTTAGCTGCAGGCGTTTTGGTGATATTTTGCTTCATTACAAATGGCTGCCCATCCTGCATTAGGAGCAGAAGAGCCCCTCCTGTCACTGCTGCGCAACCGGATGCTTGATTGCTATGGCACCCTGCCGCTTGCGAACTTAAGCACGGCTTTTGGATTATTGTTTCGATTTTCCTATTTCTCATGTGTCCAGCCTGTGTTTCATTGCCTGAGCTGTGATTTCCACTGGGCCCTTGATTTGTGTCTCTGCTTGGAGGTGTCTCCTGAAGTCGACTTTAATCATCTGATGAGCCCCGTAGTTGCTCACGAATTGGTTTGTACTGGCGAAAGGATTATGGCCTTGGCAGCGATGCATGGACTAATGGGTCGTTGGGATATAATCGCAGCAGCGCATGAGTTCTTGGCAAGGAGCTTTCTTGAGAACCCACTGAGTTGTCCTCTGATGCTAATAGAGGATCCAGTGACGGAGCAGCACGTATGTTCCTTCCCACTAATTAATTGGATGGCTGAACTGTTTTCGGATGATGACAGTGATTTCTTATTGGAGGCTGTGGCTGCGTATTTTGCATATTCGATTTTATCGTAAGATGCCATGGAGTTTATTCTACTTATTTCGGCACGTGCTTTTTATATTTTTGGACAGTGCCACTCAATCATTGTGTGAACAATTTTTATATACGTCCCTGACCTATTGACTTATATTTTCAAAGGTTGGATCACTTACATTTGGCCACTATAGGCCTGCATTTATAAGTTTGGAGAATAGATTAGTTCATTATTATTGAACTCTGTTTTCAGGTAAAGCCCTTTTCGGTTCTGCCTTTAGATGATTTTTTGACAGTGCTCTGATCATTGGGGGGGTGTCATATAGCTACTTCTTTTCTATATAATGTGTTAAGTTAGCATGAGTTTATTAAATGTTTGCACGCCGTTTTTCATTCTTGCTTCACTTTTGCACACAACACATAATTGTTGTTTTAGCTTTCAACCCAGTAGAGCTTCATGATTTACTAGAGAAATAATATGTTATTGCTCTGATATCAGTTTTGTTCTGCACACCGAGTGCTGAAGGCTACACGGATAACTTAACCCAGTGTTATTGTAAGGTCTGATCTTCGCACCCTTATAGACATAATACACATGCTGTTGCCAAAATCGGCCTCTAGGCAAGTTTTATATTGTGATGCAGCAAGCACAAAAACACACTCGATATGCTTTGCATGCAGAGAGCTGGTGGGAGGTGATGTGATCGTCCTGCCACTGAGATTTTAAGGTATGGGCCCGCCCTGCTAAAACCCAATTGAGACCTTCATAGATGTAATATACTATTCTAAATAGGGAGAGTGTGAATTAGACATTGTTAATTTCTATTCATTTTAGCATAATTAGTATGCTCTCACCATTCGCCTTTTATGGACTGATAACTATGCTGATAACTTTGTTGCTTATAATATGTTTGCTAGTATTATACAAGATATTGGGTTTGAGAACATTGCATTAGTAAATAAATATTTCAAACATGCAAGTGTCCTAATTTACTCCCCGTTCTGGTTTGTGATGATTATATAACGAAAGAGTGTTCATGTGTTCCACGATTCCTGAGGTACTCTAAGTTCATGTTCTGGTCTGTCTATGCATTGGGAGTTTGTTATGACCAATGAGACACTGTAGCTAGCTCGGTAAGGGGATTTTGGGTACTGAGGTGAGTTTTGGTCCATCCTAATTCACCGAGGTTCCAGGTCTCTATGCACAGTTCTGTAGGAGAACGGAATTCCCGCTACAATGCCACTGCACTCTACTCTTCACCACTCTATGCCACTGCACTCTATGGCACTACTCTATGCTACTGCATTCTACCCTGCACCACTCCACTCTACGCTTCCTCACTCTACTCGGAAACAATGTACTCTATGCTACTGCTCAACGCCACTCTATTCCACTCTGCATCATTCCACTCTACTCAACGGTGCTCTAAGCCACTCTAATCTAAACCACTGCAATCTAACCCAATTAACTCTACTCAAAACTAATACCACTCCAATATACACCAACTCTTCTGTAACACTGCACTCTATGCCACTATACTCTACTCTGCAACACTCTACGCCACTGCACACTATACCCCTGCACTATACCCAGCAAAGGATATGGTGAAGACAACTTTCCACTTCGAATGACAACAGACCGGGCTTTGTTAGCTGGCTTTAAACTTCATGAATGAGCATTTGATGGTCAGCATGCTGAATTTTTTTAATACTATGAGCCCACAGACCGAGAATACATCGAATTCATTACATACTGCACACCAGACTAACTCCCACTGATCTTGTTTGCCTGTGGGCTCCACATGCAACCAGCGAAATAATGTTATTTGATTAGTCCTGATGTTGCTGATGTTTTGCGGAAGTTATTTTATTCTATGGTCTCATGGAAATGATGCTAATATGACGTCATTTCATGTGTTCTCTCCCCCGTACCCCCAATATTTGAAGCCATTATTTCAGTCTTTACTTGATAACAACTCTTGATTTTTTTTAAATGTAAAAAAAAGTTTTGCTGTCACTACTACTTTTTGTTGTATGCTTAATTTTCCTCCATGTTCTCTACATTCTGCATTCATCTGGTTCAAGTGCATGTGGTGTGAGCATTGCTGGCATACTGATCCCTGTTTATCCAAACGCCCCCGCCTCACGCCCCCCTTTCCTCACCTGAGGTTGGTGATGTCCTGGTACAAAGATTACACACATCATCGAGCTAGACAAATAACAGGTACCGGGGAACAGAAGAATTGGGTTTATTAAATGCTTGTGAAAAGAAAAACAAAAACAAAAAAACAATGTCATTTACAATGTCAATAGCTCAAAATATTATGTAAAGATCCAATTTCCAGTCAATTTGATGAAGATCAAATAGCTTTATTTGTGAATTGAGGCAGATCCTTCCAGCACAGCTTCACAGCTCAATGATCAACTCCTATAATCAAAAGCTAACATTTTATCCTAGCAACATAGCTAACATTGTAATGATGACATGCAGATGCACTCAACTCTACACATCTCCCTACTTAACATACACTAAATAAATTATAAAAATAAATTCGCCATATAAATCATATTTAAGGAATATAATAAATTTCCATTTTTTATATTCAAAAGACATCAATTTTCAGAAACATGAACCGCAGCACGGCATTTGCATATGTTTCCAGTACTCCAAGCTGATCCATCGGATAGGATAACAACATTTCTTTTTATAGGCTTCACTTGAATCGGTGCAGAAAATTTGGTGTTACCCTTTGTAGTTACACCACCACGTTTTATGGTCACCCAATCACCAATCTCAAACTTAATATCTTTCACACTCTACCTATTATTATAATATATAGTAGATTCAGCTTGCATTTTAACTACTTTATCTTCCACAGCAGTTCTGTCCACCCACACACAATCTTTCACTTTCAACCAACCAGGAAGCTCTTTGACACCAGGTTCACGTCCCTTTAAAGATATAAATGGAGAAACCCCTGTTATTGAATGCGGCGTAATCCTGTGAGACCACATCAATTTTTTTAATTCTTCACACCAAGACAAACCATTAGACAGGGACAACTGAATATTATCCATAATCAATCGGTTAATTCGTTCCACTAAACTATTAGCTAGTGGTCTAAATAGAGCAACCCTCTCATGAATGATCCCAAATGTAGAAACAAAATTCCTGCATTTCTTTCGACACCAATTGCACACCATTATCTGACACTAGTGTCTTGGGTATCCCTTCATTCATAAAAACCCATTCCATAAAATCAACAACTCTTGGAGTATTTATAAATTCTGTGCTTTTCACCACAAACCATTTAGAATGGTAGTCAACAATGACCATCAAAAACTTACTACGAGTACCAAGCGTAACAATTAACCCAAGAAAATCAATCGCCACTCTTTCCCATGGACGTGTCAAGATCTGGTACCTGAAAACGCCTCCACAGGAACGAAGTGTCTGAAGTTTTCCACGAAGAGAGTTTCCCAACTCCCCAATGCCTCTAGACCAGATTCTTTCTAATCTCAGAAACAGGGGGGAAAGGGGAATGGGAGTAAAGAGAGACTGCCACACCGGTCTCGAACTACACTGGAAACCTAGTCGGGTCTCACAGACTTGAACAACTCCAAATACAAGGTCCAAAAGAATACCTGAGCGGTAGCACAAACACACAGGATACAGAGCTACCTCAGGAAGACGTCTCCAGCTGCTGACAGCCTCCGGCAACTGCGTCGGAAAAATTGTCTGGGAGATTTTGGACTAGAAGGCTGGAAAAATGAGAATGCAAATTCTCACTTAACAACGAATGCTGGAAGTTCAACTGCGACACATCGAGAAACGCCTCTTCAGGGGAGATTCACAGTTAAAGTGCGCCGCACCACAGGTGCGCACGCACGAGGTTCAAATTGGCAGCAGAAACACTAAAACGTCAACCTCCCGCATGTGTTCCTAACCATGGAACCATTTAGCAAAAGGTGGCATTGAAGGTCGGATAGCATGGACGGCGACTCTTAGCCACCAACAGCTTCCAACTACATGAGGAATTAAAGGAAGAATACTCTCTTTCCACCTTAAAGATGGGACCAGAAGCATTTGGGCGGGGGCAGCTGATGCCAACCTGAAAGTACCCCCCACTAAAACCCCCTCTCTAGGCTTTCGAGGATGTGTTTTATGGAATTCCTTAACCAATCTAGGAGCATGCACATTTTGATTAGGCTCCCACGACCTCTCCTCAGGACCAAAACCCTTCCAATCAACCAGGTAATAAAGTCTACCTCTCTTGAACTTGGAATCAAGTATCATTTTTACCTCAAATTCTTCCTCAGATTGCATCTGAATTGGAGCAGGAGAGAGTGTTTGTCTTAAATTTGGTGGGCTTTGTTTGACTAAGGAAACATGGAAGGTTGGGTGTATTTTTAACCTACTTGGAAGCCTGACTCTGACACTTATTCTGTATCTGGGCACCAACAAATCAGTAGTCGGCCGACTACAATTGGTCCAGAATGCAGCAGTCCGTCTGCTGTGCAAAATCCCTAAAAACTCCGGAGTCTCGAGCCACCGCCGGGAACTCCATTGGCTCAGGGTTGAAAATAGAATCCGCTTTAAAGCCCTGAACTACATGTTCAGAATTAAAGCAGGCACGGCACCTAAACACCTTCTAGCTCTAGCCCACCCCTACACTCCCAAGCGTAACCTTCGGTCGCAATCGGCGGCCAATTTCTGTGTGCCGAGATTTAAATTGGCAAGAGTAGGTGGCAGATCTTTCGCTCATCTGGGACCATCCCTCTGGAACACACTCCCTCCCTTCATCCGAAAGGAGGAAAATTATGCCAGGTTCAGAAGGCATGTCAAGACCTGGCTATTTGAACAATAATCTCAATAGCCAAAACCCTTCTCCTGTCTTTCTAACTAGCTGTGTCTAGGCGCCAGGAAACCCTTGTTCGGTAGCTGTTGCGCCCTACAAATTGAAAAAATAAATAAATAAAATATCATCTTGATCACTGGATAAGGGCCAACAAATTTTGGCTGGAACTTCCGATTCCCTTTCAGCCTCATATGGCGCGTGGAAATCCAAACCTGATCCCCAGGTTCAAATTTAGGATTTTCCTTTCGCCCTTTGTCTGCCTGTAACTTATAAGAAATGTTTGCCTTAGTCAGATTCGCTGAGGCCTTATGGAATGCTCTCTGCAAGTTCTGTAACACTTCCTCGGCAGCCGGAATATCAATCTCAACTTTACCAAACAGCATGTTTGGGTGTCTGCCAGAATTCAAATAGAATGGCGAGAAGCCAGTAGAGGAGTGAACAGCATTATTGTCCATCAGTCTAAGGATGGAAACTGGTGGATAGACGAGAATCAATTCCTAAACCTTTCAAAAAGGACCGCAAGAACCGAGATACAAACTGTGGCCCTCTATCAGAAATTACGATCTTAGGAATTCCATGAAGTTTCACAATGGGTTGAAGGAACAATGTGGCTAATTGTGTTGCATTGGGTAAGGCTTTTAAAGGAATAAAATGACTAATTTTAGAGAAATGATCCACCACCACCCAAATGACCGAATAACCCTGATTAGAAGGCAAATCAACAATAAAGTCCATCGAGACTGTATGCCAGGGGAAAGGTGCTACTGGTAAAGGCATAAGAAGGCCCTAAGGAGCCTGCCGAACAGTCTTACCTTTAACACACTGTTCACATGACGCAACATACTGTCTCACCTGAGCTTCCATGCAGGGCCAACAAAAGGACCGTTTTAAAAGTTCAAGAGTTTTAAACACTCCTTTGTGACCAGCCAATAAATTATCATGAAACTGTTGGATAATTTTCTTCCTCAAATCCTCATTAGAAACAAAGGACCTTCCTTGGAAGAATGGCCTTCCATCCTTTATTTCTCGTTCTGGACCAGACACCTTCCAAGCTGTCAAATCTATTTCAGAGAGATCTTTCTTAATCTCCTCCTCCAACTCCGAATATATAGTGGTACCCACGATCTTTTCTTCTGGAATTATCTGACCTTCCTTGGTGACCTCTTCACTTTCTCCAGTATTCAGGCGGGAAAGACCATCTGCCTTCCCGTTAGCTGAGCCTGGCTTGTAGGTGATCACAAAACTGTAATCTGCAAAAAAGAGCGACCATCTTAACTGTTGAGGTGTGAGGGTACGGGCAGACTTTAGGAACTGCAAGTTGCGATGATCTGTAAAGACTGTTACTTCGTGCTTAGCTCCTAAAAGAAAATGTCGCCATTCCTGGAACGCGTCTTTTACTGCCAGTAACTCATTGTCAGCGATGGAATAATTGACTTCGGCAGGAAACAGTTTTGGTGAACGGAATGCAACCGGATGAAGCTGACCAGTATCCTTATGTCTTTGCGACAATACTCCTCCAATGGCCAAATTTGAGGCATCTGCCTCAACATAAAATGGTTCATTCAAATTGGGATGCTGCAAAACCGGAGCAGTGATAAAGGTTTCTTTCAGTAACTGAAAGGCCTCTTCTGTATCCTTGGCCCAGACAAACTTCTCTTTCTTCTTAAGTAGACGAGTGATTGGACTGACCTTCTCTGAGAAGTTGGGGATGAATAACGAGGAAACTTTGTATTTCTTTGATCGTTTGTGGAGCAGGCCAATCTTTTATGGCTCGTACCTGAGAATCATCCATGGACACTTCCTGAGCTGATAGAACGAAGCCCAAAAACTCAACTTGCGAAGCATAGAAAGCACACTTTTCCAATTTGACATATAATTGGTTTTCCAATAAACGTTCCAGAATAGCAGGTACATGCCGCACATGCTCTTCCATATTTCGGGAGAAAATGAGTATGTCATCAATGTAGACGACCGCAAAGCGATCCAGAAATTCCCTCAATATATCGTTCACCAAATGTTGGAAAGCCGCCGGTGCATTACACAAGCCAAAGGGCATGACTTGATATTTGAACAGGTCAAAACAAGTTTGAAACGCAGTCTTCCATTCCTCACCGTCGGCCATTCGAACCAAGTGGTATTCTCCCCTCAAATCCAATTTCGTGTACACCTGGGCATCCTTAACTTGGTCCAGAAGCTCATATATTAAATGTAAAGGATAACGGTTCTCTTTGGTTACTTGGTTTAGGGCGCGGTAATCGGTGCAAGTTCTTAGACTTCTGTCCTTCTTGGGGATGAAGAAAAGTGGAGACGAAACAGGGGATTTTGAAACCCGAATGAATCCATTGGCAAGATATTGATCAAGATATTCTTTCAAATGTTGGTTCTCCGCTTCAGATAGGGCATAAATACGACTACATGGCAATGATGCTCCAGGTTCAAGTTCAATCTTGCAGTCGTATTCCAGATGAGGTGCTAACTTCATGGCCTCTTGTTTATTAAACACCAATTTCAAGTCTTTATATTCTTCGGGGATATTATGTATCCCCACTGTACAAATCATTTGTGTCTGTTCTGCCAAGCAAAATGACAGAGACACCCGAGATTCCTTTTTTTTTTTAAACTTTGTTTATTTCATTTTCAATTTTAACATAGGTACAGTCTCATATACTTAAAAGACAGAAGAAAAAAGAAACGATATGACCGGTCAGTTTCGGAAACGGTAAATGCCAGCTATCCTCATTACATCGCATATCAAATTACATTATATCACTTTGCGAGTCCAAAGCACAGTTATCACATTCCAGTGTCCAATCCTAATTGTATATCCTTGCAGGAGTATCAATACATCATTGATTAATTGGTAGCAGAATACACAGGCATAAAGGTACATTAGTCCTTAACCACTAATTACATGGAATATCATCGGCTCCAATACATTCGTGCCTCATTTTTGAAATGTATACGCAGTACATTCAAGTCTATAACCCTGTGGTGTCATCACTGCCGTCCACCTCATCATTGTCTTGCCGTTCTGTGTTGGCTAAGAGGTATATCTGCAATGAGCGCCATATACCTCTAGGTCTGCTTGTTATGGGCTGTCTTTCAGCATATACAGTGTTCTGTTTTTGGCAATATATATCATTTAGCCAATCCTTAAATTTCGGTGCTCTCCCTCTCCCCCAGCTGCATGCAAACCTTCGTTTCGCAAGCAATAGAGCAATATCACAAAATTTCCTAGTGGGCTTAAGTGTCTGCATTGTGTATCCCAGGAGCATAAGTGGATCTCTATCGAGTGTACCCTCCAACATTGTCTGTAAAGCTGTGTGCACCTGGGTCCAGTACTCATATACCCCAGGGCATTCCCAAGCCAAGTGTATAAATTCCGCTCCTTCTGCATTACACCTTTCACATCTATCATTGTCTGACAATTTAAATATCAGTTTCTTGACTAGTGTATAATAGAGCCTCTGCAAGAATTTAAAGTGAATAATCTTGAGTCTGCAACTAGCCGAAATGTTGGCAGTGATACCGCAACAGTAGCTCCATTGCGCTTCTGAAATCTCATTACCTATATCTGCACTCCAGTGTCTGCAAGCCGTACTCTCGATGCCTTTACGTTGCATCCTAATATTGCTGTATATACTGGAGACCATATGTCGCCCATCTGATGAAGTTAGCATGGTATGTAGTGGCATTACTGTCTCTGGTTCTTCCGGAAATTGTGGTAATACTTCTTTCAGCCACTGTCTTAATCAAACATAGTAGAAAATTTCTAACTGTGTACGCTGCACTTCCTGAAACATCTGTTCCCGAGTTCGAAATTGCCCGTCCAGAAACAGATGCCCCCATTTGGTGATCTTAAGGCGCCTACACATTATGTGAGAACCCGTTTCCTGTAGCAACTCTAGTTTGGGATGGTATGCAAGTGGCATGCAATATAGTAATGTAAGGTTCAGTATTTTTGTAATCCTTCTCCAAGCGTCTATCGTGCATGACACTGTGGTAAACGGTGTCTCTAGGGCCTCAACAGGGCCTTGAATAAGGCCATCTAGGGGAAGGGGTCGTGCAACCCAGTCTTCCACAGCTAACTGCGGCATACATGGCGTTGGTGTTGGCGCTGTCCAATGATAGGCATAGTGCGCCTGCGCACTCATATAATATATTTTGAAATCAGGTACGTCGAAGCCTCCTTTGTCACAGGACTGAGTGATGACGGACCATTTCAGCTTTGGTTGCTTGCCTCCCCAGAACAGTCTAAGTAGTTCAGATCGTAACATTTTAAAAAAATAGGCACCCGGGTAATAAGGAATATTTTGGTAGAGATACAAAAAACGAGGCAGTATCACCATTTTTATGAGCAACGCTCTGCCCGCCAGTGGTAATGATATCCAGCGTGTAACAGTATCGGCCAGTCTGGTGATTGCTGTACCATAATTCAAGTGTCTCTTCCCTCTCCGTAGACACCTGGATTCCCAGATAGCGGAGGTCTGAGCTACACCATTCCAGCGGGTAATCCAACTGGAACTTTGACACTGCAGGAGTTAGTGGGAAAAACTGCGATTTGCTCCAGTTTATTTGTATGCCCGATAGGTGCCCGAACACCAGAAATTGCCGCAACAAGGGATTAAGAGTGGACTGAGGGTCCGTAACATATAGTGTCAAATCATCAGCATATAAGAACACCCCAATTTGTCGTTGGAAACACTTGAACGCGCTTGCCCTATGTAGTTGTCGGATTCGACATGCTAATGGCTCAATCGTAATGGCGAAGAGCAATGGGGAAAGCGGGCACCCCTGTCTGGTGCTCCTGGTGATGGATAGCTGTGTAGACAATCCTCCATTGATAGGAACTCTGGCAGTGGGTCTGGTATAAAGCAATTGGATCCATGCTATAAATAGTTTGGGAAACCCCATTCTATGTAGGATGGTAAAGAGGTAATTCCATTCAACTGAATCAAATGCTTTCGTAGCATCCAGGAATATAGCGGTTACTGGAAACTCGGGGGCTATAGTTTGAATTAGGGAAAAAAGGGGGCGCAAGTTATGATTGGTGGACCTGCCAGGAACAAACCCAGCCTGATCTGGGAGCACTTTCTTTGTCATTAGGAGGGAAAGCCGGGTCGCCAGCACTTTAGCTAAAATTTTTGCATCACAATTAATAAGTGACAGTGGACGGTAAGATTCACACACCGTGGGATCCTTTCTTGGTTTTAAAAGGGAGGTGATCACTACCTTGCAAATCGAGCAAGGCAATATCCCTATCTCCAACGACTCCTCAAACACTTCTTTCAACACAGGGGCCATAATGTCTATGTAACATTTGTAGAACTCGGCAGGCAGCCCATCAAGCCTGGTTGCCTTTCCATTTTTTAGTGACATTATTGCTTCCCTTATCTCGTCCAGCTCCAATGGAGCACTAAGAAATGTTCTATGCACGTCACTTAACCAACATAGTGCTACATCATACAAATAATCTCTAAATCTTACCTCCCCCGCTTGCTGCGTAGTGTACAGTTTCCCATAATGCGACAGAAACAGTTCTAAAATTCCCTCAGTGTCCTGACACATCCCGCCATCTGGTTTATTACTCTACAATATGTGTGTACTAAATCGTGGATTCATGGTGATTTCCGCTAACGCTCGGCCCGGTCTCTCCCCTTCACAGTATCTTCATGCAATCCAGTGCTTTCCCCTGAATTTTGCCTCCCTAGAGGCCTCTTCTTCATATTCCGAAAACTTGCCCCTAAAGTCTTTGTGTATCCTCCCAGTGGCTCCTCGTGTCATCTGTGCCTCCAGCCCTCTCAGATCCTGCTCTAGCTTTCGTATAGTACCTTGAATGTCCCTCAGAACCCCGAAGCTCTTAGATATGCAATACCCCCTGACCGTAACTTTAAACGCCTCCCAGACCGTTTCCACACTGTCTACTGACCCTTTGTTCCTAGGAAAGAATGCTGCAATCTCCTCGCCCAATTCTGTTTTAAATACTTCGTCTAACAGTGCTGTGGGTTGAAGACGCCATGTGGGTCGTGGTCTGCCATAGCAAGGCATACGTAGTTGTACCAACACTGGGCAGTGATCTGAGTATGTTCTGGCCAAATGTACAACTTTCCCCAGATCTGCTCTCAGTCCCCGAGATAGTAGACAGTACTCAAGGCGAGCCCATGTGTTAGAATGTGTCGTGAAATGCGTCCCTTCTCTGTGCATAGGGTGAACAAACCGCCAGCTGTCAATCAGCCCACCCTCATCCATAATTCCTTGCAACACATCCCTGGCCCGTCTATTGTATTGTGTACATCCATCAGATCTATCTATCCCTGGCACCATCGCTACATTGAAATCCCCTCCCGATATATAATGTGCATCGACCCTATGTTTACCACCTTCCCCCTTAGTGTTGTGAAGAAGTCAGGCGTGTCTATATTTGGAGCATAGCAATTTACAATCGTAACTGTGTCAGTGCCGAGTCTGCCCCATATTACAACAAATCTTCCCTCCGAGTCTATCAAGTCTCCAATTGCCTTGAATTGTACTGACTTTTTTATCAGCACAGCTGTACCTCTAGCATATGAAGAGTAAGAAGAGAACTTCCTAGGTGATGCCCACCTGCTTGCGAATGTGTGATTGGAGCGTGGATGTAGATGCGTTTCCTGCAGTAACGCTATTTGCACTTGGTGCAGATCTAAATACGCTAATATGTTCCTGCCTTTCCTAGCATCATTTAGACCTCGTATATTCCAAGACAATACGGATATCTACGATGTCTCCTCATCATCTGGCATTGTTGTCTGACCTGTTATAATATAGCAGTAAAAAAGAGCCAACATTGCCCTGTCTCCCACAACTTGTACCTGTTTAGAAATATGTACCTGTAACGGAACTCGTACAATGCCATAATCAGTCACCCCCTTCCTTCCCCCCTCCTCCCTCCCACTGACATATCCCAATCATGTCAGACCGTCCCCTCCCCAAACATTCCGGAGTCATGAAACAATTGGGGTATTCCCATCAGGGCAATCTCCCCAGGTGGCACACCTTACTCCCTGCTGTGACGCCGGGGACCACTTGTACTTTGCAGTACCCCAGATCCAGCACGGGCGTCCGACTATCAACTAGTAAAGAAACAAATAACTGAGAGAATCATTTCTGATGCTACGTTCATCTCTCCCCCGCATCAATAGTCAATTCCGTAATAACATATATCAACTCGTCCTGCATATCATTTGCCATTATACATTACTATAGGCAGCAGTACAGGACCCTCCTGTCTCTTCTCATAGTGTTTATCCTGCATTCACCGCTGTGCAGCACATTGTGTTCCGGTTTTGTCCATATTCATTCGACCTCAGACATCAATGTTTCTTCCAGCTAGCTCCTCCTGTGGCAGAGACTCCATCTTTCTGCGCTTCAACGTTTTAAGGAATTTCTCCACCGACTGTGGCGATGTATGTATGACTTGTCGGCCCTGATATATGATTCGCAGTCGTGCTGGGTACAGTAGAGTGTAGTCCACTTGTTCCTGTCTCAGTTTCTGCTTTACACCATTAAACTTTTTCCGTTCCTCTTATACCCGCACCGTAAAATCAGGGAAGATGGTGAAGGCCACTCCCTCGTAGTTGGGTTGTTTCTTTTCTCTAGCAATTCTTAACACCACATCCCTGTCACTGTAGTTTAACAGGCGTGCAATTATGGGACGTGGAGTTGCTCCTGGTCGTGGTCTTGGCCCAAGCGATCTATGCGCCCTTTCCACTATGAATTGTGCAGAAAGAGCTCCTTCTCCATCAATCGCCGTCAGCAGTTTTTCAACATAAAGTTCCAACCGCCCAGTATTAGTGCTTTCTGGCATGCCTAGGATTCGCCCATTGTTGCGGCGGCTGCGGGCTTCAATGTCCTCATTCTTCGCATCTATGATGCGCATAAGTTTATCCATTTGAGTCATTGCTGTTTTTAATTGCTCTGCGACATCTTCCGAATCCGATATGGGCTGCTCAGCTTCCTTCAATCTCGTATCATGATGGTCCAGCTTGCGTACTATATTATCCATGCATGTTGTAAGTGTGTCGACCTTGCCAGCGATCGTTGCAAACCCTTGCCTCATTTCAGTTAATATGGTTTGAAGGTCGTTGGCCTTGCAAGGATCACCTTCTCCCATCGCCTCAGGTGTTCCACCCTCTTCCTCTGTTGGTGCTTTTTTTGAGGTGGTCTTTTTTGCCTCAAAGTTGAGGCGAAGTTGCCTGGCGTCTGGTCGCCCCATGATTCCACCCTTCTCGTATGGCTTCTCTGCGTGCTGCCGTCCCACAGTTTGTGTCCGTCGCCTGTATTAATCGTTGCACCTCACACTGCGTTCTGTGAGGTGCTGACAGCGCACTGGACTTCTCTTCCAGTACCACAGATATTTGGAACTCTAGCTGCCCACCATGTGCGGTTCGATTTGTAGGCACTATTAGTGTTTGTGCATCCACCACCAGTTATCGTTTCCCGTGTGCAATCGCTGTATAGATCGCCCAATGCCTCCTTATTTGTGCCGCAATTGTCAGTGGCCTGTTTGTGTCTACGCACCTCAATGTTCTGAAGGGGGACCGTAACAAGTTAGGCCCACATCACCCTCCGCGCTATCGCCATTCGTGCCTGGCTTCAGTCCTCTTCCCATGTGAAGTATCTCCTGCCAGTCCCCGTCCGTTGTTTACAGCCCACAACACAAGAGAGATATACCGTAATTCAGGCACTGTTCGGGCGTCACGGAGCTGATTATCACTCTGTCTCTGCGTTCGAGATGCACCTTTCCTATATCTACCTAGGGCCAGCCTGATTTGCAGTGTCGTGCTTCTCGCCAATCCTTTTATGAAACCAGTCCCATATTACAGTAACTGGCAACTACACAAGTACACTAAACAGATTGGACGTGTGCAACAGTTCTCTGAAATTGATTGATATTCAGTGCAGTCTCGGCCTACAACTTATCTGCAAGCACCGGGTGTTGCTTAGCCCTCGCCTGCCGCCAACAGTATATCTGGCCTGTGTGGCTCGTCGTTCATTAGTCAGTATCCCTTGCACATTTTTTAATTGGTGCAGTGATTGTCCGCCGTTCCCACTTCTAATGCGTCCCTGGTACAGTCTTTAGCCACTACTAATTTGCCGAATTCAGGGCCTACTTCCAGCCCTCGCAAAATGGGCACCTCCCGGGATCGCGCTTACAGAGTGTATCATACGGTCCCTTATTCACTCTCAGCCATGCGGTGTATGTCCATCCGCTCAGAACGGGGGATTTTATATGGAGGGACTCACCGCTGCTGTCTTCTTACCGCCGCACTTTCCTTTACGCGAGCTGCTTCTTCCATAACTGTGCGGCCTACCGCCCACGTGGGAACCACAGCACTTGTCTGACTGTTGTGCCCGGTCCCGTGCGGCAGCCAGCTTCCAGCGTCCTCTCGCAGGCAGGCTCCAGCCGCTCCTGGCACCGCAATGGCTGCAGTAATGCCAATTCTTTTTCGCCAGCAGGTGACATTTACAGTAGACACGCAGGGGAGATGTGGAACAGCACAGCAAAGGATATTTTAAATAGGATCACTAAAGTTTATTCCGTCGGACTGCGGGAGCCTCACAGAGGTGCGGCCATTCCGCTCGTGCGCACCTAGCGCCCCCCACGCCCGAGATTCTCTCTGAACCTGATGAAAGCAATTTTCCAAGCAATATTGGGAGTTTAATTCTAGGGTTCTTTTTGCCCAATCTATCTTCGGATTATGTTCCGTGAGCCAAGGTAATCCGAAAATCAACTGGAACTGCGGAGCGTCAATGAGGTTAAAACTCAAAAAACTTTGATGTCTTCCAGACCAATCAAGGTAATTTCTTCTGTGTCAAAAGTTATGGGACCAGATGATAAATCGGTGCCATCAACTGCTCGGACTGGTTCCGGTTTTTCCTTCTTTACAAAATAAATTCCCAAAGATTTGGCAAATTTGATGTCGCAAAAATTTCCAGTGGCCCCAGAGTCTATCATGACAGAAACCTCCTTGATCTCCTCTTCCCGAAATTTGATTGTACCAGAAATTATAAGATGCGGGGCTGATGCTTGAAGAGTATTCACCAATTGTTGTGAATTTGGAGTTGTCTCATCGACAGCTCCCACCAGAGCAACTCCTTCTACTGGTGGAGCCTGTCTTTTACCCATGTGTTGTTCTTGGGTTTCTTGGGACAATCTTTAACAAAGTGACCAGCACCTCCACAGTACATACACAACTTGCTCATACGTATCTTTTCTCTTTCTTCCTTAGTAAGAGGTCCTCGCACCGTTCCGATTTGCATTGGTTTTTCACTAGATTCTACTTCATTAGTTCGGTTTACCTCAGTTCGACTTCAATCAAATTGTGGGGGAATCTGACGATTTTCTTTACGCGCTCACTTCTTCTTTCGGCTTGTCGTTGATCAATTTACAGAATTAAGTCTATCAATTCTGATACTTCAGTAGGTCTCTTCGGAATTTGCGCCAAACCATCCTTCAAGTCATCCCTTAAGCCCCTGTAAAAAATCGCTGCCCTCTTTGCCTCAGGCCAACTGGTTTCCGCAATCAGTTTGTTGAAATGTGCTAAATATGCCACTAATTCTCCATTCCCTTGTTTTAGGTCTAATAATTCATTATCTGTCGTCTGGGAGATGGTCCTTCGATCAAAAATTCGTAAGAACTCAGACTTAAGATTTTCTAAATTATACAAAACTGGATCGTTGGTAGTCACTATAGGCATTGACTAAGCTGCAGCATCTCCGCTCAAGTCAGACAGTATGAAAGCCACCTTTGACTGATCTTCCTTGAAAATGATAAGCTTACATAAAAAATGCAAGGAACACTGCGTCCGAAAGATTTGAGCCTTATGGGGGTCTCCCTGGAATCTTTCGGGTGGAGCTAACGGAATAGTCTGTGACATTGCATGAATTACCTGCGTAGTTAATGCGGATGAGGAAGGAGATGGCGAGAATGCCTGAGACTTCTGTTCTCTAACACTAGGACTGTTTGTTGACGCAAATAACTGGCTTCCTAATTAGATTTCCTAACCTCCTCCCTAGTCTCACTTAACTGCTTATGCAATCCTTCTAGAATTGACGCCAACGTCTTTACATCTAAACCTTCAGCCATCTCGCCCAGGTGGAGGATATTGGAGGGCACTTCAATCTGTCAAGATCTGGTACCTGAAAACGCCTCCACAGAAACAAAGTGTCTGAAGTTTTCCACGAAGAGAGTTTCCCAACTCCCCAATACCTCTGGGCCAGATTCTCTCTAATCTCAGAAACAGAGTGGAAAGGGGAATGGGAGTAAAGAGAGACTGCCACTCCGGTGTCTTTACTACCTCTGTCAAAAGGGGTGCTGCACCTGAAAAAATACAAGCAAGAGTGCTTAGTGCCCCTACCTCTAGTACCCCCGTTACTCGAACTCCGGACCCCACCTTCTTAATTGTACCTGATTGTATTGTGGAATTTGCCTCTCTCTAATTGCAAATTTGAATTGTTTGAAAGTCCAGAAAGAATTGTAGTTTCTTAATAGCTTTTGGAGTTTTTGCCGGGATCTGACAGCGAAACTCTAAAGGTGGTAAGTACTAATATATGTATATATATGTATATATATATATATATATATATATATATATATATATATATATATATATATATATATAATAATACTGCATTTTATAAAGCGCGAACAGCTACCTCGCTAGGAGGTGTCCCGGCGCTAGGAGAACACTGTTGACCTGGAGGCTAGAATAGGAGAGCTAGCGGGTTGGGTGAAGAGCCACGTTTTCAGCAGCTTTTTAAAGCAAGGTTCAGAGGGGGCCTGCTGGATTTCTTGTGGTAAAGTGTTCCATAGAGAGGTAACGTTTGCCGAAAAAGTCCGACCGCCTAGTCGAGCATTTTTCGTACGCGGGACGGCCAGTTGAACGCGGCAATTGGACCGCAGTGCGCGGGTTTGGGAGTATCTCGGGAGGCGGTTTTTCAAGTACTCTGGGCAGGAGCCATGCAGAGATCTGAACGCCAGCGTAAGTGCTTTAAATTTTATTCTGCTGGCAACTGGCAGCCAGTGCAGTGATCGAAGATGCGGAGAGACTGACTGCTTGAGAGGGATTCGCAGAAGCAGTCTCGCAGCCGCATTTTGAACTACCTGGAGTTTTTGTGTCAGGTACTTTGGTATGCCTAGGTAGAGTCCGTTGGCGTAATCCAGCCGTGATGTGACAGTGGCATGGATAACCGTTTTCTGGCAGCTCTCCGGGAGGAGTCTCAGGATTTTACAGAGATTTCTCAGTTTGCTCAAGTAGCAGCCGGCGACTTGTTGGATGTGGGAGGTGAAGGACATGCTATCGTCCCACCTCACTCCAAGATTTTTTGCCGTGCGGCTGGGTGAGGGGGCTAGGCCCATCTCCGTCGGCCACCAAAGTTCTGAGGCAGGGGTGGGGCCTCTGCCAAAGAAGATTACTTCGGTCTTATTGGCGTTTAATTTTAATTTATTCGTGTTCATCCAATGGGCTATGTCTTGGAGACAGCCTTTGAAGTTCGAAAAGGACTTCTGCGTCATCTCTGAGTACGGAAATACCAACTGGGTGTCGTCGGCATAGGAAATTGCCTTGACACCCCAGTTGGCAATCAACGTAAAGAGAGGAGCGAGGTAGATGTTGAACAAAAGGGGGCTGAGAACCGACCCTTGTGGAACTCCGCAGCTGAGGACCTTGGGTGCTGAAGAGACCGTCCCTAGTGCCCCCTTTTGAGTTCTCTGGGACAGATAGGAGTGTATCCATCCCAGTGCCTTATCCTGGATACCTATCTCGGCCAGGCGGCTGAGTAGTCTGGCATGGTCCACCGTGTCGAAGGCGGCCGACAGATCCAGGAGTACCAACATTGCTGAGTTACCTGCATCCATCGACCACCTTACTGACTCGGCTACCTCAATAAGCGCTGTTTCCGTACTAAAGCCGGGTCGGAAGCCTGACTGTGTCTCATGTAGTATCTTATTTACTTCTACAAATTTGCTCAGTTGGCGCTGTATGACTTTCTCCAGCATTTTCCCCGGGGCGGCTAACAGTGATATTGGGCGGAGATTACTAAGGTCTTCTGGATCACCATTAGGTTTTTTCTTTAGTGGGAGGAGAGTAGCATGTTTCCAGACGTCCGGGAATATACCCGAAGCGATGGATGAGTTCCAAATGCGTTGTAGTGTGGGGGCTACAAACTCAGCTAGAGAGCTCCATAATTTAGCTGGGCACGGGTCGTCTGGGGATCCGGATTTGCATCGGATAAGTTCTTGTCTTACCTCACTCAGGGAAATATTCATGAACTGGGTGAAGGTCTCACCTGGCTCGTCTTTAATCGCGAAGTCCTGTTTCAACGTTTTTATTTCTGGTCCAAAAGATTCATACACCTTTTTGATCTTTTGGTCAAAGAACTCGGAGATGTGCTCGCATAGAGTAGATGTCGGCGAAAGCTCCCTCTCAATGCACTTGGGTTTAAAAAACGACTGTACCACCTTGAAAATCTGTTTGCTTGACTGTTCTGCCTGTAGAATAGAGTCTGCATAAAATTGTTTTTTACTTTTTCTAATTGCTTTCCGTAGTTTTTTGGAAGCTTCCTTATATATAGTTCTTTCTTCCAGGCCGTAGTTTACTCTCCATAGTCTTTCCAGCTTTTTGCAGGCTGCTTTCTCTTTCCTCAGGTCCTGGGAAAACCAGGGAGCTGAGGGGGAGTCTCTCTTTGATAATGCTCGTGAGGCCGGAGCAATGGAAGAGACCATCTTTCCGACCCACTCATTGAGCAACTGTGCATCTATATTGGCGTTGTCGGTCAAAGATGGGGTAGTTTGTGCCAAGACAGGGCCCATAGTATCGGGGGTCAGCCTTTTCCATTGTCTCTTCAGGAAATAACATTTACTTGAAGCTGGAATGTCATAAACCATGTTCAGTTTAAATGGGACCAATGAGTGGTCTGACCATGTCAGAGGGAGTGGTGCCTCAGGCAGCACATTCTTGATATTAGAGAAAATGAGACCAATCGTGTGGCCCCCTGTATGTGTAGGGCCCTCATTGATCAATCTAAGACTGGCCGTATTTAACGTTGCTCTGAGCAGCTCAGCCACGGCACAGTCGGGTTTATCCATGTGGATGTTGTAGTCTCCTACCACAATGAATTGGGGGTGGAGGAGAGAGCTCTAAACAATCGTGTCTAGTAGGGTGAGTAGGTTGGGGTCTACGCCGCCCGGAGGGCGATATATCACCAATCCTGCTAACGATACCTGAGGGCTAACCTGAAAGCAGAAGTGAAGGCCTTCGATTCCCTGAATAGTCGTGGGGGACGAGGATGCTAATATTAACTGCTCTTTAAAGATAATAGCTACACCTCCGCCTCTTTTTGTGCCAGGGCGGTTGGCGAGACATATTTTAAATCCCGGAGGGACTGCTAGTGCAATCGAGGTCAAGTTGTCCTCCTTGATCCAAGTTTCTGTTAAAAACAGGACATCCCACTCCTGCTCTTCTAGTAATAACCAAACAACGTCTGCATGTTTGGCTAGGGATCTGCAATTCAGTAGGCCAGCTCTAAGGCCTATCTAAGTTGGAGGTTTGGGATTGGGGAGCCTCACAGAGTCTTCACTGCCAAAAACTATCTCACAATTGCCACAGATCTGAGGGGGGTTGAAAGTCAGAGGATCTATAGTATGAGAGCAACATTCAGATGGGGGATCAAGAGCCCTTAAGTCCTCACCTGACCACACTATCCTTCCACCTTGTGTTCCATTACCGGCAGCATAACTGGCTGCGGTCTGGTCGCGGACGGGCGCAGACAGGCTTGCCTTAGGCGCGCCTTTGGCGCGCAAACGGCGGCTCCCGCTGCGCTTGTCCGCTGCGCTTCCGGTGAAAGCACATGTTAAGTAGGGGTGGAGGAAGGGGTGTGGCCTGACAGGTGGTGGGCGTGGCCTGCGTGTCCCAGGGGAGGGCGTCCACACCAGGAAGTATCCCGTGGCAGCGTTCCTGCAGCTGCACGGGAGAGCCCAGGGGATTGAGGAAATAGAAATTTTACGTGGCCAATGTGTCCCCTACATGTACCCCATGTATGTCCATGTCACCATGCACTTCCCCTCTCATGCCTGTAATAATAATGCCTCTGCATTTCCGTCCAATGTTAGAATGTCAGTTACCAAGCCCTCCATGAAAGAAACGTTAATTCTGCACTGAGGCCTATGTTGCCAATGCATTTGCATGGTGCACGTTTAAAAGTCGAGATGAACCCGTTTTGTGGCTCAGCCGAGCCAGGACCCGAATTCAGGCTCCATGCCTCCTGACACTCTGAAAGCTGCAGTTTAGCTATGTATCCCTGACCTCTCACATACTTCCTGCTCAGCCGAGAGGTGCCCAGCCCGGCCTGCCAAGACAGTATTTTGCTTACAGTTATCTGTTCTACTCCACAGAAATACATTCCTGCTTAATGAAGAAGGTAAACATAACCCGCCTGCAGAAGATAGGGCCTAGCCTTTCTGTCTCCATTTAAGTGATTTACAGAACTCGCATCCATAGAAGGCCCATGGCCCCCACGCAATACACGGAGAAATATATGCACACACTAGCATTTAGTGATGAGCAGCCTTTGCTCGAGCAACCTTTAATTCAGATAATACATCCTCCAAAACTCAAGATATCAGATAATACCAGAAGTGCAGGTCGTCCTGACATTCAAGGCTTCTCTACTAGCACGAAAGTCAGCTCCCCCCAGCTTCCCTCAGTTACACGTCAATTCCAGGTCATGACCAAGTTGCGCACACAAGTAGGGTAAAGGTTCCTGCTGTCCATGCAGACCCCCTCCATGTATCCACCCACCTATGACACACCTATGACTCCTCAAGGGAACACCCACATGTACGCCTTCCTACACGCCCTTTTCCTGCCCATGTGCTCTTATCTCTCTCCTTCGCTTGCTCCGCCTGGAGCGCTCCGCCTTCTCTATGCAAGTTAATGTATGTTTAAAGTATAAATAATGTACTCTGTGAATAAAGTTCAGATGACGATCCTTCCTGATCCTTAGTGGTGATGGAACCCGATTCTCCCTTAACTCGAGTTACTGAATTAAAGCCCTTTTGAATCGGACACCACAGACTCTGCCTCTCATTATATGCATGACCTTTTGGTTAAGTATAGAAATTCCGACAGGGTAATATTTTTATTTACCACATAATCTGGCGCCCGAACAGGGACAAGTCCCCTTCCCCACGCGCCGGTGATGTAGGTCCAGCCCCTGCCCCCTTCTGCAGCCGTGACGGACTTCAAGTGTACACGACAGCAGGACTTCCTGCCTACTCCCTCAGGCCCACGGAGGAGACGGAGACTGCGACCAGGCATCCACACGAGGCGGTGAGGGGTGCGGACCATCCCAACCAGAGCCCAAGCCGTGAGAGAGCAAGGTCCGAGGTATCCCGAGGCCCACCTGTTCCGAGGCGCATGCGCATGCGCAGTAGCAGCACCGCAGTCACGCAGTATCGAGTTTCCGAGGCCTTCAAGTTCTGCTTCCCGGTGAGTACCGTTATTGGGAACGCATAAAGACGGGTTCATTTATTTGAGCTCGGTAAAGACGTGTCTGTGTACACAGGCACGGTAAAGACGTGTCTCTTTCGGTAGACACGGTAAAGACGTGTCTCTTTATGAGACCGGTATGGTTGTACTGTATCGCAGTACATAAAGTTAACAGTTTTCAAGTTCATGTTTTTCCCCATGTACTAGTTAGAATGTATCTGTTTTTAATGTTCTAGTATTATAGTGTGAATGGTTGTTTTCAGTCTATTTTTGTGTATATTGTGTTTTTTGTTAAGTTAGTTCCAACATGCCACTGTTTTCAAAATTACGTCAGATAGGGACCAGGAAAGGGATACTCAAAGAGGCAGTTCCCGTCCCGCCTAGAGACACACCTGGTCATTTTATGTATCAGAAACACGGGCTAGATGCCATACTGTTTTTAGACTTATGGGTAGATTACACGAAGGATCTAGAAGAGAAGTATAGATGGCCTGCCTCAGGAACATGGGATGCTGAATGCATTATGAAAGTAGAGGAAGCACTATGGAAAAAGAAAGTGAGACCGTCCCAGAAAGATGCCATTGAGTTATGGCGTAAAGAAGCGCATGGGAGAGCAGAGAAAGAATTCCACAAAGCAGAGAGAAGTAAGCAAGCAGCGGAAAAAGCCAGAGAAAAAGAACTGCAGGAAGAGGGGGAACGGGTCAAGGCAGAACAAGCAGATAGAGAAAGAAATGCCCTTGTTGCAGGTATTTATCCCGTCCTCACAGAAGAACTAGCTAAAGCGACCCCCTCAGAAGTACCCAGTAAGTTGCCACCACCACCAGTACCCTTTAGAGTACATAGACAGAAGCCGACAGCCTCTGAAGCTTTTATTTCCTCCTATCTAGAAGAGCCCGCACCGGACTATGTAAACGCAGAATTCCCTCCCTTCCCTCCGCCCCCATCACAGGATCTGCTTCTACAAATGCAGCTTCCGCAGGCCGTGAAAGACGACGTAGGACAAGGGGCAGTGAGAGGGGGGCCACCAACAACGCCACGAACACCGCCAGCAACACGAGCACTGCTGGGGTTAGGGCTACAACGAACGCCACAAATGACAGCATCACCCTTGAAGTATAATGTAACTATTTCACGTTGTATATACGATCCAGTACCAGGTGAGGGTGCAATGCTCGTGTATTCACTAAGATTAAGACATGCTGTAGACTATTTGATCACACTACCAGGCATGAAGGAAAATTTAGATAAAATATACCATTTCATTAGAACGGGGGAGGGACCCGAGAGTATAGAAGAGGCCATGGAACAAAGAAAGGTGGAGGTTAAAAGCATGATTTTACGTTTTTTGATTAACTGTCTGATCAGGGAACAAGACCAACCAGACAAAGGAGTAAAGAGAGGTCTGACTGATTGGAGTGACAACATAGCTACCGGTCGGCATGACAAACAGGGACAGACAGAATGTATGTACAGGAAAATACAAAAAGAGATCTTAGAATTACACAGGAAAGAGTCTGACGGGAAAGATGAGTCACCATCAGAACATGTAGAGCCCGGAACTGAGGAAATGGATAAAATAAATTACGTAGGCAAAGCACGACAGTTTGACAGGCCCAAGTGCCTCGACTACCGCAAACAGGGACCTTCTATAAAAGAAAGATATTCCCTCGAAAATCTATTCCAAGCTACTGAGAACGCACTGAAAAGACGGGTAGAGTGCGATAGACCCCACACTCCACACAAACAGGAATTAGCCCGGTCAGCCGTTCAATGGGTGTCTAATTTTAACATATATAACAGTGATGTAGTGGCCCAGACTTTTTTGAGCCTTCCGCTGAACGAACAGCGTTTGGCTGGTATTTACATGGTTCAACATTTGATAACGTTGTACGAGAGTCATTATTCTGATCACGGTCCCTTGTATAAATTACTGGACGATATACTTCTAGATAGATGGATAGACCTAGGTACTGAATTAATTAATGTCATTCTGGATCAACGACATAAGTACTTGACTTCCCTGACCACGTGCATGATTCCTGCCCCACACCACGACAGAAAGAGCTTACATATAGACAGACAGAACCCCCTACGAGAGGTACATCCTGTCAAAAATACAGCGGGTGAGCTTCAACGAGTGTACGTTTACACACCCTTGACGAAACTAGAAATACTGGAAATGAAAAAGATGCTGCCCTGCCATGATAAAGACCCGGGGGGGTTCCACCGTGAATTAAAAGACATTCTCCGCATAGGGGATTACACGTACGCTGACATTATAAAATTATTGAAAGTACTGTTGCCTGCTGGTATTTACGAAAAGCTTAAAGAGAAAGACTGGGAGGTGGGAGAGAAAAAGTTAAGTTGGGCAGAATTGGAAGCCGAGGATAAAGGCCGGCACCCTGGTGTTGGTCTTGGGGACAAAGCTAAAGCACTACCTGAACTCCTGATACAAGTTTTACCGAGATTATTGATTACTAAAAAGGAAGACTGGGATGCTATTTCAGCCTGTAAACAGAAACAAGACAAGGACACTAGTGATTTTTATTCTAGATTCGAGAAATGTTTTTCTATTAATAGTGGCCTTAAGCCAAGTAGTGAATCATATCCACATCTTTTTGTGAGCAAATTAGTAGAGAATTCCTTACCCCCGATCAAGAATAGGGTACTGGAGGTTGAGAGTACCTGGCAAGCAAATAGCCCTTCCCTAATGTTGCAAATGTTACAATATCACCAGAACAGAATTAGAGAGGAACAGGATCATGAAAAGAGACGCATGAAAGATACGCAAATGAAAGTGCTGGTTGCACAATCGGGACCAGCTAATGCGAATAAAAAGGGCACGACACCTGTTAAAGGGAACTGTAATTATTGCAAGCAACCAGGTCACTATGTAAATGAATGTGCTGTCCTGAAACACAATATAGCTACAAGCAAGACAAAAGAACGACCGCATCCTCCTAGACAGAATAGCACCCCACAGAACACGCAACAGACAGTAGCGAATTTTCCACCCCCACCACCAGCTGCCACACAACAAGCCACACAATAAATGTACCAGTACACACAGTCGGACTATCCAGAATACCAACAGTTCTCATGAAACAGCCTAGAGAGGGAAGTTGGCTTGCCACTTATTGAGGTTCCTGTAGATCAAGAGGGTCCCTATGTACATAGTCGTGTATTGGGAAAAGACAGAAAATTTCTGATTGACACAGGGGCGAGCAGAACTACCATCAGCCATGACGAGGTTCCAGGGGCACCCCTCTCAGGCTCACAGAATGTTTCCCTGGGATTTTCAGGAAAGCCTATTGTTAACGAAGTGTCAAAGCCAGTTTCCCTAGGAGTCGGTCCATTGTCCCGTACCACAGACTTGTTACTTACTAAGTCATGTCCAGAAAATTTGCTTGGTATAAAGACATTGAAAGAACTAGGAGCAGTTATATGTTGTTCTCCGGAAGGAGTACGATTGTTCTTACGTGATTTTAAAGGACATTATGTGTTGAAAGATTTTGACCACAGACTCCGGGATGTACCACAGCATTTATGGGCACAAGGTCCGACTGACGTAGGTTACATGCACATTACGCCACACCGTGTCACTCTCAAACCAGGAGTAGTACTGCCACGTATCCGACAATACAAGTTACCACCTGATGCCGTAATAGCCTTACTGAAAATTGTTGACGAACTTATTGCACAAGGAATGGTAGTAGAGACTGACTCGAATGTATGTAATTCACCTGTCATCCCTATTCTTAAACGAACAGACCCTAATGCACCACTAGTCTACAGACTAGTGATTGACCTTCGAGAACTGAACAAATGTATAGTTCCTCAATACCCAGTGGTCCCAGACATTTCTTCATTACTGACTGCAATTGATTCCGAGGCGACGTTCTTTACTGTAATTGACCTAAAGAACGCCTTCTTCAGTGTCCCAGTTCATCCAGAGAGCCAATACCTCTTCGGATTCAGTTTAAATGGACGCAGCTTTAAATTTACGAGAGCTCCTCAAGGTTTTACAGAAAGTCCTAGCATTTACAGCCAAGCATTAAAGAGACAACTGGACAGTATTCACATGCCTGCCAACACTGCACTGCTCCAATATGTAGACGATATCCTGATCACAGCACAAACAGAACCAGACTGCGAACATGCATTGCTGACAGTTTTACACTTCTTGGCAGACAAGGGGCACAAAGTGTCCCCTTCGAAGTTGCAATTCTGTGCACAGCAAGTGGTGTACCTTGGACACTTGCTGCCAAGAGGGGTAGACAGCTGACACAAGAACGTATTCAGTTAATTGCTAACCTTTCACAGCCCAAGACACAAAAGGAAGTACGGGCCTTCATTGGCCTCACTTCTTACTGCAGACAATGGATTCCCCAGTATGCCTATCTAGCCAAACCACTCATACAGTTGACAACACAGGAGGCAGCGTCTTCGACTGTCCTCCCTTGGACACAAGAACATACCCTGGCATTTGAAGAATTGAAAAAAGCCTTATGTCAAGCACCAGTTTTAGCGATTCCTTGTTACAGCAAGCCTTTTACGCTTTTTGTCACTGAACAAGATGGAACAGCATTATTTGTCCTTACACAGGATCAAGCAGGAAAACATAAGCCTTGTGCTTATTTTTCTAGTACATTGGATCCAGTGGCCCAGGCTCTGCCTGCGTGCCTGAAATCAGTTGCAGCAACAGCCCTAGCTATAAGACAGAGTGATTCCATAGTGTTAGGACACCCCCTGACAGTACAGGTACCACACTCTTGCCCTCAAGCACAGTGGACACTGCACCACATGACTGTGTGGAAGTAATTAATACAGTGACCAAACCAAGACAAGACTTGACAGACATTGCACTGCCAGACCCTGACCTGACACTTTATGTAGATGGTTCATGCATGAGAACAAGCACAGGAGAGTTAGTGGCCGCATATGCCGTGACCACTGATACTGAAGTCATAGAGACACAAAGAATAGACACACTGTCAGCACAAGCAGCAGAGCTCATCGCTCTGACACAAGCCTGCATACGAGCCGAGAACTTGAAAGTGAACATATATACAGATTCACAGTATGCCTTCGGGGTTGTTCATGACTTCGGAGTGTTATGGAAGGAGAGAGGTTTCCTGACCTCTCATGGGGCCAAAATTCAGCATGGTCCCCTTATTCAGGCTCTGTTAGAAGCAATACATTTGCCTACAGCCATAGCCATCCTGAAATGCAAAGCACACACGAAAATTACAGACATCATTTCCCAGGGAAACGACCTGGCAGACCGAACAGCTAAACTTACAGCCCAGACACAAACAGACACGACAAAGACAGAAGTACCATCACTGACAAACAGCATGACAGTCAGGGATCCCTCACAAGATGTACTCGACATACAGACACATGCTACTCCAGACGAAATAAAGAAATGGACTGAACTAGGAGGGGTCCAGGCTGACCAGGGTTGGATGACTAAAGGCAAAGCTACATGGTTTCTCCCGGACTCTATGGTACGAGTTATCATAAATACAGCACATAGTCCAGCACACTTAGGAGAAAAGGCAATGCTAGACAGTTTACAGAATATTTGGTTTAACAAGCACCTGCGTGCAGCAGCAAAACAGAAAGTACATACCTGTATGATTTGTTGCCAGTTCAATCCAGGCAAAGGCATTCCGGTGGAACAAGGTGGATTTCATCCTCCTGACCATCCTTTTGAAGTCCTCCAGATGGATTATATCCAGATGGACAGATGTAGAGGATACAAGTATGTCCTAGTAGTTGTATGTGCACTATCTAGATGGACAGAAGCGTACCCAGTCCCAGATTATACTGCTGTGACCACCGCCAGGCAATTGGTACGAGAGTTTTTCCCACGGTACGGATTGCCCCGTGTCGTGTACTCAGATAATGGTCAGCCATTCTCCTCTGAATTAATGAAACAAGTGTCCCTTCTGTTAGGATACCAGTGGAAATTTCATTGTGTACGACACCCAGAGGCAGCTGGACTCGTCGAGCGTCATAACCAGACACTTAAGACGAAATTAGCAAAAGTCTGTGCAGAAAAGGGCGTGGATTGGATGGTAGCCTTGCCGGTTGCCCTCTTTTACATGCGTATGGTAGCTCATTCCAGAACAGGTCTATCCTCTTACGAAGTGGTTTTTGGTAGACCACCGAATATGTGGGGTACGCCTATGCCAAAGAAAATTACTGATGTTGACAGTAATATGCTGACAGATTACCTGGCTTCCTTGATGTCTGCACTACTCTCTTGTCGTTCACAGGTTGCTGCCGCCTTCCCCGACAACACCCAAGTCAAAGAACATACCATCGTCCCGGGTGATATGGTATACATCCGGAACTTTGATCGTTCAAGCCCTCTTGAGCCCCGCTGGAGAACACCGAAGTTAGTACTGCTTACCACGAGGACTGCCGTCAAGGTGGAGGGGCGCAAAGGTTGGATCCACGCCCAGCATATTAAAAAATTCTTTGGAGATTCCGGAACTTTGATCAAGCCTAAAGACTGCCCCGACAATAATGACTCAAAGCCCCCTTTGCTAGAAAAGACTCCGCAACAGGAGTATAGGTCTAAGTTACGGTCTAGTAAGTCAGACAGCGTTTAATTGTTTAAGTCCACTCGGTGGTGAATCGATTAGACAGGTTCCTGACATGTATAAGATCGTAGACCAGAATAGCAAAAAGAGCAAGATGAGAGAGAAATACTGCAAGATTTTACGCAGTAGATGTATAGTAACTCTGATTATTATGTTTCTTCTAAGTATAACGATTATATGTATCAGCTTGACACTACATGTTTTCTTTCCTCCTATTGCCTCACATATACACTCTTCCTTTAATGACACTGTAGAGCACACATTCAGTGATCTGCCACCCCATGAACTGTCATATCGACTAGCACTGCGCAACAATACTTTTATTCGAATGTTGTACCATTCTCATCAGACCAGCAATGTAATGAATTGCTGGGTATGTGGCCGACTCCCACCTTATCAGAAAACGAAGGGAGTTCTGCCCCTTTTTCCTTTACCGTTCTCGCACAATGGTTCGTGCGGAGCATGGTTTGCTTTAATGTCATCACAAGACAGAAAGTTCACAGTTTCCCAGGGCGATTGTATTTGGGGTGATTTGAATAAAGTAATGAATAAGGCATGTTTTCCAGGCGAAGACGGTCTTCCCCAGAGGAAAGGGACCGATCTAGAAAATGAAGTGTACGAACAAGGAAATGCTTCCCTTAACTTTATGATTCTGAATGTCCAGTCCGAGAAAAATACAGGTCCACCGTTCATATCAGTCTTACCAGTAAAAGGTGAATTGTGCGTTAGAAAGAAAGGGTCAGTGCATTTGGGACACAGTGATTGTAATACTGTAGTCGAGTTCAATGATAAAGGAAGGTCTACTTTCAAAGCTTCCCGCCAATCCTATTTCATTTGCGGTCAGACAGCCTATGTATGTCTGCCCTTAGACTGGGGTGGGACGTGTTATATAGCGTTCCTGCTGCCACCCGTCTTTCCAGCCCCATCCCATTATCATCGAGATTTCCGACTAGTGCATGTTAGAAACAAGAGGGAGACCGATTCCCCAGTGATTGACCAGACTGAGACAGCTTGGGAGCAATATACAGATTTCAATAAAGGATTCTTTTTCTTCATAGGTCCCGTCCAAAACAGTAAACTAATACGCAGGTTAACAAGAACTCTAGAAGCAGTAGTAAATGAGACTGCATCTGCCCTGGCGAACTTGACGGAGGAGCAGTCTGCCATGCGACTTGTTGTTCTTCAGAATCGCCTTGTTCTTGACGTCATCCTGGCAGATAGGGGCGGAGCTTGTAGAGTGATCGGTTCCAGTTGTTGCGTGTTTATTCCTAATAACTCGCCATCCGTGTATGCAGCAATAACAAGACTCCACAAGATAGCTCACGAGATACACCAAAACCCAGGCACATGGACTTGGTCCGGTTGGCTCTGGAGTGTAATATCAGCATGGGGATGGAAAGTGTTGTCGTTCCTAGGAATGATACTGCTTGTTATATTCAGTTGCTGTCTCTGTCTGCAATGTGGCCCGGATATTTGCGGCTTGTGTGCCACTGCCTGTATTCCCCATCCACGTATACAAAAGAAAAAAGACGAACAAATGATGCTGTATGATCAGATATACGGTATCATGAATATAGATGTGTCCTGAAGGGCACAGTAGGGGACAAGGAGGGAATGATGAAATAGAAATTTTACGTGGCCAATGTGTCCCCTACATGTACCCCATGTATGTCCATGTCACCATGCACTTCCCCTCTCATGCCTGTAATAATAATGCCTCTGCATTTCCGTCCAATGTTAGAATGTCAGTTACCAAGCCCTCTATGAAAGAAACGTTAATTCTGCACTGAGGCCTATGTTGCCAATGCATTTGCATGGTGCACGTTTAAAAGTCGAGATGAACCCGTTTTGTGGCTCAGCCGAGCCAGGACCCGAATTCAGGCTCCATGCCTCCTGGCACTCTGAAAACTGCAGTTTAGCTATGTATCCCTGACCTCTCACATACTTCCTGTTCAGCCGAGAGGTGCCCAGCCCGGCCTGCCAAGACAGTATTTTGCTTACAGTTATCTGTTCTGCTCCACAGAAATACATTCCTGCTTAATGAAGAAGGTAAACATAACCCGCCTGCAGAAGATAGGGCCTAGCCTTTCTGTCTCCATTTAAGTGATTTACAGAACTCGCATCCATAGAAGGCCCATGGCCCCCACGCAATGCACGGAGAAATATATGCACACCTTAGCATTTAGTGATGAGCAGCCTTTGCTCGAGCGACATTTAATTCAGATAATACATCCTCCAAAACTCAAGATATCAGATAATACCAGAAGTGCAGGTCATCCTGACATTCAAGGCTTCTCTACTAGCACGAAAGTCAGCTCCCCTCAGCTTCCCTCAGTTACACGTCAATTCCACGTCATGACCAAGTTGCGCACACAAGTAGGGTAAAGGTTCCTGCTGACCATGCAGACCCCCTCCATGTATCCACCCACCTATGACACACCTATGACTCCTCAAGGGAACACCCACGTGTACGCCTTCCTACACGCCCTTTTCCCGCCCATGTGCTCTTATTTCTCTCCTTCGCTTGCTCCGCCTGGAGCGCTCCGCCTTCCCTATGCAAGTTAATGTATGTTTAAAGTATAAATAATGTACTCTGTGAATAAAGTTCAGATGACGATCCTTCCTGATCCTTAGTGGTGATGGAACCCGATTCTCCCTTAACTCGAGTTACTGAATTAAAGCCCTTTTGAATCGGACACCACGGACTCTGCCTCTCATTATATGCATGACCTTTTGGTTAAGTATAGAAATTCCGACAGGGTAATATTTTTATTTACCACAGGATCGAGGTAGGATTGTAATATTTCACAACAGTACACTCAACAAATGGCAAAATCAGTTTTAAAATCACATCAATTACACAAGTATTTTAAAATTTCGCTAGGGCGACTCTCCCTGCTTCCGCCTCAGGAGGTCAGTAGGTTCTGCCTCGCGCTCGGTTTGGCACGCTATTTAAGTGCTCGGCGAAAAAGGGGCGTGGCCTGACAGGTGGTGGGCGTGGCCTGCGTGTCCCAGGGGAGGGCGTCCACACCAGGAAGTATCCCGTGGCAGCGTTCCTGCAGCTGCACGGGAGAGCCCAGGGGATCGAGGTAGGATTGTATTATTTCACAACAGTACACTCAACAAATGGTAAAATCAGTTTTAAAATCACATCAATTACACAAGTATTTTAAAATTTCGCTAGGGCGACTCTCCCGGCTTCCGCCTCAGGAGGTCAGTAGGTTCATATAGTTACCTACTGGTTTCTTGATATATATATTTTCATTTCACAAATTATTTTCTCAAAACTGAAATGAAACTGTGCAAAGTCTCTTGCTTACTCAAACTGAAATATCTCCGTTAATACTCTCTGCTCAGTGACTACTAAGCAGAGGCAATGATTGATATTTGAATTCTGACTGTTCTTCCTTTACAACTAGGGAGATGTTCTGGAAGTGAAACCCAATCTCGAACTACACTGGAAACCTAGTCTGGTCTCACAGACTTGAACAACTCCAAATACAAGGTCCAAAAGAATACCTGAGCGGTATTGCAAACACACAGGATACAGAGCTACCTCAGGAAGACGTCTCCAGCTGCTGACAGCCTCCGGCAACTGCGTCGGAAAACTTGTCTGGTAGATTCTGGACTAGAAGGCTGGAAAAATGAGAATGCAAATTCTCACTTAACAACGAATGCTGGAAGTTCAACTGCGACACATCGAGAAACGCCTCTTCAGGGGAGATTCACAGTTGAAGTGCGCCACACCACAGGTGCGCACGCACGACGTTCAAATTGGCAGCAGAAACACTAAAACGTCAACCTCCCGCATGTGTTCCTAACCATGGAACCATTTAGCAAAAGGTGACATTGGAGGTCGGATAGCATGGAGGGCGACTCTTAGCTACCAACTGCTTCCAACTACATGAGGAATTAAAGGAAGAATACTCTCTTTTCACCTTTAAGATGGGACCAGAAGCATTTGAGCGGGGGGCAGCTGATGCCAACCTGAAAGTACCCCCCACTAAAACCCCCACTCTAGGCTTTCGAGGATGTGTTTTATGGAATTCCTTAACCAATCTAGGAGCATGCACATTTTGATTAGGCTCCCACGACCTCTCCTCAGGACCAAAACCCTTCCAATCAACCAGGTAATAAAGTCTACTTCTCTTGAACTTGGAATCAAGTATCATTTTTTTTATTTTTTTTTATTTTTTGAAAACCTTTATTGCTCAATAGAATCATACAAATACGGGCCTACAACCATCCGGCCGGCCTCGGCAGCATTTAAAGCACCGTAGCAAGCTGTAGGGCGACCCGGCAGCATATAAACGCAAAGCAAGATAAAACTGAGTTACACTGGAAACATATGCGCCACCGGGAAGCAGGAGAAGTGAGGTTTAATTTTAAAGTTTTTAGTATGTTCAGAAAAGAAGCTAGAAAGGATCAGAGGCAAAATAGACCATCCAGGACATAAGTGAGCAAGTATCAGCATCGGTATCAGGCAAACAATATCCGCTAAGCAATTGACCGCAGAAGACTAGGGCGGGAGAAATTTTAAGCAAGCATTACTACGGTCGGCAGTTACCACCCACATCACAGCGATCCACCCAATGACCCCGAGAGAAAGGAGGAGAGAAAAGAGTAGAAGTAGGAGAAATAAAACTAAGGCCCATAGAAACAAAAAACGAACAAAGGAATACCCGCCCCACCCTACACGCATGCAGAGGCTACGGCCTACCCCCCCCCCTAGCAGTGTGTCTGTCGCCCCAAAAAGAGTACCCGAAATGCAGAAGAGAAGAAAAGAGAGAAAAGAAGTCACAGAAGGCCGGGGGAGGGCCCAGGTAAAAGAAACAAACAATCAACGTATTCACCCTCGGCCATCCCTCCTCGGATCCCGACCCGACACCGTAATAGCATATACCACCCCAGCAGTTCTAGTTATCCATCGACCATGTCAGCATCCGACCGTATTAAAAACATGAAGACAGTATCAGCCTTGTCCCCGTCGATCCAGCCGGACAATGAGGTCCAGGCGGGCAGCGGCCATCTTAGACGAGAGGCGCAGATGTAAAGACCACAACCGAGCCAAAAACCCTTCGCAGAGATCTGTCCCACGTAGTGCCAAACAGTCAATAGCTACCCAGTAAAGGTGGAAACCCAGCAGCAGTACCTGAAGGCCGACTGGCCAGGGCCATAGCAACAATCCCATGGTAGAACAGGGGGGCCCACCGGGGGACCACAAGGTAGGCACAAAGCAGGGCGGCCAGCAAGAACTCTCCAGCCGATGGACAGGGTCTAGTGCCTCACTTCCCAGCACATCCTGAATGGGGGACCCGGCAGCCGATCCGTCCGGAGTGTTCCGTGCTTTAACACACGACAGGATACACAGGTCACCACCGCCGGTCACAGGGTGTAGTAAGGCTGGCGGAAAATGGCAAGCAATACAGTCATCCGGGGGCTCACCAGGCACCACAGCATCCAGTCGGTCCTCCAGGTCCCGGGCGTTCGCCCGCATAAATGATCGCAGGTCGCGCAGGGCGTTCAAAACAGCAGCAAGAACAATGGGTTCCTCAGCAGCAGAGTCATGCACCCAGAGGGCGTCGCCATGTTGTCGTCCTCGGTAATGTCCGCCAGAGCCCAGCTCGAAAACAAAACCAGTAGTGTTACCAAGAGGCACAATTGCCACGGAGCAACACCGGAAATCAGTCTCCAGCTGCCCGGATCCTGCTATAAAGCAGCTTACATTCCGGAGAGTTCCCCGTGCAACACACCGATGACAGCAAGCCGAGGTGCAGGGCGCCCGGTGAAATGGCGTCCACCGTAGCGCTGAAGAATGGGGAAGTCACCCAGTGCCGATCTCAAGTCGGGTGAGGGACACAATGTAGCTGATGCTGCAGTCCCTGGAGCAAGCGTGGAAGTGTGCAGGGCCGGGCGGCAAACTGTAGCAATTGTTGCAACAGTAACTCGCCAGCCGCCGGTCCCTTCCACTGCAGGCATCCGCTGTTGCCGAGTCCTGGGGCAGCTGCCTTCGAGAACAAAGACCCGGTCCCTCACACGCCACGGTGAAGCAAGATAAGGACGAATCTCCGGGTCCACCGCAAGCTGTCCGACGGGGCGCACATCATCCGAGTCAGGAGCCCAGCCCGAGTTTAAAGCGCCGACTTTCAAACAGGATGGACGGCAGGATCCGCAGCGAATCGAGCAGAGAGCGGGCGGGTCAGCGGAGCCGAGGAGTCAGGCGGCCATCGTGGTTGCAGGCTTGGCTCCTCCCCATCAAGTATCATTTTTACTTCAAATTCTTCCTCAGATAATAATACAGATTCTTGTATAGCGCGAACAGCTACCTCACAAGGAGGTGTCCCGGAGCTGAATGGGAGCAGGAGAGAGTGTTTGTCTTAAATTTGGTGGGCTTTGTTTGACTAAGGAAACATGGAAGGTTGGGTGTATTTTTAACCTACGTGGAAGCCTGACTCTGACACTTACTGGGTTTATCATCTTGATCACTGGATAAGGGCCAACAAATTTTGGCTGGAACTTCCGATTCCCTTTCAGTCTCATATGGCGCGTGGAAATCCAAACCTGATCCCCAGGTTCAAATTTAGGAATAGAGGGCGATTCCACCCTTAGACACGGAACGCATTGTCGGCCCGTCCTTGTTGTATCCAGCCAATCTTCCCACTACAGAGGCTGTATTGTTGCCTAATTGGTAGTTCCTAAACACTCAGGCTAGTGACATCTGCGCCATCCTTGCAGGGGTTGAGAAAGTTAATTTTGACTTTTTTTACAACTTTTCAAAAGTAGAAGGCATATATTTAATGTCCTGTGGATGAACCTGTATTAACCCATAGGTTCGAAACATTGTCAACTGTGTCACACTATATGCAGATGAAATGTATTAATTGATGCCAGCAATAGTGTGTATGTACTATCGTCTGACTGTGAATTAACTACGCAGACTGTTGAGTTGCCTTGTCTGTCTTTTTCCTTAGTGTGTCAGTTGACATCGGCTGGTGTCCTGTTGTTAACACTTTTTAAATTTCTGAAAATTGCTTACTAAAAATAAATCTGTCCGGCTGGACAAATAATATAGTGTCTATCTAGCCTATATTTATTCACTTGATAACCTTCCTTTGTCTAGGGAGCACTGTCCTGTTTATAGATATAACTACCCTAAGGTCCCTAGCATACTGCTTCCTTGGGTTCCCTTGTACACTAAAAATGGGAAGTTCAACTGCGACACATCGAGAAACGCCTCTTCAGGGGAGATTCACAGTTGAAGTGCACCGCACCACAGGTGCACACGCACGACGTTCAAATTGGCAGCAGAAACACTAGAACGTCAACCTCTCGCATGCATTCCTAACAATGGAACCATTAGCAAAAGGTGACATCGGAGGTCGGAAAGGTCAGAGGGCGACTCTTAGCCACCACCTGCCTCCCACTACATGAGGAATTAAAGGAAGAATACCCTCTTTTCACGTTAAAGATGGGACCAGAAGCATTTGGTTTGGGGGCAGCTGATGCCAACCTGACAGGACGTTTGGGAAAAGTTGTAGACACCAATGAAGGCTGCCTTACAACTTTAGTTTTATCCGCTTGAGCACAAGCGTAACACTCTCTTACTGCATCCTCAATCGCTCTATCCATTCCAGGCCACCAATACGATTGTCGGACCCTTCTCTTAGTCATATTCCTGTCTAAGTGTCCCTCGTGAGCAATATATATAATTTTCCCTCTCAGACTTGCTGGTGGTACAAATTGATATCTCCTCAATAGTTTTCCTTCACTTACACTCAGTTCATCCTCAACATGGAGAAACTTCTGAATCTTACATCCTCAATAATGTTTTGATGCCACCCATGAGAAACACAAGTAATCACTTGTTGTAAAAGTTCATCATTTGACATAGCATTGTCCATTCCTCATTGCTAAAAGCATGTTCAACTCCTTTAACATCATGTACTACATCAACCATGTCGTCCATATTATTTTCCACACCCTCAACTGGCATTCTAGATAAATAGTCTGCTACTACATTCCTGAGACCCTTAACATATTCAACAGCAAAATTGAAATCAAGTACAGACAAGATCCACCTTGAAATCCTAGGGGTAACATTTCCTTCTAATCCTCTGCCTCCTTTGAAATGATGAACTAACGGTTTATGATCAGTTCGCACATGAAAAGGAAGACCCCATACAAAGTACTTAAAGTGCCTAATCCCCCAACAACACGCTAAGGCCTCCCTCTCTATCACAGAATATGATAGTTCCGCATCTCACAATCTTCTGGAAGCAAATCCAATGATCTTTTCCTCACCTTTACTCAACTGAGTAAAAACAGCTCCAACCGCTACTGAACTTGCATCAGTAGTAACAAAAGTCTTATCCTTAACATTAAAATGCCCAAGAGTAGGAGCACTAATGATGCTTCTTTTAGTGTTATTAAATGACTTGTCACAACTCTCATTCCAAGTAAAAATAACTCCTTTCTTCATCTGCAGTCTCAGTAGTTCAACAATTTCTGTAAAACCCTTGACAAATTTTGAGCAATACTCAGCAAGTCCTAAAAACGACTTGAACTGATCCTTATTTTTTGGAATGGGAGAGTCTCTAACTGCAGCAATGATACATTATTTAGGCTTAATACCATCTTTGCATATTTCGTGTCCAAGATACGCCACACTATCTTTTCTTAACTGACATTTTTCTTTCTTTATGGTCAGTTCATTATCATCCATTCTTTTCAATACCTCATTCAGAACAATATCATGGTGTACACTGTCTTTTCCTACAATTAAAACATCCTGAAAACACAAAACATCATTCATGTCTCCAAAAATCCTCTCCATCACTCTCTGAAATACCGCAGAGGCGGATGCTAAGCCAAAAGGCATCCTACAATACCGATATTCCCCTAACGCTGTCACAAAAGAGGTAAGATGTCTTGATCCACTTTCCAAATCTATCCGATGATACGCCGAAGACATATCGATCACACTTAAAACAGTACAACCACCCATAGCTGTTGGCATTTCAGAAATATTTGGCAAAGGTTGTCTATCTACCCAAATATTTCTGTTTAAATCGCGTAAGTCCACACACAATCAAATTTTGTTTCCATCCTTTGGCGCTACGACAATCGGGGCCAACCACTCGGAGGCCTCGATTGGTTCAATAACTCTTTGAGCAAGGAGTTTTTTAAGTTCACATCGCAATAGCTAGATGGAGGCCCCTAGCTGGGCTGTAAGGCGATGAATCCGATAATGTTAGATCTTATTATAGCAACCTATGCTGTTTTGATTTGAGTTCTATGTTGTTAGGATTGTTCTTATCTCAATAAATTTGTAATACCTAAAACACACATGCTCCATCAAGCATATAAGGAACTGTTACTCTTTTTTGGTATATATCCTTTATCATTCGATTCTTTTTACTTGTATTGAAATGTCCCTACAATGCCTAACGTTCCAAAGACTACAATAGCGTAATGTTATTTAACTTGAAACGCGGCTGGCCCGCAGTGGTTGTAGGCGACATGCTGTGTTAACTTGTGCTAAATCTGTGAGTAGTCACTAATTGACAGGTACCACAAATACAGAGCTGCTGGCCATTATTTGGTTGTAGGCGATAAGCTGTGTAATCACCGTCAAATATTAATAAAGGTTTTGAAAAATAAAAAAATTAAAAAAATAAAAAGTTCACATCGCAATGGTTCTCTCATTAAATGGGGTATATTTCTAACTTTGTTTTCTACTGGAATAGCATTTCTCTTTAAAATAATTTTGTGCGAGAAGTTTTTCAATTTCCCACAGTCATCAGAGAACACTCTTGAGTACTTTTCAAATAAATCATTTTGATCGATACAATTATTATCGTGCACAACAGCAGACATAACCGGTTCTTCAGCATTAGGGTTGAGGATAATATTTAAATCCTTTTGATGGCGCCAGCCCAATAAATTCAGACCTTGTTTGGTTAAATACACCCTTCCATATACTTTCTTTCCTTTAAAGAATATTAACATCCATTTGAGGCCAATTATATCAATCGTTTTACCTCCAAACCCGACAGCTCTGATGTCAGGCTTATTCCGTGAGTTAACATCAGATTTACTTTTCCACACTTCATTGTACGTTTCCATGGATAACAAAGGGTAAAGACTCCCTGAATCAACTCGCATATTAACATCATATGAGTCTAATTTTATGATGCAGTGAGGCTTGGTCAACAATTCTGTGCTTTCTCTAACCACATCACAATCCAAAACGAAATTTTCAGAATGTGATTCTAAATCTTTACTGTACACTTGATCATATTTAGTAGAGTCACTGTAACCATCAACACATAACATAAGCTCCCGCATATTATCAGTAACGTCACCCACTTCATGTACTTGATCTGATTGCGTCTGTCCCGACTGGATTTTGGTCCTACACGCTGTGGCAAGATGTCCCCTTTTTCTATAAATTCTACACATGGCATTCCTCACAGCACATTTGGGACTAGAAGCAATGTGACCAGGTGCCCCATAATGGTAACACTTAACAGTCCTCATGTCAAATTTTAGAATATTATTATTACCTACAAATCTATCAATTTTGACAGGATTTTTTATAGGATATTTCTCTATTTGCTTAACTAATTTAGTTTCAACAACATAGGCTTGAGTTTCATATTTCCTATTATTCTGATCTCTACCTAAAGAATTATTACAAACTTCCATTTCCTTAATCCATATCTGAGTATGTTCTAGACTTTTAGCAATTTGAATTGCCTCTTCTAGAGACGGATCTTTAATGAGAAGTTTTTCTTGTATTCTCTTATTGTTAGTACATCTTACTATTTGGTCTCGAATAAGAGAATCTGCTAGGTTTTCAAATTGGCATGTAAGAGATAGACCCCTTAATGCAGCAACATAGATACCAATATCCTCATCAACTTTCTGTTTACGACTAAAAAATATATGCCTCTCAAGGACCACATTCACTTTAGTAGTAAAGCGTAACTCTAATATTTTCATTGACATTTCATATAGATTAATGGGTTGACCATCTCCCATTCCTAGAGAGATCTCAGGCAGATCTTCATATAATCAACGCCCTTCAACTCCAAGATGATGGAGTAATATATCTTGTTTTCCTTTGGGTCCATATTTATCTGCCCCAGTAGCCAAAATGTAAGTCAAAAATATTTTTTTCTAATCCTTCCAAGTAAGCATGGGCGAATTTTGCGAATCTCGCGTTCGCGAATTTTGCGGATTTGCGAACTCGCAATTCGCAAAATCCGCGAATTCTCGCGAATTTGCGGATTTTTTTTGTGTGTTTGCGCGGGTTTCTGCCAGTTCGCGAGGGTTTTGTACAATTTCGCAAATGCGAACTTACCTGTCGGGTCGCAAGTTTTGCGAACTTGTTGTTTCTACGTGTCCAGCCTGTTTGGGACACTCTTCTTCATCACTGCCACTCTCTGTCACCACTGCCACTCTCTGACTACTCATGCCACCCTCTGGCCCACCCATGCCACCCTCTGTTTCATCACAGCACCCCCTGGTTGTCCAGTCAGTGTACATTATTGTGGCAAAGCAAAGCACACCTTCCCTGCCTCAAGTGACCTGAATTAATTTGGGGCTGATTAATGTGTCACAGAATATTTTTTTAGCTGACACCTGCTTCCTTAGTGCTTCCTGATTAGTGATCTTTTGCACTTACTAAGTGCTTTCATTGTTGCAAAATTAGTTACAACACCTGCCCTGCCCCAACTGACAATAATGAATTAGGGGCTGATTAATGGATTTGAACTTCCAGCCTGGCTCCTGCTTGTCTCCCTTAGCTGTAATTCATGACCTTTGTGGCATATGTGTAACTATTCTGAGGTTCAGAGCAGGGTCACATAATAGTTGCAAGTAGGTAACTGAACTCTGGAGGGGCCCCTCAGGAAGCACTACAGGAAATGGCTACTAATGATGAGCCTGAACTTTTGGACCTGGTAAGTAGTTTCAGTTTTGCTAAGATCGTATTTCTGCAATTTAGCGCTTATTCGCGGGGCGCGAAGTTGTACTGGGAAGCCGCGAACTCACGCGAACAGTGCGAGCAAAATCCGCTGCTCGCGGATTTGCGGATTTTGCGGGAGATTCGCAAATCTCGCGGATTGCGAATTTACCGAAAATCCGCAAAATCCGCGAGCGAAACGGATTTTCCGCCCATGCTTACTTCCAAGGGATCGCCGGATCACCTGGAGTAGGAAGGAAACTTGGAGGAGCAGACATGGATTGATCACCCACAAAGATAAAACAAAGGATTAGAATATATATAATACAATGTAGCTGGAAGGAAAGTGTTGGTTAAGAAAACAACAAATTCAAACAATAAGTTTATATAAAAAGATAAAACAATAGTTTAAAATAACAAACCAGATTATTTGATGTCTTCTATTTATAAATCCTTTCCAGTCCTTCTATTTAAAATTCCAAAGACTTCTAAACTGTTGTAGTCTTTTCCAGTTCAATACTTCCAAACTGTAGAAAACTGTTCTCCTGTATTCTTCAAATTCAAATATTCCTCAAGATAAATGCTGTTTTCTAAAGAAGCTATCGTATTTTGATAAAAATGATCGTAAAGTAATGTTTTTCTAAAGAAAATCCGCCCAATCTCTTAAAATGGCCGCCAAAAGAAACACTCGGTCCTCTTTTCAAGGGAAATAGGGCTTGCTTTGAAGAAAATCCAATATGGCCACCAAAAGAAACACTCGGTCCTCTTTTCAAGGGAGGTAGGGCTTGCTTCGAAGAAAATCCAATATGGCAGCAATCACCATATACCAGTTAGGAAGCAGTTCAAAGAATGCAGTCTTTAACACTAGATATTTCTCAGGCAAGCATGTAAATCATTAAAGTTTCAGTATTAAAACATCCAGGTTCTATATTAAAATATCCAGGTTCTATTTTTAAACAAATCTTCAGAAGTTTTAGTAAATATTAAGGAAGATATACGTTTCCTTTCTTTATTGGAGAATCCAGATTTTCCAATTTCGAATTAAATCTTGGAAAGTGTAGTAAATATTCTTTCATCCAACAAATTTTCCTCACAGTATATCCAAAGGAGGTAGGACAAGATTTCCGCAGTTGTAGGTTCCAGCTAAATCTCAACAGGAAGCTAAATCTCCAATAAGTCCATAAATCCAGGGGTGAAGGTATCAATGTCTCTTCCCCCTGCACAGAGAAGACCACCTCGTCATCAACGTAAAGATCCAATTTCCAGTCAATTTGATGAAGATCAAATAGCTTTTTTTTGAGAATCAAGGCAGATACCTCCAGCACAGCTTCACAGCTCAAAGATCAACTCAATCAAAAGCTAACATTCTATCCTAGCAACAAAGCTAACATTCTAATGTTGACCTGCAGATACACTCAACTCTACACAATGTCATTGCAAGACCTATTGCATTGTAAATGCTTGTTTCTTATAAGTGACACCGCAAGCTGGAAAAAGCAGACCAATAAGAGTATGGCAAGATATGAACGCCAATGGATAGCCAATTAAAATGACATAGCCAATTAGAATGACATGATCATTGTATGAGCTGCTCGAGAGTGGAGTGCAAGACTGCTCTGGATTCAAAATCTGCCTTGCAGCTGTGCACAGTATCTACAGGAGCGTAGCATGGGGCCCCAGGCTGACGCACCCAGTAGGGCCCGGCTCACTCACCTATGCAGTGCTAGTGCGATCTGGCCAAATAACGAACAACTGTTAGTGCTAGGCGCCACACAGCCATTTGGGATGCGCTCGGTTATGTGTAGATTCATAAACGTTCATTATTATTATTTTTACTTTATTGTGGTGATATACGGAGGTCCTGAGAAAAAGGTGCTGTAGTGTCGTAACGCCTGACCCTGTGTTCAGACAGGACAGGCAGCCATACAGGAAACAGGAACAGGAAAAGGTTTTAGTCTGTAAGCCAGTAAGGTGCTGGTAGGGAATAAAGTAAGATGTGAACCAGTACAGCTCCGACTCCAGTGTCTTATTTATGCGGGCGCAGCGTGACATTGGCGACGAGGGTGGGATACCTATATCCCCACACGGTCACACAGCCCAGGCCGGCCTGACCAGCGAGTCCGCAGTCGTCGTCTACCAGCGCGTGAAAGGCACGAAACAGAAACCGACGCCGAGACTGCTGGAGCCAACAAACAAGCCTGTTGAAACATACGGAGTGTATGACGCCGAAGCAGACGACAAGAAGAAAACAACGAGAAATATATAACGTGTGTGCACACTTGGCGGAGGACATACATGAGCAGCAGTGCTACAAGAGACGCCGAAAATCGGAGACGCCGAAAATCCGCTCGAGAAGAAAATCAAGAATAGCGGAGAAGTTGGGGTGAGTCCTGTGGAGACCGCGTGAAAGCAAACGAGTGAATGAAAAACGTGGTACGACCAAGACCCAAGACATAGCGTCCCGCACGGCGGCCATTGCAAAGTCAGGCGCTGGCCATTGGCTAACCCACGTTCCAAGAGCAGCGGCCATCTTAAAACCAGGCAAACCCCAAGAACACAGCGAAGTGTGTGACAAAGAGCGGGAAAAGCTCTAAAATACAGCGCAGAAAATGTCTCTTACCCCTGCTAGCAGCACGACGGACGGAAACGCGACAGCCAGTCCAGCAACTACAGCAGGTCCAGCACTTCAAGCTGGCACAACCATGGCGCCTCATGTGTCCCTGGGGGCACCCTTCATGAGACAACCACAGCCTCTGGTACTAACACCGGGCAACACCATGGGACCTGCCTGGAAAAATTGGAGCGAGGATTTCGAAGATTACATGATTGGCTCGTCAGTACAAGACCCCAAACAAAAACTGGTGGCCTTGAGAAATCTAATAGGCCAAGAAATAGAGCAATTCATCAAAGACCTACCGAATGCAGCGACTGCAACCTATGAAGAGGTCAAAGGAGCTCTCGACAGACGATTCCTCCACAAACGCAACGTCGACATTCAATCAGGTAACTCAGGAAAAGGATGATGGCATGAGTGACTTTATCATACGCACCAAAAAAATGGCGCGGTATTGCGAATTTGAAAATTTCAAAACGGAAGACGCTCTGCGCCTCCGCATCATTGATGGCTGTTTATCCGAATCCCTGCGTCGAAGACTCTTAAAGAAACCATACACCCTGGAAGAGATCGAGGAACTGACAAGGATTAACGACCAAGCAGAAAACTATGCCAAACGAATGGGAACCCACAAATCTGAACGGAAAGACCACGCTCTTCGAATACAAGCACATCAAACAACAAGACACACAACGAGCTCACATCCCACAAGTCAAAGCACTCTTCTCGCACCTCTCCGTCCCGACGAGACTCGAGGCAGGACAAGTCAACTAAGCCATCACCCACATGCTATAGGTGTGGACAAGACTACCCACACTCAGGACAATGCCCAGCCATTGGTCAGCGATGCCATCGCTGCAGAAGAGACAATCACTTTGAGGTGGCGTGTCAAGCCAGGCGATCTACACGCAAGTCATCACCTCCACGTCGCAGCACACGACATCATGTACGTGCTGTCAGAGGAAGAGAAGATCAGTCATCTAGCTCCTCAAGGTCCAGTTGTCAATCAGTGAGCCCATACCATCCCAGTGGCCGCTCCGTAAGCTCACATCGCTCCCGACACCAGACTGTGAGCTCCTACAGATCACACAGACACACGTCCAGTGATTCCTCATCACACACACCGGCATCACAAGACAGTGATGAATTCATCTGCATGGTCTCAGACCCAGACCGCCTGAAACGATATCCAAAACTGGACATCATGATAGAACACCCAGCAAAGTTCGTCTTGGATTCAGGAGCGTCATTAAACTACATATGCGTGTTGGAGTACAACAGCATGAAGCAACGTCCTAAATTGGAACCAGCGGCCATTCGCATCTTCACATGGATGGTGCGGAAACCCCTCACGTGCCTTGGTCGCTTCCATACGACTCTGACATTCAAGGACAGGAAAATTCAAGCTTACATTCATGTCGTAGAAGGACCGGACATAGCTGACTGTTTACTCAGTCTACCCACAGCGGAAAGGCTGAAACTAATGGAACTCCTTTATATGACCGAAGATGCCCCAGACATCGTGGCAAAATTTCCAAAACTCTTTAAAGGTCTCGGAAAGTTGAACCACTTCAAGGTGAAACTACACATAGATGAACGTGTGACACCCATCGCTCAACATCACCGGAAAGTGCCTTTCCATCTACAGCAAGCTGTCGATGATGAATTACAAGAACTCTTACAAACCGACATCATCGAACGCACCTCGGGACCCACTCCATGGGTGTCCCCGGTGGTAGTTGTCCCCAAAAAGGGACAAGATAACAAAGTTAGATTGTGTGTCGACATGCGTGCTCCCAACACCGCCATCGAGCGAGAACGCCATCCTGGGCCGCATATAAGCGACATGATTACAAGACTCAATGGTGCCACCGTCTTTTCCAAGCTTGACCTCAATAAAGGCTATCATCAATTGGAACTCCATGAACAATCCAGGTACATCACAACATTCACCACACATCAGGGCCTCTTCCGCTATAAGCGCCTAAACTTTGGCATCTCGTCGGCCGCCGAGATCTTTCAAGAGGCCATTCGGAGAGTCATACAAGGCATTCCAAACGCCTTCAATTACAGTGATGATTTGCTGGTTTTTGGGAAAGATCAAACCAAACACGACACAGCCCTGGACAGAGTATGTCATGCCCTGCTAAATGCAAATTTAACACTCAACGCAGCCAAATGCGAATTCCACAAAGACACACTGAAGTTTTATGGGCACATATTCTCCAGTGAAGGGATGAAGCCTGACCCAGAAAAGGTAGTCGCACTCGTTGACACACCAACCCCCCGAGATGTCAGCGATCTTCGCTCTTTCCTCGGCATGGCAAGTTACTGCGCGCGTTATATCCGCGACTATGCCACAATCAGCTATCCACTACGGGAGCTCACACGCCAGGGTCAGCCTTTCAACTGGACGGATGCATGCGAGCAAGCATTCACTATCATCAAGCGAGCTGTTAGCTCAGCCATTAACCTTGCCTACTTCGACACAAACAAGAAGACTGAAATCACCGTTGACGCCAGTCCAGTAGGCCTGGGAGCCATTCTCGCACAGTATAGTGAAAACTCAGATCAACGCCATATCATTGCCTATGCGAGTCGCAGCCTCACAGACACTGAAAAAGCTTACTCCCAGCCAGAGAAAGAAAGCTTGGCTGTAGTTTGGGCATGCGAACACTTCCCTCTGTTCGTGTATGGCAAACATTTCACGATCGTCATCGACCACCAGGCACTTATTACGATCTTCGGAAATCCCAACGCCAAGATGCCTCCTCGCATCGAAAGATGGGGACTGCGTCTCCAAGACTATATATACACGATTGTTCACAAACCTGGAAAGGCCGAAAACCCGGCAGACTATATGTCTCGCCACCCCCTGGATACCACGAAACCTGCTCACTCTTTGGCTGACGACTACATTCATTTCGTCATTGATGCGGCATGTCCCCCCACTGTTCCTCTGGAAGCCATACAAGACGCATCTGCTAGTGACTCTCTGATACAAGCCGCCATAACCCGTGTCCGCTCGAACTCCTGGCGCCACATGAAAAGCACAGCTCAGGAGTCAGACCAACTCCTTCGAGACCTGACCGCATTCCAACGGGTTCATGATGAACTGTCTATCAGTGTCACGGGTCTCCTTCTGAGAGGGGGGAGGATTGTCATCCCACACAAGCTACGTCAAGGAGTCATCAACTTGGCACACGAAGGCCACAGGGGGATAAATGCCACCAAGAAGGCTTTGAGGGAACGCGTTTGGTTCCCCACCTTGGACCAAATGGTAGAGACAACACTAAGAGACTGCACGACATGCCAACTTGTTAGTCAAGATGAACCGCCGGCCCCACTTCAAATGTCTGAACTATCCGATGGGGTATGGCAACAAGTTGCAGTCGACTTCTTTGGACCACTACAGTCAGGACAATACATCATGGTTGTCATGGATGAATACTCGCGATTCCCATTTGCACACCTGATATCGTCAACCAGGGCCACAGCAGTCATCCCAATCCTGGATGAAATCTTTGCAGCATGGGGCATTCACCTTCGAGTCAAATCTGATAATGGACCCCCGTTCAACAGTCATGACTTCACAGAATTTGCGACACATCTCAATTTCAAGCACCAAAATATCACACCTTTATGGCCCCAGGCTAATGGCATGGTGGAGCGATTTATGGGAACTCTTAAAAAGGCCATTCAACAAGACGAACTAACGCATCGAGACATCCAACAGACTCTGAATGAGGTATTAAGGGCGTACCGGACCACACCACACAATACCACAAATCAGTGCCCAGCTACCCTCATGCTAGGGAGAGCACCTCGCACTCGCCTACCCATGGCGACCACCGCCTCACAATCTCGGACTATCACCGTCGACCATGACACATTAGTCAACATAGACCAAGAGAAGAAGCTCAGAATGAAGACATACGCTGATCGGCGTAGGCATGCCAAGGACTCTCACATACAAGAGGGAGACTGGGTGATAGTTCGAAAGGACCGGCGAACGAAGGCAGACAGTCGATATCATGACACTCCCCTACAAGTCAGCAAAAGGAAAGGAACAATGATCACCACAAAAGCTGACAACAAGCAAATAACGAGAAACGTGTCATACTTCAAAAAGTACCACCCACGCAACCATCCAAGGGTCTCCTCGAGTCAGACCTCAAGCGACTCGGTGAGTCACAGTGACAACGCTGATCAGGACAGTTACAGCCCTCCGCGAATTGTCAATGACAGAGACAATCTTCACATCCAAATACCGGAACGAGAGAACCGCCCCAAGCGTCAGATAAGAAGACCCAGACGCCTGGTTGAAGAAATCTGAGGTATGAAGAGACTCTGTACAAAAGGGGGAGATGTAGTGTTGTAACGCCTGACCCTGTGTTCAGACAGGACAGGCAGCCATACAGGAAACAGGAAACAGGAACAGGAAAAGGTTTTAGTCTGTAAGCCAGTAAGGTGCTGGTAGGGAATAAAGTAAGACGTGAACCAGTACAGCTCCGACTCCAGTGTCTTATTTATGCGGGCGCAGCGTGACAGGTGCCCTTCCGCCTCTCTCGTTGTCCATGTGAGAGAGAAAAAAGACCGAAACAGGGAAAGAACATCCAGGGAAAGAAAAACAGTAGAGTAGATGAAGCTAGAGGGTATATGTGAGAAAAGAACGGATGAGTGAGAGAAAGAGAGGAAGAAAGAGAAAGAACGTGAAAGGTTATGAAGAGAAATACAGAAAGAGAACTTTGGGGCATTCCCTTGCTCCACTTTTGCGTCACTTTTCCCATGTTAAAAGGGACGCAAAAGTGGCGCACGGGGCTTGTAAATCTGCCCCTGAGTGCCTGTGAGAAATGCATGAGAGAGAGACCAAAGAACCAAAGAAGAGAGACAGCCAGTGCAGGGAAAACGTACCTTCCACCGGGTCACCCGCAGCTGCCTCAGCTCCTGCTGCTCCTGTCCGGGTCCCGTGTCAGGAAAAAGGCTTCCTCCTTCCCCTCCCCAAGCCCAGCAGGGCGCCTCAAGGGAGGCCATTTTCTCTGTGGAGAAAAAGGGAGAGTATGAATGACTGATTTGGTTGGCCCCAGAGGGCGGACCAAATAGTCATTTGCCCACAACAGAAAGCAAGCCACTCCCCCTCTGCCCTCGAGCAGGACCGCCCACCCGCCGCCCCCAACCAGGCACTTCTGCTTTTTGAAGTGCGGAAAGCAGAAACATAAAATGGTATTTAAAATACCATTTTATGTTTCTGCTTGGCGCACTGCGAGAAAGCAGTGGGGTGACGCCCCTCCGCCCCAATGGAGGAGCTACCCCAGCCGTTCACTACCGGGTCCCCACAGACATATCTATGTCCACACCACATCTACAACCTAGGAGAACCCATGATCAGCAAATTCTTCACCCACATTATCAACTCCTCCATCGAGTCTGCAACTTACCCAGAGGCATGGAATCATGCTGCAGTCACAGCCCTCCTAAAAAAACTTCAGCTGACCCTAAGACAGTATCTTTCAGAGGTGAAAGAGAAAGTAATCAAACAGCAACTCACCAACCACCTGGATCCCCACAATCTTCCTGACCACTCCTAATGTGTATTCCGCAGCAATCACATCACAGAGCACTTATCACCACCATTGATAAGATCCGCACCCTTCAAGACTGTAGAAAAACCACCACCATCATACTGCTGGACCTCTCTGCAGCATTTCAAGCCGTGTCACACGTCAACCTCATCAAAAGAGTTCACGATGCAAGCAAGCAAGGCCCAGTACTTGAATTGATATGCTCCTTCATCACAAGGAGAACACAGCGATCAGACACCTTCCCCCCACATTGGAGCCCAAGGACCAGATCTACAGAGTCCCTCACGGATCCTCCATCATCCCCACCCTGTTCAACATTTGCATGACACCACTAGTAGACGTCATCAGATCCCATGGCATCTCCATCATCTCCATCATCTCGTATGCCGATCACAACCAACTCATCCTCACCATTTCAGGCAAGCTTCCCACAGCCAGATCCAACTTCACCAAATGCATCATCCATGTAGCAGAATTGCTGTGAACCAACTGGCTGACACTCAACACAGATAAGACAAAAGTGCTGAAATTCAGGACAAAACCTCCCCCTGGGACAACATCTGATGGCCTTCAGAGCTCGGTCCTACTCCTTTCTCCATCAATAATGCATGCAACCTGGGGATCATATTAGATGACAACATCAACACGGCACATGTGAACGCAGTTAGCTCCTCCTGCTTCCACATGCTAAGCATCCAGAAAAAAATCTTCAGATGGATTCCCAAGAGCACCAGACATGCCAGCACTCAAGCTGTAATTACCAGCAGACAACACTACAGCAAGGCACCCTATGCCAGAATCACCAGTTCCCTTCTCCACCATCTTCAGACCATCCAGAACGCCACTTCTAGACTTGTCCTGGACCTCCCCCAACACACACACATCACACCTCACCCCCAAGACCTCCACTGGCTGCCGAAACACAAACGCTCCTCACACATTCATATAAGGCACTGCACAACATTAGACCAGCGTACCTCAACTCCTGCTTGCACTAACTCACTAGACACCTGCACTCTGCCTCTCTCTCTTGCACACCAATACGCAGAAGCACAACAGGAGGACTAGCTTTCTCATACCTCACACCCAAAACATGGATCCGACCACCCTCTACACTTAAGGGTCTCCTTGGTTCAGGAATTCCACAAGAAGCTGAAGACCTGGCTGTTGAACTAAGACCCTACAGACGACCTTCAAACCTGCCTCGGTGCATAGATACCCCTCAAGTGATTAGTCCCACTTCACAAATCCTTATAACATAACATCACATAACAGGTCTTGAACAGGGCTGCAGATTCCTCACCTTGGACTAAACCCCAGGCACCAGACTTGATCTGGAATATTTTCCAGCAGTGCTCCTGCTGGGATGGAAAAGTCACATGCATAGTGATGGACTTGCATCCCTCCCCAGTTTCCATATTGGAAACCCAGAACCTTTGGAGAGCCATGTGGAGGAGCCCCAGAGAGATTTTTGGATTGCTACATTCCGGAGAGCTTGTGGGGCGCGAAGGAGGAAAAAAGAGCCAGGTTCTTTGGTACACTCAAATGGACTCTTTGATTCAGAAAGCGGTCACAGATCAGAGCGGCCTGGGAACTTCCCAGGTAAGAGATGGGGCTGGGAAGGAAATCATAAAGAGTAGGGCTAGGACCCTCTGGTAACCTTTTTCTGAGGCGTATATATTAGATGGCTGACATTGAGGTGTGATCCTCATGCAATCCCATGGAACTGTTTTGGAGTTATCAGTTGGTGTTACTCCTGTTGTAACAGGTTGTTTCTTGGGTGACACAACAGGATAGAGGAGCAGGAACTCCAAAGGATGCAGACCCTTAACCTAAACTTCAGAAAATGAGAGAGTAAATCACATTTGTGTCTAGAAATATATTTAAAACATGGAAGCTTAGTTCAACTGTATGTACCTTGATGTGGAGAAGCTCAGCAAGAATTCTGCTTTGTGTGACCAGGACTGGGGATTAAGATCTGTCAGACTCCCAGCTGGGTGAAGGGACATCACCCATAGAACTCAACACCACCTCCCTGGAGCCTGGAGCACCAGTGTCTGCCTCCATGGCACGATCAGAGGAACCCTCTGCGGAGGAGAAGGAGAGCACCAGGTGGGAGCAAAGTCCACTGGGGGATCCTGGTGAGTGGATCCATTCGGGTTGTTCTCCCATGTGCAGATTGAAGTTGGCAATCCTGTTCCAGAGAGGGCTGCAGTGAATATCGGCGGATGTTGCACCGATCAGTCCATCGCGTGTGTGTTGACCCAAGTCACTGACCCCATATGCTAGATAGGGCCATCGTCAAGAAAGCTGCTGCCACACTGATCTGGCCATTGCCTTTGTGCAGGCCAAAGGTGGTGACCCCATATGCCAGAGAGTGCCACTGTAAAGAGCAGCGCTGCCGCTCTGGTTGAAATTCATGCCAAGAAGGAGGAACATCGCCATGAACATCATGTGACCACGATGAACAGAGGGTGTTGACCTTTGTACCTAGAGCCCAGACTGAGGCATCGAAAGTCAAGTGACCATCCTTGACTCGCCGGCGGAATCAGAGGACCTTCCACTACATCCGAGGAGTGTGCAACCAGACTGATGCTCATTGTCATCACCCAATGCTGTCCATCACCATGTCGCAGTGCCCAACGCTCCCTTAGTCTTCCATAAAACACTACCAGCGGGAGCGGGTAAGACTGATTTCCAAAAGGAGCAGGGGGATCTTGCTCTGCCTTATAGAGCTGCGGCGCTGGAGCAGTTTGACTTTTATAAATCCATAGTGGGACTTAAAACACTGAGAATCATAGAGGCCTAATCTGAATGTTACCTATTGTAAATAGGAAAAGCCCATATATGTGCCACTCTTGCCCTTTGATGTTAGTTCCTTTCTTTCTACACTTCCTTACAATGATCCACAGCCTGCTCCCGCATTTGCGGCTATCCTGATGACTCCAAATATTCTTATGCAGTGTGCTAGGGCACAATGTCCCCACCGATAAAGACACAATTAAGGCTGTGTTTCGACTATTGGAAGCAGATTTTGGTCAAGGAGCCACACAAGGTATGCAATGCTTGAATGGTGTGCGCAGGAATACAAGAAATGTCCAGGGATTTCCTCTGGGAATTTCCAAAGTTTCTTTATTGATGAAATATAAACAGTTCACAGAAAAACAGGGTTCGTTCCCCCATGCTAGGCTTCAGGGATACTACCTGGAGTCTTCTGGAGGTATTGTTGTTGTGCGATTAATATTAGCAGGTAATTTATTGGCCCTATGGCTTTTCTATGCAGAAGATCACTATTGTTGTTCTTTGCGTACATTTTTATTTTTATTGTTTAATTCCCGTTATGTGTAATTCAAATATGTTCTGTTTTTGACTCTTCCCTTTGCGTGTATATATTTATGTGTGTATTTTGTCTACTTTTTTCAGCCCTGATGAAGTTCTCCATGAGAACGAAACGCGTTGGCGAAAATTCCCCGTTTTTCTGTTATCTGTTTATATTTCATCAATAAAGAAACTTTGGAAATTCACAGAGCAAATCCCTGGACATTTCTTGTATTCCTGCGCACTCCATTCAAGCATTGCTTTATGATCTGGAAAACAGTGGCACCATAGGGCGGTTGGTGTCTGGGACTGTAGTGCAGGTCTTTTAATAAAATAGGAAACTGGTATAGAGGTGCAGGAAGGGTAGTCCACCGTCTGGTGTGTTTCTCTTGCTGTCCACACAAGGTATGCCTTTGATGCACAGGCTCCAGACATGACTTGAAGTTATGACAGAAATGCACCCTAATGTACCAACGTAAAGGCTATTCGAGACAAGAAGTCAAAGTGGCACATCGCTGAACATATGAAGTTGTTTATTTTCTCTTTGATATGAAGACCCATCAAATAAATGCAACCCAACGAGTGGCTCTTGCCCCTTTCGTGTGCTTGCTTGGAGCAGTTTCTTGCGGGGCTCCTCAAGGATCGTTGTTATCTCCTCTATAAAATAGCTCACCTTTTTCAATATTCAGTATTTGATTGATAAGTGTACATGTATGACACACAAATTGTTCTGGAGATGTACCATGGTCCTTTCCTCTTTGTGACACCATGTCCAAAGTAGAAACTTAAATGCATGGCAACTATTGGAAATTAAATGGTGAGAAGATTTAGATTATCAGGTTCTTTAAGAACTTCACTGTTATTTCCGTTTTTAGCTGTAGAAAAAACGAGTTCCCACTTCCTATGGGAAAAACCATGGAATGCAAATTGACTTGGCATAGTCCATGAACAACAAAGTCAATGCAGTGGTCAGTTCATGCATTTTATAGGTGCGATCATGAATGAGAATCTTGCACTTGTTCCCCTTTTACTACAAGTTGCTATATTATGTGTATTTGTAGACCATGCTATCACCTGCGAGGGTATCCTGACGCTGAGCAGGTGTGCATGCCTAGCTTCAAAGGGCCGGGAGGAGGATTATTCAAAGAACCAGGTCTTCAGCCTCTGCAGGATTGAAGGGGAGGAGGCCAGGTCGTAGTGATGGGCATTCCACACTTAAGACGCGATGTATGAGAAGGCTCGACCTTCGGATCTGATGTTGTGTATGCATGAGTTGTTTGTGAATAGGATTCTGTCTGAGCAGAGGATGGTTAATGGAAGGACATGTGACTGTTCAGGGAAGCCGGGCCTGAGTTGTGCAGAGCATTGAATGAATGAGTGAGGAAATTATAAACACCTTTATTGTGTCCAGACTCAATTACTGAAACTCTGCCTATTATGTTTGTGATACCGAAGTTGCAACTGATTCAAAATGACACAGATATATTAGTTGCAATCTTGAAAATAAGAGACCATGTAACCATCACAATGGCCACTTCACACTGGCTGCCACTTCAGGAACGCATGGTCTTTAAATCATAATGCTGACTCGTAAAGCAGTTCCTACCATGAGTACTACCATTCTTGACCAGCTCATTCCCCTCTACAAGACAAGACCACCAGCTAAGATCTGTGGATCGCCTCTTTGTATCGACTCTGATGGATAAACGTGGGTGTGCCTTTTCTACGATGGCCGCAGTGAAATGGAAAGCCGCCCATCTGTCTCCAAACATCAGAAAAACAATAGGTTAACATTTTGAAAAGCTCTGAAGGTCAAGCTGTTTTGTCAAACTCTTGGGGCTTGTTAGTGTACTAGGGTGATCTGACTACTGGTTATTATAGTGGTTGGATTTTCTTTTATAGTGCCAATATATATCTAGATGAATGCTGCATTCTGTAAAACCAACATATATAACATAAAGCAACATAACATAAACTTTCAGTAGTGATTGAATGGGCCTTTGCTCCTCAAGATGCACCTCACTTACCGATCATTAGGCATATATTAGTAAGTACGGGACACACACCTAAACATATTATATTGAAGTCAAACCACTGGATACCATAAGCATATGTGCTTTGGAAGTTGTCGGGATGTGGCCAGTATTAAGGTGTGTGACCAACTGAGCAATGACTTTATTAGATTCAATCAATCAATCAGAAAAATTTGTATAGCACGCTACTCACCCGTAGGGTCTCAAGGCGCTGAGGGGGTGGGGGGGGTCGCTACTGCTCGAACAGCCAGGTCTTGAGTTGTTTCCTGAAGGAGAGATGGTCCAGGGTCAGCCGTAGGTGAGTGGGGAGGGAGTCACATGTCTTGGCTGCCAGGTAGGAGAAGGATCTTCCTCTGACGGTGGATTTGCGAATTCGTGGGACGGAGGCGAGGGCGAGGCTGGCGGATCGGAGCTGGCGGGTGGGTGTGTAGAGTGTGAGGCGGCTGTTGAGGTACTACGGGCCCATGTCGTGGAGAGCCTTGTGTGCGTGGGTGAGGAGTCTGAACGTGATCCTCTTGCTGACGGGGAGCCAGTGCAGGTCTATCAGGTGGGCCGAGATGTGGCTGTGGCGAGTGATGTCCAGGATGAGTCGTGCTGAGGCGTTCTGGATGCGCTGGAGTCTTTTTTTGAGCTTGGCTGTGGTTCCAGCGTAGAGGGTGTTCTCGTAGTCTAGGCGGCTGGTGACGAGGGCCTGGGTGACCGTCTTCCTGGTTTTGGTGGGGATCCATCGGAAGATCTTTCGGAGCATGCGCAGGGTGTTGAAGCAGGATGACGAGACGGCGTTGATTTGCTTGGTCATCGTGAGGGAGGAGTCCAGGATGAAGCCCAGGTTGCGTGCGTGGTCCGTTGGCTTGGGTGCGGTGCCCAGAGCAGGGGGCCACCAGGAGTCATCCCAGGCAGAAGGAGATGGTCCGAGGATGAGGACTTCCGTCTTGTCTGAGATCAGTTTCAGACGGCTGATCTTCATCCATTCTGCGACGTCTTTCATTCCTTCCTGGAGGTTGGCTTTGTCGGTGGCGGGGTCGTTGGTGAGGGAGAGGATCAGCTGGGTGTCGTCGACGTAGGAGATGATGTTGAGGTTGTGTTGGTGAGCGATGGCTGCAAGGGGGCTCATGTAGACGTTGAAGAGGGTGGGGCTGAGTGAGGAGCCTTGCGGAATGCCGCAGATGACTTCGGTTGGCGCGGATCGGAACGGGGGGAGGTGGACTCTCTGGGTTCTTCCGGTGAGGAACGAGGTGACCCACTCCAGTGCCGCTCCTTGGATTCCAGTGTTGCTGAGGTGCTGTATCAGGGTGTGGTGGCATACGGTGTTGAAGGCTGCTGAGAGGTCCAGGAGGATGAGGGCAGCAGTTTCCCCGTTGTCGAGCAGGGACCTGATGTCGTCAGTGGCTGCGATGAGGGCGGTCTCGGTGGTTTGCTCGGAAGCCGGACTGTGAGGGGTCGAGGGATCCGTTGGTCTCGAGGTCTCGAGGAAGGCGGAGAGTTGTCTGTTGACGGTCTTCTCGATGACTTTGGCTGGAAAGGGGAGGAGCGAGATGGGGCGGTAGTTCTTGAGGTCTGTGGGGTCCGCAGTGGGTTTCTTCAGTAGGGCGCTCAGATCGGCATGTTTCCAGCTTTCCGGGAAGGTGGCAGATGTGAAGGAGCTGTTGATGATGTTCCGGACTTCGGGTGCGATGATGGAGTCGGCTTTATTGAAGATGTGGTTTGGGCAGGGGTCGGTAGGGAAGCCAGAGTGGATGGTGTTCATCAGGCGGGTGGTGTCTTCGGTGCTGACAATGGGTCCAGGTGTTGAGGGTGGTGGTGGGGGGTGCTGTTCGGTGGTTGGGTGCGTTGTCAGTGCACCAAAGCTGTTGTGTATGTCGGCGATCTTGCGGTGAAAGAACGAGGCGAGTGAGTTGCAGAGGTCTTGCGAGGGTTGTGAGAAGGTGGCCTGATATGCAGTGCTCACTATTCTAGTGAACACTATGTATCAGTCCAGCAACCCTTATTGATGATTGGTTGTAAGTCAACCTTATAGACCAGCTATCCTAGTAGCGTGGATACGAGCAGTCTAAGGCTAAAGACTCGAGAGGGCGTGTTAAGCCAGCTGTTATACCACACATATACCCCTTGAATACCCAGTGAAAGGACACCACACACCAGTTATGAAAATAAACAAGATATTTATTAAGAATCACAACAGCCCTGTACTCTTTATGAGGACAGGGTACTAAGCACAAAACAAAACTCTTATGAAAATACTTAAGTTAGCACAGTATATACAAATGCCCGAGGGACTCGGGTGCAGAGTGTGCACTCTCACGCGTGATGCGGGACAAAGTCTATGGTAGCTAGTAATGACAAAGTTAGTGTTCTCGGGCGAACCCGACCTGGTAGGGAGAAAACGAAAGTGGATCCTGACCCTTGGATAGTGAGGCTATGCTGGGGCACCGAAATGCCGAAGTTACCTAGCCCAGGGGCTGCAGCTGCATAGGTCTCAAAAGACGTCGGCAATCCTCGTTGACGGACCAGGAGCCTGGAAGAAAGAAGTTGCTGGCAGGCGACCAGTGAAGAAAGTTCGATGGATCCAAGCCTGGATCGAAGGAAGATGACACCTGAAAGCAGAGGGGACCAAGTTCGAGACTACTAGCCAGTAGTCAGTGGGCACCAGGAGGGCACCGGATGGTAGCCACCTCGACTAGGTGAGTGGGTGACGCTGTGCTCGCAGATCTCTCGGACCAGGAGGCGTTGTCGGCGACCAGGATGGAGGAGCGAGCTGTCCCACGATGGATGAAGCTGTCGGCGTCGCTGGACCCAGGATTGGGCAACAACAAAGCCTTGGCAAATTCAAGCCCACGCGGTGGACTCAAAATGGCGTCTGGAGTGGACCAGGAGGGTCCGGGGTGCCTCTCTTGAAGAAGGAAGCAAGGGCCAGTCTGGAGCAACCAGACCAGCAGCAGTGATGTCGTCGGGCGTCGTGAAGAAGGCCACAAGCCAGCCGGCTAGTAGCCACACAGCGCGGTGAGCACGCAAAAGCAGAAGGGCCCCACGCAGATCGTGGAGATGCTGGAGGGCTGATCTTCGGTGCTGGAGCTGCTCAGGGTTGGGGCTTCTCGGACCCCAAAGCACTCACCAGTGGAAGACTCGGTGGGCTTGTTACAAAGAAGTCGTGCAGTCTTGGCGATCGTCGGTCCCTCGAGGTCTCGTCGCACTCACGGTTCTCAGCTTTGCTGTAGAGGTGAGTAGAGGTCAGAGGTGCCAGGGAAGCCGGGTCTCGTCGAGCTGGGTCGTCGGATTCGTGAAGAAGGACTTGCAGCAGACCGCAGTGTTCTTAGGATGGTGCCTGCGGATGCAGGGTGACTACTCCTTAGCCACAAGGGAGAATCTTGAAGAAGGAAATCTTGAAGTCCTTTCGCAGAAAGTCGTGTCTTGATTCCAAAGATGATCTAATTTGAACAGGGGGCCCGCTCCCATCTTTATACTAAAAAAGGGGGCTGACCCGGTGACTAGGTCCTGCCTATGGGTGGGACTAGGAGGGGGGTGGTTACACCCCTCTGCCATGCCGGACTTTCCCCAGGCCAGGGGCTGGTGTGCCCCTGGAACTGGTTCTGACCGGCCTATGCGTAGTGAGCACCGGGGTGCCACTCAGCAGTCACCTTCCTGTAAAGCCCTGCCTACCCAGGATACACAAAACCATGTCTGGGACGGTGCTAGCACCGCCCCGGACAGGAAACCCTTTGTCCAAGCCTCCCTCGCTGGAAGGACTCCCAGCAGCAGGAGGTCAGACTCGTGTCTGTGGTGGCAGCATCCATTTTGTGGAGCTGAGGCTTTAGTTAACTTTAACCGGGGTTCACAGTTACATACATGTCGTGTCCCTCTAGAAGGGTGGAATGCTAACCCCGTCGCCAGAATTGGCGAGGGGTTAGTATTCCAATTCGTATGACACCTTACTCGACATGTTTTGATAAAGCAATACCAAAGATAGCATTTAACCGCGAGGATTATAATGCACTTAAGAGTATATGGTATGCGATATCATGGAACAGCTATTAGGACTTGGTTCCGCAAGCTGCAGACAGGCTCAGCTCATGCCAGAGCACCATCTCACACGATTCCAAGCACTCTGCCTTCAGGATTGTCAAGGCCTGCCATAGGAGTGACTGATAGGAATCTGTGTGTCCATTTTAGGGTTAGGTATAGGTATACTACACCTACAGCAAAGGGTGATTACACGACTTTGCCCCGGCTGTCATGCAGCCAGTTGTGTCAAATTTAGGAGGCCAGCCAGGGGTGGCATAATACATGCTGCAGCCCCTGGCAGCCCTGGGTACACCTATGCCCTGAGTTACAGGGTCTGATAAGGTGGCCCAGTACCAATTGGCAAATGCACCTAGGGTACATGTTGTAATTTAGAAAGAGAACAGCCAGGCTGTGGGTCTGATTGGCAGGCCCACAGCCAGAGAAAGTCGTAAACCAGTGAAACAAAAGCAAAAAATCTGGGTGATCATAGGATTGCAGACCCTACTCTCCTACAAGGGTGTGATGTCGTTGTTGCCGGCGCTGGGGTGGGAGAGCTCTTTAGCTATGCTGAAGAGTTCTCTGCTGTTGTGGGTGTTGTTGTCCAGTCGTTCTTTGAATGTTGTCTTCTTGGTGGTGCGGATCAGCTGGTGGTGTTTGCGGGTGGCGTTCTTGAGGGCTGTCATGTTTTCTGCTGTCTGGTCATGGCGCCAGGCTTTCTCGAGGGTGCGGCAGGTTTTCTTGGAGTTTTTGAGGTCGTTGGTGAACCATGAGGCTTTCCTGCTTCCGGGTCTGCAGGGAGGGTTCTTCAGTGGTGCAAGTTTGTCGGCGCAGTTGGTGAGCCACTGTGTGAGGTTGCGTGCTGCTTCACTGGGGTCCGTCGTGTTGGTGGGCGGGTTCTGGCTGAGGGTGGTGGTGAGCTGGTCGGCGGTGATCTTGCTCCAGCTTCTGCGGGGAACCTGTTGCGGGCGGTGGTGGGTCGTGGTTCTCCTGAAGTTGAAGTGGATGCAGCTGTAATCTGTCCAGTGTAATCCCGTGGAGTGGCTGAAGGAGATGTGCTTGCGGGAGGAGAAGATGGGGTCAAGCGTGTGGCCGGCGTAATGGGTGGGGGTTTTCACTAGTTGCTTGAGTCCGAGGTTGGCGAGGTTGTCCAGCAGGGCGGCGGTGTTGCAGTCCTTGTTGTTCTCCAGGTGGAAGTTGAGGTCCCCTAGGAGGATGTAGTCCATGGAGGTGAGGGCGTGCGGACTGATGAAGTCTGCGATGGCTTCGCTGAATTGTGTGCGTGGTCCTGGGGGTCTGTAGATGAGGGAGCCTCTGCGGGTGGTCTTGGGATCGGTGTGTATCTTGAAGTGAAGGTGCTCGGCGGCGTTGAGGGTGTCGTCGGAGTTGGTTGTGATGCAGATGGTGTTTCTATAGACGATGGTGATGCCTCCTCCGGTTTGGTTGTCGCGGTCCCTCCGGGTAATCTTGTAGCCATCCGGGATGGCTATGGCGATGTCAGGGGCTGAGGAGGCGTTAATCCAGGTTTCTGTGAGGAAGGCGATGTCTGGTGATGTTGTGTCGAGGAGGTTCCAGAGTTCGACGGCGTGCCTGTGGACGGAGCGGGTGTTGAGCAGGATGCACTTGAGGTGGTTGTTGCTGGTGCTCGGCCCGGCGGGTGCGGTGCAGGTTCGGAGGCAGGTGAATTGGCAGGTTTGGCAGGTGAAGGGTCCGTGGGTGCGTCTCGGGGTGGGTCGGTAGCAGGCGGGGTTCCGGCCGGCGTTGAGTGCGTGCGCTGGCCTCGTTGAGGACAAGGGGTCCTGGCGCTGGGCGCGTTCCTGGCGCTAGGCGCGGTCCAGGCGCGGACGGGCGCAGACGGACTTGCTTTTGGCAACAATCGGCGCGCCCGCTGCGCGTACGCGCGGGCTCCATATGAGGCCAAGTGGGAGGGAGGAGCAGCTGGGAGGCGGGAGCGGGGCGACCAATTGGGGTAACAGAATAGAAAGGGGGCGGGACACCTTTGTAAAGTAGACTCTTGGAGACACAAATAATATGGGAGTTAGACACCGATGAATCCTACATGGCAAAATAAGGTCCTTTGGGGAAAAGGATACAAGTTAAATGAAATATTCAAAAAGAGAAGAGGAACTGATGCCCCCAATGGAATTCTCTGACAGAAACAGTTTTTAATTGGTGCCATTGAAGATCCTTCATGAAGGCTCTTTTACAAGGAGGACAATATGGGAGAGATGAAATTGATAATTTTTTTCTATGATTTGTGGAAATAAACACGGTTTGGGGTATGTTGTGGCGCTGTCTGCTTTTTACGATGGTTTTAGACAAATCTACTGAAGATGATGGAAATAGTCTTGAGGCTAACATCCCAGCTGCAGATAACCTTGATATTAATGGAGGTATGGTGAGACCAATATGTGACACAATACCCAATACCTAAGGCTATTTGTGAGTATGGGTTTGGTGGAAGCAAGAAGGGATATGATGCAGAGGTGGGGAAATCAAAAGTCATCAACGATCGTGGACAAGCGCTTTAATATTGACTAGTGTATGGCTGCAGAAAGGCGGGGGAGTGCCATAGATGTCAGATACAATGTGGGGGTCCATGAGTAGATGATCAAAGTCTGACTGAAATTTGGAAACTACCTGGAAGGATGTCAAGGCATGGAGAAACGAGAGGTAAGAGTAAACACATACAAAAATAGAACATGGAATGCATATAAAGTTAATGGATTTTATTTGAAATATCAGTGGTTTTATTCCTTTTTTATTCTGTTTTTTTGGGAAACAATGTATATGGCATGATGTTGACAAATTAAACTGGTATCGGAAGATGTGAACCACATTCATATCTGGCCTGGTACTGATAACACTATTAATTGGCAAATACTGAAGCTCCTGTCTCAAAAGTGTGGCCTGATAGTCCCTGATACTGAAACCGTATTACATGGCATCTCTTAATGCTTCTCGCTTTTTACCAAGCAGATATGTGTCTGAACTGAACAAGAATTGGTAAAGCCAATAGGGCTCGGCTCCAAAATGTAGAGCTGGGGGCTGTGCCAATGCTTTTTTTTGCAATCACATTTGTGGTCATGTCTGAAGACTAATGAATTTCTAATAAAGAAAGTCCATTCCATGATGGCCGCTGCTAACCTGACACATGTGCTAGGTGGTCATTTTTAAGTTACTAATCTAATATTGGTGGGCACCCATGTTAGATCACTAATTAAAATAATGAAAGAGAAAAAATATTGCACGAAGCACAAAAATAGTGCACAAAGCCGTTTGGCAGTGCCTTGCAGGTGCTGGGCCCTCTTAAAAATCTACATTACATTGGAAGCAAGAAGGGTGGCCACAATCTGGGCGAGGGGAAATGAAAAGAGAGCGCCAAGGGGCATGGGGAGTCACAAACCCCTCTATTTCAACGTACCTTTTCTCGCTTTAGATGCAGAAGCTTTTCCGGCACCTGAGTGGGTTAACATATTTAATAGTTCCTCTGAAAAAAGGGATTTAATTTGCTCACTGAAGCATAGCGATGCTGCTCAGTTATTCCACTGGACTGTCAATAATAACATCAATGTGCCATCCTGCCACTGAAATATATAAAACATTTGCTTAGTCTGCCAGCCTGTCAGGTATAACCAGGAAGTGCTAGGGGGGTTCCTCACGTTTTAAGGACTTGTGCATGCAAGTTATGCATTGTCCCAGGCTACTGATGCTAGAGGTTCGGGACTTAACAGTTATCCGTCTACTGAAAGATAATGCCATGGTGTGAGGGTTTCTATTCACCGTTTCCATTCCAAATTCCACTTTGCCCCATTATATAAAACACCATTTCAAAATCCACATTGCCCAGCAGTTTAAGGTACCATGTTGATGAGATTCTTCATAGTACCCTAGTAGAGTAGAGTAGCTTATTCGATCAATAGCATGATCATATGCATACAAATAGATCACAGAACATACATATTTCAAGTTAAAACGTGAAAAAAAAGTTAGAAGGAAAAAGCATCAACTTCATACTCCTTTACATAATTCTAGATAGAGTAGGAATTGAGAACTAAAATAGGTACTTTATAATTCAGAAATTCCTTAAAATCAGTTAAAAGAAGAAAGCGCCAGTACTGTCAGATTGATTCACAACCATTGTTTTAACACTACAGACCTTCAGAGAGGCCTTAATACTGCTTCCCCAATAATATCAAAGCTCGTACATCAAGATCTTGTTCCGGATTTAGACCTCTGCCACCAGGCATAGAGCAAGGATCTTGATAATGTAAAAACAAGCCACCTTGTCGAGTCTAATCTAAAAACACATAATGCAACTGTGGGGCGTGAAAAAGGCAGCAACCAACAGGCCGGGATAATCCATGTTTTCCTCCTATTGGCATAAAACAGGCAGAAGAATACCAAGTACTCTAAGGTTTGAGGTAATATAAATTTTATGATCAAGTTATGTTCCCTAGCGCGTACCCCACCGACTCCATGTACGAGTTAAAGTGCATGTAACTTCCCTCCTGTACCAGCTATGAAGACGCAAATACATTTGCGTCCAACGTTAACTTGTCCTCTTTCAGACCCACCCTGAATGGGTTGGATGGTCCGTTCCTAAGTATGCTATGCCAACGTCTTTTTGAAGTGTACTCCTACGTTTTTCAGCCTGGCTGAAAGTAGGCCCTGAATCTCTGCCACCGAGCCTCTTTTCTGGCTTCTGACTGCGAGGGCCCCTGCCCAAGCAGCCCCCGTACCCGTGAACTCTGACTTACTTCTAGCGCGGCCCTCCGTGCTCAGCTCAGCCTGCTGCCTGCCAAGATTGACTATAACCTTCGAGTTATCTGTTTCCCTCCCCGAAAATACATTCCAGCCTGCTAGTTTCAGTAAACATCCTTCCTCAGCTGCAAGGCTAAAGGGCCGACCTGTCTCTATGCAAGTAATTCATAGCCTCCGTTGCCATGTTTTCATGGAAGGCCCCTCGCCCCACGCTTCTCATACAGACACTCAGGCGCTTATACACGCACTCACAGCAAGTATAGAATAGCTTCTGCTCTAGAGACCTTTCTGCCCAGATAGCTTAGTTCCTAAACATCAGATATCAGATATGATAGAAGCACAAGTTGATCTGACATGCCAGACTTCTGTCTCTTTCCGTCAGTGTAAATGTCAAGCCCCCTGCACCCCGTCAATCACACGTCATGCAGCTGCGCGCGCATCCAAGCTTCCGATTTCTGCTGACATTGCAACATTCTGTTAGCACCACCCCTCGGTGCCACCCACTTGCGTCACCTATCAGTGACGTTTCTAGCACACACCTCTAGTTCACGCCTAGTTTACGCCTAGTTTACGCCTCTTGATGATGTACTAGTACCACGTGTATACTGTTATCTCGTCTTCTCTCAGCTGTTACGCCTCTTACATTGAACATTATGATGTAAATCAAGTATATAAGCTATGTATTGTCAATAAACGAGAGCGCGCTCATCTATCCCTTCTGACACCCTGTGTGGTGGTCAGAACATGATATCCTGATTCCTTTATGAGGAATAAAACCCTTAGAAACTCTTACACCACGGACTCTGTTTTCCTTCATTCTGATTGAGTTATTATTGATTAAGTACTTATCTGCATAGAAATTAAGAGAGTAAATTAATTATTTACGTCATTTTGGCGCCCGAACAGGGACCCCTCCCCCACCTCACGCGCCGGTTGGCGCGTTGCATGCTGTGTCCCCTGCCATCAGTTAGATGGAATACACGTGTACTGGCAGGATTTCCTGCATCTCCCTCTGACCCACGGAGGTGACGAAGACTGCAATCAGTGCCCAGACGAGGCGGTGAGGAGTGCGGAGGATCCCGACCAGAGCCCAGCCGAAAGAAGCAAGGTCCGAGGTGTGAAGAGGCCCACCAGTTTTCCGAAGTTTTCCGAAGTTTTCCGAAGTTTTCCGAAGTTTTCCGAAGTTCCGAGCCGAGTCCAGTCGAGTTTTCCGAGGCCTTCTGTTTTCCGTGCTTCCCGGTGAGTACCATTGCTGGGTCGTATCTAGACGGGTTTGGGTACGCAAGTCCGGTCTGCACTGTTCGTAGGCAGTGTATCTGTACTGTTTAGCAGTATATCTAGTATTACGAAATTCTGAAATTCTGCACTGTTACAACAGTGTATCTGTACTGTGGAGCAGTACTTCTAGTATAGAGGGGTAGTCATCTATGTTTTAAATGTTTTTGTAATTAATGTCGTGGTATGAATGTGATTGTTTTTGTGCATTATTGTGTTTTCTTGTATAAATAGTTACAGTCGACATTGAGTATCAAGGATCAAGCATTTCAGTATCAAGTAGGCACAATGCCGTTTTTCAACAAGTTAAAGCAGATAGGAACTAGGAAAGGGATGTTAGAGGAAGAGATTCCAATCCCCCCTAGGGACACTCCAGGTAATTTTATGTACAATAAACATGGCATAGACGCCATCCTGTATCTAGAGTTATGGACCGATTATACCAAGCACCTAGAGGAAAGATACCGATGGCCAGTTAACGGAACATGGGATGCCGAGTGCATCATAAAGGTAGAAGAAGTATTACGGAAAAAGAAAGCCAGACAATCTCAGAAAGACGCCATAGAATTTTGGCGTAAGGAATCACGTAAGCGTGCTGAAAGAGCACTCCGTAGAGAAGACAGACTTCAAGAATCAGAAAAGGCCCAAGAAAACAAATTAGTTACTGAGGGAATTCGAGTAAAATTAGAACAAATAGATCGTATCCAAAATAGCCAAGTGAACAACATGTATCTTTTGGCCGAAGGTACCCCTGACGCCATTTCAGAAATACCGAAAAATTTGCCGTCACCATTGGTTCCAACTAAAGTAATGCACAAGACTACTAAAGACATATTCCTAAATTCCTATCTAGATGATGTAGCACCAGCTTACACCAATCTGCCTGTTCGTGCCCTGCCTGCAGACAGGGACGGGGGTGGTACTCCACCCCCAGGTCACGTTCCGCCGGTACCGCAACAGACTTCTCCTGTTCTGCCAGCCCCGCCACTTCCCCTACTCAAAACTGACCTACCGAAACCACGTTTGCCTGATCCACCTAAACGACAAGTTCACGTTCAGATACAGACTCCGCGGAGAGATAATGCCCAAGCATCCGCCTCAGGAGGTGCGACAGCGGGTCTACAGACCCCGCCACCGACACACAGATTGCATTTAAAAGACACACAGAATCCTTTCCAGTCTCCCCACTACTCATCCCGGCTTGAGGCATTGAAAGATAGGATGTCATTCTGCAGATATGATCCAGTACCCGGAACAGACGATCTAATGGTATTAGCATCACTGCGCTTAAGATCTGCCACCGACAGCTTGTTATGCTGTGTGGGAATGCAGGAAGCCCTCGACAGACTATACAAATTCATACAGACAGGGAAAGACCCCGACAGTGTCCAAGCTGCCATGTATAAACAGAAAGTTGACATTCAAAAACAGATATTACGATTCTTCATTAATTGTGTAATAAGAGAACGAGACAGGCCCGGAACAGATCAGAGTGAATTAGACGTATTGAACAAGTGGGGCCAAAATATAGCAGAAGCAAAACATGACAAGGGGACTTGCATAGCCGCTATGTCCCAGAAAATTAGAAAGGCAGTATTAACTGCACACCAGGAAGAAACTGATAAAACTTCCTCCGAGGAAGAAAATGAAGATGAGACATCAGGAAAGTCTACAGACATTATAGCATATGTAGGTAGGGGAAACTACCTTAGGAAAGGTGTCCGTCCGGAGAGCAAGAGAGTTTTCTTCTCTGCCTTAACAAATCCGAATTCTGCTGAGCATCAGTTCCAGGAAACTGATAAACGGCTTCGAGATCGAGTTGGGTACCATGTACTCAATTCTATGGATGAACAAGAACTAGCCCGATCAGCTGTATCATGGGCCGAGAATGCAGACATATTTAATGATGATACCGTAGCACAGACATTTCTGAACCTCTCCCCCGACGAACAGAAATTAGCAGGTGTATACATGATTCAGCACCTTCTCATTAAATACAGAAAACATTATTCCGATCCAGGTCCCTTACACGAGACACTCGAAGCACTACTGATGGATAGATGGAGAGGCTTAAGTACCAAATTAATTCAAATAATTCTAGAACAACGACGCAGATATGATACCTTTGTAAGCTCTGAATATGTTCCCGCCCCACCTCCAGAGAGGAAAATGTACCATATGCAGTGCGGGGGTGGTATTGAAAGTCAGAACCCCTTACGAGAAGTGCACCCTGTTATGGGTGAGGATAAGGTTTTGAAACGCGTGTATGTACACACGCCTCTGACTAAATTAGAACTGTTAGAAATGAAGAAATTAGTCCCGTGCCATGATAAAGACCCTGCAGGTTTTCATAGAGAGCTCAAAGATATGTTACTGATGGGAGACTACACGTATGATGATATCATGAAAATGTTGAAAGTATTACTGCCTACGGGTATATTCGAGAAACTGAAGGAAAAGGAATGGGAGGTGGGAGACACAAAGATTGCCTGGGCAGAAATAGAAGAAGAAGAGAAAAAACGGGTTCCAGGGTTAGGCCTTGGGGATAAAACTAAAGCATTACCAGGTTTGATAGTACAGGTCTTGCCCAGATTGTTGACAACTAGAAAAGAAGATTGGGACGCAATCTTGTCCTGTAAACAGAAACAAGATGAAGATACTAGCGACTTCTATTCAAGATTCGAGAAATGTTTTATTATCAATAGTGGCCTCCAGCCAAGTAGCGAGTCGTACCCACATCTTTTTGTATCAAAGTTAGTCGAGAATTCCCTACCGTTAGTTAGAAATAGAGTGTATAAAGTCGAGAGTACATGGCAAGCAAATACGCCATCCCAGATGTTACAAATGTTACAATATCACCAGAATAGAATTAGGGAAGAACAAGATCAGGAACAGAAACGTATGAAAGACACGAAAATGAAAATGTTAGTAGCTCAGACGGTCCCATCCGACAGTCACAGAAAAGGTACGACCCAGACAAGTCACACTGCAGCTCCTGTTAAAGGGACATGCAATTATTGCAAGCAGCCAGGTCACTACGTACACGAATGTCCAGTTCTGAAACATAACATAGCGACAGGTAAAACTAAAGAAAGACCGCATCCGCCTAGACAAGACCATAACCAGCATCAGTCTACACAGAATACACAGCCTATGCATGCATCCGCACAGACAGCACAGACCGTAGCAGTACCACAGCCACAGCCCATTGCTGCAACTCAGCAAGTCTCACAACAGATGTACCAGTATGCCCAGTCTGCTTACCCCGAATATTCCCGATATACATGAAACAGCCTAGAGAGGGAAGGTGGCTTGCCTCTTATTGAGATTCCTGTAGATCAAGAAGGTCCTTATGTACACAGTCAAGTATTGGGGAAAGACAGAAAGTTTTTAATTGACACAGGGGCAAGTCGCACTACAATAAGTCATGACGAAGTTCCAGGGGCACCCCTCTCAGGCTCACAAAATGTTTCCCTTGGTTTTTCAGGACAGCCTATTGTAAATGAAGTATCAGAACCAGTTACCCTGGCTGTGGGTCCATTATCACGCGTTACAGACCTGTTACTAACAAAATCATGTCCGGAAAATCTGTTAGGAATTAAAACATTGAAGGCTCTAGGAGCTATAATCTGCTGCTCCCCGGAGGGAGTTAGACTCTTTCTGCGGGATTTCAAGGGTCATTACGTTCTTCGTGAGTTTGACGTCAGATTGAAAAATGTACCTGATTACTTGTGGGCAAAAGGCCCAACTGATGTAGGATGTATGCACATTACACCATACCGCGTTACACTCAAGGCAGGTGTTGTATTACCCAGAATCAGACAATACAAGTTACCACCCGATGCTGTAGTGGCTTTACTGAAAATCATTGAAGAGCTCATTGCCCAAGGTGTGGTCGTCGAAACCGACTCCAATATCTGTAATTCACCCATCATTCCGATTCTTAAACGTACTGATCCCAATGCCCCGCCAGTATATCGGCTGGTGATTGATCTTCGAGAATTGAATAAATGCATTATCCCACAGTATCCTGTGGTCCCCGATATATCATCTCTATTGACTGCTATTGATTCAGAAGCAACGTTCTTTACTGTAATTGATCTCAAGAACGCCTTCTTCAGCGTGCCTATTGATCCAGAGAGCCAATATCTCTTCGGATTCTGTTTAAATGGACGCAGTTTCAAATTTTCGCGCGCACCTCAAGGATTCACAGAAAGCCCCAGCATCTATAGTCAAGCACTGAAGAGACAACTAGATTGTATTCAAATGCCAGTTAACACCGCTTTACTACAATACGTCGATGATCTGCTGATCACCGCACGAAGTGAGCCCGAATGTGAAAAAGCATCACTGACAGTTTTACATTTCCTGGCCGACAAGGGACACAAGGTGTCTCCTTCGAAGCTACAATTCTGTGTTCAGCAAGTTGTGTACTTGGGTCACTTGCTGTCCAAAGTGGGGAGACAGCTCACTCCCGATCGCATTCAGTTAATTGCAAATATGCCACAACCCCAGACACAAAAGGAAGTGCGGGCCTTCATAGGCCTCACCTCGTACTGCAGACAATGGATTCCCCAGTATGCATTTCTAGCTAAACCACTCATCCAGTTAACGACACAGGAGGCAGCGACTTCGACTGCCCTCCCTTGGACTCAGGAACATACACAAGCTTTTGAAGACTTAAAGAAAGCCTTATGCCAAGCACCAGTTTTAGCAACACCATGTTACAGCAAACCGTTTACACTTTTTGTTACAGAACGTGATGGTACAGCGTTGTCTGTCCTCACTCAAGATCAAGCAGGTTCACATAAGCCTTGTGCTTATTTTTCTAGTACATTGGATTCAGTAGCCCAAGCACTCCCTGCGTGCTTAAAGTCAGTAGCAGCAACAGCGTTAGCAATAAGACAAAGTGATTCAATTGTTTTAGGTCATCAGTTAACAGTTCAAGTACCACATTCTGTAGAGGTTTTGTTAAACAGAACCCAGACTCAACACTTAACTATAGCACGACTGACAGGTTATGAATTAACACTATTCCAGCCACACATAGAAATCAGACGTTGCAGCATCCTGAATCCAGCAACACTGTTACCTACAGTTATGACAGATCCAGCTCCACATGATTGTATAGAAATAATTAATGCAGTAACTAAGCCTAGACGAGACTTAACAGATGTCCCATTGACAAATCCAGACCTGACACTTTATGTGGACGGTTCATGCATGAGAACAAGTACAGGAGAATTAGTGGCCGCGTATGCCGTGACCACTGAAACTGAAATCAAAGAAACACATCGTATTGACACACTGTCTGCCCAAGCAGCAGAGCTCATCGCTCTGACCCGAGCTTGCATTCTAGCCAAGAACAGAAATGTTAACATATACACAGATTCCCGCTATGCCTTCGGAGTTGTACACGACTTCGGAGTCCTCTGGCAAGAACGAGGTTTTCTGACTTCCCATGGGGCCAAGATACAACATGGCCCCCTCATTCAAGCACTGTTAGAAGCAATACATTTGCCCTCGGGCATATCAGTCATGAAGTGTAAGGCACATACTAAAGTCACAGATTCTGTTTCCCAGGGTAACGACCTGGCAGACCAGACAGCAAAACATACAGCACTAACTCACACCCAGATTACTGACATAACAAAAACAATAGTATCAACAAAGTGTATGGCAGTTAGAGATCCCGCCCTAGACGTAATTGATATCCAGACACATGCTACTCCAGAGGAGATAAAGAAATGGACTGAACTAGGAGGGATTCAGACAGATCAAGGTTGGGTGACGAAGGGAAAATCTATATGGTTTCTCCCCGACTCAATGGTTCAGGTCATGATAAATACAGCACATAGCCCGGCCCATCTAGGAGAGAAGGCGATGTTAGACAGTTTACAGAATCTCTGGTACAACAAACACTTACGAGCAGCAGCAAAACAGAAAGTGCGTACTTGCATGATCTGTTGTCAGTTCAATCCAGGTAAAAGCGTCCCTGTTGAGCAAGGTGGATTTCATCCTCCCGATCACCCTTTTGAAGTCCTCCAGATGGATTATATCCAGATGAATAGCTGTAGAGGATTTAAGTATGTCCTTGTAATTGTTTGTGCTCTGTCCCGTTGGACCGAAGCATACCCAGTCCCAGACTACACTGCTCCGACCACTGCCAGACAGTTGGTTCGTGAATTCTTCCCACGGTACGGTTTGCCCCGTGTCGTGTATTCAGATAACGGACAGCCGTTCTCGTCCGAGTTGATGAGACAAGTTTCCCTCTTGCTAGGATATCAGTGGAAGTTCCACTGTGTCCGACATCCCGAAGCAGCTGGCCTTGTAGAAAGGCATAATCAGACACTAAAATCCGTCTTGCCAAGATCTGTCAGGAAAAAGGAGTCGACTGGATAGTCGCCCTGCCCGTGGCCCTATTCTATATGAGAATGGTCGCCCACTCAAGATCAGGGCTATCCCCGTACGAAGTGGTCTTTGGCAGACCACCGAATATGTGGGGGACGCCCATTCCGAAAAAGATCACTGATGTTGATTGTAACATGTTGACAGATTACCTTGCCTCCTTGATGTCTGCACTCCAATCATGTCGTTCACAGGTTGCCGCAGCCTTCCCTGACAATACCGATGTAAAGGCGCATGAGGTCCGTCCAGGGGACCTGGTACTCGTCCGGAATTTCGACCGGAAAAGTCCACTGGAGCCCCGCTGGAAGTCTCCGAAGACCGTCCTCCTTACCACAAGGACCGCTGTGAAGATCGAGGGGAGAAAGGGGTGGGTCCACACGAGTCACATCAAACTATGCAATGAACTAAAAAACGGACTGAAACAGGACTCTGACTCGTCCACCCCCACCAAAGACTGTGTTGAAGCAAAAGACGTTACCCTCCCTAAACGAGAAAAGACTCCCCAAGAACTCTACCGAATGAAACTCCGATCTAGCAAGTCAGATAGTTTAATTGTTTAAGTCCTCCCCTAGGTGAATCGGTTAAATAGTTTCTGACATGTATCCCCTAGATCGAGATAGAGAGAGAGAGAGAGAAGAAAAGAAACGTACATACTGTAAATCACTGCGTAGTCACTGTATAGTGACGTTGTTAATAATGTTTTTTCTAAGTATTCTAATTATTATTGCCAGCATTCTGCTACCTATATATTGGCCTATTTTCAGGCGTGAACAATCTGCTTACAATGTTTCCGCTGAACACACTTTTAGTGAACTTCCTGCACATGAACTCTCTTACAGACTTGCGCTGCGCAACAATACATTCATTAGTATGTTACACCATTCCCATCAGACAAATAATGCCACCGACTGTTGGATATGTGGCCGACTCCCTCCCTATCAGAATTACAAGGGAGCTCTGCCCCTCTTTCCGTACCCATTCACTCACAATGGCTCCTGTGGAGCATGGTTTAAAATAATTAATTCCTTAGATCCTGATACTGCTGTTTTCGATGGGGGCTGGGTTTGGGGAAACTTGAACTTAGTCCTGCTCCACGTCTGTTATCCTGATAAAGAGGGACTTCCCACTCGAATAGGAACTGATCTAGAAAATGAAGTATATGGATTAGGTAATTACACAATTAGCCTTATGATCCTTACTGTTGAATCCGAAGCTGCTCCAGTTTTGCCCCATCTGTTAGTATTACCAGTCACAGGTGAATTATGTGTTAGCAAGAAAGGTTCAGTACACGTAGGTCATAGTAAATGCACTACTGTGGTCGAGTTCAGTGACCATGGTAAATCGTCCTTTAAAGCTACCAGTCATTCTTACTTTGTTTGTGGTCATACCGCATACATTAGCCTACCTCCAGATTGGGATGGTACCTGTTACATTGCATTCCTTCTGCCACCTGTTTTTCTAGCTCCCCCTGATTACCATAGAAATACGAATCTAGCACCAAATAGACCCAAAAGAGATATTCCCCTTGTCGACTACACAGAAACGGCATGGGAACAGTACACTGATTTTAATAAAGGATTCTTTTTCTTCCTAGGACCTGTCCAAAACAGTAAATTAATACGCAGATTAACGAGAACACTTGAAGCAGTAGTACATGAAACTGCCTCCGCCTTAGGTAACTTAACAGAGGAGCAATCTGCTATGCGGGTTGTTGTCCTTCAAAATCGTCTTGTGATTGACGTCATCTTGGCAGATAGAGGTGGAGCCTGTAAGGTCATCGGGTCAAGTTGCTGTGTTTTCATTCCACAAAACGCACCATCCGTCTATCAAGCTATTACCCGTTTGCATAAAATTGCAAATCAGATACATCAGAATCCAGGCACCTGGACTTGGTCCGGTTGGTTCTGGACAACGTTAACCGCTTGGGGATGGAAGATCTTATCATTCCTAGGCATTGGCCTTGTTATAGTATTCAGTTGCTGCCTGTGCCTACAGTGTGGGCCAGCAATATGTGGACTGTGTGCCACATCCTGCATTGAGCATTCCAGTTGTCTCTCAAACAGTCAAAGAAAGAAAGATGAACATATAATGTTACAAGAACAGACTGATAGATTCATGAGGATTGATATATCATGAAGGGTCCGTAGGGAACAAGGAGGGAATGAGGTAATATAAATTTTATGATCAAGTTATGTTCCCTAGCGCGTACCCCACCGACTCCATGTACGAGTTAAAGTGCATGTAACTTCCCTCCTGTACCAGCTATGAAGACGCAAATACATTTGCGTCCAACGTTAACTTGTCCTCTTTCAGACCCACCCTGAATGGGTTGGATGGTCCGTTCCTAAGTATGCTATGCCAACGTCTTTTTGAAGTGTACTCCTACGTTTTTCAGCCTGGCTGAAAGTAGGCCCTGAATCTCTGCCACCGAGCCTCTTTTCTGGCTTCTGACTGCGAGGGCCCCTGCCCAAGCAGCCCCCGTACCCGTGAACTCTGACTTACTTCTAGCGCGGCCCTCCGTGCTCAGCTCAGCCTGCTGCCTGCCAAGATTGACTATAACCTTCGAGTTATCTGTTTCCCTCCCCGAAAATACATTCCAGCCTGCTAGTTTCAGTAAACATCCTTCCTCAGCTGCAAGGCTAAAGGGCCGACCTGTCTCTATGCAAGTAATTCATAGCCTCCGTTGCCATGTTTTCATGGAAGGCCCCTCGCCCTACGCTTCTCATACAGACACTCAGGCGCTTATACACGCACTCACAGCAAGTATAGAATAGCTTCTGCTCTAGAGACCTTTCTGCCCAGATAGCTTAGTTCCTAAACATCAGATATCAGATATGATAGAAGCACAAGTTGATCTGACATGCCAGACTTCTGTCTCTTTCCGTCAGTGTAAATGTCAAGCCCCCTGCACCCCGTCAATCACACGTCATGCAGCTGCGCGCGCATCCAAGCTTCCGATTTCTGCTGACATTGCAACATTCTGTTAGCACCACCCCTCGGTGCCACCCACTTGCGTCACCTATCAGTGACGTTTCTAGCACACACCTCTAGTTCACGCCTAGTTTACGCCTAGTTTACGCCTCTTGATGATGTACTAGTACCACGTGTATACTGTTATCTCGTCTTCTCTCAGCTGTTACGCCTCTTACATTGAACATTATGATGTAAATCAAGTATATAAGCTATGTATTGTCAATAAACAAGAGCGCGCTCATCTATCCCTTCTGACACCCTGTGTGGTGGTCAGAACATGATATCCTGATTCCTTTATGAGGAATAAAACCCTTAGAAACTCTTACACCACGGACTCTGTTTTCCTTCATTCTGATTGAGTTATTATTGATTAAGTACTTATCTGCATAGAAATTAAGAGAGTAAATTAATTATTTACGTCAGGTTTCAGGGCTGGCGCTACCCAAGGGGCACAATGAAGTTACAGTTGCGTTCGCCCAATTGCTTTTCATAGTTTTCAGTCTAAACTGTATATAAAGTGCTCTTGCCTGAGGGGGTTCAACATCATCCATATAGGGATCAAGCTTAAAACAACTTTTAATGTCTAAAAATCGGGTTGATTAAGTGCTAACAGCCTGATTCATCAAAGACCCGTTTTGCGAGTCTTTAATAGCGATTCATAAGGAATCGCTATTACAGACTCGCAAAACGGGATTCATGTAGGAATCACAAAATTAAATGCGATTCCTACATATTCCTTATTTGCGATTAGCAAATTGCTAATCGCAAATAAGGAATAACTCCCCATTCATTCCTATCGGCCAAAAGGCCCATAGGAATTAATGGGAGTATTCCTTATTTGCGATTAGCAATTAGCTAATCGCAAATAAGATAGCCATTTAAAGGGTGCCAAGGGTGTCCAAAGGACACCCTGTAGCACCCCTTAAATGCAAATTTAAACAGGTGTTGCGCACACACATGTCCAAAGGACATGTGTGTGTGCAACATGCAACTTAGAAAAATGCTTTTAAAAGCATTTTTCTAAGTTTTCGCTATTTACCACGAGGTTTGACCTCGCGGTAAATAGGTGGCCGAAATTGCGAATTCGCTATTTAAAAATGGATGATGAATTGCATTTAAGGAATCTCAAATAGAGATTCCTTAAATGTAATTCCTCGCAAAATAGCGAAATCGCTATTACCGATTTTTGCATTTGGGATGATGAATCCCAAATGCAAAAATCGCACTCGCAAAGGGCCAGATTCTGTTTGATGAATCAGGCTGTTAGTGACCTAGTTTCATGCAAGATGAATCAATAAAATCCCAATACCTTTTTAGGCTCGCCCTGCGATTGCAGGCCAAAGGCCTGCTGTCGCAGAGCGAGACTATTGTTATCATTCCGCCTTTCAAGGACTGAAAGGGAGAGGACAACAGACTGTCACGCGCACGCAGCAGCAGCCTGCCGGGATCAGGTCGCGCGCGTCAACGCGCGCTCCGATTCCAGCAGGCTTTTCACAACACATGCACAACACACATACAACACCCATACAGACCCCCACGCACGCACGCACACACATACACAGAGAAACCCCCCGGCGCTTACACACACATCCCCTACCTCGTCTCGGCGTCTTCGTGCTCCCTTACCCCCGCTCCTCTGGCCGATTGTGCTCTGTGAACGTGCACGTCTCCGGAAGACGTGCTGCCCCCAGCTTGGTTTTTTGGATCCATTTCGCGGCCGACGCAACTAAACGCTGACGTCTTGTTAATCGTTCTCATTGCCCCAACCTGCCACTTAACATCCCCGTGCAGTCCCCTACCCCCACCACCACCTCGTAATGTAGAGCACTGGGATTTATTAAGGCAGTCGCACTGCAGGCCCAATACGTTCTCACCGCCTTCTCTGCATCGGAGAGGACATGGCACCAGCTAAAGAAATAATAGCATAAACTGGAACAGATTTGGTGGTAGATTTCCACATTGCCTTGTGTGCACTGATCGTAAACATGCAGTAAAAATGCTGCGGTTCATTTTTAGGTCTGTAGCCCTTAAATGTTCTTTAGAGAAATTATCCTGCGCCCCACCCTCCATCACTGCTTGTTATTTTTAATCCTTTGGCGCCCTTTGCCGTCACTTTTAATGAGCATTTTCCTGTCTCAGCTCAATGACCAATTCATCAACAGTGCGCTTTATCTTTCACAAACGCTTGCTCGGTAGCCCTCTCTTACCCCACTTCTCCTCTCTCCTTCCAGGCACCTTGTCCCTCCCTCATTGCCCCCTCTCCTTTCAGGCTTCTCGTTCCACCCTCACTGCTCCACTCTCTCTCCAGGTTTCTTGTCCTCTCATGCTGCTCTCTTCCTCCTCTAGGCCTCATGTCCCTTCTCTGCTCCTCTCTCTTCCTCCAGGCCTCTCGTCCCTCCCCCTCTCTCGTCCCTCCCTTGTTGCTCTCCTCTCGATCCAGGATTCCTGTCGCTCACTCGTTGCTCCCTTCTCCCTCCAGGGTTCTCATCCTCCCCTGCTGCTCTCTTCTCACTCCAGGCCTCTTGTCCCCCCTCTGCAGCTCCCCACTCCCTCCAGGCCTCTCGTCCCTCCCGTCTCCCTCCAAGCCGCTGGTCCCTCTCTTGTTGCTCGTCTCTCCCTCCAGGCTTCTCATCCCTCTCTTGTTGCTCCCCTCTCCCTCCAGGCTTCTTGTCCTCCCATGCTGCTTGTCCTCCCATGCTACTCTCTTCTCCCTCCAGGCCTCTCGTCATTTCCTTCTCCCTCCAGGCTTCTCATCCCTCCCTTGTTGCTCCCCTCCCCCTCTGCTTAATTTGAGCCGGTGGTTGCCGCACCCAGGATAATGTGCAGCATGGATAAATACTAATAAGGTCCCAAAGGCGAGACTGATTGCATTGCAAATGCTTGTTTAAAGCTGGGAACCCATTCTTTTAGCAATAGACTGCGAGTCATCCCACATAAACCCCAGCCCCAATTTATAAAACCATTGCCTTACTTTTTTATACCAGGCCAGTCGCCCTGTTTGCCTTTGGAGTGTTAATAATTCCTCCACTGCCTCCTTTACTAGAGGTATTTCTGGTCCAAAGTCTTATCCAGAACTTAAGCACCTTTAAAACAGCTGAATGGATAATAGACCTGAGACCCAGATCAAGGCGGAGTGGTATTAATGGCGTGTTCTTCGGGAGGTTTAAAAATGCTAATAAAAATGTATTTTCTTCTACTTCTAACTGGTTCAGGTGCTCCAGCCCCCACAGTTCAGCTCCATATAAGGCTGCACCCCACCCTTTGGTTTGATGTATTTCTAGGATTCAAGAAATTGGGCGAAAAGGAGATTTTTAAACTTTCTTTGCTATTGCACAATCCGCATGTTGCAGTGCAAACACACTCTTCTTGATTGGGGAGTCCATGTCAGATTCTCGCTAATTCTGACTCCCAGATAAACAAAGACCTTGACCTGATCTGGGTATCGAGCGCCTAGCCTCAATTTCCCCTTGGTTGACTTGTAGGGATCGAAGACCATGAACTTAGTTTTTGAGCAGTTCATTTCTAGACCCCGTTCTTTAAAAGCTGTTGCAAACTTGGTTAAAACTTTCTGAATGCCCATTGGGGTTATCAAAATTAGCAGCGTATCGTCTGCAAATAAAAGACAGGGATTTGCTTACCAGCTAGTTTTAGTGGGTCACCTCCACAATCATAGAGATCGTTAAAGAGCCCAATCCTATACAGGATAAACAATGTTGGCGGCGCTAAGACGCAACTCTGGTGCACCCCCTTTGAGACCGGAATATTGTCGGTTAGGCTACCATCAGAGTTCCACCTGACTTTAGCATAGTTACCTAGATGCAAACGAACCAAGAGTTGGAGCAGATCACCAGAGAGATCAAGCTCCCTAAGGGCAGCCAAAGCCTTGTATGATCTATGGAGTCAAATGCCTTTTTGAGGTCGACAGACTCGACATACAGGTCTTGGTGGTTCCCTACTTCCAGATGAGCAACAGGAAATGGAACAACTGGTCTAGGGTACTTGTAGAGGCTCTAAAGCCAGCCTGCACGTGAGAAAGTAAACACTATTCCTCTATCCAGCACTGGAGGTGTGTTAAAATAATTTTACTGAATACTTTCTGTGATACATCTATTTGGCTGATAGGCCTGTAGTTTGACGGGTCTCCCTTATCTCCTTTTTTAAATATGGGTATTATTTTGGTAACCTTCCATGATGCAGGGACTGAGGGATATCCCCGCCCCGTGTGATAGCAGTGAAAACTATATGGAGTAAAGGGCCCCATATATTGGGCTCCGAACAATACAGACCACCCAGTAATCTATCTAACTTCTATGTACGTCATCATAACGCATGCTTTTACTTCGCATGCCTTTACAACGCAGGTTTTACGCTGGATAGTGGAATAGTTTAATTTACTATTCCAACTTTTGCCAACCTCTCTCTAATAATTGAATTACCATTGATTGTGTTATATTGACCAAGTATTATATAAGTAATATGCCACAGGAACCATTGTTTTCTAGATAAACGCATTACCCTGGTTCCGTCGTGAGTAGGGTTTCCCTTGTTCTCTTTTTCGCATAAGGAGGTAATGGGCAATGCAAAAAAAGAATGGGACATGGACAGGTGGTCCAACTTGACCACTGCTTTGGAAACAAGGGATGCCTTTCTTTGTTACAAGTTTCAGGGAGCCATCAAATTGCCTGAAAGGAAGGTATAAAAGTAAAAAAGTTGCAAATAAGATTTCTTAAACCGAGTGTACAAGTTAAAATCAAGATACGGTTGTTTTGCGAAGGTATGTGGCCCTGTGATAAAAAAAGTATTTTTGTATTTTGTCTACATTTATATGTCCATTATACAGTATTGTGCTTTTCTTTCGCCCAAGATGTTTTAGTCATAGATGTTAGTTTGTTCAGTGGAACTAGGTAATAATTAGTAAGGAGCTTAGTAATACATTAATCAGAATCAGAAAGTGGTAGCTCGATTATTTGTCTAGCCAGCTGGCCTTTGAGATAAAATGTTAGTACTTTTTTCTCAGTTGACTTACTATTACTGTAATAAATGATAAGATTGATGCAATCCACTGCATTACTACTTCGTTGAAGTTCTTAGGTTTGATAATTTCCTGATGCACTTCGGAAATATTCTTTCCTGCTGTGTAGGAGTGATAGAGTGCGCAGTTCACCCAGGTCACCGAGTTCACCAATTACTTACACGCACTGGGCCCTGGCGTGCACAAATTTAATACACCATTGACATTTGGGGTGAACTGGGTTATGGTTTCTGTTGCACGCTTCTATGAGCAATTAAGGTTTGGTTTTACACCTCTGCTTACCATGTACCTGACTTACCCCAGGCACAAATACATATGACAGATCTGGAGCTATTAGGGAAAATAGTAGACAGGGATCCTAGGAAAAATACTCTTTATGCTTCAAAACATACTTATCCACAATTTTTCTTGTAAAATGACCACAGACACCTGATGAAGTTTAAAGTTTTATATATGATTTCAAAGAGAATATGCCAAGGCAATAAGCGATAAGCAGAATAACACGTCAAACATCAAAATCAAAAACACCAGATAACTGTGCATTAAGACTAGGACTATTTGAGTATAATGGGAAGACTAAAGGTAGGAATTTTAGAACAAAACTAGTCACTGCAATTTAATACTAGGACATAGAGTATGGATGGGACCTAAAAACATGTACTTAACCTAAAATCTTTAAACTATTCTTGCTAAGTTCACCGCAATCGTACTAAAGGAAAGGGAAAAATAGGAACATACTAATAATTTGACAGTTCAGCAAGTTCTAAAGGAAGGGAGAGATGTGGAACAAGTCTAATAAGCAAAACATATATGGTTTGGCATTTCAAGAACGGATATCAAAAGTCAAGATTTATTCCTTTTTAGAAGAAGGAAATGAGTTTAAGTTAAGTGAGAAAAGACTATGAGAAAACGCAAACCCACCCCTTATATTTACCTATATAGGAGTGAAGACTAACCCTGGCCACGGGTCAGTTCGGAAAGACGGGGACAGGACCCTCAAGGAATTGGAATACCAGGATGTGAGCAGGTACAGCCCACGGACAGATCAGGACAGGATACCCCTCAGGTTTCGGGTCGAGACTGGGCCTCCCAGGGTATGACCAACACCTACAGCTTCGGACAGCAACGCCTGCGTTACCCCCTCTCCTGCAAGTAATCCGCCAGTAACCCCGATTGGGTTTTCGAATTTACCAGCAAAGTGCTTCGCCAGCACTTAGGATTATTTCCACCCCTTAGGAGTTTGTGGAAAGTATGGACAGAGTGCTCCGCAGCACTCTCAGATTGAGCACCTATAGAGTTCGTAGGGTCAGTGACAGGTCTGCTACTCGGACAAGTCGGACAATTTTCCTAAGCTAAACTAGGGCAGTTATACTGTTTTGGGGTACCTTAGACCACCCACTAATGTTGCAAGTAACAGTTTCCCACATTATGATTGGTCAGGAGAGGTGGTGCGGTCATTACCACCTCCTAGAATTCAGTGTTCCCATCATTATTATTCAATTTTGCACACCCACCCCTTGGGTTCACGTTCCCATCCATAGAACACAATAGAAAATACGAGTGTCCAAGGCATAGTAACAAAGTCTCTGGGTTTCAAGGTGAGTTTCATCATCTTGTGCTGGGTTCTCAGGCGCATTGGGCTTCAGGAGCCAGCTGGCTGATTTCAGCTTCTGCGCAGTAGAGTTTCTCCCAGGTCACATGGAAATACTCAGAGGAGCCTCATCATGGCGCCGGTTATGAATTTTCCAGCCCCCAGAGACGTGATACATGCAAAGTAAGCGAGAACAAATTAAAATCACACATAAAATGGTCACACTGTATACCGTGATGAAATTCTAAACAACCCTTATTTTATAGTGACTATAGCATTACTGTTTAGTGCGGAAAGACAGATAGGCTGAAGCGGCGATAGCAAGCAGAGAGCGTGGTGAGAGACAAGCGGCCATTTTTGCATCAGTGCGCATGTGCAATACAATCCCTCCAGAATGCGAGTGCGTCACATCACATGGGTATGACCGACGCATGCGCAGACTGAATTTCAGCGAAGCAGCCGATTCTTTAGTGCAAGCTTCGTTAATATGGAAAAGACATACGAGCAAGCATCCTGGGGACACCCGCGTGTTTGGGAAAACGTATAATAAATGACGAACAACTGGTTTAATAGGATTATACATTAGGCGAGGTTCTTGTATTAGAGCAAGGCGCTTTACGTGCGAATCCTTGCTCCATCAATCCCCTCTTTGATGATATTTACTATCATCACCACATAAAGGAAACAGATGCCAACTTTTTCATTCATCCACATCACTCATTTGGATTTCAACAAACTTTTTTTTTTTTTTTTTTAAATTTTTGAAAACCTTTATTGTGCTCAAAAGACAATACACATACGGGCCTACAACCATCCGGCCGGCCACGACACCTTATGTAGCACTAGTGCATGCAATACGGCGGGAGGTAATGCGGCGTGGCAATGATAACGGTAAAAGAACAGCTTGAAAAGCGCCGCAGTACCCAGGCACAGGAGCAATGTAGGTTAATTTTCAAATTATTTTGTATGTGCGAGCATTAAGAACAGGTCGTAGTACTCCGTACTTAAACTACAATAAGAAATAAAGCAAGGTCCATGTAGGTAGGACTTGACGAGAAACATCAGTACCTGGCAGAGCACTTCACAACATGTAAGTCCCGACCAGAGGATGGCCACAGGATAGTCAATCATCTAGAAGCTGCCTAAACAACCCATCTCCATATGCACCACCACCCATCCCCCAGTGTACCTAACACGGGCCCAAGAAAGAAGAGAAAAATCATAAAAGAGCAAGAAAAGGCACCATAGAAATAAAAACTCAAACTAAAAATTAACCCCCCACCCTACACACATGCAGAGGCTATGGCCTGCCCCCCCCCCTAGCAGAGTGTCTGTCGCCCCATAAACCCGAAATATAGCAAGTGAAGAGAAGAGAAGAAGGAGAGAAAGCAATAGGGAAAGCAAAAAGAAAAAATATAATCCAATGACTCAGGGAGTAGGAACAGAAACCCGTCCCTGAACTCCCATACGAGAAGGTTCGGGAGGAGGAGCAATTAAACATGCATGCGAACTCCGCCGGCCCAATAAGCATTACCCGCCCCAATAACAACATCAAGTAGTGCAACAACAAGCAAGCAAACGGGGAGAGTTAATGCGCAGTCAGCGACAAAACAGGCCAGATTCAAAGTCCACCCTACCTCCACCCGCCCGCCCGGGTGCTAAACAAAGAAAGTCTCCTATCCCTGGCCCGATCTGGGACTCAGTCTCTCACCCCCTTCGCCCGGCAGTCCAGTGAATAGCAGGAGAAGAAGTGAAGATGGCCGCTCGGGGGAGGGGGGAGGTGCACCGACAAAGAACGAATGGCGGCCGGTCCCAAAAAATGATGCCCCCTCAAGCACAGTTCTCTCTGGCATGGTCCAGCCGTTAGAGGCACAGAGCGAAGCGATCGAAATCCAGGGCGAGCTTATTGGCAATGAAACAGGGGGGCAAAGCACTGGTAGCCGATTCCCGGACTCCTCAAATGGCTGCACACAAGCGAGCGCGGAGCAAGGGAGAAACAATGTGTCGGAGGCTGCGTTGTTTAATGGCAACATACCCCTACCAGCCATAACGAGAGTTACAGTATTGTCCACTGTGTGTCCTCGAAACAATGTTGCGGTGGCAGGCTGCGACAATTCCCGTCCGGAGTGCTGTGGGAGACAATTCCCCTGCTCCTGGCTGCAAGGTCGGGCACAGGCATCCAGACGTGCCCCCAGCGCGCTACAGCTATTCTGCATCGCCGATCTCAAATCCCCCAGGGCTGCCAGCACATCTGCAAGCGTAGTTTCGGGCTGTAGGGTCTCCATTGTCACAGTCCCTGGGGGAGAGTTTGCTCCGTTCTCCTCCACTCCGGTGTGTTCGCCGCTCCGTCTGATTGCCTTACAATAGCCAGCCGCTGATGTCGCCATCTTGTCTTCTACCCAACGCGGTAGTGCGGGGGGAGACAGGGGGAAGTAGCGGGACACGACCCGGCCGCTGTTGACGATCCCTGGCCAGTAGTATTCCGCCCGGCTCTAATGGCTGCGTGGAGGCCGATAATTGCGTGGTGTGTCAGGTAGATCCGGGCAGAGGTCGCCGTCCTGGGCCATAGGGACGCGTGGTACAAAGCAGAAGTATGGCGGCCAAAACACAAAGGACTCGCTGGTCCGGCGCCTCTGCCCACCGTCACCGTGTAGTTCAGGGAGCGTACAACGGTCCCTGTCGGCAGGTAGCGCTCAAGTCGTGTCCCCACAAGAAGGCGCCGTCTGGTCACACCACTCCAGCAGCAGGGCAACCGCGAGAGGGGACGAGGGGTCCGCAGAGCGTCTTGGAGCTAGCTGGGTCCCGGGCCAGGGCGCGTCCGCCCACAACTTCGGAATCCGGGCGGGTGGAGAGGCCGGCAGAACACCGGTGGCATCAGCTCCGTTACCCGCACCCTTCAGGATAAAAACTGGCGGACGAGGCAAGCAGGATCTCGGTGCGGGATTCCGGGGCCGGCGGAGCCAAAGGCTGCGCGTCCGCTCAGGTCGCCATCTTGGCTCCTCCCCCTGCCAGCATGTTTCGATTTCAACAAACTTATTGTTGAGTTTTCTTTCAGCTTCTCTATGAGAGTGGTGATTTTTCACCTTTTTGTAGACTTCATTTCTTAATTCTTCTAATTCTAGTTCATCTATATTTCTCTTCACCCCCCTCTTATGCTCTAGAGACTTCTTTTTGCATTTCTAGCATTTGCAACAGATGAAGATAATCAATACGACCACACCTATCACAACTATTGGCATCAGTATTTTCCACAAAATATTTCTACCTAGGTTAGAAAACCAACTACCTATAGAGGAGAGACCTCCAGTCAGTCTCGTCCAGGCACTGTCAACCTCCAATGGTTTGAGTTCTTTTTCCAAATTAGTTATGTTCTTCACATATTGTTTTAATTCGATACTTTTATCAGGAATGTAAGTGCAACAATGTTGCGCTTTCAGCATTCTACAGACTCCGCCCTCTTTTGCTAATAGGGTGTCAAGAGCAAGGCGGTTTTGCAAAACCATTGATCTGATCGCAACCATTTCAGTATTGACCATCAGGAATCCAGCAGCAGTGTCCGTTGATAGCCGGTCCACTACTGTAGACAATTTGCAGATTCTATGAGTGTTCAGAACTACCCCCATTCCAGGTATCAGTGCACTAAAAATATCACCTATAATTTCACCTACACTTTCACGTTTACTACGCACTAAGCCATTAGTTTCTTCATCGCTTCCAGCAGCATTATTCACATGGTATATTTTCGGGAAAACAATGCCAAAGTAGCAGCTTCCATACCAGTGATCCGGCAATTTGAAATAAGCCTTGTTCCCACATATATAATATATTCCGGGAAACACAGGTTCTGACCCATTTTTGAAACCCCAACCTCCAATTACCTTGTAATTATGTTCACACTCGCTGGAACCGATGAATACATTGTTATAGTACTCTGTCTTTTCCCTATGGATACAAAGTTTCCCTTTTCGTTCAAAATCCAGCAACAAGGCAGGATTAGCTTCGCCTTGCGAGGTGTTATCCATGTGCTCAGCCCACTTAGGGATTCTATCCTTTTCGTCATTTGCCTTCTTTTGAAACTTTTCTCTCCTTCTGTCTGCCATCTTAATGAACATCTTTTCCTGCTCTTGCAGAGAACAGGTCAGATTATCTTGTCTTGCTTCATCTAAATCTATGTTGCCTATAGTCAGAAAATATTCTCCCATATAACGGGTCACGTCACTTTTAGTATGTACAAGGTTCAGGTGTCCTCTAATAGGAAGCTCAGAAAATACTATGTCAGCATTTGAATAATAGTACTGTAAAGTGCTCCTATAAAACAAGCTAGCTAAAATACTACAAGAAATTCCATAGGTTAAAGGTAGATGGTGATATGTCACGCCTTCAGCCACTGAGGTAGGTAGCTTCATGCAGACATAACAGTCCTCTATTTCCATAGCTTCTACGTAATGCACCAACAAGTTAGCAAAAACATTTAAATGTGTCCTGTTTCTCATTTTGTGAAAGTGTAGTCCATCCTCATCTGATGCTTCTAAATTAGGTCGTGTGTGTGTCAGTCTTACTTGTTTGTCGCGTCTTTCTAAGCTTCGTGGTGTTTCTGCAGTCTGTACAGCCCCTACGTCTACTGCTTCTGGTTCAGTAGGGGACAAGTTAGGATTTTTACTTATCATAAAAGGTAGAAAAACTGTTAGTCCTATCCACATTACTATTAGCATTGCTATACTACACAAGCATATTTTACAGCAAGTTTTAAGACACCCACATCGGGACCTTCCAGAGACATTCGGATCAGACATGTTTATCTTACAGGTGGCTTTTGCTACCCCTCTTCGTTTCTTTGTACCAGTGGCTCACTTCGGGGCTTTCTCAAGGAGGGTCTTCGTCAGAACTCCGACCAGCGATGGACTCTTCGTCACTGTTGCCACTATGGTGGGGCTCGTCAATTTCCTCCAACACAAAGTAAGTCCATTCAGGGCTCCGATACAGTCGGTTCTGTTTCTTTACTCTGTCGCTCTTTCTTAGCGACTTGCCTTGGGCTGCCTTTCTTTCACTTTCAGCCCTTTTTCGGTCTTTCAGTTTTTCTTTGACTGTCTTTAGTCTGAGCCTCAGTCTTTTGACGTATCGGGGTGCACTTCTGCCTCCGTGCCTCCCAGTGGTTGAGGAAACTTGGCCTTCTTCGTGCACTCTCTTTACTTTTTGTTGTGGCACTCCTGTTTCCCTACCTGTCTGACTCGTTCCAGGTCTTTCATCTATTTCTTCTGCCTGGTCCCTAGTCTGACCCTGCTCAGATTCAAATCGTACTTGCTTTTTATTTCTCGTTGTTTTTATTTCGGTTGTCTGAGCACGTTGATCTATTTCTATCTGTTCCTGTTCATGCTCTTCAATCTCTTCGTTTTCTTCTGCATGAACGTCAGCTCTAATTACTATCTGTCCCTCTCCAGTCTCCGGAGTTTCAGGAGGAGTTTCGGTGTCTTTATCTGACCCTACTTGGCCTACTTCCTGATCAGGTGTGATGTGATTCTCGTTGACCTGATCTTCCTCTTCTATTTCTAGCTCACCTGGACTATCCCACTCACTGTCTAAGTAGGAATATTTCCTGGTTCGTATTGGATCATGAACCTGGTCGTCGGCAGGGAACCATTCAACGTCTCGACTTGTGCTCGGCAGTTCGATGTCAGCTAGCTCCGGACTCTCCTCCTCGGGAGCTTCTTCAGCTGCGCTGCCTTCAGCTCCAGTCGCGTTTTCTCCAGTTACCCGCTTTGTGTGGCTGGCGTGGATCCACTTCGGTACACCAGCACACTTTACAGCAGTTGTAGTGACGAGGATCACTTGTCGTGGCTTTCCCCACCTTGGTTTCAGGCAACTGCTCCGGGTGTGTTTCTTTAACGCCACCCAATCTCCTGGTTGCAGTTTATGTGCTGGAGTCTTTGGCCACTCGTCAGCTGTCTCTCCAATCTGCTGAGAGAGAGAACGCACTTGGTCACCCAGCTGCTTGCAGTATTCTAGCACCATATCATCAGAAATGCTTAGCAGTTTGTGTCCGGGTACCCATGCCTGTCGCATCACTCTTCCCATTAACACTTCACAGTTTTTCTGTTCGGGATACTTCTCAAACTCATCAGCACAAGGGGCAAAGCCTCTATCCAGTTCATTTTTGTGGAATCACACATCTTTGCCAATCTGGATTTCAGGGTGCCATTTATTTGCTCCACTACCCCAGAAGCCTCTGGACGGTAGGCACAATGCCGTCTTTGCTTCATTTTAAATGCTTTACAGAGTTCTTCTAGGACATCGTTGGCAAAATGCCCACCTTGGTCCGTTTCGATTGTCTCGGGAATTCCGTACCTAGGTATCAACTCCCTGAGCAATAATTTGGCAGTAGTTAGGGCATCATTTTTCTTTGCGGGATATGCTTCCACCCACCGGGAGAATAGGCAAACTATGACTAGGATGTATCTATACCCTTGACACCTAGGCATTGTTATAAAGTCTGCCTGCATTCTGACAAAGGGACCTACTGCCTTTCCAACAGTACTCTGTTCTACCACAGTCTTTTTTCCCGCATTGAACTGCTGACACACTAGGCACCTCTGGCAAAGCCTTTCTGCCTGGTTCCTGAATTTTGAATTACAGAACACCTTGTCAAACACTCGACACATTGGGTCTCTTCCCATATGTGTTGGTTCATGTATCATTCTGATCATGGGGTCGATCAAGCTATCAGGCAGTACAGGCACCCCAGTCGAGTTTACCACCACACCATCATCTCTCAATTTGCATCCATTTGCTGCCCACCTGCCTTTTTCTTGCCTGTCTGTTGCCTGTTGCAAATCCTTTAATTCTTCCCACGTTGACACATTCTCAAACAACATAAGTTGGCAGCTGGTTCCACCCCACAACACAATTTAGAGGGACATTTGGTATCGGGCACAAAACTGTGCAATTTGGTCAGCGTATCTATTACCGGCGGTCACATCATCATTCCCAGATTTGTGAGCCGCACACTTAACCACAGCCAATTCTTTGGGCAATTGGATAGCTTCCAGTAAGTTATGCACCACCTTTCCATTTCTGATAGGGGTGCCTGAGGAAGTCATGAATTCTCTTTGCAGCCATAATTGGCCGAAGTCATGAACAACCCCGAAACAATACTGGCTGTCGGTGTAAACAGTTATTCTTTTGTTCTTACCCCTCTTACATGCTCTGGTTAACGCGATGAGTTCTGCCACTTGTGCAGATTTTACCTCGCTCAGGTAAGATGCTTCTATGGTTTCCGTCAATGTGACCACAGCATAGGCAGCACACAGACTCCCACTCTCATGTCTCAAACATGAGCCGTCCACGAACATTGTCTTATCCCCATCAAGTAATGCTATTTCACGGATGTCCGGACGGGGCTTTGTACTGAACTCAGTTAAATCGATGCAATTATGTTCCCCTTCCTCTTCCAGTTCTACATCCAGAGGAACAGGTAACAACGTCGCAGGGTTTAGGACATTGCACCGGGAAATGGTTACATTTTCACCACCAATCAAGATTCTCTCATACTTAGTCAGCCGACTAGGTGTGAGGTACTGGGTCTTAGTTCTAGTCAGTAGGATTACAACAGAATGAGGAACATACACAGTGACGTGATGTCCCATGACAATGTTCTCACTCTGTTCCAGACTGACGCAGGTAGCAGCAACTGCCTTCAGACATCCAGGTAATCCAGCAGCCACCGAATCTAGGGTGGCCGAAAAATAGGCCACCGGACGTCTAACTAATCCGTGCTCCTGGGTCAAGACTGAAAGAGCACAATTCTCTCTCGTGTCACAGAATAGCTCAAAGGACTTAGAGTAATCAGGCATACCCAATGCAGGAGCGGTACATAGACAGTTTCTCAATGTTACCCAAGCGTTCATGCTTTCACTGTCCCAGCTGACGGGGTCTTCTACTCCTTTCTTGGTCATTTTTATCAGGGGTCTTGCTAATGCTGCAAATCCTACAATCCATTGTCTACAGTAACCCACAACTCCTAGGAACATTCTCACCTCTTTCTGAGTTCTGGGCAGTTCCATTGCTTTAATTATTTTGATTCTTTCTGTAGTAACTTTTCTGATTCCTTTTTCTATTTGGTTCCCCAGATACTTCACTGAGTTTTTACAAAATTGTAACTTGTCAGGTGACACTTTATGTCCTCCTTTTCCTAAGTGATTCAACAAGGCAATTGTGTCGGTGACACAGTCCGTTTGGGTTTTAGATGCCACCAATAGGTCATCTATGTACTGCACCAAAACAGACTCTCTCGGCAGCACTAGAGTTTCAAGGCACTTCTTTAGTATCTGGTTGAAAATCGATGGACTTTCAGTGTACCCCTGGGGGACACGATTCCAGACATAGATATGACTGTCAAAATCAAAACTGAAAAGGAACTTGCTTTCTGGATGCAATGGGATGGAAAAGAATGCATGGCACAGGTCGATGACAGTGAACCATTCTGCATTCCAGGGAATCTGATATAGTATCACTGCAGGGTTAGGCACAACCGGACAGCAAGGCACAACAATTTGGTTTACCTTGCGCAGATCTTGCACCACCCGGTACTTTCCACTAGGCTTTTTGATCCCAATGATAGGCGAATTACAGGGACTGCTCATCACTTCCTCTATTATTTCTGCTTCGAGCAACCTGGTAATCTCAGTCGCTACTCCTGCTTTCACTTCTGCACTCATTTTGTACTGTCTGGTTTTGGGATATACAGCATTCGTTTTTATTGTTATTTTAACTGGGTCCACATTTGCCATTAAGCCTACATCCTTTCCTGTGAAATCCCACACTTCTGGTACCACTCTTAAATGGAGCTCTTCAGGTAAATCCTCAACTGTTAAAGGTTTGATATCAGAATCTTGTCTGACCAACATCAGTTTGTACAGACCATCTTCATCAGGGGTCTGTATTTCGACGCCTTTTGGTGTGCAGTAGATGGTACAATGCATCTTGCACAACAAATCACGTCCTAACAGGTTCACGGGACTGGAATTACAGACTACAAATCTGTGCATTTCTTTGAAATTTCCTATAGAAATTTCTATTGGTTCAGTTACTGGGGTACTTATTATTTGATTGGAGACGCCCACTACTTGGATCGCTTCTCCCGAGAGGGGTAGGTTAGGAACATCCACTGTTCTTACAGTAGATCTGGTAGCACCAGTGTCCAACAGAAAGGTGACGTCTTTTCCCTCAACCTTTCCTTCAATGTATGGTCCAGTCTGGTCTACCGGTAAGGAGGCGCCAAGCACGCACTCCTCGTCCTCCCATCTCAGGCCCCGTCAATCTTGATTTTCATAGAGGAAGGTGTCATTTAACAAGTACTGTGGTATGACTGCATCTCTTTCATTCTCGACTTCCCATACTTCCGCCCTCTCATTCTGCTGACCCTGATTCTTAAAATTTTGTCTAGGAGCGCGAGGTACTGGAGGTAATTTTACCTGTTGCTGGTTCTTTCTTGTCCCCTCTTTCTGCACCTGTGGAGTTAAACCATTTACAGGGGCATTACCGGCCTGCAGGTGTGGACACTCGTCTCTCCAATGCCCTATCTGGCCGCACCCGTGGCACGGAAACTTCTTCATAGCCTCTTCTCTACTCATTTTAGTTCGGGGCTTCCCTCCTCCCCCAACAGTGGCACTCTGAGCATTATTATTAGTATTTAATTTGCTTAACTGTTTCTCCTGCTGTTCAGCTAATTTCACCTGTGCCCACATTACCTTTTCTTTGAGAGCCTTCTTTTTATTTTCGATTTCATCTTCGCAGTATTTTGCGTACTTTAGAACATCATCTATGGGTTTTCCCTGCCAACTGATTTTATTATCTCGAATCCATTGTGATATTTCAGGTCTTAATCCTAACACAAATCTGTAACTGAAATGGGTCATGTCTTTCATGTCCACATTATCGATACCACTGTAAGTTTTGAATACTTGCAGTAATCTTTCATAAAAGGAATGTACAGTTTCATCACGTTCTTGGGTTGTTCTATCTATTCGGGTCCAATCTGTCTCTTTTGCGGGTACCTTTTTCTTGAGGTATTGTATGACTTGCTCATACTTCCTCATTACTTCAGGTGCGGGAGCCCCTGTTTTCTCATCTCTTGGAAATTCTTCACTGGGCCAATCAATTTCAATTTTGCAGTCGGTCCACAAATCTACAGGGACCACAATGTCGAAAAACCCATCCAGGTCTTTCAGAAGACATTTCTGAACTTTTATAAAGCGTTCAACCTGCCTGTACCAATCAACAGGTTTTTCCCGTAATTTCGGAAAGTCATTTGTAAATGACACAATATCCTGTCGAGACCAAGGGACATGGACATATTTTCCTCCCGGGACCTCTCTCATGGGACACAATTTTTCTGCGGGAGTTACTTCTTTCAGCATATATTCTGACGCTTGTGATTTCGCTCTACTGTCTTCCTTTTTCTTTGCCCACCGGGTTCTCCATTTTCCCACATCCCCCCATTTCTGCAAGAGCTTTAATAATTCTTTTATCTGGATCTGTTTTCCCATCACATTCAAGCTTTCTAAGTCTTTGTCTGCAAAATCTACTCGGTAGGGTTTCTGAAGAATTTTGGAGCGACTGACATCTATTCCCATTTCTGTGGCAGTGTCCATTAACCTTTCGTGGAGCAATCTAGCGTTTCGGGTAAGATTTTTACTGATGAACAGCAACTCTTCTTCACTGAAGGAGTTTAGGCGTTCCACTCCCACATTTCCAGCCATCATCTCTTCTATTTCTATTCTTAATTTATATATTTCTAATGCTTTTGGTTGGGGAGTGGTCTCTTTCTCCAGCTCTTTGGTCCATCTGTCTAATTCTTCTGGGGATACTACTGTGGCACTCCTAAACCCAAATGCACCTTCGATCAACACCTCTTTTGGCCTACTCTGACTTCTTGCCCCCGACATGCTAGTCCTAGGTTCCCTAATGGGCAAATCCATCAGAACCACTGATTCACATTCACTCTCTTGATCGTCATCTATGACTACTTCCTTTCTCGAGGGTGGGATGCTAGGAGTAGGTACTATTGGGGAGATAACAGGAGGACGAGGACTGGCCAGGTTATCCCTATACAGAGGAATAGCTGGACCAATAGTTACTGGAATAGTCAGGGAATCAGGATGGGGATGTATCTGGGCAATGGTTCGAACTAAATCCTCTCGCTGTCTAGCCAGGGTCTCTTTCTCCTTTTCTCGTAAAGCCTTTTCTGCAGAATTGTCATGCAATACCTGAGGTACCAAGGGAGGATAAATACTTGGAGCAGTCGGAGTGACCAATCGGGGTGGACCTTCTCCGAACGGCTGATAATTTGGGACCGTAGATTTAGGTCTACAAAACCCATCCCCGTCACTGACTTTACAGTCCGTACCCGTTCCATCTGTATCACTATCCCTCCTACATCTGGGATATTTTGAAAATGGGTTTGGAGATTGCACAGGTTCTGATTCTGCAACATAGGGAGGTGGGTTTTTCATTAACAAATCTTCTAGGTGTTCATCCTCTAAGTCCCCCACGGGCATTAAGTGATGGGTCTTTTCTTTACTTTTTCCTTTCCTCTCTTCTAATACCCCCATCATTGGAAACAATCCTTCAGTCATCATGTTTTGCCTCCACTGCTTCATTTTCTGCTCTTTGGTTTGCGCTTGAACCCTCGGATACCATTTACTTATTCCCTTGTCCATCCGGGGCCTATCTCTCTCCAGAGCCTCAATCTCCCATTCTTCCAGGGCTTCATACTGGGTCAACCTAGGTCTAGGGTGTAATTCATTCATGCGGGTCCTTAGGTTAAACAGGATCCGACCATTAAATGTACCTTCAACAGGGAATGCCAGGACTCCGTCATCTGCAGTATACTTTGCCCAGTTTTCTAGCCAGACACAGGTATAGTACCCTTTATCAAACATCATGAAAGAGGCAGGAGTATTTGGCGGGGGAATGAGCACACCTTCCCTCGTTCTAATGGGTTTATCAGTTTTGAAAAAATTCTTTATTTTATCAGTAAATGACATTTTCCTTTTTATTCCATACATCATGTGTGGTCTACCTCGCAAAATCTGATCCTTATGAAATCCTAGATACTTTGGATTTGGTATAAAATCTGGATACCACATATAATTTTCCAGACTCTCTTCTAACTCGATTTTTTGATTAATTTTGTTTACCTTTGTGCTTCCAATGCTAGCGCGATTTCTATTTCGTAGTAACCAATCAACTTAGAGAATACAAAATCCTTAACCAATGGGTGCGCGGCCTTTTCGCAAGACAGAGTCTCACGCTTCGGCACTCACCCCTCCTTCACAAATTCGGCTTCACTACACAACCGCTGTTTCGACCAATACCAGCGCGGCACGGAGTGACGTCAGAGCAGTCTTCCGACCGACTCCCTCCTTCACAAGGTAACGGAAACTTTTTACTCTCTAAAGTGCAAATTTTAGTCAACAACACGCAACGTCTGCCACTATGTCTGAGTGTTCTAAAGAGATAAAAGAACTTTCTTTCGCTGCTAGTAAACCACTTCTGTCTACTTTTCATTCACTCTAGGTAGACTTCTTTGCCTACCCTCACACACGAGTAATATAGAACCCGTTATTCTTCCGACTCATCCACTTTTGTCAGGGATATGTACTGAGCCGGGTTTTCACCAGCGAACTATTTTACTTACCAGTCAAGCCTCGAAGACCCTACTACTCCTTCCGTATGCGACCCTTACTAGGTGATATCGCAATGAAAGTTTTATAACGGACTCGTAGCTATCATTTACTCAGATGCAAACAAAGGTCCTAATTTGTGCTTCCAGTTATTCCTAACCCTGCACTAATGGCTCAAACCAGTGACTTCAACAGCTAACCGGATTCTGCTCACCGTTAGCTTAATACTTCCCCGGGGATTCGGACTACACTGAACACTTACAAAACAATTTGGTTGTTAATATAGCATATACACTAATAGCAGCAATGCAATATTCATATACATAGACATATATATCCTTAAAACATTTCAAAATCTTTAAATCAACGTAATAATAAATTTCAGCAGCATAGAAATTTCAGCAGCACATTTTATATTCACGGTTTATTTATCAACTATCCTGTCTACCTAATCTAACTAGTCCAAACCATCCTCTGCTTACCAGAAAATTACTGATAGAGCGCGCAGTTCACCCAGGTCACCGAGTTCACCAATTACTTACACGCACTGGGCCCTGGCGTGCACAAATTTAATACACCATTGACATTTGGGGTGAACTGGGTTATGGTTTCTGTTGCACGCTTCTATGAGCAATTAAGGTTTGGTTTTACACCTCTGCTTACCATGTACCTGACTTACCCCAGGCACAAATACATATGACAGATCTGGAGCTATTAGGGAAAATAGTAGACAGGGATCCTAGGAAAAATACTCTTTATGCTTCAAAACATACTTATCCACAATTTTTCTTGTAAAATGACCACAGACACCTGATGAAGTTTAAAGTTTTATATATGATTTCAAAGAGAATATGCCAAGGCAATAAGCGATAAGCAGAATAACACGTCAAACATCAAAATCAAAAACACCAGATAACTGTGCATTAAGACTAGGACTATTTGAGTATAATGGGAAGACTAAAGGTAGGAATTTTAGAACAAAACTAGTCACTGCAATTTAATACTAGGACATAGAGTATGGATGGGACCTAAAAACATGTACTTAACCTAAAATCTTTAAACTATTCTTGCTAAGTTCACCGCAATCGTACTAAAGGAAAGGGAAAAATAGGAACATACTAATAATTTGACAGTTCAGCAAGTTCTAAAGGAAGGGAGAGATGTGGAACAAGTCTAATAAGCAAAACATATATGGTTTGGCATTTCAAGAACGGATATCAAAAGTCAAGATTTATTCCTTTTTAGAAGAAGGAAATTAGTTTAAGTTAAGTGAGAAAAGACTATGAGAAAACGCAAACCCACCCCTTATATTTACCTAGATAGGAGTGAAGACTAACCCTGGCCACGGGTCAGTTCGGAAAGACGGGGACAGGACCCTCAAGGAATTGGAATACCAGGATGTGAGCAGGTACAGCCCACGGACAGATCAGGACAGGATACCCCTCAGGTTTCGGGTCGAGACTGGGCCTCCCAGGGTATGACCAACACCTACAGCTTCGGACAGCAACGCCTGCGTTACCCCCTCTCCTGCAAGTAATCCGCCAGTAACCCCGATTGGGTTTTCGAATTTCCCAGCAAAGTGCTTCGCCAGCACTTAGGATTATTTCCACCCCTTAGGAGTTTGTGGAAAGTATGGACAGAGTGCTCCGCAGCACTCTCAGATTGAGCACCTATAGAGTTCGTAGGGTCAGTGACAGGTCTGCTACTCGGACAAGTCGGACAATTTTCCTAAGCTAAACTAGGGCAGTTATACTGTTTTGGGGTACCTTAGACCACCCACTAATGTTGCAAGTAACAGTTTCCCACATTATGATTGGTCAGGAGAGGTGGTGCGGTCATTACCACCTCCTAGAATTCAGTGTTCCCATCATTATTATTCAATTTTGCACACTCACCCCTTGGGTTCACGTTCCCATCCATAGAACACAATAGAAAATACGAGTGTCCAAGGCATAGTAACAAAGTCTCTGGGTTTCAAGGTGAGTTTCATCATCTTGTGCTGGGTTCTCAGGCGCATTGGGCTTCAGGAGCCAGCTGGCTGATTTCAGCTTCTGCGCAGTAGAGTTTCTCCCAGGTCACATGGAAATACTCAGAGGAGCCTCATCATGGCGCCGGTTATGAATTTTCCAGCCCCCAGAGACGTGATACATGCAAAGTAAGCGAGAACAAATTAAAATCACACATAAAATGGTCACACTGTATACCGTGATGAAATTCTAAACAACCCTTATTTTATAGTGACTATAGCATTACTGTTTAGTGCGGAAAGACAGATAGGCTGAAGCGGCGATAGCAAGCAGAGAGCGTGGTGAGAGACAAGTGGCCATTTTTGCATCAGTGCGCATGTGCAATACAATCCCTCCAGAATGCGAGTGCGTCACATCACATGGGTATGACCGACAAATGCGCAGACTGAATTTCAGCGAAGCAGCCGATTCTTTAGTGCAAGCTTCGTTAATATGGAAAAGACATACGAGCAAGCATCCTGGGGACACCCGCGTGTTTGGGAAAACGTATAATAAATGACGAACAACTGGTTTAATAGGATTATACATTAGGCGAGGTTCTTGTATTAGAGCAAGGCGCTTTACGTGCGAATCCTTGCTCCATCAGGAGTACCAGTTTAATGAGCCATACACAGGGCCAGCACTATCTTGGTTTTGGCTCCAGTTAGGCTTGGCCTCTACCTCCCTCTCCCACCCCACACAGCATCCCACCCTTGTCGCCAAATTTGTTATGATATATAAATCAAGTAGATCTGGTATTATTTCCAAGTGGATTTATTCTTCAAAGGAAAACCTGAACATCTTTATGCCAGACACAGCTGGACCAACTGCTCACTGATGCCACAGGCATGACATCATCTTAGAACCATCAAAGGCATCATAAGAAAGCAACATTCTAATGAGAGAAAGATGTGAGTAATGATAAAGTGATGAAACCCATAACATATAAATATAACACATATTTTGCAGCTAACCTTAACATTGCACCAGTGATGGCAGAGACACTACTACGCAGTTTAAGTTTTTGTCCAGCTTGACTCCAAGGTATGTATAATGTTGCACATACACAATGTCGTTTGAACCCATTGTCCAAGTGAATGTTTGCCTCTGCTATCGAAATGACACCGCCTTTGCCTTGTTATAATTAATTTGAAAATCATTCTCAGCATTGAAGGCTCATTTGGGGGCATCGCTCATGCATTGTTGTAGCACACAAGAAAGATCGGATGTATGTAGGATAAAAAGTAAAGAGGTCAAAATGCAACTTCTCTTGATGCCTTGTATCTGATTGGTTTTGGAATCACACTCCTTCTGTCTGATAGCTTTACCCTGACTCGGGTATTCCTATGTGGTCTATGGTGAGATGTAGCAGGTCTGACTCTAGGCCCCGGGAGTGTCACTTATCCCAGAGCTCAACTCTATACACCATGTCAAAGTCTGTTGAAAAGTCGATTGTTAGGGCCACAGTGTGAGCCATTGTTGACATTTTAGGCAGATGCCTGTCTGTTGGAATGTTAATCTGTTAGATCACTTCATACAGTTTTGCAAGTGATGTAACAGATGCTTTGTGAATCATTTTCAGTCTGCATCTAGTAATGCAATCAGCCGCTAACTGCTGCAGGAGTCTTGTGGTTCTCTATTGTAAATGAGCTCCATAATGGAGACTTTCCAAGCCGGCAATACCTGACTAGTGTATAAAGATGAGTTAAACAGTGGCATCAGTAAAAGGGTCAAGGTTTCTGTATTAAGTTTCATATTTGCAACCAGAAGTCCACTCGGACCTGGAGCATGCGAGTTGTTACTACCATCTTGCTAGGCTTAACATTCTCGACCCTACCCAGAACGGTTCCGTGCAGGTCACAGCACGGAGACGGCCCTTCTCTCGATGGTCGAGCATCTGCGTTCCGTGCTGGATTCCGGTCGGACGGCGGCACTATTGTTATTAGATCTCAGTGCCGCCTTCGACACAGTCTTGCACGGGATTCTGATTCGGCGTCTTGAGGAGGTGGGCGTTTCTGGTTCCGCCTTGCACTGGTTTCGATCCTTCCTTACGGATGTGTCATTCCAGGTGGCGATCCCGCCCGGTAAGTCGTCATCCTACCCGTTAGACCAGGGAGCCCCACAGGGGTCATCACTGAGTCCCACCCTTTTCAATCTGTATGTGAGACCGTTGGCTGCGGTCGTCAAGCGGTGGGGCCTGACCATGGTCTCTTACGCAGATGACACGCAGCTGGCGGTCACACTGAGTGGGGGCTCAGACCTGGAGGCTCCCAGGTTCTGTGATGGTCTGCGGGAAGTGGCTAACTGGATGAATTCCAACTGTCTCCAGTTAAACACCAAGAAGACGGAGATTATGGTGGTTGGTAAACAGGTGGCTTTGTGGGGTGACAAATGGTGGCCTTCGGAGTTGGGTGTGACTCCCCTCCCAGCGGCAGAGATAAAAAACCTGGGGGTGTGGCTTGATCCTTCTCTGAGTTTCATCTGTCATACCAAGAAGGTGACGGCTTCTTGCTATGGCATCATCAGAGGACTTCGACCCATCCTCAAATTCTTTGATGCACCCACAAGACAGCTGGTGGTCCAAGCATCAGTGCTGTCCAGGCTGGACTATGCCAGCTCCCTACTGGCGGGGGTTAACCAGTCAGAATTTCTGCGGCTCCAGCGGGTTCAAAATGCTGCGCCCCGACTGGTGACAGGTCTGCCTAGGCGGTACTTGGTGTCCAATGCCCTGCGCTCTCTCCACTGGCTCCCTGTGCAGCAGAGGATTAGATTCAAGGTTCTCTGCCTTGCATTTAAAATCATCAAGGGTACTTCCCCACAAATCTTGGAGAAACTGCTGATCCCCTACGTCCCCTCTCGCACTCTTAGATCGCTAAGCCAGAACTTAGCAGTGGTCCCGCGTTTTAAGTTGAGCAGAATTGGTGGCCGCTCCTTTCGAGTCCTGGCAGCAAGCTGGTGGAATTCTCTTCCTCCACAAATCCGGGCCATCGATGAGCTCCTTCAGTTTAGACGGGCTATCAAGACCTTTTTATTTGTTTAGCTCATCTGTTGTGTCTCTTCTCCTTTCTGCCCGCTTTTAATGTCGTGTTGTGTTTGCCTTCTCAAAGCGCCAGGACGCCCCTTTGCTGGGGCAGCTGTGCGCGGTACAAATAAAAATAACATAACATAACACAGCTTTAATGGGCTTTACTTTATCCGTTTGGGTAATGGTGTATCCAGATGTCTCCTACTTGGAATTCACTTTAAGAGGTGTAGGTTCCATGTCTCCATACTGGTTTGCCAAATATTTTTTCCAGGTTCCGTTAAGGATATGGTAAACGTAACCTACTTTGAGAAAAGTAGTGCCAAAGCTAACTAGAGATTAGAATTTGCATGAGGTCTTGTTTAAAACTAAGAACTGTTGATGTGCCCAAATTGTTCTCATTCTCTTGTTTTGGTCTTAGTGATTTCATTTTTCTGGCCAGTTTTGAGAGTCACTTCAGCCCACAAGAAAGGTCTTAATTATTTCTGAAAATCGTTTTTTAGTGTTTGTAATTTGAAGAAGGTTGAGCATTGTGGCTCATGCCTACTCGGTTTTGAAATATTAGTAAAGATAGGAAGTCGAAAATTTGGGCAAGAAGCATTGTACAAGCGCTAATGCATAAATATGGGGCAGCAAAAGTGTGTTCCATAGTTGCCAATGTATGTTTGTTAACAGATTTTGTGAACCTGCTGATTAAAGACATAGGGCCAGATTTACGACCCACCTATTTGCGACTCGCAATTTGCATCGCATTTGCGACTCGCAAATTTGGATGCACAACAGTGTCTCAGACACTGTTTGCGATTCCTAATGGGGTTGTAAATTGCATGCCTCATTAATATTAATGAGGCAGGTGTAATTTGCGACCCCATTAGGAATGGCTAGCACTCAAAAGGATAGTGGCCTGCTGGGGTCAGCAGACCACCATGTCTGTGAATGCTTTTTTAATAAAGCAGTTTGTTTTTTTTCAAATGAAAACGGGATGCATTTAAAAAAGAAAAATGAAACTTTTCAGTTTCATTTTCTTAAGGGCAGTAAGTGGTCCCTGGGACCACTGCAAGCTCTTAAAAAAATCTTCTCACATACTCACAAAGAGGAAGGGGTCCCTTGGGGACCCCTTCTCGTTTGCGAGTGGTTTACCACCTACTTGAAGTAGGTGGTAAACTGCAAGTGTTCTGCTGCCGCAAATGCGGTCGCAAAACAATAGTACATGGCATGGTGACTCAGTATTAGGAAGGGACGCACCTTCCTAATAGCGAGAGTCGCAAATGCTATTTTACGAGTCAGTGACTCGCAAAATAGCATTTGTACATGCCATTACCCTTTTTTCCAGTCGCAAACGGGAGGATCTCCCATTTGTGGCTGCATGCAAAAAGGGTCGTACATCTAGCCCATAGTTACAGACAATTCTTTATCCTCCTGTCACTATAGTATACCCATCTTTGAGATGCGTATCAGCATTAAGTTCCCGTATTTTTTGCCTTTGAATTATATGTTTTGCATTATGTCACTTTCCAGTCTATTTATGATTTTGAATTTCTGGAGTTTGCCAAAGTGCATGGCATGCATAAAAGTGTCATTGATGATAGTTTGAAGTTTATTTAATAATTTACATTAATTAAAACCTTTGCATAAATCAAACCGTAATGGTACACTGACATGTAAAATGGTGCCATAAAACAAAGTATAAAGGATATCATTTAGGAGTGTCACTCCAAAAGATTAAAAAAGGATTCTAATGTACAGAGTAGTGACAGGTCCACAGTACAGCGACTCAATCACACATCAAATGACATTGTCACTATAGAAAGGGTTTGAACCACTTATAAGCAGAGCAGTAGATTTTTTTCAGATTAAAAGAAGAGTGGATCAAGGAGGTGCCTCGACACTTAAGGTGGCTTTTGTGTAGTATAATTAGTTGTTGAGCAACTTCCAAGTATGCTTTTGTGTAGTATAATTAGTTGTTGAGCAACTTCCAAGTATGCAGGGGGTTCCCTGTTTCGAGTCTTTTAAGTACAAGTATGCAGCCATTTGTTCCTTGTCCTCAAGTATCACTGCCATGGGTTGCCGTTCACTTCTTTTCGACCTTGATGAGAAGTCTCATGAAACTGCAGGTCCATTGAGTGTCCTCTGGGGAAAAACAGGACAATGCCCCCTGCCTGCATGATCTAATTCCTCTTTGGTTAAAGAGTGGGCATAACATTATTTTTCTCTCTCCCAATAATTCTTTACAGTTCCAAATCAAGTGCCACATGTCTTCTTTCCCCTTTCCACATAAATGGCAGTAGGTTGCGGTCGAGTTGCGTTTTCATAGAGGTAGGTATAGGAGTGTCGGTAGGATGATCAGTTTATATCTCGGGGCTTTTTCTTTTAGAAAGTTAGAAAAGCCTGTATGAATGTAGAGCTGGGGTGAGGCTATGTCGTAGCTTTGCAGCACAAGCCAACCTTGCGTTCTGCCCTCCCCTGATGCCTTGTCCTGGGTCAGTGAGACGAGTTTGTTGGTTTTATTTACCGCCTTCTTGAAGCTGGTGTGGGTTTCAGATACAATTGATGATTGAGTTTTTACCCATTGTATTAAAATATGGTTGTGCTGGGTGGCCAGATCTGGAATCGACCCTTCTCCCTGACCGGTTTGCTTTATTTCTTTATATTTCACTTGTGGTACAGCGACACACTCATCTGATATATCTTCGTATTCATCAGCACCAATGGAGTACTGTTGAATATTTTTTAAATCCCAGATTAATGCACCACATGTATTTGTAATTATTATAGATTCAAATTGATCTAATGTGGGTGTGACCTACTTGCAGTTTGTTGCCTGGTTGGGAAAGATATAAACATTAATTAATGCATTTGAATATTCGTGCTGCACTTAGCCCATGCTGCAATGATATTTTATGATTTTGTAGGTGCTTCTATATTTAGTCAGCTCTATATTATTTGATTAATATCGATAGACCCCCAATAGGTCTTCCCATTGGGCCTTTAGTTGCTAGTACGTCCTGATTTATGGAATTTTGAAAAGTGATGTCCACTGTTTTCCAGGTATTGGCAAGTCTTTGATGTCCCAAGAGCAGATCTGTTAGTGGACATTATGACTATCTCGTTGCTCTGTGCCCATATAAGAAATACGCCAAAAAGGGGTTTTGCGATGGTATATTCAGGTCTAAATATGTTGGTATTTGTACTAACCTTTCAGTTTTATGTTCATTCAATGCAGTGATAGTCATGTTATTTACCTTGCTAGCTGCCTCTGGTCCTTTAAATATAGATAGGAAAATGTGTTCAATTTTATGGTCTGTCTAGTATTGGTAATGTGTTCTAATTTCAAAAAGTGATGACACTTCCTGCACTCCTCAGTGTTGTATGGCTTTTTAGGATCAAAGTGTAATTTTCCTGATTCATACCCTTATATAGGTACAATTCACATTGCCCTTATATAGGCATAGAAATCATAACCATATTTAGACATAGCCCATGCAGTCCAAATATAGGCATGGCTACTTCCACCCGTTCCAAAAAGCCACAACGATTTCTTGGAAAATCGGCTTAAGCAGTCAGGGAACTTCCCCTTGCTTGAATATTGATTTGTCCAAGAACTCATGGAGTTTACAAAGAACTACCATTCCCTTGTGGTTCTTTACTGACGTTATTATGACCAACTTTACGCCACACCAGGCACCTTCAAGGTATAAATATGCCTTCACTTGCCCTAGCAAACACACAGTGGTTTGGAGCAGCTCGACTATCTACTTGCCCGACGCACCTCGCTACAGCAAGTGCCGAAGGAAGCCGACCCTCCAGCTGACGCACTGATCGAAAAAGCTGTCTTTTCTCTCGCTGAGATTCCAGCTCCAGTGTTTCCAAGCTCCCCTCGCGGGGTGTTAGGAAATCGAGTCCGAGACAGAGAGATACCAGACCTCCTTCATTCTAAAACTAAGGTATGGAGCTGATTAGACCTTAAGAGAAATCTTGGATAGATTCTTGGCAAAGAAACCAAAACCTATGCTACAGCACACCTACTTCTTCCCTCGTACAAGACTTAGGTTAAGTACATTTGGGGTAAGAGTATTTTAGAAGCACCAGTTGAATACCTTTTAGCCATTGTTATTTATGCATGGGTTTCTTCATTGTTTAGAAAACCATACAATGCTTTTACAGTATTATTTTATACTATTGTTCTTGCTGTACGCATTATTCTTTGCAACCTGCATAACGATTGTAGCAGATCATTTCTTTCGCATGAGAAAGAAGACTGTTCAATAAATCCTTTTATTGAAAACGCCCGTCTCTCTATTTCTTGGCAACTCTGTTGAAACGAAGCATTCACGATTGACTGAGTGAAATATCTATCTATTGTTTTCGGGACTCTAGAGATACTTCTTATTCTTGGGAAACAAAGTTGTCATGTTTATGCGGTTGTCAGAAACTAATCCCTTCTTTTTTATTCGAGAAAGTTTCTAGTGACCTCTGAGCTAGCTGGCACTCACAATTAAGTTTAATATATTCGATAGAGACCTAGTAGACTAAGTCCTACGTCAAATCTATAGGATATGTTATTCCAATGCGCAGAGCCTATTGGGAATACAGGAACTACACTACAACAGCTTTCAGGACAGTTCCCCAATCTCATAAGGTTTTATTCTGGTCTAATATTTTAGAATAGTGATGTTCTGTGGCCAACTAGAACCTGTGAATTAATGTTTTGTTTTCTGGTCTGTTAGAAACTGTATATTTAATAAATCAACAGATTTTTTTAATTGATTTTTTTTAATAAATATTTTTATTTGCATTTGAAACCACCTAAAAACAATAAGCATGTCACATTTGGTTACAGTTGTGCAGAGACATTTATGTACAATCCACGTCATAAAAAACTCCACCTCCTCCCTCTTTCGGGCTGTGTAGATTTGCAGTTCCCCAGCAATTATTGATTCTTGCAAAGGCCTCCCCAAACAGGCCCAGTGGCCACCTCGGCAGAGATACAGCATGCCCCCAAGCAGTGGCTGGCTAGTCGGCCCCCAGCCCTCTATCCATCCCATAGTATTTTCGCGGGCACCCTCTCGCTTTGTATGTGATCCTTTCTGCCGCCATATACATGTCCATCGCCAACTTCCACTCTCTAAACTGAGGAGGTAACCTCGACCCCCAAATGCGGGCCACGTCTCGTTTTGCTACCACCAGCACCAACATTGCAAAAATAAGCTGCGGACGGCCTAAATCAACATTTCCGGGTATGCCCGATCGTACGAATTTGGGGTCTAGGGGTAGTGTTTCGCCAAGTACTTTGCCCAGTTCTCCCAACACTTGTTCCCAGTATGTGTGGATGACGGGGCAGTACCAGATAGTATGATAGAAGTCCCCCAGTGGCTGTCTGCATCTCAGACAATGCGGGTTTGCTGGCTTGACCCATGCGATGGAGTCGGGCCTTGTCATAGTATACTCTGTGCAATATCTTATATTGGGTAAGTCGGAGGCGGGATTTAATGGCCCCTTCCCTGTGGTGCATCAGAGCTGCTTCCCAGTCAACGGTTTCTAACATACCCAGGTTCTGTTCCCACGGTTCCCTCAGCTTCCACAGTCTGTCTGGCATGTTGTTATTGTCGGGCCTTGTCATAGTATACTCTGTGCAATATCTTATATTGGGTAAGTTGGAGGTGGGATTTAATGGCCCCTTCCCTATGGTGCATCAGAGCCGCTTCCCAGTCAACAGTTTTTAACATACCCAGGTTCTGTTCCCACGGTTCCCTCAGCTTCCCCAGTCTGTCTGGCATGTTGTTATTCAGGGTCCGGTATGTTAGAGAGACTGCCTTATTGCGAACCTGTTCTTGCAATAGGTGCCCCTCCAGCGCTGCATATTCCGCAGTGGAGAAGAGAGCGAGCTTTACGCTACCCAAGCATGTCTTAGCTGCGCATATTTAAAAAATTGGGAAGTGTGGAATCCGAATTTTGTCGTTAATGTCCTGAAACTTTTGAGTTTTCCCTTGGCCACTACGTCTCCTATGGTGGAGATGCCTATGGCATCCCATCCCCCAAAGCCAATAAGTTTGTGGAGCTCCTTCTACCAGGAGTAGTGCCAGATCGGCATCTGCTTTGTTGGTTTGCGTGCCCAGCGCATTATCGTAGTCGCTCTGTCCCAGACTTCTAGTGTTACTTGGGTGGCCGGGTGGTAGGCGACCCTTACCTTGCCCACCAAAGAGGAAATATAGGCATGTACTCTGTGTCATGGTATCTCTCTCTAGCCTATAAGTGGGGTGGTCTGCTGAAGCATGAATCCATTTGTTTACCGTGTCAGATGTTCCGCCCAATAGCAGGCCTCAATATCTGGCAAGGATATCCCCCCATTACATTGATTCCGCTGTAACGTGGTCAGTGCGCACCCTCGGTCGCTTCCCGAGCCACAGCAGGGAGCGCAATTCCGCGTCTATCACCCGGAATGTCTGCCTGGAGAAGGGGAAATACTAGTTTTGGAGGGCATGTAGTAAGCGGGGCATGGTGATCATTTTGAACATCGCCGCCCGACCAAGTTTCGCGAGAGGAAGTGTTTTCCACCTCAACGCGTCGGCAGCAAAATGAGTGATGACGCGCTGAATATTGTTCTGATACAAGAGTTTTCTGTCTGTGGTCAGATGGATCCCCAAATACGTGAACCCTGCCAGCACTACCTGGAGAGCCCCAGGGAGAGAGGGCCAGAACTCTAAGACTCTTGGGCTATATATGATCGATTTGTGCCAGTTTATAACATATCCCGAGAAGGACCCGTATCTGCCCATGAGCTCATTAATCAACCGGTTTGAAGTGTCAGGTCCCAGATTTTTCGCAGAGGCAGAACTGATGCTTGCTCCCAATGCCCTATACCCGGTGACGCCGCTTCACGAGCAACGGCACCAGAGACAGGGAAAGGGGAAGTGGACAGAAAAGAGAGACACTCCAACAACAAATGGCACTAGTTCTTCTATGTTCAACTGGCTTTCAGGACTGCACTTGGGTTCCTAATGCACAGAGGAAAGAGAGAAAGACAATGCAGCAACTCCAACTACGCTTCCAGGACATATAATACTCAAATCCAATTTATCCTACCAGTTGTCTTTAGAGCCTTGCCCCTCTCTGTATATGGTTGCGAGTAGTTACCATGAAGGAGTGGATATTGCTGAAAAAGGAGAACACCCCGTTAGTAAACTGAATTGAGGAAATGTTCCCTGTCACTAAACCAAGTATCCCTCCCTACCTTCTTCAATGGTAACGTTGCTTTCAGATTGGGAGTCTGTTCACTGGTTCTAGCAGATTGCCATGACGCTCTTGTAGACAGTCTTAGAACACTTGGTAGATACGCTCAAAAAGGAACCAGGAAGGAGAAAGAGGGAGGGAAGAAAAGGGGCAGCGCAATGGGGGAGCTCTGGGGGGAACTGGAATGCCTTCCAATATAGATTGGAAAAGTCTTACTTTATCCTCCGTTGGTTGACTGTCTGCTGTCAAAGCCTTTCGCCGCCTCGCGTTACACTGAAGTGACGGAACTGCCAAGTTGAGGATAATTCTCCTCAGGAACAGTTCAGAAAGTCTTTCTCGATCAAGGGACTCCTCAGAAACTCTTCACGGGAACTGCTGTAAAAGCGCAACCTCCTTCCGACGGTCTTTTCTTTACTGACACGTCGAAAGACTCAAACCTTTCACAGTCTTGATTTACGATGCTCTAATCCACATTCGTCTTTGAACTAAGATTTCCTGAAACGGTGTTATGAATTACACCCACGAAAAATACTGAAACTTGAAATTCCTGTGAGCGCCTTGAATGACGGCCACTCACAGCAAAGTCTATTTTGAAGTGCGCAGTGCTCTGCGCTCTCGCTCCTCAAGATTACTGGAAACTAGAACGTCGCCGATATGTCACCACGGCAATAGCGGCGACCATCTTGAATTTCCGAACTATTTCACATTTACCCAGAAACTCACCATCCTAGGTTTCACCACCACCCTGGATGTCTTCTTGAAACGAAAGTGTCCTGTACTGTATACGGAACTGACTGAATGATTCCTGACAGTACCCCCTCTCAAAGACCGAAACAGCGGTCCTGGCTTGGCTGGAAACTGAGAATGAAAGCGTTTCACTAACTGAGAAGCATGTACATCTTCAGCTTTTTCCCAGGACCGATCTTCCGGACCATATCCTTTCCAATCGATCAGATAAAACAACTTATTGGAACGGATCTTGGAGTCCAGGATGCCCTTGACCTCATATTCAGAATGTCCTTGAACAAGAAGAGGGGGAGGAGGCTTCTTAATTCTAACCTGAGGGGAGGTTTTCTTCAACAAGGAAACATGGAAGACGGGATGAATCTTCATGTTAGGAGGAAGCCTCAATTTCACCGTAACTGGACCCAAAACCTCCTCAATCACGTATGGACCCACAAAACGAGGCTGAAACTTCCTATTTCCCTCGAGATGTAAATGCTTAGTGGACAACCACACCTTATCACCTGCCTGATAATCTGGAGCTGGTTTACGATGTTGATCTGCATTTTGCTTGTACTTCACTTTAGCCTGAATCAAATTCTCTTCTGCAGATTTGTGAAGGGAAGACATATCTTTCAATAACTCCCCTGCTGCTGGCACCCCCAATTCCTCCTGAACACAAAAAGGGTTGGGATGTCTACCATAATTGACATAGAAAGGAGAATAGCCAGTAGATGCACTTTTCGCATTATTACATGCAAACTCAGCCATCCATAACTGATCAGCCCACTCTCCTCCCTGATCCATAAGAAACAGTCTCAAATATTGTTCAAGTTCCTGATTTTGACGCTCAGTTTGACCGTCAGTCTCTGGATGATAACTGGTAGAATACCTAGTCTCAACCCCTAACCCATGAAGAAAAGCCTTCCAGAAGTGAGAAACAAATTGAGCCCCCCTATCAGAAATTACTATCTTGGGAACTCCATGTAACCTCACTATGTATTCCCCAAATAGTCTCGCCAAATCTTTTGCAGAGGGGAGTCCAATCAGGGGGACAAAATGACACATCTTGGAGAAGGTATCCACAAAGACCAAAATGGTGTTAAACCCTTTGCTAAGGGGAAGATCTACTATAAGGTCCATGGATACAGTATGCCACGGACAGGTAGGAGTTGGTAGGGGTTGCAACATACCCTGCAGGACTTGTCGTGTAGCTTTACTTCGGGCACATAAATCACAAGACAACACATACTGCTTGACAGAGGAAGACAGCTCAGGCCACCAAAAATAACGCTGAACCAAATCTAGAGTTTTCATAATGCCCTTATGGCCAGCTAACGGTTGATCATGGCACATTCTCAAGGCCACAATAGTATGGCAATTGCTGGTAACACTTGCGTTCTGGATCTTGAGCTACCCAGGCCTTGATTTCCTCCGTAGACAGACTTTTCTGGACTTCTTTTTGAAAACCATCCAAGGTGACTGTGCAGATAACTTGAGTCTCCGGGATAATAGGTTGAACCTCCACCACATGCTGCGTTTCTACTGTATCGATTCTCGACAATGCATCTGCCTTCCCATTCTTGCTGCCTGGTCGATAAGTAATAACAACATCAAAATCAGAAAAATAGAGAGACCAACGTAGCTGCCGGGGTGTTAAGGTCTTTGCCGTTTTCAAGAATTGCAGGTTCTTGTGATCTGTGAACACGGTAACTTTATGTCGAGCCCCCAAGAGATAATGTCTCCAATCTTCGAAGGCATCCTTAACTGCCAAAAGCTCTTTTTCAGCAATGGTGTAATTGATTTCCGCCGCATTCAATTTTCGTGATCGAAAAGCAACAGGATGCAGTTGTCCTGTTTCCGGATGTCTCTGCGATAAGACCCCTCCAATCGCCTGATCAGAAGCGTCTGCCTCCACAAAGAAAGGTTCCGCTGGATCAGCATGACGTAAAAGTGGAGCGGACGTGAAACTTTTCTTCAAGGTAGCGAAGGCCTTCTCTGCCTCACTGGACCACTGGAATGTCACCCCTTTCTTGAGTAGTCGAGTAATAGGCACAATCAACTGTGAGAAGCCGGAGATGAAACAACGGTAAAAGTTAGCAAAACCCAGAAATCTCTGAAATTCCTTCACATCCTTTGGCGACGACCAATCCTCAACAGCTCGTACCTTTCCCGGATCCATCATCACACCCTGCGGGGATAACACAAATCCTAAGAACTCCACTTGATTGGATCTGAATATACATTTTTCCAATTTTACAAATAGGTGATGAGTTTGTAGTCGATGCAGCACAGTTTTCACATGTTCCGGATGTTCTTGAGGGTCTTTAGAAAAAATCAAAATGTCATCTAAATAGATAACAGCAATCTTATCAAACAGATCTCCCATAACATCATTAATAAAATGCTGGAACACTGCAGGGGCATTGCAAAGGCCGAAGGGCATCACGCAATATTCGAACAAGCCGAACTTAGTTCGGAATGCAGTCTTCCATTCGTGTCCCTCCTTCATCCGCACCAGATGTTAGGCCCCACGCAGATCCAGTTTGGTAAAAATTTGAGCATCTTTGATCTGATCCAATAAGACCGAAATTAAAGGCAAAGGATATCGATTTTTGATGGTGGCTCGATTCAAAGCTCGATAATCAATACAAGTTCTTAAGGTTCCCTCTTCTTTCTTAGGAATGAAAAACAAGGGCGAGGACACTGGGGATTGGGAAGGTCTGATGAATCCATTTGCCAAATAACGATCCAGATATTCCTTCAAATATTGGTTCTCTTTCTCAGTAAGGGCATAAATTCTACTACAAGGAAGCACCGCCCCCGGCTCCAAGTCAATAGTATAATCATAAGAGCGATGCAGAGGTAATATCTCCGCTTCCTGTTCACTAAAGACTTCCTTGTACTCTGAATATTCCTCTGGAATTTCCACAGACATAATCACACTGATAGTCTGCCCCCCATGCGAAAGCAATTGTGCTTGAGTCGGAATGAGCCTCGGCGGATCCTTATTATAACAGTGTTCAAGACAGAAATCAGATTGCATTTTCACCGTCCGATTCTCCCAATCAATTGTTGGATTGTGCAAGGCAAGCCACGGTAAGCCTAAAATCAGCTGAAACTGCGGAGCATCAATCAGATTAAATTGCACCTGTTCATGATGACCATCTGCTTGATAAAGCTCCACAGGTTCGGTGTGACAAGTGATTGGGCCTGAAGACAGATTGGTTCCATCCACCGCTCTCACTGGTTCACTTTTAATCTTTCGGATGGCTTGTATGCCCATTCGTTCTGCATACTTAATATCGCAAAAATTGCCCGTAGCCCCGGAGCCTAGCATTACTGCCACTCCATGAAATTCTTGACCTCGAAACTTTAACGTCAACTGCAAGATAAGATGAGGCATCAGAGTTTGCAACGTGTTCGAAAGTGAATGGCTTTCTGGGATCGTCTTTTCTACTTCCGCCATCAGAGCGACCCCCTCTACTGATGGTTCATGGCGTTTCCCTTCATCTGAATCTTGGGTCGTTTTGTGCACTCTTTAACGAAATGTCCCGGCATTCCACAATACAAACACAGTCTTTTCAATCGTCTCTGTTCTTTCTCCTCCTTGCTCAGGGGTCCACGAACAGCTCCAATCTGCATTGGTTCAACGTCGGATTGAGCACTAACACTCTTAGACACTTCAGCCTTCATTCTATCAAAGCGTGGTATGCTTACTCGAAAATCTCTTTTCTTTTCACCCTTCCTTTCCACACTACGAAAATCCAGTTCCAGTACCAAATCTACCAAGGCCGAAAGCTCCGTTGGCCGATTGGGTATCTGAGCAAGTGAATCCTTCAGTTCATCCCGAAGTCCTCGGTAAAACAAGGCTGCTCTTTTCTCTTCAGGCCATTGAGTTTCGACAATGAGTTTGTTAAACTGTGCCAAGTACGTAATCAAATCTCCTGACCCCTGTCTGAGCTCAAGCAATTCATTATCAGTAGCCTGAGATATCCTCCTTCTACCAAAAATGCGGAGAAACTCCGTTTTGAATCGATCAAAATCATGCAAGAAGGGATCATCACGCGTTACCAAAGGCATTGCCCAATTTGCAGCATCCCCCCCCCAAGTATGACAAGACAATCGCCACTCTAGACTGGGCATCAGGGAATAGGGTAGGACGACACATGAAATGTAACGAACATTGGGTCAGAAACAACTGGGCCTTTCGAGGGTCTCCATGAAATCGCTCCGGAGCCGCTAAAGGAATTAAAGGAGAAACAGAATGAATAACTTGCGCTACCGTTCTAGTATCAGATTCTGTGGTACCCTTGCTAGAACTTGGGGAAGGCCCTACTGGATTACTCATAGCCAACCCATCTACCTTTCGGGACAGCAGCAAGGTTTCCTGACGAGAAACTACTAACTCCTGTTTCAAGTTCTTATTTTCCTCCCTCACAGCTCCAATCTCTCTCTGAATCCCTGCTAACATTTCCCCAAGGGACTTTAAACTAAACTCTTCAACCATTCTGCCTGGGCGAGTGAACCACTTGGGCACTTCAAACTGTCAGGTCCCAGATTCTTCGCAGAGGCAGAACTGATGCTTGCTCCCAATGCCCTATCCCCAGTGACGCCGCTTCACGAGCAACGGCACCAGAGACAGGGAAAGGGGAAGTGGACAGAAAAGAGAGACACTCCAACAACAACTGGCACCCACTAGTCCTTCTATGTTCAACTGGCTTTCAGGACTGCACTTGGGTTCCTAATGCACAGAGGAAAGAGAGAAAGACAATGCAGCAACTCCAACTACGCTTCCAGGACATATAATACTCAAATCCAATTTATCCTACCAGTTGTCTTTAGAGCCTTGCCCCTCTCTGTATATGGTTGCGAGTAGTTACCATGAAGGAGTGGATATTGCTGAAAAAGGAGAACACCCCGTTAGTAAACTGAATTGAGGAAATGTTCCCTGTCACTAAACCAAGTATCCCTCCCTACCTTCTTCAATGGTAACGTCGCTTTCAGATTTGGAGTCTGTTCACTGGTTCTAGCAGATTGCCATGACGCTCATGTAGACAGTCTTAGAACACTTGGTAGATACGCGCAATAAGGAACCAGGAAGGAGAAAGAGGGAGGGAAGAAAAGGGGCAGCGCAATGGGGGAGCTCTGGGGGGAACTGGAATGCCTTCCAATATAGATTGGAAAAGTCTTACTTTATCCTCCGTTGGTTGACTGTCTGCTGTCAAAGCCTTTCGCCGCCTCGCGTTACACTGAAGTGACGGAACTGCCAAGTTGAGGATAATTCTCCTCAGGAACAGTTCAGAAAGTCTTTCTCGATCAAGGGACTCCTCAGAAACTCTTCACGGGAACTGCTGTAAAAGCGCAACCTCCTTCCGACTGTCTTTTGTTCACTGACACGTCGAAAGACTCAAACCTTTCACAGTCTTGATTTACGATGCTCTAATCCACATTCGTCTTTGAACTAAGATTTCCTGAAACGGTGTTATGAATTACACCCACGAAAAACACTGAAACTTGAAATTCCTGTGAGCGCCTTGAATGACGGCCACTCACGGGAAAGTCTATTTTGAAGTGCGCAGTGCTCTGCGCTCTCGCTCCTCAAGATTACTGGAAACTAGAACGTCGCCGATATGTCACCACGGCAATAGCGGCGACCATCTTGAATTTCCGAACTATTTCACATTTACCCAGAAACTCACCATCCTAGGTTTCACCACCACCCTGGATGTCTTCTTGAAACGAAAGTGTCCTGTATTGTATACGGAACTGACTGAATGATTCCTGACATGAAGTCTTCAAAGTTATGCAATTTTGAAGTATGCTATGAAGATTCAAGTTGTTAAAAAGTCCTTCTGATTCGGCCAAGATCATTGAAAGAATTACCCATATAGATCATTGAAAGAATTACCCATATATACATGGGTGTTTGTAGTGGTGGTAGAGGATAGATTTCTTTTCAAAATGTCTTCTCTTCCATAAGCTGATTCATTGTCTGAGTCTAAGTTGACTAGTTGTAAAGACTCCGAAGCCGTGTGCATGGCTATCTGTGCTGTTACAACTATTGAGTTTTTCAGCCGAGGGGTTTATTCATAACCACAGAAGGCGAGGTGCACATAGGTGTTGCTGAGCATATCTGTTAGGTTATTGGTAGAAAACATGATGTCATTTTCCGTTGGCTTGTTTTGGATGTACCCGACATACTTGTTTGGGGCCAGATATCCCCTGCTTCCCGTTGCTGACGTTATTTGGAGTTGGTTCATTTGAATCCTGCATCAGAGCCAGTTTCTGACTTTGGTCTTCAAGTTTAATTCAAATAATGATGGGCAATGAGATTTTAATTTATTGGCTGGACACCAAGCTTTGAAGGTGCGTGCTTTGTACTACGTTGCAGCTTTTTGTAAGTGCATCCTCGAAATAGAATATAGACCACCCAATAGATTACCATATATTTAATTAGTTTATTGGGTTTATTGGCTGCTTAGTAATACATGTCTCTTAATGGACCTATGGGCATATAATCATATGGATACAGATGTTCTTATTTAGAGAAGCTTCCCCAGTTTTTGATCAAGATCTTATATGGGGTGAGAACAGGTAAACCGAGAGACAAATGTGAATGTTAATGTTATGGGGCATTTGTACAAGCGCACGGCTACTCCGAGGAGTGTCTCGGCGCTAAGGAAAGAAGACAAAGACCCTAGAAAGAGCGACACCCGTAATTCACCACTCATACATAGATCACATTATTGCTGATACAGCCAGGTCTTAAGTTGGCGTCTGAAGCTCAAGAGCTCAGTTTCTTGTCTCAAGGGCAAAGGCAGCGAGTTCCATAGGCCAAATCAATGTTATATACTAAGTAGAGTTGAGCAGAAAGTTAGTTGAAAGCTACAGACACTGTTGAGTGGAACACAAATGGCAAGGGGTCCCCAATGTTATCCTTATATAGTGCAGGTTGTGCCAGTCAGTTATAACGCACACATTCACACAGCTGGTTAGTACACGAGTTCAAGATGGCAGTGTTGGATAATTTCTTAGGGAGAATAAAGGCAAATAGTATAGGAAGTAAAGAAGAGGACCAGTGTATCAAGGTCTGCCAGTCTGAGGGGTATCATCTGGAATCTGGGAACACCAGTGTCTTGCTTTCCACCAAGATCAGAGGGGCACTGTTAGGAGGAGGAGAGAGCCAAGGCTGTGTTCTTGGGGGGGCTCAAATGACTTTGTAAATACGTGTTAATAATTATGGCCCAGACCACGATTTTGTTTATTTATCGCATTTCCAGGCTGTCTTTATTTACTTCTAGGGCTTAAAGTGAAAAAAAAGTATGCCAACTGCGATTCTGAGTTCTGTGTTGGCAGATGCAAAGGCATTGCTATGTAACAAAGACACCTTTTCTGCAAGTATTTTGTTATTTTTTTTACTTTTACCCAACTGCATATAAAATGCAACTTAAACTAATCATTGGGAACACTTGGTTTATGTAATCAATTCACATGTCTGTTGGTGAGACCAAAATGTCACATAATTGATTAATGGTTGGGGCAGTGGGGAATAGTGACTTGAGTATTTATAATGCTATGAAGTCCCAGTCTGTAACACAAAGCACTGTACGTATGCAAGTAATTCATTAAAAAGTGTATCACACACAGTATATACAGGGGCACTGGAATTATGTAGCAGGGAAGGACCAAACTATGCTGCAACAAAAGGCAAAATATTACTGCTGCACTTTTTTTAATAGTATTCCTTCATCATTTTGTCAGTTTTACACATGCTATCACTGTTTGGGCGAAGGTTTCACCCTATTAGTACTAGTTTAACACCGAAATACAGCAAAACGCAACACAAAGGCGACAGCCAACTTTTCTGATGGGGCTTATACTGTACGGCAACACATGTTGCTGCGTTTTAGTACCTTTTTTCTGTTTGAGATAGAAACCATTTTTTTTGTTGCACTCTGCAGATTATGCAGCAGATAATGGATTATGTGGCAAACGCAGCAAATCCTAAATCAAGCAGAAAATACTGCAGCCCAAAAAATGCATAATTCCAAGCACTGAGCATAAGATAGGCTGCCACAAAATGATTTAGCTTTCAAGATAAAAATATAGCTTTCAAAGAATACCTTTGGTAATAGGTAATCACTGTAGGAAGGGGGAGGCTCTAGTTGGCGCAGTGTAGCACTAGCGACAAGCAGGGACTCTCTCTTCCTCGTCAGGGCTGAGGGTTACCTTCCAGACAACCTCTGCTTACCCTCTAGGTAGTGTGGCTTAAGCAGTCTTAGGCTAATCTTTGGGGCACATAGGGTTAAACATTTGCAATATCACACCATCACAACCAACCCACCACACAATGACACCAAGCTGTATTTGTAAAAATATATACCTTTATATAGATTTCAAGCAGGCTTGTAAATACAGTTATCAAACTTTCAATAGCGGTTCCAGGTTACTCAAGGTCAGGTTGCCACAGTTCTTTCTAGCAATAAGCCATCTTTTGGGCCTTCTGCCCAGGTTCGACAAGGTTCAGTGTCTCGTAGCGCCTCAATACGCTTTCCACGTGGGCCCCGAGGACCGGGCGCCGTGCGAGCCTTGGTTTCAGAGTCGGCTCGTGTTGGGAGCAGATAGCGCGGTGCGAGCTCGGGTTGCAGGACGCTCGCACCGTGAGGATACAACACAGTACCTTGCCAATTCTTGTGGAGCGGTCGGCTTCCAGGGGAGCTGTCCCACGTCACGTTGCTTTTCCGGGGTCGCTGTTCGCTGCGGCTCTCAGCCGGGCAGGTCACGGGTCATCCGGGCGGCGGTGTTCTGTGGCGGCAGGGTCCTTCCTTCGACGTTCGCTCCGACCTTGGAGTCGGCGGTTGTGTGGTGGCGGCAAGTGGCAGTACGGTCCCCAAGTGCAGGACGTACCCAGCCAAGTGCCGGTGGCAGCTGTGCGCTCACAGCTGAGCTGTCGGGCAGGATACCGACCAGAGGGGGGGTTATCATAGGCAGCTGTCCATCTTTGCAGGTGGCTTGACGGCTCGAAACGCAGTCAATCCGGGAGCTTGGACCGAACGGGTCCTCCTTTACTTTGCTCTCGGGCTCCCAGTGCAGGTGCAGTCACGGTGTTCGGGCCAGCGGCGGCTGGACCTCACGTTGCTCTCGCTGTTGCTTTGGGCCCCGGTCACGGTGCTTGGGGGGATGTCGATGCCTTGGATACGGGGAGCGTGGCAGGCTTGCCCAGCGCTCCCAGACCCTTCTGTCAGTACTGCAGCGATAAGCAGCACACACAGTCGCTTTCTTCAGGATGTAGCGCCCACTGGTCTTGGGGCGCTGGTCAGGGGGCAAGTTCAGCAGCAAGCCCTTGGAGATCTCTTCAGCAGAGTTTGGCACAAAGTTTCACAAAGCAAAAGTCTCTTGTAGTCTTTCCTTTTCCTCTCCTTCTGCAGCAAGGCACCAGACACAGGCAAGAGTCAGCACTCTTCCTTGTCCTTCCAGGTCCTTCTCGTCGGGCAGAGTTCCTTCTGTAGCACAAACAGGATCTAATTTACAAGGAGCAGGGCTCCTACTTTTATACTGCATTTCTTTTGTTCTCGCAGGCCAGGGGGGCCTTTGCATAGCCACTTTCAGTCCTTGAGTACTCTGGTGGGTGTAATCCGGCTTCTGCTTTCAGTGTGAGGGGCAGGCGCATCAGACGCCCCACAGGAGGTGGAGCCACCATTGTGTGGACAGGGGCAGCCAGAAGTACCTTGTTGATGGGGCTTCGCCCTTCCTGGGCCAGGTGTCGGCTGAGTCCTCAGTCGCTCCCCAGGAGGGTGGAGCCAGCATTGTGGTGGCAGAGTACAGCAAGATTCAGAGTCAAGAGCCACTCCTACCTCCCACTAAGGTGCAATCTACGCATTCACCACCTGTCATCCCCCAGCCCTGTCACTCACACATCCCAGACAGTCAGATACACATACCAGCAGAGGCGGGCTGAAATGGTTAAGCAAGCAAATGCTAACTTTCTAAAAGTAGCATTTGCAAACACAGGATATTAAAATAAACTTTACTAAAAGAAATATTTTATTATTCTGAGTTCAGGCATACTAAACACGACTCTCTACCGTGCTCCCTGAGCCGGCTGGGATTATAGGGTGTAATAATTCCAGCCGCTCGTTCTGGCCTAAAGGAAGCAGGTAGCCTTACAATAGTGAAATACGAATTGGGTTGTAATTCACTACTAGGACATGCCACGCACATCAGGGCTTGTCCTACCTTACACTTACAATGCACCCTGCCCTCGGGCCTACCAGAGGGGTGACTAATATGAAGTTAAGGGAAGGTTTGGAGGCTGGCAAGTGGGTGCACTTGCCCAGCCAGCGTGACAGTACGCGACTGCACGCGGGGTCTGCAATGGCGGACCCCAGACACATCTTACGGCTGCTTCGGTGGGTGGCGCAATCAGCGCTGCAGGCCCACTAGCAGTATTGGCATCTACAAGCCCTGGCACTCCTGGTGCACTTTACTAGGGACTAACAGTAAATCCAATGAACCAATCATGGACATCAATCACATGTACAATTTACAGTAGGGAGCACTTGCACTGCGGCACAGGTCAGCCGTGGCGCAGTGCCCTGAGTATCGGAAAACCAGCAAAACATCGGAGGCACACCAGCAAAAAGTGGAACGGAGACTCACGCCAAGGTGCCAGGTCTAACATGTGTCCCCTCCAGCTGAAATGTGGGGGGAACTACCCTTCCCCAGGGAGTTCCACATCACTAAGGCGGAAAAATCTGGACAGACCGTCAGCGTTGGCGTGATCGGTGCCAGGGCGGTGTTCCACCGTAAAGTCCATACTCTGTAGAGAAATGGACCACCTCAACAGTTTCGGGTTTTCACCCCTCATTTGCATCAACCATCTGAGGGGCCTGTGGTCCGTCTGAACTCGGAAGTGAGACCCAAACAAGTAGGGTCTTAGCTTCTTCAGCGCCCAGACCACAGCAAATGCTTCTCGCTCTATTGCACTCCACCTACTTTCCCGTGGAAGTAACCTCCTACTTATGAAGGCTACGGGTTGGTCAAAGCCCTCCTCAGTCATCTGTGAAAGAACAGCCCCTACACCATGCTCTGAAGCGTCTGTTTGCACTATGAATTCCTTGGAGAAATCAGGAGCCAGGAGCACGGGCGCCGTGCACATGGCAGTCTTCAGGGTGTCAAAAGCCTTCTGACAGGTGTCAGTCCAAATCACATTCCTGGGCTGCTTCTTCGAAGTCAGCTCTGTCAAGGGGGTCACAATCGTGCCATAACCCTTGACAAACCTCCTGTAATACCCAGTGAGCCCCAGTAAGGCTCTCACTGCAGTCTGGGTCTTGGGGGGTTCCCAAGCCAGGATGGTCTCGATTTTGGGTTGCAAGGGTGCCACCTTGCCACTCCCCACTTGGTGTCCTAAGTACACCACGGAACCCTGCCCAATCTGGCACTTGCTTGCCTTGATTGTGAGGCCTGCTCTGCGCAGGGCCATCAACACTTCCCAGAGGTGTCGCAGGTGTTCTGGCCAGGTGCCACTGAACACCGCGATGTCATCCAGGTAGGCGGCACTGAACTCATCCAGCCCAGCCAACACCTGGTTGACCAATCTCTGAAAGGTGGCAGGGGCATTCTTCATTCCAAATGGCATAACCCGGAACTGGAAATGCCCATCTGGTGTAGAGAATGCTGACCTCTCCTTTGCCCCATCGGTCAAGGCAATCTGCCAGTACCCAGACGTTAAATCAAACGTGCTGAGGAACCGGGCAGCCCCTAGCCGATCAATGAGCTCATCAGCTCTGGGGATGGGGTGCGCGTCAGTCTTGGTGACCGAATTGAGTCCTCTGTAGTCCACACAGAACCGGAGTTCGGGTGTGGCTCCCGGCGCAGCAGCCTTTGGGACCAAGACCACGGGGCTGGACCAAGGACTGCTGGAAGACTCAACCACCCCAAGGGCAAGCATCTTGGAGACCTCCTCCTTGATGCAGGCCCTGACCCTGTCAGTCACTCTGTAAGCCTTATGCTTCACAGGTAAGCTGTCTCCAGTGTCCACATCATGGACGCACCAATCTGTGACACTCGGAACCAGGGAGAACAGATCTGGAAACTGCCCCAGCAACTGGCGGCAGTCTTCCTGTTGTTCGGGGGTCAGGGTGGGTGAGAGGTTAACTCCATCCACTGACCCATCTTTCTCACAGGCCACTAAGAGGTCAGGAAGAGGCTCAGACTCCTCCTCCATTCCATCATCAGTTGCCAACAACATGCCCACTTCGGACCTTCTTAAGTGGGGCTTGAGGCGGTTGACATGTAGGACCCTCAAAGGGTTCCTGGGCGTCTTCATGTCCACCAAGTATGTCACTGGGCTCTTGCGCTCCACAACCTCAAATGGACCTGTCCACTTATCCTGAAGGGCACAGGGCTCCACTGGGGCCAGGACATACACCTCTTGTCCAGGCTGAAGCTCGACCAGAGTGGCATTCTGGTCGTACCACCGCTTCATTTCCTCCTGGCTTGCTTCCAGATTTGCCTCGGCAAGTTGTCTGAAGCGCCTGGTTTGGTTTCTGAAGGCCAGCATGTAGCTATATACATTCTGGGGAGGTTTCCTGGGAGATTGCTCCCAGCCTTCCTTTACCAGACTCAGTGGTCCTCTCACGGGGTGACCGTACAGCAGTTCAAAGGGGCTGAACCCTAGGGACTTCTGTGGTACCTCGCAATATGCAAAGAGCAGGCATGGTAAGAGGACGTCCCACTTACGCCTCATAGGACCTTCCAGGCCCATTATCATGCCCTTCAGGGTTTGGTTGAATCTTTCAACCAACCCGTTTCCTTGGGGATGGTAAGGCGTGGTGAACTTGTACGTTACCCCACACTCTTGCCAAAGGGACTTCATATACTTGGATATGAAGTTGGTCCCCCTGTCGCTCACCACCTCTAGAGGGAATCCTACTCGTGAGAAAATTCCCATCAGTGCACGTCCCACCACGGGGGCCGTCACTGTCCTCAGAGGGATGGCTTCAGGGTACTGGGTGGCGTGATCCACCAAGACCAGGATGAACCTGTTGCCCATGGCTGTCTTGGGGTCCAGAGGCCCAACAATGTCAATACCCACTCGCTGGAATGGCGTACCGACCACAGGGAAGGGTTGGAGGGGAGCCTTGTTCTTCCCTCCGCTCTTCCCACTTGCCTGGCAAGTCGGACAGGTTCTACAATGAGCGTCTGAGCTCTTGTGCATTTGGGGCCAGTAAAAGTGGGTGACAAGCCTGTCATAGGTCTTGTCCATCCCCAAATGTCCTGCTAAAGGCACATCGTGAGCCAGACCCAGTAGGAAGGCTCTGAACTTCTGGGGTACCACCAGCACATGGGCTGACCCAGGTTCAGCAGCCTTAGGCTCTGAATACAGGAGGTCGTTCTCCCAGTACACATAATGTGTCTTGGCCTGAACACCATTGGCCTGGTCTGCAGCCTGCTGCCGCATACCCACGAGAGCAGGGCATTCTTTCTGCTCCTTGCAGAATTCCTCCCTGGAGGGTCCTCCTTCTTGCTGCCAATGGGTCAGCTCAGGCAGGTCCCCCAGTTCGGCAATCTGTTCCCCTGTAGGCTCCAGGGCATCCCCCTCAAGGTCTGCTTCCTCCTGGACCGTGGGAACTTCAGGGGCCGGTTTCCCGCGCCCCCTGCGCCTTCTCCCTAAGGCCGGTTCCTGGGCCTCTCCTTCAGGCCCCAGGACCTCTTGATCACCCCTACTGGCTGCCATCGACCGGGTGGTCACGCACGCCCAGTCAGGCAGACCCACCATCCTCAGGTGAGTCGTCTTCTCCACCTTTTCCCAAGGGGAGTGCTCCAAGTCATTCCCTAGCAAACAGTCAACAGGCATGGTTTTCCTCACACAGACCTGCAGAGTACCAGAGACCCCCCCCACTCGAAGGGAACTTGAGCCATCGGACACTGACTCTCCGAATTATCAGCGTTGATAACCCTACAGTAGGCATGGGGTACAACCTGCTCTTGAGACACCAGGTGCTGCCTCACTGCAGTCACACTGGCTCCTGTATCTCTAAGAGCCTCAGCTTCCTTACCATTGATGATCACCACCTGCCCATATTTCTTAGTGTTAGAGGGCAGGTAGTTTGTAGGGATCATCTCGCTGTCTCCTAGTGAGACTAGGGTCATGTGAACGGGATCTCCACCCCCCGGGACCATCACTTCTTCTCCTAAGTGAACACTAGTCACTTGACGGGGCGGAGCACCAGTGGGTGCGGGTTTTCCAAACAGGCGACACTTGGGGTCACTGGATATGTGCCCCGGCTCACCACATTTGAAACAATTGAAGGGCCCCTTTGGAACAGGTCTACCTGTCGGGGCCCCATTCTGCTTTGGGGGCGGGGGAGGCTGAGAACCTTGCTGCTGGTTCCCTTGGGGATTACTTTGGGGGCCTTTTTGGAACCCTTTCTGTTTTCCCTTGTCCCCCCCACTCTTCTGCTGGGGACCCTGCCCACTCTTGGCGGAGTCTCCTACTGGACCCTTGTGGACCCTGGTGCTGAGCCAGCGGTCCGCCTCCTCAGCAAGCTTCCTCGGGTTGGACAGCTTGCTATCGATCAGGTGTTGGCGTAACTCAGGAAAACAGTGATCAGACAAGTGCTCCCATGCAATTAAATCAAAGAGACCTTGAAAATCATTCACTTTGCTACCCTTCACCCAACCATCCAGTGCTCTGCAAAAATAAGTCACATACTCCACATACGTATTCCCAGGCCGCTTAGTACATCCCCTAAACTTCTGTCTATACATTTCAGGGGTAAGCCCGTACCTGTTCATTAAAGCTTCTTTCATGTGGGAATAGGATTTCTGGTTTTCAATGGGCAAATCTAGCAGGGTGTCCCGCCCTTCGCTAAGGAACCTTCCCCACAACCCCGCTCCCCAATCCTTGTCAGGGACCCGGTGGGAGGACATGGCTACCTCGTATGCCCTAAACCATTGTCCTATGTCATCCCCCTTAAAGAACTCTTTAACTACATCTTTGGGGATGTGCACTCTTGACTCTACCTGCACTGGCGTTGTGCTGCCACCAGAGGGAGGATGATCCAAGTTTCTCTCCTTTAGACTCATCTCCCTCATTTTCAACTCATATTCCATTTGGTGCTTTCGCTCTTCCAGCGCCATTCTTTTGGTTTCAAGCTCCAGTTGGATTTTTAATTCTGCCAGCTTCCTTTCATGATCCCTCGTTTCTTTCCTGTCTGCCAGCTCCTCTGGCGACAGGCCTTTACCAAAGCTGTGCACGCTGTCTTGCCTTTCGAGATCCACCAGATCTACAGGTGCATTCTGCTCCTCAGTTGCCTCCTGCTCCGCAAGGGCATCTTGATCCTCCGGGGCCTTTCTGGACTCTATCCAGGCTTTCAGGGCCTTGTAGAGCTGTGGCTTGTTCTTGCAACCGGTGTGTGGAACCTTGAGTTTCTTGCAAAAAAACTTCAGTTCCGTTCTGGAGTAGTTATCCAGCTTTGTGGCGTCCCACTCCACCTCCAACATCTCAGAGGTCGTGGACTCCGCTCCATCCAGGCTCTTTGTGCCCAGCATGGTTTCTCCGCTAGGGATCTTCTCTCGGCAAAATTACAACAAAACCTGTGGCCAAGTAACTGGACTGAAATCACCGTGCAATGGTCAGAAGTTAAGGTATAGACACTGCAAATGTAAATTCGAAAATCCTCACCGCTGCGTCCAATGTAGGAAGGGGGAGGCTCTAGTTGGCGCATTGTAGCACTAGCGACAAGCAGGGACTCTCTCTTCCTCGTCAGGGCTGAGGGTTACCTTCCAGACAACCTCTGCTTACCCTCTAGGTAGTGTGGCTTAAGCAGTCTTAGGCTAATCTTTGGGGCACATAGGGTTAAACATTTGCAATATCACACCATCACAACCAACCCACCACACAATGACACCAAGCTGTATTTGTAAAAATATATACCTTTATATAGATTTCAAGCAGGCTTGTAAATACAGTTATCAAACTTTCAATAGCGGTTCCAGGTTACTCAAGTTCAGGTTGCCACAGTTCTTTCTAGCAATAAGCCATCTTTTGGGCCTTCTGCCCAGGTTCGACAAGGTTCAGTGTCTCGTAGCGCCTCAATACGCTTTCCACGTGGGCCCCGAGGACCGGGCGCGTGCGAGCCTTGGTTTCAGAGTCGGCTCGTGTTAGGAGCAGATAGCGTGGTGCGAGCTCGGGTTGCAGGACGCTCGCACCGTGAGGATACAACACAGTACCTTGCCAATTCTTGTGGAGCGGTCGGCTTCCAGGGGATCTGTCCCACGTCGCGTTGCTTTTCCGGGGTCGCTGTTCGCTGCGGCTCTCAGCCGGGCAGGTCACGGGTCATCCGGGGCGGCGGTGTTCTGTGGCGGCAGGGTCCTTCCTTCGACGTTCGCTCCGACCTTGGAGTCGGCAGTTGTGTGGTGGCGGCAAGTGGCAGTACGGTCCCCAAGTGCAGGACGTACCCAGCCAAGTGCCGGTGGCAGCTGTGCGCTCACAGCTGAGCTGTCGGGCAGGATACCGACCAGAGGGGGGGTTATCATAGGCAGCTGTCCGTCTTTGCAGGTGGCTTGACGGCTCGAAACGCAGTCAATCCGGGAGCTTGGACCGGACGGGTCCTCCTTTACTTTGCTCTCGGGCTCCCAGTGCAGGTGCAGTCACGGTGTTCGGGCCAGCGGCGGCTGGACCTCACGTTGCTCTCGCTGTTGCTTTGGGCCCCGGTCACGGTGCTTGGGGGGATGTCGATGCCTTGGATACGGGGAGCGTGGCAGGCTTGCCCAGCGCTCCCAGACCCTTCTGTCAGTACTGCAGCGATAAGCAGCACACACAGTCGCTTTCTTCAGGATGTAGCGCCTACTGGTCCTGGGGCGCTGGTCAGGGGGCAAGTTCAGCAGCAAGCCCTTGGAGATCTCTTCAGCAGAGTTTGGCACAAAGTTTCACAAAGCAAAGGTCTCTTGTAGTCTTTCCTTTTCCTCTCCTTCTGCAGCAAGGCACCAGACACAGGCAAGAGTCAGCACTCTTCCTTGTCCTTCCAGGTCCTTCTCGTCGGGCAGAGTTCCTTCTGTAGCACAAACAGGATCTAATTTACAAGGAGCAGGGCTCCTACTTTTATACTGCATTTCTTTTGTTCTCGCAGGCCAGGGGGGCCTTTGCATAGCCACTTTCAGTCCTTGAGTACTCTGGTGGGTGTAATCCGGCTTCTGCTTTCAGTGTGAGGGGCAGGCGCATCAGACGCCCCACAGGAGGTGGAGCCACCATTGTGTGGACAGGGGCAGCCAGAAGTACCTTGTTGATGGGGCTTCGCCCTTCCTGGGCCAGGTGTCGGCTGAGTCCTCAGTCGCTCCCCAGGAGGGTGGAGCCAGCATTGTGGTGGCAGAGCACAGCAAGATTCAGAGTCAAGAGCCACTCCTACCTCCCACTAAGGTGCAATCTACGCATTCACCACCTGTCATCCCCCAGCCCTGTCACTCACACATCCCAGACAGTCAGATACACATACCAGCAGAGGCGGGCTGAAATGGTTAAGCAAGCAAATGCTAACTTTCTAAAAGTAGCATTTGCAAACACAGGATATTAAAATAAACTTTACTAAAAGAAATATTTTATTATTCTGAGTTCAGGCATACTAAACACGACTCTCTACCGTGCTCCCTGAGCCGGCTGGGATTATAGGGTGTAATAATTCTAGCCGCTCGTTCTGGCCTAAAGGAAGCAGGTAGCCTTACAATAGTGAAATACGAATTGGGTTGTAATTCACTACTAGGACATGCCACGCACATCAGGGCTTGTCCTACCTTACACTTACAATGCACCCTGCCCTCGGGCCTACCAGAGGTGTGACTAATATGAAGTTAAGGGAAGGTTTGGAGGCTGGCAAGTGGGTGCACTTGCCCAGCCAGCGTGACAGTACGCGACTGCACGCGGGGTCTGCAATGGCGGACCCCAGACACATCTTACGGCTGCTTCGGTGGGTGGCGCAATCAGCGCTGCAGGCCCACTAGCAGTATTGGCATCTACAAGCCCTGGCACTCCTGGTGCACTTTACTAGGGACTAACAGTAAATCCAATGAACCAATCATGGACATCAATCACATGTACAATTTACAGTAGGGAGCACTTGCACTGCGGCACGGGTCAGCCGTGGCGCAGTGCCCTGAGTATCGGAAAACCAGCAAAACATCGGAGGCACACCAGCAAAAAGTGGAAGGGAGACTCACGCCAAGGTGCCAGGTCTAACAATCACATTTTAACTAGAGCAAAATTTCTATAAGTTAATGAATAAAATGCTTAAAAAACTCAACACCATTACATCACCTCTTAAAAAGACTACATCTTTGTCAAGAGACTCGATAAATGAAAGCCTGTACTTGCTTCCAAGCAGTCTTAACATTTGGTAAGTAACCAATTGCACACATTTACATTTCTTTAAGGTAGCAGGTACCATGGTGAGAAGGCCTGTTCCTTCTTAAGCTCTCTGTCCATGGATAGCATCAAAGAGATGGGCCAGAGGAGAGGGCGCTATGTGTGGGCTATTTATTTAATTTACAAATGGACACACAGCTTTCTCTGGTAGATGCTGAGGGAGGTGGAGAGAAATGTGGGTTCATTTCTTTCAAATGGTCATCACTACCATTAGTGCAGCAGGTACTGTGGCACTGGGACAATGCCATGAGGAACCTCTGCATCCCAATTATAGCTGTGTTATTAGCAAAACATGGGGGGGGGACCTTTTTTCAATGTTAACATTAGGATCCCGGTCATCCATGCTGCAAATGGAGCAGCTCCCAAGCAACAGGGGAGCGAGATGTGGGGTTTTCCCCATTTCTTTTACACAAAGGGCCAGACAGCCTGCTTTGGGCCTTAGGTCTAGGAGTCGTAGCTCAGTGGAGTGGGCAGAAGAGTTCGTATCATTTGTGCTGCGCGTGCTATGGCCAACGAATTCCAATTAGTGTTATATTAGCCTCCCTTACTTACGTTAAGGCCCAGTGCACCATTGCTGTGCCAGGGTCACTTTGGGCCTTGGATAAAAGGCCTTAGAGAGGGAAAAACTGTAGCAGAGGCAACACGTTCACTTAAGCCTCAGAGAGATGGTAGAGCGGGGAATGGGACAAGATAGAGGCCATTGTATTCAACAAGGGGCAGAGAAGACTGCCCACTATGCAAGGTAGTCGCTCTCATTAGTGAAGCAGGTGGAGTGTTACTGGGGCCCAGAAGCATGAGGGTCTACTGCATCACAATTTTGATGGACTTACTTTATAAAAGAGACTTAGGCGCATTTTCCTAGCTAGCATTAGGGTTAGGGTACCCTTGCGGCAATGTGGTGGGAAAAACCTGGGAGCACATTTTATTCTGAAAGGGACAGAGAATGTGTTTCAAGATTGAAGTGATGGCTAGGCATGGCGGAGAAAGGGTGAAAGAGACAGTAGAAACAGCATGATACTCAGGACGGTATACTATATTTACTGCAGCAGGTGCAGTTGCATTGGGTCCTAGGAGTGTGAGGGGCTCACAAAACCCAATTATGGGGAGTATTGTTTTTAGGCAGTTTTTGTTTTTGTTTTATATATTTTCACTCTTATAAGTCCCACATTTAGTATGGACTATGAGCTACATAATACCTCTGAAATTATTAGACTGCCCCCTCCACCCAGCCCTGACCCTTCCACTTAACCAAGTACTGCCATAACGTTTTGGAGGAGAACCCAATGCGGAAACATTTTGCTTGGGGGGGCTCACAGCAAATAAGATTAAACACTTCTGCCATAGAGACATGATATTAAAGGTATAATTTTAATTTTAGATGACCCACTTGGACTAGGGTTGCCACCATTTTTTGCTGGCCTCCATAGAAAAACACTGGCCAGGCTAGTATAAACCACTTGCGGTGCCAACACAAACTATGACCCGTGCAGATGACAGTACCCAGCAGAGTGAAGAGTCAGAATTGTAGTATCCAGTGTCTCTGTTTTCTGACTTGTCCCCTTCACCCTGGTCTACTGCTAACCATCATATGTGTATTGTGAAAGTTTGGCCATGGATATGGAGAAATGTCTATCGCTCTTGTTGGATCCTGAATAAATATCCTACTAGTGGTCGCCAGTAGTTACTTATAGTTAAGACTAAAGTTTCCATAGAAAAAGCATTTTATTTTTGTTTTGCCAATAACTTTGGTTCTGCTTGGCGAATCTCCACATAATTTTTTCAAAACTTCCCCTTTTTAGGTCTCAACTATTATATCCCGCAGGGATTAATAGGCGAGTATATAGTAGGCAAAACAAAATCTCTACCAAGTGCGTCAAGTTCATGTGATGCACTCGTGTGGGATGCGCGTGCACGTCAAACCCATCAGCATTGCACCAGACTTCAATGTAATGCCTCCCAAGCTGCTCCCCCGCCCCCGCCCCCGCATCAGACTTCAAAGCAATGTGCTCCCGCCCACCCACAGCAATGCCAAGAACTTGTTACAAGCACCCTGGGGTCGTGTTAATTATGAGGGCTTGCGAAATCTCAACTTTCGGCTCCATGCGATGCCTTCATTAGTGAAGGGGCTTTTGTCCGAACACCAGCACGTTACCCATTGCCCTCTTCCTTCTTTTTTTTTTTTAAAGGGGCCCTTATGCATGACCTGACTGAACTACCCATTGTGCAGACATCGCGGTCTGAGAGCAAATAAATCCCCTGGAACGTAAACAACTTACTCATTTAGCAACAACCTTTTAGTTTTGCTCTTCTTAGCAATGCGCCGCCTTTGTGATTTCAGCCATCCTGCCATTAGTGACACTAGCGTCCCCCGCTGCAAGGTACACGGAGGTGCCCCATCCCCCGGGCTCAGTCGGGAGTTTTCAGGCCAGGGTGCTGTGCTGTACAATGCATGACCTGGCAAGAATGTTGTATTGCTTTATCAAACTACGAGGCCAACGTTCAGAACTTCATGAGCTCGACTTGTGCTTCATCCCCGTGCAGTGCGAACCCTATTCCCTTTACAAATGCGAAATCTGAAGCTCCCGTCTTACTCGGGCACTGATTACACGCACCAACAATACGCCTTTTTTTTTTTTAAACCTTCCATCGGGGGGTGCACACTGACCTCGCACTGAGGGTAGTTGTGCCTGCTGGTTTTGAAAACCTTTCCACAGATAGCAACAGGCCACTTAAATGAGGGGCAACACTGATCTGTCTCGCCAGGAAATACAAACTTTAAACGAAAACATTTCAAAATATGTTTTGCTGCATGGCGCTCGGAGAATGTGTAACCTCATGGGAAACCACTTTCAACTTGCGCTTCTCCCGGCTCCAAAATTCAAATAGATGCATTATTTTTCCAAAAGCGTGAACACGTGAACTAAGAATACTGTGCTCTGCAGTCCCCAGGTTCGTCCGGCAGTTATAGCTCTGGTGAATTTCATTCTGCTTATTTCGCGCGACCCAATAAAATTGCATCCTCTCCGCTAGCAACTTCCGGTCGGATTATTCTTCATGAGGCGCATCGCCTGATATGTTAACTGCATAGTTATGAGATTCTCATTGTATACCGTTTTGGTATTCCGCTAATCTCTGCATGGCACGATCTATGCCCTGCTTGTAAAGCTAACAACAGTACAAGTTCCCCAGAGGGCTGTGTATGCTCGCCTTTCCGCCCCTTGACTTCAATCAACACATGTGTCACGTTCACCTTTCTTCAGTGCAGCAGTGTGTGTGTTACTTTTTTACAAATTCCTTTTTTGTTTTTAGAGGCTGGCAGCAAGCGATCAGGCAGCTGCCTGCGACCAGTAAGTGCCGGCTACTCTCCGCGCTATTGAGCCCTTTCTTTGATTTTTGATATTTTTTCTTTGCACCTCTAAGCAGTGCGGGTTGGCCCTAGGCATTTCCGAACGCCCCAGGCCAGCTCCGGCCCCATTAGGCTATTTCACACTCTGTCCAACCCCGGGGGGGAGGGGGCATGGGACCCAGCGACCCGCTCTTAACACAGGCCGTAATGTCTCCCTTTGTTAGGTCTCGCCTGAGCCAATGCGCTCACCCTCACACCCCCTCACCCTCCTTAACCCTCACACTCCCTCACCCTCACAACCCCACACCCTCACACCTTCACAACCCCACACCCCCACACACACCCTCACACCACTCACCAACACACCCCCTCACCCCCCTCACCCTCACACCCTCACCCTCACAACCCCCACCCTCACCTTCACACCCCTCACCCTCACACCCCCTCACCATCACACCCCCATCACCCTCACCCTCACCCTCACACTCCCTCACCCTCACAACCCCACCCCCTCACAACCCCCACCCTCACCCACCCTCACCTTCACACCTCTCACCCTCACACCCCCTCACCATCACACCCCCATCACCCTCACCCCTCATCACCCTCACCCCCATCACCCTCACCCTCACACCCCCTCACCCTCACACCCCCACACACCCCCTCACCCTCACACACCCCCTCACCCTCACACACCTCCTCACCCTCACACCCCCTCACTCTCACACCCCCTCACACACACCCTCACACTCACACCCCCTCACTCTCACACCCTCACCCCCCTCACGCCCACACCCCCTCACCCTCACACCCCCTCGCCCTCACACCCTCACACACCCTCACTCCCTCACACACCCACCCTCACACACCCTCACCAGCATAGCATAACAAAACATAGCATAGCATAACAAAACACAGCATAGAATAGCGTAACAAAACACAGCATAGCATAACAAAAAAAAGCATTGGATAGCAAAACTTAGCATAACAGAACAAAGCATAGGATAGCAAAACAAAACATAGCAAAACAAAACATAGCATAGCAAATCACAACAAAACATAGCATAGCATAACAAAACACAACAAAACATAGCATACATAACAAAACATAGCATAGCAAAACATAGCATAACACAACAAAACATAGCATAGCATAAGAAAACACAACATAGTATAGCATAACAAAACAAAGCTTAGCATAAAATAACATAACAAAACAAAGCATAGCATAGCATAACAAAACAGCATAGCATAACAAAACACAACAAAACGTAGCATAGCATAACAAAACAAAGCATGGGATAGCAAAACTAAACATAGCATAGCATAACAAAACAATGCATAGGATAACAAAACAAAACATAGCATAAAATAACAAAACATAACAAAACACAACACATAGCAAAACACAACAAAACATAGCAGAGCTTAACAAAACACAACAAAGCATAGCATAGCAAAACAAAACATATAACAGCATAGCAAAACATAGCATACCATACCAAACACAACAAAACATAGCATAGCATAGCATAAAAAACATAGCATGGCAAAGCATAGCATAATAAAACACAACAAAACATAGCATATCATAACAAACCATAGCATAACAAAGCATATCTTAGCAAAACATAGCATATCATAACAAAACATAGCATAGCATAACAAAACACAGCATTGCCTAGCATAACAAATCAAAGCATAGGATAGCAAAACATAGCATAGCAGAGCATAACAAAATAAAACATAGGATAGCAAAACAAAACATAGCATAGCATACAGCATCACTCAGCACCACCACAGCATCACTCAGGGGCACTACAACATCACTATGCGCTACTACAGCATCACTGAACGCCACAGCATCACTCGTTCGCCATCACATCACTCAGCGCCACCACAGCATCAATCTGTGCAACCATTCAACAACAACTGGTTCAAGTATGTTCTCTCAATGTTTCAAGCTTTATTACAAATGTAACAAAATGAGGTTAATATTTCACTTCTGTTCTTGGATTTTCGTCACAATAAAATACACTGAACATAATCTTCACAAAAGTTATTTACAAAAGTTTAAGCTAATGCCATTATAAATTACAATAACTTTTATTTAAGTATTCATTATAAAAAAAAATAATAGCCATTGTTATTTGTAATATCAATACATGTAAGTCACGTAAATACAACACATATTGCATTACAAATGCTATAGGTGTCACATTTGCGAAAGTTATAACTATTGGCATTGTAAATGACAAAGCTATTAATTTTGCTATTTTCAAAAACAAAACATAAATAAAAAAATTGTCATGTACAATACCAATAGCTCAAACTTTCCTAACGCGAGACCTATTGCATTGCAAATGCTTGTTGATTCAGCTGCTGTGCTGAAAGTTCCGAAGTTACGGGGTGATCTGTCAAGTGGGGGCCGAGAAAAAAGGGGGGTCTCAAAACATGTTTTCCCCATGTTAAGTCTACAGGGATTTTTCATTTTTTGAACACAACTACAGCCCGCACTGCTGAACAGATTTACATCAAATTTGCCAGAAAGCTAGCTATTGGTCCAAAAAACTTGCTTTATGTGATTTGGTGTAAATCCGTTCAGTAGTTCTTAAGATATCTAACTTCCAAAAATATATATACATATCTGGGGACGTGAGTCATTGTAGTAGACTCGCGGATCCTACTAAAATTTGAGTGGCTGCCAACACTTCAACCAGGAAGTAATGGCAGCCATCTCCCAGAAACAAAAGTATAAAATAATTAAAAGGGGGCAGGGTAGAAATATCCTCCCCCGGATGTGGCAGGGGGGAAGGGGTCTCTTAGGGATCCTGTCAGGGATAAAAAGTTTTTTTTCTAATTTTGACGCAGACGTGTGGGTGGGTTTGTAAATGCACGCCAACTTTTTTTAAAAAGCAAGTGCGGGCTCCTGCTCTCGCTTTAGAATAACCCCCTAGGTACTAGAGGCATATGGTAAATAAAGGAGGGGGCGCATGGGACGCCCTCCTAGGGCTTATCAAAGCCCCGGGGAAGGCCGCCCCCCACCCCCGGGCTAATTCCAATTATGTGGGGTGGCCTCGCGGACCTCGTCTTCCCCGGGGATCGCCACCTTCCCGGGGCTAATCAAAATAGTATGGGGGGGCCTCGCGAACACTCCTGCCTTTTGTACCGCCACCTCCCCAGGTCTAATTTCAATAATACGGGGGCCTTGCGAAGACCCCCTTGCCTCGGGGACGGCCACCAACCCAGGGTAAATTGAAATAATATAGGGGAGGACACATGGACCCCCGCGACTACCATTTCCCTGGGTCGGTGTGGCCCCCCCCCCTCCCGGGTTGTTCTCGGTCCCTGGTACCGCAAACTCCCCGGGCAGGCAGTCCAGGAGGAGGGGGTGCAGGCGGCCCCTGTCCTGGAGCCCTAAATGGCCCTGGGGACTGTCAACACCCAAGGCCGGCTCCAGCAATGTCCCAGTGGTGGGCACCCCAGACATTGCAGGTTGCTATGGCTTGTTGGGTGCACCGATCCCGCCAAGCCATAGCAAACTCTCTGTTTCCTTGCCTGCTGTCAAGCGAGTGGGGAAACAGGCATTGCTTAGAGATCCAGGGAACTGCATGTTCGCTGCTCCCTGGGTCTCAAAGCAATACCAGCTCCGGCAGGAGGTGGAGGGCTGGCAGGGACCATATGGGCCTTTAGGCTCCCCTCGCGGTCCCCATCAGAGAGGCCAGGTCTGGGGATATAATTCACTGAAAAATAATTTAGTTAGGAAATGGATTTTAAAAAACATAGAAATTCACACAAAAAACAAAGATTACAGAGACATTATAGTTAGGGTTAGGTTTCACTTGATGGGGAAATACTGGCACCCTCCCAGGAGCATATGAATGAAACTCACCAGATATAGCAGGTTTGCTCAGAAACAGAGTGACATTTATTTAATGGTACCAAAAGCATGCATCATTGCTAATTAGCAAGGAAGAAGTCAGATCTGCCACCTTAGGGGCTCTCAGACCGCTTCTTCCCAGAGTGACAGATTTCTAGGTGTTATATACCCAAAGTAATGCCATGTCAGCAGAACTAGAATAAGGCACCAAGCCAAATATGGCTGACATGGATGTGCAATGTCTGCGCATTGCAAAACAGCCAGATATGGGCAGACCAGAAAGGCAGGCTCTGCACTGTGTAACACTTGCATATCATGTAGTCAAGACAAGCAAGGTGACCTGTGAGGGGGTCCAGAATATTTTGTTGAAGCTTGTCCAGTCAGGGTCAGATAGGAAGCTCTTTTGAGCTCCAGGCCTCATGTTAATGTGATCATATATAAGCATGAAACCTTTGGAAGTACATGCAAATGAATTTATATGTACATTCATATATATTTTGTAACAATCCCCCCTTTTTGATAGACCTATCCAACATTAGTGTTAAACCAAAATATATACATATCTTTGGATGGCATTACACAGTGTTTGCATACAATGCATGTATGGTCACATTGATACATCTTGATGAGATCAGTATTATATCAGCAGGCTGTAGCAGTAAGTGTCCAACAAATATTTTCTCTGTGCAATGCATAGTGCTACAGTGACACTTCAGTCACTCAGTTCCTGGGAACTTTTTGCAAGTGTCAGTAATTTAAAGGCACACAGTGAGCGGTCATCTGCTTCTCCTCCTGGTCCGCAGTCGTCTTGTTCAGGGGCAGTGTCACAGACCTGCCCTGCGATGTCCTCTTCAGTCTATTTTTCTGCAGGTGCAGACCATCATGTGTACTTCACTCAACAGCATCAGTAGATGTAGATTTTGTGTGCCTCTGACACTTTATGATGGGCCCTCATGGATCGTGGAAATGGTCTGGTCTGTCCTCTTCTTGACTGCTGTGTTGCTCAGGTCCTCTGGTGATAGATGGTCATCACTTTCTGGTACCGTTCTCTCAGGCACTGCCTTGCATCTTCTCCCCTCAATCCATTCATGGCGTTGCTTCATCGCCTGTGGTCCAGTCCACCTAGAACTAAAAGAAACAGCATTTATTTTTCTCGCAATGACCATGTATCCATATTCACTTTAGAAGTTTTTTTTGCCACATTGCAGGCAGTCCTAAATTCAGAGCACCAGGCCCTTTCAGGAATGTTCCATCAGTTGATGTTACTAATAATGTATTTCTTTATTTTTATTTTTATTTTGGAATTCATTTAATCCCCCTGGCCTCAAGTTGGAGGGTGGTGGTATGGGGTATGCATGTTATACTTTATTCCCAAAACCAACCTCTTCAGCATAAATGTAGTCACTAAGTGATCTCCTTTTATCGCTATTTATGCCCTGGTGGTTCCCTAGCCTTGGAGAGATGACTTTACTGAAGTACTGCGCCCCAGTTGCTGCATTATTCTTCCCTGTTGGATACACCTCCATTCATTTTGAAAACATATCCATCCACACCAGCAAATATTTAAATCCATTCGCTGGGAAGCAACATGCATCTGCGCATTCATCCTCCCTTGTGCAATATCAGAGGGTCCCTGCTCCAGTCCTGTAAGGGAAAGTAACATACTGCATGGGGACATAGGCATCTATCTCATCCTGGTAGGCCCATACTCTCTTCATTATTCAGCTCACATCCATCATCAATCCTCCCTCTATGTTCATCTGTTGTTGGAGACCATTGTGTTTTCTTTACATTAGCTTACAACAATTGTCTCTGAATGACCTGTATTTTTGGAATGCTTTGTTCATTAGTCCCATCTGCACTGGCTGTAACATACTTTCATTTAATGCTGTGTCAGCAATCACATCCCCTTTGGCTAACTTAGTATTAGCTCCCGTGTAGGCTTCACATTTTATTAACGCTATCCTGGTGTATAATAGTATTGCTTTTAACAAGATCCTTACTAAAGGACCATTTTTAGTAAGGCGCCCTGCTTCTGTTATGCATCCATGGTACTTACACAGCTGGCCACAAATAAGAACTGTAAAGCATAATGTGAGTCAGTTTAAATGTTTAACATTTTTACCCTTTGACTAGTATTCATGCTTTTGTCACAGCACACAGCTCCTCTTATTGGGTAGATGTTCCAAGTGGCAGAGCTGCACTTCAGCTATTGCTATAGAATACCCTGCTTCTGTAATCAGTGTCTGCCAGTCTGCTGGAGGAACCATCAGTGTACCACTCCTATAGTCTGCCTTTTTAATGGTGTCTAATCTTGGCGTGGTGCCGTTTTCTACAATCTCAAAACCAACTTACTTAGGGGTCATATCCTTTTCTAAGAGAATGGATCTCATCAGAATAACCTATTGCAGATAATACTTTTGACAAATTAACAGGTGGGCATCTTACATGGTGCCATTATAACCTGGGTGCCTGCTAGCAGAAATATGTTGTGCCGATCCAGATAGCAACAACTGCACCAAATATGGCACCTAGACAATACAGGTATAGTCCAACACAATGAGAGCCGTCCTCTCCACCATCGCAGCTGCGGACCCCCAATCACTGCAGAAAGCAAAGTCACATAGATGTGTCCTACAGGCCTTTCTTTTCCAGCTGTTTCAGCACACCATTGGCAGCATCACTTCATTTGCAATGTTATTTTGCTCTGAAACAAAGATGGAAAGGCAGTTTGTAGTCAGGCAGTCCCATGATGGCGCAGTACACAATGTCTATTTCAATTTCTTAAAACAGTTTGCAAGTTCATTAGTCATAGCATCTGCATTAATGGACCCATTGATGGCAGCAGTTCATTATCCCCAGGAAGGACATCATTCCTTTCTTTGTGGGCAGAAGCTGATTGCCCTGAAACAATTTGATTCTGTCAGGTGATATGCAGCCTGTACCTTGGAATATCACAAAATCCAGGTAAGTCATCTCTTTTTGGCAGCACTGGTATTTTGACAATGAGGCTTCTCTTCTCTCCTGGAGGTAGTTCAGCAGAGTTACAGTGTCTTTTGTCACAGGCTTTCACAGGCCTCAAGTGATGGAGATGTCACAAGGAGGTTATCAGCTTACTGCAAGACAATGTACCACCTTCCAGGAATAGGTGGCCCAAGTCTCTCTTTGCTGCCTACGCATTGACATTGGGACTCACAGTGAACATAGTGGATTTGGTATCTCAGTATGATGGCAAAGAGGTTTTCACCCAGTGGATGGACTTTAATGCTAAAACCCACTGAGGAGAGAAAAATACTCTGCCTCTACAGATATAAATAATAATATAGTACTGGTGTCAGGTACAACAGGCTCTGAGGAGACCACAAGTTCATAAGGTAATCACTTTATGGGGACAGCATGTTTTCACCAGCTAAGGTAATCACTTTATGGGGACAGCATGTTTTCACCAGCCTCTCTTTTTAAAATCATATTTATTTTAAACATCACTTTATGGTGAGGGCATTTTTCCAAACCTCTCCATTCCCTAGATCAATAACCTTATTGTTAGCTATGTGTACATCCATCCATTTCCTTTTCATATGTAACAAACTGCAGTCTAATAGCATCATTCATCATCTCTCAACACATCCACACGTGCTCTACAGGGGGTGCATACAACAGAGAATCCTTACTGAAGCTGCAAGCATCAAGTGCCCTGTTCTAACCTATCGTTAGGTATTTGTGAGTAAATTCCATTTATTAAAAAAAAAATATATATATATACATACATATATACTGTTGCAAAATGATATTTGTTTATATTAAAGTTGTGAAATGTTTCCCCTTTATCTCCCACATTAGTGGAAACATCTTCCACTTTAGTGGAAACATGAGATTCTCCTTGGGCTTGTCTGATATCTTCATCCTGTAACACTGTGCAACAATAAACTGATACCATACTCTTATCTACTCTCTGGTATCTACGCTGCACCCCTTGATAATGTTATTTAGTGGAATTAACCCACCCTGCATATCTCCTACAAAGGTATTATTTCTCAAGAGAACAGTGATATCCTAAACAGATCTGTGGTGTCCAATATAGTTCCAGGAAGTCTAATGTGATATCCCTAATATTATTACCATGAATTGAGAATTAATTTTGACCCTAATTTCCCTAAGCACATTATAGATTTAGACATCATTAGAGCAAAATTTATATTTACCTGTAGTGTTGTACCCTACAATGGTAGAATCAGGATATTTAATTAATATAAATGAATTTAAGTTGTTTAAACTACTCTTCAACATTACAAGCAGGTATTATATCTATGTTTTTTTTTCTTTTAGAACATGTTGCACTGGTGTTTGCATTTGCTTAACACTTATTTGCTGTAGGCCAACATAGAAACAAATCTGCTGAAAAGGAATATGTTCCCCCTTCAATCAACACAGCCCAGTTCACACACATAGTGGCTAACTTCAGATAAAAAATGCTCAAAACTCCCTGCGTGGACAGACGTTACATTACTTGTACAGGACTGCAGACACTTCTGAAATTATTTCTTTTAATAAAAGCACCTACAGCAGGAAAATCCCAAACTGCTAATTTTACAGGCATTCTAGTGGGTACATTTTCTTCAAGAATGTTTGCTAAGGAACACATGGGCATCTTCCCTGCGTTCTACCTTTCATGATCCAAACTATGCAACATCAGCTCTAATAAGCACGGTCAGCTTATTTAAACAGACCAGCTAACAAAGCAATGTAGACTATTCATCCTCTCATTAAAACATTAGACACAATGGTCTGTAACATAGCACATATATATTCATTTTATTAATGCTAACACTTTTTAAAACAGTATTACTGAATAGCCAATTAAATGTCTCATGGCTATTTTATAGACAGTTTAGACAGGCTCAAAAGAGATAGAGAAAAGAGAGAGCAAACATATTTTTTCGTACCCTAAATTTGTAGAGGAGATAGCCTCCTTCCCCAATTTTGACAGTAGGAAACCTGAAACAGGTTCCACTCCTATCAACACTATCAACCGATATTTGTAGAAACTGGGCATAAACAAATTCTGAGGAAGTAAATATCATATTTAAGCAATTTAAACATGAATACCCTTATCATGAGTGTGTATAGTCTTTACTTTTGGTAAAACAAAAGTAAGCAAACTTCTCCTTCTCTCCCTGCCATCTCCTCTTTCACAAAGTTTCAGAGGTCAAAATGTCAAAGGCAACCCTTGCTGTGAGCCCTGATAGTCTTCTAAATGTGGAGCTCAACCTTTTAACCCATTAGCAGCTGTTCCATCTTGTGTGCAAGGCTTTCCATGATATGTAGCTTCCGTAGTTCAAGAAACTCTCGAGAAGCATGGCTGAAAAAATATTGCTGCTCCGTGCTTGTGTGCTTATATTTGAAAGGTATGGTGCACTTTTATTATTTATTTATTTCTTGTGCACTGTGCATGCTAGCACTTAAAAATCGGCTCAAAACTTCAGCATTCTGAATGCCATAGTGCACCCAGAATTCTTGTGCATAAAAGTAAAAGATTGCATAAAGGCTTGCAATGCAATTCAGGTCTCTAGAGTTACTCTGTGCATTACTTTTGAAAGCCTTTGTATTTGACACTGCAGCCAATAGGCCATACTACATTTTAAGTTTGTCACTTAAGAGACAGTAATATTGGTGTTGTTAGATAAATTAATATCCACACTTTTTCTGTGGTGCAACAACATAGTTTAACCAGTTGGAGATACATTTTAATGTGCACATTAAAATCTGGATATATACTTTGATATTATTTGCACAGAATAAATTTCAACAGTGCTAAATATTCCAAACCAGTCTAAATCTATTGTTAGCAGTTTTTTATTTTACAGCAGCTCATCCTCTGAGCAGCCACCAATTAATTTGAATGCCTTTTAATATTTAATATCATGTATCTAAGGATAGTCAAATCTACTCCACATCAATGTCTATTTTTAATATTTGTTATGTCCTAGTTTTGTAGAAACATACAAATTCGTTTTTCTCCGTGAGGCCTATTTTTTTCTATGAATTGCCTTTTCCATGGCACAGCAATGGTGCAGCTAAAGCACCCTCTCAATCTCCGCAGTTAGAATTCTACATCCTACAGAGCAGGAGCTAGCCTACAAATATCTCCAAATACAACAGGATGTAGAGAAAGCACACAAAGAAATTAACTGCCATAGATATACAATAAAAAGCATTTGAGTATTAGTATATAATTTTATCTATGTTGAAAAAATGAATACCACTTGGATGGGTCTATGCCAATATATGCATGTTATTTAAACACTGTGTGATTCTAGTCAAAGATAAGTACTTTTTCGATATTTCTACCATATGTATACACCGATATTTGTCTAGCAATGGTATTTGATATTGCTATCAAAAAGGAGGGATATTGTGGGGAAAAATATATATCTATGTTTCCATCAGCCAAATAAGTGAATCAATCCCATATTCTCCTCCACACTATCACGCTCCGTGCTCCTAAACACCCCTCCCTTCACAAATCTTATTAAAGCTTGACCCCAGGTCCTGCATTGCCCTTTTTGACACGTCCTGAGTTAACAGCTGCTGCCAAAAGCTTCCTATTCTACTGAAGGTGATTCCAGTGAGACTATGTATCATGCTCCTAGTAACATGAGGATGTATGCTAGTATTTCCCAAAATATTTATATTGGAAAATCAGTTCAACTTAGTTTAAATACATTTATAGAAAAGAAAAATAAACAAGCATTGCCAAAGCCAGTAGGTCTGAAATTGGAGGTCAGTCTTTTGATTTATTTTTTCTTCAATGCATGACTTCTTTTTAGGCATGCTTTTTCTAAACCCATATCAGTGTTGAAGCTGCTGGGCCGTCACCATTCTAACAAGCATTGGCAAAAGCAAAAATCGTTTTGTAGTGTAGTTCCTATATTACCAATAGACTCTGCGCATTGGAATAATATATTCAGCAGTGTAGACGTAGGACTGAGATCGACTAGGTCTCTACTGACTATATTAGACTTAAGGTTTGCCAGCTAGCTCAGAGGTCACTAGAAACTTTCTCGAATAAACGAGGAGGAGTTTAACCTCCGTGGATAGACAAGAAGGGATTAGCTTCTGACAACCATAAAACATGACAACTTTGCTCCCTCAGAATAAGAGTGTATCTCTAGAGTCATGTGAAAACAATAGACAGCTATTTCACTCAGTCAATCGTGTGTTCTTAGTTTCACCAGAGTACAGAGAAAAGAGAGACGGGCGTTTTCAATAAAAGATGGTATTTTATTGAGCAGTCTTCTTTCTCATGCAAGAGAAATGAATTGCCATAATTGCAATACTTAATGTAAAGTAAAATGCGTACAGTAACGGGAGTATTATGAAATAATACTGTAAAAGCATTGATATGGTTTCTTAGCCATAAGACACTTTAAAATGGATAAAATATATTCATACATATATACATTGACTAACGTACTCAACTGGTGCTTCTAGATACGCCTACCCCGGTGTACCTGACCTAAGCCTAATACGTGGGAAGCAGTAAGTAAGTAGCAGTTTAAGTTAAGTTGGTTTTGCCAAGAATCTGAATCAAGAATTCTCTTTAAGGGTTTAGTCAGCTCCGTACCTGGGTAATAGAATGTGGGAGGTCTGGTATCTCTCTGTCAGGACTCAATATTCCAGCAACCCGCAAGGGTAGGCTGGAAACGCCGGAGCTGGATTTTCTCGGCTGGAGAAAAAGACAGCGTCTTTCTCAGCGCGTCAAGAGGGAGGGGCAGCGTCCGTGGGCTCTCGCATCAGCTGGGCTCTCGGGCAAGTAGATAGCTTCTCTGCTCCGAAACCACCAACATGTGTTTGCTTAAGGCAACGTTGGTATATTTATACCTGAAAGGTGCCGGGTTTGACATAAGGTTTGGACATAAGACGCCAATAAAGATGTCACTAAGAACTGGCCATTCTTGCAGTGCTTCATAGGAGTTCTTGGATGAAATCAAAACAAAAGCAAACGGGTATTTCCCAGATTGCTGGAGGTTTGGTTTGTTTAGTAAACTCGTTGTGCTTTCTAGGAGTCCGGGGAAGTAGCCTTGCTTAATGTGACTGCATGGGCTACAACTTAATATGGATTTGATTCCTATGCCTTTATAGGGATATTATTGATTATAACCGCACAAAGGCATAAAATAGAAATATTGAGTTAGGTTCTTAGATAAAAACACAATACCCACTCCACGATCTAATGTCCATCAGTACTAAAACTAAGCAATAGTAAACATTTAAAGGTGCATGTGTATTCCAACCCACCCCAAAATACATTTTTGCATTTGAAATGGTGTATGCGAAATACACGAAATTGATTATTGGTACTGTACGCTTTTCAAGCAGTGTAATCAGTCAGGAAAAGATGCATATATATCAGCTGAATGATTTGCGAAATTGACACATGAAATGGCTCTTAATAGAGAAAAGAAGGTCGAGACCATTCCATCACATATAAATACAATTGCTGTAAATGTGCTAGAGGCTGAGGTAATATATTGTCTCTAGAGTTCCTGAAAATAGAAGCTCTGTTCTTTAAGAATAGTTCTATTTTAAGCAGAGTACATGTGCCAGAAAAAAGGTAAATATTTTGGAAGTTGAAAAAAAAAAAATGTCGCTTTCAGGGGAGAAAATAGTTCCAAATGTTTTCAGTGGCTTTTGTTTATTAAAGCTGAAGGCCGAATTCAGAGTTCAGGGAACGCTGTGTGCTCGTTGCTTAAAAGTTATTCTTTTTGTTCAGGGGAGAACATCATTTCAGACAGATGTGCAAAAAAGCAGTCTACAGCTTCAGGTGAAAGTTCGACCAAGTTCGAAAAAGCTGAAACAGCGCAGTTTTCTGCGTGATTGCTATCATCGATGTTTGGATCAGCAATGCTCACAGAAGGTTGTACCTGTATGGTGCTGCTTTCCTCTCGTACCTATTCGTAGTGGTGAAGTCTCAACGAATGCCGTCATCAGAATCGGTAACCGCTGGTGACAACACAATGCATGAGTTGTTACGGGACCTAGCAAAGTATTGATATCCATTGGTACTGCTGATTGTAGTGTAAGACAGGTGTCCAACACGCATTCTTCTCCGCATAGCAGACATCGAAGCACAGGTAAGATGCAATTTTGCCAGATAGGTCTGAATGAAAGAAACCAGGTCATATTCAGAGCTCTTAGCCGGGCTAATCCAAGGACTTTAGTTATGCGGTCCCGATAGCGTATAGCTAGGATCGTTTCTTCCATCGTTGCTGGAGTTTTGTCTGCGACTTGGCTTGCCATATCGGAGCAGAAGGATCAAAAATAAAATACCTGCTACGAGTCCCAAAAGTAGTGGTAGGCCGCCAAAGACATAATGGACAAAATTGGGAAAGATGCCCAGAACTGCTTCGAAGGGTGTTAACAGTCCCGAAAAAATTGTCTTAAATACATGTGCGATGCCACTGGTATCTGACATGTTTAGGATTTGGCTTAGCATTTCTACGAAATGCATTGGGAAATTTGTTGATAAAAGTGTATGTATCTCTGCCATTGTCCTTGCGACTTGCAGATCATACGTTTCTTTTGATGACGTTAGGGGCACGGTTGTCTGTAAAAGAACAGACTTCATTCTGCTTAAAGTATCAATTCGAATAGAAGAGATATTCAAACGAGGCCAAATTGTCGCCTCCGTATCTGGAGAGCTATTTGGATACAATACTTGCATACAGCAAGTGACCATGGAACTAACACTTACGAGATAGGCTTTCCCTGGCACCATGCCACAACAGCTGTGGTCCGTTATTAGAATGTAACTCCCGTTAGAAAGTTGTCTAAAGAATGGCTCTATTTGTGGCTCACTGGTTAGAGGCGGCAGACCCGAGAGCAGAGGACGGCCCGGGACCAGGGTTCGATTCGCGGCGCGGCAGGTTTCTGGACCAGGGTCAGCGGACTCGATAATTCTCTCGCCTCGGTGCCCACTCTGATCAGCGATCACACTCGGCAACTCTGGGCATTAGCTTGCCTCATCTTCACTAACGGCCCCACCAGACCGCCGGGGATGCCTGGTCTCACCCTGGAGATACCCATTAAGGGACCATCTCTCAGGGAAGCCAGGAAGGGTTTCGCAGCGGTCGAAGCGCCTTGGGACCCTCCGGGTAAGTAGTGCGCTATATAAATGCCTATACATACATACATACATACATTTGTGTTGCACTTGTGCGTGCTGGTGACATGAAAGGTTATTTGAAGTCCCCTCACAGGCCCCATGCAAGTTAATACCTTGGCACAGAAGTATACCGCTTAGTGATCATTTACAATTGTTACCACTAAGAAATACATTCTGTTTCTTTTCACTATAACTTGTGTGTGTGTACGGCAATTTCCATGATGACTTAATGTACCCTTTACCCAACCTTTCATACTGGACCGCTGATATATATTCTTGGCAGTATTTAAATTGGAAAGTTGTTATCGGAATTGTAATTATTCCGTGTATTATACATTCAATGACAGGTCTTTCTGACATTGTCAATGGTAATCTCTCAAGTTTTTCAATGCTCAGAATCGTATAGTCTGCTCCTTTCTGTGCCAAACTGATTTGTTTATCAGTAAGGTTAAAGATAGAGAATATTGACGTTGTGTTGATTAAACGCCATGGCACGTAGCCTGAACGCAGATTTTGCGACGTCCAGCCGAGCTGTACAATAGAACGTAATTGGGACTGACCGTGTTGTAGTCCTGCTCTATTATATCAATGGCAGATGATACAATACTGTCCAGTGAATATATTCAGGAGGACAGAGTCATTAACCCATTGTCCACAACAGAAAGTGATTTTTCCAAATTAATACGATAAATTTCTCGTATTTTTTCTGCTGTTTCAATTTGCATTACTTTCCAAGCTTCGTTGTACGCAGCGTATATACCGGCCGCTATGAAACGTTTTTGACGCTGTTTGCGTGGTCCCATTATGAAATCACGCAAGTCAGCACCGTCTTTAAGTAAAGTAAAGTGTTGCTTAATTTCAGCCAGTGTGGATTTTTCTAGCCACTCAAGGCATAGTTTCCCTACACTGTATGTTGTAACTATCCCTGGATGTTGTCTCTGGGAGTATCTAGGGTCTGGCCTGGTCATTTTGAACCCCTGTTGTTTGTTCAGGAATCTATCTTGACAGTTATTTGTGTCTGTGGGCCAGATCAACCATTTTTTCCAATCAGGACGTCTTCTGTTTTGGTGTAAAATATGGGATACGTCTATCTCAACATCTGTAGTGCTATTACTGTCAGGTGTTGGCTTAGGAATAGACGGTTTGTTTAAGTCTTTAATTTTGGCTAGGCCAAGACAGGTTGTCTGTTGAATGGTGTCATTCAAGAATATAATTTGTTCTGGGATCATGCAGGCTATAAATAATGATTCTAAACCTTGGACCTGCCAATCTTTTGTACCCCAGATTGTTTTTGTTTCAATGTTGTTTTTCCAAAAATCAAAACCAAATGTAGTAATTTTTTCATAAAATGTTTCCGAATAGATTAATTTAGTATTTGTCAGCATTGTTTTTACCCCTGTCTTATTTCACAGTTTTGAAGTAAAACGTTTCTGCATCACTCGTGTTAAACCCTGAGAAGTATGGGAATTTCTCATAAAATGATTTCGAACTGCTTTTAGGTGGAGTTGCACAATGTTCCCATTGATTATAATTAAAAACATTTCTAGGTTGAGTAGATTTATGCAAGTAGTGATGTGCAAAGTGATTGTAACAATACATTTGTTCATAATTCGATGTACCTGTAAGTAATCATGTTCTGCAAATTTTGCTGACATTACTAAATCTGACATCATATTATTTATTTATTTCAAAGTCCCAATCATCAGAGAATGTACTTGGTTTTACAAAGTCACTTAATGAAACCTTGAACTGATGTGGATATTTCAAGTGTTCAACCGGGCCATAGATTTCGTAATCCGTTTTGTCCCAAGCTACCCCGCCGGGTATTGGAATGGCTGTGACATTCACTGATGAAAGTTCTCTTTTCTCGATGTGAGATGACCTGTGCGGCTTTAGGACCAAGTTGATGTTCTGACTTGCTGTGTCCATTGTACTGTATTTTCCCTCAATGAATTTTCCCAAGCAAAGGACCATGATGAGCCAAAGCACGAGGAAAAGTACACCTAACACAACCCAAAATTCAATCCATGGAGAAATCAGATAGGTTTCTTTGAGTTGATGAAAGAGTTCAGTTACTTTGTCTTTAAAAGTTTTTGTTGCTGGCGTTTCTTCAGGTTCGCTTGGATCTTCAGAAAAGTTATCGAAATTGATGAAGTAGCCAGATGCAGTTCTGCCAATTGTTGGAATAGCTTCCGAATTTTCCTTTGCTTTTTCATTTTTTCTTTCATTAGCATAGTCTGAGTCTACATCGTTGTAGGCAGGTGTTTCTTGACGAACTGTTGCAATTTGGGTTTCAAGAGGCACAAGTTCCATGGCATTGTTGCATAGTCCTTTTTTATTCACTGTAGGTTTATCGAATGTGATCAGTCTCTCAGTTTGAACCTCTTGTATTGTAGCAAATTTTGGTACTCTGCTATTTCTTGGGAGTCCACTGGGCCTACTACTTATTATTGGCCACATGATTGTAGATTAACCAGGTCGATGGATACAACTCTGTTCTCCTTTTTACCAGCAAGGGGCGGTAGTACAACTGATCTTGTTCCGCTTATAGCTAAAACAGGTACTGCTTTTCTGTAAGAAGGCCCAAATTCCTTCTTCACCACGATCTTCTCTCTGACCAGATCCCCAATCTTTGGAATCCAGACAGGCCTTGCTGGGACAGGTGGTTTATCTTCAGTGGCTGTTGGCTGTTGCTTTAACTTTATGTTGCTCAGGGCTTTTCTTGTTTCATTTAAGTCCTGTAAAACAGCCAAACGGTCTTTGATATCAAAGCATTTTTCTTTTACCACTGAAGTCTGACTATCTAAGTCCTGAATATGCATTCTAGTACCGAACAATAGTTCGTACGGACTGAAACCTTCTAGAGAATTTCTTGGCAGATTATTAAGACTACGTTGGACACTTGTTAAATGTTGGACCCATCCAGCACCCGAACCTAATAATACCCTTGCCGTTATAGATTGCTTTATGTCCCGGTTTTTTCTTTCCACAATCCCATTTCCCTCAGGATGGAAGGGACAAGAGTACCGCAATGCAATGCCCATGCTGGTCCTGGCCTCCTTATAAGCTTGAGAGCTAAAAGCAGCACCCTGGTCAGAATGTAGCATGCCAATTGCGTATGTGCCGATAAAGAATCGCAAATCTTTTATAACAGTTCTGGCGTCAGCCGAGCGCTGGGGCCACATCCAAATGAATCTCGTGCAGGAATCCACTGCCACCATGATATATTTAAAGTTACCATCCCTTTGTAAGGGACCACAGTGGTCCAGGTAAACACAAGCTAAAGGTCTATCTGAGATTAGAAGGGGCGTCTGTGTTGGTCGTTTCACTGTTGATACTTTCATTCTTTGACATATTTTGCATTCTAGAACATATTTCTTAGTTTGTATTCTCATGCGCGGCCACCAATATCTCTGTTTTAATAATGATATTGTGGCGGAAACGCCAGCATGTGCAGAAGCGAGCCCTTCGTGTGCCGCTGTAATTAGTCCTAACCTGTGTTCCATGTTTGGAATTGCCCTATCCCCCACTCCAGGGATTCGAGCAAAAGGAACATTATTCGCATCAGTTATGTATGAGTACTTTACTGGAAAGCCTTTCGGGAGTGTTTTTCTGTCCTGTTTTACTGACACACTGACAGCTTGCATTATATCGCTGTCTATTTTTGTTTTTGACCGGGTGATAGCAGCTACGGAAGCCGTTTGCCCAGCTGCCTTCGCGGCTTCATCAGCCAATGAATTCCCCGCAACGTGAACGCCATCACATTGATGAATCAGTGTATGTATCAGAGTCTTTTGTAGTTCTTTCTGTAAAAGAACTACTTGTTCCCAAAGCATTTTATGCTTCATTGTGCCACCTTTTGCATCTTTGAAACCGTTTTGAACCCAGTTCTGCAAGTATTCATTATAAGACTGAACGCAGTAATATGAATCGCACACTATTAGTGTGGGGAATTCGCGATTGGTATTTTAAATGCTAGTAGTTCAGCTCTCTAGAGATTGCGTTTTAGTGACCAGTGGTCTTAATTTTCCTTTGTGGCAACGACCTTTAACAATCGCGCACGCAGCACTGTAAGCTTGTTTACTCCCAACTGCGGGTTGTGCTGATCCGTCTGTATATATTATACAGCTGTAGTGTTCTAGAGGCAGGATTTCGGTTGGCAGAGGACATTCATATTCATATTGTAGAAATTCTTGTGTTTTTAAATTAGGATCAAATTGGTATACTACGTCTGTTGCAGCAAGAGTATTAACCCATTGGATCCATCTCGGATGTAATGATTTAGCATTTGGAACGCTTGCTTTTGTTACCGCTTCTGGGGCGGGTACTGGTGTAACGATTATTATTAGTTTACCTTGTGCTAGGTCTCTTTCTTTTGCTACAGCAGTCTGAACCGCAGTTAGAATTTTTTCAGTTGAACTGAATTTCATTTCAGCTTGTGAGTACAAATGTGATTTGTAAGCTATTGGTACCGTTTCCCCCTCATTAGAGGTTAGGTATGTAATTCCGCATCTTCCTGGGATGACTCGGATTACAAGGTTGCGTGTGTTGTCGCAAGTTTGTAATTTTGTTTTAGCTAACATGTCTGTTTGCAATGATCTCAAAATTTCTCTGTGTGTCTGAGTCTAATTGATTGGTTTAAAATCAGGTTTTATTAATTCATAGAGAGGTTTAACACTCTCTGCATAATTTAGAATGTAAGTTCTTCTGAAATTCAGGAAACCTAGTATTGTAAGTTCTTCAGCGTTTTTGGTGCTTGGAGTACAGCGCACTTCTCTAAGAAGTTGTCTGCTAGGCTTTTGCCTTCACTTGATAATTCATATCCTAAAAACACGACAGTTAGATGGGCAATTCGTGACTTTTTAAAGTTGAATTTGTAACCCTGTGCTGCAAACCCAAGTATTATGGTGTTCACTCTTTTCAAGTGAGTATCCAGGTCATCATGAGATAGATGTCATCGACATAAGATAATGCCTCATCATCATATATTTGTAGTAACTCTGTTACCCTTGCTGAGAAAAATCCTGGGCTATTCTTGAATCCCTGTGGGAGTCAACAGAAATTTTTCTGTGACCCCATTATTGAGAAAGCGGTCAAATACCTGCTTTCAGGTGCAATGTTTTGACAAAAGAATCCATTAGAGATGTCTAATGTTGTTTTGTATTTTTTGTGCACAACTTTATTCATTAGTTCTGCACTGTGTGAGTTTCGTACTGCAAATGTCTTGCAACATGAGTTAAGGTGTCTGTAGTCCAAGACTAGATGATATGAATCGTCTGGCTTGGAGACAGGAAACAAAGGATTGTTCATTTGAGAGGTGCATGTTTCAATCACCCCTTGGTATTCAAGTTGATCTAAGTTCTCCCTGACTTGTTTTTTAGCTTCTTGCTTAATTGGGTACTGCCTTTGTGCAATGGGTTGACATTTTAACTGGATTTTGTGAGGAGGGGAGTTCTCATTCCATCCTACATGATTTTTATATAATGCAGGAGCTTGGGCTACTGCCCATTTTCTTGCATATGTGTATTTTCTATGAATTGGAATATGATTTGAGAAGGTAGGCATAATTATTTCTTCGCCATGAGGGCACTCCCTAACAAACTCTGGTGGCCAGTCTTTCTCAGCTAACAGAATGTCATAGCCTTTTGAAAGTTTTTCCCAAAAGAGACTTTTTATTTTCCTGGTTTTATCTCCCTCTACACGTAATGTTATTTCATATAGTTTTGTGGGGCACACTAACTCGTGTGTCTGCAGTTTCCACTTGAATGTACTCATTTGTGTCCACTGTCTCCAGAAGATTCATCAGGGTCTTGTGAGCTATGGTCACTTGTACTCCGCTGTCTAGCATTGTCTGTGCCCACTCTCCGTTTTTCAGCTGTGTCCTCAGTATCCTCAGCAGGTTTGATTATTTTAATGCTGGCTACCTTCTTTCTTGGAAATTGTGATTTTTTACTTTAAGCAGGTTCCTTGTCTTTGGACTTGACATGCTCTTCCCTGTGTTCTGACCGTCCTTTCTTTCCGATTTCTGCGATGAAGTCTGAAAAGATCGAGAGGGACGTGTATCAATATCTTGATATCTATCAGGTTTTTTCAAATTATCCCTATTTCTAAGGTTGTATTTTTTTCTCAGAGGGCTCCCTCTGGGGAGACTTGTGTCCTTGATCCGGAGATCTTTCTCTCCGCTGAGGAGACCTTCCTCTGGACTGGAATCTTTTTTCTTTGGATTGTTTGTTTCCCTCCCAGCTCTTTTTTGGAGTGTTTAGATTATTTTTAATAAATATCTTTTCAGGATTTTCAGTTGGTTGGGGTTTTACCGGTTTCCCACCCAAACTATCTCTACCTAGCTATTCATAGGATTTTTCTATGATTCTGGCAAGTTGAAATGGTTGGTCTGTTATATCTGTTTCCTTCAATTTCTGGTGGATCGCCACAGATGCTGCTTCACCTTTTATGTTGGCTAATAATATAGCCGAGACCTGCTTGAAGTCTTTCAGTAATTTCATACCCAGAGTTAAAGCAGGTTCTGGACCGTATTCATTTTGAATCTGTCTTAGTACATCTGGTATTACCGCCATGGACGGAACACCATGTGTTTTTGTGTAAATGGAAGCAAAGACTGTGCCCTAAGTGTCACAGTCCTCCACATGTGGTGCGATCCCCATTGGAAGACAGATAGTCAGAATTCTGTGTTTCTCAGTTGGAGTAGTATCAGGAAATACTGCCTCTATTTGAGTTATTTTTTGTGCTAACCAGAATGGGATTTGTTCCGTTTTATGGGTACTTTACCAAGACATGATTGTATGTTCTGTGGTGTAATTTTATTTGTGTTTCCCTGATGAGGGTTCAGCTGTAGAATGTTAATAGCTGGTTGGACTGTTGAAGTCCGCATTACATATTGGACTAATTGTCTATGTATTTTAATTAGTACTTTTAGCTGGGCTAAAAGTTCCCGGTCTGACATTTTTTCGATGTCTGGATGTGGTTTGTAGCTGGCTAGAACCGGCCACGTTGCTCCTGGTCTACCTAGTGGACCGAGCCTGGTGATGTGATTATTATGTTGTAGGGCGCCTTTGAACCAGAGCAGGTGCTCTTGGTAATTTAATGGGATTTCAATATCCTCGAAAGGAGTGTAATCCTCCGGAGGTTCCTCTATTTTGTAATAGTGGAAGTCGTGTGTGACAGCGTTTGCTGCTGGAAAGTTTATCCATGTATAGAATACCTCTGTCTGCCGATATTCATGGGCCTCTACCACAAATATGACTGTACCACCTCGTGATGTCAGTCCGTTTTCTATAAGTTTAAGAGTTATAGTTTTTCTTATGTTGACCGGAATGAATATAGCATTCGGGTCATTGTCTTGGATGGTTGTGTCATCCGCTAGGAGTTGAGCTGCTATTCTAGCTGTCTCCCTTTCTTCGTCTACGTCAGGCATTTTACTGACAGAAAGTTTTTTTTTGTTGCAGATCAAGTTTCAAGGAAACAAAGATTAGGTGCAAAATATTTTGGAACACTGTATCCTTCAACGTTGACTAAACCAAAAACTATACATAGGAATCTCTTCCTACTAAGTTCCGGCCGATTTTAACCTCTCACCCACTCCAGAAGTCTTTTGGAGTATTTACGGGAAAGAGGGTCTGTGTGAAAAAGCACAACTGAGTTACTCTAACGTCTTGCGTTAGATTTATCGCCTTACCAAACGTTGGGCGCCATGTAGTGTAGTTCCTATATTCCCAATAGGCTCTGCGCATTGGAATAATATATTCATGAGTGTAGACGTAGGACTGAGGTCGACTAGGTCTCTACTGACTATATTAGATTCAAGGTTTGCCAGCTAGCTCAGAGGTCACTAAAAGCTTTCTCGAATAAACGAGGAGGAGTTTAACCTCCCTGGATAGACAAGAAGGGATTAGCTTCTGACAACCATAAAACATGACAACTTTGCTCCCTCAGAATAAGAGTGTATCTCTAGAGTCGTGTGAAAACAATAGACAGCTATTTCACTCAGTCAATCGTGCTTACTTAGTTTCACCAGAGTGCAGAGAAAAGAGAGATGGGCAGTCTTCTTTCTCATGCAAGAGAAATTAATTTCCATAATTGCAATACTTAATATAAAGTAAAGTGCGTACTATAACAGGAGTATTATGAAATAATACTGTAAAAGCATTGATATGGTTTCTTAGCCATAAGATACTTTAAAATGGATAAAATATATACATACATATATACATTGACTAACGTACTCAACTGGTGCTTCTAGATACGCCTACCCCGGTGTACCTGACCTAAGCCTAATACGTGGGAAGGAGTAAGTAAGTAGCAGTTTAAGTTAAGTTGGTTTTGCCAAGAATCTGAATCAAGAATTCTCTTTAAGGGTTTAGTCAGCTCCGTACCTGGGTAATAGAATGTGGGAGGTCTGGTATCTCTCTGTCAGGACTCGATATTCCAGCAACCCGCAAGGGTAGGCTGGAAACGCCGGATCTGGATTTTCTCGGCTGGAGAAAAAGACAGCGTCTTTCTCAGCGCGTCAAGAGGGAGGGGCAGCGTCCGTGGGCTCTCGCATCAGCTGGGCTCTCGGGCAAGTAGATAGCTGCTCTGCTCCAAAACCACCACCGTATGTTTGCTTAAGGCAAAGTTGGTATATTTATACCTGAAAGGTGCCGGGTTTGACGTAAGGTTGGACATAAGACGTCAATAAAGATGTCACTAAGAACTGGCCGTTCTTGCCGTTCTTGCAGTGCTTCACAGGAGTTCTAGGATGAAATCAAAACAAAAGCAAACAGGGATTTCCCAGGTTGCTGGAGGTTTGGTTTGTTTAGAGAACTCGTTGTGCTTTCTAGGAGTCCGGGGAAGTAGCCTTGCTTAATGTGACTGCATGGGCTACAACTTAATATGGATTTGATTCCTATGCCTTTATAGGGATATTATTGATTATAACCGCACAAAGGCATAAAATAGAAATATTGAGTTAGGTTCCTAGATAAAAACACAATAGTTTTTGGTCTCAAAAAGTACACATTGCCCCAGGAATTCTGGGCACTGTACAAAACTACTTTGTGGGTCAATATGCTCCTTGTGAAAGAGCAGAATACAGTCACTCACAGTGATGCCATCTGATAGAGAGAGAGTGTCAAGCATAATTTTAATATACACAAAAAGTCATGGCTAACGCCAGGCCTAATTAGAAGCCCACTTATTAAACAAAGTCTCAAAAGTGCATGCATGGTATATATCCTTGCATATATAGGCAAGTCAGTAGGTTTGCACAGACTTAAAAGGTCATTCCAACCCTGGAACTATTGCTTACCACTAACTTCAGCCCCAGTATGTAGACCTGCAGAAACATGGCAACATAAGGGAATTGCTAGTATTCAGCCCTGGCATAATCGTACAAAACTTTTATATAATGAGATTGCTGCCATAATTTGTTGCAGCATTGCATGGCACAAAAGGGACAAGTAGAATATAGGACAATGTATGCAAAACCAGTCTTATTTTATATGCTATACCTTGTAACTTCTTCACTGTCCATAGTGCTTAACATATTTTCTATACTTCATATTCTTACCTTCATATGAATTTTTCTCTCCTGACGTTTTTTTTTAAACCGCTTTCTAGTGCGCTTACCATGATTTTCATCTGAGATCCTGTCTTGTGATGTCTGCTTTGTACTTACTATGTGCGCGTACACCCTGAAAGATAAATTCAAAAAATCTCCTGCAAGGGAAAAGTGCTAGGTCAATTTCCTTCTCTCATGCACTAATGCGCCTAATTGTTATATAACTCATGAAACATAGAGGTTCAGTACTGAAGTTCAATAACCTATTCAAATGCAGTCATTCATCCATGACATAACTACGCATATTTCAAAAGTATTCCCTGTGTTCCGTTGCAACCAGCAACTCAGAAGCTCCACTCACTATATTCTGGGAGGGTTTCTTTTTTTGGGTAAAATCAATACCCCCTCCCAGCATAGGGTCTCCTGAAAATGGATATTATAAAACCCCCCAAGGGTCTAGCCATTAGTCATGACATAAAGTAACTTAGTTACGTATCAGTCACCTGCTTCACTACTTCTTATATGTGTAGGTACACATAACTTATTCTCTAACCCAGGCTCTCCTGCAGTGTATCCACATATCAATTAGTTAATTGATACAGAGAATATTTTTAAAACATTCTCTACAGTCCCATCTATTTTAAATGCCAGTCAATGCCCCTTTTATTAATACTATGTGTTAAATACATATTTGAAAGACTGAAAGGTCACTTGCAGCAAGGCAAGTTAGTTGTTTTAGCTTACATCTCATCTACCAACTGGTGACATCACAGTCCTCCAATATGTCCCACATTCTGACACCATTCTGATGGGGAAATACTGGCACCCTCCCAGGACCATATGAATGAAACTCACCAGACATAGCAGGTTTGCTCAGAAGCAGAGTGACATTTATTTAATGGTACCAAAAGCATGCATCATTGCTAATTAGCAAGGAAGAAGTCAGATCTGCCACCTTAGGGGCTCTCAGACCGCTTCTTCCCAGAGTGACAGATTTCTAGGTGTTATATACCCAAAGTAATGCCATGTCAGCGGAACTAGAATAAGGCACCAAGCCAAATATGGCTGACATGGATGTGCAATGTCTGCGCCATGCAAAACAGCCAGATATGGGCAGACCAGAAAGGCAGGCTCTGAACTGTGTAACACTTACATATCTTGTAGTCAAGACAAGCAAGGTGACCTGTGAGGGGGTCCAGAATAGCTTGTTGAAGCTTGTCCAGTCAGGGTCAGATAGGAAGCCCTTTTGAGCTCTAGGCCTCATGTTAACATGATCTTATATAAGCATGAAATCTTTGAAAGTACATGCAAATGGATTTATATGGACATTCATATATATTTTGTAACATCACTGTTACAAAATCAGAGAAATTCAGCAGTTATAGTTAGCCGAGCGACCCCACAATGCACTCCTTGTCACCTCACATATTACATTACTCATGACATTGTCAGTGAAATCACTGATCACAACACTGATGACATCATCCAGTGAGAGTGTTTTTAAAATGTTTATGAGTGTTAAACATATATATATCAGTGGGTGTATGAGTACCTGTATGGATGATTTAGTGGGTGCAGGGCTGACTGTATAAGTGAGTGATTAGGTGTCTCAGTGAATGTATGGGGTAGTGACTAGATTCCGTCCGGGAAGAGGCACTGAATCTGCCCTCCTTGACATCTGGGATGACCTAAAGAATACAGTTGACCGCAATGGGATTGCTGCGCTACTCCTCTTGGACCTCTCAGCTGCCTTTGACACGGTTGACCATGACACTCTGAAACAAACACTCTATGAAGCCGGCATAGAGGGAAATGCTCTAGACTGGATCGCGTCCTACCTGCGAAACAGAACTAATGTCATCCATACCCCACCTTTCTCGTCCAATCCGTACTCCACAAAAGCAGGGGTCCCTCAAGGTTCTATCATCTCGCCCATGCTTTTCAACATCTACATGAAGTCATTACCAGTACTGATCAATAAATTTCACCTGACGTGCTATAACTATGCAGATGACACGCAAATACTCCTTCAACTGTAATGCCCCAAAAACATTGGAAAATCACCAATTGTCAGCTGTCTCAGAGCCGTGGATCAATGGATGACTTGCGGCCATCTCAAATTGAATGCTTCAAAAACTGAAATTCTCACATGTGGCGATTGGAAACGTTACAACCCGCTTGCCGCATGGCCTGATGAACTGGGATCACTGCCTAAAGTATCGAAGGAAGTAAGAAACCTCGGAATGACTCCAAGCTGTCGATGAATGCCCAAGTGGATAAATTAGCAGGATCAAGCTTTGCTACTATACAAATGCTGCAACTAATTTTCCCTCATTTGGGATTTCCTCTCAAGGTCCAAGCTACCATCTCCCCTGATCTGTCCAAACTCGATTACGCCAATAGCCTCTACCACGGATCCCCCTTAACAACCATGAAAAGACTACAACGGATTCAGAACCCGGCTGCCAGACTATTCTTGCATATCAAACCGCGGGACCACATCTCCCCTGCCTGGAAAGCCCTGCATTGGTTACCAGTTGCCAGAAGATCCTTGTTCAAGCTGCTTTGTATCACCCACAAAGCAATACATGGAATGGGACCACTCTTCATCAGGAATAAAATCACCAAACACATTCAACAAAGGAACCTCTGCTCTAAAGGAGCATCTCGCCTCAAAATCCCACCATACAAGAAAAAAAACATAGGTGGCACATCCTTCTCTGTTCAAGCAGGTAAACTATGGAACTCTTTACCCCTCAACATAAGGTCCACCGACAACCACCTTATCTTCAGAAAACTACTCAAGATTTGGCTCTTCCCCACATAAGCACCATACGCAAACAGAAATTTACAGCATATCCCTCTGTATACAAGCATTTGTTTTCACTATAGATATGTACCTAACTTTCTGTATTACTTTGTATAAACATGTAAAATAATTATGTTGTTGCGAGAAAAATTATAATAATAATAAATAAATAAAAATCATCTTTGGTCTACATGTACATACTTCCATTGTGCATATATGTACCTTCCATGTCCTTGGATCTGTGTGTCTGTTACTTTTCTCCTGAAAAAGCATATCCAGTGCACTACCCTATTTCTCATCCGGTGCTTCTATCAATATCTTTAATCTACATATACTTACCTCCTTTATGTATCTTTATACTTTCGATGTAATTATGGATCAATATATTTATCACTCTCTTCTAATTTAGCATTTCTGATGCACTACCCTATTTCTCAGCCTATACTTCGCTCAATATATCTTCTAGCCCAACCTTCTGACTCATCTCAAACTTCTTCTACTACTCCTTCCAATGCACTACCCTATCTCGCATCCTATACATCTATTAATATATCTACGTCCACTCTTATTTTTCCCAAACCCCATACCACTACTATGATTGCCAAAATAACCCTTTCTAGACTCTCTCCTACTCTACCACTCCTTGCATCATCTGACACCTCTTTTACTATACCGATCCCCTAAAACAAACCTTTCTAAACTCTTCCCTCTAAGTCCTCCCCTCCAAAACTCCTTTTTACTTATCCAAAAGCCTCCTCCTACTACTAAGACCTAAAAATAAAACTAAATAAAACTTCACTCTTTTATCCCTTCACTATCCTTTTCAATCAGAATTAACATGTTCACTTCTCAAATTCCATATTAAACTATACTAATATACTACCAAAATAACTGAATAACATATCCACTACTCAAATTACTTCATATTTTTTACTATACCAATTTTCAACAGTAATCCTTTATGGGTTCCGAAGTGGTGTGCTACTCGCCAGAAAAGCGCTTCAACACCCATCAGGGGTAACAAGTGCTATATGAATGTAAATCTTTCTTCCCCTTTTATCCCTCCGCTATCCTTCTCACTCCAACTGACTAATATCCACCACTGAAATTACTTTACATTTCACCATATTAATTCACCACTAATCCTTTGAAGGCTTCCTGATTAGCGTGCGTCAACAAGCGCTCTATAAATACAAACCTTTGTCCTCCTCTATCCTTCTGCTATCATTCAAAAATCCAAAACACTGACTAATCTATCCACCACTTATACGTTACTTGCATATTTCACTTTACTAATTCAACACTAATCCTCTATGAGTCCCGGAGTAGCGTGCTACTCGCCGAAAAAGTGTTTTGATGCCTCGTCAGGGGTAGTAAGCGCTATATAAATGCAATTACAATACAATACAATACAACTGTATCAGTCTGTCAGTTGGTGTGTAAGTGGCTGTATGGGTTGGTGAGTGGGTACATGAGTGGCTGCATGGGTAAGTGAGTGGTTGTCTGAGTACCTGTATGAGTGTCTGTGTGGGTGGGTAAGGATGTGTGTGTGACTCCCTGCATGGATGAGTGAATCAGTGGCTGTATGGGTTAGTGAGTACGTCTGTGAGGGGATGTATGGGTGACTGAGTGTGTGTATGGCTGTGTGTGAGAAAGTGCCATCTTTCTTGCATGGTATGCCCCCACGTTTTGCTGAATTGCTGATGTGCTTTGACTGAGTGTGCCCTGGGTTCCTGCCAATCAGGTGCCCAGGACCTGTGTTCCTTCCCTAAAACTGTATTGAAGCTGAAACCCAATTGACATCTCTGGCCACTTGTCAGCCCCTGGTCAATGGTACCCTAAGTACCCAGGGCATTGTGACCAGAGAAGACCCTGAGGGCTGCAGCACTTAGTGTGCCACCCTTAGGGGCCATGCACCCTGACACCCACCCCCTCACTTGGCAGACTCAGTGTCCTGCTGCAGACCTAAACAAAGAGTCAACATGGCACATATCTCTGTGTACCATGCCCACAAACCCACTGCCCTGGCAAATATAAGTCACCCCTCTAGCTGGCTGCCTTATGCCAGTGGTGTGGGCACCGGTGTCTGAGCCCTGTGCCCCAACAGTACCCAGGGCCATCCTTGGGCATTGTAAGTACAGTGATGCAATTAGGAATATATGGTGCTGGGAGGTTGTCATTACGAACTCCACAGCACCATAATGGCTACACTGAAGACTGACAAGTTTGATATCAAACTTCTCAGCACATTAAAACCACACTGATGGCAGTGTGGGATTTAATGTAAAATGCACTACAGAGGGCATCTTAGAGATGCCCCCTGAAACCTAACCTACAATCCGCGTCTGGTCTGAGAGGCTGCCTAGCTGCCACACAGCAGACATGTTGCTGGACCCCTGGGTGGAGAGCCCCTGCTCTCCTGGGCTTGCAACAATGCACATCCTGGGCGCGATGCTAGGCCTCCTCCTCCAGGATGGGCAGAGGGAAGCTTCAAAGGCATACCGCTTAGTGAGCTTCTCCAGACCACTTGCTGTACTCAGCAACTGGCCCCCACCAGTTCTGCCCTCCACGCTGGCAGGAAAACTGGCGGGGAACCCTACGTGAGGAAAGGGGGTGTGCCAGCCTGTGCCAACTCCACCCCTCAGGTGGGAGAGGCGAGGTGATGCACAACTCTGGGCTCTGGCCATCTTGAGGATGGGGAGCCCTGCCCAATCAGAGTTAGGCTCCTGCCCCCTCCCACAGGAGAGAAGCAGGATAGGGGGTGTACACACCCCAGGACAGGGACCTATTGGTCCCTGCCCTTTCCCTACCTGTAACGCCCCTGAATGTAGTATTTATTTGCACCCTGAACCTTCCTTCCTCAGATCCCGATTTCAAAACAAGAAAGAAGACCAAGAAGAAGAGGACCTGCCGTGCAGCTGCTACAAGAGGACAACACCAACTGACTTGGCCCCAGGCCTGTTGATCTATGAACCTGCTAAATCCTGGCGTCTCCTGCGGACAGCAACCTCGAGAACCCCGGAGGACCTGCCTGCCTTGACCCTCTTAGAGACTGGGACTACCACGAGCGGTTGCTTTGCTCAAACAGCAATACTCCTGGTGCCAGCCAAGAACCGCGAAACCAGCCCACTTGCACCAGTCGAGCCCGGCCCGTGCCCAAGTGGACAAAGACCCTGAGGATGTCCCCCAGGCGATTCTGACCTGGAATCGAGTGCCCAAGCACCCTTCTAGATGCCGCCTGCAGACTCAGAACCATGGACCCCTCCTACCGCGACTAGCAGAGGGTAAGATTTCCCGACGTCCAAAGACACCCCTGCACCCAGCGCCCCTCGACCTTCTGTGCCCCACTCCGAGGTGCCTACCTACCCTCCAAGATCCTAACTTACCCCTCAAAGTGTTGGTCGCTCCAGAAGATCCACCGTCCCCGGGCCTGCAGCCTTTGTTCCCTTTTCAAGATCTCCATTGAATAATATTGAGCGCCCAATGGCTCAAAAGCACCCTGCACCCAGTCGCCCGAGTGCCCGTGGCAGTGCAACCTGTGTCCTATCCTACTTTCCCATTTGCCCTGAGCAAGTGACCAGGAGCACAGCTCCCACAGCCGTGTGGCCTGCTAGTCAGCAGCCACCAACTGAAGGCCCCCTGCCTCTTATTGGATAACATTGGGCCTAACTACCTCTGCACCTGGCTGCCCCTGTGCCGCTGAGGGTGTACCAACTGTACCAACCTGACCCCGGGAGACCCCTGAGTCTACGCCTAGAACCTTAACTCTGCCAGTCGAGTACTTACCTAAAAGCCGATAACTCTCTTTTCTTCCATAGGCTAACATTGACTGGTTTCACTCGGAAATTCTCCTCAGTGTGGAGTTTTGGAACTTTAAATATTCACCTAAAATCAGCCGAACAACAAATTCGGATTTACACACCTGTTATCAGGAGAGACCTCAGTGCTGCACCTTCTAGCCCAGCACAAACCCTGAAAAGTAATTTTAACCGTACTTACCAGTAACCTGAATTTTCATCCATAGGAAACCATTGACTGTTTTTCTGTGAAATTTCTTTAAGTGTCGATTTTTGCAAACTACAAATATTCTTTACAAATCGTACCAAGAACCAAAACGTAATTACTTACCTGTTTTAAATAGAGGTCTCAGTGCTGAACCTAGGAGTCCAGTACTGGATTACAAAAGTAACGTGAACATACTTTACCTGCAAATTGAAATTCCTTCATAGGATAACATTAGTAATTTCAACTGAAAAAGTTTCAACTTTTAAAATACAATATTATTCCTTGTAAATCACTACTGTAACCAAATCGCTTTTACTTAACTGTTTACAGCTCACGTCCCGGAACTGAATATAGGATCCAGTCCTGTGGTTAGAAAAGTAATCTACAAAGTAACTAATTGCATTTAGCCAGAAATTCCAATTGAGCTACAATGTTGCTTTGTGTTTGAAATTGTGTTGCCTATTGCAACAGATTGTAACTATTGTATTAAAAAAGTCTTGTGCCTATTTGAAAAGTATTTAACTAAAGTACCTCAACCTGAGAAAATATATTTTGATACCTTGTGGGTTCTAAAATAAAACAACTATATCTTTTGATACAAAACAACTGACCTAGAGTTCAGTTCTTGAGTATGTGAGACCCTTTGCTGACTGAGTGTGTACAACAAATGCTTTACACTGTCCTCTGATACTGCCTTACTGCTCGACCAAGCTACCACTTTAGAGAGGATGGTTATATATAACTTTAGCCTTTGCCAAACCTCGGGGACTGGGGACATGTTGGACCCGGCCTCGTGGCGTGTTCCGACTCTGCCACACGGAGGACCCTGGACAGCGGCGGCCCCTGTTCTCCCCGACAGAACTACCCCTCCAACCCTCAAGGAGAGCCGCCACTCCGGGCAACCCCCGGCTCTCCCCCTCCGGGACACGGCGACCCCTATCTCGGGCCGCCCGAACAAGCCCCGACTCCATCTTGGACACTCCACGCCCGGACCACGTGGCCTCGGCCCGACCTCGGCCGCAGCCTCGGCGAAACCCCGACATCGAGGCACCAAGATCCGACCAGGGGGTAAAGCGGCCACTTGACTGACTAAAAGAGGAAGGGAGTTTCGATGGCCCTCCAGCCGTCCCCGGACGCCTGGTTTCAATCACCCTCCGGCCTCCCTGGGCGCTGGCTCCACCCCCCTGCTGGGTGTCTGGACAGTCTCATCCCGGCCCCTCTGACCCCCAGGTGCGAGGGTCCGGACATCAAAGGACTCCAGGCCTATATCTGGGGCAGCTCTGGAATGGGTCGGTAGTTGTATCCTGGGGTCGAGAGCCCTGCTGACGCTGTTGCGGCTGACCCAGAGAAGAACTCACTACCCTCGAACCTGAGACCCTTGAGAGCCTGCTGGTGTTGCCGCGGCCCAACCTTGCTGAAACCATCTTGAGAGCCTGCTGGCGCTGCCGCTGCCCAACCTAGCTGAAACCATCTTGAGAGCCTGCTGGCGCTGCCGCAGCCCAACCTTGCTGAAACCATTTGGACAGCCTGCTGGCGCTGCCGCGGCCCAACCTTCCGGAACCCCCCAGCTCGAGGATTGAGGGCTGTGCGTAGGGTATCCCCGTACCAGCCTGGTACTAAGACTGTCCCGCTACCCCCTTTCCCGCAAATACCGAGACTTTACGGATCCCCCGATCCGCTTGTACATATTGCCAAAAGAACCAATAGTTATTACTGATAAAGATTCTAAGAAGTATCCTCTTGTGTGGTGTCCCTATGTAGTGGTGTGATTGCTCTGCTGTTACGATTCTAGGAGAGGAGCCTCACCCAGGAGGCCTCTCGACAGCGCTCGGCCAACTCCATACGGAGAGGTGGGTTCCGGGGTGGTCAGTCAGACACCTTCTGCCCCCCCAGGAACCGCCTTTCTAACATTGGTGGCAGGCGGTGCGGTCCGAGCCGACGCAAATCGTACAGAGAGTGACTCAACCACTACTGGAAGAAACATGCCACCACGATGACTACCAAAGAAACCAGACCAACCGCGGAGTCCCACGAAGACCGGTTGGAGGATTATAGCCACAAAGAATTGAAACAATTCTGCAAGGACCTAGGCATCGCTACCACTGGACTAAACACCAAGGATGATTTCAAGCAGGCCCTACAAACATGGGTGGAGGCAGGAGCGGTGCCACCCCAGAACGAAGACAGCACAGTTCCGAACATACAACAGGAGACCGACACAACACCAGCGGAAGAGAGACCTACAAACATGGACACGGGCCTCTCCCACGAGGACGCCCGAGAGCGAGAGAGGAGCCGGCTCCACGAATTGGAGCTCGCCCGACTCCGTCTGGACGAAGAACTACAGCTGGCCGAGAAAAAGATAGCCCTGGAGCAACTGCGGCTGCAAGGAGACCTGGAGGAGAAACGAAGGCAGAGAGACTTAGAGGAGAAGAAGCTCACGTTCGAACACGAGCGTGGCTTAAAAGAACTTGAGATCAAGGCCAAGAATGGGGAGACCAGCGCCTCCGGGAACCGAAGCACACCTCCTCCGGCGGACGCCAAGGTCCACATCCCCAAAGATGTCGTCAAAGAGTACTACAAAAATGACGACATCCAACAATGGTTTAAGGCCTACGAGGTAGCCATGACCTCTCACCGAGTATCCCAAAAAGACTGGGGTGCCGGCTTATGGGGGAAGTTTGTCAACGAAGGGAGGGACGCCCTGCTAGAGCTCCCCGACGCCGAGATGACCTCGTATGAACATATGAAAGTCGCCCTCCTTACTCGCTATGGACTCACCCCTGAGATGTACCGGCAGCGATTCCGAGACTGTAAGAAACTCCCCGGTACTACATGGGTAGAGTACGTGAACTTCTATAGTAGAGCCCTAGAGGGGTGGATCAAAGGCAGTCAGGTCACCACCTACGAGCAGCTGTTCAACCTCATTGTATGGGAGCACCTCTCCAACAACTGTTTTATCGAGCTCAGACAGCATCTCCTCGACAGCAAACTGACCGAGCCACGCAAACTCGCCGTCGAGGCCGAACGATGGGTGAGCACCCGGGTCCCCCGGGGCCCGATGGGAGACTACGGCTGGGGTTCCCCGGGGACCACCGCCCACGAGGCGGCGGAGGAGGTCCGAACCGGGGCCGAGACTTCCCCGCAGGGCCGCCCCCGACCTCTACTTCACCATCCCTGACCCGGAGGGGGGCCCCCCCAGCACGACCGGGGCCCCGCCCGAACGTTAGCTGCCACAGATGCCAGCGGCCCGGTCACTATGCCAATGACCCCCTCTGCCCGATGAACCAATGACCCGGCACCACTGGTCCCCCGAACCGCCAGATCGCCACCGCCTCCCTGGGAGAGGAAGAGGGCGATGAAGAAAGTATGACCACGATCAGTCCGAGTGGGAGCCCGCCACCATGTCCCTGGTATGTCTAGGTGCAAGAGACATGGTCCCCCGGGCCCCGATTCCGGGCAACACTCAGAAGTACCGCCAGTGGGTCACCATTAATGGACATCGGGCCGAAGCCCTCCGCGACACTGAAGCCAGCGTGACGGCCGTCCGCTGCCACTTGGTGACCCCCAACCAAATCCTGCCCAATGTGCTCTGCCCAGTACGGTCGGCGGACAACTCCGAGAGCCTGTGCCAGATGGCCCGCATTCCCTTCGAGTGGGGAGGGGTGTCGGGCATGCTGAAAGTAACCGTCCGGGACAATGCCCCCATGGACTGCCTCCTGGGGAACGACCTAGAAAGCTCCCCCTGGGCCGGCGTCGAGCGGAGAGAGAATCTGGGGATGCAATGCCTACCTGAGTGGGCCTGTGCGACCACCGGATCCATGGCGGCACAGGCCACCACCCCGACGGACGCCGCCCCGACTGAGGACCCAGAGTGGCCCACACCTCCGCCGCCCGCCATATCCGAAGACACTAACCTAGAACCGGAACCCTTGGGGCCCCACCGGGATGAAATTGCTGAGCTTGGCAACCTTCCGGGACTCGCCCAGTGGCACTAAGAAGGTGGCCCCACACAAGAACAGTTCCGGCAAGAACAGAAGACCTGTCCCTCTCTTGAGGGAATCCGACCACAAGCCGCCACACAAGCCGCCGGGGACCCCTCGGGGTCCCACTGGGTCTATTAGGACCACGATCTCCTCTACAGCGAACAAAAGATTGCTGACTGGGGGCCGGTCGGGTGCTGGTGGTCCCCCTCCGATTAGGAGACTTCCTCCTGCACTTGGCACACGACGTCCCCCTCGCCGGGCACCTGGGGCAGGACAAAACATACAGCCGCCTGGTGACCCATTTCTACTGGCCGAAAATGAAAAACGATGTGAACAATCACTGCCGGACTTGCCCCACCTGTCAAGCCAGTGGGAAGAGTGGAGGGAAGCACAAGGCCCCCCTCCAACCCTTCCCAGTCGTCAACACCCCATTCGAGCGGGTGGGAATCGACATTGTGGGCCCCCTGGAGCCCCGCACCTCCCAAGGGCACTGGTTCATTCTTGTCCTGGTAGACCATGCCACCCGCTATCCCAAAGCCATCCCTCTCCGGACTGTGACGGCCCCTGTGGTGGGCCGGGCGCTGATGGAGATCTTCTCCCGGGTAGGCTTCCCCCGAGAAGTCGTCAGTGACCGGGGTATGAACTTTATCTCTCGATACATGAAATCCCTGTGGCAGCAGTGCGGAGTCACGTATAAGTTCACGACCCCCTACCACCCCCAAGGGAATGGTTTGGTGGAACGTTTCAACCGCACGCTTAAGGGGATGATCATGGGGCTGGAGGAGCCCTTGCGATGCCAGTGGGACGTGTTGCTGCCCTGCCTCCTCTTCGCCTATCGGGAGGTCCCTCAGAAGTCCCTGGGATTCAGCCCTTTCGAACTCTTGTACGGACACCCCGTCCGGGGTCCACTCAGCCTAGTCAAAGAGGGCTGGGAGGCTGCCATCCGAGATGCTCCCCCCGACGTCTACCGGTACCTCCTGACCCTCCGAAATCAGACTCAGAAGTTCCGGGAACTGGCAGAAGTCAACCTCGAAGCCAGCCAAGAGGAGATGAAACGCTGGTATGATCAAAACGCCTCTTCCATTGAGTTTGAGCAGGGCCAACGCGTCTGGGTCATGTCCCCGGTCGAACCCTGTGCCCTCCAGGACGAGTGGACGGGGCCCTTCAAGGAGGTGGAGCGCAAAAGCCCTGTCACTTAACTGGTGGACATGAAGTCCCCCAGGAACCCCCTCCGGGTCCTCCACGTCAACCGGCTCAAGCTGCACTTCGTCCGAACAGAGCTTAGCCTGCTGATGGCTACTGATGACTGGGCTGAAGACGATTCCGAGCCCCTACCGACCTCCTGTGCACCTCTGACAAGGACGGCTCCGTCGAGGGAGTCACCCTCTCCTCTGCCCTGACCCCCGAACAGCCCCAGGACTGCCGAAAATTGTTGGGTCAATTCGCAGACTTGTTTTCCCTCACCCCCGGAGTCACACAGTGGTGCGTCTACGATGAAGACACGGGGGACAGCCCGCCTGTGCAACACCGGGCCTACCGAGTCCCCAACCGGGTTCGGACCTGCATCCAGTCAGAAGTCTCCAAGATGCTGGCCCTGGGGGTGGTCGAACCCTCTGACAGTCCATGGGCCAGCCCTGTCATCTTGGTCTCGAAGACCGCAACCCCTGGAGCCCCTCATGAACTACGATTTTGTGTCGACTACCGGGGATTGAACGCCGTCACCCGGACCGATGCACACCCCATTCCCCGGGCCGATGAACTGATCGACCGCCTGGGGGCGGCCCGCTACCTAAGGACCTTTGACCTAACAGCCGGCTACTGGCAGATCGGACTCACCCCGGGCGCCCAAGAGCGCTCCGCTTTCTCAACACCCGATGGCCACTACCACTTCAAAGTGATGCCCTTCGGCATGAAGAACGCCCTCGCAATCTTCCAGAGACTGGTGAATAAGGTGCTGGCGGGGCTAGAAGCGTTCAGCGCCGCATACCTGGACGATATTGCGGTGTACAGCCTTCACTGGGGCGAGCACCTCAAGCACCTCTGGGAAGTCCTGTCGGCCCTCAGGCGGGCCGGACTGACCATCAAAGCAAGCAAATGCCAGATAGGCCAAGGGTCTGTGACCTATCTGGGACACCAAGTGGGGAGCAGCCATGTGGCTCCCCTCCAACCCAAGATCAACGCCATCATGGCCTGGGAACCCCCGGTGACCCAGACCGCAGTCCAAGCCTTTCTGGGACTCACGGGGTATTACCGGCGATTCGTGAAGAACTATGGGAGTATTGTTGGCCCCCTCACCGAACTCAAGTCTAAAAAGCAGCCACAGAAGGTGCACTGGACACCCGAGTGTCAGACCGCCTTCGAGACCCTAAAGACAGCCATGTGTACCGCCCCGTGCTCCAAGCCCCCAACTACAGCCAAGAATTCATAGTCCAAACAGATGCCTCGGAGCACGGTGTCGGGGCGGTCCTCTCCCAAGTCAACTCCGAAGGAATTGATCAACCTGTGGCCTTCATCAGCCGACGGTTGCTGGCCCGAGAGCAACGCTGAAGCACCATTGAGCGCTAGGCCTTCGCCATGGTATGGGCCCTCAAGAAACTCTGACCCTATCTCTTCGGCACCCACTTCCGGGTGCAAACTGACCACCGGCCCTTACGGTGGTTGATGCAGATGCGAGGAGAAAATCCCAAGCTGTTGTGCTGGTCCATCGCCCTCCAAGGGATGGACTTCACTGTGGAACATCGCCCCGGCCACGACCACACCAACGCAGACGGCCTGTCCCGCTTCTTCCGCCTCGACGAGGAGAACCCCCAAGAAGATGGGGGGGGACGTGTGTTGGACCCGGCCTGGTGGCGTGGCCCGACTCTGCCACACGGAGGATCCTGGACAGCGGCGGCCCCTGTTCTCCCCGACAGAACTACCCCTCCAACCCTCAAGGAGAGCCGCCACTCCGGGCAACCCCCGGCTCTCCCCCTCAGGGACACGGCGACCCCTATCTCGGGCCGCCCGAGCAAACCCCGACTCCATCTTGGACACTCCACGCCCGGACCACGTGGCCTCGGCCCGACCTCGGCTGCAGCCCCGGTGAAACCCCGACATCGAGGCACCAAGATCCGACCAGGGGGTAAAGCGGCCACTTGACTGACTAAAAGAGGAAGGGAGTTTCGATGGCCCTCCAGCCGTCCCCGGACGCCTGATTTCAATCACCCTCCGGCCTCCCTGGGCGCTGGCTCCACCCCCCTGCTGGGTGTCTGGACAGTCTCATCCCAGCCCCTCTGACCCCCAGGTGCGAGGGTCCGGACATCAAAGGACTCCAGGCCTATATCTGGGGCAGCTCTGGAATGGGTCGGTAGTTGTATCCTGGGGTCGAGAGCCCTGCTGACGCTGTTGCGGCTGACCCAGAGAAGAACTCACTACCCTCGAACCTGAGACCCCTTGAGAGCCTGCTGGCGCTGATGCGGCCCAACGGAGGACCCTGGACAGCGGCGGCCCCTGTTCTCCCCGACAGAACTACCCCTCCAACCCTCAAGGAGAGCCGCCACTCCAGGCAACCCCCGGCTCTCCCCCTCAGGGACACGGCGACCCCTATCTCGGGCCGCCCGAGCAAACCCCGACTCCATCTTGGACACTCCACGCCCGGACCACGTCGCCTCGGCCCGACCACGGCTGCAGCCCCGGCGAAACCCCGACATCGAGGCACCAAGATCCGACCAGGGGGTAAAGCGGCCACTTGACTGACTAAAAGAGGAAGGGAGTTTCGATGGCCCTCCAGCCGTCCCCGGACGCCTGGTTTCAATCACCCTCCGGCCTCCCTAGGTGCTGGCTCCACCCCCCTGCTGGGTGTCTGGACAGTCTCATCCCGGCCCCTCTGACCCCCAGGTGCGAGGGTCTGGACATCAAAGGACTCCAGGCCTATATCTGGGGCAGCTCTGGAATGGGTCGGTAGTTGTATCCTGGGGTCGAGAGCCCTGCTGACGCTGTTGCGGCTGACCCAGAGAAGAACTCACTACCCTCGAACCTGAGACCCTTGAGAGCCTGCTGGAGCTGCCGCGGCCCAACCTTGCTGAAACCATCTTGAGAGCCTGCTGGCGCTGCCGCTGCCCAACCTAGCTGAAACCATCTTGAGAGCCTGCTGGCGCTGCCGCAGCCCAACCTCGCTGAAACCATTTGGAGAGCCTGCTGGCGCTGCCGCGGCCCAACCTTCCGGAACCCCCCAGCTCGAGGATTGAGGGCTGTGCGTAGGGTATCCCCGTACCAGGCTGGTACTAAGACTGTCCCGCTACCCCCTTTCCCGCAAATACCGAGACTTTACGGATCCCCCGATCCGCTTGTACATATTGCCAAAAGAACCAATAGTTATTACTGATAAAGATTCTAAGAAGTATCTGTGAGAAGTTGGCCTGATATATAATGTTCACTATTCTAGTGAGCACTTTGTAACCTTGCTGAAACCATCTTGAGAGCCTGCTGGCGCTGCCGCGGCCCAACCTCACTGAAACCATCTTGAGAGCCTGCTGGCGCGTCCGCGGTCCAACCTCGCTGAAACCATCTTGAGAGCCTGCTGGCGCTGCCGCGGCCCAAACTCTCTGAAACCATCTTGAGAGCCTGGTGGCGCTGCCGCGGCCTAACCTCGCTGAAACCATCTTGAGAGCCTGCTGGCCCTGCCGCGGCCCAACCTCGCTGAAACCATCTGGAGAGCCTGCTGGCGCTGCCGCGGCCCAACCTTGCGGAACCCCCCAGCTCGAGGATTGAGGGCTGTGCGTAGGTTATCCCCGTACCAGGTTGGTACTAAGACTGTCCCGCTACCCCCTTTCCCGCAAATCCCGAGACTTTACGGATCCCCCGATCCTCTTGTACATATTGCCAAAAGGACCAATCGTTATTACTGATAAAGATTCTAAGAAGTATCTGTGAGAAGTTGGCCTGATATATAATGTTCACTATTCTAGTGAGCACTTTGTATCAGTCCAAACAACCCTTATGGTGATTGGTTGTAAGTCAACCTTATAGACCAGCTATCCTAGTAGCGTGGATACGAGCAATCTTCGGGCTAAACTCTAGAGGGCGTGTTAAGCCAGCTGTTATACCATCACATATACCCCTTGAAGACCAAGTGAAAGGACACCACACAAGTGTTATGAAAATAAACAGTGTATTTATTAGAATCACAACAGCCCTGTACTCTTTATGAGGACAGGGTACTAAGCACACAACAAAACTCTTATAAAAATACTTCAAGTTGCACAATTTACACAAATGCCCGAGGGGCACGAAAAACCATATACTATGGAAGTGGAATGCGAAATTACTAGCAGGTAAGTACTGTACTAATAGGCTTTGGAATCGCTAGGACTACGTTCCTGAACCTTCAGATTACTAGTAGGAGGCCTAGGGGACTCAGGTGCAGAGTGTGCACTCTCACGCGGGATGCGGGACAAAGTCTATGGGAGCTAGTAAAGACAAAGTTAGTGTTCTCGGGTGAACCCGATAAGGTAGATCGAAAACGACAGTGGATCCTGACCCTTGGATAGTGAGGCTATGCTGGGGCACCGAAATGCCGAAGTTACCTAGCCCAGGGGCTGCAGCTGCATATGTCTCAAAAGACGTCAGGAATCCTCGTAGACGAACCAGGAGCCTGAAGAAAGAAGTTGCTGGCAGGCGACCAGTGAAGATAGTTCGAGTTGATCCAAGCCTGGATCGAAGATGGATGACACCTGAAAGCAGAGGGGACCAAGTTCGTGACTACTAGCCAGTAAACAGGTGGCACCAGGAGGGCACCGGATGGTAGTCACCTCGACTAGGTGAGTGGGCGACGCTGGGCTCTGCAGTCTCACGGACCAGGAGGCGTTGTCGGCGACCAGGATGGAGGTGCGAGCTGTCCCACGATGGATGATGCTGTCGACGTCGCTGGACCCAGGATTGGGGCAACAAGTCTTGGTAAATTCAAGCCCACGCGGGGGACTCAAAATGGCGTCTGGAGTGGACCAGGAGGGTCCGGGGTGCTCCTCTTTTGGAAGGGAGCAAGGGCCAGTCTGGAGCAACCAGACCAGCAGCAGTGATGTCGTCGGGCGTCGTTAGGAAGGCCACAAGCCAGCGGGCTAGTAGCCAAACAACGCGGTGAGCAGCAAAAAGCAGAAGGGCCCCACGCAGATCGTGGAGATGCTGGGAGGCTGGACTTCGGTGCTGGAGCTGCTCAGGGTCGGGGCTTCTCGGACCCCAAAGCACTCACCAGAGGATCCCTCGGCGGTCGCGCTGGATAGAAGTCGTGCAGTTCTGATGATGGCCGGTCCCTCGAGGTCTCGTCGCACCTACGGTTCTCAGCTTAGCTGTAGAGGTAGGTAGAGGTCAGAGGTGCCAGGGAAGCCGGGTCTCGTCGTGCTGGTCGGTCGGATTCCTGAGGAAGGACGTGCAGCAAACCGCAGAGTTCTTAGATGGTGCCTGCGGATGCAGGGTGACTACTCCTTAGTCACAAGGGAGAAATCTTGAGAAGAAGTCTTGAGTTCCTTTCGTAGAAAGTAGTTTCGGGATTCAAAGATGATCTAATTTGGAAGGGTCCCCGCTCCTGCCTTTATCCTAAAGAAAGGGGTGGGTACGCGACTAGGTCCTGCCCTAGGGGTGGGACCAGGAAGGGGGGTGGTTACACCCCTCTCCCATGCCGGACTTTCCCCAGGCCAGGGGCTGGTGTGCCCCTGGAACTGGTTCTAGCCGGCAGATGCGTAGTGAGCACCGGGGTGCCACTCTGCAGTCACCTTCCTGTAAAGCCCTGCCTACCCAGGATACACAAAACCCTGTCTGGGATGGTGCAAGCACCGCCCCTGACAGGAAACCCTTTGTCCAAGCTCTCCTCGCTGGAAGGACTCCCAGCAGCAGGAGGTCAGACTCGTGTCTGTGGTGGCAGCATCCATTTTGTGGAGCTGAGGCTTCAGTTAACTTTAACCAGGGTTCACAGTTACATACATGTTGTGTCCCTCTAGAAGGGAGGAATGCTAACCCCGTCGCCAGAATTGGCGAGGGGTTAGTATTCCAATTCGTATGACACCTTACTCGACATGTTTTGATAAAGCAATACCAAAGATAGCATTTAACCGCGAGGATTATAATGCACTTAAGAGTATATGGTATGCGTTATCATGGAACAGCTATTAGGACTAGGTTCCGCAAGCTGCAAATGGGCTCAGCTCATGCCAGAGCACCATTTCACAAGATTCCACGCACTCTGCCTTCAGGATTGTCAAGACCTGCCATAGGAGTGACTGATAGGAATCTGTGTCTCCATTTTTAGGGTTAGATATAGGTATACTATATCTAAAGCAAAGGGTGAGTACACCACCTTGCCCCAGCTGTCGTGCAGCCAGTTGTGTCAGATTTAGATGGCCATCCAGGGGTGGCATAATACATGCTTCAGCCCATGGTAGGCCCTGGGTACACCTATGCCCTGAGTTACAGGGTCTGATAAGGTGGCCCAGTCCCAATTGGATAATGCACCTAAGGTACACATGTCAATTTAGTGAGAGAACAGCTAGGCTGTGGGTCTGATTGGCAGGCCCACAGCCAGAGAAAGTTGTAAACCAGTGAAACAAAAGCAAAAAATCCAGGTGATCATAGGATTGCCGACCCTACTCTCCTACAGTATCCTCATGTGTGGTGTCCCTTTGTAGTGGTGTGATTGCTCTGCTGTTACGATTCTAGGAGAAGAGCCTCACCCAGGAGGCCTCTCGACAGCGCTCGGCCAACTCCATACGGAGAGGTGGGTTCCGGGGTGGTCAGTCAGACACCTTCTGCCCCCCCAGGAACCGCCTTTCTAACAGGACACTATGTGTGTGATATGTGTGTGTCAATGGTTTTGAGAATGGTAGTGTGGAAGTTGGAGCGGGTGTATGAAAGGTTATATTGGGGTGTGAGTTGGGTGCATCAGAGATTTTGTGGATGATGTTATGAGTGATGTCACTGGACATGTCATGAGTAATATAATATGGAAGGTCATAAGCAGTGCATTGCAGGGTGCGAGCTAGCTAACTATAACTGCTGAATTTCTCTGGTTTTGTACAAGTGAAACCTGAGCCTAACTATAACATCTCTGTAACCTTTGTTTTGTTCTGTGAAATTCTAAGCTTTTTTAAGCAGTATTGGTATTTGAAGAGTGGTGGAGAAAGGGGGTAGAGCCTCTGACCACCTGTCAGGAATACTGCTGTGTAGGACTTACAGAAAGTAAGTACCAGGATGGCTTCTTGGCCCTCAAGGTCCCTCAGCATCCAAGAGGACTACATTCCCTAACCAGCAGTGTGTGGGACATGTTTACAAAGTGGTGGAGAAAAGTGATGTGGCCTCTCAAGACCTCTTAGCAATCTGGCTGTGTGGGACTTACTGGAGGTTACAGGAGGGTGTGTTGGCCCCCAAGATGACCAAAGAAGGACTCTGAATAGAGCTAATGCGGCAGACATCTTAGAATTACCTACTTGTTAGTAAATAGAGTTATTACCGACCAAACACATCTTGCTCATTAATTTAATTTGCATATTAAATAAAACACTCATCAGCCTAGCCCCCTTGGAGTTACCTTGGAGAGCTACTATCATGTAAGGGATGTTAAATTTTATTGGTTACGTTGTATTATGGAGGTTGTGCAGGGCTTTGTGTGCGTGGGTGAGGAGACGGCAGGTGATTCTCTTGTTGACCGGGAGCCAGTGCAGGTCTCTCAGGTGTCCGGAGATGTGGCTGCGACGGGGGATGTCCAGGATGAGTCGTGCTGAGGCGCTTTGGATCCGCTGGAGTCTCTTCTGGAGTTTGGCGGTGGTTCCGGCGTAGAGGGAGTTGCCGTAGTCCAGACGGCTGGTGACGAGGGCCTGGGTGACCGTCTTCCTGGTCTCGGTGGGGATCCACCGGAAGATCTTACGTAGCATGCGCAGGATGTTGAAGCACGACGAGGAGACGGCGTTAACTTGTCTGGTCATGGAGAGGGAGGAGTCCAGGATGAAGGCCAGATTGCGTGCGTGGTCTGTTGGTTTGGTTGCGCTGCCTAGAGCGGGGGGCCACCAGGAGTCGTCCCAAGCGGTGGATGAGGATCCCAGGATGAGGACTTCCGTCTTGTCCGAGTTCAGTTTCAGGCGGCTGTTCTTCATCCATTCGGCTACCTCTTTTATCCCTTCACGAAGGTTGGCTCTGGCGGTGGCGGGGTCGTTGGTCAGGGAGAGGATCAGCTGGGTGTCGTCGGCGTAGGAGATGATGTTGAGGTTGTGCTGGCGTGCGATGTCTGCGAGGGGGCTCATGTAGACGTTGAAGAGGGTTGGGCTGAGCGAGGAGCCTTGAGGGACGCCGCAGATGACTTCGGTGGCTTCAGATCTGAACGGAGGGAGGCGGACTCTCTGTGTCCTTCCGGTGAGGAAGGAGATGATCCACTCCAGTGCCTTCTCCTGGACTCCGACGTTGCTGAGGCGTTGTACTAGGGTACGGTGGCAGACAGTGTCGAAGGCCGTGGAGAGGTCGAGGAGGATGAGGGTCGCTGTTTCTCCGTTGTCGAGCAGCGCTCGGATGTCATCGGTGGCTGCGATCAGGGCGGTCTCGGTGCTGTGGTTGGCCCGGAAGCCAGACTGCGAGGGGTCGAGGGATCCGTTCGTCTCGAGGAAGGCGGCCAGCTGCTTGTTGACGGTCTTCTCGATGACTTTTGCAGGAAACGGGAGCAGCGAGATGGGGCGGTAGTTCTTGAGGTCGGTGGGGTCGGCTGATGGCTTCTTGAGTAGGGCGCTGAGAACAGGCCCTCTCAGCGTACGTGGGCTGATGAGGGAAGGCTCTAATAGGGGGAAAGAACACTTTGGTAGAGTCGAGGTGCCCGCGACTTTCATGGAGACTGCGCTCGCCTCAACTGGAGGAAAACACAACAAATGAATCAACGAATCAGGAAAGCAATGTTTCGGTGAGGTGAGGTGCCCGCGAGTGTTGCGTTGACTGCGCCTGCCTTAACCAGAGGAAAAACAATTAAGAATAGAATCACTCTGGCAATTAAGCATATAGGACGGGATGCGCCCGCCAAGAGTGGTTTGCACCCGTCGCAAGATCAAGCTACACACTTTTGAATAACCAAAGCAAGCTAAATAATAACACAACAATCGCAGTACCTGTTACTAAGCATATATATCAAATACAGCAATAATGTAAAAAGCACTTAACTCAGCTGCAAGCAACAAAGAAAGAGGAAGAGATGTTAGACAAGGTCCTACTTATAGGGACAGAGACAATGTGATTGGTGGGAAGTGTAGTTTTTATATGTTTTTGAATTTTTTTCGTTGGCTGATGATTTTTTACAGTAAAGAAAGAGAGAGCATAATCCAAACCCTTCGGTCCCGTAAGAGAATCAGTTTCGAGTCTCAACGTCGGTTCAGCAAACTGTGGTGCCGGCAAATCACCTTATGTCCCTAGGCGCACCTGATGGAGCAATGTGGCAAACACAAAGTTTTGTGTACCCCTCTTGAAATTAATGTCCCATAACATAATATTTACTAATTGCATGTTTTGTGAAAATAATCAACCATAGAATAAGTTGCACACATCATTTTTTATTATTACACGCGGGAAAATACTAATTTTGCTTGCATGCTGCAATAATATTGGCTAATATGTAATGTTATTGTGTTGTGAATTAATGTTCTGCCTAGCCATAAACAAAACGCTATTTAAATGTCCTTTCTGTACATGTTTTGTGTGAAAAGAGGGTTGATTATGTAAGTATAAAACGCGTATATGTCGCTTAATTGCTAGGTAACAACTAATGGGATATTAGTATGGTGGGAGGTAAACAGAATGGGCTTAAAAATCAATAATTAACATGAATTTGTGTTTCTTTCTATGATAGTTCCAAAATGTGGCCTGTGAGGCCCAGTGAGAAAATGGCCGCTCTAAGCTACTGCGAGTGGGTACTGGTCTGCGCAGACGCGTCAAAGATTTCTGCCAGCGCGAGTAAGCTGACAAAGCTTGAGGGAGAATTCAAGGCTACCTTACCCGGAACCTAAGATGGGTGCCAAGCATGAATGATCCGATGCCCAAACCATGGGAAAGAAGAGCAATGTTGCTAAAGTGTGATGCGCCTAGGCCACGAACTGTTTTAAACAAAAGACTTCTATATGTCCGCTGAATCATGTGAATAACAAATGGTGTAATGGTGAGGAAGTGCTCATCTACCCCAAATTTGTCCAATCAGAACACAAGATGGTGATGTTAGTTACTTTTTAGATAGATTAAGTTAGGAAAATAGTGTATAAAAACCCCTGATTTTGCTAAGACGGGGATGCCTTTCCAATTTCTATCGGAGATGCTGCCCGTTTGCTGACCGATTCCTGGATGTAAGGACTCTAACATTTTTCTTATTTGTTTGCTTTGCAGGATTGTTAGGTAAGATGAGGGTGTTAGTCAGGGATGTTAGGAGAGACTGAATTGGAACTATCTGTTCTTTGCTAAACTTTTGCTGAATTCTATAACAGGCGATTTTTCTGAGCTCTTAATAAAAACATCATTTTGAAATAAAGTTTAAGATTTACTGAATAATGAATTAATAAATGCTTAATGTCAGACATACTAAAAATTTGCTTTGAATAAAAATTAGAGAAATGAAGAATTATAAGCTGGTCTTTGTTTCTTCCTACGCCTAATTTTCGTTCTAGCAGATCCATTGCCATTATGGTGGTGTGTCTGAATAAAGGTATTAAAACCATGGTAAATTGTTTTGAACTTTTAGTGTAAATAATAAATAGGTTTTAGACGCTCCACCAAATGTTACAGCATTTCTCCAGTATGATTCATCAGAATCCTTGAAGCAAAGTGTAAGTGATCAGGGTAAATGCGCAGTGTTATGGGCCCCACTGATGCATGATTTGTGTGTTTTAAGGTGTCGGGGAAATGGTGAGTATTGATTAGAAATGATTTCTGGAGCCGCTCTGTAGCAGTAATATCTTGGTAGCAGAGTAGTGGTTGCTAAGGAAATTAGCTAGGATTATGTATAAGGTGCTATATACAGTTTGATGTACAGATTTATGACTAACATCTGTTGAGTTCGTATTGCGTTATATGTAGTTTTGAAAAGGCTTCATAGAGTAGGATGAAGCCATTGCCTCCGTCTGCAGGTGGAGGAAGTGTGGCAAGGTAGTCGCACAGTGCATTAGTCTTTTTCAAAAAAGGAATATCGCTGAATACTGCGGTGGTATCGCCGTATATCACTGTTTAGGGACCTTAGGTGTGAAAAGATAAATGTATAGCAAAGGCAGTCTATGAAATCTCAGCTTTCAAGCATAGGGATCATTATGTATCCTGACTAAAACTTATCGCTGAAGAAATTAGTAGGACTTAACCCGAGCTTGATTGAAGGGTAAAGGGAGTGGCGTCTCTATTTTGCTAACGATAGAGGAATTCTGTGGTGGGTTAGATGGGAGTGCTGCCTACTGGTAACACAGAGTTCAAGTATATTTGAGAAAGGGATTTCTGTATGAACGTGCGTAAATGAAATTGCAATATGCGTTCAAGTGAAACTCTGGGATTGTCTCTAAGGAGATGAAAAAGATCTCTGTATGTGCTTTCCTAGAGAAGCGAGTTCGTTATTGCCTGACAGAAGGGTAAAGCCAGTAGTGTTGCTTTATCGGCGAGTCTAAACATTCTGAGGAGATAAGCGTAGTCTACTCCAGGTTACAGAATACTTGTGTGATTGAGAAATCTATCACTTTATTAGCGAAACAGATTAGTGGAATTGTTTTGTGTAAGTTACTAACTAATTTAGTAAAATATCTTGTAAATACGGCTTTCTGAAAAAACCTTGTCAGTCGGCCCTGCAGAAGCCGGAGCGCTGGTAACGTCAAAAGTGTCGCGCTGGGATTGGTCCGCGTGACCAAGACAGAGTAGGAGCTGATAGGTTCATCACGAAGAGCAGCAAAAGCTATTGGTTAAGCACTATAGTGATGCATCGTGTTCTTACTGGTGCATTAGTGCAAACCGCGCTGTAATAGGTCGGTGTTACGGAATCAACAACAGAATAGTACGCGATCTTTTGGAAGAAGGAAAGTTTACCGAAAATGTCATACTACTACTATGATGATGACAAGAAGAAACCTTCATGGTTTAAAAAGCTGAAAAACATGTTTGTAAAAGATAAAGAGATAGTTACGAGAGAGGGAAAATACTTCCTTTGCCGAAAACACCTGCTTCCTACATGTTGACGAAATATGGATATCATACGTGTGTTTGGTTAGATAATTGGATACAGTACACTAAGGATGATGGTGTGTTAGCCTTTCCGGAAGGAGGATCGTTTGATTTGGCAATTTTGAGAGACAAAATGATTAATCTTGAACCAAGACCTAGACCAACTCAGTTAGAAGCTTTGGTTGAATGGGAAAATGAGATGCATCAACTAGAGAGTGATAGGTTTAGTAGGCATCTAAGACCAAGAGGTAGAGGTAGAGATTTGTGGGGAGAGACACATGAAACCAGAATGCGAAGATGGAGAAACAGTAGTATGTGCGATGGCATGTATCCAGTTAGATTAGCGAATGAATATGAGGGTCGGAAATGTACAGAAAAGAAGAAGAATATAGAAACAGTGAACCGGAGTTATGGTGATAGTGAATCGGAGGATGCTGTGTTAGAAGAAATATTAAATAGGAGACCGCCCCCATATCAGCCGAGTTCTTTATGGACTACTCCAAATGCCCCGTCTGCAATTGAAAGAACTAGTGAAACCCCAAGACAATATTCAGATCTAAAAGATGTGCCGGACAAAGTGGAGGTTAGATATGTTCCAAACACTCCTGTTGTTGAAGCAAGAATTGCAGGTACTCCTGTACAAGTGAATAATTCTCATAAAGTTGTACAAAGTAGTGAAATTCGAAGTGAGGTGCAACCGAGTATTTCTGATTATGAACGATCTGCACATGAATTGATTCAGAACCTTACGAAAAACATGGAAGCAGTGACTGTCCCTGTAATGATAGGGCCGGTAATACCAGTGTTTGAAAATCAAAGATTAAAAGAACCAAGTTTGACCATCCCGTTACAACAAGGTTTACAGAAAGTGAGAGGAAATATTCATCCTGATTTGTCAGAAATAAATAGGACTGTTAATGTAAATCGGCCTGAATTGATGAATTGACTCTTAACCAAAGTTCATTATATAGTTACCCGATTGGTGCAGAATCTGACTCTGTAACTCCAGAGAGAAGCTTAGACAAATTAGACCTGATACACACTCCTGTAGATCCGTCTGAAAAGGAATTGAGTGACTGGATTAAAACTTTAAAATTGAAAGAAAATGAACGAAAAGTATTAGATGTAGCAAAACTAAAAGTAGATATGGAGGAATTAATAATTGGAACAATTGGAACGGATAGATTAAAAACATACCAGGATGATGAACGTATGTTTATGTGCAAAAGTATCACATGGAGAACAAAAACAATGCATGACCAACTGGAAGATTTAGCTAGTGAATTAGGAGTGGAATTTTTAAAATTCCAAACATTGCAAAAATCATACAGAGTGGGCTTTGTAGAGAAAGACATTGAAAATATGAATACAGCAGGGAGAATAGGTCAGATAAAAGAATTAATTGTGTTGCTGCGAAAATGGGGAGATGTGACTAAGTGGAGACTCAAATGGGCAAAGAAAAGAGAAGACATTAGTGATAAATCCACTTTAGCTTTCCCGATCAGAGAAAAGGAAACAGTAATAACTGAGTGTCCCATGAGAGAGATACCAGGAGGAGGATATGTACATGTTCCTTGGACTAGACAGGATATATTATCATTCACAAATGATTTCCCGAGATTGAGAGAAAAACTAGTAGAATGGTATCAACAGGTTGATAGATTTGTAAAAGTGTCAAAAGTTTTATGGATTGATCTGGATGGATTGTTTGATATAGTAGTGCCAGCAGATTTGTGGACAGAATGTAAAATTGCTGTAGATTGGCCAAGAGAAGAATTTGCAAGGGACAAAGTAACAGGAGCCCCATCACCAGATGTGATGAGGAAGTATGAACAAGTAATAGTGTGGTTGAAAAATAAAATTCCTCCAAAGGAAACTGATTGGGTAAAAATAGATAGATCCACGTAGGAACCGAAAGAATCTGTACATTCTTTTTATGAAAGATTGTTGTTAGTTTTCAAACAGTACAGTGGTTATGAAGAATTAAATGAGAAAGACACGAGCCACTTCATATATAGATTTGTATATGGATTAAGACCAGAAATTTCAGACAAGATTAAACATAGCATGATGGATTGGCAAACGAGCTCAGTTGATAAGGTACTGAGACAGGCAAAGTATTGCAGTGAAGAAATAGATGCTAAACAAAAGGAGTTGAAAGAAAAAGCTATGTGGGCACAAGTGAAAGTTGCAGAGCAGCAAGTGGCACAAATGGAAAATAAGAATGTAGGGAATCAAGGACATTTTAAAGGAAAACCAAAATTAGTGGGAAGCATAGATAAATTGAAGAAAAAGCTTCCATGTTTTAACTGCGGCAAGTTATGGCATTGGAAGAAAGAGTGTAAATGTCCACCAAGAGTTAACACAGAGCATACATCATTGAATTTGCAGGTGCAGTTTGAGGTAAATCAACAGCAACAGCAACAACAGCAGATAGCAAACCAGCAAAGTCAGGTGCCGCAACCGCCACTGCCATACAGTGATAATCAGCAGAGATACAGTGCAGAGACAGGATTCAGCGGAGGTGAGCATGTAAAAAGACCGCGGAGAGTAAATGCGTGTCCTCAGAATTGGTTGCAAGAAGAGGATGGCAGTGAGCCGGATGAAAGTTTCTGACGGTGCCTGAGGAAGGAAGAAGAGTGTATGCTTGAAGCCACTCTTGAGGTAGATCAGTCAGGTCCATTTGTGAGTGGAAAAGTGAATGATGTGGAAATAACTTTTCTAGTGGACACTGGTGCTACCCGTTCTACTGTTAGATCAGTGGAAATTCAAAATCTTCCTCTCTCGGGTGAAACAATCCAGGTTGTAGGTGTAGCTAATAGACAAATAAATACTCCTTTGACAAAACCAGTTGAAATAGAGATTGGAACGTACAAAGAAATGCATCGGTTTGTGGTGTGTGACAGCAGTCTGGTTAATTTGTTAGGTAGGGATATATTGTGTAAAATGAACTGTGCCATATATTGTTCGCCAGATGGCATAGAATTACAGACCCCAGATGAACACTGTTTGTATAAACGGACAATGCTCATGATTGAAGCAGAACAGAATAAACTGTTCCCTGTTTTTGATAAAGAGAAAATTCCGGTTGAATTGAAAGAGGCAGTGAATGAATGAATGAATGAGGGGTTTCTTGTATCGCGCATACTTAGCCCAATGGGCGTCAAGGCGCCTAAATCAAATACAGAAGCTTACATCCTACCAGGTCCTATTCTATCATAAGTAGGCCTTCTTAAAGAAGTAGGTTTTTAGAGCCTTTTTAAAAGACTCGATGGAGGGGAGAGTTTTTATTTCCGTGGGGATGGAGTTCCACAGCTGCGGAGCGACCACGGAGAAGGCTCTGGCTCCCCATCTGGCAAGTTTAACACGGGGGACAACTAGTTGACAGAGTCCCGCAGAGCGAAGGCTTCTTGTGGGGACGTAACGCAAAAGAAGTGAACCAATAGCACTAGCAGGACCATCCATCAATGCTCTGTGGGTAAGACAGAGAATTTTGAAGGCGATTCTGTGCTGTACCGGAAGCCAATGAAGCTCCTTCCTGGCTGAGGTGGCAGAAGAGGCTTTAGGAAGATCCAAAACAAAATGCGCTGCAGCGTTCTGAAGAATCTGCAGACGGTGAATCAGACCTTTGTTGGCTTCCATATACAGGGAGTTGCAGTAATCCAGCCTCGAACCTACCAGGGCGACTGCAACCTGTTTACGCGCCTGGGGGGAGAGGTACCCACGGATTTTATTGAGTACCCGGATCACACCACAGCAAGTGGCCACGGTCCTGTTGACTTGCAGGGACATAGAGAGCGAGGTGTCAAATACCACTCCAAGATTTCTGGCAGATAGGGAGGGAGTGGGGCAGATGCCAAGAGAAGTAGGCCACCACTCGCTCGACCATAGATTTTGGTTCTTCCCAAAGATCAACACCTCGGTTTTTTCGCCATTTAATTTAAGGGAATTTATAGTCATCCAGTCTGCCACACACGGCATGCATACCCTAAAACTAGCGGCAGATGTACTAACGGAGGTGTGAGCAAGAGAGACCATAATCTGGGTATCATCTGCGTAGGATACCACCTCCATCCCCTGAGATTTAATTAGTCTTGCAAGGGGGGCCACATAGATGTTAAACAGGGTCGGGCTTAAGGCCGACCCTTGTGGCACCCCACATTGCAAAGACTTGGCAGGGGAGAGGTGGTTCCCAAGCATCACTCTCTGTTCCCTTTCAGTCAAAAAGGAGTTTAGGAGGCTCAGGGCCGGTCCAGTGACACCAGCTTCCCTCAGCCGAGATGACAGATTGGCGGGGGACAGGGTGTCGAACGCGGCTGTGAGGTCCAACAGAACCAGAACCGTGGTTTGGCCAGAGTCCACCTTGCGTCGGATGTTGTCGACCACATAGGTAAGGGCGGACTCTGTGCTGTGGTGTTTTCTGAAACCGTGTTGGGTGTTATCCAGGTATTCAGAAGAATCGAGGAAGGCAGACAGATGGAAGTTCAGATGTGTCTCAAGCATCTTCGCGGGCGCTGGAAGGAGGGAGATCGGCCTGAAATTTTTCAACATGGCCGGATCCAGAGTCGGCTTCTTAAGCAGAGGTTTCACAATTGCCTTCTTCCATAACGAAGGAAAAGAACCTTGAGTAATAGCCTTATTCAGGACCTCAAGCAAGGGAGGAAGAAGGCAATTTCTGCACTCTTTCAGTTTTTTAAGTGGTATCGGATCAAGGGGAGAGGCCGATTTAGTCCTATCCAGTAATGAGTTCAGAGATTCAAGGGATAGGGAAGGAAAAGTTGTGAGTAGGCAGGGAGGACCCTTGCCAAGTGAATCAAGATTGGATATGAAAGGAGGAGTGTTTTGATCAAGAGCAAGACAGTGGGCTTCAAGAGAAACGTGTATATCGTGTATTTTGTTATGAAAGAAATCAGAAATATCATTGCAAAGTTGTTGAGAGCTGACTACGGGATCGGGGAGTTGCAGGGAGCATAAGGTGTCAGCAATTTTAAAGAGCTCCCTTGAAGAAGAGAGAGAGCTGGTCAGATTAGAAAAATATTCCTGTTTCTCCAGTAAAAGAAAGCGTGTGGGATTTCACTGGAAAATATATAGGTTTGATGAAGGGTGTTGATCCTGTGAAAGTGACCATAAAAGAAGGTGTAAGTTATCCGAATATACCTCAATATAAAATGACTGCTGAAGTAATTGAAGGAATTACTACAGTAATTGACAAAATGATTGAACAAGAGATTTTAAGAGAAATTGAGAGCAGTCCTTGTAATTCGCCGATTATGGGATTGAAAAAGTCAAATGGAACATTTAGAATTGTACAAGACCTGAGAAAAGTTAATAAAATTGTTGTCCCATGCTGTCCGATCGTTCCAAATCCAGCAGTGATTTTGTATCAGATTCCTCATGATGCGGAATGGTACACAGTGATTAACCTATGCAATGCGTTCTTTACTGTTCCATTGCATCCAGAAAGCCAACCAATTTTTGCCTTCCGATTCCAAGATCGTATCCTAGCATGGTGTAGAATTCCACAAGGGTATACTGAGAGTCCATCAATTTTTAATCAGTCACTGAAGAAGTCACTAGAAAGTTTGAGCATGCCTGAAGAATCTGTGTTGGTACAGTATATTGATGATTTGTTAGTAGCATCAAAAACAAAAGATGCCTGTGTAACTGATAAAGTGGCATTGTTTTTAAAAAAAAAAAAATTAAAAGACTTTTATTATACAGTTCCGTAAAACACAGCTACATGCCTACAACCCAGGTGCCGGAAGCAATAATCAGATCATTTACCATTCAACACAGCCCTTTAGCCGACAACCCTGGGGTCCGGTGGCGCAGCAGAATAAGGCATACACAGAACTCCCAATTCCTACAAGGATATGCTAGCGGCCTATTTTCATTTTTTGTTTTAACTGAAAATGGAATGAAACAAAGACAGCGGAGTCAAAAATTAGTCATGAGCACTGCAGTGTACATAGAGTTATACACAAATCAAACAAATCAGATTTACCGTACAGGTCTTCCCACAGGTCCGACACTGGACATGGCTAATTCAGCTGTCGGAGAGTCACATATTTTCCCCCGATAAGCATTCCAATGCCCCCATTTCTTGTCCCACGTTTTTGGGCATCCCCGAACCTTGTAGACTGTTTTTTCAGCAATCATACATCTATCCATTTCAGCCACCCAGCCCACCACCAATAGCCTGTCCGGTGATCCCCACTTCATTGCTATAGCACGTTTAATCAGTAGAAAACCTAACGCTGACCATTGCAGCTCATGATCATTCAGGTCATTGGCCCTCCAGATGTTAAGGACACATTCCCTGGGCATTGGCGAGAGTGGCTTACCCAGGGAGTTACTCATTTTACGAAGTGCTCCGCTCCAAAACTGTTGCACCACCGAGCAGTCCCATAGGATGTAGTAGAAGGTGTCAGGGTGACCACAACCTCGCAAACACAGTGCATCAGGGCCCCCCCCACAATCCTGGCCAGGGTAAGGGCAGACATATACGCTCTATGCAACACCTTCAATTGGATCAACCGAAACCTATGGCAGATAGCCGACTCCCTCTGGGACATTGAGGCCGAACGCCAGTCCTCCTCATCTAAGGGACCCAGGTCAGCCTCCCATTTAGGACGCAGTGACTGGAAGGGATCAGGGAGATTATTACATAGCTTGCGATAGGTAAGGGAGATGGCCTTCTCGGGGAGGGGCTCTGACAGCAGCCTGTCCTCTAAAGGAGAAGTCTCAGGCAAGGTGGCAAGATCTGGGACAGCCGCAAGGATAGCGTGTGTAATTTGCAAATAACGGAAGAATTCAGTGGGCGCTAGAGCATATTTAGTCTGGAGGTCCCTAAAGGTCAGCATTTTACCCTTATGAACAAGGTCCCCTATCTCCGAGATCCCAATCGTGTCCCACCTATCAAAGCCTCGAAGGAAGCAGAGGGGGCCTAGCTTTTGCACTGACCACAGAGGTGTTGCCCTAGTGAGCCTGTTCGACCATCCCAAACATCTATTAGCCCTGTGCCAAATAGCTAATGTGTGTGCCATTGGCCCCACATATCTAGCTTTAGTAGGTTTACTGTAGAGAGCTCCCAGGTATCCTTCTCCACCAGTCTGACATCTGTCCAGGAGGAAGGCCGGATTCAAGGGCGAGCCGTGTATCCAATGGTTTATAGCCACCAACTGTGAAACCCAATAATAGAGGCGGAGGTTAGGCAGGGCAATGCCCCCGTCATACCATCCCTGAAAAAACTTACAAAGGGCAATCTGAGCGGCACCCCCGTTCCATAACAAAAGTCGGAGCTCGCGCTCCACAGCCTGGAAATATGAATCTGGAATCAAGAAAGGGCAATTCTGCAGGACATATAAGAAGCGCGGGAGCGCCAGCATCTTAAACAACGCCGCACTGCCCGGGAGTGACAGTGGGAGTGAGCGCCAGTGGGCAACATCACTGCGGAGCCTACGCAGGGGGCCCAACAAGTTGCGATCGTAAAACACTTTGGAATCGGGTGTAATAAAAATACCAAGATACATAAAACCCTCCATGGCTATTGCGTTGAAAAACCCTTTGGGCAAACGGGGCGGGGGGCCATGTAACAAATACAACACCGATTTAGTCCAATTTATAGAGTATCCTGAGTATTTCCCGAAATTAGAAAGAACATGAAATAGGCTATTAATAGAGGATCGGGAGATGACACGTATATTAGGATGTCGTCCGCATAGAGGGAGATTTTATCCGTAACGTCCTCATTCCAGTGCAGGCCTCTAATAGAGATGTCCGTGCGGACCCAGTGAGCCAGGGGTTCCAGGGTGAGGGAAAACAACAGTGGGGACAGGGGGCAGCCCTGCCTGGTGCTCCGATGGAGTTGAAACCTCTGAGATGTGTGATTGTTGACTCGGACTTTACCCCAAAGGTCTGTATAAAGGAGTCGCACCCAACTAATGAACTGAGGCCCAAAGACAAAGCGACGGAGATCCACGAACAGATAGGGACATTTGATCGAGTTGAACGCCATCGTGGCATCGAGGGACAAAATGGCCGCGTCTTATTGCAGAACGGACTGGCGACTCATTACATTATGTACCCTCCGAAGATTCAATGCTCTGTTGCGACCCGGAAGAAACCCGAACTGGTCATCATGTATCAGGAAGGGGAGTACTAAGAGAAGGCGATGCGCTAAAAGTTTAGCCAGGACCTTAGCCTCCTCACTAATTAAGGTGATAGGCCGGTAGGAGCTGCAGTCAGTGGCATTGTTGAATCATTTGGCTGACGAGGGACATAAAGTGTCTCCATCAAAATTACAGTTCTGTCAGAAAGAAGTACAATATTTAGGTCACAAGATTGCTAAAGGAATCATACAAGTTACCATTGAAAGAATTAAAATGATACTAGGAATGCAGCCACCAAAAACCCAAAGACAGGTAAGAATGTTCCTGGGAATGGTAGGCTATTGTAGACAGTGGATAAGTGGATTTTCATTAATTGTGAAACCATTACAGAGACTGACAAAGGCAGATATCAAAGACCCTATTGTTTTGACCAAAACAGAGATGGAAGCATTTGAGCAGTTAAAGACTACGTTGTGCGAAGCACCAGCTTTGGGAATGCCTGATTATGAAAAAGAATTTGAGCTGTACTGCAGTGAGCGAGAAGGATGTGCTCTGTCCGTATTAATACAAAGACATGGAAAACTGAGAAAACCAATTGCGTATTTCTCAGCTGTTTTGGACCCTGTTGCAAAAGCTTTGCCAGGATGTCTAAAAGCAGTGGCAGCAACAAACGTAAGCCTGGAACAAAGTGAAGGAATTGTGATGGGATTTCCTGTGAGGGTGTATGTACCTCATTCAGTGGAGATTCTCCTTACAAGAGCAAAGACACAGTATTTGACTAACAGCAGATTGATCCATTATGAGAAAGTAATTTTAGGAGCTGAAAATGTGACAATTGCAAGATGTGTGAATGTCAACCCATCTACATTGTTACCTAAAACCATAGAAGCAGAAGTGAAAGGTGAGCTTGATCACAAGTGTTTGGATGTTTTGGAGTACTGAACCAAACCTCGCCCGGATATTAAAAATAAGCCTTTGCTTGAATCAGATTTTGTAATGTTTGTGGATGGATCATGCTTAAGAACAGAGAGTGATGTTCTAAGTGCTGCATATGCTGTTAGCACAATAGCAGAAGTACTGGAAGCATCTTGTTTGAAAGGAATTCATTCTGCTCAGATAGCGGAGTTGATTGCTTTGATACGAGCATGTGAGCTGGAAAAAGAGGTGAAAGTAACCATACTGACCGATAGTCAATATGGTTATGGAGTTGTTCATGATTATGTACCGCTTTGGTCCCAAAGAGGTTATTTGACCTCTGCAGGAACACCTATTCGGAATGCAGAATTTGTGAGGACATTGATAAATGTGATACAGTTGCCTGAGTAATTGGCTGTGGTGAAATGTTCTGCTCATAAAAAAGGTGATGATTATATTACCCGAGGTAACAATTATGCAGACGAGATTGCAAAGCACTGTGCTAAAACCCAAATTTCAATAAATCGGGGAAAAACTGAAGAGCATGTTACAAGTCCTTTGATGCTAACCACTGTAGTCGAGACCTGGCAGGAAGTAAAACAGATGCAGGAAGAGGCAGGAACAGAGGAAAAAGATATTCGGTTAAAATAATGATGTAGGCAAAGAGAAGAGGATGAAATTTGGGTTTACAAAGATGAAAGACCAGTAATGCCTGATAGCATGATCTCAGATATGGCCCGACTGTACCATGGTCAAGCACACATTGGAAGACACGCCATGATACGTCTCTTTAGGCAGACTTGGTATAATCCAAAATTTAGAATGATTGCTGAGAGTTTTTGCCAAAGGTGTTTGGTCTGTCAGCAATTTAATCCAAACAGAAAAACTGTTGTAAGCTTGGGAACCATAGGACGGGAGGGTGGTCCATTTACAAGAGTTCAGATGGATTTTGTTGAATTACCTCCATGCAACAGACTCAGATATGTTCTTGTGATAATCTGCTTGTTCTCTCGATGGGTGGAAGCTTCTCCAACACGGAAAAATGATGGAATAACTGTTGCTAAATTGTTCCTACGTGAGATAATACCACGTTTTGGATTTCCGGTGACCACTGAATCAGATAGAGGTCCGCATTTCCAAAACAAATTGATGCAGATGATTTGTGAAGCTCTGGACATTCGCCAGAAGCTGCATTGTGCATATAGACCTGAGGCTTTAGGAGTAGTTGAGCAGGTAAATGGAACAATTAAAAATAGAATTGCTAAAATGTGCCTGGCAACAGGAATGAAGTAGCCTGATGCTTTGCCACTTGTCTTGATGACGCTAAGGAGCATACCTGACAGGAAAACTGGATTAAGTCCACACGAAATTTTGATGGGCAGGGTGATGAGACAGGCCTATGTACCAGTTAATAAGCTATTGACTATTAATGATGACATCATACTGGATTACTGCAAAAATCTGTCTGATGTGGTAACTTCTGTGCTCCACCAGGTGGGAACTGAATCAAATTCCAAAGAGAAAAATCCAGCTCATGACTTAGTCCCTGGGGACTGGGTAAGAGTGAAAGTTCATCGCAGGAGGAATTGTTTGGTACCAAGGTGGCAAAGACCACGTCAAGTTATCTTGGTCAGTACTACTGCAGTCAAGTGTGCTGGATTGAAAAGGTGGGTTCATGCGAGTCACACAATCTGTGTGCCAGAATCTGAATACCCATACAACAGTGAAAGTACAACTGACTCTGATTCTGAAGCTGAACCAGAAAAGGATCCAGATACTGAAGATCGACAAGAACGTCGACATCTGGAAGTATCAGAAGCCAGTTCTGCGTCTGAAGGTGAAGGTGACAGGAAGATTGTTGAAATACCAGATTCAGAAGATCAATTTGAAGATCGGGAATCGGTAAAGACAAGTACCAGTAAAGACACAAAAGAAGGTGAAGAAAAACCTGTTGAAGAAGAGAAACCTAAAACGCAAACTGAAGACTCTGGAAGCAGGAACGGAAATCCTGAAACAGGGGAAGAGGAAAAAACTCATGATAGAGATGAGATTCCAAGTACCAGTTATGAAGGTGTTCCTAACAGAGTAACAGTAGAGAAAACAAAATCTGAAGAAGACAAAGACATTGTGAAGATCATAATCAATGATACAATAGAAGACACAGAAAGTGAAACTGATGACAGTACAGATGAGACTCCATTAAGAAAAAGCACAAGAAAAAGATCTTGGAGAGTGGAGCATAACACTGTAAAGCCAAAGACTAAGAAAGTCTGCAAAGGAGACAATTGGCCTAAAGAAGCTGGAGGATTGAGATTCAAAATAGCAAGTACAATAAAGGAGCAAGAAGAACAAGTGAATGAAATTACCAATCAAAAAGAAATACTGGGAAAGAAAACAGAGACTATTCAAAGGCAAAGAGAGTAAGACGTCCAAATCAGAAGTACAAATCACCCGAATGGACATATATTGTCCTGCCACCAATTGTTGAAGTAAATAGTAGTCAAGAAAATCTGTACAACCCAAAGCCAATTGGGAAAAGTGAGTAAAAAAGTCAACTAAGAGAAAAGAGATAGGTGCTCAAAATATATGATATTAAAGCTAAGAATCTAAAGTCCTGTGAGACGGTTTCTTGTAAATATAGGAGAGGTCAGAGTTGACACAAGGTTGAAGAAAACTTGTTAGAAAACCTAAGCATAGCATAATTTAGAATAGAAATTGACACAAGGTCGAAGAAAACTTGTTAGAGTGCTGAGTGGTGTGAAATGTATAGGTGACATAAGGTCGAAGAAACAGTGTTAGGGAAAAGTGAGTAAAAAAGTCAACTAAGAGAAAAGAGATAGGTGCTCAAAATATATGATATTAAAGCTAAGAATCTGAAGTCCTGTGAGACGGTTTCTTGTAAATATAGGAGAGGTCAGAGTTGACACAAGGTCGAAGAAAACTTGTTAGAAAACCTAAGCATAGCATAATTTAGAATAGAAATTGACACAAGGTCGAAGAAAACTTGTTAGAGTGCTGAGTGGTGTGAAATATATAGGTGACATAAGGTCGAAGAAACAGTGTTAGGGAAAATGGCAATGACTAACCATAAAACAAAATGTTCCATTTTTAGAAAATGGTGCAGGTGCTTTACATTAAGTATGGGATTGTTAATTGTACTATGGATAATATTAGCTATTGTGATTCCTTTTCAAAATTGAAAGCGAATGACAGTTCAAATAAGCAAGATGAGAAAGAAAAGATACCTTAAACTCATATGTACAAGCCAGAGTTGCATCAAGATAAGTCCATTAGCGACTTTACTAAAAACACTTTTTCAAAATTACTTTTAGAATACATTAAAACAATGAATGTTGATGATTGTTATGTCTGTGTAAAATTACCAGCATCAGTGTCAGAAGGTGGATGTATTATCACCTTCCTCTTACATATGGAGTAACTTGTAGTGTAATTGCAAGTCTGTTTTATAGAACTGGGAAATTGGAATATCATTATTCCAATGTGGATAAAATATTTGCAAAATTAAAAATTGATAATACATTAAATAAAGGGAAACGTGCAGAAATGATGGGAGAATATTTCTTAGAAATAGATGAATTAACGCATGAGTATGCCTTTACTCATAATTTGACATGTAAAATGAGAGTTGAAGAAAAATCTTTCTTAAATATGGTGGAGGAAAGGAGAATTGCTTATAAAAGAAATGAGAAACTGAGACATGCAAACTCAAAATATTATACATTTGATGATGGGTATATTGAAGACAAAAATGTGAATGTAGCAATCAATATAGATGCACCAATGTTGGGAAAATGTTGTATTAGAAGAGATAACACAATGTATGATAATTATTTTGTGGGTGCAAGTCAATGTGAAGATACATATAGAATGTTAGGGGGTTGGGGATTTAAAGGAGATCATGATCCTGTTTTTCCTGGAATTTATTTTATTTGTGGGAATAGAGCTTATTATAGACTTCCTGACCATTGGTATGGGACTTGCTATGTGGGTTTGATCTTTCCTAACATTTTCCATGTAGATAGAGGTACTAATGGAAAGCATGAGATAAGTAAAGTTTTAAGTAAAAAAAGACGAGAAAGTGTGTTAGAAATTATAGGTGATGTATTCGGAGCACTGATACCAGCAGTGGGAATTTCGTTTAATGCAAATAGAATTAGAAAATTGTCCACAATTGTTGATCGATTATCAACAGATACAGCTGGAGGATTCCTGATGGTAAATACTGAAATGCTTGCTATGAGAACTATGGTTATGCAAAATCGACTTGCCCTTAATATAATTTTAGCAAAAGAGGGAGGAGCCTGTGGAATTTTGAAAGTGCAACATTGTTGTACTTATATTCCAGATAAAAGTCAGAATATTGAAAAATATATTATAAATATTATTATTATTATTATTATTGTGAGTTTTATATAGCGCCTGGTTACCAGCAGGCATCCCAGCGCTCACCAGAGAGAAACGCTACCACACTGATGCAGGCGTTAAGCAGAGAACAAAAAAGTTTTACAAAGTTTGCGGAACCGAAAAAGGCTGGCTTCCGAGCGTAAATGCAGAGGAAGAGAATTCCACAGGGTGGCCACATTTATCGAAAACCTTCTGCCACCAGTTCTTGCCTTCCTCACCCTCCCAACCTGCAACAGATGTTGATGATCGGAACGGAGAGAACGGGGGGCCTTATAGGGCTGAACCATATCCCCCAGAATGGGTGGACCTACCCCCTGCAGGACTTTATGGGCGATACAGAGTGACTTGAATTTCACCCTGTCCCTGACAGGGAGCCAATGCAGCGCCTTCAACGCAGGGCGGGCCGACTGACGCCTGGGAAGACCCGTCAGGAGCCTGGCGGCCGCGTTCTGCACTTGCTGCAGTTTGTTCAGGGTAGATTCTGGTGCACCAAGGAACAACGCGTTGCTGAAGTCCAGCCGCGAGATGATAAGCCCCTGGACGAGAAGCCTCCTAGTAGCCGCTGGGAGCAGAGGTAGAATCTTCCGAGCTGATCGGAGTAGGCCAAAACACACGCCGGCTGTCTTTTTTGCATGAGTTTTAAACGAAAGGTCCTGCTCGAGCCACAACCCCAGGCTCTTGATCTCCTGCTTGGGAGTGGGTACTGGACCCAGGCAGTCGGGCCAGCTGCTGGGGGATAAAGATGGAGAAGAATTCCCCAGCAGCATCAGTTCCGTCTTGGAGCCGTTGAGCTTTAGTGCTGAGCTGCACATCCACGTGTAGATCTTATCCAGACACGAGTGCAGCGGTCGGGTTGGTGAGCCGACTGGGAAAGGCCTACCACCAGCTGAGTATCATCAGCATAGCTGATGATCTTAATACCCAGCGGCAGTACCACACTCTCCAGGGGGGCCATATAAACGTTAAATAAAGTAGGGCTCAACAAAGAGCCCTGTGGCACACCACACTGGAGAGGGACTGAAGATGATTTTTCATGGCCTTCCCACACCTCAAATGTGCGGCCTTCCAAGAAGGAAGCGAACCACTTGAGGGCCAAACCGGTGACCCCCACCCCCGACAGCCGTTGGAGAAGCACCTGATGGTCCACGGTGTCAAAAGCGGCACTAAGGTCCAGGAGGATCACTGCCACTGATCCCCCCGAATCCAGAATGCTCCTGGCATTCTCCACGACCGCCAGCAGGGCGGTGTCAGTCCCCTGACCAGGACGAAAACCCGTTTGGGAATCGCCCAGGAGGGAGTTAGCCTCCAAGAAGTCCGACAGGCGGCTGTTCACCAGCTTCTCAGCCACCTTACTGAGACCCGGCAGCAGGGAGATAGGCCTGAAGTTGGCAAGGTCAGCAGGGTCCAGGTTAGGCTTCTTCAAAAGAGCCTTAACAACCGCACCTTTCCAACTCGGGGGTACTACACCTTGAGTGAGGGACAGATTAATTAGGTCCGTCACTGGGCCACCAATGGTGGATGCCACCTGCTTTAGATATTTGATAGGTGCCGGGTCTTTCGGGGAGCCATTCTTCATGGTCCTCAAAACCGAAAGAACTTCCTCTACAGTAACAGGGCCAAAAGAGACCAGCTCCGCTGATCGCATCCTCAGCTGAGAGCTGGAATTGCTACCAGAGGAGGCTTCCTCGCTTAGCCGGGGAAGGGATGCTAGAATTTTATCGATTTTCGTTTTAAAAAAGAAAGCCAAATCTGTGCATTTTTTGCGTGGGTCCTCGTGAATAACCTGAGGTTCGGGGGTTTTCAGTAGTTCCTTAATGACCCTGAATGACTCTTTCGAAGAGTTGGCCGCAGAGCCTATTCTCTCTTCGAAGAATCCGGATTTTGCCGCCCGAATAGCAGATTTGTAGCTACTCAGAGCCGCCCAATATTCTTTCCGGCTCGTTTCGATCCAATCTTTCCTCCAGGACCGTTCTAGCCTCTTGCATCCCTTCCTCAAGGTTCTTAGCTCAGATGTATACCAGGGCGCCGAGCCCACTCTCTTTCCCCTCGAAAGTTGTTTCTTTTTGGGTAGGAGGTTATCCAACGAGTCCGTAAGCCAGATGTGTAAATTTGCATCGGCGACTAACGGGTTAGATCCAGGGGGAGGCCGCGTTGCCTCCAGATGTACCGCCCAGGTGTCAACTGGGAGCCTCGACCAAGCTCTTTCCATGGTGTGAACCCTTGGGACCAACGCAGCTGGGCTGTCGAACTGCCACAATACGGACACCAAAAAGTGGTCTGTCCAGGGCAGGGCCAGCGCAGGAGATGAGTTAAAGTGGTCCAGATTTGAAAATATGGGGTCAAGCAAGTGGCCCTTCTCGTGAGTCGCACCCGAGTTAGCCAGATTGATCCCAAAAGCTTTGAGATCATCTAGCAGATCTACTCCCGGGGAATTAGAGGGGTCATCAAGATGGATGTTGAAGTCCCCAAGGGCAACAAAGTTGGCAGTTGAGGAGGCCAGAAGTGCGGTTGTTTCTAAGAAAGAGGTGGGGAAATTTCCCAGAGATCCGGGAGGACGATAAATCAGCAGGCCTGCCAGAGACACAGTAGATGTCAAACGAAGGGAGAACTGACAGCTCTCACAATCACTCACCCCTCCGTTCTGAACCTTACAAGCAAGCGTATCTCTGTAAAGGATGGCAATTCCTCCTCCCCTCCCCACAGGTCTGTCAAGATGGGATATGAGAAATCCTGGAGGGAGTGCTCTGACCATATCAGGGCCCGAGCTGGGGGAGAGCCAGGTCTCAGTGAGAAATAACACATCCAACTCGTGGTCCAGAATGAGTGAGTTGATTTCGATAGCTTGACTCGGCAGTGACCGGCAGTTCAGTAACGCAATAGAAAGAGCAGATTTAACGGAAACAGAGTTATGGCCGGTAATACAGGCTCTGCACGGTAGAAACGGAATGGTGCCCTCCTGTGCAAAACTGCAGATGGTAGGATGGGGCGGGCGACAAGAAATTAAAGCCTCCCTCCCATACCGGAACCCGGTAGTAGGTGGCACCGAAGGGACGGGCATAACGGCAGGCCCTGGGCCCGTCTGGACCCGGACGGGCACAGACGGGCTGAACTCTGGCGTAACTCCGGCGTCACTTCGGCGTCCCCGCTGCGCATGACCGCTGCGCGTCAGCATGGCTGCCTAAATACTGAGCGAGCAAGGTAGAGAAAGGACTTCTTGCATATTACAGATTTACATAGATACATTGAACCACTGGAGGTTGAAGGTGTTCTTGAAAGACTGGGTAAAAGTTTCTGAGCAATTAAGCATTGGTTTCAAGAAATAGGTAGTTCAATTATAGGTAAAATACTAATTCCAATAACAATCTTAGTGATAGTGATTTTTATGATAAGATTATGTTGCATATACAAAGGTAGAGGAGATTTTAGAAAGTCAATAAAGAAAAGGATAGAAGAAAAACAGGCAAGACTGAGAGAAAAGAACGAGATAGAAATGGAAGAAATAAAAGAGAAATTTTTCAAAGATTCAAAAGAAAAAGAAACTAAAGTATAGATAATAATAATAACAAAAAGGTTTTAAACATGTTCTGATAAATTGTCCAAAGTTTTGTGAGTTATTTGGTGATAGAATCACCAGATGAGGGAATTGATGGAGCGAGGTGGCAAACACAAAATGTTGTGTACCCCTCTCGAAATTAATGTCCCATAACATAATATTTACTAATTGCATGTTTTGTGAAAATAATCAACCATAGAATAAGTTGCAAACATAATTTTTTATTATTACGCGCGGGAAAATACTAATTTTGCTTGCATGCTGCAATAATATTGGCTAATATGTGATGTTATTGTGTTGTGAATTAATGTGCTGCCTAGCCATAAACAAAACGTTATTTAAATGTACTTTTTGTACATGTTTTGTGTGGAAAGAGGGTTGATTATTTGAGTATAAAATGCGTATATGTCGCTTAATTGCTAGGTAACAACTAATGGGATATTAGTATGGTGGAAGGTAAACAGAATGGGTTTAAAAATCAATAATTAACATGAATTTGTGTTTCTTTCTATGATAGTTCCAAAATGTAGCCTGTGAGGCCCAGTGAGAAAATGGCCGCTCTAAGCTACCGGGAGTGGGTACTGGTCTGCGTAGGCGCGTCAAATATTTCTGCCAGCGCGAGTGAGCTGACAAAGCTTGAGGGAGAGTTCAAGGCTACCTTACCCGGAACCTAGGATGGATGCCAAGAATGAATGATCCGATGCCCAAACCATGGGAAAGAAGAGCAATGTTGCTAAAGTGTGATGCGCCTAGGCCACGAACTGTTTTAAACACAAGACTTCTATATGTCCGCTGAATCATGTGAATAACAAATGGTGTAATGGTGAGGAAGTGCTCATCTACCCCAAATGTGTCCAATCAGAACACAAGATGGTGATGTTAGTTACTTTTTAGATAGGGTAAGTTAGGAAAATAGTGTATAAAAACCCCTGATTTTGCTAAGAAGGGGTCGCCTTTCCAATTTCTATCGGAGAAGCTGCCCAATTGCTGACCGATTCCTGGATGTAAGGACTCTAACGTTTTTTTTATTTGTTTGCTTTGCAGGATTGATAGGATAAGATGAGAGTGTTAGTCAGGGATGTTAGGAGAGACTGAATTGGAACTATCTGTTCTTTGCTAAACTTTTGCTGAATTCTATAACAGGCGATTTTTCTGAGCTCTTAATAAAATGATCATTTTGAAATAAAGCTTAAGATTTACTGAATAAAGAATTAATAAATGCTTAGTGTCGGACATACTAAAAGATTGCTTTGAATAAAAATTAGAGAAATGAAGAATTATAAGCTGGTCTTTGTTTCTTCCTACGCCTAATTTTCGTTCTAGCAGATCCATTGCCATTATGGTGGTGTGTCTGAATAAAGGTATTAAGTGAAAAACCATGGTAAATTGTTTTGAACTTTTAGTGTAAATAATAAATAGGTTTTAGACGCTCCACCAAATGTTACAGCATTTCTCCAGCATGATTCACCAGAATCCTTGAAGCCAAGTGTAAGTGATCAGGGTAAATGCGCAGTGTCATGGGCCCCACTGATGCAGGATTGTGGAGTTGTGGGTTGGGCGGACCGGAATAACAGGCGGGGAGGCCGGATATAGTGAGCTATGGTCAGTGGATTTTATTTGCAGCTTGTAGAGCACAACAGTATTCAGTAACAGAGTTGGATGAATGATTCCCGGTTGGAAGTGCAGGGCTGGGTTAACTCAGGTGAAGGGTAGACGCCGTGGGGTTTGATCCTCTGCTGGGCTGCTGTCGTCTTGACGAATACAGGGCACTGGTACTCCTCGGAGGTATACAGGGGAGAGAGAATACAAGGGGTTAGTCCAGTTCAGCAAGGACTATGGAGTACTTCCACCAACACCGGGGAGTGAAGGGATCAGAAACCGAACGTGAGGAAGGGCCGGTACCCCTACCCATTCCCCAAAGGGAATGGGTAGGGGTGTTTGTAGGTGTCAGGAATCAGTGCTCAGGAGTTTATACAGTGCCAGTGATACTTCTCTACTTATATATATATGTAGTGCTGGGTGCGCGTGAGCGTCTCTATACAGTATTTTACACTTATGTACAGGGTGAACACGGAGAAAGGATAGTAGGTACTCACGTGCCCCGCCGCAACTCTCTTCCGAGTTGCGGCCGCTCTCCAGCCACCTCCTGAGGACGCCACCAGTCTTCCGTCCAGACGTCCTCTTCCTCGTCCTCGTCTCCGCTCTGCTTCTCCGCTCCGCTCTCCGTCAAGGGTTCCACGCCTACAGCTGTCTCCTGCCACGCATCCGCTGGTGTGAACGACTCTCCTTCCTTCCAGACGGCTTTTCTCTGTTCCGGGCTGGTTTCCGTAGAAGCGCTTCCGGGTCCGAAAGGGGTCGTTTCCGGTTCCTCTACTGGTGCTTCACTTCCGGGGTCATGCGGGGTTGTTTCCGGTTCTTCGGTCTCGGTGTTTGTTGCCGGTTCCTGTGGGTGAAGAGAGAAAGGGGAAGTCCGATATGGAAGGGACGCTGTGCGACCCGTTGTGGAGGGGAGGGACCCCTGTCTCGGACGTCGCCCCGGAGAGGTAGGGACGACTTCTTCTCCACATCCCCTTTCCCTAGCTGTCTTTCTTGTAGGGCTTGATGGAGGAGGATAACGTGAGAGATAATCTGCATTACCCCGTGCCAGCCCCTTTCGGTGTAGTTTTTTTAATCGAAAGGGCTGTAGAGAGAGAAACCACCGAAGGACTTGGTCGTTGTGGCCCCGGTTGCGGGCCATCCACTCTAGTGGGGCATGGTCAGTATATAAGAGGAACTCGCGTCCCTCCAAGTAGTACCGAAGACTATCCACGGCCCATTTAATTGCTAGGGCCTCTTTTTCTACAACTGCATAGTTCAGTTCACGTGGGAAGAGCTTCCTGCTGAGGTACAGGATCGGTTTTTCGACCCCGGTCGGATCTATTTGTGACAGGACTGCCCCCAAACCCTGATCGGAGGCGTCTGTCTGCAGGATGAAGGGTTGTGTATAATCGGGGCTGATTACCACTGGTTCAGAAAGCAGGGACTGTTTGAGTAAGTCAAAGGCTTGTAACAGCAAGGGAGTGGGATGTTGTAGCTTCTCTTCTGTTCTTGTGGCCTTTTTCAACAGGTCGGTCAATGGGGCTGCGGTTTGGGAAAAGTTGGGGATAAATCTCCTATAATACCCCAGCAATCCGAGAAAGGCACGGAGTTCCTTCCGGGTGTGTGGGAAGGGTATGGCCTGAATGGCCTTGATCTTATTGTCTTGGGGACGGATGACCCCTTCCCCCAACAGATATCCCAAGTATTTCACGCTTTGGGCCGCCAATGTGGTCTTGGCGGGGTTGATGGTGAAACCGTGCTTCCCGAGGGAGTGTACTACGGATTGTAAATGGTGTAGATGTTGTTCCCAACTGTCACTATAGATGACTATGTCGTCTAGGTATGCCCCTGCATATCTTGAATGGGGTCGCAACACAAGGTTCATAGCCCTCTGAAACGTAGCCGGAGCTCCGTGAAGCCCGAAGGGCATTACCTTGAACTGGAACAAGCCCTCAGGGGTTGAAAAAGCAGTTTTTGGCGTATCTTCTTTTTTTAGGGGATCTGCCAGTATCCCTTGCACAAGTCAAGGGTGCTTATATACTTGGCTTTGCCTATGCGCTCCACCATCTCATCTATGCGAGGTAGGGGATATGAATCAAAAGCAGAGATCTTGTTCACCTCTCTGAAATCGATGCAGAATCGAGTAGAGCCATCGGGCTTAGGAACTAGAACGATGGGCGAATTCCAGCTGCTGCTGGAGGGTTCTATGATGCCCATCTTCAGCATCTGGTTCATCTCTTCTGTAATGATGGCTCTGCGTGCTTCAGGGATGCAGTAGGGTCTTTGTCTCACTGTTTTCCCCGGTTCCGTGTGGATTGAATGCTCCACTACGGTGGTGTGTCCCGGTAGGGACGAGAACACTGATTGTACGGAGGATAAGGACCGTCTGAGGTCCTGTTTGTTCCTTTCAGGGAGGTCTGAGTCCAGGCACCCTTCAAAAGGAAGGGGTGGAGCGCTCACCAGGACAGGGCGGGCCCCTCCCACTACTTTAGGAGGTTTATATGGTAGATCTGGGTGATCCCTCTGGTGGAGTCCGTTTCGATGTCATAGGTGACAGGAGTCAACTGTCTTATGACGGGGAACGGGCCCTGCCACTGCCCTAATAGCTTATGGTCGGAGGATGGCAAGAGTAACAGCACAAGTCCCCCAGGGTTAAAAGAGCGGGCCTTGGTTCCTTTGTCATACTGCTGTTTTTGGGTGCCCTGAGCTGCCACCATGTTCTGTCTCACGATTTCCCTGATTTGTCCTAAATGGGTCCGGAGATTATCTACATATTCAGGGAGGGGGCGGGTTCGGTCTGGTTCAGCTTCCCAGGCCTCGCGAGCCATGTCCAACAGGGTCCGGGGGGCTCGCCCATATAACAACTCATAAGGCGAGTACCCGGTACTGCTTTGAACCTTACAGCGGATGGCGAAAAGGGCAAGGGGGAGCATCTCCTCCCACCTTTTGCTCTCGAGGCCCAAGAGCTTCTTGAGGGTGGTTTTCAGGGTAGCGTTATAAGGCTCCACCAACCCGTCGGTCTGGGGGTGGTAAGCTGAGGTTCTTATTTGTTTGATACCCAGATGGGCGCATACTTTGCGCATGAGGGAGGAGACAAAAGGCGTCTCTTGATCTGTTAAGATCTCGTGGGGAAATCCTACTCTAGCGAAGATGGAGATGAGGGCCTTGGCTATGTTTTGGGTAGTGGGTTGTCGTAATGGGACGGCTTCTGGGAACCGGGTGGCATAGTCCACCAACACAAGAGCGTACCTACACCCAGTCCTAGAGGGTAGTAAGGGTCCTATAAGGTCCATCCCCACTCTGGAAAAAGGGACATCAATAAGAGGGAGGGGTTGGAGAGGGACCCTCGGGGGACGATACCGGCTGTTTTTCTGGCAAACCGGGCACTCCCTACAATACCGTTTTATTTGCCCATATACGCCCGGCCAATAGAACTTCTCTAGGATCGTTTGCCCCATTTTTTCATCGCTAAAATGCCCTCCTAGTAAGTAGCTGTGGGCCAGAAACAGTACTTTGTCCCGAAACAATCCAGGGATAACCAACCGGGGCGAGAGCTGAGGCCCCCCTTTTCTGTACAAGAGCCCATTCTTTCGGAAAAAGTAAGGACCTACGTGTAGTGGGTCCTCATTGTCCAGGGCACGGTTCCATGCTTCTTGCAACACAGGGTCTTCTTGCTGGGTTGCGCGGAATTCCCTGTCTGTTTCCCACGGATGGGTGTCTCCTTGAGCCGGGTAGGCACTGGTAAAGTCCCTTTTTTCTCTCTTCTTTTGCTTCTTGGTCTTGCACTGTTTAGAGGGAGAGTTTACCGATGGAGAGACATGAGGAAAAGGGGCTTCCGCCCACCATTTCTTAAGGGAGTCTGTAGTGTCCTGCAGGAGGTGGGGGAGACCACTGTAGTCACTACCCAGGATGGCTTGTTCAGGGAGATTGGGTACCAAACCAACGGTTAACATACTTCCTTCATCTGTGGGGTGTTGCACACGTACTCTGGTCGTCGGATAACTCCTGGTATCGCCGTGGACACATTTGATAGCCACTGTGCCTGTTACTGGTCCGACAGGATGGGGTAGTTCCTGGTTGAACCCCCCGTTTTAGGCAACTTATTCAAGATCTATTGTTGTCTACGCCAGGACTATAAGAATGGATGAATGAGAGTTGAATGTTTCTATCGTAGTTAGGAAAATCCCTGTGTGAATGAGTGTGGTAGTTTGTTTGAAGTGTGGGCAGATCTTAATCCTGAAAAGAATTTTTTCTATGTGTTTTGCGAAATATCACTGACTATTTAAATTTATACATGTATGTCTTTTGAATATATTTAAGAAGAGAAAAATAAAAAAATATGTATTTTTTCAAAACATGTTGTTGAGTTTGTTTGGAATGACTTAGTTTTGTCCTGTGCAGCCTCAGCCTCTGGGCTAACCACCCCCTCACTTTATCACAGTAGGATCCTCTAGCTGGGACCTCTATAAATAATTGGCAGGGTACCTTCTATTTTTCTCTATACAGTAGTTCCTGGGGTCTTAGAACACTGTGTCGACAACCTGTATCGGCTAGCGCCATCATTCTGTGTCCATCAATCCGTACCGGACAGCGAAAAGGTGGCGGGGTAACTTCAGTGGTGAGACAGACATAGTTCCTGGCCAGTCCTATGTCCATGGGCTCTTCCTTTTGAGGACACATACGAGCTATATGTCCGTACCCACCGCAGTGATAACACTGAGGTCCGGGTGGGTTAGGCCGGGGCATAACAGGGTATGACAACAAGGGGACAGGTTCAGGTTTCCTGGTCATGGGAGGTGGTCTTTGGGGACAGGGATGGCTGCCATGTGGGATGCGAGGATGCGGTTCATCCCTGGTTCGCTGAGATTCCTGGGCTCTGCTGTAGGCACTGGCGATCTCCACAGCACTATGAAGAGTTAGGCGAGCGTGTTGTCGCACCCACTTCTGGGTGGCCAGATGTAGTACTGCTCCGCCAGCTACGATCCTCCAACCAAGCCCTTGCCACTGTACCTCGCATCAACAAAACCACCATGGGAGGTAGATCCTTCTCCTACCTAGCAGCTAAAACTTGGAACTCACTTCCCACTCACCTTCGCCTTATTCAGAACCACCTAGCATTCAGAAAGCAACTCAAAACATGGATATTTGACAAGTAACTCCCCACCCTTCCTCAAGCGCCTTGAGACCCTCTGGGTATGTAGCGCGCTATATAAATCTATTGACTTGACTTGACTTGACTCCAAGTATATTTTCGACAGGATGTCTTCCTTGGTGGCTGTGGTGGGCTTCAACCATCGTTAGCCAAGTCCTGTATATGGAACGATAGAGCCCGAGGCGTTTCTTGGGGTCCTTCCTTTGCCTGACGCAGACGAACCCTGTATGTTTCGTCATCAATCCCCAGACGCTCCAGAATGCAGGCTTTAATGTCATTGTATGGGGTCTGGCCCTGGATGTTGGCCTGCTGGTAGGCTGTCTGCAGCTCACCCGTCAACAGGGGACCAAGGTAGTGGCCCCATCGGTTGGCAGGCCATGCCGCGGCCTGGGCCAGGCGTTTGAAATTTGTGAAGAAATAGTCGGGGTCTTCACCCGACACATATTTTTGCAAGACTACGGAGGGCAGGGAAGTTACTGGTCTTTGTTGCCCCATGACGGTGGTTAGTTTCTCGAGGGCTTGATCCTGCGCGGTGCCCTGGCCCTTCAGGACATCATGCAGCTGTCCCCGATCGTCTTCGGCCGTTTTGAGGAAACGTTCCATCATTCTTCCGAGCTGCTCCTGGCTCTCTGCGAGTTGTTGGACTGCGGCCTCCATGCTTCCGGTTGATCCCACTTCTGACATCACCTGTGGAGTTGTGGGTTGGACGGACCGGAATAACAGGCGGGGAGGCCGGATATAGTGAGCTATGGTCAGTGGATTTTATTTGCAGTTTGTAGAGCACAACAGTATTCAGTAACAGAGTTGGATGAATGATTCCCGGTTGGAAGTGCAGGGCTGGGTTAACTCAGGTGAAGGGTAGACGCCGTGGGGTGTGATCCTCTGCCCGGCTGCTTTCGTCTTGACGAATATAGGGCACTGGTACTCCTCGGAGGTATACAGGGGAGAGAGAATACAAGGGGTTAGTCCAGTTCAGCAAGGAATATGGAGTACTTCCACCAACACCGGGGAGTGAAGAGATCAGAAACCGAATGTGAGGAAGGGCCGGTAGGGTAGGATGGAGAAGACGAGTAAGAAAGGGAATGGGTAGGGGTGTTTGTAGGTGTCAGGAATCAGTGCTTAGGAGTTTATACAGTGCCAGTGATACTTCTCTACTTATATATATATAGTGCTGGGTGCTCGTGAGGGTCTCGATACAGTATTTTACACTTATGTACAGGGGGAACACGGAGAAAGGATAGTAGGTACTCACGTGCCCCGCCGCAACTCTCTTCCGAGTTGCGGCCGCTCTCCAGCCACCTCCTGAGCACGCCACCAGTCTTCCGTCCAGACGTCCTCTTCCTCGTCCTCGTCTCCGCTCTGCTTCTCCGCTCCGCTATCCGTAAAGGTTCCACGCCTACCGCTGTCTCCTGCCACGAGTCCGCTGGTGTGAACGACTCTCCTTCCTTCCAGACGGCTTTTCTCTGTTCCGGGCTGGTTTCCGTAGAAGCGCTTCCGGGTCCGAAAGGGGTCGTTTCCGGTTCCTCTACTGGTGCTTCACTTCCGGGGTCATGCGGGGTCGTTTCCGGTTCTTCGGTCTCGGTGTTTGTTGCCGGTTCCTGTGGGTGACGAGAGAGAGGGGAAGTCCGATATGGAAGGGACGCTGTGCGACCCGTTGTGGAGGGGAGGAACCCCTGTCTCGGACGTCGCCCCGGAGAGGTTGGGACGACTTCTTCTTCACAATGATATTTGTGTTTTAAGGTTTCAGGGAAATGGTGAGTATTGATTAGAAATGATTTCTGGAGCCGCGCTGTAGCACACCAAAAATGAATATTAACTGGTGCTCATTTAAAGCTCCAAAACCTTCAGGTCGGGTTCACGCTATATAAAATGCAAATGAAATGTCAGTTAACTGCCTACTTTCAGAACCTGTCAGCTGCTTTCTGGTAGTGGGATGGTTTTTCCAGAATAGCACCTCCATTTTTAGGGCTCGCCTTTCCTATTCCGCAGGAATAGGAAAAAGAGCCCTAATGCAGCTAAACCACTACTTAAGGCCAAGGGCTCTCCCCAAAAGCGGATTTTGAGAAGTGCACACATCGTGCACGAGCTTGCCTGAGCCTTCTGCCTATCAGCATGCCAGTTCTCCTCCCCTAATTATTCACTTCACTTATTCACAGCCGCAGGCCGTGACTCTGGCTCTTCAAAGGCTCTGCTCCCGGCCTGCACTTCACGGCCGCGGCCATCTGTTCCCCAGCTCCAGCACCTCCCCTCTCTCTCCCCGCACACAGCCTTACTCGGATTTCTCCTCCCCCTCCCCAGCCAGCTTCACCCAGGCCGTGTTCCCTTCCACCTTTCCTCCTCTCTGTCCCTCTCTCTCCGTACATCCTTTAACTTTGTCCACCTCCTCCTTTATCTCAGCTCCCGTCTTTCTCGTTTTTTTTGCTCCCCACGCCCACCACCCTCCAAGCACAAACACAGTGTTTCCCTTCATCAGACGCCAATGCTTCCTCACGGCTGGAGACCAAGCAGTGTCTCTGCCAGTGCCATGTGTGCTTGTCCCCATCGCCTCCTCTCCTCCCACGTTCTCCATGTTCCCTTCATGTCCCAACGGCCCTCTCTGTATTCCTTTCGTATTCATCTCCCCACCCAACCCCATGTTGTTTTCATATTCACCCCCACTCTTCCTTGTTACATATAGCGCTGTTTCCTCGTTTTTGTATTTTAAAGGACTGTGAATGAAGCAGTTTTGCTTGTTTTATCGTGGTACGATGAGAGACCGAGTTAGCCTGAGACGACTTTGATAAAATGAAAATCACAAAAAAACATATACACATTGACTGACCACTCTGGAACTTCTCAGGAAATTGTGTTCTATTGAAGAGCACTCCCTCCTATGGTAATGCAAACTGTGGAATGTGCCTGTCTCGTGTTTCCTGGCGCCGAGCTCGCCATCTCCTTGCGCCATATAAATGACATTAGTTGAGCCAACATGGAGCTGCATGACCTGCGCGGTTCACATTCACACTTCTGCTGTGTTGGTGCAGTGACAGACTCCCTCAGCTGGCAACGCGGCCAACCGCCTAGAAATGGCCTGTACTTTCCGTTCAACCTTTTCCCAGGTGTGACTAACATCAACAGTGCAATCTCTTAGCTTTAGATTGTTGCATTGATGCCCTCTGCTGACCCTTTCACCCTCTACTCTGACTGGAATATCAAACACATGGACTGCCGAGGCAGCCCATGAAAAAGTACGGACAAGGGATTTTCGGTATTTCTGTATGAGCAGACGCTTCATCAGAACAGCTCAGACAGTACTACTTCTAACAAATATGCACCTTAAACATTATTTTCTGCTAAAAACACTTCATTTACTAATTTATTATTTTTGCAGTCTTTCTTTAGCATTAATTTTGCCCAAGGACCGGAGGAGCCAAGATGGCGACCTGATCGGACGCGCAGCCTTCGGCTCCGCCGGCCCCGGAGTCCCGCACCATAATCCTGCTAGCCCCGCTTACCAGCTTTTGTTCTGAAAGGTGCGGGAAACGGAGCTGTTGCCACCGGTGTTCCGCCGACCTCTCCAATCGCCCGGAATCGTCAGCTACTGGCCGATTTGCCCCGGCCCGGGACCAGCTCGCACTGCAACGCGCCCAGACCCCACGCAACATCACAGCCGATCCGCTGCGGGGGTGGCACGACTGGACGGCGCTTCCTCGCAGGAGCGCGGCCTCGGCGCTGCCTGCCGCTGGTGGATGCAGTGTACGCTCCGGGCAGTGTGGTGACAGGGGGGAGTCGTGTCTCCCGGCGAGTCCTTTGTTCCCGGCCGCCATGTTTCTGTTCTGCTCTCCTCGTCCCTCTGGCCGCTGATTGCAACCCCCATCGGACGCTGCTTGCCTCATTGCTTTGCTACGGGCCCGCAAGCACTGCCCCTGGACCGGGCGGTCTATCGCATGCCCCGGGATTGCTCCGGTAGCAGCATCGCGCCCCGTGATTTCCCCCGTTTCCCACCCCACATCACCTCGTTGGGAAAAAGACAAGATGGCGATGCCGGTGGCTCGCCTTGCAGCGGAAACCTATGCAGGCTCCCCACGAAAAAGCGAGCGCATCGATCCTGAGGGGGCCGGGACGTGTTCTCCCCATGAACATCTGGAAACGGGGGCACTTCAGCCTGACTTCACCCTTGGGGATGTGCTGGCGGCCCTGGGTGAGTTGGCAACGGCGATGAAGGTCACTTGTACCGAGCTGGGGGTGCGGTTTGATGCTTGCGCCCAAGCATGCAGGCAGAAGCGGGGAACTTGTCTCTCACAGGGCTCCAGACAGGAGCTGTCACAGCCTACTGCCACAACGTATCTTCGAAGGGATACAGTGGAGGTTACAGTTGCTGCATCAGTGAAAGGTAGTGGATTGTTGCCATCTTACAGCTCGGTCGTCGCTACAGTGTTTCCCCCTCGCTCCGAGCTCAACTATGCACTACTGCCTGCGACGCGGAAAAGTCGGCTACCTGTGGACTACCTTCCAGGTTCTTCCTTTGCATTATTGTCAAGACCTTGGATTGCTCTGCTTTGTGACTTTGTGGGCCCGGATACGCCAGTGGGAACTACTACCGAGGGACAACTGTATCCTGGGAGCGGACGCCATTTCTTCTTTGTCTACGCACCGCCCCCCTCCCTAGGGCGGCCATTTTCCATCGTCTTCCTGGACCGCACTGGACTATCACGTAGAAGGGGTGAGGGGCCGTGTCCCAGAACGGGCCAGGGCTAGGAGACTTTTTATGGTTAAATTACCGGGCGGATGGGTGGGGACATGGTGGTTACTGTTTTAGACCTGATTCTTACGGACTGTTTATTGACTCGCCCTGACTGATCTACTGTTGTAGCTTTGCTTGTATTGTTGTTGGGGCGGGAATGTTTCTTAGGCCGGCGGAGTCCGCATGCACATATGACTGGTCCTCCTCCCGGTTTCGTTCTTGTGGGAGTCTAGGGATGGGTTTCCGTTCCCACTCCCCCTGTCAAAGGATAATCTTTTACTTTCACTTTCCCCTTTGCTTTTTCTTCTTCCTCCTTTCTCTTTTCTTGCTATATTTCGGGTTTTTTGGGGCGACAGACACTCTGCTAGGGGGGGGGGGGCAGGCCATAGCCTCTGCATGTGTGTAGGGTGGGGGGTTACTATTTGATTCGAGGGTTTTTTTCTATGGTGCCTTTCTTTGTTCTTTTTATGTTTTTTCCTTTTTCTTTGGTCTGTGTTAGGCGTATTGGGGGATGGGTGGTGGCACAATTGTTTAGGGGGTGTTGAGATAGCTTTCTGGTGGCATGACTCGTTTGTGACCCTCCTCTGGTCGGGACTTGCATGTTATGATTCGAACTGTTTGGTGCTGTTGTTTCTCGGCGAGTCCCACCTACATGGACCTTGTTCTTCCTCTTTATCTTTTATTAGCTTATGTGCGGAGTAATATGTACTGACCTTAATAGTTGCGTAAAAGTTCAAAATTAACCTACATTGCTCCTGTGCCCGGGTACTGTAATGCTTCTTGATCTATGCCTTATTTCTCACCTATTGCTCTGCTGCGTTACCCTGACACCATATTGTATGCACTAGTGCTTCGTAAGAGTTCGTGGCCGGCCGGACGGTTGTAGGCCCGTATATGTACTGACTTTGTGCACAATAAAGGTTTTCAAAAATAAAAAAAATAAAAAAATTTTGCCCAAGGACTTTACATAAGCACCAGATAACATTACATGTCGGATTCATTTTTTTTAGGCACAGAGATTAACTGATTGCGGGACGTTGAGATAAAGCCACGACTCGAATGCGACCCCCCCCCATTCAAAGGTTGGCAGCTCTATCTGTTAGTCCACGTCTTCTCTACGTTTCCATGCTGAAATTTTTGTTCATATGTATTTCTAGGAAAGAATGCCAGATTGCATTACCCTATATGTTTTTCATGTGAAAAGTGCTTCTACTTACCCCTGCCCTTCAGTGACTATAAGCTGCAGTTTTCAACACAGTTTAAAAAAGATGAAGGACAGAAATATGTTGCTTACTTTCTCCGTAGTTGGTGTCACCGCTTGTTTTTTTTACCGGAAGCATCGCATCACATCTTTAAAGTACTCTCAGTCTCCCCTCACCCCCCTGTCCACCCCGCTACACCGACGACCGCAATCAATTAAAGAAATCAGGTCACATACTGAATAATTATAGCCACGAGTTGCGTTGCGCGCGGCTCAATCAACTTGTTTTTTTAATCATTCACATATATTACACTTCCTCCTTTATTTCCCCTCCCTTCCCCATCTACGCCCTTCATGTGGCTTGGTGTTTTTTTTTCTCGGAGTATCGTGGTATATCTTTTAAACTGCTCTGTCCCTCCTCCCCTCCCCCCACTGCACGAACACCCGCAAGGCGGGCACTGTCTTAATTCAAGGCATCTAGTCTCGTAGTTGCATACGAGACTCCTCTGCTTTAGCTCCTAAAACAACGCTGGCTTGCTGCAGATGAGTGGAACAGGCAACAGGCAGACATTTTGATTATGGGTTGAGTCAAAGAGCTCATCTCACACAAGCAAATTAGATACTGATTTCAGCTGCTAATGTTGAGCTGACGTCGAGCGTTGTTCCGAAGCTGCCAGGTCGGCAGCTCTGGCCATTGCACCACATTTTCGCTCCACTTTCCATTTTGTTTTAGGTGGTGCTAACAGGAAAAATGGAGCCTAACAGTTATTTTCTTACAAAATAACCTGTAAAAGCCCTTTCCTTCTCAAACCGAGAGTAGGGCCAAGAGATCTGAGCTGTGAGTACCAATAGTTTGACCTTCCTTTGCTCCCTTTTTAAACCTCCCTCACTGTTCTCTTCTTTAAACAATTTTTCTTGAAACATTGTTAACACGTTTGTTTTGCTTCCTTTTCTATTTTATAGACATTTTAAATGACTAGTTAAGAATATAACTATACTACATATCCTGCCTTTGAAATAGCCTTGCGAGAGCCCACTCGTTTACAGTTACTGCAGGCATACGCAGCACACTTCCCCTACTTCAAATAAAGCCAAACTTTAGCACAAATGTGATCCTGGCCTCCGGCGCGCCTACTAACATAAATTAACAAGTTGCTTTCACAAAGCTTCACAGGAACCAGACCACCGATGCCATGTGAACAGCAGGCAGCCACAACACATCTCCCCCACTACTCATTTCCTCCAAGCCATGTTTTGGTGGCATTTAGTTTTCGCATAAGTACAATCAAAGACCTGGCAGCTCCAGCCCTTCACTGGGGCTACAAACCTATTGCAACCTCTGTAGAGCTGTTCTAGGTCTGCATATTCACCAAAACCCCTGCTCCAGCAACTCCTTGTTTAGTCGTTTGACCGTGGTTCACAGTCTGGATCAGTGGGCTATTAAAAGTGCAACTCTTTACAACAGCAAACCGTGGTGGGTATACATAATTGTTAAAAAACATAGGAGCCATTTGGCCGAACATTCACAAACGTGCACTTCAAGATTTCATGCTGCTGAGGTCGATTACATGCCACGGTGACCAGGGATCCCACTTTTTCACGATCTAGGCCAGTTTTTCACTTGGTGTATGGCCTATTTCAGGGACATCTTAACTCCAGTCCTCGGTTTAACAGAGGGGCAATAACATAATGTTGGAAGTGTTGCTTCCTTAAAGTGGAGTAATGCGTCTGTGTGATTTTTTTTTTTATTATGCATCAAGCTCCTAAACCAAACGTGCCTTCCTGGTATTTCATGGTGCTGGAGTCGATAACATGGTTCTCACTCTCTCCTCCTCTATCCCTCTCCCTCTCCCTGCTCTCCTCTCTCTCTCTCTCTCCCTCCACTCCCTCTCCTCTCCCTCCTTCCCTCTCGTCCTCCCTCTCTCCCTCCCCTCAGTCTCTCACTCTCCCTCCGTCTACCTCTCTCCCTTTCCCTCACTTCCCTCTCCCTCTCTCCTCTCTCCCCCTCCCTCTTTCTCCTCTCTCCCCCTCTCTCTCCTCTCTCCCTCTCTTTACCTTCCCCCTGCTTTCCTTTTTCTCCCTCTCTCCCTCCCCTCTCTCTCCCCTCTGTCCTTCGCTCTCGTCCTCCCCCTTTCTTCTTCCCCTCCCTCTCTCCCTCTACCCTCTCTCCCTTTCCCTCTCTCCCTTTCCCTCACTTCCCTCTCCCGCACCACCACGTTATCACTCAGCACAACCACAGCATCACTCAGCACTACCACAGCATCACCCCAACACCACAACAGCACCACTCAGTACCACCACAGCATTACTCAGCACCACCACAGCACCACTCAGCGCAACCACAGCACCACTCAGCGCAACCACAGCATCACTCAGCGCAACCACAGCATCACTCAGTACCACCACAGCATCACTGGTTCAAATATGTTCTTTCAATGTTTCAAGCTGTTTTCAAGCTTTCAAGCTTTATTACAAATCACAAAAAAATGTTAACATTTCACGTAAATACAAAACATGTTGCATTACAAATGCTATAGGTGTCACATTTGCGAAAGTTATAACTATTGGCATTGTAAATGACAACGCTATTAATTTAGCTATTTTAAAAAAACAACACATAAATTTAAAAAAATGTCATTTATAAGACTGTTGTATCTCACTTATGCTACCCCCGTGCCTGCGCTTGGTACCTTCCCTTCCCCTCCCCTGCGCGTGAGCTCCCTCTGCATTCCTTCCCCCCTGATTGGTTCCCCGACATTCCATTCCTTCCGGGTTCACCATCCTTGTTATGAACTGTCGCAACAGATGTTCCACTGACCCACGCACCACTATTGGTGTGGGGCTGTTACTAATAAACCTATACTGAAGTACTACTACCGAATCCTGACTACTTCTTAACAGCGGCGACGAGCGGAACTACAGCCTCACACCGTGGTATTTCTAGAAACAGCTGGTGATCTGATAATTTAATGAAAACCATTATTGAACGATGTATATCAGCATGCCTTAGATGATCTAGACGATCACTTCTCGCCTATTGTGTGTGTGGCTGTTGACCGGTACAAATTCTCAAGAAGAAAGCAAGGGAAAGAAGAGAGCATTGAAGATTATGTTGCGGCCTTGAACAACTTAGCCTTGACCTGCAGATTTGGAGCACTGCAAGAAGAGTTTGTGCGTGATCAAATAATTATGCACGCGAGAAACCCTAATATCCAGGACAAACTTTGGGTTAACGGAGAGGCTTCGTTGAAAGAAGTTGTTGCTCTTGTTAAGAAAGCTGAACTCGCAGGCAGATGCGCCAAAGCAGTTATGGATGAACCTGTGGAAGTTAAAGCTATAAGATCCTCCAATGCAACCAAACTAAAACACTAAGGAAATAAAAGAGAAGTGAGACATGAATATCACAAAAGAAATGAACTAAGCAAACCAAGACAAAGCAGTGAAAGACGTGGTAGTACCAGAGACAATGAGTTCGCTGAACTTAGATGTTATCGCTGTGGGTCTCCAACCCATTTAGCTCATTCTAAAAAGTGTCCAGCTATACATCAAAAATGCTTGTCATGTGGAATGACTGGACACATCGCTAAAGCATGCAACAGGAAAATTTATAAACAAAGCAGACAGGTCCGACAAATTCATGAAGAGAGTGATTCCACAGACGAAGATTCGGAGTATTCTGACTCCGACAGCGTCAGTTATGTCTTCTCAATTGAATATGACGTGTTGGAACTCACGCCGACTAAGAAGAAAAAACCCATGTGTGATGTAAAATTGGGTGGTGTGGAAGCAATTCTCGGATAAAGTTGGCTCAACTCTTGAAAAATCAAAGGTCATCGCTAGAAGCTACACGGGAAACAACATAGAATTCTTAGGAACTCGTGATCTAGAATTTGAATTTAAAAACAGGGGAGCATTTTGCAGACTTTTTGTTGCTAAGAAAGGCCCTTCTGTCCTTGGTTGGAGTGACCAAGCTGATCTTGGTTATCATGCTCGATCCCAACAGTGCTGATCCGGTGTTGTCTATTAATGATTCTTGTAAACTGGCAATACTAAAAGACTTTCCAGAAGTGTTCTCAGGTAAAGTTGGTCTTCTTAACAGCTTCGAACATAAAATTGAGCTAAAAGACTCAGCTGTTCCTTGCATTCACAAGGTAAGACATCTACCAGTGTCAGTGAGGGATGACGTTCAAGCAGAATTAAACAAACTTGTTAAGGATGGTATTATAGAAGAGGTGGAATCTGCGGAGTGGGTTTCCCCCGTGGTTGTTATGAAACGTCCGAATGGGAAAATTAGACTTTGTATCGATCTCAGGGACCTTAATAAGAACATTATTGTAGATCAATACCCCTTACCACGTATTTGTGAAATATTTAGTGCCACCAATGATATGTGTGTATTTTCCATTTTAGACTTGAAATCCGCGTAGCACCAAATCCCACTACACGCTGACAGTAAAAAATTCACAACCTTTATCACAACCTTTGGTTGTTATCGGTTTACCAGGGTACCTTTTGGTTTAGCCTCTGCTGCAGCACTGTTCCAAAGGGTCATGACATCCATTCTGGAAGGTGTTGATGGCATCAGGTTTTTCCAACATGATATCCTGGTCATGGGCAATTGGAACATGACACACACCTTAGGCAAGTTTTTAACAAATTGAAAATGCATGGTTTAACTGTAGAATTAGACAAATGTAAAATCTCACAGGACAAAGTGACTTACCTTGGGCACACTATCAGCCATGAAGGCATTAAACCCAAACAAGGTTTAGTGGATGCAATCCTCAATGCTCCGTGTCCCTCGAGCAAAGAAGATGTAAGAGCTTTTCTTGGCTTGACGGAGTATTACTCCAAGTTCATTAGAAATTTCTCAGAAAAGACCTACAGTATAAGACAATTACTGAAAAATAAAACCAAATTTGCCTGGTCACCTGACTGTCAGGTCACCTTTGATACCATCAAAAAGGAAATCAGTGGGGCACCTTTTCTCAAAGGTTTTGATCCCAAAGCAGAAATCTATATAACGACTGATGCTAGCAACAAAGGAATTGGTGCTGTTCTAGCTCAGAAGGACACATCGAACCAAGAATGGTTTTAGCCTTTGCCTCCAGGTCGCTCACCTCTGCAGAGGAAAAGTACTCGGTAATTGAGCGTGAAATGCTGGCTTGTTCATGGGCGCTCAATTACTTCAGAGCATATGTGTGGGGGTATGAAATCCATCTGCGCACAGACCACAAACCATTGATCAAGATACTGTCTGCCTCGGGTCTACAAAATGCTTTACCAAGACTGAGCAAAATGTCAATCAAACTGTTGGATTACAACTACACGGTGGAATATTGGCCAGGAGTGAAAAACAAAATTGCAGACTTCCTCAGCAGACTGCCACTGCCTCACGCAGAAAACATGGCCACACAGGAAAATGAGGAGAAAGTGGCGCTGCTCTTCAACACTGACCTTGACGGAATATCAGCGGAAGAATGGGGTCAACACATGTTGCACGACTCAACGCTGCAAGAGGTATGCAAATTCGTCAACTCTGCATGGCCTGAAAAGCGCAACCTAAATGACATTATCAAACCGTACTGGGAAACAAGAAATGAACTCAGTTGGGAAAATGGTGTGCTGTACAGAATCGGTAAAGCTATAGCCCCTGTCACACTCAGAGACAAAATTCTAAGATTGTGCCACATTGGCCACCTTGGCATCACCAAGACTAAGCAAAGAGTCAGGTCAAGTTATTGGTGGCCGGGTATTGACAAACAAATTGAGGTCCAGGTCAGGAACTGTGTAGAATGCTGTGACTCAGACAAAACCCTCAAAACGTCAAAAGTCAGTCTCTCTCCAATTCAACCCCCCCTAATGGCATGGGAGAAACTGGGCTTGGACATAGTGGGGCCCATCGAAGGTCACGACGGAGAAATTAAGTACATCCTTGTGGCGATAGATCATTTCTCCAAATGGCCTGAAATAAAAATTGTCGAAGAAATTGACAGCTCAGAATTCATTAATTTCTTAGACAAACTGTTTTTGAGTGAAGGATTACCTAAATCAGTACTCACTGATAATGGTCCGCAATTCTGCTCAGAAGCATTCAAGTCGTTTCTAGCAAGGAACTGCATCACTCATCACACCACTTCAATTTACCATCCAGTCTCACTGAACGTTTCAACCCGGGCTTGAAGGGACATATACAACTATCTAGAAACGCAAATCAAAATTGGGAAGAAGAAATTTACAAACTCATCTGGGCATTCAGGATATCTCTGTGTGCCAGCACATGCACGGCACCTTTTGTTCTCATGAGAAGCAGACAGCCTTTAAGCATCGACCTGGGTTGGATGCCCAAATCAAAGCAAATTGAGTGGTCACCTGAACACATCAGGAATAACATTATCAAAGCCCAGAAATACTACAAGGAATGGTATGATTCGAAACACAGTGCTAAAGAACATGCTTTTAAAGTCGGTGATCTTGTGAAAGTTCGTTTGGAAAAAAAAGTAAAGAAAGGAGAAAGCAGATTCACTGCCCCCCTTTACATTGATGAACTGTTTAACAATGCGGCGAGACTCCGCGATGGGAAAGTATGGCACATGAGCAGACTGGCAAAGTATCATCCTGGTGACAAGACTCACAATCAACAACATGTCACTGTTAGCAATGATCTGTGGGTAGATGTTGATAAATCTTGTGTTGAAGAGAGTGATATGTCTAGGAATGTCATCACACACGATCTCCTACCTGACACTGACTCAGATGATGGTCAATCGACAGATCGGTCTGTTGGTGCCTATCCTAGCACTTCGACATACAATCGAAGTGGTCACGATGACCCACATTCCAGCCAGCAGCAGCCAAGAAGCTAAGAAAGGTGGCAGGCAGGCAGGACACAAGCAGCTAAGGAGGCAGGAAGACAGGTGGCAGGAAGGCAGGCAGCAGCCAGGCAGGTAGGCAGTAAATAGCAGGCAGGCGTGCCTCCCGGGTCTCTTGCTGCTGAGCGCGGTGCTGCAAGGCGAGCTGCGAGGGCTGAGGATCCCGCGTCCTGAGCAGCTCTGGGGGGAGAGGGGAGGGGGTCTTTAATACTCAGCACCGCGGAGAGCAGCCCTCCAAGAATGAGGTGCGTCTCTGCCCCCAGGGAAACTTCACGCATGGAAATCCGTGCGCTCCAGTCGCTGCCACAAAGAGATATAAAAGGGGGAGGAGAGGGGCCGGGGGGGGGGGTATGGTCTGTATGGGGGGGGGGGCAGATCTAATACGATTACGCGCCTGCAGGCGACATGGTTTGGAATCCATCAATGCACAATTCAGGTCACACTTGGCATTCAGACGATAGTTCAGTGGGCTGGGCGCGAGCTGCTGAGATAGATGTATAACGGACACCCCAGAAGGTGGTGTGGGTCTCATCAGAGACGTTTTAGGCATGGGCAAAGTGGGCTCTGGTCTGGGGCCCCAGCCTTTTTTTGTGATGCAACCAGCTCTGTTCTGCAGAGTCTTGCTTGCCCTGATGGCATCGATTGATTCTTAAACAGATTGTTTTAAATACCACTTTCCTTTGCTTTATTTTCATTGTGGGTGATATGTCTGTCTATTACATTTGGCAGAGAATTGTTTTGTTCATGTTTCATGCAGCATCCAAAAAATAGTTTCTTTTAGATCACATGTCACAGAGATTGTTTGCAATAATATTAGCGAGCAGCTGCCGTGTTACAATATTGAAACACACACCACTGTCCCTGAATGTTACATGTAAACGCATTTAAAATTTGGACAAGGGCGTCTGCGCACTGTCAGTGAGCTGGTCAGAGAGGGCATGAAAGTGCTGAAATTGAATAATACAAAACTCTAATTTACGCCCCCCCCCCAAAAAAAAATAAATATATATATATATATATATATATATATATATATATGCTTGGCCTAGGGCCCCAAAATCCTTAAGATGTCCCTGGGTCTCACATGTGGTAAAGACAACGCTATATATTTACAGTGCGCATCAGGTAGCTCACGAGGATATAGGGCGCTATCCAGCACATTTCCCTCTACTTGGCGCTCTGTGAGATAGTTGGGTGGGCTGGGCGGAATTCTGATCCCTCTGGTCATTAAAGCGCGTTCATAATTCACTCTTGACATTCGGTAAGACAACTCAGTGGGCTAAGCCCTCGCTCCCGAGATGCCTCTGCATTAAAGCACACACCTACTGGAGTTCAAGCGTTATGTGTGGGCGCTATGAAAGCGCAGTGGGCGAAGGGCTAGCTGCTGTCATCTCCGTGCTTTACCTGTGATTGGTTTTCGTGCGCGCGCGCCGTGAACGCCCTCTCTCTCGCTTCGCTCCCCAGCAGAGTGGTCGCTCCCTTGCCTCCCTGGCGATCCACGGTATCGTTGTGTGTTCTTACCCTCACTAAAGACCTGCAGCGTGCCCTGCCTGCCGCTTTTGACAAGATCTAATTGATATCGCGCCTGCTTGCCGCTCTGTGTGAAATTATTTATTTAATATCGCGCCTGCTTGCCGCTCTGTGTAAAATTATTTAATAACGTGCCTGATTGCCGCTTTATGTGAAATTGTTTAATAACGTGCCTGATTGCCGCTTTGTAACGCTTATCTTGTAGCGCACTTTTAGCACTGTTTGGAAGCATTTACATTGCACCAGCGCATTTCGCCCCAAGCGCTCCGCTCCGCTGTCCCCTACGCAGCCATTTTAGTTGTTGTTGTCCTCCTTCGTGACCCGCCCCGCCTCCCAGCTGAGACGCCCTCCCACTACGCTAATACAGCGTTCCTTGCTCTCCACGCGCTGTGACTCGCTTCGCTCCCCAGCAGAGTGGTCGCTCCCTTGCCTCCCTGGCGATCCACGGTATCGTTGTGTGTTCTTACCCTCACTAAAGACCTGCAGCGTGCCCTGCCTGCCGCTTTTGACAAGATCTAATTGATATCGCGCCTGCTTGCCGCTCTGTGTGAAATTATTTATTTAATATCGCGCCTGCTTGCCGCTCTGTGTAAAATTATTTAATAACGTGCCTGATTGCCGCTTTGTGTGAAATTGTTTAATAACGCGCCTGATTGCCGCTTTGTAACGCTTATCTTGTAGCGCACTTTTAGCACTGTTTGGAAGCATTTACATTGCACCAGCGCATTTCGCCCCAAGCGCTCCGCTCCGCTGTCCCCTACGCAGCCATTTTAGTTGTTGTTGTCCTCCTTCGTGACCCGCCCCGCCTCCCAGCTGAGACGCCCTCCCACTACGCTAATACAGCGTTCCTTGCTCTCCACGCGCTGTGACTCGCTTCGCTCCCCAGCAGAGTGGTCGCTCCCTTGCCTCCCTGGCGATCCACGGTATCGTTGTGTGTTCTTACCCTCACTAAAGACCTGCAGCGTGCCCTGCCTGCCACTTTTGACAAGATCTAATTGATATCGCGCCTGCTTGCCGCTCTGTGTGAAATTATTTATTTAATATCGCGCCTGCTTGCCGCTCTGTGTAAAATTATTTAATAACGTGCCTGATTGCCGCTTTGTGTGAAATTGTTTAATAACGCGCCTGATTGCCGCTTTGTAACGCTTATCTTGTAGCGCACTTTTAGCACTGTTTGGAAGCATTTACATTGCACCAGCGCATTTCGCCCCAAGCGCTCCGCTCCGCTGTCCCCTACGCAGCCATTTTAGTTGTTGTTGTCCTCCTTCGTGACCCGCCCCGCCTCCCAGCTGAGACGCCCTCGCCCCTCCCCCTCCACCATCCATATATGACAGTTCTTCCCGCGCGCAGCGTCCACGCGCAGCGACCGCGCCCAATCCGCGCCGAAGGTGCGCCAAAGGTAAGCCCGTCTACGCCCGTCCGCGCCTGGACCGCGCCCAGCGCCAGTCCCCCTGCCCCTCGCGCTGCCCAGCCCCACCGCATTACCTACGATGCTGCCACCCTCCTAGCCCTTAACCCCGGTCGCGCCCCCAAATGCGTCCAAGCCGCTCCTGGACGCACCCACGGCCCATTCTCCTGCCTCTCCTGCAGATTCATCGGCACCGAAAGCATATCCGCTGCGACCACAACACAGACTCCCGACCCCAACCACCTAGAATGCATCCTTCTCAACACCCGCTCGGTCCACAGGCACGCCATTGACCTTTGGAACCTACTAGACACCATCTCCCCTGACGTCGCCTTCCTAACGGAAACATGGATGAACGCCTCTTCCGCCCCTGACATCGCCATTGCCATACCTGATGACTATAAGATCACACGCAAGGACCGCACGGACCATACAGGAGGTGGAATCGCTATCGTCCATAAGAAATCAATCCGCATCTCGACCAGCTCTGACGCCAACCTCGCTAACTCCGAACACCTTCACTTCCAAATTCACATCGACCCCAAGACCACACTCAGAGGCACCCTCCTCTACAGACCACCAGGACCCCGCGCAAAATTCAGTGAAGACATCACGGACTTCATCACCCCACACGCGCTCCCCTCTAAAGACTACATCCTTCTGGGAGACCTCAACTTCCATCTTGAAAAGAGCAAAGACCGCAACACCACCACCCTCTTGGACAACCTAGCCAACCTCGGACTTAAACAACTGGTCACTTCCCCCACCCACATCGCAGGTCACACACTCGACCCCATCTTCACCTCCAGCAACCATGTCTCCTTCAGCCACACTACGAATCTCCTCTGGACTGACCACAGCTGCGTTCACTTCACCTACAACAAACCGAAACCCATCGCCCACCTCCAACCAACTCTACAAAGAAACTGGAACAAAATCACCACGGAGCAGATCTCCACATCGCTCCTTCAAACCTCCCCAGCCCTCTCTTCTAACGCCAACGAAGCCGCATCTAACCTCACCCTCTGGCTTTCCAACACCGCCGACACCTTAGCACCAATGAAAAAACGTCAACACAAACTTGGTATCAAGAAGGCCTCATGGTTCAACGATGGCCTCAAGAAGTCCAAGAAACTGTGCCGCTCCCTTGAAAAGGCCTGGAAAAAAGACCCATCCACCAGCAACAAGGACGCCTTCAAAAGCGCCATCCGCACTCACCACCAACTGATCCGAAAAGCCAAGAAAACAGCATTCAAAGATCGACTTGACAACAACGCCCACAACAGCAAGGAACTTTTCAACATCGTCAAGGAATTTTCCAACCCCTCGGCCAACTCCAACGACATCTCCCCCTCTCAAACCCTCTGCGATTCCCTAGCCTCTTTCTTCCACAACAAGATTGCTGACATCCACAACAGCTTTGACAACCAACCCGGAAGCCAACCCACCCTACCATCAGCTGACCATCTTCCCCCCGTTAACACCCTTAACGCCTGGAACCCTATCTCCACGGAGGACACCATCCGCCTGATGAATTCCATCCACTCTGGATCCCCCACAGACCCATGCCCTCACCACATCTTCAACAAAGCAGACTCCGTCATAGCTCCGCACCTCCGAGACGTCATCAATTGCTCCTTCAATTCCGCTACCTTCCCAGAAGATTGGAAACACGCTGAACTCACCGCCCTTCTGAAAAAACCAACAGCAGACCCCACCGAACTCAAAAACTACCGCCCCATCTCGCTTCTTCCATTTCCGGCCAAAGTCATCGAGAAAGCTGTCAACAACCAGCTCGCCGCCTTCCTCGAAGCCAACAATTCACTCGACCCCTCACAATCTGGATTCCGAGCCAAACACAGTACTGAGACCGCCCTCATCGCAGCAACAGACGACATCCGTACTCTACTGGACAATGGAGACACAGTCGCCCTCATCCTCCTCGACCTTTCTGCAGCCTTCGACACAGTCTGCCACAGCACCCTCTTACATCGCCTCAGAAACATCGGAATCCAAGGAAAGGCACTGGAATGGATCACCTCGTTCCTCACCGGAAGAACCCAGAGAGTCCGCCTCCCACCATTCAATTCCGAGGCCTCTGAAATCATCTGCGGCGTACCACAAGGATCCTCACTCAGTCCCACCCTCTTCAATGTATACATGAGCCCCCTCGCGGCCATCGCCCGCCAACACAACCTCAACATCATCTCTTACGCGGACGACACTCAACTGATCCTATCTCTCACCAAGGACCCCAGCACCGCCAAAACTAACCTTCACGAAGGAATGAAAGAAGTCGCCGAATGGATGAAACAAAGCCGACTGAAACTGAACTCAGACAAAACAGAAGTCCTCATCTTAGGTAAATCCCCCTCTGCATGGGACAACTCCTGGTGGCCGGAAGCCCTCGGAAATGCACCCATCCCGACAGACCACGCACGGAACCTTGGCGTCATCCTGGACTCCTCACTATCAATGAACAGACAAGTCAGCGCCGTATCCTCCTCCTGCTTCAACATTCTTCGCATGCTCAGAAAAACATTTCGCTGGATCCCCACCGAAACAAGGAAAACAGTCACCCATGCTCTGGTCACGAGCCGACTGGACTACGGAAACACCCTCTACGCAGGTACCACCGCCAAACTCCAGAAGACACTACAACGAATCCAAAACGCCTCAGCCAGGCTCATATTAGACATCCCACGCAACGAACACATCTCTGGTCACCTTAAAGATCTCCACTGGCTACCCGTCAATAAGAGGATTACTTTCCGACTGCTCACCCACGCACACAAATCACTCTACGACATCGGACCAGATTGCCTCAACTCTCGACTGTCCTTCTACTCCCCCCCCCGCCAACTTCGCTCCTCCAGCCAAGCCTTCGCCACTGTACCTCACATCAACAAGACCACCATGGGAGGCAGATCCTTCTCTTACCTGGCTGCCAAAACATGGAACTCACTCCCCGCTTACCTTCGCCTCACCCAGAATCACCTAGCGTTCAGAAAGCAGCTTAAAACGTGGATATTTGACAAATAATCCTCCTCTCCTTCCTAAGCGCCTTGAAACCCTCTGGGTATGTAGTGCGCTATATAAATTGTATGACTTGACTTGACTTGACTCTCATCCCACCGGTTCTTGGTTGGCCAGGGCTGCGCAGAAGGGGAGGGGCTGGCCCGCGGCCAGGCCGAGACACTGATAGATGGTGTGTTGGGCTATCTGCGCTCCACAGGAATGACCCTCTGGGGGGTGGTGCAGGCGGGACGCAGTTTGTAAGAAAGATTCCGCTCCAAGAAAATGAACCACATTCATTACTGCTGTCACCTGCCGGTGCCTCCCGCCCCCAACTCTGGAGCAGACCCAGCGCTCGTGCCCTGGAGGGGCTGGCTGACCCCCACCCGCCCCTCCAGTGATTGTCAGAGAGTACAGTGGTCTGGGGCACTGTTGGCAAAGGTGTGTACGTGGCCAGGGAAGACGTTTCGTGGCGCTGCCGTGGATGCAGTGATCTCAGTTTGCATTTGTAACTCACACTACAAAAGTACCCGATTCTAGGCGCTTTTCGTGTCCTATTTCCGGAGGGGGTGCCGTGCACGTTTGTTCCTAGTGCACTGCCAGGCTATTAACTAAACGTTATACTCGTGCAATGTAGACCGACACTCGCGCCACCACTCTGGACGCCTCGGCAGGGGTAGTAGGCGCTATATCAATTCAATTGCAAATACACGTAAATCGCCCTATCTTCGCATACCTCGGTTCCTTTTTAGGTCTCGGCTATATTCAGCTTTAGATGTTTATTGCCAAGACTTATTGTTTGCAAGCCACTAAGTGAACTTAGACTCTCTGCGCTTTGGGTCAGCCTCTTTTCCGTGATTGGAAGGCAGCCGCGTAGCTAGGGGGGGGGGGCGGTCCGCCCCAGGCGGCACCTTTTTTGAGGCGGCAACTTTTGGACTAGTCTGAGGCGGCCGCGGCCGCGCGGGCCGGCACTGACTGTCTGGATGTAGCCGAGGCCCGTTGCGGCGGCCTCTGTGACTGTAGGGCGCTTCTTTGATCCAGGAGTGTTCGATCACTTAAGTTCTTAACTTCTTGATAATAAACCCGGCCGTTACCGTTACCCAGCAATCAAATTAGCAGTTGCACAGACATCTGCAATGCATGGCATATGACTGAATATGATGAGTTCTACAATACATGATCGATTCATGGCGCAATAATAAATTCTGTAACAAATCGCCGGTTCGAATCACTCATGCAGCCAGCATCACCAATCTGTGTGAACCCGACCGTTGTTGGCCCGCCCCCCCCTGCTCACACTAGTCCTTCAGGGCCGTCAATCAGTGGTAGCGTGCGCGGTGCAACCAATGACGGCCTGATGTAAATAAGTTGCAGACCACAGGAACAGGTAAGCTGTATGAAAGCTTTATTGCAGCACAGAGATTAGTAGGTCAGCTCCCCGTCCAACCAGAGCTCCAACTGCCAACAGGGCGAAGGAGAACTCCAGAACCCAGAACACAAGGAGAGATCTAGAGTGCTGGCCCAAGGAAGGAGCAAAGCACTGTACAACATATCTCCCCTCCTTGCAAGGAAAGAAAACACAAGAAAAGGAAAGAAACACTAATGCACATAGTCATTCAAGTACATGGGTGGGCGACGGGAGCGAGAGCTCCTCAAACCGACATCAACCAAAGAAGAGGAAGGAGAAACAGGAGCACGAGGGACAGAAGGAGGAACAAGAGAGGTAGGAGCGGAATCAACCGCAGAGCCACTATGATAAGTACATAAAGAAGTGGAGGCATCGCCACCACCCACCTCCCCCCGTACAGCTGGCAAGGGTATGGGAGAAGAAGAACCCCCAGAGGACAGTAAATAACCATTACAGCCATCCACCTGGGCAGGAAACAGGTCATCAGAAGAAGAATCTTTACATTTCTGGTAGAGTGCCACCCTCCGGTAATTCCAACTTTCACCATTGGCCAAAACAATGAAGTGAGGAAAAACCTTCCTGACTCTGTAGGGACCTCTAAACTTGCTAAGACCCTTAGCAAGTCTGCCCGGCTTAACCTTAACCAGGTCACCCACAGAGATGGGCAAGGGGGCGCCGTCATGAATTAAGGGGATATCGTTGCCAGAACCCTTCAACCAAGCAGGGGTCAATTTACTTACTGGTGTGCGACCATGCATTAGCTCAAAAGGAGACTTTTCACCAGTCCTATGAGGTGTGGAGCGGTAAGCCCAGACTAGTTCATGGACACGCTCATCAGAAAAGCAGCCAGACTCTACAAACATCTGAATCACGCCCTTAACGAGGCGATTCACCCTTTCACAAAGGCCATTACCCTGTGGGTTGTAAAGACTAGTCTTCTGATGCCTGATACCACAATCATTAACAAAAGAAGTCATTTTCGAGGACGTGAGTTGAGTCCCATTGTCTGAAATGAGGACAGAAGGATACCCTTCGTTGATAAAAATGCCCTTCAAAAACTTAATGGTAGCATCAGTAGTGATCTCTTTTACAAACTGTACACACAACCATTTTGAAAAACAGTCAATAAGAACGATTGCAAAGCGGTGATCTGTAGGAAGCTCACTCATGGGGCCTATGAAGTCTATGCAGACACTATGCCAGGGAGTATTCTCAAAGACAATTTTATGTGTGGACTGAGGGCCCAAAATTTTGAGGCGCTTCTCGCCCTCCTTACAGAAACTACACTTCAACACGCAATCTACGGCATCATTATCAATAGAGGGCCACCAAAAGTTCTGTTTGACACGGCGTTGCGTGAGACTTTGACCCAAGTGTCCCTCATGGGCCAAGTCTAGAATTCTCCTTCTTAATAGATCAGGGGGAACAAAACGATCACCTCACATCAGAACGTCTTTTCCCTCTAAAGAAGTTCATCCAAAATTTTCAGGAAGGGTCTGACGGAAGGACTAACAGTACTTTCCCTCCTTGTACCATTAGAAACAAGACTGATAACAGCCTTCAAAGTCAGATCCTCCTCCATGCCCTTGGACCATTCATCACGGGAAAATGTACCACCACCAACCAACAAGACATCCTCCATAACAGCAACTGCAAGATCATCGGACTTGATCTCAGAACCAGAACCAGTGGAAGGAATAGGGAGCCTAGACAGACAATCCGCTTGGATATTCTTCCACCCATGAATAAATTCAATCTCGCACTGATAGTCCTGCAAACGAGAAGCCAGTCTCGCCAACCTTGGGGAACCCTTACCAGCCCCACCAGGAGCTAGAACGTTAACAAGGGGTTTGTGGTCGGTACGTAAAACAAACTTGTAACCCCACAGGTAGGTTCGAAAGTAACTTGTTCCCCAGACTGCGGCAAGAGCCTCACGCTCTATTACCGAGTAGTTTAACTCAGAGGTGGACAAAGGCCTAGACGCGAATGCAATTGTCTTTTCAACGCTACCATGTCTCTGTAAGAGAACCGCACCCAGGCCAATGGCACTGGCGTCCACCATCAGGATGGAGGACCGAGTAGTGTCAAAAGGGGTGAGGACATTTGCAGATTTGAGTTCCCTTTTGATCAATTTAAAACAGGATTCATGTTCAGTGGTCCAATAAAACCTGACACCTTTTTTAAGTAAGGATCTCAGGGAAGCAGTCTTGGAAGAGAAATCCCTTACAAATTTCGAGTAAAACTCGATCAAGCCCATAAAGGACCGAAGTTGATCCTTATCAACTGGGGAGGGTGCTAGCTCAATGGCTTCAATTAAGTTCTTTTTGGGTTTAATGCTTTCTTCTGACAAACAAAATCCTAAATACTCTATCTCTTTCAATAGGAAGGCACACTTCTCTTTTCTTAAAGTTAAACCAGCCTCATCCACCCTAAGTAACACATCTTGTAAGATTTTGTTGTGTTCCTGTAGAGAACTACCATAAATCAAGATATCGTCTTGAAAATACAGCACCTTATCAAGACCCTTAAAGACTTCAGAGACAAGTCTCTGGAATACGCTAGCGGCTGAGACTAGCCCAAAAGGTAGTCTAGTGAATTGGAATGTGCCTTCACTGGTGATAAATGCAGTTAAATGCTTTGAGTTATCATCAAGACAAATTTGATGGTAGGCGTGTTTAAGATCCAACTTACTAAAGAACCTTGCCCCTCTAAGGGTTGACACCAATTCACCGATGTTTGGTAGGGGAAACACGTCGGCTACAACACACTTATTAAGGGAACGAAGATCCACACAGAACCTGATCTTGTTGTCCGGTTTCTGCGAGATCACGACAGGCGAAATCCAAGGAGATGCTTCGATGGGTTCAATGATACCTCCTTGGAGCATTTCCTCAAGGGTAGCCTTAACTTCATCTCGTAAAGCAAAGGGCACCCTTCTTACTTTGTGTTGCACAGGTGAACTGCCCTCCTTAAGAATTATGCGATGAGAGTAGCCGATAAGCTCACCCAACTGGTCCCTAAACACATTTTTAAATCTGGCCAAAATATCCTCCAAGGATGAGGTCTCAACAATGGAAACGGGGTTATCAGACCTGGGGTCTACTACAATGTGCAGATCATATTGGTGGTGACGGCCTAAGATTGCTGGTCCATCTGCTGATATGTATATTTTCCCATAATCTGATCTGCCTTTGAAAACAATTTCAGCTTCAAAGAAACCAAGCATGTTAATCCTCTCACCCTGGTAACCAGACGGGAAAATGTCGCACGTCTTCAAAGCTCTTTCTCCCCACACATTCTTCATCAATGAAGTGGGAATTATGGTCCACTTTGAACCGGTATCAACCATGAGTGTAACAACTTTCCCATCAATAACAAAATCATCTTTAAAAGGATTACCCCTCTGGTTATCACACGCGCACACAGTGTCAGTCAGGACTAAGATTTTGTTAACGTCACGTCTCAAATCATCACATTCATTAACAACTGTAACTTTTGAGTTATTCTTATTCCTACAGACTTTAGCAAAGTGTCCCGTTTTACCACAACGTAGACACTCTTTGTTGTTTGCGAAACAAAATTTCCCATCCGAAGGATGAGAAAAACTACCACACCTCGAACACATCTTTTGATTATTCTTACTAAAAGATGTCTGTTGTACATTCTTTTTCTGAAGAATATAGCCTTTCTTTCTAACAATTGCAATGGCAGCAGTTTCATCGTCACTATTTTCGCTAAAAGTACTCTTATGAGAGATTTCGGCCACTTTGGTTTCCAAACTACTTTTTTGCAGTTCTCTCATACACTTTTCGCTTTCTTCCACGACTTTGGCAAGTTCTATGGCATCTTTCAACGTTGGGTTCTTAGCTGCCCACAAACGTTCTTGTACTTTTCTATTGTTGGCTTGGACAACTAATTGGTCTCTAATTAATTCGTCCGCCATCTGGCCAAAGTTACATTTGATAGATAACTCGCGCAGTCTTGCTACAAACTCATCAATGCTCTCTTCAGCCAATTGTTTATTTTTATAAAATTTGTATCTCTGAAGGATGAGATTTTCCTCTTTACCAAAACGAGTTTCTAATCTTGTTACAGCCTCTTTAAACTCGTCAAAATCAGCTTGTGATCCTGCAGGTAGTACTTGTGGTAAGTATCTGAACAAGCGCTGTCCCTCTTTACCCAACGTGGTCATTAACAGTGCTTTTTTGCATTTAGGTGAATAATCTTCTCCGTCCAGAGCTTCAATATGATTATAGAACATGACTATCCAGTCCTCCCACGCTATAGGAGGATTGCCTGGCTCTGACAAAAATTGAGGAGGAAGGGCAACATTGATCGATTGAGCCATGTCTTTTAATTATTACCAACAGTTTAAAGTGAAATAAGTACACCAAACAGTAGAGTAGAATGAGTTGAAGGTAAACGCTTACTCTTAATACAGGCGAAGATCTGTGGCGAAGAGCTGGTGCTTAATGCTCCATCACAAGCGTTTCTATGGATATTTTCAACAATGACCAAAGCGAGAGTCTAAACACAAAAATAAGTTTCAGGAACGTTATGCGCGTTATTTCAAAAACGCTGCTTATGCGTTTCAGTGACGCTGATGCTTGTGTTTCAGTGACGCTGCCGCCAGAGTGATGCTTTTCTGCTTCCAATCGTGTGCGCGATGCTCTTCTGTTCTCCGGCATGTAACCAAGGTAACAATGGATAATAACAAGTAATGCTGCCAAAATGGCCGACGGCGTCGTGCGTGTACGTCACACGTCAGACGTTCCGCATCAGCCACAACGTGAATCGAGATGCGCTCAGTGACATAGCGTTGCTAAGCGACTCACCGGACAAAGGAAGTTGGCTCCGGTGACGTTGCCGCTTGGGTTGTTCGAAGACGTAGGCTGGTGATGTAGCTGCTTACGGTCTGTTGCTAGGAGACGCGTTGCTATGTGACTCACCAAAGTCTCCAGACGTTGGTAGAGATGACGTCACCCACTGCGCTACGAACAAGAAAATCGGCACGAAAGTCCATAAACTATTTCCCACGATGTCGCAGTCACTGAGGAGACGGAGAGGACACTCCGCATTCACGCTGTGTATCACACGTGGATTCTTGAGGGAGTTGATACTTCTCTGTAAAATCATCTTAGGCTGCAGCATTCAGAAGGAAGCGATGGTCGGACATCTCGCCAGCCCAAGTCGCCAAATGATGTAAATAAGTTGCAGACCACAGGAACAGGTAAGCTGTATGAAAGCTTTATTGCAGCACAGAGATTAGTAGGTCAGCTCCCCGTCCAACCAGAGCTCCAACTGCCAACAGGGCGAAGGAGGACTCCAGAACCCAGAACACAAGAAGAGATCTAGAGTGCTGGCCCAAGGAAGGAGCAAAGCACTGTACAACACGGCCCTGTAGGACATTTTTGGCCAGCCCTCGCCCCTCTCCGCACCGTAGCAGTGTGACGCTCACTGCCCCTACGCTCGCTCGCCCCTCGCCCTGGCCCTGTCGAGTAGTTGGAGTGGAGAGGAGACGACCATTCTGAGTAACTTGCCTGCAGCCTGCTACCAGGGCTCGAGTCGGGGTACCACGTAGGTGGACGGCGTCCCCCCACTTATTTTACTGGGGGGGACACCGTCCCCCCTGTCAAACAGCTGGACTTCACTTTTTGGCCTCTCTGGGAGGAGAAGCTCGGCACCTTCCGTGACGTCACTTACTGTCGCGACGTCACTTCCGGTGACAGCATCCCCCCACTTATTTTTTTAGGACGTGTGCCCTGCCTGCTACTGTAATTCAAGGTGAGACAGACTGTGAGAAAGCAATAAAGTAATCATAGTAGGCAGGATGGCGCCCGCTCCACGCTCCTGCCCGGGAGGGGTGGTCATCACCCCCTCACCACCACCTCTCTCTCAGTGATGCAGGATGCCAGGCCTGTCTTTTGCCCCTTTTTAAACTCCATCACGTGACGTCCTCTCTTGGCCTGCTTTTCGTCCCTATCAGCCAGGCCTCCCCGGCCGAGGTGTGCAGAATAAATACTGCAACTGCATTAATTCAGAAAGGTCTGAGGGAGGCACAGGGAGCATTGCCAATGAATATTTGATGTCATTTATTTATTTACATTATTTTTGAATCCCACGATATACCCCAGTGCGTCGCGTTTGTATCGCCTGCGCTTTATTTCCGTTATCTCGTGCGCAGTGGAGGGTACCATTCATTACAGTTGGGGTGTGCTGTCTCAGGGTAAGCGCAGAGCTGGGTGAGTGGGGCGTGTGATGTGAACGCCCTAGGGCATCGATGCTCTGTTAGTGGGTGTGGGCTGAGGGGCCAGGGGGGGTTCTAGGCCTTGCGATGGCTTGACCACTTAAGCTCTTTCCCCAAGTGTTGGAATGACAAGGTGAAGGGAGGGATGGGTCACGAGGGGTGTCTACCATGTGACACTCAGTGAGCAGACAGTAGACATTTGAAGAAGAACCTTCTGGTCGACATCGAAAGGGTGATAATGTAAAACAAAAATCACTCTGGCCTGCCTGCTATTTTGGTGTAGAAGTGTCCACACAAAGTGCATCAATTATGGATTTATGCTGTAGCAACAATGGGAATTGCCTGATCAGATGTTTATTTTCTGCCAGAATTTTAGGCATATGGATTGTTAAAATATTATTTGACCAGGCCAAACACTATTTCGCGATAAAAAAAATCCTATCTGTCTAGAGGGTTCTCTACTTTAGGCCAGGAGACTGCAAAACACTAGACCTAATCATGTAAGAAAGACTAGGATGATAAGTGTACCTGTGTTGCGCATTTTGAGTATCGAGTAATGTCAATGACATAGCAATAGTTGCAATATTTATTAGGAAGAGGAGAACTACAGATGTAGCCAATAGGGTGGGGGTATTAAGTCTGCAGTTGTTTTCCTGTCAGCTGATCTCAGTTTTTCAATAATTCACGGGCAATGTGGGCTGAGTCAAGGGGGTCGAATCCGCACTCATAAGGGGACAGTTTCTCTGTGTCTGGGTTGCACGATCGAGGTAACTGTTAGAAGCAATACTACGTCTCTCCTCGGAGGCTCGGCCATCTTTCAAGTGCTCACCTGTCCTTTTTCCCCAGCACCCCCCCCCCCCCCCGCAAGGGGCGGCAATCCGAGGGGTAGCCCCGGGCGCCACAAGCTCTAGCTACGCCCCCGCACATTCTGACTCTGAAGTTGACGGTCACAGGTTCAGTAGTAGGTTTAGCAGAACTAGCCATGATTCCCATTCTGACTCTGAATGTGCACCTGACTTACCGTTAATCTCAGGGAGGTTTGGCAGAACCATCCGAAGACCAAAACGCTTAGATGACTTTGTCTGTGACTAGCTGTCCCCAGCTCATCCTCCTTCATGTTAATGTTTACTACACCCTGTGGCACAGTTGTTTAAATTCTCAAGAGAGGAAGATGTGTTGTATCTCACTTATGCTACCCCGTGCCTGCGCTTGGTACCTTCCCCTCCCCTGCGCGTGAGCTCCCTCTGCATTCCTTCCCCCCTGATTGGTTCCCCGACATTCCATTCCTTCCTGGTTCACCATCCTTGTTATGAACTGTCACAACAGATGTTCCACTGACCCACGCACCACCATTGGTGTGGGGCTGTTACTAATAAACCTATACTGAAGTACTACTACCGAATCCTGACTACTTCTTAACAAAGACCAATAGCTCAAACTTTTCTAATGCGAGCCCTATTGCATTTCCAATGCTTGTTGGTTTCGGATCTATACTTCTAAACAGTTTCAAAATGATTCGCCGCTCCGCAAATATCTACTTGTAACCTACTAGTGTCTTTGTGTGGGTTGTACAAGTTTTGGGTGGCTTTTTCGGAAACCCTCGTATGTTTTGGGCCTCTTTTGAAGAGGCATCGTGCTTGCTTTACTGCACGCTTGCACGTTGAACTGCGCGCCGCTGGTCGTTGGTTGTAGCGGTCTCGCGAGGGGGAGTGAACCGCCGTCGCCCACTGAGGTAATAAAGCGTGTAAGAGTTACCATGGCGCGTGAGTCTCCGCGCGCTCAATGTGGTTTTGTTTTTGAAACCGACTGCTCGTTTCAGTCCCCGGTTAGAAATGGCGCCTCTGCTGCCTACACGCTTTTCAGTACAGCAAAGGCTGCGAGTTGGTGGGATGGAACCTCGCTGACTGGCGGTAGTGGTGTACCGAAATACCTTGCGGTCGTGGGCGGTAAAAATGGCAAATAAAGAAAAGCTTAATATGGGACATATGCATCCCCCAGTGATCTTTTAGTATGTTCCTCATATTTTCCTCTTTAAAATATGCATTACATTACAAATGACCACATGGAATCATCAGTACCGCGTGGTTTGTGTCTTAATTATTTAAATAAAGCAAACGGAGATAGGCCTGTCACGATCAGTAAAACACAGGGTTCTGACCTTTATAGAATTGTTTGGATGTGTCTCAAGGCTGTGAAACTACTTGCAAATTCATCATAAAATCAGACTGTATCCCTTCATGGTATCTTTCAAGAAAGAAGTTAAATTACTACTCCTGAACACATTTCTGCCCTAGTTCCTTGGAACTCTTCTCTCTGAGCTTTCCTGGACTTGTCATCTTTGCTCGTGATTACGACTCCACGTATTATATCACTGTTTTGATCGATCTGTCCTCATTGACGCGATCCTTCCCTCATCGGAGATCTGCCATATCCTGTCCTGTGTCTCAATTATTATAATATTGATTGTATATACCGCTGCTCTTTAACACGTGTAAAGTGCTTCGATACCCACGAAGGTCTTGTTGGTGCTACCTTCAAATAAAATAAATAAGTATTGCATACTACGTCCCCTCGAGTGCCAACATTCGCTCTCCTATTCCTTCATTTGTTGAATGAGTTGCTAACAATAAACACCCCTGGAACATTATAATCCAGTGGATATTTTTTGCAGTTTTATATAGCGCAAAATCGACCTAAAGGTTCAACCAGATACATTACACAAGGACATATATATATTTTTTTTTTGGATGTACATGGTAAGTGATTTACCTAGATTCACATGATGTCTAGTCGACACCAAGATACAGACTTGGTTTCCCGGTTCTAAAGTCAGCAACTCTGGCCTTTACACTACATCCTCTTTGCTGTCAGCTACTGCCTTCAGCCAACCCTCTTTCAGAATGGGGTGGCGTGGCCATGCCAGGCCCACTCCCTTCTCTGTTAAGCAGCCAAAGGTCTTGTGTCCACATGTATGAAGGCAAGCTGCATGATAAACACCATTCCTGTTTTAGTAGAGCACAAAATGAGTACCAATCCTTGGGGGTGGGGCCTGGACGGCCTAGATGGCAGAAGTTCTCTTCGGAGCTCAAGTTTGCCTCCGGTGGAGTAATCTCCTGGGTGCCTGCGTCCTATGCGAGAGGTTTGTGCAGGGATCCGAGTGTCCACCATGACCCATATGTAGGGGCGTAGTATCACCCCAGGCAGTTTAGGGGAAGTGGAGATCCCAGGAGGCCGAGACAAACCTGGTTCAAGATGGCATCTCAGGGCTGAGGAACGTGCCCCGAGCGAACATTGCGTCCTTGGTGGGGTACCCAGGCGACGGGGTGAGAATCTGCTGGCCAGGGAGTTCACAGGATCAGCGGTGGTATTTGCAGTGGTTGGCTGCTGTAGTGGGTATTGGTTGCACGGCTCTGACTAGGTGGGCCCCCCTCATGAGTTCGAGGAGGGTGGAGGGGTGACACAGCCTGAACCCAGCACTCAACTGGAGCTCTGGCCGGAAGAAAGAAGCCAGTACAGACCTTGAAGCTCCCGTGTGGGCCCCTGCGTAAGTGAATAGCCATAGCCCCTCCCTGGCCCTTTGAATTTGACTGCAAGAGCAGATGTGAGCTCCCGAGCTGGGGTTGCAACATCCTCTTGTAGGGAGCTTATTAAAAGAAGATCTGGAACAAATTTTACTAAGGCAAGGTGGTATCCTGTGGAGAACTACACAAGAGTGAAGAGTGAGTGCGCTGGGACCTCCTCCGGCCTATGAGGGGGAAGGACCCTGTGTGTGACTTCATAAGGCCCTTGGTCAAATGTCCCCCTACTTTCTATCTTTTACCTGCGTCCTGGGGAGGCCCCATCTGGTTTTCCACCAGATGTGTAGGCAACACTAAATGGACCTTGGAGGATCCTGGTGATGCGCCAGGGCTATTGCGATGATACACTGGGTTTGGGGGGCCTTCGGTTGTTGTGTAGTTCCTATCAATCTATATAGGATCTGCATGTTTAGACCACATAGACTGTGAGATTGGTGTAAAGACTTTTTCCAAACACCCACAGCGGATATAGTCGCCTATATACCAGCTAGCTCACAGTGCCACTGTAAACTCCTCTTACCAAGGAGAAAATAGTTCTTAACAACTATTGAGCATGGCCACCCTGTCCCATCGGGGATCGTGGATATAGTACTTTTTGCTCAGGCACTTGTGCTGACTTTGTCTCAGAGAGAAACCCAAAATAAACGGTGGGGACGTTTTCAAGAAGCATTTATTGTACCAGCGTCATTCTAGTGTAAAATACGTGTGCTGAAACAACCATAAGACAGAAACAGATATTTGATTATAAGCACCAACAGAGTAAATGGATGGTAGATTCCTATCATAGTGCTAAAACAATAAATATATGCAGGTATAAAAATACATGACAATAATAATGCGTACTTCTACGATGCAACCCTAACTAGATGTTCTTTAGTGTACCTAGCATGTATGTAGGTGTAGAGCCAAGAATCTCCCTAGACTGACGCCAACCACAATACCTAAAGTGAGAGACTGTGGAACCGCGTCTTGGTCTCGAGAAGGACTCCCCGCGAGGGATGTCAGACCTCTGCAAGCTGAAGCGTCTGCGTGCAGGAACCTCAGCGTCTCGCGTTAGTATGTCACCATGGAAGTCTTTCTCCTCTGCCTACCCCAGCAAAGATATGGTGCATATATACCCAAAAGGTACCCTCAGGGGTTCTGCCTTGCTGTGTCATGTCGGCAGAGGATGACGAAACGGATGACCCTTATACATAGTTTTTTGCAGTAGATGGTAATCCTGCTGTGATTCTGAGAATCCTCATGCATAAGAAATGTGGCTAGTGTTCTGGGAAAACCACACAACATTTATGCAGTACCTTAACTAGGTAAAAGTTCAGTACCAATAACTGTTATGTAGTACAATGGCAGGGAAATGTAGGTGAATGGTTAGGTGACTACCCAGGCCTATATTTTGGGGTACATTACAAAACATAACACCCACTCCTCATGTGACCGGACGATATACTATATATACTAAAAAGATATGTCCTTACAGTAATAACATATTTCCAAAATAAATGTTCATAGTAAAATCTTCTAAAATGGTAAAAATAAATTGTTAGGAACTCCAAAAAGTCCTTCAAAATATGTTTGTATATATGGCTTGAGTAAACGAAAAGCCTTTGAAAGCAATGGTGCCATAGTAGAGTAATAAGATTTTGTTTAAAATTCCAATTTAGGTTGATTTGGAAAAAGGCCGAATTCTTTCCAGGACAAGGAGAGTCAAATATTTATGTGTCCTGTGTGGGAGACGCAACATCACTGTTGCCATCGCAGATGATGGTCCCTGTAACACCTCAGATCAGATCAATTAAGCAAGCGTGATCTTCTTCCGTTCCCACCGCCGATGCTGGGGAAGCCTTTGAAATCTCCAGAGCCTGTGTGCCTGCAGAGGAGCTGGTATCCGATCCAACAGGAGCTGAAGCATCCCGTGGTGGTTCAAAGAATGCTGACATCAACATGGAAATACACTGAGGACACTGCAGTACGTGGGCCATTAATGGATCCAGCAATGCATTCACATCCGGTGGCGCAACCGATGGAAGTGTCAGACAGAGGTCCAACACGCATTCTTGTCCGCAGAATAGGTAGGGGAGGAGAGGCAAAACAGTCATTCCAGACTGATCGAAATGATAGGAACCTAGACTCGCTTAGTTCCCGATGTCGAGGTGTTCCCAGATGGAGTGCCATGCAATCACGGTAACTTCGCTCCAAGAGCATTTTTCCCATTTCCTTGGTGACTGGGACGTCCATTGCGTAGCAGTTGCTACCTGTTGCAGGGCAGGATTAGCGGAAGTCCGCCGAAAATGCTTCAGAAATCGGAGTGTATAAAAGATGGAATCAATCCAAAGACGGTCTTAAAAGTGCTTAACAGCCGAGAACCTATGGTCTAAAATAGGTGTACTATACCCTTCGTATCAGACATGTTAAAGATACGCTGTACCATTTTTCTGAAATGGAATGGGCTGTTAATCCGTACAAGTGCCTGTATCTGAGCTGAGGACTTTGCAACCTGGAGATCAAAAGCCTCTCGAGCTGCAGTTAAGGGCACCTCTTTTTGTAAAGGCATGGCTTTCATTCGGCTCAGAGTATTAAAACGTATAAAGGAAACATTCAGCGAAGGCCATAACGGCACATCCCTGAATGTGCTTGTCGGTGGTAAGAATTCTTGTATACAACAAGTCACCCTGGAACTTACAGTGACGAGATGCGATGTCTGGAAGCATCCCACAACAACCATGATCATTCAGCATTAAGTAACTTCCATTCGAGAGCAGCCTGAACACTGGATTAATCACAGCAACTGGGGACCCTTTTCAAATGACCGGGCAGGTTTGCAACTTAACCGTTACAGGCCCCATGAAGTATAATATCCTGGCAAATGAGAGATTTACTCTCAATTCTCGCAGTCTGTACCGCTGAGAAACTTTTCAGTGTCTCAGTTGCTGCATTTAAATCTATACAGTAATTCCCAAGATTCATGGATGAATTCCCTACCCATTACTTCATATCTGCCTACCTGGTGGTGTTCTGAAACTGGAAAGTTGTTTCTTGCAATGTTATATGGCCTCGAATTAACTATTCTGTGGACGGTGATTCTGCCATGGTGAATAGTAATGGGTCTAATTTTTCAATACGCAGCAATGTGTATTTTACATCCCTTTTTAGGTCAGGCCTGACACAGTACATGTGCTTCTCTGGTGAGACTTTTAGTGAGGGCTCAAAAAAGGCTACCATGGCCAGCCTAAAGCTACAGTGCATGTGTGCGGGCGCGCACTTAGAAGCAGAGGCGCCATATGGCAAACCTCGTCATACTCATTAAGCGCCAGCGATCACTTTTGCGGCGCCCTTTTGATGTTCTCTTTCAAAGAACATCAAACATCAAAGAACATGTTGTTGTGTTAATGCTTTGCTGAGCCCGTTTGACTCACAACGTGCTTTCTCTTTCCCCAAACTCTTGTTTGCGTTCCTTTATTTTGAGATGCTTTTAGTATTACTGTCACACACACAACCACAACCACATGCTCCCACACAACCACACACACATACACACAACCACATACACACAACCACATACACACAACTACACACACAACCACACACACACAACCACACACACAACAACAAACCACACACACAACCACACACATACACACAACCACATACACACAACCACACACACAACTACACACACAACCACACACCCAACACCCCACACATACAACGACAAACAAACCACACACTCAACCACACAATCAACCACACAATCAACCACACACTCAACCACACACACACAACCCCACACACACAACACCACACACACAACCCCACACACACAACCCCACACACACAACCCCACACACACAACCCCACACACAACCCCACACATAACCACACACCCAACCTCACACACCATCACCAACAAACCATAAACACGTAACCACACGCACAACCACACACACACGCACACAACCACCACACACACAACCACCAAACACACAACCACACACACAACCCCATACACAACCACACACATACACACAACCACACACATACACACAACCACACACATTGTTGGACCCGACCTCGTGGCGTGGTTCCCCCCTCCCGAATCAGCTCCCCTTCAGTCAACTCTGTACATAGGGACTCCCTAGCTGCCCTACCAATGTCCGACCCAATGCCCATTGTCCGTATCGGCCTGTCCCCGGCCATCCGTCCAACCCGCACGCCCCTGACGCGCAAGGCCCCATAGGCCCCTCGGCAGCCATTTTCCCTTCCCGTGATCCCTGATGCCGTGGGCCTAGCATGATCCCAGCCCCAGCGCAGCGTAGGCTCCAGACGCGCCAGCCCCCATTGGGAGGGTGAGGGCTACCCTAGTGAGAGAAGGCGAGAAGTTTCGATGGCACCCCCGGCCTCCCCTGAGAGACCGGTTTCAATCACACCTCTGATCCTCCCCTGAGGGCCCGTTTCGATGTCACCTCTGGCCTCCCCGAGAGCTGGCTCCAGACCTGCTGGGCGTCTGGGAATTCCCGGACGCATCCTTGAAAGGATTAAAGAGCCAACCGCCGGACCTCCCCCACGGACCGCCCCCACAGCCTCGGACCCCCGCCTGCCAGGGTCCGGACATCAAAGGGTCACTGAACTATATCCAGGGGCACCCCAGAACTAACGGGCAGTTGTATCTTGGACCAGGAAGCCCTGCTGACCTGATCGTGGCTGAACTGAACCTCGTGAACTCTTTGAGCCCTGCTGACGCTGTCGCGGCTCGTTCTTTGAACTGAACCATCGGAGCCCTGCTGACCTCGTCGGGTCTCGAGCTTGAATCGTGAAAACATCTACGGAACTCTCTGAGCCCTGCTGACGCGGTCACGGCTCCTCCTGAACATTCTACCGAACGAGCCCTGCTGACGCTGTCGCGGCTCAAGGAACATTCTAGTCCGCTGGACTATCGGAGTCACCATCCTGAAGAACCTATCCTCAAGTGAGTGGGATCACCAGTGCGTTTTCCCATCTACCATATCCCCCCGGCTCGAGGATTGAGAGCTGTGCGCAGGGTACGCTACGTACTGGCCTACGAGATTAAGACTGTCCCGCTACACTCTCCCTAAAGACTCGAGACTCATTGCGATCCCTCGATCGTTGTACATAAGTGTGATATTACTTTTCTTCGTGAATATAAAGAAGTGGACAACCCATCCTTCGTGTTGTGTCTGTTCATAAGCGTGGTGTGGTCCTCGTGTGTACAATTCGCTACTCGAGATCTCCCCCCGGTGGGGTTCCCTCACAAGGCTCGGCATTATCGGTGGGAGAGGTGGGTCACGGAGGAGTTGGGTAGACATAACTCGACCTCTGGGGCCGCCCCTTCTAACATTGGTGGCAAGCGACGGGATAAGAGCCTACGCCTAGAATCGTACAGTAAAGCGACTGACACATCACCCGAACAAGACCAACCATGAGTCTCTTCGGATCCAACGAAAAAAACGCATTTCAGAAGGAAAAGCTGGAAGAGTGCACCCACAAAGAATTGAAACAATTCTGTAAAGATTTCCGCATCGCTACCACTGGATTGAGCACTAAAGACGACTTCCGGAAGGCCCTGACGGCCTGGGTGGAAGCCGGGGCCCCTCTCCCCACGACTGAAGGGAACAGTGGAGAGGAAGAGCCGCCGACCGAAATTGACGGCCCGAGGGAAGAGGGAGCCGACTCCCTACCACAAGCCACCTACACGGAGAGAAGTCTGTCGGTGGAAGAACTGGCAGACCGGGAACGCAACCGGAACCACGAGCTGGAACTGGCCCGACTAAAAATTGAAGGTGAAATCAAACTGGCAGAACAAAAACTGGCCATCGAACAGTTACGGCTGCAAGGGGAATTGGAAGACAAAAATTTCCAGCGGGAGCTGGAAGAAAAGAAGCTCCAGCTGGAGCTAGAGGAAAAGAAGCTCCAGTGGGAGCACGAGGGGAAGAAGCTCCAACTCGAGCACGAGCGCAGCCTGAAGGAGCTCGAGATCAAGGCCCGGAACGAAGAGACCCGACCCTCGGGGAACAGAGACCCTGTTCCCCCGGTCGAACCGAAGGTACATATCCCCAAGGAGGTGGTGAGGGAATACTACAAGAACGACGATATCCAGCAGTGGTTCAAAGCATACGAGGTCGCCATGACCGCCCACCGAGTACCTGAGAAGGATTGGGGGGCCGGATTGTGGGGCCGCTTCCTCAGCGAAGGGAGAGACACCCTGCTGGATCTGCCCTCCGCCGTCGTGAACTCTTACACCCACACGACGGACGCCCTCAAGACTCGCTATGCATTAACCCCCGAAATGTACAGGCAGAGATTTCGGGACTGCAAGAAGATACCCGGCACCACATGGGTGGAATATGTGAATTTCTATAGCAGAGCTTTGGGCGGGTGGATCAAGGGCAGCAAAGTGACCACCTTCGAAGGTCTGGTGGACCTCATCGCCTATGAACATCTATCAAATAACTGATTTGTAGAGCTGAGACAGCACCTTCTGGATAGCAAGATGTCCGACCCCAGGAAGTTGGCTGTCGAAGCTGATCGATGGGTGATTACCAGAGTCCCACGGAATCCAGTAGGAGACTCCAACCGAAACGAGCAAGAAAAGCCACGACAGAGGGGAGGGGGGAATCAGAATAGACAAAGTGTTTCCCAGACAGGGCCTCCTCGCAGTCCCCCTAGAAACCAGCCAGGGACCCCCCGCCAGACGTCAAGGCCGGGTTCCCTCCTGTTAGATCAGGACCCAGAATAGCCACAGCCTGCTACAGATGTAACCAAACATGGCACTATGCCAATGACCCCAACTGCCCCCTGCTCAAGAAGAGCCCTGCCGCGGGTCCCCCTGCGCACCAACTCGACAACATAGCCCTAGAAGAAGAGGAGATGGAGGACCCCGAGGGGTGGGAACCAGCAGCCATGACCCTAGTTTCCCTGGGGGATAGAGAAAAGGTCCCCGGAACCTTCCTACCTGACAACACAGAGAAGTACCGACAGCAGGTGACTGTCAACGGGTTCCGCATAGGAGCTCTCCGAGATACCGAGGCCAGTATCACGGCTGTGAAGGAGCATCTTGTCACCCCAGACCAAATAGTACCCCGTGCCTCCTGCAGAGTGATCTCCGCGGACAATACAGGTCCCATTTGAGTTGGAGGGCGTCTCCGGAGAGTTACGAGTTGCCGTCCGCACCGACATGCCCGTGGACTGTCTCCTCTGTAATGATCTGGAGAGCTCTCCCTGGAAGCAAGTAAAGCGCAAAACTCACCTCGTGATGGTGGGCCTACCCGAGTGGGCCTGCGTGACCACCCGATCCATGGCCGCCCGGGTGGCCACCCCCGAGGGGGTGACTACCGAATTACCTCCCCCCGTTCCCGCTGAACCAGAGGGTCGCGGGCAGACGGAGGGCCTGGATCTCTTCCCCAGTGACAGCAGTGACCCCGACTCCGGTCCTTTGGACCAAGCGGGTGAGCCAGCCTCGAGCACGGACTATCTCCCAGAGTTGGCCCAGTGACGCCAAGAGGGGGAGCCCTCCCGAGAGGAGTTCTGCCTGGAGCAGACCTCGTGTCCCTCTCTAGTGGGGCCGCGGCAGCAGGCCGCCGCCCAGGCTGCCGGTGACCAGTCCGGCTCCCACCACATATATTGGGAAAATGGCCTACTATACAGCAAACAGAAATCCGCCGAACTAGGGTCAGCCCGAGTGCTGGTGGTACCCCTACGTTTCCGCGGATTCCTCCTGAACCTGGCCCACGATGTACCCCTGGCAGGACACCTGGGTCAAAACAAAACCTACCACCGGTTGGTCACCTATTTCTACTGGCCCCATATGCGCTCTGATGTGGAGGCCCACTGCAGGTCCTGCCCCACGTGTCAAGCCAGCGGAAAAAGCGGGGGGCGTCGCAAGTCTCCCCTCCAACCTTTCCCTGTGGTCAGTACCCCCTTTGAACGGGTGGGAATCGATATCGTGGGACCCCTTGACCCCTGAACGTCACTAGGACACCGGTTCATTCTGGTCCTGGTGGACCACGCCACCCGTTATCCCGAAGCCATCCCCCTCCGGACGGTGACTGCCCCCGTGGTGGGGCGGGCCCTCATGGGGATCTTCTCCCGGGTGGGATTCCCACGAGAAGTAGTGAGCGACAGAGGAACGAACTACATCTCCCGGTACATGAAGTCTCTCTGGCAACAGTGCGGGGTGACGTACAAGTTCACCACCCCGTACCATCCCCAAGGGAATGGCCTGGTCGAGCGGTTCAACCGCACCCTCAAGGGGATGATCATGGGTCTTGAGGAACCCCTGAGACGCAAGTGGGACGTCCTCCTCCCCTGCCTCCTGTTCACATACCGCGAAGTCCCCCAGAAGTCCCTGGGGTTCAGCCCTTTCGAGCTGCTCTACGGGCACCCCGTCCGAGGACCCCTCAGCCTGGTCAAGGAAGGGTGGGAAACGACGTCCTTAGAGCCCCCACCAGATGTGTTTTGATACATTCTGGCTCTTCGGAATCAGACTCGGAAGTTCCGAGAACTGGCCGAGGCAAACCTCGAGGCCAGTCAAGAAGAAATGAAAAGCTGGTCAAGAAGAAATGAAAAGGTGGTATGACAAGAATGCCACTCTGGTCGAGTTCCAACCCGGACAGCATGTCTGGGTGATGGCCCCTGTGGAACCCTGTGCCTTGCAGGACAAGTTGACGGGTCCCTTCAAGGTGGTGGAGCGGAAGAGTCAGGTTACCTACCTTGTGGATGTCCAGTCCCCGCGAAACCCCTTGCGGTTTCTCCATGTGAACCGCCTGAAACCCCACTACGTGCGGTCCGAGTTTAGTTTACTCCTCGCCACCGACGATAGAGCTGAAGAAGAGATGATCCCCTCCCCAATCTCTTGTGTGTAAGGGAAAAAGATGGCTCTGTAGAGGGGGTGAGACTTGCCCCCTCCCTCACCCCAGAGCAGTGCGAAGACTGTCGCCAATTGTTGGGGCAGTGTCCTGACCTATTCTCCCTCGTCCCCGGAGTCACCAGCTGGTGTGTCCACGATATGGACACCGGGGACAGCCCTCCGGTACGGCACAGGGCCTACCGCGTCCCCGACAGAGTCCGAGCCTGTATCAAGGCTGAAGTCTCCAAGATGCTAGCCCTGGGAGTGGTCGAGGCCTCTGACAGCCCATGGGCCAGCCCCGTGGTTCTGGTTCCGAAGGCGGCTGCCCCCGGCGCTGTTCCCGAGCTGAGGTTCTGCGTAGACTACCGTGGGCTCAACGCCATCACCCGAACCGACGCTCACCCTATTCCCCGAGCAGACGAGCTCATTGACCGCCTAGGGTCTGCTCGATACCTCAGTACCTTCGATCTGACCAGTGGCTACTGGCAGATTGCCCTGACCGAAGGGGCCCGGGAGAGGTCCGCCTTTTCCACCCCGGATGGCCACTACCATTTCCGGGTGATGCCCATCTGCATGAAAAATGCCCCCGCCACCTTCCAGAGACTGGTGAACCAGGTACTGGCAGGATTGGAAGACTTCAGCCCCGCGTATCTGAACGATATTGCGGTGTTCAGCTCCCACTGGCCTGAACATCTCCTCCATCTCTGGGAAGTCTTGTTAGCCCTGCAGAGGGCCGGCCTCACCATTAAGGTCAGTAAGTGTCAAATCGGACAGGGGTCCGTGGTCTACCTGGGGCACCAGGTCGGCAGCGGCCTCATGGCCCCTCTCCAACCCAAGATCGATGCGATTGTGGCCTGGGAAGCCCCCTCCACCCAAACGGAGGTGCGAGCCTTCCTCGGGCTCACTGGGTACTACCGCAGGTTCATAAAGGGATACGGTAGCATCGTAGTGCCCCTCACAGAATTGACTTCTAAAAACCAGCCAAAGAAGGTTAACTGGACCCCCGCCTGCCAAGAAGCGTTTGAAGCCCCGAAGCACGCCATGTGCACTGCCCCTGTGTTGCAGGCCCCCGACTACTCCAAAAAGTTTGTGGTCCAGACGGACGCCTCCAAGCATGGCATCGGGGCCGTCCTGTCCCAGTTAAATGAGAAAGGCCTGGACCAGCCAGTGGCCTTCATTAGCCGGAGGTTACTCCCTCAAGAGCAAAGGTGGAGCACCATCGAGCGGGAGGCCTTCGCAGTGGTTTGGGCTCTGAAGAAACTGAGACCTTACCTGTTCGGTACTCACTTCCGAGTCCAAACCGACCACCGACCCCTCCGGTGGCTAATGCAAATGAGAGGGGAGAATCCCAAATTGCTGCGATGGTCCATCTCCCTCCAAGGGATGGACTTCACTGTGGAGCACCGGCTAGGTGTTGACCACGCCAACGCTGACGGCCTGTCCCGTTTCTTCCGCCTCAGTGAAGAGAACCCCCAAGGGGATGGGTAGTTCTCTCCGCCTTTCAGCTGGGGGGGGGCACGTGTTGGATCCGGCCTCGTGGCTTGGTTCCCCCCTCCCGAATCAGCTCCCCGTCAGCCAACTCTGTACATAGGGACTCCCTAGCTGCCCTACCAATGTCCGACCCAAGGCCCATTGTCCGTATCGGCCTGTCCCCGGCCATCCGTCCAACCCGCACGCCCCAGACCCGCAAGGCCCTAAATGCCCCTCGGCAGCCATTTTCCCTTCCTGTGATCCCTGATGCCGTGGGCCTAGCATGACCCCAGCCCCAGCGCAGCGTAGGCTCCAGACGCGCCAGCCCCCGTTGGGAGGGTGAGGGCTACCCTAGTGAGAGAAGGCGAAGTTTCGATGGCACCCCCGGCCTCCCCTGAGAGACCGGTTTCAATCACACCTCTGATCCTCCCCTGAGGGCCCGTTTCGATGTCACCTCTGGCCTCCCCGAGTGCTGGCTCCAGACCTGCTGGGCGTCTGGGAATTCACGGACGCATCCTTGAAAGGATCAAAGAGCCAACCGCCGGACCTCCCCCACGGACCGCCCCCACAGCCTCGGACCCCCGCCTGCCACGGTCCGGACATCAAAGGGTCACTGAACTATATCCGGGGGCACCCCAGAACTAACGGGCAGTTGTATCTTGGACCAGGAAGCCCTGCTGACCTGATCATGGCTGAACTGAACCTCGTGAACTCTTTGAGCCCTGCTGACGCTGTCGCGGCTAGTTCTTGGAACTGAACCATCGGAGCCCTGCTGACCTCGTCGCGGCTCGAGCTTGAATCGTGAAGACATCTACGGAACCCTCTGAGCCCTGCTGACGTGGTCGCGGCTCCTCCTGAACATTCTACAGAACGAGCCCTGCTGACGCTGTCGCGGCTCAAGGAACATTCTAGTCCGGCTGGACTATCGGAGTCACCATCCTGAAGAACCTATCCTCAAGTGAGTAGGATCACCAGTGCGTTTTGCCATCTACCGTATCCCCCCGGCTCGAGGATTGAGAGCTGTGCGCAGGGTACGCTACGTACTGGCCTACGAGATTAAGACTGACCCACTACCCTGTCCCTAAAGACTCGAGACTCATTGCGATCCCTCGATCGTTGTACATAAGTGTGATATTACTTTTCTTCGTGAATATAAAGAAGTGGACAACCCATCCTTCGTGTTGTGTCTGTTCATAAGCGTGGTGTGGTCCTCGTGTGTACAATTCGCTACTCGAGATCTCCCCCGGTGGAGTTCCCTCACAAGGCTCGGCATTATTGGTGGGAGAGGTGGGTCACGGAGGAGTTGGGTAGACATAACCCGACCTCTGGGGCCGCCCCTTCTAACACACAACCACATACATGCACACAACCACATACACATACAACCACCCATAGAACCACACACACAACCACAAACACCACAGCCACAACCACAAACACAACCACACACAACCGCACATACAACCACACACACAGCCAAACACACAACCACACACACAACCACACACACACAACCACACACAACCGCACATACAATCACACACAGCCAAAACACACAACCACACACACACAACTACACACAGCCACACACATAACCACACACAAACATAACCACACACACAACTACAACCACACCACACACCCACGCCCACCCACACACACAACCACAACCATCCACCCAACCCCACACACAACCACACAGACACAACCACACAGACACAACCACACAGACACAACCACACAGACACAACCACACACACACAACCCCACACACACAACCCCACACACACAACCCCACACACACAACCCCACACACACACAACCACACACACACACAACCACACACACAACCACACACACACAACCCCACACTCAACCCCACACACACAACCACGCACAAACACGCACACACAACCACAACTAACCACACACACAACCACAACACAGACACAACCACACACACAGCCACACACACAGCCACACACACACACAACCACACACACAACCACACACAACCCCACACTCATCCCCACACTAAACCCCACAGAGACAACCCCACAGAGACAACCTGTTAGAAAGGCGGTTCCTGGGGGGGCAGAAGATGTCTGACTGACCACCCCGGGATCCACCCCTCCGTCTGGAGTTGGGCCGAGCACCGCCGAGAGGCCTCCTGAGTGAGGCTCCTCTCCTAGAATCGTACCAGCAGAGCAATCACACCACTACAAAGGGACACCACACAGGAGTAGAACTTCTTAAGATCTGTATCAGCAATATTGATTGGTTCGTCCTTGGTGTTTAGTCCAGTGGTAGCGATGCCCAGGTCCTTGCAGAATTGTTTCAATTCTTTGTGGCTATAATCCTCCAACCGTTCTTCCTGGAACTCCGCGGTTGGTCTGGTTTCTTTGGTAGTCATCGTGGTGGCGTGTTTCTGCCAGTAGTGGGTGAGTCACTCTCTGTACGATTTGCGTCGGCTCGGATCGCAGCGCCTGCCACCAATGTTAGAAAGGCGGTTCCTGGGGGGGCAGAAGATGTCTGACTGACCACCCCGGGATCCACCCCTCCGTCTGGAGTTGGGCCGAGCACGGTCGAGAGGCCTCCTGAGTGAAGCTCCTCTCCTAGAATCGTACCAGCAGAGCAATCACACCACTACAAAGGGACACCACACAGGAGTAGAACTTCTTAAGATCTTTATCAGCAATATTGATTGGTTCTTTCAGGCATATGTACAAGCGGATCGAGGGATCCTTAAAGTCTCGGTAACTGGGGGAAAGGGGTAGCGGGGCAGTCTGAGTACCGGTCGGGTACGGGGATACCCTACGCACAGCCCTCAATCCTCAAGCTGGGGGGTCCGCAGGGTCGAGCCGCGGTGGCGCTAGCAGGGCTCAGTAGATGGTTTCAGCGAGGTTGGGCCGCGGCAGCGCCAGCAGGCTCCGAAGGTGGTTTCAGCGAGGTTGGGCCGCGGCAGCGCCAGCAGGCTCCCAAGGGTTTCAGCAAAGTTTGGGCTGCGGCAGCGCCAGCAGGCTCCCAAGATGGTTTCGGCGAGGTTGGGCCGCGGCAGCGCCAGCAGGCTCTCAAGATGGTTTCAGCGAGGGTGGGCCGCGGCAGCGCCAGCAGGCTCTCAAGATGGTTTCAGCGAAGTTGGGCTGCGGCAGCGCCAGCAGGCTCTCAAGATGGTCGGATTCGAAGGTAGTGAGTTCTTCTCGGGGTCAGCCGCGACAGCGTCAGCAGGGGTCTCGACTCCAGGATACAACTGCCGACCCATTCCAGAGCTGCCCCAGATATAGGTCTGGAGTCCTTTGATGTCCGGATCCTCGCACCTGGGGGTCGAGGGGCCGTGATGAGAGTGTCCAGATACCCAGCAGGGGGGTGGAGCCAGCGCCCAGGGAGGCCGGAGGGCGATCGAAACCAGGCGTCCGGGGACGGCTGGAGGGCCATCGAAACTCCCCTCCTCTTTGGTCCGTCAAGTGGCCGCTTTACCACCTGGACGGATCTTGGTGCCTCGATGTCGGGGTTTCGCCGGGGCTGCGGCCGAGGTCGGGCCGAGGCCACGTGGTCCGGGCGTGGAGTGTCCAAGATGGAGTCGGGGCTTGAGAGGGCGGCCCGAGATAGGGGTCGCCGTGTCCCGGAGAGGGAGAGCCTGGGGTTGCCAGGAGTGGCGGCTCTCGTTGAGGGTTGGAGAGGTAGTTCTGTTGGGGAGGACCGGGGTCGCCGCTTTCCAGGGTCCTCCATGTGGGCAGAGTCGGACCACGCCACGAGGCCGGGTCCAACACACGTCCCCCCCAGCTGAAGGCGGGGAGAGTCACCCATCTTCTTGGGTGTTCTCCTCGTCGAGGCGGAAGAAGCGGGACAGGCCGTCGGCGTGGTCGTGGCCGGGGCGATGTTCCACAGTGAAGTCCATCCCTTGGAGGGAGATGGACCAGCGCAGCAGCTTGGGGTTCTCTCCTCGCATCTGCATCAACCACCGCAAGGGCCCGTGGTCAGTTTGCACCCGGAAGTGGGTGCCGAAGAGATAGGGTCGGAGTTTCTTGAGGGCCCATACCACAGCAAAGGCCTCACGTTCAATGGTGCTCCAGCGTTGCTCTCGGGCCAGCAACCGTTGGCTGATGAAGGCCACAGGTTGATCAATTCCTTCGTAGTTGACTGGGGAAAGAACCGCCCCGACACCGTGTTCCGAGGCATCTGTTTGGACTATGAATTCCTGGCTGTAGTTGGGGGCTTGGAGCACGGGGCGGTACACATGGCTGTCTTTAGGGTCTCGAAGGCGGTCTGAAACTCGGGTGTCCAGTGCACCTTCTGTGGCTGCTTTTTAGACGTGAGTTCGGTGAGGGGGCCAACAATACTCCCATAGTTCTTCACGAATCGCCGGTAATACCCCGTGAGTCCCAGAAAGGCTCGGACTGCGGTCTGGGTGACCGGGGGCTCCCAGGCCATGATGGCGTCGATCTTGGGTTGGAGGGGAGCCACATGGCCGCTCCCCACTTGGTGTCCCAGATAGGTCACGGACCCTTGGCCTATCTGGCATTTGCTTGCTTTGACGGTCAGTCCGGCCCGTCTGAGGGCCGACAGGACTTCCCAGAGGTGCTTGAGGTGCTCGCCCCAGTGAAGGCTGTACACCGCAATATCGTCCAGGTATGCGGCGCTGAACCCTTCTAGCCCGGCTAACACCTTATTCACCAGCCTCTGGAAGGTTGCGGGGGCGTTTTTCATCCCGAAGGGCATCACCTTGAAGTGGTAGTGGCCATCGGGTGTTGAGAAAGCGGAGCGCTCTTGGGCGCCCGGGGTGAGTTCGATCTGCCAGAAGCCGTCTGTTAGGTCGAAGGTGCTCAGGTAGCGGGCCGCCCCCTGGCGGTCGATCAGTTCAACGGCCCGGGGAATGGGGTGTGCATCGGTCCAGGTGACGGCGTTCAACCCCCGGTAGTCGACACAAAATCGTAGTTCTGGAGTGGCGCCAGGGGCGGCGGTCTTCGGGACCAAGACGACAGGGCTGGCCCATGGACTGTCAGATAGTTCGACCACTCCCAGGGCCAGCATCTTGGAGACTTCTGACTGGATGCAGGTCTGAACTCGGTCGGGAACTTGGTAGGCCCGGTGTCGCACAGGCGGGCTGTCCCTGGTGTCGACATCGTGGACGCACCACTGTGTGACTCCGAGGGTGAGGGAAAACTAGTCTGCGAATTGACCCAACAATTCTCGACAGTCCTGGCGCTGTTCGGGGGTCAGGGCGGAGGAGCGGGTGACCCCCTCGACGGAGCCATCCTTCTCAGAGGTGCTCAGGAGGTCCGGTAGGGGCTCGGAATCGTCTTCGGCCCGCCATCAGTAGCCATCAGCAGGCTAAGCTCCGTTTGGACAAAGTGCGGCTTGAGCCTGTTGACGTGGAGGACCCAGAGGGGGCTCCTGGGGGACTCCATGTCCACCAGATAAGTGCCAGGGCTTTTGCGCTCCACCACCTTGAAGGTCCCCGTCCACTTGTCCTGGAGGGCACAGGGTTCGACCGGGGACATGACCCAGACCCGTTGGCCCGGCTCGAACTCAATGGAAGAGGCGTTTTGATCATACCAGCGTTTCATCTCCTCTTGGCTGGCCTCGAGGTTGGCTTCTGCCAGTTCCCGGAACCTCCGAGTCTGATTTCGGAGGGTCAGGAGGTACCGGTAGACGTCGGGGGGAGCATCTCGGACTGCAGCCTCCGAGCCCTCTCTGACTAGGCTGAGGGGACCCCGGACGGGGTGTCCGTACAAGAGTTCGAAAGGGCTGAATCCCAGGGACTTCTGAGGCACCTCCCGATAGGCGAAGAGGAGGCAGGGCAGCAACACGTCCCATTGGCGTCGCAAGGGCTCCTCCAGAAAAAAACCTAATCTTGACCAATCTAACCCTGCCAACTACCTTCCTATTTCCCTCTTACCATGGCTCAGTAAGCTCCTCGAGAAACATGTCAACTCCGTTCTCACCGACTTCCTAGAAGTCAATAACATCTTAGATCTCTCCCAGACCGGCTTCAGGCCCCGTCATGGAACAGAGACGGCACTAGTTGCAGTGACGGAGGAAGCACGAAGGATCTTGGACGATGGTGGATCCACGGCCATCGTCCTACTTGACCTAAGTGCCTCCTTCGACACTGTCAATCATAACATCCTACTCCATCGACTTGAGGGAATAGGACTGACAGGGACTGCTCTCAGCTGGATGAGATCTTTCTTGACTGACAGATCCTTCAGGGTTTTTGAGAGGGACTATTCCTCTGCCAGTAGACATCTGAATTGTGGAGTGCCTCAGGGCTCCTCCCTGAGCCCCACTCTTTTTAATGTCTATCTACGCCCACTAGCTGATGTCGTCCGCCCATTTGGGGTGAAGATCGTTTCCTACGCGGACGACACGCAGCTAGTGGTATCATTGGACCCTCCCCTAAATTCCGATCATAGCCTACACAAATGCCTGGAAGCAGTTGCTACCTGGATGTCCGGCTCTTGTCTCAAGCTAAACGGGGATAAAACAGAGATAATGCTCCTTGGTAACAACATCACAAAAACCATTGATCCCATCTGGCCTCTCTGTCTAGGTAATGCCCCGCAACCCAAGGAGCAAATCAAGAGCTTGGGCATCTGGCTCGACCACACCCTTTCCTTCAACCAGCAGGCCACCAAGCTAGCTGCTACCTGCTTTGGGTTGATGAGACTGCTTCGAAAGATTCTCCCTCTCCTTCCATTCCACGCGAGACGAATTATGGTTCAAGGACTGATCCTCTCCCGCCTCGATTGTGGAAATGCCCTCTACCTTGGAGCACCCCAACTCACACCTAACAGACTCCAGGTTATCCAAAACTGTGCGGCAAGAATCCTCCTGAATATTCCTCGCCGAACCTCAGTGAGAGCCAGACTGAAAGACCTTCACTGGCTCCCTGTAAGAGCCAGAATCGTTTTTAAGAGCATGTGCATTGCACATCGCTCTTACTGGGGAACAGGCCCCTCCATCAATTCCACCCTTATGAAAGCTTATCAGCCCACCCGTTCCCTTAGGTCCGCGACCTCCCATCTCGCCTCAGTACCACGCATCAGGAAGGCCAGATGTGGTGGCCGATCGCTCTCCTACAACTTATCCAAAATTTGGAACTCCCTCCCTCTCCACATCACATCCAAACCCAACCTTCTCACTTTCCGGAAGAATCTCAAAACATGGTTATTCAGTAAAACTCCGGTTTAAAACTTCACTATGCTCCCCCTTCCCACCTCTCTGACTCAGCTCAAGCTTCCTACAGCGCTGGGACGCCCCTGGGTAGCCAACGCGCTTTACAAATCCTCACTTCACTTCACTTCACATCCAGGCCCGTGATTATCCCCTTAAGCGTGCGGTTGAAGCGTTCCACCAAGCCATTCACTTGGGGGTGGTAGGGGGACGTGAACTTATACGTGACTATGCACTGTTGCCACAGGGATTTCATATATTGAGAGATGAAGTTCGTACCCCGGTCACTGACGACTTCTCGCGGGAAGCCTACCCGGGAGAAGATTCCCATCAGAGCCCGGGTCACCACGGGGGCCGTCACAGTCCGGAGAGGGATGGCTTCGGGATAGCGGGTGGCATGGTCTACCAGGACAAGAATAAACGGGTGTCCTTGGGAGGTGCGGGGCACCAGGGGGCCCACAATGTCGACTCCCACCCGCTCGAATGGGGTGTTGACGACTGGGAAGGGTTGGAGGGGGGCCTTGTGCTTCCCTCCACTCTTCCCGCTGGCTTGACAGGTGGGGCAAGTCCGGCAGTGATTGTTCACATCGTTTTTCATTTTCGGCCAGTAGAAATGGGTCACCAGGCGGCTGTATGTTTTGTCCTGCCCCAGGTGCCCGGCGAGTGGCACGTCGTGTGCCAAGTGCAGGAGGAAGTCTCTGAATCGGAAGGGGACCACCAGCACCCGACCGGCCCCCAGTTCGGCAATCTTTTGTTCGCTGTAGAGGAGATCGTGGTTCCAATAGACCCAGTGGGACCCCGAGGGGTCCCCGGCGGCTTGAGTGGCGGCTTGCTGTCGGACTCCTTCGAGAGAGGGACAGGTTTTCTGTTCTTGCCGGAACTGTTCTCGTGTGGGGCCACCTTCTTGGTGCCACTGGGCGAGTCCCGGAAGGTTGCCAAGCTCAGCGATTTCGTCCCGGTGGGGCCCCAAGGGTTCCTGTTCTGGGTCGGTGTCTTCGGATATGGCGGGCGGCGGAGGTGCGGGCCATGGAACGGGTGGTCCCACAGGCCCACTCAGGTAGTCCTAGCATCCCCAGATGCTCTCTCCGTTCGACGCCGGCCCAGGGGGAACTTTCTAGGTCGTTCCCCAGGAGGCAGTCCATGGGGGCATCGTCCCGGACTGGTTACTTTCAACATGCCTGACACCCATCCCCACTCGTAGGGAATGTGGGCCATCTGGCACAGGCTCTCGGAGTTGTCAGCTGACCGTACTGGGCAGAGAACATTGGGCAGGATTTGGTCGGGGGTCACCAAGTAGCAGCGGACGGCCTTCACGCTGGCTCCAGTGTCGCGGAGGGCTTCGGCCCGGTGCCCATTAATGGTGACCCACTGGCGGTACTTCTGAGTGTTGTCCGGAATCGGGGGACCATGTCTCTTTCACCTAGACATACCAGGGACATGGCGGCGGGCTCCCACTCGGACCGATCGTGGTCATACTTTTCTTCGTCGCCCTCTTCCTCTCCCAGGGAGGCGGCGGCGATCTGGCGGTTTGGGGGACTGGTGGTGCAGGGTCGTTGGTTCATCGGGCAGAGGGGGTCATTAGCATAGTGACCGGGCCGTTGGCATATGTGGCAGGTAACGTTCGGGCGGAGCCCCGGTCGTGCTGGGGGGGGCCCTCTTCGGGTCAGGGATGGCGAAGTAGAGGTCGGGGGGGCCCGCGGGGGAGTCTAGGCTCCGGTTCGGACCTCCTCCGCCGCCTCGTGGACGGTGGTTCCCCGGGGAACCCCGGCCGTAGTCTCCCATCGGGCCCCGGGGGTCTTTTTGGGGTACTCTGTGAGAGGTCATGGCTACCTCGTAGGCCTTAAACCATTGTTGGATGTCGTAGTTTTTTTAGTACTCTTTGGGGATGTGGACCTTGGCGTCCGCCGGAGGAGGTGTGCTTCGGTTCCCGGAGGCGCTGGCCTCCCCATTTTTGGCCTTGATCTCAAGTTCTTTTAAGCCACGCTTGTGTTCGAATGTGAGCTTCTTCTCCTCTAAGTCTCTCTGCCTTCGTTTCTCCTCCAGGTCTCCTTGTAACTGCAGTTGCTCCAGGGCTATCTTTTTCTTGGCTAGCTGTAGTTCTCCGTCCAGACGGAGTCGGGCGAGCTCCAATTCGTGGAGCCAGCTCCTCTCTCACTCTCTGGCGTCCTCGTGGGAGAGGCCCGTGTCCATGTTTATTGGTCTCTCCTCTGCTGGGGTTGTGTCGGTCTCCGGTTGCATGTTCGGAACTGTGTTGTCTTCGTTCTGGGGTGGCACCGCTCCTGCCTCCACCCATGTTTGTAGGGCCTGCTTGAAATCGTCCTTGGTGTTTAGTCCAGTGGTAGCGATGCCCAGGTCCTTGCAGAATTGTTTCAATTCTTTGTGGCTATAATCCTCCAACCGTTCTTCCTGGAACTCCGCGGTTGGTCTGGTTTCTTTGGTAGTCCTCGTGGTGGCGTGTTTCTGCCAGTAGTGGGTGAGTCACTCTCTGTACGATTTGCGTCGGCTCGGATCGCACCGCCTGCCACCAATGTTAGAAAGGCGGTTCCTGGGGGGGCAGACGATGTCGGACTGACCACCCCGGGATCCACCCCTCCGTCTGGAGTTGGGCCGAGCACCGTCGAGAGGCCTCCTGAGTGAGGCTCCTCTCCTAGAATCGTACCAGCAGAGCAATCACACCACTACAAAGGGACACCACACAGGAGTAGAACTTCTTAAGATCTTTATCAGCAATATTGATTGGTTCTTTCAGGCATATGTACAAGCGGATCGAGGGATTCTTAAAGTCTCGGTAACTGGGGGAAAGGGGTAGCGGGACAGTCTGAGTACCGGTCGGGTACGGGGATACCCTACGCACAGCCCTCAATCCTCGAGCTGGGGGGGTCAGCAGGGTCGAGCCACGGTGGCGCTAGCAGGGCTCAGTAGATGGTTTCAGCGAGGTTGGGACGCAGCAGCGCCAGCAGGCTCCCAAGACGGTTTCAGCGAGGTTTGGGCCGCGGCAGCGCCTGCATGCTCCCAAGATGGTTTCGGCGAGGTTGGGCCGCGGCAGCGCCAGCAGGCTCTCTAGATGGTTTCAGCGAGGTTGGGCCGCGGCAGCGCCAGCAGGCTCTCAAGATGGTTTCAGCGAGGGTGGGCCGCGGCAGTGCCAGCAGGCTCTCAATATGGTTTCAGCGAAGTTGGGCCGCGGCAGCGCCAGCAGGCTCTCAAGATGGTCGGATTCGAAGGTAGTGAGTTCTTCTCAGGGTCAGCCGCGACAGCGTCAGCAGGGCTCTCGACTCCAGGATACAACTGCCGACCGATTCTAGAGCTGCCCCAGATATAGGTCTGGAGTCCTTTGATGTCCGGACCCTCGCACCTCGGGGTCAGAGGGGCCGTGATGAGATTGTCCAGACACCGAGCAGGGGGGTGGAGCCAGCGCCCAGGGAGGCCGGAGGGCGATCGAAACCAGGCGTCCGGGGACGGCTGGAGGGCCATCGAAACTCCCCTCCTCTTTGGTCCGTCAAGTGGCCGCTTTACCACCTGGTCGGATCTTGGTGCCTCGATGTCGGGGTTTCGCCGGGACTGCGGCCGAGGTCGGGCCGAGGCCACGTGGTCCGGGCGTGGAGTGTCCAAGATGGAGTCGGAGCGTGAGAGTGCGGCCTGAGATAGGGGTCGCCGTGTCCCGGATGGGGAGAGCCGGGGGTTGCCAGGAGTGGCAGCTCTCGTTGAGGGTTGGAGAGGTAGTTCTGTCGGGGAGGACAGGGGTCGCCGCTGTCCAGGGTCCTCCATGTGGGCAGAGTCTGACCACGCCACGAGGCCGGGTCCAACACAACCCCACAGAGACAACCCCACAGAGACAACCCCACAGAGACAACCCCACACAACCGTACACACACAAGCACACACACACACAACCAGACACGCACACAACCACACGCACACAACCACACGCACACAACCACACGCACACAACCTCACACGCACACAACCTCACACGCACACAACCTCACACACACAGCCCCACACACACAGCCACACACACACAACCACCATGCACACACACAACCACCATGCACACACACAACCACCACACACACACAACCACACACACACAACCATACACACACACACACAATGCACACACAACCACACACACACAACCACACACACACAACCACACACACAACCATACGCACACACACGACACACACACACAACCACAAACACAACCACACACAGAAATACACACACAACCACACACACACACACATAACCACACACACACACAACCACAAACACAACCACACACAGAAATACACACACACAACCACACACACACATAACCACACACACAACCACAAACAACCACACACACAACCAGAACCCAACCACACACACAGCCACACACACACAGCCACACACACACAGCCACACACACACAGCCACACACACCCCCACACACACCCCCACACACAGCCACACACACAGCCACACACACAGCCACACACACAGCCACACACACAGCCACACACACACAGCCACACACACACAGCCACACACACACACACAACCACACACACAACCACACACACACAACCTCACAAACACACACAACCTCACAAACACACACAACCTCACAACCCCACACACACAACCTCACACACACACACACAACCTCACACACACAACCTCACACACACAACCTCACACACACACACAACCTCACACACACACAACCTCACACACACAACCTCACACACACAACCTCACACACACACAACCTCACACACACACACAACCTCACACACACACAACCTCACACACACAACCACTCACACACACAACCACTCACACACACAACCTCACACACAACACCACTCGGACACACAACCACTCGGACACACAACCACTCGGACACACAACCACTCGGACACACAACCACTCGGACACACAACCACTCGGACACACAACCACTCGGACACACAACCACTCGGACACACAACCACTCGGACACACAACCACTCGGACACACAACCACTCGGACACACAACCACTCAGACACAACCACTCGGACACACAACCACTCGGACACACAACCACTCAGACACACAACCACTCAGACACACAACCACTCAGACACACAACCACTCAGACACACAACCACTCAGACACACAACCACTCAGACACACAACCACTCAGACACACAACCACTCAGACACACAACCACTCAGACACACAACCACTCAGACACACAACCACTCAGACACAGAACCACTCAGACACAGAACCACTCAGACACAGAACCACTCAGACACAGAACCACTCAGACACAGAACCACTCAGACACACAACCACTCAGACACACAACCACTCAGACACAGAACCACTCAGACACACAACTACTCACACAACCACACCTACACTCTCACCCACACACAATCACACACATACACAACCACACACACACACAACCACAAACAACTCCACACACACACAACCACACCCAACCACACATCCACACACCCAGAACTGCACCCACAATCCCCCCACACACACGCAACCACACACACACAACCACACTCACACACACACAACCACACACACAACCACACTCTCACACACACAACCACACACACAACCACACCAATCATTGGCATAGCCAATTGGTCTCGCCTTTGGGACCTTATACGTGTTTAGCTACGCAACAGTTGATGTGGTTGCACCAAGGATATTGTGCTGCATAACGAAATACTTAGAAGGTCCCAAAAGCGAGACCTATTGGCTATGCCATTGCTTGTTGCTATTGTTATCTGCTTTTCAGTCAGATTATATGCAGAGAACAGAGACGTACGGTTGATGTATCGCCAAGCCATATAATCCGAGCGCAAGTATTGTATTATCTAGCTTAATGACTAAATAGAATGTAACTGTGATTGTCCGTGTTATAAGATGGACTGATCTGTTGCAGGATATCTATAGCGGAAGATACAATATTGCCCAGTGAACAAACCCTGGATGTTAATGTAGTTATACATTCATCAACCACTGCTAAGGCCTTTCCTAAGTTAATTCTGTCAGTTTCACACAATCTCTCCTCAGCTTCTTGTTGAGAGATTTTCCAAATGTCATTGTAAGTGGCATATAAGAAGCGTTTGGTTTGAGATGGCTTACAGGGACCTATCAAACAATCCCTTTAATCCATGTTGTCTGACAGTAGGCACAAGTGTTGTTTCACCTGAGACAGTGTTGAGGTTCTTTGGCAAGCTAGGCATAACTTCCCAACACTGTATGATGTCACCACCCCTGGATGTTCTCGTTGTACATAGCGTAGGTGTTACCCCTGAATCTTGACTGACAGCGTTTCGTATCTACAGGCGAAACTAACCATCCCTTCCAGTTGGGGGTCTGGTAAATTGTATGACACGCCCTGCATGATGTTTTCTATTGTCTGGGGGGGACCGCGCGTACGCGCAATAGCCACGTGCAGCGGGCGCGCCGATTGCGCACTAAAGGCGCGCCAAAGGCAAGCCCGTCTACGCCCGTCCACGCCTGGACCGCCCACGCCAGAACTCCTGGACCTCGCCAGAGCCAGCCAACCCGACTGAGCTATGACGCCGCCACCCTCCACGCACTCAACACCGGCCGACATCCAGCTTGCTACCGAGCCACCCCGAAACGCACCCACGGAGCCTTCACCTGCCACGCCTACTACTTCACCTGCACTCAGTCCGGCACCGCGCCAGCCAAAACAGCCGCCAACAACAACCACCTCAAGTGCATCCTGCTCAACACCCGCTCCATCCACAGGCACGCCGTCGAACTATGGGACCTCCTGGACAAAACGACACCAGACGTCGCCTTCTTCACGGAAACCTGGATGAACGCCTCCTCAGCCCCCGACATCGCCATTACCATCCCGGACAGCTACAAGATCATCCGGAGGGACCGCGTCAACCAGACCGGAGGAGGCATCGCCATCGTCCACAGAAACACTATCCGCATCATGACCAACAATGACGACACCCTTGCCACCGCAGAGCACCTGCACTTCCAGATTCACATCGACCCCAAGACCACCCTCAGAGGAACCCTCATCTACAGACTCCAGGGACCACGCTCACACTTCAGCGAGGCCATCGCAGATTTCATCAGCCCGCTCTCCCTCGCCTCCCCCGACTACATCCTCCTAGGAGACCTCAACTTCCACCTGGAGAACGACCAGGACAACAACACCACCGCCCAACTAGACAACCTCGCCAACCTCGGATTCAAGCAACTGGTCAACACCCCCACCCATTACGCCTGCCACACGCTCGACCCAGTCTTCTACTCTAGCAACCACATCTCCTTCAGCCACACCACCGAGCTCCACTGGACCGACCACAGCTGCGTACACTTCAACTTCAGGAAAACAACGACCCACCACCGCCCTCAACAAACCCCCCGAAGATGCTGGAGCAAGATCACCACCAACCGACTCACCACCTCCTTGAGCCTAAACCCTCCCACCAACACCACGGACCCCAACGAAGGAGCCCTCAACCTCACACAGTGGATCACCGACTGCGCCGACACCCTTGCTCCACTGAAAAACCCTCCCAGCAACCTCAACAGCAAGAAAGCCGCGTGGTTCACCAACGATCTCAAAGACTCCAAGAAATCCTGTTGTGACCTCGAGAAAGCCTGGCGCCACAACCAGTCAACGGAAAACATGACAGCCCTCAAGAACGCCACCCGCAAACACCACCAGCTGATCCGCACCACCAAAAGGTCATCCTTCAGAGAACGACTGGACAACAACACCCACAACAGCAAGGAACTCTTCATAGTCGTGAAAGAGCTCTCCAACCCCAACGCCAGCAACAACGACATCACGCCTTCTCAAGACCTCTGCAACTCTCTGGCCACCTTTTTTTCACCGTAAGATCGTCGACATACACTACAGCTTCGGCGCTCAGAACTCGTACCCCACCACCGAACCTACACCCCCCACCACCACTCTGTGCGCCTGGACTCAGGTCAGCACGAAAGATACCACCCACACGATGAACACCATCCACTCGGGCTCCCCAGCCGATCCCTGCCCACACCACATGTTCAACAAAGCCAACTCCATCATCGCACCCAAACTTCGGGACATCATCAACAACTCCTTCATATCCGCCACCTTCCCGGAGAGCTGGAAGCACGCAGAGATCAGCGCCCTCCTGAAGAAACCCACCGCAGACACCTCAGACCTCAAGAACTTCCGCCCCATCTCGCTCCTCCCCTTTCCTGCAAAAGTCAGTGAGAAAACCGTCAACAAACAGCTGACAGCCATCCTGGAGACGAACGGCTCCCTCGACCCATCCCAGTCCGGATTCTAAGCGAACCACAGCACCGAGACAGCCCTCATCGCGGCCACTGACGACATCCGGACCCTGCTGGACAACGGAGAAACCACCGCCCTCATCCTGCTCGACCTTTCGGCTGCGTTCGACATGGTCTGCCACCGCACCCTGACAACTCGCCTCCGCCACGCCGGGATCCAAGGAAAGGCCCTGGAATGGATCACCTCCTTCCTCTCCGACAGAACCTAAAGAGTCCATCTCCCGCCCTTCCTCGCAGAAGCCACCGAGATCATCTGCGGCGTACCTCAAGGCTCCTCGCCCAGCCCCACCCTCTTCAACGTCTACATGAGCCCCCTCGCAGCCATCGCACGCAAGCGCAACTCCTACGCCGACGATACCCAACTGATCCTCTCCCTCACCAACGACCCCACCTCCGCCAGAGTCAGCTTCCAGGACGGAATGAAAGACATCGCAGACTGGATGAATCTCAGCCGCCTGAAACTGAACTCAGACAAGACGGAAGTCCTCATCCTCGGCCCATCCATCTCCGCCTGGGACGATTCCTGGTGGCCCCCTGCTCTGGGCCCCCCACCCAAGCCCATGGACCACGCACGCAACCTGGGCTTCATCCTCGACTCCTCCCTCACGATGGCCAGGCAAGTTAACACCGTTACCACCTCCTGCTTCAACACACTCCGCATGCTCCGTAAGATCTTCCGCTGGATCCCCACTGGAACTAGGAAAACGGCCACCCAGGCCCTCGTCACCAGCCGTCTGGACTACGGGAACGCCCTCTACGCTGGGGCCACCACCAAACTACAGAAAAGACTCCAGCGCATCCAGAACGCCTCAGCACGACTCGTCTTGGACATCCCCCGACACAGCCACATCTCCGCCCACCTGAGGGACCTGCACTGGCTCCCCGTCAACAAGAGGATCACGTTCAGACTCCTCACCCACGCACACAAGGCTCTCCACGACTTGGGCCCCGAATACCTCAACAACCGCCTCACGTTCTACACGCCAACCCGCCAGCTCCGCTCCGCCAGCCTCGCCCTCGCCACCGTCCCACGGATCCGCAGAACCACCACCGGAGGAAGATCCTTCACCGACCTGGCGGCCAAGACCTGGAACACCCTCCCCACCCGCCTACGACTCACCCAGGACCATCTCTCCTTCAGAAAGCAACTCAAGACCTGGCTTTTCGAGCAGTAGCAGCCCCCCCCCCCCCAGCGCTTTGAGACCCTAGCGGGTGAGTAGCGTGCATTACAAATACTCTTGATTGATTGATTGTACCCTCACCCATTTCTGTGTAATTTTGCCAACCTTCAAAGTGTGAAGGCGAGGGAATACTTGGTGTGTTCAAATCCTTAATCGTGTTCAAGACAGAAAGTTTGTTGCACAGTGTTGTTCAGGAAGATGATTGTTGTGGTATGAGGCATGCTCTAAATAGTGCCTCCGTTCCCTGAACCTGCCAGTCTTTTGTACCCCAGACAGATTTTATGTCTATAGTGTGCTTCCATAAGTCGATACCCTGTTCAGGCAGTTAGGCAATAAAGGATACATAGTAAATTTGTTTCGTGTTAGTGCACATACTTTTCTTTGCAGAATAGTAGGAGCTTGGATCTGATGTATTAAACCCAGAAAAGTAGGCAAACCTCTGTGCAAACTTTTGTGAATTACTTTACGTGATGACCATAATTTTGATAACAATACATTGTGTCAAAATCAATATTGTTATCAAACATTTCATTCTTTATAAATACTTCAGACAGTTCTAAATCAGACATGTTATTTATAGTTTCAAACTTACAATCGTTCGAGTATGTACTGGAGGTGATTATATCATTTAAAGAAATTTTGAATTCATGTGGTATTTTCAAAAGTTCAGTGGGACCAAATACATCAAATAAAATTGTATCCCAAACTATTCCGTCAAGAACCGGAACTGCACTCAATACACATTTTCGCAACCTGCCCAAAATTAGCCCCAACCTTGCTTAAAATAAAGAGCCTACTTAGTGAAATAATTAACCAACCAATTTTGTTAAACCCTACGACCATTCTTCTGGGGACCCAATCTGATTCACTCAGAATTAAGGAGGAAGGGCTGGTCTTCATAGCAATGACAATATGGAGGATTTGTGTTTCCTCCGGCTGGTTAGACACTGGTTTCCCTTCTTTCGCACAATGGCTGGCCAGACTGGTTGCTACATTCCACTTTGAAAAGGCAATATACACCAAGAAAGGACGAAGAAAAACGAAGATAGGCTCTGAGGTTTGGGGGAAATTCTCTACCTGGATTGAGCAACACGGGCAACACGACCAGGGGAGATAGCTAGCGATGCCTTAAAGAATTTTTTTTTTTATTTCTCTCGCTACTTGCTTAAACCTCTTTCATTCTGCTCTTCTTTTTTCTGTGTCTTTTCCTTTTTTCCCTTTTTTCTGTTTTCTACTTGCTGTGTCTTGCACCTATATTAATATATTAATGGTTTTACAGGTCTTGAGGCGTGGGGGGTGGGAGGGGGTAGTTGTAATTAAATAATCTTCTTCTGATTGAACACTGTATCGCTGTTGGAAAGAAAAAAAAAAGAACCGGAACTGCTGTAATGTTCGTATAGGACAGGTCTCTTTGTTCACGCTGCGGTAACGTATGAAGTTTCAGTTACCAGGTTCACATATGATGCTGTGTAGCGTTCTGGTAGATAGTGTTCATTCACTAGTAAGAAAAAGATAGTCACTAAATTTATCCAAAAGAGTAGGAAAAGAATTCCAGTGATTATCCAGTGTTGTAGCCATGGTGAGATTATGTATGTGTTTTTCAGAAAAATTTAGAAATCATGAAGTTATGTTTTTGTGGGAAAGTGGAAAAGGCGGTGACTCAGGTTCACTGGGATCCAGAGAAAACATGTCAAAATCGAGGAAGTAGCCAGATGCAGTTCGATCAATCTCTGGTAGCTCTGCAGGATTTGATGAACTGGTAGGTGTCTCTTGTAGAGGTATATTGATGTAGATGTCGGTGGTAGGCTAAATTGATATCTGTGTTTCATTTGAGTTTTGATGTTCAATTTCTATATGAACGAGTTCCATTTGATGTTGGTAAATCCATTACTTCGTATTGTAGACTCTTCAAATGTTATAAGTCTTTCTGTCTGACCTTTCTGTATGGTAGCTAGAGGAGAGTGGCGGCTACCCTGGAGCCCAGGTATCCTGCTATTCAGGGTCGACCACATAATGTGGTTTGATCTGATCAATGGAGATGAAGTACTGTTCTTTTTCCTTCGACAGCCAGGACAGGTACAGGCTTTCTGAAAGATGGCGCAGATTCTTTTTTTGTCCACAATATTTTCACTGACCAGATCCCGACTTCTGGGATCCCGGTGGTTCTTCCGTGACTGATTTGACTTCCCTATTGGCGGTGCGTTTTACTTCCACGTTGCTCGGTAGTGCCAAGAATTTATTGAGATCCTATAAAACAGTCAAAGGTTTATTAATGTCAAAAGGTTTTTTATCCGCCACTGTGCTTTCTTAATCGAGATCAGGCACTCACATTCTCGTCTCAAATAGGACTTCGTAAGGGGTGACACCGCTTAGGAAACTTCTTGGCGTATTATTGAGAGCCCTCTGGACCCCATATAGGTGATTGAACTAACTGCCACCCAAACCTAATACCCTTGCTGTTAAAGGTTGCTTTAAGACACGGTTTTTCCTCTCCACGACCGAATTTCCCTCGGGATGGCACGGAGAGGAGTACGGCAATGCTACACCCAAATTTCTTATTGCTCCCTTGTAAGCCCTAGAGCTAAACGCGGGCCACTGTCAGAATGTATTGTGCCAACTGCGTATGTTCGTATAAAGACTCGCAAGTCTTTTATAACAGTTTGAGCATCAGCCGAGCGCTGAGGTAAAACCCACCGAAATCTAGACCATGAATCCACTGCCACCAAGATGTACTTGTAAGTCCCATTGGAATGTAAATGGGGCGCAGTGATCCAAATAGACACATGTGAGAGGTCTGTCAGATATTAGTAATGGTATTTGTGCCGGACGAGCTACAGTGGAACCCTTCATCTACTGACATATGTTGCACTTAAGAACAAATGCTTTTGTTTTTTTTGCTAAACTTGGACACCCATACGTGCTGTTTCAGTAGAGAAACTGTCATGGTAACCCCTGGGTGGGCAGAACTCAGACCCTCGTGTGCAGCTAGGTTTAAACCTAATCTGCGATCCATGTTAGGTATTACTCTATCCTCCACTCCTGGAATTTGAGCATATGGAATGTTCTTTGAATCTAACTTGTAGGAGTACTTGAGTGGAAATTTCTTTGGTACAGCTGAGCTGTTTTTGCATGAAGCAATGAGAGCTACCATTATGTCTCTGTCTATTCTCGTGCTAGAACGAGCGATTGCAGCTATGGCAGAGTTCGTACTGCCCCCTATGCGGCTTCATCAGCCAATGAATTCCCTTCAACGTGAACCCATTCACGTTGATGAAGTAGTTTTTTAACTCTGCCACTTATTCCCAAAGCATTTTATGCTTTTTTTTGTACAACCTTTTGAGTTTTTAAACCCATTCTGAACCAAGTAGTGAAGATATTCATTGTAAGACTGAACACAGTAAAACGAATCGCACACTGTAAGTGTGGGGAATTCTCAATCAGTTTATAGCAGTGCCAATAATAGTGCTTTTAATTCTGCCATCTATGCTGTGCAGTCTCCTAAAGACTGTGTCTTCGTACTGCTAGGTTGGAACAAGGTGTCCTGCATACGTTCTTTTAGAATCGCACAAACTGCGCTGTATTGCTGTTTACTTCCTATGGAAGGCTGAGTAGAACCGTCAGTGTAAATAATGTATTCATGCTAATGTAGCGGCATTATTTAATTTGGGAGAGGATATTCTTGTTCGTGTTTCAAGAATGCTTGAGTTTTGATTGTAGAATCACATTTGCAGTCTACGTCTGTTGCAGTGAATTATCTCATGTAACCAATGTGGGACGCTTACCCTTGCATCAGGTGTTTCCACCGTGATATGGTCATTCAACTCCACTCATTTAACACGAATAAGGGGAGAGGGTCAATTATAACTCAAGCTCTCACACCCGAACCCCCTAGAAAATAATTGTACACGCGTAAACGGGTGGAGAGGAAAATCAAGAGAAGGAAAAAAGGAACAAGGGAAAAGGGAAGACCCCTAAGCTTTCCACAAAACCCAAAAATACTTAGTTTTGAGAATACTGCTCTCACTCACACACCGAAGTGTGTGACATGCTTCATCATCGGGTCTGCTTACAATACGCCCAGGTGTAGCCACACTCTGGACGGAGCATAGGGAGGGGGGGTTTAACACAAAAAGACCATAAGACAAATAAACGAGACCAGACAACATATAAGTCAAACAATGATCAGTGGAAATCACCCTGTGAGTGGGACGGGTCTACAACACGTGCAGTTAAAGGGAAAGTGTCTAAAACTAGTTTGTGAATGCCAAATGAAAACTTTATTAACAGGCTCCACAACCAGGATTAAAAAACAAGAGGATGGGTAATGTTTTTAGGAGAAATTCAGGATTCTCAAAACAACCCTCCTAATACTGCCTTTGTCAACATGTTTCGACCGACTTACTGTGCCACGAAGGTCACCCCGGTCTTCTTCAGGACATGTGTTGTTGCCCGTTCCAAAATTGGTCACACCGTAATTCGGTCAATGTACCAATTAATTGATCACATACGATTCTAGTTGAATCAGCATGTATGGAGGGATCCCAACAACATGGGAAACATATGCTGTAAATATAAATAAACCTCCTGTGAGTATATTGTTAGAACCCCACGGAGGTAGAAAGCAGAGTATGATCACATTTGTCACATCCCAATAGAAAGTATCTATCGCTTGTCCATGGTCTCTGGGGATGCCAGGTACAGCACCCGCCTGTATCATATGCAATGAAGTAGAAAGGAATAAAAATCATATATGTAATGTTTACAGTCCAAAATATTCTACATCTTTTAATGGATGCGCCCAGACGTAATGTGTGATTAGTATTTGTGCCCCATAAGCAACTGTATCAGGGGCAACACAAACTCATTATCATGTGGATCACTCACCGAGTTTATTGAGAAAGAAAACTCGACATGGCGTCCTGCAGGAAAGTGTCCCGAGAACACAACCTGCAGTAGGGGGAAACACAACAATACGAAAACAGAATCTTGCACCCGGTCAGTACTTACGTTCTGTTAAAAGTGTTCACGGTGCAAGTCATCGTGATTAACATGAGTAAAGGAAGGCATTTTTGGTGTCTGCAAAAATACCGCCATATGCTCACGGAGCAACAAATCTTAATAGCACCCCGAGCCCCTCTCTAACTCCTTACTGTTCCGAGGGCAACACCTCGTATGTCAGCCTGTCTATGGATCGCCCCGGTCTGTTGGAAGAAGTTCAAATAGCCTCGGACAACCGCCCGTCGGACACGCCCCACCCGGAAACACGTTGTTAGGCGTGCTACGTCATTCCGTGGTGTGTATGGTCCTGAAGAGCCCTGGGAGAGCGAGTCCTTCAATAGTTAGTAGTCCGCACTGGCATACCGGCAGTTACGGCCATCCCGTCTACACAAGCGGGTAAACGCGCAGCACAATTGTACCAGCAACACAAGTTAAGTGCAGGTCAAAGTTAATTTATATATATAGGAGAATTATTTATATATAAATGTGAGTGAGTATCGAGCAAACCTCGAGGGACCTCGAGGATCCACAGCATTCGTGTGAACGTGCTGAGATGTACGTAAACCCCCTGTATGTGTACAGAGAATCGTAGCCATCAAAGGAGCAGGTCTTCTAGTGCCAAGTAGTCCTAGTCCTCAATGTATGCAGTTGGTAAACAGCCAAGTGACAGTACATGCCCCAAGGGGACAAGAGGCAGGAAAAGACTATCGCCTGCCTAGTGCTTGCCACGGGATGTCATCATTTAAACCAGTGACATGACTCTGCAAGCGGTAGACCCACTTCTGTTCTCGAAGTAGGAGAATGCGATGTTCATCTGCCATCTGTCTGCCTAAATTCGGTTTCTCAATGACAGTCACACATTCAACTCCAACATTCAAACCCACTGTCACCAGAAATTCCATCAGGTTCTGTTGCGCTGTCTAACATCGTCAGAGCCCATTCCCAATTCAGAAGTTGAGTCCTCAGTATCCTTGGCAGGTCTAACTTTAAGACCTGCTACATTCTTCTTTTTAAATTGAGGTTTTGATTGATCTTCTTTTTTGATATTATAGTCCGAAGTACGATGTGTATCTCTGGACTATGTACGTTCTTCCTGTCTGTGTTCTGACCGTCTTTTCCTCTTTGAGTTTTTTGGTGAACCCTTAAAGGAGCGAGTATCCTGATCCCTGTCAGGTTTTATAATGTTATCATGATTCCTAAGGTTGTGCTTCCTTTTGGAGGGCTCTTTTTGAGGAGACCCAGCCCTTGATTGCGATCTATTCTCTCTATTCTTTTGTTTTTTATTATCCCATTTCTTCTGGAAAGAGTCAGGTCCTTGCTTGGTATTATCGTTTTCAGGCCAACCCATGAGTTGAGGTTATGTTGCTCTAGCTCCCAAACTATATCTACCTAGTTCGGCATATGTATCTTCGATAATTTTTGGTATTTCACGCTCCTGTTGTAAAGGTGTGAATTCCCATGGGCATTGGCATATTGCCACTGCTGCTGCCTCCCCTTTTATGTTTGCTAATATCATAGTTGATACCTGGGCAAAATTTCCTAATAATTTCATCACCAAGTTCATAGCAGGCTCTGCTCCATACTCATTCTGTAATACATTGTCTTAATACATCCAGTACTATTGCTTTTGAAGGGATATCTTGTGTTCTGGTATATATGGCAGCTAATCCCATTGGCAAGCAGATTGTTAGCATTCTGTGTTTTTCTTGAGAGCTTGTGTGTGGAAACACTGCCTCTAACTGAGATTTTCTGAGCTATCCAGAATGGCATTTGCTGTCTAGTGGGCATTTTACCCATGCCTGCGTGTAGCGTTTGTGGAGTAATTTTAGTTGCGGACCCCTGAATTTGTGCCGCTGGTATAGCCCTTGTTGTCTGAAGTGTGAATGTTCTCATCACGAACTGTGTCAGGTTTCTGTAAAGTTTTATTATTTCTTTGTGCAAGGACGTAAGTCTGCTCCCGCGATGCGGTGTGCAAGCTGCTAGAACTGGCAAAGTGGCTCCCTCTCTGCTGAGTCTTACCTTTATCTTTTGTTTGTGGGAGGGCACATTTAAACCACTTTGTTTTCCAGGTAGGTGAGCGGAACTTCAATGTCTTCGAATGGACAATATTGCCCTGGTGTTTCATCTTCAGTGTAAGAGTGAAATGTATTTGTGCGTGCATCTGCTGGTGGGAATTTCACACCCATAAATGGACTACCCCTGTTCTATATGATTTGTGTACCTAATCATAAATGTTACTGTCCCGACTACCCCCATCTGTGACTCCATACTCTGCTAGTTTGAGAGCTGTTCTGACATTTTCTGAAATTTTTATTTTTCCTTTTTGTTCTCCTTCCTCTGCATTCACACGTTGTGCTGGCACAGGGTTGTTTTCGTCAGCCATTGTTGATAAAGTGTTCAAGGAAACTGAGAGAAGGTTTTATGCACAATAGGATCTATTTGTCCTTCAAGCTTGAATAATAATGAATTAGTACACTGGTCATTCCCAATGATCGTGTGTGGCGATTTTAATATAAATTTACCATCTGACTGGTTATTGTGGCACAATTTCGTATACCAGGGTAGGAAACCAAAAGTATTTAGAGCCCTCGAGGAATTATGCAACACACATGGGATTTCTGACTGTTGGCAGATTAAATTCCCAAATAATCCCGGCTTTACTTTTTTCTCACACCCACATTCTAAGTTTGCCAGGCTGGATTACATATTTGCCTCCCACACTATCATATCCAAGGGCTCCATCAATAGATTACCCAGGGTTCTAGCAGATCATAATCCCATAATCTTAAGTATTGACACTGGGAAGATACAACATGATCACAGTAAATGGACATTCGAAAGGGCTATATTGGTAAATTAAAAATATTGTCAGCTCATTGAAAACTGGATTCCAGAATTGCTAGGGTAATAATCTGGGTAGTGCTCCGTTGGAAGTAGTTTGGGACGCACTCAAGGCGGGGATCAGGGGAGAAACTCTTAGATTCTGAATTAAAAGCAACCAAGAGGCGAAACAAAACTTTAATAGTAGAGATCTTCACTGGAAAAGCAATATGCAAAGTCACTTTGAATAAAGAGAAAATCTATGAATTAAGTGAGCAGGTAGGACACCAACTAGCAGTCCGAACAAGACAGCATAGCACGGAAAACATAATCAGAGAGATCAGAGACCCTATTAACAGCCTTACACAAGACCCCAGCGAGATTAGGGATGCGTTCCAGAGTTATTATGAGGATTTATATACGGAGACTAACAAAAGCCAGTCCAAAATGGAGGAATATCTCGATTCAGTCATGGGGATTCAGCTCCCACAAGCGGACCAAGACACTCTGGCAGAGATACCGCAATGGGTAGAAATCCTTCTATCAATAAACAGTCTTTTACCTGGAAAGGCAGCCGGTCTAGATAGAGTTCCCACTGAATTTTATGCTAGATTTCACAAGCAATTGAGAGGAATCTTAACCGAAATAATGATTCATGTTTACCAAGGAGGGCGGCCACCTGAATCCTGGGCTCGTGCTAAAATTATCGTATTCCCTAAGAAGAATAAAGACCTCACGGAGCTAGGGGCATACCGCCCAATTACGTTAATAAATAGCGACTCTAAAATCTATTCTAAATTGCTAGCTAGTAGACTCTGCCCTGTAATTCATAAAATTATCTCAACTAGGCAACATGGATTTGTTCCAGGCAGATCTACCACTCATCATATTCAGCGGGTGTTCACACTCTTTAACATAGCAGAAGTAGGAGACCCTATGGCGCTGATCTTGTTAGATGCAGAAAAGGCCTTCAATAGGGTCTCCTGGCAATATCTATGGACTGCTATGTCAAAGAGTGGGATCGGGAACAATTTATCAACGCTGTTCGCATGTTATATGTCAATCCGGAAGCCGTGGTTATGATCAACTGGGAAATCTCAGGTAACATCAAAGTTACCAGAGGGACAAGGCAGGGTTGCCCATGCTCACCTCCTATTATTCGCTATATTTATAGACCCGTTCATACGCAGGTTAGAAACCAACTTAGCCATAACACCTATGAGGACCCCTAACGGAGAAACCAAGACCCTGGCTTGCACAGATAACATAGCAATTGTCACGACCAACCCAAATGAAGCAGGTAATTTAATGGAAGAGGAAGCAAGTAATTTTGGAGAAATCTCTGGCTACAAACTAAATCAAAATAAAACCCAGATTATAATCAACAACAAAAGCAATTATAATGACGTTCGGATAGTTGATAATTCATTGTATTTAGGAGTTAAAATTACCTCAAAATTAGATAATCTGGTTAAACTTAATTTGAACCCATTCATGAAACAAACAGAAAAGAGCCTCAGTAGATTGCATGATTTACATCTAACTATTATTGGGAGATGTAATCTAATCAAAATGTTATTTTTTCCCTAATTCTTATATTTTTTTTACAACTATTTGTTTAAACTTTGACCCACAGATCTTTAAAGAAATTGATAATATTTTTCTCGTTTTATTTGGGGGTATAGCAGGTCACGAAGAGCTTATAGATTCATCACCCTACCGAAGGAAAGAGGAGGTCTTGCCTTGCCTAATTTTAAAACTTATTGGTGGGCTCCAATACTTAAATATAGCAGGGCACTTCTGATCCCAAATAGGTAGCCCGATCAAGAGAGGGGGGTCCCAACTCCACAGGAACTTATCCTCTGTAAAGAAATTGGAGAACATCTGTGGCGATTGACATACGATTGCCGTTTTAAAAAAGTTTGTTTCAAATCCCTAAAAGGAATCTACACTGCATGGAATCATGTACGTAAACTTCTCGGGATCGGAAGGTTTTCCTATTATACGACTCTCCATAGGAATAATAACCTCCCAAAGATCTTTACGGACACAAGTATGATGCAATGGGTCAGGTCGGGCATTACGCAATTTGGATCATTCTATAACTCAACAGGTTTTAGGTCATTCGAAGAGATAAAAAATGAATTTGATTTAGAAAATCGAGATTTCTTCAAATATTTACAAATAAGAGATTTTATAACGAAAAAGGGAGGCGGTAGAGCTGCATTCCAGAGAATCCAGACAATCAAATCAGTCGTCCAAAATACTAGAGTCAAAATTGGGGAAATATATTATAATTTAATTGCTGGATTACCTTATGATTTGGATAAACATATCCGTAAATGGCAGAACAAACTAGATACACCGTAGAGCTCAATTCAGAGGGCATTCGAACTTTCCCAAACACTATTAATGTCAACCAAATTGCAAGCTCAGTATTATAAAACCTATTTCCAATTGTATTAAATCCCCAACTGAATAGCTAAATGGAGTACGGGCAAAGGGGCACAGTGCCCACGATGCGCTATACCTGAAGCAGATTTAATACACATGTTCGCTACATGTGAGACACTTAGCCCCATTAGACGGGAAATCTCTATCTTTCTTTCAGGAATCTTTGAAACAAGAATAGAGATCTCAACTGCGGAAATAATGCTAGAGGCAGACGGAGACACTCAACCTGATCTATTGAAAGGACTTTTGTTTGTTTCAATGACCGTGCTCCGAATTTGCCTGGCATCGGTCTGGCTAGACCCACACCCACCAACATTCCAGCACTGGCGGGCACGACTGCTTGCAACATATAGCCTAGAGATAGCTATTTATAGCAGAAAGGGAAGGAATAAGAAAAGGAAGGGATTAGAAATATGGAACCTCCTTACACGAGGGATAGAATGTCCTGATTAACCAATTCTCTCAGGATACTGGTATAAATATGATTGAATCATTTTTGAATATGTATATCACTATGTTTACACCTGTCAATGTATGTATATATAAATTGAAAATGCCTATATGGGGTAGGGGTGGGGAGGAGAAGGGGTTGGCTGGTTAAAAAGTGAAAACACCTCAATAAAGAATTGTTAAATAAAAAAAAAAAAATCAAGCTTGAATAAACCTACAGCCAATACATAGGATATTCCTACTCAGCTGCTGTGGATTTTTGCCTTCTCACTCTGGTTGAATGCGAGTAGGGGTCTCTGAGAAAAGCACAACTGAACTACTCAGGTTTGACCGTTAAATAAGAACCAAACCAACGTTGGCTGCGCCATGTAGTTCCTATAAATCTATATAGGATCTGCACGTTTACACAACATAGACTGTGGGATTGGTGTCCAGACACCCGGACCAGGTATGTTCGCCTGTATACCAGCTAGCTCACAGTGCCACTGTAAACTCCTCTTACGAAGGAGAGAATAGTTCTTGGTAACTATCGAACATGACAACTCTGTCCAATCAGGGATCATGGATACAGTACTTTTCGCTCAATCACTTGTGCTCACTTTGTCTCAGAGAGAAACCCAGAATAAACGGTGGGGACGCTTTCAAGAAGCATTTATTGAACCAGCGTCATTCCAGTGCAAAATAGATATGCTGAAACAACCATAAGACGGAAACAGATATAAATGATTATAAGCACCAACAGAATAAATGGATGGTAGATTCCTACCATTGTGCTAAAACAATGAATATATGCAGGTATAAAAATACATGAAATAATAATGCATACTCCTACGATGCAGCCCTAACTAGATGTACCTAAGTGTACCTGGCATGTATGTAGGTGCAGAGACAAGAATCCCCATAGGCTGAAACCCAACCCCATTATCTTAAGTGAGAAACTGTGGGACCCCATCTTGGCCTCGAGTTGGACATCCCGCGAGGGATGTCAGACCACTCCGAGCTGGAGTATCTGCGTGTAGGAACTGCAGCGTCTTGCGTCAGTGTGTCTGCCTGCCCCAGGACTGATATGGTATATATATACCCAAAAGGTACCCTCCGGTGTTCTACCTTGCTGTGTCATGTCAGCCGAGGATGACGAACGGGATGACCCTTATACATAGTTGCTATGCAGTAGATGGTAATCCTTCTGTGATTCTGAGAATCCTCATGTGGCTCTGGGGAAACCACACAACATTTATGCAGTACCGTAATTGGGTAAAAGGTCCATACCAATAACCATTATGTAGTACAATGGCACGGAAATGTAGATGAAGGGCTAGGTGACTACCCAGGCCTATATTTTGGGGTATATTATGTTATGTTATTTAATCTTTTCTATAGCGCTTGGCTACTCAAAAAGAGTGACACGGCGCTTTATAGGAGAAAGAAAGGAAACTGCGACATACTAACATAACACCAGATAAAAAAAAGAAGAATCAGCCAGAAAATTTACAAAAGACAGGCTACTGAGTGAACAGCCAAGTTTTAAGGCCCTTCCTAAAAGCCAGCAGGCTAGTGGCTCCCCGCAGAGCCAGCGGCAGAGAGTTCCACAGCTGTGGTGCCAGCAGTCCAAAAGAGCGGCCACCGAGGCGCGCTTTCTTAACCCGTGGGACAGCAGCCAGGTACAAGGATTCCGACCTCAGAGACCTGGTCGGTTGATAAAAGACCAGTCTCTTTTGGAGGTACTTAGCTCCCCCCTTGTGAAGAGCTTTGTAGGCCAGGGTCAATGCCTTAAAGGCGATCCGCTTGCGATATTACAAAACATAAGAGTCAGATCCCCAACCATCACCTGTCACGCAGGTCAGAGGGCCATGGTGAGGAGAAGTGAGCCCTGTGGGGCAACCAGGGCAAGAACTCACTTGCAATGACCAGGACTTCTCGCTAAATGCAACCACAGGCACTAAGGGATGTGACATGAGTCCCCAAGCACAAACTAAAATGACCAAATACACTGCCCCTAAAGGGGAATGAAGATTTCCCCCGGCAGGAGACTCGCAAATCGATACCACACAGCGGAAACAACACCTTTGTAATATTGCAGGCCATTTCAGGACTCTGTCTGCGCTGGAGATCAAGATTAGAGAGGTCAGGGTCAATGTGGCTCTATTGAGATAAGACCTCCCCCTAGTGATAGACCGAGTAACAGAAGCGGAGGGTAGGATTTGCGAGGTGGAAGGCACGGTGCGGGCACTCTCCTCTGAAGTAGCTCACCTACCTCAATCCACCAAAAGTCTTCACAACCGAGTGGAGGATACTGCAAAACGAGGCTTGTTGCAACAATCTCCGGTTTATCGGGTTCCTGGAGGAAGCCGAGCACTCATCACTGGAAACATTTCTGGACCAGTGGAACCGGTCCTGGCTAGACGATGCTCACCTGTCCCCCTGCTAATTTAAATAACCCACAGGTGACTGGCTCAGAAATCTCCACTGGGAGCCGTCTATAACAGCCAGGTTTTTTAACAGAGATGCCTTCCTCACAGGGGTGAGGTTAAAGGGTCACCTGGTGCATCAATCTGGCCACATTCTGATATTTCTGGATTACACCGGTCATGTCCAATCTCAGCAAAAATCATGCGATCAAGTTAAGCAGAAACTACGGAATATGAACCTCTCATGTCAGTGGCCTAATGCCCTGAACCAGCCTGTGAGGTGGCAGACGATCTTTCTGGGACCAGGGGAACTACTGAGTCGTGGTGTCGTAAACGATCTAGATGGAAAAAAGAAGGCTTCATTGATACTGAAGCCTCCATGGCATCTGAAGGGGAGCATCGGAAGCAGAACGAAAACGATGAGGTGCAGACCCCGGAGACACCCTTGGACGCCACTACTGATGAATACTGATGAATAACAGCTGGCAATCGGGCCAGGGCCCTAAGATAGTGTAGGGCTCTGCAGGTGGCTGTGCTGCACAACTAAATATTGAAAGCCAGCACCATTGAATCCTACTGATGTACTTTCCACATTTCACTCCTCATGCGGAGCTGGGGATGATTTAATTGACTTCACCGCCTTATTGCACCCCACGTAATTTTTCTGCTTCTAGTTTGTGAGTTTGGGCAAAAAATGCTTCTTTGTGGAGGGAGGTTTGGGGGGGGGGGCGGTGTTCAGGGGTTGTGGTTTGTTTTGTTTGTCTGGTTAGTTTGCATATTCTTTCTTTTCAACTGCTCTCGGTACCAAGCTCATTCTTCACACATCCAGACAACACACACTGTGAGCCCCACAGTAGGCATTGCCATTATGACATTCTTGGTGCTGGGGGACTGTCTGCGTCTTTCCCTTTTCCACATAACTACCGGCTGCCACGACCACCATATGTGTCTTCATGGTAATTACATGAAACGTTAATGGGCTAATGGACTGTATTAAGAGGGGGACTGTAATGCACTTCGCTCACCAGCATACCGCGGTGATCCTAATGCTCCAACATATTCACCCCCAAGGTACCAGCTGCCCATTTCTAGCCCTCCAGGGCTGTGATCGATTTTTCCCTTGCGGATGTTCCCGGGGCTCCAGAGGGGTGGCCATACACCTTCACAAACCCTTGCCCCTGGTAGTCTCCAGGGTGTCCTGAGATGCATTTGGGAGGGTTTGTTCCTTGAAGGATCCTTGGAGCGCACCCTGTACAATCTAGTATGTGTATGTAAAGCCCACCCATCACCCGTATTGGCCTGGCCAACACTAGCGAGCCTCAGGGAGCTCATACTTGCCTTACCAAATCGAGTGATGATCACAGGGGGAGACTGCAATGATATTATGACTGACCAAGATTGGCATAGACCCACTGAGGCATCACAGACGAAGGGTAGGGGCTAGTCTGACTGGGCCACTGGATTGGATGTATGGAGAATATAGAATCCTGGAAATCGGGGATATACACCATACATCAGTGGTGCATGGCTCTCTGTCCCTCATTGAACACCTGTTGCCCCCGGTCCACGATCTCATGCACACAAGTGGTACACATATCTTTCCATGGGGGATATTTGATCGTGTTCTAGTGATGGCATATTGCAATGGGGAGAGGTCCATGTGGCGTCTCAATGCATGGTTCCTGACGGATGAGCACTTCTCCTCTTACTTGGCAGAGGAACTAAAGGCATTCCTAGATATAAACAAAGCCTCTGTGGACTCGCCTAGCGTGCTGTCGAGCCTGTAAGGCATGCTTGCGAAGAATTGCCTTCTCATATGTCAGAGGCAAGGACCGCTAAAGGCTGACAGAGAGATCACTGGGGCAGAAATAGAAATATTCTTCTAAAAATGTAAACTAGACGCAACGGATGCAACGCCACTTGGCCCTACATAGAGCCTCCTTGCACCAGCTATGCCTGGAGGAGGCCCGCCGAATATGGATAGCCTCCACAAGGCAGGTCTATGAATGAGTGGACAAATCTGGTAAACTTCTCTATTGGCAAGCTACAATACAAAGCAAACACATGGAGAACGCAAGGAGAAGATGGCCGGAGCGCTGAAACATTCCACTCGCCTCCAGTCACTATTGAATCTGGGTTGAATCCATCATCGTTCTTTAGCTCACTTCTCCACCCCAGTTCAGACCCAGCCATATTCAAATCAGTCTTGACCCTGTTCCTAATGGCAACAGTCCAGCCTGAACTGCCAAGCCTGGTCTTCCCTGTACTGGAAACTAGCATCCTGGGACCGGTTTGAGAGTAACACCCCTCAGCAGCCAAGCTAGCTTGACCCAAGTAGCAAATTGACCAAGGGTCCCACGTCTGGGCATACCCTGCCATCTTAGGGGCAAACACAAGAAGATGATGGACGGAATGCTGAACCTTTTCAGACACTCACCCCCAGTCACTATAAGATCTGGGTTGAATCCATCATCGTTCTTTAGGTCACTTCGCCACCCCAGTTCAAACTCAGCCATATGCAAATCAGTCTTGATCCAGTTCCTCATGGGAACAGTCCAGCCCGAGCTGCCAATCCAGGTCTTCCCTGGACCGGAAATAAGCATCCTGGGGTGGCAAATTGAGCTGAAGAATGATGATAGATTCAACTCAGATCTAATAGTGACTGGGGGTGAATGTCTGAAAAGTTTCAGCACACTGTGGCTTTCAGAGGTAGGCACTGACAGCCGAATGTGGAGTAAAGGTTACAGTGTGCTTTCTTGATTTGTGGCGCTCTGAAGCCGAATTAGGAAAGCTACATAAGCTTAATTATTTACTGCCTGACAAACTCTTCATAACAGTTTCGGGACTCTCTACCCTGTAAGCTGCACGTCTGTTCCTACAGCTGCCTTGTGTTCGATCTGAATTCCTTTTAGTTTCCCTTATTACTTTGTCAGTGCTATACGTTTCTGCCCTGAATGCCTGTTTCGTCCGGGAGAGGAGTGAGGTGAGAGCTGGTCGCATGATGTCTTTTTAGGTCTCGCTATAGCTATTGCGTTGGCGATGCTTTTCGAGAATTAAGTAAGGGGCTTTTAAAAATGCTCCCAAAGTCTGCAGGGAGGACTTTCACGGCCGCTTTGATGATCTCAGTGAGCCGCGTGGCCACTGAGAACATCAAAGCGGCCGCGAAAGTGCTCACCATTTGCCACCCCCTCCCTTATCACACTTCCTGCTTGTTGTAATAGCTACAGGACATAGTGTCAAGATGACTTGCCAGTCACATTTAGTGTGTGCGCACGCGCGCAAGCACGTATCATGTAAAATGCCAACCATTTCATTAACGTCCTGCATATACCTCTCTACACCACTGTCTTTGTTGGCTTAGAAATACGAAGAAAAGCAGACTAATCGTAGACATGTCATCATATTTCTACTATACGCCTGCTTCTTTTCATATATGTAGTCTTTGGTGAACCAGAATAGTTTGATTATATTCGTGCTCTAAGAGTCAACTGTTACCAAGTTTGGTTCGCGTTCTGCAACTCAGACGCCCTGCCAGCTGTGCCTCTCCACTTCGTTTGTTATTGTATGCAAATAGAAGTACTGGCATGTTTCACGGTTTGTGAAACTGTAAAAGAAAAGGGCTTCTTCCAGCTTTATATTTGGTTAAACGTAGAAAGATACCTTAGTAGTAGAGAATTTTCTTGGTGCTGTATTTTTTAATATTTTTATTTCTACTTCATAAAATGTATATATCGTGTTGTGTCATGCCGCTTTGAGATCTGCCATGACAGCATTGTACACATTCTGTAGAAACTCTTACGTTTGACATCCTACTTGGTCCTTTACTCAGTGTTGCTTTTTATTTTGGTGAAATCTATCCCTTTATGCACTGAGAGGCGCTAGAGTGCCAGACGACATTATTGCTGCACATTTTTTTTCTGTTCCGTGCCCACCCCTGCTTTTTTAAAAATTATTATTCTCCCATTAATCCCGAGGACAGACTATCTATAATCAGTTGAATTGCTACAAGGAATTCCGATGTACTAAAAGCGGCTGCTTATTCCGTGCCTCAAAATCAGAATAGCCAGAATGTTATAAATTTGAGGTTTGTCATTAGTGCTCCAGTGCAGAATAACTCCAAGAAAACCTGTTGTTGACAGAGACTTCTGGAAAGCTTACTTCGGCTGTGTCCAGCAAGTGAATGTTAATCAGCCCAGCCAGTTTGGAGGTGGGGGAACGTGTAGAAGCAGTACTGTTCCATACAAGAAGAGAGAATTGGTGTGGGTATCATTCATTACAGAAGTAATATGTATACAGATTCTGAGTCAACAACTGTAAAATAATTTTCAGTAATCGCCTACGTAAACTAGAAGTCTGTCTCTGTTATCACTAGAAGTTAACACTTCACATCTCACAGGCATGCGCATTGTCCAGAACCAATTTTCCTTTTTATAGTAAAGCAAATACTTTAGCATTGCAGAACTGTCAGAGATGAATTGCTTCACAATGGCCAGTCTTTTAAAATTGCTTTTATTATATTTGTGCCTATTGATGTAAAGTGTTATTCATGATTGTCTGTATTTTGTATAGCCCGTGGGCTAAAACAGCAAATAATTATTGTCTATCACCCTAAAAAATATATATTACTATCAAGTAAATTGCAGTGAACTAAAGTCCTTTAATATATTGGTTTAAAGCACATTAAGTAAATATTTTTAGAATTGTGAGAGCCCAATTTCTGATAGGGAGACTAAGTCTATGTTGTCATGGCGGATGTTCTTGAGGGTTTTTGTGTGCATAACTAATATTAACGGGCCTGGGTGGAGGCCTGTAGCACCCTGCGGTTCAATGGCTTACAGGGAAGAAGACTCCTTGCAAGGTGAATATGTTCAATCGAGGCATGGTAAACATTCAGACCGAAATAATGATAAAAGTCAGATGATTTCCAAACCAAGATAACAATACACAGGCTCCCCATCCACTGCAGAAAAGCTTATTTTGACAGTGAAACAAATTCAAGGCAAATTTGAAAATATTGAGGGTTACTCTGTATGTGACAATGTGCATGTGATGGGAATTCCTGAAAGAGCGATGAGCAATGTGGAACCGTTGTTCAAGAAAGTAATCTCTGAACTGTTTAATACATCTGAGATATCGAAGCATTGTACTGTTGAGCATATGTGTGGATCTCTCACTCTAGTTCCATTCTGCTTCCAAACCAATTATTGTTAAACTCTTCAGCTACAAGTATTGTGATTCTATCCACCTACTCATGCTAGACTGTCAGTAATATAAATGTGTCTTAAGACTTCAGACTTTAGTAAAACCGTCCCTCTTCTACCGCTCGGAATTGGTAATTTTGGATGACCATTACACTTAGCATAAAGCCGCCAACCTCGCTCTCACTATCTATCCATCTATCGCCCTCACTCTATCTATCTATCGCCCTCACTCGATCTATCTATCTAGTGCCCTCACTCGATCTATCTATCTATCTAGCTATCTCCTTCACTCTATCGCCCTCCCTCTATCTATCACCCTCACTCTATCTATCTATCACCCACAATCTATCTATCTATCTATCGCATCACCACAGCATGACTTAGCACCACCACAGCATCACTCAGGGGTACCACAACATCATCACTCAGGGGCACCACAACAGCATCACTCAGGGGCACCACAACATCACTATGCACTACCACAACATCACTATGCACTACCACAACATCACTATGCGCTACCACAGCATCACTGAACGCCACAGCATCATCCGTCGCTACTACATCACTCCGCGCCACCACAGCATCCATCTGTGCAACCATTCAACAACTGGTTCAAATATGTTCTCTCAATGTTTCAAGCTTTATTACAAATGTCACAAAAAGATGTTAATATTTCACTTCTGTTCTTAGATTTTCGTCACAGTAAAATGCACTGAACATAATCTTCACAAAAGTTAATTACAAAATGTTAAGCTTTTGCCATTATAAATTACAATAACTTTTATTTAAGTATTAATTATTTAAAAAATTAAAAGCCATTGTTATTTGTAATATCAATACATAACGTCACGTAAATACAACACATATTGCTTTACAAATGCTATAGGTGTCACATTTACGAAAGTTAAAACTATTGGCATTGTAAATGACAAAGCTATTAATTTTGCAATTTTCAAAACCAACACATAAATAAAAAATGTCATTTACAATACCAATGGCTCAAACTTTCCTAATGCGAGACCTATTGCATTGCAAATGCTTGTTAGTTTACAGTAGTGAGCAGCTGCTCATAAATTGTTTTTGTTCTTCAACCACTTCCTCTCTCCCTCTCCTCAGGGTGTGCCGCTATGATCAAAGCTTTCAAATCAGAAACTGACAGACCAGGATTGAGTCGTGTAGTAGGACCAACATGCTGAGGTTCTGGGCACATCTCCTAATAGGCTTATGCCCATAAATCCGGGTTCTCTAAAGTCAGGCCTGGAGGGCCGGATCCACGCCAGGTTTGTAAGATAATTTATCTTAATGTGGATATGATAAAAATGTGGCATGGGTCCAGCCCTCCAGGACTGACTTAAGAGAAGCCTGCCATAAATGATTAACATTGACAAAGCCAATAATTCTCGCATTGGCTTTGCCAGTGCTTGTAACGTATAGTATTTGTACATAGTGCTTACATATCGATTGAACGGTGCTACGTATTACACCCTGACGATCCATCCTGCAAAGGCTGCTCAAAAAAAAAATAACTAGCCCCTTCAATTACTTTCAGTGTTTATTTTGGATCCGTTTATAGCTTTTTTATTCGTTTTCTGGTGTTTTATATATTTACACATATCCTTCTTAGCCTGACAGATTATTTTGTGTTAATCTATTCTGATACATACATCATCCATCCACTCCTCACTTTCCACTTTTGACGATTTATAATATGCATACTCCCTGTTTTATTTGCATATAGCTCTTGCAATGGCGTGATTGTGTTTCTAAACACACCGAATATTGGAAGATAAGGGCTCTCAGTTATTTCCCAAAAACAACCAGTTCGGTTAATTGGGGTAGAGCTTACCAAGTTCATCTATAGGTTTCACACCTGTTTTTCACCACAAACTGCAAGTAGGTATAAACCACAAAAAAGTAAAAATCTGCTACGACAAAAAAAAAAATGCAAAAAACGAAACTGTCTTTTTTTTATATAAGTCTGTGCTTTTGTTCTGAAAGTAATCTTTCTTGAATAGCACGTTGCCAATTTTTCCACAAGGAAAAACAGATTTTGGTATATTTTGTTTATTTTCTGGACTCCTCAGCCACATGCAAATCAGTCTTGACTGCTCCAATAGGAACAGTTCAGCCCAAACAGCCAGACCAGATCCTCCCTGAACTGGAACACAAGCAACCCAAGACCAGTTTTTTGCCATAAGTGGTAAGGGTATGCCCAGACATTGGTCTTGTGCTCACTGTGTTACTGGAATAAAGGTATACCAAAGCGAAGAGCCCCAATCGGTTTGTAACCGGTTATTAGGCTGCTTGTGTTCTGAGCCTGGAAATACCTGGCCTGGCATTTCAGGCTGCACTGATCCTACTGGAGCAGGGGCAAGGCTGATTTGCGTGGGGCTGAGGTGACATGGTGGGCAAAAGAACGATGCTATGGAATGCTACCCAATCATTTGCTTGTGGTCAGAAAAATTGCAAGCATTATTCCTGTCACCTTTTGTACGTTTAAAGACCAGAGCACACATACATACAGGCTTGAAAGGCTTATTCCTCTGGTGTGGGTGGAGGGTCTAAGGTTGAATATGTGGAGGTTTAATAGGTACTTGCAAGGAGGAGTGTTCACTATTAGAGAATCTGTTCTTTCCGTCTGCAATCGTGGCAGTCCACCCTTTTAATAACAATGTGCATATTTCTTGAAGCACTAAAGCTCCAACGTCATACTCATGTTGCCATTATTATAGATATTCACTGTGCATTTTTTTTTTTTTATTTATTCAGGAAGACATTAATCAAATCAACAATTTGCGTTGCCGTCCAGCTTGGAACTTGGCTAACTCTGTTGTCCCACCCTGGCCCCTGTTTATGATTAAAAAATATATATTGTTTTCAAGGGATAATTCTTTCTTTGCTTAATCTGGAGTGCACGGGTTGTATTTACAGGTTGTGGTTTGTCTGGCATTTGAAGGATGACCTCTTACCCTTTACCTGCTATAGCTCAAACCTTACTCTTTACCCGCTATATCTTACCACAAATAGCTCTTCATTTAATGCTCTTGTTGGAAACAACATTGTTGTTCAGACATGTTTTCTCATTTGTAAATAGATGCACCTCTTCTGGCACATAATTCTGTTCAACTGTCTCAAGTTTATTAATGTTCACAATATGCAATATTTGTATTTTCTTGATATTTTGTTGTTTTTTTTTATGTAGCTGAAATGGCCTCTCAGAGGAGGTGGCTGTCGACATAAATCCTTTTCATATGCTAGCATGCATATTGGCAATACCTTGTTAGAATTGTACAAGTGTATTAGTTTTGTCAGGAAGGGCGCTTGATTTTTTGCATTCTTTATAACAAGGTAGTTTAGTTTTTAATTGTATGTGAATATATATATATATATATATATATATATATATATATATATATATATATATATATATATACACACTCCCATCCACTATGTTTCATTCGGTTATTTTTTGCCTTAAAACTATGTACTAATCATTGAAGTGAAATAATTGTCCGTCTCTAATTTTCGTAAAAATGAATGTGTTTTGTTGTCATTACTGAAAATCACGCACCAGTGTTAAAGCGTTGTTATAGGAAATTATTTTTTTTCCTCAGCAGGAACCTAGGCTGCAGCATATGGTGGATTGTGCTCAAACATCAGATGAAAAACATCATTGACATTGTTGGTTTTCAGCATCAGATTGTGGGAAAACGCCGGAAATAATGTTGGAAATTGAGTCTATGGTATAAAAATTATTTGCAGCGGTTTGTAAAAGAATGTCCGGAGGAAGGCATTGTTGAAACCCCTACCTGGCAAACATCACTATCAGCTTGACACTGTTGGCCATCACTGAAACCTGGCACTGGTCTCTGCTTTCTGAGCCCTGATGCTACCAACATCTCACTGAAGTCTAGCACTGACCATTCCTCACTGATGCCTGGCACTGGACACTCTCTAACAATGCTTGGGAAAGGCAACTTGCTAACGGGTGTTCCGGACAATGATTTGACAGAGCTCTCACAGGCCGTAAAGGATTCTGCGGAAAGGTCTGAGATCGACTGTGCACCAGAGCATGATTCTGACTCTGAGTATGCTTGTGAAGCACCTGCCTCTCCTGCAGAGCCACCAACTGCTTGCAGCAGACCTCTTGTAAGCTTTGACCAGAGCAGTGATGTGCAATCAGCAGACGTTGCTTTCGATGTTAAACCTTCCACTGCGGTTTCAACAGCAGATAATTCATCCTCTCCTGAAGTGCCCCTGCTTCCAGAAATTGTGAACTGGGTAAGTTGTTTTTGTTCATGAACACTTCATGGCGATGTATGCACCTCAGTAAACTGGTAAATATATTTATAATTTGTTTTTATTCTTCCATCCCTAAAGGTAAGTCTATAAAATTATTGGCAGCTTCTGGATTCATATAGTCTGTTACCCTACATTTGCTTCCTAACAGTGAAGATACTGGAGTGAAATAACATGACCGCCAAAGATTTTGTCTGTTGCTTGTAGTGTACAGCTTACAAAATACACAACCTACCAAACTACCAAAGAGTTGTCTAATTTCAGTGAACAGATGGGGGGGAAGCATTCTCCATATCTTATCAGTATTTTTCCTTTTGTCCATTGTGATTCAATTTCACTTGTTCTCTTGCTAAAATATCCGAAACTTTAAGCCCCCAAGTGTTCCTTCCTAGGAGTGTGCAGAGTGCCTTACAGTTCTGAGTGGGTCAGCTTTACTGTTGATATACATTTTTAGGTCTTGCCTATTCTATCCCGTAGGGATTGAGTCGGTGAGATTATAGTAAGCGGTCCGAAAAGTCTACCTAGCTGCAGATCGCGTACAGTTCATGTGAGTCAGACGCGTGCACATCATCGCCAGCTACATCACACATCACACACCACCATTTGTCTGTGCCTCGGCATCAGACTTCAAAGGCTGCTGCTCCCCGCCCCCTCAATCAGACTTCAAAGGAAACCGCTCACAGCCCCCCTCCGTCTCTCCCTCCCTCCCTACCTCTCCCTCCCTCTCCCTCGCACAACTCGCTTTTATTTTTTTTTAAATTAATTTATCGCACTCAACCCCCAGGGTCTCTCCTCCTTGGTCACTGTTTAAGCACTTCTCTCTCATACTCTCACACACGCGCCCTGGTTGCACTACCACGGCACCTTGTTTTGGTGTGTTGGCACTTCCTGTCGCTTTCTTCCAGTCCTTGCAGATCAGCTCACGCCTTGCGACGCTCTCCCCCACACCATAACTTCCTATTACTGCTTGCTTTACTTCTGCAGTCACTTCTCTACAGCCGCCTGCTAATTAAAACAGGTAACCGGCTGCCGCACGTTCACATTTTTTTTTCTCCATTTCGGCCGTGTGTCTTGCTGTTTTATGTAGCACATACTCGACCTGAGGGTATCAGAGCGCTTTACGGGCACACAATCATTTTTTATTAGGCACTGGGTGATTTGCACAGAATTACGGGATGTTGAATTGAGCGTCCCTGCCGAGACTCAAACCCGTTTCCAGAGCTCGACCGCTCTAGCCGTTAGGTTGCATCCTCGCCCAAATCTTTGTTTTATGTATTATTTATGTATTCATTTATTTAGCCACATAGTTTGTATGTGCAATTTTCCTATTCAGTGGGTAATTTTCATCTGTTTATATAGCGCATATTCGACTCGAGGGTATCGGAGCGCTTTACAGACACACAATCATTTTTTATTAGGCACGGGGTGATTTGCACAGAATTACGGGATGTTGAGTTGAGCGTCCCTGCCGAGACTCAAACCCGTTTCCGAGCTCGATCGCTCTAGCCGTTAGGCCGCATCCTCGCACAAATGTTTGTTTTATTTTTGTATTCATTTATTTAGCCATTTTCTAAACCATCTTCTTTCATTTTTTAAAAAAACGTTTTATTGAGTTTTCAGTATGAGTTTACAATATGCAAAAATCTGTGACCCCAAGTGGCAGTTACATTGAGTAAAGTAGAGTGAAAGAAAAACAAACCCTGCTAACATCAGTACACAACAGTAGAAGAGAGTACGTAAAGGTGCATACATTATGCTTGATCATTCTGAAATACCCTCAATCACAACCTAATGCAGGAGTCATTCAATTAGAAACTCAATATAATATAAGGCAGAAAAAAGAAAACATAAACCCCCTGAATTCCAACTACCCCCCACCCCTGGGTTGTGGACTAGTGACACCTTCATCAATTAAACGTTCAGTGTATAGGCCCGGATACAGATGTACACTAAACAAAAAGACAATTAGATTTCCATATATTTGTGATTACCAGCCATCACTTTCATACGTTGTGAACATCCCACTGATATCTACCCATATCACATGCTAAAACAGCTGACCTTCCTGCGAACGCAACTCCTCCAACATAGTATCCCATTCAAGGAAAATCGGATTTTTGCGCATGCCCCTAGTTTCCTCCCTGCGGATTGTTGCTCCTTCTGCTGTGGCCCATCTCATTAAATCTGCATGCCATACTCAAACTTCAGGGGGCTTGCGGGATTTCCATTTCCTAGTTATGTTCCGTATGGCCAACAGGCATGCCAGGTTCACAAAGCGGTACTGCACCTTGTTGGTAGTGAAGCCCCAATAGACATTCAACCGCTGTGTCAGTAATGTCCAGTTGTGTGGACAACTTTATCATGTCTCTTACTGTGCCCCAATCGTGGGTAATCCTACCTTTAAGGCTTGTAGGGGGGGTTCTCGTATGGGTGTTAATGGCGGCGTATATCTATTTGATCAAGTGACGCCACCTCCCATGTAATACATCATTTTTATCATTTCGTTCTCGGGGGGGGGTGTCTTTTCAGGAGCCCATGTCTTTTTAAGGAACCCAAGCAGGGCCATGTGTGTTAGGAACATGCATGCCGGGGCGCCGGTGTGTTGTAAGAATGTATTGCGGTCCATCAACCTCTCTGCCCCAAACAAATCAGCTACAGTACACACCCGACTTCCAGCCAAGGTGTTAGAATGCGTTTCATTAGCCGACCGCTATGTAGTGTGATCCCTAGAAGAGGTATATTGCCCGCGTACTTGCCTCCCTTCTTTGTGTATGTTAGAGCCGCTTTCCAGCAGCGCAGTGCTGTTCGCAATAACAGAGGAAGCTCTGTCGGAACCTTATTGCCCGGTAGTAATAAAGCATGTAGACTACCATTGTAAATATCCGAAAGAGTATAATCAATTTTGTGTAAGTTAAGTCCCACTAACCAGTAGGCCAACCATTGAAGTTGGCATGCGAAATAATAAGCCCGGAAGTCAGGCACCCCCAGCCCTCCCATTGAAGTACCAAGTTGGAGTTTCTTCAAACTAATACGCCGCCTACCCGCACCCCATATAAGGTCAATCAGCATGGTGTTCAATAAGTCAAAAGTATTTTGTGGTATAATCAGTGGCAGGTTCGTGAAGTAGTATATTAAACGAGGCAGCACCACCATCTTCGCTACTTGCTCTGCCTGGAACCGGAAGCGGCAATGTTGTCCAAAACGCAACGCTAGACCTCAGCGCCTTAAGTGCCCTATTTAAGTTACCTTCCAACAGGCCACCATGCTCCCTATAGATTTGGATACCAAGGTAACGGAACGTTGTGGGTGTCACCTGGAGCTCAGTACCGCCTATGTCCAGTGCAGTTAGGTCTGAATCAACCCGAAAGAAGAAGGCATGCGATTTAGAGGTTTTTAGGGCCAGCCCTGACACACCTTCAAATTTGCGAAACGCATCAAACAGTGGGGACAATGGGGTGTGGAGGCCGGACACGTACAAAAGTATGTCATCAGCATAAGCTGAGAAAAAGTGGACCGTATTGCCTATACGTATCCCCTGGGTTAAGGAATCGCAGCGCAGCTGTATGGCTAGTGGTTCCAGTGCCAAGATGAAGAGGAGGGGGGACAGTGGGCACCCCTGACGTGTCCCTCTGTGTATAGCATACTCATCTGATATATGCCCCCTGTTCTAGTGCGTGCCATAGGGGCCGCATACAATAATTTCACCCATTTGATATAATCGTCCGGAATGCCAAATTTCCGGAGCGCTTGAAACATGTATACCCAATGTATGGAGTCAAAAGCCTGCCGCAAGTCAAGAGAGATGCAACCGGCATGCGGGTACACACTTGGGGCCTCTGTCAGTAGGTAATGTAATTTCCGTATGTTTAGGGACGTGCTTCGGGCAGGTAGGAAGCCAGTCTGATCGTTATGGATCAACTTTGGGAGATGCGGGACCAACCTGTGGGCCAGAACTTTACTTAGAATTTTGTATTTGGTAGATAGAAGTGATAGCGGACGGTAGTTTGCTATGTTCGTGTGTTCCCGGCCTGGCTTGGGTAATGTAACTATCAGTGCCTGCGCTGTCATGGCCTGCAACGATCCACACTCCCAAGTCTCTTTGCATAACCTGACCAACTGTACCATCTTCTTTCATTTACATAAAAGCAGTGTTTGAGGCACGACTAAGATCGCGGAATTTGTATATGCAATTTTTCTACTGGATGGTTACTTTTCATCTGATTTTATAGCGCATACTCGACCCGAAGGTATCCGAGCGCTTTACAGACACACAATCATTTTTTATTAGGAACGGGGAGATTTGCACAGAGTCACAGGATGTTGAGTTGAGCGCCCCTGCCGAGACTCATACCCGTTTCCCGAGCTCGACCGCTCTAGCCATTCGGCCACATCCTCGCCCAAATGTTTGTTTTATTTATGTATTCATGTATTTAGATATTTTCTAAACCATCCTCTTTCGTTTACATAAAAGCAGTGTTTGAGGCACGCCTAAGATCGCAGAGTTTGTATGTACATGTTTTCTACTAGCAAAGTAATCCGCTCCCGCATCAGACTTCAAAGGAGTCCGCTCCCCTGCCGCTCCTCCTTTCCCCCCCACGCAATGCCGAGAGCTTGTTTCCCACCATTGCTCCGCTGATCCTTTTCTCAGCTCAGGGGCTGCACCCCTTCTGACTCACCTTACTAGCTTCTCTCCATCACTGCCCTTCCCCCTCCGGCTCGCTTTTCTCTCGGTCCCTGTTCCTCTGCGCCAGACCATGTCCTGGAGCAGCCGGTGCTAGTGTCACTCAGCACCATGACAACATCACTCAGGGGCACCACAACATCACTCAGCCCAACTACAGCAACACTCAGCACCACCACAGCGTCACTCAAGCACACAACAATATCGCTCAGGGCCACAAGAGCATCACTCAGCGCCACCACATCATCACTCAGGGCAAGCACAGGATCACTCACCTTCACCACTGCATCAGTCAGCACCACCACAGTGTCCCTCAGCACCACCACAGCGTCCCTCAGCACCACCACAGCGTCCCTCAGCACCACCACAGCGTCACTCAGCACTACCACAGCAACACTCAGCACCACCACAGCAACACTCAGCACCACCACAGCAACACTCAGCACCACCACAGCATCACTCGGCACCACAACAGCATCACTCGGCACCACAACAGCATCACTCGGCACCACCACAGCATCACTCGGCACCACCCGGCACACCACAGCATCACTCGGCACCACCACAGCATCACTCTGCACCACCACAGCATCACTCTGCACCACCACAGCATCACTCTGCACCACCACAGCATCACTCTGCACCACCACAGCATCACTCTGCACCACCACAGCATCACTCGGCACCACCACAGCATCACTCGGCACCACCACAGCATCACTCGGCACCACCACAGCATCACTCTGCACCACCACAGCATCACTCTGCACCACCACAGCATCACTCGGCACACCACAGCATCACTCGGCACCACCACAGCATCACTCTGCACCACCACAGCATCACTCTGCACCACCACAGCATCACTCTGCACCACCACAGCATCACTCTGCACCACCACAGCATCCATCACTCAGCACCACCACAGCATCACTCAGCATCACTACAGCATCACTCAGCATCACCACAGCATCACTCAGGGCCACCACAGGATCACTCTCTTTCACCACGACATCAGTCGGCACCACCACATCATCACTCGGCACCACCACAGCATCACTCGGCACCACCACAGCATCACTCGGCACACCACAGCATCACTCTGCACCACCACAGCCTCACTCTGCACCACCACAGCATCACTCTGCACCACCACAGCATCACTCTGCACCACCACAGCATCACTCTGCACCACCACAGCATCACTCTGCACCACCACAGCTCCACTCGGCACCACCACAGCGCCACTCAGCATCACCACAGCGCCACTCAGCATCACCACAGCGCCACTCAGCATCACCACAGCGCCACTCAGCACCACCACAGCATCACTCAGGACCACCACAGCAACACTCAGCACCACCAGAGCATCACTCAGCACCACCACAGCACCACTCAGGAACACATCAGCATCACTCAGTACCACAACAGCATCACGAAGCACTACCACAGCATCACGCTGCAGCGCAACAGCATTACAACAGCATCAGTCAGCACCACTACAGTATCACTCGGGGCCACCACACCATCACTCAAGGCCAGCACAGCATCGCTCAAGGCCAGCACAGCATCACTCAAGGCCAGCACAGCATCACTCAACGCCACCACAGCACCACTCAACAACACCACAGCATCACTCAGTGCTTCTTACAATTTTAAATTACAACTATCTATCACCCTCACTCTATCGATCGCCCTCACTCTATCTATCTATCACCCTCTATCTATCTATCACATTCACTCTATCTATCACCATCACTCTATCTATCAAACTATCGCCCTCACTCTATCTATCGCCCTCACTCTATCTATCTATCACCCTCTATCTATCTATCACACTCACTCTATCTATCACCATCACTCTATCTATCAAACTATCGCCCTCACTCTATCTATCTATTGCCCTCACTCCATCTAGCGCATCACCAGAGCATCACTCAGCACCACCACAGAATCACTCGGGGGCACCACATCATCACTCGGGGGCACCACAACATCACTCTGGGGCACCACTACATCACTATGCGCTATACCACAGCATCAATGAACGCCACAGCATCACTCGTCGCCACCACATCATCAATCAGCGCCACCACAGCATCAATCTGTGCAACCATTCAACAACTGGTTCAAATAGGTTTTCTCAATGTTTCAAGCTTTATTACAAATGTCACAAAAAGATGTTAATATTTCACTTCTGTTCTTGGATTTTCGTCACAAAAAAATCCACTGAACATAATCTTCACAAAAGTTATTTACAAAAGTTAAAGCTATTGCCATTATAAATTACATTAACTTTTATGTAGGTATTGATTATTAAAAAAAATTAAAAGCCAATCGTTATTTGTAATATCAATACATCTAAGTCGCATAAATACAACACATATTGCATTACAAATGCTATGTGTCACATTTGCGAAAGTTAAAACTATTGGCATTGTAAATGACAAAACTATTAATTTAGCTATTTTCAAAACCAACACATAAATAAAATATTTGTCATTTACAATACCAATAGCTCAAACTTTCCTAATGCGAGACCTACTGCATTGCAAATGCTTTTTTGTACAATGTACTAGGTACGTTGTTCATCAGAAGGTCGAGTAATGACAAACCCAGCCTGCTGTGGTACCACCACTTTCAACATAACTTAAGTTTCTGACCAAGCCACCTTCCAAAAGGAAGTTAAGAAAAGGAAACAAAATGTATTTTATGCAACATACTTCCACATTTCCTTCAGAAAAGGTTGTATTTCTGCTAAATTTTGGTGGACGTGTGTATTATCAAATTACATACAAATCCTCTATCCAGGCTATACCTTGTATGGGTTTTCATGTTGTAGTTGGATAGTTCCGAAATGTTAACAGCTTAGCAAAACGAGTCCCAATATTTCAACTGTAATCTATTGTCCTCTGAAAGTATTCTAGAAATAGAATAACGTTCTATTTGGTTTGTACTGTAATTATGTTTCAAGTATACTATTAATGTTATAGTTTTTTTTCTGTTTTGTTCTTCCAACTTGTTTTAATTACCTTCCCAGTGTGTTGCACCGAAGTCTGACTTGTTCTGATTCTATACATATTTTTGTAATTCTCCTCTTGCCAAGTGTTCCATTTTCCAGTGCTTTTGTCTGCTCTTTGGTGCTGCCTATGTTTATTCATGTACTCAATACCAAGGTAAATTTTGTTGCATGTGATGTATGTATCTAATAGGAAGGAATCCTGCACATCTCCGCTTCAGCCATGCAAGTTTGCTTGGCACATCTCCGCTTCAGTCATGCTTGCTTTTATGTGGGAACAGCAGTTCCTTTTGCACTGCTTTCAAGATGCAAATAGAGATGTTTCAGACCATCTGCAAATTCTTCAAATCATCATCAGCCCTGTTATTGAAAGTCTCATATCAACTTCCAGCTATCCTCCAAACAATTTGAATTTTTAATACATTTTTTTTTTACATACATTTTTATTGAAATCATTGCAGAGTCAAAATCTCAGCACAATCGACATGGTCAAGCAAAGTCAAGATACATTTACAACATAGTGAATCATTGCACAATTCTGTCCAGTAGTCTAGTCCGGTTCATGGCCAGTTCCATCGTGGGGGATTCACAAAGTTCACCCCGGTAGATGTTCCAGTGGCCCCACTTTTTGGCCCACTTCGCAGGGCAGCCACGAAGTTTGTAAACCGTTTTTTCAGCCAACATACACCTGTCCAGTTCAGCCATCCAGCCCACCCCCAGAGGTCTATCGGCAGCACCCCATTTCATTGCTATTGGACGCTTAGCAATTTGGAAACTCAAAGCAGCCCACTGTAACTCTAGATCGTTCAGGTCCGTGGTACCCCAGATGTTGAGACCAATTTCTTTTGGCGACAGAGGAACGGGCTTTCCCAGCGAGTCTCTCATTTTACGGACAACCACCTCCCAAAAGCGCTGTATTTCTAGACATTCCCATAATATATGGTAGAAGGTACCAGTTTGTCCGCATCCCCTTAGGCACCTGTCATCCTCCCTCCTCCCGATCCTGGCTAACAATCGCAGGCATGTAGGTCCTGTGTAAGATCTTCAGTTGGATCAGTCCGAGTCGGTGATTAATCGCCACCTCCCTGGGGGACATCAAGGCCGCCACCACTAGTCCTCTTCCAGGTCGCCTAGGTCCGTCTGCCATTTGTCTCGTAGGGGCTGAAATGTATTTGGGAGGTTATTGCAAAGCTTATGTTATGTGGAGGAAATGGCCTTTGTCGGGAGGGGTTCTGAAAGCAATCTATCCTCTAGGGGGTAGGATTCTGGCAAGGAGGAAAGATCAGGGATGGCGGAGAGGAGGGCATGTTTGATCTGGAGTTAGCGGAAGGCCTCAGTCTGTGTGAGTGCGTATTGGTCTGTAAGTCTGCGAAGGTTAACAGTTTGCCCCTGTGTATTAGGTCTCCTATTGTTGAGATGCCTATTGTGTCCCACTTGTCGAAGCCCAGCTGAAAGCAGAGGGAACCAAGTTGTTGTGATGCCCACAGCGGGGTGACTTTGGTGAGTCTGTTTGACCATCCTAGGCGTGTAGTGGCTTGATGCCATACTGCTACTGTGTGTGCCATGGGGCCAATGTACCTATTTTTTTGGGGCCTGCTGTATAGGGCCCCGAAATATCCCTCCCGTCCAGTTTGGTATCTGTCAAAATGGAAGGCTGGATCATTGGGTGAGCCGTGTATCAAGTGGTTAGTAGCCACCAGTTGCGATGACCAGTAATAAAGGCGCAAGTTGGGGAGTGCAATGCCTCCGTCATACCAGCTCATTGTCAGCTTCTGTAGGGCAATACGGGCAGCCCCTCCATCGAACAGGAGAAGGCGGAGATCGCTCTCCACCGACCTAAAGTAGGAGTCGGGAATCGGAAAGGGGCAGTTTTGGAGGGCATACAGAAAGCGCGGGAGTGCCAATATTTCGAACAGGGCTGCTCTACCTTCGAGGGAGAGTGGTAGGGATCGCCAGTGTGCCACGTCGCTGTGTAGTCTACGCAACCGGGCGAGTAAATTCCGATCGCGAAATAGAGTGGGATCTGTAGTGACGAATATACCTAAATATTTGAAGCCCTCTTGGGCCACCGGTATGGAGAACCCGTGGGGCAGCAAGGGGGGGGGGGCCATGTACCATGTATAAAGCCGATTTAGTCCAATTGATCGTGTAACCCGAGTATTTCCCGAAGTTAGTCAATACGTGGAACAAACTATTGATAGAAGATTTAGGAGAAGCTACATAAATTAGGATATCGTCTGCGTAGAGGGAAATTTTGGCGGTCACTTCGTCGTTCCAGCGGAGGCCTATGATGGAGGCGTCGGTGCGGATCCATTTACATTTACATTTACATTTATTGAGTCAAACGCCATCGTGGCGTCGAGGGACAAGATAGCTGCGTCTTCCTGGACATATGGCTGTCTGCTCAGTACATTGTTGACTCTGCGCAAATTTAGGGCTGTGTTTTGCCCTCGAAGAAACCCCGATTGGTCGGCGTGAATTAGGGAGGGAAGTATATCAAGGAGACGGTGGGCCAGAAATTTCGCCAGAACCATGGCCTCTGTACTAATCAAGGAAATCGGCCTATAGGAGCTGAAGTCATTGGGTGGCTTATTTGGTTTAAGAATGACGACCACGGATGCCAGCCTCTGATCGAGTGGAAGGGAGCCGATGTCTCGTCCTTCCTCGAACATCTTTTTAAGGTGGGGACAACTCCTGGGGACATAGTTTTCAGAAATTCAATCGGGACCCCGTTGGGACCCATGGCTTTACCTGATTTGATGGAAAAAATCGCCGACGTGAGCTCGTCTGCTGTAATGTCAGCGTCAAGCATGTCTCGGTCTGTCTCCGAGAGCATCGGTAGCTGCATCTCCCGAGGAGTTACCTAGATTCCTCCGAGGTATAGATCGCCCCGGCCGTGTAGATGTGTGCCAGGTGGTCTGCGAAGGTCTCCGCCACCTCCTGTAGGTCAGAGGTCACCGATCCATCTGGACGTGTGATAGAGGAAACCCATCTCGTCCCCTGCTCGCGACGTTCCAGCCAGGCAGCATTTTCCCGGCTCGATCGCCGTGTTCATATATTCAATAGCGTGTGTTGAGCAGCCGAGCCTGCGCCTTCTCTTGCGCCAGAGCCCGATAGTTAAGCTGTTTTGCGCGGAGTCGGCGAGCCGACTCCGTCAACGGGGATGCGTTGTGGGCCAACTCCATCTGGAGGAGGTCCGACTCGGCTTGCAGGATCCGGTCATTGTGTTGCCGGAGGTAACCCAGTTTGAGCGATAGTGACCTGCCTTTAATGACCGCCAGATACGCTTCCCATATAGTTATTGCCGATTGAACCGAGCCTATGTTTTCAGTTAAGTAGAAGTCAGTATGTTCAATCAGGTCTTCTTTGATATCTTGAACTTGCAAGATCCAGGGATTAATGACTATGGGGCCTCGGGTGGTTTGCTGATAGTACGTCAGTTCTACTCTGATGGGAGAGTGGTCAGAGATACCACGGGGAAGACCTTTGGGATGGTTAAAGAATCCAATGTCTGCTGTCGGGCAAAAGAAGTAATCAATACGGGACATGCTATTGTGTGCGTTGGAGTGGTGTGTGAAGTAGGGAATAGTGGAGTGGTGGGATCTCCATATATCTTCTAAACCCATGACGTGAGCAAACTCGGAAAGGTCCGTGCAGGATTTATGTGAACGACGTGTGGGCTTTCTGTCGAGTTGATCGTCCATCGTCATGTTGAAGTCGCCCCCTATGAGGAGTGTGCCCATGGAGAAGGTCGCCAGGCAGATCCCCAAGTCCCGAAGGGAGTCCCGGCCCAAAGTCGGCGGGAGGTATACGGATATAAGATTCAGGGGACGCCCCTCCCAAGAGGTCTCGACCGACGCAAACCGGCCCAGAGGGTCAGCCCACGTCTTTATGTCTGTGAGTGCGAGGGTTTTCCGGACTAGGATTCCAACGCCGCGGGACCCGGATGAGAATCCCGCGTGTACCAATAGTCTATATCCCCCTCTTTGGAGTGCCTGCCATGTGTTGCCCACCAGATGTGTCTCCTGTAATAGTACTATGTCGGGAGAGTGGCGTCGTAGGTATTGAAGGACTGTGCCTCGTTTTATTTTATATCCTAGCCCATTTACGTTCCACGACATGATGGTGAGGGATCTAGACAGGGACTGTGGATTAGTGGTGGACGTCATGGTGGAGATGTATATGTGGCAAGAGAAGCAAGATGTTTCGTCTCAGGTGAACGTGAGCGGTAGGGGCAAGAGGCATCTGGACCCCCGGGGGTTGTGAAGTGTCAAGCTGTGGAGAGAGAGTGCGCCACACCACCGCTAAGCCCGGCATAGAACCTGGACTGTTGCAAGAAAGGACTCTGCTAAGGACAAAAGTAACAACAAACAAAAACAAGAACAAACCCTCCCATCTCCCCAACCCCACACCAAACCACCCAGCCCCCCTGCCCGCGGACTTAGAACTATCCACTCCCCAACTAGGCAGAGTGCCTGTCGCCCTCCCGAACAGGAAAGGGGTACTTGGTGAACCGTAAAGGCCCTCGCCATAAAGCATCATAGTATAACAAATAATCAATATCATTTCGAAGCCAACCTGTATACTTTTGACATAGTATAAAAGGAACATAACATACAGTTTGGATGAACGTTTCGTCCCGTGCAAATAACAGGACCACTTATAGAGTCTAGCAGTAAGAGTCCCATTGCATTGTCCACAGTGTTGCCGCCACAGTCGGGCCAATGGCAGCCAGAGGCAGTGCCCGTCGCAGAGGTCGTCGTCCATCTCTCCTGTGTGGATAGTCTCAATGATCATCTGGTTCTCCCTCCGGCAGACCCCCCTCCTCGATCCGGGGGGCGGTTGCGATGTTCACTCGTTCCAGAGCCACCACAGTTGTTGTTTGGTTTTCCAACTTGGCCCCATCCTTCCAGCCATTCCCAGGCCATCTCCGGAGATTCGAAAAACCAAGTCTTGCCTTCTGCTTCCACACGGAGTTTCGCAGTAAAGAGCATGGAGTATTTAATGTCTTTATCACGCATGGCTTTTTTTACCTCAAGGAAGCTGCGTCGTCTGGCCTGCACCTTCACTGTGAAGTCCGGGAAAAACGTGATATGTGCATCATCCAAGCGTAAAGGTCCTCCCGTGCGGGCCGTTTGGAGGATGGAGTCCCTGTCACGAAAATTGAAGACCCTTGCTATAATGGGGCGTGGAGGGGCCCCCGGCTTTGGGTGGCCTCCGGGGACTCGATGGGCCCGCTCGATGGAGAAGTATGCGGAGAGACGTTTGAATTTTTAATACATTTTTGATGCCCCTTCTTTAATTTCATCCTATTTCAGTCTCCTCGATCCCACTTTCTTTCTTTGGAGGCCATTTCCATGTACCAGTTTCTTTTGAGTATTTCTGAAATTAAACCAAGCTGTCACTTAGATGCTGAGCAACTGTTTGTAGAGTAGGCTATGGCCAAAAAGGTTTCTTTGCACCTACATCATATTTCAGATGTGGTGATTTGGGTGGCTTTCATAATATAACAGCTATTCTTTGTGGGATCAAGGAAGTACATGATTATTTCTCCACAGTGTAATGACGAGCATTAGCAAAGCCAAAAGGTATGCCTTTGGCTGCCAGCCCTTTGGCTTTGTCAATGCTAGTTTTCTTAGGCCGGCAGTTTTGTATAAGTGTTGTTTGTGAGGCTCCTGGGCCATTGATAATATATATATTTTTTAAACTATTTGCTAACAGCGAAAGTAAATTTTGGTAAAAGCCAAACGTGCACATTTCATTAGTAGTCCCTGGCAAAGAAGGGAGCTAACTTGTGTGTGTGGGTATGTTTCTTGTTAAAAAGCAGAATGTGTCAGTTAGTCAGAATACTTTATTTTGATAAATCAATATCATAAAAAGACAATAGTACTATACAGAGCATGCATAAAATACATTATTTATACACAGTAAAAACTGAATATTAAACTAGTTAAAAATTTCCCAAAAAGTTTCACAAGGTAAGATCATGATAAAAAGAATAAAAACATCAATCATTTTGGTTACCCTGACTACCATTTTTCACAATGCAAACATTATACAGAATTACATCCAAATTCATTTAGGAGCAATCAATCATTTTCCTGTTCCTAGTCCTGCCAGCGCCCACTAGAAAACTAGCAACATGGAAAATGATCCTGGGGGTCTGTAATAATTGCAAGTACAAGAGGGCAGGCTTGACCTGCAAGAACCCAGCCTCCTTTAGTATTGGGACCAAGAATTTCATCCTTAATTCCGTGTAGTGACCACAGAACATCAAAAAGTACATTGTGCTCTGGGCGGAAAAATTGTCACAAGAACACGGCATTGCATTTTCAGGGGTACTCCAGTTGGGAAAGTAACCTAGATTCAGATGAATCATGTTAAAACGAAAACGAGTTAAAAGAAACCTATGGTATGGACCGTTCACCGCATTAAGATAGATTTCAGGTCCTAGTGGGCTGGATATAATGTGATTAGCCCTTACAGTGAGTTTTTTTTAATTCTAGTTCTTCTCTCTCCAGAGTCAGCATTTGTGCCATTGCGCCCTTAATTAGTGCAATGTCCTTCGATGTTATTGACTCTGGTGAGGAGAAAAGCTCTGGTCTCCCTAGTTTAAGAAGACTGTTTTTAATGTATGTCAGACACTGAATCTTATTGTTGTTATCTAAATGGAGACAATCTTTCAAGATAATGTGGTTCAAGGGGATTTCCCGATTTAGCCAGGTCTTCATCCAACATATTAGAGGAGCCGTTCTTATCATGTCTGAAATAAAGCCTACCCCAAGTTCAGAATGGATAGTATATGAGGGAGTAGACTGTGGGACTGAAAGGACAGATCTCAAGAATGTATTTTCTGTTATCTGTAAACAATCCGGGGCACTGTAGCCCCATATTGAGCTACCGTATGTGGCCACTGCAAGGCATTTCGCTTTATATATCCTCATTAGTGCTACTATAGGCCTTGCCCCCAGTTTTTTTGTGAAACCCTGGAGTGCCGAAGTAGTTCTTGCAAAGGAGATGTTTCTATTTTTAAGCTGCGAGCCCCAGTTCCCTCTCTCATCAAAGGTAATCCCCAGATAAGGGAATGTGGGCACTCTACAAAGTTCTTCTTTGCAGCCAAAGAAAGTTTTAGATTGCTTCTGCCTAGAGCACCTCCCCATAATCAAAATCTAGGACTTCTTTGCAATTATTTTAGGGTCCAGGGATCCCATAAAATTCCCGAAGACGTCTAGCAACCGTTGTAGTCCAACCCCGGTCCGCGAGAGAAGGACAGCGTCATCCGCGTAGAGGAGAACTGGCATACCAAGTTCCCCTATACGCGGGATGTCAAGGGTAGCCTCCTTTAGTGCAGGTTCTAGGGCATTGATATATATCGTAAAAAGAAGGGGAGCCAGAATGCACCCTTGCTTGACCCCCCTTTCCGAGTTAAAATGGCTAGAACAGCGCCTCTCCCTGACGGAAGCTAATAGGCCAGAATGTAAGTCCGCCAAAAGGTTAACTAAGGCCCTATCAAGTCCCATGTTAAGTAAAATTTTCCACAGCTTTGACCGGTTTACAAGGTCAAATGCCGATGAGAGGTCCATGAACCCCAGATACATGGACCCCTCCTTGGCCTTGGTATATTTATCCAGTAACAATTGCAAATTGAGACATTGGTCCAATGTACTCTTTTTCGGTCTAAACCCATATTGCACATTGGACAAGACCCCTCTATCGTTGACCCATTCATTTAATTTGTGCAAGATAACCCGTCCCAGAATCTTGACCGAGGAGTCTATTAGGGAAATGGGTCTGTAACAAGAGGGGTCCTGCCTGTCTCCCTTCTTAAAGACTGGGATAATCATAGATTTTTTCCAGGAGGCCGGTATGTTATTTTGATTTAAAATGTTAAAAACACTACACAAAATCTTCGACCAGAATTTTGGCGCGCATTTAAAAACATCTGCTGGGACCCATCAGGACCTGGAGCCTTGTTTTTTAGGGTCAGTTCAATCGCTCTTTCTACCTCTATGACCTCAAAGGTCACGTTGGAACCCTCGGGTCTAGAAGGGGTATCAACCATTTGAATTTCCGGGCCTGGGATAGAGTATATTTTACCAAAGTGTGTTATCCAGCCCTCATCTGGGATATTAGCCTCAAGTGGAGAATTCTCCTCACCCAAGAATAACGGTTGATTTACAATTTTCCAGAACTTCCCACTATTTTTTAGGGTCTCAGGGGCAAGTAATTGTGACTAACCACGTGTGTGTTTTGAGCCTGCTTCTCTAGGCATACAGCCACCTCGTCCTCAACCTTATCCAATACTTCTTGCAAAAAAGTTTCAGGGACTATATTTGACCATTTTAGCCTACGTCCTTGGTCTTTAACGACCACGTTTAGGCCACCCTTATGTGTCACAGTTTTCAGGGTTAATAAGTCCGCAGACATTATCTCTATTAACACCGGATTGTGGTCACTGAAGACTGAAACCTCAGTCTTAAACCTTAAAACTTTACACAACATAAAAAAGGACATAAAAATGTAGTCAATTATAGTACCGTCATCTGATCCTTTGAATCCTTCCCCACAACCTGACTCGTAAAGGTTCCATCTTGCCAGGAACTTTTCAAGGGCCTCCCCCCTTTTAGAATGTTCGAAGTGCATGGGTGAAGAATATTGGGGGCCTTCTTCTTCTATACTGGCAACGGTTGGTTACAGGGATGAATGTTAAAGTCCCCAAGGAATATTATTTCAAAAGTATTCACATTAATGCTATAGACTGACAGAAATTTCTCCAATAAATCCAGATTATAACTGGTGCACTCGTGGGCGCTTGAATTATAAAAGTTAATAAATAAGATCTTAGGGTTATCAGGAGTGGGTAGTTCAACAATTAAACAGTTCTGGCATCCTGAATTTCACTGAGTTAGTGTACCCTTTAGGTCAAGTTTAAATAAACTTAGTAAGCCTCCCTTAGCTCTACCTGCCACGCTACTAATTGCTGGGATGCAAACGTGTCTGTACCCATCTAGAGAGAAACTGTTTGCCTGGTCCCATGTCTCTTGAAATGCTATAATGTCATAGATTTTTTTTTGTCAAAGAATAATGTCATAGATTTTTAATGAATGAATCCAAGTATCATTCCCTGCTTTAGCCTTAATACCAGCAATGTTCCATGTCACAATTCTAGAAATAGGGTGTGGGGGCTGTACATTAGTCCTCGATTCATTTGACTGTCAATCATTTTCCTCCAAAGATGATGGGGAGGTATAACGATTGGCCAATGGAAGGGCTTGATCAAATTGGTTATATGGCCTGGCCAACCTGTAACAATATGGGTCCAGTCTATTTGAAGGTTGATATCCAGTTTGCGGAGGAGTAACGAAGCCACGCCTTGGTAAGGATGAGGAGAACTTGGACTGATCAGTATGTGAGTACGGAGTATTATTGAGATGATTATAAAAGAAACCCAGAGGGCGTGCACATACGATGTTATCGGCATCAGGTAAGGAAGCTGCTCTGAGTAAGACTGTGGCAACATGCTGCGGATGCTTAAAATTAACAATAATACAATACTCCCTGTTGTTTTTCCTAGAATTTCCTATCCAGCTAACTCTTCGGGTAGATATTATGTCATTGGAAAAGGCAAGTGGAAAACTACAATTCCTATTCAGCCACGATAGTGATTTATTTTTCAGGGCCTCGTGGGTTTCTAGCCGAGAGTCAGTAAGATGAGAATCCACCTCAGGTACGTTTGTTAATACAACTATATATGGAACACAATCTGGGGGGAGATTAACTGATGCTCTTCTCTTAGCCACGCTTCTCCCCTCGTTATTCCCCCCAACTATGGTAGATTGGTTACTAGAAATCATTGGGGGAAGTTGGATAGCTGGTACAGGAAGTGGTGGAATGGGTGGTACAGGGGGTGATTGAGTGGCTAGTGCAGTTTGTGCAGTATGTGTGACCCTATTCCCCCCCATTGCTAGGAGCAACTGCATCCTTATTGACATTATTGCTAACCTTAGAGTTCTTATTTGTTTTAGTCAAGGTTAGATGAGAATTCAAAAGGCCACCCAATCTAGATACTTCTTGTGTTACCTGATCTAATTTTGCCACAAGAGGTTTAATCATGAGTTCTAATTTGGATTCAATAATACTGGCCAAGAGGTCAATTTGGTCAGGGTACAGGTTAATCATCTCGGCCTTATTTTGAGGTTTCATTTACACCCCTTGTTCTTAGGTGGGGTCCCAGCCTTTTTGGATTTCCTAATCCCCCCCCCCCCGCTTTACAGGTACCTTCCTGCAGGCCTTTACTACCGGTGAGTATGCCGGTGAAGGTATTGGGGAAAGTTGTAATGAAATATCCGGAGGTTTATCCAGCACTTCCTGCCTCTGTTCTGGAAGTGTTTCGTTATCACTAATTATTTCCGGGCCTTCAGTGCGGCTACGATCTAGGACAGGGGTGACTGGGGGGACATGCAAGCTTGTAGGTGAAGCCGGTGGGCTTACCCGATTTAATCAGAGACGCCTTTCTTTATTAATTTTACTTACTACCTTGACCAAGTAGTTGTTCATTGTACTGGTCACAAGAGGGGTTTTAGCCGATCTAAGTTTAGACATTATTATGTTCCAAGATGACAGTTACAGAACAAGGTTTTAGAGGCACCGTTACTATTGCAGAAAGGGAGCTTTGCTAAAAGTGGCTACAACTACAGTTACACCTATAAGGGTCCACAATACATAGCAAGAATAGTCTCACGGTTTTGGGGTGTCTGGGGGCAAGATAAACCAAAATCCGTGGCCCAGCCCAGCCTCGGTCTGCCATGGGCGGCCCCACCCTTGTCCCGGGCTTCTCCCGTGCGCGTCCCGCGGGACGAGGGACCGACGGTGCCTTTATGCGCCTCCTGGTGCTAGTCTCTGGCGTCACTGCTGCTGGTCACGGGGTGGGAGGGACCCGGCAGAGCCAAGCCCGGCCGGTGGAGCAGGCGGAGCAAAGCTGGCCCTCTGTTGCTGGAGCTGCGGATCGGCGGAGTCAAGCCCAGCCCACGGTACCAGCTGGAAACTGGTAAGACTCCCCCCTGGACTCCGCACCGACGGTGCCTTTTATGCGCCTCCTGGCGCTAGTCTCTGGCGTCACTGCTTCTGGTCACGGGGTGGGAGGGACCCGGCGGAGCCAATCCCGGCCGGTGGAGTAGGCGGAGCAAAGCCCGGCCCTCTGTTGCTGGAGCTGCGGATCGGCGGAGCCAAGCCCGGCCCACAGTAGCAGCTGGAAACTGGTAGGACTCCCCTTGTGGTCATTCACAATGAAGTTAGCCAGTGGCCAAAGTGAGCGAACACATTACCCCATGCTGTACGATCTAGAAGGTAGTAGAACATTTGAATGGCACAGATCAATAGATTAAGAGAGCTGGCTGGAAACCCCTATAAATACGTATATGTACATTTGAGTAATATCAAACGGTCTTCTCTAACACCAAACCTAAACAGTAGTTTCATCCATGTGACTTAGACAGTTTCCACCTAACTTTACTTTTACCATCAACTACTAAACCTGTGGAGAGCACACAGTTTCTACCCTTTTGGTAAGTACATGGAATTCTTGAATTATCTTGACTGTAATGACTTGAGGCGTCTCTGGGTTCCTTTGTTATCCTACACCCTCCCACCCAGTCATGTGAGCATCTGTCAAGCAGCTGCCTCCGGCTTCTAATGATTTTATTTTTGATTTTTTTTAATGTATGCCTAAGATACTAGGATGTCTTGTAGCATTCTAGTGGGATCTAGTTTGTTGCATAAGTTCAGACTTTGGAGTAACTCTACAAGATGTGCTTTCCCACCCACACGTGTCATGGGTGAACTTGGTTCAATGCACTGGCAATGAATTTAAACAACAAGTTATTGTAACCCCACAAAACACTACTCAATGTGTAATTGACATAGAAAAATTGCTTTTGGGTTACTAACAATCCCATAAAAGTATCTGGTGCACAGTGGAAACCACAACAAACCTTATTTCGTTATTTAAGGTATCATACACAGTGTACTAAGAAGAACAAACACTTTTAAGTTAAAAGTATTTATTACTACCGAAACATTCTGTTTCTCAGTGCATCTAAAACAACTACACAGACTATTATAAAAATTGCTAGAAGACACGTTATGAATTACGAAAATAGAATGAACATTTCCAGTATTGTTGAAATGTCATTTAAAAATGTTATCTAGAACCTAACACCGTAACGCCTAATCTATGCACTATACTATGAGAGTATAAAAGGAAGAGCGGCTTGCAATCTAGAGTTTCTTAGGGAGAAGGGACGAACAGCATATCTTGACAGCAAAAGATTAAATGTATGTAAATGTATAGGTATTTATATAGCGCACTACTTACCCGTAGGGTCCCAAGGCGCTTCGACCGCTGCGAAACCCTTCCTGGCTTCCCTGAGAGATGGTCCCTTAATGGGTATCTCCAGGGTGAGACCAGGCATCCCCGGCGGTCTGGTGGGGCCGTTAGTGAAGATGAGGCAAGCTAATGCCCAGAGTTGCCGAGTGTGATCGCTGATCAGAGTGGGCACCGAGGCGAGAGAATTATCGAGTCCGCTGACCCTGGTCCAGAAACCTGCCGCGCCGGGAATCGAACCCTGGTCCCGGGCCGTCCTCTGCTCTCGGGTCTGCCGCCTCTAACCAGTGAGCCACACTACTTCACTTCAAAAGATTCCTTAGTCAACAGAGGTTTGAAGACCGCGTCCCAGCATGAAGGGCAAACACCCACTGTTGTAGCAGCCAGTCGGTCTTCCTCCAGCATATGGCTTTATGAGCTTCAGTCTTCAGGTAAGATGTATCATCTGCGAAGTGTGAAGTGTGCTGGCAGCCGGTGAGACCGTCTCTGGCAGAATCTCATGCGATAATCTGGGCGAAGGCCCTTTCCTCACAAGTGGTCAAGTTGCAGTCCTTGTATACTAAATCTTATCAGAAATTGGAATTTCTGACATATGTTTAGGAATTTATGACATAGATTATGTATATCAAGGTATGTATCAAGATGTTTACTTATGAACATATGAGGCAAGAGAACTTAAGTTTAGATTACATTATTTTGATTATACACCGGTATGTGCTCTTGTTTGAGCTTGACATGGTGAGGAGTAGACGTTGTATCTGTCATTGATTGAAGGTCTTGATACTATCACAGTTCCTAAAAAAGATGAGGTGTGACAACGTCTGTGTTTAAAGGCAGATATGACAATGATTTCGCATAAATTGGGGTGTAGGGCGGGTTCTGTTGTCTTAAGGAAGATGGAGGTTTCTATGAACTAAAATGGAGTTGGGGCCTATGTAAGATGGAGCCCGACCGTAGAGACTTTACGTTGGATTGATAAAACTGACATTTCAGCATTGTATAGAGGTTGATCATGGACTAGATCAACAATCCCTGACTCAGACTGCACTATAAAAAGCTAGCTCTACAAGATGAAGAGACATTGACATACAAATCATTAAGCATAGTAAAGGTGCATACAATGTAACAGAAATATTGTAGAGGGGCAGAGAGTTGAGGATCAGCCAGTGGCTGAAGGAAGGTAATATTGGGCCCTTAAAAATAAATAAATAAATAAATAAGCATGCCAAACATGTCAAATCTAAAAAACAACTGCCAGAGATTCTAATGTTAAGACTCTAAAGGGCAGGTTCCAAGTTGGCCAGTGATCCAGTTTTAGCACAACACTTTTATTTTTGGCTGTCATCGGATTACAAGTATCCAAGTGCTTCCAGGCATGTATCTACCTGCGAAAAAGCAAATAAGTACAGCTCTACTAATTTTAGCATACATAGGGTTAACGTAGCCTTTGAATGTTGTTGAAAACACAAAAACCTTATTTATGTATTAATTAATTTACTAGTTTTTTTTTGTTTTTTTTTTTGTTTGATATGGTACAAACCAGACTCACCAGGACAGCAGAGACAGCAGTGCTTTACAGCAGGACAGTAAAAGCATGTGCATAATTAGAAGGTCAAGGTCAGTAGCTAAAGAGAAGTCCTGTCCCTGCTACTAAATCACGTTCATCCTCTGTACTACCCTCCCATCTTCTACTATTGTGCATACATCTGCCCTGTGCAGTGCTTTGTTCTGTGCAGGTTAAAGATATACATACAAGAATGAAACGAATCCTTTCACAAGGTTGGTTTCTTTGTAAGGGAGTTGAACTTTGCTTGCACCCAAAGAACACAGCTGTAGGTGTTACTTTCCGGATACAACATTTAGCTTCCTGTTCTTTTGTTGTTAAAAGTGGATTATTTTTCCACTTGTTAACACATCTGATATGTAAATAGTCTTCCCCCAACTGATGCTTGGAGCTGTTACCCATCGGAACTGAGGAAAATCGTGTTACTGATAAGGAAAAGTGCGAATATTCATGGTTCAGAATATAGGTGTTTGATAAAATAAGTATTTTATTTCAAATGAAAACCGATGTCACTCGCCACAATGAAGACCATCCAACTGAATTTGAATCAAATGTATACTTGCAAACAGCAAGCCCCATTCCTGGGTCTCAAGTGACATACACATGAAGGTGACATGTAGAAAAGTGTACTAAGAATATGCAACTTATGCCATAAACATTTTTCCAAAATATTCAAAAACATAAATATACTAAGATCATAAAGATAGTATTAAAACATAAAGTAAATGTAAAGTTGCTTGGGGGTGCTAGGTGGCGCCAGACCCAGATGGCCGCACTGATGTGAGGCTCCCGACCGGCCGAGCGATTCAACCCATCCTACAGTGATCCTGGTGTCTCTTCTTTGATGATACATAGTCCCTACGTCTGCCTTTCACCGTGCTGATTCCGGTGATACCTAATTTGCCCTAAATACCTGCACCTGGACGGGATCGGCTGCCTGTTTCTGCTTGGGCGGCCCGTGGTGCTACTGCAGCGGTCCTCCAGATCGGCTCTCCTCTGCCAGGTCAGTCTGGTGCTTTGCGGCCTGCCGGTGTGGCCTAGGGATCCTTCCCTGTGGCGGAGCCTTGCCCCGCGGGACAATCGTGGACTGCTTCTGAAGCTTAGGGGGCTCCAATCCTGCAGGTGAGAGCTGCCCGCTGTCTTCGGGCTTCGCCTGCCGCTGCCCGCCCGGCCCCCCTTTCCCCCCCGCCGCCTCTGCTGGACCCTGCAGCGTGGTGCTGTGTTTTTGGCGCCCGGACCCCCTGCCATCTCAGACCATCTCCTACGGGGTTGTGGCGGCCCGGGGCGGTCGCGCTAGGGTGGCGGCATCTTCGTTCTCCTCCCCACCCCCCCCCCCCCCCGTGGCACGGACTGACTGCACCTGCTGATATCTAATTTGCCCCGATTACCTGCACCTGGAAGAGATCAGCTGCCTGTTTCTGCTTGGGCGGCCTCTGGTGCTGCTGCGGCGGTCCTCCAGATCGGCTCTCCTCTGCCAGGACAGTCCGATGCTTTGCGGCCTGGCCGCTGTGGCCTAGGGATCCTTCCTTCGGCGGAGCTCTGGCCAGCGGGGGACAATTGAGGACTGCTCCCGACGCCCGGGGGGGCTCCAATCCTGCCGGTGAGAGCCGACCGCTGCCTTCGGGCTTCGCCTGCCGCTGCCGGCCCGGCCCCCCTCCCCGCCGCCTCTGCTGGACCCTGCAGCGCTGTGCTGCGTTTTTTGGCGCCCGGACCCCCCGCCATCTTGGACCATCTCCTGCGGGGTCGTGGCTGCCTGGGGCAGTCGCGCTGCGGTAGCCGTCTCTTCGCTCTCCTCCCCACCCCCTCTGTGGCACGGACTGACTGCACCTGCTGCCTATTGCATTCTTCTGAAGCCCGGGTTGATCACACAGCCTGCGCAACCTGTGCCTGCTCCTGGGCTGTGACCGAACTGCTCCGAACCCAGCTGCTGCGATATCGATGTGCAGTCCCAGACTCTCCTGTACTATATATTCGGCCCTGGTGCGGCTCCCCCCTCCCCTCCCCCCCTCCTTACTTGGCTTGTCATACCTGCTGCACTCCTGAGGGGCCAACGGAACCCACAGCTCCATCCACACCCCGGTGTCCTGCCACGGATGAAGGGCTCCTCTGTCCTCTTCTCCTACCCCCCCCCCCCTCCTGCCATTGCTGCACTATCTACTGCTCGACTGCCTACACCTCCTCCCCTGGAACCTGTACACTAGATTGACTTGCTGTGTGGCCTGCCGAGGCGGTAGCGCTGCGTGGGACGTCAGTCCGCGGTGCCGCCAATCCATCGGTGCTGAATTCCTTACCGCCTCCCCAAGGCGGGATCACTTGGCGAACTCCCTGGGGCCTCCTCGCAAGGCACCCCATCTCTGCCTGCGAGTGTTCGGCCTGAGGGGTTTTCTCTTCGCTTTCCCCCCCGGACTTCTTCGTGACCTGGCGTCCGCTTCCCCTCCATCATCGCGGACGCCCAGTGGAGCCATGGGTCGCAGCGACGCCAGGCAGTCCAAGATTCCTTTTGAATCCAAAAAGACTCCCAAACCGACACCGGAGCCCGAGGGCGGTCCGGCCTCCCAGGTGCCTCCGGATGAAGACTGGAAGACGCTGCTGCTGGGTCTTAAGCAAAGCCTCTCTACGATCACTGCCAAGATAGACAATATTAACACACGTATGGACCGCGTTGTCTCCAGGCTTGAGCAGCATGACACCCGCATCAGGGAAACGGAGGATAGAATCTCTGTCCTGGAGGATGGTGCCACCTCAACAAGCAAACAGGTCACTCAAATGGATAGGCTGCTCAATCTCATCGCAGATAAGAACGAGGACTTGGAAGCATGGTCTCGGCGCAATTATGTCCGTATCCTAGGCCTTGCGGAAACCACCAGCACTGGTAAAATGGAGACCTTCGTGGAGAACATGCTCGTCGAACTATTCGGGAGAGAATCCTTCTCGTCACACTTCATAGTTGAGCGGGCCCACAGATCTCTGGTGGCCCGCCGCCTCCCGGAGCACAACCGCGCCCCATTATTGTGCGCCTCCTGAATTACAGAGACTCGGTGTTGAGACGGGCGAGGGAGGTGGGAAGGGTGAACTACTGTAATACCACCCTGTCCTTCTTTCTTGATTTCACCTACGCCGTTCAAGAGGCCAGACGCAAATTCACCACGGTTAAAAAGAAGCTCCAGGCGCAGGAGATTCCCTATGCTATGCTCTATCCTGCCAGATTGAAAGTGACTTTCCGGGGTAAAAATCATCTTTTTCAAAATCCCCATCAGGTAGAGGACTTCCTTAAGAGCTGCAGGAGGGAGCGGGATGGTGATGATGCAGCTTTGCGCAGATCCAGGTCGCAATCACCACTGTCGCAACAGGACTGAGAGACATTGAGACGGTATGGTCCTCCTTTTCTTTTGCGGCCTGGGCACGATATATTGATTGGGACACACCTGGTTTTGTGTGCTTTGTTTTGGACGCTCGCTCTACTTGGGGCCTAACTGTCTGAGACTCCCATATGCGCTCGGTCACCCACCTCCGTCCCACGCCAGACGACAGGTCTTCCTGTGGTCAGTGGGTGTAAGTAAGGCGGTGGTTCGGTACGTCTGGGGCCCCTAGTTCCGGTCCCCCCAATGGGCGAACCCCTGAGAACCTCTTCCCTCCTGGGAGGTGGTATTTGTGTTCTACTCTGTTTAGGGTGTAATTGGTTTGGGTTTTGGGATGCTGGGTGGGGGCTGAATTCCCGGCCAGTTGGGATTGCCGGTGTGGGTGGGAAAGGGTTTCGTTCCATTACTGATGACCTATACATTTTGGTTTTGATGTTCCTGGGTGGTCCGAGGGGGGGTTATCTGCGAGGCAATTGTGCTATGTTCAACTTTTTTTTTTTTTTTTAAATTTTTGAAAACCTTTATTGTGCATTAGGCAAAATACAAATACGGGCCCACAACCAACAGGCCGGCCACGGATACGTTTGTAGCAGCAAAGTAAGCAATACGGTGACACGGTAACACCATAGTACGGCATGCAAGCATTTAAAAGTTACGCTGTAAAACATGTGATACTGTGTCCCAGGAGTAATGAAGGTTCGTTTTACATTTTAGTTGCAACTATTAAAATTCGACTTTTTAATTTTATACAAACATAAAGCTAGGAGAGTAGAGTCCGTGCAGGCGTGAAGTGACAGTATCAGCAAGCTTACCACACAGTCGAGTTACCCAATAGTAAGTCCCTCACGGCATAATGGCAACTCGAAACTTATACAGCAGGAGTTACACCCCTAACATCCTGACAGTGTCCGCCGCCACCCACCTCATATCTACATCAGACACAGACCCAAGATAGAATAAAGAAAGAGAGACAAAACAAAGAAAAATTCAAGGCACCATAGAAACTGAAACCAGGAAACTAAAATCCCATCCCCCAACCCCCCACCCTACACGCATGCAGAGGCTACGCCCCCCCCCCCCCCCCCCCCCCAAGCAGTGTGTCTGTCGCCCAATAAACCCGAAATATAGGACAAGGAAGAAAGAGGAGAAAAGGAAAAAAGAAGAATTATTACATCGAAATATAGAGAGTGAGAAAAGAGTACTCTAATCTATAACTCTCATAAGAGAAAAACAAGTTGAGAGGAGGTCAGTTCCACATACTCCCGGTCACAACCGGCCCCATAAACATCCCCCACCCCATTTATCATCAACACGATGGAAATAGCAAACAATACTGCAAATGGGGAGAGTCATTTCTAAATGCGTAAACAAATCAGACAGAAAGCAGTCCCAACCTAGTCCCCGCCCGCCGGTGCGTCAATTCCACTAAAGATACCACCTAGCCCTGGCCCGATCGTGGATGTCCCCCCATACCCACCCCCCGTGAAAAGCCGATCCCTTCGGAGACAAAGAAACAAAATGGCCGCAGTGAGAGAGGAGGAGGAACTAGAGAGCAAAATGGACGTCGCAAGCCTCCAAGAAGTTCACTGTCCTCAGTTAAAAGTCCCTCCGATACATCCAGATGGCAAAAGTTCCACAGCGGGGAGAGTGAAAATCCCAAAGACAAAGCAAGCGAGAGGGCGAGAGGCCATGTATCTGGTGCCCAAAACAGTGGCGATGTTGAACGAGGCAGAAATTCAGACTCGGGACAAGAGGGAAACAAAGTAGCACCAACCGGTCCAGTGGGTAGCCTTGAGCTGCTACAGTTGCCGGCGAGAACAGTAACAATAGTGCCGTGAGCCCTCGGAGACATTGTATCCCAGTCAGCCAGCTGCAAGGGCAAATCCAAACTTTGTGGGGGACAAACCTTCCGCTCCCGCCCCCGATCGATCACGATTGCATCAAGCTTCTCACCCAGTGTACGGTAGCCATGTTCCAGCGCCGATCGTAGTTCACCCAGCGCCGCTACAACACCTCCATAAGACCGCGCAGACTGCTGTTCCGTTAACTCCAAATCCAAGGAGGATGCATGTGATCTGGCACCCAGTGCGGACGTGGGATCGCAGTTCCAAGGCGAGAACGGGCAATCCTCCCCACGTTGCAAGTAAACAGGCATCGCCATCTTGCCGACAATCCAGTATTAGAGCAGGGGAGGTGAGGGGTTCGCGAGGCACCACCGATGAACAATGCAAGCCCTCGGTGTCTTTAGAGTCGTCTCTCGGCCAGCAAGTATTGCAGGGAGCCGCATCGACGTGGCCGGTTAGCCAGGGCGGAGGGGGGGGGCTCGCCGATGCCAGGCAGGAGCAGCAATGGGGTCCAAGCAGCACTCCGTTATCGCCCTACAAAGGAGTCTCTCACCCAGCGCGTCCTCGCCACACACTCGCGCTACACTGGCAATGTGCGATAAGCCCCTGGCAGATTCTGCCGGACGTTCTGTGTCCCGGGCAAAGGCGGCGCTCCCCACACTCCGGCTCCAAGTGATCAGCTCGGCCGTCACGGAGCCCCTGAGGTCCGGCAGTGCGCGACGACATACGCTGGGGTCCAGGGCAGCGAGGCAATTCCGGGATATCTTCGGTCTCCGGGCAGTCGGAGGACCAGGAGGAACACTGGCGAGTGCAGCATTTCGTACCGCACGTCCCGCTAACAATTTACTTCAGGATATCGAGCAGGATTCTGGTGTGGGATCCAAGGGCCGGCGGAGCCGAGAGCCTACACGTCCGCTCCGGTCGCCATCTTGGCTCCTCCCCGCTATGTTCAACTTTGAGTATGCTTTGGTCCTAAACTATGTGATTTCATGCTACAAGATGCTACATCTGTATGAATGGGTGACTTGGAGACTTTGCCACCTGCGCACCAATTCCAGCTGGTGTCATGGAGTGTCAGGGGGCTGAATAACCCCAGAAAGAGGAGGCAAATCTTGGGGTACCTAGACAGGCAGGGTATTTCAATTGCTATGCTCCAGGAAACACATTTATTGTCAGATAATACCTCTCTCTTTGCATCTCGTTGGGCTTCATGCAGGGTCTTTTCTTCCTACTCTAATTACGCCAGAGGTGTTACGATCTTGGTTAGGCGGGGCATGAGGTTTGTGCCTGCGGGGACGGAGGCGGACCCGGGGTGAAGATACTGCATGGTCTGGGGGACACTACACTCACATTCGGTTCTTTTTGCCTGCTACTATGGCCCCAACGTCGATGACACCTCATCACTGCTCACGTTATGGGGTAAAATCCAGACCCTGGGTATAGGCCATGTGATACTAGGCGGTGACTTCAATGCCGTTGTTATGCCGTGCATGGACCGTTCTCACCCACAGACAGCGCACTACTCTCATACTCAGCGCGTCCTATCTTCCTTGCTTACCGACCACTCCCTCATTGATTCCTGGCGACACTTGCACCCATCCCTCAAGCAGGGCACTCGCCACTCGTCAATACACTCCACATGGGTGCGATTAGACTACGTGTTCTTGTCAACGGGCCTTTCTCCCTGCCTAAGGACATTTTCCGATCATTCCCCGGTCCTAATATCACTGCGCATCCCCATTGAGACCTCCCCGTATCTCAGCTGGCGCCTCAACCCCTCACATCTTGCTGATTCTGCTTTCAGGGCTGACCATGAACAAGACATCCAAGACTTTTTGACCGGAATGTAGGGTCGGTATCTGACCTCACTGTGGTGTGGGAGGTCTTCAAGGTCACTGTCCGCGGGTGGTGTATCTTTAAAGGGGGCGGTGTTCTTAAATCCTTGCGGGGGGAACTTCGCAAACTCGAATCCGAACTGCGGGAGCTGGAGCGCACTAGTGCGCACGAGCACCGGGGCCATTCCTCTAATGCTCTCCTTCGTGAAAAACTGAACGAATATACCGAGGCGGCGGATTGGGAGTGAAAATTCCTCGGCAAGCAACACACAGCGCAGGTCTTTGGCGAGGGAGATAGGCCCGGTAGGGCGCTTGCCTCTGCTGTACGCCCCCCTAGGTACAATGGCTACGTCACCACTGCTCGATGAGCACCAAACTCCACAACGGGGTCTGCCTGAGCAACTCCGTATTCTTACTAAACATTATTCCACTCTCTACACCTCTCACAGATCGGTTCCTATCGACCTAAGTCCCTACCTAGATGACACAGCTATAGCCTGGCTTGGCCCTTCCCAACAAAAATGTCTCCACCATATACTCGAAGTGGATGGAATGAAGGACGCCATCATGTCCATGAAGTCTGGCAAATCGCCTGGTTCTGATGGCCTGCCGGTAGATTTCTACAAAGCGTATTCATATCCTTGCCCCTATACTCCAGCAGGTTTACTATGCCTCCCTTGAAGGTGGCCTCTTGCCCGCGTCTATGCGTGAGGCTCTCATCACGTCCCTATTGAAGCAAGGCAAGTCACCGGAACACTGCGACTCCTATAGCCCCCTCTCGCTACTTAATACGGATGTCAAAATCCTATCGAAGGTACTGTCGTCCCGCCTCAACCTGCTAATGGAGCGTCTGGTCCTCCCCGACCAGGCGGGCTTCGTCCCTAATAGGGCGACCTCCCATAACCTACGCACCCTTCAGGCCGTCCTACAAGATATTAATCCCAGATGCGAGGCTGCTGCTGTGTTTGTTGACGCCACTAAGGTGTTCGATTCTCTTGAGTGGGATTACCTATTTGCCCTCCTTGAACGCATGGGGATCCCTTACAGCTTCCTGGACTGGATCAAGCTGCTTTATGGCGAGCCGTGTGCTTCCGTTCTCCTAAATGGAGCACGGTCTGCCCCCTTTCCCATCCACAGAGGCACCAGACAAGGTTGCCCCCTCTCCCCCGTCCTTTTCGCGATAGCCATTGAGCCGCTTGCTGCCAAACTCCGACAGCATCATAACCACCGCTCTCTAATATACCCGGAACGGCAGCTCCTGGTGGCATTATATGCCGACGATATAACTCTCTATGTCGACAAGCCACGAGACAACCTTAACCCCCTGCTACTGGAAATTACTAAATTTGGAGCTATCTCGGGAGTTCAGATCAATTGGGCGAAGTCTGCCCTCTTCCCCTTAACAGATAGGACCGTGCAATTTCCTCTGGACTATCCTCTGATATGGGAATCCGAGGAAATCAAGTACCTAGGCGTGGTGGTCTCCCGTAATCGCGAGGCCCTCATCAGGGCTAATTATGGCACCGTACTGGACAAACTCACTGACAACATTACCAAATGGATCCATCTCCCACTTTCGATGGCAGGGCACATTTCCCTTATAAAAATGGTTGTCCTTCCCAAGTTGCTCTACCTATTCACCAACATACCTTATAGCCCGGGCTCCCACTTCTTTCGTGCCCTCAATTCCCAACTGTCGAGACTGATATGGGGTGGCAAACAGGCTAGGATCAGTTTAAAGACGCTGATGTTACCCTATCACCAAGGCGGGTTTGATGTCCCTGACTTTCAGCGATATTATGACTGTGCCCAGGCTCATTTTGTGGCGTACTGGCTACACCCCCTCCCTTCATGGCCCATCTGGCGGTAGAGGATGGTTATATGCGTCCTGTTCAGCCGTCGGGTTATCTTTATACCGAATCGAGAGTGGTGGACCGTGACCCCACTACAGTGGACTGCACTGTCCAGGCCTGGCGACGACCAGGGTTCGATTCCCGTCGCGGCAGGTTTCTGGACCAGGGTCAGCGGACTCGATAATTCTCTCGCCTCGGTGCCCACTCTGATCAGCGATCACACTCGGCAACTCTGTGCATTAGCTTGCCTCATCTTCACTAACGGCCCCACCAGACCGCCGGGGATGCCTGGTCTCACCCTGGAGATACCCATTAAGGGACCATCTCTCAGGGAAGCCAGGAAGGGTTTCGCAGCGGTCGAAGCGCCTTGGGACCCTCCGGGTAAGTAGTGCGCTATATAAATGCCTATACATTTACATTTACATTTACATATGGAGGTCACTTTTCTGTACTCACCATGCATGCCCTTAGCACACGACCCCAGATTGAGCATAGCCTGTGAGGAGATAGGGCGCAAGTTCCTCAAGACGCTAGCGATTCATACCTGGGGAGATCACTTCCTCCAGGGGCAGTTCCGCTCCTCGGCACATTTCTTTGGGGAGACCCCCACCCCACGGTCATGAACACGTTCCTTTATGTCCGCTTAAGACAGAATGTCAGGGCAGTCCTTCCGAACTTTCCTGATGAACCAGACATCCTGCCCCCCTTGCATTCGCTCTTACAAACTGAAACCCCTAAACACGTGGTATCCATGCTTTATAAACATGCCCAGCCTGCCCCATCGCCTACCCGCTCAAGGTTCGCAGTGAATGGGACAGTGACCTTGACGCACCGCTCTCTGACGACCAGTGGGAGGAAAGCTGCTCGCACACCACAGCAGTGACAGGTAATGCCCGCTTACGGTTAATTAACTTTAAATTCTTGCACCGCATTTACTTCACTCCTTCCAAACTGTTCCGTCTTGGCCTCCGAGATAATGACCGCTGCCTCCGTTGCGGGGCGGGAGGGGCTGACTTCTTCCATCTGGCTTGGACCTGCCCTGCAGTAGCGGAATATTGGCACGCCATTTTTAGAGCGTTATCTGATATGGTTGGGATCGGTATGGTTCCCTGTCCTAAGACTGCCTTGTTGGGGCATGCGGTCCCGGCACTGAAAGCACATAAAAAAAAATTTGCGCTGGGCCTTCTGTTGGCCAAACGCCATGTTGCATGTAGATGGGGCAGAGGACGGGCTCCCAAATTCAAGGTCTGGCTCAATACGATGTCTACCTGGCAAGATCACCTCCACAACTATTCTGAACTTTTACCGCACAAATCACGTCCCAAGGATATATGGGGGCCCCTTACTGCCTATCTGCTCCGACACCAGAGCGAGGACTAGTCTGATACTTGAAGCGCTCTTCCCCTTTCCTCTGTCCCTGGCCTGCTCCTTGCCCTGACCGTTCTATTCCCACACCACCCTCTTCCCTTCTTCCCTCCCTCCTCTGGGTGCTTTCCTGTTGTCGGGCCTGCCTGTACTCTGAGCCCTTTGCCCCCTGTCCTACGGTGCTCCTCTGCCTCCTCTTCATAGATGGTCCTCCTATACTCCTTGCCCAACCCCGCTGCCTGGCCTTTACCAGTACGGCGTCCTGATACTCGCGGCACCAGCATATTACGCGTAGCATTACTCACATGACCATGGCACTCCACTGAACTCGCAGACTTAGATATATGATGTCCCCTCCCCCACCCCCCTCACCCCTCTTCCCCTCCTATCCCGTGTTAGCCAGAAGCATTTCCTAGGTGCGGACCACACTTATACTGGCGAAGGTCGCCCCCTGTTTCTTTTGCTGTACTCTATGGTGCCTCACCCCCAAATCCTCTGATCCACATACAAGATATGGTGGTACATAACGGGTGGGATTGTTCCTAGTTCTGTTTTTTGAAAAAATGATAAAAGAAGCCTCATTTGCATTCTTTTTGTATACAGTTTGCCTTCTCCTACTGCTATGATGTATGCTTCACCTGACTGTCCTTCATTTCTAACGCGGCCGGCCCTTAAGGGTTGTAGGCGACATGCTGTGTCTAACTCTCCTGCCATGTTGTTTCAAGTATGTGCCTACCTTTGCCTCCCACCCCCCCCCCCCTTTTTTATGGCTGCCGGCCTTACGTCTCAGGTTGTTGGCGAAAGCTGTGTGCTGTTTATACCGCTTTGACATTTAATAAAGGCTTAAAAAAAAATGTTAAAAAAAATGAAAGTTGCTTGGTATCTTGACGGATTTATGCGTGAACTGAGTCTCTGACCCAAACAAAGTTAGTTCAATGCACCAATGCTTAAATGTGAAAGCAGGTTTTTGTAGCCCTGCAGAATTCCACGCAATATATAGATGAGTGGTGTCAATGCTTTGGGGTTACTAGCAGTCCCTGAACGGGGATCCATGGACACCGTGGTGATTGGGGAAAAAACCTTTTTTATTCTCTTCAATCTCAAACACACCTAAGATACACTAAGAAAAAAGGCTCTTTAACTGAAAAGCCAGTTTATTATAACAGATGCACACTGTTGCACAACACATCTAAAATAACCACACAGAATATGGTTAAAACAGCACAAATGCACGTTGTGAACAACAAAAATAAAATGAAGATTTCTAACCTAACACGCCTACTTCCCTGTGCGGCACTAGGAGAGCATTAAAAGTGAACAACTTACTGCTAGATTTTCTTAAAGAGGATGAGTGCACTCAAACCTTGTTTTAGCAGAAAGCTATAATTATGAGATGTCACAGAAGCCATGTTTCCTGCGAGAGGCAAACACGTTCCTCATCAACTCCTCCCGGGTTTGGTATCATCTTTCAGTAGAAAGTGCGATGCGGCGGCAGCATCTCAGGCAAGCAGGATCATCTGGCCTGGCAGTATCTTGCTCGCGATAATCTGGGGTGATGGAACCTCTCTCTATAGGTGCTCAGTCACATGGCATATACTGTATCATATCTGAGATAGAATGTCACCGTAGAAATGTTTGATTTGACTAAAAAGCATCAAGATGCTAATCTAAGACACATTCCTTTAATCATATTTACTCTGTTGATTGTTGTTCTTTGACCTTGAAATTGAGATAACAAAGCAATTGTTCCAGACTAATGTCTCATCAGGTATTTTGCTGAAGTCTATATTTAAATGGCTTGACACTTTTACAGTTCTCCGAAAGAAGACAGACACCTGGGTCAAAGGCAGACATGTTGATGATTCTGCAGAATAATTGTTGTAAGATAGCACTCTATCTTTACTGAAATTCTTCATAATCTAATCTCAATTAAGACACTCCCTGTACCTAGTTATGATGTTAGTAGTAGCCTAAAGGGAGACATCTGCATGTCTATTTCTTTCTCTGAGATTTAGTAATTTAGTTCTAGTGTGTGTATATGTGTAGGTGCCAGCATGCCTCTCCATGAGCCAGTGTAGCATAGGGAGTGCAGGGGTATGTTAAATTATAGAAGCAGCAAGGCGCATTTCCTAAAATTTTCACTGTGACAGTGCATTATTCGTTTATTGTACAACATGGCATTTGCTTTTTTATTATTCAAGGAATCCAGCTGTAGGTACTAGGCTTTAGGCACCAAGCATTTATGCCTTTTTTAGGTTGTGCCTACAGACAGCTTTAGCTGTTTGCTGTTAGAAACATATTGTGTGGTCAATATATCTCAGGCTGCTCCTTTCTGTAAATATTTTTTTTTAGTTCTCCAAGATGGGCGTCCACCATCTGAGGGAGGCGGTGGACAACACAGTGTCTTTTGTGTCATGACGTATGGACATGCATGCGTGGTCTATGTCAAGGAGTGCGATCAGCTGATAATTGGAAAGGGTTGCTCCTGCTTCCACATGAATTATGGCGCCATGTCAGGAGTCGAAATTATCTGTTGCACACTAGCGGCACTATATATGGGTGTAGCTTTATGGCGCAAAATTTGATGTTAGGCCAAAACAGAGCTAATAAGGATGCTGATGCTATACATTTGTGCTTTACTCCTGATTACCTCCTTTTTGCTCCAACACCTACTTTTCCCCTTTACCAACCACTTAAACATCATTATCTTCATTTAAGTAAGGGCCAAGTATGTGTGTGATATTCTAAATATTTCTCAGATTCTGGACCCGGGATTCATCTGAGCTATTCACATTGAAGCCAGCAGTACGGTCATTATAAACTACATTGATTATTCTCCAAAAAGCTGATTTATATAGTTTTGATGCTGCAGGATTTTTCTCAAATAACAATAATGCGTCCATTTATCAAAAATGATATTTTATAGAAATAACAGTGGGTTCCAGTATTACTAATCAAGAAACATATAGTTTTCTTTTCAACTTGTATTAATTACTTCCAGCCCTCCATTTTAACACCTACGACCCCTAGTATAATCCAAGCATGACTCTGCGTTATGCGAGTGCTGCACCAAGTGAACGGAAAGGATATCCGTGACCTTTAAGCCAAACTTGTGGTCATCGAACTCCAAAAGAAGTCCGTAAAGCAGTCATAGTCCAAGACCATGGGGTGGGCGTGCACCCGAGGCTACTCCCATGACAGATTTCTGAGGCTCCTCTTTCCTTTAGTGTCCCCTCCCTTTGGACCCCAGACCTCTTTCTACCTGTGGGGCCCCTGCAGTACTCCCTTACAGTAGGCTATGTCTCGGCCGCTGGCATTGACATTTTCACAATACAAGTACAACTGTCCGTGAAAAGAGGCCCAGAACATGTTTAACCCATACAATTACGCTTCGAAACCTATCAATATCTTTGTCTGGCATGTATTCTTTTGGGCACCTTTTCACAGGTAGATGTGCTTGTTTCCTTTATCCCCACTTGATTCATTAAAAATGCAAAAAATACAGCCATGGCCCAAGGCGGATTGTTCCACAGCTTAAGACATACGGCTTGAGCCGGGAGGCCGTATCAAGTTCAAGTTTATTTTATTTGCATAGTTCATTAAAACCGTTGCAATACAAGAATCTTTCATTTCAAGACAATTGTTACATATCAAAACTCCATACTTCTAAAAACATTAAAAATCTTTTTAAAAACTGTACTATGATTTTTCAAATGTTACAAGTCTAGTGTCTAGTTTTTAGGCACATTGTGACTAGCAGGGTACATCTTGTTTGTTTTCCTGGATATTTGGTTTAAGTCTGTATATTCCTTAGTGTGTTAATCGTTAATACATACAAAATGAGGAGTTTGTAGTGCAGAAATAAAGTTCATTGGAGCTAGACATCGAGCTCCTCCTGTTCCTACTTTTTTCCCGTATCACTGGGTTGGTTATCTGCCAATAATTCGGTTTCCGACATTTTCTTTTTGCATATCCTCAAGAATTTTAACCATGGACAGTTCAATTGAGGGTCACTCAGTGAAAAACAAGCCAGGACAGCCTGCCTCCTGGTTCGAACCCCTCGCTGGTTGAATTTAATTTTCAGCAGTTGTTTCCGTTCTTGTGAGAGGTGTTTGCAAGAGCATGGTAGGTGCAGCAGATCTTCCGGTGCTGACCCGCATACGCGGCACCTAGAGGTCCGCCTTCTCCTTTAGCCAGGGTGGAAAATGCTGAACACAGAATAGCAAGCAAAGTCTAAACTTCAACAAACAAAGTTTTGTATGCTTGGCATAACCCAAATTGAAGTACTTCTGAGCAGCTGGCTCACAGTAGGTATTTAAAGTCATCCATCCGGGGGGGCGTGGCCAAGATGGCGGTGTGAGTGGTCGCACTTGCCACGATCTCCTCCGCACCCAGGCCCCCAAACCACTGGATTGCCGCTGATCTCCCCCCACGCTGCTATCTAACGGCAGCAGAAGGTGTGGGGAACTTAGACGTCTCCGCCTGCAGAGAAACGAGCCTTGGGGACGCTGCTGGCGAGCTCCGGACGCCGGGCCGGGACTAGAGACGGCCTTCGGGTCCGGCCGGAAGTAGTGTCGGGCCCGCCCTGCGGGGTTGCCCGAGCACGGGAGGCTGCCCTGCGACACCGGATGCCACCCGGACCTGTGAGGAGAGCCCTGCCGGGGCTGGCTGCTGCCTGTGAGAAGCTTGGCAGATTTTCCCCGGAGACGGAGCCGCAGACGATTGGAGGTACAGGCCGGAGCCGAGTACAACGCGGGGCCGCATCGCGGCCGTGAAGAGGACCCGGGTGGTGCTGGGAGTGACTTCGGGCTTGATTAGCCCTGAGGGAGGTGCGGCGGCGGTCCTTCCTTCCCAGCGGCCCAGCGGCGACGAGTGCCCAGATCCAAGTGGGAGAGACAGCTCGAGGCCACTTGCTTCCCCGGCGGCCGTTGGGGGAGTTAGCTTACGCGAGGCCCCGGCTTCCCCCACAGAAGGCCTGAGGTGAACTGGTGGTGCGCCGCCCGGGCAGCGAGTCGGCACTGCCTATCCGGTGCATGGGGGCCGTGTTTTTGCAAAGCTGTGACGGGGTCAGGCCTGGAAGCTTGGAGGACCCGCAACGGAGACTAACTAGGTGCCGGCCCTCACGCTGGAGGGTGGATGCAATGAAGGCCGGAGGAGCCGGGAGATTCGGAGGTCTGTCGAAGTCTGCGAGCAGACCTGCAGGAGAGACTGGGGCTCTGTCCCCCTACCCCTGCACAACCAGAGAGGTGAGGAGCTCATCTGACTGGGCGGCGGGGGACTTCGCGGCCTGCTGGCGAGGGGAGCAACGCGACGCTGCGGCCCACGGGCCCTGTGGTGCTGGTGACGAACAGGCCTCGGAGGCAGAAGTGGAAGCGGATCCGCTCAACGCTCCCTCAACATTACCTGGGGGGGACTGGATGCTCGCTGGCCGGTCTGGCAAGTGGCTGCTTAGACCCGTTGGTGGCACAGTGGCACGGTGATACGGTGGTGGGCTTACCTTGCCCTTGAGACGCAATTGGCCTCGGAGTGGGAGGTCTTACCCCCGCCCAGCCGAGTGGTGGTAGACGACATCGGCGTGGCCCTACGGGGCATCGGGGGACCCGGTGGTGGACTGAAGTGTTGGCAGAGTGGTGCTGGGCCCCGGGTAGACCGCCTTTCCATCATTGCCTACGGTCGGGCCGGGCTCAGCACGTGGGACCAAACCCTCGGGGAGTAGCCGGGTTGGGACAAAGCGGACATTAGGAGCAGACATAAGGGCGTTGGGGATCCAGGAGTACGAGGCTGGTCAGTTGACTGGTGACCTAGTGAAGCCGCGTTCATTGGTATCCCTTGTGGGGATTGCATACCCCGGTATATCGCTCAGAATGGCTGGCAATAAAGGGAGCAAGAAGGGTGATCGCACCCTACCGGACATGCTGAACAGGGGCGCAGCACAACAAGACCGAGGACAGCACTCCCCAGGACAATCGAGCAGCTCTCAAGGGGCAGGTGGAGGGGAGCCGCCAGTCACCAGGTCCTTCCTAGAATCCCTCTTTAGCTCCCCCCGAGAGGACTTTCAGACACTTAAGCAAGAAGTTGCGGGAGAGGTCCGAGAAATACGGAGGGAGGTTGACGGCCTGTGGGAGAGAGTGTCCTCCGTAGAGGAGGCCGGACATGCCAGAGATGAGGAACTTACGCACCTTCAGCAAGAAGTGATACGGCTTCGAGACCAACAAATCGATCTTCAATCGCATGTGGAGGATCTTGAGAATCGTTCCCGGAGGAACAACATCCGGGTCCGGGGTGTGCCTCTCGGAGAAGAAGGGGAAGACGCTGCGGCCTACTTGCAGGATCTGTTCAGAGACATCTTGGATGAACCGACCGACTTTCTTGTCAGGTTCGACAGGGCGCATAGAGTGGGCCCGCGGCGCAGATCCCCAGCGCCCCCTCCCGACCTTCTGGCCTACTTGCCGGACTACCCCTTAAAAGAGAGGATCCTCAGGGTGGCCCGACCGAGCCCTCTCTAGAGTTCAGGGGTCATCGTGTGGCCCTCTTTCAAGATCTTTCGGTGGTCACCCTACAGAAACGCAAGTCCTTTAAAATTGCGACCGACTTCCTACGAGCCTTGAAACAAACGAGGGTTCGGCTTGAGCGCAGTAAGGCTACGCCTGAATTAGTAAGAAAACAAAACAAATGCCAGTACTGCTCTTGTTATTTTGTCAAAGATACAAGGAGCTGAGTGTGCCTTTCTCAGCTTCGTTGACCAATTATTCAGTCCACACCTAATGTTTGTAAGAAGGAATTTTATTTTCTACTTCCAAGAATTCGTATTTTCTTTGTACTTTTTTTCAAAAGGCTTTTTCAAATTTATATATACATCAAAAGAAGGATTAAATAACAAATACAACGATTGGACAAGGGAATACAAAAAACACAATCTCAAGTGAGAATAAAGTGTGAGTGATGCGGGAGTATATACAAGACACAACAAATATCCACTACTGTTCTCTCAAAATTCGCAAGTTCACCAAACATACTACAGTCGTTCTACATAAAAACACTAAGACAAGTGAGGGAATTGGTGGGGTTATGTACAAGGGACAAAGACTCTTATCTACTATATACAATTCGAATAAGCAGAAGAAATCAAAGAAGTTCTATTCTACATGAAAAACACAATCCAAAAGAATGTATACTCGGTCAAATCAGTTTGAATGCAATGTATGCACAACCTAGATGAATCTCAATCAGCCAGATGACACAAGGTCACCGTGGGGAGAAATTAAAAGATTATTCTATCTAGAGGGGTCGACGCGTTTCGAATCCCATTATTTCTTGGGATTCTCCTCAGGACCAGAAACAGACATGGATCTGTAAGACATAAAGCAGAAATAGAACACACTCAGTCAACTGTCTACACACCAGCGGGAAACTCAACAATACACTCTGCCTTGCACACACACTAGTAGTACCTGTCAGGGTTTCTTGGTGAATTCTTTGAAGAAAGCTGAAAAGAGGAAGAGGTGCGCCATGAATGACTAGATCAAAAAACCGGAATGGCTGAAAAGGACGGGAAAAAGGGCGTTGTTCTACTTACTGCAACGTATTTTGTAGTCTCCTTCGGGAGATTCACGGTTTTCGAGTCTGATGTCAATCAGAAGTTGGAAGCTGAGCCTGTAGTTAAGGGTCCATCTGTCAATAGATCATCGAAAGCGTGTAAATGCGATTGCATATTACCGTCCTAGTTACCGTGCTTTGTTAGAAATGGTGAAACAATCCCCGTGGGCTCTTACCATCCGCCGTCTCTGTCTGTGGCCTTCGTTTGGCAATTGAATTGGGCGCCGTGCTAAGTGGTCATAACTGAGGCCATTTAAACAGGCGTCATCCAGGTGTCTAAGGATTCTGGGATTTGTAGTCTGTATCTTCTTGTTCTATAAATGGTACAGTTCCGACATTTCATTCAATCCTTTTGTAGTGGTGTTGAATTTAAGGATAAGCATTGCCTCCCGTTGTCTAAGTCTGGCTTCTAAGTCACCTCCTCTCTTGTCTGGGTCAATTTTAGAAATGACCGTCCATTTAAGGTCTGTTTCAATGTGTCCTTTTTCTAGCCAGTGTTGGACTAGTGGAGCTGTGAGGATTTTCGTCTTTATTCTCGACCTATGTTGTGAAATACGTTGTCTTATCTCCAGGTTTGTCTTGCCAATGTATAACTGACCGCAGGGACACACAATTCCATAGACCACGTTACGAGTTTTGCAATTTGAAAAATTCTCATGCTTCCAGAAAATACCGTCATCAGGGCTCGACAAATCATATAAAATGCTCTAGACCTGCAGGTCTAGTAAACTACAAAATCTCCTCGACCTAACTTAAATGAACTTGACCTCAAACTCTGAAAACTGAGCAAATGTGACAAGTTAGCAAGATTTAAAAGCATTTTTATTGCTCATTTACTTCATGAGCAATAAAGATGCCTTTAAATCTTGCTTTCTTGTCACATTTCCTCTGCTTTCAGAGGCAGAGGTCAAGTGTCAAGTTTGTATTCCTACTCGCCAGAAAGGGCGAGTAGGACCTAAAAATAGCTCGTCCTTAATCAATCTCACTCGCAAATGCGAGCGGTCGAGTGAATTTCTCGAGCCCTGGTCATGTTCAAACAATGATCCTTCCAATGTTAATGGGCAATTAACACATGTTCCACATCTGTGATGGCCTTTTACCGGTGGTAAACCTACATACTCTCTCAGTGTGGGAGTTGGTGTTTTTGGTACCATTGCACGTACAAGTTGATTGGCAATGCTTTTGTCTTTTTTAAAAGCAAAAAGTGGTTTGTTTTTAAACTGAGGATCCAATTCTTCTAATAGGTGCCAATTTTGATGGATGGTTTTCTTCAACCAATTTGAAGATGGGCAATAGGTTGACACACACACTATTCTAGACAGTTTTTCACGTTGACTTCTTTTTAGTAGTTCTTCCCGTGGTGTCCACCACGCTCTTTTCTGTGCTTGTTTCAGCAATTTCGACGGATAGCCTCTTTGTAAAAGCCTCTCTCTTAAGGCATTTGCATGTTCAGTATATTCATCCTTAAATGTACAATTCCTCCTGATGCGGAGGAATTGGCCCACTGGTAAGTTTTGCTTTAAGCTTCGGGGATGGTTACTCGAAAAGTCAAGGGCCTTATTCCTGTCTGATTTTTTCCGATATAGTGTTGTTACCAATTTTTCTACACAGTAGACCTCTACGTCTAAAAAGGTGATTCTAGTTTTTGAAAATTGGATACTGAATTGAATATCTTTGGTACGATTATTTAGCCAGCCATGGAAATTATTCAATTCTGCCTCACTGTCTGTCCATATTAGGAAGATGTCGTCAATAAATCGTGCCCATCCTCTAATTTGGTCTTTATACGGGTTGTTATTGTATATGAAGCACTCCTCATATTGACTCATAAAAAGTACGGCAAGCTCTGGGGCAAAGGGGCAGCCCATCGCTACTCCCTTAGTTTGAAAGTAAAAATCATCTTTGAACTTAAAATAATTTCTGGTCAGAGCTATTTTGGCAAGTTCCAAGATAAAGTTTGTTGGAATTTTCATAGGTCTCTCGCTTTTGTCCAGATATATTTCAAGGACCTCTAGGGCTTGGTCCTGTGGAATCTGTGTGTACAATGACACTATATCCATACTTACGAGTAGGTCTTGATTCTCGGTGAACGGTATGGTGTCCAACTTAGAAATAAAATCTGTAGTGTCTTGTAAATAAGACTTCACGTCTGTCATAAATGGTTTTAGAAAGAAATCGATAAATTTCGAAATTGGCTCAAAAAGCGACTCACAACCGGAGATGATCGGTCTGCCTGGCGGTGCCCTTTCATCCTTGTGTACTTTAGGAAGCACATAGAATAATGGTATTCGTGGATGTTTATTCTGCAAATACTCCTATTCATTCTTTCCTAGAAATCCTTCCGAGAAGCCTTTGTTCAAGATGGAAAATAATTCTTTTTGTAGTTCTTTGGTTGGATCATGGTCTATTTTTCGATAGCACTCTTGATCTGATAGTTGGCGGGTGGCCTCTGCGATGTATTCGTTGGTGCCCCACACAACTATCGATCCGCCCTTGTCGGCTTGTTTTATTATGATATTGTTATCATTTCTTAGAGTGAATAGTGCTTCTTTTTGGGCTTTTGAAATATTAGGTTTGATGAAATTCCGTTTCTTTTTCTCCTCAAAAGAGATAGCTGAGAGTACTGTTTTTTCGAACGTAACTACCTCCTTTGGGATCTTATAAGCCGGAGGGCAAAAAGTCGACCTCTTTCTTAGTCCTGTCGTTTCCGCACTTGACGTTGATTCTTGTCCTGAAAAGAAGGCGGTCAGTCTAATTCTTCTGCAAAATTCTATGAATTCTGTTTTTAGTCTTACAAAGTCCATAGCTCTTGTTGGGACAAAAGTAAGTCCTTTTTCTAAAATGCTTTTTTCGATCTCAGTGAGAGGTCTCTGTGACAGGTTGTAAATGGGTGATTCCTCTAATTTTTGTAATTGTGGCGCCTCGTTGACATTTCCCATGGTTGGTGATACCTTGGTTTTCCTCTGGGTTTGTTGTGGTCCTGTCCTAAAAAAGGCTGTTGTTGTTGGTGCTGTAACTGGGAAGTGTTTTGTTGGTAGTTGGACTGAAAATTTTGTTGGTAATTTTGTTGATAGCCTCCTCTCCTTGGGAAAGTTTGTCGATAATTGCCACTCTCTGGCTCACTGCCTCCGGATGATGATGTGTCCGAGAAAGTTATATATTTATTCTGTGATCTTCCCTGATTGTCCGGTAGGAATCTTTTTGCCTCTGGTCTGGAATAGAAGTCTGGTTGGAGGTAGGGATATGCTTTTTCGAAGGCGAAGTTCTTCTTGTCTCTCTCAAAATTGCTCTCCTTTAAGGTGACAGTGTAGTCTTTAAACTCTAATATTTCTTTGTCGATTTTTTCCAACAAGGTTTTTGAATCTGTGATCTGTTGATTGTTTTTTATTGCTGATTCCAATGTTTCGATCTCTTTCAGTTGTTCTTTTGACAGTCTCTGGGCCGTCTCTATTGTTAGGACCATGAGGTCCCGACTGCATTTAGTCTCCATGAAACTATATCCTTTTTTGTACAACGCGTCCTCCGTAAAGATTACTGGTACATTTTTGACTATTAGGCCTGTTGGAATTGTGCCTGCTCTGAGGTGTTGAAGCAAATAATGTCCATGGAGGTCTGTCCTAATTTGCTTTTTCTTAAGTCGAATCAATTTGTCAGACTCGTTGTTAGTCTGTGCGGTGCTACTAAGTGTGGCTGAGCCGAATGTTGGAGGATCCCTTAGGAGTTTTTTGATGTGATCTTCGCTGTATGCGAAGGTTTGTTCTTCACTCATCCTACACGTGGATCAAACGTGTCTACGTCACACTAGATCTATTCCCCGCTGGGGCTGGTCACACACTCAATTCAAACCACAATCATTCATAATCATACACACTAAAGGATAATAGAAAAATGAAGGAAGTAGAAAGGATAGTTTTCAAAAACCAGAAAACGAAGTGGCAGAAACTGTAAACAATGAATGTGAAAGACCAACTAGGTACACAAAAAAGAGGGTCTACCACGTAGAGTAGACTCACGCAACTGAAGCGTGTAGAAAGCAATACCTCGCAAACTGGTGTCCGCTATCTTAACCTTGAAACAAACGAGGGTCCTGAGGAGAATCCCAAGAAATAATGGGATTCGAAACGCGTCGACCCCTCTAGATAGAATAATCTTTTAATTTCTCCCCACGGTGACCTTGTGTCATCTGGCTGATTGAGATTCATCTAGGTTGTGCATACATTGCATTCAAACTGATTTGACCGAGTATGCATTCTTTTGGATTGTGTTTTTCATGTAGAATAGAACTTCTTTGATTTCTTCTGCTTATTCGAATTGTATATAGTAGATAAGAGTCTTTGTCCCTTGTACATAACCCCACCAATTCCCTCACTTGTCTTAGTGTTTTTATGTAGAACGACTGTAGTATGTTTGGTGAACTTGCGAATTTTGAGAGAACAGTAGTGGATATTTGTTGTGTCTTGTATATACTCCCGCATCACTCACACTTTATTCTCACTTGAGATTGTGTTTTTTGTATTCCCTTGCCCAATCGTTGTATTTGTTATTTAATCCTTCTTTTGATGTATATATAAATTTGAAAAAGCCTTTTGAAAAAAAGTACAAAGAAAATACGAATTCTTGGAAGTAGAAAATAAAATTCCTTCTTACAAACATTAGGTGTGGACTGAATAATTGGTCAACGAAGCTGAGAAAGGCACACTCAGCTCCTTGTATCTTTGACAAAATAACAAGAGCAGTACCGACTTCCTACGAGAGCATGACACTCAGTACTCTTGGGGCCACCCGTTTCGCCTCATTTTCCGATGGAATGGTACATTGCATCAGCTGCGCTTTCTTCAAGACACCTGTGCGGTATTGGGTATCACCGCGACTGATGAAGACGCACCCACTCCACGCTGTAGGCGTGTCACCAGAGACGGCTGGCAATCAGTCCCTGGCCGCCGAAATTCAGCTTCCTTGGCGAGACCTGACTCGCCTACTATCCGGGCGGAAATGGATAGTGCAGTGAGAGAAGTGGCTAGAGACACAGCGACTGGTGATGTTGCGCTGACCGCTTGAAGAGAGCTCCGGGGGAAGATCGACATCGCTTTCTTGGAATTGCAGGTTTGGGGGAGGGAGGGGAGAGCGGGGGTTGCGTAGTGGCTGGACGTCCACTTTTGTGACTTTCCATAGACTTGCCCGTTTGGGCCAGACTTGGACACTGGTTCTTTTGGTACAGGTTGTGGGGAGAAGGGGGGGGGGTTTGGGGGTAAGGGGGGGTCTAGTTGGGGTAGGGGGACGTTGGGGTGGGACCCGGGAATTGGGTGAGGGGGCAGGGGTCGTCCAGTGCACCAGGCAGGCATTTGTTGCTTTAGCTGTTTTTCTTTATCTTGTTTTGGCCGGTAGGAGACGGGACGCGCCTGCGGAGCAGTGGGGACGGGTTGGACGTTGCGCTGCACAGCATGAGGGCGCTTTGGAGTCAGCCGCGCGCAGCAGTTTCCCTGGCAGGGATTTGACCTGGGGGTGGGTACACACACCTTCTATGACCTTCGCACTGAGTGACGGCGCTTCCATGCACTCTATCCACTATGCCTCCTTACACCTTTAAAGTCGTGACCTTGAATGTCCGGGGTCTGAACAATCCAGTCAAGCGACGGGCTGTGCTCTCCCTGTTGGAGAATGCTCGCGCGGACATATGCCTCCTCCAAGAAACGCACCTACTGCCACATGACACTCATAGATTACGCTCCCACAAATTCCTGATACAGTTCTTCTCCTCTTGTGCCACCAAGACTGCAGGGGTGGCGATTTTGGTGGCTAGACACTTTAGGGGGGAACATCTCCACAAGTTCACCGAGCAGAAGGGCAGGTTGCTGGCACATAGGTTCAGAGTTGGGGGATTTACGTTCACGATCGGCTCCCTCTATAGCCCCAACGATGGGCAGGAACATTTCCTGCAGTCTGCAGTCTGCAGTAGAAGATATCACTGCTTCCCCAGACAGACATGTTATCCTCGGTGGGGACTTTAATATGGTTTTCGATTCTACAGTGGATAGATCGGCGCAGCGCTCCCCGCAGGTCGGGGAATTCTCGGCCTGCTGTAAAGCAAGGCTTGCGGAGGTAGATCTCCTGGATCTCTGGCGTCATATGCACCCCACAGATAGGGACTACTCGTATTATTCCCATGCGCACAAGACCTATGCGAGGCTTGATCATCTTTTAGTTACCTCACCGGTGCAGGCGCTGGTCTCATCAGTGGACATGGGGGTATTATCCTTATCGGACCACGCTCCGATTGAGGCTTCGTTGTGTCTGCCCCCTACCGTTCAACCCTCGAGGACTTGGAGCCTTCGGGACACTTTGCTACATAGGAAGGTGGTGGTTGATCATATTGAAAAGGTGCTTCGTGACTATCTAGCTCACAGTGATAACGCCGATACCACTCGGGCCACGCAGTGGGCAGCATTGAAGGCTGTCCTCAGGGGGGAATTTTTGTCGATCTCCGTGGCTGAAAATAGAGAGCGAAGGGCCAAGAGGGATGAGCTTACTGATAGGGTTCGAGAACTCGAGCTGATCCATCGTAGGATGGGGGCACCAAGGATTTTGCGGCAGCTCAAAGAGGCAAGGAAGCTTCTGGCAGCCTTGGATATGGATCGGGCGGAATACGCGGCTCTCCGGCTGCGTCACGCCTTTTATACGGGGGGAGATCGTAGTGGTAAGCTGTTAGCCAATAGACTTCGGGTTGCACGGCAGAGTCAGACGGTAAAGGAAATCTCCGACCCCACCGGAAGTCTGGCGACGGATGATGCCTGTATCTCAGCTGTGTTCCGAGGGTTCTATCAAAACCTCTATGCCGGTGATCCGCTGGACGTACCGGCCACGACCTCTTATTTGGCCTCGGTCACCTTGCCGTCCTTGGAACCACTGCAGGCGGACCACCTGAATAGGGATATTGGAATTGAGGAGGTGGTGTCCGCCATTGCCAAACTCAAACATGGCAAAGCGCCGGGCCCGGACGGCTACTCCGCCCTTTTTTACAAGACGTTTTGCACATCGTTAGCTCCTATCCTCACCCGCCTTTTTAACTCTTTTGCGGACCCTGGAGCCATCCCACCTGACCTTTTGAGGGCCTCTATCACGGTCATCCCTAAACCAGGGAAGGACCCGAAATATTGTGGGTCCTATAGACCGATATCCCTCTTGAACATAGATTTAAAACTCTATACCGGGATCCTGGCCAGTCACCTGGCGCCCCACCTGCCCGGTCTAATTGATCCGGATCAGGCGGGCTTTGTCCCAGGGAGGCAGACGGTCGACAACACAAAGCGGGTGGTCCACCTGCTGGAGAAGGCTTCCTGGATTCCTGGAGAGCGAATGATGCTAGCGGTGGACGCGGAGAAGGCGTTCGACCGAGTGCATTGGCCTTTCCTAGAGCAGGTATTGGTGAAGGCGGGCATCGGACAGAAGTTTCGCTCCATGGTCCTCAACTGCTATAAAGAGCCAACAGCCGTGGTCCGGGTGAACAGATACACTTCCGCGCCCTTCAACATTGAGAGAGGCACTAGGCAAGGTTATCCACTCTCACCTTTGCTCTTCGCTTTATACATGGAGCCGTTTGCTCAGCGGGTGAGGGTTAACCCGGCGGTGGAAGGGATACGGATGGGTGGTTTTACCCATGCGATTAGCCTCTATGCTGACGATGTCATCTTCACATTGGCTACACCCCGGACAGCCTTGCCGGCTTGTGTGGAGGAGCTGGACGCATTCCGTGCAGTCTCAGGCTTTTTTTTTTAAACTTTATTTTTGTCGCAGAGTCATATAGTAAACATACAATTGTGCCGACAGTTCCATTATTGATCCTTATACTCAATAGTTCTATAAGCATTCTTTACACAGCCCATCAGCCCACATCCCGAAGGCCGGGCGGCAGAAGGTGGCATCGTATCCAATCTGAGGGAGGATATCTTCAGGTTTCTCTACGGCAGGATGCCCTGATCTGCTTTTGACTTTTCTCCCCCAATTATTTCCCCCCAACTCCCTGATAGACCTCCCCCCCCCAACTTGGCATCATGAAATAAGAACACGTGTACATAGTCCGTTCACCTCATTATGGCACTCCCAGGGACAAATACGACAGTAATACGCGACAATACTGAAAAAGAGAAAAACTTCTAGGCAACATATCCCAATGACTATCATGGTGGAACATTTATTTGCGTGTCAGGCTAGGCCCTACCCCAGATCAGGGCCCCCTCCCCCCACCCTCGCTGTCAGACCCCGAGTCCTCAGGGGTGAATAGCTCCGCACTCGTGCCATCTGAGTCCACGGCAGACGCCCCCAGCACTCTCATCATTCTCCACGCAAGGAGGTCGTCCTGCAGTTTCTCATCCCTACGCACACTCTGCATGAAAGTTTCCTCTGCTAGGGACCATTCTCCCACATCCCAAAGCCATTGTGTAACCTCCGGAGCCCTCTGCCTCATCCATGTGATTGCGACCCTTCTCCGCGCCAACACTAACAACAGTTGCAACATTTTATACGGGAGCTTACACTTCCTAGGTTTGGGGACCAAGGCCAACAAACAGTGAAGGGTAGTCCGCTCCATCCGGATCTCGGTAATTGTGCAAATGTGCTCCACCACCGATCGCCAGAAGGCCTGAACTAATGGGCAGTCCCAGGCCAGATGGAGGAAGGTTGCACCTCCCGCACCACACGAGGATAGTCGTCCCTCTTTTCTGGGGAAATACGCCTCAGAGAAACCGGGGTCACATACGTACGATGCATAAAGTTGAAATGAGTTAATTTAAATCGCGCATTACACGATACTTTCCGGGTAAGGGTGCCCACTCGTTTGCGCTTCTCCGGTTCTAATTCCATCCCCAGGTCAGCCTCCCATGCCGCCCAGGCCGGTGGGACTGGCGGAATGGAGTCCTGCCGCATGGCGGAGTACAATAAAGTTATCAGCCTCTTACCCCTACCGCAGGAGAGGATGATATTGAGTGTGTGGGACGTCGGTGGTGCCTCGGGAAATTGTGGCCAAGTATCTCGTGCCATTTCATGAAGGCCCCTATACTGTAAATACTGGCCCCCACTGAGCCCAAAGGTCTCCGTAACCCGTTCCACGGACACAAAAACGTCATCCGGGTAGAGGTCCGCCAACCACTCACAGCCACCCGCTCTCCATTCACGGAACGACATGTGTTCCTCCATGGCCACCACTGGGGCCAGAATCCATAGTGGCAGCTCCCTATGAAAGGGGCTCTCCGTAAGATTCTTTCCACAAATCGCTGCCATATGGCCGCGGTGTGGCGCACTATATATGGCAGTGCCCCATCCGCACCCCTCCCCTGCATCAGGGCCAATTGTAGTCAAGTCAAGTCAAGTCAAAGAATTTATATAGCGCACTACATACCCAGAGGGTCTCAAGGCGCTTAGGGAGGGGAGGAGGATTACTTGTCAAATATCCACGTTTTAAGTTGCTTTCTGAATGCTAGGTGGTTCTGGGTAAGGCGAAGGTAAGTGGGGAGTGAGTTCCATGTTTTAGCAGCCAGGTATGAAAAGGATCTGCCTCCCATGGTGGTCTTGTTGATGCGGGGTACATTGGCGAGGGCTTGGCTGGAAGAACGTAGTTGGCGGGAGGGGGTGTAGAAGGACAGTCGTGAGTTGAGGCATTCTGGTCCGATGTCGTAGAGTGATTTGTGTGCGTGGGTTAGCAGACGGAAAGTGATCCTCTTATTGACGGGTAGCCAGTGGAGGTCTTTCAGGTGACCAGAGATGTGTTCGTTGCGCGGGATGTCTAATATGATCCTGGCTGAGGCGTTTTGGATTCGTTGGAGTTTCTTCTGGAGTTTAGCGGTGGTGCCTGCGTAGAGGGTGTTTCCGTAGTCCAGTCGGCTCGTGACCAGAGCATTGGTGACTGTTTTTCTGGTTTCGGTGGGGATCCAGCGAAATGTTTTTTTGAGCATGCGGAGAATGTTGAAGCAGGATGAGGATACGGCGCTGACTTGTCTGTTCATTGCGAGTGAAGAATCCAGGATAACGCCTAGGTTACGTGCGTGGTCTGTCGGGATGGGTGCTTTTCCAAGGGCCTCTGGCCACCAAGAGTCGTCCCATGCTGAGGGGGATGAACCTAAGATGAGGACTTCTGTTTTATCTGAGTTTAGTTTCAGACGGCTGTGTTTCATCCATTCGGCGACTTCTTTCATTCCTTCGTGTAGGTTAGTTTTGGCGGTGCTGGGGTCATTGGTGAGAGAAAGGATCAGTTGAGTGTCATCCGCGTAAGAGATGATGTTGAGGTTGTGTTGGCGGGCGATGGCTGCGAGGGGGCTCATGTATACGTTGAAGAGGGTGGGGCTGAGTGAGGATCCTTGTGGTACGCCACAGATGACTTCAGTGGCCTCGGACTTGAATGGTGGAAGGCGGACTCTCTGGGTTCTTCCGGCGAGGAACGAGGTGATCCATTCAAGTGCTTTTCCTTGTATTCCGATGTTTTTGAGGCGTTGTAAAAGGGTGCTGTGGCAGACTGTGTCGAAGGCTGCAGAGAGGTCGAGGAGGATGAGGGCGACTGTGTCTCCATTGTCCAGTAGAGTTCGAATGTCGTCTGTTGCTGCGATGAGGACGGTCTCAGTGCTGTGTTTTGCTCGGAATCCGGACTGTGAGGAGTCGAGGGATTTGTTGGTTTCGAGGAAGGCGGCGAGCTGGTTGTTGACAGCTTCCTCGATGACTTTGGCCGGGAAAGGAAGGAGCGAGATGGGACGGTAGTTTTTGAGTTCGGTGGGGTCCGCTGTTGGTTTTTTCAGAAGGGCGGTGAGTTCAGCGTGTTTCCAGCTTTCCGGGAAGGTGGCGGAGTTGAAGGAGCAGTTGATGACGTCTCGGAGGTGCGGTGCTATGACGGAGTCTGCTTTGTTGAAGACATGGGTCTGTGGGGGATCCTGAGTGGATGGAGTTCATCAGGCGGATGGTGTCCTCAGTGGAGATTGGGTTCCAGTCGTTAAGGGTGTTCAAGGGGGGAGAATGTTCAGCATATGGTTGGGTGGGTTGGTCTCCGGGTTGGTTGTCGAAGCTGTTGTGGATGTCTGCAATTTTGTTGTGGAAGAATGAGGCTAGTGAGTCGCAGAGGGCTTGAGAGGGGGTGATGTCGTTGGAGTTGGCCGAGGGATTGGTAAATTCCTTGACGATGTTGAAAAGTTCCTTGCTGTTGTGGGCGTTGTTGTCAAGTCGATCCTTGAATGCTGTTTTCTTGGCCTTTCGGATTAGTTGGTGGTGTGTGCGGGTGGCGTTTTTGAAGGCGTCCTTGGTGCTCGTGGTTGGGTCTTTTTTCCAGGTCTTTTCAAGGGAGCGGCAAAGTTTCTTGGACTTCTTAAGATCATCGTTGAACCATGAGGCCTTCTTGCTGTCAGGTTTGCTTTGGCGTTTTTTCAGTGGTGCTAAGGTGTCGGCGGTGTTGGATAACCATAGGGTGAAGTTGGCGGCGGCTTGGTCTGGGTTAGAAGAGTGGGCTGGGGTGTTTAGAAGGAGCGAAGAGGAGATCTGGTCGATGGTGATTTTGTTCCAGTTTCTTTGCAGAGTTGGTTGGAGGTGGTTGATGGGTTTTGGCTTGTTGTAGGTGAAGTGAACGCAGCTGTGGCCAGTCCAGAGGAGATCCGTAGTGTGGCTGAAGGAGACATGATTGCTGGAGGTGAAGATTGGGTCGAGTGTGTGACCTGCGATGTGGGTGGGGGAAGTGACCAGTTGTTTAAGTCCGAGGTTGGCGAGGTTGTCCAAGAGGGTGGTGGTGTTGCGGTCGTTGTTCTTTTCAAGGTGAAAGTTGAGGTCTCCCAGAAGGATGTAGTCTTTTGAGGGGAGCGCGTGTGGAGTGATGAAGTCCGTGATGTCTTCACTGAATTTTGCGCGGGGTCCTGGTGGTCTGTAGAGGAGGGTGCCTCTGAGTGTGGTCTTGGGGTCGGTGTGGATCTGGAAGTGAAGGTGTTCGGAGTTGGCGAGGTTGACGTCAGAGCTGGTTGAGATGCGGATTGATTTTTTATGGACTATGGCGATTCCTCCTCCTGTGTGGCCGGTACGGTCCTTGTGAATGATCTTATAGTCTTCAGGGATTGCAATGGTGATGTCTGGGGCGGAGGAAGCGTTCATCCATGTTTCCGTTAGGAAAGCGACGTCCGGAGAGGTGGTGTCTAGTAGATTCCATAGGTCAATGGCGTGCCTGTGGACCGATCGGATGTTGACAGGATGCATTGTAGGTGGTTGGGGTCGAGAATCTGAGGTGTGATCGTAGCGGAGTTGAGGACGGTGCCGATGAATTTGCAGGAGTAGCAAGAGAAAGGTCCATGGGTGTGTCCAGGAGCGGCTTGGACGCAGTTGGGGTAGCGGCCAGGGTTAAGAGCTAGGAGGGTGGTGGCATCGTAGGTAATGCGGGAGGGCTGGGCAGAGCGAGGGGCAGGGGTTCTGGCGCTGGGCGCGGTCCAGGCGCGGACGGGCGTAGACGGGCTTACCTTTGGCGCACCTTCGGCGCGGATTGGGCGCGGTCGCTGCGCGTGAACGCTGCACCCGGGAACTCCTGTCATATATGGATAGTGGAGGGGGGAGGGGCGAGGGCGGCTCAGCTGGGAGGCGTGGCGGGCTCAAGGGAACAACAACAACAACAGAATCAAAATGGAGGGGAGGGCAGAGCAGGGCGCCGGGGGATAACACACGAGGTCAATTTCACAATGCGCAGGTAAATATTGGAGCGAGCAAGCAAGCATCCAGTAAAGCAGTGACCAGGCGGTGAAAAACGCTAATGAGTCCTGGCGCTGTTTAAATGAATAAATAAACGCTGAAACGCTATAGAATCCTTGCGCTATGGAAATAGATAAGTAAACAAGTGTACCGTTCTCTCGTCGGCTCTACCCGCCAGGAGTTGCATCTCCCAATTGTCCGAGTCGGCGAACCACCTGGCCGCTGGCAATAGTTGGGCCGCGTAGTAGTATAGGTCGAATCTCGGCGCCTCCAGCCCCCCTTCTTCCCAGCTCCGGACAACTGTGTGTAGGGCAACTCTACTACGCCTGCCCGCCCACAATAAGGACGTAAGGAGCATATTAGGGTGCGAAAGATCCGTGGTGGAAGCGGACACAGGGAATTTTGCAGGACGTAGAGCATCCTCGGTAGCATCACCATTTTAGCCACCGCTAGGCGTCCCATCAAAGAGAGAGGCAATGTGTTCCAAAAAGACACAGACTGTCGTATGGCATTAACCACCCGGTCCGCATTACGGGCCAGTAATTGCTCATCAGACGGCGCCACTTGGATCCCCAAGTAGCGGAAAGCCTCTAGTTCCCATCGTAGTCCCAGATGTGGGAGATCCCCATGTATTTCCACCCCAAATCCCGCCAACGGGAAGATCAGGGACTTCTCTGCGTTAATGCGCAGGCCTGAGGCCGAGCCAAAGCGGTCCAGCAGCTGTAGTAACGCCGGCAGCGAATCCTGCGGGGAAGTAAAATAAAATAACGCATCGTCGGCGTACAGGGAGACCGTGTGTACAGTGTCCCCCACCTTGATCCCCCATTGAGACATTGTGGTACGGACAGCAACCGCCAGTGGTTCAATCGCCAAGGCAAACAGGAGTGGTGAGAGGGGACACCCCTGGCAGGTGCCCCTCTCCAATGCCCAATCGGCCGAACGTGCGGCCCCCAGTTTAACCCTAGCTCGAGGCGACTTATACAGTATTTCGATCCATTTGCAAAATACGGGCCCCAATCCAACTCCCCGGAGCACCTCCTGTAAGTACCCCCAACTGACCGTGTCAAAAGCTTTAGCCAAGTCTATCGAGACCAGGACCTGGGGGTCCTCCCTGTCACGCACTTCGTGTAGGATATGATTTAACCGCCGCAGGTTCATCGCGGTGTTGCGGCCGGGGATAAACCCACACTGATCCTGGTGAACCAGTTGTGCCATGCGTGGTGCCAGACGAGCAGCCAAGAGTTTGGTCAGAATTTTCACGTCCGTGTTGATCATTGTTATAGGGCGGAACGCCGCTGGATGACAACCGTCTCCACCCGGTTTTAGGAGCATGCAAATCTCCCCGTCATACATTGTGGGCGGGAGGGAGCCATCCTCCAATGCCTTAAGAAAGACCTGCAGGAGGAGGGGGGCGAGTACATCCCGAACGTCTGGTAGAATTCGGAGGGGAATCCATCCCTACCCGGAGACTTTGCCCCGACAGGCCAGCCATGGCCACTCTTAACTCATGCAATGTCAGAGCCTCATCTAGTTCCTTCGCCTCCTCCCTCAATAGGGTCTGGAGAGGCAGTCCCTGAAGATATGGTTGATACGCGGCTTCCGTGACCATGGGATCCGCCGCATATACCTGTTGCAAGTGGGTCTGTAGGACATGGAGAATATCCGTCTCCGAGTGTACCATTACTCCGTCCGGACCCCTCAGAGCAACTATCCGTTCCGGGGTCGATTTCCTCCTCAAAATCCAGGCCAACAATCGGCCCGACTTGTCCCCTTCCCGGTGGAGACGCTGCCTAAATTGGCCCAAGGTAAACCTATCCAGTCTCGTAAGTATGTCGTGCACGCACTCCCGGGCCTCACGCTCTGACGCCAGTTCTGGTTCCCCAGGGTCTGGAGAGGCCTGACCAGCAGTAGGGTGTCCTCCGCTTCCCGCAATTCATGGGTTAACTGTCGCCGGACCCCGTAAGTGAGGCCCATGCATACACCCCGCACCACGGCTTTCAATGCATCCCACCTCATAGAGAGGGGCGCGTCATCCCCCTCCCAGTTCAACTCAATATAGTCCGTGAGGGCCGTCTGTACACGATCCCGTCCCACTTGGTCCTGTAAAAGGTCCGTTGGCATCCGCCAAGTGCGGGGGCGGCAAGGCCGGACAGCCCACTGCGTAGCGCACATCACAGGAGAGTGGTCGGACAAGAAACAGGCCAGGTGTGTGATTGTTAACGAAAACGATGCGTCAATGTTCGCCGCCAGGACTCTATCTAGTCTGCTATAGGTGTTGTGTGTTGGAGTGTAGCAGGTATATAGTTTCTGTGAGGGGTGGCCCCTTCGCCAAACATCTATAGCCCCTAAATTTGACATTACTTCGCGCAGCTTCGCCGTCATGCGAGGCTTCGTACCCACCCGGGGGGGGGGGGGGGTGCCTGTCCAGGACGGGGTTTAACACAGTTAAAATCTCCAAACCAGAGGAGAGGGCCATCTATATCTGACACTAGGACCTCCTGAATTTGGGAATAGAAGGCCGCCTCATCAACATTGGGCGCATATGAATTAAGCAGCGTAAGGTCTCTTCCATCCAGCTTCACCCTCAACAACAGGTACCTGCCCTCAATGTCAGCCTCAACATACTGCACCGCTAGGGGGACACCAGGAGCCACCCAGATCAAAACCCCCGAGCATACGTAGAAAAAGACGAGTGAAACACCTGACCCCTCCATTTTTTAGCCAGCTTTTGCGCCCCTTCCTCGTTCAGGTGCGTCTCTTGTAAACATGCAATAGAAACGCCATGCCTCCGGAGGAAGGACAATACCCTGTGCCTCTTGGTGCAAGTGCCCAACCCACGCACGTTCCATGTCAGGAATTTGTATCCCATGTTCTCTGTGGTCGCCCTGCCGGGCCAAGAAGTCCACTGCCAATATACTGCCTCCTAAGGGCCCGAACAATTGTACACCTGATGCTCATAACAAAACTTTGTTTCTTAACCTTCAAGGAACCCACCCCCCTACCCCCACCCACGAGCAGGATAACGACAACAACCCAACATGCCAACCCGCCCTTCCCCTGCTGGTGCCAGGACGTGCACAGCCACCCCACACATCCCACACAACACATCACACCCCCTCACAAACCACAACACACAAACCACCCCCCCCCCCCCAGCTCCCCGCGTGACCCAATGCGAATGTAAAATACACACGGCTCTGCATGAAAAGTCTCAACAACAAAACAAGTCTAATGTCGATCCCACACGCCCCATCCCAAACTCTGGATCCCCCAGGCCGAGAGACCCCCCCCCCCCCCCCCAGCAATGCGCAGACAGGTACTTCGGGTCACAAAGTCATTTAAAGTACATCTAGTCTCCAGTGCCTGCCCAGGGGCCTCTCCGGCAGGACAGAGGCGATAACATACATGTAGAGAAAACCGTTTCCATATCACCTCAGGATGAGACTCACTCCTCCAGGGCCGTTGCTCCGCCCGTCTCTGGCACCACTAGGGTCGACGGCGTCGCGTCGTGCTCCACCGGCTGGATCGTGTCCGGGACCAGGATTTCCCCTGGTCCTAGAGGGCTCGGGGCGTCCGGCCCAGCCCCCAACAGCAAAGGTTCCAGGAGCATGGTGCCATCCGCCCCCACAGTGACTCTAGGTTCCTCTGTACTTTCCGTCGCAGATCTGCGTCTCCGCCTACCCCGGTGCCGCCTCCGGGACCGGGTCCCAGACATCTCCTTGGGCCCTCCACGTTCTCCCGGCGGGACGCCGTCTCCTCGGACCTCCAGCCATTCCCACACCTCCTCTGGAGATTCGAAGAAGTGCGCCTTACCCTGTGCGAGCACCTTGAGTTTGGCAGGATACAGCAGCATGTATTGCAGTTCCATCGCACGGAGTTTCTGCTTAACCCCCAGAAAGGACTTCCTCTGCTCCTGAACTTGATGCGTATAGTCTGGGTATATAGATATCCGACTGTTCTCAATGGCTGGATTCGGTGTTTCCCTAGCCGCCCAAAGGATGCAGTCTCGGTCCCTATAATTCAAAATTTTGGCGATCAGTGCTCGTGGGGAAGCCCCCGGGCGCGGCGGAGGGACCAGGGCTCGGTGCGCTCGTTCGATGACAAAGACCTCAGAGAGATTTCGTGGGCACAGCTTTGTTTTGATCCACGTTTCTAGGAAGCGTTTAGGGTTGCCAGCCTCCATCCTCTCCGGAACCCCCAGGACCCTGATGTTACTGCGACGCGCCCTCCCTTCTGCATCCTCCGCTCTCCGTCCCAGGGCACTTGTTGCAGCCGTAAGGTGTGTGACTGTCTTCTTGAGGGAGGCCACCTCCCCCTGTAGTTGTTCAATATTCCCCTCCGCATCCGTGACCTTGTCCGCCACCTTCCGGAGGTCCGTCCGCAGGAGGTTAACGTCAATGGAGACCGTCTCTATTTGTCTTTCCAATGCTGAGTGGGAGCCCTGGATTGCCTTCAGCAACTCCGCGCGCGAGGGTTCACCAGTGTCTTCCGGCTCCCCGTCTTGGCCCGTTTGGCGGGTAATTCTCTGGGACGGTAGCCTTTGCGTGGTATATTGCGTAATCGTGTTGGGCTGGGTCGAACGGGACATCCTGTCCTTATGCATCGCCGGTGCGCCCCCAGCAGTTCGACAGCCCCGGACGCAGGCAGTTCCGTGCAGCACCCTCACTCCATCCCCCACCTGTGGGCGTTCGGCACCTGGCACAAGGAAGTGTCTTGGACCAATGAAGTAGGCCGGCACCCCCACGCTATCAGTCGTGCCGCAGAACACCCTCAGGTCCCCAAGGTTTCAGCCACTCCTTCAGGCCCCCTCCGGGCAGTTGCGGGGCCCCTCCGCCCGGGTCGTCGGCCTCAAGAAGGTACTCGGCCCTTCCCCGTGTGTAATCACTCCAGACTGATCACCAACCTCAGCTGTGGTGCGGCGGGGGGTCCCAGGACCGCGGGGAGCACCCACCTGTCTCTGAATACAAAAGGATCCACAAGGGCGCCGTGTCCCACTCCGTGGCTACAGGTCCAGGGCCCACAGGCGAGTCAGTCCAACTCCTTGTGCTGCCAGCTGTGGAAAGGCCCGGGTCTCACAAGGGCCGGCCCCGCATCCGCAGCCCAGGGCCCGATGACCAGGTATTCTGCGCCAGAGCCCCCCAGGGCCACCACTCCGGACTATCGGCGTGCGTGCTATTTGGCCCCTGCCACCGCAGCTCCAGGGCCTCCCCACGCCGTCCCGCAGGCCCGGCCCTCCCTCGCCGGAATTCAGGCCTCAAGATGGCGGCCCAGTGGGGGAGGGGCGCACCCGTGAACCGGGCACCCCCGCTGCTCCTCCTCTGGACACGGGCAACCCCGCATACACTCCAGGGGCAATGTGTCCGGGAAGGGGGCCAAAGGAGTCCAGCCCCGGAGCACCCACACGGCCGTACAGGCCCCTCCCCTCTCACCGATGCTTGTTGAAGCTCCGATCTGCGGCGCCCCATGCCGCGGCTCCGGGCGTCCGGCGCTGCCCCCTGGATCCTCAGTCCACAGCCCCGTGCCAGGGGACAATCAGCCACCTATAGGGGGCCTCTACCTCCCCGCTTCTTCTTCCCGGCGACGCTCAGGGCCTCCCCAGGAGAGTTCCGTTCTCTCGCTCCTAGGCCCACACCGCGGGCTCGCCTGACGCAGCAGCCGCTCTCCAGACCTCACACCAGCGGAGCCGCCGAGTCCGTCGGCCGTTTTTCGTACCGGAGGGTCCCCCGGCCACCACAAAGTCTTGGCACACCAGTTGTAGGACTGCAGAGCCTGGGCAGGATGTAATTTAAGGATTTTGCGGGTCCGCCAGGCGGGAGCTGGTAGAGCTCATGTCCTGCCGGCCATGCTGCTTGGCCACGCCACCCAGTCTCAGGCTTTAAGATGAATGTGGGGAAGTCGGTGGCCTTGGATATCTCCTTAGAGCCGGTCACCAAGGTGTACCTACAGAACAGGTTCCCCCTGCTTTGGTCCTCAGAGGCAATACCATATCTGGGGATTAAGATAGCGCCCACGTTGCCAGCTATGGTTTCGGCTAACTACTCGGCCTTGGGGGCGAAGATCAGAGAGGAACTGGGCCGCTGGAATCGCGGCATACTCTCCTGGTTGGGAAGGATTGCAGCCGTTAAGATGACGATTTTGCCGCAGGTTCTCTATCTATTCAGGGCTTTGCCGCTTCAACCTCCGGCAGGGTGGATCCCGCAGCTGCAGTCGGATGTGGCACGCTTCATTTGGCAAGGGAAAAAGCCCAGGCTGCGCAGGGCCCTCTCCCTTTTGTCTCCTGAAGCGGGAGGTTTGGGCATTCCCGACTTCCGTAAATATTTTCAAGCGACGCAACTGCGGTACTTTGTAGAATGGTGTAGATGGGATTCGGATAAGCATTGGCTTTTCCAAGACCAAGCGGTGGCGGGTCGGCCTCTGCAGGAGATTCCATTCTTGCACAGGTCCCATCGGCCTAAGAATCTCTACGCCTCCTTTATCACCAGGGTGCCTTTGCGGGTCTGGGACGCTACTTGCCTTAAGTGTGACCTTACCTCGTTTCCGTCGCCACTCTCGCCACTGGTAGATAACCCGGATTTTACTCCCGGAATGGAGAAGGGAGCATTCACGCACTGGCGGCAAGCAGGGTGTAGAGCTTTGTGTCATCTGTATGGGCCCGAAGGGGTCATCCCATTCACACAGTTCCGTCAGGAATTCTCTCTCCCCGAGACCGAGAGGCACCGCTATATGCAGGCCCGACATTGGGCTCTTCAGCCACAAGTGAGAGAAACGGCGGATAGACTTCTCTCACCATGTGAGCGGTGGCTGTTGTCACGTACATCAGACTCGAAACTAATCACGGATTTATATAGGTTTTTACAATTACCCTCAACACACTTTCATAACCCCGGGAGGGAGAGATGGGAGCGGGAACTCAGGAGAACATTGAGTCCCAAGGAGTGGGACCACATCTCATATAGGGCGCGCCACTCGGCATATCATATGGGCCTCACGGATACATTCACCAAAGTTTCCACCTATTGGTACTACACGCCTGAGCGGATACACGAGTTCGATCACAGTAAGGCTGACACATGCTGGTGGGGGTGTGGGCATCGGGGTACGCTTACGCACATCCTATGGGACTGGCCACTTACTGGAAGGAAGTGCTGGACGAAATAGACTCTCACTTTGGTATTGAGCTCCCACGCTTCCCTGCATATACCTTATTAGGACTCCCAAATGACCTAATGTATCCCCTCAGATCCAGAAGAGGTAGGCAGATCGCTATCGCCCTGGGCTCTGCGGTCCAGATTATTCTGATACACTGGCGCACTGTTACACCGCCCACCATCACAGGTTGGCTCCACAGATTGTGGCATGTGCTGGGTATGGAAAAACTGTCTCTTGTGGTGGCTGGGGACATAGCACAATTTAACGAACTCTGGCAACCGTTTCCCTCTTTACTGCTCACAGAGTTCAGAGAACTCACCTGTCCCAGATACCTCCGCCTCCTGCAGCTCACGAGCCCGCCGGTACCGGACCGGTGAACTGGTATGGGATCTCCTCTCCTTGTGACCTACGGCATTGAAGTACATATTGGATGACGATAGTGCACTGGACGACGGGTGGGGAGGGTGGGGGGTAGTTGGGGTGGGGTTACTGGGAGTTGGGGCGGGGGGGGTGTTTGTATTGAAATATTGTGTCGCACCGGGCCTATGCACTCTCTCTATTGCCATGCTGGACTGTCGTATGCGGCCTATGCCTGATAACTTCTGCAATCGTTGGGACTCTCTGGCTCACATGGGTTGCTCTGTGCTAATGTGTATTTGTCTTGGTGTGTCATGATGAATAAAATACTTTAAACATAAAGTCATCCATCCGTGAGACCTTTCTGCGAGTGAGGCTTTATCCTCCAGCCATGAAAGGCGTTTGACTGTTTTCCAGACTAGTTTCTTGCTTTTTGGTGTTTCCCACAGTTGGTTCAATCCCAATTCGTGTAAGCTGTGTCTAAGATATCTCGCTGCGGGTGAGGTGGTGTAACATTCTATCTTTTTCCATAGCTGTACATTTAATGTCCCCGAAGCGGCTTTCTGTATTTTTTCCCACGCTATGATGTATGCCCCATGTCTCGAAATAGATTGCTTCTGTTTGCCAAACTCAAGCCTGATTTGCGGGGGTGAAGTATGTTTAGACAGCCAAAATATGATCCTATACGTAGTTGTTACTATGGAATCAAGTAGTTTGGCATCTCTTCCTTATTGTTGGCAGTAGCTTTACAGGGAACACCTGCGCTATAGGCAGAATCGATGGACCCATTAGTTTACAATTCAGAGTTTTTAAGGAAATTGCCAGGGAAATGCCTTTATGCCTGATGCGGTTTCTCTGCGCCAGGATTTGACTGCCTTTGTCTATCTTTACGCCCAGGTATTTATATTGCAAGGTGTTCTCTATTTGGGTCTTCCCCAGGACCATGCTGCAGGGTTTTCCCTTTTTTAGGTCGAGGGCCGTAGGCTGCGCTTGCGCAGTCTCGCTCCGAGATTTAATGTTTCTTAGTATGGGGCCTTGAACCCGCCCCCCTTCTCCATTGGCCAGCCATTGGAGGAGAGGGGTGTCATTCCGTTCAAGCCCCGTCCTTTTCGGATTCGGGGGCGTGTTTTTTCGCTTCTTTCTTTTCTTTCTCTCCTCTTCCCATTGGCTGGAATTTCACCTTCCAGCCAATGGGAAGAGGAGAGAAAGAAAACCACGCCCCCGAATCCAAAAACCACGCTCGTTTCTCCGAGGCATTTCTGTCTCGCCTCGGAGAAAAGTGGTGGGGTTTCCACCACCTCGGCTCCTTTCTCCCGGTTGCCTGCTCAGACCCCTTTCTCTTGTTTATTTGTAGTTCGTTAACGAGTTGTAACCATTAACCAAGTGTCTACATTTCTTCCTTTCTGAGCTCTCAAGTGACCTGTGTGGCGCCCTCTCAAGGTTAAGTATTACTGACATTGTGCAGAGCCCTGCCCCTGAACCAGCCTAGTCGGTGCACGGCAAAAAACAATCATTAATAAATAAATAAACCAGTTGTGGGGGCAGCCAGCCATCCCTCCCCGTCCCCACCCCGAAGTTGCACCGTTGTACGGGGAGGGGGGATGGTGCATCTTTTGTTTATGCTGTCTTTTTCCGGTGAGATAGTGAGATCCGGGCACTGCGCGTGAGCGAGGGGCTGCACAGACTGCCCAGGACCCCCAGCAGCACTGCAGGCGCAGCGGAGCGGCACGGAGAGTCAGTGACCCCCCAGCCGGGCAGGATCGGGCACACGGACCCCCGCCCCCGGGCCCTTGGACAGCAGCACAGCATGGTTGACAACGCCTCCGTGGCCACCCAGTCTCCCCTGGGCTCCTTCTCGTCCCGCGGCCCGGCTGGTGTTGGCCCCCGGCCCCGGTGTGGGGGTGAAAGTGCTGGGAGGCGGCCTGAAGCTGGAGGCGGTGATGGAGACGCGGCAGCAGGCGGCGCGGTTGGAGCGGCAGCGGCGGGAGCTGCGCGGCCTACTCGAGGCCCGGCTCCAGCAGCAGCAGGCCCTGGCGCTGTGCCACTACCAGGCCGCGGGGCCTCCCCGCCGGCCCGGCCTCATCGTGCAGCCGCCTCCACCACCCGCCCGGCAGGCCTCCCCGGCCCCTGAGCAAGAGGACTACTACTACAATGAGGAAGAGGAGCCCGGGGCCGAGGAGCCCACGCCACCCCGGTACCTGCCGCCCCTAGGGTCCAGACTCTCCCCAGGGGGCCCCGCGCAACCCCAGCACACCCATGCCCGGACACTCGCACTCCCCCCTCCCCCACCCCTCCCCCCCCGGGGGCGCAGGGGCACCACAAGTGGACCTACGAGGAGCTGTTCAAGAAGGAAGGACCAACCTTACATGTCTGATGTACCGTGTGTTTTCGTGTCTCTGTTCCCAGTTTTCGTGCTTTGTTCCCTGCTTGTGCCTCTGTACCCTGCTTGTGCATCTGTTCCCCGATTGTGCCTCTGTTCCCTGCTTGTGCCTCTGTTCTCTGTGCCTCTGCCTACCCCCTCGTTGCTTGTGCTTGCTGTCCTGCCCCCCTCGTTGCTCGTGCTTGCTGTCCTTGTGCTTGCTGTCCTGCCCCCCTCGTTGCTCGTGCTTGCTGTCCTGCCCCCCTCGTTGCTCGTGCTTGCTGTCCTGCCCCCCTCGTTGCTTGTGATTGCTGTCCTGCCCCCTCGTTGCTGGTGCTTGCTCTCCTGCCCCCCCTCTTAGCTTGTGCTTGTTGTCTTGCCCCCTCGTTGCTTGCGCTTGCTGTCTTGCCCCCTCGTTGATTGTGCTTGATGTCCTGCCCCCCCCTCGTTGCTTGTGCTTCAGGTCCTGCCCCCCCTCGTTGCTCGTGCTTGCTGTCCTGCCCCCCTTGTTGCTTGTGCTTGCTCTCCTGCCCCTTCGCTCGTGCTTGCTGTCCTGCCCCCTCATTGCTCGTGCTTGCTGTCCTGCCCCCCTCGTTGCTCGTGCTTGCTGTCCTGCCCCCCCTCGTTGCTCGTGCTTGCTGTCCTGCCCCCCTCGTAGCTCGTGCTTGCTGTCCTGCCCCCCCTTGTAGCTTGTGCTTGCTGTCTTGCCCCCTCGTTGCTTGTGCTTGCTGTCTTGCCCCCTCGTTGCTTGTGCTTGATGTCCTGCCCCCTTCGTTGCTTGTGCTTGCTGTCCTGCCCCCCCTTCGTTTCTCGTGCTTGCTGTCCTGCCCCCCTTGTTGCTTGTGCTTGCTCTCCTGCCCCCTCGTTGCTTGTGCTTGCTGTCCTGCCCCCTCGTTGCTTGTGCTTGCTCTCCTGCCCCCTCGTTGCTTGTGCTTGCTGTCCTGCCCCCTCGTTGCTTGTGCTTGCTCTCCTGCCCCCTCGTTGCTTGTGCTTGCTGTCCTGCCCCCTCGTGGCTTGTGCTTGCTCTCCTGCCCCCTCTTTGTTTGTGCTTGCTCTCCTGACCCCCCTCGCTGGTTGTGCTTGCTCTCCTGCCCCCCCTCTTTGCTTGTGCTTGCTGTCCTGCCGCCTAGTGCTTGCTGTCCTGCCCCCTAGTGTTTGCTATCCTGCCCCCTAGTGCTTGCTGTCCTGCCTCCTCGTGCTTGCTGTCCTGCCCCCTCATTGCTTGTGCTTGCTCCCCTGCCCCCTCGTTGCTTGTGCTTGCTGCCCTGCCCCCTCGTTGCTTGTGCTTGCTGCCCTGCCCCCTCGTTGCTTGTGCTTGCGCTCCTGCCCCCTTGTTGCTTGTGCTTGCTCTCCTTCCCCCCTCGTTGCTTGTGCTTGCTGTCCTGCCCCCCTCGTTGCTCGTGCTTGCTGTCCTGCCCCCCCTCGTTGCTTGTGCTTGCTGTCCTGCCCCCCTCGTTGCTTTGCTTGCTGTCCTGCCCCCCTCGTTGCTCGTGCTTGCTGTCCTGCCCCCCTCGTTGCTCGTGGTCCTGCCCCCCCTCGTAGCTTGTGCTTGCTGTCGTGCCCCCTTGTTGCTTGTGCTTGCTCTCCTTCCCCCCTCGTTGCTCGTGCTTGCTGTCCTGCCCCCCCTCGTTGCTTGTGCTTGCTGTCCTGCCTCCCTCGTTGCTTGTGCTTGCTGTCCTGCCCCCCCCCTCGTTGCTCGTGCTTGCTGTCCTGCCCCCCTTGTTGCTTGTGGTTGCTGTCCTGCCCCCCTCGTTGCTCGTGGTCCTGCCCCCCCTCGTAGCTTGTGCTTGCTGTCTTGCCCCCTTGTTGCTTGTGCTTGCTGTCCTGCCTCCCTCGTTGCTTGTGCTTGCTGTCCTGCCCCCCCCTTGTTGCTCGTGCTTGCTGTCCTGCCCCCCTTGTTGCTTGTGCTTGCTCTCCTGCCCCTTCGCTCGTGCTTGCTGTCCTGCCCCATCGTTGCTTGCGCTTGCTCTCCTGCCCCCTCGTTGCTTATGCTTGCTGTCCTGCCCCCTCGTTGCTTGTGCTTGCTCCCCTGCCCCCTCTTTATTTGTGCTTGCTCTCCTGCCCCCCTCGCTGGTTGTGCTTGCTCTCCTGCCCCCCCTCTTTGCTTGTGCTTGCTGTCCTGCCCCCTAGTGCTTGCTGTCCTGCCCCCTAGTGCTTGCTGTCCTGCCCCCTAGTGCTTGCTGTCCTGCCCCCTAGTGCTTGCTGTCCTGCCTCCTCGTGCTTGCTGTCTTGCCCCCTCGTTGCTTGTGCTTGCTGTCCTGCCCCCTCGTTGCTTATGCTTGCTGTCCTGCCCCCTCGTTGCTTGTGCGTGCTGTCCTGCCCCCTATTTGCTTGTGCTTGCTGTCCTGCCCCCTCGTTGCTTGTGCTTGCTCCCCTGCCCCCTCGTTGCTTGTGCTTGCTGTCCTGCCCCCTCGTTGCTTGTGCTTGCTGTCCTGCCCCCCTCGTTGCTTGTGCGTGCTGTCCTGCCCCCTATTTGCTTGTGCTTGCTGTCCTGCCCCCTCGTTGCTTGTGCTTGCTGTCCTGCCCTGTCCTGCCCCCTCGTTGCTTGTGCTTGCTGCCCTGTCCTGCCCCCTCGTTGCTTGTGCTTGCTGCCCTGTCCCCTCGTTGCTTGTGCTTGCTGCCCTGTCCCCTCGTTGCTTGTGCCTGCTCTCCTGCCCCCCCTCGTTGCTTGTGCTTTCTCTCCTGCCCCCCCTCTTTGCTTGTGCTTGCTGTCCTGCCCCCTCGTTGCTTGTGCTTGCTGTCCTTACCCCTCGTTCGCTGTGCTTGCTCTCCTGCCCTGCTATTGGCATTGTAAATGACAATGCCATTTATTTATGTTTTTTAAAAAAACCATAAATAAAAATGTCACGAGAAATGCCAATAGCTCTAACTTTAAGAATGCCAAGACCATTGCATTGTAAATGCTTGTTTACTGACTGTAATCGTTCTTGTTTTGTTGAGATTTATCGTTTCTTTTGAGTAGTCGTTTATAAGGTGTTGAAGGCCTACTCTCGTTTGGCTAATCAGGACTATGTTGTCTACGTATAGGAGACATGGCAATAAAATGACTCCCAATTTTGGAGCATGTGAGTTACAGGCATTTAATAATGGTACAAGATCAGCAATGAACAGGTTAAAAAGTGTATGTGCTAAAACGCAGCCCTGTTTAAGCCCTTTGTCCGTTGGTATGCGTCTCGACAGGTAGGATCCGTCACCCAGTTTAATCTGGACCCAGGTGTTGGTATGCAGGTTTAGCAGTAGGTTTAGAAGGGATTGGGGGAGCCCCCAGTTATGCAGTTTGGACCACAGTCTGTTTCGATTGACGTGGTCAAAGGCTGCTTTATAGTCGATAAAACATAAATGCAGGGAACGCCTTGTCGGTTCGGCTTTATCAAAAAGCATTGCCATCTTTATTATATTTGTCATTGTCCCTACTTCTTTCGCAAATCCAGTTTGGTTTATTGGGATAGCGGATTTTTCTTCTGCCCATGCCTGGAGCTCTTCCAGTAACATTGCAGCAAAAAATCAAGTCCTTTCAGCCTCTATTAAGAAAACACTTCATTTAGATATTTTCCTTTTTGGCACAAAATACATTACAATTTTTTGACTGTTAAACTATGAATGGAGTTTAATGTTCTAGACAGTAGGAATGAAGTTAGAGCCGCCAGATGGACTGATGCCAACTCAATAATGTTTAAGTAATAAAATACCTATCTCAGTGTAGGTAATGGATCTTACCAAAGTGGAAGTCTTTTTTGGGTACAGAAAAAAAATATGACCTCTGACTGAAATGATTTTGCAGCCCTTGTGTTCAGAACTGCCCCAATATATTTGAGGATCTGAACTGACTTTTCCTGTTTCATCAGAATTTGCTGTCAAATGCAGGCCTTGCAGCATTTTCTTGCAAGAGTTTGAATTGATCAAGCAGTCATCCTGGCATAGCTACAAGCAGATTTCCAGCTGCCATAGGGAAACAAGCACCACATTGATGTACATGAAAAGGTCTGTAAAGTAGAACACAGAATCTTTTACTGATACTTCTAGTTGGTGATCATTAAACTGTATGTTTCCAGACGAAAAATATTGGGAAATAATTGTATTGTAAAACTGTAGCCCGAAGCAAATCACAGTGTTATACTTTGGTGAGCAGAAAATTCAGAATTTTCATCCTATTAACCCTTTTATGTCTAGTTTGCTGTCTAATATAAGATAGGTCTCTTATTGGAAATGGCTTTTTCACTAGGAACATCAGGGGCATGTCCCTCTCTTTTTTTTTAAACTTTTTGTACAGGAGTTGAATACCCCGCAGCTAATCCAAGATAAAGGTTTTAGAAAATATGGTTGGAATATTGGGCAGGGAACTACAAAATCTTAACGTGGAACCATTCTGTAGCATATCAAGGCTCTAAGTTATATTGCATACTCTGCCATCTAGGAAGCTGGTTCAATATGCTGTCTCCCACCAGAGTAGAGTAATGAAGGCACAATTACTTTCCCATGTGCTTTACTATCGAGAGAATCCACAGGCAGAGTGGATACCTTCCTATTGGAAAGCATAGGGATTTTTTATTTAAAAAAAAAAAAGATAAAACTTGATTATTAAGTTCAAACAAGCTTTATTCGACGATTGTCATAAAAGCATATAAAACGTATAAAAATACATCAGAAAAAAGTAATAAATATTATTAGAATACAAATTCTTAAAATTCATTAGTAATACAACCATAGAGGGACTTATTACACATGTTACATAGCCAGAGACTTTTAAGACCCAAGTGAGGAGATTATACTACCATCAGTCTACTTATAATTGTCCATGCCCAACCTAAAAATTTGGCCACAGCAATTTACACAGGCGGGTTGGTACAAGTACAAATTATTCTGACAGCAGCCGACCCACTCCTAGTGCCCAACGATCTGCACATAGGGCGTAACCAGATCCGGCGGGGTGCTGCATACACAGGACATTCAAACAGTAGGTGATTAATGGTTTCAATGGGGGCCGGGCAGGCCGGACAGCCAAGCCTGCCCCCACTGGTCCATCTGTTGGTAAACGCTCTTACTGGCAAGCTCCCAATTCTCATTTGAAAGTAAATCCAGGTCACAAGAGTAACCTGGATTTACCAAAATCAAATGCAGTGTCATCATTTTGAATTATGTCAAAGATGCCAGCTGGCGAGATAGTTACAGGGGCCATTAGAGGCATCAGCGGTGGTGCAGAAAGAATGTTATCCTGCATGGAAATTGTACCATATACTGGATTTACATCACTACTTGGTTCGCTACATTCTGTATAGGCGTTCTCATTTAGTAGTCAATCATTAGAGTCTAACCCTGAGCTTGCCTTTATGATGTCCCTGGAACCATTGTCGTTTTTGGTTAGCCATTTCTGGGGGAGGGTGGATCTCATTTGGATCCTAGAGTGGTCCGGAGAACAGGTTCTATATTCTAGGTTTATTAGACCTTCCACCATCTTTAGCTTTGAAAGGTCAATTCAATGCAGTCACATATGTCCCCATGGAAAGTGCGCCTCTCAGCACGGAGGATATCCTCTCTAAAAACAGACCTACAACCCCTAACATACCTAATCCAATAGATTGCTTTATTAGTTAAGGATTCGGTGGATTCATGGTCTCTGCCGGGGCTCAGCTTAGGAGTATTAACCATGTATACCTTTGTTGATTTACTTCGAAAGGAATTGGTGTGAGGGGGGTTCATGCTCAAAGTGGCTGTTCTGGTTAGTTGGTGACTACTTACAGGTGTCTGACCATGGGATCTGCCTATAAGAGTAGAATCGCCACCCACATTCCCTGTTTGTGTTAATGCTGTGTTTGAGGCCGTTTTACCACAGACATGTCGATTGTGTTTGGCATGCGATACTCCCCTCCCTGTCCTAATCACCTCACTAAAAGGTATGCCTATAGGTGGAAATAGACCTAGTGTGGTGGGAGAAGTATTAGCGGGCTTTGTTGGCTTTGCCACCTGTGTTTTACTTGTGCCAATAGGTTTCAACTGTACAGGGCCAGTTATACAATAGCCTGAATCCGTCCTAATGCTAATCACGGCAGCGGTAAGTTGGTCAATTTTGACTTGCATACCTTCTACCAAGTTACACAGGTGCTTTACTACTTCAAGATGTGGGTTGCCATTTGATTCTATTGGCAGAATATACTCATGAGTTCCAGGCACAAGGAATGCGCCTTCACTTCGAGGTGCATCTATCATAAGTACTTCAAAACCGATTTAGGGGCAACAGTCTTCTATTGAGCCAAGACGGCAAACCTATTACTGCAGGGCAAGGCTACTGAATCAATAAGGCAGTGTGCGGGAGAAGGAGGGGGTTGAGCTTGTTCTGGGTGAGATTTCCCCCCCACAAGGACCACAGGTTTTTCCCCACCCCCTGGTTTAGGTTTGTTCAAAAACATTTCCGGAATAACAGCTCCACTCCGCTTTTGTCCCTTCCCTTCTTTACCGTGGTTAGGGCTCCCTCCCGCTTGACCCCTCTCTATAGCGTTAGGGGGGATAGTGAGTAAGTCTTCACAGTCCTGCACCAATCCATCAATGGGGTCCATTACACAGTTTCCTGCTGCAAACGTTTCTTGGGAGGCTTGACTTTCATCCGCTTAGCTTTTTTCCCTCCCTTAAACACCACACCAGGGACCTCCTTACTATCCTCAGTTGTTTTCCTTTTCCCCATAGTTCCAATGGACACAGCTACAGCAACAAACGTGAGAAAAGTTGAACACAAAGTACCTTTGAATGGTGGTGTAAGGGGGGTGGCCCAGCCCTGCCTCCTCCTGCCCCGGACGGCCACAGACGGCCCGCCCTTTGCCCGGTGTCACCCGCGCGCGTCCCACGTGGCGGGAACTCCGCGCTCCTTATGATGCGCCGCCTGGCGCCAAATCCTGTGGTGGGCGGGATCAGACGCAAGGATTACTGGGTGTTGTGGTCTCCCCCCCTCGGCGGCCGCGCACGGGTGGTGGAGTGCAGTGGCGGCGAGGGAGACCGGAGGAAGACTGCAGGCGATGGGCGCGATGTGCGCGAGTACCCAGGTGAACAGGGCTGAGAGAAACAAAATGTCAGTTTAAGCTACAGGGAGCACCCGCTCCACAGCAGCTCTGCGCTCCTTATGATGGGCCGCCTGGCGCCAAATCCTGTGGTGGGCGAGATCAGCTGCAGGGATTGCTGGGTGTTGTGGTCTCCACCCTCGGGGACCGCGCACGGGTGGTGGAGTGCAGCGGCGGCGGGGGAGACCGGAGGAAGACTACAGGTGATAGGCGCGATGTGCGCGAGTACCCAGGTGAGCAGGGCTGAGGGAAACAAAAGGTCAGTTTAAGCTACAGGGAGCACTTGCTCCACAGCAGCTCTGCGCTCCTTAGGATGCGCCGCCTGGTGCCAAATACTGTGGTGGGCGGGATCAGCCGCAGGGATTGCTGGGTGTTGTGGTCTCCCCCCTTGGCGGCCACGCACGGGTGGTGGAGTGCCCTAGCGGCGGGTGAGACCGGGGAAATACTTCAGGCGATGGGAGCGATGTGCACGAGTACCCAGGTGAGCAGGGCTGAAGGAAACAAAAGGTCAGTTTAAGCTACAGGGAGCACCCCTTGATTATTTTATGGTAAATGTTTCTGTAAATCAATTTATATTTTAAGTATAGAACCAAAGAAAAAAGCTACAGCACAATTTACTTAAGTTTGAAGTAAATCGTGAGGTAAATTAATAGTTAAGTTAGATCAACAATACAGTTACAAATAGAGTAAATCAATTAAAATTCTTATACTGCATTAATAATTAAACGTAATGTATAGAATTAAAATTAGTTTACTCCTATTTAATTAAAAATGTTACATTCATTTATACATTCTAAAATGGTTGTTATAATATTTTGTAGTTAAATAATACATGGTTTATTTTCGTATTTGTTTTAGAATGAAGTTATATTTTGTTATATTTTAAACTATATCTATGATTTAATTTAGTATTATTTCCTATGGCTTTCTATTTTCATTCTCGGTTCTGCATTATTTTCAATGGGTGGGTGTTGCAGTATTTGTGGTTGGCTATCTGTGGTGCTGTACTTATGTTTCTTTGGCAGTAGGAACTTCATTTTCAGGGGAATGGAGATGGGTGAATCTACACTTTTGAGCAACTTTTGTGAATAGCCTAAAGTAGTAAAGTAACTCAAAACTGTAAGGAGATTTTGTGGATTCTGAAACTGACCTTTATTTGTCTCAAGCAATGGCAGGACATTGATAACTGGGATTGATGCAGATGGTGCAGTTTCTCAGATGGGCTCTTTGGGTATGTCACAGTGGGTTCAACCAAATGCTCCAAATTTAATTGATACAAAAGGGGGTGGTGATGGACGTAGCATCTGAATCAATCAAACACTCACACCCAGTCAAAAGATCTGGGTTTAATCCATCACCGTTCTTTAGCCCACTCTGCGACCCCAGTTCAGACATGGCCATATGCAAATCAGTCTGACCCTGTGCCTCATCGGAACAGTCCAGCCCGAACTGCCAAGCCATGTCTTCCCTGGACCGGAAACAAGCTTCCGAGGACCGGTTTCTGGCATTCCAGCCGTCTTCAGCCGGCTTGCTTGAATCCAGTGGCAAAGTGAGCAAGGGACTCACGTCTGAGCATACCCTTCCACACTTATGGCGGCCAAAAGCGGTACAAAAGGGGGTGGTGATGGACGGAGCATCTGAATCAATCAAACACTCACACCCAGTCAAAAGATCTGGGTTTAATCCATCACCGTTCTTTAGCCCACTCTGCCACCCCAGTTCAGACATGGCTATATGCAATCAGTCTGACCCTGTGCCTCATGGGAACAGTCCAGCCCGAACTGCCAAGCCATGTCTTCCCTGGACCGGAAACAAGCTTCCGAGGACCGGTTTCTGGCATTCTAGCCGTCTTCAGCCCGGCTTGCTTGAATCCAGTGGCAAAGTGAGCAAGGGACTCACGTCTGAGCATACCCTGCCACACTTATGCCGGCCAAAAGCGGTACAAAAGGGGGTGGTGATGGACGGAGCATCTGAATCAATCAAACACTCACACCCAGTCAAAAGCTATCCAGGTTGAACAAGACTGATAGCCAGAAACCGGTCCTTGGATGCTTGATTCCGGTCTAGGAAAGACATGGCTTGGTAGTTCGAGCTGGACTGTTCCCATGAGGCACAGGGTCAAGGCTGATTTGCATATAGCCATTGTCTGACCTAGGGTCGTGTGGTGTGCAAAAAACCGATGGATTTAGGCCCAGATCTTTGTACTGGGGTGAATGTAAGACATTGTTCTACATTCTGTCCATCAACTGTGGTTTTTGCAATTTTCACCCCGAGTGGGCTGGGTATGCTCAGACGTGAGTCCCAGGCTCTCCACATCACTGGAGTCAAGCTATCCAGGCTGAAGGAAACCGGTCCTTGGATGCTTGATTCCGGTCTAGGAAAGATATCTTGGTAGTTCGGGCTGGACTGTTCCCATGAGGCACAGGGTCAAGGCTGATTTGCATATAGCCATTGTCTGACCTAGGGTGGTGTAGAGTGCAAAAAAACGATGGATTTAGGCCCAGATCTTAGTACTGGGGTGAATGTAAGACATTGTTCTACATTCTGTCCATCAACTGTGGTTTTTCCAAATTTAATTGAAGCATTTTGGGTGTATATCCACGACTTGAAAATGACCTTAAAAAACATGATAGGCAAATATCGGTAGAAACTGGTTTTGTTTACGTTAGGGATTTGGTGTGCGGTCCTGTGGTGGTCTTAAGTTCCTCTTCCTTTTTTGGAGGCACTGGGAGTGCAAAGGATTGTGACTAAGATGGCCTTCTGAAGGTATTGAAAGATGAGTTTATTTCTTGAATTTTCCACTTGGCCACTTGAGGTTGTTGAGGGCATGACACAGATATTAAAGACATGCAAACTGTACTAGATCAACATATTGAGCTGCGCGAAGGATTAATGAGATAAGGCAACCAGTAGACTGAAAGTGCCTAGCTTTTAAGGGACAATAAATGCTAAGCAGAGGTCAGGATTAAACTACATGGTGATTTAGAGGAGCTAAAGAATTCTTGTTAAGAGTGGATGACCCACCTGGAGAAAAGACGCGTTGTCGGGGGGAATTTCAGGGCTTGTTGCAGCTGAGGGGCAGGTGGTAGGAAAGGAGTGCACACCCGTAGTACTAGCATATTGAGTTTACTCCTCAAACAGAGTACAGTCAAAAGCATGAAAGAAAAGTCATGGAAGAGCAGTGAACATCAATGGGACATAGAACGATCTACCACTACGGGCATATAAAGCATTTCCTCGTGGGGATTCTGTACAATATAAACTAGCAAGCCCCCCATCCACCTGTGACTGACTAATATTAGAGCGCTGCATTGCGCGCACAGAGCAATTACTGCAGGGGAAAAGAGGTGCAGCAGGAAATCTACAGACAAGAAGGGCATCTTTGGGGCAGTTGCTGCCACCAATTAGATAGGCTACAGTATGGGAAAATGAGAACTTCTAAGACCAACTATGCCAGAACAATGACTGGAGGTAATGTATTGTTAGAGCCCGTTTGTAGAAAAATAATTGAACTCGTGTCAAAATATGAGGTAAGGCGAGATCTCATAAATGAAGAACCCAGCCGGCTGAGACTGTGGTCAATGCGTCATTCAGATGATTGGGCAAAAGAGACAGTCAACTTGTGACTACTGTAAAATTGACTAACTAACAGGACACATGGCTGATTTTTGGACAAAAATGTAAGAGGACCATATAGGCACTGAAACAAATCCTGGAGCTTGCTGTACTAGAGGATCATGATGTGCTTATTAAGAGCACTGGAGAAAAAAGCTGAAGAGAACTTGTTAGGTCTACCTCCACATCCTCCAACCTAAACCCATCACTATTGCCTTTGGTTAGTCCACAACATAATCCTCTGTAACGGAGGCACTGTGCTCAGACATCTTCTCATATTCTTATTTCCACCCAGTTTTTCCTGTTATTCACACACTGAATCTATCGGATGCTTTAATTTTTACGATATTAGAAGCATGATGCATCCCTGAAGTCCCAGTGAGACATTCAAGTATGCAGCCTAATTGTGAGAGAGGGAACCCAAGGGCAAAGCAGAATGGGACTGCCACACTATATTCAACATGTGGACTTCATTAATGGACTTCACATATCTTCTGTATCTGTAATTTGATGTTTGAACCGAGCACTAAGAATTCAGATTGTTAGGGCAACTTTCGATCTTTTTGTTGTTTTTATATTGTCCACAAAATGTTGGAGCTCTTTTGTGCTTCGCTTAGGTCTTAGTTGGGGTTAAGCTGTACCCACTAATGGCTCTGTGTGTGGGGTTAAGATGACAACTCCATTGTAATCCGCCTGTCTTACTACCGATCCTCCCACAATAATCTCCCCATCTGCAATTCTTCATTTTGTTTGCACTCCCCGGTGCTTTGTGCTACCCTTTCATCCAATTTACAATGAAAACACTGTGACATGTCTTCTCATACCTTGCTCTCAGAAGCGAAAAGCCCTCATCACACTTGTAATCGCGTAATTAAACTTGTGATTGACTATGCAAACAAAATTGCACACTGCACTCCAGAATTGCACCACGGAACGTCACATCCTTTACTTTAAAAATAATTTATCAGTACAAGGCTCCATACTCTGAAACGTACTACCAGCAAATAGTCAAAGGATTGACAAGCCTTTACATTTAAAAAAAGAGTTGAAAACATGGCTATTTTCAAGCTACCTACATCATCCTAAAACCCTGGGTTAGAAAGGAGAATAATAATCGCTACTTGGAATGCAATCTACAATCTGTGGACCTTGGAACAGCCCAACCAGTGCACAATTATTTCCAGGTAACTTAGGAAGCGCTTGCCTATGTCTAGAATTGGTATTCTGTAGTAATGTCAATTTATATAGAACCCTGTTTACTAAAACCATAACGAACAGAGGCAATGCTGCTGATTGTAGTTCAAACAGGCTGCCTACTAACTCACTTATGTGGCTTTATCCTCTAACACTCTTATAAGACTGAATCAATATGAGTCCTGTCCATCACCCAATACTGGATCAGTCTGCACCCGTAATCGCCCATTACCAGCAAAATAGCCATGGAGTAACTAAAGAGATGTCACATAACGCTGATCAACTGAGGACTCTAGCCCACCACTGTGTATTCCAGCAAGTTACATACTATTACAGCTTTTTGACCTCTCACATTGACACTCATAGATGGGATAATAGTAACAAAGTCAGATCTCCCTACCATTTTTCTCCAACCTGTATCTGCTCAAAACTACAACCTATTAAAAAAAAAAGAAATCTCAGAATGTACTAGCTAGTGCTGTAATCAGGTTAGTGGAAGAATTTTGATCTTGTACTTCATACTCGTTGGCGTGTACTGAAGCATGGCGTAGACGAAGTAGTTAGTACGTTCCATTTCTGTCTCTGTGTGTATATACATTCTTTTTTTTAATTACCTACCGGTCTTCGCCAGTAGGTAGTTATAGTTAAGTCCTAGTTTCCATGGGAAAAGCATTTTTTGTTTTGCTAATAAATTTGGTGCCGTTTGACAAATCTTCAGGAAATTTTCAAAACAAATACGACGCTCACTTCAGCTGCTATCTTAAAAGTTTTGGGGTGATCCGTCAAGCTTGGGCCGAGAACAAGGGGGTGCTTAAAATGCATTTTCTCCTTGTTAATTCCCAAAGGACCGTTGGACACGGCTATAGCCCAAACTGCTGAACGGGATTACACCAAATTTGGCAGGAAGGTAAATGTTGGTTCAGGGATGTGCCTTTTTGTGATTTGTGTAAATCCTCTTGGGACCGCCAATCCGGAGCAAAATGTAAGAAATGAAGGTGGTCTGTCGCGCCTCTCTGGTCCTGGGGACATGGTCCAGGGGCTAAAACCAATGGTGGAGGAGGACCACAAGGCCCCTCACTCCTAGAGCCATTAATGGCCCTGGGGACCTGCAATGCCACCACTCGGGGTCGGATCTGCTATGTCCCAGGTTGCCCAGCCCTGTGACATTGCTTGTTTGCTGTGGCTTGGCAGGAGCCTCTCAGCAATGTTGCTGTGTGGGACTTACTGGAGGTAGCAGGAGGGGTAGTTGGCCCCCAAGGATGTCCTTGGGGGCCAACTACCCCTCCTATTACCTCCAGTATGTCCCACATAGCGGGATTGCTGATAGGTTTTTGGAGGCACTCTGCAAACTTACATCCTGGCGCACTACTGATTGGGGGATGAAGTCCACTTTATTTATGAGGGACTTTGACTGGCCAAGAAGCCCTCCTGGTACCTCCTGTAAGTTCTACACAGCGAGATTCCTAAGAGCTGGTCAGAGACTTGCCCCCTTTCTCCACCACTCTGCAAATGCCATTACTACTTAAAAAAACATAGGTTACAGGGTCATCATAGCTTGGAATTAGCATTTTTTAAAACGCCTTAGAAATTCACTGAAACAACCAAAGGTTACAGGGACGTTATAGTTAGGAAAAGGAATAAAAAACACATACAGATACACACACACCCACTTACTCATACAGATACTAACACATACTCACTCACCTACCCAGTTACTGACACAAGCACACACTCACCCATACAGCCACTCTCACATTCACTCACCCATACAGTCACTTGTATACTCTATCACCACCTATACCGCCTTTCACATACCCTGTTACTCACCCATATTCCACTGACAAATCCGCTCTCTCACCCTTACAGCCATACACACACTCACTCAGCCATACAGCCCTTCACACATGCAATCACTAACCCATACAGCCACTGACTCACTTACTCATCCATATAGGCGGTCACACACCCCCTCACCAACCCACCCAGACACTGAGACACCCATACAGCTATTCAGACAACCAATCACTCATCCATACAGCCACTCACCTACCCATTAACATGCCCATCTGGCCACTTTGACACCAACTGATTGACTGATACAGATATTCACACAACCAGTCACTCACCCATACATTCACTGAGACACTTAATGACGCACTTATACAGTCAGTCACGCTGCCACTCAGTCATCAGTAAAGGCGCTTGTACACCCACTGATTCACCAATATTATTATTATTATTATTATTATTATTATTAGGCGTTCTTATATAGCGCTCGATTACCCGTAGGCATCTCAGCGCTTGCCTTGGGAACCCGTCCTGGCTTTTTACCCTGTTAGATACCCGTACTGGGCATTCCCAAGGTGAAAGCCAGGCATCCTGCTGCGGGGGGCCGTAGTGGAGATTAAGCAAGCTAATGCCCAGAGCTGCAGAGTGTGAACCCGTGATTCGAGTAGGCACCGAAACGAGAATTATCGAGTCCGTGGATATTTGGGCTCAAGACCCTGCCGCGTCGGGAATTGAACCCTGGTCCCGGGTCTGACCTCTGCTTCAGGGTCTGCCTCCTCTAACCAGTGAGCCACACTTCTCCACAATAAGCCTTGGTATATATATTTAGCACTCATAAACTTTTTAAAAACACTCAATTACTGGATGATGTCATCAGTGATGTAATATGTGAGCTCATAAGCAGCGGGGGCACGAGTTCTAGTTAGCTTGGCTAACTAGAACTGCTGAATTTCACTGGTTTTGTATGAGTGAAACCTGAGCCTAACTATAACTTCTCTGTAACCTTTGTTTTTTTCAGGGAAAAGAAGATTAAAGGGATGTTATAGTTAGAAGCTTGTGCCCTATAGTTACTATAACTCGTGCCCCCACCATGCACAATGCTGTCATCAATTATGTAATTTCATATGTTGATGTCCTAGAGCATGTTGTGAGTAATTAAATATGGAAGGTAGTTAGAAGTGCATGGCAAGAGACTGGCTTGGCGTTTGGTGCAGGCATGTAGCAGTCCCTGCACCCAACCCCCCTTTGATTAAAATATATAAATATAAAAGGCAGGTCTATTGGCTTTAACAGGAGGTGAGCATATCATCGTATAAAGCAGACCTGTTGACTTTATCAAAAAGTCACCAATCATTTTATAAATACACACGTTGCAAAGTTTAATAATACTTATTGTCACAAATTATTAGAAAAAATTGTTTTTTTTAAACAACAAACATGTTTTATAGTCTTTTACATTTTATTTTTAATTTTACATTTTTCTGGTCACAAATTGTAGCCATTAGAACCAACCACAAGGGGTCCCTGTGCTCCACGAGGAGCATAGAGCCCTAGATCAGAATGCCTTAAAAATAATGGAAATCTGTTCTGGGGTCATGGATTCAAAGTTGCTAGGGGCTACTGCACTCCTTGCAGCCCTCCATTACAATAGAAATGCTTAGTGGTTTACCTGGTCCTTTTTGGAGCACCACTTGGAACTGAATATAAAAGTTAATAGCCCTCGCTCCCACGGACCACTGCCTGCTCTTAAAAATTTAAACATAGATGTTTAATTTTTATTTTTTAAGTGTATCCCGTTTTCCTTTAAGAAAAACCGATTACATTAAAAAAAACTGCTTTATTAAAAAAATGCAGTCACAGATATGATGGTCCGCTGACCCCAGCAGGCCACCATGACTGGGAGTGCTAGCCATTCCCAATGGGGTCACAAATTTCACCTGCATCATGAATTCTAATGAGGAGGCAGGCAATTTGCGACCCCATTAGGAATGGCAAACAGTGTCTGAGACACTGTTGTAAATTCCAATTTGTGATTGCAAATTGTGAGTTGCAAAATGATGAAGTTTGCGACTCGCAAATTGGAAGGGTCGTACATCTGGCCCTAAATGATTTGCCTAGCATGTTGAGCCGATGCTGTGCGTTTTCACGTGTTTGTGTACTTGACCGTTAAAAACTCTCATAGTGTTCAGACTCCATATATGCAACCAGGTGTACTTCTTACATTTCCGCCCCTGCCACAGTAACATAGTGTGGCAAAAAAAAACAACGGCAAAACTAATAGGTGTGCATTGGCATCCAAAAGGAGAGACCTATTGGCCAAAGCTTGTTTTGTTCTTCATTGAAAATAAATATATAAAATGAATTCCCAATAATCTTTAGTACTAAATATTTTTATTGGAAAATCAAAGCACATTCATTGAAAGTGTTAATCAATATCGACCCCTTCACCCATTGCATAGCTAAATTCAAAGCTCAAAAGAGACGGATAGGACCATTCCAAAGTGCGGGGTAAATTTCGTAAAAGGGTGTTCGATATGTGCAAACTATCAACATTGGAGAAATGAGAAAAAAACGCAGGCAAACAAAACCCCCAACCACCCACCCCTACCCACCTTCCTCCCACGTTCCAAGTCCACCAATCCAGTCATCCAAAAGTTCCTTCCACTAGCCTGTTTAGAGAGGCGCAACAATCGCAAGAAGCCAGGACAAGTCACCTACCGAAACTCTGAGGCCATTAAAGACAGAAACGGCTGCCACGGCTCAGCACATTTGGCTCCATCCCCAGCCAGAGTCAATGAAAGCTTCTCCGTACCTAACACTACCCATAAGCGGTGGAGCCAACCTTGAAATGTAGGATATGTGTGGTACGCCAATGGGAAATTATATTCTGCATGGCAGAACCTAAAGCGATCGCCATCTAGCGACCCCTGCGGGAGCGCAGTGGATATGTGAGTGGATTTGGTAGGCCCAACAGCACAAACAAAGGAAATCGTGGGATCTCTGTTTCAAAGTGTGCATCCACCTCATCCAAAATTTGATTCCAGTAACCCTGAACATGAGCACAGTCCCAAAGCAAATGAACCAGCCTGCCTTTCTGACCACAACCCCGCCAGCATGTTGCCTCTCTAGAGTGATCCATCTCGTGCAACCGCTCAGGGGTATAGTACCAATAAATGGCGACCTTAGTGAGTGTATCTGTAAGGCCCATGTGATAGGCAGATTGTCTGGCTCTATAAAAAATGCCCTCCCATTCCAAATGGCTGAACCTCCTCCCCAGTTCCCTTTCCCAGCGCTCCTTCCCCGAGCTACAGGTATGGGTGTATTTAACCTGCAACATCTTATACAAATCTGAAATTAGTTTTTTATCGGATTTGCATGTGATTAACCAGTGTTCATACGGCAGCAACCACCTATCCGCCCTAGAACATACCTGCTCGCTAAGCGCCAGTGCCGCGCTTGTAGGTAGCGGAGCCTCTCCTCCTCCGGCAATCCGTACTCTTGACGGAAAAGGGGAAAAGACACAACACCCTCAGCGCTGTACAAGTGGAAAAGGTACCTGCACCCGGCCGGTCTCCACCTCGCGTAGGACACAGAGTCCATACCTGGGGTGAAATCAGGGTTATCCATTAAAGGGATTAGTGGGGACGGGAAGGTGGTAAGCCCATGCTTGATATTCGTATGATCCCAAACCTCCATGGGGAGCCTGGTGATATGTGAGGCATACTAATTTGGGGGTCTATGCTGCCTATGAAGGAAGGGGATTTCCTGCAATGGGCGACCAACAACCGCCTGGTCCTGGAAAAGCCAGTGTTTGCTGGACTCCCATCTGCTCCATTCCACAAGAAGGCGCAACTGGGCTGTCTGAAAATAGAGCAACAGGTCCGGGAAGCCAAGTCACCCAGCTTCAGGGGATAGGGTAGTCAACCGCAGCTTTAGGCCCGGCTTTCTGCCGTTCCAAATAAACTGAGCTAACTCCGACTGTGTCTGTTTTATCCAGCCAACTGGGGGGCGCAACGGAATAGTGCGGATCAGATCGAGGATCTGAGGCAGGATCGTCATCTTAACTGCCGCCACTGTACCCAACCAGGACAAAGTATAGTGCTTCCATCATCCCAATTCTCGCCTAATTTTCTCCCGCAGCAAGGAGTGATTAATGCTAACCCTGGCCGGAAGCGAGCAGGCCAACTGGATCCCGAGGTAAGGAATCACATCTGTCGCCCATTGGAAGGGAAACGATCCCTGCAAGAAATCTCTAGTCGATTTCTCTAAGGACAGATCAGGTGCCATGGACTTGCTTATATTCACCTTAAAGCCGGCCGCTTGAGCAAAAGAATGCAGATCCTCGAGGCATGCAGGTAGTGATTCTCGTGGCTGGGACAATGTAAGCAGGACGTCGTCCGCATAAAGGCTAATGCTATGAATATAGCCTCTGAACTTAATCCCCCGCTCCCTCTGGTTAAGCCTCAGCCTTTGCTTCAACGGCTCCATGTAAAGGAGTTCAAGTTCAAGTTCAGGCATTTGTATAGCGCACTACTCACCCAGAGGGTCTCAAGGCGTTAGGGGAAGGGGTATATTATTTGTCGAATAGCCAGGTTTTCAGTTCTTTTCTGAAGGAGATGTGGTTCTGAGTAAGGCGGAGGTGGGTGGGGAGTGAGTTCCAGGTCTTGGCAGCCAGGAAGGAGAAGGATCTGCCACCCATGGTGGATTTCCAGATGCGCGGGACTGCGGCGAGGGCTTGATTGGACGATCTTAGTTGGCGGGTGGGTTTGTAGAAGGACAGTCGAGTGTTGAGGCATTCGGGTCCTAGATTATAGAGGGCCTTGTGTGTGTGGGTGAGAAGGCGGAAAGTAATTCTTTTGTTGACGGGAAGCCAGTGGAGGTCTTTTAGATGTCCGGTGATGTGATCTTAGCGTGGGATGTCTAATATGAGTCTCGCTGATGCGTTTTGGATGCGCTGGAGTTTTTTCTGTAATTTTGTTGTGATTCCGGCGTAAAGTGTGTTGCCATAATCCAGCCGACTCGTGACCAGTGCGTGGGTGACAGTTTTTCTTGTCTCGAGGGGGATCCAGCGGAAGATCTTTTTGAGAATGCGAAGTACGTTGAAGCAGGAGGACGAGACGGTGTTGACTTGTCTTGACATCGAGAGAGAGGAGTCTAGGATGAAGCCAAGGTTGCGTGCATGGTCTGTGGGTGTGGGTGCTGTGCCCAGAGCGGAAGGCCACAAGAGTCGTCCCAGGCTGAGGGGGAAGATCCTAGGATGAGCACCTCTGTTTTGTCTGAGTTGAGTTTTAGGCGGCTCTGTTTCATCCATTCGGCGACTTCTTTCATGCCTTTGTGATGATTAGTTTTGGCGGTGTTGGGGTCTTTGGTGAGGGAAAGGATTAGCTGGGTGTCGTTGGCGTAAGAGATGATGTTGAGGTTGTGTTGACGTGCGATGGAGGCGAGAGGACTCATGTAGACGTTGAAGAGGGTGGGACTGAGTGAGGATCCTTTAGATACGCCGCAGATGACTTTGGTGGTCTCTGAGTAGAATGGGGGAAGTCGGACTCTTTGAGTTCTCCCAGCGAGAAATGAGATGATCCAGTCCAAGGATTTTCCTTGTATGCCGATGTTACTGAGGCGATGTATAAGGGTGCTGTGGCAGACTGTGTCGAACGCAGCGGAGAGGTCGAGTAGGATGAGGGCCACTGTTTCTCCGTTGTCCAGGAGTGCTCGGATGTCGTCGGTCGCTGCAATAGGGGCGGTTTCGGTGCTGTGTTTGGCTCGGAACTCGGATTGAGATGGATCAAGGGAGTTGTTGGAATCAAGGAAGGCGGCGAGCTGGCTGTTGACGGCTTTCTCGATGACTTTGGCCGGGAAAGGGAGGGGAGGGATATGGGTCAGTAGTTTTTCAGTTCTGAGGGGTCTGCTGTGGGTTTCTTTAGGAGGGCGCTGAGTTCGGCGGGTTTCCAGCTTTCTGGAAAGGTGGCAGAGTTGAGAGAGCAGTTGATGACATCGCGGAGTTGGGGTGCGATGATGGAGTCAGCTTTGTTGAAGATGTGGTGGGGACAGGGGTCAGAGGGCGAGCCAGAGTGGATTGAGTTCATGAGGCGAATGGTGTCATCAGTGGAGATTGGATTCCAGGCGCTGAGGTTGTTAGTTGGAGGAGTAGGATCTGAAGGGGGTGGGGCGGGTTGATCGCTGGGAGAATTCTCGAAGCTGTGTGGATGTCGGCAATTTTGTTGTAGAAGAAGGAGGATAGCGCATCACAGAGGTCTTGGGAGGGAGTGATGTCGTTGGATGCTGCGGTGGGGTTGGTGAATTCTTTGACGATATTGAAGAGTTCCTTGCTGTTGTGAGTGTTGTTATCGAGACGCTCCTTGAATGCTGATTTCTTGGCGGATCGAATCATTTGGTGGTGTTTGCGGGTGGCTGTCTTGAGGGAGGCCATGTTGTCTGAGGTTGGGTTTTTTCTCCAATTCTTCTCCATGGTGCAGCATAGCTTCTTGGATTTTTTAAGTTCATCATTGAACCAGGGAGCCTTTTTGCTGGCTGATTTCATCTGGTGCTTTTTCGGGGGTGCTAACTCGTCCGCACTGTGGGTAATCCATTGCCTGAGGTTGGTGGCCGCTTGGTCTGGGTCCATTGAGAGGGTGGGAGGGTTTTGTTCGAGTGATGTGAGGAGTTGGTCGGTGGTGATTTTGTTCCAGTTTCTCCGAGGAATAGGTTGTGGAGGGTTGTGGGTCAGGGTGGTTTTGTAGCTGAAGTGAACACAGCTGTGATCCGTCCAGTGGAGAGCTGTAGTGCGATCGAAGGAGATGTGCTTGCTGGATGTGAAGATAGGGTCGAGCGTGTGTCCGGCTGAGTGAGTGGGGTGTCAACAAGTTGTTTGAGTCCGAGATTGGCCAGGTTGTCCAGAAGGGTGGTGGTGTTGTGTTTGTTTTCAAGGTGGTAGTTGAGGTCTCCTAGAAGAATGTAGTTCTCGGAGGCGAGGGCGTGTGGGCTGATGAAGTCCGTGATGTCACCGCTGAATTGAGAAAAAAGCAAAAAGCAGAGGCGACAGAGGGCACCCCTGTCTCGTGCCCCGTTCGATAGCCAACTGAGAGGAAGTGCAACCGTTAACTCGAACCGCTGCTGTTGGAAATTTATAGCAATTCAAAACATAAGTACGGAACTTTTCCCCCAACCCCGCCTTCTCCTGGACTCTTTCCAATTAGGGCCAGTGGACCAGATCAAACGCCTTCTTTCATTCAGGCTAACCCCTCCTGAGGCGAAAAGCCGGGAGCCGCCTTGTTCATTTTTAAAAATTGTAAATTGTGTTCACTTGTGTGTTTTTTAAAACTCACTCACCACTCGCTACTTGATCAGCCAGCACCCCGCACAGCTGAATGGAAGCTGTCGCGGAGAGGGTTGACACAAACTCTAGGCGCCATTCTCCGGACGAGGAGACACGCCCACTCGACAGGCCACGCCCCCTTGTTTGCTCCCTCCCCGTCACCCTCATAACCATGCTCACTCGTAGGACGCGCAGCGAACGAGCGCAGCGGGCGCGCCGATTGCGCGCCGAAGGCGTGCTTAAGGCAAGCTTGCCATTTCCCCTGGCCCCACCAGAGACGACAGACAGGTATACAGCCCGAGCCTCCTATATCAGCTACGGCCACCGATCTCTCCCAAGTGTGGTACCCCGTTACACCCCCTGGAGATTCCTCGACACTGCAAGTACTGCAAATCAGACCTATTCAGAACAACCACCAAACCCAGAGTCGAGGTAAAGAACTACTCCATGCTCCTTCTTAACTGCAGGTCCTTAGTAAAACATTGCCTAGAAATTTCCTTACTACTGGAGGAATATTCCCCAGATGCAATCTTTCTGACCGAGACATGGCTGAACCAAGACTCTCAGCCAGACCTGGCACAAGCCATCATCCCGGGATATCAGATAGCGCGGGCTGACCGACCACTGGGCAGAGGTGGCGGCCTCGGGATTATCTACAAAGAAAGCTATACCTGCCGCCATTTAACGGAAGACATTGAGGACTGTGAAAACCTCTTTTTCTCCATTGAGTTCTCTCCCAATGCCTGCTTCACCGGTATTCTTATATACCGCACTCCCGGTCCCATAGGACAATTCAATACCTCCCTACTCTCGGTGACCTCCCAGTCGGTTGTCTCTCCCTCCAACTTCACCCTACTTAGAGATTTCAACATCCATTTTGACAACCTGCTAGACCCCTCGGCACAAGAGACACAGTCAAGCCTGGCCGCAATTCAACTTGAGCAATTGGTTCCCTCTGCTACACATGAAAAGGGGCATCTGTTGACTTGATCTTCAGTAACTCCGACCAGCTCAAAGTGGGCAACATTACCAGACTTCCTTGGACAGACCATTTCTTGATAGCCTTTAACTGGAACACGAGCAAATCACCCCCTTAATCATTTACTACAAGAAAAACCCGCAATTGGTCAAAACTCCCCATTGACAATTGGATGCAAGCTCTTAGCACCACTAGACCCTCTCTCTCCCAAGACCCAACCTCTAACAATACAAAATATGATGCATGGATAACCACCTCTCTTGACTCGGTCCTTCCAGAACACTCATCAAACTCCAAGAGACATAGCCAAACAGCTCCTTGGTATACAGAAGATCTCAGAAACCACAAACGTCTCTGCAAAAGACAGGAGAGAAAGTGGCGCACATCATATAATCCCGAAGAAAAAGCCACCTATAGGGAAATGATCAGGAACTATAAGCTGGCCATAAAAACCTCGCAAGCTGCCTACTACAACCTTAAAATAACTACGGCGAAATCTAAACCCAAAGAAATCTACCGTATAGTTAACTCCCTGATCAAACCTCCGCCACCTGTCACAGATAATAACAACTCACCGTCCAAGTGCAACGATCTGGTGGAATTTTTCTTTCAAAAAGTTAATAAAATGTATCTTTCCTTTCCCAACCCGCCCACCGACTCGCCTGCCCAAAGCCCGTACTCAGCCTCAAACCCGACCAAGTGGCTGGAGTCCTTTCCCCTGATAGCATTGGAAACCTTAGAGAAATTGGCACAACAAATAAAAACCGGCTCCCCATGTGACCCTGCTCCTCCAGGCTCATTGGGCCTGGCCAGCAAAACTATTTTTCCCACTCTCTTGGATCTACTGAACTCCTCCATAGTAAGCAGGACAGTTCCCACGACATGGAAGCACGCTATGGTGCGAGCTCTACTGAAAAAACCTTCCCTTGACCCGGCCAACCCCAGTAATTATCGCCCGATCTCGCTACTCCCATGGGCGTCGAAAATCTTGGAGAAACACGTCAATACCATCCTGACAACGTTCTTCGAGGAAAACCACCTCCTCGACTCCTCCCAAACGGGCTTTCGCACCAAACATGGGACAGAGACCGCCCTACTGGCTGTAACTGAGGAGGCAAGACGGATCCTGGATCGAGGAGGGTCAGTGGTAGTGATCCTCCTCGATCTAAGTGCCGCATTTGACACGGTACACCACAAAATCCTGCTGACCCGCCTTGCCGACTTAGGAGTGACCGGAGATGCCCTGACATGGTTCGAATCTTTCTTATCAGACAGAACCTTTCAGGTCTTCGACGGCACATCCCGCTCATCCAGTCGTCCTCTGGGATGCGGAGTCCCGCAGGGCTCCTCTTTAAGCCCTACGCTCTTTAATGCATACATGAGGCCACTGGCTGGGATTGTTTGTCCGCATGGTGTCAATATCATCTCCTATGCGGACGACACCCAGCTGGTGGTTTCCCTTGCACAGAAGAGCGGCCTCCAGTCACCACCAGACCTAACTGCCTGCCTGGAGGACGTAAAGAGCTGGATGATGAGCTCATGCCTAAAGCTCAATGACGACAAAACTGAGCTCATGCTCCTGGGCCCGGCCTCCCCTGCCACCATAGAGCTGATCTGGCCATCAAGCATGGGAGTGGCCCCACCCCCCAGAGACAACATCAAAAGCCTAGGCGTTTGGCTCGACAAATCTCTGAGCCTTAATACACAGGCCACCAAGGTATCAGCCACTTGTTTTGGCCTCCTTAGGGTGATCAAAAAAGTCCTTCCCCTCCTCCGTTTCGGGGCCAAACAAATAATCATACAGGGCCTCATCCAATCTCGTCTGGATTTTAACAACGCCCTCTACCTGGGAGCACCAGACTACACCCTACAAAAGCTTGAACGCACCCAGAACTGCGCTGCCAGGGCGCTGCTGGGAATCCCTCGGAGGACCTCAATAAAAACCGGCCTAAAGACCTTACATTGGTTACCTGTTAGGGACAGAGTAAAATTTAAAGCGCTCTGCATTGCCCACCAGACATTCTGGGAAACGGGCCCGGACATCAACCGCTCCCTGATTTCTCCCTACAGGCCCAACAAGACTCTCCGCTCCTCAACGGCATTTCTAGCCAAGATTCCCAGAATCTGTAGAGCCAGAGCAGGAGGACGCTCCTTTTCGTACAATGTCTCCAAACTCTGGAACACCCTCCCTCTGCAGCTGAGAAACAACCCCAACCTGACCAGCTTCCGCAAACAGCTAAAAACTCTCCTGTTTAATGCCTAAACAAAGTAACCTTATGAGGGCTTTCTCTGTTTCTAGCGCCTGGACGCCTCAGGGCAGCTGCAGCGCTCTACAAATCACATTTTCATTTCATTTCATTTCATTTCATTTCTCAGCGTCAATGGCGAGCATCATTAATTCCCCCTCTGTACGTGTTTCTGTTTCCACCAGATGCAAAGCCCTCTGGGTATTGTCCGAAGTTTGGCTCTCCGGAATGAAGCCCATCTGGTCCGGATCTATTAAGTCGCCCATATAAGGCGCAAGGCGGGCAGCTAAAATACCCGTGTTATTTTAAGATCAACTTTAAGGAGGGAAATCTGATGACACGCCCCACATTGTGAACGATCTTTCCCAGGCTTCGGAATTACCACGATGGTAGCCTCCAAGAGGTCATTGGAGATCATCCCTGGTTCCAAAAAGGAATTAAAGAGGTTCGTGAGAAGGGGGGCCACTTGTGCACAAAACGTCTTATAAAAGCTTGTGGGGAAGCCATCCGGCCCTGGCGTTTTCGCCAACTTCTAATGAGAGATGGCAGCAATGACCTCTTCCAGTCGAACATCGCGGTCCAGGTGATCTGCCTGGTCCCTTTTAAGAGCTGGAACGGAAACAGAATCTAAAAAAGCCTCTCCGGCTGAGGCTCCCAGTGGGTTCCCAGCATATAGATCAGCATAAAATTCGCTAAAGGCACAGGCAATATCGGCGTCGTTCGTGACGCACCTGCCGTCAGGCCGGAGAATCTCCTGTACATTCTGGCTTTGCCTAACTTCACGTAGCTTGTGAGCAAGAAGACGCCTGCACCGGTCCCCACCCGTGTAGTATGCATGTTTCAATCTTAGGGCTGCAAATTCTGAGTGAGTCCTCTCGCTTTTAATGTGCGCCCTCAGCATTAACAGCCGCCGAGACCGCTATTCACTCGCCTCTGACTACAGCTTTCAGTGCCGCCCACTGCGTCGCAAGCACGGTATCCGCATTGCTATTATGCAGAAGGTAATTCCCAAACTCGTTGGATCCGCGCAACCACATCCTTACGATGCAGTAGTTGTCCCGGAGGCGCCAGCAATGCGACGAATGTGCCGCAGGGGGAAGGGCGAGGGTAACTGTCACCGGCGCGTGGTCCGATAGTGATGCGGTCCCAATTTCTACTGCGGTCGCGAGCGCCTGTACAGAGGCCGAAGCTAGGAGATAATCTAATCTGGTGTATGTCTTGTGTTCATTAGAGTAGAAGGAATATTCCTGACTATGAGAGTGAAAACAGCGCCACAAGTCCACCAAGCCCAACTCACCCAGACGGGACAACCCCTGTGAGAGTACCTGATTGGGAGGTGCAGGACATGACCTATCCAGTGTTTTATCAAAGACTAAGTTAAGATCCACCCCCCTCCCCCCTCCTCCCCATGACGGTCGGTCAGCAGTATTGGAGAGTTCAGTGATGGCTAAATGAAAGAATCTCTCCGGACCCTCATTGGGAGCTTAGACGGACCCAATCATGAACGTAGAGGCACCCAAGGAAACAAGAATTGGCATAGCCAATAGGTCTCGCTTTTAGGATCATATATCAAGTATTTAGCAGCACACTATCCTTGGTGCAACAACATTAACTTTTGCATGGTTAAACACTTATAAGGTCCCAAAGGCGAGACTTATTGGCTATGCCATTGCTTGTTTTAAATGTTGCCAGACTGAGTCATTTATAAGCTCAAATGCTGTTCCAGTCACATTGCATGCAGTTTCTCCTTACCGATTTCATTTTTACCATTACATCTTGTTTCCTGCCCGCCCTGTGCCACTCCGTACTCCTTCACCCCAACCCCACCACCCCTCCGAGATTGCTGCTTGTATTTTAAGTGATTTGTCCAAAATCAAAGGACACTGCTTTCATTTGCACCATTGCCTTGTGTTTCCTGCTCGAGGCAGCCTGCTCGCCCTGTGCCGTCTCTGCCTACCCCTTCACCCCTCCACCCTTTTGAAATCGCTGCTTGTATTTTAAGTGATTTGCCCAAAATAGCAAGACACAGCTAGCTCATCAAAGACCCGCCACCCCGAACTCTCCGGGGCTGCACAATATGCTGCATTACTAAATCCTTATAAGGTCCCTAAGGCGAGACCTATTGCATTGAAAATGCTTTTTTTACCTGCGTCAACTTTTGTGGTGCGGTGTTTACTAATAATGTTCAAATTAGCCGGGACACTCGCAATCAAGGCCGCTGGCAGCAGGCAGGCTGTGCACTCAGCACGCCAGCTTTTATGTTTTACTTTGATTGTCTCAAAATTGGAGGGAATGGGCAACCTGCCCCCTGGCTGCGGGCACGCCCGGCAGCGCTTCACGCCTCATTCGTAATCTACTGTATAAATAACTTGGACTCTTTTGAGGCGGCTCAGCAGCAACCGCCAGGCCTGACCTTTCTGCTCATTCCAATACGGACACTATTTATAGGCATGCTTGCTGGGTGACAAACTTGAGGCATTCCTCTCCACTTACCACTACCACAGACCCCACAACACCCAGAAGCCGCCACAAAGCAGGCAAAACCACACCTCAGTTGCCCACGGTAACACCTCAGACCCAGGAGCGTGTAAATATCTCGTCCGTTGAAGCCCCTCTCCTCCCCGTCTTCCCCGTGGTAATCTAAGTCAAGACTGACACAGCAGCAGCTGTCGGTGAAATAGCGAACATACCAACATTCCGTATCGGACGGCAATGCCACCAACACGCACACGTACACGAAGCATGCAGGCCCAACAAAGAGTTTTTTTTTTCTTTATCCGTGCACCGCACTCTCCGAACACGCGATTCACATGAAGTTAGGGGTCAACGGGGTTCAGGTTTGAAGGAACGAGAAGCGGGCAGGAAGCGTCCTACCTGGAGATCGCGCATGTCTTCAAGGGGGAGCCCCGCTCTGGCCCCTGTGGCTCGACAGGGGCTACCCACTGCTCTGCGGAAAACGCAGGGGTGAGCCGTGAGCATGCACGAGCAGAACATTTGAGAGAAGGAAAGGGGTTAGACAGTTGACCCTCACTGCAAGAAAAACCCCCTGCTAGCAAGAAGTGGTGCCGGGCGACGACTGCAACCACCAAAGGAATTAAATGGATTTTGTAGGAGGACGACGCACTAGGAGACAGGGAAAAAAGGAAGAAATATCTTTGGCTAGAAAAATAGGACGGCTTTTTAAAGTCATGCTAAGGTAACCTTCTTAAAACTGAGCTGTAAAGACTTTCTGAACAAGCATTGGCTGCGCGGCAGTAAAGCTGCGCGGCCGTATAAGCCCTCATTTACGTACACTGCTATGCCTCCTTCCACCAAGGAGAACGAGGCAACAATGACGAAAAACACACGCACACCAAAAAAGGGGGCGGGAACAGGATACTGAATCCCGCCCCTCTAGGACTCCCTGACCTGCCTCATGGTTGCCAAGGCAATATTTCTAAAAATATTGTCGTGCTACCGTAAGGCAGGTCATGGAGTCCTCGAGAGGCGGGATCCAGAGCAGACAAATCTGCTGAATATGAGCTTTTTCCAATGCATGCCTCCGTTTCCAGAGGCCTGCCAATGGAAAAAAGGGGCGTGGCTTCACTCCATACTGAAATCCCCTGCTCACAATATCTTTTTGCCTGCAGATAAGCATGCCCTGCAATGCAGGCTTTGACCTAAAAAGGATAGGTCAACAACCGTCCCTTAATCTCCGCCCCTTTGTGCAGCACCCTAGCCTTAAAGCTCTGGGCCACCAGAATTGCAACCCCCGCAGTCTTCGTAGCATTAGAAGGGAAGAACTCTGATGGGAATTTCCTGGACCGGAGAGGATGACGGTCCCTCTGTAGCAAGTGCGTCTCCTACAAGAGACAGATGTCCGCTCGGGAATGCTCCAGGAGTGAGAGGACCGCCCTACGCTTCACTGGATTATTTAACCCCCTTTCATTCAGTGTAAGGATTTTAAGCTCTGTAGCTGGCATTCAACCGATCAAAAACAGGAAAGGCGAAAGGGATCCACCCGTAGAGGGATTGATCAGGCCATGAACCCCTCGCTGCCATAGTTGACACACACTAGAGCTCTTGTCACAACCACAGACACCCGGTGGACTTGGAACACCCCGACCCTCCCCCAAACTTCCACTCCAGAAAATAAGAAACCCCCTCCCACAAGGAAGTAAAACAAGCAGTTTCAATGTCCATCATCCCAAGATGATTGGAAAAAGAATAAGTAGGGGTAATCCAACTAACTCCAAACAGACCCGCTCCCGCCCACGACCCAGGAAAACATAGCAGGTAAACAGTCGTCCCTGATAGAACATGAAAATCAGCCGGTTGGAGAGGAATTCCTGTCCGATTCGACCGCGACCCGCTGACCCTCCACAATCTCCGCCACAGGCGGTTTCTTTACTTGTCGCCGTCTTTGCAGCTGCTGCCACTGGGGCCTTGAAGCATCCTCAGCCGCGATTTGGTGCGACCCCTCCTCCTCCTCGACAGGCGGATCGATGCCCAGCAGACAGCAGGCTTCCGACACTGATCGCTGTTGATAAAGTTTATTATCCATATTATCCAGTTTAAACACCAGGCGGAAAGGGTGGCCCCAGCTATAAGGAATGCCACGCTGTTAGATGTGGGTCGTGACCCGTTTGAAAGTTCTGCGTTTCTGCAACATAAGAGCAGACAAGTCTTGGAACAGGACAGGCAACTGGCCCTGGAAGGACAATGGGTGCATCTGCCTGGCTTTCTGGAGGATCTCTTCTTTAGTGCGAAAGTCTTGCACACAGACTAATATGTCTGGCGGTGGTGCCGGAAGGGCCCACAGCGGCCCCACCCTATGAGCTCTGTCAAGGCGAAGTTCCGACTCCAGCGGCCGACTCCAGCGGCGTCCCAAAATGTGATTGAAAAGCTGTCTTGTGAAACGGAACAGGTTCTTCGTCTCGTCTGACAGCTGCATATTCCGAACCCTGATATTGTGCCGTCTGGAACAGTTCTCTAAATCCTCAAGATTAGTCTGAAGATCCACCTGTTGGTCGTGGACCTGGATAAGTTTCTGTTGCAAAAACGCTATTTCCGTGTCCTTTCCGTCAGTCTTGCGCTCAAGTTCGGCCACCCGCTCGCCAATTCCATCTACGTCCCTGCGGACCTCCCTGATTTCCCCTACGAACTCCTCCTTCAGAGTGTGGATATCCTCTAGCAAAGATGTGAACAGCGAATTGATGGGTTCAGATCCCACCTCCTGCGCCGCAGGGGCCAGCGTCGTTGTGGAGGCCATGGCGCTGGATTGCTGGCTCGCCTGGACCTTGGCGAATAGGTCCTTCACCACTTTGTCACTACGGCCTCTGGCGGTGGACATCGCCCACTCCCGGGACCACCTCCGCTCCCAAGTTAGGGGCACCTCCAGTCCGCTCTGCCTCCACAAACGCAAAGAAACCTCCTGATCGCCGGAGGGCCAAGACCAAGCTGCCTAATCGTCGCCGACCCGTGGAAGGGATCGACTCCTGCAACTGAAGTTGAAGTGTGAAATCGCCCTCTCAGGTCATGGTGAAGGCCAGTATATACACTCCGTGGCAGGTTATCTCGACACCAGCGTGCCGCAGAGCTCACACGCCCCGCCTCCTCTGAAGGCCACCCCACAGAGGTCCACTCACAGGCCAATCTTAGCCGCGACGGACGTTGCTGCCACACTCTATCCCCAGTGGGTCCTCCCGCAGCGGACCACAAGCCGGCTGGATCTCCCCATGCAGTATTTAGGTCCGAACACCCTCGAAGGCCGAGCCGGTCCGCCCCAGCCAAGGAGCACAGTACTGCCCCACCCAGATCTATAGCCTCACTTCGGGTTCGCAGGGGCCGTCCATGTAATCACCCTGCTCAGGCCAAAGCGGGTCGGGGTAGGCGTCCAATCTTTCCCCAACCGACTCCGGCTCCACGCCTCCAGATGCGGAGGTCCCTCGCTCACCCGCTGCTTCTGAGTCAGCGGGCCACCGTCAGTACTCCCGCCGAGCCAGCTCACCGCCTTCAACTCCCCAGGGGGGCCTGTATTGCTGCTGCAGTCGCGTTCACTAAGGCCTGTAGGCTGGGCCACTCTGCGAACCAATGTCGCGGCCCTTCGCTGCCCTTCACATCCGCTCAGGTATTGCTCCTCCCTTGCTGTTCCTGCAACTCTAGCCACAGCCTCTCCCCTGTCTGCTTGGGAAAGGCCGCAGTCCCGACTTCCAAGCACTCACGGCAGCAGGACGGGCAGTCACACGCACCAGGCACGTCACTCTGCTCCGCGGCATCGCTCTTCACTCCGATATCTCAGGCCCCCACCTCCGTCACCTCGCTCGCGGGCAGGGCAATCGGGCAAGGCAGTCCACCTCCCGCTGCTACGAGGCCAGCCACTGGTCCCGGGGGTTCCGACACGCTCCTCAGGATCCACCTCTGGGCCAAGAGGACGCCCTCTTCACAAGATGGTGTTCCAACCAGTCGCACCAGCTCCACCACAGGCCACCGACAACGAGGGCCGCCAGACACCAGCTTTCTGAGCCCTCCCCACAGGCGCCTGCTCTCTGGCTCCTCCACCGCCGTTCTCCGGGCTGTTCAGGCCACCGCTCCAATACTCGGGAGCGCCGCAATCGGTCACAGCGCCCCCACCTCTCTCCACTGGCGGAACCGCTGCTCCAGCCCTCCGCAGGCCGCCGGTCCCAAACTGCACCACCAATGCTTGCTCCGGTCCGGAAAGCGGCCCACAGGGACCCCGGGCAGATCCGCCACCCGTGCACGGGCCAACTGGTGCTAAAACTACCCAAAGGGCGGTGCTGGAAAAGGCTGTCGGCGGGAGCTCCAGAGTCGTCCGTCCGCTCACGCCGCCATCTTGGCCACGCCCCCACAATATTCTCTAACATAAAATTGTTTTGGGGGACTTTTTTCTTTTTTTATAGTTTAGTAAACTTTTTTGTTTTTTTCTATCCATTATCATGCAGAGATCTCCAGCCCAATTGCGGTATCTCCCACATTTAATACTAAAACGTATTATTACATTTGTGGAAACTCCACAGTCGAGGCCGATAACTCCGCACATATAAGTATGGAGACGTGGAGGCATAAACTTTGAAGTAGGCCTGTGAATAGCATAGTGTAATACTTTTTTAGTACTATAAAATGCAGTTTATGAAAATCCCTCTAAGTGTCAGGGTCCCCTCATGTTGAAAATACGGTTGAGCTAGAATGTCGTTTTGTGTTGGGTAGAATTTAAACAAACCAAAATGCATATCTCAGGTACTTCTAAATCATCTGTTGCTTTCCTCCGCCTTTATTCAGTGTAAGGTGTGTTATTTCCTCAGCACATGCTTGCCCAAGAGTGTCTTGATCTATTTTTTCTTTTTTTGCTATGCTTTTAGACTCTAGCACTGTTTAAACAATATACAGTTGATTTAATTAGGCTGGTTCTAGTTTGACACCTGCTAAAAGTACAATTGTACATGTTATTTAAATGATAGTTTTACAAAAACAGAACTGTGATACATTTTATTCATTTCTACAGTTAGAAAAGAAAGCAAATATTAAAAGGATCATTCATGTGTGTGGATTGCCGAAGAGTCGCTACTCTGGTAATGATGTACATCAAATTTGTGCCCAATTTGGCAAAGTAACCGACATGCTGATTTTGTACCGTGCAAATGAGGTAAGTTGTTTTATTCAAAAATATATATTGATGCATTTTGCCCTTGACATTTTTTGAGCTAGATACTGTTTTGTTTTCATGTTTTGTCTAGTCCTATGTAAAGCCATGAGGGAAAATAAAGTACATGACCGGTTTTCCCAATTAAACATTCAAGGAAACATCTGATTACATAATATAGCATGCTTTGCTCTCTTCTGCCATCTACTGTTGCGTTTACTGGGCATCTCCAAGGTGAAAGCCAGGCATCCCGCCGCGGGGGGCCATAGTGGAGATTAAGCAAGCTATTGCCCAGAGTTGCAGAGTGTGAACCTGTGATTCGAGTAGGCACCGAAGCTAGAATTACTGAGTCCGTGGACATTTTGGTCTCAAGACCCTGCCGCGTCGGGAATTGAACCCTGGTCCCGGGTCTGATCTCAGCATCCGGGTCTGCCTCTTCTAACCAGTGAGCCACACTTCTCCAGAGTGAGGGCGATAGACGGATAGATAGAGTGAGGGCGATAGATTGATGGATAGATAGAGTGAGGGCGATAGATAGATAAATGGATAGAGAGAGTGAGGGCTCTAGATAGATGGATAGATAGAGTGAGTGCGATAGATAGATGGATAGATAGAGTGAGGGCGATAGATAGATGGATAGATAGAGTGAGGGCGATAGATGGATAGATAGAGTGAGGGCGATAGGGAGATGGATAGAGTGAGGGCGATAGAGAGATAGTGATGGCGATAGAGAGATGGATAGATAGAGTGAGGGCGATAGATAGATGGATAGAGTGAGGGCGATAGATATAGATAGATAGATAGATCGAGTGTGGAGGGGCTCGGACTTCACAACATACCATAACAAGGCAGAGGTGGAGAAGAGTACTAGGCGGAGAGGGAGAAGGGTGCAAGGGGGAGGGGGAGATGGGTGCAAGGGGGAGGGGGAGAAGGGTGCATGGCAGAGGGAAGAAGGGTGCAAGGCAGAGGGAAGAAGGGTACAAGGCAGAGGGAAGAAGGGTGCAAGGGAGAGATGAGAAGGCTGCAAGTGGAGGGTGAGAAGGGTGCAAGGGGAGGGTGAGAAGGGTGCACGGCAGAGGGGAGAAGGGTACAAGGGGGAGCGGGAAAATGGGAATGATGTACTAGGAGGCAAATATTTGGTTCAGTATTTAAAGATGTTGCTTAACGGCTAGAGCAGCTGACTTACAAGCTGGGGAACCAGGTTTGAGTCTGGTGGGAGGCTCAAGCACCCTGTGATTTTGGGCAAATCCTTTAACCTCCCCGCTAATATAAAACTGCAACAACAACAAATGTCCACTCTTAACATGTGTTTGGGTGAGACACTGCTCTACCGAGATCCTAACATAAGAGAGCGCTGTCACTGCGAGGCTGCGTCTTCACTGTGCCTTACAGCATGGGTCTGTGTCACATGTCAAGATAAATGCCATCAGCCATGACTTGGTTCTTCAGGGTCCACAGTATCATGTATACCGGGACATGCTCCTGGCTGCTGCCTTCTGTACCTGTTTTTCCAAGTAGGTGAGATACGCAGTGGCGTTATCGGAGCCCGCGCTGCGACACTAGGGGCACAGCGGCACTGCCCGGCCGACTGCAGATAGCAGCGTGCCTGGCACATCAGCCCACGGTTTCAAGTCACTGTTTGCAGAGGCTCGGATTAGTTTTGATTAGCTAAAACATCCATCAAAAAGACAAATATACGTTTTCCTGAGATGACTCCTTGTAGAGAGTGAGGCGGCGAGAGAGAGAGAAATTATGGAGAATAAAGCATAAGAAATTGAAGACGTGCAATTGGAGGAAAAGCTAGAGGTTGTTACGAAAAACAGGTAGGACGATGCAGGAATGGAGGAAGGATTTTAGGAAAAGGAAACCACGGAAATGAGAACATATAGTTGTGGCCAAGGATGGGATTGTTTTCCTACAGAAAAAGGTGCAAGGGAAGAGGCAGGAATGTGAGAGTAAAAGCAGGGGAAAAGGGGTGAGAGAACAGAGGCAGCAGTAAAATGGGTTACAGCAAAAAACAAGTAAACCCAGCAGTAACCGCAAAGAATCAAGACCTCTGAGAAAAGGTGAAAAACATGCTCCTTACATGGCTATTAAATTATATTGTTGCCACGCAGGCTAATAAATAAATAACATTTTAGGCCGTAACACCTCAGACATTCTGGGTTTTCACCACTGTGGTTTCCTCTTATATTAATGACTTATCCCTTTCCGAATAAATACTTAGAGCTGTATATTAACTGTTCTCACACCATGATGGATAGAGGTTAGAGGATATCGGGTATGCTGCAGAGAGGCGGTCCCCAACTGCTAATCATGTCAAAAGCATCATTTAAGTTTTGAGTGCAGCGAATCAGAAGTACGACTGGAATTGCAAGCTTTCTACCTTTTAAAGCACCATAAAAGACAGTATGAAGAAGGAGGTGGTTGTTTATTGGCAGAGGAAGAATACCATGCACTAAGGTTGTCATGGTGATGTGCCCTTGACTGGTAGAGAGTTAGGGAAATTGCTCTGAGGAAAAGTCATGTATATTAGCCAGATTGAGCCATGAAGAAAAAGTGTGGTACCAGTTGATGTTCTCTGCTTGGACAGATTGATTGATTGAGTGAGGATTTTTAATGCGCAACTTTGCCCGAAGGCGTCAAGGCGCAGATGATGGAAAATAGCCAGATACATATATATAGAAGTATAAAGTATAGAAGTCTAGGAGTAGGCTTCAGTGAAGAGCAGAGTTTTAAGGCCCTTTCGGAAGAGGACCAGAGATTCTTGGTCCCTGAGATCCAAGGGGAGCTCGTTCCAAACTCTGGGAGCGAGGGAGGAGAAAGCCTTGCCTCCCCATCTCGCCTTAGCAACTCGAGGGACGGTCAGCAAATTCTGACTTGCCGAGCGCAAAGCCTAGGAACATAGGTTGACACAAGGGTCCTGATGGCCTCAGCACCAGCACCATGAAGAGCCCGATGGGTAATGGACAGGATTTTAAATTTTATCCTGGCATACACAGGGAGCCATTGAAGATTTTTCCTGATCAAGGTTCCTGAAGAGCGTCTGGGGGCATTGACGACAAACCTCGCTGCAGCGTTCTGGACGACTTGCAGGCGATGGATTAGTTTGTTGCTCATGCCAAGGTATAAGGCATTGCAGTAGTCCAGGCGCGAGGATAGTAGGGCAACAGAAACCAGTTTCCGGGCGTCAGGAGAGAGATAGTGGGTACGTTTTCTTACACCCTGAGAACCACGCAACAGGTTGAGACCGTTCTGTTAACTTGCTTATCAAAAGCAAGTGAGGTGTCAAATATGACTCCCAGGTTACGGGCGACTGGAGAGGGCTGGGGGCATGTTCCCAGTGTCTGTGGCCACCAGTCGGCTGACCAAACCTCCTTGTTTCCACCAAAGACAAGGATCTCCGTCTTTTCCCCGTTTAACTTGAGGAAGTTCGAGCCCATCCAGCCTGTCACTGTCTCCATGCAATTTCTAAAATTTAGGGCCGTGGTCTCGACAGATTGCGACAGAGAGACCATGATCTGGGTGTCATCGGCGTACGAGAGCACTTCCAATCCAAAAGTTCTTACAAGCCTAGCAAGTGGGGCCACGTAAACGTTGAAAAGCGTAGGGCTCAGAGAAGAGCCCTGCGGGACCCCACACTGCAGAGGCTTGGCAGTGGAAAGGAAGTCACCCATTTTGACCCTTTGCTCCCGATGGTTGAGGAAGGAAGTGAGGAGGCTCAGAGCCAGCCCTCTACCCCCGTCTCCCTGAGACGGGAGGCCAGGATGGTAGGGGACAGGGTGTCAAATGCGGTTGTAAGGTCGAGCAGGATCAGAAGAGTAGTCTGACCTCTGTCGATCTTAGCACGGATGTTATTGACCACCACTGTGAGGGCTGACTCTGTGCTGTGCGCCTTTCGAAAGCCATGCTGAGAAGGGTCTAGCAGGCAGGTCTTATCAAGAAAGGCGCTAAGATGGGAATTCAGATGAGCCTCCAGCATCTTGGCTGGAGCAGGAAGGAGGGAGATGGGACGAAAGTTCTTCAGAGACCCAGGATCCAAAGAGGCCTTTTTCAGAAGGGGCTTAACGATGGCAGTCTTCCAGGATGCTGGAAATGATCCGCTGGAGATAGCCCTATTCATAACTTCCAACAAAGGGGGAAGCAAGGTCTCCCTGCAGTTTTTTAAGATTTTAAGCGGGCAGGGGTCGAGGGGAGATCCTGAATTAATCAAGTCCAGAAGCTTGTCGAGGGCCTCAATCGTGAGCAGGGGAAAACTGGAGTAGGTTTCATTGGAGAATGGGATATGCTCTAGACTGGGAGAAGGAGCATGGGTAAGATTATGAGTCTGGAGTGCAGTGTAAATGTCCAATATTTTAGTGTGGAAGAAGGTGGAGATCTGATCACAGAGTTCTTGCGAGGGAACTATGGGATCAGGATGTTGGACGAGAGATAGAGTGTCTGCCACCTTAAAAAGATCTCCAGGGTAAGTGAAGGATGAGGTGAGATTGAAGAAGTAAGTTTGCTTTTCGGCTAACACCGCTGCTTTATAGCTCTTAATGAGATTTTTATGCTTGGTCCGTTGATCGGCATCAGGCTGGACTCTCCAGAACCTTTCTTGTCTTCTACACTCCTGTCTCTGCAGTCTAAGGGATTCTGAGTACCAGGGCGCTGACGGGCGTTTCCTGGCACAGTAGTGGGATTTAAGCGGGGCGAGAGTGTCCACAGCCCTAGATATGGTGCTTGTGAACTCGCAGGCAGTGGTATCAATGTCCTGAGAAAGGGGAGTAGACAGCAGCTACCTTACATTTTCTCAGTGCACACACAATCACAGTTGAATACCCTACATATTTACTGGCAAAGGGATGGCTTCCCCATTAGTAAGGTCCTCCTGATTTCTGTCAGAGCGGCAAGTACACCTCTTTATTGCCACCCCAAAAGGAGGAGCTCGCACCAGATCAAATGTTCAGAGGAGCTCCTACAGAAAATCAAGAAGAGACCCCCACCTTGTCACAAGAGGCAAGCCACTTGAAGAGCATAATGAGTGTGTCCATTGTATCCATTCACAAGGGGTGCAGCATTCAATTAAAGAGGTAATCTCATCGGCCAGAACTCTACACAAATTCCAGTAGTGAAACTGAGGCACACCAGGAACAAAGCACACTCAAAAAGCAGGGTGTGAGCTCACTGTACTGACTCACCAAGGGCCTCTGAAGATCATAAAAGCGGTACTGAAGAACGCCAGTTTTAGGCTTCCCCTGTGCTTCAATCCCATGCGTTGGGTTCTGTACTGGTACCACAAGGGGTGCAGCATAACAGGAATAAAGCCCAGTGGCTGATGTACAATAATCTATGTACTAAGACAGAGAAAGCAGCTGCAGGCTAAAAGGAAAGAGTCCTGGATCTGTTGTGCATTGAGCTCCCGCCAGTAAAAGACCTGGGATCTGCAGGGTGGGTGCGATAGGATGGTTCATTACGGGTGTCACAGATTGGAAAAGAAGCTATTGGTCAGGAATGGTATCCACTTGAGGAGGTGTGCATGAAGTTTAGACATTAACTGCCAAAGTAAAGTGCTGGTCAGAAGTAAGATGCTTTATCGAATGATCGAGCGATCCCTAAACCTAACTGCAGAGTCATGGCAGGAACATAAGACGGCTTGCTTGCAGAGCTGTGCATGACCTCCAGAGTACAGTGATTTAGTTATTTTATGGCAAAGCTTGATACAGCTCAAATGTTGCCTAGCAGGCTGTGCAGCAAGCCAACCCTCGGATGCAAAGGCAGAGATGTCTTTAAGCAAAGACTGAGAATTTGGTGCATTAACCAAGCTGTATGTGGGTACTAATCAAATGTGGGCAAGGCCTACAGGTCTTCCGAAAGAAACAAGGACCTGTAAAGCATTCAATACATCAACCAACCGCCCTGTTTGCCAATCAAACCTTGTAAACTACAACCCTGCACTTCAATCCGCAAATTAAGCAGACTCCCAATTAAAAAGTAACTTTCCTGTCCCATTGACACAACTAGTCAACTACCCTTTAAAGGAGACAAAAAAAAACTCGCTCACTGCGACAGCCACATGGCAGAAGACTGTTGCCTCTGGATCGAAAGCCACCACAGGAATGCCGCATAGCTTCGCACACCACAGGAATGCCGCATAGCTTCGCAAACCACAGGAATGCCACATAGCTCCGCACACCATAGGCTGGGCTCGGTGCCATCATCAACGCCAGGATTCCGACGTTCTGTGTTAATGTTGCAACCTGACAGCTGCAATTAAAGTCGGCACAGCCTCCTCACTAAGTGGATAATGACAGGGCAGGTAGGGGCCCCGGCATAACCAAAGAGAGCCGTGGAGGCGGCCTCAATGTCACCATCACTCCCTAAGAGCATTCCTCAAAGGCACCGCCATGTGTGCCGAGCCATTCGAACAGGCACGTGCTCCTGTGTAGTATTTTAAGAATGCTCCCTATTTAGATTTCTTTTTTCACCAAGTCAAAGGACAAGTTTGGTAATAACCTTATTTAGAAGGAAACCCCCTCGGAGGCAGACAGATCACGGCCTGCATTCCTCCAAGGTGTTCATGCCCCGGGGCACCGCAGGCCGACACGCCGAGCAGCAGAAACGTCCGCTCTGTCTGGAGCAAGCCTAAGCAAGGGAGGAGGGAATGTGGAGGAGGGAGAGGTGAAGGAGGGTAAGGAGAGCAGGGAGAGGACTTGGAGGGAATGGTGTGGCACTGCCAAGGAGAAATACCAACAGTAAAGCTGCGCTACGCCGATCTACGTAAAATTCTTGATGGCAGCTTTTATAAAGGTCCCGCGACTGAATAAAGGATTGGCAATGCACCTACATAAAGCCACCACTCAGACGGTTTGATGAAAGAAACCTTGATTTCGGTTGCAGGATTCCGATTAACCACACAACACAGCCAAAGAGATGTAGTCTTGCTTCACAGCCATCTCAGTCAAACAAATTACAATGGATCACAAAAGCATGTGCAGTGGCAAGAGGCATATAATCTGGCTTGAAGCCTCTCCATTAATTTGGGCAGTAAGTTTCTCTTGATGCGTGAGAGGAAATCAACAAACAGATCCGAGGACTCGAGGTAATCGCACCGCCATGTTGGATTGGGGGTTGTTTTCGCTTTATTCGAGTATGTTCTGCTGCCTGTACTCTCTGGAGAAGCGCAGCTATCCCAAACCGGAAGTGGGCGTGGCAGAACGGAAGTGTCGTGGAATAAGCAGCTTCTTGCAGTAAACACGACACGGCGCCAGCCCCTCTCTGTGCCGCTCTGAGTACAGAGGGCGATCTAAAGGGGCATGCAGGTAAGTGACCAGCAGGACTCTGCCCCGGAACACCATGGGTGTCAAGTCCCACAATGGACCTCCGACGGCGGCGGGGAAGAGGGGGTTTAGTTGGTTGGGTGTGTGTGTGTGTGTGTTCGCGTGCGTGTGTGTGTGTGTGTGCAGTGCGCGCGCGCTTGTGTGTGTGTGTGCAGGGGGGGCTGGCTGTGTGTGTGCGCGCGCCGTTACGGCATGCAAGCCAGGCGTAAGCGAAGCGCGTCCACAGACTCAAATCGACGCATCCCCCGAGCTGTCTCCCTTGAGAGGCATCTCAACAACAATAGGTCTCGAGAGCGAGACCTAAAAATATTTTTTCAGAAGGTTGCTTTTGAATATGCTGTACGAAACCTGCATTACACAAAGACACAGACACCACATTATATTTATTATTTCCGACAGGACTTGTTTTCTGAATGTTCAGTTGGAAAATGTGCACCTAAAGTTTTTTCCTAGAGCTAAAAGACGATTGAAGACGACACTGGAGGCAGAGCCAGCAACCAAAGAAGTCCTGGAACGACACGGAACGCACGGAAGCATCTTGGTGTCGTTATTTCTTTGAATATTCTGGGCTGAGTTGTATATGGATGTCTCGCTTTTTTTGGGGAAAACTACCATTTTCCATTCTGTTCCATTTGCAATGCAGCGGTCCCTTAAACATGCTGCACTCATCGTACAATCCCTTCCTACGGTAGGATCAAACCAAGGGTAGTTGTGTGTAGATTGTGTTTCACTGCAGAGAAACCATTCTGTGCCATAGACCAGCAGGCTCTGAGTCCACGCAAAGGAATCCAGAGACCCTGATTCAGGAGAATATGGGAGGGACAGGAGGCTTTCTGCCATTATTGATGCACTGGAGAGCACATCCCCACTTTCTCATTGGAGAGCAGCATTCTCCAATGCATTCTCCAATGAAATCTACAACCCAAGGCAAAGACTGCCTAAGAAAGCCTGGAATCTACTAAAGGCTTTGGGTATCAGTCTTGAGAGCATCAACCTCAAAAAGTAGTCGAGGAGATTGAGTGCAAGCTGGGTTTTGGCTCAAGAGGGCGGTTTTCATTAAAGTCCTGCAGAAGCATGCATCGAGGACCAAGGACTCTCTCTCCCTGACATGAGGACAAGCATGCGGATGCATCAAAAAGAGTCTAGGGGGAACTTCCTTCATTCCACCTTGAAGACAGAGTAGAGTTAGTCTTTGACATCGAAATATAAACAACATTTTTTTTCACAACTGCGTTTATTAAATGTTTAGGCATAGCATATGTACAGTTCTCCACAATCAGGAGGACAATGTCATTGGCAAACATATAGCAGGATGTATACATAGCCTAAACGCTTAAATCGCCCCCCTCCCACACCCCCTTACCCCGCCAACTACCCCAAAACCCCCCGCTGCCCACCCCTTATCCCACCCTAACCCAGCGCACGTGCTCACTTTCAGCTGCAGTATACAGTTAGAGCACAGTAGGCATCAAATACCCTCCTAGGCCCCGAGGTCACCATCGGCAGGCAGTCCATCATCTAAGTCAATTGGGGGCTCCAAGGTCAACCCCCTGTAATCCGCCCACCGCTTCCAGATCTTGTAGTGTTTCCGGGGGCATCCCCTGGCCTCAAGCACTGGCAATTCTAACCCCATGAGAAAGTCCAAGCCCGCTTTCCAGGCGCTAAGTGGGGGAGCACGGTCACTCTTCCATGCCCTTGCCAGATCCCGCTTGGCCACGACTAGGCCCAGCAACAGGAGGTGACGCTTGTAGATGTTTCCACCTACATTCTCCAGGACATGCAGAAGACCCAACCTGGGCGTACTAGGAAGGTCCCACCCCAGTACCTCTGACAAACAATTCCACACCCCATTCCAGAATCGGGTCAGACCCACACAGGACCACACAGTATGTAGCAGCGTGCCTCTCTGTCCCACAGCGCAGGCATTCCGGGGTAGCAATGAGGCCAGCCTTCCACAGTCTCTCCCTGGTGTAATAGGCCCTATGTAGGTATTTGAACTGTATGAACTGGAGTCGCACAGCTATGGCAGCCCCACGGGGGGACTCCAGGGCCTCCCTCCAGTCATCCTCATCCAAAGGGCCAATATCCGTTTCCCAGGAGGCCTTCAACGACAGGAGAGAAGAGGAGCAATGAGTGACAAGCGTTTGGTATATTTTGGAGACTTTCTTATCTCTCAGATCTCCCATGAAGAGCTTAGCTTCCACAGGGCTAAATTCAGGAAGTTGGTCTAGCCCCACCAGACTCGGTGCAAGTGCATGACGGAATTGTAGATATTTAAAGAATTGGGTCTTGGGCATGTTGAATTCGGAGCTGAGGTCTTGAAAGGATTTGAGGGTAGTCCCAGTAAGAACATGACCAAGTGACGAAATCCCAATGTAGTCCCAGCACCCAAACCCCGACAGCGAGGCCAGTGCGGGGAGCTGTCCATTGTTCCATAGTGGGGTTTCCGCTGTCAGCCTACCCCACCAGCCCATGCGGCGCAGCACCTGTCTCCAGATCATGAAGACCACCTGAGTGACCTGCAGCAATTTCTTCCGCCGCCCGACTGAGTACAACAGCGTATGTAGCGTGGCATCACCCATCATGAAGTGTTCCAGTGCGTATGCTGGGTCGTTGTGATCGCCGTACCACCACTCGTTCAGAACCAACAAGTGGGAGGCCTGATAGTAGGACAGAAGGTCCGATGTAGCTAGACCTCCACAGTACGTGGATAAGAAGCAAGTCCGCAGCGCCACCCTAGAAGCACCCCCCGCCCACAGAAAGCAGCACAGTACTGAATTAACTTGACTGAACCACTGTGGGTCGATCCTATGTGGATGGTTCTGCAGTTGGTGCAGGAGCAGTGGGAGGGCGACCATTTTAAATATTGCGGACCTGCCATAGATATTGAGAGGCATGCAAGACCAGGTTTTGATGTCCGATTGGACTCTGTCCCACACCGGCAGCACGTTGCGCTCTCATGCAATTGCGGCAGACTCAGACAGGAAGACTCCTAGGTATTTTAGACCACCGACCGCCACCTGTAGGGCCGATGCCCAGGGGTATGTCTCCGACTCTCCGCCCAGCACCCACAGGGTCGATTTGCGCGGGTTGAGGAAGAGTCCCGACACTTCTCCAAAGATACGCATTATTTCCAATATTCGAGTGCCAGAGCGGTTAAGATCAGTCATAAAGAAGAGGGCATCGTCCGCATATAACGCGATTCTGTCCGAGAGTCACGCCCCCCACACAAAGCCACGAAGCTGTGCATCGATGCGCACCCACGCGGCCAATGGTTCCATGGCCAGTGCAAAGAGGTAAGGGGATAGGGGGCATCCCTGTCGGGTCCCCTTGGCAACTGGGAATTTCTCCGAAATCGCCCCTGAGATACGCACCGAAGCGGTGATGTCCGTGTATAGCAGCCTAACATATGAAACAAACACAGGGCCCAGGTTGAGGCGCGGCAAAAAGGCGAAGAGGTACGTCCAGCTGTCCGAGTCGAACGCCCTGTCAATGTCTGCAAGCAGTAGCGCTGCCCGTTCTCCAGTCGCCCCCATAGCGTCCACCGCCGCCTGTGCACGTCTGATGTTGTGTCGTGTCGCTCTATGCGGCATGAAGCCCACTTGATCCGGGTGAACCGAGTCTGCGACATATGGGAGAAGGCGGTTCGCCAACGCTTTGGCCAATAATTTGGCTTCAAAGTTGAGCAAAGATATGGGGCGATATGACTCATGTCGGTCGGGGGGCTACCCGGCTTCTGAAAAACGACAATTTCAGCCTGACGCCAGTCCGCCGGCAAGCTACCCCGTTCCCGTGCTGCCTCCAACGCCCGCCTATAGTGCGGTCCTAGCTGCAGGTGGAATTTGTTGTAAAATTCACTGGGGAATCCACTCGGTCCGAGCGCCTTACCTGTGTTGAGTTGCCCCAGCGCATCACCCAGTTCCTCCGCCGTCAAGGGGAGGTCTAGGGCTTTCCTGGCATCGTCTGATATCACACCGGGTGGAAGGTCAGCGATGAACTTGTCAATCGCATCCGGTGGGAGACTGTCCCGGGGAGCATATTGCTCCGCATAGTAGCCGGCAAAGCTCGCCGCAAGAGTCGCAGGGTCCGTTATGGCAGTCCCCTCCCCATCGGTGAGGCCCGGTAGAGTGATCGGCTGCAGGGTTTGTTGACACAGCCTATGGAGCATGGTGCAGGGCTTATCGCCCCACTGGTAAACCCTGTTCCGTGTGGCCAGCCACGCTTGTCTAGCCTCATCCATTAAGATTGAGGCATAGGATTGCTGCGCTTGCAGGAGCAGTCGTATTGCGTAAACAACATTTTAAATAACTTAATATTCATAGTGGTTTATAGTTGAAAAGCAGTGATGTCAGACAAAAACAAGCAATGCCATAGCCAATAGGCCTCGCCTCTGGGACCTTATAAGAGTTTTGCCAGAGGTGTTTGGAAGTTTGGTAAGAAATGCAATTTAACATAAAGGGATATGAAAAAGGAAACCAGGAACCCTATCCCTGTGTAATGCACAGAAGGGAAGTTACACTCCCTGTAAGAGGGCCAGCCATTAGTGTGTGCTCCCTTGGCCCACGCCCAGGCCCCCTCCCCGCCTCCCCCACCCCAATAGGGGTGTAGAAGCTGACTGCAGAAGACCCACTCCAGCCTGGGGCCCAGAGGTAATTCAAGAGGAGGCGTGCCAAGTGTGGCTTCGCCCAGGACTCTACTCGACCAAAGGCCAGCTGTGCACAACAGGGGCCTTTATCAGTTTGAATCCAGGCCTCAGCAGCCGGTGAGCGTCAGGCGGCCTGTGGCCCGGCCTCGGTTGGTGCCAGGACGTACAATCAAAGGCTCCATCAATTCGGTACCGCAGTACCTGCCCCCAGGTGCCCCACACGCAGTTACTGACGTCAGATCGCCAGGTCAATACTACTGCATTACACAGAACATGAAAACCATGTGGAGGCCAAATATGCAATAACCTTTCTTGAACGGCGCCGAATAAGGTAAAACCACGACCAGCACGCTTCTGGCAGGAGCTGCTTGGGATACATTTACGTAAATTAAACAGTGTTAACTGTCAGGCAGTACTTTTGAGCTGCGTTTGCACCTATTTATTGTCTTCAGCCACAAGAGACGCGAGCCCCCTCCCAACACCACAGCATCCACCCGAAACGGCCTCCTGCCCATCTTGGAGAGGAGCTCCCACCAGTGAATGTCCGCTCCTCCTCTAGGACAAGCGGGAGGCACAACACGGGCTAAACAGGGGCATCAGGTTGATGAAGAGGCGCCAAGAAGCGCACAGGCCCGCCTGCATGCTCACCGTTCATAAAGTCAAGGCTTTACAATTATTACTTAACAGTGACACGCTCTCTTCTGCCAATAGAGAAAAAGGGGACCAGGTGGGATTAGGAGCTAAATACTGCACCCAGAGAGCATCAAAACACAGACCGGGACGGAGAGGGACCCTCCTAAGGCGTCCTACGCCCTCATTATTAACCCAAGCCAGGTGCTCTTCCTATCAGGCAGACACCGCACCTGGCTCCTTATAAACATCAGCACTGGATGTGACCTTACAGCTTAATATCACACAAGCGCCTCGGAACAGATGCAAGCTGGATGGAGGAGCCACAGGCTTCTCAGCCTGTTGCTGCGCGCCATTCACTCTACTCAAGCATGTGACAGGCCCCGAAGTTCAGTCACCCCGGGCCCCGATCACCCCATCACTGGGGGAAAGTGGAGGTGCTCCACTGGGAGCGGGCCCCACGGTGAAGGATGCCCACTCGCACTTTCCCCCTCGGTCTGCTGTGTGGCCAGCGCGGGCACAGAGGCATTGGGTGTTCAATCACTGGCACAGCTGGGTGTAGAGTCGCCATGTTGCACAAACCCCCACTTCCCAAATTATCTAATGCACCCTGTGGCTGCGGGCACAGTGTTCGCGGCTGGGACTCCTGGAACTGTAAGCCAGGCCAACCCGGCAGTGACCCGCATTGCCTCCTCTGACAGGCATCATGGCGGATGGCACACTCTGTGGCATGATTGATGGACAGCTGTATCTCCCACGGCAGCCTGGTGCACTGTGTGGGTGCCAAGAGGAGGAGGAGGCTGAACATGAGGCTCTATTTCCCCACTGTACCTTGTACCTGATAAAGAAGACCCGCTGGGTGGCCTGCCTGGTACCTCCACCCCGGTTAAGTCTTGCAATAGAGGGGCTGCTGGAGGTGCGTGGAGCGAAGAGGAAGGTGGGAAGGGAGGCGAGGAGGGAAGAAGGAAGGCGCAAGGCAGGAGGCACTGCTCGCTCCTGCAGGCAAAACGCTGTGGAATGCGAGGAATGCAGCTGAGGGGGGCGGGGTAGGGGAAGTGCGGCCGAGAGCACACACAGCGTTTCCCTTGCGGGAGCAAGCAGGTGCACCATCTGTTTGCAAGTTAATTACAAACAGATGTTGCCAAAGCTCGCTCCGGTAAGGGAATCGCCAAATGTGCATGCGTTGCCATTGAAAGCAATGCAATGCGTGTCCAGGACGGGTTCCCTAAGCAAGCGCCGGGAAACCCTTTGTGGGTAGCTGTGCGCTATATAAGCTCAAATACATTTACATTTACATTTACATTTTTGGCGAAAAAGCTAATCGATTTCAAAAAGTCTCCTCCTACGTAGCCCATGCGCGCTGCGTAGGCGAGACCTAACAATACATACTGACATGAACACTGGCTATGTAGAACCCAAATCACCGGCCAGACCACCATAATCTAGCATAGTAAAGCACATTTTGAAGGTTCTTATCTGCCTGGAATTGGCATCTTGCCAATGCCTATGAAACCTATAACAGTGTGCGACACATCACATTACGTAGGTCTCCACATAGGCACACACACTCTGATTCAGATCGCACATGCCAGGAAGATGATGCATTCCCCAAATACCGCATGGATTCTGCTGAGGCTTCCCTATACGATGATATGTCCTCTTAGTATATGGTCATCCAAAGAGCAGACTATCATCGTGGCATGACCGTGCAGGGGGAGGAAGAACTGAGCAATTACCATGGTGTGGGAGAGAAAAGTTAAAAGCTGAACCACTGAACCCAATATTCATTAGACAACTCATTCCTCCAAACCGAATTGTTATGCATGTGGCGCAGAACAGAACTTTTATGCAGGAAATGTGTAAAGTTCCTTTCCAGATATGCAATAACCTCTGTATTGGTGTCTTTTATTGTTTTCATCTCATTCTCTCTGGCTTGGACAATCATTCTAATTTTGAAAAAGTAGGTAACTCCATTCTCGAGGGGCACCTCTTGTAACAGATTATAGATGTGGAGTAGACCCATTTCCTTTCTGGTCCTTAAGAAGCGCCATAGGTCATTTTCAGAGCACATGGACGCGAAACATGTTGACTCGATTTTACCTTACCTGCAGCTATTGAGCTACTCAGGTACATCATACACCCATAGTAACCAACTCTGGGTTTTAGTTATTTCCATGGAGTCTTTATATTAAAGAGTGATTTGACATCACTTTGACAGTTTTAATACACATTTTTTTCAAAATCACGGCCACACCATTGATTGGACACCCTCTCACTCATCAGCCGGGATTAACAGCAAAAAGATCTCTGCCAAAGTGCTCCTTCGGGGGCCCGTAGGGCATTGCAGCGCCGGCTCAACGAGGAGCAACCACTCGATGATGAAACATAACATCCCTAGGGGTGTGTGAGGGCAACAAGAGACAGTCCTTTGGATAGCTCTTGGCGTACTGTCCATAACCTAGTCTTCTTTTTCCATTGGAACAGTATCTCCCCGTCCCCCTTGTTGAATTGATAAGCCATAGATCATAGTAAAAAAAAATTAAATGTAAATTGATACTTGTATAGCGCACTACTCACCCGCACTCAAGGCGCTTATACGAATACCGCTGTGGAACCCATCCTGGCTTTCCCTGTGAGTAGTCCACTCCTGGGCACCTCCAAGGTGGAGGCGAGGCATCCTTAGCGTTGTGGGGGCCGTTGTGGAGATTAACCCCTTCCATGCTCATGACGAGCTCAGCTCGTCATGAGGCACAGTTGAGCTGTAAATAAAGAAGAATTGGAATTTCCAGCACAGGGGAAAAATAACCAGAGCAGCGATGTGGTAAAGCAAGCTATTGCCCAGAGTTGCAGAGTGGGACTCCATGATTGAAATAGGCACGAGGCGTGAATTATCAGGTCCGTGGAATTTTTGAGCCCAAGACCCGTCGAGGCGGGGAATTGAACCCTGGTCCCGGGCTAGAATTCTGCATCAGCGTCTGCCGCTCTAACCATTGAGCCACACTTCTCCATAGTCATTGTGACAAGTATATGGTAGTGACTGTATAGGCTGTTAAGGATGAATTATCATTTTGTTGTGTTAAAAATTATAGACCGGTGTTTTGTGAGATAATCCTGTGGATTCTCCAGCTCTTTTATATATTAACATGCTGGAATCATTCCGTCATGTCATTCTGGGAATCCTCAGTAACTTTAAATAGCGGTAAACCATGTTAAAATGGCGATGGGCTCAACAGTAGTGTACGTTTAATACCACATCCACCTTATTTAATGCTACTGAACTTCAGCTGATGAGGTGGAAGTGATGAGCTCTCCTACTCCACCTAGAGGCAACAGTATCTCCGATTTCTACCACGTGTGAGGAAGTCCCTGAGAAGAGCTCTGCTCTGGCCTCTCTTTGTCCTTATCCTTATACATTCCCGGCCTACCCTGGACTTGAACCAGTCCTATCTTTAGCTTTTGGACGACTGTAGTTTTGGGGTCATTCTTTGGAACAATCGCCACACTCTGGGCTTATGACACCTTTTCCCAGTCACCAGCTGTCTTCATAACTAGGAGAAATAATCTCTGGAGTGGAGAAGTGTGGCTCACTGGTTAGAGCAGCAGACTCTGAAGCAGAGATCAGGCCCGGGACCAGGGTTCAAGTCCCGACGTGGCAGGGTCTTGGGCTCAATGTCCACGGACTCGATAATTCTCGCCTCGGCGCCTACTCTAATCATGGGTCCCACGCTGCAACTCTGGGCAATAGCTTGCTTAATCTCCACAATGGCCCCTACAACACTGGGATGCCTGGCTTCACCTTGGGGGTGCCAGAAGCGGCATCTCACAGGGAGAGCCAGGAAGGGTTCCACAGCGTTATGCAGTGCCCGGACGCCCCGTTGGGGCAGCTGTGCGCTTTACAAAATACACTACATCTCTCTTGAACGCTCTACCTGTGGCTAGAAGCTCAACTACTCTGATGATTCGCGGGAGCAGTGCAAGCAATGTTTTATGCTGCGACATCTTCAAAGCCTTAACTTCCAGGATTGAACAATAGGGAGAGGAGGTTGGTTTTAGAAAAATAAATACACTCCCCCTTAAATAATCCACTTACAAGAGGATTACATTAAATTAAATTAAAAAGAATTTCTAAAGCACAGCTAAGCCATCAGGAGACATCAACACAAAGAGGAAAATTGGGGTAAAATGAACCTAAGGCTAAGATGAAAAAAGCCATGTTTTCAGATGGCTACGAAAAGCCAAAAGATTTTCAGATCCAGCAATGTGGATGGGTAAGGTGTTCCAAAGTTTAGTCACAGCAAATGGATGCTCCCTCTGTTGTTGTTAATTCTGAGAAAAGTGTTCCACCATGCACTCAAAAGAAGGTTGCGTAGAAAAGGAAACCGTTTCTAGAACAGGACTTGCTTCTCAAAGCGCTGGCAGCACCTTTTTAGGTTTCGCCTGGCCGAAGGCTGCGCACTTGTGCGCAGCTTTTCGCCGCAGGTGAAATCTTTTGTTTACAATATGGGCTTCGGGAACGCCCCCCGGCTCCCATTGGCTAGCTCCATAAATGGAGGCTAGCCATTGGGAGCCGGATCTGTCCGTCAAGGCCGGACCAGATTCGGGGGCGTTACTCGATTTTTTTTTTTTTTTTTTTTCCCTTTCCACCCACTTCTGTTCGTCATCGCGGCAGTGGGGGTGTGTTATTTTTTTTTTTTCGAGTCGGCCTGTTTTCTTCCTTTTACAAGTGGCTGTTGTTGGAGTTGGCTGCAAGATTCGAGTTCCCACGAAGCGATCACGTAAGGAGCATTTTGTTTATAAATGTGTTTTCACTTTGTAAGTTTCTGTATTTTGTCCTGTGGCCGTTCCCGGCCCCCTCCCCCTCCCGCTGTCCGTGCGCCGTTCCCGCCCCCCCGCTGTCCGCTGTAAGTGCGCCGTTCCCGCCCCCCGCTGTCCGTGCACCGTTCCCGCCCCCCCTCCCGCTGTCCTGTGCCCGTTCCCGCCCCCCTCCCGCTGCCCGTGCGCCGTTCCGCCCCCCTCCCCTTTTACTCTCCGTTGCTTGTTCCTGTATGACACACAAATGCAGGCACTACGCATCTTATGGGGCGACATGACTCAAGAACCCGTAGCACATCTCATGATTGAGTACCTCCACAAACTGGGTGTAGGAAGGTACCTCCTGACTATGGTTGCCCCCAACTTTTTGCCCTGTGTTTTAGCTGGTTTTTGACATAGTCGACCTGGGATCCTGCCAATCAGGACCCCAGGCCTACTGCTCTCTCTTTAAAATGGATTCCATGTACCCTAGGTACATTTCCAATTGGTACTGGGCCACCCTATCAGACCCTGTAACTCAGGGCATGGGTGTACCCAGGGCTGCCAGGGGCTGCAGCATGTATTATGCCACCCCTGGCTGGCCTCCTAAATTTGACACAACTGGCTGCATGACAGCTGGGGCAAAGTCGTGTAATCACCCTTTGCTGTAGATATAGTATACCTATATCTAACCCTAAAATGGACACACAGATTCCTATCAGGCACTCCTATGGCAGGCCTTAACAATCCTGAAGGCAGAGTGCTTGGAATCGTGTGAGATGGTGCTCTGGCATGAGCTGAGCCTGTCTGCAGCTTCCGGAACCAAGTCCTAATAGCTGTTCCATGATATCGCATACCATATACTCTTAAGTGCATTATAATCCTCGCGGTTAAATGCTATCTTTGGTATTGCTTTATCAAAACATGTCGAGTAAGGTGTCATACGAATTGGAATACTAACCCCTCGCCAATTCTGGCGACGGTGTTAGCATTCCACCCTTCTAGAGGGACACGACATGTATGTAACTGTGAACCCCGGTTAAAGTTAAACGAAGCCTCAGCTCCACAAAATGGATGCTGCCACCACAGACACGAGTCTGACCCCCTACAGCTGGGAGTCCTTCCAGCGAGGGGAGCCTGGACAAAGGGTTTCCTGTCAGGGGCGGTGCTAGCACCGTCCCAGACATGGTTTTGTGTATCCTGGGTAGGCAGGGCTTTACAGGAAGGTGACTGCTGAGTGGCACCCCGGTGCTCACTACGCATAGGCCGGTCAGAACCAGTTCCAGGGGCACACCAGCCCCTGGCCTGGGGAAAGTCCGGCATGGCAGAGGGGTGTAACCACCCCCCTCCTAGTCCCACCCATAGGCAGGACCTAGTCACCGGGTCAGCCCCCTTTTTTAGTATAAAGATGGGAGCGGGCCCCCTGTTCAAATTAGATCATCTTTGGAATCAAGACCCGACTTTCTACGAAAGGCATCAAGATTTCCTTCTTCAAGATTCTCCCTTGTGGCTAAGGAGTAGTCACCCTGCATCAGGCGGGCACCATCCTAAGAACACTGCGGTCTGCTGCAAGTCCTTCTTCACGAATCCGACGACCCAGCTCGATGAGACCCGGCTTCCCTGGCACCTCTGACCTCTACTCACCTCTACAGCAAAGCTGAGAACTGTGAGTGCGACGAGACCTCGAGGGACCGACGATCGCCAAGACTGCAGACTTCTTTGCAACAAGCCCACCGTGTGCTCCACTGGTGAGTGCTTTGGGGTCCGAGAAGCCCCAACCCTGAGCAGCTCCAGCGCCGAAGATCAGCCCTCCAGCATCTCCACGATCTGCGTGGGGCCCTTCTGCTTTTGCGTGCTCACCGCGCTGTGTGGCTACTAGCCGGCTGGCTTGTGGCCTTCTTCACGACGCCCGACGACATCACTGCTGCTGGTCTGGTTGCTCCAGACTGGCCCTTGCTTCCTTGCAACAGAGAAGCACCCCGGACCCTCCTGGTCCACTCCAGACGCCATTTTGAGTCCACCGCGTGGGCTTGAATTTGCCAAGGCTTTGTTGCCCAATCCTGGGTCCAGCGACGCCGACAGCTTCAATCTTCGTGGGACAGCTCGCTCCTCCATCCTGGTCGCCGACAACGCCTCCTGGTCCGTGAGATCTGCGAGCACAGCGTCACCCACTCACCTAGTCGAGGTGACTACCATCCGGTGCCCTCCTGGTGCCACCTGACTACTGGCTAGTAGTCTCGAACTTGATCCCCTCTGCTTTCAGGTGTCATCTTCCTTCGATCCAGGCTTGGATCCATCGAACTTTCTTCACTGGTCGCCTGCCAGCAACTTCTTTCTTCCAGGCTCCTGGTCCGTCTACGAGGATTCCCGACGTCTTTTGAGTCCTATGCAGCTGCAGCCCCTGGGCTAGGTAACTTCGGCATTTCGGTGCCCCAGCATAGCCTCACTATCCAAGGGTCCGAATCCACTTTCGTTTTCCTCCTACCAGGTCGGGTTCGCCCGAGAAGACTAACTTTGTCTTTACTAGCTACCATAGACTTTGTCCCGCATCACGCGTGAGAGTGTACACTCTGCACCCGAGTCCCCTGGGTCTCCTAGGAGTAATCTGAAGATTCTATAGTCAAGATCTAGCGAGTCCAAAGCCTATTAGTACTGTACTTACCTGCTAGTAATTTCGCTTTCCACTTTCAGAGTATATGGTTTTCCGTGCCCCTCGGGCATTTGTATATACTGTGCTAACTTAAGTATTTTCGTAAAGGTTTTGTGTTGTGCTTAGTACCCTGTCCTCATAAACAGTACAGGGCTGTTGTGATTCTTAATAAATAACTGTTTATTTTCATAACACTTGTGTGGTGTCCTTTCACTTGGTGTTCAAGGGGTATATGTGTGGTAAACAGCTGGCTTAACACGCCCTCTCGAGTCTTTAGCCTTAGACTGCTCGTATCCACGCTACTAGGATAGCTGGTCTATAAGGTTGACTTACAACCAATCATCAATAAGGGTTGCTGGACTGATACATAGTGTTCACTAGAATAGTGAGCACTGCATATCAGGCCACCTTCTCACACTGGGCACCGGCAGGCATCTAAATAGGTAGGTAGTAGCCCTGGGGAATGCGATGACGTTTTTGCTTGTAAATACTCTAGCAGTTATACATAGCCATTCGTCACAGGCACTACATCAAAACATTGCTGCATGTCTGAAATAAACAACTGATGGCAACAAGGTGAAATGCAGAGGTTGTATCTGTTTACTTTACACAGATCTGTCAATGACTCTAAATCCTGGCCGGCAGCTCTCATCAGGATAAAAGTGTCTGTCACAAAGACCTCGGGTCATCAATTCACCAAAAAAGTACAATTCGAAGTACAGAGAGCGAGTGGTCTTTGGGTCTGCCCCCTTCAGACGTTGCCTGGCATGTGTTTTTCAAGGTTTAGCATTATTTTGAAGGGCGTTTTGGTTATATATTGTCCCATTTGTGTTCTCATTCGGTTTTGCTCATGGGGCGTCGAACAGCCCTTTTAATAAAATGCAGATGCAATATGGCATGTACCTCATCATTGCTGGACGCAGGCAGAGAGTGTGGCGCTGTCCCGAGAAGATGGGCTGGGTTTGCGGGCACTCCCAATAGCAGAGGCATGGGACGTAATACTGCTGGACCTCAAGAGGCCGTGGCAAGACGACTCGGAACTGTCCGAGGCCTCCACTTGACGCAGTCACCCAGTGGAGGCTCAGTGACACATGCACACCAAGTCGGACACTGTCATGTATACCACAGTCCAGGTACCTGGGCTGCTCTGCTGGCTGGACGCCTCACGCGTTTAACCAGGACACGTTAAATCTGTCTAATCAGTTGCGGCTGGAATCTTGTAGCTCAAGGCTTAATGTAGTGCATACAGTCACAACACGCATTGCGGTGGGCGGCAGAGAAGGGGGCCTGGTGGGAGGAGCCGCAGACAGCAAGTGATACAACATCAGTCTAGCCCAGTTCTTTGTAATCCTTGTTCACAGAAATTTTGACACATCTGATACATACCACGTGACTCTCGCACAGACAGAGCATACATGCCCTTGATAGACTATTAGCTGTATTATAGGACCCATTGTGCAATGCACGCGTGCCTGTAAACTAAACAAGTGTATGTCAAAACCGTGTTAAAAAATGTCCACAAAAAATATACCTTTTCAATAAACAAATTTAAACAAAAAAAATAGTATATGGTTTGGTCTCCCCCTGTGAGGGCTGTGAGAGCTGTGTGGGCTGTGAGAGCTGTGTGGGCTGTGAGAGCTGTGTGGGCTGTGTGGGCTGTGTGAGCTGTGTGGGCTGTGTGAGCTGTGTGGGCTGTGTGAGCTGTGTGGGCTGTGTGGGCTGTGAGGGCTGTGTGGGCTGTGAGAGCTGTGTGGGCTGTGAGAGCTGTGTGGGCTGTGAGAGCTGTGTGGGCTGTGAGAGCTGTGTGGGCTGTGAGAGCTGTGTGGGCTGTGAGAGCTATGTGGGCTGTGTAGGCTGTGTGGGCTGTGTGGGCTGTGAGGGCTGTGTGGGCTGTGAGGGCTGTGTGGGCTGTGAGGGCTGTGTGGGCTGTGAGGGCTGTGTGGGCTGAGAGAGCTGTTGGCAATGTAAATAACAATGCCATTTATTTATAAGTAAAAAAAAAAAAAAGAAATGTCATGAGCAATGCCAATAGCTCTAACTTTTCCAAAGGCAAAACCATTGCATTGTAAATGCTTGTTAAAGATTAAGACTAGAGTTTCCTCAGATAAATACTTCAGAAAGAACAAATACCAGACTACGCAAATAATTGTATTAAATTCTAGCTCTGTTGAAGCCCTGCCTCTACTACATTATTCACCATCAATGCTGCAGTAATCCTCTTTGATGACAGAGAAAATCTCCTTCGTCGACATCCAGGAGAATATCCTTTTCAACTAGTAAAACGTAATTAATGACGGCCCCTTCAGTGATCAGGCCCTCATTGATGAAAACACTATCAACGACCGCACCAAGGAGGTCTCTCCTCCTACCATTGACGACCAATAATCCAGTCTATAGCAAACCTACTGACAAAGTCCAGACATAATGCCTATTACCTTGTCGATGACAGCTTGTGTAACAACATGTTCGAGGCATGTGAGCTGCTGAATTCATATCTGTGCATAGATTGCAGCCTAGTGTTGGGTCCGGATGATTGCATATTGTTGTCCTGGAAGAGTCTTCGAAGTATCACGAGATAGGTGGCTCCTCCCCTGGACTACAGTGCGCATGGGCATCCTCTCCATCCTCAGATTGTTTTTTTCCGCCATTGGGTTCGGATGTACTTTATTTTATTCGAAGTTCGGAATCGAAAAAAACCTTTTTTAAAAGGCCAAAAGGCCTTCGGACTCGTCGGTATTGTTTCGATCAGTGGCGACAGCTTTATTTACAGTTTATTCAACTCAGGACGTCGAATCGGGCCGCAGGCCTTCTCGGCACCAAGGGGACCGGTCGTCGATGGAACGAAGTCCATTCAAAAGATGCCCTCTTTGTAATTCTAAATACCCACATATAGATAAACACCCTGTGTGTAACAAGTGTTTATCTCCAGAACATAATGAAACCGACTGCCTAGCCTGTGCCCAATTTCGATCCAAAAAGACACTTCGGGTTCGACGGGCCGCAAGGCAAATAATGCAGAAACCAGCGCTGGAGCTGGAAAATATCTTCGACGATGAACAAGATCTCGTTGAGGCCAAAGATTCAGATCAACAGTCGGGTCAAGATTCAGAGCATGACTCCCAACTACTATGTCGACGAATATGAAGACATCGTCGAGGTAAGAGACGACGAACAAGGGATTGGGCCGTCGAAGGCGACTCCAGTGATGAAACGGGGCCAACTACATCGGGAACAACCGTGAGTACAACGCCCCAAACATACACTTCTGTGGTTCCACAGTCTCGGGTCGAGGCATCGCCGGAAGGCCTTAGCCAAGATCTCGAAACACATTCTATAGCCCCGTGATACAGCTCAGCTAAGAATATTAGAAAAGAGCCATCGGATCAACGTAACCCGAAGTTGTTGATATCGAAACCAAAAGTTATGGAACCAAAAACAAAACCGAAACTGATCGACGAAACAGTCTTCGGACCAAACTACGTCGATCCATGATCCATCTGAATTGATCCCAAAGAAAATCGTAGACAATACGGTCTTCGGACCAAACTATGTCGATCCATCGAAGTCAAACACAAGGGTCGTCGAGCCGAAGGCCGGCGCACCTACATCCACTCAAAAACAAAAGGCCGTCAAACCGAGAAGATCGGCCCGACAGTCGAAAACACAAAAAAGGGACTTGATCCAAAAAAGTTTGTCGAACCGAAACAGAGAGTCGACAAACCAATGGCTGTGCAACAAAAACATGTTGAGCCGAAGAAAATCGACCCGAAGAAAGGCATCGAGCCGAGACAGCAAAGCATCGGTCCAAAAACACCGGTTCCGAAGATGCTACAAAGTCATAGAGGGACTATCGACTCGACGAAAAATGTCGAAACGATAAAAACATCGGCTCCAAAGAAACGGGCACAACCTAAAAAGACTGTTGAAACACAGAAAACTCTCAAATTTGGTCTACCAATTTCCTCTAAAACAAAGGCAGTCGACCCGAAAATCGATATCGACCCGAAACAAACAACACCAAAGACATTGGCAAAACAACCAAGAACTACTGAGCAGTAGATCTTATATCCAGACCCCTCATCAGAAGAACAGTCAACACTTTACATTGACCCTAATTCTGGCAAAGTCACTCTCTACAAGAGAAAAATCAGACCAGAAACTGAAAAAGAGACTTATGTCATCCCACTCAAAAAGAAAAGGGACTGTGCTACTTCACCTATTCTATTTGAACCTATAAAACAAACTATACCTAACACGTACTCATATACACCCACACACTCAGATGAAGAGGTGGATTATGAGGATAATGAGGAATACAATTACACAGTAGACCCTGACCAAGACAGTCAAGCTCAACCATGGGCAGACCCAGTACATCCTGGTGATTCTCAGCCCATTCCAGATGCACCTGCATACCCTGCTAAGCCTTCTCCTACAGAGGATACAGCTGATTTTAATGCACTAATAGATGTAGAGCCCATTGAGGAGGATTTCCTCTTTGACACTTTTGCCACATCAGAAAGATCTGTCAAAACACTACCTATGTTAAAAGGGGTACTTAAACATGCAGGTGACCTATTTAAAGAAACCACTAGGGCACAGGTCATTAACCCCAGAATAGAGAGAAAATACAGGCCAGCACCAGTAGACCCCACATATATTAAGGGACAACTGCCCTTGGATTCCTTAGTGGTATCCAATGCACGTAAACGTGCAAACTCACAAACCACTGGAGAAGCTCCACCTCCTGACAAAGAATCAAAGATCTTGGAGGCCTCAGAAAAAAGGGAAGCTGCTCAAGCAGCTAATATATGGTGAATATCTAATACACAAGCCCTGTTAGCTAGGTACGACAGGGCACATTATGACACCCTAGAGACACTTCTCCAGTATTTACCTGAACCTTACAAGGAACAGGCTGAAGACCAAGTACAGGAGGGAAAGCTAATAACTAACGCCTCCATTAAATGTGCCCTAGACGTCGCAGATACAGCGGCCAGATCAATTAACACCAGTGTTATGCTCACGAGACATGCGTGGCTTTGCATTTCAGGTTTCAAAAACGAAGTCCAGTCTACTTTATTAAACCAGCCAGTAAATCCTGACTATTTTTTTGGTCCAGCTGTAGATACAATCCTAGACACGATGAAAAAGGACACTGAAACAGCTAAGTCTATGGGAGCCTTACAATTCCAACAGCATAGAGGCTCCTTTCGTCGCTCCAATTAGAGGTGCTGCAAGAGGTAGCTCATCACAGCAGACCTAAATCTACAAAGCAAATATGCAAACCACCTACAATAAAAACAATAGAGGTGGATACCGCAGCAATAACAACAAAGGCAGAGGACGAGGGACTAATACCACCAGATCCTCTACCAACACAAAACAGTGACTTCTTAGCGCTACCCCCACACCATACAACACCAGTCGGGGGCGATTACAGCAGTTCCTACCAGTCTGGCAAAATATCACTAGTGGGTAAGGCAAATTATCCAGGATGGCTATTGCCTAGAGCTAACCTCTACACCACCCAACATACCACCAAGACGTCATCACCATGCTGCAAAAAGGGGCCATAGAACTAGTACCATTAGAACATCAGGGTACAGGGGTATACTCACTATACTTCCTCATCCCCAAAAAGGACGGGTCTCTCAGAACAATATTGGACCTCAGGCCCCTAAATCAATACATTTTATCAGAGCATATTCATATGCTCACTCTACAACAAGTCTTACCACTGCTGCAACAAGGAGACTTCCTCGCAACTTTGGACCTCAAAGATGCATACTTCCATATACCAATACATCCTGCTCACAGGAAATAGCTCCGGTTCACAATACAAAATCAACATTACCAATTCAAAGTCCTTCCATTTGGTGTAACAACAGCCCCAAGGGTGTTCACAAAATGCCTAGCGACAGTAGCTGCACATTTAAGAAGACAACATATTCACGTCTATCCGTACCTGGACGACTGGCTAATACAAGCAAAGTCGGCCCAGCAATGTGCCAGCCACATGTCCAAAACCATTCACCTCCTGCACAGTTTAGGCTTCACGTTGAACTATCCAAAATCTAATCTCCAGCTGTCCCATGTACAGCAGTACCTGGGAGCAACAATAAATACTCTGGCAGCAAAAGCATACCCAAACACTGCAAGAATAAACAGTATGCAACTGCTGATCCAAAAGTTCAAGCCCCAACACTTGCTCTCTGCCCGAGTGTTTATGCAACTCATAGGCATGATGGCTTTGTGCATCTTCATAGTCCCTCACGCAAGACTGCACATGCGTCCGCTACAACAGTGCTTAGCACAACAGTGGAACCAGGCTCAAGGACAATTAAAAGACCTAAAAAGACCTAGTGTTGGTGACCAGTCGTGCATACAACTCTCTGCATTGGTGGAATCCACAAAACCTTCGCAAGGGACGACTGTTCCAAGAGCCTGTACCACAAATAGTGTTGACGACAGACGCATCCCTGACAGGATGGGGAGCCCATGTCCTTCAGTACACAGTGCAGGGCCTATGGACGACACAACAAAAGAAAATGCACGTCAACTTGTTAGAGATGATGGCAATTTTTCTGTCAATGAAAGCGTTCAAAGTACATCTATGCAACAAAACTGTGTTGATCCGGACGGACAACATGACAGCAATGTACTATATACAGAAACAGGGAGGAACACACACTCCACAGCTGTCACATCTAGCCCAAACCATGTGGAAGTGGGCAATTCAAAGAAACATTTTTTTCATGGCGGAAATCCCTTCACAGGCAAGGACAACCAAATAGCGGATCTGCTCAGCAGACACAGCCAACAAATGCACGAGTGGGAGATTCATCCCACAATGCTACAACCGTACTTCCAACAGTGGGGTCAACCAGAGATAGACCTGTTCGCCACAAAGGAAAACGCAAAATGCCAGTACTTTGCCGCCAGGTTTCCACATCCGCAGTCGCAGGGCAATGCGATATGGATGAACTGGTCAGGCAAATTTGCGTACGCTTTTCCCCCAGCACCGTTAATACCGCTAGTGTCACACAATCTACGCCAACATTCATTGACACTAATCCTGGTTGCACCAACATGGGCGAGGCAACCAGGGTACACAACTTTTCTAGAACTTTCCGTGGTGCCTCATCAAAGACTGCAGCTAACACCCACTCTTCTCACTCAGAGCCATGGAGACATACAGCACCCAGATCCGCAACAACTGAACCTTGCAATCTGGCTCCTGAAATCTTAGAGTTTGGGTACCTAAACTTACCTCCGGACTGTATGAACATTATCAAGGAGGCAAGAAGACCTACTACCAGAGCTTGTTACGCAGCAAAGTGGAGGCGTTTTGTCATTTACTGTAATAACAATGACGTAAACCCACTAGATGCTTCAACGCAAAATAACATTTGCTACCTTTTGCACCTACATTGTTGCAATCTAGCTTATTTGTCTATAAGAATACACTTAGCTGTCATTTCAGCTTATCTTCGAAACAGGCAGCATCTTTCGCTGGTTAGAGTGCCTGCAATTAACGCATTCATGGAGGGACTCAAACGAAACACCCACCTTCTCCTGTCTGGTACCTAAACGTCGTTTTAACCAGACTAATGGGACCACCATTTGAACAGTTGCATTCATGTGAATTACAGTTCCTAACATGGAAGGTAGCTTTTCTTGTAGCGATTACTTCGCTTAGAAGAGTTAGTGAGCTGCAAGCCTTAACTATTCAAGAGCCATTCATCCAAATACATGCAAATAGGGTAGTTCTTAGAACAAACCCTAAATTTATGCCAAAAGTGGTATCTCATTTTCATATAAATCAGACAATAGAACTGCCAGTGTTCTTTCCAAATCCACAGTCAGTACCTGAAAGGGCTCTACACACACTAGATGTCAAAAGAGCTCTTCTATACTACATTGATAGAACTAAGGATTTTGAGAAAACTAAACAGTTGTTTGTTGCCTTTTCACCACAACACAAGGGCAACCCCATTTCAAAATCTGAGTTAGCCAGATGGATAGTTAAGTGCATTAAAATATGTTATCTTAAAGCAAAACACACTTTACCAGTTCCCCCAAGGGCGCATTCCACACGCAAACTAGGGGCATCCATGGCTTTCCTAGGAAACATTCCTCTAGAGGAAATATGTAAAGCAGCCACATGGACTACCATACATACTTTCACAAAACACTATTGTGTAGATGTACATTCCAAACAGCAAGCTGCTGTAGGACAGGCTGTTCTAAAAACTCTGTTTCAGACTGCTGGATCTGGCACAGGTAGCCAACGCTAGGTGAGAGACTGCTATACATTCTATGCACAGATATGAATTCAGCAGCCCACATGCCTCGAACGGAATATGCTACTTACCAGTATGCATCTGTTCTTGGCATGTAGGGCTGCTGACATTCATATCGCCCACCCTCCTCCCCGGACCGGTCGCAGCTGTAGCATTCATTCTTACTCTTACTTTCTTGCATGGACATCTCTTACTGTACCACACTCCATCTCTGCCACAATGGCGAAAAACAATCTGAGGATGGAGAGGATGCCCCTGCGCACTGTAGTCCAGGGGAGGAGCCACCTATCTCGTGATACTTCGAAGACTCTTCCAGGACAACAATATGCAATCATCCGGACCCAACACTAGGCGGCGATCTATGCACAGATGTGAATGTCAGCAGCCCTACATGCCAAGAACAGATGCATACTGGTAAGTAGCATATTCCTTTCTGTTCCAATCGCCTCTTCACAAACGGGTTACTGTAAGTCTTCCTGGCTGAGTAACTACAGGTCCAGAAGTGGCGGTGTCTGAGGTCCTTTTTTACGCAGTTCGAAGTGGGGAGTATACTCTTGCGGCATGACTGTCTAGTGCACAGATGCCCTGCCTCCCCCCCGGCTCCAGACTAACTACATGGGTCATGGAGCCCTTTGCGTGGAGACTGGACACAGCCTATTCAGGTGTAAGTGAGGCTGGGCCCAGCGCTTCCCTCGCTCCTGCCAGTGATGGCCCATTCAGTTGAAACCTAAGCCTCCATTGTGTGTGGCTGTCTATGAGGAATGCACAAAGGCTAACAGCCAACTACACCCAGTCATGTGACCAGAGACAGGCTGCAGGCACCAAATGGCTAATGCAAGAAAATGGAAACTTTCTTAAAGGGTAATTTTAAATCGGACTTTACCATTCCAGGGACACCAAATATGAACTAGTTAAATCTTCCCATTTGGATATTACACTAATAAAATGTAATAAGATAACTCCAATGTTATACTATGGGAGAGAAGTCTCCACTGGCTTCCTATAGCGGCTCGATGTAAATTCAAGCTTGGCTGCATTATTTCTAAATCCCTAGCAGGTCACAGCCCTCTCTTCATTTCCTCCCTGCTCCACCCTTATGCCCCTCCTCGCACCCTCCAATCATCCCAGATGGCTCTGTTATCAGTCCCCAGATTCAAAAGGAAGAAACACGGTGGCCTTAGGTTCTCTTTTTTAGCCCCGTCTTTTTGGAACTCCCTACCCCTCCCTCTTAGGTTGTCTTCCCCCTACCCCAAGTTTAGATCCTCCCTTAAAACCTTTCTTTTCACAGAGTTTTATAATTAGTTGTTTCTTTTTCTGTATCCTCTCCCGGCTCCCTCAGCAAAGCGCCAAGAAACCTAATGGTGTTAGTTGCGCTCAAAAAGTTAATTTAACATAACATAACATAACATAACATAACATAACAGATAGGCCCAATTTGACGAGTTTTTTTTTTTTACTACCATGACAAGTACAACCTCTCCTTAAGGCTGTCTAGGGCCTATCTTGGGGTGACTTATATGTATTAAAAAGGAAGGTTTGGACCTGGCAAAAGGTTTATTTTGCCAGGTCGACATGGCTAGGTAAACTGCACACACAGGCTGGGCTGAGACGTGTTTAAAAGGCTACTGAAGTGGGTGGCACAATCGGTGCTGCAAGCCCACTAGTTGTGCTTCATTTACAGACCCTAGGCACATTTAGTGCCCTTTACTATGGACTTATACGTAAATTAAATATGCCAATGGGGTATGATCCAATATTATCATGTTTTAAGCTGAGAGCACAAGCACTTAAGCACTAGTTAGCAGTGGAAAAGTACACAGAGTCCTAAAGCTAGCAAAAACAAATTCAGTTAAAAGGGGAAGAGGATGGCAAAGGTTTTGGGGGTGGCCCCGCAGAAAGGGCTATTTACAACAGTTGGGCATCTGCTTGACACATTTTTGCGAATAGATAAAAGTTTTGTGACAGGAACACTGCTCTGAGACTTGCTAGAGATAACGTGAAATGACCTTTGAGAGCTACAACTTCTTGCTCTTTCTGGGCTTTACAGTCGCGGTTCAGGAGACGAGAAAAAAGTTTGCCTCGTTAAACAACAGTTACTAGTTACTCAAGGTCCAATATGCTATGTTATGCTGTGTCCAACTGAAGGTCACCCATGAGGGGAAGTAACCTATTTCTCAAGCACCACAACAAGCCTATGACTATGTAAAGAAACGGTTACAGGAATCTCAGCGCAGACTTGGACTTGTGGCCCAGACTGATTCGCCGTCCCAAAAAATTAAACTGTTCAGAGCGGTTTTTACTTCTCTAAACACTTGAGTACCGTATTACATTCATCTGCTGTTTGCCAAACCTGACAATTGATGTTTAGTTGAAAAATGTATATTGATGACGTCATTATGCATATTATGAAACAGTATACACTTTAATATGTTGCATGGCCTGATTGTTGGGGCCATTGCCCACCTACTACATTAATTATCAAGTTGCATGATACTGTTCTTATGGTGGTTACACACTGGTTCTGCCACTTCCCACAACATCCTCAACGACCACACAAGGGGATGACCGTTTGCTCTTCTGGTATTGCACCCTTTACCTCCTTAATTAAGTATGTCCAGCTCCACTTTCGTTTAAGTCTCTGGGCTGCAGAGCTGGATTCTGTTATCTATAATGGATGGAAAGATTCATTCATCCTTGATGGGTTTGGGGCATTACACACTTAGCGCCACAGGTATAAGGAACACTAGACACCATAATTACTAATCAGTACGTGCATTTACCAACTCACCTATGCAAAGTAGCATTTTATCACCTCATCCTATTTGTCCTTTGCTTGCAGTGTTGCTTTTCTAATAAAAAATAAACCACCCTTACATGTAGAGGGCACTTATGCAGATGATCAGGGTAGGTATGTTTCTAGTCATCTCCGCACCATTATGCATGAACATAGATGGCTAGATATTTTGAGAGCCCAACACCTCTTGACCCTTGAGGGTACCTTTTAATTCAGCAGGCCACAATGCCTAGTCAACACTGGACTTCTGTTTGCTTACACACAATGTGGGTCTGTGGGTGAGAGGTAAATCTTCCATCTTTTGGATCATTTAGCTGTGCTGTTGGCTTTGCAGGTCACCAGGATGGCAACTCCTGGTGCTGGGTGGTGCCTAAACACTGAGTGTATTTTCGATAGGATATTATATGCGGAGGTCAAAGCAGATTTTATAGCATACATTCAGCTACATGTGTCATCAGCATGGGTATTGCGTGAGAAACATTGAGAGCAACAGTGAGGGACTGTTCTATCTCTAAACATGCCAATGTTTTAAAAACCCTTAAGGCACACCTATTTCGTCTTGAGCGTGGAGACACTTGTGGCCTCTTGAAATGACCCCCAGGTACAAAGTCCAATTAGCGATAAGATCTTGGAATTTGTTGAGGTGACAGACAGTGTAAACACGGGCGTATGGTGAAGGTTAGCTGCATGGTAAATTGTCGGCCATTAATAGATACCCTTAGTCCTCCAATGAAATAACTCAAATAATCGACATGCCGGGAGAGTCATTTCAGGATATTCCCCTGATTTGTTTACAGGTGTTCAAGACACCTTGCTCATCTCAAATCCAAAACAGGCCCTCAACCTCATGACTCTATGGTTGAATATCTAGAAGATGTGGCACTATGCTAGATCAGTGACATCAGGGCTCGAGTTGGGGGTATACGCAGGTACACAGTGTCCTCCACTCTTTCAACAGGTTGGACGCCGCCCCCCCTGCCAAAAAGCTGGGCCCCCCACAGAAATATGCTGAACGTGTCCCAGAGTAATTTTCAGACACCGGGAACCGTTCAGCACGTGACGTTATGAGGTAATTTACATATTGTCAGTCCCCCCACTTCTTTTTATAGGACTTGTGCCCTGAGTGACACTCATCGTCTTTCTCACTGTCGTTTACCCTCGATGAAATTAAGGAAGTGATTAGCATCCCTGAAAGGCACTTAGCTCGGATGGGTTCACGAGCAGATTTTACTAGCGCAATGCAGCTATATAAGCCCCTCATTTACTAGCGCTATAGGAAGAAGCATTTCTACAGGATGAGATCCCTCCATCATTGCACAATGCGCTGATCATAACACTTTTGAGCCCAGGTAAACCTGCGCAGAGCTGTAAATAATATCGTCTGTTAGCACAGATTAATTGCTATGTAAAAATTCTTTAAAAATTGATTGCCAATGGCTTGACCCTTCTATTATCGGAATTGGTGCTACCAGATCTATCTGACTTCGTCCTAGGGCGATCAGTGGCTCTCAAGCTGGGCACTCTTTTTGCGCTCTTACAGGACTTGAACTTAGAACTCAACGCTGTCACAATCTTTCTTGACACCACCCACGCTTTTGACTCCCTAGACTGGTAATATTTGTTTGCTATGTTGCTTAGGATGAAGCTCTTGTATCTGTTTGTTAGTTGGATAACACTGTGCTATACCTATTCTGTGGTTAGGTTATGCATAAATGGTGTCATGTTGCTGCACCCCCCTCAACTCCCACCCCTCTTAATATCGCAAGGGGCACAAGGCAGGAAAACCCACTCTCGGCTATACTATTTGCACTTACACTAGAGCCTCAGACAGCCAAGTGACATCAAAGGCAGTCTGACCAATAATTGTAATATTCTAGCAAACATTCTGATATATCTTAATGACATGCCCATTTACGTCACGATTCCCAGGATTGTTTGAATGATATATTGAGGGACTACATGAAATTTGGGTCAATGTCTGGGATCACTATCCATTGGGCTAAATCTAAATATTCCCTCCCACCGAGAGTACAGTTAAGTTCACTCCAGATTTCCCATTAGATTGTGCACAGGGTCCCTTAAGTATCTAAGCATTTGGGCCAACCAAGACACAGTTGTTTTCCTTAAAGAGAACTATGAAGTGGTTATAGAAAAGATTACTCAGTAGATCAGTTGATGGTTATCCTTCCCGTTGTCGTTGACTGGACGGATAGTTCTAAATTATTAAATTTATTTGTATGTTATACCTCTGCCTCTTACTGGCTCCTTCTTAAAACAACTTAACACACAGTTGATCAGCTTTGTGTATGGGCTGCTAAACAGCCCAAGATAAAATGGGAAATGCTCACTTTGCCATTCAATCTTTGGGACTTTTATCCCCTGACCTGGAGCTTTATTATGTATGCACCTAAGCCAGTGTGTCCACTATTAGTTTAATCTATGTACTACCTGCCCCATCACGTCGTTGAAAAAAAGACATCAGCCCTATCCCCACTTTGCTTCCTGATTGGGGTGCCTCCTCCTACGCCGCATTAATTAGACATGGCTACCATCGGTCTGGCATAAGTCGGGAAAGAGTGGGACTGGACACACTATACTCTCCAAACCTGCGCTTCTACCATCATTCATTACTGCCTATAACACATGAGATGAAAGCAAACTTGCCGTGTCCAGAAAATTATCAATGTTAGGGTTATCTGTATAATAACTTGCACTTCGGAACACGGCAGTGCCATGCTCACCCCAGACGTGTTTATATATTCTCGTTTGAGGGGAACTACCTGGTCGGCAGTCTCAGGCTTCCCATCAGAACCCACTGTTTGCCACTCTTTGGAGAGGCTCCTGTCAGGAACTTACACGAAACAATCTGTAAACGACGCAAATCGGGGCAGAAGGAAACCCCTGCACCAACCCTATCTACTTGAAATAAATGAGAGGAGGAGATGTGCCTGGAGAGCTCAAAGAAGATGTGGAAGTACTGCTGTCCACACAGTTATGATTTCTCCTAGCAGTAGACTGCATATTAGCCACTATAAATTCTTTTAAAGGGCCTAATTTACTCCCATTACAATACAGAAAATTGCCCTTTACGAAGACTCAACCTGCACAAGATGTTTGCAGTCTCCGGCCAATTTTTATATTTGGTTCGATAATGTGAGAATATACAGTCACATTGGCAGGTAGTACTGACCTCCATGTCCCAGACAATTGGATGAGAATTGCCAATGACACCTGAATAGTTTTTTTGGGATGGGTGTGAGAAATCTCCGCATCCTACTATAAATGTACTACCGTAGCACTTTTACTGGCCAGAGGTTTGTAGTTTGGGTAGGAGGAGAAATCCTAATTACAAACCATGGATTGACTCACTCGCATATTGAAGGAGCAGTTATTCCCCTGTCGTCCAGACCAAGAGACATATGGTGCCCTTTGAAGTCATTTATCTGAACGGCCACTCAATAGTACATTATCAGTCATACACATCAGAATGCTCAGTCTACTAAGGGAATACGCTTGATATGAGCGATTGTGAGCCCGAAGTATAAACTGTGCTCAGTCTGTAGTTATCCTGCTAAGTAACCCCTTGCACGCAACAGTTCACAATAACATTCCCTCTGCTTTGGCTTCCAGACCTGGTTAAGTATTTATATTTATTTATAAATATACTTATCCCCCCCTAGCGCAGCATTTTTTCACAAAATTGCAAAACTTTGTGCATTACTGGCAACACCCTCATGAATCCATCCTACATGTTGCTATAGAATCAGATGAGGCTTTTCCCACTCCGCTATCACCTCTCATACCAAAGACAAGGAAGGTGATCCCACACTCCGCAGTAAACCCAGTGCAGAGCATGAGTAAAGCATGGAGCAAACTAGCACAGCAAGCACACAAGACTCCACTTTATGCCCTTGCACTTCCCCTTCTGCACCATCCAGACATGTCAGTCACACAAGAACAGACGGCGCAGAAAATGCTGGACAAGATGGGCTTGTGCACCATGGGGGATAGGTTTAGAGAGGGACTTTTCGTTAACTCTCCAGAACTCTTCACTGGTAACACACAGACCACACTACTTTTCTTCACATACATGCGCATGCGACTTGCCATAAGAACCTTGTATCCTACACTGCAGGCACTACAAATGTTGCTGTCTGACCCCTCACTGGAGCGCCTAATAACCAAACTCTACCACGCAGCTCAACAGGAGAAATACAGAGCCACGGAGCAGGCGCTAGAGATATGGAACACTCTACTAGATACACCTCTGTCCAGAGACCAGTGGGAGTTTTGCTGTACGTTCACAGAGCTGCTTACGCCGAGCTGTAATTTGCGTATTAGTCATTTCAAATGTTTGCAACAAATGTATTATACACCTGTACGATTGTACAGATACTGACTGGGGAAATGCTGACTGGATCAGATGCTGGAATAAGCAAGCGGATTTTTTACATTCAAAATAATAATAATACAAAAATATTTTTTAAAAAGGTTAAGTCTAATGCCCTAGAGATCAGAAAACCCTGGAGTTCTAGCGTGAGTGTTCCTGCTGAATGTAATGAGGTAGGGATCAGGTGGAAACTCTTCCGCTATGCTGTAATGTTTAATACTGTCTGACCTGAATGTTTTCTCCGCTATTACTGTTAGACCCGGCACTATTTGACGTACAATTGTAATATTGTCGTTATCTTCTTCTTTATTGGGTTTTAAGAATCTATAAAGTGACTATACATATGTATGTTATATATTTCTGAAAACGTAGAATTTTTTTAAAAAGTGCATCAAAGAGCCCTATCTCACTATTGCCAGCTCTACCTAACAGGGACAGCTGGTGGATGAAGAGTTTGAATCATGGGGTTAGTTCTGTGACCGCAATCTCGATTAAAGCTGCAATTGTGCTACTCTTATTGGGCCACTACATTAGTCAAATGTGGCATGACTTGTCAACTACGTATCTGAGGACAAGTGGAAAGCTGACAAAGCAAACGTCTGGGGGGGGGGGGGGCAAACAGATCTACAGCCACCATAGTGGCAATGGATGTGTCCAATATATGCTGGATGGATGGCTAAGGTCGACCGCATTCCGCCCATAAGTACAAGCCAAGATTATTTTTTTTTCTTTTTTTAAAAAATCTTTATTGAGGCATTTTCATTTTATCCCCTCCTTGATTTTACATAAGAATTCATATGTAGAAATTAGAACTATTATAAATGACCTCTACCCCCCTCCACCCCAAGCTTGAGTATATACATAAGCAAAACAACAATTGGAAAATAAAACACTGTACATGATACATGACCTTTTTTGTGTCCAAATTATAGTAAACATAATATGCATTTTCTCGATACAATTGCAAACAGATTAAATTATATAATTATCCAACCAGATTCTGTATCCAACGTGTCAGTGGGTCCCAAATTTTCAGCCCAGTCTTTTGTCTCTTTCTACCTTTCTTTCGGTATATAGCCTTTTCAAGATTATATGTGGCCAAGAGTCTGGCCCGCCATTGTTCAAAAGCAGGAGGGTTATGGTCTAGCCATGTTGTAGCCAAACATAATCTGAATACAGCCGCAGCAATAAAAATAAGCCCTTGAATTTCCTTTGGCCGCGTGTCTCCATCTAGACCAAGTATTAATTCTGCCGTCGTGATTTCAATTTGTTTGTTAAAGATTTTGGATAAAAAGGTGGAGATTTCCCTACGTATTGTACCCAATGTGGCACATGTTGCGAATATGTGTACGATATCTGTCTCGTACTCCTTACGAAGGCATTCTGTACCTCTGCCCGACCCCCATTTGGCAATCTTGTTCGGGGTATAATATAACTGGAAAAAAGTTTTATAATATTGGGCTTGAAGGTTGGCCGACATTAGCCATAGTTGAGATGCCTTAAGTGATTTCTCACAGGTATCGTCCACCACGTCTAATTTTTCGTGCCAATTTGTTATAAATTTTGCAATATCATCTGGTAGAGTGGATATGAGGTTATTATATATACCACCAATTCTTATTGTGCCGGTAAGAATTATTGTGTTGATGAAGTGAATTTTTCTAAATTTGTCCGGGCCTACCCCTTTTTTCATTAAGAAATCTCTAATTTGTAGAAATTTAAAGAAATCTCATTGGCTTAATCCAAATTCTGATTTCAGTTCATCAAATGATTTGAATCCTATATTGGAGTTAAAATAACCACACTGGGTGATCCCCGCCCTTTGTCAGCTTATCATGCACACGTCATTAAATGTTTCTGGGAGATTGGTATTTCCCACTAACGTTGTGTAGTAAGAAAATCTCCCTATACCCAAAAGCTTTCAAACATTGTTCCAGGCTGAGTATACACCCCTTAGGGTTTTAAATCGTACTTTTTTTGTAGTAGCAATTGTAAGTTAGTTGCCAGAGATGTGCTTTTGTTTCATTACCTAATATTAAACCAAGTGGTGTCGGGATCATTCCTTCACATTCTGCAGGGTTATACGAGGTCAGTAATATATTGCCATACTGTATGATCGTGGCCCACCAATATATTTTGAAATTCGGTAGTGAGAGCCCGCCTCTGTCTTTGGGGAGTGTAATATATTTTAGTGCCCTACGTGGTTTTTTATAATTCCATATAAACTGTGAGAATAAGTTATCTATGTCCTGAAATATTTGTGAGGTGAAAACTAAACAAATGGTCCGAAAGAAATATAGCATTTTGATGGCATTGCATCTTCCCACTAAGGTCAGATGGAGAATATGAATTCTCCGCAGGGTTTTTGCTTGTTTGGTTTATGAGGGGTTCCAGGTTAATTTTGACCAGATTGTCTATGTCTGGTGTTATGTTTACTCCTAAATATATGGTGGCATTGGTAACTGCCCGATCATCAAGGTATGTAATCTTATTATTGACAACTATCTAGGTTTTTCCCTGATTAAGTTTGTATCCTGAGACCTCCCCGAATTGTTTGGCATATTCTTCCATTGCTTTCACTGCTACGTTAGGATCTCCGGTAACTATTGCTATGTCGTCCGCATAGGCTAGCGTCTTAGTATTGCCATTAATAGTTTTGATGGTGGTATCGCCAAGTTGGAATCTAGTCGGAGAATGAAAGGATTAATGAAAATAGCGAACAATAAGGAAGAGCACGGACAACCCTGTCTTGTCCCTCTGGTAACTCTGATGCTCCCGGTCATCTCTCCGTTTATTGCGACAACCGCTTCAGGGTTTTTGTATAACATACGGGTGGCTTTAATGAATCGGTTACCGATACCGCACCTCGAAATTTCTGTCCACAGATATTGCCAGGAGACCCTATTGAAGGCCTTCTCAGCATCTAACAGTATTAGGGCCATAGGGTCTCCTGCCACTTCTGTAATGTCGAAGAGTGTGATGACCCTCTGAACATGATCAGTGGTCGATCGGCCCGGAATGAAGCCGTGTTGGCGTGGAGAGGTGATTTTGTGTATATATTGTGCCAGTCTGGTTGCCAGCAATTTCGGGTATATTTTAGAGTCGAAGTTAATTAATGTGATAGAGCGATAGGATCCCAGTTGTGCAGGGTCTTTGTTTTTTTTTCGGAAAACTACAATTTTTGCCCTAGCCCATGAGCCTGGTGGTTGCCCCCCCGTAAAAATATGCGTCATTAAAGTTGTTATAATTCAGTGGTTTATAAAATTTAGTATAGAATTCGATCTGTTAGTGTCTCATATATGGAGCAAATCGTAGCTTTCTTCCCTTGACCAAATAGACATTCTGTTATTGCCCAGCGCCCTATTTTATCGGCTGTAGACCTGGTAAACTGTAGCCCCCCCACCGATTGCAAGGATGGCTACCCCCCTTGTCTTTGTTGCCTGCGATGTTGAAATAATCGGTCTGTAACCCATGTTTTTCAGTAGTTGTTGCTGTGACCCTTCCACATGTGTCTCCTGCATGCATATGATATTAGGCCCTATTGTCTTGAGTCCGATCACCACCCTATGTCTTTTTTTTCACATCGTTGAGACCGCAAATATTAATAGTTAAGCTTCTTAATTTGGCCATATTTTTTGAGGGTTCTGGTTCAACCTTGCACTAGTCTTTGTCTTTTTTTCTTCATTTCTGTTTGCAATTTTATTGCGTGAATGTGTCATTTTTCTTTTCCTTTTTCCTATTTTGGATCCTGGTATACCTGTGATTACCCGTGTTTTTTTCGCTTGTGTACTCTTCCCGCCCGCCTGCTGCCACCCCCCCCCCTCCCCCAACCACCCCTTGAGGCTTCCTGAATCCGGGGGGATCCAGGTGTGGGCGTCGGTCTGGTCAGAGTGCCCCAGCCCGCCCCGCCTCCCGAACCCTGGTGTGCTGGACATAAAATACAATTTAAGAGTGCCAAAATAAAGTTCCTCAGTGTATTAGTGGATATCCATATATTACATCATTTGCTTTCTGAGTCTTATCTACCCGCTGGTTTTTGTTGCCTTTCTGTTTTAGGGTTACTTGAGAGAGAAATTTCTTTGAGCCTGAATTTCGCCTGTGAAACTTCGTGTTGTCCCGTTGATAATAATTTTTAGTCTGGCTGGATCTTGTAGAAAAACGGTGGCTCCTATTTGCTCAAATGGTGTAAATAATTGCGGCAGCCTCCACCTCCGTTCCAATGTGACATGAGCATAGTCAGGTCGAGCGAAAAACTTGAACCCCCTTATGTTCCCTCTTACTGTTGGGCCGAGCGAGATCGTATATGGCTTCACGAAGCAGAAAATTCCCAAAGTATATCATTACTGCTCTTGGGTATTGTGAAGGGTTGTTGGTTCGCTTGGAAAGAGTTAATGGAAAGCGTTGCACACGCTGTACCTCCCTCTCCATTTCCCACGACTGGAGTTCAGGGAAGGCTGTGTTAAGGAGGGAGATCATGAAGGCCCTTATATGTTTTCCTTCTACACCTTTGGGAATTCCTAGGGAACGGAGGTTGTTTAGTCTAGCTCAGTTTTCATGATATTCAACCTTTAGCATCAGATCTTTTATAATACCGTCTTGATCTTTACCTTGCGTTTGGAGGCTAGCAACATCTATTTCCAGGTTTTCGGTACATGTTTCCACAGAGACCATTCTGTCCGATATTTCAGAGCAAGTTAGACCTACTTTTTTGATCGCTCCTTGTAGCTTTTGTATGGCTGTGTGGTTCTTTTTGTTGTCTGTTTTCACTTCTTCATGCAAGCTTTTAATTGAGCTGAGTATTTCGCTCAGACATTGTTATGTTTGTTTGCCAGTCGGCCTTGTGCGTCCCTGTTGGTTATGACCACTCCCTGTAGTCTCATTCATGACAATTTGCCGATGGTCTGATTCTGATGTATATTTGGGAGTTGGACTTTTTCCTGTATATTTTGTTTGTTCTGTGTTACTCCCTTAGTCTGTAGTTTCTTCGTATATCACTTTGTGGTCTTTTTTCTGTATCTCTCTTTTTAGGTCTCGCCTGTCGATGCGCATGCGCATCGAGCTTGCGAGACTATGGGGGCTTAAACAGTCTTTAACCAACTTGCAAGGAATCGTGGCGATTCCTTGCAGTGCCCGTGAAATTCAAGCTCAATGCGCATGCGCATTGAGCTTAAAGCGCGTGCACATGCCCCCAGCCGCCTGCCTTGCATGTATTTTCCCTCAGTTCCCTCAGCCGCACTCCAGGCCCCTGCTGCTTTCACACCCTCTCCCCGCCCCGCTCCGCCCCCTCCCCTGCCCGCCGTGTCGCATTTCTCCTCCCCCTCCCCTTCTGTGCCTTCCCTCCGTCTTGTCTCTTTTGGCCCCCCTCCTCCTCCTACTCTCCTCCCCCCTCTCTCTCTCTCTCCCAGCACAACCTTGCCGCATTTGGCTTCTGGCAGCTTAGCCTACATCATCGGGCAATATGTCCGCCCCTTTCGGTCATTTGTTTTCTTCACCGAGAGTGACAGCATTTTGCTCTTAGACATGTGTAGGCAACCTAGAAAGTAGTCCAGATCAGAGCCGTGGCTGGTGGGCCAAAGTCTGCTTTTATGTTTTCTTTAATAATATTATTAGCAGTTTTTTTTATTAATTTATATTTCAATCGTTTATTTTTTGTTTTGCTTTTTTTGTAAAACAGATGCGCACCATCCTTAGGCAGCACCGTTATGTACCCCTTCTGTGCCCCGGATCTCAGAAACAGTATATCCGGCCACCCAGAGCACATGCCGCATGCGGCCCAAAGGCGTGCTCAGCAGGCATTAAATAAAATAAATACATGGCCGCACGTGTTTGCAGCGTGTTTACTTTGAGGTGGAAATGTTTGCATGGCGCTGTATTTACTGCACGCTGTTACAGGCTAACCTGACCTGCACCATGTGCTGCTTTGAAATGTCATGTTGTCACACGCTGTGATACATTGTCCCCTGCAGTGATGCGCAATATGGAAAACCTCGACATGAATAGATTAGCCCATCCGGCCACCCAGAGCACATGCCGCATGCGGCCCAAAGGCGTGCTCAGCAGGCAATAAATAAAATAAATACATGGCCGCACGTGTTTGCAGCGTGTTTACTTTGAGGTGGAAATGTCTGCATGGCGCTGTATTTACTGCACGCTGTTACAGGCTAACCTGACCTGCACCATGTGCTGCTTTGAAATGTCATGTTTTCACACGCTGTGATACATTGTCCCCTGCAGTGATGCGCAATATGGAAAACCTCGACATGAATAGATTAGCCCCAGGTTCACTGTGCCTTCCTCGCACCCTCCTGGCCTTCCTCCACCCCGCACGAGCCCTCTGCATGACCTCACAGTCTCACGCTGTTCTTCTATACTTACAGGCTGTCTTTGCTCTACCTTTTCCCTCTAATCCAGGGCTGGACTGGAAACCCAAAGCAGCCCTCCTCCGATGGAAATACATACGCCCCACCCTCTTGCTGTTTGCTCTCACTACCCCCTCCCCCCTCCTTTCTTCCCCTCCCTCCTCGTTAGCTTGTCTCTGTTTGAGGTGGTGTTTAAAATACTTCAGAGCAATCTCAAGAGCGTGGCAGTCTTTTTTTTTTTTATAATTCATCTTCACAACTTCGCGCACGTGCACTCCCCCCACCCATCCTCTTTCCCAGTCTTCTTTCCGAGTGTCTTGTGTCTGAAGACATCAAATTGCTCGGCTGCTTGATTATATAGTGTCCTGTTTGCACAAAATCTTAACGTCTTTAAAGGGATGAAAGGCTACCTCAGTCCTGACAGACTTTGAACTTATGACCCCCACGTTTACACAGATGTTGCAGGCATTAGAAAGCATGAATGTAATAGACTCCCATATATGGCATTAGAAAACGTGAATGCATATACACAAATGCAGAAATCTGCACAGTTGTACAGACAAGGAACACCAACTGATTTCATTGCCATCTTTTTAATCATGATTATCTCTCCACTAGGGGATTTAACAGTAGTGCCCAAGACTAATAGTCAACAGAACCTGCTGTCAGATTTCAGTTATTTACAATAGTTTAAGCTATTGCTATTATAAATTACAATTTTTTTTATTTCAGTATTAATTATTTAAAAAAATTAAAAGCCATTTGTATTTGTTAGATGAATACATCTAAGTCACGTACATACAAAACATGTTGCATTACAAATGCTATAGGTGTCACATTCGAAAAAGCTTAAAGTATTGGCATTGTAAATGACAAAGCTATTAATTTGGCTATTTTCAAGACCAACACATTAAAAAAATGTCATTTACGAAACCAATAGCTCCAACTTTTCTAATGCGAGACCTATTGCATTTCCAATGCTTGTTGCCCAACTTTTTTCTTGGGGTATTGTCTGGACCGGATTCGTTCGCTTTCTTGATTTATGCGCCAACGAAATCTGATAGTTCTGAAAGTTCTGGGGTTGAAGGATCAAGGCTATGATCGTCACTGGAGTGACTTATTTCGCTAGACGTCGAGGCCCTGGTTTCATAAGTATCTGAATCAGAATCATCAGTAGCCGCTTGGGTTTCAGAATATTGTATTGTAGTTTTTGTTGGGGGAGAAGGGTGATTGGGAGTTGGCTTAGTATTTGAAGTCTTAGGCGTACTATCCAGACCTTAGAGCTTTATTCCCCATTTTGTTTCCCAAACGTTATCGTGCGTTAGAAATCCGGAATCAGACACTAGACTTGCGACGTGGTTCGTCACTTCACCAGCGATCCTCCCTATTTGGCCCATTGGTCTCACAGATTCGATCCTCAAGGTCCCCGGGTGGGGCTCTTGGATTTGCTGGTTTGGGTGAGTCACCTATCCCATCCTTGGATAGCGGGGCAAAAATATATGAGATCTTTGGCTGAAGCTCTATTGGCTGACCAGTGGTTTTAGCGGATGCTTTCAAATTCTTGATTGCTTGTAGTCGTTTTGCCTTTTTTGCCATTAATTACAGATTGTCGTGGTCGCTACCTTCTGTGTCCTTCACTGTATCCTTCCCTGCATACTTTTCTTTCACCTTTTCTTTCACTTGCTTTCCTAGTTTTGTAGGCTCCTTTTCAGTGTTTTTTCTCACTGTGTGTGTCTTTCTTATCTTTGTTCTTTTCTTTATCCTTGTCCTTCTCTTTGTGGTTGTCTTTGTCTTTTTCTTTTTCTTTTCTTTATCTTGATTTTTGTTCTCTTTTGCTTTGGCCCCCCTAGTTTCGGGTCTTCTTTAAGCTTCCTTAGATCTCAGAGAGCTCCCTGCGCTCTGGGTGTTCTGGGCGATCTCTAATTCTCGAGCATCTTGCGAGTCTTGTGATTCAGGTGCTCCTTTCGACTTCTTCATATGGGGGTTGTACAGCTTGATGAGAGTTCTTTGCGCAGGGCTCGGACTCTATCTCCCCTATTTCCATCATTTTGCTTGTTCTTGAGTCTAGGCTTGAAACTGCTGGCGTAGGGATACTGATTTTCCGAGGCTCTATTGGTTGGTCTTGATCTGAAAACGGAGAAATTTTAAAAAAGTGCATCAAAGAGCTCTATCTCACTATTGCCAGCTCTACCTAACAGGGACAGCTGGTGGATGAAGAGTTTGAATCATGGGGTTAGTTCTGTGACCGCAATCTCGATTAAAGCTGCAATTGCGTTACTAATATTGGGCCACTACATTAGTCAAATGTGGCATGACTTCTCAACCTCGTATCAGAGGACAAGTGGAAAGCTGACAAAGCAAACGTCAGGGGGGGGGGAGCAAACATATCTACAGCCACTATAGCGGCAATGGATGTTTCCAATGTATGCTGGATGGATGGCTAAGGTCGACAGCATTCCGCCCATAAGTACAAGCCAAGATTCTAATGGCCTTTAACATGGCTACATTTTTAGGAACACCTAGATGGTGTCTTAAAAAATATTACAATGAATACTGCTAAATCCCTTGGGGCTTGATAATAGGGAAGCCCTGATTTAGCTACTTTTCCTGACTCAACACAATGTCCCAAGCATACAGCAGAGATTTCAGCTAATATGAAGGTCAAGAGTGAGATCATATGACAGCCCCAGACAGATCGTATATGACCATAGCTACACATCCAGCAAAAACCAAAGACAAGGATATGGCAGGTCTGCCAGCGTTAATAAAGTGTTACAGCAGACAAATGATGGACGGAATGCTGACAATGAAAACATTCTCCCCTGGTCAAAAGCGCTGGGTTAAATCCATCTTTCTTTTGCCCACTACGCCACCCCAGTTTGGACCCAGCCATATGCAAATCAGTCTTGACCCTGTGCCCCATGGGAACAGTCCAGACCGAACTGCCAGGCCAGGTCCTCCCTGGACCGGAAACAAGCATCCTGGGACTGGTTTCAGGGTATGTCACCCTTCTTCAGCCAGGCTAGCTTGAATCCAGTGGCACGGTGAGCAAGGGACTCACGTCTGGGCATACCCATCCCACTTAGGGCGAAAAGTGTTACAGCAAACAAATGATGGACGGAATGCTGACAATGCAAACATTCTCCCCCAGTCATAAGGTCTGCATTGTCAGCATTCCGTCCATGGGGCACAGGGTCAAGACTGATTTGCATATGGCTGGGTCCAAACTGGGGTGGTGTAGTGGGCAAAAGAACAATGGATTTAATCCAAATCTTTTGACTGAGGGATGACTAGCCATCACTTACTATCGCTCTGCCTTCAGCAAAGGTGAACAAGTGATTATTCCTCGAAACCAACCTGGAAAAGACCTGCCACCAGCTAGTGCGGGGTAACTATCATCCTACAGGGCTCTGTTGTGAATCTGAGACTTGATCCCCCCTGCGTACAGTTCCCTCACTATGGCTCCTGACACGCCATCCCCCCACCCAATCTCTACCTACACATCTGAAACCCCACGGCCTGAACTCATACACTATTAACTTCCCCCACCTCTCTGCTAAAATGAGACGAAACATCAAACAGAAACTAATCCGACAACACAGAGAAACCCTATTTACTGACATCTACCACTCCTCTTCCAAAGGTCTGATCAAGATGGACCTAATTTTCCACACGGAGAGACCAGAAGACTGGATCTCCACTCTCGGGGCTCAAATTTACATCACCAAAACCACATCCACACCTCACAGTTGCAAATTAACATCCCTGCTCCCTAATCGCTTGTCTAGAAGAGGGATTACATCTGTGCCATATACACTAACTGCACTATACTTATTCATACAAACAATGAGAACCTCAAAGCTTTTGACTCCCTCTTCCCCTCACTCTGATCCGCTCTCCCCACCAGCCTCGAACCGCCTCCACCCTACTCCCGCCTACTAATCCGCTCCAATAGGAAATAAAATACACACCACCATACGCCTCCCCCGAGTCTCCACACAACACAACTCCCCCACCAAACATGCTCCACAGCTCCCTAAGGAAAACACAACCTTACTCCCCTATTGGACCCACCCACCGCAGCCTCACGATTGAGCCCCGCCGACAGTGACCCCTATCCTCACTAGCGCCAGCACAGATCTCAATAACTCAAATTCATTTCTCGACCCAATCCAATCCCCTCCGAGGATTTCAAAAAGGGGCAACTTGTCCTACACAATGAGTAAGAGACAACACTCCATCAACCCGACCTACACCACACAAGTAGAACCCCCTCAAGATGCCCCCAACCCCGCCCACGACTCATTGCCGCAGCGTCACTAGAAAACCAGATAGACGAGATCTCCTGGGGCCTGATCGAAATCCTCTCCAATCTAGATAAAGCACGCAGAACCCACCAATCCCCTCCATGGCCCCCTCCCCCCCTCCCACTGCCAACACCAACAGCCACAAGAACCCCTCCTGGCCCTCAGTAACCCATTAAACTCTACCTCAGAGACCCCCAAGACTGGTCATGGAACCCTGGCCACAAAAAGCCTCAAGAATCGCAGTCTTTCCCACTAGGGCTCAGAGATGCTCAAATACTGATTCAAAACCCTTGATCTCAAGACTCACTAGAACAGAAGCAGCCATGTCCGACAATGAAGCAGCCGTTCTAGCCTCCTCCTACAACACACCCCTCTCCGACTCCCCTAAATCCAAAATCCAAGTGATCAAGGGTCTCCGGAAAGACCCTCCATGCACAAAACCCCCGAGACCGCCCATCCTTTTCATTCTACCTAGAGTGCCCAAAGAAAAGACCGCCAGCAACAAAGCTTTTCACCAACTGCTCAAAGAAAAGACCGCCAGCAACAAAGCTTTTCACCAACTGCTTGCTCATCAACTGCAGGTCGGCCTCTGTGCATGCAACTGAACTAGCAGAGGCCATCCTCTCACATGACATTGCGTTCCTCACCGAGACCTGGCTCAACGAGCTATCCCCACCATGCTTAGACATGCTTGTACCCCCAGGTTTCTCCCTCATAAATAAAGACAGAAAAGACCAGCGAGGGGGAGGGGTAGCTATCATCCACAAATATAACATGGTAATCACGGAAATAAATTCACACGACTACACCACATTTGAATGTCTCTCAACCAACATTAAGACCAAAGATAATGTATCTTTACTCTGTCACCTTCTCTATCATCCTCCAGGCAAAACCTCCGCATTCGGAGAACAATTATCTGACCTTATAGGACAGGGTGCACTCGGTGATGCCATTAATCTAATTCTAGGCGACCTGAACCTACGATGGAATGTGACCAACAACCTGATAATCCTGTCGCTATCCAGTCTCCTCTGTGATAACAATCTAATCCAATGCTGCACAGAGGAGACACACTACAAAGGAGCCACCTTGGATGCCATCAACGCTCAAAGAAACACTATCACTATTAATTACATACTCCCCTACGACTGGTCAGACCACCACATGATCCTATTTCAAATCAACCGAATACCTCTCTCTCAATCACCTGTGCAAGACCGCCCCAAATGGTTGGGAAACTTCTCTCGGGTTCCCATGGGAGTCTTTGAGCAACAGATAAGCTCACTTCTCCCCGACACCACTGACCACCTCTCCACCAATGACCTCACTGAATGCTACAACGCAAAGCTATTGTCCATGCTTGACAAAATAGCTCCTCTAAAGCACAAAAAGAGTAGAGCCATCCCATCCAGATCATGGTTCAATCCCAACCTCAACTCCGAAAGTAGAAAATTAAGAGCCAAAGAAAGAAAGTGGAAAAATAACCCTAACTCCATCCTCCGCGATCAACTCAAATCAGCTCGCAGGAAACACAACAACCACATCAAAAACAAGAAATCCAGCTTTTTCCGCTCGACGCTGAACAGTGCCAAAAACAGACCCAAGGAGCTATATAGCATCATCAGACAACAAACCTCCAAGCCTGTGTCCTCCTCGGTACTGGCATCCAAAGAACTATGTGATAACTTTGCCTACTTCTTCAATGATAAGATCCCTAACATCGAACTCTCACTAGATGTCAAGAACACGCACCCCACGAAGAGCATTGCGGCTGGGTCGCTTGATCACTCTCCTGATTCCTCTACCAATTCCTGGCTTAGGTTCCGACCCATTCAAGAAACTGAGATAGTCACATTGATCACCACCTCCAAACCCTCAGTTCACGTCCTAGACCCCATTCCTCCCCTTCTGATCAAAAAACTGAAGCACGCCTTAGCCCTGCTTTGGAGCACAATCATAAATAGCTCCCTGAAAAACAGAGTGGTTCCAGATTGCCTTAAAATGGGTCAAGTCGCCCCTCTGTCGAAAAAACCCGGCCTAGACGTGACGGATCTGAACAATTTTAGACCTGTGTCGAACCCCCCCCTTCTCTCAAAAACTCTAGAAAGGTGCGTACTACATCAACTAACCCAGCACCTGGACAACATCAACCTCCTGGACCCCCACCACTCTTGTTTCAGAAAAGGCTGTAGCACAGAAACCGCGATTCTCAACATCATCGACAATATCCATGGATCACTATACTCTGACCAATGCTACATCCTCATTCTCCCATGGGCGTCCGCAGACATTTTTCCAGGGGGGGGCAAAATGTTAACATCATCACCATCCTCCGACATGATGTGTGCCAAGTGGGGCACAAGAAACACTGGGGCGCAGAACTGGGATAGACTCAATTAAATGCCAGGAATCCAGGACATGTGACTTACCCTGCCAAAGGCCAACAAACACCACTGTAGGGAAAACGCGAAACTTTCTGACAAGGTGCTTTATCTCTGTCCACTAGGTGTGCAGAGTTCCGTGTCCTCGATCTAACACCAATCAAGGCTGTCTTCAGCACGATTCAATTTTTATCAGAATACTTTAAAACAGCCTATAATTAAAGCACCAGATTGAATATACTGTATGCACAGTGTATGTTAGGGATTATTATTTGTAGCACACATATTTACCAATATTGGCTTCTTGGTGCTAGAATTCATGATAACTTTTATCCAAAGTTAAAGCACAACGTCAAAGTTAGTAATAAATAATGCAGCAATCACACACGCTAGTGATTCACCAATGGGTGCTCCCTTTACTAGAATTCCCCGGGCATTGCTAAATTTTAAACACATTCAATTCATTTATACAAAATAAAATGTTTAGGTCCAAATGTTAGCTATATTTTTGAAAAGAAACTTAGAGTCCCTCTACATGTAGTCAATGTCAAACTGACAATGTGCCCACGTTTAGAACTACAATAATGGCCAGCTCCCTTATACGGAAGCCCGGCCCCGTAAATGTGTGGCACATGCGGCGCCCGTAGCAGCGGCACATCACAGGTCCAGGGATGCTGAGTCTTACACAGTGGTAGAAGTGGGGGGAAAAAAGTAGGGGAACAGTGGGCGGAGAATCAGAGGGTGGGAATAACCCAAGGATTGGATCTGTGGGTGGAGCCAGAGGTGTGACCAGAATGCGCAGACATCCCAATTTTTAGTATTTGTTTGGCATTTCACTGCCCAGTTTAATCAACCAATGGATACACATGATTATTTAAGGTTATAATGAGTTATTAACATTAAAATATATTCACAAAGTGGGATATGCTTCTAATCACAGAATGTACCAAATACGATAAAATGTGGAAACACAAGCCATTTGTCTCCGAACCATGGAGTTTCTGTCATCAGCACTACTCCCTTTTTCCACAACAGCAGTTCAAACATGTATGGCAAAATATCCTAGTTTGCAAATGTTTTCTCGAAAATTATGTCTCTGCCATATTTGCCTCATAATGCAAGATCTGCTGCATGATCTGACCATTTAAACCAATAAATTGTTTGTAGCTCAAATATATCAAAAGTTAGTATAAAATGTGACTTGTGTTGCTGCAGAGTGGATGGCCTATTGTAAATGTTGACTGGTCACCTTTCTCACTGCTGCGTTTGTATGCTACACTGGTACTAATGAGGCAAAAAATTTCCAGAGACTGTGTACACACGTCAAAATAATAAAATATCTGAAAATATACTGCATTAAACTGTAGCCTTTTTTTAAAAGCATAATTTAATAAAATACTACGGCATAATGTTGTCATCCTTTGCTGCATAATTAATTCCAGTGGCCCCACAGCAGGCAGCACATGTTAAAAGTGCTTGTGAATGAAGCCGGGTGACTGTAAGTTTGCGAACTTAGTTTGGTGTGCGTGCAAGTCCTGCATTGCCAATCCCTTGTGAGTTGCAGCTACTACTGCTGAAACAAGGCCAATGGAGGTACCTATGGCTGAGGCAGACTGGCCTTAAGGGCAATGTCAGCCATAGCACTGGTGGTGTCCTGTTCATTAATGTTTGTTAGTGCCCCCCAATGACCACCTCTTCAATGGATTCCCTCACTACCACCCTTTAACTGTGCCCCCCAAGTTTCCATAACCACTCTCTCTCAGATGCATTTAATTTGATTTACAGCGCCACTCATACCATTGTAGGGTGTCAGAGCACTTTACATCACACACATTACACAGAGAAAATCAATATGTGTGTACATCACTGTATAGAAAATATTACATAAGACTAAGGACTACAAGGAGTAGAAGTCACATGACAACCCTACTAGTAGCCCGTATAGTTTTGGAGGGCCCGATTCACAGAATAAACTTAAGACTCAATCCTAAACTTACTACTATTTTGGTATTCACAGAATGCACTCACTACTTTTGTAATTCACAGAATGAACTTACTACTTTTGGTATTCACAGAAGTTAGGATTTTGTCTTAAGTTTGTCTTAAGACAAACTTAAGAGAGACTTAAGACAAAATCCTAACTTAAGTCTGTCTTAAGTTTATCTTAAGTTTGTCTTAAGTTTGTCTTAAGACAAACTTAAGACAAAATCCTAACTTCTGTGAATACCAAAAGTAGTAAGTTAATTCTGTGAATACCAAAAGTAGTAAGTGCATTCTGTGAATGCCAAAAGTAGTAAGTGCGTTCTGTGAATACAAAAATAGTAGTAAGTTTAGGATTGAGTCTTAAGTTCATTCTGTGAATCGGGCCCATAGTGATTGGTCTTGAGAAACACAATACTCGGAATTTAAAACGTAATAGCAGCGCTCTGATATCTGCAAAGATCTTGTTCGCGCTATATAAAACTTTCAAAATAAAAATAAATAATAAATAAATGGTTGGGGGTTCTCCTTAATAATCAGAATTGATTTCTGTCCAAAAGAACACTTTTTGGGACATTAGGATAATCAAAGACTGGGGTGAGGAGGGTGGAACATAACGCTCTAATTTATACCTTGCAGTTTGTATGCAGCTCTTAGATGACAGTTAATAGCTCACTGTTCTAAGTTAGGATTTTAACTTATAAACTGCAAGTAACAAAAGGATCTCTCTGGCAAAATCAGTAGCCCACTGGCCTATTTACATTATGTGCACTTTGTGATCTGCATGGCGCATGTTCTTTGCAGCCGGTGCATTAACCCTCGAAGCTACCTTTCCATGAGTCAAAACCTCCACTAGACAAAATTCTGATCTCTTTCTAGGAAGAACATTAATCACCAGAGTCATCATGACATTTTTATTGTTGCCGAAAATTGCTGGAGGCCAGGAAGGAGGCAGCAAGCGTTTTTAAAACCATAATATACTTGCAAACATGATGCCTCCACCTAAAGTCAGCACCCGGTGCGGTCACACTGGTTGCACCACCCTACAGCTGGCCCTTCTCAAGGGTTCTGTGACATCAGTGACACTATTGTTCTAGGGCGTGCTGCTTCAAAGTTGTGCCCGCAAGAATGGATGTGAACTTCAGTATGGATAGTGGTGGACAAGCCTTGAAGGTAAACCTACACTTGTCATGCTCGGGTCCACCTGCTGGTGCGAAGACACCAGGACTTCTAAGGTGTTGCGAAGCCTTCTAAGGTCTAGCATGTGATTGTGCTCTCGCAGGAGAGTAGTCTGGTGGACTGGTTATTAAGGCTGAACCTGGTTCCCAGTTGCAAATTCAGCAGCTCTGACCATAGTGCAATATCCTCTCCCCCACTGAACACCGTACTGCCCCACTGAGAAAAACTCCCACTGTCTTCAACTACAACCCAATTGTTGCCCGCTATAAACACCTGGATGAGGCTCAATTTAAATTACGTACTAGACAAGAGCAATATGCGGCCTACAAAAAAAAAAGTTACAACATCCTGGAAAAAGCAAACACTTATAGGGAATGCAAAATTTTGTAAACCATGGGAAATGTAAGCAGCAACAACATGGTTACCTTAATGCTTTTACACTCACTATTCAGAAATCAGTGAGTGCTTTTGCCTGAAAAGTTAAGGTCACGACTACAGGGCCCTGAATGGACCCATTTCAATGTCCATTGCTTATACCCTTACAAAAGGTAAGTAGTATGGTAAAAAGATCACATCCCTGGACGCAGAGCCGCAGTCAACATTTTGTTTTCCAATCCACACATTGCACATTTTCAGGATTGGTGCACTAGTTCCAAGTCCAGGGAAAACAAAGACAAGAAAACAAAAATAGCGCTTCACTGGCATACTCTGTAAAAGTGGCGCTAATGTGTTTCAGTGTGAATAAAATCTGGACGCAGAGCCGCAGTCAACATTTTGTTTTCCAATCCACACATTGCACATTTTCAGGATTGGTGCACTAGTTCCAAGTCCAGGGAAAACAAAGACAAGAAAACAAAAATAGCGCTTCACTGGCATACTCTGTAAAAGTGGCGCTAATGTGTTTCAGTGTGAATAAAATCAATTTGGCCAGTTTGCTACCACTCTGTCTTACTTTATTTAGTTATTTATCTATTTTTCATATTTTTTGCCTTTTATTCCCAATGCTGCACTTTAGAATTAAAATGGCAGAAAAATATGAAATTTCCAGCAAAAGCGTCTTTCTTTTTTGGATCCATTTCACGGGGAAGCAAATAAAAGAAAGGAGAGGAAAGAGAGTGAGAACCCCGTCTTGAAGTCACGGTTTTCATGGGTGTCCGCAGGGGGGGCAAGGAGGATCACTCCAGGGGGGTTCAAGCGCCCCTCCTTGTCCACCCCCCCTGCGGACGACCATGCATTCTCCTTGACCTCTCGGCAGCATTTGATACTGTAGATCACAATCTCCTCATAAGGGCACTCCAAGAAAGAGTTGGTCCTGGCGAGGTAGTCCTCAAATGGTTCTGCTCCTTTCTACACAATCGCACACAAAGAAATAAAAATAAAAAACTTCACTTCCGACCTCCAGCAAGTCAACAAGGGCATCCCTCAGCGCTCAGTGCTATCACCGCAACTCTATAACATCTACATGGAACCACTCTCCAAACTTCTCAGAAAAGCCAACATCCGCTTCCATCTCTACGCTGATGATACTCAGAAACATCTGGAAACTACCTCTCACAAAGACATACAATGACTTAATGATGTACTGAAAGATGTCCAACACTGGTTGACAAGCAACCACCTGAAACTAAATCCTGATAAGACTGAGACACTCCTCATCTCGAATAAGGAAGATAATCCCCAAATTGCCAAATGGTTAAAGGCCATCGATGCGCTCAACAGGAATCTCACTCTAGCAGACTCTGTCAAATCTCTAGGCATCACTCTAGACCCAAAACTGAACATGACGAGACACATTAAGAATTCGGCCAAAAGTGCCTCAGACTACTGAGCAAAATAAAACCCTACATTGCGTCCAATGATCTCAAACAGGCCACCCAATCACTGGTACTGTCAAGACTGGACTATGGGAATACAGTCCTCGTAGGAATTCCAAAATCACACCTGGCTCCCATCTAAACAACATTGTATGCGGCCTCCAGAATGATCACCGGTACCAAGAAATTCGATCATATCTCCCCTGCACTCAAGGAACTAAAGTGGCTTCCAGTCGAAATGCGGATTAGCTTCAGAACAGCCTGCCCCACCCATAAAGCCTTTCACACCGGCAAACCTGAGTACTTGGCGAAAAAACTCATAAAAGCCAGCCAGACCAGGAACCTGAGAAGTTCAAACTCCCTCCTACTCATCCCACCAAAAACTAAAACAAAAAAACTGCGGACCGATCTTTCATCGGAAGCGCCCCCCAAATTTTGGAACTCCTTTTCCCCTCACATCAGAACCATTCCCTCCTTTGTAGAATTCAAAAGCCAACTCAAAGCTCTGTTCCTCAACCGCTCCCTAGGGAATGGATAGCAGCTAGTGGACTTCGAGCCCGGCTCCAGATATAAGACTCCGAAGCACCCTGAAGGAGAAACTGTCCTGTACTACAATGTGTTGCTCTTTATTTTTGCGTTCTATGTTGATATGTCACTCTTCTATTTTGTATCTGATGATTATCTGTTATGTACCTTTTGTAAAGCGCTCCGATACCCCTGGGTCTGGCCAGAGTTCTAGAAAACTTCTTAAATAAATAAAATAATGTATGCTTGTATGGTTGTATCTATCAGTGTATGCAGCTGCAGGTGGATGTGTTTCCAAATGTGTGCATGTCTGTCTGTGCATGCATGTTTCTATGTTTTTGTGCTTGCCCCTTTGTGTGTGTGTCTATCTGTGCAACAATGTGTTCGAGGCATATGGGCTGCAGATGGTACATTATGAATAGATCGCCATCTGGTGTTGGGCTCGGATGATTGCACTTTGTTTTTCTCTTGGAGAGTCTTTTGTATCTTGGTGACTCCTCCCTTGGTTGGTAGTGCGCATGGGCATCGGCTCCATCCTTAGATTGTTTTTTTTCCGCCATCGGGTTCGGATGAGGATCGAGACGCTCCAGATCAACTTCGGAAGAAAGTGATTTAGCGGCGCGTATTCCCTTTCCAATTCGACGGTATTGTTATCGAACGCGTTTATTTCCATTCCGACGCGTTGCAAATTAAAAATCAAAGAGAAAAACTTGGATCTACGTCGAAGAACAGGAGGCCTTTCTCGACGCAGTCAAGCCCGGAGTCCATGGAAAGGACTCCATTCAAAAAATGTCCAAAGTGTGGTGCTAAGTTCCCACACAAGGACCTACACGAGGTGTGCAACCTCTGTCTGTCGCCGGAACACGAATCCAGGGACTGCGAAGCCTGCGCAGCATTCTCCTCCAAGCTAACGATTAGAAATCGTCGAGCTCGAAGACACGAGGTTTCCAGAATGCAGGCGGAAGCGATCCCGGAGTTGTTCGGAGACGACCAAATCGAGGAAGAAGAAGAAGAACAGTCGGGGTCGGAAGGGGACCAGTCGGAGACTGAGGAACTCATCGATCAACAAACCGTGAGTGACGACGTCCCCTTACCGAAAAACCGACCCCGTGCGGTAACGACCCCGCCCTCGGGCCCGGTCAAACCGCTGAAAAAAGTTTCCGACGCCCCGCCCTCGGGCCCGGCAACGAAACTGAAAGTGAAACCGAAACACTCGGACTCCCACCATGTCGGATCCGACAAAAGGGCGACATCGACTTCGACACTGAGGCTACATGCAAAGGAGAGCTCGGTACCGAAACATTCCATGTCGAAACATAAATATTCCTTATCGCCCAAAAGACACTCGATACCAAGAAAGTCGGAATCGAGCAAACATTCGGTGCCGAAAACAACAAGATCTGACGATCGAAAACAAAAGCACCTCTCGGAACCAGCACCTTCGGTACCGATTCAGGAGCAACAGACAGATCCAAAACAAAAGATCTTGTTTATTGATCCACAAACTGGGAAAGTGGTCACAAAGAAGAGAAAGAGTGAACAATCAGAAGATAAACCTCTTCCTCCAAAGAAGAGAACAATGGGGACTAATATAACTCCTCCTGCTTCTCCTCGTCCTAGGGTCACACCCTCTTCTCCTATTCCTCACAATAGGCCAAATATTCCTACACCTTCCACACCAAGACCAGCTACACCTCAGTCAGATGTAGACAGTGATCTAGGGGAGGGAGAACCTCAGGGGGATGATGAAACCATCCCAGATGAGGAGGACCCATGGGAAAATTATGATGTAGGGTCAGATGAGGACAATGACCCAGAACTATATCCCTCAAAGCCTTCACCACCTGATGATAACACAGGCTTTGTGCAGCTCATTAATAGGGCAGCAAAATATCACAAGTTAGACATGCATACAGAACCTCAAATAGAAGATTTCTTGTTAGAGACTCTACCTAATGCACAGAGAACATCAGGTACTCTTCCTATGTTAAAGGGTCTTCTTACTCACACAGAGGAAATATTCGAAAACCCAGTGAGAGCCAGGGTGTTAAACCCAAGAATTGATAAAAAATACAAAGCGGCTCCAAAGGACCCAATTTTTATTAAAGGACATGTACCTCTAGACTCGCTGGTGGTCTCAAACGCTCGTAAAAGAGCAAACTCATTATCTACAGGAGAGGCACCTCCACCAGATAAAGAATCAAAGCTGATAGATGCATCAGGCAAAAGAGTAGCATCACAGGCAGCGAATAGCTGGCGTATAGCAAATACACAAGCACTACTCGCACGGTATGACAGGGCACATTACGATGAGTTAGAGAAACTTCTCATACATCTCCCAAAAGAACACCAGAAAAAGGCAGATCAATTAATACAAGAAGGTAAAATAATAACCAATACTTCCATTAAGTGTGCATTAGACGCAGCAGACACTGCAGCAAGGTCTATTAACACAAGTGTCATGCTAAGAAGGCATGCATGGCTTAGAATCTCAGGATTCAAACAAGAAGTACAAACAGCACTATTGAACAAACCATTTGATCAAAAAACATTGTTTGGCTCAAGCACAGACGAGGCATTAGAAAAAATGAAGAAAGATACGGAAACGGCTAAGTCAATGGGAGCATTGCAACAGCCAACACACAGAGGTTCCTTTCGTAGATCCACCTATAGAGGGGGCTCAAAGAACACAGGAACAAATCAGCAAACCACATCTTTCACACCAACATCACCCAGAGGTAATTCAAGAGGCAGTTACAGAGGTAACAACAATAAGGGTAGAGGCCGCGGAAATAATAACAACCGCAACGCCTCAACACCAAAACAGTGACTTCATAGAACTCCCCCCAGACCACATAACACCGGTCGGGGGACGTCTATCACAGTTCCTACCTGTCTGGGAAAACATCACGTCAGACAAGTGGGTGAGACAAATTATCCAACATGGTTATTGCCTAGAACTCACAGCTACCCCACCAAACATCCCCCCCAAACAGCGTCCAATGAGTCAAGATCATCTAACATTGTTAAGAGAAGAAGTTCTAGCACTTCTACAAAAGCATGCAATAGAGAAGGTCCCAAAGGATCAACAAGGAACGGGAGTATACTCTCTATACTTCCTGATCCCCAAAAAGGACGGGTCCCTAAGACCGATATTAGACCTCAGACCTCTCAATGCGTACATAAATTCGGAGCATTTCCACATGGTCACGCTCCAACAAGTACTCCCTTTACTGAAGAAAGGGGACTTTCTTTCTACACTGGATCTAAAAGACGCTTACTTTCATATCCCAATTCACAAAGCCCACAGGAAATACCTAAGGTTTGTGTTAGAAGGACAACACTATCAGTTCAAAGTCCTTCCGTTCGGTGTCACAACAGCACCAAGAGTTTTCACAAAATGTCTAGCTGTGGTGGCAGCACACCTAAGAAGACAACAAATACATGTCTTCCCATACTTGGACGATTGGCTAATAAAGGCCAAGTCAAAGGAAGAATGTCTTCACAACACACAGAAGACAATCCAATTGCTGCACCACCTAGGGTTCACGGTGAACTACAAAAAATCACACCTGCAACCAAACCAGATTCAGCAATACCTGGGGGCTACAGTAGACACAGAGAAAGCAATAGCATACCCCAACCCAATCAGAGTACAGACAATGGTCGGGTTAATACAAAGATTTCAACCACAACACTTACTACCAGCACGAGTGTTTATGCAACTATTAGGCATGATGTCCTCCTGCATACAGCTAATACCACATGCCAGACTACAAATGCGCCCACTACAAGAGTGTCTAGCGACACAGTGGAATCAGGCTCAAGGTCAGATTACAGATCTGGTGTTGGTAAACGACCGGACGCATCGCTCTCTGAAGTGGTGGAACACAGAAAACATTTCCAAGGGACGGTCGTTCCTAGAGCCAATTCCACAAGTGACGATAACAGCGGACGCATCGCTCTCCGGATGGGGAGCGCATATGGACAGATACACAGTACAGGGGAAGTGGAGTGTGCAGCAAAAGAAACTGCACATCAACTACCTAGAACTATTAGCAATATTTCTAGCACTAAAGGCGTTCCTAATACAAATAGCAGGAAAAGCAGTCCTGATCAGAACAGACAACATGACTGCAATGTATTATATTCAAAAACAGGGGGGGACACACTCTCTCCAACTGTCCAGACTAGCACAGGACATATGGAGATGGGCCATTCCTCAAAAGATCTACCTGTTAGCGGAACACCTACCAGGAGTTCAAAATCAAATAGCAGACATCCTAAGCAGACAGTCAGAACAAGTACACGAATGGGAGCTGCACGACCAAATACTACAGCCATTCTTCCAAAAATGGGGGCAACCAGAGATAGATCTGTTTGCCAATCATCAGAACGCAAAATGCAAAGAATTCGCATCCAGGTACCCACACCAAAGGTCCCAGGGCAATGCACTGTGGATAAATTGGTCCAACAAATTTGCTTACGCGTTCCCTCCTCTACCACTAATTCCATTACTGGTTCGGAAACTACAGCAACACTCAATGATAATGATACTAGTGGCACCCACGTGGGCAAGACAGCCGTGGTTCACCACGCTGCTACAACTCTCACAAGTACCACATCAAAAGCTAAGGTTATTACCCATGCATCTTACACAGAACCATGGAGAAATAATGCACCCAGATCCCAAACAACTGAACCTAGCGATCTGGCTCCTGAGGTCATAGAGTTTGGGTATTTAGATTTACCACCAGAATGCATGGAAATCATTAAACAAGCAAGACGTCCTACCACCAGAGCATGCTATGCAGCAAAATGGAAGAGGTTTGCTATACACTGTAACAGTAAGCACATCAACCCTCTGGACGCATCCACTAAACAAATCATTTGCTATTTATTACACCTACAGCAATGTAACCTAGCATATACCTCTATCAGCGTTCATCTCGCAGCCATAGCGGCGTACCTACAAAACAGGCAACATCTGTCACTGTTTAAAGTACCAGCAATTAAAGCTTTCATGGAAGGACTCAAAAGAGTCATTCCACCAAGAAGACCACCTTCCCCAGTCTGGAATCTCAACATAGTGCTTACCAGACTAATGGGGCCACCCTTTGAACCTATGCATAGGTGTGAAATACAATTCCTCACATGGAAGGTGGCCTTCCTCATAGCTATCACGTCACTTAGAAGAGTAAGTGAGCTGCAGGCTTTTACGATTCAAGAACCATTTATGCAGCTACACCAAAATAAAGTGGTTCTTAGAACAAACCCAAAATTCTTACCGAAGGTTATTTCAGCATTCCACATCAATCAGTCAGTGGAATTACCGGTTTTCTTTCCAAAACCACAAACAGTAGCTGAAAGAGCCCTACATACACTGGACGTTAAAAGGGCCATATTGTACTATATAGAAAGAACACAAACTTTCAGAAAGACAAAACAGCTATTTGTTGCGTTTTCTCCTACACATAAAGGCAATCCCATCTGCAAAGCGGGCATTGCCAGATGGATTGTAAAATGCATTCAAATATGCTACTTAAAGGCAAAGAGAACATTAACTGTTCCTCCTAGAGCTCACTCTACACGAAAAACTAGGAGCATCTATGGCATTTCTGGGAAACATTCCACTAGATGACATATGCAGAGCAGCTACCTGGGTTACACCGCACACCTTCACAAAGCACTATTGTGTAGATGTGCACACAACACAACAAGCTAGAGTGGGACAAGCAGTATTAAAAACATTGTTTCAGACAGTTGCAACAGACACGGGCGACCACCGCTAGGGAGAGAACTGCTGTATAGTCTATTCATAATGTACCATCTGCAGCCCATATGCCTCGAACGGAATATGCTACTTACCAGTATGCATCTGTTCTTGGCATAGAGGGCTGCAGAGTGGTACATGCCCTCCCAGCCTCCCCGGAAACCTGTGTCTGTTCCAACATTATCTTATTTAGATACACTTACATGGGCACTCTTATCTGTATTCTACTATACTACTCCATCTAACCCTACTATGGCAAAACAATCTAAGGATGGAGCCGATGCCCATGCGCACTACCAACCAAGGGAGGAGTCACCAAGATACAAAAGACTCTCCAAGAGAAAAACAAAGTGCAATCATCCGAGCCCAACACCAGATGGCGATCTATTCATAATGTACCACTCTGCAGCCCTCTATGCCAAGAACAGATGCATACTGGTAAGTAGCATATTCCTTATATTTCAGAAGTTTTTTTAAATGCACATAAAAGAACCAGGGGGTGGCTGCAAGTGGCTGAAAGTGCTTTGCAAAAACAATATCTGCTACAATAACTACTAGCTGTAAAAATATTAACCTCATTACCATTAAAAGGGGCCATCAAGGGAAGGGAACACAGTTCTCTTTACCTAGTACTGGCACTACATATCCAGCAATCACCAACAATGTTTGATTATGTCTGCCATGGGTCTGAGACCTATTGTGACAACATTCACAGGATGGCCATATAAGGTAACAAAAATACTTATTACTTTATTATACATTTTCAACATGCTGTACAGCAGGTACACTCCTTTACAACATCGCCTAAACACATTGGCAAAAAAAATGTCTGCCTAAACACTTATAAGGTCCCAAAGGCGAGACCTATTTGCTATGCCAATGCTTGTTTCTCTTTGCTAGGTACAATGTTATCTTTCAAATCAATTCTAACCTCAGGCCTAATGTCCCTTCTAACTTTCAAATGTATGGTCCTGTGATTCAATATTCCCTTTTCCCCAAATCCCTGATGATCAGGGGAAGAAACTTTGTAATCACTAGTTGCGCGCAGGTGCATCTGATTTGTACATGGACAAGAAAAAAGACATACATTCTTTTTTTTTTTTTTTTGGGGTTCAAATCTGCTTTATTGTGAAAAAAGAGGCATAGTAAAATACACAGCTTGGATCGCCTACAACCCGGAGGCCGGCAGCGAGATAGGAGATGCAATACACAGCCTGTTTGTCGGCATCCCGGGGGCCCGACGGCACATTACAGATTGAAACATCATAGTCTCCGAGTCCGATGATGTGGGCCAAGCTAGGATGAGCAGCAGTCGAACAGGTTTTTTTGAGCGAGAGAAATCTCTCACTGCTGTTTTGTAGATTGCATAACGGGAACCAAGAAACTCCCCAACCAGGTTACAACTAAGAGGCAGTGTATGACTGCGTAGTGGACATGTGTGTCAATGGTGTATTTCGGTGGTCTCAGCAGGAGGCGCGGTGTGGGTAGTGATGTGTCCAGTGCTAATGCTCAAGGGCCGTTGGCATCCGTGGGATGTCAGTGTTAGAAGCCATGGGGCACGAAAGCCTCAGCTCGCCAGAGGAGGTGAGTTCGCGTCGTGGTGGCGATGGGGACGTGTAGGCACGGAGAGGGGAGACAGGGCACTCCCGCCCAGGCGGGGCAGCTGTCTCTACGGGGACTTTGCGGGGGCAGTGCCTTATGTCTAATGAGGGAAGGCCATGAAGCCATCCCAAGGTCACAGGACATGTATGGGAAGAATGTCAGTGGCGCTGGGGGGCGGCAGGCACGTCATCTGACTGCACATCGTCGTTCGAGTGTTTAAGCAAGTAGTGTACCAGTGGATCCCAAACGTCCCTGGGTCGGCACGAAAGAGGCAGCAGTTCAGCAAAGGTGGTATGCTGGTCCTGGCAGTATGTTAAATCAGACAACCAGTCCTTGAACTTGGGCGCTCTGCCCCTGCTCCAACGGCAAGCAACACGACGCTTGGCCAGAAGCAACGCTATGTCAATGAATTTTCTGTATTCTCTGGGCAACTGCTTGGTGTATCCGAGGACGGCTACCAGTGGGTCAGCAGGAATTTCCTCGTCTACCATCTCCGTAACGGCTTCGATGACCTGTCGCCAGTAGTCAGCGATCTGGGGGCAGGACCACGCCAGGTGAAGAAAACCAGCATGTTCTGCACGACAACGCTCACAGCGATCATTATCGGCCAGCCCAAATCTGTGCTTCCGAACCGGCGTGTAATATATTCTCTGAAGAAATTTGTAATGTATAATTTTTAACCTGCAGCTGGCAGAAATGCGGGAGGTTAATGCACAGCAGTGCTTCCATTGTTCGTCCGAAAGCTCCAGTCCAAGCTCCGTAGACCAGTGCAGGCGGGCAGCAGCGGCCTGCAATGGGGCAGCACTCCGGATTTGGCGGTAGAGCCCAGAGACCAAATGGGTCCCATCCTGAGACCCTAAAAGGAAGTGCAGTGGCGGCAGGGTCACTGGCTCATCAGGGTAGTCGGGTAGGATGTCCCGCATCCCGGCTCGTAGCCGAACATAGTAGAAGAGTTCAAGGGGTGTATGTTCGTGCGTTCTAAAGAAAAGGTCAGCCGATTTAAAATGACCGTCTTGGAACAGATCTCCCCAGCGGGTGATAAGAAGCTTGCCACAGAGCCGCTGGAACCCCAGCTCCGACAACAGGGAAAGCCGCGGGTGATAGGTAAGCGGTAGCCTGGGGGAGTAGGGCAGTATGCATAGTAATCGCCGAGCGATGCGGCGCCATGCATCCAATGTGCAGGATACCGAGGTATCTGCAGTGTCGATGGAAGTCTCGGGACAGTGTAGCAGGCCATTCAGCGGGAGCGGGTGCACTATCCAGTCTTCCACCGCTATATGTGGCATGAAGGGAGTGGGAGCCATCCAGTGATAGGCAAAATGCGCCTGTGCACTCAAATAGTATGTTTCAAAATCGGGGACATCGAACCCTCCCTGGTCATAGGGAAGGGTCAGCGTTGACCACTTTAATCGGGGAGATTTGCCACCCCAAAAGAGTCTGCGCAGTTCTGCGTGGAGTGTCTTGAAGAAGAAGGCACCGGGGTAATATGGGATGTTTAGGAAAAGGTACAGGAAACGGGGCAATATCACCATTTTTATGAGGGAGGCCCTTCCAGCCATGGAGAGTGGCAACGTGATCCACCTATCGACGGAGGCAGTCAATTTGGTCATGGCTACTCCATAGTTAGATCGGAGTGTCTCGTCCTTGTCCCGAGCAATACGGATCCCAAGATAGCGGAGATCATCTCGGCACCATACCAGTGGATAGTCAAGGGGGAAGTCGTGCACCGCGTCTGTAAGAGGAAAGAATTGCGATTTGGACCAATTGATGTGAACACCAGACAGCCCCCCGAACAGGACGAATTCACGAAGCAGGGGATTGAGGTGTAGGGACGGGTATTTAACGTACAGCGTGATGTCGTCCGCATAGAGGGACACGTCAATTTGCCGCTGCAGGCATTGTACCGCTCCATCTCGGTGTAGCTGACGCAGGCGACAGGCCAGAGGCTCGACCGCGATAGCAAATAGTAGAGGCGAGAGCGGGCATCCTTGACGGGTGCCTCTTGTAAGGTTATTTGGCTGTGACAGTTTTCCATTTATTAGTACTTTTGCCGTAGGGTCCGTATACAGGAGGCGCACCCAGGCCAAGAACATCTTAGGGAATCCCATACTGGCCAAGACCGAGAAGAGGTAAAGCCATTCAACAGAGTCGAACGCCTTGGTGGCGTCTAGGAACACCGCCGCCACTGGGACGTCAGGGTGGACCGTACGGAGCAGGGAGAAAAGGGTGCGGAGATTATGGGACGTGGATCTGCCCGCTACAAATCCAGACTGGTCGGGTAGGACAATTCTGGCCATGAGCAGCGAGAGTCGTGTAGCTAGAATCTTGGCAAGGATCATGACGTCGCAGTTCAGAAGGGAAAGTGGACGGTAGGAGTCACAGGAGGTGGGCTCCTTACCTGGCTTCAGGAGGGAGGTGACAACTACCTCGCGCATGGAGCAGGGCAGTCTCCCATCAGTGAGGGATTCGGTAAAGACTTCATTAAGCACGGGCGCCATTATATCGATATAGGCTTTGTAAAATTCAGCCGGAATGCCATCAAGCCCCGGAGCCTTACCGTTTTTGAGGGACATAATGGCCTCACGAACCTCATCCAGCTCGAAAGGTGCCGCTAGGAACTCCCTATCCCCGTCGCTAAGCCAGCAAAGTGCCACGTCGTTTAGATATTCGGCATATGGTGCGTCCGCTTCTGCTGTGGATGTGTATAGTGTCGAGTAGTGTGCTGTGAAAGCAGTGAGTATCGCATCTGTGTCTCTAATGGCGGCACCAGTCTCATCGGTAAGTTCTAATATAGTGTTGTGTTCTCGTGGTACACGTGTGAGTGCAGCTAGTACTTTTCCAGGCCTATCCCCCTCACAATATCTCCGTGCCACCCAGTGTTTGCCCCAGTACTTTGCTTCCCTGGCAGCCTCTTCCTCGTATCTGGACAATGTCTCCCGAAAGGTTACCTGTAGGCGTGGATCAGTATTCTCCGCCATTTGTAGCTCTAGGTCCCGCAGCTCCCCCTCTAGTGCGGTGATGGTACGCAAGATGTCTCGTAGTACCCCGTGGCTTTTGGAAATGCAAAACCCCCTGATAGTGACCTTGAAGGCCTCCCATATGTGCTCAACCGACTCGACCGAGCCCTTATTCCTAGGGAAGAAATCCCTGATTTCCTCTCCCAACTCAGTGCGGAAGAGATCGTCAAGGAGCACCTCGGGGCCCAACCTCCACTGTGGTCTCGGACTGTCCCACCCAGGGGTCCGGAACTGCAACCTAACAGGGCTGTGGTCTGAGTAGGTTCTGGGCAAGTGGTCAACTCCTAACAGTCCTCTGGTAATATCTCGGGTGACCAGAAAATAATCTAAGCGCGCCCATGTCCCGGTGTGTGATGTGAAATGTGTGCCTTCTCGTCCTAAGGGATGCAGGTGTCTCCAGGCATCGAGAAGTCCACCCTCCTCTACCACACCCTCCAAGGCTTCCCTGGCACGAGGCTTGTAGGAACTGACACCATCAGCTCTGTCAAGGTGGGGCGCCAGCGCCAGATTAAAATCACCACCCCAGACGATGTGCCGCGCCCCAACAGAGACAATCCTACCCCACAGTGTGGAAAAAAAGGCAGGTGAGTCAACATTCGGTGCATACATTGAGACAAATAAATAGGTGTCATGCCCCACCCTACCCCACAGCAAAACATACCGCCCCTCCCCATCCACCTCCTCCCCAAAGCGGTGGAAAGGTACGCCACGGGCAATGAGAATCGCCACACCCCTCGCATAAGACGAATAGGAGGAAAACACGCGGGTACCAGCCCATTTCGATGCAAATGACGTGTCCCTGCCCATGGGCATATGTGTCTCCTGCAGCATGGAAATTTGTACATGATGTCTGTTTAAGTAGGCAATAACATTCCTGCATTTTTTGGCATCGTTCAGCCCCCGGACATTCCACGACAAACATGTCAGTCGCGCAGTTGTGTTCATAGCAGCCATGGACATGTCAACAGTAGAGGCGGAAATGCCCAAAGGGGCCCAATCCTGAAACCACATCCGCCTCCGCAGGCCCAAACCATACACCAAGTTTGCAAATAAGTACACAGTCTATGCAGTTGCAACCTCTCGAAATCCAACCCCCCCCCACCCACCCCAGCATCCCAAACATGCCAGTAGCCATGGATCCCCCTAACGTGACTCCCCCCCATCCCCCCCACCCCCCCCAACTGTAGTGTGGCAAACAGCCAACCAAACGACAAGTCAATGGGGAACACCCGACAGGGGCACATCAGAAAGTACGCACTGCCACTATCCGGCCCATAGCTCCAGAACTATACCGCCCTCGGTGGAGTCTAGGGCCGAAAGAGTGGTCCTTGGTATACGTTACCACTGGGGTGCAAGGTCCAGACGGTTCGCCGCTTCTGTATCTCCCCAGCCCACAGGTGGTGAGCCGTTGCCAGCTTGTAGGTTGGTATGATGCTTATGTAGTTCAAAGTACGATAGGTCCATCAGTCTTCACGGTGCTCCGGAGGTAGATCAGCATTCTCTTGTTCGTCCGCGGGCACATGATCATCCCTGCGCGCTCTTCGGATCGATTTCAGGAAGTCTTCAGCTTTTTGCGGGTTGGTGAAGAAGCGCTGTTTGCCTTGGTGGGTAACTCTAAGCTTCGCAGGATATAAAAGGGCATAGTCTATTTGGGCTTCCCGCAGTTTTTTTTTCACTGGAAGGAACTTGCGCCGCTCATCCTGGACCATCGGCGTGAAGTCGGGATAAATGGAGAATGTGATACCTTCATACCGCAGTGATTTCTGAATCCGGGCAGCTCTGAGGGCCGTATCGCGATCGCGATAATTCAGAAGTCGAGCAATTATAGGTCTCGGTGGCAGGCCAGGCTGGGGCATAGGTGCCAGGGAGCGGTGGGCCCTCTCCACTATGAACTGGGGCGAGAAAGCTTCCTCTCCAATTGAGCCCTTGAGCAATTTTTCCACTTATAACTCCATCCTGCCCGTGGCAGTGGACTCTGGCACATTGGTAATGCGAATGTTATTCCGGCGGCTGCGCGCTTCCAAGTCCTCGTTCTTTGCCGCTATGATGCGGAGGAGATTGTCCATCCTTGCCAGCTGCGTCGTGTGGGCCGTGGCAGCATCGGTGTTGTCGGAGATTCTCTGTTCCGCAGTTGTAAGACGCTCCTCATGGCGATCCACCTTGTGAACCAGGGCGTCCAGTCGAGCCGTGACGCCATCTACCTTCTCCACTACAGTGGCGAAGCCTTGACGCATCTCCTGTATCAGGCTGGTAAGGTCTGTAGCAGGAGCAGAAGGTGGTGCAGGCTGCGGAGGCGGTACACTGGGTCCCGGGTTCATCTGTGTCGACGTGGCGCTTTTGCGGGTGTTGTCGAAGCTCAGCTTAGGCTGGCGAGTCTCAGGTCGCCCCATGGCAGTGACCGGAGTCAGGTGAGACTGAGGGACGGCAGCGCACTGCAGGTATGCACCAGCCAGCAGCAGGCAGGTAAGTGTCGAGCTTGGTGCGTCCCCAGGTATTGCAATATGGTCGTGGTCAACAGTGGCGCTGCGTGGTGAAAACCCGCTTAGTGGCAATGGCAGTATGTCCAGGCCTGGACAACCGGCTGCAATGTCCTGCACTCGCTGCGTGGATGCCAAGCAATATACGGGTCAAAGTACCGGCAGTCAGGGCCGGCCGCAGGGTCAAATCCAAGGGAGCAGAGTACCAGCACAGCGGTGGGGCTTCACGACTCACCGGTCGGCGCCACTCGGAATGGCGGCTGTATTGCGCGTGTGTGGCCCCCAGCGCACTCGGCTCCCAATCGTGCACAGCACCTCCCAGCACTTCACAGGCGGGTGCTGTGGGTGGCGACAGCGGGACTCCGCACACCAGGGGGCAATCCCAGCCCCCAGTCGATATTCCTGGCGGACAGCGCTGTGCAAGCCCAGGTCCGCAGCGCTATGGGCAGCAGGTATGGTGGACCTGAGGAGCGGTGGCAGCAGGCGCCACAACAGTAGCAGTCCTCTCACGGACCCAGCAAGGTGACGGCTGGGGGGAGAGGGGGGGGGAGACCCAAGGCGAGTGTCCGCAGCGTCCGCCTACCTTCTCATCCCCCTCCGCACGCCGTCCCAGCAAGGATCAGGGTGGCGAGGTCTCGGTGCGGCCTGGGAGCCTCGTGGCAGGCCTCGGGATCGCGTAGAGGCAGTGTCCGTGTGGTCGCCTCAGGGAGCTCCAGAGCAGGTACCGGGCACTTTTCAGCAGCCTGTAACTTCCGCGCTAGGGCTCGCAGGCACTCCAAACTTGAAACGAGTGCAGAGGGCACCCCTCCGATGCAGATCCGGTCGTCTGGGATCGATGTGGCACCCCGTGGCGAAGGATCTAAGCAGGATCGATGACCAAGGAGCGGGAGCTGCGGATTCAGGCAGCCATTCCGCAAGCGCGCCCTCTAGCGCCCCCCAAAGACATACATTCTTCGACCAACTGTTGATGTCTTTAAGCCATTCAAGAAGAGGCTGACCCTTGTCCAAACATGGAATAACTTGTTAGCTTGCATCGTCAAGGAATTCTCCAACCCCAGCACCGGCAACAACGACATCACCCCCTCACAGGACCTCTGCGACTCCCTCGCCTCGTACTTCCACCGCAAGATCTCCGACATCCACAACAGTTTCAGCGCTCAACCCCCGCACCCACCGGTCGAACCTACGCACCCAGCCGCCATCCTCCAGACATGGACCGAGGTGACCCCCGAAGACACGACAAGCATGATGAACACCATCCACTCCGGATCGCCGACCGACCCGTGCCCCCACCACATCTTCAACAAAGCGGCCCCCACCATCGCACCCCATCTCCGAGACATCATCAACACCTTCTTCAACACAGCCACCTTCCCTGAGAGCTGGAAGCACGCCGAGCTCAGCACACTACTGAAGAAACCAACAGCGGACCAGACCGACCTCAAGGACTTCCGCCCCATCTCGCTCCTTCCCTTCCCGGCCAAAGTCATCGAAAAGGTCGTCAACAAGCAACTGGCCGCCTTCCTCGAGACGAACGGATCCCTCGTCCCATCGCAGTCCGGATTCAGAGCCAATCACAGCACCGAGACCGCCCTCATCGCAGCCAGTGACGACATCCGAGCCCTGCTCGACAACGGTGAAACAGCGGCACTCATCCTCCTAGACCTCTCCGCTGCATTCGATACTGTTTGCCACCGCACCCTAGTCCAATGACTCAACGACACCGGCATCCAGGGGAAGGCCCTGGACTGGATCACCTCATTCCTCTCCGGAAGAACACAAAGAGTACGCCTCCCGCCGTTCCGCTCGGAGGCCACCGAAGTCATCTGCGGCGTCCCGCAAGGATCTTCGCTCAGCCCCACTCTCTTCAACATCTACATGAAACCACTAGCTGCCATCGCCCGCAACCACAACCTGAACATCATTTCCTACGCCGATGACACCCAGCTGATCCTCTCCCTCACCAAAGACCCCGACACCGCCAAAGCGAACCTTCACGAAGGGATGAAAGACGTCGCCGAATTGATGAACAGCAGCCGCCTAAAGTTGAACACGGACAAGACAGAAGTCCTCATCCTGGGAACATCCCCCTCCGCATGGGACGACTCCTGGTGGCCCCCAGCCCTAGGCACCGCACCCAAGCCAACAGACCACGCACGCAACTTGGGCATCATCCTGGACTCCTCCCTATCTATGACCAGGGAAGTCAACGCCGTCTCCTCATCTTGCTTCCACACACTCCGCATGCTCCACAAGATCTTCCAATGGATTCCCACCGAAACAAGGAAGACGGTCACCCAGGCCCTCATCACCAGCAGACTGGCCTATGGAAACACCCTCTACGCCGGAACAACAGCCAAGCTTCAGAAGAGACTCCAGCGCATCCAGAATGCCTCCACCGACTCATCCTGGACGTCCCCCGACACAGCCACATCTCGAGCCACCTGAGAGACCTACACTGGCTCCCTGTCAACAAGAGGATCATGTTCAGACTCCTCACCCACGCACACAAATCCCTCCACGACCTGGGCCCTAGGTACCTCAACGACCGCCTGACCTTCTACACGCCCACCCGCCAGCTGCGATCGGCGAACCTCGCCCTCGCCGTCGTGCCTCGCATCCAGAGAGCCACCGCCGTAGGAAGATCCTTCTCCTACCTTGCGGCTAAGACATGGAACTCCCTGCCCGTCCACCTGCGACTGACCCAGGACCACCTCGCCTTCAGGAAACCGCTCAAGACCTGGCTGTTCGAGCAGTAGCAGACCCCCCTCCCCACGCGCCTTGAGACCCTTCCGGGTGAGTAGTGCGCGATATAAATGCCATGATTGATTGATTGATTGATCTCTTTGTGCCACAACAGGTGTTCACACCATGGCAGAGTGAGAGCGCATTCCACCAGGATTATAGAAATGACTAATGCAATATTTGTTAGGGTACCCCTACATGGCATTGTATGCTGAAGTGTCTTTACAGGGCACTTGCCGGGCAGCAACCTGGCATAGCAGACACATGTTCACCAAACATTATTAGTTGAATGTGGGCGCAGCTGCTGATTCAGCTGTAGGACAGGCACTCATCTGCATCCTGTTTCAGTAAAGATGAGCCTGCTTCCTGATTTATTCCAAATCTTATATACTTCTTTCTAGTTACTTAATTATGACTCCAGTTCTCTCCTGTTAAAGGCTCACTTCTTTTGTATGAACTCTTTTCACTTGTCTCTGCAATCTGAGCTGTGGAGGCCTCGAGAGTGAGTGGGTGAGCTCAGCACTCCAATCTCATTGGCTGAAGTTTGTGTTGCTTCAAATGAGATGAATATGCTACTAAACAAAAGCTAAGACAATATTGTTGAGGCCTATGGCCATGTAATCACTGTTTACTGCTATTGACCGTTACTAAGGATTACGAGGCTGATAACTGAGAATTATTCCAGCAAGGGAATGATTCCAGCATGTGACTGTAGGAAAGTACCAACGCTGGAGAACGCTGGAGAACTGGAGTTGTTGGTAGGTAACTAATCCCATACCTTGGCAGGTAATGGTTTTTGTGTTAGTTACCCCTCGTGTCAAACTCACAGGATAGAAGATTTGCACTTTGAGCAGCTTTGGTGTGCCATTTTAGGGAGGATGTTTATTATTTTGCCACCTTTAATTTATACGTGTTTGCATGGCTATGACTAATGAGAGGGGCTAGGACTCCACCTATATGTTGATTTCCTTAAGAAGCGTTTTTGATTCGGCAGATGTGTACTTTCACTGAAGTAGAGTGTGTGTATGGCACTTTTTGCCTTGTTGGAAAGCTCATGCTTCATACAGCGGGAATGGGATGGTTATGATTAAAGCGATTGATCAAGACTAAAGGGCTGATATGTTTATTAAGATAAGTTACAACAAAAGCAGTAGACCTGACTTATTTATTGTGAATAGTATATGTTAATGCCAATATTTTGTTGCAGGGAATATCACAGATTATCCTAGTATGCAAGACTTTTTGGGTGGATTTGCGATGTGATAATCCTTTTTATATTGTATAAAGAGGAGCTATTATTTTACTGACTGAAATGTTACATGCATGTGTAAATTTGATTGCCTTCTTGCTATCCTGTGAGAAGGTGTCTGCTCGATACGGTAGGCCTGATTTGGTGGTGTTTATTTATTTATAGAGTTTTATGTAGCGCAAACTTGATTATTTTTAGTATTTTATTAGTCATCATTAGAAAGGCAGAATAATCATCAGCAAGTATTTATCTATCATTCCCATAGTACAAAGGTTCTGTGTCACATACAAAGCATCATCGCTCTACTTAGAAGGCTGCAGCAATCATCCTGTCTTGCAGCATACATTCACAGAACAGTTCGGGCAGCAGTTTGCGTTATCTACATCAAACGTTACTGAGGAACTACAGTATCGATGGTAACCTTCGAAAATAATAAATCAGTTATTACTTTCTGTAGAAGTAATTGCAGGGTCATCTGAGTTGTCCTGCTGTAACAGAGCAAGATAAAAATGAAGTGTTGGCCACATGTGTCTGGGACTAGATCTAATGAGCAGCATGGTAGCATATCGTTCCGCATTGGTGTTGCAGGTCACCACATACCAAAACCTCCCCTCTTTCATGGGGAGCAGCCCCTCATCCAATGAAGGGCCACCTCTATTTTAGGCAATAGTAGGAGCATCTCCACTCGCCACCGCAAAGGTTTCGGCCATTTTACAACATATCCCAACACCACAGCACCAGTGGTCAGTGGTGTCAGCGATTTCAGGCCCAGTGATGCATGAGACCTCAGGTCAGCACTGTTGTGCAGTAAACAGCAATGTAGCAACACTACCATGCTGGATGAAGAATATATGTGTGCTATTTATTCCAAGGGTCATTGAGGTGCAACATCTCCCTTTCACTTTTGAAAAAAATGGGCTAAAAGGTAAATATTTAAATATATTTAGTCCAGTTACGTTAGCTAAAAGTCTTTGGTTTTAGCGAAAGCTCTGGATGGGCAGGTGGAGCTTCTGAAATAATCCAGTATTCCAATCCAATAGTTCATGATCTGCCAATACACCTAGAAGTACTATTGCTCTCAGATAAAATAAAATCCTTTATGTACCTCATTGTTATTTACATGAAAGTGCCAGATGCAGTCATCTCTAGTGTGCCACCTAGATGCATATCTGACCTTTTTACTCCACATGTTCAAACGTTTCATGCTACTCCTCAAAACTATTGTGCTCCTGCATCTTCTCAGACATCTTATCTCACCCGTTCCATCAAGCTCACTCTTTCACTAAATCTAATTCTTTCTTACACTTTCATGATTTCTCTTGCTCTTTAACACACTAGGTCATTCAGTTCCTGAATATAATTGGGCCACTAATTCAGTTTCAAATGCAAAATTCAATTTCTTCCTGAATTTGTATTCTCATTTATGCTGTTTCAGTCTCTGGTTTTCCCTCTGGTAATAAGGGTTCAAATAGCGCAAATACCTCTCTGTCCATGTGAGATTTTAATATATTCTCCATTCCGAGGGTTGTAACTCAAGGTGGGTGCAGATTGTACACTCCCTGTGGACACTGTAACTTGTGGGTGTGCTATTCACACCAAGTTGTAATCAATCCTGCACTCTTTCACTTCCTACCTTACAGTTTCACATACATTCAAACAAAATCTCTTGCTGTTTTCAGCTATTAACCACACATATTTATTTGCAGGCATTTGTTACAATTAATAAAATATATAAATAAATAGCCTCACTTACACATTAAAACTCTGAACTTATTGAAAGTGTGCTGTCACTGTAGTGATCGCACTAAGCTGACAAAACAAATAAGACTGGTCTGCAATGGAAACTTGCGGAAAGTCATTGCCTAGACTAGCTGTAATTCCATATTTGTGGCCCATTTTATGCTATACAAGTGCTCGCTCACAATACCAATTAACTTATACACACGCTCTCCGAGTCAAATGCTTAAGAAATTCATATACAAAAGTAGAGAGTGAGGGTACAGTATAAAACTTGCATTAATTTACCATGACCTCACCGATCACTGTATAGAACCTTGTAAACCTATCCTCTAATCGATTTAGAATTGATCAATCTGAATATATAGCTTTCAGATGAAGAAATAATATATCCTAGTCAATGTTGGGAAGCCCATTTGGTCAAAAAAGTGAAATGTTTTATGTCATTTATTAGGTCTCGCCTGTCGATGCGCATGCGCATCGAGCAAGCGAGACTATGGGGGCTTATCCACTCTTTGTCCAACTTGCAAGGAATCGTGGCGATTCCTTGCAGTGCCCGTGACTTTTAAGCTCAATGCGCATGCGCATTGAGCTTAAAAGCGCGTGCACATGCCCCCAGCCGCCTGCCTTGCCTACTCTCCCGCCCCCTCACTTCTTGATTGCACGGCCGCTAGGCCGTGCCTCCCCTACTCCTCCTCCTACTCTCCTCCCCTCGCCGTCTGTTCCCGCACTCCTCCCACACCCCCGCTCCGCCCCCTCCCCTGCCTGCCGCGTCGCATTTGTCGAAACTGGTGAGTCTATGTCTGTGACAGGAGGAGCCACGTCGTCTGTGTGTCTTTGTACCCACAGGTGTCCAGAAGTTTGGCCATGTTGTTTTTATGTCCTCGGAACCAAGGCCTGCTTCGATTCAGAGATGCTCGATCCCAAGTGTTTCTTCGGAGCCAATGCGGGGTTAAAGTTTGTTTGGTAGCTTTCGGTGCCGATGTACTTGTTGGTGCTGACTTGTGCTGGAGCCATCCTCCTGATGTGGCCTTGTCGCCGGATCGAGCACATTCTTGTCCCTTTTCAGCTCCAAGGAATGCTTGTGTTGTCGACCTGAGCCTGAGGGCTGTGACGTACCGTGGCACGGTGGGGAAAGTGTTTGCAAGATTTTCTTGGCACGTGAGTGAGCGCAACACTTCAAAGTCAGTCACATCAGCAGATGTTACGGGCACCCGGAGCTCACAGCCACTCTCTCTGCCCGCCTGCTCTCCACTCCATCAGGCAGCCAGCTTCAGGAGAGCAATCTGCGGGGTGCCGCCATTTTGTATAGGGTAAAGGCTCAGGCGCCAGCATCTAAAAGTTATATTTAAACAGCCCCCTCTCGCAGCAATTGTGTATTTGCAATGTGTAGATCTGGCGCTCGAGGCAGCGCGGTCCGCCAGCCACAGGCACCTTTGCGTGCTTTGCTTCGTTCTCCGCACTTTCCCACAGCTGCGGCCTTCAGTCTCGCTTTCCGCCTCGGGCTCGATTTTAGCAGCGAGATAATGGTGCTCGGCTGCGGCTGGTTCAGTGTCTCCCAATCGGGTCCCACCTTCCTCCGGATCTCGCCCAGCGGGACACTTTTCGCTCCGTTGTTTTTCGTTCGTGTGGCCACCAAAGCTTACCCCACCGTGTAGAGTGAACAGCACGCCAGTTACACCTCTCACACCCTCACTCACCCTCACACACACTCACACTCACGCAACGTCACACACCCGAAGCCTCACACCCCCTCACTCACACTCACCCTCACACCCCCTAACCCGCACACCCCCTAACCCGCACACCCCCTAACGCTCACACCCCGTAACGCTCACAACCCCTAACGCTCACACCCCCTAACCCTCACCCCCTCACTCTCACCCCACAGCCTCACCCCCTCACCCTCACCCCCTCACCCTCACCCCCCCACCCTCACCCTCCACCCTCACTCACCCTCCACCCTCACTCACCCTCAACCCCTCACCCTCACACCCTCAACCCTTCACCCTCAACCTCTCACTCACCCTCACTCACCCTCAACACCTCAGCCTCACCCTCACTCACCCTCACCCTCACTCACCCTCAACCCCTCACACTCACTCACCCTCACCCTCACTCACCCTCAACTCCTCACCCTCACTCACCCTCACCCTCACTCACCCTCACCCACACTCACCCTCCCTCAACCCCTCACCCACCCTCAACCCCTCACCCCTTCACCCTCAACCCCTCACTCACCCTCACTCTCACTCACCCTCACTCAGCCTCAACTACTCTCACTCACCCTCAACCCCTCACCCTAACTCACCCTCACCCTCACTCACCCTCAACACCTTACTCACCCTCACCCTCACTCACCCTCAACACCTCACCCTCACCCTCACCCTCACTCACCCTCACTCACCCTCACCCTCACTCACCCTCACCCTCACTCACCCTCACCCTCACTCACCCTCACTCACCCTCACTCACCCTCACTCTCACTCACCCTCAACCCCTCACCCTCACTCACCCTCAACCCCTCACCCTCACTCACCCTCACTCACCCTCAACCCCTCACCCTCACTCACCCTCACTCACCCTCACTCACCCTCAACCCCTCACCCTCACTCACCCTCACCCACCCTCACCCTCACTCACCCTCACTCACCCTCAACCCCTCACCCTCACACAGTGCAATAGGTCTCAGACCATTTCAGTTAGAGCTTTAAGAAATGTTTATGGCTTTTTTTATTTGTAATTCTTTAGCATTGGCTACAGGAAACAAAAATGCTAAACATTTACAAAAAAACCCATAAACAATTCTAAAAGCACTAACTCTAATGGTGCGAGACCTATTGCATTTCCAATGCTTGTTTTTGTTGTTTTATATAGCAAGAACACGCCTAGAGGGCATCGGAGTGCTTTATAGAGGGACAAGAAATCTGAGAATCAGAAAAATGTGAGTGCAAAGTAAAATACATACCATACATACAAAAAAATGCATACATAAATACAAAAGACATACTTAAAATACATACAAAAACATAATACATAAACATACAATACATACAAACAACACACATAAAAATCATGTCAGTAGAAGAGATAGGGAAACATATATAGACTATTCACAATGTGATTTGACAGAATAGTAATTTTCATTCCAATGTAGAAAAAGAAAATATTTACAAACGTTTTCTGTAGCTTTGTTGCGCGCATTAGTGTTAAAGAGACAAGAATATCTTTGACGACAGAAGTTTCTGATACTATAGTAAGAAATCAAAAAGTATCAGCAAACTTCATTTACCTGCAGTAGGAATCCTGAAGCCAGATATACAGCTGCAAATATGCATAAATTCGCCACATCAACTTAAATTAGAAATACAAAGTCCAGTCCACCATGTTGTACACAGATCACCTCTCACCTAAGCATTTCCCTTTAACAGCCTTACCTTTTTTTTTCTTTGCATGTATGGACTTGCCATTTAAAGGCTGGTATTCTTCCTCAGCAAAACGGGCCTTTGTTAATATCCAGTATTAGGGTATCTTTCATAGACTCACATGCCTGAATCATTCCCCGTCGTCGGGATGGGAGTCCCCGGTACATAAATAAAGTAACATCCCATTAGACATACAGAGTAATAGGCCAAAGGCCTCACATTAGTAACATATCCAGGTCCTTTTGTAATCAGGACCAAACTCAAGAGAGCAACCAATCAGCTGCCACTACCCTCTGGAACCTTCCTGCAAGGAGCTCTAGTCCCTCAGATTTTCTACTGCACGTCGGGCTAAGGGAGTCTCCACTGAGCTCTGCTCAGGTTCTTTCAGTATCTGGATTTGAGTTATTTTCTTCAACATCTGAGTGAAGTCTACACTGTCTTCATGTCAGATACCCCTAAGAAAGGCCTTTTTAGGCCCTGTGAGACTTGCAAAAAGAAGAGACTGCACGTCGATGACCAGCACAAGGACTGCCTATTCTGTCTTTATCCAGACCATGCTCCTAAAGACTGCAAGGTTATTTGTTATGTTATGTTATTTGCATTTTAATGCGCACAGCTGCTCCAGCGAAGGAGCGTCCTGGCGCAGGGAAAGGTAAACACAACACAACACTGGGTCCAGTAACAAAAGCAAACATTAAAAGCAAGGAACATTTAAAACAGGAAGGTTTTCAGGGCCCTACGGAAAGACATTAGGTCATTCGAAAGGCGGATTTCCAAGGGGAGCGCATTCCAGAGGGTTGCGGCTTTCACGCGGAAGGAGCGACCCCCCATCCGACTAAGTCTAAAACGGGGGACGACCACCAAGGACTGTCCAAGGGATCGAAGTGGGCGGGTAGGAACATAGGGAGAGATCAGTGTATTGAGTATCCCGGGTGCCAACTCTCTCAGAATTTTAAAAACCAGGCAGAGAGCCTTGAATTGGATACGCTTGCATATCGGGAGCCAGTGCAAGGACCGCAGGGTGTTAGAGGTAGAGCAGGTTCGAGGCAGACCAACCACCGCCCTAGCCGCCGCGTTCTGGACTCGCTGTAAACGAAGAATCTCGGCTTGGTTCGCTCCTAAAAGGAGTGAACTAGCGTAATCCAGCCGCGAGATGATCATTGCTTGAATGACCAGCTGTCTTGTAGGAGCATCGAAGAATCGCAGCAGGGGTCTTAGCCCGCGTAGTACTCCAAAACAGCAGGCCGCCACTCTCTTTGTGTGAGTCACAAAGCTTAGCGTGTGGTCAAGCCATACTTCCAGATTCCTGAGTTCCAGGACAGGGGCCGGCGCTGATCCCAGCTCTGGAGGCCACCATTCGTCCCCCCAGTGGTCCGCTTCCCTTCCAACGATCATCACCTCTGTTTTTGTCGCGTTCAGCTGGAGACAGTTGTTATTCATCCAGCTGGCCACCTCTCTCAGCCCACTTCGGAACCTGAGGGCATCCTGCTTGGCATCCCCGCTGATCGTAACCGCCAACTGAGTGTCGTCAGCATAGGAGACCATGGTAAGGCCCCATTGCCTGACGACCTCAGCCAGCGGCTGCACGTACAGATTAAAAAGCGTGGGACTCAGCGAGGAGCCCTGAGGGACCCCCAGGTCCCAAGGATGGTACTTGGACTGAAAAGGAGGGGTGGCAACGCAGAAGGAGCGATCACTGAGGAAGGAGCGGAACCACTGCAGAGCTGAACCACAAATGCCAATGTCCTGCAGGCGGTGTAACAAGATGCGGTGGGAAACAGTGTCAAAGGCAGCGCTCAGGTCTAGTAAAATAAGCGCTGCCGTTTGACCTGCATCGAGCACACTTCGCAAATGCTCAACCATTGCCAGAAGGGCCGTCTCAGTGCTGTGGCCAGCACGAAACCCATTCTGCGTGGGATCCAGGACATTCACAAGGGTCATATGCTCCGTGAGGGCCAGATTTACATGGGCCTCCATAACCTTGGCCGGCCAAGGGAGCAAAGATATTGGGCGGTAGTTTTCAGGTCTCGACGGATCCAAAGATGGTTTTTTTAGGATCGGGGAAACCACCGCTTGCTTCCATTTGGCAGGGACCAGGCCAGAGGTCAGGGAGAGGTTAATCAGGGAGCACACTGCTGTGCGTCCCTGAAAAGCAACGTCCCTGAAAAGAGCAGATCTTACCGGGTCTGCAGGCGATCCAGACTTGACTCGCAGGGCCCACTTTGCGAACTCCTCATTAGAGATGGTAGGAAGGGAGTGCAGCGATGGACAGCTGCTAGAGCCGCTCCAGGGAATCACAGGAGACAGTGTGCTTGGAAACGCCAGATAGATTTTCCTGACTTTGTCCAGAAAGAAGGTGGCTAGGGCTTCACAGTGGGCGGTGGAACTGTCCAACTGTGGGGGAACTCTCTTTGCCATCAAGTCTTTTATGGTTTTAAAGATGGTTTTAGTCGGGTTAAGGCTATTTCGGAATTCGGCTGCGTAAAACGCCGCCCGGGCCCTGCATATAGCTCGATGGTAAAGCTTAACTAAGGCCAGGTAGATGGATTTCTTGTCGGCATCGTACGACTTACGCCACACCCTTTCCGCCCGTCTACAAGAGGACTTCATTGCACGCAGCGCGCTGTCATACCAGGGGCTAGCCTGCCGGGGACTGGACTTGCTGGAGATGATAGGTACCAGGACGTCCAGCGCCCTGGTAATCCAGTTACAGAACCGGTCATAGCCCGAGGTGGCATTCAGCAGGGGACCTAATGGCTCAGCACCCATAATGCGGTGAAGGTCCTCTAACCTGAGTTTGTTCCAGTGGCGCCGGGGTATCCGCAAAGGAGGTGGTATAGTGGGATTGGCAGGGAGGGGAAGCCAAGCAGACACCAGATAGTGGTCAGACCATATCACAGGATCAACCGCCACAATCCGAACATCAGAGAGAGTCGTAAAAAACGGATCAAGAGTGTGGCCGGCCACGTGTGTAGGCTGAGAAATAAGCTGGGTCAACTGCATAGCCTCTAAGTCGGCCAAAAAACCACTGATGGCCAGAGACTCTAACCTATCAAAGTGGAGATTTAGGTCGCCCAAGATAGAAAAGTTTGCACAGCCACTAGCCAATAGGCTCACAGCCTCCGGAAAGGCACCTCTAAAAGCTACGTCGCTGCCTGGAGGGCGATAAACAACCATCCCTGACAGCGAGAACTGAGGGCTGATAGAAACCTTAAACAGCGCACTCTCACATCCAGCAATCTGCAAGACCGTCCAGGTACATGTAAAGGCGGATTTGATAAATAGGGCGATCCCTCCACCTCTAGAATGGCGGTTAGATCTGAAGCATAAATAGCCCGGAGGACAGGCAAGATTGACTATAGCGTCATCAGTATCTTGTAGCCAGGTTTCAGTTACAGCCAACAGATCTGGTGTCTTATCCAAAATGAGATCAGCCACAGACAGATGGTGTTTCACTAGAGATCTGGTGTTCAGATTTAAAAATCGTAGACCAGATCCCAGGCTGCCAGGCAACGGAGGGAGACCGGGAGGAGCTCGTGGGGCGGGAGAAGTGGCGAGCTCGCGAATACCTACAGGCTGGTCTAATGACCATCTGTTGCAAGCACACTGAAGCGGGCCACACAGCGGATGGAGGGGTGTGGCAGAGCAGCGTGGGAGAGTATCTCTGATGGCAAGAAGCGAGGCACCGGAATACATAATCATCCTGACAGGCCGACAGATACGGGCACACAAATATACACAAAGTGGAGATAAAAGATCTTTTTCTACGAAAACTTTAAAAGACCGTGGGGGAAGGCTTTTGACTTGGCTGCAGAGACTTAAGAACAAAGAGGACCCCCAGTGGGGAGTGAAACATCTTCAAATTCTTCTTCAAAAACTCCTCAGAAAAGGCCTAGAGAAACTTTTCCAGGACCTTCTATGTAGCAACCTCAAAAGAACACGCAAAAACAGTCTTCAGAGGTTCCAAAACTTAAGGGTGTTCCTGCAAAAGACTCTTCTTCTCTTCCAGAGTCAAAGAAACCAGCTCCAGACCCTCTGACTCCACCACTGAGGGTGAAGTACACTTTCAAAAAGCCTACCTCAGCCCCATCGATGACCACCTCGTCGACGATGGCACTGACGACGAAATCTCCACAGATTGCCGTTGGAGTGACTTCGACGACGACGAGTTCAACACTGTCAGTCTCGTCGGCGTTTCTTTCGTCGACGACGACATCTTCCTCGATGGCACGTACCCATTTGGCGTCGACGATTAAGATCAAGAAGTGGACGACAACAGCGTCTACGAGTACATAGTCGTCCGCGAAGTGTACCGTCGACGACCTCCTCGATAATAAGTCCGTCGTCGACGGCAGTGTCTATTACAATCATCGACGATTCATCTTCGAAGACATCTATACCGACGACGGCCTAGTCGACGACAACTATGGCAGGACTAAAAATTTCATATTTCCATCATAAAGTTATGAAACGAAGGCTGTCGCCTTCTCTGACGTCACCCAGTAGGGTCAACCTTTACCACCCTCACACCTTTTGGATGAGGGGGAGGATTCGGATGAAGATAGCATGTTTAGGGCTTCAAGAAGTCCCTCCGAACTTAATGTTGAGTATGAGGAGGATTCTGATTATGACGATCAGGATATGGAAGAGCAGGAGTATTATCATGAGAACACTCATCGGCAACAACAACAGATGGTTTGTCTGCCTCCAGCCTTGGTCTCAGATCTGCAATTTATGATCTCTGACTACAGGAAGAGGTTCCCTACCTCTGCGTCGTCTACTGCGCCAGTGTCGTCACCACCAGAGAGAGTGCACGTACCACCTCCACCACCTGTTCCCATTGTAGTGCCGGTGCCACCCTTTCCATTTACGGACGATGATGATGATGATGATGTTGATGGACAGGAAGAGGGTGAGCTTCGGGATACACAGTCACACCATGACGAATGGGACGACTACGTTATCCCTCTTCCCGCATCGCCTTTGCCTCCTCAGGCTGACCCACCTCCGGAGGATATAGGAGGTTTTCCTAATCTCCTGGAGAGAGCTGCTCAACGTTTCAAACTACATATGCCCTCTCACTAACAGACTGTTTCCTTTACGATTTCAAGGAACCTTATAAAAAGTCTGTTCGGTCAGTTCCCATCATCGACTATATTTGGGATCAGGGCATCAAGATCATGCAAAATCCATCTCCAGTCCCTCCAGTTCTTCCAAGGTTGGACAAGAAATATAGGGCTCCAGACGATGCTCCAGCCTGTCTCATTGGGCATCCAAAGCCTGATTCTGTGATCACTCAGGCAGCGCAACGCAGATCTAAAAACCCTTCTGTCACACTTGCAGCTCCACCGGATAAGGAGAGCAGACGCCTGAACAATATAGCGTAGCGGTTTTTCTCTATGTCAGCGCTAACGGTACGAGCGTCTAACTCACTGGCGCATTTGGGACGCTACAACAGACAAATGTGATCAGATATAGCACCATATTTGGACTCCTTGCCTCAAGAATCCAAGGACGAAGCAAGAAAGGTGCTTTTGTAGGGTGAAAGGTCAGCTTCTTAAATAACAGATTGCGCTGTGGACATTGCTTCAACTGGTTTCCGCCAACTGGCTGGTGCAGCAGTTCTGCGGCACTAAGGGTGGTTTAAGGCTACAACATTCCGACCTGAAATACAAACCAAGTTCCTTGATATGCCTTATGAGGGACAACTCCTTTTCGGTACCCACATTGATGAGGCCCTCCAAGGCATTAAGAAAGACACAGATACGGCCAGAGCCCCGGGTACTCTTCAATATAAAAACACCAATTTTTGTGGCTCCGGGGGCAGAGGACAATACTCTAATAGAGGAGGCTGCAAACAATATAGGTCTTCATATTCCTCCTCTAACAAATACAGGCCGCAATTTCAGAAAAGACAGCAAGAGCAGACTTCATACAACAGGTCGTCTTTCCGAAGAAAAGCCGGACGGCAAAAGGATTCGATGCAACATCAATGACTTCTCTCTACGCCAGTCTCTGTTTCTTTTCCAACTTCTAGAGTTGGAGGAAAAATGCCCCACTGTCTTCACAATTGGAGTCAAATCACTACGAATCGTTGGGTTCTTCAACTGGTACAGTTCGGATATTCCCTGAAATTTGTCCAAACCCCACTGCCAACACCCCTTCAACATATGAATCACAAACATCTGCACCTCTAATTCATGGAAATATCAGTGATGCTCCAGAAAGGTGCTATAGAACGGGTACCTGTCCGTCAAAAAGGACAAGGTTTTTCCTCCTGGTTCTTCTTGGTGCGAATCAAGAAAAAGAAATGGAGACCAATCCTAGATTTGAGAAGTCTAACCAAATATCTGAAAAAGCAATAATTTTGCATGGTCACTATCCAGGAAGTCCTACACCTTCTCAATGCGAACAACTACATGGCATCCCTGGACCTCCAGGATGCCTACTTTCATATTCCGATCCATAAGAGGCACAACAAATATCTATGGTTTGCTGTAGCGGGCAGGCATTACCAATTCCGAGTCATGCCTTTCGGCCTCAAGTCAGCCCCACGCATTTTCACAAAATGCCTTGCGCCAGTGGCTGCATTTCTCAGGCAACAACATCACCAAATCTTTCTATATCTCGACGACTGCCTCGTCAAGGCACCCTCTCTCGACAGTGCGAGAAGATCTTCCAAAGCTGGTCTACAGCTATTTCAAAAGATTGGGTCTTACCCTCAACCCGGACAAGTCCGTTTTACAGCCCTCTCAGAGGATAACATTTTTGGGAGCGGTCCTAGATAGGTCCTAAAGAAAGCTTATCCATCGCAGGAGCGGCAACAAAAACTCCTACGATTGGCAGAACTTGTGCGCATAAGAAATTCTCTTTCAATGTGCCTCTTCAAATCTCTCCTTGGAATGATGTCTTCCTGCATCCTCTTGGTTCCATACTGTCGTCGTCTGTACATGCTTCCTCTTCAAGAGGCTCTCTCTACACAACGGATTCAAATCAGCGGATCCTTCGACATCATACAGGTGACTCCTCAGATGATCGCCTCTCTTGAATGGTGGATTCAGACACACAATCTGTCTCGAGGCCCCCTTCCTGACTCAAGGATCTCTTCAGGTTATAACTACAGATGATTCTCTGGACGGGTGGGGAGCCTTTCTCCAGGAGCTTCAGATCAGTGGGAAGTGGTCACTTCGCGAGCGAAGACTACACATAAACCTCCTAGAGCTCAAAGCAGTCTACCTAGCCCTCTTTGGCTTTTCTTCCCAGAATAAAAGGTTCGCAAGTGCTTGTCAGGACGGACAACACTACGACAATGCACTACCTGAACAAGCTGGGGGGGACACGTTCGCTCTCACTCTCTCGAGAATCACAAAAAATCTGGTACAGGTCTCTTCGGAACAAAGTTTCCCTATGAGCGGAATACGTTCCAGGAAAGGACAATGCGTAGGCAGACTCACTGAGCAGAATGCAGACCACCTTCCACAAATGGGAGTTAGAACAACACACTCTCAACAGGGTCTTCTCTCTGTGGGGCAAACCCCTGTTGGATCTTTTCCCACACGACAATACGCCAAATGCCAACACTTCACAAGTTGGCATCCCCAACAGGGATCTCTGGGTAATGCATTTTCAATAACATGGTTTGTCGTATTCGCCTACTCCTTTCCGCAGATTCCACTGATCCTCCGGAAGATGAAGGCAGAACCTTGCACGCTGATTCTAATAGCCCCAGAATGGCCTCGCCAACACTGGTTCATGGAGCTTCATCTCCTCTCCCTGCAAACACCAATTCCATTGCCACTGTTTCCATCTCTCCTCACAATGAACCAAGGACAAGTCCAGTACCCGGACCCAGCTTCTCTCAAATTGTCAGCCTGGCTCCTGAGTTCCACGGGTTTCAGGATTTGAACATTCCTCCGGAATGCAGAGCTGTCCTATCTGGTGCTCGAGTAGATATCACAAACACGACTTATTTCTTTAAATGAAAGAGATTCTGTATCTGGTGCAGGTCGGCTGGAGTGCATCCTTTCACATTCTCTCCAGAAGAGATATTACCATACCTCCTTCATTTGGCCACTTCGGGCCTTGCCCACGCTTCCATTAAAGTACACCTGGCTGCAATATCCCATTTCAGGAGATCATATAATGGACCTTCTGTTTGGTCGAACAGATTAATAAAACAGTTTCTCAAAGGCCTGTTTCAGACTTTCCCTCCTGTAAAATCGCCACCTCCAACATGGCAACTAAACACAGTACTTGCTCAGCTAATGAAACACCCTTTTTAGCCGATACGCAGAGCTGACCTCAAGTTCCTAACTTGGAAAACTGCACTCCTTGTAGCCCTTGCATCTGCAAGGCGAGTTAGTACTTCATGCTTTCACGGTTCAAGATCCTTTTCTGCAATTTAAAAATGACAGGGTAATCCTTCGGACTAACCCAAATTTTATTCCATAAGTACCATCGGACTTTCACTTAAGTGAGCCTATTGTCTTAAAAACTTTCTTTTCTAATCCCCAAACGGCACCAGAAAGAGCTCTCCATTATCTGGATTTCAAACGCTGCCTTAAATTCTACCTAGACAGAACAAAAACTTTCCGCAAATCCAACCAACTTTTTGTGGGTTACAACTTATCCAGGAAGGGTTTCCCACTCACAAAGCAAAGCATTTCCAGATGGATCTCTGGTGTCATTGTCTTCTGTCGCCAGCAGGCTGGTCAGTCTTTACCATCACAGATACGTGCCCATTCCACTAGGGCAGTCTCTACTTCTACCGCACTATTTGCAGGTGTGCCCTTCACGGAGATTTGCAGAGGGTCAACATGGAAGACGCCGCATACATTTACCAAACATTATGTTTGGATACAGAAGTCATGAAGGATGCTGCGGTGGGACAGGCGGTGTTGCGTCATCTATTTCGATAGAGGTGAGCCTTCCTTCCCACCGACCTTTCTCTTATTTTTCCTCGCACATTTCCCTATCACTATTATACCTTTTGCCAAACTTGCATTTTGTTGCTTTGCAGTTTACTGTTGTGATGTATGCATATTCTATATAAATAAAAATGTAAATGTTCATTTGTTTAAAATCTCAAATCTCCGAAAGTTCTTCAACGATTGCTTTGAAATTTTGACACAGTGTTGGATTCGAATAAGCGCGTGTTTATATACACAACGTGGATTCGAATACGCGCGAGGCCAATACGTGCGTGTTCTTAATCATAAGGCCGAACAGACCCTATCGATTTGCTTGCTGCGCAACAATTACAAGGGACGTATAGAGACAATATTGTATACCCACAAGCATTGTGAAATTAAACATATTAGAAATGTGCGCTTACTCTTTTCTTTCGCTTCCATTTAACCAGACTGAGTCACAGCAACGCGTGGCCGGGTACAACTAGTATATATATATATATATATATATATATATATATATATATATATATATATATATATATGTATATATATGTCAAAAAAACATCTTCCCTCACGGAAAACAGTTGAGTCGCACACATGACTTCGTTTTATTGCCGTTTTATTTAAAGGCGAACAACGTGATTTAAGGACTTTACGACGCGTTTCGTTTCTCTTGGAAACTTTTTCAAGTGGTGTCCTTCACCTGACAGGCAGTCCGTTTAGTTCCACAGTTCGATGTTTAATTAACTTGTTTACCTTTACTCCGAAGGCATTTCATTGTGGGGACTTTCCATTTTCAAGTTGCATTATGGAGCCTGTGGTCCTGACGGCTGTCTGCTGATTAAACCCTCCAGTGGGTGGTGAGTTGGTCTCGCTGTTCCAATAAACCAATTTTTTCGGCTTTGAAGTTTCCCATGTCAGCCCCCTTTTCAGGCTGACTCGGGACCAATACCAAGGTCCAGTCCTCGGCGGCACCCCTCTCCCTGGTCCGTTTGATCGGTTCTAGCGCTTGGGTTCAGTTCGGGAGAGTGTGGCGCTCTTGTGGCGGTGCGTGTACTCTTCGGCAGAACCACGCCGATATGAATGTCAAAAAAACATCTTCCCTCACGGAAAACAGTTGAGTCGCACACATGACTTCGTTTTATTGCCGTTTTATTTAAAGGCGAACAACGTGATTTAAGGACTTTACGACGCGTTTCGTTTCTCTTGGAAACTTTTTCAAGTGGTGTCCTTCACCTGACAGGCAGTCCGTTTAGTTCCACAGTTCGATGTTTAATTAACTTGTTTACCTTTACTCCGAAGGCATTTCATTGTGGAGACTTTCCATTTTCAAGTTGCATTATGGAGCCTGTGGTCCTGACGGCTGTATATATATACATTTGTTCACTAATGCTTCAGGTTCTATATGCAAAAGGAAATGTGCTTATCATTGCTTTCTACTCTGATTCAGGCATGTGAAGCTATGAAAGATACCCTAATACTGGATAAGAAATGCGTTACTTACTGTAACTGCAGTTATCCAGTATTGGCATCTTTCATAGATTCACATGCAACCCACCCGCCTCCTTTGGAAGGGGTCACCTAGTACTCTCAGTTGTTCCTCTATATAGCACTGTGCTTACGAAAATCTGAGGGACTAGAGCTCCTTCCAGGAAGATTCCAGAGGGTGGTGGCAGCTGATTGGTTGCTCTCTAGAGTTTGGTCCTTATTACAAAAGGACCTGGATATGTTACTAATGTGAGGCCTTTGGCCTATTACTCTGTATGTCTAATGGGACATTACTTTATTTATGTACCGGAGACTCCCATCCCGACGACGGGGAATGATTGAGGCATGTGAATCGATGAAAGATACCAATACTGGATAACTGCAGTTACAAGTAAGTAACGCATTTCTTCGCGCTCCTGCGGACCCCCTCCTGCATGGAGATTAATGAAAGAAAACTTGGCCACCCAGGTGCACACGTTAAAGGGAACTGCTCTGGTGGCATATGCAACCTCTGCACGGGGACCTGAAGTTCCAGTGGGCGCAGCATCAGGAGAATCTCTCTGCCATGGTCCTGATTTCGAAGGGCACTGCAAAAGATCTTCAGTTGTGGTTAACAACCCTCTATTGGTCAGTGGCAGACTTCTTTCCCTTGCCCAATTACATTTAAAAGAAGTGACACATTATTGTCCAGAACACGCTGGGCAAACGGCTCGATATAGAGAGTGAACAGGAGCGGTGAGAGGGGGCAGCCCTGTCGCGTGCCTTTCTGGATGTCGAACGGCTTGGAGCTAACCCCATTGACTTTGATGGTCGCCTTTGGGGATGTGTAGCATCCTGCCACCCAAGAGCGGAAGCGGGGACCCACGCCGAACTTAATCAGCGTTTGTTCCAGGAATCTCCAGTCGACCCTGTCGAACGCCTTCTCGGCATCTACCGAGAGCAGTGCTGCGTCCGAGGCGTTGAAGTGAGCTTTGTCTATGACATGCATTATGCGCTTAGTATTGTCTGCGCATTGCCGGGGAGGGACGAAGCCCGCTTGGTCAGGTTCGATGACGCCTGGTAGACACGGGCCCAATCAGGAGGCCAAAATGCCCGTGAAGAGCCTAAGGTCGATGTTGAGGAGCGAAATCGGCCTGTATGCTGCGCAGCGCGAGGGGTCTTTGCCCGGTTTCGGAAGGACTATGACTTCTGCCTCTAACATCTCCTTCGGGATCGAGCCTGGGCCCCCGAACGAGTTAAACAGTTTCGTGAGGACCGGTGCCAGGAGGGAGCAAAAGGTTTTGTAAAAGCCCGCGGAGAAGCCGTCTGGGCCCGGTGCTTCAGGGGCTAGAGACTGGCGATGGCCGCTATGACTTCCTCCAAGCGGAAAGGGGCGTCCAGCGCTGCGGAGTTCGTTTCATTAAGAGCGGTGACCTCCATAGTCTCCAGGTAGGCCCTCCCCGCCTCCTCCCCGACGGTCCGGTCGGCGGCATACAGCTGCGCATAAAAGGCTCGGAATGCCTCCGCTATGCGGTCATCCTCCCGGACCTCGTCGCCGTCGTCTCCGCTTATCACTGGGATCTGGGAGCGGACGGTTTTGGCCTTAAGTTTGCTAGCCAGCAAGCGGCCCGTCTTGTCCCCCCTACGTAGTACGTGTGGCGAAGGCGGAGCGCCGCATATTCTGCCCTGTCCAGGTCCAAACTCGCCAGTTGTGCCCTGGCCGCTTTCAGTTTGTGCCAAATCCGGGGGGAGCCTGTCCGGCAGTGAACCCGCTCCAGCTCTAGCACTTGCGTCTCTAAATCCCGCCTCCGTTCCTTCCGCTCCTTATTGTCCGCCGCCGCGATTGCCATGATTTCGCCCCTAATGACTGCCTTAAGCGCCCCCCACAGTGTTGCCTGGGCCACCTCCCCTGTGTCGTTATGATCCAAGTAGGTGGTAATGCTTTGGGACAGTTGTTGCACCACCCCCTTGCGGGAGAGTAGACTTTCCCGGAGTCGCCACCTGCCCCTATGTGGAGGAGTACGCGGGACTGTCAGTTGAAGGATCACCGCGTCGTGGTCTGAAAGGGCCGCCGGTGTAATGTCAATGTCTTGAACCATGGGGACCATGTCCGTGGAGCCCAGGAAGTGGTCTATTCTAGCGTATGTGTGTATCAGAACTATACAACCATAGAATATGAACACACGTAACCCACCACAGAGTTTTCCCCTTTCTATTCCCTCATGTATTGTATACACTGCAAACCAGCAAATCACTTACAGGACGTTTAGTTTTGCAGCTTGAAGATCTTTCTGGATTCACTATGCTGTGCATATTCCGCGGTCTTGTGGTTGGGTCCGGTTTCGTAGTCTTTTCTTTGTTTTTTTTTTTCGTAGCCCTTGTGGGCGTCGGCGTCACACCTCCTCGGGTGCATTTCCGGTGACGTCGGCATGCTTCCTGCGGAAGCTCCCACTCCTGGGCGCCATCTTCAGATTCTTTTTTCCGCGGTCGGGTCTGGATCGTTCCCGTTGGGCTCCAGACATTTTTGGAGAAAGTACTGAAAAAAGTGGAAGTTGGAGGAGATATTGGAAAAAGAAGACTAAAGAAGACTTCACAGAACATTGATGAAGAGAAAAGAAGGTGAAAACCTCGAACTTCGACGATCGTCGACGACCACGCGGTCAGGGAGGCCTGAACGCACGAGGATGGACAACACGCCGTTCAAGTTCTGCCCGAACTGCAGGCACAAGTACGCGCAGAAGGACCAGCACCCGGTTTGCAACCTTTGCCTACCGGTAGAACACAGAAGCGAGGACTGCAACGCCTGCGCCGTCTTCGCCCAGAAGACCCTTCGTGTGAGGAAGAGACAGAGGATAGCGCACGCCAGCCTCGAAGGAAAATCCCCGACGCCATCGCTGTACGAGCTGGGGATGTCCTCAGAGGAGGAGGACAACGCTGCCGCCGAAGACGACAGCTACACGGTCGTAGAGACCGATTACAAGAAGACACCTGATAAGGTAGGAGACTCGACGTCCCACAAGAACACGAGAGACTCTGAGTCTCGAAAGTACGAGGCCAAGAGCCCGAAGGCGCCGACGCAGCGACATCTGCCGTCCGCGACCACAAGCAGGCCCAGCGGATTCTCGGAGAAGGAGTCCCTGGCGCCGAAAGCTGTAGAACAGCAGAAAACTTCGAAGATCGTCGCCGAAAGGGACCGATCGACGTCGAGGGAGAAAGACCCTAAGGCCTCGGCACCGTCCAAGGACCCGAAAGCCAGTTCATCGTCCAAGCTGTCGACGTCGAAAGTCTCACCGCCGAACCAGGCGACGAAGAGAGGGGCCGAACGTTCCGAAGCCGAAAACGCGGCCGAGATGGAAAGGAAAAGACGTCGGCTAGAAGACGAGATGGCAAGCCTCTTGCAGCGGAGAAAAGATTTCGCAGCCGAGATGAGTGCCTTCACGATTCCACACAAGACCAAGCACGCCGTGCTAGATCGGGTCGAAGAGGAAGAAGAACATGTCGACGACCATGTGCCTAGCGACGAGATGGTCGACGACCAGGAAGGTGAAGAGAATCCCTACGAGGATTACAGCTATGAGGACGAAGAGGGCAGTAGGTTGGACGCCGAGTCGGCCACCTCTGACCCACGCGAGGAGGATTACTTAGACGTCGACACCGAAAGCCCGGAAGAGGCGGTCGACTCATACCCCTCGAGACCCTCGCTGCCGGACGACATCGGGGCATACAACTCGGTGATACAATCTGCCGCAACAGCATTCAAGCTAAAGCTCGACGAGGAAAAGCAGAAAGCAGAATTCCTGCTAGAGACATTGCTCCCAACACAAACAAGAAGCCAGTTCCTGCCAATGCTCGAGAGCGTCTTGGCTCAGGGAAAGGAAGCGTGCAAAGAGCCCGCAACATGCAAGGCGGTAACTCCCAGAACAGAGAAAAAATACAAACACTCCTCGAAGGACCCGGCCTACATTCGAGGCGAGGTCTCTGCTGACTCCATTATCACAGCCACAGCTAGGAAGAGGGCGAGCGTATCCACTACCTCGGGCCCACCACCGGATAAGGAGAGCAAGAGGATGGATCTGGTGGGGAGAAGGATCGAGCGAAATGCCGCGACCCACTGGCGCATGGCTAATTCCAACGCCCTGTTGAACAGGCACATGTACCAGATCATGGAGGGGCTGGGGCAGTTGGTGAAGGACCTACCCCAGGATGCCAGGCAGAAGGCCGAAAAGTTGATCGACGAAGGGAAAAACGCTGCAAATTCTTGCCTTAAGACGGCCCTGGACGGAGCAGACACCGCCAGCAGGCTCATGATGATGGGTGTCACGGAAAGGAGACACGCATGGCTCAGGATCTCAGGGTTCAAACCCGAGGTACAACACAGTATCCTGAACACACCGTTCAACGGCGAAACGCTTTTTGGGGCAACAGTTGACGATAAACTATGCCAACTCAAAAAAGATAACGAGACGGCAAGATCCATGGGGGCATTGAAGTTCAGAGGCAACAGAAGAGGCACCCCGGCACGGAGGCCCGGCGGGAGAGGTGGAAACCAGCCAGGTACATCGCACCAGGCCTTCCAGCAGACGCACCAGGCAGACTCGCAGGCTCAGCAAGGTCACCAGAAGCAGTCCTGGCAATACCAACCAAGAGGTCAGTCCTTTCGAGGGAGAAATGGCCGTGGCCAGAATAGAAGATGGGGGCAGCAGCCCACCTCGAAGTGACTTCAGACACCTCCGGGTGCCCGACCACAGAAAAGATCCCAGGGGGCACCACGTACGAAGGGGTCAGGACAATCTAATGACCTACGACCACATGACACCAGTGGGAGGAAGATTAAAGTTCTATCTCCAAGAATGGAGAGAAATAACATCAGACAAATGGATCCTAAACATCATTCAATTTGGATACTGCTTGGAGTTGGAGAGAAAGCCAACAAACAGAAAACCAAGGGGGAAGCCACCAGCAAAAGAACAGCTGGCGAGGCTTCAGGAAGAAGTGCAAGAACTTCTACAAAAACAGGCCATAGAAAGAGTTCCCTTCAGGGAAAGGAACAAGGGAATATACTCAACGTACTTCCTAGTACCAAAGGTCGACGACAAAATGAGACCCATCCTAGACCTAAGGTTCCTCAACAAATTCATAAGAACACAAAAGTTCAAAATGACCTCCCTGCAGGAGGTGCTGCCGCAATTGCAGGAGACTTCGTGGTCACGATAGACCTCAAGGACGCCTACTTACACATACCGATGAACGAGAAGCACAAGCATATGCTCAGGTTCGCAATCGGAGGAGGCCACTACCAGTTCACAACGCTGGCCTTCGGACTGAAATTAGCACCGAGGGTATTCACGAAGTGCCTCGCGGCAGTCGCCGCGCACTTACGAAGACAGGGGATACACGTATACCCTTACCTGGACGACTGGCTGGTGAAAGCAAACTCGTACCAGAAGTGCAAGCAGCATGCACATACAGTGACGAGCACACTCATAAACCTGGGGTTCTCCGTCCATTGGAAGAAATCATCAATGGAGCCGGAGCAAGTGAAGATCTTCCTGGGGGCAGAGATCAACACCTTACAGGGCAAAGTGTTCCCCAGCGAGAAGAGAGCAAGGGCACTGGTCAAGGAAACTCGCCTATACCGGAAGGGGCAAGCTCGGACAGTGAGGACTGCGAGCAAGATCATGGGGATGATGGCATCGTGCATCCACCTACTGCCGAATGTGCTGCTCCACAGGAGACCCATGCAAGAATGGCTCCAGGAACAATGGTCACAGGCTTCGGGCAGTTGGGAGGATCTTGTGGTGGTGACGCACGCAGTGCAGAAGGAGATGACATGGTGGACCTTGGAGAACTTAACAAGGGGACAGCCTCTAACACTCCCAACTCCGACAGTGACCATCACCACGAATTCATCCCTGAAGGGATGGGGCGCTCACATGGAGGAACTCAAAGTGAGGGGTCTTTGGACGCCAGCAGATGCCACAAAGCACATCAATTACCTAGAATTGAAGACAATCTTCCTTGCACTGAAAGCCTTCCAGACAAGACTGTACAGGCAGAGGGTGTTGCTACAGACAGACAACACCACGGCGATGTTCTACATCAACAAACAGGGTGGAACACAGTCAACAACGCTTTCGACGCTGGCGCAGGAGATATGGAGGTAGGCCATCCCTCTCCAGATAGACCTGCTAGCCATACACCTACCAGGGAAGGAGAACATTCAGGCAGACTGGCTGAGCAGACAGACCTCGGCATCCCACGAGTGGGACCTCAATGCTCAGGAGACAAGGAGGCTGTTCAACAGGTGGGGAACACCATCAGTGGACCTGTTTGCAACACGCCAGAATGCGAAATGCCGAAACCTCGCATCCAGACAACACGAAGAAGGGTCCCTTGGGAATGCCCTATGGATAGATTGGTCCGGGAAATTTGCATACGCTTTTCCCCCGATACCACTGATACACAGAGTACTGAGCAAGTGCAGAGCGAGCACCATGACCCTGATACTGGTCGCGCCGCAGTGGGCGAGGCAGACATGGTACTCGCAGATCATGGAGATGGCGCAGTGTGCACCCCACAGATTCAGCAGAAGAAAAGACCTGCTCTCCATGCAGAACGGAGAGGTGCTGCACCCAGAACCAGAGAGCATGAGCCTAGTAGCATGGCTCCTGAGGACATAGAGTTCGCACATCTGAGACTGCCAGAGAGCACCCTGGCACCCCGGCAAGAGCGAAATCAGTTGGAGCCCTAACTTCTGGCCGTCGGACATGGGCCTTCCCCCTAAGAAATCTTCCACTGTAAAAAGCCTGGGGATTACCATCAACGAGGACCTCTCGTTAAAATCCCAAATTGGAACCGTGGTCTCCTCTGGATTTTTCCAGCTGAGGAAAATCAGGAAAATCGCCCATTTCCTCACTCCCTCCGCCTTAATCCAGGTAGTCATGGCCCTAGTCCTCTCCCACATTGACTTTTCTAATAGCCTATACCTAGGCCTACCCGTAGGACAACTCAAAAGACTACAGTACCTGCAGAATCAGGCCGCTAGGCTGATATGCAAAGTACCCAAATGGGAACCTATCAAACCAGGCTTAGAGAGTTTGCATTGGCTACCCGTGGCTCAAAGAGCCGAATTCAAAGTCGGATGCATCATCTTTAAGGCTCTGCAACACAAGGGACCTCTATTTATCAGACAGCTGATTGGTAGATATGTCCCCTCACGGAATCTAAGATCTGCCCACAAAGACCTTTTAGAAGTTCCTCGTTTTAAGAAAAAACGACAAGGCGGCAGCAGCTTCCACTTCCTAGCAGCCACCCTATGGAACTCTTTGCCACTAGCCCTCAGACAGAGCAAAGACCTCCTTGCCTTCAGAAAGGCTTTTAAGACTCACCTCTTCATAAAGGCTTACCCGAAATAACTCCTCTGGCAGACTCACCTCTTGTTATGTTTTTTATCGTACCAGCGCCAAGAAGCCCTCGGGCGTACGCGCGCTCTATAAATTTTTATTAACATAACATAACATAACATAACACCCTCAGGGTCCTTCGGGAGGCACGAAGGCCCAGCACAAGGAAGTGCTATGTCGCAAAGTGGAAAAGGTTCACGATGTGGTGCAGGAGGGAAAGACTTCACAATAAAATGAAGAAGGACTCCACGGTACTGAAGTACCTGACACACTTACTGGAGAAAAACCTCAGCTCGTCCTCCTTGAGAGTTCACCTAGCGGCTATAGTGGCATACACAAGGGGTGAGATGGGCAGAAGCTTCTTCACATCACAAGTTGTAAAGAGGTTCCTGGAAGGAGCAAAAAGGATTGCACCACCCAAGCGGGTGCCACCACCGGCATGGAACTTAAACGTGGTCCTGACGGAACTCATGAAGGAGCCCTTCGAGCCGCTTCACAAGGCCTCCTTGAAGATGCTAACTATGAAAACTGCTTTCCTGGTTGCTATTACGTCCTTACGCAGAGTGAGCGAGCTGCAAGCGCTAACGCTACAGGAGCCCTACTTACAAATACACAATGACAGGGTGGTGATGAGGACCGACCCACACTTCATGCCGAAGGTGGTGTCCAGGTTCCACATGAACCAGTCCATACAGATACCGAGTTTTTTCCAAAAACCAACCACTGGCGCAGAGCGAGCTCTGCACATCCTGGACGCCAGAAGGGCGGTCATGCATTACATTGAAAGGACAAAAGGACACAGGAAAACGAAACAGTTCTTTGTGTCGTTCGCCAACAGTTACATGGGCAAGGCAGTGACTAGGACCACTATTGCACGATGGATCGCGCAAACAATCCAACTCTGCCACAAAAGGGCAGGAGAAGAACTGGCAGAGGGGGCACGCGCCCACTCCACTAGAAAAAAGGGGGCTACAATAGCCTTCCTGGCCAATACACCCATACAAGACATATGCCTGGCGGCAACATGGGCTTCGGTGCACACATTCACGAAGCACTATTGCGTGGATGTTCAGATGAACAAAGAAGCACAAGTCGGACAAAGGGTGCTCCAGCATATATTCAGAAACCAGAGCTCATCTTCCACCCAGCCACCACGGAAATGAGAAACCGCTACAAAATCTATGCACAGCATAGTGAATCCAGAAAGATTCACGCTGCAAAACGAATAGTTTCTTACCTGTCGGTGTAGTTTTGCAGCTTGAAGATCTTTCTGGATTCACTAGCGAACCCACCCACCTCTGCCAGAAAGATAAGGCTGGAGAGAGAAGAGGTGGTCAAAAAAAAAAAAAAAGAGTAGGAGGAGAAGAAGTAACAGAATATAAGGACAAGTGGTAAAGAAATTATCACCTGAATAGAACATTGCCATTGCTTCGGAAAAGAAAGAAACACGGAAAAAAGAATCCGAAGATGGCGCCCAGGAGTGGGAGCTTCCGGAGGAAGCATGCCGACGTCACCGGAAATGCACCCGAGGAGGTGTGACGCCGACGCCCACAAGGGCTACGAAAGAAAAAAAAAGAAAAGACTACGAATCCGGACCCAACCACAAGACCGCGGAATATGCACAGCATAGTGAATCCAGAAAGATCTTCAAGCTGCAAAACTACACCGACAGGTAAGAAACTATTCGTTCCCTTTCTATCACAGTATCCTTTCCCTGATGAAGGGGCAAACAATGGCCCCGAAATGCATTGGATGTGTATAAAGGACAGTGTCATGCTTTGAAAATGAAAAAAAGAGCTAAATGTATATCGCATATATAATGTGGAAATGATTCATGAAACTATGCTTTGAATAAAACTTATCAAACAACTGATAAAGAAGTCTGGAACCTCTGTTGTATTGGAGGAACAACTGTGTGCACACAAGGATGAGACCAGTGGCCCACTGATCTCACTACTTCTGAACCTTGGGGGACCCCACAGGTAGATGACATCCTGGGGGCTGTGAAAGACCCTAATCTCACTGACTGTGTACGATTTGTAATGAAAGAGGCCGTCCAGTTCAGTGCGGGGCCCTTGAGGCCGGCCTGCTCAACACGGCTGATCAGAATGTTATAGTCCACCGTGTCGAACGCGGCCGACAAATCAAGGAGCACCAGGGCCTGGCGGGCGCCCTTATCTGCATTAGATATTAACGTATCCTGGACAGCCAAAATGACAGTTTCTGTTGAGTGAGATGGTCGAAATCCCGCTTGATTCGGTTCTAGATATTCCGAGCTTTCGATAAAATTAGACATACACCTGGATACATGAGCCTCCAAGAGTTTGTAGAAAAAAGGGAGGAGGGAAATAGGCCTGTAATTGGCTGGATCCAGGGGGTAAGCTCCTGGTTTTTAGGTCGAGCAGACCTTACTCTCAATGCGTGAGCATTGAGAGTTTCTGCTCAGACCCTTTTGTCGCCCGTTATTGGGAATGAGGACACCAAACTGTTACGAGCGTTTTTCCTCGCAGTTTTCACCGCGGGAGCGCGCGTCTGACCCGCGCATGCGCAGAGTCCCCGTGCATGCGCAGAGTAACTCACAGCCCTTGCTCACACAGACGCAGGCAGGCAGCCCCCACCCCTCTGCATGCACGCACGCACGCACACACAGGCGAGCGCAGGCACACACATACAGGCACACAGACACTCGCTCACACACACACCCCCCTCCCCCACAGTCACACACACGCACGCACACATACAAAGCCCGTCCACCCGCACTCGCGCGCGCACATGCTTTTCCCCCGCCCCCCCCCCGCTCCCCTCCCCCCGCTCAGCAACCCACTCACCGGCTTCCTTCGTGCGGCGGCTCTCCTCAGCTGCAGGGCCCGGCAGCAGGACTCTTCTTCCCTCCTTCGGCACCGGGGCGCAGGGTAGGCTCCTGCCTGCTCCGGTGCTCCAAACACGGCGCCGCGGCTCCGTCCAATCGCGGCTCTTCCGTGGGAGGCGGGGTAGGCTCCCGCCCTCCTACTTCCTGTTTCCTGTTGTCGCGCCGGCCTGCCTGACTTCCTGGTCGCAGGCCGGCAGTGATTTGCGGTATTTATTTTTTAAGCACGAAATCAACACAAAGGTATTGGAGCGTTTTACACTAGCACCAGCTACATTACCCTCGCCGCAGCTGCTCCGTCGTCATTATTTACACAAGCACTACTTACATTCCCAACCCCTCGCCAAAACTGCTCTTTTTGACCTGCCCTGAACTCCACGCAAAGAGGCTGTACATATCAGAGACTAACTGCCACCTCACTCGGTTCTTGTCCACAACACCTCAGGTTGGGGCACTTTTCGCTGCTCTGGGGCTATCCCAGTAATTTAGTTTCCTTCTGTTTTTACGTCCGGTTTCATGTGTTGTTGTAGCCTTGGCTCACTTTCTACGTCTTCATGGACTTGCACCATGAGCACACAGTGTGCGCCACAGGTCCTCATGTATACATGCACTATTGTGACTCTCAGAGCTGCACTCCCATCACATCGTGGCGCATGCTCCACTTTTTTTTTTTATGACTTCCCCTCAGCTCCAAAGTCGGCAGTCTGGCTGTGAGACTACATCCTCTCCCCAAGGCATGGTTCTAATGTGAGCATGGAGCCCGTGTGGCTTTCATTTTAACACAACATCCCTGTAGCTTAGATTTCATAAGCACGGCGCCCGCTTCATGGATGCCGCGCATTATCTTTCGGCTTTTTTCTAATCAAGAAGGTAGCGTGTGTGATTTGGCCGGTTGCACAGTATTTATTTTAGCAAAACTGCATCTGTGTAACTTTTATTAGCATAGCGCTGCTGCACAGACGCCTTGTGTTAGGTTTCTGTTAATTTTTTTTAATAAATCAAAAAGGTATACATACGGATCCAATCGTGCTAAGGTTTTCTTTGAAGCAAAACACCCCCTTCGCCTCCCCCCTTTCTGATTATACCCATAGGTTTTTGTGGTGCCAGTCAGCCTGCCATTGAGATCGTGATCCCTACCTGTTTACAGTGGAAAAGAGTGGCCTCTGGGGGCGTTGTGTGTGTGTGGGGGGAGTATTTGGCGGCTTTCAGCTGCTCATGTAATTCTCAGAGTAGACATGCACTCTTACGCAGCGACCCTCATGCTCTCTCCTTTTAAAATGAAGCAATCTTCCCCGGCTGCATTTGGCTTCCACAGGACATGGGAGTACTTCATTTGGAAAGAAAGCTGTCTTTAGCGAGTCGATGTGCGCCATGTCTCACCTGTTTTACACATTTTTTAGGTTAATACACATTCATTTTTTATTTCAAACATTTTTTCTAACACGGAGCGTAGACACTGCTGACTTCGACTTCCAGAAAGTAATGGGTGATTTTTAAACAAGTGGATAAGATAAGAGGTTCTTGGCAGATCAATGCGATTTTTTTCCTGCAGCCTTCCTTTTGCTATGTGCGGGGTCATGACATTCCCACACACACAACCCCCCCCCCACACACACACCCCCCACACACACAAACACACAACCACACACACGCAAAAACCCACACACAACCACACACTCACAACCCAACACACACAGCCACACACACACACAACCACACACATACCCACACACACCACACACACACCCACACACAACCCCCCACACACACAACCCCACACCCACACAGCCCCACACACACACAACCCCACACACAACCGCACACACACACAACCACACACATACCCACACAAACACAACCCCCACCCACAACCCCACTCACACACACACAACCCCACACACACACACAACCGCACACAACCCCACACACACACACACACAACCCCACACACAAACACAACCCCACAGACACATAACCCCCCCACACACACAACCACACCCCAGAATAGCAAAACATAGCACAGCAACACAAAACATGGCATAACAAAACAAAGCATAGCATGGCATATCATAACAAAACACAACACTGGATAGTATAACAAAACATAGCATAGCATAACAAAATAAAGCATAGCATAACGCAACAAAACATAGCATAGCATAACAAAACATAACATAACAAAACACAACGAAACATACCATAATAAAGCACAGCATAACAAAAACAAAACATAGAATAATATAAAACATAGCATAACAAAACATAGCATAACAAAACATAGCATAACAAAACATAGCATAACAAAACATAGCATAGCATAACAAAATAAAGCAAAGCATAGCATAATACAACAAAGCATAGCATAACAAATCATAGCACAGCATAACAAAACAGCATAGCATAACAAAACACAACAAAACCTAGTATAACAAAACATAGATTAGCAAAACAAAACATAGCGTAGCATAACAAAGCACAGCATAACAAAACAAAACAGCATAGCATAACAAAACACAACAAAACCTAGCATAACAAAACATAGCATGGCATAACAAAACAAAGCATGGCATATCATAACAAAACATAGCATAACAACTTTTGCACTCACTCTATCTATCTATCTATCTATCTATCTATCTATCTATCTATCTATCTATCTATCTATCTATCTATCTATCTATCTATCTATCTATCGCCCTCACTATATCTATCTGTCTGTCTATCTAACGCCATCACTCTATCTATCGCCCTCCCACACTCTATCTATCGCCCTCACTCTATCTATCGCCCTCACTCTATCTATCGCATCACCACAGCATCACTCAGGGGCACCACAACATCACTATGCGCTACCACCGCATCAGTCTGTGCAACCATTCAACAACAACTGGTTCAAATATGTTCTCTCAATCTTTCAAACTTTATTACAAATGTCACAAAAATAAGTTAATATTTCACTTCTGTTGTTGGAATTTCATCACAATAAAATACACTGAACATAATCTTCACAAAAGTTATTTACAAAAGTTTAAGCTATTGCCATTATAAATTACAATAACTTTTATTTAAGTATTCATTCTTAAAATTTTTAGGTCTCGCCTGTCGATGCGCATGCGCATCGAGCAAGGCGAGAGTATTGGCACTTATCCGCTCTTTATCCACACTGCAAGGAATCGTGGCGATTCCTTGCAGTGCACGAGAAATTTAAGCTCAATGCGCATGCGCATTGAGCTTAAATGCGCGTGCCACATGCCCCCAGCCGCCTGCCTTGCCTACTCTCTCTCACAGCCTCCCCCAGCTCCGCCCCCTCACTACTTGATTGCACGGCCGCTAGGCCGTGCCTCCCCTACTCTCCTCCCCCCTCCTCCTCTCCTCCCCTGCCTGCCTGCCGCTAGGCCGTGCCTCCCCTACTCTCCTCCCCCCTCCTCCTCCTACTCTCCTCCCCTGCCTGCCGTGTCGCACCTCTCCCCTCTCCGCCCCCTCCCCTGCCCGCCGTGTTACGGTGAAAGGCTTGTTTGTTTATTTTACCCGCCGTGTCTCTGCTGCTTCCCCCTGTCCTGTCTCTCCTCCTCTCCCTCTCTATACCCTCCCCCTCCCCCCCACCACTCCCATCAAGTCCCTCTGGCCCTTCCCTCCTCCCCGGACCCCTCCTCCCCTGCCCCCTCCACCCTTTCTTGTTACCACTTGTTGCCAGCTGCCCTCCTTTCGAGCGAGAGGGCGCAGTACAAGTACCTTTGGGTGTTGCTTCTCAAACCTGGTAGTCCGTTGCAGCCATGAGGACCTTACACAAAATGCTCCTGCTTTTGCTCCTGGCCTTCCCTGTCTCCGTGGTGAAAGGTAAGTGTAGACTGCTCTGCGCACTGTAGGGAGAAGGTGTATGCCTTTGGAGATTTGTGGAGTTTTGTAATCTCTTCTTGTAGCGAAGGTTCTGACTAACGACTTCCATTAGAACTTTCATTTAAAGATTAGTCTCCTTTCCTGGCAACATAGGTTTTCTCTTTCAGTAAGCGTCACACCAAGAACTTGATTGCTCTCTTTGGGAAGCATCCCAAGGGAATTTATCGGTTATGGCGCTGCTTGTTTGGGGTTGATTTCTTATATTTTGACTTGTTTTCTTGCTTTACCGGTAGTGGAATGGGATATTTTGAAGGGCCATTTTATTTAAATCCACGGTGAACCATGTTTTTGCAGGACTTAAAAGGGTTACAATGAGGGCTATTTTGTTGGAACCAGTTGTTGCCTTGTGCCTACTTGTCATGATGAATGCCTACGGAAATTCAAAGAGAGAGACAACAAATACTCTAAATTACGGTTGTTTAATGTTTTCGTTTATTGCCTGATGTCTGCACTATATTGACGTTTGAGGAGTGCCTATGGTTTGAAGTCCCTCCCCCCCACACAGTCTTGGGGCTGACGTGTCCATCCATTCATTCTCTGCACGCGCCGCAGACGTGTTGAGTTTTCACCGTACACAGACCCATTGGAGTTGAGGGGATTATAAGGAAATGGGCAGTTGTATCCTGCATTTTAATTTAAAAAGCGGGGGTGCGTAAAGGATCAGAATTAATGTTTCGTTTGGAAGATTTTGGCTCACCTGGTTATTTGTCCAGACTATTTTCAGATCTCTACATTACATCATAAAGTGTGTGTGTGTAGAGAAGGCTTTCACATATGGTGCTGTTTCTCACATCTCTGGTAGAAGCCTTCATGTGCCTGCCTCTATGGCACTGGCGCCCACCAACACCCTATGGCAGTTGTTTTAATTATGAAAAGCAGATTTAAAAAAAGACACGTTGTAATTAGGCAAGTTAAGTCTGATTTCAAATATTATCACATTTTCCTACATAGAGGCTTTCTAAGTCACTGCAAAGTGCTATCCTTCAAACCGGTCTAAGTTTGCTCACGATTTTCCCCAAAACTCAAGCCCTATACAGCTAAAAAGTCTAACTTAATTGAGTGGGACATATGTGCTACATAATAACGCAGGGCATAGTCTTTCTCAAGAGCCACGAAACCTATCTTTCATTGAGCTTGTGATGGCTGGTTTCAGTTCTACACTTATTGTATTTTGTCAGGCAAGCTCCCTCATGGAGAGGGGCAGAATTATTCTGCAGGATAGGGTCAAATTTTGCTTTGACTGGCTGTGTGACAGGGAAATTGCAGGAATGTGCTATTTTTAAAAGAATACAGTGCATTCCTGCCTTTTCCTCTGCATTGGCGCTGTTTTGGCTCCCTGGCGCCAACGCAGACAACTTTCCACCATGGTAGAAGAGTGCCTGCGTTTGTATGTTTTTTTTGTTGTTGTTTTTTTTGGGTGTGCACAAAGGACATATTCCTCAACCCCTCACTCACCCTCAACCCCTCCCCCTCGACCCCTCCCCCTCAACCCCTCACTCACCCTCAACCCCTCACTCACCCTCAACCCCTCACCCTCAACCCCTCAACCCCTCACCCTCACTCACCCTCAACCCCTCACCCTCACTCACTCACCCTCAACCCCTCACCCCTCACTAACCCTCACTCTCACTCATCCTCACTCAACCACCCTCAACCCCTCACCCTCACTCACTCACCCTCAACCCCTCACTCTCACTCACTCACCCTCACTCACCCTCAACCCCTCCCCCTCGACCCCTCCCCCTCAACCCCTCACTCACCCTCAACCCCTCACTCACCCTCACTCACCCTCACTCACCCTACACCCCTCACTCACCCTCAACCCCTCACTCACCCTCACTCACCCTCACTCACCCTCACTCACCCTCACTCACCCTCACTCACCCTCACTCACCCTCACTCTCCCTCACTCTCCCTCACTCTCCCTCACTCTCCCTCACTCTCCCTCACTCTCCCTCACTCTCCCTCACTCTCCCTCACTCTCCCTCACTCACCCTCACTCACCCTCACTCACCCTCACTCACCCTCACTCACCCTCACTCACCCTCACTCCCTCACCCTCACTCCCTCACCCTCACTCCCTCACCCTCACTCCCTCACCCTCACTCCCTCACCCTCACTCCCTCACCCTCAACCCCTCACCCTCACACAGTGCAATAGGTCTCGGAGCATTTGAGTTAGAGCTTTTAGAATTGTTTATGGCTTTTTTTATTTGTAATTCTTTAGCATTGGCTACAGGAAACAAAAATGCTAAAGATTTACAAAAAAAACCCATAAACAATTCTAAAAGCACTAACTCTAATGCTGCGAGACCTATTGCATTTCCAATGCTTGTTTTTAAAGCCATTGTTATTTGTCATATCAATACATCTAAGTCACGTAATTACAACACATATTGCATTACAAATGCTATAGGTGTCACATTTGCGAAAGTTATAACTATTGGCATTGTAAATGACAAAGCTATTAATTTTGCTATTTTCAAAACCAACACATAAATAAAAAAATTGTCATTTACAATACCAATAGCTCAAACTTTCCTAATGCGAGACCTATTGCATTGCAAATGCTTGTTTCAATAATGGAATCACAGTGGCATTTTTAAAATTGTCTGGAACCTTGCACTGTGTAAGTGATTCATTCAAAAGAGAAAGGATTCCAGATGGAATAGCTGAACACACCTCCTTTAGAATATGGGGGGGCAGCTGTCATAGGGCGAGCCAGATTTGACACGGGAAAGTAGTTCTGGAAAAGCCTTCTCATCAATGGATGGAAAAGTATCTAAAGTAGCTGGATTATGATAGATGTCTTCAATGGGATCCCCGCAGGGGAGACTTTGAATAATCTTTTTTATGGTGACAATTTTATCTATGAAAAAATCATTTAATGAATTACAAAGTTCCTGCGAGGAAGTCAAGGGAAGCACAGTTCTTTCGCTATTACACAGATCATTAACTATGTTGAAGATGTCTTTTGGTTTTATTTTGAGAGTTTAGAATTTTCCCAGAAAAATAATTGGTTTTACTTTGTAAAATGATCTTTAAATAGTTTCTGCGAGCCGCAATATATTCCTCCTTGTCTTGGGGCTTATATTTTGCTCTCCACTTTCTTTCTTTCTGACATACCTCAAGTTTTAAGTTCTTAAGGTCCGAGTTGAACCACTTATGAGCATCCATAGTGCGCGCACGTGTGAATTTTACTAGAGGCACATGTGTATCAGTAACCTTTAGGAGCCAATGTGAGATCTCCTCCTTCATAAGGTTTACCTCCTTGTTGGGTACTGGCAGCGTGGATGCCAGTGTTTTAATATCGGATGCTTGATTCCGTTCTGGGAAGGACATGGCTTTTGTAGTTCGGACTGGACTGTTCCCATGGGGCACAGGGTCAGAGCTGATTTGCATACCGCCATTGTCTAACCCAGGGTGGTGTGGAGTGCAAAAAAACGATGGATTTGGGCCCAGATCTTTTGACTGGGTTGAATGTGTGACATTGATCCACATTCGGTCCATCACCTGTTTTGTTTGCAATTGCCGCCATAAGTGTGCTGGGGATGCTCAGACGTGGGTCCCAGGCACTCCACACCACTGGAGTCAAGCTAGCCGGGCTGATGAGAGGTGTTACCTCGACACCGGTCCGGTCCTCGGATGCTTGATTCCGTTCTGGGAAGGACATGGCTTTTGTAGTTCGGACTGGACTGTTCCCATGGGGCACAGGGTCAGAGCTGATTTGCATATCGCCATTGTCTAACCCAGGGTGGTGTGGAGTGCAAAAAAACGATGGATTTGGGCCCAGATCTTTTGACTGGGTTGAATGTGTGACATTGATCCACATTCGGTCCATCACCTGTTTTGTTTGCAATTGCCGCCATAAGTGTGCTGGGGATGCTCAGACGTGGGTCCCAGGCACTCCACACCACTGGAGTCAAGCTAGCCGGGCTGATGAGAGGTGTTACCTCGAAACCGGTCCGATCCTCGGATGCTTGATTCCGTTCTGGGAAGGACATGGCTTTTGTAGTTCGGACTGGACTGTTCCCATGGGGCACAGGGTCAGAGAGCTGATTTGCATATCGCCATTGTCTAAGCCAGGGTGGTGTGGAGTGCAAAAAACGATGGATTTGGGCCCAGATCTTTTGACTGGGTTGAATGTGTGACATTGATCCACATTCGGTCCATCACCTGTTTTGTTTGCAATTGCCGCCATAAGTGTGCTGGGGATGCTCAGACGTGGGTCCCAGGCACTCCACACCACTGGAGTCAAGCTAGCCGGGCTGATGAGAGGTGTTACCTCGAAACTGGTCCGGTCCTCGGATGCTTGATTTTTTTGTTTTCACACTGTGCAATATAGCAATTAGAAGGCTTTCTTTGGCTCCCTTTCATTTTATACTAAAGGTGGTGACCTCACTGTGTCCACTCTGGTGTCCAAATCCTTGCGGATGGCAGGCTTGATTGACAAATTAGAAATTGTTCAAAATGTTTTATGATTTTCCCCTTTGAAAATTATGTAAGAACTGTTTGGTCCTTTTTCTGAAGAAATTGTGCTTGAAAATGAACCACTTCACAACAAGGTATAAAACATTCTCAGGAGGAGACCTCTCCCCCACCCTTCTCCAAAACCCCAGTGGAAAAGCCCAGCTTGCCCTCTACATTCACTCACCAAATTTCATTCATTGTTCTTACGCTTCAAACACTTTCAAACTCTACCAGGCCGTCATGGTTGATTTGGCTCACCGGCGTTGGTGGTGCTTTAAGCAGTGCAGTTTGCTTGGCTCAACAAGTTAGCTGCACCTGCCAGACTGGAGTAGAAACTGGAACACCTCTTCGCCCCTCCATTCCCCCGCTGGACCACATGTGTGCCTAATTCTGTTGACTTTAGCATCAACATTAAATTTGGTCAGTTAAATCTGGGAGAAGGGTGGAGAGCCAGGAGAGTAGAGAGAGCCATGTGATTGGTCTCCTTGGTGCCGGTAAACATCCTGAGCTGCACCCGCTCCAACCAGTGTCGGTTGGAGCAGCGCCAATCCAGGGGTCGGTTGCACGTGGTACCCTGGAGCTACGACCGTGACCACAATGCTATGATTACGTATGGTAATCCCCATTACTCTTAGTCCTGCTCGTCCTCGACCCAGTCATCACTCATGAGGTATTTCACAGACAGGAAACAAAACAGGAAACGCTTTTAGGCTCCACCCCCCCTCCTGCCAGGTGCTATATCAGACCCAACCACCAGAAGCACATCCTGACACACCAAGCAACAAAGGCCTGGACAGGGAGGGAGTGTGGGAAGTATGACTGGGTTGAGGAGGAGCAGGACTAAGAGTAATGGGGATTACCACACGTAATCATAGCATTACCTCCACGTCCCTCGTCCTCGACCCAGTCATCACTCATGAGGCATACCAAAGCAATGCCCAAACAGGCCTTTGGCAACCCAAACACAGCAAAACACAGACCAGACACAAAGGAGTGCAGCAAGCGAAAAAGCTAAACATACAAAACAGAACTCAGAGTGGAGGGGGAACCCCCACAGCTTGCAACACCCCACGACCAAAAATGGTCCAGTCAGACAGGGCACAAAACAACCCGTAGTGCCGCACAAACGAGGACTCGGAGGCCCAGGTCCCAGCCCGACAAATCACAGCAAGAGACACACCATGGAAAGCAGCCCAGGAGGCAGACACTCCCCGAGTGGAACGCGCCCGAACACCCGCCGGACAAGGCAAACCAGCACCAAGATAGGCAAGAGTGAAGACAGCCTCAATCCAGTGACCCAAGGCGAGCCCGGAAGCAGCCTCACCCATACCAGCCAAACCAAAGGCGACAAAGAGAGAGTCCGAAGAGCGAAACACCCCAGAACGAGCCACAGAAATGGACAAGGCACGCCACAGGGCCAAAGAAGAAAGCAACAGCACAGAAGAAGAGTAGGAAGACAAAATAGACTGCCTACGAGAAGCCTGCAGCACATGATGGGCCGGGCAGACCACGGACCCCAAGAGACAACCGTGCAACCCCCAGACCGCCAAGGAGACGGGAACCAAAAGAGGCCAAGGAGGGCCCACCGCTAGGCCCAGTAGCAGAGGAAACCAGGACCTCCCTGGCCAGCGTGGAAGAACAGTCATCACCGAGCCCCCTCCCACCGAACCTTCAACAAGAAAGCAGGAACCAGAGTAAAGGGAGGAAAGGCAAAAAGAAGTCAAGGAGGCCACCGGAGAGACAAGGCATCCACTCCCCAGGCGCCCACCACCGGAGACCCGGAGCAGAACAGGGGAACCAGGGCAAATGGCCGGCAGGTGACCAGGTCCAGCCCCGGAGTCCCGAACCTCAGGCAAGCAAGCGAAAAGTCCGGGGAGCCAGGCACAGGGACAGAGACGAAGGAAACCTCCGGCTCAACAAAACCGCCACCACGTTGACCACACCACGAGAATGCTGAGCAAACCGTGCCAGAAGAGGCCCCACCGCCCAGTCGGAAATGGTGATTGAGGCAGGCCACAGACACGGAGATGGCCGATCTCACTAGGACACGGCAACCCCTCAGATGAAGATGGAAAAAACGGAGCGCCCCCTCCACCACAGACAACTCCCACCAGAAGGATGACCTGCGAGACACCACTGGGATCCAACGAGCCAGCACAGCCCAACGGACCAGAGTCGCCCCCCAGCCGGAAGCGAAGGTATCCGAGGTCTCAACCAGAGGAGTAGGCAGACGGGAACAACATCCCCACGGAAAGGCGGAAAGGATCCAGCCACCACTGAAGAGCAGACACAAAGTCCAGAGACACAGGCACAGGAACCGCATAATCCAGGACAGGGAAGGGGGCCCATCGCTGCACAAGCCACAGCAGAGGGAGCAGATGAACCCTGGCCCAGGGCACGGTGAAGACAGACGCAGCCAAGCGGCCCTGAACCTCCAGCCACTGAAGGAGGGGAGCCGAGGTCCGTGACAACAACTACCTCAGCAAAGACTGAAGGCGACCAAACCGGGCCACCGGCAGGAACACCTTGCCCAACACAGAATCGAACACCACTCCTGAAGAAGGGCTTTCGAGTGGCAGGTACCAGGTGGCATTTCGGCAAGGTGAGCAAGAACCCGTGTACCCTGAGGGTAGACATGGTCAAGAGAAGGCGGCGAGACACGAGCTCCAGGGACGGAGCCTGAACCATCCAGCCCTCGAGACACGGAAACACCGACACCCCCAGGAGATGGAGTCGGGCCACTAAGGGAGCCACCACCTAGGTAAACACCCGGGGGCGGACCGAAGACCAAAGGGAAGGACTCAGAAGTGCCAGAGCTGGCCCTCCAGGCAGAAGTGCAGGAAACGCCGATCCCTCACAGCCACCGGGACGTGTAGGCATGCATCCTGGAGGTCCAGAGTGGAGAACACCCAACCGGACCGGAGCAGCGGGATAATCCTCTGGAGAGTCTCCATCATGAACGGGAACTTCCACACGAACAAGGCCAGACCCCGAAGGCCTATGACCACTCGGAAGCCCCCACCAAAGAACGAACCCCGCCCGACAAGGCCAGACGGCAGGAGGCATCCCGAGGAGAAGGGTCACCACCACCGCGGAGGGGGAAGGGGGTGGGACAGGAACTCGATCCGGTAGCCCCACGATAAGACATCCAGCACCCATCCGACGGAGGTCGTCAGGCGCCAAGCAGGAAGGAACTGGCGAAGCCTCCCACTAACCAGAGGCGGACCACCAGCGAGAACGACCCCTAGGCTGGCATAGTCAGGAACGCTGCGGACCAGACCTGGCACCCCACTGGGACTTCTTCTGAAACTTCCGGGGAAAAGACCGGCCAGCACCACGCTGACTCCGAAACGAGGACTGCCGAAATCCGGAAGGCTGGCGGAAAGACCCGGCACCAGAGAAGGAGGAACCCCTATGGGGCGGAAGATCACGAAAGGACAAACAGTGTTAGCGCTCCATGAAGACCTTGTTCAGCTTCTCCTCCAGCAAGACACCAAACAGACGGGCACCAGCAAAAGGCAGCCACAAGCCATGGAACGCTGGGCCGCGTCCGGCCTCCAATCCGGCAGCAACATGATACGACTGGTAGTAATAGAGGAACCACAGGACAAAGCAGAAGTCCCCACAGAAACAAAGGTGATGTCCGACAGGAATCCCGCCAAGCGTTCCATAGACTCCAGCAACTCCGGACAACACGGCACCCACTAGCAGAGATGAAAAACAGGGACTGCAATCGGCCAGCAAAGATCGGGCAACGCATGCCCCATAAACGCCGGAACGAACAGCCAGAAGAGAAGAAGCATAAGACCACGTAAGGGCAGAATCCACCTTACAGGCCACACCGTCCTACAGAATGATATCATCAGCCATGGAAGGACGACCCACAAGACTGGCCACAACAGAGTCCACAGGAACGGAATCAGGCAAAGTATCCGCTATATCCTGTAAAGGAGAAAGTCTGGACATAAACCTGGGCATTGAAAGAAGATCCGGGACCATCCACTCCTTCAGCAAGACATCAGAAACAAAGGGATGCACCGGCTAGGAAGAAGCAACAAGCTTCCTAAACTGCGGCAAGAGAGAATCCTGAGAGGTACCAGGCGCAGAATCATCCGGGAACCCCATGTGAACCCGCACACGGGAAAGGACGTCAGGCAAGAGAACCCTGGAAAGTACAGTCCCTGAAGCTCAACAGCAGACAGAGAAGACTCAGCATAGGAGGAAATCACAGAATAAAGAGCAGCAGAACCAGAAAGACCAGCAGCACCCTTCTTGGTCGCCTCCAAATCGGAAGGAGTCTCCAGGAGAAGGCGCACAAGCCCAACAACATCAACTCCCATGGCATGTATCACAGGAGGAAGAGAGGAGGCCACACTGGAACCAGAGGCAGGCACAGGAGAGGAATGCTCCACCTGCGAAGGCGTGTGCCCTAAAATGAACACACAACGCACAAAGCAGGAACAAATGAATGCACAACACAAGAGCACACAAACACCCCCCCATGGCCACTTAAATACTGCATTGCACAGTATCGGCATTCTCCAGACGCAGTAAATGTAAAGCTGTACATGTAAAGCCCTCAAGGGGCCGGGGGCCGTTGCGGAAAGCAAGTGAGCAATTGCCCAGAGGCACATGAGGAGGAGCTGAGCCGCCGCCTGCCTGGGGATTGAACCGTGAACCTTGTGCATCGAAAGCAGCAGCCCAGGCCACTGCACCACACGTCACCATAAATACACATGTATAGGGCACACCCAAATCAACCCCCCACAGGGAGGACCGCAACAGGCCAAAATCGGCCGAAACAACCAAGAAAGCCTCACCAAACAACCAGGGAGGCAAGCCCACGACCCCCCAGCCATCCAACAAGCCAGGCCGGAGAAGAGGGTGAGGCAGGCTTAGAAGCAAACAGCCCTCGCGGCAAACAAAGAAGAAATTAAAGGGAGCGACTCACCGAGGCACCGTCGGCGCAAGAACGACCACCAGAATCGGGACGCAGGGTCGCCGGGCACTGAGGCTGTAGCCTGCAGCCTGTAGTATTGCATCCCTGTCCCTAAAATTGAACAAGCGGGCCAGGACTGGTCGTGATGTGGCGCCCGGCTTCGGTGCTCCACCGGGCACCCTGTGTGCTCGTTCTATCGAGAAGAATTGGGAAAGGCCCTTGGGCTGCAGTTTGTTCTGTATGAGTTCTTCAACGTACAGATCCATTGCTCTTTTACCTTCTGTTTCAGAAATACCTAGGATTCGAACATTGTTCCGTCGGGAGCGCCCTTCTTGTTCATCCAGCTTTGCTTGTAGTTGTTTGGGGACCGTCTCCATGCGTTCCATTGCGTTCTGTAGTTCTGAAGTGTCCTCTACCAGCGACTTAGCCACCACCTCCACTTGCGCCACCCGTTCCGATATTTTATGGAAATCAGCACGTAGCAAATTAACATCAGTGGAGATAGTCCCCACCGTCGTCTGGACACTGGAGAGAGTTTTCATGTCGTCTTCCAGTGTCACCTTTTTGCTTCCTTCTGTGTCTTGACCCTTGCCTGTGGATGTGCGGTCTTCATTTGACTGTTGGTTGTGGTTCTCATAAGCATATTTATCGAGTTTTGCTTGCGTTGACAATTGTTTCGGCCCTCTGCCTGCCATGACGTCCGATTGCACCTGGCTGTGGCTATGAACGTGGGGCACTGCAGCAGAAGCGGCCGCGGGAGTGCGTTGTACTATAAACCTTAGCGTGCAGTGTCTCTGGTAGTAGTTCAACACGGGGGAATCTGCCACGTTATTGCGCGCCCACCATGGCTGACTCTCTGTAGCTGTGGAGTGTGTCAGTCCGGTAACGACCGGACACCGCGACGTGCTCTTGCACCCCGGGGGGTTATTCCCGTTTTCAAGATGGGAGCTCTCCGAGTGCCACCATGTCTTTCACATGTCGATCAGTGGCGCTGTCTCTTTTTTTTGTGTGCACGTCACTATTCGCCCCTGCACCCCTTCCACTGTCTCAGGGCTATCGTGCTGTCACGGTCCTCAGTTCCCTCACTCAGTGCGCTGGTACCTCAGGCTCCTTGATCACCTGTACAACATAGGTGGAGGTCTCTGGTCGCGTGTTACCTGCTCCTCTGTGTTCCCAATCTTCGCGCTTTGCCCCTTGGCGGAATCGTCCTGCAGGGCGTGTGTACCTCTGGTAGTTGGGCACGTGGGGCTACAATAGCATTCCGATTATTACCTCAGGTCTTCCGATTAGTGCTCGGCTTATCACTGCTAGCCTCCTTATCGGTCTAAAGGTCTTGAAATCCAGCAAAGTCAGCCCAGGGTGTGCGAGGCGAAAAGTTAGCCCCGTCACATCGTGTCAGCTGCTACTTATGTCCTGGTTGCGCTACGGACCACTTGTTTTCCGGCACCGCAGGGCCCCGCTCACCTAGAGATCTTGTTGGAGGGCAGGCGCTTCCTATTCCCAGCCTCTGGTGTCCCCGACCGACTGCCGATGCCGCCTCCTGTGCCCCTCCGCCTCCGTTCCGATGTCTAGCCTCATACAGTTCACGGCTCAGGCGCGGCGGGCTGCCGGATCATGGTGCGTGCGGGCGTTGCTATTTTTCCCGTGATGGCCCCTCAAGGCCGCTGTCCTCGCCTCATCGTCAGAGGTGGATTTAAGCCAGCGTTCATTCCCCCAGGCTGCGCCGGCCGTATCTCTTCTCCAGGAGAGTTCCGCACTCTGGAGGCCGCACCCCTTCACCGTCTACAGGGTTATTTGCACCTTCGTTATCGCCCTTGCCGGTCAGGATGGGTGTTGCGGGGTCTTCACTGCAATGCCCACTCTCGCTGCCCTTCAAAGTATGCGGCGCGTCTTCTATTCACCGGTGGACCGGCCAGCTGCAGACTCACTTCGCCGTCTAGCCCTTACTTCCGCCCGGGCTCTCAGTCATTCCAGGCCGGCGCTGCATCAACGGTAGTAGGCCCCACTTTGCCTCTTTGCTTCCGGACCAGTTCCCGACGTCAGATTTTCACCGGGATCGGATCCGCTGATACCGGCTGTTCTCCGGTCGTGGGGTCTGCCTCTTCAGGTGGTAATGTGCCGGATTAATTGGTTGGATTTATAAAATGAGCCTCCGTGCCCCGGGAGCTCTTCTGCTATGCAGCAGCCATGCTTGGTTGCCAGCCACGCCCCCCCACAAAATATGTTTAACTCGAAACTTGGACTAAGAACTGGGAAAGGACGAAGGAGATAAAGGAGAGATGAAGAAAGAATGGGCGAAGAAGAAGGAATTAAGGGGAGAAGGGAAAGGGAAGAGGGGGAGAGAGAGCGACAGAGAAAGGGGGAGCTAAGGGAAAGGGCAAGATGGAAGGGAAAGAGAGAAAGCCAAGTGTTGATTCAGAGAGAGAGAATAAAGAGAAAACCGAAGAAAGGAAGGGGGCTGGCGAGTGATACTAAACGAAGAGAGGAGCTAGAGAAGGAGAGGGTTTAAGAGAAAGACTGGAATGGGCACAGAGTTTATACAGAAGAGATATAGAAAGTAAAAGAGAGAGAAATGAGAAAGCTAGAAAGGCAGAGACAGGGGCGAATGAGGGAAGACGAGTGTAGCAGAGGGGTGCCAGCGAGTGAAAGGGATAAATAAACAATGAGAAAGAGGGTCTGACCGAGACAGACAAAAGAGAGAACACGTTAGAGAGATGGGGGAATAAAAGCAGTGCAGGCGGGAAAGGGATACGAGGTGTGACATAGAAGGGAAGGAACAGGGAATAAAGGTGGAGGCGGAGAGGGGGGATAATTAGCGAGGGAAGGAACGATGAACCTGAAGGAGAGAAAGAGAGGATACCTTTGGGGGAAAGTATTGTTAAAGCGCCCAGCGAGGCGCCTGTTCCGCACAGGAGAGAGACACGTGAGAGGTGGGCACTGAGGGGGCTTCGCTGCCTTTCGTGAGAAGGAGGCAGAGAAAAGGTGGAGTGATGGAATGAGGCATGGGCAGCCATTAGCAACAGGTTAATAACTACATTTAATTTCACATAGCGTTACATGGCACACGGGTGGCCTCGGAGCGCCTAAAAAGAAACAGCGAGTCCAACAAGCAAAAAGAGTAGTAAAAACGGAGGACGTCAGTGGGGAGCTCAGGTTCCCTTCTGAGCCCCCCATAACCCTGGCGCAGATGCCTCTGCCCTCTCCGCGGAGACCCACCTTCTTGAAAGGGTGCCAGCAGCACTGCCACACTCAGACATAAGGTCACGGAGCATCTGGCCCTACCAGAGCACCAGTGCATCCCTTTCCTTACTGCGCCCGTTTATATACCTCCTTCTGCATAGTTCTGTGGCTGGAACAAGCCTGCGACCACAGTCTTCGGGAACTAGGAGCCTGGGGCGCGGGGTCAGCACGGCAGCCCAGGTGCCAGCTCCCTGAAGGGCGGGGCACAGATTGGATTCACACAGCACGGCTCATATGAAAGAAATGTTGCACTTTTGCAATGAAAGAGCGACTCTATTTCCAACACTGTTGATGCTTATGTAAGGAGAAATACACCAGGGCGAGACACAGAACAAACGTTTTTTCACTGTTTTTTTAGCATTTGTATAACCAGACACGAGGAAGGAGAAGGGGCCATCACACGGTTTGTTATGTGTCTTGAGGGGAGGGAATCCCCTGTCCTCTCTGTGAACCCCTGTGCCTGTGAGCTCCGTGCCTGGCCAGAGGAGTAAACAGAGTCTTAAAACACACGCCTCCACTGATAAGAAAGTTCTTTACCACTGCCGTAAAACTGGCCACGGTGTCCGCAGGGGCTATCTGAAAAGCGGACAGGGTGGCACCTGAAAACACTCCTTTCCATTGGGAAGCCAGCGTTTACAATAAACGCTGACGCTACCCAATGGAAAGGAGGGGCGGGGCTTAGAGTCCCTTTTACAAATCTTGTATTTACAAGATCTCTCGGAGAGGCGAAGCAGGGCTCAGCCCTGCCACGCCCAGCCGAGACCTAAAATCTCAAGAAGAGTCTCCTTCACCATAGCAACAAAAGAGCCCAGGCCGGCTGCTGGACTGTGGTCGCTAAGCAGCATATAACAATTGCATGAGGGAGGCAGAGCGGCACTGCACAACAAGCGCCAAAGCGCACGCTGCTGCTTTTATTAATGATCTCATGATCCCCACAGTGCAGAGGAGCTCTGTAAATGTGTGCTTACATATTGTAGCACGGTGATGCGGACACCAGCTGCTCGTACTCTGTCATTGTAGAGAAAGGACATGTAGTGGATAGAATGCATTAACTTAAAATTATTCTAATATTCTTTGTTGGCAGGGTGTGGGTCATGGGTGTGGTTCAATATTGAAGGTAAAAACGTTGTTGTTACATATTCCCAGCAGTGAAATGCGCTTCTCATAACATGCAGAAGATGTTAGAAAAAAGACTTGTTTATTAAAATGATTTATTACAGTACAAAAGAATCATCATTTTTTTTTTCATTAATCCTAGGCGTTAGTAGAATTGGAATCAGTAGATGCTGCCCTCTCTGTTGTGCAAAGGAGCAAAAGTCATCCTGCACAAGTAAGGGAAAAGATGGTAATGCTAGAGGCTGCAGAAGATATATACAAGCCTGTTTCAGGGTGAGTGGACATGCAAATGAACTGTAAATTACAATTCTAGTCTTTTTACAGAATGATAACAACTATATGAACGGGAAAATAATACTAAAGCTTGCATATCTTTCCGTAGCACAAGCAATATTTTTTTGTAAATGTGCAACATTCCGAAGGCATATAAGTGGTGCCGACTTTTTCCACATCATTGCATCTGAGACAACCCAACAAACCTCACCATTGCATGGCCTTGGAAAACAATATTCCCTTATAAACACAACCGCAGGAACAACCCAACTTTCAGCATAACACCACATCCAGTTTATTTATTGGTCCTCATCTGCCCATAGACAGCCCCATGCACTACCCCTCACTGGGCAGACTCACATCCACAGACATTCAGGCTGTAATAAACAAGCACTGGCAAAGCCTTTGCTATCTGTTGGCTTTTCCAGTACCTTTTGACGATGCTGTACAGTAATAGCACGGTGCTTTACAACTTGTCTAGTGCCCAAGGCACTGATATAAGCACTTTAATGACGTCCGCAGTGGCCTGGCCAGAAGCAGAGAAAGGAGGGGCGAAGGACAAAGTGGAGTTTTTTGGACGGAGAGATTACATCTGAAATTACAGGCATCTAGTTATGGAGAGCCCATCTCCCACGTTAGTGTACAGCCTGGTCTCTATGGTGGTATTTTCATATCTGTGCTGAGTAAATACACTGTTTACATCTGCTTAATTATTACAGTCCTATGGTACACACATCTGCAGTAATATTTTTTCTTTTGAAACCAGATGATATTTAGCATTATTTGATATATTGATTTGATTTGAAGTTCGAAATCAACAATTTATGAACCAGAACATTCAAAAAATGTGGGACCCATAATTGCATTGTTTTTTTTCTTCAAAAATCACTTCAGAATCGAACTACTAAGTGTTTTACTCAACTTCTTTGGTCTTTCTCTACTTTTTTCTGTCTTTTCCTGATAGAAATATCCACAGTTTTCATTCAAAAATGTCATCTCTTTTTGATAAGTGTCCAGACTGTGGAAGGAAGAAGGTCAGAACTGATTCTCATAGAGTGTGCATTATTTACCTGCCTGCTACTCACGTTCCTGATTCGTGTGCCATCTGTAAAACCATTTCCAGGAGCACCGTGCTACTTCAGGGCAAGGAGAGAGTCAGTCCTCTACCAGGGCTCTGTCTTCAGCCTCTGGGGAACTCCCCAGCAAAAGAATCGCTGAAAAATGATGTCGGTCCTGGTCGACGTTGAAGACTATGACGTTGAGAGGAGATGCAGCGCCGACCTGCTTGCCGTCGACTCAGGGCTCTGGGTCAAAACGACGTTAACATTCCATGGTGAGGAGAACAAAGCCTTGTTCGGCGCCTAGAAGCCCACCGCGGAGGTCGTCGTTGAGAACATCGCATCACTCGACCTCGACACATCACCGTCGAGCGACGTCGATGAAACACCGTTGATCGACGTAGAGAAAACACCGACAACCGCTTTTCAAGTAGTCTGCAGTCAACGTTGAGGGGAAGCTCTCTTTCGAGACAACGTCGAAGGATCGCCGTCGACAAGTAGATCGACGTCGAGGGGAAAATATAGGTCTCCTGCAGAATCTGTGGCTCACTCTTCATCTCAGAAGGCCCTTAAAAAGAGGAGAATAATCTACTCTGTGGATTTAGAGTATTGCCTTACATACTCTGCATCTATGACCATATCACTGTCTCAGTCTCCTCCTTTTCGACCAGATGATAAACCTAGACCAACTACACCGTCGCCACCTCCTCTGCCTACTACTCCGCCGCCTCCTCCTCTGCCTCTTACACCACAAAGGCCAAAGTCTCGCACAAGGGATCACTCTCGCAGCCAAAGACGTTCCTTTACTCGTTCCCACCGCCGACATCGAGATCTCGCTCCAGACATACAAGGGACACTTACTCTACAAGTACAGGAAGATATTCCCCAATATTATCTGACTCTCCTTCTCAGAGGATTTCACCAATTGATGGTATTTCTACCTTTCACAAAGTCTTGGTGCAGGGTGCTTCCAAATTGAACATTCCGATGTCCACTCCGAAGCCATCAACTTCTGTGATATTCGAGACTCTTCAACAGAGACAAGCATCTCGTCCCTTGCTTCCTTTGGTGCTGGGCCTCTTAGAACCGGCAATGGAACTTTTTCAGACACCTGATTCCATTAAACCAGCTCCATCCAGGCTGCAAAAGAAGTATTGTCCTCCAGAACAGGATACCACATTCCTACGGATGGATCCAGCTCCAAATTCTGTCATTGTGGTGGCAGCGGAAAGCAACCTACTGCAGATCCAACATCTACAGTTCCACCATGAAAGCTGCTAGTGCCACAGCTCCGCTAGGCAGGTATGATCGAGCACTATGGTAGCCTCTCCAACAATTTGCGGATCACCTACCTAGGGACAAAAGCGAGGACTTTAACGAGGTCGTAATGGAAGGCCTTGTGGAATCTATCCAAGTAATTAGTGCAGCTGTGGACACATCCCATCTGCTGCACATGGATATTGCCACAGAGTGGCACTCAGAAGGCATTCATGGCTTCGCTTGACTTCACTGAAACCCAATGCGCTACAGCGCATCCTGAATCTCATGTTCTCAGGTACTACCCTGTTCGGTTCTCATGCAGATAAGGAAATGTCCCGTATGAAAGCGGAGATGGAAACTTTAAAAGCTGTAGGTCTCAAAAAAACCAAAGTCCAGTGAAAATCTTTCCGCCCATTCTCACGCCGATATTCCACACAGAGGTTTCAAACCCCTCGGTGGTATCGGGGCCGACAGTCCGGTACGCAGCAATCGTATCAAAGATCCTTCCAGCCTTATCAAAAGCGGCAAGCAAGAGGAAGGTCAGTACAGCAACCTTCGCAAGGTGGAAAGATGCCTACAGGTTCCAAACCCTGAATCCTGTTTTCCCCCTCTTCCGTTACCCTCTATGGTAGGGGGAAGCATTCAACATTTCTTGGCAGAGTGGCAAAACATCAGGGGTTCTGAATATTGTGAGCAATGGATATTCTCTACGATTCATCAGCCCTCCACCATCAATACCTCCGGCACAGTCAAGATTCCAACTGTTACAATTATAAACAGAGGCAAACATTCTCTTACGAAAATAGGGGGTAGAACCTGTTCCTCCTTTACAACGAGGCAAAGGGCTGTATTCAGATTCTTTCTTGTCAAAAAGAAGGACAACAACGAGTTCAGACCCATTCTCGATCTAAGAAAGGCCAACAAGTGGATTCGGAGAGAGAGATTCCGGATGTTAGCATTGCACCAGACCTATCCTCAACTACATCGAGGGGATTGGTTATGCGCAATAGACCTGCAAGACGCATACTTCCACATCCCTATCTTAAAGAAACATTGCAAATTCTTGAGATTTGCAGTGGGGAACAATTACTACCATTCGGTCTGAATTCAGCACCCAGAACCTCCTCCAAGTGCATAGTGGTGGTAGCTGCTCATCTGAAGAAACACAAAGTGTTTGTCTAACCTTATTTAGACGATTGGCTGATCAAGGCATCCACGTGTCTGGAGGTTCAACTACACTTCAAATGGACCTCCGACCTTCTCCTATTTGGTCTTCATGTGAATCAAACAAAGTCTACCTCGACAGTATAGTGCCTACAATATCTGGGAGCATCCATCGATATTCGCATGACAAACATGAATCCTTCGGAAGGGTGACGCTTCACAATCCTTCAGAAGGCTCAGGCTCTCATGACAATGTCTCACCCGACTGTGAGGAAGGTCTCCTCTCTTCTCGGCTCCATGGCGTCTTGCATACTCCTTACAGCGAATGCACATCTTCACATGAGACCCCATAGGAATGTCTGGAAGATCAAAGGTACCAGCGAACAGGAGATTGGGAAGACTAGATTCAACTGTCTCAACATGCCCCCAAGTCCATCAAATGTTGGTGTTCGCCCACCAATCTTCTACGAGGGATTCCTTTTCACAAGGAGTTGCCTGTTCAAACCATAGTCATGAAAGCTTCTCTCCTGGGATGGGGAGCTCATACAGAGCACCTTCAAATTTAGGGCAAATGATCACATAAGGAATCTACTTACCACATCAATCTGCTAGAGCTCAAGCGGTTCATTTGGCTCTGAAAGCTTTTCAACCATCATTCCGTGCCAGCTCCGTGCTTGTCCAGATGGACAATAGAACAGCAATGTTCTACCTCAACAAGCAGGGAGGCTCGAGATCCAGACCATTATCTTGGAAAGCCCAGACGATCTGGAAGTGGCTTCTCACCAGAAACCTGACCATATCAGCGAATCACCTCCAAGGTGTTCAAAATGCTCAGGCCGACTCTTTAAGCAGACTCCTTCAGGAAAATCACGAGTGGGTCTTAAACGATGCCGTGGTACGAGGTGTATTAAAAAAATGTGGTACTCTGGAGGTTGATTTGTTCGCCACCGCAGAAAACAACAAATGCCAAAGCTTCACCTCGAGGTTCTACCAACCTGAGGAATGTCCTGTAGATTAACTGGTCAGGCAGATTTCTCTACTCCTTCCCTCCAATTCCCCTGATCCCAGCAGTTCTCATCAAGCTCTCTCAATCACGGGCCAAGATGATTTTCATAGCCCCGGAATAGCCACATCAATGGTGGTTCACATACTTACTTCACCGGTCTATCCATCCACATCTCAGGCTTCCATGCAAACCAGACCTACTAACGAAGTTCGGAGGACAGATGGTACATCCCAACCTCTCCTCTTTGAATTTGGCAGCATGGCTCCTGACTAAGTTCAGGGCGGTCTTGAGTAACGACCGGAGGTACCGACGGTGGCCATCATCAGTGCTTTTAATCACCGTGTCCACAACTAACGGCGTCTCCAGGGGTCCTAGTGTGTTTGTCCTCTAGAATGCCTGTTCGCACGTTCTTCGTAGTGCGCATGCTTGAACTACTAAACGCAGATTCTAACTCCTAATTCTGCGCATGCTCAGACTGTTGCACATTAATCACGTCACCAAGGTAATGGAACGCTAACTCTGCCTATAAGCTAGAAGATCCGACTGTACTCAATGTAAAATCATTGTAGAACCGGGTTCTGCTGTAATGTGCAAAGGTAATATTCGGCTCGATAATGATTTTAGCCCCAAGAGTTGGTTGGCAAGAAGTGTCAAAGTAATACTTACATTACAGTGAGGAGGGTTGGACACTCGGCACAGTAGAGCCTATAGCGAGGCCCGCAGTCAAATCGGGTTGAATGGGCGCCTCTGGTTAACAAGAATTGGGCCGCTTCCAGTAGATTGCAGACAGACAGAATCTTTTGAACAGAAAAGTAAAAAAAAAAAGTTTTTTAACGCCTTCGCTGCTAGGCCTTTTCCCCTCCTGTGCTAAGCCCTTTTTTGGCGATTTGGGGTAGTGCGCGCTTAGGCCCTTGTAACTTTTTGACCACATAAGGTATCCACGCCAAATTTGCGTCCTTTTCTTCCAACATCATGTGGATTCTAAAGGCGCCCAGGGTTTGTGGATTCCCTTGGAGGGGTCCCAGAAATTAACCAAAATATAGTGATTTTTTTTGTTTTTTTCAGAAAAATGGGAAAAACGGGCTGCAAATGAAAGCCTCTGGGTTTTTCCCTGAAAATGTTATCAAAAAAGGGTTTGTGGGGCTGAAATCTCCATTTTCTCAGCTTTTAGGAAATGACAGTCTTTTGTCAGAGAACCGACATTTTTCACACAGTTTTGGCATTTTTCTGGGACATAGCCTATTTTTGCTATTTTTAGAGCTTTCCACCTCCTTCCAGTTAATGCTGTACATTTTCGAAAAGTAGACAGAATTCTGAATTCAGAAAGGGGTCATTTATCTAAATCCATGAAGGTTTCTTTATAGAAACTAACAGTTAAATATTGGAATAATTGAAAATTTGTTGAAAAAAACAGCCTTTTGTCTCAACGTTTTCACCTATAACTTTTTCTAATTTTGACAGCTCTTGGAAAGCAATATATCGTTACATCCGTTAGACCTTCCTGGTTGTGGGGATATATAGGACTTGTAGTTTTACCAAGAACCCGACGAACCCAGATCCAAAAACTGAGCAGCAACTTGCAATGGTATTTTTTCATTTACTGGGTATAGAGCACTTGGTCTTGGAAAATGTATACATGGAAAAATCTGTATGAAAGACACCTATGTATTTCTGAATTGGGTACAAAAAATAGAGTTCAGAAACAGTATATAATTGCTAATTTTCAAAATTGGGAATACTCATACTAGCATGAGAATTATTGGTCATTTTCGAAAAAAAAATTTTTTGCACAATGTCTTTCATTGAAAGGGAGAAATGCGCGAAAGCTCAATTGGTAATAACAGTTGATTTACAAATCTGAATTACCCCAAGTCTCCCAATAAAAACGGTACCTCACTTGTGTGGGTCGGCCTTGTGCCTGCGACAGGAAACGGCGCAAAATGCAACGTGGTGGCACCTAAATTTTGCAGTTACAAATTGACCCTTTTTTAGCAAAGTGCCTACCTGTAGTTTTTGCACCCTAGCTCTGCCGGCACCTAGGGAAACCTAGCAAACCTATACATTTTTGAAAAGCAGACACCCAGGGGAATGCAGGATGGGGTGACTCGTCTGCCTACCCCCAGGTTTTGTTACCCAGAATCCCTTGCAAAGCTAAGATTTTGACAAAAAAAACACATTTTTTACACAATGTCTTTCATTGAAAGGGAGAAATGCGCGAAAGCTCAATTGGTAATAACAGTTGATTTACAAATCTGAATTACCCCAAGTCTCCCAATAAAAACGGTACCTCACTTGTGTGGGTCGGCCTTGTGCCTGCGACAGGAAACGGCGCAAAATGCAACGTGGTGGCACCTAAATTTTGCAGTTACAAATTGACCCTTTTTTAGCAAAGTGCCTACCTGTAGTTTTTGCACCCTAGCTCTGCCGGCACCTAGGGAAACCTAGCAAACCTATACATTTCTGAAAAGTAGACACCCAGGGGAATTCAGGATGGGGTGACTCGACTGCCTACCACCAGGTCTTGTTACCCAGAATCCCTTGCAAAGCTAAGAATTTGACAAAAAAAACACATTTTCCTAACATTTCTGTGGAGGAAAGTTCTGGAATCTGCGTGGATCAACAAATTTCCACCCACCCAGTGTTTCCCCAGGTCTCCCGAAAAAAATGGTACCTCACTTGCCTGGGTAGGCATAGTGGCTGCGACACGAAACCGCGCAAAACGCAACGTGGTTGCACCTCAATTTCCCCGTGAAATTTTGCACTTTTTGGACAAAAAGACTACCTTTTGTTTTTGCGCCCTAACTCTGCCAGCACCTAAGGAAACCTATACATTTTTGAAAAGTAGACACCCAGGGGAATTCTGGATGGGGTGACTCCTCTGCCTACCCTCAGGTTTTGTTACCCAGAATCCCTTGCAAAGCTAAGATTTTGACAAAAAAACACATTTTCCTAACATTTCTGTGGTGGAAAGTTCTGGAATCTGCGTGGATCAACAAATTTCCACCCACCCAGCGTTCCCCCAGGTCTCCCGGAAAAAATGGTACCTCACTTGCGTGGGTAGGCATAGTGGCTGCGACATGAAACAGCGCAAAACACAACATGGTCGCACCTCAATTTCCCAGTAAAATTTTGCACTTTTTGGACAAAAAGACTACCTTTTGTTTTTGCGCCCTAGCTCTGCCAGCACCTAAGGAAACCTAGCAAACCTATACATTTTTGAAAAGTAGACACCCAGGGGAATTCAGGATGAGGTGACTCCTCTGCCTACCCTCAGGTTTTGTTACCCAGAATCCCTTGCAAAGCTAAGATTTTGACAAAAAAAACACATTTTCCTAACATTTCTGTGGTGGAAAGTTCTGGAATATGCGTGGATCAACAAATTTCCACCCACCCAGCGTTCCCCCAGGTCTCCCGGAAAAAATGGTACCTCACTTGCGTGGGTAGGCATAGTGGCTGCGACATGAAACAGCGCAAAACACAACATGGTCGCACCTCAATTTCCCAGTAAAATTTTTCACTTTTTGGACAAAAAGACTACCTTTTGTTTTTGCGCCCTAGCTCTGCCAGCACCTAAGGAAACCTAGCAAACCTATACATTTCTGAAAAGTAGAAACCCAGGGGAATTCTGGATGGGGTGACTCCTCTGCCTACCCTCAGGTTTTGTTACCCAGAATCCCTTGCAAAGCTAAGATTTTGACAAATAAAACACATTTCCCTGACATTTCTGTGGTGGAAAGTTCTGGAATCTGCGTGGATCAACAAATTTCCACCCGCCCAGCGTTCCCCCAGGTCTCCCGAAAAAAATGGTACCTCACTTGCGTGGGTAGGCATAGTGGCTGCGACATGAAACAGCGCAAAACGCAACATGGTCGCACCTCAATTTCCCAGTAAAATTTTGCACTTTTTGGACAAAAAGACTACCTTTTGTTTTTGCGCCCTAGCTCTGCCAGCACCTAAAGAAACCTAGCAAACCTATACATTTTTGAAAACTAGACACACAGGGGAATTCAGGATGGGGTGACTCGTCTGCCTACCCCCAGGTTTTGTTACCCAGAATCCCTTGCAAAGCTAAGATTTTGACAAAAAAAACAAATTTCCCTAACATTTCTGTAGTGGAAAGTTCTGGAATCTGCGTGGATCAACAAATTTCCACCCACCCAGCGTTCCCCCAGGTCTCCCAAAAAAATGGTACCTCACTTGCGTGGGTAGGCATAGTGGCTGCGACATGAAACAGCGCAAAACGCAACATGGTCGCACCTCAATTTCCCAGTAAAATTTTGCACTTTTTGGACAAAAAGACTACCTTTTGTTTTTGCGCCCTAGCTCTGCCAGCACCTAAGGAAACCTAGCAAACCTATACATTTTTGAAAAGTAGACACCCAGGGGAATTCAGGATGGGGTGACTCCTCTGCCTACCCTCAGGTTTTGTTAACCAGAATCCCTTGCAAAGCTAAGATTTTGACAAAAAAAACACATTTTCCTAACATTTCTGTGGTGGAAAGTTCTGGAATCTGCGTGGATCAACAAATTTCCACCCACCCAACGTTCCCCCAGGTCTCCCGAAAAAAATGGTACCTCACTCACCATCCAAGCACCAGACCATGCACACCACTAGCCAAACACCACTCAGCGCACACCGACAGCCAAGTACCACTCCACACACACCACCAGCCAAGCAACACTCCACGCACACTGCAAGCCAAGCGGCACTCCACACACAACGCCAGCCAAGCACCACTCCGTGCACAGACAGCCAAGTACCACTCCACACACACCGCCAGCCAAGCGCCACTCCACGCGCACCACCATCCAAGCACCGGACCATGCACACCGCCAGCCAAACACCACTCAGCGCACACCGACAGCCAAGTACCACTCCACACACACCACCAGCCAAGCACCACTCCACGCACACCGCAAGCCAAGTGCCACTCCACAAATACCGGCAGGCAAGCACCACTCCGTAAACACCGCCAGGCAAGCACCACTCCGTGCACAGACAGCCAAGTAGCACTCCACACACAACACCAGCCAAGCGCTACTCCACACACACCGCCAGCCAAGCACCACTTCGTGCACAGACAGCCAGGTATCACTCGACACACACCACTAGCCAAGCGCCACTCCGCGCACACCACCAGCCAAAGACAAATCCAAACACAACACCAGGCAAGCGCAAGAGCACACACACGGCCAACAAAACATCAGACCACGCACACCGCCAGCCAAGCACCAGTCCACAGACACCGCCAGACGAGCACCAGTCCACAGACACCGGCAGCCAAGCGCCAAACCATGCACACCGTCAGACAATGGACACTACACGCAAACCAACATCATACTTTAGTTTTTTTTGAAAATAAAAGAAAAACAAAAACAAATTGCAAATTGATACAAATCTACTAACTCAACAACTAAATTAACAAGCATTTGCAATGCAATGGTCTCGGCATCATTAAAGGTAAAGCTATTGGCATTGCTCATGACATTTCTTTTTTTTTTCTTTAAATCATAAATAAATGGCATTGTCATTTACATTGCCAATACACACCACTCTGCACCTGCACTCACTGCTCTGCACTCACTACTCTGCACTCACTACTCTGCACTTACTACTCTGCACTCCCTACTCTGCACTCACTACTCTGCACTCACTACTCTGCATTCTGCACACTCACTCTGCACTCACTACTCTGCACTCTGCACTCACTACTCACTACTCTGCACTCACTACTCACTACACTGCACTCACTACTCTGCACTCTCTACTCACTACTCTGCACTCACTACTCTGCACTCACTACTCTGCACTCACTACTCTGCACTCACTACTCACTACTCTGCACTCACTACTCACTACTCTGCACTCACTACTCTGCACTCACTACTCTGCACTCACTACTCTGCACTCACTACTCTGCACTCACTACTCTGCACTCACTACTCTGCATTCTGCACACTCACTCTGCACTCACTACTCTGCACTCACTACTCACTACTCTGCACTCACTACTCACTACCCTGCACTCACTACTCTGCACTCACTACTCACTACTCTGCACTCAATACTCACTACTCTGCACTCACTACTCACTACTCTGCACTCACTACTCTGCACTCACTACTCTGCACTCACTACTCTGCACTAACTACTCTGCATTCTGCACACTCACTCTGCACTCACTACTCTGCACTCTGCACTCACTACTCTGCACTCACTACTCACTACTCTGCACTCACTACTCACTACTCTGCACTCACTACTCTGCGCTCACTACTCTGCACTCACTACTCACTACTCTGCACTCACTACTCACTACTCACTACTCTGCACTCACTACTCACTACTCTGCACTCCTTACTCACTACTCTGCACTCACTACTCTGCACTCACTACTCACTACTCTGCACTCACTACTCACTACTCTGCACTCACTACTCACTACTCTGCACTCACTACTCACTACTCTGTACTCACTACTCACTACTCTGCACTCACTACTCTGCACTCACTACTCTGCACTCACTACTCACTACTCTGCACTCACTACTCACTACTCTGCAATCGCTACTCACTACTCTGCACTCACTACTCTGCACTCACTACTCTGCACTCACTACTCTGCACTCACTACTCACTACTCTGCACTTACTACTCACTACTCTGCACTCACTACTCTGCACTCACTACTCTGCACTCACTACTCACTACTCTGCACTCACTACTCTGCACTCACTACTCACTACTCTGCACTCACTACTCACTACTCTGCACTCACTACTCTGCACTCACTACTCTGCACTCACTACTCTGCACTCACTACTCACTACTCTGCACTCCTTACTCTGCACTCACTACTCACTACTCTGCACTCACTACTCCGCACTCACTACTCACTACTCTGCACTCACTACTCACTACTCTGCACTCACTACTCTGCACTCACTACTCTGCACTCACTACTCTGCACTCACTACTCTGCACTCACTACTCACTACTCTGCACTCACTACTCTGCACTCACTACTCACTACTCTGCACTCACTACTCTGCACTCACTGCTCTGCACTCACTACTCTGCACTCACTACTCACTACTCTGCACTCACTACTCACTACTCTGCACTCACTACTCTGCACTCACTACTCTGCACTCACTACTCTGCACTCACTACTCTGCACTCACTACTCACTACTCTGCACTCACTACTCTGCACTCACTACTCTGCACTCACTACTCTGCACTCACTACTCACTACTCTGCACTCACTACTCTGCACTCACTACTCTGCACTCGCGATGGACGACAGAGGCAACGCGCAGAGATTACGTCACTAGTGCACAAACTGGATAATCCAGGGAGTGTCCCGGCCTTCAGGTATGCGAGTCCATCCGTCCTTGCTGTTATATTTCACATCAGAATCCTGGTCTCACATGAGCACTTCCTTACCCAGCGCCCTTTCAGGAAAGGCATGCAATAATCAGAAGCCCCTGACACTGACCTGTCCGCTGGGATGCGTGTGGCCAGCAGCAGCGGCATAGCTGAAAATGATGCCCCCTGCACAATGTGATGAGGGGTTCACGAGCCTCTCATATCTTACAGATATTGTTTGGCCCTAAGCTGAATTGGGGCGCCCTTGAGGGGGTCGTGGCCCCGTGGAGTGCTGGGGCCCTTGTTAGCCACAGGGACTGCAGCAGCCTTTGTTACCCCTGGCCAGCAGAACTTTTCCAGACACCTCATGTCTCACTCATCGAGCGTGACTCTCACTCCATCCATCTAGCAGTCTTACTGTTGGCGAGTCTCATTGCACCATGGAATAGAGTCTGGCACCTAACAGTAAACTTTTTTCTGTTAAAACATTAATTTTCCATCCTAACTCTCACATCTCACTTTGGTGCACTCTTGGACATTCTGTGCGCACATATACCAGAGAAGAGCGTGTCACGCTGCAGCTGGTGTGAGATTTGTGATTATAACTCAAGCAGTGGTCTTTTTTCACATTTGTGGTGACCGCACGCAACCCTAACCACTCAGTTTAAGTGTGCAAAGTTTGCAATACTAGAAGCACTGAGAAAATCCTGAGAACTCTCACAGGTGCACGAGTATGAGGTAATCTCTTTCTTTGCTCCTCTCAGGGACTGAAACCTGTCAGAAAGGTCTTCTAATTGAATGTCGAAAACCCGTAATGCAATTAAACGCCACCGAGGTAGGTTACCACTTAATGCGTTTATGAGAGATTTGTATCTGCTTAATTGTGCACGTCCACTGGAATAGATTACAAAGTAGCTCCATCAATACACTTTACATTTCAGATGAACCGTGAACAATCTCGCGGATACTGCGATTAAGGAATGGGGTCATAAACGCTGCAATGTATTGAAAGAAAACTTTCTTTTGCGCGCTAAATATTTATAATCATTAGCCGACGTTCAAGCTTTATTGTTGTTTAGACTGGAGCAGGATAGCTACAGAAGGGGCCCACAAAGGGGAAACTCGCCTGTCATTGTTCCACATCTTTGAGAGATGTTTGCCTTTGCCTGACAACGTCACTTTTATAGAAACCCTTCATTTAGGTTGTCACATTATTCTGAGTTATTGTTTGATTGGGGAAAGCTAGCAAGTGTGGGCCCCTCGGGGGATTCGGGTGCACACATATTAATCATAGGGGGTCAAATCCGTTACTAGGGGGCTGAGGAGTGGTGCCTGTTACACACATGCCCTGTTGGTGTTCCAGTTCTGCGTGTGGCTGGGGCGCAGCTGCGGCAATATTTCCCTATTATGCATGCATGTCATTCCCGAACTCAGTGAGCGCAGGTAGGACGGGAAGTCAGGCAAAGTCGCCTGTGACGGGGGCGGGGCTGCGTACGTAACCGGAAGAGAAGGCGGAGTGAAAGCGTCTCGCGAGTCGCGACGCCAGAAGGAGAGCGGAGTCCCTCAGAATTGATCTGGTAAGTTACAAAGGGCTGGGGGGGGGCTCGGTTCCCTCGTTGTGTGTGTATGCATGTGTGCGACGGCAGGGGAGAGGGGGGGGTGCACTCGTGTGTGTGTTTGTGCGCGCGCGCGTGTGTGTATGTCTGCGGAGGGGGGGTGGGTGTCTCTGTATGTATGTGCGTGGGCGCTTGTGTGTGTGTGTATGCGCATGCGTGTGTGGTGCTTGCGCTTCCCAGGAGACAGCGCCTGGCCACAGCGCGCGTTCCAGTTACAAATCGCCTGGAAGGATGCGCGTGGCCAGGACTGTCTCCTGGGAAGCATAGTCGCTGACAAAAGATCTCCGGCGGAGACGCGCTTCCGCGCGTTGTCGCCGAGACCTAAAAAGACTACACAAATGCAAACTTTGAAACTGAACAATAAGACCAACCAGTTCACTTTACCACTCATTGATACTCCCAAAAATTCTTTTGCGTGTGGTACAATCTAAAACAAGCAGGTACACACAGCCTGGGGTTTGAAGGGCAGTCAGGGCAGTACATACGAACCTCCTTCCGCAAACTTCTTCGCCAACAGACTCTACATCTCCGACTGGGAAAGTCTTTTGAGGTTGTAGGAGGAATTGTATCAGGAAAGTGGCGATCTTTCAATCTGGCAATATCCTCCACCACTCCAACTCTAGGAACACTTGCCTGTTCCACTAAAACAAGGCTGCCTTTTACAGACTCCTGAAACTTTTCAAAAGTCATCTTTGACTGGGGACAAGATTTCTGGAACACAACAAAAGCATTAAAGGTTGCCAAGTGGAAAAGATGGATAGCCAACTTCTTGTACCAAATGTAAGCCTTACGAAGAGCAGCATACGGTTCCAACCTCTGATCTACTCTGTCAACACCACCCATGTACTTATTGTAGTGCATTATGCACACAGGTTTGCGCACTTCTACAACCTGACCCCAAACAGTCACCGGTTCAGTGCTTTCATCATGTATTGTAGTCAACATGTAGACATCTCTCCTGTCTGAAATCTTCACAGCTAGAAGCTCCTCACAACGCAATGCACTACACTGTCCCCAGCAAGCTTCTGACACACAAGTTCTTTTGGGAAACCTTTACGGTTTGAGCGGATTGTGCCACAAGCAACAGTGTCCACTTTGCCCAATTCCCTGAACAACCGCACACCAGTGTAGAAGTTATCGACATACAAATGATGGCCTTTGTTAAAAAATCCACGACCAAGTTCCCACACAATTTTCTCAGTCACTCCAAAAGTCGATGGACAACCAGGGGGGGTTAATCCTGGATTCCTTACAAGTGTGCACCCTGAAATTAGAGACATATCCAGTCTCACTGTCACACAGCATATACAGTTTGATTCCATAGCGTGCCCTCTTACTAGGAATGTATTGCCGAAATACCAAGCGGCCTTTGAACAACAGCAAAGACTCGTCCACTGCAATTTCTTTCCCAGGATAAAAGATCTCAGAAAATCGATCAACGAAATGATCAATGACAGGCCGAATCTTGAAAAGACGGTCACATTCAGGGTGATCTCGTGGCAAAGCAAGACTATTGTCAACAAAATGCATCATCCGAAGCAGAAGCAAATACCGATCACGACTCATGACTGCCGGAAATATAGCTGTTGCCATCAAGGGACTAGTAGACCAATATGAAGCCATTGATGGTTTCCTAAGCAAGCCCATCAAAAAAGTTAAACCCAAAAACTTTTCCATCTCCTCCAAATTTGTGGGAGTCCACCGGGTAGCTCTAGCGTGGGGCTTAGGGCTGGCACTGTTCATCCTCAAAAAACTTTCAGCATACAAATTAGTCTGCTCTACAATCTCTGCCACAAACACATCATCCATAAACAACTTGAAAAAATCAATAGGCAAAATGTTTTCAGTGTTCACCCTACACCCTGGAACACCAGTAAATTCAGGCAATGCCGGCTGCACCATGCCTGGTGCAACCCAGAGGTCAGAACTTTCAACATCAAGTCTTGCAGCCGCAGGCTGCCGCCCAGCTGCCTCTCGTCTCACTGCACCAACTGGAAGACTAGCAACCCAAGGCTGCAGCCCAGATGTCTCTTGCCGCACTATTGGCACAGGAATGTCCTCCGCAACCACAGGCACAACAATGTCCTCTGCAACCACAGGCGCAGCAATGTCCTCCGCAACCACAGGCACATCATCCACACCAAAAGTAGCTTCATCAGCACTCAGAGTGTCTTCATCATCAGATGAAGCCATGTGTAGAGAAAACTCACTACCTGAATCTTCACCTCCCACCTCTGGATCAGAATCAGAGTCAGACTCTGGACCATGGTCAGAGGAAGAATCAAAAAGCAATCCAACAACTTGCTGAGCAGTAATCCGGCGGCTAGCCATTATCCTTACAAATAAAGGAGTCTGCACAAACAACTCAACAACCCCAACACTGCGCAAAGTAAGATAAAAAATGTAAGCCTTTTAAAAAAAAACGAATTTAGAAAATATATACAATTCACTTACAAGACACAACTACACTCACCAGCACCTACTCTGCAAAGACACAGCAAAGAGGCAACGATATCCCACTAGAAAGAAGAAGAAAAAAAACTTACATCTACAGAAGGACACATCTAAAACAAATGCAAAACATGTTTTACAATCACAACAAACAGAAACCAAACATACTCGTATTTTACTACACACTTTGCAAAAAAATACAATTACAGTACAATTGAACAAAAAAGAGGTCTCTTACCAAACACATAAAACTACAGAAACAGCAGAACAACAGAACCACCAGTAACGGAACCGCACACTGCAACACTCTAAAGAGAAAAAAAACAATACACATTAGAAGAAACAAAAACACACATTACAACAGGCTATGTCACAAATGGGGGGGTCTGTCTCCAAGGGGGGAAGATTATAAATCATTATAAACGTGGGCCCCCTGGAAGCAACCCTACGGAGGGCAGAGAGCCCAAATACAGACACGGCACAACATACTTTTGAAATGGGCACAAGGAAGCAACCCTTGGCCAAAGGGTCGCTCCCTATAAAAAAAAACCCTGAAGTCTAGTGGGCTTTTCTATCCCCCCCCTGGGTCCAGAAACGGTAAAAAACAGTTGAGAGGGGGCAGAACAGTCTACAATATTTATAAAGCCCCCCTGGAAGCGACCCTTCCCCAAGGGGTCACTTCCTTTTCAAAATACAAACAAATCCCTGGTGACTAGTGGGCTTTTCTGCCCCCCCCCCCCCCCTGGGTGCAGATCGACCAAAAAACGGCCAATCTGCCCCGGGGGGGGGGGGGGCAGGAAAGTCTGAAAAAATATGTTATCCCCTAAGGAAGCGACCCTTGCCCAAGGGGTCGCTTCCTTTATAAATATAACCCAATCCCTGGTGTCTAGTGGGCTTTTCTGTCCCCCCTGGGTCCAGATGCGGCCCAAAAACGGCCAATCTGCCCCCAGGGGGGGGGCAGAAAATTCTAAAAAAGGGGCAGAACAGTCTACAATATTTATAAAGCCCCCCTGGAAGCGACCCTTCCCCAAGGGGTCGCTTCCTTTTCAAATCAAAACAAATCCCTGTTTACTAGTGGGCTTTTCTGCTCCCCCTGGGTGCAGATCGGCCGAAAAAACGGCCCATCTGCCCCAGGGGGGCAGAAACGTCTGAAAATTATTGTATGCCCCTAAGGAAGCGACCCTGCCCAAGGGGTCGCTTCCTTTATAAATAAAAATCAATCCCTGGTGTCTAGTGGGCTTTTCTGCCCCCCCTGGTCCAGATGCGGCCCAAAAAACGGCCGAACTGCCCCAGGGGGGGCAGAAAAGTCTGAAACATTATTTGCCCCCAAAAGGAAGCGACCCTTGCCCAAGGGGTCGCTTCCGATTTCAAACACAAAGTAATCCCTGGCTCTAGTGGGCTTTTCTGCCCACCCCGGGTGTAGATCGGCCAAAAAAACGGCCGATCTGCCCCAGGGGGGGCAGAAAAGTCTAAAACATAATTTGGCCCCCAAGGGAAGCGACCCTTGCCCAAGGGGTCGCTTCCTACATATAAATAAACACACACACAAAATCCCTGGTGTCTAGTGGGGCATTCCTGGTGCACGATCGCGACGCTGTGCGCGCTCGTGCACCAGGAATGCCCTGCATTGGGACATCAGGGGAGAGGAAACACAGTTCCCCCCCCCCCCCCCTCCCCCCCCCGATGCCTCAAGGCACCGAAAACCGCCCCTCTCGCCCCACCGGAGCACCAAACACGCATCTTGCTCCTGGACGCGCTGGAAACAAATGGCTTCCAGCGCGTCCAGCGCTTCCTGAAGACGTCGGCGCGCGATGTGTGCGCTGATGTCACCAGGAAGCGTGGGGGGGCCAGGGGGTGGCAGCGGAAAGTCTTCCGCTGCCACCCCTGCACAAATAACTAACATCGCTGCACAGGGGGGGGGAGCGCCAGCGCTCCCCCCCCCCCCCAGGGCTGTACTGATGACGGAGCGGTTCCGTCATCAGCACAGCCCAACCGATGCTGATGACGGAACCGCTCCGTCATCAGCATCGAAGGGGTTAATAAAGCTATTTAGAATACTGATGACATTAGCTGTGCCTGTTGTGTCAGGGTTTGATAGAGTGAGAACGAAACATTAGACAGACGGATCCTGATGAGAATATATCATGGATTTTGTTTGTGTCTATTCCGCAGAGCGGGCCCCCTTCCCTGAGTAAGTGACCAGGTAGAGGTGAGGGCGACACCCAATAAATATGGGTAAGTGCTGATATTTATTTGATCGCGATGGGACCACTAGGGGGTTTGCATACACCCTCTGAGGGATAAGAGGTAGCTTAATGAAAGTGAGTCACATGTGGGCATGAATATCCTAAATCTAAACATACCTTGTTTCTTTCAGGTTCCTGGTAATTACTTACACCACTGTTCACGTTGGACAATATCAAAAAAAACTTTTTCTTTCAACTTTAATTACTGTATATAATATCTTTTCACTTGTAGTAATGAGCAGTAATGAGCAGCAGCTTTATTTGTTTATAGCTTGGTCCTGAGAAATGCCCCGATACTTGTACCACGTGAGGGCAGAAACATGTCGACCTACCACCTTGTCTGACATCTTGAAAATTTCAAGTGTCGACATACTGCTTTTTTAATCATGACGGGGGCACTTGGAGAATAAAGTTGGGATAGAGTACCTTTAGTCATTTTTAGACACTTTTTCCGTATTTCTTTTGCGCTGCACATTTTTTCACACTATTCTGACCCTCTTCTTATACCACCTTGAGTATGTCATTGGGTTCCAGAATGTATTATGCGGAGCCACCAGCCATCCTATAGTCTTTCCAACGACCAAGGTCTTTCCCGATCAATCACTGAGATTGGGTGCCTTGAAAGGAGAAGGCCAGATCCAAATGCTGAGACATCACGCCTTGTGAATGATGGGTCCTGGCAGGAGGGATTTCTTCTCTAATTTTGGGAGGCTGGTGTCTTAGCGGTTGTCATATGTTGGTCCTTTTGACTCACTTTCTGATTTTCTCTTCTAGACCCGAGGTGTTCTGTGTTTATTATACATGGAAATCGCCTACAAGAGAAGGAATAGTTCCTTACCTGTAACTCCACTTCTTGTGTAGGGGTATTTGCATGATAAGTCATATGCAATCCTCCCTCCTCCCTGCTAGAGTAGACAGAGGTATCCATTATATAGAAGAGGCATTCACTTCTCACCGCCTTCAAAAAGAACTGAAGTAACTGCCAGTGGCTGTGCATCATGGGATTCTGGTGGTATCTGGAGTTTCTTAAAGGCACAGCATCTATAATGGCAGGCTATTGGTCTGCTCTGTCCTATCCTTTCATCTCTATCATGAAAAAAGGAGTTTTGTGAAGGGGAGTTTTTCTGTGTGTCTGACACCATAGAAAATTGCTCAAAATATAGTATCTGACTACCTTTTTCACTTCATGATGAAGTTCTGGCCAGTGTAGCCTAATTAGTTTGGCTGCATTATTGTCTTTCTCTATCTCTTAAGTGTCTTTGCAGGCCTTCCTGTAGGAAGGCGAAACATATCCACTTAAGAAGATATATCTAAAGAAGTGCTCCTGGGCCCTGGCACGTGGGCTGGGCTATTCAAGTGCTTATGAATATAGATGAAAATCCCCTGTAAGAAACTGGCTCTATATACTGCTCCAAAGGGAGGTACAGTGTATAGCTTCCAAGGATCTACAGAGGTTTGCCAGATGCTAAAGTTAAATAGAACCTTACTCTCTAAAGTAGTAGCTTGGTGGAGGAGTAAGGCAGTATCAGAGGACAGTGCAAAGTGTAGGAAGCTGGATACCTGACTATGGTTACCCCCAACTTTTTGCCTGGTGTTTTGCTGGTTTTCGACTTAGTTGGCCTGGGATCGTGCTATTCAGGACCCCAGGCTTCCTGCTCTCTCTGTTAAAATGGACTCCACGTACCTTAGGTACATATCTAATTGGATACTGAGTCACCTTATCAGTCCCTGTACAGTGTACCTTAGGTACCCAGGGCATAGGTGCACTCAGGGCCTACCAGGGGCTGCAGCATGTATTATGCCACCCCTGGCTGGCCATCCAAATCTGACACAACTGGCTGATCAATCAGCTGGGGCAAGGTGGTGTAATCACCCTTTGCTTTAGATATAGTATCCCTATATCTAACCCTAAAATGGACACATATCCTCCTATCAGTCACTCCTATGGCAGGCCTTATCAATCCTGATGGCAGAGTGCTTGGAATTATGTGAGATGGTGCTCTAGCATGAGCTGGGCCTGTCTGCAGCTTTCGGAACCAAGTCCTTTAGCTGTTTCCATGATAACACTATACCATATACTCTTAAGTGCATTATAATCCTCGCGGTTATTGCTAACTATGATATAGCATTATCAAAACATGTCGAGTAAGGTGTCATACGAATTGGAAAACTACCCCCTCGCCAATTCTGGCGACGGGGTAGCATTCCACCCTTCTAGAGGGACACGACATGTATGTAACTGTGAACCCCGGTTAAAGTTAACTCGAGCCTCAGCATCACAAAATAGATGCTGCCACCACAGACACAAGTCTGACCTCCTGCTGCTGGGAGTCCTTCCAGCGAGGGAGGCTTGGACAAAGGGTTTCCTGCTTTGGGAGGTGCTAGCACCACCCCAGACAGGATTTTGTGTATTGGGTAGGATAGGGCTGAAAGGAATGAAACATGCCTGGGGGGCACAAGGTGTCCCTGTGCATACACCGGTCTAAACCAGTTCCTGGGGCTCTCCAGCCCCAGCTCTGGCTCAAGACCGAACAAAGGATAGGGGGTGTGACCACCCCCCTTCCTGGTCCCACCCAGAGGAGGGACCTAGTCGTAGTACAGCCCCCTTTAGCCGGATAAAGGTAGGAGCTGGTCCCATTCCAAATTAGATTATCCTGAACAACTTTACAAGAAGAAACTCTGGACTTCGACGTTCTGCTCCACAGAAGACTGAAGAATCTCCCCTGTGGGCAAGGAGTGTCCACCCTGCAACTGCAGGCACCATCAAGCGTCCAGCGGCTTCACTTTGTCGTCTTCCCTCGAGGATCCAGACTTCAGAGCCCGACGAGACCCGGATTCCCAGACCTCTCCGACCTCTACCTACATCTGCAGCACAGCTGAGACCCGTGGGTGCGACGAGACACGTGGAACCGGCCATCTTGAGCGAAACTGCACTTTGCTTCCAGCACGACTTCTGAGGTCACCTCCACGAAGTGCTTTGGGGATTGAGACGCCCCAGCCCGAGCAGCTCCTGCATTGAAGATCAGCCCTCCAGTCTCCACGAGATCTGCGTGGGGCCCTTCTGCTTGCCTGCTGCTCGACGCGTTGTCTGGTCACTTGCCGGCTGGCTTGTGGCCTCCTAGACGACGATCCACGAAATCAACACTGCTGGTCTGGTTGCTCCAGACTGGCCCTTGCTCCCTTACAAAAGAGGAGCACCCCGGACCCTCCTGGTCCACTCCAGACGCCGTTTCCACTCACCGCGTGGGTTGCCTTTGCCAAGGCCTGTTGAATCCAAATCGGAGACGACACCGCCGACAGCGAGAGCCTGCGTGGGACAGCTCGTGCCTCCATCCTGGTCGTCGAAGACACCACCTGGTCCACGTGGCTGCAGAGACAAGCGTCCACTCTCACCTGATCGCGACAACGACATCTGGTTCCACTCCTGGTTCCACTCCAGTCACTGGCTAGTGACTTTGAACATTGTCCCCTCTGCTTTCAGGTCTTCAACATCTCCGATCCACCCTTGGATCGCACCGGACATCTTCCTCCTGGTCACCTGCAGCATCTTTCTTCAAGGCTCCATAGACTTCGACGCGGAAACCCGACACACTTTGACACCTATGCACCCGCAGCCCGTGGGTGAGGTAACAAGAGCATTTTGGTGCTCAAGGGTAGATTGACTCTCCTACTGTCCAGTTCCATTGTCGTTTTAGTCCTATCTAGTCATGAACGTCCGTATTCACCTTTTTCCTAAACTGTACTGTCCATAGACGTTTGTACGCATTTCGCGTGTGAGTTCACACTCTGCACACACGTTCCGTGGGCCTCCTATTACTTACCTCAAGTTAGTGTAGCGGGGTCCCATCGATCCTACAGCCTCTGGACAGCTCCATTCCTTCTATCGACTTTCTCATTCCACTTACTTAGTATATGGTTTGTCGGGCCCCTAGGGCACCATTGTAATTTGTGCAACTTAAACGTATTTTTCCTAAGAGATTGTCATGTGCTTAGCCCTCTGATCTCATAAAGAGTTCAGAGGTGTATGTTAGTTAATAAATATATTGTTTATTTTCATAACAACCTGTGTGGTGTCCTTTCATGTGGTATTTAAGGGGTTATATGTGGTAAAACAGCTGGCTTCACATGCCAAAAGAGTTTAGCCTAAGACTGCTTTGTCCATGCTACCATTAGGATAGCTGGTCTATAAGGTTGACTTTACAACCAATCACCATAAGGGTTGTTTGGACTGATACAAGGTGATCACTAGAACCAGTGAGCATCATATATCAGGCCAACTTCTCACATTGGTGTGCAGCGGTTGGGATTTGAGCTTGCTGTTCTTTTTACCAAATATAATCTTGAGATATCATTTGAAAGATCACATAAGTCACCATAGGTACATATAACACGCTTAGAAATACTCTGAGTTCTACTGAACCAGCTGTTGTAGTAGAAAGGGAGTAGCACACCCTGACTACAACTCTTAGCAAGGGATCAGTAGGTAAACCCATAGTGTAGGTAAGTGCACCACTTACACCTCACTAGAAAAGCATGTCTACCACAGGAGAGAGCACAGTGGCTCCCCTTGGTGATATTGACCCTCCACAGGTCATTTCAAGATATGCAGCTCTTAGCTTCCAGGAGATGAGACAATTGTGTACCTCCAGGAAGCTAAAACAGGGTTCTAACCCTACCCTTCCTTTTCTGATAGGTCTCTTAGAGACATTTGATGCCTGAAGGGCTTCTAATCCAGGCCCCTCTGACCTCACAGATGGGAACATACCCCCAGTAGAAGAGGACTCTAATCTTCCTGAAACTGAAGATGTGGAGGAAGATGGAGACTCCTCTGAAGGAGAGGTATAACATGGTCAGGGAGAAGTCAGCAGACTTACCAGGCCCAATTTAAGCATGCATGAAAATGGAACTGGGGGATGCCCCAGGCCCATCCTCAGGCAGACATAGCCTTGGGAATAGACGAGTTAGGTCTCACTCCAGAGGCTCTAACAGATCTATTCACACCCATGTCTCTCAGGCATCTTCTCAGAGAGGTATGACATCCCCTCAGAGAAGAGAGCATGAAGCTAAGATGAGGGAAGTCAATCTGAGGATTGAGAGGGAAGAACTTGCCCTTGCCAAAGAAAGACTTGCCTTTGCCAGAGAGCAGAAATTGAGTGGGGCAGACCTCACTGGTGGCAGCATTATCCCTAGAGATAAAGACAGGAGGTTTGATACTAGACACCTGAGTAAAATAGTGCCCCCCTTTAAGCAAGGGGATGACATTCCACAAATGGATGACTGCTCTGGAGAGGGCCTGCACTTGTATTGTGGCATACTTATATAGCGCAACCTGTCACCACCAAGGGCATCCTGGCGCTTTGACCCGTACTCAATGGAAACAGTAGCTCAGCCTATCTGGGGAAAAGATGAGTTTTTAAAGCCTTTCTAAAAGATAGGAGATCTCCAAGGCTTCTCAAGGATATGGGCAGAGAGTTCCAGAGTTTGGCTGCCGCTACTCTGAAAGAGCGGCCCCCCATCCTCACTTTCTGAAATCGTGGAACTACCAATAACCTGGATGACGAGGAGCGTAAAGCTCTAGATGGACAATACCAGGCAAACATTCGCCGCAAAGGAATGGGGCCCAGGTCATGAATAGCCCTAAACACAATACACGCTGCTTTATAACGCACCCGTAGATGAACTGGCAGCCAATGAAGTTCTCGCAGTGCTGCCGTAGAAGAACTATGGTAGGGGCGAGAAAGGGCGAGTTTAGCAGCGATATTTTGCACCCTTTGCAACTTGCCCAGGAGTGTTACCGGGGCCTCCAGAAGTAGTGCGTTACAATAGTCAAGTCGACTTAGGATGGTACAACGCACTACTTCTGGTCTGGCATGCACAGGGAGAAGAGGAAGGACCTTGCGCAGCATGCGAATCAGCATCATACATGTTGAGGAGATCTTATTCACATGTAGATCCAACTGCAGGTTAGGCCCAAAAGTGACGCCTAAATTGCGCGCTGATTGTGCCGCAGACACCGTCTCTGAGAAGGACGGAGGCCAAAAGTCTACAGGGAGGTCACGAGGAACTCGATCAGTGGAACAGTGTAAAACCTCCGTCTTAGTTCCGTTGAACTGTAACGAGTTCAACCGGAGCCATTCCGCTGTCGCCTGCATGCACCGATGAAAGGTCTCCAGTGAGACTGCGTCATGTCCCTCCAGAGAGAAGACCAGCTGGGTATCATCTGCATAGTTAAATGCAGAGATACCAAAGGTTTTAATGAGCTGGACTAGGGGGCGGAGGTAGACATTGAAGAGTATGGGGCTGATGGCCGAGCCCTGCGGTACTCCTTGTCCTACTCTTCGCTCCTCTGAACTGAAGGGGGGTAACGAAACCCGTTGCTGACGGCAGTCCAAGTAGGAGATTAACCAATCCCTGGCCTTGTCCCTGACCCCACACTCCTCTAGCCTAGAAATCAGGGTGGGATGGCTGACCGTGTCGAACGCGGCCGACATGTCGAGCAGCACCAAAAATGCTGCCCGACCACTGTCGACTCGCGCCCGCAGATTGTCTAGCACGGTCACCAACGCAGATTCGGTCCCATGCGCTGGGCGGAAGCCGAATTGCGTCTCATCCAACCAGCTGTTCCCTTCTAGGAAACTAGACAGAGCACGGGTAACCAACTTTTCCATAATTTTGACCGGAAAAGGGAGCAGGGAAATTGGCCGGTAGTTAGAGAGGCAGGCAGGGTCGAGCGTAGGTTTTTTTAGAAGCGGGGATACCACTGCCTTCTTCCAGCAGCTTGGAACAGTAGCTGTCTCAAATGACTGACAGCAGATGGCGTGCAGTGGCTGGAAGAGGTCCTCTTGAAACACCCTCCATAGTCTTGGGGGGAGAGGATCCAAAGGCGAGCCAGAAGAAATCGTCAGAGCTAAATCGCCGAACTCCTTCAGGGATGGAAGGGGAAAACTACTCAGCTGGGGTCGACTGGCCTCGCTCGCCGGAGCTCCCAGACTGAGGGCCGGCTCCAAGGAAGGAGAAGAGTGACTTCTCTGCTGGGGTCGACTGGCTATGGTCTCCGGAGCTCCCAAGCAGAGAGCCTGGACCAAAGTGGGGACAGAGGGGCCACTCAGCTGGGGTCGACTGGCCTCGCTCGCCGGAGCTCCCAGACTGAGAACAGGCTCCACAGGAAAAGGAAGAAGGCTACCCTGCTGAGGTCGACTGGCTACAATTGCCGGAGCTCCCAAACAGGGAGCTGAGTCAGGGGCTGCGAGGGGAGAGCAGTTCAGCTGGGGTCGACTGGCCGCAGTCGCCGGAGCTCCCAAGCTGAGGGCCTGATCCAAAGGAAAGAGAGGAGGGCTACTCAGCTGGGGTCGACTGGCTTCCGCCGCCGGAACTCCCGAGCTGGGGGGCTGCTCATCTGGTCGGGGTCGACTGGAGGGTGTGACCGGAGCTTCCTGACAGAGATTAGTAGCCCTCTGCAGGGGTCGACTGGCCATCGCCTCCGGAGCTCCCTCCTCAGTGGCGGAGATCCGTGGGTCCTGCAGACCTGCTAGGATTTTACGGATTTTTTCCTCAAAGGCATCCGCAAGAGAGTCACAAAGAGCTTGCGACGAGGGAACAGCACTAGCCACACACGTAGGGTGAGCCAGGTCCTTAACGATTTTAAAAAGGGCCTGAGCCTTGTTTGGGGCCTGATTCAGAGTTAGTTCAAGAAAGGTCGCTTTCGCTATCTTAATTTGAGCTTTATATTTATGCATAGCAGACCTAAATGCAATTTTCTCAGAGTCTAAGTACTGCTTCCTCCATACCCTTTCCGCGCGTTTACAGTCGAGTTTGAGCTGGCGAAGTTCGCTCGTGTACCAAGGACTAGCTCGGTTCACTCTCCCTCGCGACTTCCGAAGGGGCGCTAACTTATCCAGCGAGCTAGCTATGGACTGACAGAAGAGGGTATAACTATCTTCGACTGTGTTACCAAGTTTGAAGTCCTCATCTAAGATGTTCGGCAGTGGGACAGTGTTTAGAATGCGGGACCAAGGTCTCTCTAGCTTAGCTAGAGGTAGTCCAGCCTTACGCGAAGTAGGGTCCTCCGACCAAAGGGAAAACCTGATCAGAAAGTGGTCCGTCCAATATTGGCACTTGATGTCCATGAGTGATGCCCATTGAGGATCCGCAAACACCAGGTCCAAAGTGTGGCCTTTCCGATGCGTGGAAGCATTCACCAGCTGTACTAAGTTGATGTCTGTACAGGCTTGGCTAAGAGAAAAAAATGCATTGTCCAGCGAGCTGCCTGCCCACAGATTGAAATCTCCAAGAACTAATAACCTGGAGTGGGAGCTGGCAAGTTCATAGATCAGGTCAATGAGAAGAGGGGTGGATGGTGCTGGTCCCGGGGGACGGTAACACAGAACACCCGAGCAGCAGATCGGCTCCTGCTGTTTGACTGAGAAGCCCATCAGTTCAAATCCCGGTACCTCTCGAATCTTTAACTGGGAGAGGGTGAGCGAATCTCTATGAATGAATCCGATTCCCCCTCCTCGGTTAAGTGGGCGCGGTGAGTGACTAATTTTATAACCTGAAGGGCAGGCTAAGCCCAGCTCGACCTCACAGTCCTCCCGAGTCCACGTTTCTGTGAGAAAGAGGACATCGAGCTGTTCAGACTCAATGAGGAAGGCTATTTCCGTGTGGTGCTTGCAGAGAGATCTGACATTAAGCAAACCACAGGTGATTGGCTTGGAAGTAGAAGATCTGGCCGGGTCCTGGCCAGGTCTGAGTTCGAGGAGCTCACTCCGAGTGTAAGCTATGCGGTTTGGACCGGAGGGGCCAGGGGTAGCGGCCCTAAGCGCGTCCGTTGCGCGAACGGGCGCAAACGGGCTTACCTCTGGCGCACCTCCGGCGCCCCCGCTGCGCACCATCGCTGCGCACTTGTCTGGCAGCCATCTTAAATGGCCAGCAGGGTGTCACGTGGGTCCTGGCAGGGCGAGTGTCTCTCCCTCACCAAGATGGCGCTGAGAGTGGAAGGACTTCTCCCCACTCCAAGATGGCGCTCACAAACCGGCGCGATGATGCTGCAGAGCCCCCGAGTCCCTTCTAACCCACAAATGTGGGTGTGTGGCGAATTATGGTGCGGGTAAGACTCCCTTATTTCCCCCTAAGCGGTAGAAGACTACTAATTAAAAGCGCGAAGCGCTCGGCGGTATTTGCATAAAAAACGAGGCGAGTAAAGATTTAAAATTCTACAAGCAAGGAGCAAGCAAGGAGCAATATGCGCGCAGCGCTGGAGCAGCGTTAGCACTAAGCACAAGTCAAAATCTATCTGAGCGAGGTAGGAGGTCTTACTGATAATACCTCCTCCTCCAATGCGTGGGTCCTGGCAGGGCGAGTGTCTCTCCCTCACCAAGATGGCGCTGAGAGTGGAAGGACTTCTCCCCACTCCAAGATGGCGCTCACAAACCGGCGCGATGATGCTGCAGAGCCCCCGAGTCCCTTCTAACCCACAAATGTGGGTGTGTGGCGAATTATGGTGCGGGTAAGACTCCCTTATTTCCCCCTAAGCGGTAGAAGACTACTAATTAAAAGCGCGAAGCGCTCGGCGCTATTTGCATAAAAAACGAGGCGAGTAAAGATTTAAAATTCTACAAGCAAGGAGCAAGCAAGGAGCAATATGCGCGCAGCGCTGGAGCAGCGTTAGCACTAAGCACAAGTCCAGTGCATCCCCCAGAGTCAGTGGGCAGCTATATTGTGGCTCTCCTTTGAAGGTTAAGGTAGAGATAAGCTTCTCACTACTAGAGCTGAGGATGCTAACAATTACCAAGTCCTGAAGAATACACTGATTGATGGGTTTGGCTTAACAACTGAGCTGTAGAGGTTGCTGTTCAGAGACACCCAGAAAATTCAGTCTCAGGATTGGGCTGACTTTGTTGATTGTGCCACTAAGGCTTTTTAAGGCTGGTTACTGGGATGTAAGGTTACTGATTACACAGGATTTTATAATCTAATTATGAGAGAGCAAGTCTTAAATAATTGTCAGAACCAGTTAAATCCAACATCCACCGGCACCGTGGTTTAATGACTCCCTCCGCCAAGAAAAATCCAAATGTAAAAAACTGGAGCGCATATGGCGTTCCAATTACAATCCAGAGCACAAAGCTAAATATAAGTCTGCCCTCAAAGCCTACCACTCCGCTTGTGACATAGCCAGAGCCAATTTTGCAAACAACACTATACTCACGGCTCAAAACAGACCCAAAGCCCTGTTTAAAATAGTCAAAGAACTGTCAGGTGCATCCTCTGTACCCAAGGATCCCTGTCTGGACACTGCCCAGTGTAATGCTTTAGCCAACTTCTTTCGCGAGAAAATTGAGAGGATTTATGACATCTTTAATTCAACTCCCACTGCTTCCACCTCCCCTGGTCAAGTTGTATGCCACTCCTCCCCTGCTTCTAGCCCCTGCTCCACCCCAACTACTCCCCTACTCCACGCTTGGGATCCTATTTCCCCCCCGCTCCTAAAAAAGTATCTTCAAGACATCACTTCTGGCTCACCCCTAGACCCAATGCCTCCTCAAATTCTGAAATCTCTGGACCCAACCTCACTTCACATTATCTTGGATGTCTTAAATGCTTCATTAGCTGAAGCAATTGTCCCAAACGAATGGAAGCACGCAATGGTGGTCCCATTACTAAAAAAGGCGAACGCAGATCCTAACAACCCCTCCAATTTCCGCCCCATTTCTTTGCTTTCATGTTTCTCTAAAATCTTGGAGAAACACGTTAATTCCCTACTCAATTCCCATGTTGAATCTTCTAATCTCCTCCATGGTTCTCAATCCGGTTTCAGGGCTGGCTTCTCCACGGAAACCACGCTCCTTGGCGTGTCGGAGACCATCAGACGTCAGGCGGACAATGGGGAGACTGTGGCACTCATCTTACTTGATTTGAGTGCCGCATTCGACACCGTCTCCCATTCCATCTTATTGTCCTCCCTCAAAGCTATTGGTGTCGGTGGCTCCGCCCTCGCCTGGATTGCCAACTTTCTTTCGGACCGCACGTTTCAAGTCTTTTCCTCCTCTTCTGTCTCGTCCACTCTCCCTTCCATTCACGGTGTCCCCCAAGGGTCTATTCTTAGCCCCCTCTTCTTTAACCTATATGTGAGACCTCTTGCTTTTCTAGCAGAACAGGCCGGTCTCACAATTTATTCCTATGCTGATGACACTCAAGTCATCTACTCACTCTCTACCAACAAAAACCTTTCCTTCTCCTCTCTTCAAACCGGGCTGAAACAAATATCTGACTGGATGCTGAAACACAAATTAAAATTGAACGGGGACAAAACAGAACTGCTCCTGTTTGGCTCAAACACCTCGCTCTGGGGCCCGCAACATTGGCCACCAGAGATGGGCCCCCTACGTATTCCTACCGGGTCAGCTCGTAATCTTGGGGTCATTCTCGATAACCAACTCTCCTTCAAACAACACGTGGTCAAAGTCTCTGCTACCTGTACCACCATCATCAGGTGGCTGAGGAAAATTACGTGGATGCTGCCGGCTGATACCCTGAGGACCGTAGTCCAGGCACTTGTCACCTCTCGCCTGGACTAGGGAACATCTTACTCTTGGGTGCCAGCAAGGAGGTAACCAGGAAATATCAGGTTGTTCAGAACATGGCAGTCCGCCTTATCTGTCATCTGCCTGCTAGATCCTCGGTCACACAGCATATACGCAAATTGCATTGGTTGCGAATCGAGACCAGAATTAAATTTAAAGCTCTTTGCTATATGCACAAGATCATGACTAGAAAAGCCCCGCATTGTCTTTCTGCTCCTGTGCACCAATACATTCCCCCTCGCTCTCTTAGGTCGTCCACTCGGAACAAGTGCACAATTCCTCGCGTGAACAGAGCCAAAATGGGAGGACGTTCGTTCTCCCTGCTGGCACTTTCCTTATGGAACTCCCTTCCCCAATCTTTGCGCTCTGAGTTATGCTTTCTGACATTCCGCAAAGGAATTAAAACTTGGCTTTTCAACACCTAGACTTCTGTTCTGTTGTCCCTCCCCATATTCTTTACCTTTCAGTTTGCCTTAGCGCCGGGAAACCTCCGGGTAGCTGCGCGCTTAACAAATGTAATTATAAATAAATAAAATAAATTACACCAGCACCTGGTAGACTCTGATCTGACCTCTCCACAAGAATTGGGTAAGAGGGCAGACAAATGGGTCAGAACCAGGATTAGGCCTAAGAACCAAGGTGGTGACCAAAAGAAGGAATCAACCAAGCCTCAAGAGATGGGTGGGAATACATCTACAGATCAAACCACAGGGCCCCAAAAATCCTCAGAAGGGGGTGGGTCCCAGAATCCATCCAATACCCAGAAGAAGCCTTACTGCCATGCCTGTAAACAGGTTGGACATTGGAAATCAGACAGCTGTTGTCCATAGAATGGTAACAAGGAAAATATACCTCCAGGTAAAGCTCCAACACCTCCTGTCACTGTTAGCAGTGGTCCCCCAGGTGGTGGGAGCACCCCCAAGAATGTGGGTGGGTTTGCTTTTGGAGCTCAGGTGGATTCTGGCCTAACCAGGTCCCCTACCTCAGATACTCTTGTCTATGAAACTGGCATGGGGTTTGCCAATTTCACCACTGGCCCAAACACTTTGAGCAAGTATAGACAGGAGCCCCTCATCAATGGTTTGAAAGTTGAAGCCTTTAGAGACACAGGAGCTAGCATCACCATGGTGGCTGCATGTCTAGTCCCCTCAAGGCAACTTTTACCTGATGCCACATATCAGTTGACAAACATTGATGGAATAGAAACCAAACATCCCATGGCAGTAGTCAATCTTAGCTGGGGAGGTGTCACTGGCCCAAAGAGAGTGGCAGTGTCAGCAAACTTGCCTGTAGATTGCCTACTTGGTAATGATTTGGAGATCTCAGCCTGGGCTGAGGTTGAACAGCAAACCCATTCTAGAATGGTAAATCTCCATGGAAAGGTTAGTGGGGCTGTGATGGCCACCAAGATGTCCTTCCTGAAAAGTTTGGTAGAGCTGAGCAAATATCAGCCTATCTTTAGCTAACTTCCCTCCTGAAAAGATTAGCAGGGCTGTGATGGTTACAGCCCATACCCAAACTGACACCTGTGTTGTGAAGCCTGAAATGATGGATCACTCCACACAAACAGAGAGCATGGAGGAGGAAGAGAAATCTCCCCCTCACCAGACATTAGGACAGGATCAGCCTCCTCAGGGAACTGCCCCAGAGGTTGTTAGGCCTGGCCTGACAGAGCCTCTGATGGCAGTGGACCCTTCTCAGGTGGGACCCAGTCTGGAGCAGGTACCCTGCCCCTCTCTGCCTTGCCTTATTCAGCCCAGGGCTGCAGAGGACAAGAAGGACAGTGAGCCCCACAGGGCCCCCTGTCAAATAAAGCTCCCCCATCAACAGATTAGGGGCACCGAAACTAGTAGCCCTAGTGAGGTGGAAACTTTAAAAACTCCTGAGGGAGCCCCCTTACAAGTAGTTAGGGACCTCCCCAGATGGATATTGTTGGGCACAGCCAAACCTGGGACCCTAAGGGCCCAAACCATAACTGTCCCTCCAGTAAGCCAAACAAAGGGACCCAGCCTCCAGCTTTAGGTAGCCAGAGGTTGACCCTGAGAGCACAGTGCAACTCAGTCAAAGAAAGAAAGGCACACATGGTGGAGAGTGATTGGAGGAAGCTGAGTCCTACAGAGGAGTCTCACTTCAGTACTCCATCTCAACACCAGCCTTTGACTTTGCAAAGACACACCACAGGTAGAGATTCCCTATGGTGGAGACCCTCAGATACCCTTAGGGAGAGGGATTGCTTAGTGGACCATGAGATAGGGGGTAACCAAGCCAGAGCATGCACCTCCTCATATGGCCACTTAGGCAATATAGGCTTACCTGGTCATGGATAGCCTTATCTCCTTTTGTTTGGGGAGGGGGGGGTTATGTAGGAAGGTGGATATCTAATTGGATACTGAGTCACTTTATCATTCCCTGTACAGTGTACCTTAGGTACCGAGGGCATAGATGCACTCAGGGCCTACTAGGGGCTGCAGCATGTATTATGCCACCCCTGGCTGGCCATCCAAATCTGACACAACTGGCTGATCAATCAGCTGGGGCAAGGTGGTGTAATCACCCTTTGCTTTAGATATAGTATCCCTATATCTAACCCTAAAATGGACACATATCCTCCTATCAGTCACTCCTATGGCAGGCCTTATCAATCCTGAAGGCAGAGTGCTTGGAATTATTTGAGATGGTACTCTAGCATGAGCTGGACCTGTCTGCAGCTTTCGGAACCAAGTCCTTTAGCTGTTTCCATGATAACGCTATACCATATACATGCATTATAATCCTCGCGGTTATTGCTAACTTTGGTATAGCATTATCAAAACATGTCGAGTAAGGTGTCATACGAATTGGAATACTACTCCCTCGCCAATTCTGGCGACGGGGGTAGCATTCCACCCTTCTAGAGGGACACGACATGTATGTAACTGTGAACCCCGGTTAAAGTTAACTCGAGCCTCAGCATCACAAAATAGATGCTGCCACCACAGACACAAGTCTGACCTCCTGCTGCTGGGAGTCCTTCCAGCGAGGGAGGCTTGGATAAAGGGTTTCCTGCCTTGGGAGGTGCTAGCACCACCCCAGACAGGATTTTGTGTATTGGGTAGGACAGGGCTGAAAGGAATGAGACATGCCTGGGGCACACAAGGTGTCCCTGTGCATACAGCGGTCTAAACCAGTGCCTGGGACTCTCCAGCCCCAGCTCTGGCGCAAGACCGGACAAAGGATAGGGGGTGTAACCACCCCCTTTCCTGGTCCCACCCAGAGGAGGGACCTAGTCGTAGTACAGCCCCCTTTAGCCGGATAAAGGTAGGAGCTGGTCCCATTCCAAATTAGATTATCCTGAACAACTTTACAAGAAGAAACTCTGGACTTCGACGTCTGCTCCACAGAAGACTGAAGAATCTCCCTTGTGGGCAAGGAGTGTCCACCCTGCAACTGCAGGCACCATCAAGCGTCCAGCGGCTTCACTTTGTCGTCTTCCCTCGAGGATCCAGACTTCAGAGCCCGACGAGACCCAGATTCCCAGACCTCTCCTACCTCTACCTACATCTGCAGCACAGCTGAGACCCGTGGGTGCGACGAGACACGTGGGACCGGCCATCTTGAACGAAACTGCACTTCGCTTCCAGCACTACTTCTAAGGTCACCTCGACGAAGTGCTTTGGGGATTGAGACGCCCCAGCCCCGAGCAGCTCCTGCATTGAAGATCAGCCCTCCAACCTTCACTAGATCTGCGGGGGGCCCTTCTGCTTGCCTGCTGCTCGACGCGTTGTCTGGTCACTTGCCGGCTGGCTTGTGGCCTCCTAGACGACGATCCACAAAATCAACGCTGCTGGTCTGGTTGCTCCAGACTGGCCCTTGCTCCCTTCCTAAAGAGGAGCACCCCGGACCCTCCTGGTCCACTCCAGACGCTGTTTCCACTCACCGCGTGTGTTGCCTTTGCCAAGGCCTGTTGAATCCAAATCCGGAGACGACACCGCCAACAGCTAGAGCCTGCGTGGGACAGCTCATGCCTCCATCCTGGTCATCGAAGACACCACCTGGTCCACGTGGCTGCAGAGACAAGCATCCACTCTCACCTGATCGCGACGACGACATCTGGTTCCACTCCTGGTTCCACTCCAGTCATTGGCTAGTGACTTTGAACATTGTCCCCTCTGCTTTCAGGTCTTCAACATCTCCGATCCACCCTTGGATCGCACCGGACATCTTCCTCCTGGTCACCTGCAGCATCTTTCTTCAAGGCTCCATAGACTTTGACTCGGAAACCCGACACACTTTGACACCTATGCACCCGCAGCCCGTGGGTGAGGTAACAAGAGCATTTCGGTGCTCAAGGGTAGATTGACTCTCCTAGTGTCCAGTTCCATTGTCGTTTTAGTCAGGAACGTTTTTCCTAAACTGTACTGTCCATAGACGTTTGTACGCATCTCACATGAGAGTTCACACTCTGCACACGCGTTCCGTGGGCCTCCTATTACTTACCTTAAGTTAGTGTAGCGTGGTCCCATCGATCCTACAGCCTCTGGACAGCTCCATTCCTTCTATCGACTTTCACATTCCACTTACTTAGTATATGGTTTGTCGTGCCCCTAGGGCACCATTGTAATTTGTGCAACTTAAACGTATTTTTCCTAAGAGATTGTCATGTGCTTAGCCCTCTGATCTCATAAAGAGTTCAGAGGTGTATGTTAGTTAATAAATATATTGTTTATTTTCATAACAACCTGTGTGGTGGCCTTTCATGTGGTATTCAAGGGGTATATGTGGTAAAACAGCTGGCTTCACATGCCAAAAGAGTTTAGCCTAAGACTGCTTTGTCCATGCTACCATTAGGATTGCTGGTCTATAAGGTTGACTTTACAACCAATCACCATAAGGGTTGTTTGGACTGATACAAGGTGATCACTAGAACTAGTGAGCATCATATATCAGGCCAACTTTTCACACAAAGCATTTGATAAACACACTCAGTCAGCAAATGGTCTCACACACTCAAAAATTGAACTCTAGGCCAATTGTTTTGTATACAGAAATATACTGTTTTATTTCTAGATCCAAGCAAGCCTGGTGCAGGTAAGCATAACAATACTTTCAGTAGTAAATTACTTGTATTAACATAGTTCAAAATAGCAGTGTAACTTGCACTGGTTTTGGTTACAGTTTTAAGAAAGCAGTTTGCAACACATTGCAGGTATAGTACGTTCAATTAAATGGGCTTTTCACGTAAAATGCAGTTAATTACTTTTCAGATTACTTTTGCTAACATAGGACTGGATCTTGGATTCAGCCTTGGGACATTTCCTGAAAACATGTGAGTAAATGCGTTTTGGTTAAAGGTACGATTTTTAAGGAATATCATTGCATTTCAAAAGTTGACACTTAGAAACTTTATCACCAATCAAATCACCAATGTTATGGGAGGAAATTCACTTAGCAGGTAAGTTAGGTTATCATTACTTTTTCTTACTCAGTGCTGGATCCTGGATTCAGCACTGGGACATTTCCTGAAAACAGTTGTGAAAATGCGTTTTGGTAATTCCGCTGATTTTTCAGGAATATTTGTAGTTTTCAAAAGTCGAAAAACTTTTTGGGAGAAAAAGTGTCAGTTATCCTATGAGGAAAAATGAGTTATCGGTTTCGAAGTAAGTAATCGTTTTTTTGAGTTAGGGTTCTGGGGTTAGACTCAAGGGTTTCCCAGAGTCAGTGATGCACTGTTGTTGCACTCTCAGCAGCACTTGGGCAGCTGGGTGCAGTGTTGTGACTCAATGTTATCCTATGGAGGATAGGGGGGCGCCGGTTGGTGGCGGCTGGCAAGCAAGCCACAGGGTTGTGGGAGAACAGCTCCTAGGGTTAAGCTCAGGGCAAGTTGGGGACCAAGTTAGCACCAAAATGGCACCCTCAGCAGCACTAGGGCAGCCGGATGCAGGGTGCTTTTTTGAAGTCGGTGCCCTGTTGATTTCAATGGGAATTCTCTGGGACAAAGAAACACTGCAGGCTCGGGACGAGGATCTTCCAGAAGTGACCACCACTTCGACGGGTAAGTTGGGATGTAGAGAGATGATTAGGCACCGCTGGGTTGGGCACACAAGGCCGTGGGGCGTCAGGTGCAGGGTTGCCTTTGGACGTCGGATTTTCTTACCCGCTCTGGTCGCAGTATGGGGGGTCCTCTGGATTGAGGCTGCAGGCGTTGTCTGGAGGCTCGATGCAGGTCAGGGGTCGCCGGATCTCGGGTCAGGATCGCCGGGGAGACCTCCTCGTGGTGTTTGTTCACTCAAACACCGGACGACTCTGCGGGTTGCAGAGTGTGCTAGTTTCGCGGTTTCTGGCTGGCACCAGAAGCTGCAGTTGAAACCCGTCCGATGTTCACGGGAGAAACAGCTTGGAAAGTGATTGCAGGCAGGTCCTCTGGGGTTTTTGAGGTTGCTGGCCGCTGGACACGCCAGGGTTTCACAGGAGCAGGTTCGAGGGGAGACAGGCCTGTAGGGCTGGGGCCAAGTCATTGGGTGTCATCCTCTTGTTAGCTCTGCACAGCTTCTCGTCCTCCTTCGTCTCTTGTGGTTGCTGAATCTGAGGAAGAAAGGTTCAGGGTGCTCCTAAATACTAAATTCAGGGGTGTTAAAGGTAGGTACAGGTCAGGGACCAATGGGTCCCTTCCCTCGGGTGGGTACACCCCCTATTCTGCCACTCTCCAGTGGGAGAGGGGTAGGAGCCTGTCCCTGGTTGGCTGGGTCCCCCCATCCTCAAGATGGCGGGGACTCGAGGTTGTGCTTCACCTCGCCTCACCCACCTTAGGGGTGAAGTTGGAAGAGTTGGGCACACCTCTCTTCCTCAATTTGTTTTTCCCGCCGGGTCTCCTGCCCAAAGTGCGGGGTAGAACCAGTGGGGACCAATTGCTGAGAACAGTAAGTGGTCTAGAGAGGCTCACAAAGGTGGTATGCCTTTGAAGCTTCTCCTTAGTGAACCCTGCCCATCCTGGGGGAGCAGGCTTGGCACCTCGTCCCTGGATGTGCATTGTTTCAGGCCTCCCCTAGAGCGGCAAGCTCTCTACTCAGGGATCCAGAAACATATCGGGTGGCAGCCTCGGCAGCCTCTCAGTCAGGTCAATAGGAGTTGGTCGAGTTTCAAGGGGCATCTCTAAGATGCCCTCTGTCGTGCATTTTACATTAAATCCCACACTGGCATCAGTGTGGATTTAATGTGCTGAAAAGTTTGATACCAAACTTCTCAGTCTTCAGTGCAGCCATTATGGTGCTGTGAAGTTTGTGATGACAAACTCCCGGCACCATATACTCTTAAGGGTAGCACTGCACTTACAGTGCCCAGAAATGGACCTGGGTACCGTAGGGGTACAGGGATCATGAACCAGTACCCTCACCACTGGCATAGGGCACCCAGCTAGAGGGGTGACTGATGTATGCCAGGGCAGTGTTTTGTGGGCATGGCACACAGGATTGTGTGGCATGTCGACTCTTTGTTTTGTTCTGCACCAAGACACACAGCCTGCAAAGGCTGTGTGTGTGTGTGTGTGTCAGTGCACAGGGTCTCTAAGGGTGGCACAATAAGTGCTGCAGCCCTTAGGGTCCTTCTCTGGTCACAGTGCCCTGGGTACCTATGGTACCATTTACCAGTGGCTGCTCTGTGGCCAGAGATGCCAATTGGGTTAAGGCTTCAATGCAGTTTTAGGGAAGGAACACTGGCCCTGGGTACCTGATTGGCAGGAGCCCAGGGCACACTCAGTCAGAGCACATCAGTGTGAGAAAGTAGCTCTATATATACTGGACTATAATGAAGTACAGTGTGTATAGAGTCCACCAACCCCAGAGGTATAACAGAGGTTAAAGTCAGAACTGAAACGCCTCCTGGGTACAGCACTAGCAGTAGCAAAACAGAATATAGCGGCTAGATGGGCCCAGGCTGAGGCTCCAACACTGCAGAAATGGCAGAGGGGCGTGGACTGGTGTGGGGTACAGGAGAAGTCCCTCTTTGAGGCTCGGGGATGCCCGGAGATGTTCAACAAAGTGTGGGGTAAATGGTTTGGCCTGCTTCCGTCGTGAAAGGCCCAAGTCCGCTTTGGTGGTCTGATGCAGAAGGGCTGTTTCTTTATTCAGGACTGACTATGTTAGAGGGAATGTTTTTTTTTTTTTTACATGTGATGTGTGATTTACTGCCAATGAATTTCTATGTAACTAAAACTTTAATAAAATTTGATTATCAAAAAGTCAGAACTGACCTTACTCTCCATATTGGTAGCTTGGTCTAGCAGTAAGGCAGTACCAGAGGACAGTGTAAAGCATTTGTTGTACATACTCAGTCCGCAAAAGGTTTCACACACTCAAGAACTGAACTCCAGGCCAATTGTTGTTATATCCTCAGATATAGTTGTTTTAGAACCAACAGTTATAAAAATATACTTTTTAAGTTATGAGTACTCTCGTGTAATACTTTGCAAAGGAGCAATAAAGTTTTGCACACAGTTGATACATTATAGATAGTAAGCAACACAATCCTAAAACACACTATAGCATTGAGCTCAATGGGTTTTCTACATATAATTGCAGTTGATTACTTTATGGATTACTTTGGCAGTTCCAGGACTAGATCTTAGATTCAGTCCTGGGTCTAAGCTGAAACCAGATTAGCAAAAAGGTTTTAGTTACTGTGGTGAGTTTTCATGAATATAAAGATGTTTTAAAAGTTCACACTTAGAAACTTTTCAATGTAAATCTCACAATGTTATTCAATAGGAGGAAATTCAGGTTGCAGGTAAAGTACGATTGCGTTACTTTTGTAACCCAGCACTGGTCTCCTAGGGCCAGCTCTGGGGGCTTAACTCAAAACAGGTAGGTAATTGCATTTTAGTATTTCGTATGATTTTTAAAGAATATTTGCAGTTTTCAAAAGTAGACAGAAGAAATTTCATAGAAAAGCAGACAATGGGTTCCTATAGAGAAAATACAGATTACTTGTAAACCCGCTAGGGATTACTTTTGCGGTTCAGTACTGGGCTGAAAGGTACAGTACTGGCTGCTTCCCTGATCCCAGGTGAGTCCTTCGGAATTCGGACTTTGGCTGATTTTATAGGAATATTTTTAGTTTTCAAACTTCACACTTCGAAAATTTTAGAGTCAAAATGGGTCAATGTTATCCAATGCCAGGTAAGTGAATTACCGGTTTCCAGGTGAGTACTTGGTTGGTGAAGTTAAGATTCTGGGCATAGACTCAGGGGTCCCCCAGGGTCAGGTAAGTACAGTTAATTCAGTCCCAGCGGCACAGGGGCGGCCGGGTGCAGAGGTAGGTTTGGCCCAATGATATCCAATGAGGGAAAGGGGGCCTTCGGTTGGTGGCTGCTGGCTAGCAGGCCACGCGGCTCTGGGAGCTGGGCTCCTGGTCACTTGCTCAGGGCAAGCAGGGAAGTAGGATAGGACAAAGAGGTCACAGCCATTAAATCCCACACTGGCATCAGTGTGGGTTTAATGTGCTGAGAAGTTTGGCACCAAACTTGTCAGTCTTCAGTGTAGCCATTATGATGCTGTGGAGTTCGTAATGACAACCTCCCAGCACCATATACTCTTAAATGCCATCACTGCACTTACAGTGCCCAGGAACTGTAGGGGCACATGGCTCATGCACCTGTGTCCTCACCTCTGGCATAGGGCACCCATCTAGAGGGGTGACTGAAGTATGCCAAGGCAGTGGGTTCTGTGGGCATGTGTGCCATGTCTACTTTTGTTTTAGTTCTGTACTTAGGCCCTCAGCCTGCCAAGGCAGTCAGGGTCCTTGAGGGTGGCACAATAAGTGCTGCAGCCCTCGGGGGTCTTCTCTGTCCACCACGCCCTGTGGGGGCATACCAATGCAAGAAAGATCTCACTTTCTCACGCAAACCCCCCCCCCCCCCAAACGTTAGGTGATGAGACTTACCTTGTCTTCATTGTCTAAGTGGAAGAACCTGGAAAGGACCTGGAAAGTCCATCTGCATTGGCATGGGCAGTCCCTGGTCGGTGTTCCACTTCAAAGTCCAATCCCTGTGGGGAGATGGACCATCTCGGTAGTTTTGGATTTTCCCCTTTCATCTGCATTAGCCATCTGAGAGGTCTGTGGTCAGTTTGAACCAGGAAGTGAGTTCCAAACAGGTAGGGCCTCAACTTCTTCAGGGACCAAACCACAGCAAAGGCCTCCCTCTCAATGGCACTCCAACGCTGCTCTCTGGGGAGTAGCCTCCTGCTTATAAAAGCAACAGGTTGGTCTTGGCTTTCCTCATTGACCTGGGATAGGACCGCTCCTATCCCCAGCTCTGAGGCATCAGTCTGCAATATAAACTGCTTGGAGTAGTCTGGCGCTTTTAGAATGGGTGCTGAGCACAGTGCTTCTTTCAAGGTTTCAAAAGCCTTTTGGCAGCTAACAGTCCAGTTCACTTTCTTGGGCATTTTCACCCTCCTGAGGCGGAAGCCGGGAGATTTCTCTGCAATAACTTTACTTAAGCTTCTTTTAGCAAATTTGATTGTACTCTGCTTGACTTAATAAGCGGCGTATTTTACATTTGTATTGCGGCACTTTTAAAATAATTTCGAAGCTTTTCACTCACGAAACTTCCCTCCTCCCTCCTCCACTACTCGTGCCACTCTCAGCTGAGTATAGACGCTGAGTGATCGGTCCCGAGTAGACGAAGTTCAACGCAGCGGCCATCTTGGGGGTGCCAAGCGCTCTGACGCGCTCTAGTTTTCTATAAAATGGGACGTCCTCTCTCTGCGTAGCGGACGCGTCTTGCAGACGCGCCGGACTCACGCCGGAGTCATGCCTTGCCCGTCTGCGCCTGTCAGCTCTAAGTAAGTGCCAAGGGCCACGAGTAATGTCTCACACAATAAAGGCTTCGGTTTATGTAGAGCATATCTCCTATCCTTGAATAACCCCTCCCCGCACTGTCATAACACCCTTAAACCTGACACTTGGAATGGCCCAATCCACTGCCAACACTGCAAGACAACCTTCTGGCCAGAGTCAACATCTAATAGGAAGCCACAATCCTTTACCCTTCGGGGGGGACTGATAAATGCCAGATCAATGTGTAAAAATGCACAACACATCCACGATCTAATTACGGAAAGGGACCTTGATTGGCTCTTCATTACAGAAACATGGTTAAAATCCTGGTGTAACCCAGACATAGCATTGGCTCTCCCACAAGGGTTCCAAATCCAACGTTTAGACAGACAAGAACAAAGGGGGGGGGGGGTTTGGATATTATCCATCGCGATACCATAACATGTACCATCCAGGATTTGCCAGATATCAAGGGGGCAGAGGCTATGGCCTTCTGCTTAAACATACATGATTCCCTGACGTTTTCTGGAGCCCTAGTATATCGCCCCCCGGGACAACCCCATGATTTCCTGGAGAGTATTGGGGACGTACTGAGCGATCTCACGCTCAGATCTGCCCATTTTACATTACTAGGGGATCTCAATCTCCATTTAGATTCCTCAAAAGACCCAGGAGTAATGTGCTTCATGGAAATAATAAATGTCCTTGGACTAACCCTGCTGACCAAAGAACCAACGCACAGTGCAGGCCACATACTGGATTGTATCTGTTCAAACTTCAACATGCTGACTAGTAAATCTCCATTGGTCCAAACCTGGTCAGATCACAAACTCATTCCTTTTGAGCTGACTTTTAATCTGAGTCATAATTCCCAAGGATACACAAAAATAAGAACTGTGGGGGGTAACAAACCTGACTGGAAAAACGTTCCTGCTCAACCAGATCTTCTAACGAATGTAATAGAGACCAAACCCATATTATCCGGCCAGACCACGACAGACAACCAAAATTTCTGTGACTGGATCACAGCCTTAAGCAAGCAGCCAGACCTAATGAAGCGAAAACTTCAGATGGCATCAAAAACAAAAGGAGCGCCCCCTGGTTCTCCCCCACCCTGAAGACTGAATTAGGTAGAGTAAGATCATTAGAGCGTAGATGGAGCAGAAAGTATGAGGAAGATGCCCGCAAGATCTATAAAGTAGCACGTAGGCAGTATCATGCCTCAATTAAATTAGCAAAAAAAGCTCACTTCTCAGAGGCTATTGCCTCTTCGGGAAACGGACAAAAAGAAATATTCAGGATTGTCAACAGCTTCACTAATCCTACAGCACTTGCACAGATATCCCTCCCTCACTACCCCTCTGAAATTCTATAGCCGATTATTTTGAAAACAAAATTCAAGCTATTGTTCAAGATTTCCCTCCACCAATCTCGACCTCTATTGACAATGAAATGATGGAAGTAAATAGAAAGAGTGACCCTAACAACATCTAAATGCTTTTACTCCTATTTCTCTAGAGGAATCACACTAGGCCATTCTGTCTAGTAAATCAGGATCACCATTTGATCCCTGCCCCCCCATGTTTTTAAGAGCCTTGGTCAATGAGGTAAATCCCATAGTCAATAGTATCATCAATTCATCTCTGGCGACTGCAGAGATTCCACCTGAATGGAAATTAGCCGCGGTCAAACCTCTTCAGAAAAACCTTTATCTGACCCCACGACTCTTTCCAACTTGCGTCCTATTTCACTGCTGCCTCTGTTGTCTAAACTGACCGAATCCTTTGTCAACAGTCAACTTACAACATTCTTGGAAGACAACAACATCTTGCATACTAATCAGTCTGGCTTCAGGTCCAAGCACTCGACCGAAACGGCACTCCTTTTCTCTGCTGAATCCCTGCGTTCCGCCATGGACCAAGGGAAGAAGGCCGTCCTGATATTACTCGATCTATCGGCGGCCTTCGATACGGTCTCCCACACCATCCTGATTGACCGTCTACTCAGCTCAGGGATAGGATGAGTAGTGCTGGACTGGTTTAAAAACTTCCTCAGCTTAAGACGAGAAATCACGGTGTTGGGCGAATTTAGCTCCGATGAAAAATCCATCAGTACAGGGGTACCTCAGGGCTCTACCTTGAGCCCTGTACTTTTCAATCTTTATTTGCTACCCCTGATCAAGCTCATTTCCTCGTATCAGATCAGCACCATATCCTACGCTGACGATACGCAGCTTATCCTGGTACTTGACAGGGAGCTGCCAGGAGCCGAAGAAAACCTTAAAACATGCCTGACTGCCACATTTGAATGGATGAAGACCAACCATCTCAAGTGCAATTCTGGGAAAACAGAAATCTTACCATTTGGTCTGCAAAATCTGTTCTCCCCTAAGCATTGGTGGCCTGAAGATGCTGAAGCTCCCCCAAATACCATCTCTTCTGCCCGCAACCTGGGTGTTAAGTTTGATGATGCATTATCATTCAAGCAACAAGCCATTGGGGTGGCCAGTACCTGCTTCTGTATATCAGAATGCTTAGAAAATTCTTCGACCTCCTCCCACTGTCTACTAGGAAAACGGTAGCGGTGGCACTCATTACATCAAGACTCGACTACTGCAACAGCCTGTATGCTGGAGCCAATAAGTCCGTGCTCCACAGGCTGCAGATGGTCCAGCATGCCACCGCCCGCCTGGTCCTGGGCTGGCCCAGGAAATCATCTGCTTCGGCCGCACTACATGCCCTCCACTGGCTTCCCATTAACAAACGTATCCTATTTAAAATCTTGATCATTACTTTTAGAGCCTATCACGCACAAGGACCTAGGTATCGCTCAAAAAATTTCAAACGCCACCTCCCCATCCGGAATCTGAGATCCTCTCACCTGAATCTGCTAGTTGTCCCAAAATTCAGACTAGCCACCAAAGGTGGAAAATCCATTGTGGTGCTAGGCTCCAGAGCATGGAACAAACTGCCTCCTTCGCTCTGGCAAATTTCATCAGAATCTCTTTTCAGGAAAGCCTTGAAGACCTGGGTCTTCACGCTTACCGATGCTGCCTGTAGAGCTTTAGTGTAAAGGATCTGTTCTTGGGAATTGCTCCAGCTAACCACCCTTTCCACTCTGGGTTGGTATCAAGCGCCAAGATGCTCCTTGGAGTGATAGAATGCGCTATAGAAGAGCCATTTTACATTTACATTTACATTACATGTGAGTCCTGTGATAGGAGTCACAATGGTCCCAACCCTTCACAAATTGTCTGTAGTACCCAGTCAAGTCAAGGAATACCCTGACTTGGTCTGGGTGGTTCGAGCTGCCCAGACAGAACGCTCTGGATCTTGGCCTGTAAGGGTTGGACCTGGCCTCCACCAACAAGGTGGCCCAAGTACACCACAGTGCCCTGCCCTATCTGGCATTTGGATGCCTGGATAGTCAGTCCTGCAGCTTGCAGGGCTTGTAGACCCTTTCCAATGTGGATCAGGGGATCCTTCCAGGTGGAGCTAAAGACAGCAATATCATCAAGATAGGCTGCACTAAAGGATTCCAACCCAGTCAGGACTTGGTTCACCAACCTCTGGAAGGTGGCAGGGGCATTCTTTAACCCAAAAGGCATTATAGTAAACTGACAGTGCCCATCAGGGGTGGAGAATGCTGTTTTCTCTTTGGCTCCTGCGGCCATGCAAATTTGCCAGTACCCTGCAGTTAAGTCAAAGGTGCTTAGGAATTTGGCTTCCCCTAGTTTGTCTGTCAACTCATCTGCCCTTGGAATGGGGTGAACATCTGTCTTGGTAACAGAGTTGAGCCCTCTATAATCCACACAGAACCTCATCTCTCTCTTTCCACCCTGTTGATGAGCTTTAGGGACCAGAGCCACTGGGGCTCTCAGAAGGTTCAATCACCCCTAGCTCCAGCATCTTGCTGACTTCAGCTTTTATGCTTTCCTTGACTTGGTCTGATTGTCGATAGATTTAGTTTTTGACAGGGTTACTGTCACCAGTGTCCACACCATGGGTACACCAGCTGGTCAGATCAGGGGTCAAGGAAAAGAAGCTAGCAAACTGTTGTAAAACTTACTTGCAGTCAGCCTGCTGTTGGGGACTGAGGGTGTCTGAAAAGACTACTCCATCCACTGACCCATCTTTTGGGTTGGAAGAGAGGAGATCAGGGAGAGACTCACTCTCTGCTTCCTGTTCCCCATCAGTCACCATCAGCATGGTGAGGTTATCCCTGTCTTTGTAGAGTACACCTTATGCTCCTTGCAACTCCCCGATCCCGTAGTCAGCTCTCAACAACTTTGCAATGATATTTCTGATTTCTTTCATAACAAAATACACAATATACACGTCTCTCTTGAAGCCCACTGTCTTGCTCTTGATCGAAACACTCCTCCTTTCATATCCAATCTTGATTCGCTAGGCAATGATCCTCCCTGCCTACTCACGACTTTTCCTTCCTTATCCCTTGAATCACTGAACTCATTACTGGATAGGACTAAATCGGCCTCTCCCCTTGATCCGATACCACTTAAAAAACTGAAAGAGTGCAGAAATTGCCTTCTTCCCCCCATGCTTGAGGTTCTGAACAAGGCTATTACTCAAGGATCTTTTCCTCCGATATGGAAGAAGGCAATCGTGAAACCTCTGCTTAAGAACCCGTCTCTGGATCCGGCCATGCTGAAAAATTTCAGGCCAATCTCCCTCCTTCCAGCGCCTGCGAAGATGCTTGAGACACATCTGAACTTCCATCTGTCCGCCTTCCTCGATTCTTCTGAATACCTGGATAACACCCAACATGGTTTCAGAAAACACCACAGCACAGAGTCCGCCCTTACCTATGTGGTCGACAACATCCGACGCAAGGTGGACTCTGGCCAAACCACGGTTCTTGTTCTGTTAGACCTCACGGCCGCGTTCGACACCCTGTCCCCCGCCATTCTGTCATCTCGGCTGAGGGAAGCTGGTGTCACAGGACCGGCCCTGAGCCTCCTAAACTCCTTTTTGACTGAAAGGGAACAGAGAGTGATGCTTGGGAACCACCTCTCCCCTGCCAAGTCTTTGCAATGTGGGGTGCCACAAGGGTCGTCCTTAAGCCCGACCCTGTTCAACATCTATGTGGCCCCCCTTGCAAGACTAGTTAAATCTCAGGGGATGGAGGTGGTATCCTACGCAGATGATACCCAGATTATGGTATCTCTAGCTCACACCTCCGTTAGTACATCGGCCGCTAGTTTCAGGGTATGCATGCAGTGTGTGGCAGACTGGATGACTATAAACTCCCTTAAACTAAATGGTGAAAAAACTGAGGTGTTGATCTTTGGGAAGAACCAAAATCTATGGTGGAGTGAGTGGCGGCCTTCTTCTCTTGGCATCTGCCCCACTCCCTCTATCTGCCAGAAATCTTGGAGTGGTATTTGACACCTCGCTCTCTATGTCCCTGCAAGTCAACAGGACCGTGGCCACTTGCTATGGTGTGATCCGGGTACTCAATAAAATCCGTGGGTACCTCCCCCCCCCAGGCGCGTAAACAGGTTGCAGTCGCCCTGGTAGGTTCGAGGCTGGATTATTGCAACTCCCTGTACATGGAAGCCAACAAAGGTCTGATTCACCGTCTGCAGATTCTTCAGAACGCTGCAGCGCGTTTTGTTTTGGATCTTCCTAAAGCCTCTTCTGCCACCTTAGCCAGGAAGGAGCTTCATTGGCTTCCGGTGCAGCACAGAATCGCCTTCAAAATTCTCTGCCTGACTCGCAGAGCATTGATGGATGGTCCTGCTAGTGCTATTGGTTCCCTTCTTTTGCGTTACGTCCCCACAAGAAGCCTTCGCTCTGCGGGACTCTGTCAACTGGTTGTCCCCCGTGTTAAACTTGCCAGATGGGGAGCCAGAGCCTTCTCCGTGGTCGCTCCGCAGCTGTGGAACTCCATCCCCACGGAAATAAAAACTCTCCCCTCCATCGAGTCTTTTAAAAAGGCTCTTAAAACCTACTTCTTTAAGAAGGCCTACTTATGATAGAATAGGACTTGGTAGGATGTAAGCTTCTGTATTTGATTTAGGCGCCTTGACGCCCACTGGGCAAAGTTTGCGCGATATAAGAAACCCCTCATTCATAAGGCGGTTCAAAAGGATAACCCTTTTGGGTGTCCTGCTGGTGCCCAGGTCCACTAAGTAAGTGACCTCCCTCTTTTTCTCCAGGATAGGGTAAGGGCCACTCCATCTGTCTTGGAGAGCCCTTTGTGCCACTGGCTCTAAAACCCATACCTGTTGACCAGGTTGAAAATCAACCATGGCTGCTTTTTGGTCATACCAGTGTTTCTGCAGCTCCTGGCTGGCCTCAAGATTTTTGGATGCCTTATCCATGTTCTCAGCCATTCTGGACCTTAGGCCAAGCACATAGCCCACAATGTCTTGTTTGAACTCTTGGAGAGGCCTCTCCCAACCCTCTTTCTCAAGACACAGTGGTCCCCTCACAAGGTGGCCAAACAGAAGCTCAAAGGGTGAAAACCCCACTCCCTTCTGAGGAACTTCCCTATAAGCGAAAAGTAGGCATGGTAATAGGACCTCCCATCTCCTTTTGAGTTTTTCAGGGAGTCCCATAATCATACCTTTCAATGTCTTGTTGAACCTCTTCACAAGACCATTGGTTTGTGGGTGGTAGGGGGTAGTGAACTTGTACAGGACCCCACACTCCTTCCACATATGTTTCAGGTAAGCAGACATGAAATTGGAACCCCTGTCTGAAACCACCTCCTTAATGGAGGGGTATTGTAAATACTTTTTACAGTTGGGTGGCCACCCAGCTACACTGGCAAATTCTATGTGCCCAAGGAGACTAGACTAGCTTGAGTGTATTCCCAGATTTGCTCTGGACGCTCCTCTGATCCCTTCTGTAGATTTACTGTCCCTGGAGTAGCTGGAATGGGTGCCTTAGGGGCTTTGTTGTAGGGGCAGTTCTTGTCTACAGTTAAATGTCCCAACTTCTTACAGTTGTTACAATAGGCCTTGTTAGGATCAAAGTTTCTTCCCCTATAGGGCTGAGGCACATAGGGAGTAGTTAGGGTCCCACCCACCTGCACAGGTTTTTGGGGCTCTTTGGAAGACTCAGACTTTTATCTTGGGGATTCTCACCACCTTTCCTTTGGGGAGGTTTTGTGACCATTTTCTTTTGGTCACCCCCAGTGGCTGTCCTTGTCACCCTCGTCTTAACCCAGTGGTCTGCCTTCTTTCCCAATTCTTGGGGAGAAATTAGACCTAGGTCTACCAAATGCTGATGCAACTTTTCATTTGTGCAATTACTCAAAGTGTGTTCCTTCATAAACAAATTCTAAAGTCCAGTAATATTGTGCACATTGTGTCCAGTTAACCAACCATCCAGTGTCTTTACTGAGTAGTCTACAAAATCTATCCAGGATTAGGTATGGGTTTTGTGAGCCCCCTGAACCTAATTCTATACTCCGCAGTAGTGAGTCCAAATCCCTCAATCAGAGTTTTCTTCATGAGGTCATAGGACCCTGCATCTGGCCCAGAGAGGGTCATAAGTCTGTCTCTGCAATTACCAGAGAACAGTTCCCAGAGAGGTTTCTTTAGTTGTCTGATATGGCAAGCCCTCTCAAAGGCTGTGAACCACTTGGTGATGTCATCACCTTCCTCAAATTTAGGGACAATCCCTTTGGGGATTTTAGGATCATAAGATTGCTCTCTATCCTTGTTATTGGTATTGCTGCCTCCAGAGATGGGGGCTAAGCCTATCTCTTTTCTTTCTTTTTCTAGAGCCAGGAGTCTGGTGTCTTGGTCTAATCTCTTGGCCAACTTTGCTAGGAAGCTGTCCTCTTCACTGGGGCTCTCCCCAATGTATTCCATGGGACCTAGTCCACCTGTGTGGTTCCCAGGCTCCCAGAGGCTGACTCTTGGAGTCAAGGGTACAGGGACCCCCTCCTCCCTAGGAATGATGGGGGGATCCTCAATGTCATCCTCCTCATCCACTCCTTCTTCCTCTGGCTGGGTGTCACCCTGCTCAGAGGGGTGGTCTTTTGCATACTCAGCCAGGAGCTCCTGGAGCTTTTGTTTGGTTGGATGCAGACCTACAGTTATTTTCTTTACTCAGCTTAGGGCCTTCAATTCCTTGAAGACCAAGTGCAAGTAAGGTGTGAGGTCGAGTTCCTCCACCATGTTTGTATTATCTTCACTAATAGCTGGGTTCTTTTGAGACATTCTAACCTGATAGTTCTAACCCTCTACCCTAGCCTGTATTGACTTTTATGTTTAAAAAAATTCTAATGGGACTTAAGCAAGGCCCTATCAGACTTTTAGTTTTTATGGAAAAGACCAAGTTCAGAATTCTAAAGGCAATTTATGAGTTCTGTTGTGTGATCAGATGGTAACCAAGTAGTCCAACAAATGCAAGTTTGTATCCCACCGCTGATCCACCAATGTGAGAAAGTGGCTCTATATATACTGGACTATAATGAAGTACAGTGTGTGTATAGAGTCCACCAACCCCAGAGTTATAACAGAGGTTAAGGTCAGAACTGACCTTACTCTCCAAAGGGGTAGCTTGGAGGAGCAGTAAGGCAGTACCAGAGGACAGTGTAAAGTATTTGTTGTACACACTCAGTCCGCAAAAGGTTTCACACACTCAAGAACTGAACTCCAGGCCAATTGTTGTTATATCCTCAGATATAGTTGTTTTATTTTTAGAACCAACAGTTATAAAAATATACTTTTCAAGTTATGAGTTCTCTCATGTAATACTTTGCAAAGGAGCAATAAAGTTTGTGCACACAGTTGATACAGTATAGATAGTAAGCAACACAATCCTAAAACACACTATAGCATTGAGCTCAATGGGTTTTCTACATATAATTACAGTTGATTACTTTATGGATTACACAGGGTTTTAGGCAGGAGGAGCCGGTTCCAGGATCAACAGGCCGGTAGGGCTGGGGCCAAGTCAGTTGTTGTTGTCCTGTTGTTAGCAGCTGCATGGCGGGTCTTCATCTTCTTGATCTTCTTTCTTCTTTTTGGTATCGGGATCTGAGGAAGGAAGGTTCACTCCAAAAACCATAGTATACACCTCCCACACAATAAAGCACATAACCATATAGGAGAGTGTCACTTAAAGTCATGAACACACCTAAAGAACAGGTAGATTGCTGCACGTCTGCATTCTTGGGACGCAACAAATATAAAAACTTTGGGCTGAGCTAAGCCCCACAGGGCACTACGGGGCGCTTCCTTTATTGTGTATCTTTTTCTTAGGTTGGGGGCAGCTCTGGTGCCCACTCCTGGCTGCCACTGCCAGCTCCCTGCCTGGCTGGCGTCCATCTTAGACAGTGCGGGAGCCAGCAACTGAGATTTCCTGTGCCTGGTCCATACCTGTAAGGTGCTGTTCTGGCAGGGGATCCGCTGCTCCCACTAGGCATGGGAGCAGGAGTGAGCCCACCGAATAACATGACAGTGCTCCGCCGGCCTCTTCAATGTTAGAGGCCTGGAGTTGGAGTCCCTGGCTCCTTTTCTTTAGTTGAACGGGGCTCCAGCCTGCATGTTTCTTTCCCCCGGTGCAGTGCCGGAGACCAGGAGATGGGGGTCCCAGGCCCCATTTTCCTCTGGGGAGGGGGCCACGACAACGCTTCCCCTTTTTCATCACAGGGCCCTGAAATAGGGTCCCCAGCCCCCTTGTCATTACCCGGCCTGGGGATTGATATCCACGGGCCTCCAGAGCTCTGGGGAGGAGGCCCCACACACGCCCTCTCCCAGAGTTTGTTACTTATTAAAAACATTCTCAGGCCCCGTTTTTTGAAGCAAAGCCTCACACGCTTCTTTTCTTGGATGGGTTTTAAAGGTTTAATCCTTTCCCTGGCCATATCTTGGGCACAATTGAGGCATTGCCTACAATCGTGATCTCATTTTTGCTCCAGGTGGCGAGCCCTAGCCACCTAGGGCGTATTCTTTAGGCCTTCTGGTCTCTAAGGTGGCACATTTTACAGGAAACTGGATCCACTTATTCCGTTGTGCCAGCCTTTCTCCTTGTTTCTTGTGCTTTTATCTGCTCTTGTTTGTGCACAGAAGTCCAGTTTTTCCCCAACTTATCCTTAGGCGGTCTCTGCATAAAAATCTGCTATGCATTTGCCAAGAAGCAACCCCTTGGGGGCTTGTGCGTTCATTCCACTGAGCCAATGCTGCGACCACTGTGTTAGCTCGCGGAGTCCCTGTCCTCTCCACATAGCTGTCGGGCAACTACGTGGGCAAATCTGCACGTGCTCACTAATCATTAGTGCCTGGACACTCAAGTCCATTGTGACGGGCACTTTGCCTTTTTGGTCCTAAAGAACTTTTGGGACTAAATTTGTTTGCAGACCCTCCTCTGGTGAGTATTGTTTGGGTATCTATTCTAAGGTATGGAATCTGTCGCTATGAGGCTCTATTAGATGAACAAGTTACTTACCTTTGGTAGCACCTGATCTGGTAGAGACTCTATCTAGCTGCAGTTTCCTTACCTACCCTCATGTTCTGCAAATGGATTTTTGCTTAGGGTCACCCTTTTGAGGGGCTTAGTGCTGCACAGCAGTATTCACCATTCTTAGTGCCTCTCTTCTTCTGGTGTGAAAAAGTCAAGAAAATAAACTGATCATTCTAAGGTAAGGAATCTGCGGCTAGACCAAGTCTCTACCAGATAAGGCGTTACTGAAGGTAAGCAATTTGTGTGTCGATGCCTGACTGGTTCAAAACAGGGAGACAAGCCTGTTTAAGATAAATTTTTATTTCTTCTGTTGCTTCTCCCCGTACCCTCCTCCCCCTCCTTTGGTATATAAGTCATGGTAAAACCTTTCCTTTTTTACCCCTCATTCATTGTAAACGTGCATTCCTGATTCTTGACCTGAACTGTGTGAGTCTTCTCTATGGGTGCAGACATTTGGCAAGGAGTATACCAACTTTATTCTCTCATTCATAGAACCTTTGATCTAATTTCAGTAGCATGAGTTCTGACCTTCTTTAGGTGCCCCTTCCAATCCACTATTTGTCCCTTGAGATCTTATTGGATTATTCCTTATCACAGGCCTCTAGTGTGCAAAGCTCTTCAGTGACTTTCCCCTCCTGAATCCTAGATTACTGCCACATTTGGTTGTACATTTCAATTGCAACCCCTCTTGTTACTGCCTTAATTACATCCCAGTGTATTTCAGGTGTAGGCTTCTCTTTTGTAATGTTTTCGAAGTACTCCTCTATTACTTTGTCCCTCTCTGTTTTGTTGGTCAGGTCAGGAAACAATGTGGGGTTCAATCTGTAGCTGCTCCTAATGTGAATCTCTCTATATGTGCTCCCCATTGCATCGTAGTCTGAGCATGTTTAGAGACAAAGATCTCTGAGATCTTCAAATTCACCAATGCATGGGTGTTACATGAGGGACAATTAAATAATCAATGCAGGAGAAGGTAATGTATACATGCGAGTAAAAGGTATAGCCCCTGCTGTTTGGATCTGATACTTGCTTGGTATCCTCCAGTCCCTATTTCTACAAGATCCTTTTCAGCTTTCTTGGAGAGTGCACCAGACCCACCCACCAGTCCTGCGAGAGCTATCCAAGTGAGCATTCCAAACCAGATTAAAATCGTCTCCCAAAATAATTCTCCCCCCCGTACTCCCCCATTCCAATGTGTCTTCCAAGTGTTGTTCTAAGACAGATGTCACAAAGGCATCTTCTTGAGTGTTTTGGAGGATAAGTATTCATTAAGGTAAGCGATGTTGAGCCCACCTTGAGTGGTGATCGGACAAACTGACCCTCTGGGTTCTTCTTCAGCTATGCAAGTTCCCTCCCATCGAGTGTTGAAAGAGTACTGCTACTCCCACAGTTTTAGTACTCACTGATGGCCATCATTGACTAGGATATGTTTCTTTCAGAATTGATCAGGTGTGTTTCCTGGAGGAATTGTTGGATAATGTAGCAGAATATTTCCTAAGATTTTGAAGCCATGAAGCCACTTAAGGACAGTCCCTCACAGCTAGTAACTAGAAGTAAGGAGCTAGAACAAACAGCTTATGTGACAACTGCACCTTCACCTCTCCCCCTGACTGTCCTCTTGATATTGGACTGGATGAACCCCAATCCAAGCTACCCATAACATGTTGGGAACCAGTAGGGCTCCTTGAAATGAAAACATATCAAACAACCACATAGAATCATCACCAAGAGGAGACAATCCAGGGACTTTGTCCACTCCAGTCCCTCCATTTAGCTGACACGGCTCTTTGCCTCACCTCAACAATTTTGCAATTGGCAAATGTATGTTGCTTATTCTCTGGTTCACCAGGTCCTTTTTCCTTCGATCTATCTTTGTGGTTTAGATGCCTGAGTGTATGGAGAAGCTAGAAAATTCGAAGGTCCCCCTACTGGGAGGGGAACAGTCCGATGCACAGCGTCTGGACCGTAGTCTTATTCCATAAACAAAGAGTCTGAATTTATGATTTCCATGTTTTTAATCTTCACGAAGTGAATATTCATTCATATTCTAATTCAATGTCATGTTATAAATCAACAGAATATCGGTAAAGCATCGATAATGCAACCATTGTAATCCTCTACAAAAGATCCCCGATGCATTTCGGGCAAAAGCCCTTTCTCAAGGGAATGCTCTACAAACAGAAACAGATAAAACCAGAATCAATCATGTGTAAAGAGCTTCATGTATACGATCGAAAACAACCATGCATTAACCGGATTACAAAGTGACTAAACAGAACGTGCCGCTTATTCAAAACGAGTGAAACGTGACATGAAATCCACCTCGGTGTATGCATACGTCCGGAGTGGTGAAAAACAGAAGGTAACCAGAATAGTGTATGCGTGCAAAAAGCGGGGTGAAATGAAAACGAAAAAACGGTAAACGTGTAGCGTCAGTGACAGAGTCTGTCCCAAATGAGAATGTGAAAAACCACAAGCGTGCTCAAGTGCGCTGCAGAGTACTTACATGGAGAGGTTTAAAGGGTGCCTAACGGCGTTCCAGCAAGGTAGTGATACAGTGAATGAAAGGGTATGGCGCCGGTATAACCACTGTGCTAGACATCAAGGAAGGACTCAATGCATAAGATTAGTAAACAGAAAAAAGGGCCCAAAAGGATGTGATAGAGTAATGAAAAATAGGTCGCCATGTTGGAAAAGGTCAAATAACACAGTATAATACAGGGTATAAATTACAGAGAAAAACAGTAAATGGGTGACAGTGACATAAACTGGTTAAAGATAACACAGAAATTCGATTCGATCGTTCAGCCCATTGGGTGCCATCGTGGAAAGGAAACGGATCCAAAAATTCTCCCGTTTGAGTAAAGTGTTCTTGTTGTTATAAGTTACTGGTACTTGTTCCAAAATCAGAAATTTAAGTTGTGCAACTGTGTGTCTGGATTCAGCAAAGTGAGAAGCAACAGTGGATTTAAGATTGTTGGTGCGGATGTTGCTTTTATGCTCTAAAATCCTGGTGCGGATTTTTCTTTCGGTGTGTCCCACGTAGCATTTACCGCACGGACACTTCAGAAGGTAAATGACATTATTCGAATTGCAGGTAGCGTTCACTTTGAGTTTGATAGAGTGGCCTTTCATGGGATGACACATGACGTTACCAGTGATGCAATTGTTGCAGTTGGAGCAGTTATAGCAGGGTTTCAGTCCTTTGTATACTTTCTGTGTGTCATCAAGGTTAGGTTTAGATAGAATTTCTTTCAAGTTTCTACCTCTTGTGAATGCAAAAATAGGCGTTTGAGTGAACAAACCCCTGAAGTCTGGTTCAAGGGTAAGGATGGACCAATGTTTTCGGATGATAGCCTGAAAGCGATTGGACGTCTTAGAATATTTGGATACTACTACCAAGCGTTCTGATTGTTCTTTTGGTTTGGGTTGCAACAAGGCAAGCCTACTTTTCTTGTCGCTTCTTGTCATAGCTAGGTCCAATATTGGTGTGGGGTATCCTCTGGCTTTCAATCGGTCAAGTGTGTGTTGCATTTGTGTCTTGCATTCATTTGGATCAGAAACTATGCGTTTGATCCGTAAAAGTTGGGCATAGGGTAGATTGTTCTTGAGACCCGGGCGGTGAAAACTGCTATACATGGCGACCTATTTTTCATTACTCTATCACATCCTTTTGGGCCCTTTTTTCTGTTTACTAATCTTATGCATTGAGTCCTTCCTTGATGTCTAGCACAGTGGTTATACCGGCGCCATACCCTTTCATTCACTGTATCACTACCTTGCTGGAACGCCGTTAGGCACCCTTTAAACCTCTCCATGTAAGTACTCTGCAGCGCACTTGAGCACGCTTGTGGTTTTTCACATTCTCATTTGGGACAGACTCTGTCACTGACGCTACACGTTTACCGTTTTTTCGTTTTCATTTCACCCCGCTTTTTGCACGCATACACTACTCTGGTTACCTTCTGTTTTTCACCACTCCGGACGTATGCATACACCGAGGTGGATTTCATGTCACGTTTCACTCGTTTTGAATAAGCGGCACGTTCTGTTTAGTCACTTTGTAATCCGGTTAATGCATGGTTGTTTTCGATCGTATACATGAAGCTCTTTACACATGATTGATTCTGGTTTTATCTGTTTCTGTTTGTAGAGCATTCCCTTGAGAAAGGGCTTTTGCCCGAAATGCATCGGGGATCTTTTGTAGAGGATTACAATGGTTGCATTATCGATGCTTTACCGATATTCTGTTGATTTATAACATGACATTGAATTAGAATATGAATGAATATTCACTTCGTGAAGATTAAAAACATGGAAATCATAAATTCAGACTCTTTGTTTATGGAATAAGACTACGGTCCAGACGCTGTGCATCGGACTGTTCCCCTCCCAGTAGGGGGACCTTCGAATTTTCTAGCTTTGTGCCCACACTGTTAGGTCAGACAGTGTTTACCCGATTGCACGCTACAACCCATCACCAAAAGACAACTTTGATTTATCCACGCTGTGCGAGTTCCCACTAACTTTTGTATGGAGAAGCTAACATAGTGCATTCTCTTGCCCTTTTGGAATCATTGGTCACCAGTGCTGCCTCTTCTACGTCACTTCCTCTCTGAAATTTCCGTAAACCCTCCTCTGGCTTCGGAATCGTCTTGAGAGCTCCCTGCAGGTAAACTGCATCCATGTTGGGGACCAGCCATCTGTAGCATGTATGATTTTTATTGAGTTTGCACATGAACAGCCGTAAATCCCTCCTCTGTTTTCTGTTTGAGTAGTGGCTGCGAGATCTTGATGTAGGATGACAATGCTACCCTCGAACACGCATAATTTGTATTTGTTTCTTGTGCTAAGGTAGCCTTTTTTTTGTCTATGGTGATATTTTTGGAATGTCTCTAGGCTGCGCTGCTGGTTCTCTTGAGAGCCTCCCTTATGCACTGTAAAAATTCCAGCGGGGGCTGAAGTGACATCCTGAAAGATTGATGGAAAGAGATTTGTCACAAAGGTGTACATATCATCCCCCCTCGCATTCTCCCCTTAGATTTTTTATGCGGATATGTGTTCTTGTCCAGACCTGTTTTCTAAGGATGGTACTGTGATGTGGAGTTGTTGTTCTGCTATTTATATTGGGGCCATGCAGGATTTGGTCACCTCCAGCCTCTGGTGCATGGAGAGCAGGTCCTACTTCACTTCTTTCAGGTCATGCTTTAAATCTGTCTGCAGCGGCATTAGCTCAGAGGTAAGAGTCCTTTCAATGCCAGTTTTAAGGTCTGCTTTAAGAACCTTAAATCCTTCTTTGACAGGGGGAAGGCAGTGGCTGGCAGAGACATAACTCCAATTCTACACTGTGTTGCTTTATTCCTTGTGTGCTTTCCAATTGCAAGACAGCTGATATTCTTGTTGATCTGTTCGAGGCATGTGGGCTGCTGAATTCATATCTGTGCATAGATCGCTGCCTAGTGTTGGGTCCGGATGCTTGCACTTTGTTGTCCTGGAAGAGTCTTCGATGTATCACAAGATAGGTGACTCCTCCCCTGGACTACAGTGCGCATGGGCATCTTCTTCTATCTCAGATTGTTTTTTTCCGCCATTGGGTTCGGATGTTATTCCTATACTCCAACTTCGGAATCGAAACAAAACTTTTCTAAAGGCCAAAAGGCCTTCGACTTCGACGTATTGCTCTCGCTCGGTACTTCTTGACTCGATCAAGCTTTCCATCTCGAACCGGTCGCCGACGCGGGCCGTTGGGCCTTTTCGACGCCACATGGGCCTGCTGTCGATGGAAAGGAGCCCATTCAAAAGGTGCCCACAATGCCACTCCAAGTTCCCGCATACCGACAAGCACTCAGTATGCAACAAGTGCCTTTCACCAGACCATAAGGAAGAAATCTGCCCAGCCTGTGCCCGATTTCGGTAGAAGAAAACCATACGGATTTGACGGGCCGTTCGGCAAGAGATGCAGCGACAAGCACCGGAACCGGACAACATCTTCGATGATGACCAAGAACTTCCAGAAGCTCCAGATTCGGACCTAGAGATCGTCACCGTCGAGGACTACTCGGACTCCGACGACGAGATCCCACCGGGGCAAATCGTGAGTACACTGCCCCCGACACCAAATACCCCGTTACCGAAGGCTCCGGTCGAGGCATCGCCAAGAGGCCTTAGCCAAGATCCGAAAAAACATTCGCCAGCCCCGCCATCCGGCTCGGCTCCGAAACCTAAACCTTCAGAGACCCCAGGGCCAAGTAAGGGATCCCAAAGAAGGTTCCAGAGCCCAAAAAGATTGTCGACCCGAAGGGCATCGACCCGAAGAAAACCGTACAGCCTAAAGGCGTCGACCCGAAGAAGGCCGTCGACCCGAAGGGCGCCGACCAAAAGAAAGGACACCGAGCTAAAGGGCGCCGACCCGAAGAAGGCCGTCGACCCAAAAAAGCCTGCTGTGCCGAAAGTCGCCGAACCGACGAAGGTCACTGACGGAAAGGGTGCCGTATCGAAGCCTGTAATCCGACCGGAGAAGGCTATCGACCCAAAGACAAGTGCTCCGAAAACACCAGTCGATCCCAAAAAAAACATCGACTCGGCAAAGGACAGTCAACCGAAAAAGCCTGTCGAGCACAAGAAACGTGTCGAACCGAAATACCCGGTCGACCCGAAAAAAGGGCCCGAGTCGAAGAAGAGCAATAAGGCACCAAAAGTCATCGAAACCGAAGGTGTGTTCGACCCAAAGCCAAAAAAGTAAAAAACCAAGGACAGTGGAGGAAGAACTCTTCCATCCAGATCCATCAGACGACCAGGCAAAGATCTATATTAATCCTGAGACTGGTAAAGTCACAATCCTGCACAGGAAGAAGAGGCCACTGGACACAGACTCTCATTCCCCTATTCCACTAAAGAAGAAGGACTTTGGGACTTCTCCCTCTAGACCCTTCAATACCCAACTAAGCCGTCACCTACTGACAACACCATTGTCTTCAACCAACTAATAGACAGGGCAGCACAGTACCACAACGTAGACATGCATAATGACCCTGTAGAAGAAGACTTTTTATTTGACACCTTCCCTACTTCGGAGAAAAGTGTCAGAACACTTCCTATGTTAAAGGGAGTGATAAAACACGCACCTGATCTATTTAAAGATACAGCCAGGGCACGCGTAATCAATCCCAGGATTGAGAAGAAGTATAGAGCAGCCCCTACAGACCCTACCTACATCAGAGGTCAGTTACCATTAGACTCACTGGTAGTGGCTAATGCACGCAAAAGAGCCAACTCACAGACAACAGGGGAGGCTCCTCCTCCTGAAAAATTCTAGAGGCCTCAGGTAAAAGGGTAGCATCACAGGCCTCCAATTCATGGAGAATTGTGAATACACAAGCTCTGCTTGCTCGTTACGACAGGGCACACTATGACCAGCTTGAAAGCTTAATGCAACACCTGCCTGAGCCTTATAAAGCCCAAGCTGATGACCTCATACAGGAGGGAAAATTTATTACAAACACCTCCATCAAATGTGCGCTTGACGCAGCCGACACCACAGCCAGGTCTATTAACACTAGCGTTTTACTATGACGAAATGCATGGCTGCGTATTTCGGGCTTTAAGAACGAGGTGCAGTCCATCATTCTTAACCAGCCAGTCAATCAAGACTTCGTTTTTGGCCCCGCAGTCAACACCATTTTAGATAAAATGAAGAAGGACACAGAAACTGCAACATCAATGGGTGCATTGCAGTTTCAGCAACACAAAAGTTCCTTTCGACGCTCCTCATACAGGGCAGCTACACGAGTCAATACTTCACAGACCTCATCTTCATACAAAGGCAACACCCAAGGTTCCTTTAACAAAAACTCCAACAGAGGAGGTTATAGGGGCAACAAGAACAAGGGAAGAGGACGTGGAGGCAATAACACCAGAGCCTCCACTGCCACAAAGCAGTGACTTCATCACGCTACCTCCAGACCACCTAACACCGGTCGGAGGCAGACTCCAACAATTCCTACCTGTCTGGAACGCAATTATCACGGACAGGTGGGTGAGACAAATTATCCAGTATGTTTATTGCCTAGAACTCACTTCTACCCCACCAAACATACCACCCAGACACCGTCCTATGTCCAAAGATCACATCACCCTACTACAACAAGAGGTGAAATGCATGCTGGAAAAGGGAGCCATAGAGCCAGTCCCTTTAAAGCACCAAGGGACAGGAGTATACTCCCTATACTTCCTTATTCCCAAGAAAGACGGTTCCCTCAGACCAATATTGGACCTCAGACCCCTGAATCAATAAATACTGTCGGAGCACTTCCATATGATCACACTACAGTAAGTGCTCCCATTTCTACAGCAAGGAGACTTCCTGGCAACATTGGACCCAGAGATAGACCTGTTTGCCACAAACGAAAACTCAAAATGCCAGTCCTTTGCCGCCAGGTTCCCACATCCATCCGTTGTCACAGGGCAATGCGATATGGATGAACTGGTCAGGCAGATTTCCTAGGAAATATTCCTCTTGAAGACATATGTAAAGCAGCCACATGGACTATCATACACACTTTCATAAAACACTACTGTGTAGACGTGCAAGCAAAGCAGCAAGCTGCTGTAGGCCAGGCTGTCCTCAAAACTCTTTTTCAAACTGCTGCAACTGGCACAGGTAACCACCACTAGAGGAGATACTGCTATACAGTCTATGCACAGATATGAATTCAGCAGCCCACATGCCTCGAACAGAATATGCTACTTACCAGTATGCATCTGTTCTTGGCATGTAGGGCTGCTGACATTCATATCGCCCGCCCTCCTCCCCGGTGCCTGTCGCAGCTGCAGCATTATCTTTTGCAAGGCCATCTCTTACTTTACTATCTCCATCTCTGCCACAATGGCGAAAAACAATCTGAGGATGGAGAAGATGCCCATGCGCACTGTAGTCCAGTATCTCGTGATACTTCGAAGACTCTTCCAGGACAACAAAGTGCCATAATCCGGACCCAACACTAGGCGGCGATCTATGCACAGATATGAATTTCAGCAACCCTACATGCCAAGAACAGATGCATACTGGTAAGTAGCATATTCCTTCTGTCGTGTGCTTATTTCACCGAAAAAACACCTGTCCTCCCATGCTCTGTGTTTCTCTCTCCCAAATCTCCAACCTCTGCTCTGTGTTTCTGTCTCCCTTGTGTGCTACTATATTCTTAAGCACTCCAGCCTGCCTTCAATCCGTGGCTCTCTCCATCGTGTGCCTGCTGTAGAAACCTGTCACCCCAGCCCGCCCTTCACCTGAGATAGGGACGAAGGACACATCACGTTAGGAAATGGGAGGGGTTGACTATGCGTAACGAGGTGGCACAGAAAATAAAGAACTCCTCATTTCAGGCTGGAGGGGAAGGAGCTGGACAGTAGAAGAGGAAGGTGGATGCTGAGGAAGGACCATTGAAAATCCGGAAGAACACAAACATCAAGCCAGAGGAAAACGCCAACGGAGGACACAAGAAGAGTGGGAGATCCTGAAGACAATGCTGCGACCTGGAACGGAGAGGTCCGGAGTAGAGGAAGGTTCTCTACTGCAAGGGAAGCAGGACACAAAGCGAATGCCACAAGGGAGGACGAGGACACAGAGCGCTGGTCCGAGGAGTGGTGGACGCCACCAGCCCATGTGCAGATGCCCACCACAACTCTGGAGATTTGTAGCCTCAGCAGTGAGTACACTGGAAGGGGGCAAACACAGGCAGTTTCTAAGGGACCAGGGATCACTTGGTGAGGGATGGGAGGAAGGAATACCCTCAGGGCAAACAGTCGCCAACATAGCCCTTAAAAAGAGCAGAAAAGTCAGCTAATGGTGATAACACTGGCTCGGCTGCACAAATGGGAGTCCTGACATTTGTCAAGGAAATGGGAGCAGGGAGAAACCAGAAAAATGGCAGTACTCTTTAAGGATCTTGAGCACTACCTCTAGGACATCCGAAGTTTAAGGGGGTGAACCATTGATTTATGCAATGCACAAGTGAGAATGAAGGAAGCAGTTGGTAAGGCAACCTGAATCACTGCTGGACCAGAAGTAGCAACAGCATGTCTCTCCAAATATTGAGTTAGTATTTAGTTTATTCTTGAACGTGACACTTACCTGCTGTCGGAGTTCATTGCCCCCCAACCCCGTTTTCAAGAACAACTCACCCCACAAACAGGTTGTCTATCTCTTTCTCAGCCCCAGACCATCATGCCAGTCCCTGATATCAGACGGGGTACTTTTCTTTCGCGGACTGCCCTTTAACTTCAACGAAGAAGACGGAGACCATGCCTCGAATGGGGAGGCTAATGACGATACATGGCTGTTAAGAACGGAAGGGGCCGACCCGCAAGTCGTCCCCGAGCAGGAAGTTGGAGCATCCGGAGCGAGCGAAGTCGGAAGCAGAGTTGCTGCCAAGGAGTCTGGGACTTCAAAGAATCGACAGGAGGACGTTGCGCCCAGCATGCCCAAATCCGCAAGTTTAGAAGTAGGGAGGAGGTTCTCGGGCTGGGTTAGGCTAGATACCTTTCTGTTAAAGCCTTATACCCAGAGTCGACCGCCTCTTTTCCATGGTGTCGGGACCTCCCCTCCCCTCACCCCCATTACATTATCGGGTGCATTTTTCCTCGCTTCCCGTTCCTCAAAAACTGTAGTGTGAATCTCCACCCTAAAACTGGTTCCTATCCCTTCCATGTGCCGATTCCGGGAGGAGAACAGGAAAAGACGAGGAGGAGCCAAGCGCCAAGGAGGACAATCAAAGAATCCCCTGACAAAGACGCCATTAGAGAGGAGAATCCACTGGTTTCCCCTGCATTGAACTGTTAACTCTTTAATAAAACAAACATTTGCAATGCAATAGGTCTCGCATTAGGAATGTTTGAGCTAGTGGTCTTGTAAATTACAAATATTTTATTTATGTGTCGGTTTTGAAAAAAGCGAAATTAATAGCTTTGTCATTTACAATGCCAATACTTTTAACTTTTGCAAATGTGATAACTATAGCATCTGTGATGCAACATGTTTTGTATTTACGTGACTTAGATTTATTGATATTACAAATAACAATGGCTTTTAATTTTTTTAAATAATTAATACTTAAATAAAAGTCATTGTAATTTATAAAGGCAAAAGCTTAAACTTTAGTAAATAACTTTTTTGAAGATTATGTTCACTGTATTTTATTGTGGCGAAAATCCAAGAACAGAAGTGAAATATTAACATATTTTTGTGACATTTGTAATAAAGCTTGAAACATTGAGAGAACATATTTGAACCAGTTGTTGTTGAATAGTTGCACAGATTGATGCTGTGGTGGCGACGAGTGATGTTGTGGTGGCGACAAGTGATGCTGTGGCGTTCAGTGATGCTGTAGTAGTGCATAGTGATGTTGTGGTGCCCCCGAGTGATGCTGTGGTGCCCCTGAGTGATGCTGTGGTGGTGCGATAGATAGATAGACTGAGTCGATAGATAGCTAGAGGGAGGGCGAAAGATAGATAGAATGATGGCGATAGAGTGAGGGCGATAGATAGAGTGAGGGAGATAGATAGATAGATAGATAGATAGATAGATAGAGTGAGGGCGATAGATAGTGAGGGCGATAGATAGTGAGGGCGATAGATAGTGAGGGCGATAGATAGTGAGGGCGATAGATAGTGAGGGCGATAGATAGTGAGGCGATAGATAGAGTGAGGGCGATAGATAGAGTGAGGGCGACAGAGTGAGGGCGACAGATAGAGTGAGGGCGACAGATAGAGTGAGGGCGACAGATAGAGTGAGGGCGACAGATAGAGTGAGGGCGATGGATAGATAGAGTGAGGGCGATGGATAGATAGAGTGAGGGCGATGGATAGATAGAGTGAGGGCGATGGATAGATAGAGTGAGGGCGATGGATAGATAGAGTGAGGGCGATAGATAGAGTGAGGGCGATAGATAGAGTGAGGGCGATAGATAGAGTGAGGGCGATAGATAGAGTGAAGGCGATAGATAGAGTGAGGGCGATAGATAGAGTGAGGGCGATAGATAGAGTGAGGGCGATAGATAGAGTGAGGGCGATAGATAGAGTGAGGGCGACAGATAGAGTGAGGGCGACAGATAGAGTGAGGGCGACAGATAGAGTGAGGGCGACAGATAGAGTGAGGGCGACAGATAGAGTGAGGGCGACAGATAGAGTGAGGGCGACAGATAGAGTGAGGGCGACAGATAGAGTGAGGGCGACAGATAGAGTGAGGGCGACAGATAGAGTGAGGGCGACAGATAGAGTGAGGGCGACAGATAGAGTGAGGGCGACAGATAGAGTGAGGGCGACAGATAGAGTGAGGGCGACAGATAGAGTGAGGGCGACAGATAGAGTGAGGGCAACAGATAGAGTGAGGGCGACAGATAGAGTGAGGGCGACAGATAGAGTGAGGGCGACAGATAGAGTGAGGGCGATAGAGGGCGATAGATAGAGTGAGGGCGATAGATAGAGTGAGGGCGATAGATAGAGTGAGGGCGATAGATAGAGTGAGGGCGATAGATAGAGTGAGGGCGATAGATAGAGTGAGGGCGATAGATAGAGTGAGGGCGATAGATAGAGTGAGGGCGATAGATAGAGTGAGGGCGATGGATAGATAGAGTGAGGGCGATGGATAGATAGAGTGAGGGCGATGGATAGATAGAGTGAGGGCGATGGATAGATAGAGTGAGGGCGATAGATAGTGAGGGCGATAGATAGTGAGGCGATAGATAGTGAGGGCGATAGATAGTGAGGGCGATAGATAGTGAGGGCGATAGATAGAGTGAGGGCGATAGATAGAGTGAAGGCGATAGATAGAGTGAGGGCGATAGATAGAGGGAGATAGATAGAGTGAGGGAGATAGATAGAGTGAGGGAGATAGATAGAGTGAGGGAGATAGATAGAGTGAGGGAGATAGATAGAGTGAGGGCGATAGATAGAGTGAGGGCGATAGATAGAGTGAGGGCGATAGATAGAGTGAAGGCGATAGATAGAGTGAGGGCGATAGATAGAGTGAGGGCGATAGATAGAGTGAGGGCGATAGAGTGAGGGCGATAGATAGAGTGAGGGCGACAGATAGAGTGAGGGCGACAGATAGAGTGAGGGCGACAGATAGAGTGAGGGCGACAGATAGAGTGAGGGCGACAGATAGAGTGAGGGCGACAGATAGAGTGAGGGCGACAGATAGAGTGAGGGCGACAGATAGAGTGAGGGCGACAGATAGAGTGAGGGCGACAGATAGAGTGAGGGCGACAGATAGAGTGAGGGAGACAGATAGAGTGAGGGAGATAGATAGAGTGAGGGAGATAGATAGAGTGAGGGAGATAGATAGAGTGAGGGAGATAGATAGAGTGAGGGTGACAGATAGAGTGAGGGCGACAGATAGAGTGAGGGCGACAGATAGAGTGAGGGCGACAGATAGAGTGAGGGCGACAGATAGATAGAGTGAGGGCGACGGATAGATAGAGTGAGGGCGATGGATAGATAGAGTGAGGGCGACAGATAGATAGAGTGAGGGCGACGGATAGATAGAGTGAGGGCGATGGATAGATAGAGTGAGGGCGATGGATAGATAGAGTGAGGGCGATGGATAGATAGAGTGAGGGCGATAGATAGAGTGAGGGCGATAGATAGAGTGAGGGCGATAGATAGAGTGAGGGCGATAGATAGAGTGAAGGCGATAGATAGAGTGAGGGCGATAGATAGAGGGAGGGAGATAGATAGAGTGAGGGAGATAGATAGAGTGAGGGAGATAGATAGAGTGAGGGAGATAGATAGAGTGAGGGCGATAGATAGAGTGAGGGCGATAGATAGAGTGAGGGCGATAGATAGATAGAGTGAGGGTGATGGATAGATAGAGTGAGGGCGATGGATAGATAGAGTGAGGGCGATGGATAGATAGAGTGAGGGCGATGGATAGATAGAGTGAGGGCGATGGATAGACAGATAGAGTGAGGGCGATGGATAGACAGATAGAGTGAGGGCGATAGATACAATGAGGGCGATAGATAGATACAGTGAGGCCACTGGCAGAGGGATGAGACCAAACGTTTTAAAATTTCACCCAAATAGAACCTGGATTCTTAATATTTAGGGTGCTCTCTTTTCTGACTGGTTCAAACACGTCTGATGTGCATCATTGCAAAAAAAGTCTAATCCCAATAAAAAAGAATCTAGAAGTTATAAGTGTTGACTTGTGAATGCCACACCTATTGTATATTACTAGATCAGGAGTTTCCCCTTTTTAATAAAATCAAAAATAATTATTCTCAAATGTTTTCTACATGTTTCCTCAATTCCTGCCAAGAGCAGACTACAAAGACAACTAAAGTGAAACCCACAAATTACTGTATGTACTGGGGGTAGTGCAGGTAAACGGCTAGCAAAAATTACTTGTCTGAAAAGACGAGATGATACCTCCTGTGTACTACTCTACCTTCACTGGCAGCACCTTGCAGGAAGAGTTACTTCGAAAACAAATGTATTGCCATCTTAATTCACACTCCACAAATGGGACAGAAATGCTCATAGTGAAATCACAACAGAATGCCCCGTCTTCAATCAATGCTTACAAATTCCTGCAATATTTCGGTGGTAAAAAGGTCCCCTCTTAACTACTATGGCCTGAAACTCTTCCTATGAAAAAGAGAATGAATGAACATTTCAAGTTCAAGGGGACGTTAAAGACACCTCTATCTGCCATTTAACTCAACTGGGACGCCTACGGATGCCACCAGCTAGAAACGATAGTGCTCTAGCAAATTCCCTTTCAAAAATAATTATTTACCAACAAGATCGAACAGAGGGGGTAAAATGGAAAAAGCTATTTTTCCGTATTTAAAAAAGCTAGTAGGAGTCGAGCACTAGACAACAAAAAGTTACCAATCACAAGGGTCAAGTGGCACTCATCCCACTTGCTCAAAGTGTTCGTTAATCCACCTATCACCGACTTAGATCTGACCTCGGTTGTAGTTTTAGAATATGAGGTAATGTAGAGTTGCAGAATTGAAACAATAAAACGGTGTACTTTTAAACATTTAGCACTATCTAGGGTATAACGTGGAGAAGTAACGCATTGTCGTTTATGTATCACTTTATGCACTCGACTTTTGTGGTATTATTGGCCTCATTTATATTCAAAAGAGTAATTTAAATGAACGATTGTCAAACCTCGGTCGAGAGTGCGGCAGGCTCATGCCAGAAAGGCTAGTATGGGTTTGTCACAGAGTCAAGTGACTGGTATGCAGTGAGTAACAATATCGCCTCCAGAAAACCACGAGTGCGCTTTCCTTACGTTGGCGAAAACACGCTGAGTGTTAAAGAGAGTCTGTATCAATCTGATCAGTGATTCTGAAAGAATTACAGGTCTGAAACAGCCAGTTACATTGTTGGAGGCTTTGAAGAGGCTGTCTTTTGTATGATGAAGCGCTACTTCACAATAAAGTATGCATGGAATAACTCATATGCCATGGCTTCGAAATAAATCTCTGGTCAATCGTCGTTTTAAATTATGCGAAATGCAGTTCTGGCTAAAATGCGTTCATTTGACAAACCGCGTTTTAAGTAGCAGATAATAATGCAGCTTTTCAAGCGTTACGGCTAAAAATGGAAGCATTGGAAGGAAGTTTTTCCTACTGTGATATACAGCCTAAAATGCGAAATTCAGTTTTAGGATTAACTACAACACGTAAAGCGAGCAATAACAATCTTGGTGGACGCAACTCCGTACAGTACGATACGCCCCCCAAAAAGCAACACTATATTCCTTCGCTGGGGATGGTTTCAGTGATACGTTTGCAAATGAAAAACGACGTGAGAAAAAAAGTCTACCAAAGGGCTTTTTATAAAACGGTTAAGGAAGAAACGTAATCTAGTCCAAATGTGCCGGGCCATTAGTACTCAATAGCGTACTGGAGGGATGGGATACTGGGCCGGAAGTAACCCTCGGCCGGAAGAGAATTCCCGCCTGGCGGCCCCTGGCAGAAAAGGCAAGTGCAAGCAGGGAATACTGTCTACAGAGACGAGGCTCAATCTGAGCCAGCAGCGCCTCCCCTCATACAGCCAAGCTGGGGAAATCACTATACACTGTGGCCATAGGACTAGTGTCAAATACCCGTATCCTTTGTCATGGAAACAATCCAATCGCCACCCATCACACCTGACTGTCGCGATGCACGCAACACTATAACATTGTTTTCCTGCAGAAGGACAATGCCCAATACAGAATCAACAATTGTACTTGCTGCTGATATTAATGTTAAATGTAAGCATTCATATATCATTAAAGTGAGTGTGTTAGGGAGACTTGGTTACATATGCAATTTTAATAAAAACTGTAATTGTTGCAACGTGATGTAAAAGTCTGATTTAGGATTGGCAATATGTTTGGTCACTGAAAGTGCCTAACACTTGGACCAGGCACAACAAAGTAGCTTCTCCACGCACAGGTACTACTTACTGTTCCCTAAAAAGACCATTGGTCCTGTACAGAACGAGCACTCGCCACTAATGTACTAAAAACCCTTCTGAAGACAATTGAGATGTCCAGGAACAGAACTGCAGCCTCGCTGAGCAGTTTATAAGAACGGCAGCCCTGGTTGATAAGTTCAAATAATTCCAGGTTAAAATTTGAGAACTCATTCTAAGTAATGCAGGACAACCCCCATACAACCTGCAACAATCTGAAAGAAGAGCGGGTGCTATCACAGTAAAATAAATAAAGAGAAGTCTTTCCTTTGAAAGCCGTTACCCGGCCTTTTGGCTCCGTTAAATCATTTTTGCTGATGCTCAATAGCATAGGTAAAAGTAATAAAAATCTGCTTACTGTTCCCGATGCCTAACAGCATCGGCAAAAAGAAAATAAAGGCAAAATGGGCAGGGTCATGGCATGCGTCAGTCAACACATATACAGATGTATACGTCATGACACGGGAAATATTATTTTGTTTACTTTTAATTTACTGTTTTAACATAGAGGTTGCCAATCTTGGCGCAGTAAATGTGTTAAAAAGTGCAAAAGCACACAGAGGAGAAAAGAGGGGCACTGCAGAGAATTGCAGATGTCGGACCCTCTGAAAACAAGCTCTCGGCATTGCTGTGGCGGTGGGGCGCAATCCTTTGAAGTCTGATGCCGAGACTTGTGGTGTGCTACGTGCATAGCGCAGCGCCTGGCTCACATGAACTGCAGTACCCCCGACTTCATCACATACAGACTGCTGGCACACAAGGGTTGTTTGAACTGGCATCCCGTCCCGGAGCCCTGCCAGGGCCTGAAACGAGCTGCAGAGTAATTGCCTTTGGAACAAAAGGGCTCCTCTCCCAGAGCCAAGATTAATCCTGCGACGCTCACAAGATACCAGACTCGAGTTACTCATTCAGGAAGCAGCTAACAAGCTGGCGAGGCGATGGGGATGTCTTTAAGGGGCTGGGGTGGTGAGGACACAGTGACGGCAAAGAAAGGGAGAGGAAAGAACCGGGCACGGTGGCATGGGGGTGGGGCTAGAGGCAGCCAAGAAACCGAAAACGTCAGCCTTCATGAGAAGACGATCGGTAAAAAGTCTGGAGTGGTGAGAAAACGATGACAGTGAAGGAAAACGAACAAATAAAAGTGAAGGTGGTGGCGAAAAATTGAGTAAGGAGCAGAAGCAACAAGCAGGTAGTTGGAGGGACTCTTTTAGAAGCCTGGTGTTGGTGAAGACTGGCGAGAAAAGAAAGCATTGGTTGAGCTAGTGTAATCAAACAAGCTCTTGGCATTGCTGTGGGGGGGCGGGAGCGCATTGACGAGGGAGCAGCAGCGCGTGAATGGGAAGAGCGGCCGTGGGAGATGGGAGGGTAAGTCGGACAGTGCGAAGTGCAGGCGGGGGCGGGGAGCGGAGCCTTTGAAGTGTGTGAGGCACAGAGAGACAGATGGTGGTTTGTGACGTAGCTGGTTTGTGAATGCGCACGGAGCACATGCACTGTGGCAAATCCGCCGTTGGTTTGAAAGCTTATTTTGCCTACTATAATTCTCCCCTATCCATTCTTTGCGGAATGGGATAGGCGAGACCTAAAAACACTAAAGCATCAAATGTAAGTGTACCAGTTTAATGAGTGACCCCACAAAACATAACACCTGCATATTCTCCCATTTCTTGAGGGGTGCTCTTGGCGAACCATCACCCAGGACCTGGAAGGGAGAGGCAAGAGGAGAGCCATTACCAGGTGCCGCTATTCCTGAAGAGAGACTACAATACCAATTTTTCACTTTAAAAGCCATCATACATTAACCTAATAAGCCTTAATTTTTGACCGCCCCTTCACACCCTGTAAAAACCACATGAGCCCCGCTCTCCATGTTGTGCTCTCATCCTGTACTTTCCCCCAAGTAACCCCCACCTCTAGACAGCAGAGGCAATTTGCATCTGAATTGTCGTCTCCATCTAAGAAAAGCTTTCTGCCTTAATTTTACTGCGACTTGTGCTAGGAAATTATGTGTGATCCTCAAAAACAGGTGTTTTAAGCCTTATGTCATGTGTGGAAAGCTCAGGCTTCATTCAGAAAATCTCCCAAAAGGTGTGCATTTATTGCCTTCATACTTCTCACAAGGCAAAACACTGTAGGATCAGCAGACTCTCTCAACAAAAACCCTCAAGGACAAAGAGGGTAGGTTATTATTATTATAGCTTCCAAAATCAATCAATCAATTAGTTAGGGGGTGTAAAAAGCACGCTACTCATCCGTGAGGGCCTCAAGGCGCTGGGGGGGGGGGGGGGGGGGGGGGAGAGGCTCCAGCTCAGTTCAAAAGCTAGGGCTTGAGGTCCTTCCTGTACGTGTGCAGGGTGGGGGAGTGTCTGATGTTCAAAGGGAACTTGTTCCAGGTCTTGGCTGCGATGAAGGAGAAAGCTCTCCCGCCAGTTCTGTTTCTGCAGATGCGGGGGACCTCTGCGAGGGTGAGGTCGGTGGAGAGGAGGTTCCTCTTGGGTACATGGAAGGATACTCTTGTGTTGAGGTATTTGCGTCTGATGTTGTTTAGGGATTTGTAGTCATGGGTGAGGAGTTTGAAGGGGACCCTCTTCTCGAATGGGAGCCAGTCGAGGGTTCAAAGGTGTTGGACCATGTGTTTGTGGCACAGTGTCCCGAGGACGAGTCTGGCTGCGGCGTTTTGGATGGTCTGGAGTTTGTGTAGAAGAGTTCTGTTGATCCTGGCGTAAAGGGCGTTGCCGTAGTCCAGTCCGTTGGTTATGAGTGCGTGGGTGACCCTCTTTCTACAGTCGGGGATCCATTTGAAGGTCTTACGGAGGATCCGAAGGCAGTTGAAACTAGTTGAAGCAAACGCGTTGGCCTGGCGGCTCATGGAGAGCGAGGAGTCGAGGATGATGCTGAGGTTCTGTAGTAGGGGATCTCTGTGTATAGTCATAATCTAGTGAATAGTCCCGCCCATGTGCGTGGACCCCGGCAATCAAAAATAATCTCTTAAGTTGTCAAAATCATGCAGGAACTGCAAAGACACTTAAGAGAGAATTTAAAGACAAATAATGCAGCCTATATCCACAGGCTACACTGTCCAGTACTTCAACTAGAAATTCCACCAAAAATCACCACACACAGCCCAGCCTGCCAGTTTCTACCATAGAGAAACCTGCCTCCCCCAGTCCAAGACTCAGGAATGATAGAGAGGAAGGTAGGGACAGACAAGCCCCATAGGCTGCCATTATGTGGCTTAAATAGGATACTGTGCCTTTAAGAGAACTTTCCAGACTTCTCCCAGTATCCCAGAATGCATAGCAGGTCCAACTTACTTTCAGTTCTTTTTTCCGGCTCCTGCTTACAGGACCCTGGCATTGAGCTCTCCCTTTTTCAAGGGTTTATTGAATTCGTTTTTGCACTTTTTGACTTTTAAAAGTGTTGTAGTTACTGCTTGGTGTTCTCTTCTCACTTTTGTGCTGTTTTTTAGGCGTTTTGGGGCTCCGAAATGCCTGGCCTTTTTGTTAAGTGCCCAGCATGTGAGAGGAAGAAGGCCAAAAGCGACCCCCATGATGTCTGCATCGTGTGCCTTCCAGAAGATCATGGCCCTGAGGAGTGTGTTATCTGCCAGCAACTTTCTGCTAGGACCCTCAGGGACAGATTGAAGATCAGGCTGGCTGGCCTGGAGGATAGGCGCCAACGTGCTGCAGGTGGGTCTGGGCAGCCTGGGAGGGATCCCTCTGCCTCTGCTGAGGCCCCTGGGGGGCTCCCCGGGGGCAGGAAGTCCAGCCAACGATCCCATTCTCCGTCGACGTCGAGGGCTTCGACGACGGCGTCGAGAGGGATGACGACGGCGTGCTCCCCGTCTCCCCGGGGCTCCGGGTCGAGACGGCGTGACGGCTCGACGGCGAAGGAGAAGCCGACGTCGAAGCCGCCGTCGACGTCATCGTCTTCGTCGAGGTCTTCATACCGAAGGCGCAGGGACGTGTATCGGCGCTCGCCGTCGAAGCGGCACCGACGCTCGCCGTCGAGGCGACACCGTCGGTCGTCGTCGAGGCGACACCGCCGATCGTCGTCGAGGCGACACCGCCGATCGACGTCGAGGGGCTCCTCGACGTCGGGGACATCAAGAAGACGACGACGATCGACGTCGAGGGCGGACCGCCCGACGTCGAGAGGGCGACGTGAGAGGTCGCGCAAGAGGAGATCGACGTCAAGGAGTCTACGTTCGACGCCGAGGATGAGAGGGTCGACGTCGAGGGGACGACGTTCGACGCCGGAGTCCAGGAAGCGCCGTTCGACGCCGGAAAAGCGTCGTTCTGCGTCCAGCAGGTCACCCTCTCCCAGGAGTCACGCCGCTTCCAGTGGACGCAAGAGGAAGAGGTCGCCTGCGGATGGGGATGGATCTCCGCACCCGTCCCCTAAAGGGTCACCGGGCTCGGTGTACTCGGAAGTGTACACTCCATCTCGACCCAGGACTCCTACTCCTCCACCCGTACCGAAGGAGGACCCTCCGCCCATACCACCACTTCCTACGGGGGATCCTGCTCCACCTCCGGTCCCACCGCATGGGCCCACCCCGCAGCCGGTGGTTCCTCCGCCGAGGTCCACTTCACTGCCGTCACTGCCTGCTCCTCCCAAGGGGACCCCGAAACCGAAGCCCCGGGAGGATCCGAAGAGTCCCCGTGAGAAGCCACGGAAGACCCCTCCTCGCAAACCGAAGGAGCGCCCTAGAGCTGGCAGGTCTCGTTCTCGCTCTAGGCACAGATCTTCCACGAGGTCGAGACACCGCCATAGGAGGCGCGAATCTCGCTCGAGATCGTCTGGGACCAGGGACTATTCACCTACGCTGTCGGGGTCACCGGACACCAGAGTGTCCCCGATAGATGACCTGGTTGCCTTTCAAGACGTCCTGTTGAGGGGCGCGGCGAAGCTAGGCATTACATTGACAGTGCCTACTCCGAAGACGTCCGTCATCTTCGAGACTCTACATCAGAGGCACATGTCTCGTCCCCTCCTGCCCTTGGTGCCGGGCTTGGAAGAACCGGCTATGGCGCTGTTTCTCACCCCGGCTGTGACGAGAGCGGCCCCGTCCAGACTACTAAAGAAATACCGGGCTCCCGACTCGGATCCGGCCTTCTTGAGAGCGGAGCCTCCGCCTGACTCCGTCATCGTCACGGCGGCCCGCAAGCAGCACTCCACCACTCCGACCTCCACGGTTCCCCCGGACAAGGAGTCTAGGTGGATGGACTCGGCGGGGCGAAAAATCTGTGGGACTTCCGCGACATCCATGAAAGCGGCAAGTGCCACGGCTCTGTTGGGGCGTTACGACCGCGCCCTCTGGGACTCCCTCGAGCGCTTTGCGGAGCATCTACCTCGGGAGCAGCGTGAAGACTTCATGGAGGTCCTGAGTGAGGGGATGCTGGTGGCCAACCAGATAATCAGCGCGGCTGCGGACTCTTCCCTGTTGGCTGCTCACGGGTTCTGCCACGGGATCAACCAACGGCGCCACGCCTGGCTACGACTGACGTCCCTGAAACCGGACGCGCAGCAGAGGGTGGCCAGTCTGCCGTTTTCCGGGGCGACCCTCTTCGGGAAGCACGCAGATGATGAAATGGCCCGCATGAAGGCGGAGGCCGAAACGCTGACGGAGGTGGGCCTGGAAAAGCCCAAGGAGACCAAGAAGCAGTACCGCCCTTTCCAACGGCGGTTCGGAGGGCAAGGCCGAGGACGGGGACAGGCTTCGGGGCACTCGCAACAGCAGCAGCCGTTCCGTAAGCCGTTCCAGAAGCGGCAGAAGGGCAGAGGAGGCCAGCAGTCGGCTCCGGCGCCCAAGGGCCAGGCGGGGCCTAGGCCCTAGGAACTTACTTCCCCCGGATCCGTTACCCACTCCGGTAGGGGGAAGCATCCAACTTTTTCTGGCAGAGTGGAGAAAAATTACTCAGGACAAGTGGGTGCTGAATATTGTTTGCAATGGATACAGTCTTCGGTTCACCAGCCCTCCTCCAGCGATTCCCCCGGTCAGCTCGCAGTTTCAGCTGCGCGAGCTTCAGGCGGAGGCGGATATCCTGTTGAGGAAAAGGGCGATAGAGGACGTACCTCTGTCTCAGAGAGGAAGAGGTCTGTACTCCCGGTTCTTTCTGGTTCGCAAGAAGGACAAGAACGAGTTCAGGCCCATTCTGGATTTGCGACAGGCAAACAAGTGGATTCGCAGAGAAAAGTTCCGCATGCTGCCGTGGCACCAGATCTACCCTCAGTTGCAACAGGGAGACTGGCTTTGCGCTATAGACCTACAGGATGCTTACTTCCATGTGCCCATTGCACACAAACACAGGAAGTTCCTGCGGTTCCAAGTCGGCACCAATCACTATCAATACACAGTACTCCCATTCGGACTGAAGTCTGCGCCAAGGACTTTCTCGAAGTGCATGGCGGTGGTAGCGGCACACCTGAGGAAGAACAAGGTGTTCGTCTACCCGTACTTGGACGATTGGCTGATCAAGGCATCCTCCTTCTCGGAAGCGCGAGCACACTTCCAGAAGACGTGCGTTCTCTTGAACAAGCTGGGGTTGCACATCAACATGGCCAAGTCTGTCCCGACTCCGGTCCAATGCATACAGTACTTGGGAGCCTCCATCAATACGCTGTCAGCAAGCGTGTCTCCTTCGGAAGAGCGACGATTATCACTCCTTCGGAAGGCTCAGGCTCTTATGACGACTCCATCTACAACAGTGAGGACGGTGTCTTCTCTACTGGGATCGATGGCCTCTTGTATCTTCCTGACGCCGCACGCACGGCTGCACATGAGACCGTTGCAGGAGTGCTTGGAGGATCAGTGGGATCAGAGGAAAGGATCTTGGGACGACAAGATTCGCCTGTCGCTGCATGCTCTTCAGTCCCTGAAGTGGTGGTGTTCGGCGGAGAATCTCCTCAGAGGGGTTCCCTTTCACAAGGACATTCCCACGCAGACTGTCGTGACGGATGTGTCTCTTCTGGGATGGGGAGCGCACTCCGGGACTCTACAGATTCAAGGCACGTGGTCACCGATGGAGGCCACGTATCACATCAATTTCCTGGAACTCAGGGCTGTTCACTTGGCGCTGAAGGCCTTTCTTCCGTCCTTCCAGGCCAACTCTCTGCTTGTACAGACGGACAATACCACCACGATGTATTGCCTCAACAAGCAGGGGGGCTCGAGATCGCGCACTCTGTCGCAGGAGGCGCAAGCGATCTGGCACTGGCTCCTAGCCAGAGGACTGACGATAACGGCCACCCATCTACCAGGTGTGCAGAATGTTCAGGCAGACGCACTGAGCAGACTGCTTCAGGAAAACCACGAATGGGTCATAAACGACGAAGTACTAGGAGAAGTCTTCGCAAGGTGGGGAACTCCAGACGTAGATTTGTTCGCCACCGCCGAAAACAGCAAGTGCAGAGACTTCGCCTCCAGGTACTTCCAGCAAGGGACGCTGGGGAATGCGTTATGGATCGACTGGACGAACAGCTTTCTGTACGCCTTTCCTCCCATTCCCCGGATTCCGGCGGTGCTCATCAAGCTAGCCCGGTCCAGGGCTCGGATGATACTCATCGCCCCGGAGTGGCCCAGGCAGTGGTGGTTCACGGACCTACTTCACCGGTCTCTCCTTCCTCACATCCGGTTGCCGTGCAGGCCGGACCTTCTCACGAAGTTCGGGGGACGGATGTTACACCCCAACCTCTCGTCTTTGAGTTTGGCGGCATGGCTCCTGAGATAGTGCAATATGGCCATCTGAATCTGCCCGACGATTGCATGGACATACTGAAGGAGTCCAAGAGACCTTCCACTTGGACTTCATACGCTTACAAGTGGAAGAGGTTTTGTATCTGGTGCCAGTCTAAGAACCATGATCCTACGACCTGTAAGGAAGATGTCATCCTTCCTTACCTTTTACATTTGGCGCAGTCTGGCCTTAATGTGCATTCCATTAAGGTTCATCTGGCTGCATTGACTGCCTACAGGAAATGCCCTTCACAGACTTCCTTTTTCCAGATCCCCGTGATCAAAGATTTTCTGGAAGGATTGAAGAAAGTATTCCCTCCTGTCAGGCTTCCCTCGCCTTCATGGGAATTGAATGTGGTGCTGTCCAGATTGATGAAGGAACCTTTTGAACCTATTCATAAGGCTTCGTTGCAGCACCTGTCCTGGAAGGCGGCGTTCCTCGTGGCCATTACATCGGCCCGCAGGGTGAGTGAAATTCAGGCGTTGTGTTGTAATGAACCTTATACTGTATTTCATGCTGCTAAGGTTGTTATGCGTACTCACCCTAAATTTCTTCCCAAGGTTATTTCTGACTTTCATGTCAACCAGACTATAACTTTACCTACGTTCTTTCAGAACCCTTCATCCCCAGCGGAGAGGTCTCTCCATTCTCTGGATGTTAGGAGGGTGTTGAAATTTTATCTGGATAAAACCAAAGATATCCGTAGGTCTGACCAGTTGTTTATCAATTATGGATCGGTCAGGACAGGTCTTGCGACCTCTAAGCAGTCCATCTCTAGGTGGATTGTGTCCTGCATACAATTGTGTTATCAGAAAGCTATTAAGACCTTAGGAGGTAAGCCTAAGGCTCATTCCACCAGGGGCAAAGCTGCCACGACAGCTCTGCTCCGTAACGTGCCGATTGCTGAAATCTGCAAGGCAGCCACTTGGAAGTCGGTTCATACCTTTGCTAAGCATTACTGCCTGGACACTGACGCCAGGGCAGACGCTCAGGTTGGACAGGCTTCGCTGCGGAATTTGTTCGCACAATAGTGGCATTATGTATTTATTCTCCACCGCCGCTTAGTTGTGGGGATGGGCTTGCCATTCTATTCACTAGATTATGACTATACACAGAGATCCCCTACTACAGAAGGAGTAGTTTCTGTCCTGTAACTCCAGTTCTGTAGTAGGGGTATCTCTGTTATAGTCATAAGCGCCCTCCCTCCTCCCCGGTGGAGAATTCTTCATGTGAACAATGCTGCAGGTCTGGCGTTTTATACGCCTTCAAAAAGAACTGAAAGTAAGTTGGACCTGCTATGCATTCTGGGATACTGGGAGAAGTCTGGAAAGTTCTCTTAAAGGCACAGTATCCTATTTAAGCCACATAATGGCAGCCTATGGGGCTTGTCTGTCCCTACCTTCCTCTCTATCATTCCTGAGTCTTGGACTGGGGGAGGCAGGTTTCTCTATGGTAGAAACTGGCAGGCTGGGCTGTGTGTGGTGATTTTTGGTGGAATTTCTAGTTGAAGTACTGGACAGTGTAGCCTGTGGATATAGGCTGCATTATTTGTCTTTAAATTCTCTCTTAAGTGTCTTTGCAGTTCCTGCATGATTTTGACAACTTAAGAGATTATTTTTGATTGCCGGGGTCCACGCACATGGGCGGGACTATTCACTAGATTATGACTATAACAGAGATACCCCTACTACAGAACTGGAGTTACAGGACAGAAACTACTCCTTCCGAGTGTGGTCTATAGGGGTGGGAGGGTTCCAGAGGGCAGTGGGCCACCAGGCGTTGTCCCAGGCGGAGGAGCAGGGTCCGAGGATGAGGACCTTGGTTTTTCAGCGTTGAGCTTCAAGCAGCTGTTTTTCATCCATGCTGCCATATTCTGCATTCCTTCCTGGAAGCATAGTCTGGTGTCATTGGGAATCTTTGTGAGTGAGAGGATGAGCTGGGTGTCGTCAGTGCGTAGGATATGAAGCTGAGCCCATACTGTCTGACGAGGGCGGCGAGGGGGGTAATGTAGATGTTGAAGAGCGTGGGGCTGAGTGAGGATCCCCTGGGGTACTCCACAGTTGTTTTCCGTGGGTTTGGAGAGGAATATAGGGAGTCGAATCCTCTGGGTTCTGCCGGAGAGGAAGGATTGGATCCAGTCGAGGTCGGCTCCTTCTACCCCGCGTCGTGAAGTCTGGTAGGGAGTGTGCGATGTGAAATGGGTTTGAAGGATGTGGAGAGGCCTGGAAGGATGAGGGCTGCAGTGTGTCACTGGTCTAGCAGTATGCAGATGTCGTCAGTGGCGGCGAGGAGGGTGGTCTCTGTGCTGTGGTTGCTGCGGAAACCGGACTGAGAGGCGTCTACGATGGAGTTGAAGGCTGTCAGCTGAGCGTTTACGAGTCTCTCTGTGACTTTGGCCGCAAAGGGGAGGAGAGAGATGGGCCTGTAGTTTTTCAGGTCCGTTGGGTCGGCCGTTGGTTTCTTAGGAGGGGCTTCACCTCTTCCCATTTCCAGTCGTCTGGGCAGATGCCGGAACTGAGAGAGGTGTTTATGGTCCGTCCTAGCTCGGGTGCGCCCTGTGGAATATGTGCGGTGGTTAGGGGTCCGTCGGGGCTCCTGAGTGGGTTTTCTTCATGGTCGCCTAGATGAGTTTGATGGATACGGGATCCCAGTCAAAGGCTAAAGATACTCCCACCGCTGGGAGGAAGGCACACGCTTCTCAAAATGGCAAAAAAAATCCCAAAAAGGATACAAGAGTACATTCCTACCTCGACCAGTCATCAAAACTTCGGTCTGAAGAGATACCATTAACATCCAAAGAACAACTGCAGAATAGTCCGGAAAAAATTGTAATCTAAACCTACTTGAAACCAGCGTTCTGCTTCTGAGGAGGCAAAACTCTCCAATGTCTTCTGCGGGACCAAGATCTGAGCCTCCAGCACAGATGAAAAAGGTACCCTTACAACTAGTACCAAAGTGAAAATAGTCGACGGAATGAATGCTGACAACTCACTTGCAAAAATAACTGTCAACAGAGAAAATCGGTGTATCTCCCTTGACCATTCCTATTCTGTCAGCGACATTTACAAACTGCTCTATCAACATTGACCCCATTGACAGCAACTACATCCCTGACTGTCGGCAAAGACACGGTCAATTAAGCTGTAAAAGATTACTTTAATATCAGACAAAGCTATTCTAGTCGAATTGCTACCGAAACACACACCTCTTCTAGTCCTCACCATTCTTGAAAGCTTAACACAGTTCGAGGTATATCATCAGGTTGATGATGAGGAAGAATATACAGAGGGTGATTACGGATTCGCCTTTCATCAGAAGTAATCATAAAAGGCATGAGGATTGCCACTCTGAGTATGACCTTTGGTGAAAGTCCTTCAGTTTTCAAAGGATTAAAAGGTTCAGGTGCCCACTGCACTAGTTAAGAACTTGCAACACATGCTTGTTGACTACTATGCAGGGCTTCCCAAACGCCCAGTAGCAGAGCCGTGCACATAGCCTGCTAGGCCAACCGAATCGCCTCAGCTGCAATTAAAAACTCATCCTTCAACTCCACATTCTCCAATTCTGTTTACTCCAATTCAAAGATCAAAAGTACCTCCACCGCTATAATTTCTTCTTCCAAGAGGACCCCTAACAACAACGTGAGGGCACGTATTCTGATGACAACACTGAGATTGTAGTGCATAGAGGTATGCCTCTATACATGGGGTCGGGATAGAAGGATTATGTTACACCAGTGTCTGCATCCGTTACCACACTGATTTCAGATTCTTCTCTGCATTATATTGAAAGTTTTCACTCCATAGTCAAGAGAGCATCTAAGAGATTTGATTTACGGATTCCTATAATTGCGTCGGAATGTTTTCATATTACTTTAAAGGACCTACTAGCAAAACTTTCAAGACTTTAGCTTTTATTGAACAATTAAATGTTATAAAGAACAAAGCTACATGGCAGCTGAAGCACAAAGCACCCAATAACTCTCTTCCATGTCTCATCAGTCACCCTTGTGCAAACTCTGTTTTAATGCTGGCAGATCAGTGGAGGTCACAAAATCAATGTTACGATACACTTAACAGAGAAGACAGAAGGTTGGATTACACTGGGTAGTGGTAGCAACTTCAGCCCAAGAAGCCAATTTGTTTGCAATACTTCAGAGACTTGACATAACAGATGGGGTTGCACATAAGCCCTTCCCCAGCCCTGCTGCCTAGGGATAAGTGCAGTGAAGCAAGTGCATTCCTTCATGAAGTAGCGAGAACGTTGTCAGCGATCATAGACCCTACAATGGACATTGTTTCCACTGGTTTAAGGCAACTCAAAGGCGCTTCAGTGTTGCAGTAACTTTGTTGAGACCAAAAAACAAGAGCAGCATCCGGATATGCCAAACAATAGAGAAGCACTCTTTTGAAGGCATATTGATAAGGCCCTACAGCTAATTGAAGCCAATATTAAAACATCAATTGCTCTGGGAGTCCTTTAAAGGCGAATACAAATCTTTTTTTGTAGCCATCAACTGATGTCCGTATTCCAGTAGAAGTGGATATCAATCATATATCTATAAACATTATCTACTGCCTTATCAGTCCTATCTCCAGCAATATGCTCTTCAACAATACAGAGCTCCACCACCAGTGACTCATTCAGAGTAGACTTATTGTGTGGCAAGACTACTACACAGAAAAGTTATAGACATAAGAGAACGATCCGAGGTGCTGACCACAAAAACCATTAATCCATCCTCATCTACGTCTGTTGGAGGAAGAATCTCCTTATGTTAAACACTGGACCACTATTACCATGGCTCAATTGTTCCTGGAGTTAGTAAAGTAGTGTCTTGCACTGGAGTCTGTTCAGAAACGTCCACTTCAAAAAATGCCCTATCAACTTCTTCATCTGTTACAAATGGAAATTGTGAGAAGCTGGCCTGGTATATGATGTACACTTTTGTAAGTGGGCACCCTGTACCAGTCCAGACAACCCTTATAGTGATTCAGGAGGTGATTGAGGAGGTCTTTGACAACCATAGAAAGGTCTCTAAGTGGTAGCTGTGGAGAGCAGCCTACAGGCTTAGTCCAGAAGGAGTGTAAAGCAGCTTGTTTCACCAGATCACAATCTTATATGTATAGATTAAGTGAAGAACAACTACAAGGTATTTATAAAAATATGTATTTATTATATAATACTCTCTTAACACATTTAGATATCTCCTACCAGGAGATATGCACAATGCAGTCAATACTTTGCATAGAAATCACAGTAAATAGCACAAAATACACAGTGGACCCCAGGGGAGGACCAAACCATATACTAAGTAAGTGGTATAAGAACCACAACTCTGATCAAGACATTGCTAGAGGACGTAGAAGTGCCGGACCCCCAAGGAACCACCCAAGGTGAGTAACTAGGCTCCCCACGGAGATCCTGTGCAGTGTGGGAACACAACCATGTTCTCCTTATTAGTCAACGTGTAAGTCGCAGTTGGATTGTTAAAGATGAAGGACCCTTCCCAGTGGACCCAGAAGAAACCCCGTGAAAGCAGAAGATTGGAGAGCCACCCCACCCGTGGATACCCTAGTACCCAAGTTACCTACACCAGGGAAGCTGAGGGCACAGGTGTAAAGTGGTGTCAGAAATCGCCGTCGAACCCAGGGAGAACTTCAGGAAAGTGCTGCTGCTGACGAAGGGGAAAGTGTCCGGTGGAATCCAAAGGTGGTTTCTAGTTGAGAGTTACCTGCAAGCAGAGGGGACAGAGTCTATGTCACTCAGGAGTGACCAGAAGATCTGGAAGACAAATGCCCACAAATGTCGGGTGTTGGAGAAGGGTTGATGAAGACCTTGACTCTGCAGCTGTGAGAACCAGGCGATGCTGAGGAAGACCAGAGCTGTCCCGTGTCGGATGTCAACAAGTCCAGAGGAGCTCAGGATCAGCTGACCGGTTGACTTTGTTGCGGTGCCTGCGAATGCAGGGAAGTGATTCCTTCACTTCAAGGGAGATTCCTTCTGGTGTCTTTGATGCCCACGGGCCTTGGAAGTTCCTGTATCGTGCACAGGCACAGACGATGCAGCAGACTGGAAGGGAGACAAAGTCGAGCCCAAACGAAGTCCAGAGTGCCCAGACGGTAGAAGTGGTGTCTTATCTGAATCTATGGACCCACCCACAGGTAAGCCCTTAAGTACTCTTTGGAAATGATTGGAACGATTCAGGGGAGGGTTTGGACATGGGGGAGGTTACTCCCATGTCCATGTCCAGTTTCTCGCCAGAGCGGGAGCCAACGACTCTCGGAGCTAGGTTGAACCGGACTATGCATGGGGACACCAAATGTGCCCCTTGTGCAGTCTGAGTGGCTCTGGCAAGCCTACCCACCCTGCCCCAATAAACTTACTCATGTCTGGGAGGTGTTCACACCCCCTGTGACAGGATGCCTATAGTTCTGCTTTCCCCTGCTTGAGCATTTTCAGTTTGCCGTGCTCCCCTTTGGCCTTACCAGCACCCCCAGGTGTTCACCAAGGTGACTGCTGAGGTTGCAGCTCATCTGCAGAGGTCAGGGGTTCCAGTGTTCTTCTCCTAGATAATGGCTGTTGAAAGCACCCAACAGGCAGTCAGCACCCAACTCTAGACTACGGCGAACCTTCTGCAGTTGCTGAGGTTCACTATCAGTGTGCCAAAGTCATAACTGACTCCCTCTCCAACCCTCCTTTTCATCAGAGCAGTTCTGGACGCAGTGCAGTTTTGGGCCTATCATTCCGAATAGTCCAGGATATTCAGGCTATGATACCAAGAGTTTAGCCTCTGTCCTGGATTTAATTGAGAATGACCCTGAGGTTGTTTGACCTCCGGCATCCTGCTTGTAGCCCAGTCCCATTGGCAAATGTGGGCTCTTCATTGGGACCTGAAATCCCAGTGGTTGCAGCATCAGGGGAATCTCTCCGACATGGTCCAGATCTCGGAGGGAACTGCGAATAATCTTCAGTAGCGGCTGACAAACAGCGATTTTTTTCTACTGGCAGACACACTCCTTTCCCTCACCTTAGCTGACTGCAGTGACAGATGCGTCACGTGTGGGATGTGGGGGCCATCTGGGTGAGGTGAAGCTCAGAGGAATATAGTCTCCAGTGGAGTTCGGGCTCCATATCAACCTATTGGTGCTTCCAGCGATTTGCTTGGTATCGAAAGGTTTTCTTCCTTTGATCAAGGGAAGGCTGGTGCAGTAGTTTATGGACAACATCACCCTCAATGTGGTACTGCAACAAATAGGGCGGGGTGTGGTTGTGGACTCTTTTTCAGGAAGCTATGCATCTGTGGACATGGCTGGAACACCTGGGCATTTCTCAAGTGGTTCAACACCTGGCAGGCTCTCTGAAAGCCAGGGCAGACAAAGTCGGCCGAAGATGCCTAGCGCATCATGAGTCAGAAAAGGGGGTGGTGATGAACAGAGTGTCTGAATTAAGCAGACCACTCTTACCCAGTCCAAAGATCAGGGCTTGATCCATCACCGTTATTTATCTCACTGCACCATCCCAGCTCAGAACCTGGCTATATGCAAATCAGTCTGTCCCTGGCCCAGTGCATCATGGGAACAGGGCAGACTAAACTACCAAGCCAATTCTTCACCAGAAAGGAGACAAGCTACCGGGGACCGGTTTCTGGCATTTCAGCCGTCTTCGGCCCGGCTTGCTTGAATCCTGATGGTGCAGTGAGAAAGGGACTCATGTCTGAGTATACCCTGCCAAACCTATAGTGGCCAAAAACGATTCAGAAAAGCGGGTGGTGATGAACAGAGTGTCTGAATTAAGCAGACCACTCTTACCCAGTCCAAAGATCAGGGCTTGATCCATCACCGTTATTTATCTCACTGCACCATCCCAGCTCAGAACCTGGCTATATTCTGGAGGATTCTGGAAGTAGTATAGGGGACAATGAGGTCTTTGAGGATGGGTGGAGCTTTACCATGAAGTATTTTGTGTGTTAGGCAGGGCCTTGAAATGCACTCTATCCAGTACAGGCAGCCAATGCAGTGCTCTAATGGCCGGTTTGGCCGAGCAGCGATTGTTGGTGTCAGTCAGAATCCGGGCAGCCGTGTTTTGCACTACTTGGAGTTTGGCTGTCACTTTCTTCGGTGCACCAAGGTAGAGGGCATTTCCGTAGTCCAGTCTGGACAATATCAGGCCCTGGATTAGGAGCTTCCTCAACTGAAAGTGGAGCAGCGGAAGGATTTTACGGGAAGTGCGGAGGAGACCATAACAAGCTCCAGCCATTTTTCTTGCTTGGGTGTTCAGAGTGAGCTCCTGGTCCAACCAAATCCCAAGACTTTTTATATCGGATTTAGGGGGTGGGGGCGGACCCATGCAGGGGGGCCACAATGTCTCTGGGCGGAAATGAGACTAGTTGCCCATCACCATTATCTCCGTCTTGTTCAGTTTCAGGTCGGACCTGTCCATCCAACTGACTATATCTCCTAGGCAGGAATGCAAATCGATGGTGGGATTTCCTGATGGCTAAGTGATACTACAAGTTGGGTATCATCCACATATGTCAGTAGTTTAATTCCATACGGGGTGACAATTTTTTCGAGGGGAGATATGTACACGTCGAAGAGCTTAGGGCTCAAGGAAGAGCCCTGCGGCACTCCGCAGTGTAATGGGGACTCTTTAGAGATGTAATTACCCTCCGCCACCTGGAAGGAGCAGCTGTGTGGGAAAGATCTTAGCCAGGATAAGGCAAGTCGTGAAATACCCAGATCCCTGAGCCGTTGGACCAGTGTACGGTGATTGACGGTGTCGAAGGCTGCACTTAGGTCCAGGAGGATCACTGCCACTGATCCTCCTGGATCAATGATCTTCCTGGCCTCTTCGACTACCGCCACCATCGCGGTCTCAGTGCCCTGACCCGGACGAAAGCCTGTCTGTGAGGGTTTAAGCAGTTCACTGGACTCAAGGTAGTTGGACAACTGGCTGTTGATAAATTTTCCTGCCATCTTACTAATGCTTGGAAGAAGAGAGATCGGCCTAAAGTTGGTCAAGTTTAGGGGGTCAAGATTGTTTTTTTTTAGTAGGGCCTCGACCACAGCCTTCTTCCAGCTAGGGGGCACCGTTCCCTCCGATAGAGAGGCGTTAATCACACGATTTAGTTTTACTGTGTGTTACATGTAGTGTTTGTTATGTATTGTCATGTTTGGATCATGTTGAAGCTATAGCATGTCGGTATTCCTTTTCACTTTTAAGGATATGAATGTTGCTTAACCACGCACCTATATTCCGAGGTCGCTAGCGGTAAACAAGTTACGCTCTTTCACCAAGCACACTTACATTGAGAGGTGTGTCAGAAAACATTATTGGATGCACAACGCCAATTTGATACTGCTTCTTAATTTGAGCAGCACAATCGCACCTGAATAGTCCACATTAATTGAGTGTGGGATGATTCACAGAGAGAGCAGATTCCTTCACTTCACTACGTTGCAGGCACGTAACTAGTTTTTGTGACTTATACATTCTCTTTCTTTACAGGTTTTTTTGTTACTAACGTAACCACCCCCGGGTTACTTTTTTCTTGCCCTGTAACTAATTTTGTTACTAGGGAACAAAGGATTGCAGGTATGGCAGGGCGTTAGTGTACCCTGACCACCCATTTCCTTTCTGGTCCTGAAGAAAAACCGGCATTTTCCACTCTGTTTGAAACATGTAGACCTTGCACATATATTACAGATACACTAGGTCATAATTAAGCCTTTATTGTATCGACACACTGTTTTTATCATTGTCCAGTAGTCTTAAGAATAAATTTTCACATATAAGCCATAACAGGACAATTTTTAACTCACATACCTTTTTTTCTTGCATTCATCACTCACATACCCGCTCCACTGTACTCCAGGTGTCGCAGCACACCGTGATGGCACTCGGCTGTCACGGTGGCCCCGATGATGAAGCATGTCGCCGACCAGGTTGGTGAGTGAGGGGTTTATTAAAATCAAAGAAGGACTTTCTTCTTTTTCCTCATTAGATTTTCATCCCACCTAAAATCGCCCTCTGAGCCTTTTCTATGGTTGTACTCCTCCTTTTTGTTATATAGTTAATCACATTCATCATCGGGGCAAGGATGGTAGGTGCCACCAGTTCTATGATCTTAACAGGAACTGGGTCAAGCGGGGAACCTCTCTTGATAGACTGTAAGATAGGAGACAGGGTGTCCTCGCTGATAGGGATAAGCATGTCCAGTCCTATATTAAGGTTCTGCGCCTGTATCGGACACGGATCGGATAGGTCCGCAGAATCGTGAGGGGGAAGTTGTTTCAGGATGTTTTGGATCTTTTGGTCAAAGAAAGTAGCTAGCTCGTTACAATCACTGTCCGAGAGATCACCCGGGCGTGTAGGCTCCGGGATTTTTAAAAGCTTTTTCACAATTTGAAAAGTTTCTCTCGACGAGCTAGAGACAGTTCTGATTTTTTCATCGAAGAAGGCTACTTGCGCAGCTTTAAGAGCTTTTTTGAAGTTGAGGATAGTGAGTTTATAATCCCTCTTCCTGTTGGGATCATAGTCCTTCCTCCACACTCTTTCAGACCTTTTACAGAGTTTTTTCAGGAGGCGGACCTCGTGAGTAAACCATGGCAGAGTGTTTTTTTCCCGTGGTTTCAGATGGGGTTTTTTGGGGAGGACGGTGTTAAGGGAATTTTCGATCTATGAGGAAAGCTTGGCATCTGCTGCTGTGGGGTCTGCCTCATAGTTAGGCGAAGAAAGCTCCAAGACATGCTTCCATTTGCTGGTGTCCAGTTTAGACCAAGGACGTAAAAGTCTACTGGGAGCCAATTGTGCGACCAAAGTACTGTATACTACTGATGTTTCTTTGAAATTATCCTACTACAAGAGACATGGCTTCAGAAGCCGCAGCACCTAGAAGGGTTCAAAATCCATCATACCACTGCAATCAAACTAAAGTCCCCTGGCCGCAGCAGGGGATGTCTAGCAATTTACATATCGGCCACCAGTGCAATCTGCTCCTGGGACTACGTAAGTAATATCATAGGGCTTCAGGTAGTAGGCACCTGTTTTAGAACCCCAAATAGTCAGTCAAGGAGGCTAATCTTGATGAACGTTTACATTCAACCAAATTCGGCCTCCAGGTCAGCGCTAACTGATGAGCTGACTTCAACTGTACTAAACATGAGATCTGGAAATCCTAATGTAGATATTCTAGTCTCAGGAGTGTCAGAGCCCGCTTTGCAGGATCCGGATGATAAATATATGGGTCCACCTCCAGACGTTCCGAGCACGCTGATTGTAATAACACAGGGTGCTCAGACCATCAGGCGAGGGAAATAAAGAAAAAGGAGCGGGAAAAGGGAAGGGTCAGCAGGTACAAAGAACCTGAAATGACATAACAAAGAACATACATCAACGAATGAAAATCTGTAATCCTACTCTCATATATTCTCACTAAACCGCAAATACCTTAGAAAGGCTGTAAAGATTCTTCCAGCATTCCCCTAGTCATGTCTCTGTCATACTCTCCTGTAACCAAACACAATAGATATAACTCTGAATAATGCACCTTGTAAACACCTAACCTCTGAGAGGTATAATGCACACTCACACACCATTCATTGTTGGAGATGACACAGTAATCCCTTCAGTCTGTGCACTTGCACGATCCTATCCCCGGAAAATAAATGTTGATGGCAAAGTTAATCGGACTGGCCAAAGGCACTCTGCCACCATTGATAAAGAAGGTAACCATCCAAAGAAAGTGTTAATTAAATAGGGGACACCAACGACCTAAAAGAAACGATATTAAACGGTAGTCGGTAGTTGCGACCACCACTCGACTCCGCAACTGTTAATGTCTTTAACAGGTTCAAAACGGTAGCATGTGGTTGTGACCATCACCCTGCTCCGCTTCATCAAAATGCACAAACAGAAAATACCGGAAGCGGGTATTTTCGACCACCACTGCCGCTCCGGTAATCAAGAATTCTTTGCTACACACGGTAGCGTGTAAAATATCCCCCACTACGCTCCTCTGTATGAAACCCTCCTTCGGGAACAATAAACAATCCGGAACAGCACCCGGCAACGTGTAGCGGAGTACTACAACGCTCCGTTGCTAATACCCAGGACCTTAATCCAAGAACGAAGAGAGGCGCGAGAGGAGCTTCCAGCGCCTCGAGAACAAAGTACCTGAAATTCGAAGGGCCACCGCTCAGGAAAGTCACCCACGCTGCAGAGAGACCGCAAGCTCCCCGCGAAACAGACCAACATGGAGCGCCTTCACTCAGAAACAGGAAACAGTATTACGCGCACCTTCCCACCGGCCCCAGCCATCAATATACTTCCAGCTGCAAAACGGTCATGGGAATCTTAGTTCTATATCCAGGCAGGCGCAGGCAACGTGAAACCTGACAAGGAGATTTCAATATGCGGCTGATGTCCGATCTCCATCTTAACAAAAACGCAGCCGCAGGAAGGCTACTGGGCTATACCACTGCAGGACCACCCTTGGGTGGGGAAAAGAGGACCCAAGGGACCAGCCCTCCAGGTCCACCTGGAATATCTCGGTCTAAGAGCTCTCAATGGCCACTTTCCCCTGACAAGTCAAGTAATGTCTCATTTGTAACCAAAACTGGGGCTTCCCTGCTTGACAACTCGTTTATCAGCCTCCCTTTATTGAACCAAGTCTCCAATTTTGTCTTTGGCAAAAAAATGGACAGTGATTATCGTCCCCAAGAGCTCTCCCTCAACATTAGGCTGCAGCAACATGATACTGCAACAGACTAAGACTCCAAAATCTTTACCATCAATTTAAAACGCATTAAGTGTTCAGTCAACAATCTCCAGTCTTTGGCGGTGGAAGCTAAGCAAATACTTGTGAACAGCCTTGGGACAGAGGGAGACCTAATTGTTAATTGGGCTACGTTCTCGGAAAGTCTAGCGGCCCGGTTTGCAAAACCTATACAGAGTGCACAAGCGAAAGGGCCCAATCAACTTATTTACTCCACTCCCGTCGCAAACCGAAGCATTAACAAGCTGTGGCGAAAATTGAAAACTACACAAATGGATTCAATTATCATAACCAAACTAAGAGAAGCCCGTAGACCACTGAAGGCTGCCAGATGTGAATATCGAAGGAACACCTGGAACTTACTCTGGGCAAAACTACTATTCGAAATAAGGGCCAGCAATTCTGCGAGGTTCTGGCGTACCATAAACGGCCTAGGGGGAATGCCCCCCAAAGTTGCTTCTTTCAATATTCTGGAGTCAGAGTGGTATCTCTTTCTACATGACCACTTTAACGACCTTCCACGGTCAGACCAGACCCATAAGTAGCCTAATGACCCCTCGGGTAGCACGACCGGAAGGCTCAAACTACTACCCATGACAAGTCATCCCTCAGGCTCTCTTTCACAGTGACATCGATCCAAAGCTAATTGCAAAGGGACGCAAGGACAGGGCCCCTGACCCAGGTGGAATACCACCAGCCATTTACAAGGAGGACCCAGCCTTCTGGGCCACTCAGCTAGCCCCGCTTTACTTATCCATCCTAGAAAAGAGCACCATCATGGCGGGGATCGATTCTCGCTCCGATCTTCAAAGGCGGCGATAAAAAATCTCCAGGGAACTACCGCTTGATCGCCTTAATTGACAACACAGCACAGTACTTCGCAGGTATACTGCTGGACTCCCTTCGATCATGGGCTGAGTCAAACTCAATTATTCCAACAAACCAGACTGGATTAACAAATAACACCGGAACAACGGTTAATCTCATTACACTCTCCCTTGATCGACCAGACCGAATCCAACACTAGCCCCGGTATACATGGGAGTTATAGATTACAAACCTGCCTTTGACAGAGTCAATAAAAGGAAGCTGTAGTAGAAACTTTCCTTGCTGAACAATCCTAACAGCATACTAAGGGCTTTGCAGCATTTACACCATGACACATGGGTCAGGATTAAGAACTGGGACTGTTCACGACTGTTACGACCCATAGCAACAACGCAAGGCTGTGTCCTTGCTCCTACGCTTTTTAATCTATTCTTGTCCGCCCTCTCTGCAGTTCTTGACTTAGTCAATTTGCATCCACCCAAATTGGATAGCCTTCGTTTATCCAACCTACTCTACGTCAACAATCTTGTTCTTCTTAGCCATACAAAGATTGGCCTATATAGTCTCCTGGATGCAGCCGCCATATATTCCAACAGGAATGAGCTTCAGTTAAACTAAACGAAAGCCAAAATCCTTGCAGTCCGCACATCAGGGACAAAAATTCTGGTATGGTCCCTACATCAGGAAAGAATTGAAGCAACTAGATGTCATAAGTACTTAGGCGTCCTCTTTACCAACAATAGCAGGTATTTGAATCAGCTCGTAGAACTAAAAAAGAAATTTACTGCGCTGTCTTTTGCACTTAGATCCATCTACAAAGGACTAAACAGTCCAACATTCGCTCCAATCCTTCAGGTGGTCCAGGCAAAGGTCATCCCAAGCCTAACTTATTGCTGCGAGGTTCAAAAAAAGGCGGGACAGCGGGCAATCAGACAAAATAGTTGCAGAAATTTACAGAACGATCTACCAGCTTCCTCCTTACACGTCACCAGCACAAATCAGACTGGAATTCGGAATCTGCAGACAGGCACTGGCCCGCATGGCAGCCTTCCTAATAAGCTGCCACAAGCTTAGCGTGTCCAAGGAAGGCAGCCTGGCCCACTACTTATCAATTCAGTTGAACACAAGTCGATGGTCGGCGGGAAATTATTACTTGTCCCACGGCCTCAGTTCTGTTGGCTTGCAACCTTTGGGATTTACAAGTTAGCCATCATGAATTCAAGAGGTTAGTAAAAATCAGTGGGAACCGACTTTCCTCATTAGAAGACAGGGCCAGCCTCTCCGTACAGAACAACGGTTGGGTGACTCTACGCACTTATCCAGAGCTGAAGTCCAAGAGCTACCTAATGATCAATTTTAACAAACATACTAAGCTCCAGTTCTTAAGGCTGAGAATGGGGGGATTCCCCTGACCTGTCACCTCCCAAAATGGAAAAGAGACTGTGCTCAGGATACGTGTCGGCTCTGCGGCCAACACAGGGAAGAAATAATACAGTTGATATGCTTGTGTCTCAGTCTCCTAGAATACAGAAGAGCCCTATTATGAAGGGGTGGGATTGCTAAGGACATAAGATCTTGCAGAGGAGCGATCTTGGCTTGCCTTACCCCCTTGAACACTACCCTTAACTATGCCTTGGTCAGATTTATGGATCACTTCATTAAGAAGCTAGAGGTGGCGAGCTGTGCGCATGAAGGTCGGATAGGCAACCTGACTCCACGCCTCACTGAGATTACCACCCCCAGTCACTGACCAACAGCCATGTTCTAGACCCTCCATTAATGCATGGCATAAGCAGAGGAGTCGTTTTGCCTACACTGTTTTCTTATACAATCTCTCCTCCCTTACAAGGAAGATGCCAAACTCTCCTCCTTAACAGAACAAAATCCAAAGTGCATCAATAGAGCTTTCATGTCACAATGACTCTCTTTTTCTTAATTTTCAATTGTTCAAACTGGACTTCAGTGTTTTTTTAGATTAGGCTTCCATAATGCTTTTAAATTTTGTATCAAAGCTAAGTCCCCAGAAATGAATCTCTGTTGTTGAATATTGTTGCAAGGGTTTTTAACAGATCACGCAATAAAGCAATTTCCCTTTGTCCAGATTGGGCACAGAGAGTCCGGTATCTCGAGCTGTTGAGTATGAGCATCGGTTCAATGATCAGGCTGCCCCTTCGGGAGGAACTTCTGTCGCAGCAACAGGGCAAGGTAGGGTCCTGCACCCGAACCTGCGCACCCTTCCCTTTCATGCATGTAGATTGAGGGGCGACAGTTGACAGATTTCAACCTTCCTCCTGAAGTCTGTGATGTTATTCTGGTAGCTAAGGCCCCCCACCAAGTTTGTATATGCCTGCCACTGAGGTAAATTTGTGGAATGGTGTGCTTCTAGAATCTTCAATCCTCTTTCTGCATCTTTTGTTAAGGTTCTTCTGTTTGCTCTATCTTTGTCCCAGCAGGGGTCTGCTCTGGCATGGTTAAAGATTATTTATCAGCCATTTTTGCAGTTGCCGGACCAACCTTCTTTAGCTAAGACGCATGTTGTGGCTAGGTTTCTCAAAGGCTTGCAGCACATGTTTTCTCCCCAGGCCATTCATTATGCCCAATTGGACTTAAATGTTAATCTGACTTTCTTAATGTGTGTGCCCTTTGAACCTCTGCACAATTGCCCTCTTCAGCTATTGACTATCAAGACTTCCTTTCTAGTGGTCATTACATCGGTCATGAAGGTCAGTGAATTGTAGGCACTCTCAACGCACCCTCCCTTCACCACATTCTATCCGGACAAGCTGGTACTGCGGATACTTCCTTCCTTCTGAAGGTTGTGACTCCTTTCCATGCAGGCCAGGCCATCGCCCTGCGTACCTTCTTTTCTCTACCTCTCCCCTCCAAAGAAGAGGAGAGACTTTGCCATCTGGAGCTAAAAAGAGTGCTTTGGTTGTACCTGATCACACAAAAGAGTTCCGGGTGGATGATCACCTCTTTATGGAGTACGTAGGAGCCAAGAAAGGCAATGCTCTGCAGAAACGAAGCATCTCAAAATAGATAGTACTCTGCTTCAAGATCTCCTACGCATTGGCCAAGAAGCAACACCCTGAGGTGAGATGATTGCATTAGTCCGCGGGGCCCCTGTCCTGGTCATCTGTCAGGCAGCAACATGGGCATCTTTGCACACGTTTACCAAGCACTTATGTGTGGACCATCGGGTCTATTGTGACGGGCACTTTACCCGTTCTGCCCACCTCCAGGGAGACATTACTTGGGTATCTATTCTAAAGTAAGGAATCTGGGGTAGAATTCTTAATCAGATGAACAAGTTACTTACCTTCAGTAACACCTTTACTGGTAGAGACTGTCTAGATTATTTACCGATCCTCCCTGCACTGCGAGCTGATTACAGTGTAAGAGACATCTTTCTCAGGGCCTTCGTATTTCACAAAAAGCACAAGGAGATGAAGGACGGAGCGCTGAAACTCTTCAGACATTCACCCCCAGTCACAGATCTGGGTTGAACCCATCATCATTCTTTAGCTCACTTTGCCACCTCAGTTCAGACCCATCTATGTGCAAATCAGTCTTGACCCTGTGCCTCGTGGGAACAGTCCAGCTCCTTGCTCACTTTGCCACTGGATTCAAGCTAGTCTGGCTGATGAAGGGTGTAACCCAGATCACGGTCTCAGAATGCTTGTTTCCTGTTCATGGAAGAATTGGCTTGGCAGTTCGGGCTGGACTGTTCCCATGAGGCACAGGGTCAAGAGTGATTTACATATAGCTGGGTGTGAACTGAGGTGGCGAAGTGAGCTAAAGAATGATGATGGATTTAACCCAGATCTGTGACTGGGGGTGAGTTTCTGAAACTTTTCTGTGCTCCATCGATCATCTTGTGTTTGCTTCCTTAGTATTACACATCAGTTGTTAGTTCTGGTTGTGACTCCACCCTGCTGGTGTGGAAAATCGCGAAAATAACTGACGTCAGCACACCGGGGTGACGCCTATATAGGCACCCTGCACGTAATTTCTGGCGTGAACGACTCAGAGTTGTAGATGAACAATGCTACCTACTGGCACTCGGGTAATGCTGAAAAACGTCCAGATCTAGTCTGATGCCCAGGAAATATTCTACGGTAAGGAATCTACGGCTAGATAGTGTTTGCTAGATAAGGCGTTACCAAAGGTAAGTAACTTGTTCTTCAAGACCGTTATGAACTCATGATAGAACACATGGCACCCCCATAGACCGCCACATACAGTTTTCCCAAACTAGCGGGGTGAGTGGCCTTCTGGGCCTGTGGAGGGTCTGCGCCTCTGGCATAGTAAAGATAGTGTCTTATTCTTCTTTTCTAATGTACATGAAGCATTCTCACCCACATATCACTTTTTCTTCCCGGCACCTGGCACAAGGAAATTGATTGGATGCATATGCATTTGTAGAGGGATCTCTGACCACTCCCTAGTTCTGTGAGGCCGTGGTGGCTCCTAGACAAGAAATTAGCAGCACCCTTGAGACAAAATAGGAGGGTAGTTTTTGCATTTAATGAAAGCTCAGTCAAATCATTAGTCCAAAGTCAGTTAAAGCGGTGGTAAAAGGCAGGGTCCTTACTGGCAGTTATCTCTGCACTGCAAAACATTGAGACCAATATCCTAGTGAAAGTTTGTGTAGGCATAATGGCTAAGGTACTAAGGACTCTAATTCACAGAGATCAGAATGGCTTTATTCCCGGTCGAGGTACCAAACATTGCTTCAAGCGTATGCAGTTGGCTCTAGCTAGAGATCAGTAGCACAACGGCCCACCTTTGTTAGTTCTCCATGACTTTAAAGGCATTCAACTTGGGCAATTGGGGATTCCTATTTCAAATCATGACTGAAATTAACTTTAGTCCTTGGTTTTTGGTCTGTGTCAGGAATCTTTATTCAAATCTCTGGGACAGAGTGAGGGCTAATGGAGTAATGCTTGCCTCTTTTCCCATCCAGAAAGGCACCAGAGAGGACAGCCCTATTTCACATTTACTGTTGGCGTTGGACATCAAGCGATAGGTGGAATGGATCAGGGGAGACTCACTGGTGCAAGGTTTACAGTGAACGAATCTGCATCCCTCTAGCTGGACAATGTCCTGTTCATGCGACTGAATGATTTGCGAAATGCCTTAAAACAAACAGCTCAGCTTCTGGTCTCACTGCATATTGGGAAAAATCAATATTGGCCCCAATCAGAGGGGAAGTGGGCAGTCGAGAAAAGCCCTCCCAGCTATGAGTTCACAGAGATAAATTCAAATACTAACGGTTGTATATCATCCTGTCCCCACATTTATGTTGTAATGCGAACATATCCAATTTGTTGGACAAAACGGCCAAGACCTGAAAAGGTGGTTGATCTCCCAGTGTCCATCCTAAGCAGTGTACTCCCTCGGTTATTATGCACCCTACGGCATTTCCCTTTTTAGGAGCAGACTCCGTTTATACACAGAATGGGTGCCTCATTCTGAAACTTCCTGTGGGCAGACAAGCAATCAGGGTATTACTTGTCAAATGCACCTGATCCACATTAGGAAGGTGGCCTGGGCGCCACAGGCATTTAGTTTTATTATATGGAATCACATCTAATTGTGAGTAACAGTTGGCTCTTTGGGAACAGGGATTGCCTAACTCATCAATTAGACCCATCCTTGTTCATGGAGAAGAGGATTCCCCAACTTTCACTACAGCTCCAAAAACCAGGCATCACTGTCTGAGGTCACAAAAATATGATGGGCATGACACAGCATATTGGGAGGTACCAAAAGCCCAAGCAAAAACCTCAAGACTGGCTTTCCTGCTCAATCAAATACCTAGATAATAACCTTGGAGACGGTTAACGCGAATTCTCATTTCATAAGTCTAATTATTTTAGGTTCCAACTGAGACATATGCTAGAGGCCCATTTGAAGACTCCTGGTGGCTTTACCGACGTTCAACCCGCGAGACTGATGGTTGTGCCCATGAGCAGCTGAGGTGTATTGAATTTACTGATCCCTCATAGTGAACTCTGAGTCAAGTGGCAGGATGATTTGGGAGCTTTGGATGATGATGAACGGAGAAAGGGCAGAATGGCCTTAAGAATTCAGCTCGTCTTCAACTGATTCTGTTCCGCTGCTTCCATAGGCTCCATTACACTCTTGCGAGGCTCTGGGGAGTGGGCATTAGACATGGATCTACATGTACTCGCTGTTTAAAAGCAGTAGGCACATTCTTTCATATAACTGGGAATGCCCGGTTATTCAAAATTACTGGCCCCTTATTGAGTGCTCAATGGCAGCAGTAACCCCCTGACCTTACACCCAAAATGGCTCTCATAGGCTTGCTCGAGGAGTAGGGATGTTCTAGAAGAAGCCTATCTTGCCTGTGTCTGAGCTGTTTATTAGCCCAGAGGGCAATAGCCCTCAGTTGGAGGTCTTGAGAGGCACCATCTCTTCAGGAGTGAGAACCGTAAATAGATTGCTGCTCTCTTATGGATAAGGAGGTTTAAAAGGGACGTTGCCCCAGGTAATATGACAAATATGGGGAGCATGGTGGCACACTCCCAAATGCTAGATCTTTGATTTACATACACTAGTCTTTTGCTGTGCCATGCCAAGCATAGCCACCTCACCCACCCCTCTCCTCCTTCCCCTCCTGCTCTGACCAAATGCCTCCTTTACTCCCAAGGTAAGCCACTTGTTAGGTTAGACACACTCTAGACACTGTAAAGCATAGATCTGACTTAGATAAGACTGTTCATACCCAGTTGCATTGTGAAAATATACTCTCAATCATACCTCTATGGGTAGCCTACACCCTTCGTTCACGGACCTAAGCCTTACGGTGATCACCCCGTAACCATCTGCCAAGGAGGAAATTTGTGATTATTCTGCACGGATATTGTTGAATAGGAAATAAAGTTTATGGAAATTGAAATGTATTCAAGAGTCTGTGCGATCCAATTCATTAAATAGAATTAAGATACCTTTCTTTGAAGATGGTTCTACTATTTGCGCTAACTTCTGCTGGAAGGGTGAACACAACTTAATCCTTTAGGATTAAAGAGCCATGTATGCTGTTCCATAATAAGGTTATTCTGAGAACACTCTCACTTTTTTCTAAAAGTTCCATCGGATTTTCATCTAAATGAAACAGTTGAACTAAAAACTTTCTTTCAAAACCCATGTAACGCAGCAGAGAGCTGCTTGATCTAAGATGTCTCAAATTCTACAATGAAAAGACCAAATATTTTTGAAAATCAGATCAACTGGTAATGGCATACGGTCCATCCTGAAAAGTCCAATCCCTCTCAAAACAAAAAATAGCGCATTGTGTCTGCAGCCCTTGAATTTTGTATCCACAAAGGAAGCCAGCCTATCCAGAGAATTGTTACAGTACATTCTACTAGAGTTGAATCCACAGCCATCGTAGTGTTCGCTGGAGTGCTTTAGCAGAACAGCGACTTGGAAAAATAGACAAATATGTACGCAGTACACCTGTCTGAAATTGAAGAAAGGAAAAGATGTAGCGGTGAGGCACGCGGTTTCGCCTTATCTTTTCTAAGATGAACCATTTTTTCTTTATTATCCACCATCCACAACAAAATGTATATGTATTGACTCATTCGTAGTACAGTCAAGCGTGTGAACCTATGAAAGATCCAATGCTGGAGCAGAGAAAAGTTTTGTGTAACTGTAGTTTTCCTGTGTTGGTACCTTTCGTAGATTCACATATAACCCACCTGGCTCACTTGTCAAAAACCTTCTTTCTTCCACACTTGTGCTATGAAATCCAAGACATGGTGGTCTCTGAGGGGAGTGGGTTTCTCTGTGCTCTCATCTGATTGGCTGACGTCTGCGTCTTTTGAATAGGTTACTGATCAGTTGAGGTCTTATAAGGCTCAGAAAATCACCCTTGGGAGTCTCAAGGAGCTGGAGTTGCTAAATGCAAGGAGAAGGCACTCCAAAATGGGGGGAAAACAAGCAGAAAGCAATGAAACTAAGGGAAAGCAAGGAGAAGACACTCATAAACAGGGGAAAAGCAAGGCGAAAGCAGTGACAATTGAGAGAAAAGCAAGGAAAAGGCTCTAAAAAAAACAGGCGAAAAACATGGAGAAAGCAGTGACAACGAGGGGAAAGAAGGAGACGGCACTCAGAAAACAGGGGACAAAGCACAGAGAGCAGTGCAAATTAGAGAAACGCAACAGCAGAAAAAACAAGGAGAAAGCAATGAAAATGAAGGGAAAGCAAGTAGAAGGCACTCAAAAAGACAGGCGAAAAAGCATGGAGAAAGCAGTGAAAACAGAGGTAAAGCAAGGAGAAGGCACTCTAAATGTGGGGAAAAAGCAAGAACACAGGCGGGATGCAGCAGCACAGGGAGTTCAGGGCAGGATGTACTCATCTTTAAAGCCTTCCTGGCTCTGTTTAGCATTGGTATTCCCTTCTTTAACTACGGTGATACTCCCAGCTCAATGACTGGGATGATTCAAGCTTTTGATTTTATGGAAGATACCAATACTGGAGAACTAGAGTTATAGGCAAGTATTTTTTTTCTTCTAATGGATAAAGAACCGTTCTTGATTGCAATTGCGTCACCAGCGCAATTTATTTTTTTTAAAAATCGCACAATGACAGACATCCTAATTGAGAAGGGGAGACAGAAAAATTAATCCATTAAAACAATAGATAATGACATAAATATTATATACAATAATTGCAATATGTATATTGCCATAAAATAATGCATTTTAACTGTTATGCTCACAATCAACAAAATGTTTCAACATTTGGATTGCATGCCCCGTTCTCAAGTATATCAGCTGAGGCCCATGTGGCTAGATGTCTGTCCAAGTTTATTGAAAATTCCAACTTCCTAGAACCGAACCAAGCCGGCTTCCGGCCTGCCCACTCTACAGAATCGGTAATCCTGGCGGTGATGGATACACTAAGAGCCAACGCTGACAAGGGAACCCGCAGGCACTCGTGCTGTTAGATGCACCGCGTCGAACAAGCGGGGATCCGGGGAACAGCATATGGGTGGATAAAATCCTTTTTAACAGGTAGAACCCAGGCGGTACGTCTTGGGAGTTATACGGCCCCTAACCTGACTCCCTCATGTGGAGTTCCTCAGGGTTCATCCCTATCCCCATTTCTGTTCAACCTGTACATTCGCCCCCTGATTCACTCACTCAAGGCTAGGAATGCAACAGTATTTAATTATGCTGATGACCTTCAGTTGGTCCTTAAGCTAGATTCGCAAAATTCGGCCGTTGAATTTCAAGCTACAATGCTGCATATTCAAGGCTGGATGGATCAGAACCAACTGAAGCTTAACCCCAGGAAAACCGAATTGGTGCTGCCTGGGACGAGTCTTACTAGTTGGGGACCTCACTTCTGGCCTGGCGAATTAGGCCCCCCTCCTGTTCCGTCCCCATCAGTGAAAAGTCTTGGAGTGACCATAGATTCCGATCTCTCCTTGAGGGGTCATGTGGGCACGGTGATCTTTCTCTCTGTTCCAACTACGAAAAATAAGAAAGATCGCCTACCTGTTGTCTCATCAAGCCCTAATCCAGGTGGTGATTGCACTGGTACTCTCCCGCCTTGATTTCTCCAACTCTCTGTACACCGGCCTTCCTTCAGGTCTGGTAAACCGCCTACAAATAATTCAGAATCAGGCGGCGAGACTGATCTACAGGCAGCCGAGAAGGCAGTCTGCCAGGATGTTACTCCGCAGCCTACATTGGCTGCCTATGGCGCAACGCTCTGCGTTCGAGTCGGGCTGTATAATTTTTAAGGCCTTGCATCGCACTAGCCCCAAATTTCTTAACAACTTAATTACGAGTCATGTCCCCACACGCAATCTTCGTTCCGCCCACCTCTATCTTCTGTCTATTCCATCAATTAAATTAAAAGGACTAGGCGGGCGCAGGTTTGCCTATCTGGCCCCCAGGCTCTGGAATTCTTTTCCACTCTCAGTTAGGAACTGCGACAGTCTCTTGGGATTCAGAAAGGCCTTAAAAACCTGGCTTATTGGACAAACTGATTAAACTGGATCCTTGCAGATGCTAGTGTAGGAACAGCGCCAAGAGACCTATGGTGTAAGTGCGCTTGACAAATTCATCCTAACATAACATCTTCATACTAGTCATCACTATACTATTTAAGTGTTGGTTGCTTTTTAATGTTGCACTCATTTTTTGTTTCTAACTTTTTTTTTTAGGCCTGAAGCGCCTGCAGTAATTCGTAAACAAGCTGTATTGAAATTACCAGCAGGTGAGTAACACGGATTCTTTTATCTTAATAGCCATTAATACTGTGGAATCTGGAAAATTATATCCAATTAAATGTAAAAGTCATCCCATTTTCCTTTTATTGCACGTTATGTTCCAATAATGTTACAGTGTGAATTCTATTTTAGCAAAAGGTTGACAGTGGAAAAAAAAGTTTGCTTTCACCTGCTCACTGCATATCAGAAAGCAAAGGCTAACTGGCTAAGCATGAATGTTGATTGCTTCAGTCTTGATGGGTTTAGTTTCTGCCTCTCGGGCAGGGCACCTGTGGCTCTTCGGCCCAGGCCCGCACTGCTGTTATATCTATGTATTTTAATAATCAAAAAGTGGACATGACCTATTTCTTCGTGATGTAGGTATCCTGGCAACATCATTAGGTGAAGCCAAACACTATGTTTTGCCTTTACTCAACGTGCCGGTGTCCATAAACAAAAGATGCTCCGTAGAAGAGAAATGAACAGAAATCTGACATGCCTGCTTCTGGGGCGCGTTTGCCCATTTTAACTGTTTGGTGCCAGATCTTGCCCCCCCCCCCCCAATCTCCCCCACTCATTTGCCATTTACTGAACTATTTTTTGCTGCCTACCTGTTTTTAGGTCTCGCCTGTCGATGCGCATGCGCATCGAGCAAGCGAGACTATGGGGGCTAATCCACTCTTTATCCACTGCAAGGAATCGTGGCGATTCCTTGCAGTGCCCGTGACTTTTAAGCTCAATGCGCATGCGCATTGAGCTTAAAAGCGCGTGCACGTCCGTCTTGTTTTACCCGCTCCGCCCCCTCCCCTTCCCGCCGTGTCGCATTTCTCCTCCCCCCTCCCCTCTCTTCCCTCCCCCCTCCCCTCCCCTCTCTTCCATCCAGTATCCTCACACCGCCTACTGCAGCTCCCAAACAACATCCAGCACCACCCGCTCCGCCCCCTCCCCTTCCCGCCGTGTCGCATTTCTCCTCCCCTCTCTTCCCTCCCCCCTCCCCTCTCTTCCCTCCCCTCTCTTCCATCCAGTATCCTCACACCGCCTACTGCAGCTCCCAAACAACATCCAGTACCACCCGATAAGACGGCTGGCCCCATAATACCAGCATTCAGCTTGTTTTGGGACCCGGGAGATCGTCCCGCGCTAACCCCAGGAAAGCTGATACACGGCATTGATTGTTGTGAATTATAAATAATTATGAGAATGTTTTACACAAATGTAACCGGCACATGAAATTATATGTAGGGGCATGATACTGCCATAACTGCACATTTAAGGACTGTTTTCTAACAGAAGGATTATGTTATTTAAAGAGTAAGCATTGTGATGCAATGAAAAGTACCATGCTAAGATGGCCGCCATTATCGATGCATTGTGAGAGTGTTCCCTACCGTCATCGAGTTTGTTACTCGGGTGACGTCAATTAGTTTAAATAGCTTCCTCGCAGTGATCATAGTTGACACTGACGAAGGATTTTCCGAAACGCGTCTGTTTGGTGGAGTTGTTTGCTAAATAAAGATCCACTACGCTACCCCCTTGGAGTGCTTGACTCTTTTGCAAAAAACGAAGGAAGTCGTGGCAGTATATATATATATTTTACACACATCTAATTGGCACATGTACTCCTAATAGTCACATTTTCGCTTCCATCTCCAAAACAGCTGAAAAAGAATTAATTGCATCAAAAAGAGGCATTGGATGACGAAAAGACTCCCCTCCCCTTCCCGCCGTGTCGCATTTCTCCTCCCCCCTCCCCTCTCTTCCCTCCCCCCTCTTCCCTCCCCCCTCCCCTCTCTTCCCTCCCCTCTCTTCCATCCAGTATCCTCACACCGCCTACTGCAGCTCCCAAACAACATCCAGTACCACCCGATAAGACGGCTGGCCCCATAATACCAGCATTCAGCTTGTTTTGGGACCCGGGAGATCGTCCCGCGCTAACCCCAGGAAAGCTGATACACGGCATTGATTGTTGTGAATTATAAATAATTATGAGAATGTTTTACACAAATGTAACCGGCACATGAAATTGTATGTAGGGGCATGATACTGCCATAACTGCACATTTAAGGACTGTTTTCTAACAGAAGGATTATGTTATTTAAAGAGTAAGCATTGTGATACAATGAAAAGTACCATGCTAAGATGGCCGCCATTATCGATGCATTGTGAGAGTGTTCCCTACCGTCATCGAGTTTGTTACTCGGGTGACGTCAATTAGTTTAAATAGCTTCCTCGCAGTGATCATAGTTGACACTGACGAAGGATTTTCCGAAACGCGTCTGTTTGGTGGAGTTGTTTGCTAAATAAAGATCCACTACGCTACCCCCTTGGAGTGCTTGACTCTTTTGCAAAAAACGAAGGAAGTCGTGGCAGTATATATATATATTTTACACACATCTAATTGGCACATGTACTCCTAATAGTCACATTTTCGCTTCCATCTCCAAAACAGCTGAAAAAGAATTAATTGCATCAAAAAGAGGCATTGGATGACGAAAAGACTGCTGTGCCATTAGAATTTGGCGTATTTCTGTTCAATGGTTTCAGGGATGAGTGCAGAGAATGTTTCCTTTGGGAAAACCAATGTCAGTTACAAATTTCACCCTCACTCACCCTCACTCACCCTCAACCCCTCACCCTCACTCACCCTCAACCCCTCACCCTCACTCACCCTCACTCACCCTCAACCCCTCACCCTCACTCACACTCACTCACACTCACTCACCCTCACCCACCCTCAACACCTCATCCTCACTCACCCTCACTCACCCTCAACCCCTCACCCTCACCCTCACTCACCCTCACCCTCACTCACCCTCAACCCCTCACCCTCAATCCCTCACTCACCCTCACCCTCACTCACCCTCAACCCCTCACCCTCACTCACCCTCAACCGCTCACCCACCCTCACCCACCCTCACCCTCACTCACCCTCAACCCCTCACCCTCACTCACCCTCAACCCCTCACCCTCACTCACCCTCACTCACCCTCACTCACCCTCACCCTCACTCACCCTCAACACCTCACTCACCCTCACTCACCCTCAACACCTCACTCACCCTCAACACCTCACTCACCCTCACCCTCACTCACCCTCAACACCTCACTCACCCTCACCCTCACTCACCCTCAACACCTCACCCTCAACCTCAACCCCTCACCCTCACTCACCCTCACTCTCACTCACCCTCAACCCCTCACCCTCACTCACCCTCAACCCCTCACCCTCACCCACCCTCACCCTCACTCACCCTCAACCCCTCACCCTCACACAGTGCAATAGGTCTCAGACCATTTCAGTTAGAGCTTTAAGAAATGTTTATGGCTTTTTTTATTTGTAATTCTTTAGCATTGGCTACAGGAAACAAAAATGCTAAACATTTACAAAAAAAACCCATAAACAATTCTAAAAGCACTAACTCTAATGGTGCGAGACCTATTGCATTTCCAATGCTTGTTGTTATCTATGGACACCTTCTGTTTGTCCCGTGAAGGGGTAACCTGCTGGCAGAGAGGTCATTACACTGGGTTCACTGCTAGTAGTCACTAAAAACTATAATCGGTATACACAGAAAGTCTTTGGGGCAGCTCCCTTCAGACTTTGCTATGCTGGGGTGTCGGGACAGTGGATAAGCCTACAGAACAGCATACACAAGGCAGTGGTTCAGCCCCCATCGGCAATTGCTTTGTTGGCAGTTCTATTCAGATGTTAGATCCACCTATAGGGCAGTAATTCATTAGTTGCAGTGTTTGCCATGTTGAGTGACAGCATTTTGCCACATCACATTGGTAATGGAGAGCACGGTTAGGTGAAAATTGCCCTTTTCTTCAACCGCCTGCCTGCCCTCAATAGCCTTCCTGCCCTCAATAGCCTTCCTGCCCTCAACAGTTGTCACGTCTAAGGCAGGATGACTAACCTGGACATTCAGAAGCAGCAGGAGCGATGACGTTGCCTACTTCCTTCTTCCCTCGGAACAGTCCCCCCGCCGAGTCTACACATATACAGACTCAGTCAGGGAGGCCCCCCCAGGGAAGGGGAAAAAATGGAGAAAGTAAAATAAACAGGCTGGCAGCCAAAGACCATCTACAGCTGGCGAGGACGTGTGAAGGGTCTGTCTGTGCTCGCTTGTATATAGTCTGCAGAAATACACAAAAAAGACACTTGTAAATACTCACCCCCTCCCCAATGAACAAACAGCAGAATGCGAGGAAAAGAGACACCAGTAATACTCACTACTATGGACTGCCACAATCATCCAAAAAGAATGTGATGAAAGAGAAATAAAGAAAAAGAATGAATAATAGTTTTCCAACTATATGTTGCTCCAATGAGAAAGCTGAACTCTAGTCTCAAGTTCGTATCTTTGTCGCTAATACGCCATCTCACTAAAGTCTCAAGTTCTAATAGCCTGTCTGTGATCTCCGGGAATCACTTCACCAAAATTAAACGTTCTGATTAGCTTCCGCACTTCCCACCAAACAAGTAGTGAAGATCACGTTATTTTCCAACAGTCTTAAAGTTTTCACGGAAGCGGCCGCTTCCGTAATAATTCCAGTGAACGCTTAGAGGCAGCAGCGTACAATGTTCCTTAATAGCGTTAGGACGCTTTCTCTGCGGTCACATACCCTGGTTCCATGAAACGCCGACTCGGCTTCTCTGCCACGGCTTCAACTCTCCAGCGCGGCTCCAGGTCAAAGGCTAAACACGCCGTGCAGCGGGACAGCCTGCAACACGGCTTCACTCGAACATAAATTCTGAACAGTTCCGTAATCCCCAGGGTAGGTCAAGGATCTCGAAAGACTTCTGGAATCCCTCAGAGTTCTAGGTAGGCAGGCAACAAAAGTGACAAGCACCGGAAGAAGGAAAAGAGAAAACAAATATAGAATTTCCCTCAACACAAACAAAGGACCAATTTCCAGGCATTCTGGGAGATGTAGTCTACGAATCGGGGCTTGAACGTGACAACAGTCTGCTGATAAAGTACCTGCTTACTCTCTTTGCCTGAATGTGTTGTCTTTAAATGACAAATGCATATTTCTGAGATATCTACATTGTCTGGTAAATTAGCACTTGTCTAGAAAGATTAGAAACCCGTTCATGCCAGGTAAACTGCAAAACGTTTAAAACTGAGTCAGCCACTGCTAGTGTTGTGTATAAACACACCCAGACACGCACACAAATCAAATCGGTTGGCAGGTTTTTGCAGTCTCTCTGTATCAAACCCAAGCGTATTACCAGATTCCAAGAGTAGGATGTGCTGGTTTAAAATATGTAAGCGATGACACCTGTTGATATTTTTAGAAGCAGTAAAGATAGTGGTACTTGAAAAACGTGTAGAGATAGCCCTGCCACAAATAGAGTATATGACGATAGTTGACATGCAGATGTGTATGTGTAGCAGATGTAGTACTCCCTAGAGCAACTGTTAGCACATTCTCTCCAGGGCTAGCAGTATCCTTAACTGGGCCTCTCTTACAAAACCAAACAGTCTCCTTGACATGCAAGGTTCTATACACTTTCCATTGCATACAGAGCATTCTATGCACTACGTATCCCCTTCCCTTAATCATTGAATGCTTACAAAAGTGACTGTTTGTAGCATATGTGGCTGTAGATGCTCATGCTCTGCATACTCCTGCCATATGGTTTTGGGCTTGGGTCTTTGCAACGTGTTTTTCTTTGAAGAAGTTTTTTGAGTCACAAGGTCTCGGTGACCCTTCCTCTGGTCGTGAAAGCGCATGGGCACCGACCTCATTGTTAGATTGTTTTCCGGGTTCAGACGTTTATCAGTGGTGCTCCCAATTCCGATGTTTCCTTCCCCAACCCCAGACCCAGTTGTCTTCCTTTCTGTCACCAAGACAAATTTTCAGTCCCTCTTCCTTTCTTACGACACTCGCTTCACTCCTCGAGTTCATTGACGTTATGCGAATAGGCCACGCGGCCCTCAAAGTTCTTTAAAGCAACGTGCCCTCCTTACGTGCTTTGAAGAATGAGGATTGCACGAGGTAAGGGAACGGATGCCCTTCAGAAGATACAGGAAGAGCCATTCAAAATACCCCTAACCCAATTTCATGCCATCTGTAACTTACCTCTCGCTGGAGCACAACAGAGCTGGTGCGATACAGCGTTGAGAAGCAAGAAAACCCTCCATCTGTGACGAGACAGACGGTGGTCCCAGCAGAATGTGAAAGTTATCTTAGGAGACACAGGACATATTTGGCAAGGTGGACCTGCACAACACCAAAAATGAGGAGTCTGGTGATGCTCCTGGACTTCTAACCCTAGGAAGAGGCGCCCGAAGACATTCCATACACCTCTGTCGGCCCAAAGTCAGGGCTGACCTTACTCTCAAAAGTGGTAGCTTGGTCGAAGAGTAAGGCAGTACCAGAGGACAGTGTAAAGCATTTGTTGTACACACTCAGTTAGCAAAAGGTTTCACACACTCAAGGACTGAACTCCAGGCCAATTGTTTTATATCAAAAGATATAGCTGTTTTATTTTTAGAACCAACAGGTATAACAATATACTTTTCTCAGTGATGAGTGATCTCAGGTTATTGCTTTGCAAAAAGGCAATGACTTTGTAAACACAATGGGTGCAGGGGTTGCAATAGGCAACACCGTTCTAAACACAATTTAGCATTGAGCTCAATGGGGTTTTCTACACAATTTACAGTTGATTACTTTGCAGATTACTTTTGTAAGTCCAGGACTGGATCCTAGTTTCAGTCCTGGGGTCTAAGCTGGAAACAGTTTAGTAAAATCGTTTTGGTTATTGCAATGATTTTTAAGGAATAAAAAGGTATTTAAAAGTTCACACTTAAAAACTTTTCAGTGAAAAACTGGCAATGTTATCCAATGGGAGAAAGTTCAGGTTACAGGTAAAGTATGTTCTCGTTACTTTTGTAATCCAGTACTGGGCTCCTGGGTCCAGCACTGGGATCTCTACTTAAGACAGGTAAGTGATTACGTTTCAGTAGTTAGCACGGTTTTTAAAGAATATTTGAAGTTTTCAAAAGTAGACACGTAGAAGAAATTTCACAGAAAAGCAGATAAATGGATTCCTATGGAGAAAATTCAGGTTACTAGTAAACCCGGTTAGGGTTACTTTTGCGGTTCAGTACTGGGCTATGAGTTACAGTACTGGCTTCTCTCCTGATCACAGGTGAGTACTTGGGAATTCGGCTGATTTTATAGGAATATTTTAAGTTTTCAAAACTTCACACTTAGAAGATTTTTCGAGTCAAACCAGTCAATGTTATCCAATGGCAGGTAAGTGAGTTACCGGTTTCCAGGTGAGTACTCGACTGGTGAAGTTAAGGTGCTGAACATAGACTCAGGGGTCCCCCAGGGTCAGATAGGTACAGTTGGTTCACCCTCAGCGGCACAGGGGTAGCCGGGTGCAGAGGTAGTTAGGCCCAATGTGAGCCAATGAGGAGCAGGGGTTCTTCGGTTGGTGGCTGCTGGCTAGCAGGCCACGCGGCTGTGGGAGTTGGGCTCCTGGTCACTACCTCAGGGCAAATGGGGGAAGTAAGATAGGGCAAAGGTTGCACAGCCAGAGGCACTCGGGAGGCTGGGTGCAGGGTGCTTTTGAGCCTTCGGGTGCTCAATGTTATTCAATGGGAAAAGTAAAAAGGGAACAAAGGCTGCAGACTCTGGGACGGTGATTCTTCAGGTGCGTCTACCACTTCGAGAGGTAAGTTTGGACCCTGGAAAAGAGGTAGGTACCCCAAAGGGAGGCATAAGGAGCCGCCAGGTGTAGGGGTGTCTTTCGGTGTCGGGAAATCTTACCCTCGGCTTGGCGCGGTTGGAGGGGTGCCTGGTTCTGAGTCTGCGGGCGTCGTCTGGTTCGTCGAGGAGGGTCTTTGGGCACTGGACTTCAGGTCCCAGTCGCCGAAGGGACATCTTGGTGGTCTTGGCTCACTCGGACACAGGCTTGGTGGGTGCAGAGTGGGCAGGTCTTGAGCTTCCTGGCTGGCACCAGGGGTTGGTTGTTGAAGCAGAGCCTTTGCTTATGGGAGTCCCAGTCTTTACGAGGGTCAAGGCAGGCAGGTCCTCCGGGTGTACTAAGGTTGCTGTCCGCAGTAGTCGCCGGGATTAAGCAGGAGCAAGTTCCAGGATCAACAGGCCGGTAGGGCACGGGCCAAGTCAGTGGGTGTTGTCCTGTTGTGAGCAGCTGCACGGCGGGTCTTCTTCTTCTTGATCTTCTTTCTTCTTTTCTTATCGGGATCTGAGGAAGGAAGGTTCAGTGGGCCCCTCAATACTAGGTTTAGGCGCGTTACAGATAGGGCGAGGGCAGGTACCAATGGGTCCCTGTCTTGGGGTGGGTACACCCCCTAGCCTGCTCCTCTCCTGTGGGAGGGGGCAGGAGCCTAGCTGTGATTGGGCAGGGCTCCCCATCTTCAAGATGGCCGGACCCCGGGGTCGTGCTTCACCTCGCCTGTCCCACCTGAGGGGTGGGGTTGGCACAGGCTGGCACACCCCCTTCCTGACGTTGGGTTTCCCGCCAGTCTTCCCGCCAGAGTGGGGGTTTAAAACTGGTGGGGGCCAGTTGCTGAGTACAGCAAGTGGCCTGGAGAAGCTCACAAAGGCGGCATGCCTTTGAAGCTTCCCCCTGTCCATCCCGGGGGAGGAGACCTAGCACCTCACCCAGGATGTGCATTGTTGCAGGCCCTGGAGAGCGGGGGGTCCCCACCCAGGGGTCCAGCAACATGTCTGCTGTGTGGCAGCCTGGGCAGCCACTCAGTCCAGACGTGGATTGTAGGTTAGGTTTCAGGGGGCATCTCTAAGATGCCCTCTGTGGTGCATTTTACATTGAATCCCACACTGGCATCAGACTAGGTTTAATGTGCTGAGAAGTTTGATACCAAACTTTTCAGTCTTCAGTGTAGCCATTATGGTGCTGTGGAGTTCATAATGACGACCTCCCAGCACCATATACTCTTAATGGCATCACTGCACTTACAGTGCCCAGGAATGGCCTGGGTACTGTAGGGGCACAGGGCTCATGCACCTGTGCCCACACCACTGGCACAGGGCACCCAGCTAGAGGGGCGACTGATGTATGCCAGGGCAGTGGGTTTGTGGGCATGGCACACAGGGATGTGTGCTACGTCAACTCTTTGTTTAGTTCTGTACTCAGACATTCAGCCTGCAAAGGCAGTGTGTGGGTGTCAGGCTACAAGTCCCCGAAGGATGGCACAATAGGGGAGGCGCTAGGGGGCGCACAGCGGGATGGCTGCCTAATACGACAGAGCCGCTGGACAGACCTCATCCCAGCGTTTATTATCGCTTCCGGGACTGCAAGATGCGGTAAAAAGGTCGTAACAGCTGTCGGAATATCGTGTGAGGTCAAAGATGTGCGAAGCAGAGGTGGCGGAAGTTGATATGCTGAGAAATTGACGGATGAGCACCTGAAAGCGCTGCGGCTGGGGATCACCAAAATGGCGCCCATGTGTTGACATCGGGACGGCTGCGGAATCCAGGTAGGAAAGCGCAGCTGACAAAGTGGAAACGCTCACCCGCTATCGGTGTGTTACAGGCCAACAAATGACTTTGGAGAATGCGAACTGCGGCACTGGGAAGCTGCGGGGAGACAAACTGCCCGCTGGCTAGTGAGGCGCCATAGCGGACTTAAAATGGTGGCCGCCATAATTGGTTGCGAGGCAGAGCGCGCTTAAGCAGAGAGCGGCCCCTTACTTTATAGAGACACCGCTGCAGCATCTCCCATCCAGGAGCACAGAGTGGTACTTAATTCAACGGCCGATTACTAAGCTTATAAATGGGCATTGTTTCTCGCGGAGGCGATACTGCAAAAACACATGGCCAGCAGCATCAGCGCACATGAGTGAGGCAGACTGAGAGGTGGCGCAAATGATAGTTCGCATTTCTGACAGAAACCCTGTAGCGCTTCTAGCATTCATGAACCATAGGCAGAATTGCGCACAACTACAGTAAAGTACGCAGATGGCTGCAGGGTCGCAATAACAGTGCATATGGTAGAGAGGGCATCGGCCACCACGAAATCTCCCTACATAAAAATGCAAATGGCAAATGCGGATCACGGCTGGAAATGGGAAGTGCTTGATTCCAGACACTAAACTATAACGCAGCTAGTGATTGTGATACAGAGGAAGCGCGCTCCTATGCACATGGCGTTGCGCTTACCACAGCGACTACTGCCCTGATCGACAGCAACTAAATGACAGGCTGATACGCACTCTCCTCCTAAAGAACGTTAAAACTGAGCGCATATGCTGTAGACACAACACAAATCAATCAACCTGTATTGTAGCCGGGGCACAACTGAAGCTAATAAAAGTGCCGACCTGAGTCACACTACAAGAGAATACTCCCTAACGATGGGGAAGCCAGATAAACAACAGACAAAACTAACATTCGAAGGGCGCAGACCGAATCGAAGTAATAAAGCACACTCTGATACTGAGACAGAGGGTGAAACGGAATCGACCAGCACCATGGAAACCATTCTGAAAGCGATACAGACCAATCTGCAAGATATAAATGGTAAACTGGATCATCTCACGTGCAGGGTGGACAATATGGCGGCCAAATTAGACAAATGGGGAGAACGCCTGGATGCTGCTGAAACCCGCATATCGGCAGTGGAGGATGAGGCACACACCTCTATGGACAAATGTGCAGGAATGGAAAAAGTGCTGGAGGTGATCAAAGCTAGGGCGGAAGATTTGGAGGCCAGATCACGCTGCAACAATGTGCGCATAGCGGGTGTTCCAGAAACAACTAACATAGGACGGATGGATACCTATGTGGAGGAACTGTGCAAAGCAACATTCGGCGACGAACACCTATCGCCGATCTTCATAGTCGAGCGAGCGCATAGATCGCTGGCTCCAAGACCTCCACCAGGAGCAACTGCTAGGCCAATAGTGGCTCGTATACAAAATTACCGCGACCGGGACAGTATACTAAGGATAGCACAGCAGAAAAAACAAATCTCATACCTGGGAAATAAACTGGAGTTCTACCAGGACTACACTATGGCCGTGCAACAGGCGATAAAAGAGTACACCCCTGTCAAGGCGAAATTGAGAAATATGCAGATAGAATACACCATGTTCTATCCGGCGCGCCTGAAGATAACATGGGACGGTAAATCCACCATCTGTTCCACACCCAAGGCTGCTCATGATTTCCTTAAAAAGATTGGCAGTAAACACAAAGAACAGAAACGCGCTTCACAACAACAAGACTCAGACTGATCGGCTGCGTAACATGAAAGATGACGAATATGCTGTAGAAAGCGCAGTATACGAATTACATGAACTGCACAATATGGATGCCACGAACTGTATAGGTGGTACGCGTGATATAATAAGGTGACACGTGATACTGTACTTCAGGACCTTACGAACGTTGTTGTCAACTCACAATGCAATACCAGGAACAGTGTTGAGTGTATAGCATAGATTGGGGTACAGTTATGGAGGTCTGGTAGGACCGAGGACGATACCCCCAGGTAAAATGACAGTCCTGCATGTTTTACTCATATAATCTTGTACTGCACAGTGTGAGTTAAGACTGAGGATATAAAATATATGATTAGAGGTAATGCTCCCCCTAACTCCCTAGAACTAAAGATTATATGTCACGGCTATCTGTTACAAGAAACAATGTCCTTACACTGAAAGTAGGTAGATCTGTGCTCTGTAACGGATAAACGAAACATTGGGTACAATGTTGATACGAATACTGTGAAAATGTGGGCTTAATCAAGAGTTATGTTTAGAAAGTTACAATTATGGTCTGTCCACATCCATTAATTTGGATGGTGTAGTGGGCCCTCGGCGGACCTCTGTATGGGTATACCCCGAAATGTTTTTAAGTTCAAAGACTGTTCTAACTGGGATATGGCTTTGGCAAAATTGGGTTGCTGAAGTGGGTGGGGGGTTCCCAAGTTGGGTATTAGTTCAGTTCACAGGACCTGACCACTTGAGATGCATTGCTGACGCCCACTGGCATTGTAATAACACACGTGGGACTTCTGCATTGAGATATTGTTGGCTGTCCAGGAGTTATGCAAAGATACACATGACATTATGGGAGGCGGGCTTACCCACTGGGGATGGCTAACTCACATGACATGACAGGAAAAACACATCTAAAACTGATAACATGGAACATACGGGGATTTGCGAACCCAAAGAAGGTTAGACAGCTATTTGCCTGCCTAGACAGATGGCAAGTAGACACAGCGCTATTGCAGGAAACTCACATTAATCCCTCTACAAAGTGTAAGGCGAATGATGCGCTGAGGCTGGATATCACTCTGCCTACTCTATTTATTCGCGGGGAGTCACGATTTTAATAAAGAAGGGTACTAACTTCACCAAAGAACGACTGGTGGTAGACACTAAAGGTAGATACCTCATTTTTAACGGGGAAACTCAGAGGACAAAGGGTCACACTTATCAATACGTACGGTCCCAACGTTGATGCACCAGAGTTCTTCCAGGAAGTGTGGCAACATCTTCATGAGGTATAGAACGAGTTGTGTGTGCATAAACATGCGTGTACATCCCTGGGTGAGGCACTCCGGTGTGGATCAAAGAATAGATTCCAATGTTTCTAAGAAGATACTTTTATTTTTTGATAATGATTTTCATCAAAAGTTTCATAATGATATTGTCGTCATATCAATAGAGGTGATTAAATCACCATATAGGCGATAACATATGAACTCTGATGCATTTCGGGCTGAAACAGCCTTTTGTCAAGGAGAGCTGAAAAGAAGAAACGAGCCTGAATCAGAATAAGGGAATAATGAAAAACAAAAAGTAACATGCAGCGTGTACGGAGTATACAACCGGGCGGTTTGGTAAGTGCCTAATGAATTGGGTAAGTGGCTAGAGTTAACGTTGTGAGTTAAAAGGAGACGAGAAAAGAACCAAGATTGCACACCCGTGCGATAATACGGAAATGTGTGGAGAAAAAGTTATGCCGAGTGCGTAAGGAGTAACGTACTTAACAAACAATCGTGAGGTTTAGTAAGTAGTGCTTAAATCTATCCCTGAAGGGACCTGGCAGGTGAAATAGACTTACTTCTGGTTAGCGCTGGTGCGGACAGCCGTTGTTCGTGTTCCGTGTACGGAAACCGGTGGCGTTCAAGGAAGTTAAGGGCGATAGTGTAAAAACAAAAGTAGGACTCACGTGCTGTGTAGGAAGAGCGAAAATAAACGAAGGGTGAATATAGAAAGGTAGCCATGTTGGACTGGTGAATATACCTGCTGAATGGAACTGAAGATAAACCAACGGTGAGGTGTGAAAAGGGATGTAGGGTGAGGAAGTTAGAACAGATATATAAAGAGCAATGTAAGGATCAAGTACAAGAAGTAAATACATTCAACAGATGAGTTATAAATAACAACTATATTCAACTCGATCATTGAGTCCATGTGGTTTAAGGGTCTGAAGGCGGTACATCCATTCAAGTTCTCTTTTCAGAAGGAGTTTGTGATTGTCCACTCTCTCTGTTTTTTTGATCATTTCCAGTACAATGAATTGAAGTTGGGCGACGGTATGGTGGAATTCATCAAAGTGCATGGCAACATTAGATTTCTCTTGTTTGGTGCGAATGTTAGATTTATGCTCGTTAATGCGCACCTTAATTTTTCTCTCTGTTTTGCCGACATATAGTTTGCCACAGGGACATTTAAGTGCGTAGATCAGGTTCATTTAAGAAAATTATTTTTAAACACTGGCCCATTCTACAAATGGAACCCGATTTCAGGGACAGTTTTCAAACTCCTCCACTGTTTGCATATACCCGCAATAGTAATTTGAAGGAAATACTCACCAGAAAACAACCCACTCCCAAAGACCAGAAAGGAACCGTACCCTGCATGAGTTGCAATAGCTACAATTGTATCATCAAGGGGAATATCATCAGACACCCCATGAAAGGCTATCCCATCAAACTTCATGTTAACGCTACTTGCGACTCCATGAACCTGATCTACGCACTTAAATGTCCCTGTGGCAAACTATATGTCGGCAAAACAGAGAGAAAAATTAAGGTGCGCATTAACGAGCATAAATCTAACATACTCCGTACATGTTACTTTTTGTTTTTCATTATTCGCTTATCCTGATTCAGGCTTGTTTCTTCTTTTCAGCTCTCCTTGACAAAGGGCTGTTTCAGCCCGAAATGCATCGGAGTTCATATGTTATCGCCTATATGGTGATTTAATCACCTCTATTGATATGACGACAATATCATTATGAAACTTTTGATGAAAACCATTATCAAAAAATAAAAGTATCTTCTTAGAAACATTGGAATCTATTCTTTGATCCACACCGGAGTGCCTCACCCAGGGATGTACACGCATGTTTATGCACACACAACTCGTTCTATACCTCATGAAGATGTTGCCACACTTCCTGGAAGAACTCTGGTGCATCAACTCGTTCTTTACACTGTTGGCGGTTCGACGGTAACGCCACCTGCGAGAGCACCCATCCCATTTAAACTACAAGAACTTCACACAACCAAGCAGTGCACCCCGCATCTTTTTCAACATCTTGATGAGGTAAACGAATTTTCCTTTGGGGCGGTGACTTGAACCTCACACTGAATGATAATTTAGACAGATCGGGCCAACTCTGGATCCGCGTAAAAAAACAAGAACAGAAGTATTAGACATCCTCACTGATATGAATTTGCATGATGTATGGAGAATAAATAACCCAACCTCTAAAGAAGCGACACACTCCTCAGCTGCCTATGGCAGCTGGTCCCGTATCGACTACTGGATTGGGTCGGACACAATTTTACACTGGACCGGAGCCATCAAACACATGCCTAAGAACCTCTCTGATCATAACCCTATACTGTTAACCCTCCGCATCCCACATTACACACCACCACCATACGGCTGGAGATTCAATGCCAAAGCCCTTACTGACCAGGTATGTGCAAACACCATAGCCAAGGCAATCACCGACTACTTCCAGCTCAATGCGCCCTTCACACAGCATCCACGTCTACTTTTGGAGGCCTTTAAAGCCACCTTAAGGGGAGTATGCATCAACACGAACACTGGGATACTCAGAGACATTCGTTGTCAACTAACACGCTGCGAAACACAGCGGAAAACATTTGAACAACGCTATGACCGCACACTAGACCAAACTGTCCTGGGGGAATTGAGGCAAGTCTTGTCTGAATACCAATCTTTTGCAAATGACGAGCTCAAATATGTTAATAAACGCTATATAGCTAGGACTTATGGAGAGGGTGGAAGAGTGGGAAGAGTCTTGTCGGCTAAGATCTGTGAGGGTCGAAGTTCCCAAAAAGTGTTGCAAATTCGGAAAGAGAACGGTACTGTATGCTCGGATGCAACAGGTATATTGGAGGGCTTTGTACAAACGTAAGGCACACTGTATAAGTCGCAACCCACTGCGTCACCGACGGAAGTACTGGAATATCTAGAAGATGTTGCCATAGCGTGGCTCTCTGATACACAAAGGGCATATCTAGCACAGCCCATAACAGTAGAAGAAGTCACAGAGGTCATAAAAACATAACCCAATGGCAAAGCCCCAGGCCCCGACGGTTTCACGGGGGAATTCTACCAAACCTATGTAGACCTAATTGCCCCACACCTAGTCGAAATGTATGGTGATGCATTTGAGAAAGCAGAGCTGCCGCCGACACTGAGGGAAGCAGTGGTGATAGCTCTACTGAAACCTGCTAAGGATCCGGAATTCTGCGATTCATACAGACCTTTGTCTTTAATAAACGTTGATTCTAAAATTTTAGCCAAACTATTAGCATGCAGGCTGCAGCCACTTATGACCAACTTAGTACTTCCGAATCAATCAGGATTCATACCAACTAGAACCACTACGCATAACACTAGGACACTGTTTGCACTATCCCACTATCTCATACCAAACACTAAGGCAGTAGCGGTCATGTTAGATGCCTTTGACTCTATTGAATGGTCCTATCTACTAACGGTACTTCGGAGAATGGGGTTCCCTCCCATGTTTATCCAGTCGGTGAGATTGCTCTACACTCGACCAACAGCTAAAATCACCGGTTATATCTCTGACCCGATCAATATAGAACGGGACACAAGACAAGGGTGCCCGTTGTCTCCTTTGCTATTCGCCCTTGCACTTGAGCCCCTAGCGTGCAAAGTGAGACAAAATCACCATCATTCTGCCCTACAATTCCCTAACAGACCACTGCATATATCACTATATGCGGATGATATGCTGCTATATGTACGAGACTCCGAACAACACCTGGCCCCACTTCTTCGTGAATATATTAAATTTGGCAAACACTCAGGACTCCAGATCAATTGGTCAAAATCATCTATTCTCCCACTGACAGACACCACATTTCCACATGTCACAGAATTTCCCCTCGAATGGCAAGTGGAACCTATCAAATATTTAGAGGTGTGGTATCATAGGGTACCCTGAAATTGTTATACGAACGAATTATGGAAGAGCATTATCCTCTCTCAATGATAAAATCAATCGGTGGATACAATTACCACTTTCACTTGCAGACAGGATAGCTATCGTAAAGATGGTGGTCCTCCCTAAACTCCTCTATCTTTTTAACTATATACCGATACCACCGCCCAGAGAAGTATTCAAAAATATAACAACTGCTGTACTGAGGTTAATTTGGGCAGGCAGGCAAACAGGCACGTGTAGAACTGCGTACATTAACTCTACCATATGTAAAAGGCGGAATGGGTGTCCCTGATTTTTATCTCTACTATCTTTGTGCTCAGGTACAATACGCCTCGTACTGGTACCATCCAATACCGTACCTGACACACACGGCAGTGGAGGAGGGTGATGCACTCCCCATACCATTAACATCAATTATAACATACACCAGACCTCCACTGCACGCTAAAGATATCAACACAATCGACTCCACAAACAAAGCCTGGCAAAAGCTAGGACAATTGTCTGATAAATTGCCGCTATATGCACCGGCCCTACCGCTTAGTCACCATCCTGAGTTATCTGTTACCAACGAAAAGGTAGGCATGAACCTACTACACCAAGTGGGGATAGACGACATGGGGGATTTATACAAGGATGGAGTGTTCAAGACGACACAGGATCTGACTTATATTACCAACCAAACGCTGCTGTTTCAATTTACGTATCACAGACTTCAGGGGGCAATGAAGAAAGCATACCCTAGTTTTCCGGATGAACCCCCGCAGCTAGACACACTACAACTAATTATATCTTCACAGAATACTAAGCACTTAGTATCGCGACTACACACCACAGCACAGAATGAGTTGAAAATCACGACAGATAGGGTACGGAAAGGTGGGACAAAGCCCTTGATAATGTTCTCACATAGGAAGACTGGCGGACCGCCTGCGCCCTGACTCCAATGCTCACACCAAATGGGAATCTTCGAATCATTCACTTTTAGTACTTACACCAGACATATTATACACCTTGGAAACTATTTAAGTATGGCTTATGAGCCGATACAGGCTGTAAACGATGTGGGGTTGAGCAGGCTGACTTCATCCACCTTGCGTGGGTTTGTCCGCAAATACAAGCTTACTGGGTGGAAGTTACATCTTTACTGATGGAAATGGTAGGTGCTGATATTATATGTGATGCTAAAACCTGCTTGCTGGACATAATAAGAAATGTACGGGCAATGAAACGTAAAGTTCGAGGCATGTGGGCTGCTGAATTCATATCTGTGCATAGATCGCCGCCTAGTGTTGGGTCCGAATGATTGCACCTTGTTGTCCTGGAAGAGTCTTCGAAGTATCACGAGATAGGTGGCTCCTCCCCTGGACTACAGTGCGCATCGGCATCGACTCCATCCCCAGATTGTTTTTTTCCGCCATTGGGTTCGGATGTGTTCGGTTCCCTCCTGTCGGAATCGATAGTTATTAACTTTACTTTGCTTGAGACCAAACGGTCTTTAGGACTTGCGTCTGTATTGTCTTTCGTTCAGGTTCGTAACTTCTCGGCTCCGAACCGACATTACTCTTCCGCGTGCTTTCGGCGCGGAGGGGCCTACTAGACGCTCCAGACTCTTCATCCATCATGGACCGAAGTCCATTCAAACGATGCCCGGTGTGTGCCTCGAAGTACCCTTATATCGATGTACACCCGGTGTGTAACAAGTGCTTGTCACCGGACCACGACGAGGCCAAGTGTATGGCCTGTTCCAGGTTCCGGTCCAAGAAAACGCTCAAGCTCCGTCGAGCTGCGCGCCTGGAGGCCCAGCAATCTGCCCCACCGCCTACGGACATCTTCAATGCTGGGGATGTCGAGGACGACGATATCCAGGAGATCACGGAATCTAACCCCGCGTCGGAGGTCGAGGACGAATACGACGCAGAGGCCGAGGATTTCGATGAAGTCGTCGAGGAGGTAGGGGACGACGACGGGGCCCTCGCCACCGTAGAGGATAGCTCGGACGAGGAGCTTCCTCAGACAGACTCCAGGCCGTCCAAACTCATGAGGCCCAGATCGAGGGATCGCCTTCGGGCCTTACCCGAGACCTTGATGTACGTTCCACGGCTCCGCCTTCCGGCCCGGCCACGGACATTGATACAGAATCACTCCCGGTGCCTCCAAAACCGAAAGTGAAACATACGGTCTCGGCGCCAGAAAAATCGAAACCGAAAGTGCGGTCGCACTGGTCGGGTCGAAGACTTCGGAGGCCTCGGCGCCGAAGAAATCAAAGATGGCCGTCGAGCCGAAGAGCCATGTCAAAATGGCCGACCCGAAGGCTACTGCTTGGAAGCCTAAGGTTAAGGGGTCCGACGCAGCCGCATCGGCGCCGAAGACGGTCGACGCCGGGCAAGGGTCGACTCGAAGGCAAGAAAACGGTTGACGACCCCAAAAGGTCCACTCTCGACCCGAAGAAGCGTCAGGACGACCCAAAGTCCCTCTCTGCCTCGCCAAGTGCGTCGACTCCGAAGGGTGCATCCTCGGTCTCCGCTCCAAAGCCAGCCGCTAAAGACTCTGTCGAACCGGCGCATCCATCCGCCTCGTTCACTAAGAAAGTTACGGAGTCCCTGCAACGAATCAGGGAAGGGGCCGCAGCAGTCGAGCCGAAGGACCCTGTGCTGCCCAAGCCTCAGGATAAACCGACGAAGGCGCCTACGCCGATACTTTTCACCTTGCCGCCTAAGATGGCGCCGAAGGCTTTCGCGGCTAAACCAAGGGCCGCCATGCCCGAGAAGGTGTCTTCGACGCCGAAGCAGTCATTGGTGGTCCCCGGCCCACGGCAACCACCACTTGCAGAGGAGGAGCGTCAGGAGCATTTTATCGACGCCAACACGGGCAGACGTTCCCTCCTGAAAATAAAAATCACCCCTGAACCACTATTGGAGTCTTACAAGATTCCACTCAAAAGGAAGATGGACTCTGCTGTTACTCCTGCCTTGATAGAGCCCATTTCGCCACAGGCTCACAAACTCTCGCCCACTCATTCCAATGTCGAGGCAGGTGAAGGCGACGACGAGGATGAGTACAGCTATCCCATCTACACAGACCCTGAGGATGTGACTGAACCATGGACTGCTGGTGGCGATCCTGGGGACCCGCATTCTGGACAGGAGCCTCAGTTTTTCTGAGCCAAAACTTCCCCCACTGAGGACTCTGCGGCCTTCAATGCCCTCATTGAGAGGGCAGCAGCCAATCACAACGTCCAGCTCCATGCTGACCCAGTGGACGTCGACTTCCTCTTTGACACCTTTTCGGTCTCTGAAAAGACTTTAAAGACTCTGCCAATGCTGAAGGGTGTTTTGAAGCACACAGCTGAGGTGTTCAAAGAGCCCACCCGGGCGAGAGTCATCAACCCGAGAATCGACAAGAAGTACAGGGCGGCGCCCACTGATCCAACTTATATCAAGGGACAGTTGCCTCTGGATTCCCTGGTTGTCTCCAATGCCCGCAAAAGAGCCAACTCACAGACTACGGGTGATGCTCCTCCCCCAGACAAGGAATCAAAAGTCTTTGAGGCTTCAGGGAAGAGGGTGGCAGCGCAGGCAGCCAACATGTGGCGTATATCCAACACGCAGGCACTACTGGCACGTTATGACAGGGCACACTATGATACTCTAGAAACCCTTCTACAGCATTTGCCAGATCAATATAAGGAAGCAGCAGAAATGTTGATACAGGAGGGGAAGCTTATCTCCAATGCTGCCATAAAGTGCGCCCTGGACGTGGCTGACACCGCTGCACGCGCTATTAACACTAGCGTTATGCTTCGTAGACATGCCTGGCTAAGGATATCTGGGTTCAAGCCGGACATTCAAACTACCATCTTGAACCAAACGGTCAACCCAAATCACCTGTTTGGCCCTGAGGTTGATACCACCCTTGAAAAGATGAAGAAGGACACCGACACTGCAAAATCAATGGGTGCCTTGCAATCCCAGCAGTTTCGGAGTGGGTCCTTTCGTCGCTCCAAAACTAGGGGCACCTCAAGGGGTCAACTCTCGCAGTCAGCGCAGTTCTACAGGAGCAACACCCAAACTTCTTATTCCAACAAGGGTCGAGGTGGTTACCGTGGCAACAACACCAAGGGCAGAGGACGTGGCAACAACAGCTCCAGGTCCTCCACCGCCAACAAACAGTGACGCCTTGTCGCTGCCCCCGACCACTCAACACCGGTCGGGGGGAGACTCCAGCAGTTCCTGCCCGTGTGGAAGTCCATCACCACGGACAGGTGGGTCAGGTCACTTGTCCAATTCGGTTATTGTCTGGAGCTCACATCCACTCCACCCAACATACCCCCAAAGCACCGTCCTATGTCCGGCGAGCACTTGCACTTATTGCAGCAGGAGGTCGCAGTCATGCTGCAAAAAGGGGCAATAGAGCTCGTGCCCTTGCAAGAAAGGGGTACGGGAGTTTACTCCCTGTACTTTCTTATTCCAAAGAAGGACGGATCCCTCTGACCCATCCTGGATCTCAGGCCCCTCAACTTTTACATCCTATCAGAGCATTTCCACATGCTCACACTGCAGCAGGTTCTCCCACTGCTTCAACAGGGGGACTTCCTGGCAACTCTGGACCTGAAGGATGCCTACTTCCACATTCCACTACATCCTTCACACAGAAAATACCTCAGGTTCACCATACAAGACCAGCACTACCAGTTCAAGGTTTTGCCTTTTGGGGTCACCACGGCACCCAGGGTTTTCACAAAGTGCCTGGCGACGGTGGCGGCACATCTCAGACGTCAAAACATTCACGTCTACCCCTACCTGGACGACTGGCTCATTCAGGCAAAGTCGGCCCAGCAGTGTGCCGACCACGTGTCCCACACCATTCACCTTCTGCACGATCTGGGTTTCTCACTGAATTATCCAAAGTCCCATCTCCAGCCCGCCCACATACGGCAGTATCTGGGTGCGACTATAAATACTCTGGCGGCCACAGCACAGCCGAATTCAGTGAGAGTCGACAACATTCAGTCGCTGATCCAAAGATTCAGACCTCAACACTCGCTTCCAGCGAGAGTGTTCATGCAGTTGATAGGCATGATGGCCTCCTGCATCTCCATTGTCCCGCGCGCGAGACTACATATGCGTCCGCTTCAGGAGTGCTTGGCACGTCAGTGGACTCAGGCTCACGGACAGTTGAAAGACCTAGTGTTGGTGAGCGGTTGGGCATACAACTCTGCATTGGTGGAATCCACAAAACCTTTGCAAGGGACGACCGTTTCAGGAGCCTGTGCCACAGATTATCCTGACAACGGACGCTTCTCTCCAGGGATGGGGAGCGCATGTACTCCAATACACTGTGCAGGGACTATGGACGCAGCAACAGGGGAAGATGCACATCAATGTTCTGGAACTGATGGCAATCTTCATGGCGCTAAAGGCCTTCAAAGTACATCTATGCAACAAGGTCGTGTTGATCCGGACGGACAACATGACGGCCATGTACTACATCCAGAAGCAGGGAGGCACACACTCTCCGCAGCTGTCTCATCTGGCTCAGAGCATGTGGAAGTGGGCCATTCAGAGGAACATCTTCCTCATGGCGGAGCATCTCACAGGCAAAGACAATCAGATGGCGGACCTGCTCAGCAGGCACAGCCACCAAATGCACGAGTGGGAGATACATCCATCAGTACTCCAGCCGTACTTCCAAAGGTGGGGTCATCCAGAGATCGACCTGTTCGCCACTCAGGAGAACGCAAAATGCCAAAGCTTCGCCGCCAGATTCCCACACCCACTGTCACAGGGCAATGCGATATGGATGAACTGGTCAGGCAAATTTGCGTACGCTTTTCCCCCAGCACCACTGATACCGCTGGTGGCACGCAAACTCAGGCAACACTCGATGACTCTCATCCTGGTTGCTCCAACATGGGCTCGGCAGCCATGGTACACCACGTTTCTGGAATTGTCCGTGGTACCACATCAGAGGCTACGTCTCACCCCCAGCCTTCTGACGCAGAGCCATGGCGACATTCAGCACCCAGATCCGCAACAGCTCAACTTGGCGATCTGGCTCCTGAAGTCCTAGAGTTTGGCTACCTAAACTTGCCTCCCAGTTGCATGGACATCATTCGGGAGGCCAGGAAGCCTACTACTAGAGCCTGCTAAGTGGCAAAATGGAAGCGGTTTGCCATTTATTGTGCAAACCACAACATTAACCCGCTTGATGCTTCCATTCAAGACATCATCTGTTACCTGTTCCATCTGTACAAGTGTAATCTGGCTTATACTTCCATTCGCATTCATCTGTCTGCGATGGCCGCGTATCTCCAAAATAGACAACACCTTTCACTCTTCAAGGTGCCGGCCATCAAAGCTTTTTTGGAAGGCCTCAAACGAGTCATTCCGCCACGGACTCCACCAGCTCCTGAGTGGAACCTTAATGTGGTTCTTACCAGACTGATGGGTCCTCCCTTTGAACCACTGCATTCCTGCGAGATTCAGTTCTTGACGTGGAAAGTGGCTTTCCTCGTAGCAATTACATCGCTACGGAGGGTCAGTGAATTGCAAGCCCTCACAATCCAAGAGCCATTTATCCAAATTCATTCCAACAGGGTGGTGCTCCGCACTAACCCTAAGTTCCTGCCCAAGGTTGTGTCTCAGTTCCACATCAACCAAACAATCAAATTACCTGTTTTCTTTCAAAATCCTGAGTCACTGGCTGAGCGGATGCTCCACACTCTTGACGTTAAGCGGGCCCTATTGTATTACATTGATAGGACCAAGGATTTTAGAAAGACTAAACAACTCTTTGTCGCCTTTGCGCCACACCACAAAGGTAACCCTATTTTCAAGGCTGGTATTGCTAGGTGGATCGTTAAATGTATCCAGATCTGCTATGCAAAAGCAAAACGCACTCTTACCATCCCGCCAAGAGCCCACTCCACCAGGAAGTTGGGGGGCTCTATGGCCTTCCTTGGAAACATTCCCTTAGAGGACATATGTAGAGCAGCAACATGGTCTACCACACACACATTTACTAAACATTACTGTGTTGATGTGCACTCAAACAGCAGGCAGCTGTAGGGCAGGCTGTTCTCAAGACACTTTTCCAAACTGCTGCAGCTGGCACGGGCGGACGCCGTTAATGGAGGGACTGCTATGTATTCTATGCACAGATATGAATTCAGCAGCCCACATGCCTCGAACTGAATATGCTACTTACTAGTATGCATCTGTTCTTGGCATGTAGGGCTGCTGACATTCATATCGCCTCCCCGGCGCCTGTAGCAGCTGCAGTATTCACATATATACTCATAGCATGGTCATCATTCACTGAGTTTCACTCCATCTTGGCCACAATGGCTAAAAACAATCTGGGGATGGAGTCGATGCCCATGCGCACTGTAGTCCAGGGGAGGAGCCACCTATCTCGTGATACTTCGAAGACTCTTCCAGGACAACAAGGTGCAATCATCCGGACCCAACACTAGGTGGGGATCTATGCACAGATATGAATGTCAGCAGCCCTACATGCAAAGAACAGATGCATACTAGTAAGTAGCATATTCATTCTGTCTTGTAGCCCTCTTGCTTGCCAAACGTAGAGTCTCTCTGTGTTGGGAGAGCAAAATGCAAAAACCACAGTTGATGGACAGAATGCAGAACAATGTCATACATTCACCCCAGTACAGAGATCTGGGCCTAAATCCATTGTTTTTTTGCACTCCACACCACCCCAGTTCAGACATGGCCATATGCAAATCAGTTTGACCCTGTGCCTCATGGGAACAGTCCAGCCCGAACTGCCAAGCCATGCCTTCCCTGGACCGGAAACAAGCTTCCGAGGACCGGTTTCTGGTATTACAGCTGTCTTCAGCCCGGCTTGCTTGAATCCAGTGGTGTGGAGAGCATGGGACTCACGTCTGAGCATACCCATCCCACTCGGGGTGACAAATGCAAAAACCACAGTTTATGGACAGAATGCAGAACAATGTCCTACATTCATCCCAGTACAGAGATCTGGGCCTAAATCCATCGTTTTTTTGCATTGCACTCCACACCACCCCAGTTCAAACATGGCCATGAGCAAATCAGTCTGACCCTGTGCCTCATGGGAACAGTCCAGCCCGAATTGCCAAGCCATGCCTTCCCTGAACCGCAAACAAGCTTCCGAGGACCGGTGTCTGGCATTCCAGCCGTCTTCAGCCCGGCTTGCTTGAATCCAGTGGTGTGGAGAGCATGGGACTCAGGTCTGAGCATACCCATCCCACTCGGGGTGACAAATGCAAAAACCACAGTTGATGGACAGAATGCAGAACAATGTCATACATTCACCCCAGTACAGAGATCTGGGCCTAAATCCATCGTTTTTTTGCACTCCACACAACCCCAGTTCAGACATGGCCATATGCAAATCAGCCTGACCCTGTGCCTAATGGGAACAGTCCAGCCCGAACTGCCAAGCCATGCCTTCCCTGGACCGGAAAAAAGCTTCCAAGGACCGGTTTCTGGCATTCCAGCCGTCTTAAGCCCGGCTTGCTTGAATCCAGTGGTGTGGAGAGCATGGGACTCACGTCTGAGCATACCCATCCCACTCGGGGTGACAAATGCAAAAACCACAATTGATGGACAGAATGCAGAGCAATGTCATACATTCACCCCAGTACAGAGATCTGGGGCTAAATCCATCGCTTTTTTGCACTCCACACCACCCCAGTTCAGACATGGCCATATGCAAATCAGTTTGACCCTGTGCCTCATGGGAACAGTCCAGCCCGATTTGCCAAGCCATGCCTTCCCTGGACCGGAAACAAGCTTCCGAGGACCGGTGTCTGGCATTCCAGCCGTCTTCAGCCCGGCTTGCTTGAATCCAGTGGTGTGGAGAGCATGGGACTCACGTCTGAGCATACCCATCCCACTCGGGGTAACAAATGCAAAAACCACAGTTGATGGACAGAATGCAGAACAATGTCATACATTCACCCCAGTGCAGAGATCTGGGCCTAAATCCATCGTTTTTTTGCACTCCGTTCGTGACATGGCCTACTGCCGAGACACACTGCGTACGTATGAGGAGGAGTTACCACCGAGATCCCGCCCCAAAAACTACTGGAACTATCTCACATCTTATTTGAATGTACATTCAATTGATTAAGAACGCTATGAATGTCCTGTGTTCCTATAATATGTTTACTGATCACTGTAATGCACAAGCTCCTAATGTATTGCGTATCATTAATGGGTTGATGAATGCGGTAGTGTAAAGGTCCGAAATGTTTTTCTCCTTTTTTATTCTGTTTTAAATGTCTGAAAATCCAATAAACAGAATTTAAAAAAAAGGATGGCACAATAAGTGCTGCAGCCCTTAGGGGTCTTCTCTGGTCACCATGTCCTGGGTACCTAGGGTACCATTTACTAGGGGCTAACAGGTGGCCAGAGATGCCAATTGGGTTTTAGTGTCAACACAGTTTTAGGGAAGGAACACAGGCCGGAGCCCAGGGCACGCTCAGTCAAAGCACATCAGCAGTTCAGAAAAAAGTGGGGGCATGGGGGGCGGAGCTAGCCAGCGCCGATGTGAGACGCGTGTGTGCTGAGCTCCGCGCCAACACCCGTACTATCCTGAAAAATATCCGACAATAACGGCCACCACCGGACTTACGTGGTGGGGACCTGTTCTGGGAACACTACTGCAACGTCCGGCGAAGCCGCCAGCGAAAACGAAGGACGCCCCTCGGAGTACCGGCAGCACTAAGACATCTGCTTGCCAGGCCTGAGGCAGCGGACTCGCCTACATTCCAGGCCGCCGTGCGTGCCTGTACGTGCGGACCCTGGGAGAGCGGAGACCCGGTGACCCCCGCAGGGACCCGACGGAGAGGGGCGCCTGGTCGACACTGTGGTGGGGCCCCCTGCAACATCCTGCACCTCCCCCCCCCCCCCTGCTTTGAGGGGGTAGCGTACTGTGTGACCCCATATCGGACGCCCACAGGCTAACGGCCTCGATAGCGGCTTTGCGCGCTTTGCGCTTGGGCCCCTGATTCGACCACGAGACACATAACGGCCCGCCGGGCCCCCCGAAGGTGAGCTGCGCCGCACCCGCTCCTGATGTGCTCGGCGCCCGGATCTACCCTGAGGCTCCCTCCAAAGCATAATTCCCTCCCCTGCTCAGCTGCTGTACGGACTGCCTGTGGTGCTGCGGACCCCGGAGTGCTTGGGACCCTGGGGCCGACGTAGCGGCCGTACATTTGTGCAGGCCCCCCGCAGTGTTACATGCCACCGGCCTTGCACTGATGGACCTAGGAGTTTGCGTTTCTTCCCCTCTCCCCAGGTGACTCGTGGCAGGGAGCTGGGGAGGACTGCCAGGGGGATTGAGCCGAGGCATTGAGTATTGTGGGACAAATTGGGGACCCTGATGTTCACAGAGCGGCACCTACCTGCTTTTTAGTGACGCAGACTGCGGCCCTGCTGACCCCATAACTTGTGGTGATTGTGGGACTGCGCCGAGGTTCTCCAGTATTGGGGTGTCTTTCATAGATTCACATGCTTGAATATTCCCCGTCGTCGGAGTGGGAGTCCCACGGTAAATAAAATAGCAATAAATGCTAAATATATAATAATATACAATAAATATATATATACATAATAAGGAAAAACCCAAAAAATGCATACAATAACCATCTGGTACCTAACCAAGAGTTTCCACATAGGAATGCATGGGGAAAAGAAGTTCCAATGCAGCCTATCCTTGTCATTATGTTAGTCCAAACTGCAGCCAATCAGGCGCCAGCAGCCCTCTAGAACCTTCTCCTCAGAGCTCAAGCCCTCAGATTTTCTACCGCACGTCGTGTGTAAGGGAGTCTCCCTGAGCTCTGCTCAGTTTTCTTCTTCAAGTGTTCCAGTTTCTTCCAAAATGTCTTCAAGTAAGAAATCTCTCTTCAGAGCGTGTTCCTCTTGTGGAAAGCTGAGATTATATCATGATGACCCACACAGTAAGTGTATTTACTGCCTTTACCCGGACCATGAAGTGGGTACCTGTAAACTCTGTAGAAAATTCTCAGAGAAAACTCTAAAGGACAGAGAAGGCCGTTTACTTGTCTGGCTTCAGAGGCTTAAAGACAAAGATAATGTAATTTCTGACGCTGAAAGTCTGGGGTCAGGCCGTTCTCAAGCAGCTTCTAAACGTGGTAGTGTGCAGGAGGTGCCTTCACCATTTCTTAAAAAGAGGAAAGTTTCCCTCACAATGGCCCCTGCGGTGTCTTCACCTTTGCCTACCACGTCTGGGCCCACGAGACAAAGCTCTCAGGCTCCTTCTGCTTCAAGGTCCAGTATTTCTGTGAGGAAAACGGATTTGCCGTCGACGACGGGAGTTTTTACTCCGTCGACGAGAATGGCTGTCTCTGGTTCCAAATCGACGACGACAGTCACAACGACGATGGCCTCTGGATCGTCGTCGGCCTTAGCGTCGACGTCTTCATCGTCGATGAGAGTGGTTCTCAGCTCTAAGACTGTGCCTTCTGTGATTCCTATTTCATCGTCATCGACGAAAAGAGCTCACTCGTCGACGACCCGGTCGTCGTCGACTAGAAGTGTGAAGGCTTTGACTCCGTCTACGCTCTCGTCGACGAGCGCACCGTCGACGGCTATCCCGTCGACGAGGGGACCTATTCCATCTGCTCCGTCGACGACCGTTCCGTCGACGACCGTTCCGTCGACGATGACTCCGTCGACGATGACTCCGTCGACGATGACTACGTCGACGATGACTCCGTCGACGATGACTCCGTCGACGATGACTCCGTCGACGATGACTCCGTCGACGAAGACATTGAAAGTAAAGGTTCCGTCGACGATGACTCCATCTATACCGTTGAAGACTGCTCCGTCAACGGTCTCCTCGTCGACGATGGCATCCAAATCGATCCCATCGCAGAAGTCAATTGATGTCATGCCGTCAACGCGTACGCAGGACACTATTTCGACGCCGGCCTCTTCTTTTGCTACTATGCCTCTTTTGCCCTTGCAGTCCAGCAAACCACAGTTCGAGACTCTTACAGAGCAAGAGATGATTAATCCTCCATCTCCGCTGTTTGCGACTGATTCTGATCAAGAGTCTGATGGCCAAGCTCACAGTCTTTCGGACCTTAATATTAAGTGCCAAGAATTCAGTAATGACGAGGAAGATGTTTATGACCAACATCAAACAACTCACACTCAGATTCCAACTGCAATGTTGCCTATCTCCATGATATCAAACCTCCAAAGTATGTTGGAAGACTACAATCGGCGTTTCCCACCAACGCCACAGCTTACAACGGTCCCATCAGTAATGAATCCGGTTTCTAACCCGGTTCTGGCTCCTCCTCAACCAGCGTCTCCTGTAACTGTTCACCGTACTACATCGGTTCGTGTTCACACTACCATCTATCCAGAGGATGATGATGACGAGAATCCTCCAGAGCGTGAAGATGGTGAAGTTTCTGAAGTAGATGAGGATGGTGAGGAACATTTGGCGGAGTGGGATGACTATCGTGCTCAAACACCATCTCCTTCTCAGGTGCCTGCAGCGGATTCTCCTCCAGTGGACATCGCAGGCTTCCACCAGTTAATGGATAGGGCAGCACAGCGTTTCAAACTGCCACGAGCACACCGAGAGGAAGATTGCTTCCTATACGATTTCAAAAACCAGCCTTTGAAACAGATCCACACAGTCCCGATTATAGATTTCATCTGGTCTGAAGGGGAGAAGATAATGAAGACGCCAAACTCTCTACCAGCGCAGCTGCCAAGGTTAGAGAAGAAATACAAAGCTCCTATAGGATCTCCAGCATGCCTTACAGGCCAACCTAAGCCCGACTCTGTCGTCACGCAGGCAGCTCAACGGGGTTCAAAGAATCCGGCATCTACGATCACTGCTCCTCCGGACCGTGAGGGCCGTCGCCTGGATGCTATTGGACGAAAATTTTCCTCCATGTCCTCTACTACAGTTCGAGTGGCCAACGCCATGGCCATTTTAGGCCGTTATGATCGTCAGGCTTGGGCTGATCTAGCCGCCTACATAGCGTTACTTCCAGATGTTTCCAAGGCAGAAGCACAGAAAATTCTGCAAGAAGGAGAGAGGACGGCAGAAGAACTTATCGATTGTGCAGTGGATGTAGCCTGCACCGGTTTTCGCCAGCTCGCTGGAGCAGCTGTTCTGCGTCGCCAGGGTTGGTTACGCTCGACTTCGTTTCGGCAGGAAGTTCAGGCACGAATCCTAGATATGCCATATGACGGTGAGTCATTATTTGGAGCGCATATTGATGAGGCGCTACAATCCATTAAAAAGGACACGGACACTGCACGTGCTTTGGGTACCCTTCAGTTTAGGAAACAGCCCTTTCGGGGTGCTCGAGGACGTGGCACTACGTCCACTTTTCGTGGAGGAAGCAGTCAATACCGGTCCTTCAACCAAGGTAACCAGCGTTACACCGGTAACCGCCAGCAGTCTTCCCGTCAGCAGCCTGCCAGGACTTACAGAGGGAAGTCTAATTTCAGAGGTCAATCCAACAAACGCCAATGACTCCTCTGTCGAACGGAGAATTGGAGGTCAAATCTCTCTGTTTGGTTCTCAATGGTCCTCAATTACTACGGACCGTTGGGCACTCGACATTGTGAAGAGAGGCCATGCATTGGAATTTGTCGAGGTACCTCCTCCAACGCCACCTTCCGGACCACCACCTCCGCACCTCAAAGAACTATTTCATCAGGTTCGCCTTCTCCTTCAAAAGGGTGCGGTGGAAGTTGTGCCAAAGTCGCAGAGAGGGAAGGGGTTTTATTCCCGTTTTTTCCTCGTCATCAAAAAGAACGGAGAATGGAGACCAATACTGGACTTGAGAGCACTCAATCATTATCTCAAGGACCAGACCTTCCGTATGCTCACGCTTACAGAGATCTTGCGTTTGCTCTCAGTCGGAGATTTCATGACTACCATCGATCTCCGGGACGCCTACTTCCATGTCCCAATTCTAGCGGCGCATCGCAAGTTCCTACGTTTCAAGGTGGGGCACCTTCATTTCCAATTCCGGGTCCTTCCATTTGGCCTCCGTTCAGCCCCCCGAGTCTTTACAAAAATGTTGGCTCCGGTCATGGCTTTTCTTCGTCTTCAAGGCATCCAGATATTCCCATATCTCGACGACTGCCTTCTGAAATCACAATCCCGTGCACAACTTCTACATCATACTGCAATCTGCCAGACAGTATTCCGTTCCTTGGGTCTGTCCATCAATCTGGAGAAATCTCAATTGCAGCCAACAACTTGCAAAGATTTTCTAGGGGCAACGTTGGACACCACCCTGGCCAAAGCATTTGTCTCCCGGGAACGTCAACAGAGGATCCTCCGGCTAGTATCGCTACTTCTCGCAAAGAAGTGCGTTTCAGTCCGCTTGTTGAAGTCTTTTTTGGGGATGGCTTCGTCATGCATCGCTCTTGTCCCTCATTGCAGACTACGAGCGCGACCTATCCAACAGGCTCTGGACAAGCAGTGGCGTCAGGTCACCGGTTCCTTCAACGATCAGGTCTCCATCACCATTCCCATGAAAAAGGCGCTCATATGGTGGGCACAACCACACCAACTAGCAGCAGGCACGTCTTTTCTGTCCAACACCCCAGATCTAACACTGACGACGGATGCCTCCCTGGAGGGCTGGGGAGCTCACCTCCAAGACCTGTCCGTGAAAGGGAAATGGACCTTCCATCAAAAGACCTGGCACATCAACAAGTTGGAGCTGATGGCTATCTTTCTAGCCCTGAAATCATTTCAACCAGTGCTGCAGGGAGAGTCAGTTCTGATACAAACGGACAACACGACCTGCATGCATTATATAAACAAGCAGGGCGGAACAAAGTCTCCGGTGTTGTCCCGCTTGGCAGAAGCGATTTGGGACTGGTCCATCAATCATCAAATCCAAATCACGGCAGTACATCTTCCGGGGTTGTCCAACCTCCTGGCGGACTCCCTCAGCAGATCTCGATCATCCAACCACGAGTGGGAACTCCACCAGCCAACACTCGATATGGTCTTTCACCGTTGGGGAAGCCCTGCAATCGACCTCTTTGCGACTCCAGAGAACCGCAAATGCCCCGCTTACGCAAGCTGGCATCCCCACAAAGGGTCCCAAGGCAATGCCCTTCTGATGGATTGGTCGAATCTCTTCGCCTACGCTTTTCCTCCGATCCCTCTAGTGCCTCGCGTACTTTGGAAGATGCGGAGAGAGCCTTGTCACATCCTTCTGATTGCCCCCAGGTGGCCACGACAGGCGTGGTTCTCAGAGCTGCTACTCCTGTCTCAATGCAAACCCATTCTTCTTCATCCTCGAATGGATCTTCTCTCCATGAACAGGGGTCAAATCTACCATCCGGACCCCTCTTCCCTGAGCTTGTCAGCCTGGAACCTGAGCACTGTGAATTTGCACATCTAAGCATCCCTCAAGAGTGTCGTAACATCCTCGCTCAGGCCAGGGCTCCATCAACTATAAAAACCTATAAGTTGAAGTGGAAACGCTTTTGCCACTGGTGTGCAGACGCCGGGGTACATCCTTTGCGTGCCACGCCCGCTGAGCTCCTCCCTTTCTTTCTCCATCTGGCTCAGTCGGGTTTGTCACATGCAACTTTAAGAGTTTTTCTGGCGGCAATCTCACGCTTCCGCCATGATGGCTCCGCCTCCTTATGCTCATCCAGATTGATACGTCAGTTCTTCAAAGGACTTCTTCGGACTTTTCCACCAGTTCGGCGTCCTCCTCCAGAGTGGCGCCTCAACATTGTCCTCTCACAATTAATGACTGCTCCGTTTGAGCCAATTCATAGCGCAGATCTCAAGTATGTCACCTGGAAGGTTGCGCTTTTACTCGCACTGACGTCCTCACGTCGAGTGAGTGATATGCATGCTTTCACAATTAAACAGCCATTTCTACAGTTCAAACCGGATTCTGTGCTTTTACGCACTAATCCTACTTTCCTTCCAAAAGTGCCGTCAGACTTCCATATTAATGAGCCTGTTATACTGAAGTCTTTCTTTGCCAATCCGCAATCACCTGCGGAACAACGCCTGCACTCTTTGGACATTAAAAGATGTTTAAAGTTCTACATCAGCAGAACGGCCCAGTTCCGAAAATCAGATCAGCTCTTCGTGGCCTATGGCCGTTTTCAAAAAGGGCGACCAGTCACCAAACCTACAGTAGCCCGCTGGGTGGCCTCGGCGATTGCTTTCTGCCATCAGAAAGCGGGAAAGCCTTTACAGTCTGCAGTGAGAGCCCACTCTACCAGGTCTGTGGCCTCTTCGACTGCACTCTTTGCCGGAGTTCCATTGCATCAGATTTGCAGAGCTGCCACGTGGTCCAGCAGGCACACGTTCACGAAGCACTACAATCTGGGTGCCATGGCCGAAGGGGATACCGCAGTGGGACAAGCTGTGCTCCGGAATCTTTTTCAATAAGGTGAGCCTCTGTTCTACCCTCCTCCTATGGTTTCCAGTCTTGTGCATGTCTTCTCTATGTATACATACAGTGTTATAACTTCCGTGACATGGATTTAATCCTGTTGATTTCAACCTTTTGTGTATACATTGCATCCTGGAAACTTTGTGTACGGATACGGACTGCTTACTATTCTATATTCAAGCATGTGAATCTATGAAAGACACCCCAATACTGGAGAAGAACAATTGTTACTTACCTGTAAACAGGTGGTTCTCCAGTATTGGTGTCTTTCATAGATTCACATGCGACCCTCCCATCCTCCCCTCAGAGGCTCGCTTCTCCTCATAGACTCTGTGGTCACTCTTGTGCTACGAAAATCTGAGGGCTTGAGCTCTGAGGAGAAGGTTCTAGAGGGCTGCTGGCGCCTGATTGGCTGCAGTTTGGACTAACATAATGACAAGGATAGGCTGCATTGGAACTTCTTTTCCCCATGCATTCCTATGTGGAAACTCTTGGTTAGGTACCAGATGGTTATTGTATGCATTTTTTGGGTTTTTCCTTATTATGTATATATATATTTATTGTATATTATTATATATTTAGCATTTATTGCTATTTTATTTACCGTGGGACTCCCACTCCGACGACGGGGAATATTCAAGCATGTGAATCTATGAAAGACACCAATACTGGAGAACCACCTGTTTACAGGTAAGTAACAATTGTTCTTCCTAGTCCTGGACTGTGTGGTCAACACTGGACATGGGCCTATACTACCGTCTGAGTGCACTGATTGAGAATCCCACGCTGCGGTGCTCCTTGGGACCGGCACCTGCAGGCTTCGGAGAACATCGAGCGACAAGACCTGTAAGTGGACACAGGACTGGGACACCGAGGCTGTCTATAGCCACTGCCTACGTGTCGGCGGCCGTACACAGCAATTGCTCCCGGGCTTCCCTGCGCACTGTGGGCAAGAACGATAGAACCCAGACCAAACTGGCGTTTAACCAGCGCAAAGCGAAGGCCCCGGAGGAGCCGGCTCCGGACGTCTCCCCTAGGAACAGGGGCGCGGATAATACAATGTACACTGATATTAAAGACATGCTTGTGTCCATGGAGAAAGGCTTGCAGGACAGTATGTCGTCTATTGGCTCGAAAATAGACGCACTCACTTACCGAATGGACCGCATGTCTGAAAGGGTGGATAAACATGCGGAGCGCCTCGACATGTCGGAGAGGCGCCTCACGGAGGTGGAGGAGGCTCAGACTGAGTGGGACAAGGACCGCAAGTAATTTTCCAGACTCCTACAGGTCATTCAGGACAAGTCGGAGGACTTAGAAGCCAGGTTGAGGCGCTCCAACATTCGTATCACGGGGATTGCAGAGACGACCTAGACGGGCAAGATGGAGCTCTTTGTGGAGAAACTACTGGTCTCCCTGCTGGGCGACGACGTCTTCTCCCCGATGTTTATAGTGGAAAGAGCCCACCGCACTCTTGGACCGCGGCCGCGGCCTGGAGCTACTCCTAGGCCGATAATTGCCAAACTCCTCAACTACAGGGACCGTGACACAGCCCTACGAGTGGCCAGAGACATGGGGAGACTCCAGTACGAGGGTATGGAAATTTCCCTGTATCCTGATTTCACGGCAAGGGTGCAGGAGGAAAGGCGGCACTTCGCTCCGTATAAAAAACAGCTACGAGAGCTAGGCCTGGACTATGCGATGTTATACCCGGCGAGGCTACGGGTCAACAGACATGGGCATTCGCACTTTTTCTCGGACCCCAAGGAGCTGCAAAAGTCGCTGAAGGAGTGGTCCAAGGACCAGAGGAACAGCCCCAGCCGGCGGACTGAAGAGCACGAAGACAATTGCCGTCTGGATGAACAGGAATAGCACACCATGCGCTCCTGGCCTTGGGGTGTGAATGACCGTACCAGGCTCAATATGGTATTGAGGCGGTGACACTCTTGCTTCGGGATGGCGTCCTGGGGTTAAGTTAGATGGCTGCCCTGCGATTGCTGGGACCGGTAATCGGACTGAGCCGGGCGCTGGGTTAGATCAATCCAATTTATATATGTTTGACCATAGCTGAGTGGGGCTTGGAACATGGCTCGGGATCATATTCTGTCGATTACACTGTTGTGCATCGTTATAGCCCTTTTGTTGCACTGGGGTACGCTGTGGACAAGACTGAAGGGGGGAGTCCTGGTACTACTGATCACTAAATCCTTTTGATCCTTGAATAGTCCTTCCGTTGTTACACTCTGACCTGGGTGTTGGTGGCGGGAGCCATGTTTGCACTAGTTACCTTTTGATGCACTGTTTGGTGCCATATACGGCGACCTCTGCCCTAGTGCTTTTGGCTCTAATTGATCTTATGGGCAGAATGTTGGGGACTGGGCGGGACGACACCATAAGTCGGACGTCGTGGGGTGGGTTTGGGTGCTGCCAGGCCAGGTTGGGGAGGTAGGCTGCGGGCGGGGGGGGGGGGACAATGTTGGGGATTGTTATTGCTATCTTGACTGCTGGGGTTTGACGTTAAAGCCATGCAACGTGTTGTCTGATTTTAAGTTTAAGGAGAATGTAAGGCCTAGTAGTACTACTGTCTGCACCCTATTGTTATCACCGCTAGGATGACTAATGCTAGTGATGGGAATTCTCCGCGCAATTTGCAGGATCTGAAAATGCTGTCGTGGAACGTGAGAGGGCTCAATGATCACCGTAAGCTACGGAAGGTACTCGGTTACTTACACAGACACCATGTTGACCTCGCCCTTCTACAGGAGACCTACCTTCCACTCACTAGCAGAATGCTACAGGCCAGGGGGTTGGGGGGACACAGTGTAGCTGCGGGGTTCACGACACACTCTAGGGGGGTACTCACTTGGGTCAACCCTGCCTCTCAGTTAAAGCTAGCTCCACTGATGTCTGACCCGGAGGGTAGATTTGTCATTACTAGGTGTGTGGGCAGGGGACACGATATGGTAGTGGTCAACGTCTACGGGCCGAACTATGATAGTCCGGTCTTTTACACATCACTAGCGGCACACTGCAGAACACATGTTTCCCCTAGAATGCTGTGGGGAGGGGACTTCAATTTTGTATTTGACCCTAAACAGGACAGATCGGCAGGGCCAGCTCGGAGGCCCGTGGCCTCGGCTTTGCACATGAAGGCGGAGATGCTTAAACTGGACCTGGTAGACGTGTGGAGAAGTAAGCACCCCACGAAAGGTGGTTTCACTCACTACTCTGCCTTCCATAATATCCATACTAGAATAGATTACTGGCTAGTGTCTCAGGCCCTACTAGATAGCATTAGAAGCTGTGTCGTGCTGCCCCGTACCCTCTCTGATCACTCCCCTGTACTGCTCCACCTAGTGACCCCAAAGAAAACAATTCCCCCCTTCACCTGGAGGTTTCCCCCCTACTCCCTCCTGGACGATACGTTTCGGGGTGAACTGGCGGAAGACATAGATACGTTCTTTGAAACAAACCTGGGGTCCGTTGACAGTTTCCAAACAGTGTGGGAAGCCTTCAAGGTCTATATTAGGGGCATGGCAATGTCCAAACACTCGAGTGTGCTTAAATCTATAAGGCGGGACTTGAAACAAATTGAAGCTCGGCTGTCCGATTTGGAGAGACGACTACAGAATGGCTCCGATACCGAAGTTGAGACTCAAATCAAACTCCTACTGATTGAATACCATGGCCTGGCTGACAGGGAAGTACAACACATGGGCAAATACGCTACGGCGCGCACTTACGGGGAGGGGGAACGACCGGGTGCACTGCTGGCTAGAATGATGCGTAGTACCAGGAGGCCCCTGGTGATGGACGAACTACTCACGCCAGAGGGTGAGGTTATTATGGACGAAGAGGAGATCCTCCAAACGTTTAGGCAGTACTATGCAGAACTGTATAAATCCAGATCGCTGCGGTAGAGGAAGTGATTGACGATTACCTAGAGCATATTGCCATGCCATTTTTGCCAGACTCGGACAGGGAATTCTTGATGTCTCCAATACAGGAGGATGAGATTCTGGAGGCGCTGGCGAGCATGCGATCTGGTAGTGCCCCGGGAGCGGACTGCTTGACGGTTGGCTTTTATAAGTCATTCAAGGACAAGCAGATACCACACCTGATCTCCCTATTTGTTGACATATGTGAGGAAGGTAGTATGCCCCACTCCATGAGGGAAGCCCTACTAATCACCATTTTAAAACCTGGGAAACCCCCGGAGTCTTGCAGCTCCTACAGGCCGCTCTCCCTGTTAAATGTGGACACTAAAATATTTGCTAAAGTTCTGGCCACGTGATTGGCTCTCCTGGTACCGGACCTGGTTGCGCCTGAACAGGCCGGCTTCGTTCCCAACAGGAACCTGACATATAATATCCAAACGGTACTGGGGACGATGCAGCACGTGCGTCAGGAGAACACAGCTTTAACGGTTTTCCTGGACATGGAAAAGGCCTTCGACTCTGTGGAATGGCCTTTCATGCTCAGAGTCCTTAGGAGGTTGGGGTTGGGAGAGTCGTTCTTGCAGATGCTGGGAGCCTTGTACTACCGGCCCACAGCGAGGCTGAAGATAGGGGATAGGTTTACGGACCGGTTTGACATCAGCAGAGGCACCAGACAGGGTTGTCCCCTTTCGCCCCTCCTGTACGCGCTAGTGGCGGAACCGCTGGCTTGTGCAATCAGGAAATATCACAGCTTGGAAGGTATTAGTTTTCCAAAGTACAAAATTGGTATATCAATGTATGCTGATGATACTCTCCTCTATATTCGCGACCCGGAAACAAACCTTTCACCTGTTCTGCGGGAGGTTGTGCAGTTTGGTGCCCTCTCGGGGCGCAGAGTCAATTGGGACAAATCAATCGCTTTCCCATTGACCCCCGCGACCCAGCCCTTCCAAATGGAATACCCCCTGAAATGGACCACTGACTCAGTTAGATACCTTGGCATACACCTTCACACAGATCCGGATATTCTAATCAGGGAAAACTATGGAGTAGCGTACGCAAAACTGGTTGAGGATGTGGACGCATGGTGTAAGCTCCCGCTGTCCCTAATGGGCAGAATAGCCATCATGAAAATGGTAGTACTGCCTAGGTTCCTATTCCTCTTCAACAACATACCGGTGGTACTGTCAAAGGCATTCTTTAAACAGCTGATGCAGGTGCTCATCAGGCTGGCATGGGGGGGGTAAACTGCCTAGAGTTAAGTGGACGACACTACTGCTCCCTTATGAAATGGGGGGTCTGGGGGCGCCCGACATGGAAAGATACTACCGCATTGCGCAGGCAGCCCATTTACACTCCTGGATTCATGGGGACCCTCGCATTCTGCATGTGACATTGGAGCGCTTGTTTGCGGAGCCTCTTCCCCTTCCGGCCACCGTCTGTCTCCCGATAGACCGAGCTATTGGTCAGCTGGACTCACTAAAATCTACCAACCATGCGTGGCACGCGTTAGCGCGAGACTGTAGACTTCTGTACTCGCCTCAGATGTAGATAGACTGGGCACTCTGGCTGGGCCCGCTAAAGGAAAAAGGGGTAACGGAGGCACTGCATGCGCTGGGACTCACTAAAATGGAAGACCTGTTTGTCGAGGGGGTCTCCAGGACCTGGGAGCAGCTCTCCGCCACGCAGCCGGAGGCTACGCTTCTGCAGCGCTTCCAGTTCCACAGGGTACGGAGCGCATTAAAGGACTTACTGGGCCCTGAGATGGCGGAGCCACCGGAGGTCCCTGAACTCACATATGTCATTAACTCCACGTCATCCCGCAAACTGGTCTCCACCCTAAACAAACTAGGGGTTGCGCACAAACAGCTCCAACACTCAAAAGCTAGGGAGGAATGGCAAAGGGATCTGCAGCTTCAAATTGATGACGACATGTGGCGCTACTGCTGCTCCAGCACTAGAAGACTCTCCCTTAATGGAAGGCATAGGCTAGTGCACTTTAAGTTTTTACAACGGGTATACTATACCCCGGAGAGGCTGCACCGTTACGGGCTCAGGCAGACAGCGGAGTGCGAGAGGTGTCATGCGCAGGTTGCAGATTTTATCCACATGGCATGTTACTGTCCGGGAATACAGAAATTTTGGGTGGAGGTTTTCTCAGAACTCAATGCGATTTTGGGCTCAGAGCTGGCTGTTAGACAGGACTTGGCGCTCCGAGGTTTTTCCAAGCCACTTCCGTTATCCCAGCGACGACTCGTGGATATGGCCCTACTGATCGCCAGAAGAGTTGTAGCCATATGCTGGATGCGGGCCCGCTCCCTACCAAGAAGAGGTGGGCCGGCGACTTACTTTACTGTTGCACGCAGTCTGAACTCTACAGCGAGCTACTCCCGCCCAGTAGCAGGCCCAAAAATTTCTGGGGTTTATATCAGGCATACATACAACAGAACGAGGTGGGAAACCTGGACAGTACCGAGGCACTGGACCTCCCGGAATCCCCAGAGGAACAGTAGACGTGGGGTCTGGGGTGGCGGCGAGGATAACCTGGTGTTGGCTCACGCAGCACCTCTCCCAGTTAGCATAGTTCGCGGATTAGGGTCTCCACAGTAGTGGTCCGTAGGCAGCGAGGTATGCACTAGTTAGTAGCACAACTCGGGCACATCCCTAGACACATAGTTGCTGGCACTGGGGGGTGGGGGTGGGGGTGGGGGTGGGTTGGTTGGGGTAGTTTTTTTATTGCTTTTTTTATACTCACAAGCTCTCAGATACACACGTAGATAGGACCACTGATGTGTGACTCACAGGCACTGCCAAGTCATGTGTATGTTGGCAGCGACACGAGAACTTAGCCACATACAGAACTAACTATACTCCTGCATTGTTAGGACTAGACGTTACTGACTTTGCTCATCTGCTGTACTGTACGCCGCCGGGCCCCCGGGATGCCGGCTAAACGGCTGTGTCTAACATATTTGTACTATGCCGCTCAGCTATGCTGCTTTGATCATTTGTGCGAGAAACTGTGAGTAATGTAATGCGTACTATGATATATGAAGAATAAAGGTCTTGGTTTAAAGAGAAAAAAAAAGTGGGGGCATACTAATGGCACTTTCTCACACCCTACTCCTTCTCCACCTGTACCTCCTCCACCACCACTTCTTCCCTCACAATCGATGACTTCCCCTCAGGGGTAACCGGAGTTGTACACTGACACAGGCAACCCAAGCCCTTACTCTCAGCCAAGGACTTTGCCCAGTTTACCCAAATCCCAAGTATGATCCTTGGGAGGAATACCATGTATATCCTCAGGGGGTCCCAGATCTTGACCATGTCCCCATCAGGGCCTCCCCACTTGATGACACCATGGCATACCACAGTGTTATCCAACGCATGGCCACCTATCATAAGATGAAAATGAATGTCACCCCTGAGGATGATGTCTTTTTTTGTCAAGACACTCTCTAAAACGTTCTTTCCGATGCCTCCCTATGCTGAAGGGTATGATAAAATTTGCCCGAAGCTGCATGCTCCGATCCTTTTTACTTCAGGAGTCACATCCCACAAAACTCTTAGATTGTCACCCCTGCCAGGTAAACAGCAGCAGCCGAGGCTGCAGGCGTTAGTCTGGCTCCTGAGAAGGAGATCAAGCGTATTGATGCTGCAGGTAAGAGAGTAGCAGCCAAAACGGCCACCCACAGGTGCTTTGCCAGTTCAGTAGGACTCCTCTCTCGGTATGAAAGGGCTCACTAGGGTAGCTTGATTATGGTAAGTTAGTTACAGAATGTGAAGATTTGCTTTTGTAAACTCTAACTGATACAAAAGGTCTGTTTATTATTTTATTTGAATTTTTTTGTTGGAGGCGAATGATGCACAAGCTTACACATTGTTCTAAAGGCTGGAAGCTATTCTGTTGCATTTGAGAATTGTAACACTGCTATTAACGAACTGTTTAAAACTCTTCAAGGATGTCATTAAGTTATGCTAATAATTGTAAATGCAAACGACACATATGTCACACAAGTGAAATGTTACTATCTTGCCTTTCCTTCCATGGATAATTGTTGTGTAACAATCAATAAAAAGACGTTTTAAAAAAACTAAAAAATGAAAGGGCTCACAAGCATCTCCATGACCAATACCACAAGAGCGGGGATCAAATAGTAGAGATGGAGAAAGCCATCTCCAATGGTGAACATCTCACGTTACTACAAGAAGAGGTTCATGCCCTCTTACTGAAGGGAGCTGTAGAGCCAGTGCCCCCTCGACACCAGGGCAAAGGCATCTACTCCTTATACTTCCTCATTTACAAAAGGGACAGCTCCTTCAGACCAGTCCCCGACCTCCAGCCTCTTAACCCATGCATCCTGTCGGAACATTTTCACATGTTGACTCTACAGGATGTCATCCCCTTGCTGCTGTAAGGTGACTTCTGTAGTAGGGGATCTCTGTGTATAGTCCTAATCTAGTGAATAGTCCCGCCCATGTGCTTGGACCCCGGCAATCAAAAATAATCTCTTAAGTTTTCAAAAATTGCAGAACTGCAAAGACACTTAAAACAGAATTTAAAGACAAATAATGCAGCCTATATCCACAGGCTACACTGTCCAGTACTTCACCTAGAAATTCCACCAAAACACCACACATACAACACAGCCTGCCCAGTTTCTTCACAGAGAAACTTGCCTCTACCAGTAAAAGCCTCTGGAATGATAGAGAGGAAGGCCTGGACAGACAAGCCCCATAGGCTGTCATTATGTGGCTTAAATAGGATACTGTGCCTTTAAGAGAACTTTCCAGAACTTCTCCCAGTATCCCAGAATGCACAGCATTGAAACTAGACAGCAGGAGTATGCAGAGCATGTGAATATACAGCACAACATGCAACGAACAGATCATTACAGGGTAAGTAACCATCCTTTTTTAAACAACAAGGTAATCAATAGAGAGGTGCAAGCCTATATAGACTATTTACATTGTATTGATTATTTACATGTTATTTAAGAGATCATTCTCTATTAACAGAATCAAGCATCAATACAATTTACAATTCCAAGAGGTGCATTTGTATTTTTTTTATTCAGCTTGGCCCACTTTTCATCTCCCAATTCACGTTTAATTACCGGTTTTATTGGGTGATGTATGGGAACTTATTACAGCAGAACCTTTGCTATCACCAATTGGATTTCTCTGCAGATGTGTTGTAAAATACCCTCTGAATCACCTAATAGCATGGGTACCCTTAAATTCCGGACTGTACATAGAACTATTGTTCCTAAACACAGTATCTTGTGCACATTTCATTGCTGTACGTTTGGTACACGGTGAAAAATTATAGGCTGCAGTTACATTTTTAGCTCTGGGTATTGCATGTTGTTTGAGTACCTACAGACCCTTTATACATATGCGACCAGAAGGGTCGATCGGAAGTAAAAGTATTAGGCTTTTGTAAAGTGGCTATTGTGGCAAAAACTTACATTTTTTGGGAAACGGCCACCAATAACTTTTTTGTCCTACTAAATGTTTATTATTTTTTATATTACAATGATACATTTGTTTGTGGGGAAAACCTTGCGGGATCTGCACAAATGACCCCTTGCTGAATTCAGGATTTGTCTACTTTTTAAGTGTATAGCATTCTGGGGGCACTCATGGGATTTCTCCTGCAATTTTCCATCACAGATTGAAAAGTGATGATGACTGAGTGTCATCATCACGCTGATGACACTCAGATTTACATCAAGATAACGTCACTGGAAGACATAAAGAAAATGAACGAGGCCTTAAAAAGGTCATTACACTGGCTAACTAGTAATCATCTGAAACTAAACGCACAAAAAAAGGAATTCCTATTAATATCACCACCGAATAAACCCACAGAAGTGAAAGAATGGACCAAACTGATCACAGCACTAAACTGCACCCCGGCGCTAGTAGAATCCGCAAAATCATTGGGACTCACGCTTGATAAGAACCTAGACATGAAAACACACATCACATCAATGACAGAAAGTGCCCGGTTTCATCTGAACTATATTAGAAAAATGAAACCTCATCTCTACGGCGGACCTCAAACTAGCAGTCCAGTCCTTAGTTATCTCTAGGATTGAATATGGATGTACATCTCTAGCAGGTCTCCCAAAAATCTCAACAGCCCCTCTAAAAGCATGTCTAAATGCGGCAGCAAGACTCATTACTGGATCCAGAAAATACGACTGTATCTCCCCTCATCTGAAATCATTAAACTGGTTACCATACGAAGCCAGAATTCACTTTAAAATGGCATGCACTACACACAAAGTGCTCCACTACAAAACTCCAAGGTACCTAGCTCGGAAAATAGAGCTTTCAGGGGGAAGCAGACCAGCCAGGAGCGCCAGGCTGCTGAAACCACCCATCTTTCGGAAGAAGAAAATATGACAGAGCTTTCTCCGGAGCAGCCCCCAGAATCTGGAACTCACTCCCTCCAAACATTAGAAAAATTCCAAACACAGCAACATTCAAGAAGGAAGCGAAGAGCTTCCTAATGAGTAAGTTCCTTCCATAGGGTCAGATGACTCTTATATCATTAAAGACTAATACCCAAACGTCAATCATGAACCGCTCATGTTGTAGATTCCACAGAAAGCACATCAGAATCATGTGTGAAGAAATAATGTTACATTTACTAAAACGAATAAGAATGGCATACACTGGAATATTTGATATAGTAATGCTGCTGTTTTTGTTGAAAATGATAAGAAAATCATGTAATGTACAGGAATTTGTATATAGTAATACTACTCCTTTTATTGAAACTGATACCCAAGGGTCAAGTCTGCGCTATATTAAACTCTATAAATAAATAAAATAAAAAAGTAAGTTGAAACCACAAATTGGAAGGCAGCTGTGAGATCCAGGCATTAAGTGGTGAACGCTAAGGAGAATAGAGGTCATATGTCTTGCAGGTTGGATTACCCATCTCACTCGCAAAGTGGAGGCATGATGGCAATACAGTGACTTGTTTGAGATCCATTTTAATTTAGATTAAAAAAAGAATGAGCGCTGATTGTACGTTAGCCGTGGCTTACGTTACTAAACACCGTTGTTACACAGTGGTGTGGTAGAAGTCAGTGACTACCGAAGAACACAAAGTCCTGATCTTATGAGGATTTCACCAGCAGTTTGTAGGTTACAGGTTCGTTATGGGGAGAGGAGCCGGCGCCACTCTGCGGGGATTCTCCTACCACGAGTAGATGACAGTAGTTGACGCGCAGACGGATATGTGGAACAAACATTGTTTTATAGAAATACTCCCCATTATCAGAGGAGAATAGTCTGTCCTGAGACCGCGTTCTGCCTCCCTTCAAACCCAAGCAGCCTCCTTGACATGCAAGGGTTCTAAGCACTGTGAAAGAGTCCATTCCATGGACCACATGAAGCTTTGTGTTTCTTGCACGTGCTTCAGAAAAATAAGCTGTTGCCTGTGGCTTTTACAATGTTCACTCATTCTTTGGTACTGCCATATGAAAAGACAATATTTGGTTTGGTAGGTAGCACTGATGTGCATGTGTTTAGACCTGAATACTGAAAAGTTATCAATCTATTTAATCACACATATGGCATTGAGTGTTTGCTGAAACACATGGTCGAAATTAAGAAGCACTGGCAGAGTTGTAGCTGGCACTTTTGTGTACATGCACTGCACTGCAAACACGTCACGGGATGCCGAAAGATGCACCAAAAAGCCAGCAGCTTGAAGTGAGAGTGGTACTCTCCTGGACGAAACCAAAGCCCCTCAGTAAAAGTTGAAGAATTAGTAACAGTGTGCCTGCAAGATGGCCTCACTATCAATCCAGTTCCAAAGCTTGCCAAAATATAGAAAAATGTTCTTAGTGAAGAAAAATGTCATCCAGTATTCATATGAGCTAGCAGGATACCTTCGCTGCACTGCCTCTGAAAAGTAGTCTTTCCCATTGCCAGCCCCCATCTTTTATACTGCAGATTGGGGCAGAGCACTTCGGGTGTGCTTCTATTTCTGAGGATAGGAAATAGAAGAGCACTAGGAGCACAGTATTCTGCTTTATAATGTGGAAAGCTGTTGAGAAAGGGGATCTGCTGTGTATGCCCCCTCTCTTATAAGGATAAGTGGGAAGAACACCTCAGACGCCAGAAGCAGAATCAATTTGTTGGCAGGACCAGTACTTAATTTGCAAATGTGCCAAGGCCCTCATCAGGAGGCCATTGCAGCTAGCACCACCCATGGACCTTGCCAGTGCTGCCAATGACAGTATCAACATATAACTACTAAACATCACAATCTTAATAGTGTGACAATTCAGACTATACCAGGCTACCCAAAGTCATTTTAATTTAGATTTAGTTAATAAACAACAGTTGTGTTCAGCTATAAATTAGACTGATCGCGCCACCCTGTGGCAGACTGTCATAAGTTTCAAGCTCCAGTATCTCACAAAAACTTGGATGCGTTTGAAAACTGTGTCATCAACGATTTGGATAATTTAAATCTGAGGAAATCCAAAAGGAAGAATTTATCAGTCTACGACAGGTCAATCATAAAAGGACTCCAAGCAAACCAAAACATTCTCATACAAAAAGCAGACAAAGGAGGTGCCATAATAGTGATGGATAGATCAATGTACAATTCAAAAGTGAATGAACATGTGGCAGATACCACAACCTACTTTGAACTGGAAAGAGATCCCACAGTTGAACTACAAACTGCTCTCAATTAAAGTTTGACTAAAGCCTTGGAACTAGGACACATATCAACCACGACCAAACAATTCCTTACTGTACATAATCCGAGAAGACCGTCCCTCTACATGCTCCCGAAGGTGCATAAAAATCTTCTAGATCCACCTATGCGTCCCATCGTGACCGGGTGTGGCACCATCTTTGAACCACTCGGTCAGTACATTGACAAATTTCTGCAGCCATTTGTTCAAAAATGGCCGTCGTACATAAAGGACACCAACGATTTTCTCTTGACATAAAAAAACATTAACATCACCAGTCTTACAATAGTGTGTACAATTGACGTTAAGTCATTGTACACTTCTATTCCCCACCAAGCTTGATTGGCATATGCCAATATTTTTATGGCTAATTTTGAGGCTGACTACATTTACAACAACAAGTTTTGGAATGATCATGCAACTCTATACAGGAGGTTTATCGACGATATTTTTGTGCTGTGGTCAGGAACAAAGCAAAGCCTCAAATTTGAAATTGAAAGACTAAACCAATGTTCAGAGTACATTGAATTCACACATGTGATTAGTGAAAAGGAACTGCCATTTCTAGATGTTTTGATTAACATTCAAGATTTGCAGATAACAACCACAGTACACAGAAAGGACACTGATGTAAACAACTTGTTATTCTATCAAAGTTTTCATTCGCAAAATCTTAAAAACCACTTACCCCTATCCCAATACATGCGGATTAAAAGAATTTGCTCACATGAGGATGAGTTAAAAAAGAATCTCAATTTGCAACAACAACGATACAAAGAAAGAGGATACCCCGATGATGTCTTAAAGAAAGCAAAAGACAGGATAGAAGCTTACAGCAGGGATAACCTTTTGACGCAGAAACCAAAGAAACCACAGGATAGGCACGTGTTTGTATCCAAATTTTCTACTGCATTGCAGAAACTGAAAACCATCATACACAAACATTGGGATATTTTAAAGAATGAAGTCGATTTCAGTGGGATTTTCGCCAACAAGCCAATTTTTGCCTATAAGAGGTCAAAAAATTTAAAAGAGTTATTGATGACCCCTATAAGAGACACAGAAGTAACTCACAGAGGCATGAGGAAATGTCAAAACTGCGTTCATTGTTCAAATGTGATTGAAGGGAAGGTGTTACACCATCCTCAAACTGGCAAAGAACTGACTTTACATTACAATGGGGATTGTAACTCCAAAAATTTAATCTACTACATAAAGTGTCCCTGCGGGAAAATTTACACAGGAAAAACGGAAAGAAAACTCAAAACGAGGATTTCTGAACATAAGAGTACAATAAGAAATAAAAATGTAAAGAGTAATTTAGCCAAACACTGGAATGAAAATAATCACAGCATAGCCCAAATCAGGTTTTCCATTCTAGAGGTAGTGAAAACATACGAGGGGGTCGATCTAACCAGATCCCTCCTCCAAAGAGAAATTCACTGGATAAAATATCTTGTCACACAAGAACCCAAAGGTTTAAATGAGAAAATTGATTTATCATGTTTTCTATGATCCCTCTTTCACCTTAACACTGTATGAGATTGATGTCTGCACCTAGCTGTATTTAGCTGCATTATTTGACTACATGGTAACATTTGCTGTAACTTTTTTATTCTGTTTTGTTTCCTTTATTCTCTTCTTCATTCTTTTTCATGCGTTGAAGCTATCACTTCAGCGATTTTTTTCGTGTTTTACACTTTCCGGTTTTTGCAATCTTTTTTTCTAACATGGCGCCCGTGGTTTGGTTTGTACCAGTCCGTTTTTCAGTCCGTTTTCAGTGTTGAGCATTGGTTACCACTTTAAGATCTGGGAGTGGTTGATTCAAGTAGTCAGCTGTTCCCACAGTTAGAGCGTTTGAACGAGAGAGAGAGAGACGGTTTCTACACTCAGGAGTTACTAGCGTGGTGAGCTTCCGGCATATTGATGTTTGGGCCGACAGATTCGGTAGACTAGTGATACAGGGTTACGGATCCTGGTGAATAGCTGATGTTTTTTATGCATTTACAGGAGAGGAGTGACAATTGGGTGTTTTGGAGTTTTCTGGTTTAAGCACAGCGAATAGAGTGTTTAAGGTAAGAGATTCCTTCAGCGTCCTGTGATACTTCGTTGGCTAGTGGATTCCGTAGCGATAGAAAGTTAGAGTTCGTTTTTGTGTCTTATTTTTCTTTCAGAAGAGGAGATTTTCGGTTCATTGCGACTTCAGTGAGTCTGTTTTCAGTTTCTTTTTCATTTTCCACACACACTGAGGTGTTGGTGAAGGGTATTTTGATTAGGAATGTTACCATACTTTTTTTGCATTGTAAAATTATGAAGATTGTGATGTCATGTCAAGTCATATGCGTTTACTAATTGCTAATCATATTCAGTTTCACAGGCCCCCGACGAAGAGCTCCATTGAGCTCGAAATGCATTGGGCATAAAAAGAAAAGTCGCCAGAAATGAAAGATTCGACATCTACTTTTGTTTATACTGTGTATATTTGTGTGAAAATGCGATAACATTTTTTTGATTATCATTGTAAAATGAAAGGATATATTTGTTGTTGAAATATGTTACAAATACATTTATTTTGAAACTCTATAAGTGTTCAAGTATTTATAAACGTGCAGCGGTTTTCCGCCTATAGTAACAGTGCGCAGAGGTTAAGTGTTGTACACACTTAAGATAAGGTTTCCATAGTTAGGCACGGACAGGACAGACGTGCTACCTCAGCAGCACGCTTGGTTTAAACTTGAAGAAATTTAAAACTAGTTGAGATTTTCTGAGTTAAAAAGAAGAGTGCTCCTCTCACCCCCAATTCATAAGTGCCAATTTTGACAATAAAGTGCCGGTGCTCAGCACCGTAAACCACAGGCTCAAATTAAGCACTAGGCGGAACCCTCAGACAACCAGCCTTGAATTGGCCCAACGCATGCAAACACAGTCCTACACAAATGAATGCAGACCATGATGTGTTTCTGTTCAGATGGCCGATTACCTTACCCTGTTTTTATCTCCAAGTTTTCAATGCTGCTGCAGCTGCTACAGTAACTTGGAAATTATAAAAGGCCATGCATGCAGGCGGCTCAGAAAGAAGCTGCTAGCACAGAGACACTGCACAAATAGTCTGTGCTCATTTGTGAATGTTCATTTTAGCAAGCCTTGCAGATTACAGACCCATTGGCTTTGCCAGTGCTTATACCACTGCTATACAGCTTTACAGTGGGTTAAGGTGTTCGCTACAAAACTGTATTTAGCAATGTTCAATTTATTCAGAGATATAATCTCAACGATGACCAGATTATAGCACAGATTTGCATGTTCAAACATCAGTCAGCATCCTGAACCATTCACATCTCAACATTTCTTGTATATCAAATGTCAGTCTTGGATCTGCATATTGCTATGTTACAAACAACAAGGGTAACTTGCATATTATATATACTAGGAGCTCAGCTAACATGATGCCAAATGCATGTTCTTAGAATGACTAGATCTCATGTCAAACTGTACATTTCTTTAGCAGCTGTAAGCTAACAGCCATCAATGAATATGGCCTGTAAAACCTCACATTTATAATAGATAGTCATGGTCACAATGATAACATGTCCTTTCTGGTTAGTTATCTTGGAAGTAAATAGTCAGGAAGGGGCGTTGGGTAGCACTCACCATATTCTTGAGATAATTCTTATCTCTTCTTAATTCACATTTTCTTAAGCCTTAAGACAGTCGCTTTGTAAGAGGACACCGAGTGTAGAGCTACTATAATTATAGTTCTCACCCCCTTGGAAAAATGCATATTTTAATTGTATTTATTTGTTTTATATTTTGTTTAGTATAAAGCACTACATACAGCTAGAACCTGTCACAAGCAGTTTGTTGTCTAGGTTACATGGACATATATCAGGTACAACATTGATGACCAAAAGCATTTTGATTTTCTGTCTGTCACTGAAAGAGGAGGATTTGGTTTGTGATCAGCCTGTGAAGTCAGAGATCAGTAAAATAACTTATGTGAAATCCTGATAAAATATTCCCTGAAGCCGCCCATCAGAGAATAGCAAAACTGAAAAGACTGAACAAAGAAGCCATACATATTATTACTATTGCCCCAGACTGGACAATGATACTGCCCAGTCTTGAAGATGTATTATCAGTGTGGCAGGATTCTACTTGCCAGAATTAAATTTACAGTTCCTGTAAAACTTAAGGTTGACTTCTTTAAATCTCAGATTTAAAGGTGTGTGAGCAATGATGAAGAACCCTGCACCTGAACGGATCTGCTTCCAGGTCCTTTGTCCATAAAGACTTTATAAAGTATTGTGTTATGCAACCATACACTGGTTTCCAGGTGAGGCAGAGAGACTTCTGCCTTCTTACCTTGATGGGTAATAGGTGCATGTTTTTCAAGCTTTTGTGATGTAGTACCTACGTTGCACATCAAACCTACGTGGAACAATTGTTTGTTTAAAATTTCTGTGTTCGCATTCATCTTTTTCCAGAGTGGAGTTCTTATATTATTGGTTGTATAAGCATTGAAGGTGGCTATTGGTGGGTTCATCCTTTTGAAAGAAGATGGTAGTGTCTTAATTTCTAACATCACTTCATTACTGTGGGTGTAGTCCAGAAGAGAAGCAGAAGAGGCACATTTTGCTCTTATACGGTCAGTGTTACTGCAGCAGTGGGAATGAGACTAAGCTATAATGGTTTGTATTCTCTTCTATCACGTTTATACACCCAGGAGTGCGTTGCAATGGTTACATCAAATTAGCATCCTGGATATCTTTGTTATTAATCACCATATATATACTATGCTCTAACGGAACAAAATTAGCGCATTCTACTAGTTGTCTTGCAATATCCTGTTTTCAATTTAGGGCTCTTCCCTTCATTGTCATTTCCTTGCAGTGAGCCAGCTGTTTTTCTTTTTATTATGTGTGTTAAGCTTGCAAGGGTTTTGTAGGGTTGCAGGTGTTAGTTGGTTGAGGTATGAAATATGTTTTTTTCTTTTCCAATTAAGTGAGGATTTTAGTGGGGGTTGTCAGTAGTAGGCCTTAGGTGTTCATAAGACCTTGCACAGATAAGACTGCGTAGCCAATATTTTTCCAGGTCGTGTGTAGAGGGGTTCGTTAGTGACTGGTTGGCTGTGTTCTAGTCAGTTTATCCTCGATTGTAAAGTTGCCTTTTGTATTGTTTGTTCAAGAAAGGATGTGGTAATTTATGATTTGGAGTTTTGACATATAGAACACACGACTGTGGCCCTTTGTGTGTTTTGACTGCATCACTAGCTGGGTACAGCCCTGATTTTCCATGTTGACTACTAAGAGTCTCTGAAAGGGAGTATTGTGACCCAGGAGTAGAGACAACTTGGAGATACCAAGAAGGTGTAGGTTAAGATCAAGATATTCCAACAAATTGGTAGGTGCATACTTTTCTGACGATTGGTAAATTATAGTCAAGAATATAGGAAATAATGCATTATGTGTCTTGGTTACAGGGTGAAAACTTGAAATAAGGTGCCCAGGTAACAGAAAGTCATTTAGTGACCCTAGCCTTCTAGGGCATTGTGAGGAGGAGGAGCAGGAGGACACACGTGGGGCGGAACGGCTGTGGACTTCCCACTTGCCACCACAGCAAAACCCGGAAGTAAGCAGCGCTCTAGTTGCCGGACGACTGGAAGGGGCGAAGTCACTCCCCCAAGCGGAAGTCAGGAGAATAAGAAGGGAGAAGGAGGAACGGACGGTGTGCAGCGTTGGAGGCAGGAGAGCCGAGCACCTGGAGGGCGGAGAGGAGAATCGAACGAAGGAAGAGGAGAGCACGAGAGAAGAACGGGAGACCAGCAGAGGAGGAACGGCGGAGGAGAGCATGGAGAGCCGAGGGGCGAAAGGAGTATCAGCGGAGGAGACGGAGAGACGCAGGAGCCAGGAGAGTGTATTGTACACCGTTTACAAACCCTGTGGGCCGGCGGAAGGAGGAGACGCCACGGGTCCCTACGCCGCGGTCCGAGACTCGGGCCGTGGCTCAAGGCAAGTGCCGCTACAAGGGGCGTTTTGGTGGGGCGTGTGGGGAGGCGGGAGGTAGGGCACTTAAAGGAGGTGTGTCATTTGGCCAAATCAATCCTTACCAATTCCCCCCCCTCACTGATCGGTGACGGTAGCACTTAATCCCGTTTTAAAGCACAGACTGACCTCGACGCCTATATTTTCTTGTTTCCCTTCTGAGGCCCAGAAAACCTGGGATCCATAAACTGAGACCAAGCAGGACCACCGACCAAGGGACCAAGACAGCAGAACAAGTGGAGAAGCGTGGCTCAATGCTTGGAGCGGCAGACCCTGATGCTGAGGTCTCGCCCGGGACCATGGTTCAATTCCCACCTCGGCGGCTCTTGGACTCAATCTCCCCGGCCCTGATAATTCTCGCCTCGGTGCCTAGTTTAATCATGGGTCTCTCTCTTTGACTCTGGGCAATAGCTTGCTTAATCTCCACAACGGCCCCAGCAGCGCTTGGATGCCTGGCTTCACCTTGGGGGGTGCCCAAGAGTGGACATCTCACAGGAAAGCCAGGAAGGGTTCCACAGTGGTATGAATACAGCGCTACGAGACCTCAGGGTAGAAGTGCGCTATATAAATACAAACACATTTACATTTACAACACGGAAGGACGAGGAACCAGTATACCTCACCCCATAGACCCTGTTTTGAACCTTGTTCTACTGACAAAGCACAAATAAAAATAGTTAACTGAGACTGTACCCCGTGGCTTTGTGTTCTACACCCCTTTGAGATCCCAGATCCCCACAGGCATATATCAGCATGATAGAATATGCACCCCTGAATGGGTTATACACCAAATAACCATCTTCACTATCTTTTTAGGTCTCGTAGAGAGACCTATTGCCGTTAAACCAGGAAGCTAAAAGACAGATTTTGCAGAGTGCATGTATTGTGTGTTTATGCGCGCGCTCTCTATTTGCTTCCCGAGCCGCTTGCCTGCTTCACACAAAGCTATCAGCCTCCCTCCCACCTCCCCCCCTAATTGCTTTCCCTTATCACGGCCGCGAGGCCATGAGCTACTTCAAAGTGATCTGCTCCCGCCTCCCCCCCTCCGACCCCCCCCCTCACCCCCCCCCCCCCCCCCCCCCCCTGACGCTTGTCCTGTCTATTGAGCCTTTCTCACCTCTCTCCTTATCTCCTTTTCTCTCCCACTAGCTTCACTTCTGTGGTTTTCTGCTGAGGTGGCACATCTGCACAGCCACTTTACAGGATGACTTGGAAGTTCAGTGGCAGGGGCTGGTTACACAATCACTCTTTTGTATAGTTAACAGATCAGCTTTGTTTCAGGTGTGCACAGCCACTGTCTGTAGTTCAGACAGTGTCTGAGAAGGATGATCTATTTCGTGTTGGAAACGCCTGAACAATCACCACCTGTGTTGTCCTTTCTCAGTTAATTAATGTGACATTTGGGTTGCGGGGTTGTCAGACTGGCCCTTTCAAAAAGCGGTGAATCTATTTTAGGTTACTGTTTTCTTATTGCACTCATACTGACTTACGGTTTCTTCACACTAAATATGCATGCTGATAAGATGCCACAAAATTCTTCCTCTATTGAGGTTCAAATTGTCACGTGTAGAAAATGCACCTCTTTGTTGACACATATTCGCTGAGTGTTCATGGCTAACAGTTATTGCTTTTTAGTACAATTCAGTTTGCAAACATGCCTTCATACAGGAACACTTTTTTCCGGCGGTGGTGCAAAACTGCAAAATAAACGTGACATTTAAAATATTCGAATTGCATTTATATAGCGCCTACTACCCCCTTCGAGGCGTTGAAATGGCTGTAGCTCACACGGACTGCACAACAGCGAGCAGGGCACATCAGAGACCCGCTATATACAGCCCTGCATTTGTACTTATCCGTAACATGTCGAACTTGGAAACATTTAAAAATATTTTGAAAGTTCCTTTGTTTTCAAATACATTCTCTCGACGGCATTGACACCCCCTGCGTCTCTTCCCTCTCTCCCAAGAAGCAGTCTTCCAATTAGCAGTATGTTCGGGCCATTTCTGTCACAAGCACCACAGAGCAATTTAGGAAACACTCTGAGAGCCGAGCGGTGGGAATTACACATTCCATTCTCTTTTCCATTCTGAACCTCAGCCGGGTCTGTAGAGAATTTGTGCCTGAATTCAGCATACATCGTCCTAACTTCTTGCTATGGCTGTGTAGTAGTACACAAAGCGGTCAGCCCACCCCCCTCTGAGCGATGTGTCCACACTGGCACAGTTTGGTTGTTATAAAATGGCAGCGGGCTTCTGATCCATTGACCGATGGTGATGAATCGTGCAGGGGTACCAAAGTCCTAGTTAGCGCCGGCAGAGCTGCCTTCAGTTCTTATTAAAGCGCTCTCTTCTGAAAACAAACACTCCTTTGATGGAATTCTCTAGGTTGGGGTAGTTTTAATGATGACAAGCTTTCAATTAGACGGTGCCCTATGAAAGGCCTCTTGTGCTGACAAATACATAGTAATTTGTGTTTTACCTTTTAAGTGTCTAAAAAATACTCCTTTTCGGGGCTGAGTTTTCTCTGAATGAAGAGGAAGTGGATACAAAAAAAGTAATCTGATCTCGTCAGTGTGTGTCCGCAGGCGTTGTACGTACATTGCATCTTTTTCCAGGCGCGAGAAGGGGTCTTTGTAAAATCGTAGGCTGTGTCCAGTGGCTGACCCGTTCTGCTGCCGGTGCATTTATTTATTTATTTGATGCGATTTTATATAGCGCAAACATTACCCGAAGGTGTCAGAGAGCTTTACAAAAGGACCAGTTGCGATACATAAGGATTTAGGATTACATGAGTTACATAAAAGTTACAAACTGAAAAAATTGCAAATGTGCAAGTTGTAAAGTTACACAAGGAAGAGATCATTGCATAGCCCAGCTGCAAGAGATACTAATGTCCAAAGGGCAAGACACACGTTGAAGAAGCGTGCCCGCAGTTTTCCTGGCAGTCTGCCCTTCCATTCTGCCGCTAGAAGGAACCCTGCGATGCCACGGCACCCCCCAGGCTAAATCTGGAAGATGAGCTCAGCCCAGGCAGGCCGTGGGTTTGAGTTAAAGGCCCGCTGGCTGCTGAGGGTGCCATCTGGACATTATCCTTGTCAACTGTCTCAACTCAGCAGCCGCCTGGCCTTATCGTCCCCATGCTGCGCACAGGACCAAACCCTCTGTTTTTAGGTCTCGTAGAGAGACCTATTGCCGTTAAACCAGAAAGCTAAAGGGCGGATTTTGCCGAGTGCATGTGTGTCCGTCACACCCCCTCACCCACCCTCACACCCACTCTCAGATCCCCTTACCCTCACACCCACTCACCCTCACCCCCCCTCACCCTCACACACCCTCACTCAACCTCACACCATCACCTTCACACCCCCTCTTACACCCTCACACCTCCTCACCCGCACACACCCTCACACACCCTCACTCTCACACACCCTCACTCACCCTCACACCCTCACTCACCCTCACACCCTCACCCTCACACCCCCTCACCCTCCCAACCCTCTCACCCTCACACACCATCACACCCTCGCCCTCACCCTCACACCCCCTCACTCACCCTCATCAGCATAGCATAACAAAACATAGCATGGCATAACAAAAAAAGCATAGGATACACAACCTCGCAACCCTCTCACCCTCACCCTCACTCTAACACACTCACCCACCCACCCTCACTCACCCACCCTCACCCACCCTCACTCACCCGCCCTCACTCACCCACCCACCCACCCTCACTCACCCTCACCAGCATAACAAAACATAGCATAGCATAACAAAACAAAGCATAGGATAGAAAAACATAGCATAGCATAACAAAGCATAGCATAACAAAACACAACAAATCATACCATAGCATAACAAAACATAGAATAGTATAATAAAGCATAGCATAGCAAAACAAAACATAGCAAAACACAACAAAGCATAGCATAACAAAACATAGCATAACAAAACATAACAAAACATAGCAAAACACAACAAACCATAGCATACATAACAACACATAGCATAGCATAGCATAACAAAACACAACAAAGCATAGCATAACAAAACACAACAAACCATAGCATACATAACAACACATAGCATAGCATAGCATAACAAAACACAACAAAGCATAGCATAACAAAACACAACATAGCATAGCATAACAAAACAAAGCTTAGCAAAGCATAACAAAACACAGCATAACAAAACATAGCATAACAAAGCATAGCATAACAAAGCATAGCATAACAAAACAAAGCATAGCATAATTAAACACAACAAAATATAGCATAGCATAACAAAACATAGCATAGCATAACAAAGCATAGCATAGCAAAGCATAGCATAACAAAACATAGCATAGCATAACAAGACATAGCATAGCAAAACATAGCATAGCATAACAAAACATCGCATAACAAAGCATAGCCTAGCAAAACACAACAAAACATAGCATAGCATAACAAAACACAACAAAGCATAGCATAATAAAACAAAGCAGAGCAGAGCATAACAAAACAAAGCATAGGATAGCATATCAAAACAAAGCATAGCAAAACAAAACATAGCATAGTATAACAAAGCATAGCATAACAAAACATAGCATAACAAAACATAGCAAAACAAAACATAGCAAAACACAACAAACCATAGCATAACAAAACATAGCAAAACACAACAAACCATAGCATAACAAAACATAGCATACTTAACAAAATATAGCATAGCAAAACACAGCATAGCATAACAAAACACAACATAGCATAACAAAACAAAGCTTAGCATAGCATAACAAAACAACATAGCATAGCATAACAAAACACAACACAACATAGCATAACAAAACAAAGCTTAGCATAACAAAACATAGCATAGCATAATAAAACACAACAAAACATAGCAGAGCATAACAAAGCATAGCAGAGCAAAACAGCATAGCATAAAAAACATAGCATAGCAAAACACAACAAAACATAGAATAGCATAACAAAACAAAGCATAGCATAACAAAACATAGCATAGCAGAACAAAACATAGCATAACAAAACATAGCATAACATAACACAACAACACATAACAAAACACAACAAAACAGCATAGCTTAATAAAACACAACAAAACATAGCATGGCTTAACATAACAAAACATATAATAGCATAGCAAAACACAGCATAGCATACCAAACACAGCAACATAGCATAGCATAACAAAACATAGCATAGCATAACAAAGCATACCATAATAAAACACAACAGAGCACAGCATAGCATAAAAAAATAGCATAACAAAGCATAGCAGAGCAAAACATAGGATAGCATAACAAAACAAAGCATAGGATAGCAAAACTAAACATAGCATAGCATAACACAACATAGCATAACATAACACAACATAGCATAACAAAACACAACAAAACAGCATAGCTTAACAAAACAAAACATAGCATAGCTGACCAAAACATAATAGCATAGCAAAACACAGCATAGCATACCAACACAACAAAACATAGCATAGCATAACAAAACATAGCATAGCAAAACAAAGCATAGCATAATAAAACACAACAAAAACTAGCATAGCATAACAAAACATAGCATAGCATAACAAAGCATAGCATAGCATAACAAAACATAGCATAGCATAACATAGCATAGCATAGCAAAACATAGCATAGCATAGCAAAACATAGGATAGCATTACAAAACATAGCATAGCATAACATAACAAAACAGCGTAGCATAGCATAACAAAACAGCATAGCATAGCATAACAAAACATAGGATAGCAAAACAAAATATAGCATAGCATACAGCATCACTTAGCACCACCACAGCATCACTCAGTGGCACCACAACATCACTGAGCTCCACCACAGCATTAATCTGTGCAGCCATTCAACAACAACTGGTTCAAATATGTTATCTCAATGTTTCAAGCTTTATTACAAATGTAACAAAAAGATGTTAATATTTGACATATGTTCTTGGATTTTCGTCACAATGAAATACACTGAAATCTTCACAAATGTTATTTACAAAAGTTTAAGCTATTGCCATTATAAATTACAATAACTTTTATTTAAGTATTAATCATTAAAAAAAATTAAAAACCATTGTTATTTGTAATATCAATACATGTAAGCCACGTAAATACAACACATATTGCATTACAAATGCTATAGGTGTCACATTTGCGAAAGTTATAACTATTGGCATGGTAAATGACAAAGCTATTAATTTTGCTATTTTCAAAAACAAAACCTAAATAAAATATTTGTCATTTACAATACCAATAGCTTGAACTTTCCTAATACGAGACCTATTGCATTGCAAAAGCTTGTTTATTCATAGACCATGTTCGGTACATTCTCAGAGTTATGTGTAGTATAGTAAAGTATGGGTTACTGGTGCACTTTACTTCGTTTGTTATGAATATGCTTTGTGGGGCCACTGACACCTATTATAAGACCCATTCATGCCTGCACCCTGGGGGGGGGGGCTGTCATTCTTTACTAGGCCCACTGCTTGTATGCCTTTAGAGCAAAAACTGTTAATAGACCCATTTATGCGTGCCCCGTGTTACCACTGATGCCTTTTTCAAGAGCCATTCGTGTTTGGTACCACTGACTCACCTTACCTTTTCCATTGATGTTTAGGGCCACTGATGTCCTTCTGCTATACCCACTAAAGGACGCCTGGTAGAGAAGTCACTGATGCCCCTTTACAAGGCCCCTTCATGCATGCACTCTGCTGGGCCACTGATGCCCTTGTCCTGGTTTAGTGATGCATTGTGTGTGAGACCACATTGATGCATGCAGCTTGAAGCTACAGGCTTTATGGAATTTCTTTGTTTCTGATGGGTATTCCTAACTGCAGATTACTTTCCTTAGAATTGTCCCCAAGTTCCAGACCGCATCTAGAGAATTAGTGGCTGGCATTGTGAGGCTACATGCAGGCTCCATTCCGCACCCCAAAAATGCCAGAGCACAGCCACATATAAGCACCACACCTGTACTCTGACATCAAAGTCTTTCTTTCGGCACCTTCTGACACAGATCCGGAGATCAGCTTCCGACATTGTCAGTCTTTCAACCGACCCAAATCTTTACCTCACTGCACTAGGGAATGATATCCCCACTGAAAATTACAGGATTCAAGCTGTGCCACAACTGCAAGGAGCAGATGTACCACATGGACCTGCAAAAGATGTGCTTTTGGTGTCTGTGCTCTAAATGCTCCTTAATACATCCTAAAATAATATGAGCTTTGGAGATGAATTTAGACCTCGGTAAACATAACAAATAGTTGTTGTCTTCTTGCATATCCCACTCTAAGACATAGTCACAGAGATGTTCGTCTGACAGCTCAATTATCCATTAAAAGTCCCTGTGAGTTCAAATGCAAACATTAGAAAGCAAAGCAACACTCAGCCCTATCCCGCCACGCACTCCATAGGGAAGTTGCAGACGCAGCAAGTTGAAGACCCACTTCATTGTTATGTCCGGCCACAAAACCAGCTCCAAAGGCAGAGGTAAGAGTGGCTCTCCCAAAGAGCTGCCTCCTCCACAAAACGGTGACTTACCTCTCCTTCCCCCAGACCACCTAACACCTGTCGGGGGCTATCTCCAGAGGTTCTTTCCCGCTTGGCAGAACATCACCTGTGGAATATTATCTGACATGGTTATTGTTCGGAGTTCACTTTCACACCACCCAACATTCCACCACGGAAACACTAGTTCTCCCCACAACACCAAGGGCTACTTAAGGAAGAGGTCCAATTGCTCATTCTCAAAGGGGTCATAGAACCTTTCCCCCATCATCAGCAGGGCACGGATTATACTCTATGTACTTCCTAATCTCAAAAGAACAGTTCCCTCAGACCAAGTCTTAACCTCAGGTCCATAAACAAATACATTCCTTACAAGCACCTCACATGGTTACTCTTCAGAATGTCATCCCACCACTACAACAAGGCAACTTCATGCTCTCCACCTACAGGATGCCTATTTCCACATTCCAATCTTGCACATCACTGGTACCGCATGTGTGTAGTCAGCGGAAGACATTACCAAATCAAGGTGCTCCTATTTGAAGTCACCCCTTGACCCAGGGTGTTCACCAAGTGCCTCACGGTGGTAGCCGCTCACTTGCATAGGTGTCCAGGTCTGCCCCTATCTGGACGACTGGCTCATCAAGATTGCCACCTTTCAGAAATGCTGCAAACACATACAGGTTACCATCAACATACTTCAAGTACTAGGTTTCATTATCCATGCCACAGAATCCCACCTCCAACCTCTCCAGGTCCAACCCTACCTGTGGGGTAATCCTCTGCTCGGAGGTTAGCATTGCCTATCTAAATGCTACCATGAAACAATCTTTTCAGATACTCATTCTTTTTTTTTTCAACTAGACGGATAAGTCACGGTCAGGACAGTCATGCGCCTCCTCTGCATTCTGGCCTCCTGTATTGCCTTAGTACTTCATGCCAGTTTACATAGGCATCTGTTGCAGGGAGTACTTCGCTCACCAGTGGTCTTAAGTGGATGGTCATTGGGATGATCTTGTGCTTGTTGGCTGTCGGAATTGTTGCTCGCTGTAGTGGTGGAACAGCAACAACCTGTTGCAGGGGTAGCCTTTTCTCAACCCAGTTCCGCAGAGGACCATTACAATGGACACCTCCCTTACGGGATGCGGTGCGCACTTACAGGATCAAACTGTCCAAGCAAAATTGAGAGGGGACAAGGTACTACAAAACTAGTACCGTAAAGACTCCCCTTGGAGAAACTATCTCACACACCATAATGTCTGAATCACTTACAGCACTCAACCAAATCGTTCCCATATGCACTATAGATCCTCTTCCCCTCAACAAGTATCACTAAGGTTAAACGTTACACAAAGCTTTAATGTCATAAATATGCGCCCACAATTACATCAACATGGAGCATATCAGAATTTCATATCCCAATACGGTTGAAACAATTGCACATCACCTAGATATAAAAAGCAATTCAGTGCTTGAACCCCCCCACAATACAGTGCAACATAAAACCCACAAATAAAATGATTAAAGATTTTTTTTTTTTAATGGGAGCACCCTACAAAACAGTACTCCTATATTTTTTGTGTATGCTGATCTGATATGTATATATCAAACATGAGTCCCGATGAAGTATTGTGGGAAGGCTAATGGCAACCCAGCCGGCAGGGTCTCCATATCAATTACCTGGAACTACTTGCTGATCACCTTGCGTTGAAAGCTTTCCTTCCCCAGTTGATTGGCAGATTAGTCCTCATCAAGACTGACTAACATGACAACCATGTATTTTCTTCAAAAACAATCTCCCCAGCTCTCTCACCTAGCCCAGAGCATTTGTCGAAGGACTCTGACACAGGATACATAAGCTAGCTGAGTTCCTTCCAGGAGTGGACAACGCATTTCCTGACCTCCTCAGAATGTGTCAACAAGACCATGAGTCGGGGGCGTGGCTAGCCGAGCAGCGTGATGGCCGCTCTGTGAGCGAGCTCCGCCGGTCGGAGGCAAAATCCTGAATTATCCTGCGTTCTTTTGCTGTAGTGGCTGTGCAGAGGCTGTACCCTGTCAGGGGAGGTTTCGCAGCACAAACCGGAGGCAAAACGGGAGGTGACGAAGGCAATCTGACGACGATCTAAGCCCTGGAAGGCGGCGGTGACCGCGACGTGAGCAGCGGCGCTTCCTGACACCGGATAGCCTCTGTAATCGAGCCAGGGCGTCCGCTGTAGCTGGAGGCTGCAGACTAGCGGCCTAGTGGAAAACAGTGAGTTGCAGTGAAGTGCGGAATAGAGGCCCGACGAGGGGAATAGGTACGTCTGAATGCATCATGAAAGAGGATCTGACGCTGCGCCATTAACTGGGATGTGCGTGTCATTTGCCAGAGGCAGAGGAGACCGTAGGATGGCAGGGCATTGACTGCCTCCCGCGAGGTGACGGATTGCACGCAGTGCGTGGACTTCTTAGAAAGCTGAGCCTGAGGTGCACGCTGTGGGACACTCACAGACACCGCAGCTGAGGTTGGTGGATCGCGCCCTGGAAGGTGTGACTCAGATGTGTGGAGGAGGAGGCGCGCAATCGGCCTGAAATGCGATAAGTGGTGTTCTCTGAGAGACGTGGCCTGCGTATGCCCATAGGATCGCCCTGGAATAAAACATTGGTTTAACTCAGCGGACTATAACGTCAAGTTTTATCGGCCAAGACGCCTTCTGCTTTTGGGTCATAGAGGTGTACACTGCGGAGGCGGGGCTTGTAGCCGGCAAAGATGGTCGCAGCCTAACGAGGCTCCCGGCCCCCCGCCCGCTAATCCGTCCTTTTATCCTACTGCAGCCCTGGGATCCCCACCGAAATTTGGGTGATCCCAGAGGACGTTCCTGTGCCTGCTCCGGGAGATGATTGATTACCGCCGCGGAGAAGGGACGAACTGGCGACGGAGCTCTGAACTGCCGGATTATAAGATGGCGGCGATCCCGCGACCTGCGAGGAGTCACTTCCCGATCAGCCGACCCGCCCACCCCTGAGGACGGCCAGCGAGGACTGATCTGCTGCGAGGCGCGGGCCAGAGGAACGAGCGTCTATCGCTGGACCCCTGACCAGGAGCCGTGCCTGCCACCGCTTCGCGGCCCCAGCGAGGCCCCTCCCCCCGCCTGGAGCAGACCAACTCAACTCCCCGGCTTCGGAGGCCCGCAGCGGCCGGAAATACGGCAGGCCGGGCTGCGCTGCTCTTCCCCTGATTGTTTGAGCGCCTCAAGACATTGGGACCGCGGGAACGCCAGCTACGAGTGGCAGCCCCGTTGTAGAATCGGCGGATGCGCAGCTCGCCTCTGGGCCTACAGACATTTCCCCTCCCCTCCCGCACACCCGCTGATTCAGGGCCTCGGCCTGTGACGGCCTGGAACGCCCGGGGATGGGGGGGCGTGGGAACACTTTGAACCGCCTTGGAAGTGCGATCCACCGACGCAGCTCCCTGGGGCCGGGACCTGCAGAAACGGACGACCACCAGCCCACTGATGCTGCCAGGGGTCTGCAAAACATTGGGGCCGCTTGTTCGGTAGCCTCACCAGACGACCACGAGCTTCGTGGGGAACACACACGGAGAGACACCCATTTGATGTCCTAGGACCGGCCCTACCGAGAAAACAACGCCTGTGGGGCGCCGAGGACCCTCTGGCCTGCACCTGATCTCTGGCCATTACTAGAGGGGCCCGGACCACCTCGGCGAAGACAAAGGGGAACTGGCATTGCTGGGTACCGTGCTGGGGGAGCCCCCCTGGTCCTAGCCCCCGGAACTTGTGCGCCGAAAAGGAAGCTTTGGCGCGCACGCCTGGACCGCTGCTTTGCCCCCCGCATACATCGCCTTGGGCGCTCATCATTGGTGGGAGAGCCTTGGGGCCGGCATCCTCTTGCAACCACGAGGAGTGCGCTGGTGAACGGCGCTGGGAGCTGCCAGCGAATAGTGAAAAGAGGAGGGGGACTGGATATCTGGGAGCTGCGTGGGGGCGGAGGCCCTGAACGAGGACCTATCACTACTCCTGAGTCCACCGACCTATCGGCCCCTACTGACTGCGAGCTGCTTTCCTTGGTGGGACGAGCGCCAGCCATCGCTCTCGGTGCGGTACTGCCCCGGTCTGCGAAGAGTAGCCCATGATGGGGAAACCTAGAGGCCCGAAGGGAGAGGGGGGCGCTGGCTCGGAGGCTCCTGACGACACATTGCAGACCCCACCGGATCTCCAGCAGATGCAGGACCGGATCCTAGAGGCCATCACTGCCACAAAAGACGCCCTACACCAGGACATAGCACAAGTAGCCACGTGCCTTGGACTCCTGCGAGCAGACCATGGGAAAGTGTCAGACAGGGTCAAGACCACGGAATTAGCCCTGAAGGAGCTGGTACCCGCGCATAAATCTGTCGAAGGCCGGTTAACGGAAGCTCTGGACCGAATACAGGCCCTCGAGCGGCGGGCGGAGGATGCGGAAAACCGCAGCAGACGCAACAATGTGCGCCTTGTGGGCCTTCCGGAAAATAAAGAAGGCCAGGACATTGTGGACTACCTGACCACCTGGTGTAGTGTAGTTCCTAGTTTCCCACTAGGCCCTGCGCATTGGAATAACATAAACAGTAGTATCGACGTGGAACTGCTTATATTCCAGGCCTCCACTGACTATGCTAAACTTAATTGGGTTGTGTTACCAACTAGCTCAGAGGTCACTGGAAACTTTCTTCTCTGCATAGGAAGTGATCAGCTTCCCTGGCACAGACAAGAAGGGATTCAGCTTTCCAACAACCGTGCAACATGACAACTTTGCTCCTCAGATCAAGAGTCAATCTCTAGGGTCGTGTGAAACAATAGACATGTATTTCACTCAGTCAGTCTAGTGCAGTTTACTTTCACGAGATGTAGAGAATAAAGAGACGGGCGTTTGTCAATAAAGGGTTAACATTTATTGAACAGTCTTTCTTCTCGTACAAGAGAAATGTATTGCCACAATTGCAATAATTGTTATTATAAAAAGTACGTACAGTAAGATAAGTATTGCGAAATAGAACTGTAAAAGCATTGATATGGTTTCTTAGCCATACAATGGTTTAAAAGTAATAAAACATATATACAGTCATATATACATTAGGCTAACATACTCAACTGGTGCTTCTAACTAAGCCTACCCCAGTGTGCCTGACCTAAGCCTAACACGTGAAAAGGGGAGTAAGTAAGTAGCTTAAGTTAAGTTGGTTTTGCCAAGGTTTGTTTCAAGAATTCTCGTCTAAGGGTTTAGTCAACACCATACCTCTGAATAGAATGATGGAGGATTGGTATCTCCTTCAGGGGTCTCTCTCGATATCCCAGTCACCCGCGAGGGTAAACCGGAAGCGCCGGGACTGGATTTCTCTGCACGAGAAAGGCAGCGGCTTCTCTTCAGCGCGTCGAGGAAGGAGGGGGGACAGCGTCCGCGGGCAGCTGGAATCTGCTGGATGTCTTCGCAGAGGACGGCTGTTCAGCTCCTTAAGCGTACTGCACCATAGTTCGCGCTGTAGCGGCGATAATGGTAATCAGCAGCTTCACCACCACAGGATAGCAGGCTGCAGCGACAGAGTGCTAGATTTACCAACACAGGGTCATGCAGGCAGCTGGCATCAGCAACAGGCAACGAACATTGCTTAAGGCAACGTTGGTAATATTTATACCTGACAGGTGCCGGGTTTGACGCAAGTTTGCTGGACATAAGACGTCAATTAAAGATGTCACTAGGAAGTGATAGTTATCAGTTGCTCATTAGAGTTCCATTACTAATCAAAACATAGCAAGCGGGGATTTCCAGGTTTGCTAAGTTTTTATCTTGTTGAAGAACTCGGAGTGTTATCTAGGAATATCAGATAGTGACTCCTGCTCTGTCATTGCACTAATTGGTCGCAAAGGAAGTAGCAGAGAGTCATGCTGGAATGTGGCTCTGTTCGTGTGAGGCCAGAGATGACTTTTCAGAAAATCGCACTTGAACGGTTATGCCAATATAGGGAATAAATGGATTTATAGCCGAATAGGGGCATAAGGTCACAGTATCGATCAGGAACCTAGATTAACACGCAACACTGGCTACAGACAGAAGTGGCACCTGAGGGACTCTCTCCTTTCTTCACCATCGAAAGGGCTCACCGGGTACCAGCCAAACCACCCAGTCCGGGACAATCACCCCGACCTGTAGTAATCAAACTGCTACATTACAAGGACAGGGACTGGCTACTGCAGAGAGCGAGAACAGCGGGCCCCTTCCAAGTGGACAATTGTAGAGTGATGCTGTTTCTGGATTATACCATCGAGACCCAGAAATTACGAGCCTCTTTCTTATCCATCAAAAAAGAAAGGGCCTGCAGTACTCGCTACTCTTTCTGGCCAGGCTGCGGGTGATAGTGGGTGAGAAATCCTTGTTCTTTCCTACCTCAGCGGAGGCATGGGCCTGGTGGGACACATACAAAGCCGGAACGGATGGAGCACGTATGAGAGAGGAGGAAGAACGGTTGCAGCAGCCACTGCAAAGATCTCGGAGAGTACGGGCCGTAAACGGAAGACTGGCAAACCAACGGTCTCGCAGACGGAGAATGAACGGAAGGCTGCACTACAGGCGGTAATTGACTTGTCGGGTGCTGTCCTGACTCAGTCGGAACGAGCCTCGGGTCAGAGGCTCGAGCAACGGACTCTTAAACAGAACTGTCGGAATTTGGCGGCACGAAGGGTCACAGACTTCGGGGGAGATTGTTGAGGGCTAGGGGTGCTCTGCCGACCCGATGCTACCCTTTGCCGACGGAACTTGGCTGACCTAAAGGCCGGAGCAGGCGGGTCTTGGACGATAATGTTGTGAGTAATACTGTTTTGAGGGCGGGGGATAGGGACGGAGGATCCAAAACCCGCAGCCAACCCGCGCCTCTTAAGGCCCATAAGGCCTCCGCAGTGCAGACTGCGGATTAGGTGGGAAGTAGGGCAAGGTTGCCCGCACATGGTTTGGATGGGAACGACTCTAGCACAGTTAGGTCCTGTTCTGGGGGAGGGAGGGGAACCTGAGGCAGTTGGGGTAGCCAGAGGTACAGTTGTGGAAGGGGGGAGGGAGGTTGTTGTTGCGGGGAAGAGGGAGTGTGTCATCATGAGTGATCGGGGGTACGGATACAGTACACAGTACCACACCGCGTGGGACAATGACTAATACAGGGATGATAAAGTGTGTGACTTGGAATGTGAGGGGGCTGCACACCATGACCAGACGGCACAAGATACACGCCTATCTGGTTCGCAGAGGGGTTCATATAGCGCTGCTGCAGGAGACACACCTGACGAAACAAGAGGGAATAGCACTGCAGCGTAGATGGAGGGGACACTTGTTTAATACTACATATTCGGCCTTCGCTAGGGGAGCCTTGATTTGGATAAGGGCGGGTACCCCGTTCCAAGTTACTCGGCAGGTGGTGGATCCAGAAGGGAGATTTGTGGTGGTGGAGGGTACTCTTAGGGGGCGTCACATAGTGCTTTGCAGCGTGTATGCGCCCAATGTGGGCCAGGCTGCGTATTATGCGCGGCTTTCCGGGGCACTGGCTAGTTATCTTGCAGGCCCTGTTCTGTTGGGAGGGGACCATAATTCGGTAATTGATGTTGACCTAGACAGATCACACCCCCCGTTACACGCATCCCCGGAACGCAGACTGGCGAAATGCACATTAGACTGGCAGGGATTATGGGGGTTAACTGATGCTTGGCGCACGCAGCACCCACTAGAGCGAGATTACTCATTCCACTCTGGCCTCCACGACCTCCACGTCCGTATAGACGCCTTCTTGTGCTCTCCGCTTGTGCTCCCTGCGGTCGCCCGCACTGAATACCTAGCGCGCACGATCTCGGATCATAACCCCCTATTACTATCGCTCGACTGGATGACTGAAATCTCTAAGGTCCCGACGTGGCAGCTCCGCCCGGACACACTGGATGACCTGCCATTCCACGAGGCGTTGGGGGATAGAATTGAGCAATATTTTGCAGAGAACGAAGGGTCCGCCAACTCCAGAGCCACGGAATGGGATGCCCTTAAGGTAGTAATCCGCGGGCATTGTATCGGAAAATTCGCGGGGGCCCGCAAAACATTGTTAGATGACTTGGACAAGGCGGAACGCAAACTGCACGAGATTGAACGGGCGCGCCCGGACCGGCCTGACCTCCAGGGAGACCTCTGTGCGGCAAGGGAGGCGATGGCGGCAGAACTAGAACGCCTCTGCAGTTATGATTACAAGACGTATCTGGTGAAAACGCACGCTGAAGGGGGTAAGGCGGGGACTCTGCTGGCTTGGCTGGCCAACCCCACCAGATGCAGTCACCCGATTCTGGCCATTTCAGAGGGAGAAGACAGCATGTGCACCACGCAATCGTCGATCCTGAATAGCTTCAGGACCTATTATGAACAACTATATAGGAGCGACCTCGGCGATAAGGAGAGGGACATAGCTGCTTTCCTAGAGGACCTGCAGCTGCCGCGGCTAGACCAGGACCAGGGGAAAGCCTTGGGGGGCCCGATAGAGTTAACGGAAATCAGGGGGGCGGTAAAGGTGATGGCCCGGAATAAAACCCCAGGCCTAGACGGACTGCCGATTGAGTTCTATGGGCGTTATCTCGATCAGCTAGGCCCGCAGCTTCAAATTATTTATGCTGAAGCTATGCTTAAGGGACGACTACCATGCTCAATGCGTGAAGCTTTAATGATCCCCCTACTGAAACCGAGGAGAGAGAGCACTAATACCGCGTCCTACCGACCACTGTCAATGTTGACCACCGACTATAAGATCCTGAGCACGGTGTTAGCAAGCAGGTTGTTACAGCACATGCAGACTTTGGTCCATAGAGACCAATCCAGGTTTATTCCCAAGCGAAACACCAGTCACAATATAAGGAGATTGACCCGCCTGTTGAGCAGCCCACCGCCGGAGGCAAGAGCTCCCCTGGTATTGGCGGTGGATATAGAGAAGGCTTTTGATAGCCTGGAATGGGTTTACCTTTATAGAGTGCTGCGGTGCTTTGGGCTCGGAGAGGGCTACATACGGTGGACGAAAGTATTATATACTGAGGCGAAGGCGAGGGTGAGAGTGGGCGCCCTGATATCGGATCAATTTGAAGTGCTGCGGGGCACCAGGCAGGGCTGCGCGCTATCCGCTGCTGTTTGCCTTGGCGGTAGAACCTCTGGCGGCGATGGCTAGGAGGGGCGCCTACTATGGGGGTTTGGCCCACAGTGGGACTCACCATTTCATCTCGCTATACGCGGATGACCTCCTTCTTTTCCTGGAAGATGCCGATGAGGCGCTATCAGGAGCGGAAAGACTCCTAGAGCGCTTTGGGGAAATATCTGGCCTGAGGGTTAACTGGGCCAAGACCTACCTATTTCCCTTACGTAAACATGAGATCCAGCCCTTCCTCCGGCCTTTACTTAGATGGGAGCCCAGTTGCTTGGAATACCTAGGAGTGCATATTTACCATGAAGAGGCAGACATGCTGGAAGGGAATATCGGACGCTGTATACGGGCCCTAAAGGGCAATATGTCCTTCTGGGCCACTCTCCCGTTATCCGTCATGGGCCGCATATCGCTGCTTAAGATGATAGCGTTGCCCCGATTGTTGTATTACTTTCTGACCTTGCCTATTTGGGTCCCAGTCGCTATTTTCCGGCAACTGAGATCAATGATTATCTCCTTTCTACGGGGCACGGGCAGGCGGAGAGTGGCACTATCCACGCTGATCCGCCCGAAGGATGAGGGGAGCCTGGCTGTCCCAGATTTTGAGCTCTACTACTTAGCAGCCCAGCTCCAGACCCTAACGCAAGAAATTGCGAGAGTCTACCGCGGTCCAGAACAAGATCGAGACAGCGGCATCCCCCGACATGTGCTTGCCTTCATTGCCCTGCGACAGAGGTTACCACTGAGGGACCTGTCCTTAGAGGAACAAACTCTCCGCCTGTGCTGGAACCGCTCGGCGAAGCGCGCAGGGACTAAATGCCCATATGCGCCCGAGATCCCCCTCGGCATGGTGACTGCACTCCCGCATGGGGGAGACTGGTCACACTTACAGGGCTGGGAAGAGTCGGGACTACAGGTGGTGGGGGACTTGTTCGAGGATGGCGCATTAGTCCCATATCAGACGCTGCAAGAACGTTTCGACCTCCCATGAGACGACTACTTATTGCATGCGGCAGTAGTGCGAGCCATACAAGGATATTGGGGCATGGGGCTCGCAGAGCCACCGGTAGCCCAGGCCTGCCAGTACACTATGATGTCGGCTGGCACCTATAAGGCGGTTACGTGCTTATATTCGAGAATCCTGAGGGAAACACTGCAACCGCTGACTACTCTGAAGACGAAGTGGGAATCAGATCTGCAGATGGAGATCCCGGACACCACGTGGATGCGACTGGTGGGACGGGCTAGGAAGAGCACGAGGAACGTACGTTTCCAGCTCATTCATTTTTATATTCTCCACAGAGCCTACCTTACCCCGGGTAACGTGCAGAAATATTTTGGAGCGGAGGAGGCCGCTTGTCCACGCTGCAATACATTAGGGGCGGATCTGACTCACATGCTCAGGGAGTGCCCCCACCTACAGGACTACTGGAGAGATATCGGCGACACCTTAAACGAGGCCGCGGACAGGGACCTTCAATATACAACAGCTGTCAGCGTTCTTCACTGGTTCCCGCACACACCCAAAAATAGGATGTCGAGCAGGTTCATTGATATGGGCCTCCTCTTGGCCAAACGGGAACTGACAAGGGGGTGGAAGTCAAAAACGAGCCCGACACATCGCAGATGGCTTGCTGAGTTTCTGAAGTGGGCGGCGAGCGAGAGCACGATTAGATATCAGTTGGCGCGTAGACGAGCAGACGAACGGGCCCTGGAGGCGGCTATGGAATGGGAACTCTTAGTGCAAGCACTGCAAGATGGCGCATTAGATGAGGAGGAGGATGAACGAGAAGTGACGGCTGCTACCACTCATGACCACGGCATGTCAGCAACAACACCAGTCACACACACACAGTAGATAATTACAATCCTCTGATTGCAGTCATGCAGACCTAATTCCTAACCGAGAACGATTGGTGACACTTGGGGGGGAGGGCGAGTTCTATGGGGGGGGGGAGGACTCCCTTACTAGCGGTGTAATTGGAATGTTCAGTTATAGACACTGCAGGGAGGGTGGGGCTGTAATGGCCGGATTTTCTGCTTAGATGGGATCAGCCCCTAGGGGCCCCTCTAACCCAGCCAGAACGTAACCACATCCCTCCTCAGGACCATCTATCCAGGCACCTGGGTACCTACCTGAGGATGGGGAACTCGCAATATACAAGCTCATATTATCAGAAACACCACTAAATCTATAGGGATACTAAGAATACTCACTGATTACTAAGGATATCCATGCCCTACACCACACTCATACCTTATAGTCTCGCGACCACATGGGTCCAGACTAATCTACCCTGGGGCAGTTCTGATTATCTACCATTACACACCAGTATCCTCCCTGGTGTTCTCATTACACACATGGGTCTGCAGCCCCAGTGCTCTCATTTATATCTGGTCTACAATCTGGCAGACCTCCACGCTGGTCTCCTCCCCAACGCTCTCATTTACACACGGCCCGCAATCCGGCAGGCCTCCACACCGTCTCCTTCCGGTGCTCTCACTAACGCCACTTACCAATGACTACCACTTTCCTATGAATACCTTCAGTTTTCTCTCTATATGTTGGGAAGTCTCTCTCACTATTCACTAAGGGCTTGCTACTACAATATTATTATGGGATGGCCGAATTACTTAGTGTCAACAATTCCCTAGCTCAAGGGCTCCCTGTTCTCCCTATTTATCCAGACTTACCGGATCAGGGGCAGCATCTGTTCTGGCTGTAACATCTGACTAGGAGAAAAAGGTTACCTATGCTTGAACAAGAATACAAGGCACATGTCAGTTCACTAAGAACTGGGATTATCTTTTAATCACAACAATATAGACACATACACAGATCTGTATTATAATAGACACATCCACATGTAACTGACAAAGACTATAAATAGAAGACACCGCTGTAAGGAAAAGGATTAGCAATAGAATGGCCTAGGGAATAAAGACAATATTAAGATGTAAGTGTAAAGTAAACTAATATGACAGGGCTGATATCACCTGATTAGTGTGAAGTCTTGTTCTAGCTGTCATCTGGGCTCCTCTCTCGTCTGTGTCTTGGCTCATCTCAGACTCTCTCTCTCTCCTGCACTCTTGGATACACCTCTGCGCTGATCACTTTGCACTGGATTTCTCTCCCCCACGGACTCTCTCCACCTTCCAACTTCAATCTAATAGTTTCGGCCGTTCTGATACTGTTCATTCCACTAGCTTGTTCACTCTGTTTCAAGGTTTCTGTGCAATGTCCAATTAACTCCAGCTGCTCCCACAGGTTAATCCACGATATACTTCAGTCTCTTCTAAAAGGCATTACTTCAGACTCCAGCTATTCACAACTCCTCCTGATAAGTAACTGCTTCTGACTGCTTCCTTCAGTTCCAGCTCACTGACTGTCTGTTTGTCTTCTCTCTGTTCCAAGCATTTTCTGTCTCTTCTCCTCCTGCAGTTCCACTCCTCCAACTCTACCAACACTCTCTGCTCCTCCAATTCAACTAACTGCAACTTCAGCTCAGCTCTCTCTCTCTGCTCTTCCAACAACTCCTCTCTCTTCTACCACTCCAGCTCAACTCACTGACTCCGCCTCTGCACTTCACTGATATAGAATGCTGTTTCCTCATGGAAAGTTCCAGCCATCAGCCTGCCGCCCACCAGATCTCTGCACCACTTCGCATCAAGGACACACACCCAGCTGGCCAGCCTTTTGTGGTGTCTTCGACACAGAGAATAATACAGCCTACCGATAAGGGCTGGCCCAGACCGGTTCTCTCCAAGCGAACAACAGCTTTAACTATAAACTTTACCTTTACCCTTGAAGCCTCTCAGCTCCATCAAGATGGAGTCTCTCTAGTTCTGAGCCTTATAGGCCTAAGAAGGATGAAATAACCCTTAGCTCTGTCAGAGTACCTACATAAACCATACCAATGTGTAATATAAAGTCAGGACCACAGGATCCAACCTCTACTATAAGCAAAAGTAACAGGCCAAAGCCAATAGGCAAAGGATGGCCTCTTCTAGGTCTGGAAGAAAGGGCTTAAAAGGGCCAACACAAGCTAAGAATACCTATCCTAGATGTGAGCAAGATTAAAGTCTATATCACTGCTAAATAGAGCCAAAAACCCTGCCATTACATTCCACCCTTAGACTTTATCTTGTGAACATCTATAAACAATAACATCCATATAAACAAACATCAACATAATCTATCAACAAATCAAAAACCAAAAAACTCTCTAAAATGAATGACAACTTAAGGAAATTCCCCCTGAAACGTAATGTAGGGAATACAAATGTAACAACCAACTGAAAACAAATCAAAGCACCCTTGACTTGAATGCTGAAACATATCTAAGATGTGAACTGATCAGAACAGAAACTATCCAAAGCATCCTCAAACTAAATGAGCCTCAACTTCTAGTGATAACTGGTGAAATCTAGTGATGTAGGGACTTATTTGTTGAATGAAAACAGCAAGGGGCCTAAATGGGGCCTACCTACTTCGGACAACTTAAGAACTAAATGTGTTTCAACTTCTAATGATAAAACAACAAAAGGGCCTAAATGAGGCCTACCTACTATGGTCAACTTAAGCTAATGATAACTCATTAAATCTATTGGTGTAGGGGCTTGTTTGTGGAATAAAAATAACAATGGGCCTAAATGAGGCCTACTGACATTGGTCAATTTAAGGAAAAATTTGGTGAAATCTGAGAAGTAAACATGACAAACGGTTCTCAAGGTCTGGGCAAACATTAATAATAGATGTAGGACATAATCATACTAAAAGACACACCTCCCAGGACAACTTAAAGTCTAGGGTAACCACCCTTGGATCAATCAAAGTGAAAGTGTAATAACAGGAAAATAAAGACAACCCCATTCCTACAAGATAGCTGGTGTAGCACTAAGCACAGAAATATATAAATGTGATGTATATATAAAAGCACAATATCATAAAACAGTTAGCATCCAGGTTCTTCACACTGTGGAACACATGTGTGTACCACCATTTAAAAATTATCAATCCTTCATTGGCAAAAACTGTTTTGCAGAAAACAGGAAAACTATAATAGGTGACTGCATCCTAAAAAGCAAAGATAGTACTACATAAACATCAAAACCATGAAAACATTTCTTTTTGTTTAAAAGTGGGGCCTGTTCGTAGTGATTGCAAAGAAAAACATGGGAATAATGCAGGCCAAGGAATTACATAACAAAATCCTTTTGCGGGAAAGCGTATCATGATGGGTTCTGTCAGAAATAAAAAATTGTATTATTGGTTTTGTCAAAAATATATCCAATGTATTTTTATATGGGGTTTGAACCTGACCGCTGAGGCAGCCAATTGTAGAATATAGTTAACCCCTTCCATGCTCATAACGAGCTCAGTCAATGTTCAGCACAGGGGAAATTTGGGACTCAAGGCAGTCAATCTTTGGGGCAGTCAATTTTTGGGATATCAGTGTAGGTCACCACCCTGCATCTTCATCCGGTAGCAAGGAAGCACGTCCTCCGCCGTTCATCCACCACCAATCCGGTCTGGTCTGGTCTGGTTCCATCTTCCAAAAATAACAGACTAACATAAAAACATGAAAATAAAAAACTAAAATAATAAAGGGAGTGGGAGGGGGGTGGGCCGACGCACACACCGAACACCACAACCCAGCAACCTAGGACAAGAAAACAAGTATCATTAACCTTGCAGGATAAAATTTTCCATTTAAAAAGCACCCCAAGTGCTTTTCATTGTCGAGAAGAAAAAAAAACTTAATTAATTAAAAACATTCTTCTAAAGTCAGGAAATAATTAAAATCATATACTTTTAAATTTGTTTGGGCAAAATCTAATTTTTACATACATAGCCAGAAGGGCCTAGTAATACCCTAATCCTCTGTGAGACAGCCCCTCCCTTCAGAATACGCAGAAGCCAGGCTACAGTGTGAAGTAATTTGAATCACTGCCAAGTGCTGATCTCATTGCAAGGGGAAGGCACTGCCAAGCACTCGATCCAAGCATCTCTAGTCTCTAATCAGGGAAGCCTACCCAGGCCTACTGTATCTAACTAACTCCAAGGGCCAAGAGTCTGCCAACTACACTGCATGTGCAAGGATCCCTTATCAGCAGGCAATGAAGCTGTCTGCGCCGACAGCCAGGAGGAGCGAGTTGACCCCCCCCCCCATTACATAAACATTCCGTCCGCGGAACAAAATTGGATGTTGGCCAATCATAACAAGACAGGCAGTGTTCGGAGCCTCTTGAGGGAAAACCCCCCCTTTACAAATCAGCTGGTCTGCCAAGGTCGAAAAACACCTTCTTTGTAAGCTGTTCCCAGGCCACATTATCTAACTAACGAAAGCAAATTCAAATGTGGTAAAAAACAAAGTAATCTGTAACACAGTCATATGCAAGCAATTTAAAATAATTCTGGTACAGTGTACTGCTACTTAAAAGCTCCACTTTCTAAAAAACACTTTTGTCTAATTAATTCAGCTAGAAGGCAAGACATTTGAAACATGGGCATTTATTTAGCATGCAGATCAACACACAGGAAGGGGCAATTTGCTTCTGCACACAAGACTATGCATTTTGCATTTGAAAAAACGAATTATCATGGACTGTTGGGTTTAATATTTCTCTGCACATATATATATCAGGCAGCATGTTTAATGAACACTGCTTTTACCGTGCAAGGTATTACCTTTCTATCAACAGCTTGTCAAAGTACATAGGCGAGCCTTGTAACTAAATGCAAATTAAACTAATGTAAGGGACACATAGCAATGTATTAAGATGGTAGTGTGTCATAGTTATCATTTTTAATCAGAATAGAACAATATATTCTGCTCCACCCTAACTATACACACTACCATCCAAAAAATAAAAAACGAAATCACAATATACTTGCAGCTGTTGAAAGGGAAATAATATTAAAACAACATAAAATGCAAACACATTTCATCATTGATTTTTTCCAACCAGGGGCAACATGTAATTTTGCATTGCAGCATAATTTATCGTGCAAGCCTTTCAATTCAACCTAGTAAAAGGGCCAAATTCATATATTATCAAACAGCCATTTATTTTCCAACTGAGTGGGTTAACTTACGTATGCTGGACTGCTGCATATTAAAACAACTACATTTGAAAAAAAAAAGGTTCAGCTTGCATCAGGGAAAAATAATAATGAGAACACATTTGTTTTAAAAGCACACGGTTGCCTGTCACTAATTAAAGCACATTTTACTGTGCACTGTTGGGCATGATTTATTATTCTCAACCTGTGATCATTGCAAAACACCGGCCAGCACATTCCTTTCTAGATGGAAAACCCTCAAAGAAATAATAATGAAAACAGCCCCGTAGCGTGCGCACACCAACTGGGCCATCTTCTAATATTTCCCTCATTTCAAACATGCATTCAAAAATAATTCTCCACACGTCTGTGGATGCATATTAAGTAGCACATTTAAAAGAACACTGCTCTCTCCGTGCAAACCCTTATCTCAATCCGACTGGTTGATTTATAACTCACCGACCTCTAAAAGTCAGACACATGAAACATCAGCTCCAAGGCAAACCCACACAAATTCGTAGACGCAATTCAAAAAGAATGTTAAATGAACAGAGCCCTACGCTCAGCACAAGATGTTACCTTTCCATCAAGAAGCTGACAAAGCACATAGGCAGACTCAGAAACCAATAAAAGTCAAATCAAATCATCAACCATCAAAACACTCACTGACTTTTATAGTCAGCTCAAATAACCATGCATGTTAAACAGCATGTTAAAATAAATACTGCCATCTCAATTCAAGATATTAACCCTTTGGCAGCTCAAACAAAATCATTCCCAATGACCGTAGTACATGGGAAATTCAAGATAACAACTCTCCACGTTTTCTCATAACATGTACGCACATCTACAAAACAAATCCCCCAAGCATTTGAAAGAGATCCAGCTCTCTCCTACCTAACGCAACAATAACATGCTCTATCCAAGCCATAACCACATGGCGCTATTCACAAGCCATATTTACAATGAAAGTCAACAAGTTCAAAAAATGACATGCTCCACACAAGGAATATATGCAAGGCGCAATTCACAAGGAACACAGCAAGTTAAAATGAGAACATGCTCCTCACAAGCCACAATTACATGGCGCTATTCACAAGCCATATTTACAAGGGGCTATTCACAAAGAAGTCCACAAGTCATATTACATTGAACACATTTCACATTGCACAGCAGAAGCAGATGCAGCAAGCAATATAATGGGCAATTTAAAAGCATTTTTTACACACATTTGTACAATTGGACCATCACAAAGATGTTACTGGCTCCTTCACGTAATGTCATCCTTCAACCCTGACAGTTCAAACACCAAAACGAAAACCATTTTTTCCACCCTGCTTAAGTCAAATGCCATGATGTACTGCAATCTCCTCACACTGCAACTGTTCAAGCCCATAGGTCACACAGGCTACATAAACTGCAAAACTACACCAGATGGAACTGGCGCTCAGGGCACTCCCTCACAACACATGGGAAACTCTCCAAGCACATGGCAGGTCACACAGGATTCGTAAACAGTCGACTACGCCAGATGGAACTGGCGATCAGGGCACTCCCTCACAACACATGGGAAACTCTCCAAGCACATGGCAGGTCACACAGGATTCGTAAGCAGCCGACTACGCCAGATGTAATGGCCGGATTTTCTGCTTAGATGGGATCAGCCCCTAGGGGCCCCTCTAACCCAGCCAGAACGTAACCACATCCCTCCTCAGGACCATCTATCCAGGCACCTGGGTACCTACCTGAGGATGGGGAACTCGCAATATACAAGCTCATATTATCAGAAACACCACTAAATCTATAGGGATACTAAGAATACTCACTGATTACTAAGGATATCCATGCCCTACACCACACTCATACCTTATAGTCTCGCACCCACATGGGTCCAGACTAATCTACCCTGGGGCAGTTCTGATTATCTACCATTACACACCAGTATCCTCCCTGGTGTTCTCATTACACACATGGGTCTGCAGCCCCAGTGCTCTCATTTATATCTGGTCTACAATCTGGCAGACCTCCACGCTGGTCTCCTCCCCAACGCTCTCATTTACACACGGCCCGCAATCCGGCAGGCCTCCACACCGTCTCCTTCCGGTGCTCTCACTAACGCCACTTACCAATGACGACCACTTTCCTATGAATACCTTCAGTTTTCTCTCTATATGTTGGGAGTCTCTCTCACTATTCACTAAGGGCTTGCTACTACAATATTATTATGGGATGGCCGAATTACTTAGTGTCAACAATTCCCTAGCTCAAGGGCTCCCTGTTCTCCCTATTTATCCAGACTTAATCAATCAATCAATCAAAGACATTTATAGAGCGCACTACCTACCCGTAGGGTCTCGAGGCGCTTGGGGGGGGGGGTGCCGCTACTGCTCGAACAGCCAGGTCTTGAGCTTCTTCCTGAAGGAGAGGTGGTCTTGGGTCAGGCGCAGGTCGGCCGGGAGGGAGTTCCAGGTCTTGGCGGCCAGGTAGGAGAAGGACCTTCCTCCTGTAGTGGCTCTGCGGATGCGTGGGACGGCGGCGAGCGCGTGGCTGGCGGATCGGAGGTGGCGTTTGGGAGCGTAGAAGTTGATTCGGTTGTTGAGGTAGCTCGGGCCTTGGTCGTGGAGAGCTTTGTGTGCGTGGGTAAGGAGGCGGAAGGTGATTCTCTTGTTGACCGGGAGCCAGTGCAGGTCTCTTAGGTGTCCGGAGATGTGGCTGTGTCGTGGGATGTCGAGGATGAGTCTGGCTGAGGCGTTTTGGATCCGCTGGAGTCTCTTCTGGATCTTGGCGGTGGTTCCGGCGTAGAGTGCGTTGCCGTAGCCCAGTCGGCTGGTGAGGAGGGCCTGGGTGACGGTCTTCCTGGTCTCTGTGGGGATCCACCAGAAGATCTTCCGAAGCAGGCGCAGGATGTTGAAGCACGACGAGGAGACGGCGTTGACTTGCCTGGTCATGGAGAGGGAGGAGTCCAGGATGAAACCCAGGTTGCGTGCGTGGTCCGTCGGTTTGGGTGCGGTGCCCAGGGCGGGGGGCCACCAGGAGTCGTCCCAGGCGGAGGGCGAGGAGCCCAGGATGAGGACCTCCGTCTTATCTGAGTTCAGCTTCAGGCGGCTCGTCGTCATCCACTCGGCTACCTCTCTCATCCCTTCGTGCAGGTTGGCTCTGGCGGCGGCGGGGTCGTTGGTCAGGGAGAGGATCACCTGGGTGTTGTCGGCGTAGGAGATGATGTTGAGGTTGTGTTGGCGTGCGATGGCCGCGAGGGGGCTCATGTAGACGTTGAAGAGAGTCGGGCTCAGCGAGGATCCTTGAGGGACGCCGCAGATTACTTCGGTGGCCTCTGACTTGTACGGTGGTAGGCGGACTCTTTGTGTTCTTCCGTCGAGAAAGGAGACGATCCATTCCAGCGCCTTCTCCTGGATTCCAACGTTGCTGAGGCGCTGTACTAGGGTGCGGTGGCAGACCGTGTCGAAAGCCACGGAGAGGTCTAGGAGGATGAGGGCCGCTGTTTCCCCGTTGTCCATCAGGGCTCGGATGTCGTCAGTGGCGGCGATGAGGGCGGTCTCGGTGCTGTGGTTGGCGCGGAATCCGGACTGCGATTGGTCGAGGGATCCATTCGTCCCGAGGAAGGCGGCCAGCTGTTTGTTGACGGTCTTCTCGATGACTTTGGCTGGAAACGGGAGTAGAGAGATGGGGCGGTAATTCTTGAGTTCGGTGGGGTCTGCTGTAGGTTTCTTCAGTAGAGCGCTGAGTTCGGCGTGCTTCCAGCTCTCTGGGAAGGTGGCGGTGTCGAATGAGGTGTTGATGATGTCCCGCAGGTGGGGTGCGATGACAGCGTCGGCTTTGTTGAAGACGTGGTGAGGGCAGGGGTCGGTCGGAGATCCGGAGTGGACGGAGTTCGTGTGGACGGTGTCTTCGGTGTTGACCGGGGTCCAGGCGCGGAGGGTGGTGGTGGGTGGCGTTGCTGCGGTTGTGGCGTGCATCGGTTGAGTGCTGAAGCTGTAGTGTATGTCCGCGATCTTGTTGTGGAAGTAGGAGGCAAGGGAGTTGCAGAGGTCTTGCGAAGGGGTGATGTCGTTGTTTCCGGCGTTGGGGTTGGAGAGCTCTTTCACGATGTTGAAGAGTTCCTTGCAGTTGTGTGCGTTGTTGTCCAGTCGGTTCTTGAAAGCCGTTTTCTTGGCGATGCGGATCAGTCGGTGGTGTTTCCGGGTGGCGAGCTTGAGGGTGGTCCTGTTGTCCGGCGTGGGTTCCCTTCTCCAGGCTTTCTCGAGGGCTCGGCAGTTCTTCTTGGAGCTCTTGAGTTCGTCGGTGAACCATGGGGCTCTCTTACTGCCGGGTCTGCTGGGCGGGGTCCTCAGTGGGGCGAGTTCGTCCGCGCAGTTACTGATCCACTTCGTGAGGTTGTCGGCGGCCTGGCTGGGGTTCGCTGAGCTGGCCGGAGGGTGCTGGCTCAGGGAGGCGGCGAGCTGGTCGGCTGTGATCTTGTTCCAGCTTCTTCGGGCAACCTGTTGCTGGTGGTGGTGGATCGTCGTTCTTCTGAAGGTGAAGTGGATGCATCTGTGATCCGTCCAGTGGAGTTCTGTGGCGTGGCTGAAGGCGATGTCTTTGCTGGATGAGAAGATGGCGTTGAGTGTGTGTCCGGCGAGGTGGGTGGGGGTGGACACCAGCTGCTTGAGTCCAAGGTTGGCGAGGTTGTCGAGCAAGGTGCTGGTGTTGCAGTCGTTGTTGTTCTCCAGGTGGAAGTTGAAGTCCCCCAGGAGGATGTAGTCAGCGGAGGGGAGGGCGTGCGGGCTGATGAAGTCGGCGATGTCCTCGCTGAATTGGGTGCGTGGTCCCGGAGGTCGGTAGATCAGGGTGCCTCTGAGGGTGGTCTTCGGGTCGGTGTGGATCTGGAAGTGCAGGTGTTCGGCGGAGGGTGGGGTGTTGTCGGTGCCGGTCGTGATGCGGATGGTGTTCTTGTGGATGATGGCGATGCCTCCTCCCACCTGGTTGGCGTTGCGGTCCCTCTGGGTGATCTTGTATCCTTCTGGGATGGCGATGGCGATGTCGGGCGCTGAGGAGGCGTTAATCCAGGTCTCCGTGATGAAGGCAACGTCAGGGGCTGTGGTGTCTAGGAGGTTCCAGAGTTCGATGGCGTGTCTGTGGACGGAGCGGGTGTTGAGCAGGATGCACTTGAGGTGGTTGCTGCTGGTGTTCGGCATGGCAGGTGCTGGTGTCGGGCAGGTCCGGATGCAGGTGAACTTGCAGGAGTTGCAGCTGAAGGGTCCGTGGATGCGTCGTGGGGTGGCTCTGCAGCATCCCGGGACTCGGCTGGTGTTGAGTGCGATGAGGGTGGCGGCGGTGTACGTCAGGCGGGTCGGTCGGGGTCCTCGAGGGCCAGGGGTCCTGGCACTGGGCGCGGTCCAGGCGTGGATGGGCGCAGACGGGCTTACCTTTGGCGCGCCTTCGGCGCACAATCGGCGCGCCCGCTGCGCGTGACCGCTGCGCGTTCGCACGGTCGCCATATATGGCGAAGTGCGCGGGTGGGCGGAGCAGCTGGGAGGCGGGAGCGGGGAGGGAACAGAAGGAAAAAAGGGGCGGGGTCAGCGGTGGTGGCGGGAAGCGGGGAGGGAAGATGGAGGGCGGCGACAGGCAGGGAGAGACAGGCAATACAGCGGGGGAGACAGCAGTGAAAACAGATAACACAGATTACACAGTAAATACAGTAAGAACACCAGGGGCAAATTAAACAATTAAGCACAGAAAAACGTCAGGGGCACAGGGAGAAGAGCGCCGATCCCGGACCACGCCGCTCGAAGGAGGGGGCGTGGCTACGAGGCGGCAGACGGGCAGCGAGGCACAGAGGAAGGGGGTGGCACACGCAGCAGCTGGTGGCCGTGCGGCGCGGGAGTGTCCTAGAGCTAGGATCAGGGGCAGCATCTGTTCTGGCTGTAACATCTGACTAGGAGAAAAAGGTTACCTATGCTTGAACAAGAATACAAGGCACATGTCAGTTCACTAAGCACTGGGATTATCTTTTAATCACAACAATATAGACACATACACAGATCTGTATTATAATAGACACATCCACATGTAACTGACAAAGACTATAAATAGAACACACCGCTGCAAGGAAAAGGATTAGCAATAGAATGGCCTAGGGAATAAAGACAAGATTAAGATGTAAGTGTAAAGTAAACTAATATGACAGGGCTGTTATCACCTGATTAGTGTGAAGTCTTGTTCTAGCTGTCATCTGGGCTCCTCTCTCGTCTGTGTCTTGGCTCATCTCAGACTCTCTCTCTCTCCTGCACTCTTGGATACACCTCTGCGCTGATCACTTTGCACTGGATTTCTCTCCCCCACGGACTCTCTCCACCTTCCAACTTCAATCTAATAGTTTCGGCCGTTCTGATACTGTTCATTCCACTAGCTTGTTCACTCTGTTTCAAGGTTTCTGTGCCAATGTCCAATTAACTCCAGCTGCTCCCACAGGTTAATCCACGATATACTTCAGTCTCTTCTAAAAGGCATTACTTCAGACTCCAGCTATTCACAACTCCTCCTGATAAGTAACTGCTTCTGACTGCTTCCTTCAGTTCCAGCTCACTGACTGTCTGTTTGTCTTCTCTCTATTCCAAGCATTTTCTGTCTCTTCTCCTCCTGCAGTTCCACTCCTCCAACTCTACCAACACTCTCTGCTCCTCCAATTCAACTAACTGCAACTTCAGCTCAGCTCTCTCTCTCTGCTCTTCCAACAACTCCTCTCTCTTCTACCACTCCAGCTCAATTCACTGACTCCGCCTCTGCACTTCACTGATATAGAATGCTGTTTCCTCATGGAAAGTTCCAGCCATCAGCCTGCCGCCCACCAGATCTCTGCACCACTTCGCATCAAGGACACACACCCAGCTGGCCAGCCTTTTGTGGTGTCTTCGACACAGAGAATAATACAGCCTACCGATAAGGGCTGGCCCAGACCGGTTCTCTCCAAGCGAGCAACAGCTTTAACTATAAACTTTACCTTTACCCTTGAAGCCTCTCAGCTCCATCAAGATGGAGTCTCTCTAGTTCTGAGCCTTATAGGCCTAAGAAGGATGAAATAACCCTTAGCTCTGTCAGAGTACCTACATAAACCATACCAATGTGTAATATAAAGTCAGGACCACAGGATCCAACCTCTACTATAAGCAAAAGTAACAGGCCAAAGCCAATAGGCAAAGGATGGCCTCTTCTAGGTCTGGAAGAAAGGGCTTAAAAGGGCCAACACAAGCTAAGAATACCTATCCTAGATGTGAGCAAGATTAAAGTCTATATCACTGCTAAATAGAGCCAAAAACCCTGCCATTACAGGGGCATAGGGTGAAAATTAAAAAGCAGACAGTGGAACCCCCCTTCCCTCCCCCCCCCCATGCGCCGTATAATGACCTCCGATTGTGAGGATTACACCGATTTGTGATTTTGCCGCCCGACCTCCGGGATGTGGGCTGAACGGCTGTGTATACTGGATGGGGGCTTACAAACGAAAGGGGGGTTTCACACTGATGATACTTATGTGATTGATATATTCTGTAATTGGATCTGCAATAAAAATTGTTTACAAAAAAAAAATAGAGGTGTACACTGCGCCGCCATTTTGGATTGGGTGGTTGTGCGTGTGTGAACATTTTCTGCTGCGCTGAGGGTGATGCTCTGGGCCAACTCTGATCACTACTCGATGCTGGTGTCTGCCGAAGATGCGCAAGTTGGCAAAATGGGCGACGGGGGGGAAACTGTAAGTGCTTAGCGAAGACGTAGAGGACACATACCTGGAATGCGCCCTGGCTAGCGCGACGTCTTGTGAAGTGGCTGAGCGACACCTATGGACGATAGTGGAGAGTCGTATGTGGTAAAGCTCTGTAACGGCCAAGAACCAAGTATGGGAGAGGCTAACAACCTAGCAGGATTTACCTGTGCTGGATGAAGTGTGGTGCATGCACGTGCGACGAGACGCTGGGAGTGGTGGTCTTGCCGGGATCATCTAAAGCCTTATGGGTGACTGTGCGACACGACGTGGTGTTACACTGCAACAAAGGTCATTGAGTGCGAGGTCGGAGAGCCGTTAGACAATCATTTTTTACTGTACGGTTTAACCCCTGGGAGCTGGGGCGGAGGCAGGAGGTGTACCCATAGTCGCTATGGGGAAGCAAGACCCCAAACAACCAAAGATAACTTTTGATGCCTGCCGCTCGACGAGACAAGCCGAAACCGAGGCTGGGGCGCAAGGGGGGACTGACATGGATGTGCAAACTGGAGCGGGAGATGACAATGTGAAGGCCCTACTGCTGGAAATGCGCACTCGTCTAAAAAGTATCGACTCCAAGCTGGACGCACTAACGCAGCAGCTGGACACTGTGCAAACTCAAGTTTCGGTGCATGAGATGAGACTGGACGGCCTTGAAAATAGACAGACTGAATGCCACGAATTTCAGAAGGAAACTAAAGAATAACTACTGCACATGGACAAATTGTTGGGACTTATAAGAGCGAAGAACGATGATTTAGAAGCGAGATCCCGCAGGAGCAATCTTCGCGTCACTGGCATTCCGGAGACGACAGCAATGTCAAAAATGGAGGGCTACATGGAGGATCTCCATCACACTCTGTTTGATCCGCACCTATCCAAAGTGTTCGTAGTGGAAAGAGCGCACAGGACATTAGGCCCGAAACCACCTGTGGGTGGTACACCACGACCTATCTTGGTGAAGTTATTGAACTACCAGGATAGAGACACAATCTTGAAACTGGCAAGGGGGAAGGGTCAACTCACACACCAGGTTAATTCCGTATCGTTTTATTCAGACTTCACACCGTTGGTGCAAGCTGCCAGAAGGGAGTTCTTACCGGCCAAGCGTCTTCTACTTCAGGCACAAATACCGTACTCCCTGCTGTACCCGGCTAAGTTGAAGGTGTCTTATTATGGATCTGCACACTATTTCACGGACGCAAAATCAGCACTCAAATTTGCAAAACACGTCGCTGGCAAGGTGCCCAAGAAGAGAAGTTATGGAGACGGACCACCTGCACCACCTGCAGACAGGCTGAGTGATAACGATTGAACTGATTCTTTATAAATCGTTTTTGTAATGGTGGGGGGCTGTTTACTGTGTGTCCTTCTTCCGAAGGCCTCCTGCAAATTATACCAACATGTATTGTTATAGATATTTGAGAGCTCCTCCTCGGGGGCGGGGGGGGGGTGGCTGATGCACAGTCACACTTGTATCCTTCCAATGTGAAGAACATGCGATATAACTACCCCGCCACCCTGCGCAAGTAGGGGAGTACGCCGGTCTACCCTTTCCCCCTCGGGAAGATTCCCTATAGTCTGTTTGATGTTTTCAGCAGTTATTATTGGGAGGGTTACGCTACAACCTGATTGGGGGGTTGGTGTGGGTGGTGGGTGGGGAAGGGGTTGGGTAGTTTTTGTTTTCGAGCCCGAATGTAGCAGTCACGAACGTAGCACTATCGTATTATTAACACCATGCTGTATTCAGGTTGTGATGCAATGTGTGCTTTTTCTGATTAGACCATGACGAATGTACAAACTCTGAATATTGTAACCTGGAACGTCAGGGGGTTGAATGATGGCCGGAAGGCAAGATTAGTCCATGCATATCTAGTGAGACATGCTATAGATATATGCTTCTTGCAGGAAACGCGTATTAATGTGTCACCGTCGCATAGACTTAAACATAGTAGACGGGGAGAGATATATTCCGCAATATATTTTAACTATGCTAGGGGGGTTGCTATTCTTGTAAAAAAAGGTTCTGACTGGAAGTGTTCTTATTCGTTTATGGACCCTGAAGGTCGATTCATTTTGCTGAAGGGGAGGTAGGGAGGTGACGTTTGCTGCTGTGTATGGCCCAAATAAAGACTCCCCCGATTTTTTCAGGCATTTGTGGTCCAGAATAAGAGCGTTAGGCTGTGGCACTGTGATTTGGGGGGAGACTTTAATGCTGTTATCTCAAATACTGCGGATAGTATGCTGCATCCTCAGGCGCGAATGGCCTTACAAGACATAATGGGGGTCTTCTGGACATCTGGAGGGAACGGAACCCGAGTTTGAGGGAGGGTACATGTGTATCTCTTCAGCACCATTTAGATCTCGTCCGTGTACAGGTTTTGTTTGAGTGTATTTGATGTGAGTGGTATGATTGTTGTGAGATTGTTTTGCATCCAGGGTTGTGTGTTTTTTGTGGACTGTAATTGTTCTTAATATTCTGTCTTTCATTGTGTATATATCTTATTTGAGTAATTCTGTATTTCTGATGGTGATTTTTCCATGATGTATACTCATATAGAAATTATGAAATAATGTGAAAAAGAAAGAAAAGAAATACTCTTTTGATACATACAAAGAATGAACTGAGCTTTTAAAAAAAAGTAATTTAAAAAAGAAATGTTTTGAGAAAATAAAAAGTATAAAGAACTGTTCTTGGTTGTCATTAGTGTACTTTAAAAATTGATTATAAAGAATTTGAAGCATGTCATTAATGAAGTACTATGGTCAATGAGGGAAAACTTATATTCTTGTGTTCGCTTCAGCACCAGGCCTGGTCCCGTTTAGACGTTTGGCTGATCTCCAGGGATGTGGCGAATTGGACTGTGGACGTGTCCCATATGGCGCGCGCCTTTTCGGATCATGCACCTTGTGTCCTCCGACTGTCCTTGCCCGGGGTTCCTCCGAGAGCTCTCACTTGGCGACTGCCCCAAAATGCGCTTTTAGACGAGGCATTCAAGGAGGAAATACGGTCGGATATTGAGGCGTACTTTGATGCCAATCAGGGTTCAGTGGATTCTGCAGCTGTCTTGTGGGATGCCTTTAAGGTTGTCATAAGGGGGCAATGCTTTGCAAGGCGAGCAGGAGTGCTTAAGGCCATCAGAGGGACGTTGTCTGTGCTGGAGAAAGACATTTAAGATCTGGAGGAACGGATGTGCCTGAGCGCAGACCCTGTAACAGCGGGCCTTTTAAAAACTAAGCTATTAGAATTTGAAGTAGAGGCAAATGGGGAGGTGAAATTCCTTGGAAAATATGCGGAAGCCCGATGATGTGGAGAGGGAGATAGGCGGGGGCACACATTGGCAAGTCTGATTAAACCACCGAGAGATAGTATGAATGGTGAGATTGTCAGAGGCCAGCAGGATGTGTTGAACTCGTTTCACGACTTCTATTCTAAGCTATATAGTACAGCCGGGGGGTCGGACACTGAAAATATGTCGGAATTCCTAGAATCTGTAGCACTCGCGTGGTTTAATAACCACAGAATATACATGGACCTACCCATCACAAAAGAAGATGTGGCACAAGTGATTAAAAGTCTTCCGGCGAATAAAGCCCCAGGGCCTGATGGCCTAACAACTGCTTTCTACAAAGCCTATGCCGAATAATTGGCACCCAGGTTACTTACAGTATACGAGGAGGCATTGGAAGCAGAAATTTTGCCTCAATCCATGAGAGAGGCTATGATTATAACATTACTTAAGCCGGAAAAGGCGGAAATAGAATTAGACTCTTATAGACCACTGTCTCTGATAAATGTTGATGTCAAAATCTATGCAAAATTGCTGGCTAATCATTTACGGTCCTGTCGGGTATGAACAAGATTGCTTCAAATACTGTACGTATCTCAAAACATATTAATGACAAAATAGTGTTACTTATTACATTGTCTAGATTCAATCATTGCATGCAAACCAAACAAGAGGAAGGGTCAGAACATGTTTTTAATCAGTGAATTATCTGACATAAAGTGAAATATTGTGACTGAGTGATAAAACAATTAGTGACCTATATACATGTGAATGGGAAGTATTGAGGGGGAAAGGGATTCGAAAGCCAATCTCTGGTTTAGTAATTCTCAGATCCAACACGCTATATTAGTGGGCTATTTTACGCTGGACTCGGTTGATTGGTCCTTATGGTATATTGTCGACGTTTCGACCCTGTGGACGCCTTAGTAGAAGGTCTCTAGCGGGTCTTGTTCAGGACGGGGGAGAGTGATATCGCGCCTGTAGGTTAATTAGAATAAAACCATCAGGTTTGGGTTTTGCACATGGTTTGTTTAAAAAGGTTAAAACTTTATTACGGGGGTTTGGAATCACAAATTACCAGATATTGTAGTAACAGCCTGGGTTCCCTCAAGGGTTGGACACCTTGGAGTTGTGCTAGTTGGGATTTCCTCTTCTATGCTGTTATATCTGTATGACATGATAAATTTACAAGGGGTAAGTGAATTGAAATCTAATTAAAAAGTTTAGGTTTTGCCCTAGGTGATATTGTTAATTTACCAAGTGAGAACAGACATCTGTCTCTATAGCGATTAAATCCTGTTGACTTGGGCGTTTCCTTGAATTATGTGGATCGTCTGTATACTATTTCTGACGATCTGCAGGTTAAAAGTGTGATTCAGATCAAAAAACTTATAATTTAAGTTTACAGCAAGTTTAGGGCTATTGGTAAGAGTAGAACGCTAAACTCACCGTTAGGTAGTCTCAAAACCTCTCTGTCTTATCCTTGCTGAGAGTTTATCCCATGTTAATCATATGCCGCAATCTGGGGATTTTAAAAGAAGCGGATCAATGAGTAATAGCGCGTTAATGTACTACGCGATTCTGGGCAAGTTTCACGCTATTCTGCCAATGCTCACCGTGGTTTAGATTCCCACGCTTGTTTATGGAGTCGAGGGAACGGCCACCATCCGTTCTGCCTTCTCTCTCGTCATCCAATTCTGACTGCAAAGCCGCTGAAGCGCTTGCTTCCGCGTTAGTCTCGAGGACGTTGCCTCGTTGCTATGCAACCACACGTCACACGTGAACCGTGATGACGACATTGCGTTCGTGGTTGTTGCTAGGTAACCTGTCTCCCTAGACATTACGCTACTAGGGGGTTGCAAATGCAAACCGGAGTGAATGGCGGAATGTGATCGCCCGCCCGTGATACAAAATGCGACGGTAAAATCCAGTTCACAGTCGCTTGTTCATGTTAGTCCCCATATAATTACTAAAGTGTATTTTCAAATAAGGACCCCTATAGAGTTTTTTATATTATTGGATGCGGAACCTATATTCGATCCAGTGGAACCTGGGAATACACGGGCAATATTGTTTCACTTCAAAATACACATAAGACCCTTATGCATTAACAATGTTAAAACATTTCTGGATTCACATAAATAATGTATAAACGTTACTGATGAAGAGGTGAATGCCGGCATCTCAAGAGGTTTCTCACAAGTTCAGTTGTAGAGATATAATGGGCAACAATGACATCAAATGAGAAAATTAGGGAAACTCATCAACTGGATACCGATTACCTATGTATAAACAATGTAGGGAATACACAGTGAATGGATACTGATGTCTAAAAGTTTTTTCAACTATAGTTGTCCCATCTGCCTGGCTGTTTCCTCTCTCTCATTCAGGCCCTGTTGTACACTGTTTAAGGAGTGTATCCATCTGCATTCTTTGTAATTCATTGTCTTTGTAAGAGAACCTCCCCTGGCACCTATGGTTACTTTCTCCAAGACTCTCCACCCTAGTTCCTCTGGTTTGTGTTTGTGGGTATTAAAATGCTCTACCAGTGGGGCTCCAATTGTGCTGCATCTAAGTCTACTCATATGTTGTAATATTCTTGTTTTAACTTTTTGCAGTGTTTGTCCCACATAAACCAATCCGCAGGGACAATTGAGGGAGTATATCACCTGGGTGCTGTTACAATTCGTGAAGTGGGACAGTTTATATATCTTTGAGTTATGCATAAAGCTCGATCCTTCCTGACACAAATCACAGGCTTTGCAACTACCACACTTGCGGTGGCCCACCACTGGTGGCAGGTTCAGCATGCTCCTTAGGTCTGGCTGTTTGGGAGGGTCTAGAAATGCCCTGATCACTGTGTCTTTGATGTTCCGTCCTCTTTTGAAAGCAAACAGTGGTTGCTCTTCCATCTGTAACTCCGCTGCCACGAGGTTCCAGTATCTTTTTATGGGTTTTTTAATATCCGCACTCCTCGTATTGTATGTGGTTACACACACTAGGCTCCTTGTCTCATCCGTTTTCTCCCTGGGTTCAAGCAGTTGTTCCCGTGGTTGATACCATGCACGTTTCTTCGCTCGTTTGAGCAAACTGATGGATATCCCCGTTTCTTTAAGCGCATTGACAAATCATCAGCCTCCCTGAAGAAGTCATTTCTCTTATGGCAGTTCCTCCTTATCCTCAGGTATTGCCCATAGGGCAAATTGTCCCTCAGGTTCCTGGGATGATGGGATCCATACATTAACAGCGTATTTCTTTCCATAGGTTTACGGAATAGATCTGTATATAACAGACCTTCTTCGGATTTAAATGTGAGGTCCAAGACGTCGATGGAGTCTGAATTATATGTCATTGTGAACTGACTATCGTTGCTCTTACTGTTCAACCATGTGTGGAATTCTTTTAATTCACTTTCATCTCCGGACCAAATCATCAGCACATCATCGATGTACCGTTTCCATACATCAATTTTGGTCAGGTACGGATTGTTTAGATCATATAGGTGTTCCTCTTCGTAATGGTCCATGAAGATATTCGCTAAGCTGGGGGCATATGGGGCGCCCATAGCGACTCCTTTGCATTGAAAGTAGAACTGGTTTTTGAATACAAAAAAGTTTTTTCTCATTGCTATTTCCAGGATGTTGATCAGGAAGTCAGTTGGTATCCAGTGAGGTCGTTCCCTCTTGTCGAGTGTGGTTTTGATTACTTCCAATGCGGTTGTTTGAGGGATTGACGTGTACAAAGATGACACATCTAGTGTCACCAATATTTGTTTTTTATCATCAAAGGGTTGGTCTTCAAGGAGTTGGATGATGTGCATGCTATCACGTACGTATGATTTTGTACCCACAACCCAAGGCTGTAAAAAATGGTCAATAAATTTATTTAGAGGCTCCAGGATCGAGCCGCAGCCCGATACTATTGGCCTACCTGGTGGTTTGTCAAGTCTCTTGTGCACTTTGGGTAGCGCATATATGGTGGGAGTCCTGGGTTCCCGCTGGTTAAGAAAATCATGTTCATGTTGACTCAAAAAGCCATCTTCCATTCCGTTCTTGGTTACAGTTTCAATCAGTGCCCTCATTTCCGAGGTAGGATCTCCTCTTATCTTGATGTAGCTGTCTTGCATTTGGAGTTGTTGCTCAATCTCGCCGATATAGTCTTGTGTATTTTGTACGACAATTGCTCCGCCCTTGTCGGCCGCCTTTATTACTATTGCATCATTACGCGCTAGTTCATAAAGCGCCTTCTTCTCTTCCCTGCTCGTGTTGTATTTTATGTACTTCCTTTCTCCCATTGTTTTCATAATTTCTTCCAGTACTATTTTCTCAAAGGCCAGTATCCTTTCACTCATCAGAAATGAGGCCGGCGTGAACATGGAGGCTGGTCTGAAAGTTGTCGCCGAACATGTTGGTATGGGGTTATTTTTTAAGAAGAAATATTTTAATCTAATCTTCCTGAAGAATCTCTGCAATTCTAGCCTAATTTGGAAGGTATCCGGGATGGCTGTTGGTACAAATGATAATCCTCTGGATAAAATGTTATTTTCTACGTCGGTTAGATTATAATTTGATTAATTACCGGATCCAGATTAGCCATTTTAGCCCTAGTTTGAATCTAATTCAATCCCTCTTCTCCAATATGATTACCATTGGTAAGTTGATTTTGAATTGCAGCTATTTGTTCAGTGAAATTTGGAGGCTGGATGGGTTCACCAGGTTCAGCTTGTAGGGATATGGACATAGTTGTTCCTATCTCGGGAGATGTGTTTGATGTTATTGCCATGATATTTGAAGGATTGTCGTTACCATCTGCACTCGGTCTTTCTATGCTCGGTGGGTTGATATCCTCAAGTGTGATAGTTGCAATATTCACCTGGGACATTACCATCGATAGGTCTGTCTCCTTGTTGATATCTCCCCATGGCAGTCTGGATGAAAGAATCCGACTCGGGATGTACCCTGTGTTGATCTTCCCCGCCCCCATCTCCTGGGGCGATCCCAATTCTGATGTCTCCCCCCGCCTCTGTTCCCTCTGGTGGGGCCTTCCCCCCCTAAAAAAGGGTTCTGTGCTTGATACTCTGAGCTACTTGTGGAGGGTTGATTACTGTCTGAGTCAGTTCCACTCCCTGCAGATGAATTAGAAAAAGTATAGAACCTGCGTGGTCCCTGCCTTCCCTTGTTAGTGAAGAAGCCCTGGCTATCCTGCTGGTAATAGTTGTCGGCGAGGTATGGATATGTAACCTTTTTATCGTAGTTTTTACGTCCTTTGCTAGCTTGTCAAGCTTTCTATCCAGTGTAATGGTGTTGAAGTCAGCTAGGGATTTTTCCGCGCGTTCTAACGCGTTGTAAGCGCTGAGTCACCTAGGATTTCTGTCTTAAGGTCTGAAATTTCCTGTATGAGCTTTTTTACGTACTCAATGGCCGTCTCTACTCCAAGCACCATCCAGTGCCTGGAGCAATTGTTGGCCACGTGACTGAACCCTTCTCTGAACTTTGGAACGTCTATAAATATTCCAGGTTCATTTCTTACCTGTAGTCCCTGTGAAATTATATTTGCTTCCAGGTATTTGGTCAGAACATGACCGTGAAGTCGTGATCTGATCAATTTCTTTTCTAATCGTTCTAATCTCGCAAGCTTTTCGTTAAGGCCAGCATCCGCTGGTAATCTATTGTTCCCTAAGAGGAAACTAGATGTACCCTGTTCTTGAATCAGCTTCGCTATATATTCTTCACTATATGACAACATTTCTTTGTCAGACATATTCAGGTATACAAATACTTAGAAGAAACAATACAATTGACATTTATACAATACAATACCATACAACAATAAATGAGAGTAAAAAACCCTCGCAGGTTAACAACTGCACTCAATAAAGTAAACTTCTTATGGGGTAACCCAGTATCCCTCAGAACCTGGGCAATACAGTAATATTATCAACAACCGTCCTGTCGGGTATGAACAAGATTGCTTCAAATACTGTACGTATCTCAAAACGTATTAATGATAAAATAGTGTTACTTATTACATTGTCTAGATTCATTCATTGCGTGCAAACCAAACAAGAGGAAGGGTCAGAACATGTTTTTAATCAGTGAATTATTCTTCATTCATGTTTTATCTTTCAGTATTCAACTGACTCCTTAAGATATGCAAACAGATTATTTACAAATACGGCGCATCAATTCAAATCAGTGAAAATCGTGACATAAAGTGAAATATTGTGACTGAGTGATAAAACAATTAGTGACCTATATACATGTGAATGGGAAGTATTGAGGGGGAAAGGGATTCGAAAGCCAATCTCTGGTTTAGTAATTCTCAGGTCCAACACGCTATATTAGTGGGCTATTTTACGCTGGACTCGGTTGATTGGTCCTTATGGTATATTGTCGACGTTTCGACCCTGTGGACGCCTTAGTAGAAGGTCTCTAGCGGATCTTCTTCAGGACGGGGGAGAGTGATATCGCGCCTGTAGGTTAATTAGAATAAAACCATCAGGTTTGGGTTTTGCACATGGTTTGTTTAAAAAGATTAAAACTTTATTACGGGGGTTTGGAATCACAAATTACCAGATATTGTAGTAACAGCCTGGGTTCCCTCAAGGGTTGGACACCTTGGAGTTGTGCTAGTTGGGATTTCCTCTTCTATGCTGTTATATCTGTGTGACATGATAATGTGCCAGTTCCGCTCACCAAACATTTCTTCTGGCTTTTGCGCTCGCAACTTCTGTCCTTGGTATGGGCGAATGGGCAAGCCAGGGTGTCGTGGAGCCTTTTGACCCTTCCCCTGAAGCAGTGTGGATTGGGAGCCCCTGACATGCACCTATATGCCCTGTGTGCGCAGGCCCAGTTTCTCCACTTCTGGGTGCACGAAACACCATTTCAACCACATGTGGCGGTTGAGAGGGACGCGGTGGCCCCGGTGCCACTGGCTGTAGCTCTATACCAGACTGCACGTCGCTCTAGGGAGGACATTGATACTGCTGGAACTTTGCGATGGGTGTGGCGCGAGCTGCAGAAAAGGGCAGGTATCCCGATGCTGCATGCGCCATCAATGTTATTGGAACACAACCCCATGATACCATGCATGGAGAGGGGTGTTGGTAAGGCCCTGCTTGACGCAATGGAATTCAAAACTTTTGCTGATCTCTACCCGATGGAAGCTTCAGAACTTCCCCAATTGATACGGACTAGCATGTGGTACCGTTTGCTGAAAAGTTTTTATACCATCGCAGTCATCTAGGAAGTTGGTTACGAGACTCTATACAGTAATGCAGACTGCTTATCCGGTTCTGAAGCCCAAATCCATGGAGCTTTGGAATAGTGAATTAAATCCGCAAGTTACGGAGGAGCAGTGGGGGTATTGTTGTGGTCAATTGGCTGAGCTATCTCCAAATTATCGTCTGAGATTGATTCACTTTAAGTCCCCTCACAGGTATTACCGAACATCTCTAGTCTATGCCGTATGCTGTTAAGAGATGATGCTAAGTGTTGGAAATGTGGGTATGATCAGGCTACTTTTTTGCATGTGGCTTGGGAATGTCTGAAATTGAAATTATTTTGGGAGGAGGTATTTTACACAGTGAATCACATTGTGGGCAGGGAAGATCCACCCTCTCCATTGCTGGGACTTCTGGGATAAGTGCGTGAAACAACACCTAAACGGAAATAACATGCATTGCTTCTGCTCTATGCCCATAGGCAGGTTGCCCTTTGTTGGGGTAGGAGACTGGTTCCAAACATAAAAAATTGGCTGTCGGATGTGACCTATGGACACACTCAATTCGAGTTATTCTGGGATCAGATGCCCTCTGCATCCCGGCCGGTTGACATATGGGAACCCTTCCTGGAATGGACGCGGATGTACACGGTCCAGGAGGTGCAGGATGAGGGTGCTGTAGATTAGCAGATGAAACTGGCAGAAATATAATGATGTTATCTATGTTATAGAGGGATGGTGGCGCAGGAAATTGTACAGCCCAAAGGATGAGACAGTTGACACTTTGTATATGAAACATGCGGTCTGCAGGACTCACTGAGGTCTACTGCTTCAACTAATTCCCTATGCCTCCTAAGACTGTGTACTGTACTGATGGTGTGATATGTATATATATCTGGTATGCAGCAATACTGATATATGTAACTAGACTATTTGTTAGGTAATGGTAATTTATGCCTAAAATGTACTAAATGATGTGTTCGTGCTGGGGCTGACTACCGGTTGGCTCTATTGCCTTTTATTGTTCTGTACTATGTTGGAAAATCAATAAAGACACATTTTTAAAAAACAAGACCATGAGTGGGAACTCCACCCGCAAGTCCTCCTCCAGTACTTTCGCCATTGGGGCTTCCCAGGGATAGACCTATTTGCCACGGCAGAAAACACCAAATGCCTAAGATTTGCCTCAAGTTTTCCAAACACACCGTTTGGCAATGCACTATGGATCAGTAGGTCAGGGATATTTGCATACACTTTTCCTCCTCTCCCACTGCTCCTCTTTGTGGTTTGGAGGCTTCGGCAGACCTCTCTCACTCTCATTCTGGTGGCTCCAACCGGGGCTCGCCAAACTGGTTCACATCTCTGCTCGAAATCTCTAGGGCTTCGCACCAGATGCTCCCCAACAGGTCAGACCTTCCCCAAAAGAACCATGGAGAAATCATGCAGCCAGATCCCAGGTCTCTCAATCTTGTAGAGTGGCTCCTGAGGTTCTAGAGTTTATGTACCTTAATTTTCCTCCTGAATGCATGAGCATTCTCAAGGAAACATGCAGGCCTACCACCTGTGCCTGTTATGCTGCTAAGTGGAAGAGATTTTTGTACCACTGGAGAAGTGTGGCTCAATGGTTAGAGTGGCAGACCCTGATGCAGAGGTCTGCCCCGCGACGAGGGTTCAATACCCGCCTCGGCGGGTCTTGGACTCAATTTCCTCGGACCTGATAATTCTCGCCTCGGTACCTATACTAATCATGGGTCCCACTCTGCAACTCTAGGCAATAGCCTGCTTAATCTCCACAACAGCCCCAACAGCGCTGGGATGCCTGGCTTCACCTTGGGGGTGCCCAGGAGTGGACATTTCACATGGAAAAAAGCCAGGAAGGGTTCCTAAGCGGTATACGGACAGCGCCGGGACACTTCCGTTGGAGGTAGCAGTGCGCTTTACAAATGCTGGCATTCACTGTCACTCAAACCACATTGACCCTCTGGCAGCCAAAGTGCAGGATAGTGTCTGCTACTTGTATCCGAAAGAGACACGTTAGTGATAAATTCCTTACCTTAGAATATCTCCAGGCGTCAGATTGGGTCCGGAAAGTTTTGCTAGCAGTCCCCCTGCGCGTCAGTAGGTGGCGTTGTGCGGCTCCGCGTCTGTTGCTGGCGTCGTATGCGCCGAGATGACGTCACAGAGAATACTTAGGCGCCATCTGTGTGAAGTTGGCCTGGCATATGATGTCTACTATTCTAGTGGGCACCTTGCACCAATCCAAACGACCCTTATTGATGGTAGATTTAAGACAACCTTTATAGAAAGTTATCCTAGTGGTAGCTGTGGAGAGCTTCCTTCAGGCTAAGTCTTGAAGGAATGTAAAGCAGCTTGTTTTACCAATCTATAATCTCTTGAATGATCAAATGAAAGTACACCACACAAGGTGTATATATATATATATATATATATATATATATATATATATATATATATATATATATATATATATATATAATATATATATATCAGGTGCATTTTATCAGACCAAAGGGCAGTACCACAAATTGATAATGTCCACTAGGGGTTGAAAATGTTGTTTTTGACTTTGCATCATCAGCTAGTCTGATCTGCCAGTAGCCAGCTGTTAGATCAAATGTGCTCAGAAATTTGGCAGATGCCAACATATCTATGCATTCATCAGCTCTAGGAATTGGATGGGCATCCGTCCTAGTAACTGCATTGAGACCTCTGTAGTCTACACAAACCCTCATCTCTCTCCTACCACCGTGGGTGTGAGGTTTGGGTACTAGGACTACTGGACTAGCCCAAGGGCTATCTGAAGGTTCAGTCATTCCCAGATCCAACATTTTCTTTACTTCTATCCTGATAAAATCCCTGACATGATCAGGTTGCCTGTAAATCTTATTTGTAACAGGCAGACTGTCCTCAGTGTCCACTTCATGAGTGCACCGGGTAGTCTGACTTGGAGTCAGTGAAAACATATGTCTGTACTGTTGTAGAACTTATCTGCAATCAGTTTGCTGCTGATCAGTGAGGCTGCCTGCCAAGGCTAGTCCCTCAACTGATCCATCATCAGGGTTCTGAGAGAGCAGGTCTGGGAAAGGGTCAATCTCTTCCTCCTGTCCTTCATCAGTAGGCATGAGCAAGCCCATGTCTGCCCTGTCAACATATGGTTTCAGTCTGTTGACATGAAGCACCCTATGGGGGCTCCTGGGAGTTCCAAGACCTCTCCGTTGAGAGTGAGAGAGGTCTGCCGAAGCCTCCAAACCACAAAGAGGAGCAGTGGGAGAGGAGGAAAAGTGTATGCAAATATCCCTGACCTACTCAACCATAGTGCATTTCCAAACGGTGTGTTTGGAAAACTTGGGACCTCTCCCTTCTGTTCAACAATAGTGTGGGGCCCACTCCACTTGTCTTGGAGATCTGCTGGGGCCGCAGGCCCAAACACCCACACTTTCTGTCCTGGCTGGTAAACAGTCAGTACAGCCTTTTGGTCATGCCAGGTTTTCTATAATTCCTGGCTAGCCTTAAGGTTTTAAGTTGTCATTTTTATGTACTCAGCCATCCTGGAGCAGAGATCAAGCACATAGTGCACAATATCCTGTTTAGGGGGTTTGAGCGGTAACTCCCATCCCTCCTTCACCAGACAAAGTGGTCCTCGGACAGGGTGCCCAAAGAGAAGTTCAAATGGGCTGTAGCCAACCCCCTTCTGTGGAACCTTCCTGTATGCAACAAAAGGCAGGGTAGCAGGATATCCCATCTCCGCCTGAGCTTTTCTGGGAGACCCTTAATCATACCCTTTAAGGTCTTGTTGAATCTTTCAACTAGACCATTGCACTGTGGATGATAGGGTGTGGTAGTTCACTCCACACTCCTTCCACATGGCAGTCCAGTAGCTAGACATAAAGTCGGCATATCTGTCAGATACTACCTCCTTAGGGAAACCCACTCTTGAGAAAACTCCCAAGAGGGCTCTTGCCACAACAGGTGTTGTAGTGGTCCTAAGGGGAATTGCCTCTGGGTACCTGGTGGCATGATCCACTACCACCAGGATAAACCTGTGCCCAGATGCAGTTTGGGGTTCCATTGGTTCAACAATGTCAATCCCTACACGTTTAAAGGGAACCCCCACCGCAGGTAGTGGTATAAGGGTGGTCTTTGTAGTGCAAAGGCAGGCTTGGCAGGTTACACAGGAACAACAAAACTCCTTTGTGTCTTCAGACATGTTGGGGCCAGTAAAAGTGAGGAACAATTCTGTCCCAAGTCTTGTTCTGGCCTAGATGTCCTGCTAAGGGAATATCATGGGCTAGTGTCAATAGGAAGCCCCTGAATGCCAAAGGTATGACCAACCTCCTGGCTGCACCAAGCTTAGGGTCTCAACTCTCTGAATACAGGAGTCCATCATCCCAATAGATTTTATGGGTGCTACTAGCATTCCCAGCAGCCTCAGCAGCAGCTTGCTTTGAGGGGTTCAAGAGAAGGGCAGCTCAGCTGCACCCGACTCAGATCTGCCCTGGAAGGGCCCTCTGTCCCTAAGAACTCAACCTGATCAGGCTCAAGCTCCTGTGGGGCAGTTCCTTCTTCAGGCTCCCAATCAGCTTCCTCCGAAGGCTGATCCTCACTCTGAGTCAGGGGGGAAGGCATTGCCTTGAACCTACTGCTCCTTTTATTGGTAGGCAACTGGTCCATTATTCCAGAATCCAGTGCCTGCCAAGTGTTAGACTTTTTGACCTGTGACCTAGTCACTGCAAGGACATGTGCTGAGATACCTAACATTTCTGCATGGGCCCTATACTCCACTTCAGACCAGGCTGAAGTCTCTAGGTCATTGCCAAGCAGGCATTCAACAGGGACGTCTGCACTTATCACAACCTTCTTAAGGCCAGTTACCCCTCCCCAGGAGAAATTAACAACTGCCAGACTTCTGCTCTTTACCTTTCTCTCCAACCTTTTGGTCTTGCTTCTTTTGGTCACCACCTTGGTTCTGTACCTTCTGCTTCACCCTGGTTCTGACCCATTTGTCTGCCTTCTTTCCCAATTCTTGGGGAGAGGTCAGATCAGAGTCAACCAAGTGCTGAAGCAACAGCTGGTTCTGACTGTTATTAAGAATTTGTTCTCTCATGATCAGATTATACACTCCTGTATAGTCACACACTTTACTGCCCAGTAACCAGCCCTCCAGAGCCTTAGTAGCACAATCTACAAAGCCAACCCAGTCCTGAGTCTGTGTCTTTGAACTGCAACCTGTACTGTTTAGTGGTTAGGCCAACCCCATCTATTAGAGCACTCTTCGGGACAGTGTAATTGTCAGCATCCTCATCTTCTACAGTGAGGAGCTTGTCTCTGCCTTTGTCTGCATAGGAGAGTGTAGCGAGGTGGGGGAACCCTTGGCCCAGGTGTGCGGTGAGGGACTCGTAACGTGTGACCCCCCCCCTCTTTTCTCCCCAGGAAACGGACGCACCTACTTGGCACAGAGTGGAAGAGCCCTTCGGTGGAGACGAAGCGGAATGGGAACAAGGTCCCTTTAACTGGCCAGGTATGCCTGATGAAGAGGAGGAGCCTAGGGCGGACTTAAAAGGCTCACAGCCCCAGGACCAGGGGTGTCTATACACCGGAGGAGCGGTCAGAGTGGATTGGAGAGGCGGAGAGGCGTGGAGCAGCGGTGGAAGAAGGAGCGGTATAGCGGAGGCAACGACGGAGCGAGAGGAAGCAGGAGAACGAGGTGCAGAGGAGCTGAGATCGACGGAGTCGACAGTCCCCGGACGAGGACCAGCGTCAGCCGAGGACAGAGAAGGAGAGTACTCGAGCGGAGTGCACGAGAAGCAAACAGCGTCCGGACCAGAGGATTCAACAGCAGGGATCGACATCCAGAGAGAGCTGACAACGGACGGATCGAGACGCCGGTGGTTCCCCGGACGACAAGCAAGATCAACGAAGCCAGGAGGCCAACGACAACACGCTTCGCCCAGCCACTCCCCCGGAGGGGCGTGGCTAACAGAGGTGCATAACAAAGTTGCGGGGTGGGTGTGGAGTAAACACTGAGAAAGCCCCGATACCCTTGATAAGTTCCCCTGAGCACTTCCCTCACCGCCACCTTTGTAAAAGTGCACAGTGTGTTCCACCACCCCCTTCCCTGATAACGAGTGTCATAAGAAAACCTGTCCTGATACTTTCCTCTGTCTTTGCTTCTCTCCTTCGGTGGAGTCTGGGACACAACGGAGACCGACGGAAGAGGACGAAGAGGGACCCAGCTTAGGCGGGAAGAAGGAACGAAGGGAAAGAGCCGGCGAGAAAGAAGTCGATCTCCTAGACGAACTACCACCCGTCTTACGTGCACTGACAGACTGTATCAGTCAATAAAACCATCTTTGAAACCTACACGGACTCGTCTCCTCCCTATTCCCGACCAGCCGCTTACAGAGAGCCACAACATTGCTGCCCACTGCCCCTGGGGTACCTGCTGTACTTTACAGGCCCTCTCTAGTGCAGCAATCCACTTGTGGATGTCATCCCCAGTCTGATAGGGAGGGACAATCTTGTTCAGGTTTCTATGGTCATAAGACATATCCCTATCTCTATGGATAATGTTGCCACCATGGGGCTCTAGTCCCATCTTTTGTCTCTCTCTTTCAAGAGCTAGGGTCTCCTTTTCTAAGGCTACTTCTTGTCTCCTTATTCTAAGCTTGGCTACTCTCATCCTAGCTTCATGTTCCCTCTTCTCAAGTGAGATACCCGCCAATGATAAGAGGCAGAAGACCCTACAGATGTACCAGAATGAGTAGATTCCACGGAAGGTAATCTATTCCTTCTTGGTACACCACCAACTCTACTTAGGGGGACAAGGGGAGGCCCATTCTGGCCTTCCTCATCTCCAGGAAGAACTGGATTCTCCAGGACTAGGCCATTGTCACCTACCTGGTCTTCATCATCGTCAGTGTCCTGGTGAGGTACTCACCAGTGTTCTCTTCTTCTGATGTACCCACCCATTGCTTGCCCGATTGGGATCTGATGCTTTCATAAAGTCAGCAAGCAGTAACACCTCTACAAGGCGTTGGATATTAGGATTCTGTCCTGGCTTCAATTTTCTCATGGCACACAAAGTCCTTAACTCTTGGAAAGGAAATGTGTCCAACCTAGATGCCTGTGCTGGACTGACATCTGGAACAGTCCCACTGGGTCCCTCCTTTGAAGACATGACTAGTGAGGTGTGGTGTGTGCACCTACCTGCACTATTTGTTTCCTACTAGATCTCTCTTGAGTTGTACTCCGGGTGTGCTAGGCTCTTGAGACTCACAACTCTAAGTTCCGTAGAACTTACTGTATTATAAGCTTGAATTATATTTAACTATGGTACCTTTAGTGATTTTCCAAATTATATTCCCAATATTATCTGGTAAAACAATGGAAGCTGGAATCAATCCCACACGCTGCACACCAATGTGAGAAATTGGCCTGGCATATGTCCACTATTCTAGTAGGCACCTTGCACCAGTCCAAACGACACTTATTGATTGTAGGTTTAAGACAACCTTTATAGAGAGCTATCCTAGTGGTAGCTGTGGAGAGCAGCCTTCAGGCTAAGTCTTGAAGGAATGTAAAGCAGCTTGTTTTACCAGTCTATAATCTCTTGAATGATAAAATGAAAGTACACCACGCAAGGTATATATATAAAATATATGTATTTATTCTAAACACAACCCCTCTAGTCTCTTTATTAGACTTGAAGCCAAAGTACAATACAAGAACTTAAATACCACACAGTAAAGTAGCACAGTATACATTTTGCCCTAGCGGCCTCACAAACCATATACTAAGAAAGTGGTATAAGAACCATGTGAGGGATAGAAGTGGGGCCTAGGGCCTGTAGAATTGATAGAGCAACCAGGAACCACCCAAGGTAGGGACGCCGGAGACCCACGGGGACACGTGCAGTGTCTAAACACAGCCACGAATCACCATTTGACTTCTATGGAGGAAAAGCAAGTTACAATTTTAAAGATTAAGGACACTTGGGAGTGAACTACGATGGAACTCCTTTAGACTTAGACACTTCAAGAGTCAAGACCAACAGGAGCACGGAGTACTTGTGTTACCTCACCCAGGGAAGCCGGGTGCATAGGTGTCTTTTGGTGTCGGGTTTCGTAGTCGATTCCAATGGAGAGCTGCGATGAAGTGCAGCAGGCGACCAGAGGAAAAGTGTCTGGATTAATCCAAGGGTGGATTAAAGATCTGAAGAACCTGAAAGCAGAGGGGACAGAGTCTGGGTCACAAGCCAGTGACCAGGATGGCGACAGGAAGATGCCAGCCGATGGGTGCTTTCAAGTGGAGTAGGTGAAGCTTGACTCTTCAGCCACGAGGATCAGGAGGTGTCGATGACGACCAGGAGCTGGATTCGAGCTGTCCCGCGAAGGATGTCGAGTGCTGCAGCGTCAAAATCCGGATTGAACCCAACATGCCTTGGCAACAGCAACCCACGCAAGATGACAAGATTGGCTTTGGTGCAGACCAGTAAGTTCTGAGGGACTCACCCTTTGGAGGGGAGTCAGAGCACGCCTGAAGCAACCAGGAAAGCTCAAGAAACAAAGGATTGGCCTTCGTGGGGACCCACTGGCCAATGGACTAGGGAACGCAAAGGAGCCTCGAGTTGTGGTGAAGAAAGCGGACTTGCGGAACACTCGTGGAGTGTAGGCCTCTCAGCTCCGGTGCAAAAGGTGCTCGGGGCAAGGGCAACAAATAGTCCAATGCACAACTCCGGGAAGTTGGTGCACTTGCAAACTTGCAGGATGTCCAGGAGTTCCGGTCCCACATCTCTTGTGATAGCTACTCGTCTCAGCTTTGCTGGGAACTCGTGTCAGCCTCGGAGATGTCTGGAAGTCCGTGTCCTGTGTCGCAGATTCATCGGGATCCCGCGGGAGCCTCGAAAATGCAGACCGGCAAGATGCTCTTTTGGTGCCTGTTTGAACAGGGAGGTCACTCCTTGATCTCAAGGGAGATTTCTTCCATCTTCCAGTCTATATGGAATGTGGAAGGTCCAAGATTTCGTCTTCAGAATTTCGTCCAGAGTAATCTAAAGTCGTAGGGACTGGGTTCCTATACTTATACTAAGTTTAGGGGTTGGACTAACACTAGGGTCCCACCTATGGAAGGACCTGGGGAGGGGGTGGTTACACCCGTTCCCCTTTGTCCAGTTTCACGCCAGAGCTGGGGCTGAGTGCGCCAGCAACCGGTTTGAACTGGGAAATGCATGGAGCACCTTGTGTGCCCCAGGCAGTGTCTGAAAAGCATTCACTGAATGCAACCCACCCTGCCCCAATACACTAAAGCCTGTCTGGGGAGGTGCTAGCACCTCCCTGGACAGGAAACCTATTGTCCCGGCCTCCCCTGCTGGAGTTTTGTCCAGCAGCAGGAGGACAGACTCTTGTCTGTGGCAGCAGCATCCATTTTGTGTTGCTGAGTGTGGGAGGGCAGGTCGGATATACAGACGCGGAGGCTGAATATATTGGCGAACAGCAGTTTTATTGTCAAGAAACAAGGTTTTAGGTTTCACAATGGGTTCCGCACTTCCTCCTGCAGCACCGGTTTCTTCAGGATGAAAAGGATTAGCCGTGGTATTCGATGTTTCTCCCTCTTCCTCCAGACGATGTAATTCCTGGGACGATGGGGGCTCCGTGGTGTTGTTTTACCCGGAGGTACCGAGAGGGAAAAAGAAAAAGGGCCGTCAGTCGGTCTGTTTGTTTGGAACCCTTGCTCCTACACCGGCAGGTAGTGCACGAAAACGGGAATGGTGAAGGGTTGTGCATAAAGATATGGACGTGAAGGTTGGAAGGGAGGTGGAAATTGGATAAGTTGGGGGGTTAAGAAAATAGCGGAGGAATAGTCGTAGACCAATTACTATCCCAAGATAAACAACCACGGTGCTACTTTTGAGTACTGCCAAATTACTTATGAAGATATAGTTTGTTTCCCTTATTCCATTCCACCCACCACCCTCAGGTTTACGCTCCTCCACCCACCACCCGCAACATCAAACAATCCCCCAATGAGCCCCGGACCAGGTTCACTCACCGGCCCCGCCGTAACTCTCCTGAGTCACGGCACGCTCTCCAGCCTCCTCCGGGGGACACCACCAGTCCTCTGTCCAGCAGTCTTCGGTTTCCCCCGCCTCTTCTTCACGCTCAGTAACGCTGTCTTGACTCTCGGAGTTCAGCTCCGGCTCCCGGCTCCGAGATTCGGCGTCCTCCGCGTGGTCTGTCTCAGGTCCCGCCTCCTCGACGTTCTGCGACCCTGCTTCCTGTGTGGCGTCCGTTTTTACTCGTTCATTCTCTGTAACTCCTCCTCTAGACGTTGCCTCACGCTGTGGAAAGAGAGGAAAGACATGGGTCTTCGTCCGTGGTTCCTGTGAGACGTGATGCAGCCATGTTCGTGCAGGGAGGTCTGGGCTTCGTAGTCCAACCCTACCAGGTGTTCCGACAAGATCTTTCTCACACTGAGGCTCTTTAAAACATTTACCGGGTGTACCAGTGTGTGCATGTCTTCTCCCTCTAGAAGGGTGGAATTTTACCCCCGCCGCCAGAACTGGTGGGAGGGGGGGGGGGGTAGGATTCCAAAGTGTTTGACACCAAACACGACATGGTTTGATAAAGGCAAACCAAAGTTAGCATTTACCGCAAGGTTATAATTCACTTGAGCATATGGCATGGCCATATCATAGAACAGCTATAAGGAAGGGATTCCGAAAGCTGCAGAGGGGCTCAGCTCATGCTAGGGCACCCTCTCTCACAAAACCAAGCACTCTACCTTCAGGATTGTCAAGGCCTGCCATAGGAGTGACTTATAGGTTAATATGTGTCTATATATATATATATATACTAGCAGTTGCCTGGGGCAGAGGGCAACATCGCAGCAGGAGAGGCGCAGCAAAGCGGCCGGGAGCAGCAGAGCGTACTTACAGTGTTTCCTTGCTCCCGTTTTGTTGGTCCTGGCCGCTTCTGCCTACGCTCGTGTCCGCTGGTTCTCTGCGCTCGTTTTCTTGGTCCTGGCCGCTTCTGCCGACTCTCCTGTCCGCTCTTACTCTGCGCTCCCCTGGGCATGTCGATGCTCCTCTACTCGCTCCGGACCTTGGAGGGTGTCGCTTCCGCTGTTTCTCTGCGCTCGTTTTCTTGGTCCTGGCCGCTTCTGCTGACTCTCCTGTCCGCTCTTTCTCTGCGCTCCCCTGGGCATGTCGACGCTCCTCTACTCGCTCCGGACCTTGGAGGGTGTCGCTTCCGCTGTTTCTCTGTGCTCGTTTTCTTGGTCCTGGCCGCTTCTGCTGACTCTCCTGTCCGCTCTTACTCTGCGCTCCCCTGGGCATGTCGACACTCCTCTACGCGCTCCTGACCTTGGAGGGTGTACCTTCCTTTCTCCTGTTCGCTCCTTGCAGGGTGTTGCTTCCGGCTTACGCTCTCCCCCGTGATGTCAGCACTCATCAGCACGCACGTCGTTAGCTGGCGCTACTTCTAAGGGACTACTTTCCCTTAAAAATTTTAAAAATTACGTTTCCCTTCTAACATATATATTTTGTTTTTATATAGCCTATGTCCTTCTGCTTGCCCTAAAGTTTTCAAAGATGTATTGGGTGTTTGGATTGGTGGTGTACTTTTCGAGTTTACCTGGCTCAAAGGACACAGTTCTCTCTTTATAATAGTAGTATATATATATATATATATATATATATATATATATGAACAGAACAATCTTCAAATAAACCACACTCCTGTTGTGGAAACGAAGACACGGACCCAATGGTTTGCAGTCAAGGAGATCTTTAATAAAAACCTCGCTGGTTACGCGTTTCGAGCAACTAGTGCCCTTGGTCACACACCGCGCACCAGGTCAGCTACAAATTTAAACATTTTTTTACCCGTGATGCTCCACCCATTAGCGTGAGTCACAAGGTGTAGACATAGAAAAAACACGTATTCCATTGTAAACTACGTGCACACCTCTGTTAACAATCGAAACAAATACCAGTGATTGATGGCATTAAGAAAAATTATATCTGCATGAATGCATTTATATTGACATGTTATACCAAAGCCGTATACAAAAAACTGTATATATATCTATAAAATTTATACAAATTTCAGTCCCATACAAAAATGTGTCCATTGGGTTTGCATCAATCTATATATACCTAAAAAAAATATATATATATAAGCTGTCTATATACAATAATACAAAGTTATACAAAAATATATATATACATACATATCTACATATATACATATCTATATCTTACAAAAATACATACTCTATTCTTATATACATATCCACATCCCTTACAAACCCAATTTCGAGCTTCCATGGCATTTTGATGGACAAAAGGACACATCTCAATGTATAATTCATCACAGTAATTTAGATAATGTACAGCTTCAATATAAACAAGTACTTATAACGTGCCAGCACTGACATTGAACAACCCACTAGTGATAAATCTTAATGTGATTTATAATAGAAATATAGTGAAAGTGCAAAATTGTGAGCTAAAAACAAGTTATTGGTTGACTTAAGATTCATTAGTCACCAAGTTAATCTTTGATTGGATAGAGAGATAATATTTACAAGAAGGCCATGTACATCAAGATCTGTATGATAAAAGAATCCTTGCTGGACTCCCATATGGTGCCCAGTCGGCGCCATCTGGTATCCGTTGTTATTTTCAGAAAGACCTTGAGGAGAAAAATATGGAAAAAACCACATGAGAATATTGAAATTAATAAGACTACAACAAATGATGTAAGTCTTCAGTGGTGTTTAGCCCATTGGGGTACTTGCTGTCTAGTTCAATGATATATTCGGTTTCCTTTTTTCGTAGCAGTCTTTCTCTGTCGCCTCCTCGAACGAGGGGCGCAACCACATCAATAACATAATATGATAAGTTGGATAAGTCATTGTTATGTGTGGATTTGAAATGACGTGCTACCGGGTACGTATTGTCACTGTTAACTATAGCGCGTAAGTGTTGCAAAATCCTGGCGTGCACCTGTAGTTTGGTACTGCCCACATATCGTAGGCCACAGGTACACGTCAGGACATAAATTGCAAACTCACTGTGACAGTTGAAGTATCCCCGGATGGCTTTCCTCCTAGGACTGAAAGGTGTAAAGTAATGTGATGTGTTTACACCGAATTTACAAGCCCTACAGGAGGAACATTTAAAGAAACCTTTTTGTTTAAGCCAAGTGTTACCATTACCTAGTTCAGGGCTATTTTTGACTAGACAGTTGTGCATACTAGGTGCCTTTTTATACGTTATAATTGGGGCACTGGGGATAATATCACCCAAAACACTGTCAGTTAGAAGGACAGACCAGTGCTTCTTCACAATGGACCTTATTTGTTTTTCTTGTTTACTGAATGTCAGTATGAGACGGGGGCAGGGTTATCTGACTCCAGTTCAACATTTTCAGATGTCAGAAGAGATTCCCTAGGCTTTGCTCGGCATCGCCTGAGTGCGCTGTTTAGGACTTTGTTATTATATCCCCTGGCTCTCAATCTGTTCATCGTGATCTGTGCCTCTTGTTCAAATGTTTCAGGAGTGCTGCTGATTCTCTTAACTCTGAGCAGCTCCCCATACGGAATATTGGTGATTACGTGTTGGGGATGCTTACTGCTAGCGTGTAAAATACTGTTGCCAGCCGTCGGTTTTCGATATAACGATGTGGCAACAGTATTATTAGCAATGGTGACATGTACATCTAGGAAATCTGCTTGTTCTTTGCTGATGTGGGCCGTAAAGAACAGGTTTTCATTATTTTGATTCAGAGCATCAACAAAAACTTTAGCGCTTTCCTCATCCCCCTCCCAAATACAAAACACATCATCAATAAACCGTTTCCAGTATTGAACCTTGTTAAATCCAGGAGTGTTGGTGAGACCGCGCTCCTCCCACCAGCCTACATGCAAGCATGCATAGCTGGGGGAGAAGCACGATCCCATCGCCACACCTCGCACTTGCCTCCAGACATTCTTAGCAAACATAAAATAATTGTTATTCAAACACCAATGCACTAACTCACACAACATCTTGTTGTGTGCATAATATTCACAAGATCGGGAACCAAGATAGTGTGTGATGGCATTTAATCCTTTAGTGTGGTCTATGGAGGTGTATAAAGACTCAATATCTAAAGTCAAGATGCACCAATTTTCTCGCCACTGGATGGAGTTAAGTTTGTTTAGAAAATCCCCCGTATCTTTTAAATAACTGGGCAAATCTTTGACAATGTCCTGCAGAAAAAAGTCTATATAATGTGAAATATTCTCTCCCACACTGTTTATGGCCGCTATTATCGGGCGGCCCGGAGTGGGAATTTTCTGCTTATGAATTTTAGGGATCAAATACAATACCGGTATCACTGGATGTTCTCTGTGAAGGTAGTCAAATTCAGCTTGAGAGATCAAATTGGTTCTTTTATAAGACATTAACATCTTTTTCAAGTTATCTTTGGCTCGTTTGTAGGCCATCCCATTTGATCTTTCATAACACGTGGGGTCATTTAACTGTCTCATGGCTTCGGCCATATACTCTTCCTTTTTCCACAAGACAATATTACCCCCTTTGTCAGACTTGTTAATAACAATTTCCTGATTTTGACTAAGTTTTTTCATGAGAGTATTATATTGTATGATCCTAGCATTGTTCTTGTTAGATTGTGCCTGTGAGATACGGTTAAGCTTTTTCAAATCTTCCGTCACGCACTCGTGATAAATATCGATTGCATCTTTAGGCATGTCGGGTAAAAAGGTGCTTACCGGTTTGAAAGGACTTTCTCCAGCTCCTCTTTGGCGAATGTCCACATTGATCAATTCTCTTTGAGTATTTTGAACTCCTTCATCATCCGATGTTGAGGCCGCCGCATTTCCCAGATCACACAGGGTGAGCAAGAGTCTAGCATCTCTCGCTGCCGGGGCTGCTGGAACTGTGGCAATGACACTGCTGTTCGCGATGGTGCTGGCAGTACGCTCCCTGTTTTTGGTTGCGTTTTTGGATGCAAAGAACTTTCTAAGCTTAAGCTTGCGAATAAACTTAAAAACATCCGCTCTCGTGTTAGTATAATTAAACAAACTTTCTGGACAAAAATTGAGTCCTAGAGCTAGTAATTGCTCTTCTGCTGTGGTAAGGGTAACATCGGAAAGATTAGTAATGGTACAATCCTTTACTGTTTCTTCTTGTTGAACCATTGTTTCTTTTTCTTTAGCTGTTGAGGCTGCTGTTGCTTTCCGCCTTTTGCGTCTTGCGTGGCGTCTTGCGTTGCGCTTTTTGCGTTGTAGTTCTTTTTGTGCCTGGGACGCAAAGTTTGTAGCCGGTCCTCTACTAAAAAATCCATCTCTTCCCCAATTTCTAAAATTCTTCCCGGTTGTGTTTCTGTGCTGCTAATTTCAGAAAGAGACATGCTGGATGAGCTGGCCAGAGAGACTGTATCTGGATCCGAATTTTCCATCACCCCATCATGTTGATTCGTTCTCGCCAAGTTGCTACTGCCTGCTTCCACTCTGGCAGCCTGTTTGGTCAGTTTGACTTGTTTGGCTCGATCATACTTTCTGGCAAACGTATAAATTTGCCCAGTCTCATAGTCCTTCAAGTCCCTCGCAAACTTGTGCACTTTTCTGGTTTTAATGCGCTCCTCGTGTTTATGCAGTCTCTCACTTATTTCCTTGCGCATGTTGGTAATTAGTAGCTTAGTATCCGGGTCAGTAGTGGCATCCAGCTGCTCATTGATACCCTTAATTTCCTCAAGCAGTTTATCGCGGTCTATGACCGCGTATTTAATGAGCACTCTTACCAAATTCATTGACGCATCCAAATTCAGCTCGCCCCACTCCTTTAACATTGCTGGATTGGGGTCCTCGAAGCTCGGTGCCAACATAATCCGCAGACCACGCGGAACTCGACCGGCTTCAACATACTTGGTGAGAGACTTATGCTCCCACCACTTCGTGATTTCCGACTTGGTTTTTTTCTCCAGGATTTTCAACAATTGTTTAGCATCCTGTTGCACTTCGTTGGGCTGACTTATTGCCGCGTTAGTTGTTGGAGTGTTTCTCCGTATATTGCTGAAGAGTGTTTCAGCGGTGTCCTCCCTCTCTCTCTCCAAACTGGCTGACATAGTGCGACTGGAGAGGTTTCTGTTTTTAAAATGTGTAACCCGGCGGCTCGCGCCGCTGCCGGTCTCTCGACTGCACTCCAATTCTCCCCACCTGAGAATTCCAAATGGAAGCCCCGCTGCGGTTGGACACCACTCACCGACCGCTAGCCACTAGGACCCGCCGTAGGTATGCAGTTGTCCGCCAACACGAAGGCTCTTGCTCTCAGCTCAGGGGGTTCGGGTGATATATATATATATATATATATATATATATATATATATGTGTGTGTGTATATATATATATATATATATATATATATGTGTGTATACTATCTCTAAGTAAGAGGTGCTTACATCACCTTACCCAGGCTGCAAGTGCAGAGCTGTAGTGCCATTTTGGAAGGCTTCCCAGGGGTGGCTTCAACCCCTGGTAGGCCTCTGGGGTACCTATGCTCTTGGTACCTAAGGTACCATATACCAGGGGCTCATAAGGTAACTCCGTAACCAATCTAGTATGTACCTAAAGTACATGAGTTAGATGGTGGTTCTGACTAGGGGCCGCCCGGATTTTTCTCTTTTTGAGCACCTAATTGTTGAGCTTTTACTGTGGGGGAGCCTCATTATCTGGGACTCACCCACAGTGAACTCATAATGAAGGAGACTGCATGGAGATTTTACTGGTGTCCCCCTGGCTTGACTAGGCCACTGCGCAGCAGCTGGAGTATGGGGCACCAGACTGGTTACATGCAGACACATGTGTACATGCTTGTGCACACGTGTAGAGGCTGCGCGGGGGAGATTCCTCGCGTGCGCAGTCCACGAGCAGCTACAGAGTGAATGGCGTGGCAGGACTTATGCAGAATTGGGTGGTGATATGGAATAGGCTTTATACACTGGAAGTAAACATGCCAGGGAAAGTCAGTGTGTTTTACTGTGTTTTTCACTTCATTATTCCCTTATGGGGAGGTGGAACGCATGATTAGAGTAACTTCCACAAGGCCTACAGATTCCAGACACGCACTAAAGGCCCAGTGTAGCAGATGTGAAAAGAAGTATTCTGCAGAGTCCAAAGTCAATTTTGTACTGCTTTTGGGTCGTCCAGAAATGTCATATTTCTCGGAGTCCCTGGCTGGGGTCTGACCCTGGCAGGTTAGATTAATGACCTTTCCCCCAGAGCGAAGATCTTCCCTCCAAGGAGAAAATATAGGTAGAGCTACAAGCCAATCCATCAACTGCTGTTGCAGGGTGCCATGCACCAAGCTGAACCACAGTAAGGGCAGTGAGGGTGGAAGGAGTTGGGTTTCAGAGGCCATGGGGCCAGAGACACTGGACAACGCCATTTTGAACAAACCCAGAGGCTGGACAAGAAGGAGGGAGCAGGGGTGATGTGTCGCTGTTTGATAGGACACAGAGACTTCCTGCCAGCCCCCTCTTTTAACAAGCATTTACAATGCAACGGTCTCGCCTTTGCAAAAGATAGAGCTGTTGGCATTGCAAATGACAGATTTTTCTTTATGTGTACTTTTTTAACTTGTAGATGAAAAAATGGCATTGCATTTTACAATAGGCCGGAGTGGACCTGGAAAATAAACACAAACATGCATTAGATGGGCAAGAAATATAAGATGGCTTACCTTAGACACGCAAACAGCAGCATACATACTGTGAGAAGCACTCCGTGCACGCCGCTGCACATAGACGACACGGGCCAGGGTGAACCTGGAAAAGGAACACAAACATGATTAGATGAGCAAGAAATACAAGATGGCTTACCTGAGACACGCAAAGAGCAGCATACATACAGAGCAAAGCACTCAGCGCACGCCGCTGCACATAGACGACACGGGCCGGGGTGGACCTCGAAAAGAAACAGTTAAATACATTAGTTGTGAAAGAAAGACAAGATGGCTTACCTGAGACACGCAAATAGCAGCAAACATACCGAGCAAACACTTCATGCATGCCGCTGCACAGAGACGACACGGACCGGGGTGGACCTGGAAAAAAACCTCAAAAATACATTAGATGAGCAAGATAGACAAGATAGCTTACCTGAGAAACGCAAACAGCAGCATGCATGACACGGGCCGGGTTGGACCTGGAAAATAAACACAAACATGCATTAGATGAGCAAGAAATACAAGATGGCTTACCTGAGACTCGAAAACAGCATACATACCATGAGAACGACTTTGTGGACGCCCCTGCCCGGAGACGACATGGGCCGGGGTAGACCTGAAAAACAAACACAAAAATAAATTAGATGAGCTAGCAAGACTAGATCACGAAATGTAAATAAACAAGATAACTTACCTAAGATGATCGGAAATCGCTCTGTACATCCCAGCAACAGCAAACACGAGTACGTTCCTGTAAAAAAAAAAAAAAAAAAAAACAACACGTCACCAGTCTAAAAGGGACGGGGCTTGAAAAAGAGAAAGAAACGAAAAAACACACCCCTCAATCCCAAAAAGACGGGGCTTAAATTAACAGACAAACCTCTTCTTCAATGGCTGGCCGCCATTTAGGAAGCCAGCAAATGGAGAAGAGGGGCGGGTTTAAGCCACACTACTAAGAAACATAAAATCTCGCCAGCGAAACTGCGCAAGCGCAGCCTACGCTAGTCGAGACCTAAAAAGTACTTGCACAGGAAGAGAAGCTCTCTCTGGGGTGTGGTCTGCGGAGGCGAAAGGTGCTGGAGCCTGGCGCAATGGGCAGTTGGGAGGAGGACACCCCTGACTGCCCCCCAGGCCCCTAACAGCGCCAGAAGAGGAGCCCAGGACCGGTGCGCAGAAGAAGAGGCCTCTGCGCTGGGAGAAGAGAGGCGAGGGAGCCAGTGAAAAATGCACCCGGAGGATGAAGGAGAGTGCTCCCAGTGGCTGGGGACGCCACCAGGAGCAAGAAGACGCGAAAATGGAGCAGATCAACCCCCCAGGGGCTGAGATATGGCCCCCGGAAGGTAGGCGGCCTTTGACCTCTGAGAAGACCGACGACTAAGCGGGTGGGGCTCCACTGCCGGTCTCAGAGATGCCCCTAGGGTGGGTCAGGTCCCAGGGGCTGACCCAGGAGGAAGCAAAGCCGGTGATGTGAAGGAGGGGGCGTGGGAAAACGCCAGGAGCCCACCCAGACCCCCGCCGATGTGGAATGCGGCGGAGTGCCGTCGCGCCCCCCCCTCCCTGGAAGATGTCCGGGGGCCTGGGAGCCCATCCCTGGGCCCCAAAGTCATGGAGGGGGCCCGGGACCACATCCCCGGGCCAAGACCGGCCGGAGGAGTGCTGCAGCACTCCCCCGCAGTCCAAAAGGACCAGAGGAGGCGGACGCATCTGCCCGCCGGAGCGGGCAGACCCTAAGTACCCAGATGGCTCCCGCACACAGGGATGCGGGCCGGAAGACCACTGCCGCCCTGCTTCCAGGCATCGCAGGTTAGCGGTCTAGTGTTCCCTCTCATAGGTATAAATGGCAGTATGGAGGAAGCGCAGCGGACGAGCGCAGCGGGAGCGCCGACTTCGCGCCAAAGTTGCGCACAAGTCAAGCCTGTCTGCGGCCGACCAGGCCCAGGGCCCCGTCGTAATGCCCTTTTTTTGACATATTCCTCCACCGAGCTCCGTAACCTGAACCTCCCAATGCCCATCTCTGATCGTGCCACCAGGGCCGCCCAACAATGCGGCATCTTAGTCCCTCAGGACATCCCTGCCCTTAACACTATCTCTACCCTTGAACACCCTTCCTTCCCTTCTTCCTCCACTTCCCCTTCACCTGTTCCTCTGAGGGTGCTGTACTTAAACACCCGCTCCTTAGTTCGCCACCAGCTCGAAGTTTTCCAACTCTTGCATGATAGCTCCATCGACATCCTCCTTTTAACCGAAACGTGGTTAACCGAGGACTCAGACCCTGACATTCTAGCCGCTATTCCAGCAGGCTATTATATTATGCAAGCCAACCGACCTGCTGCCAAGACGGGTGGAGGGGTGGCGGCCATTATCCGCTCTGAACTAAAATTCTCGGAGCTGACGATGACCCCCATCCCCAAAACTGACTGTCTTACTATAAAATTCTCCTCACCCAAATCTTCATTTGTCTGTGTTCTGGTCTACAGGCCCCCGGATCATATGCCTCCCTTCTCCCAGCTCTTTGGTGAATCCATCTCCCAGCTTTTGATCAACCATGCTAACATCATGATCATAGGAGATTTTAATTATTGGCCATCTGATACCCACGAAAGCCACCTCTCCGTGAAATTCAGGGACCTACTAGTAGGCATGAACTTTCACCAACATATTCACACCCCTACTCACTGCAAAGGTCACGTCCTCGACCAAGTGTGGACATCTAATCTTGATATCTCCCCTCCTTCTGTACTTCCCTGTCCCTGGTCTGAACATTTTTCAATTTCCTTCTCTCTCCACCTTCACATCCCCCGCCCACCTCCTCTTACCAAAAACCTATCTGCGCGTAACTGGAAGAAAGCCAATATAACTGACTTTCATGCTCTATTGGCTTCCTCTGTTCCAGTCCCTGCGATCTCGGTCAATGATCAAGCCGCCCACCTAGAAGAATGGCTGCTAACTGCCTGTGATATAGTTGCTCCCTACAAAACCATCAAAGCTAAGCGCCCCCATGACGCTCAACGCTGGTTTTCTGATCAGCTCAAGACTGATAAACTTGCGCTGCGGCAGGCAGAGCGCCGCTGGAGACGCAATTATGACCCTCAACTAAAATTGGTCTATGTAGATACTTTAAACACTTACAAAAAAGCTATACTATCTGCTAAAACAGCCTACTTCTCTCAAAAAATCCTGGATTCGAACACCAAAGCCAAAGACATCTTTTCTATTGTTAATGAGCTTTCCCTGCCGGATAGGATTACCCCTCAACCTCAACCTACCCAAACCTTATGCGATTCTTTGAATTCCTATTTTATAGACAAAATTTCCACCATCAAAGATAACATTCCCCCCCCCTCATCACCTCTTCCTTTACCTCCTCCCCCTATGAATTCTAGCCGCCTGACTCAGCTCCCATCAATTTCTCAAGATGAATTCTTCGCTCTTCTTCGCAAAGTCAGCTCAGGCTCACCCAATGACTGCTGCCCCCCTCAGATCCTTAGAGAAGCCTTTCTGTCATGCCCTGGCCCCCCATTAGCCTTGCTCAACAACTCTCTCGCTACTGGGAAGGTCCCCCGTTCCTTCAAACAGGCAGCTGTTATTCCCATTCTAAAGAAAACCAATGCTGACCCCACCGTTTTAAGTAATTACCGCCCTATTTCCCTCCTCCCCTACTTGGGCAAAATCCTTGAGACCTATGTCACTTGCTGCCTGAGTACCTTTATAGAGAATTCCTCCTTCCTGGATAACCAACAAGCTGGCTTTCGACCCCTCCACTCCACCGAGGCGGTCATAGTAGCCGTCATGGATGCCTTGAGGAAAGGTGCCGACAACAACATCTCCCAGGCCCTTGTCCTCTTGGACCTGTCGGCTGCATTCGACACGGTCGATCATACCATCCTGATCGACCGTGTCAACAATGCCGGCATCCAGGGGGTGGCCCTCGAATGGCTCAGATCCTTTCTGAGCCATCGTACTCAAGCAGTCCATCTATCTACCTTTTCTGCACACTATTCACTCCTTACTTGCGGGGTCCCTCAGGGCTCCGCGCTCTCACCCTTATTGTTTAATTTGTACCTTCAGCCCCTTCTTGTTTCCCTCCGCAACACACCCCGGTCACCATTTTTAACTACGCAGATGATCTTCAGTTAATTTTTCCCATTGACCCCCTTCCTTCCTCCCGTTCCAACTTTCAATCCACCATGCTTAACATCGCTGAGTGGATGCTCCACAGTCAGCTAAAACTGAACCCTACAAAAACTGAGCTGGTACTAGTTGGGGGCTCCACTAATCCGTGGAATTCCACCTTTTGGCCCTCTTCTCTGGGGACTCCACCTAACCCAGTTAGCACGGTGAATAGTCTGGGGGTGATCATTTCTGAGGACCTCTCCATGAGGCCTCAAATCAATGCAGTTACCTCATCCTGCTTCTTACACCTTAGGCGGATCCGTAAGATCAGTAGGTTCCTCACTAGAGATGCTCTGATCTTAGTCATCCTAGTATTGATCACTTCCAGACTCAACTATGCTAATATAATGTATGTCGGAATACCATCTATCCACCTCCACCGGCTGCAACTTGTTCAAAATCAGGCAGCCCGCCTGATCTTTCGCCAGCCGAAATACCAGCATGTCACTCCTCTTCTGCGTAGTCTCCATTGGCTCCCTATCACCAAACGCTGCATCTTTAAACTTGGCTGTGTCATTTTCAAAGCCCTATCTGATTCAGCCCCAGCATTCATCTCGTCCTGCCTGACACGGTACGTCCCTCATAGAGACCTCCGCTCTGCTACTCACAACCTCCTGGTTATCCCTAAAACCAGGCGGAAAAAGCACGGTGGCCTCAGCTTCTCTGCCATGGCACCCGCCACCTGGAATTCCCTTCCTACTGCACTCCCCCTCTGTCCCACTTACGATCACTTCCGTAAACTTCTGAAGACTTTTCTGTTTCAGTCAATACCCGAGTAACGCCTCCACCCTAGCTGCCGTTACGTCAAGAGCGCCATGAAACCGTTGGTGAACGTGCGCTGTACAAATACTTTTAACGTTTAACGTAACGGAAGAGAGCCGCCGGGGGTGGGCTGCCCTCCGCCCAGCAATTCGCGCGGGCTGCCCGGGTGGGACCGAGCACCCTGCAAGTTTCGGAGGAGCGGTGAGGGGCCCGGGTGGGACCCCACCCCGAAACACAGGCAGAACAGCCGGGGGTGGGCTCCCCGATCTGTCACACTTACCTCCAACCCACCAAACACACAGCCGGAGACCACAGTGCGGCCCTCCCCAAAGCAGTGGGAGAGACGCTCATCACTTATGCAGCAAAGCCCATAATGCCTTACAGGCCAGGACTGGCCTTCAGGGGCAATCCAGTGTTTTCAAGGCTTGTGGTGGCCCCAGGAGAGCGGGGTCACCACTAAACATGTGCTAAGGTGCTGGGAGAGCTGCTAGAGAAGGGCAGTCTCCCCCCTGCATGAAGCGGAAAGTCCCACCCTAAGTGTCTTAGGGATTAGAAAGAATAACCCCTCAAGGGCTCAGCATGCATTTTAAACCTTTAGGCTGGAAGTTTTGTTCTTCAGCTGAGGGTGAATGAAAAATGTTTCATGGAGTGAAGGGCTGAGTTAGGGATGTCTGGAGAAGGGCATCCCCTGGAGGTGAAGAAGTGTAATTGCACCACAAATGCTTTTACAAATGTTATTCCTTATAGAGGAATGAGGGTCTGTGTGATGTGAAGTACTGGTGCAAGGTGATGGCATACGTAAAGTGGGGTTATGTATCAGACATTCCTGCTAGGGTGTTTGGCTTTATATGCATAATCCTGTGATCACCTGTGATGCCTTTAGGGGCTGCAATTGCAATGCATCGTTAATGATATCCAAATGTTATGAGTATTTTGGTATTTCTAAAGTGTGCGTAAACATGTATTCTTGCTGCTGCGCTTAGGTGAATACCCCAGACTGTTAGCCCTTAAAATGTAGAGGTGCATACTTTAGAGTCAGTAGGAGATGCTCAGTCAGGGTCATGTGTCACCAAGGCAGGTGTGCCCCTGTTTAATGCTTGTTGAGGTAATGGGGGGCCAGGGAAACGCCACTGGGATGGTGCCAGTGCGCAGGGCCCTCGCTCCAGGTTATGTTCTACTAATTGCATTGGGGGGCAAGATGATGTGCATACATGGGAGTGGTGGTACTAGACCACACCCCCCTGCGGAAGGGGTGAATATGGTATGCAATATCACAAAGTAATTCCATTAGCTTATGTATATTTGTAAATTGGTGCATAGTATTGAGTAGTGTGTGTTTAATAAATGCACTCTTACTTTTATGAAGCAAATACAGACTGGACAATCAATTATTGAGTGTTATTTTTGCGCACCAGCAAAAGGTGATTACTAGCCCTCACCACCTCCCTTGAGTAAGCCTCAGACTGCTCTGCAACGCTACCCTCTGAGAGTCAGGTGCTACAATTGGGTGTTTGGTTCCCAGTGAAGGACAAATGTAATCATGTTATTTGTGCAGGCCTCACAGATGCTGCCTCGTTTCCCAACAACATGATATTAATTTAGAGAGAGAACAGTTAGGCTGTGGTCCTGATTAGCAGGGCCACAGCCGGACTAAAGTAAAAAAAAAAACAGTGAAACACAGCAAAAAGTGGGGGTAACCATAAGAAGCAGACCCTACTCTCCTACACCACCATGCGCGCTGACGTCCACCCCCCTCCGGCCATGCCACCTCGATTCCACCGCTTGGCGGGGGCGCACTTTGCGCTTCTCCAGCAGGAAGTTTTGGCCCTCTTTGCCACAGGGCCATTGTGTGTGTTCCTGGGCCGGAAGTAGAATTTGGTTATTCCCACTACTTTCTGGTCTCCAAGAAGGACAAAGGGGGCTTGCCCCCCATCTTGGACCTAGGAAACGTCAATTGCTTCCTCCAGAAGAAGCAGTTCAAGATCTTGAATTTGGCTCAGGTCTTGACTACCCTCGACCCTGGAGACTGGATGGTAGCGTTGGACTTGCAGGAAGCATATTTTCACATCACCGTCCTGCCGGCCCACTGGCGCTACCTGTTGTTCTCGGTAGGCCAGGAGCATTTTCAGTTTGCCGTGCTCCCCTTCGGTCTTACCAGTGCCCCTCAGGTGTTCACAAAAGTGATGGCGGTGGGTGCAGCTCACCTGCGCAATTCAGGGGTGTCACTTTTCCCCTACCTCGACGACTGGTTGTAGAAGGCAGTCGTCACCCACCTTCAGACTACGGCCGACCTCCTGCACTTGCTGGGGTTCTCCATCAATGTGCCAAAGTTGCACCTGAGTCCCTCTCAGAAGCTCCCCTTTTTTTCTTTTTTCTTTTTGCAGATTTTTATATAGCGCGAACTTGACCCGAACTGGGTATCAGAGTGCTTTACATAGCACCAGTTACGTTACATGAGTACACACACTCAGTTCTGGATACGATGCAGTTTCAGGTTTATCCTCCCGAGAAGCGAGTCCAGGATATTCAGGCTATGATTCCGATATTTCAGCCTCTCCCGGGTTTCAGTCAGGATGAACCTCCGGCTTCTGGGCCTGATGGCCTCCTGGATCCTGCTAGTGCAACATGCCAGATGGCATATCCGGGCTCTGCAGTGGCACCTGAAGTTCCCGTGGGCACAGCATCAGGGCAACATGTCCGATCACGTCCCGATCTCGTAGGGCACTGCACGATACTTGCAGTGGTGGCTCACGAATCTCGATTGGGTCAATGGCAGATCCCGCTCCCTTCCCCAACCGGAGCACACAGTGGTGACTGATGCGTCCCTCCTGGGATGGGGAGGCCACTTGGGAGAGGCAGAGATCAGAGGCCTCCGGTCTCCAACGGAGTCCCGGCTCCATATCAACCTTTTGGAGCTTCGGGCGATCCAACTTGCACTGAAAGCATTTCTTCCCTCTGTCCGGGGAAGTGTACAGTGCAGGTGTTCACGAACACCGCCGCCATGTGGTACTGCAACAAACAGGGCGGTGTGGGGTCGTGGACCCTATGTCAGGAGGCTCTGCGCCTCTGGACATGGCTGGAACATCAAGGTGGTGGCAGGTGAGTCAACACCTGGCAGGTTCTCTTAACGCCAGGGCAGACGAACTCAGCCACCAGTGCATGATGGATCACGAATGGCATCTAAACTCGGACGTGGCGCAAGGTCGCTTTCTGCAGTAGGGAGAAAGTTGATCAGATCTATTCACCACCGAAGAGAACGAGCAATGACTTCAGTTCTGCGCGTTGGAATTTCCAAGGCGGCACTCGCTCTGCAACGCTTTTCATCGTAAGTGGAGTTGCGGTCTGTTGTACGCCTATACCACTTCTGCCCAGAGTGCTGGAGAAGATTCGGCGCAACCGGGCCCAAGTCATTCTTGTGGCTCCGGATTGGCACGAAGATACTGGTATCCCGAGCTACTCAGCATGGCGACCGATCCCCAGATCCGATTACCTCTTCGGGAGGACCTTCTGTCGCAGAAGCAGGAGACGGTCCTCCACCCAAACCTGTCCAGCCTCCATCTCCATGCGTGGAGATTGATCGGCGACAGTTGACAGCTTTCGATCTTCCTCCCGAAGTCTGTGATGTCATTCTGGCAGCCAGGGGTCCCTCCACAAAAACGGTATACGCCTGCAGGTGGAACGAGTTTATGGCATGGTGCACAGCGAAGGCTGTGGATCCCCTTTCTATCCCTCTTTCCGAGGTTCTTTTGTTCCTTTTTTCTTTGGCCCAGCAGGGCTCTGCTCTGGGCACTATCAAAGGTTATCTTTCGGCCATTCTCGCCTTTCTGATCAGCCTTCTCTTTTTAAGTCCCCGGTTGTTAACCGTTTTCTGAAAGGCATTACGCACACGTTTCCTCTCGTGCCATTCATCATGCCTCAATTGGACTTAAACCTTGTCTTGACATATCTGATGTGAGCTCCCTTCGAGCCCCTTCATAACTGTCCTTTGCGTCTTCTCACTCTCAAGACGGCTTTCCTGGTAGCTATCACCTCTGCCAAAAGAGAGAGTGAGTGAGCTCCAGGCTCTTTCTTTCTCCTTTCCTCTCTGTTCATCCGGACAAGGTGGTTCTGAGGACCCTTCCTTCTTTCTTGCTAAAGGTTGTCACGCCCTTCCACATCGGGCAGACCATCACTTTGCCCACCATCATTCCACCTCTGCATCCTTCCAAAGAGGAAGAGAGGCTCCACCGTCTGGAAACAAAACGTACACTCTCGTTCTATCTGAAACGCACACAACTGTTCCGGGTGGATGACTAGCTCTTTGTTGGCTACGTGGGCGCCAAAAAAGGTTGGGCCGTGCACGAACAGACCATCTCTTGGTGGGTCGTTCTCTGCATCAAGGCCTGTTACTCGTTGGCTAAGAGGGACCCTCCTGTGGGGCTGCGTGCCCATTCCAGCAGAGCAACAGCAGCCACAACTGCCTTGGGACACGGTGTTCCCTTGCAGAACATTTGTCAGGCAACCAAGTGGGCATCACTGCACATGTTTATCAAGCATTACTGCCTTGACAGTCAAGTCCGGAGAGACTGCTTCTTTGGGCGTTCTGTTCTCCGTGACTTTCTGGTGTAATCGTATTCGCAGACCCACCACCGGGGTTGGTATTGCTGGGGTATCTAGTCTAAGGTAAGGGATCTATCACTAACATGTCTCCTTCAGATGCACAAGTTATTACTTGTGTAATGATATATCTGTAAGAGGAGACATTTGTTAGTGATAGATTCCTTACCGCCCCACCCATCCTCCCCGTTCTGCGAACTGATTATCCCTTTCAGGGCCCTAGTTCCATGGAACAAGCAGTCGGTTTCTTGCATGGCTCTGCTTTCCTGGCGTGGAAAGTCGTGCACAGAACTGACGTCAGCGTGCATGGGTGGGGCCTAAGTAGTCTCTGTGACGTCATCTCGGCGCATTCGACGCCAGCGACGGACGCGGACCGCACAACGCCACCTACTGACGCACAGGGGTACTGCTAGCAACATTTTCCGGATCCAGTCTGAAGCCTGGGGAAATTCGAAGGTAAGGAATCTATCACTAACTAATGGCCCTTACAGATATATTGTTACCCAAGTAGTAACTTGTGCTTCATTTGCTAGTGTCGGGTGTAGCCTTTACTTCTTTACAGCTACAACTACCTGCTGTGGCCACCTGTCTTCAGAACAAACAACACATTTAACTGTTCAGAATTCCGGTAATCAAGGCTTTCAGGGAGAGTCTTAAAAGGGCAATTTTTCCTCCGGTTACTTCGGCCCTCACATGGAACCTCAACATTGCCTTGACAAGAGTGATGGGTCCTTGCTTCGAACCCCACCAGTCCAGCACCCCTCAGTTTCTGTCTTGGAAGAGGGTCTTTTTGGTTGTCATCACTTCACTCAGAATTGTACGTGTACTTCAGGCACTAACCCTGGAAGAACCCTTTTACCCTTTTTTCAAGTCCACAGGGATAAGGTTTTCCTCCACACCAACCCCAAATTCCCCCTTAATGTGGTCCATCATTTCCACATTAACCAATCCGTTCAACTCCCTGTTTTTTTCCCCAAAACCTAGTTTGGTTGCAGAATGGGCTCTCCTACTTTGGATGTTAAATGAGCCCTCATGTACTATATTGACAGGACTAAACCTTTTAAAAACAGCTCTTTGTTGCTTTCTACAAACCACATAAAAGGAAGGCCCTATCCAAATCAGGCATTACAAGATAGATAATAAAGTGCATCCAAACATGCATTGCTAAAGCTAAGAGGAAATTATCCATTCTTCTTAGAGCCCACTCCACTCTCAAACAAGCATTTGCAATGCAATAGGTCTCGCATTATTAATGTTTGAGGTATTGGTGTTGCAATATTTAACAATGCCAATAGATCAAACTTTAATAATGCGAGACCTATTGCATTACAAATGCTTGTAGACTTTTTTATGGACTACTAACGATTTTGAAAAGATCTTTAGGCCCACCTATAAAGGGGGCTAACTACTAGCTAGTAATTTGAATTCGAAATGGGGCCTTCTTTTGTGCCCTTTGAGCAAATTGATTGTATTCAGATGAACAAACTGCGCTCGCCACAACATGTCAGACAATATAATTCAAAGCCAGCCAGCGCAGCTCAGGTATTCCATATAGTTGGATATCACCGAGCTCACACCAGCACACACAAAAATAAACAACATGCATGAAAGTACATTCTCAGCAGAGCCACATTTGGTTGTCCAGAGTCATGATAATGCACATACACATGGCATGCACCCGAATTGGTAAAACCTCTGGTATCTCACTACTCCAAACATGCCCTCTCCTCCCACTAATACTTGCACCACTCTGTTGACTATACCACTCAAACATAAAACAGACTCTAGTCTGTGACAGCATCCTTGAGGCTGGATCATGAAGGGATCCAAATCTGACAGCACTATCAGGCTATACCAGTGGCAATACAGCATTAAACAAATCTGTGATAAAAATAACGTCAATTTCCCTTTAACTATTTTGCTTTCAGAGGTGTCTTTTGTATTGCAGTAAGGTGGCTGCTGAGTGCTGCCTTTATATTGTTTTCTGTTGGGACAAACAGATTCTTGGGACAACTGCTCATTATCTGCCTCAGAGACCACATCTATATATATGTATATATAAACGAAAGTATGTCTGTTTGTCCTTTATGCATTACTATACTATTCATCCGATCGTCATGAAACTTTGGGAAGTAGTTGAGTACTCTCCTGCGAAGGTTTTTGTCAAAAAAAAATATTTAAAAAAAACAAATGTAAAAATAAATGGTTAAAAGTTGTTAAGTACACTCCCGCGAAGGTTTCTGGCAAAAGAAAAATGTGTTAAATATCGGCCCAGGGCCCCCATACTCTTTCCAATACTGAACGTTTACAGTTTACGGTGCGACTCGCTTTTGCAATGACCATCAACAAAGCACAAGGACAATCGATGCAAGTGTGTGGACTAGATTTGGAGAATCCGTGCTTCTCGCAAATGGACAACTGTATTTAACCAGCTCACGCGTCGGAAAACCTTCTGATTTATTTGTGTACGCACCAGACGGAAAAACAAAAAATACTGTGCATCCACAAGCACTCGAATAAATAAACAGAATTAAAACAACACTTTAAAATGTTTTCCATAATAAAATGAATAAGTTTCAATAAAAATGACACAATGTAAATTGAATGTTATCATAACAAGTTTCCTTAAATTTCATTTCTTCTGAGATCGCAGCAACGCGCAACGGGTAAGCCAGTACCTTATAAAGTTAAAAAATAAATACTATGTCATAAGTATATTGAATTTTCATTTTGAAAAAGGCCAACCAAAATGGGCAACAAACAGAACATTTATGATGTTGATTGGGAGAGGCGAATGGTAGGCGGTCCCAATGGAACAAGTCTACCGACAATCGGCTTAGTCTATTGGATGTTTCCAATGGAGTTGCACCGGAGCTCAAGATATTTAGAGCCTCTCTACATGGCCCATGGTAGCGTGAACTGTTTTTTAAATTTAATTTTATTTATTGATAAATGCGCAGTTATTCAAAACCATTGCATACAACGGACATTAAAACGATAGTGCAGTAACTCACAGAAATAATATGCCTTGTGAAACATGCATAATTTGCTGCTAGATCATGCACTCATGGCACTCAAATGTAAAATTACATAAGAGTTCGACAGGGAGCTGTGAAACCACGAGCTGTAAGGGATTGGCGAGTTGGCTGTCGGATAGCCGAATTGGATTGGCTTTGATCTTCCCGTGAGTGGATTAAGGAGGTACTGCCGAATGAGCATTGAGTTTCTTTGCTGCATGAGTCAGTAATGTAACAAAGTGAGCCGTTAGTCAGTAATCTTTGACTTGCAGGGACTCGATCACAGCTCTTTTACACATTTGGATCCCTTTTTGTTAAAATAATGTGTTTGAGACAATCCTTCCATCTGTAGAGCGGGGCAAGTGCATGTTATTTGCGTGAACTGCTGTCTTCTGACACGTTCTGCTGGTGGAGATCTTTAAGGCAACCATATACTATTCTGGGCATGCATTGGCCTTAAGAAAGCACTAATGACCCAACAATGGCTGGTTTTATATGACAGTCTTGCAGAATCAATTAATTTTGATGGCAGGCTGTTTAATGTTAACCTCACTTTCCCTTGTAGGTGCAGCTTTGATACTTTATTCAAGAAATGATGGGTTTGGAACTTAGTGAGAATAAGTCACAATCACTTTTATAACATTCAATGCACATAACACGTCATCACCCTGTTAAACACAGAGCTGGTCTGTGTCCCCCTACTCAGTGGGTGCATTTAGAGAAGTGAATGTAAGGTTGAGACTCTCGCACAACAGATAATCTGTTAAGGTTATGTCCCCCCCCCCATTTTAAAGTTACAGGAAACATACATGATATAATCTTTTTATACTAGCTTTAAAGAGTCAGAATTAAACACAGAAACATCTGTTCACCAAAATGACAAGGGTAGGGGTTGCATCATCACTTACCGTTTGACCTCTGATAACACCACGGGGTGGACCCCCTGTCCCACCTGTAGACCCTTGACACCCTTCATTTCCCTGCTCCGGGTTAAGGGACGGCGTGGGCAATGCAGAAAGTAAACGTGTGTCATAGGGAGCCCCGTTTGCCTTTTGTTTCTGTAGCTCCTGCAACCAGAGGTCTTAAGAGCTGTGTCAGAAGTATCAAAGAGCACTTAAGTCCATGAGTAAATAGTGCAGTCATTGGGTGTGCATAAATGCACAACTTTGGCTACAGCCATTTACTCTTTTACACTTGCACCTATCAAGCAGACCGTATGTTTTAATGTGGGGTGCAAATACTGTAATATAGTAACCTAATTTAGAAAGGAGATCTGAATTATGTATCAATCCTTCCGCACTAGAGGTAGATGGTTTATTCTCCAGTATTGCATCTTTTCATAGCTTCACATGCTTGTACCTTCCCCGTCGTCATCTTGGGAGTCTCACGGTAACAGAATGACCAAAGCAGTATCATAGAGAAGAAAACTGTATAGAAAAGCCCATAGGGACTGTAGTATTTGGTAACCATACCTCCTCATTGTTTGGTCCAAAAGTTAGCCAATCAGCATTGCTGCCCTGCCCTCACACTCCCCAGTAGAAGCTTCCTGCCTCAGATTTCCGTCCCCGAGTGAGAGACATGGATAATTACCAAGAAATAGGTTCTGCCTGAGAAACGGGGAGGCGGGCGGGCGCATGTGAATCTATGAAAGATAATACTGGAGAACTATAGTGTACAGGTAAGTAACTAATTCCTTCTCCAGTATTACATCTTTCATAGATTCACATGCTTGTATCAGAGTAGTAAGTAGTGCTCACAAAAACCTGCAGCGTTTCCAGGATAGAACCCAGAAGGAAGTTCTGCAGGAAAGCAATGTTATAACATGATCTAAACTACACAAGTCAGATGGGAATAAAAACCAAATTCCTTTTCAAAGTATATTGTGCAAGTTTTTGAAAGAAAAACATAATAGAACGTTCTAATGATAGCATATTATATATATAAATATATAAATAGAAGTATACATATAACACTGTACTGTATATAATATTAACCTAATCAAAGCATACCTTAATGAAATAGGCGTTTCAGAACAGCTTGTCCCACTGCCGTGTCCTCTTTCCACGCAGTGTCCAGACAGTAGATGCTTGGTGAAAGAATGCACACTCTTCCACGTCGCCGCTCTGCAGATGTCGGGCAGCGACACTCCTGCGAACAAGGCCATTGATGTCGCCATCTTCCTTGTGGAATGTGCATTCACCTTGGAAAAGAGCGGCTTTCCCGCTTTTTCATGACATTTCAAGATAGCCGATGATATCCATCTGGCAATACTCAGTCTTGACAGAGGAAGGCCTCTCCTTTGTCCTTCATATGCGATAAATAATTGTTTGGATTTGCGGAATGCCTTTGTTCGTTCAATGTAGAACTTCAGACATCTAGCCATGTCCAAAGAGTGCAAAGCTCTTTCTGCGTCAGATGAGGGATTGCTGAAAAATGTGGGCAAAACTATCGAATAAACCATCTACCTCTAGTGCGGAAGGATTGATACATAATTCAGATCTCCTTTTTAAATTAGGTTACTATATTACAGTATTTGCACCCCACATTAAAACATACGTGAGACTCCCACCATGACGACGGGGAAGGTACAAGCATGTGAATCTATGAAAGATAATACTGGAGAACTATAGTGTACAGGTAAGTAACTAATTCCTTCTGTTGACAGACCATGCTCGCGCATAGTGCAGAAGAACAGGAAGGCTGGTGGTGCACTAAGGATGAGGGTAGAGTGGTTACGTGGATGGCGCCGGGTAGTGTCATCTATGGATGGCTGGCCTCGGAGGAGAGGGCGGGATGGTTCTTTCTCCTTCCTCGAGAGATGTTTCCTAATCTTGATCTGTGAACAGTGCAGAGGGGGCCGTAATCTCCGAGGGCTTGTAGCCGAGGTGAAAGGTTTTATTCAGCCCCTAAGCTTTCCCTCCCACTGCGACTCCCTGAAGACGCCAACAACGTGTCATGGAGTTCAAGATTGAGGGGGTGGACCGTGGCAGCGCTTCATTACCTGAAACTCTAAGCCCGGCCTCAAACTTGTAAAAATACATGGCATTACCTCAATTGTTTAAGTGAGCCAGAGTCATGACAACAAGAACAAGCGGCAGGGAAAGCGTTCGCTTTCACTTCCGCTTGAACAACAAAGATGCTCGCGAGTGGGGCACCCGCGCCACTGCGAGCCATGGCCTATTTGTGTCTATTACGCGCACCAAGCGTGTAATAGACACCAATAGGCCATGGGAGGAGCAATGCTCCCGCCTCTGGCCAATTGCGTGCCGTCTTTTATAAAAAGACGCACGCAAAAGCCAATGGGGGAGCTGAAAAGGAAACACGCACGAACGTGTGCGATTCCTAGGTCAGCTCAGATTCCCCGTTTTTCCCTTACAAAATGTCTTGCGCTACGCGAGGAGTGCTGCGCAGTGCACTGCTAGGTGCAAGACCTAAAAAGGAGCCTCCATGGCTTTCCTGGGAAACATTCCAATAGCTGACATGCAATGCAGATACCTAGATTGCACCACACACCTTCAGCAATCATTACTTTGTGGATGTGCTAGCTAGCCAACAAGCCAAAGTTGGCCAGGCAGTACTCTGCGCACTTTTTCAATCTACTGTAACTCCCACCGACTACCCACCACTTTAGGGGGACTGCTTTGCAATCTATACACAGCATGTATATCTACAGCCACACATGGAAAATGTTACGTACCCAGTAAACATCTGCGCATGTCATGTAGTGCTGTAGATTCATGTGCGCCCACCCTCTTCACTGGATACCTGTGGCCGTTGCAGTGACCTTTTTGTCCTGTTTTTTGCATGGACATCTCTCTGTGTATCACTTCGTTTTTACTATGTATCTTCACCCACTGTACGTGTAATCCATCCAACAAAGGAGTTGATGACCTTGCGCAGTACCAGCAAGAGGAGTCCCACTACCTCGTGACGCGAAACACTTCTTTGAAGAAAAACAACATGCGCACATATACAGGCCCAACACTAGATGGCAGGAATATGCACAGGATTTTTCTTCCTCACACTACTGAAGAGCAGGGAGTTAGCAGTGGCTATGCTAAATAGTGCAGTGGAAATCATAGTAACCTACTTGAAGCTCAAATCACTCCTCAATACAGAAGAGACTAATAACTTAGGTTCTGATGGATATTTGTAACTGCTGATACCTGACGTCAGTTCCTTTCTTTCCCTGCCATCAGAAGCCTATCTGGAGCACTTATAAAAGGTTATCAGTTGTATGGAGAAGTGTGGCTCAACGGTTAGAGGCGGCAGATCCGGAGGCAGAGGTCGGCCCGGGACCAGTGTTCAATTCCCGACGCGGCAGGGTACCAAACCAATGTCAGCGGGCTCGATAAATCTCGTCTCGGGGCCTCTCTAACCATGGGTCACACGCTGCAACTCTGGGCAATAGCTTGCTTAATCTCCACAACGGCCCCCTCACTGCCGAGGATGCCTGGCTTCACCTTGGGGATGCCCAATAGGGACCATCTCACAGGGAAAGCCAGGACGGGTTCCCCAGTGGTACACAGTGCCAAGAAACCCCAGGGTGAACGTGCGCTCTACAAATACATACTAACATAACATGGGCTATATTATGCGCAAACCTATCAATATCCCCATATAATTGGGAATTATCAAATCTACAGTACTCTAATGAGAAAGAGTGACCACTTACACCCTTACGATATGTTAAGGACACACACTTAACCTGAACCAAATGAGACCCCTGAGCAACACAACAATCAAAATCGTAAATACAAAAAAGTTCCTGTTCCTTTGTTGAGTTTTCTTTGTTCCTTTAATCCTCCTTCTCCACAGGAGATATTAATCGTTCATGGAATACAGTGTAAGTCCCAGTCAATCCTGTAGTCAGTTCTGTAGCTAACATGTGTTTCGTCAGTGGTTGTTAAACCAAATTGACTTCATCAAGGCTACAGAAAAAATAAACTAAGCATTTGTACAACATAAGTTATAACAAAAATACAATACATGTTTAAAATCCTCTTACATATATGTAACTTCATCTAATAGGCTCCATATTAGTACAACCTTAAGGCAAGCCTATGGTGAGTTATCTCATTGAACCGTATTCTTGCCTTAAAAATCCACCATCACCTACTTCAGATCACTCCTTATTTACAAATGAGTCTACAAATCACAACCATTTGCATCATGCAACCCAGTGCATGTCATAGAGATGAGGGATTTTCTGTGTTTCTACAAAATCAGAAACATTAGCCCAAGTACCATAAGTGTTCTCAAGTAAGAAAACACCCTTGATTAGGAACCTGTGATGTGTTTTGGTTTGTGCATACCAGCTCACCTATTCCACAAGTGAAAAGGTATAAACGCAGTCAGTCTCGCACAGAAAAGGTCCCAATAATCTGTAAGTCAGTAAACACTGTATTCAGTCGCTTATCCCCAAAAAAGAAGGAGTGATCTGAAGTAGGTGATGGTGAATTTTTAACGAAAGAACTCAGTTATGTGAGTTAACCAACCATAGGTCTGGCTTACCCCTAATCTTTTTTGACTGACCTTTTTTCAACTTTTAGTCAGATTTCTTTTAGACCCTGTCTCCTGGTGCGTCAGGATGTCGACTAGGAAAGCTGAGTTTAAACCGTGTTGCACTGGTCATCAATAGATCAGTAATCGACCTCCATTTGTGTGACTCTGCTGCTTTAAGCCAACCAAGACCTGCTTTGACTGCCACACCCTGCATCCCAAGGCCTTGAGAGATGGTCCCTTAATCTCGTCGCGTACGATGCTCAAGATCTCGGTCGAGAGGTAGGTCCTGAAGATCATTTGCAGAGCTTCTGTAGGTGCTCGTGATTACAGTCGAAGTCCTCTGGGAAATCAGATAAGTCCAGGATTACCCCAGGTTCGAGGATGCACTCTCAAAGCACCGTCAGCTGCACTTGGGCGGCTGGGTGCAGTGTGCTGAGGCCCAATGTTATCCAGTGGGGAATAGGAAGCCTCCGGTTGGTGGCTGCTGAAAAGCAGGCCACATGGTTTTGGGATCAAAGCTATTGGCGTTAGGCTCAGGGCAAAGAGGGATCCGGTTTAGCACACAAAGTGTACCCACAGCGGCACAGGAGCAGCCGGGAGCAGGGTGCTGTTTTGGCGTCGGGTGCCCTGTTGATTTCAATGGGGATTCTCCTGTTGAAACAAACACTGCAGGCTCGAGGACAAAGATCTTCTGGAGATGACCACCGGTTGGAGAGGTAAGGTGGGATGCCGATACACCGTCAGTTGGGCTACCCAAGACCGTGGGATGTCGGGTGCAGGGGTGTCTTTAGGCGTTGGATTTTTCTTAACTGCTCTGTTTTCAGTCGGGGATACTCCAGAAAGGGGCTACATGCATCGGTTGGAGACTTGAGGCAGGTCAGGGTCCTCCTCGTGGTGTTGGGTCACTCAAACTCGGGCCAGGTGCAGAGTAGTACAGACTAGTGGATTTGGCCAGCGCCAGATTCTGTGGGTGAGCAAATCTGGTGCTCACAGGAGACAGTCTGGTTTGGGCAGGCAGGGCAGATCCTCCGGGTTCTTAGTGGCTGCTGGCTGCAGGACACACAGGGATATCGCTGGAGCAGGTCAAAGTCGGGACTGGCCGGTAGGGCTGGGGCCAAGCAGTTGGTGTCCTCCTCGTCTTCTTTCAGCCCAGCTTCTTCAGTCCTTCTTTTCTCTTGCCTCAGGAGGCAAGGTTCAGGGTTGCCCCCTAAATTCTAAATTTAGGAGCGTTACAGGTAGGTACAGGTTGGGACCAATGAGTCCCTTCCTTGGGGTGGGTACACCCCTTATTATGTCACCCTCCAATGGGAGGGGGCATAAGCCTCACTCTGGTTTGCTGGGTCCCCCCATCTGCAAGAAGTCAGGGAGTGAGAGTTGTGCTTCACCTCGCCTCCCCCATCTGAGGGGTAGACACACCTCTCCTCCTAACTTGCTTTACCTGCTGATTTGCCCACCCAAAGTGGGGGTCAGAACCGGTAGGGACAGTTGCTGGGAGCAGCAAATGACTGGGGTAGCTCAAAAAGGTGGCAATCCTTTGAAGCTCCCCTTTTCTTTTTCAATTTTGTTTATTAATATTTAGGACAATTCAATGAACACATGAGCTTATACATTTGTATGTAATATATAGTATAGTAGGATTACATTGTGGTCTACACCAGGTCTGCGCAGAAAGGTAAATTCACTGCACATTTCCTCCCGTTACATGTATAATCTTAACACCTACAAAAACTATTATAGGGTAAGCCACATGTAGGTGTAGCCAGTGCAATATATTTTTATAATATTCAGAGCTTTGTAAAGCTCAATTAGTTATCCCATTGAGAGTTGCAGTCTATCTGGTGGAAGAGAGCTATAGGATGTCTATACCCTAAAATAATACAAGAAATAAAAGTGTGAATCCAAATGCAAACTATAAACTGTGAACTATGCGGTATGGTGTATTATCGGCGTTTCTCTGACTGGTGGAGAGTGGAATGGTGACAGAAGAGGCTGACCCAGTTTTTCCTACTGCTGGGGGGGTAGGAGAGAGACTCCACGTGGTGTACAGAGGTGGGTGGGGGAATCCTAGCCTTTTGGGGAGCACCCAGTCAGCTGTTAATTTGGTTGGATCTAGTCACTCTCCAATTCTGAACTGGTTACTGTTTCCTCCTACTGAGTTTGGTACCTCTCAGTGTGTTCCCAAATTTCCATCACTTCTTTCCAGAGGTCCGCCAGGTGGTGTCTGCTAATGCCCCATGCATCCTATCTAGCTAGTGCCCTCCCCTCTGCTTTCGCCGAATGTGTCATGTCTCGTTTCCAGTCTTCTATTGTGGGGCTGCATGCCATCTTCCAGGCCAAAGCTATTCTTCTTTTGGCCAAGGCGAGGACCAAGTCTGCAAATTTTGTGCCTACTTTTCGTGCGGTCAGCCTTGGGAAGAGGCCCAAAAGACAGACTTCAGGGGAGCGAGAAAGTTTACGGCCAACTGCCGCCTGTGTTGATGCCAAAACATCCTCCCAGAATTTGCTGACAGCCACACACTCCCACGTCATATGTATAAAATCTGGCAGCATCGCGCTTCGTCCCCGTAAACGACTTGCAACCTTTGCAACCTGTGAGGTGTCATATATGCTAAATGTGTATAGTTGAATTGGATATATTTCAGCCTAGTATTACGGGAGACTCTCTTAGGATACACCTGGATTTTATTCCATTCTGCGTCTTAAAGTTCCTTATTTAGTATAGTGTCCCATTTACATCGCAACCACTGGAGTAGAGTGCCGAGCATCTCTGATATTGAGATATAGAACCATTGTATCTGGTGTTTTGCAATTCCCAGTGTAAGTACGTATTGGGGCACCCTTTGTGTCTCGGGCTCCTCAAGCCCTCCGTTCCATAGTCTCTTGAATGTGCACGTTAGGGCTTTGTAGTGCAGAAATTGCCTGCATACAGTCCTGTATCTTCTACTAATTTTTCTAGTGGTATCAGTCACCTACTGTTTCTAAACAGTATGAGGTCCATTGTGACAGTGGCTCCACAGTAAATGTTTTCTTAAGATTGCCGTATGGCAAACCGATTAGGGGCAGGGCTGGGGCATATAACGGTGTCACCGGTTGTTTCATTACTCATCGTCTCCAGCACCAGAAAGCAATGGTCTGCAACAAAGACTGGTGCTCAATCACCACCGTGGGGTCAAGCATTTTGGCCAGCAATGGGGGAGTGTGATCCCTGGTTTCGTAAGATTTATTCCGAACATATCCATGCCCTCCAGTCCCTGTGCAAGCCACTGTAGCTGGGAGGCTAGGTAGTAATATTCAAAATTCGGTACTCTCAAGCCCCCCTCTGCCATGGGGCACCGTAATGTGCTGAGTGAGACTGGGCTGCCCCAAGAGCAGGGTGCAGTTTACTTAAAAAGTAAGACGTGTACTTTTAAGTTTCATACGTCCTAATAGTAAAAAACCAGTAAATTCATTTTTCACTGATGCAAGGTCGATCTCTCCCGCAGGATAATATCGGTGTTGCATTATTACATTTTATAGGTGTCCTTTCCAAATGGGAGGAAATGATTGGTTCATGTTTAGTGTCTCTGGAATCTTAATTTAAGATCCCAATGTATGGTGAAGTCAGATTTTAATTTACAGTTCTGATAAGGCCACTTTTGCAAAGTTGCCATTTTCTTGCCTTAGCCATTTGGTGCCTGCAGCCTAACTTTGATCATATGACTAGGTGTAGTTGGCAGTTGGGCTTTGTGTATTCCTTCTAAACAGCCACACACAGTAGGAACGTAGATGTGACTGGATGAGGCATCACTGGCAGGACGAGCAAGAGGATCTGGGCCCAGCCCAACTTGCACCTCAATAGGCTGTGTCCACACAAAGGGCTGCATACCCCCTGTAGTTAGTCAGGAGCCATAGTAGGGAAGGCAGGGCATCTGTGCACTTCAAAGACATGCCTCTGGAAGCTTCTCCGCACTTCATAAACACAACTGTGTATAGAAGAAGGACCTCAGACACCAGCACTTCAGTACACTTCTGGACCAGTGGATACCTTACAGTGGACAAGGGGAATGTCGACCACAGATGTGGGGACACTCAGTGTTTTGTAAAATACCCCTCACACACCAACAGGCCCCTTGGTGTCATGCGTCATCATTGGGGCCTTCACACCCCTCTAACAGGATGCGGCGTGCTGCGACCTACGACTACGCGGGAGCACTGAAAGTGTAGACTATGTGTGGTGCACATAGTCTACACTTTCAGTGCTCCCGCGTAGTCGTAGGTTGCAGCACGTCGCATCCCGTTAGAGGGGTGCGAAGGCCCCAATGATGTAACATGACACCAAGGGGCCTGTTGGTGTGTGAGGGGTATTTTACAAAACACTGAGTGTCCCCACATCTGTGGTTGACATTCCCCTTGTCCACTGTGAGTAGGATTCTTTTTGATTATGTAACAGTGCCCGTGGAGTAAGAATCCTAACTCTTTACTCTACCTCCCTTCTGTTGTTATTTTGTGCCAGTGGATACCTTGCCACAAAGAAGGTCTGCTGTGCTGCTTCAAGGAATTGTGCTCTGAAGGAACTGCTGCCCTAAAGTGCTGCCCTCTTGCCTGTGGAAGAAGAAAACGACCTGTAACTTCATCTTGAGCACAGGGTCCCTGGGTGCTCAAAGAGCTAGTCTTTTGGCCACCTTGATCTGAGCCCCATAACAGCTCCTTGACAGTTCTTAAGCGAGTTCCTGACCCCCAAGTAGTGTTTCTCAGGTCCTGGACCCTTGGTTTAGTTATTGAAATTAAGCATTTGGGCTCTTCAGGCTTGCGAACAGGCTCGTTTGCACCGGAACCGTGCAGCTTGCACCAAAAAATCTGTGTGAACTGCTGTTAGCCCATCTCTTCACACAGTAGCATTGACAGCCTGCGGGGGACCACTAATGTGAAGCTTCAGCCCACCCATCCACAACGCCCGGCCTGCTCTTCACACCAGTGATGCTCTCCTTGTTTCTTGCAACCCTCTCTAACACGAACAAGGCTCTTGGCATAAAACTTGAGTATTCTACAAATCAGAAGGTAGGGAGGAGGAATTTGTGTCTAGTCTGTTCTCCGGGTAATCTTATCTATCATAGATGGACGTAGACACTTGTAACTGCGTTAACCACAGTAGTGTAGATAACTCTCATAAACGCTATGTTTTAGGATGATGTGGTTTATGTTGATTCTCCGCCCCACATAGACGTTATGGCATTTATCATTGGGTCATCATTTGTGCTGTATGCCTACCTCAAGCCTGAGGTTAACTCTGGAGTAACGCAGCAGTGTCCAGAGAAAAAGGTGAAGCCACAATGGAGGAATACTATATTAAGAGACAAAAGGTTAATTTATTATAAAACTGATGTGGTGAGTTATTAAAATTCATATGGGTATACTTTTGGACCAAGTTACTGGGTCCTAGTATGTCACTTTAAAAGACATAAAACAAACTGCCAACATGTTTCTGCTCCTTTTGGCCCAGCCGGGTCTATGGAGCATTCGTCAGGACAAACATAAAGAGTAAAATTATACTCACACCCTTTTTGTGTGGTATTTTAGTGGGTCAATTGTTCTCACTGTGGTATTGTAGGTTCTATTAAACCTAGAGAAAAACATAAATAAACTAAATTTACGTTGATCTGTGGCTTGTGCACCTATCAGTGTATATCCATTAATCACACTTCTTTCAAAACAAATTTTTTAAATGCTTTCATGTTCATTCACTGAAAATTAGCGGGAAGGGAGACTTTCTGGCGAATTACGTTAGAGAAATTAAAGTGAAACAGTACATTTGTGCATAGGAAGATTATTTTTCAAGTTTCCAAATCTTTACTATGACTTGTGCATTTTAATCAGAGAGTTACGTCATGATTTACTGCTAGTCTATGGTTGATTGGTTCCCAGTATCTTTAGAAAAACCTCTCGTATAGAACACATTGATCTTCTATTGCTCAACACGTGTTATCTAAATGGTATGCATTTGTTAACAAGACAGACTATGGTGTTAATTGTGTGCACAAAATGACAAGGCATACTGTGCTGTATTAAAAGGTGCTTGAACTTTACCTCGTAAAATATGTGGTTGCGTTTCCTCGGGGGAAAAAGGACATCTGTGTCCCAGGCTGTACACATAGAAAAAAGGGGGGGAGGGGGAGAAGGTGGCGGTTATAATACATTACCCTCCGTGTATTCTGACCTTCTTTGCTTGAAGCGCCTAAGGGCGTCACTCGTTCTGAACGCTCTTACTCTCTTACCCGCATGCAATGGCGAAGTCCGCATCTGGTGCTGGCGCTGCCCCCGGATGCGGAAACTCGTCAGTGTCGGGTTTTTGTGTTGTCTTGTTCATAGACATAGTTGGCGGACATTCTCCTGAGCACATCATTTCGAATAACATAGAGAGAGGACTTGAATAACATTGCCCCTCCATGTTTACTTTGTTAAGTCCCGGCAATTCTGCTCCTATTATAAATATAGCGCTATTATGGGTAACAAAAGCGTGATATAATTATGCTTATGTTTTTAACTGATAAATGCATTAATATAATGGTGATAGTTTTTATGGTTTTCGATATTGGATGTGAACCATGCGTGATGGTGAAAAGCAATTGCTTGACGGATGTAAAGATTAAATTTCAAAATGCTAATTCTTATGACATTTATCAGCATAACAAAAAAGGAACTCTTAGCCAGCATAAACAAATATGGTGGATCTTTAAGGGATTTGATTTTTTACCACTATAATGTGATGCTGTAGAGCCAAAGTGATGCCACTGTACATTGTCATTGAGACCTCTTTGGTGGGTTTTAAGTCTATTTACCCATCTTTGTTCTTTTTCATAAAGGGTTCTTTCTGAATTTCCTGCTCTGTATGTTAACATCTCGATTACTGTCCATTTTAGATCTTCAACCTTGTGACCAGTTTCTACGAAGTGGGTACAGAGCTTGGTGTTGTTCTTTTTTGTTCTTATATTGCTCTTATGCTCCCCAATTCTTAACTTAACTTTCCTGCAGGTCATTCCAATATATTGTTTTCCACATGGACATGTGATCATATAGATCACATGTGTGGAATTGCAGGTGGTGTGTTGCCTCTGGGTCCAGAGTAACATTTCTGAAAGTTGTAAAGTTTTGCTGGTCATTGTTGAGTTGCAAACCTGGCACGATCCGCATGGATAATGGCCTGTAATTTTACTCATTGTCGGATTTCTTACAATGTCTACTACAGGTTGTTGTCTTGGACGTGTATGTACAAGCATGTCTCTTAAATTACGTGTTCTCCGGTTTGCAAATCTTGGTTTTGGCCATTCAAGGTTGCCTGAAGTTAGAATACGCCAGTTTTTATTGATCAGTTTCTGAACTTTGTAAGTGGCCGGACAGTACGTGGTGACACACGTGACGAGATCCTTAATAGGTTCTTTCGTAATGGTTTCAAGTAGGGCAGTTCTCGGTTGGTTATTTGCTCTCTTCCTGCATTTTGCAATCGTTGCTTTATTGTAGTCGCAATGTTCCAGTTTCTTTGTCAGGTCTTGTGCCTGTATTTTGTAATCCATCTGTTGACTACAGTTCCTTTTGAGTCTAAGAAACTGACTATATGGCAGGTTGTCTCTCAAGGGCTTAGGGTGGAAACTTTTATATGATAGTAAACTGTTCTTTGATGTTGGTTTTGTAAATGTCTTCGTTTCGATTCGCCCGTTCTGTACAAAGATTGTTAGGTCTAAAAAGTCTATACTGGTGTCATTGGCTGAGAAAGTAAATTGTAAACATTTGTCTCTTGAATTAAGCCAATCCATGAATGATATAAGGTCTTTATCTTTCTTCCAGAACATCAGAATATCATCGATGTAGCGCTTCCAATAAAGCACATTGGTAGAAAAAGGGTTACTGTCAGAGAATATGTTGTTTCTTTCAAACTGGCTCACATAAAGTCCTGCCACCGAAGGGGCAAAAGCACTCCCCATGGAAGTTCCATGTTTCTGTAAGTAGAGCTGTCCGTCAAATTCAAAATATTTTTCAGTTAATGCCAAACGACAGCATTCAAGTACAAAGTGACGTGGAGTGTGATAGTGCCATTCTGATAAGAATACAGTGTCTTCTAATATTTGTAGTGTCTCTTGTTGTGGTAGGCTCGTATAAAGTGATTCTACATCGAGTCCTACTAACATCATAGTTGTACTGTCAAAGGGGATCTCATTAATTTGAGTAAGCAGATCCCGAGTGTCTTGCAGATAGGTAGGTGTTTGTTGAACCAAAGGTTTTAAGAATTGGTCGGCAAATTGCGATAGAGGCTCTAACACTGAGCCTATCCCCGATACTATGGGGCGACCTGGTGGGTGCAATCTATTCTTATGCGTTTTTGGTAGAGAATAGAAAAAAGAAGTTTTTGGTTCTTTTGTGACTAGGTATTCAGCCTCCTTTTTCGTTATCCAGGCGTTTGTCTCTGGACTTTATGTGAGCCAGTTTGAAAGAAACATCTTCTCTGACAGTAACCCTTTCTCTACCAATGTGCTTTATTGGAAGCGCTACATCGTTGATATTCTGATGTTCTGGAAGAAAGATAAAGACCTTATATCATTCATGGATTGGCTTAATTCAAGAGACAAATGTTTACAATTTACTTTCTCAGCCAATGACACCAGTATAGACTTTTTAGACCTAACAATCTTTGTACAGAACGGGCGAATCGAAACGAAGACATTTACAAAACCAACATCAAAGAACAGTTTACTATCATATAAAAGTTTCCACCCTAAGCCCTTGAGAGACAACCTGCCGTATAGTCAGTTTCTTAGACTCAAAAGGAACTGTAGTCAACAGATGGATTACAAAATACAGGCACAAGACCTGACAAAGAAACTGGAACATCGCGACTACAATAAAGCAACGATTGCAAAATGCAGGAAGAGAGCAAATAACCAACCGAGAACTGCCCTACTTGAAACCATTATGAAAGAACCTATTAAGGATCTCGTCACGTGTGTCACCACGTACTGTCCGGCCACTTACAAAGTTCAGAAACTGATCAATAAAAACTGGCGTATTCTAACTTCAGGCAATCTTGAATGGCCAAAACCAAGATTTGCAAACCGGAGAACACGTAATTTAAGAGACATGCTTGTACATACACGTCCAAGACAACAACCTGTAGTAGACATTGTAAGAAATCCGACAATGAGTAAAATTACAGGCCATTATCCATGCGGATCGTGCCAGGTTTGCAACTCAACAATGACCAGCAAAACTTTACAACTTTCAGAAATGTTACTCTGGACCCAGAGGCAACACACCACCTGCAATTCCACACATGTGATCTATATGATCACATGTCCATGTGGAAAACAATATATTGGAATAACCTGCAGGAAAGTTAAGTAATGAATTGGGGAGCATAAGAGCAATATAAGAACAAAAAAGAACAACACCAAGCTCTGTACCCACTTCGTAGAAACTGGTCACAAGGTTGAAGATCTAAAATGGACAGTAATCGAGATGTTAACATACAGAGCAGGAAATTCAGAAAGAACCCTTTATGAAAAAGAACAAAGATGGGTAAATAGACTTAAAACCCACCAAAGGGGTCTCAATGACAATGTACAGTGGCATCACTTTGCTTAAGTCGTTCTGCCAATCATTCAGAGCATTTCCCTCTTTCTCTCTGGAAACTATTAGCGCAAGGGTTCTACAGCATCACATTATAGTGGTAATAAATCAAATCCCTTAAAGATCCACCATATTTGTTTATGCTGGCTAAGAGTTCCTTTTTTGTTATGCTGATAAATGTCATAAGAATTAGCATTTTGACATTTAATCTTTACATCTGTCAAGCAATTGCTTTTCACCATCACGCATGGTTCACATCCAATATCGAAAACCATAAAAACTATCACCATTATATTAATGCATTTATCAGTTAAAAACATAAGCATAATTATATCACGCTTTTGTTACCCATAACAGCGCTATATTTGTAATAGGTGCAGAATTGCCGGGACTTAACAAAGTAAACATGGAGAGGCAATGTTACTCAAGTCCTCTCTCTCTATGTTATTCGAAATGATGTGCTCAGGAGAATGTCCGCCAACTGTCTATGAACAAGACAACACAAAAACCCGACACTGACGAGTTTCCGCATCCGGGGGCAGCGCCAGCACCAGATGTGGACTTCGCCATTGCATGCGGGTAAAAGAGTAAGAGCGTTCAGAACGAGTGACGCCCTTGGCGCTTCAAGCAAAGAAGGTCAGAATACACGGAGGGTAATGTATTATAACCGCCACCTTCTCCCCCTCCCCCCCCTTTTTTCTATGTGTACAGCCTGGGACACAGATGTCCTTTTTCCCCCCCGAGGAAACGCAACCACATATTTTACGAGGTAAAGTTCAAGCACCTTTTAATACAGCACAGTATGCCTTGTCATTTTGTGCACACAATTAACACCATAGTCTGTCTTGTTAACAAATGCATACCACTTAGATAACACGTGTTGAGCAATAGAAGATCAATGTGTTCTATACGAGAGGTTTTTCTAAAGATACTGGGAACCAATCAACCATAGACTAGCAGTAAATCATGACGTAACTCTCTGATTAAAATGCACAAGTCATAGTAAAGATTTGGAAACTTGAAAAATAATCTTCCCATGCACAAATGTACTGTTTCACTTTAATTTCTCTAACGTAATTCGCCAGAAAGTCTCCCTTCCCGCTAATTTTCAGTGAATGAACATGAAAGCATTTAAAAAATTTGTTTTGAAAGAAGTGTGATTAATGGATATACACTGATAGGTGCACAAGCCACAGATCAACGTAAATTTAGTTTATTTATGTTTTTCTCTAGGTTTAATAGAACCTACAATACCACAGTGAGAACAATTGACCCACTAAAATACCACGCAAAAAGGGTGTGAGTATAATTTTACTCTTTATGTTTGTCCTGACGAATGCTCCATAGACCCGGCTGGGCCAAAAGGAGCAGAAACATGTTGGCAGTTTGTTTTATGTCTTTTAAAGTGACATACTAGGACCCAGTAACTTGGTCCAAAAGTATACCCATATGAATTTTAATAACTCACCACATCAGCTTTATAATAAATTAACCTTTTGATGTAGGTGTGTCTCTTAATATAGTAATCCTCCATTGTGGCTTCACCTTTTTCTCTGGACACTGCTGCGTTACTCCAGAGTTAACCTCAGGCTTGAGGTAGGCATACAGCACAAATGATGATCCAATGATAAATGCCATAACGTCTATGTGGGGCGGAGAATCAACATAAACCGCATCATCCTAAAACATATTGTTTATGAGGGTTATCTACACTACTGTGCGTAACGCAGTTACAAGTGTCTACGTCCATCTATGATAGATAAAACTTGAGTAGTTAAAACTTCAGCTGGACTGATCTGGGACTGCATTTTGTAGTATGCCCCATTACGGTTGGCCTGAACTTTCAACTTTGACCCAGTCCAACGTGACCAGATCGCCATGCTTTTAGACGCTATATTACAGATTATTCTTTAAAAAATTATAACTCTGGTTCTACTGATTGGATCTTTGTTATTGTGTTTTTTCATGTATTGCCTATTCCTCTATTTTTCTAACCTGGTGCGGGATCTTTTTAAGTGGTGTTTTCTCTGTTTTATTGTTTGAAGGCATTACACATCTGTGCCAAGCAATCTGGGGGTTGAGCACAAGTTAATTTTGGGTTTGCTTGTGCCTTACCCTGATTTAGGATTGTGGTTGCTGCTCGACCAGGGCTCACACCCCACTCAATCAGTAACACAATTTCTAACAAAAATCACCCGAGCTACTAATATTAGTGTTCTAATAGCGACCACATCCAACAAGATTACGTTGGTGGCAAACCCAGGCAAGATTATCGGAAGTGATCTCTTCAGAGCATCAGGGAGGATTGCTATCTGCTTTATCAATTTGGAATGTCTCTATATGGGTCATATATAACAGCCACCAGTACCATGTTCCTGGCACCAAAGTAATAATAAATGTAATAAGCCTCCTTAATGCAGCATGATTTATCACTCAAAAGTCGTTGTTGTGGTTTTCTGGCATTTGGTAATAAGGGTATACATTGAATTCTGCTGTCAGATAACCGTAGCACTGTTTAACACGTTTTCACATATTTTTTCATTACACTTTTTTTGTTTTTCAGGATCTTCTATAAAATGTGGGTCGCCATGTGTGGTTTGGGTGTATGGCGATTCAGTCGTTACTCAGGCAGCTAAACGCTACAAAAAGCAGTTCTGGCAGAAACTCACATCATCTGGAAAGATGTCTGTCTTTTGGATCGGCTTTGAGAACATGCGGCTGCATCAACTGGTAGAGAAGGTTTCTGAGACCCGACGGTCTGGACTCGTTCCTCTCCCAGATGTCTTCATTTTGCATTTAGGTGGTAATGATGTACTCCACATGAGTTGGCAGGAAGTAAGAGACACTGTGATCATGCAGTACACATGGCTGAGTCTTTTATTTCCTAGCTCTTTAATCGTGTGGTCAGAGATACTCACCAGACTCTTTTGGGGTGATGGAATCGAACACAAGTTGACGAACATAGTCGCTCAGAGGATAAACAATGAGTTGCTCAACCTCCCCATGAAAAAACGTTTCAAATGCACTCTTCGCCATAAAAAGTTGAAAAATGGGATTGCACACTACTCACACCCTGACTCAAATCTTCTGACTCTTTTGGGAATAGACATTTTTATTCAGGATGTGATTAGTTTAGTGGATTCCATGCTTGTGGAAAGTTAGTGTGTGGTAGTGTTAAAGGAATTAAGCAGCACAACTCTCAGTAAAGTTATTTTCTTAGCCAATTTCCAGTATTTGTCTCTACAGGCAAGTTGCTTTACAAGTGTACAAGGAACAATGTGACACTTTTTACCCCCAATTGTACAAGAATATCCTATCAGGTCCCTTACTCTGTTTATAACCCCAGTTTACAGGCATCTGTTGTGCAATAAAAACACGTTTTCCAGTTATTTGTGTTTTGCTCTGTGTGCAAGTGTCACATTATTGACTGTGTTAAGACAAAGTATACATTAATGTTGCAACCTTAATAAAGAGAATGTTGTCCAAATCTAAGGTGGAACCTGCAAACAGCAACGTATGAATGAATGCTTTGACAGCACCTTATTGTACTGGTATAAGGGGATACTATTTCATGCATATAGACATGTTTCACATGGAAGCATTGGTACCCTCACTATTCGCTAATCATTAAGACGGGACTTTAGCTTTAAAAAGTTTGCCTTTCGTTTTTCTTCAATTATATAAAGAAAAAGCCCTAGATGAAGAGTCAGTTGATTTAGATCCAACTTTGGGAATTTGCAGGTAGTTGCCGTTTGGTGACATTCAACAGATCCTGTTGAAGAAATATTAGGGTTTTATCCCTGTACGTTTGGTGAGTGAGACCATTAGCCTAAAGAATGTAGGGTGGTGTGGCCATGTAGATATTTTAAAAAGCTGTCAAAGTAGTGAGTGATCGAATCATGGAGGGACTCAACAGCTGATGATGAGAATAATCCTAGAACTCGGTCATTGGAATTCTCTCCAATATAAATGGTAGATTATCTCCACACTTGTACATTTTTTTGGAAATCTATTATTGACATAATATATATTCAATTGAAATCAATTTAACTAGGGAAGAATGCATATTGTGTTTTTTTTGTCCAGTGCCATTTCTTTAATGAGACATTTTCGTTTATATGTGCAGTAGTGCAAATTATCTTTAAAAAAGAAAAATTACCAATTTCATAAAAAATACCTAATGGAAACTCATGACGAGGTTTTGAATAAACCTTTCTATTGCAGTTGAAACACTTCATTTGGACGATATTATACCCCAGAAGAGTAGCATAAATACAGCAACTAAAATATTTCAGAAAAGTTGACTTATCAAAGGCAATAAATATGAAATTGCAAACAAATAATAGCAGCAAACTTTAGAGCAATAAAGTGCTGCGTGCCCTTACAGCATGAGTTAAAAATGTGCTTACATATAAACAGATTTCTGCATCAGATAATTGCAGAACCAGTTAAAATGAGGCTCTACAGTGCCTAATGTTATAATACTGCTTTTTAAACAGAGGTATTAAAAACTTCCTGGTATAAAATTGATAAAATTTACAAAACAACAAAAAGTGTATCATAGTTTTGCCATCACACAGGCACGGCATAGCAGCAAGGTTTGGCTGATACCCAATAATAAAATGCAATAAATACTTGACAGTATCCGCTCTAAACCTAAATAACAAGGAGTGCACCCGTCACCCATGCAGTACAACTGACTGTGCCTCAATGGTGATAAAACTTAACCCCTTGGGCGCTCGGCACAGTGGCGCTGTGCCCATGACGAGCTGAGATTGTCATGATTGTCGCGGACGGCCCACGCAGGGATAATTCCCCTGCTGTGCTGGGCTTTCCATGAAACGTGCGTGGTCATGACCTGCTCAGCTCGTCATGAGCACAGCGCCACTGTGCTGCGTGACGAGCCGAGCTCGTCAGGAGCCCCGCGGCGCCTTGCGCGGCCCCATTTCCCCCAGCACCAAGGGGAATGGGTAGCCCCGCGGGGAAGGGGTTAAAACATGCTTTATGGTCCCTGTAAACCTATCCTCCACCCTCTAATGATCAAATAATCTAACATGCCCCCCCAACACAGTAGGTCCTCCTTCTCACTTCTTGAAAGACTTGGATGTTCGACTATTTTCTGCAGGGCTGGACAGCCATCACCTTAGTCCCTTGCCTATAAGCCTACTTCAGCACCTAGATACCCTCAAGGATGATTAACTGCACCATGCAAATCTAAATAACATAACATCCCTCGCCCAAACTGAAAAAATTGCAGAACTTGGCCGCTCATACAGTTCTGGTTCTGAAATGCCATGATCATGTTACCTTGGCCCTCGGATCTTTCCACTGGCTCTTAGTGAAGGGCCACCTTCAAAACCCTCTCCATTGTTCACATGGCTCTTCTTTAGAGGCTCTGAAATACAGCTTTAGCCTATTTATACTTTATCACTGGTCCAGGTCATGTAGTCAATGTGTGTGCTCTCCAAAAAGAATTTTGAGGCAGTTCTCTTCACCACCATAGTTCCTCCCTATGGAATTACCTACGTAAAACTTAAGTGACTACCAAATTCCCGAAATTTGTTAAGGCCCTCTTGTTGACTTTGGCATTCGTATAGTCTAGTTGTTCCAGGAGTAGTGACTGGCTGATTAACACTAGCCTTACAACAAGGGTATGCAGTTCCTTACAGAAGAAAAGTGAGAGAATATTGTTGCAGGGATTCTGCTCAGACACAGAACTGTGCACAGAGACTCAGGACCTCATTGAATTAGGGTGTGCCAAAAACTCACCTTAGTACCCAAGTTTAAAATATTTATTTTAACGCTGTGATCTCAGGTGCAGCAGCTTAGCAAAAACAAACCGACATATTACTAGAAATAAGATTATCAGCATTGTTACTATTCCATAAAATACAAAGGGAGAAAACATGTTATAATGCTAAATGGAAACAGGTTTAAAAGGTACCTATATTTCACCCTCCCTTGCTAGTAGATTATTTTATAACTAAAGAATGTCACTTAGGCTTGCATAGGGGACCCCATACCTCAAGGATTAGCAGGAGTGGATCACATCGATTTCTGCACAAGCTCTCAGCATACGAATGTTCTTCAAGTGTGTTCAATCATGCCTACACAGTGCATTATTAAAGGCGCCTGTATCTGAGGTGGCCACAGCTGCATATGTGTTATGGCTAGAACGTGAGCTGATCAGTTTGAACAACAGCCACAGTGTTGATATAACCTTGAAGGCCTCGGCACTCACTGTTCAGACTAAGCTTACGAAGCAAGTCTAGCAATGTAGAAAAACAGTTATCCTCATGTGAAGCAAAACACTCAGCCTAACTCTAAACAATTGCTAACGTGTGTGCTGTGTGCAAAAGACAACAAAAGGTAAAATGGCATTTAAACTTCTAATAAGCCCATGCTAACTTAACACTGTGTAAATGCAAGGTTCAGCCCCACTACACCCTCCCTTGATCGGAGCACGGACAAGTAATGGGGGCAAATCAGGAACACAGTTCAAGTTCGAGAGATAGAATCAAGTTCAAATTTGCCATAATGGAAAAACGGGAGCAAACCCCGAATTTTGAAACGATTTCAATTTAGTTATCACTTGTGGGCACAGTAAAGCCAATAGGCAGGGAATAAAAAAAAAAAAACAATGTCCAGCATATGACGTCGGTCGTGAACGAGAGAGAATGAAACGGATCTCACTCCAGCAGTGTATATGCACAGTACGTTGCAACAGCCTCCAATAGGAAGTCATTGTTCTCATCTGAAAACATTTCAGCCATCCAATTTAGCAATGGGAATGAACATACATGTTCTTCAATAACCGGAGCTTCTGGCACCATCAGAGAACGACTCGAGTTTTCTTCAATGTAACTGCGTGCCAAGAAGTCATGCGCCGCTGCAAAAACATTCAACCGTCCCAGGACTCCATGCATCGCTGCAAAGGCCATAATCCTGCCGCCAGAACATAGCAATTCATGAGCAACTAAGGGGCTCATCAGTTGATCATAATCCGCATTGGAAGACACCATACTGCAGAGACACAAATCCAGAGCCCATTCGAAATTGCAGCTCAGGCAATGAAAGACAGGCTGGACGCATGTGAAAAAGGAAAATCGAAACGATAATCCATAAGCTGCACTCAGTGTAGCCAGAGGCAGTGCTCCATAGTAATCAAGCATTCGGTTGTAGAGCAGCAATAGCCGGTGCAGATTGTCTTTCAACACAGGATGTGCATCCATTTTTAAACAAACAAATTAGTAGAAGTACTCTGGCAACCAGATCGAGCATCAATGGAAAACCACCAAAGAGGCTGGAAAAAATCGAATGGAAAAATGCCGGGAACACACTGAATATATTTTGGAAGGAAGTCACAAAGCCACTACTAACAACTTTAAAAAAGTGAGCCAGCTCTGTGTTCGAGGAGGCATTAAAGATAGTGTGAATTAACTCCCCGAAATGCAGGGAAGATCCATATTTAATAACGCATGCACTTCTGTGCGGGTGTTTGCCACGTGAAGGACAAATGTTTCACTGGCAGATGTAAGGGCGACTTCTTTCTGGGACAAAAGAGCTCTTATTCGACTCATATTGTTGAACTCTGCTTTCAAGGTCAGAATCGACGGCCAGATGGAAACATCCAGCTTCACATGTGGAGGAGGAAGCAGTACATTTTCACAACAAACTACACGTTGGGAGACCGTAACGATGTAAGGAATTCCAGTCAGCATCCCACAACAATCTTCATTATTTAAAAGTAAATAACTACCGTTTGCTAGTAATGTGAATGTGGGTGTGATAGCAGGAGTCGGTGTACCTTTTAAAACACAGGCCAAATTAGGTGCATTCTGATTACACAAGCCAACAATTGGATATTCCTACACACTAACGAGTGAGCAGGTGTTGTGCAATCTTCACCATTCAAATAAACTTCTTTACCCTCCCTCAGGCACCTATAGGTAAATGGTAGTGACCAAGCTTCATGGAGATAAGCGGTGCCCAGAGGTTCATACCTGCCTATCGCATAGTACTTCATGCAAGCTTCGAATTTGAACAAAGGAAAAGGTAATGTAATTAATCCATGGACGAGCCACACAGCAGAATGTGACTCAGCCACAGAAAACGGCAAAGGTTCTAACTTTTCAATATGTAACACAGAAAAAGTTGCATCTTTCATAGACATAAATTGCTGTTTGTCAGGTAAATTAAAAGGGGCAAACAACGAGGACGTGTTCATGTAGTCCCAAGGCACCTTTCCTGCCTTCAATGTTTGTAAAGTACATGCAAACTGCATAATGGAACGCAATCGATTTTGGCCATGGTACAAAACAGAGACATCTTCTTGGACAATATCAACAACAGATGAAACAATATAATTTATTTGTAAATGCGGGAAGAAAGCGTGTTAATGCTGTTATCTACCACTGCAAGCACTTTTTCTAAATTAGCTTGATCTATAGCTCTCAAGCAGGAAGCAGCCTCAATCTGGGACAGTTTCCAAACTTTGTTGTAAATAGCATATATCCACCTTTTGGATCTGCCAGAAGCAGGGCCCTTGACAAAGTCATTCAGTCCAACATCGTCAGTCAATTTAGACAAATGAAGCTTAACTGACGCTAAAGTGGAGTGTTTGAGCCAATTCTGACACAGCTTGCCTACAGAATAGGTAGTTACAGAAAGGTCACTCCCAAAACGGGGATCCACCCTAACCTGCGTATAGCCTGGGGCTAAACCCAGAAAACGATGTTGGCAAGAATCTGCACTTCTGTGCCATAACAGCCAACCCTTAAGATCCAAATTGGATATGTTAAAAGTAGAATTCATCAACAGGTTCTGTAAATCTCTAATTGAAATATTGGTATTATTCTCCCAACCGGGGTACTCTTCCAATTCCGGAAAAGAAGGAGCATTTAATTTTTTAGTTGTAGCCAATCCAAAGCAGGTGGTTTGTGAAATAGTCTAATTCAAAAACCTTCAGTAGTGGACGCAGTGCCTCTCGAACAATGGTAATCGCCGCCGCGCTGTCCAACAGCGTCAGCGCCCATGTCTGATTCCGAAGCTGCGTTCTCACTATTTTTTGGCATATCTCGCTGTTAAAGCGGCAACTTTCTTTTTCTGAAACGGGGGTCTTTTCTGCAAAGAATCGTCCTGTTTGCCTTTTTCGTCTTTCGGGCGGGGCTGGTCGCGAGTCTGCTGGCCACCCCGTCCTCTGCCGCTGTTCCCACCACCGGTCGATGAGGCCGAAGTGTCCTGTAAAGAACGAGGAGAATGTTGATCAGGTACCTGAAAACAATCAGGTGACCTAATCGTAGCGCGGTCACGCAAGTCATAAGTGTGCTCAGTAGACGCAGGCACTGGTGACGCGGGACGGGACTCTTGTTTCTTTTGTTGTTTTTCCTGTTTCTTATTTTTGTTCCAATTTTGCTTTGGAGTTTTGGGTTGATCGTCTTTGTCAGATTTCAACCCCTGAGTTTGTTTTTTATCTTTGGTAGAAAAGGGCTTGACACCTAAACTATTACGGCCTATAGTGTTATAAGCCGCCGTAATAATTCTCGGTAACTGACAGGGTTTATCGGCATTGGGGACATCGCGCAAAGCATTAGACACCTGGAAGTTTACTGCATCCCCCTTTATATTAGTAAAGACGAGATCGGAAACTACGTCAAATGTGCCGACAAGTCTCATTCCCAATTCAACCGCTGCCTCAGGTCCGTGTTTATTCTGAACACGCTTAATGACCGAGGGAAGGACAGCCATTGACGTAGTGCCGAAGCACCTCGTGTACACTGCTTCAAAAATCCTACCCCATGACTCGCAGTCACCGGCTTCCGGTACCAAGCCCTTGCGTAAACTAATTGTCAGAATCCTGTGTTTTTCTACAGGACTCGAATTAGGAAAAACTGCCTCCAGCTGGTCAAACTTCTCGGCAAGCCAGAAAGGCATATCATCCTTATCCTGGATGTCCAGAAATTGGAAAAGTGCCAACATTGATTCACTCTGCTCACTTCTAACCTCTAAGGCCCCGTCTGTACCGGAACCAGTTCAAACACAGGCAGCGAACTTTAGGCTATGGCTTGAGTCCGCATGCGACACGTTGCCCCTCTTAAGTCAACTAAGATTCTGAGACCCCCGATGCACAGCGGTGGTTTTCTGATGAACTAAAAACTAAGAAGCTGGCACTGAGACAAGCAGAACGCAGATGTAGACTTCACTATCTGGTAGAAGATAAGTCCATTTATATTAACCTGATGAAAGAATACAAAAATTCCATTCTCCAAATTAAGGCAGAATATTTCTCTAAGAAGGTTCTAAACTCAGCCAACCAGTCTAAAGATATTTTTTCTATAGTAAACGAGCTTTCCAAACCAGACCGAATCATGCTGAAACCGACCCCTTCACAGTCCCTCTGTGATTCTCTTAACTCATATTTTATGGAGAAAATCATTGCCATTAAGGCTAGTATTCCGACCTCCGTCTCTTTTATTGATGTTCCCAATATCTGTAGATCTACGTCCCAGCTGATTCTGATCCCCCCCCCCCCATTTCTCAGGAGACATTCCTAGGTTTACTAAAATAAGTTGGCTCTGGTTCCCCAACTGACTGCTGCCCTCCTCACGTCTTTCAGGAAGTTTTTACTAAATGCCCGGATTACCCACTCTCTCTTCTTAACAATTCACTTAATATTAGCATTGTCCCTGACCTTTTTAAAAGTGCGGAAATCATCCCCATTTTGAAGAAACCAGGCGCGGATCCCTCTATTCTAAGTAACTATCGCCCTTTCTCCTTACTACCTTCCCTTGGTAAGGTCCCAATGGCACATGTTTCGACTGAACTCAGCTTCTTTGTCGAACAGTTCCTTGTTCTGGACTCTCACCAGGCTGGTTTTCGAACCGCCTATTCTACAGAGTCAGTCATCCTGACAGTCATGGATGATCTCAGAGGGGGGTCGTACAGGGGCCTTACCCAGGCCCTGGTTCTCCTGGATTTGTCAGCAGCTTTTGACACGGTCGATCATACCATTCAGATTGACTGTGTCAGCAATGCTGGGATCCAGGGCCTGGCTCTGAAGTGGCTCTCCTCCTTCCTTAGCAACCGATTTCAATCAGTATGTCTTACCAACTTCTCCTCCAAAAAAATGGAATTGACTTGTGGGGTTCCCCAAGGCTCCTCCCTCTCCCCGCTTCTTTTCAATTTGTACCTCCTTCCGTTAATCTACTCCTTGCGAGAAAGGAAAGTTGGGACATATAATTACGCTGATGATCTTCAATTGGTTTTCGATATCAATCTTTCTCCATCCTCTGTGTCTCATTTTCAAGACACTATGATATTCATAAGTGAATGAATGAACACAAATCAATTGAAGCTCAACCCTGATAAAAACTGAGCTTATCCTCACTGGCGGGCTTGCTAATCCATTGAACTCCAACTTTTGGCCTCGTTATCTGGGCGACCCTTCCCTTCCGGTCAGCTCGGCCAAGAGTTTGGGCATAGTGATAAGAAATGACCTGTCCTTGAAGGCTCAGATCAGCTCCGTGGTCTCTGCCGGGTTTTATCAACTGCGTAGAATCAAGAAGATCAGAAGATTTCTGTCTCTGGAAGCTCTGACCTTAGTTATCTTGGCTTTGGTCATCTCCCGACGGGATTATGGCAATTCACTTTATGTAGGCATGCTAGCTTACCAACTCAGACGCCTTCAGCTAGTCCAGAATCAGGCTGCTAGACTGATTTTTCACCAATCTAAATGGCATCACGTCAGACTACTAATAAAAAGCCTCCACTGGCTTCCAGTGGCCATGCGTTGTGTATTTAAGTTGGGATGCACTATTTTTAAAGCACTCCACTGCAATAGTCCAGCCTTCATCTCCTCCAAGATTCTACGTTGTATCCCCACTCGTAACCTACGATCCTCCTATCTGAATCTGTTAGTCACTCCTACCTTTAAACGTAAGAAACATGGTGGCTCTCGATTTGCAGTCTTAGCCCCCCAGTTTTGGAATTCACTCCCTGTGGAGCCGAGGTCGGTCACCTCTTATGCTCGATTCAGAAAATAGCTGAAAACCTGGTTATTTTCCCAGGCATATGACAACTAGACCTCTTCCTTTCACTACTACCTTGCCTTCCACACCAGCGCCAAGAAACCGTGTACGAACGTGTGCTTGATACATTTCTTTAACATAACATATATATAAGAACTGGGTAGTAATTCAAAAGGAAACCGTTTTGAAAGATAGTGAGGGTGTCCTGGACTGATATAAGCACTACTCAAGCGTCATGTAATAAGATCACCACTGTTAGGGCGCCATGTTGCAGGGATTCTGCTCAGACACAGAACTGTGCACAGAGACTCAGGACCTCAGTGAATTAGGGTGTGCCAAAAACTCACCTTAGTACCCAAAATCCCCTACCAGACTAGCATCAGTGTCTCATTAGCTCTTCGTTCTATAGCAAAGTAACCAATGATTAGACAACCCAGAAAATGCAACTTAGGTTACCTCAGGTAAGGTGGGAAACATGAACACTCTTTGGTTAACGCCGTGATCTCAGGTGCAGCAGCTTAGCAAAAACAAACAGACCTATTTTTAGAATAAGATTATCAGCATTGTTACTATTCTATAAAATACAAAGGGAGAAAACATGTTATAATGCTAAATGGAAATAGGTTTAAAAGATACCTATATTTCACCCTCCCTTGCTAGTAGATTATTTTATAACTAAAGAAGGTCTCTTAGGCTTGCATAGGGGACCCCATACCTCAAGGATTAGCAGGAGTGAATCACATCGATTTCTGCACAAGCTCTCAGCATACGAATGTTCTCCAAGTGTGTTCAATCATGCCTACACAGTGCATTATTAAAGGCGCCAGTATCTGAGGTGGCTACAGCTGCATATGTGTTATGGCTAGAACGTAAGCTGATCAGTTCGAACAACAGCCACAGTGTTGATATAACCTTGAAGGCCTCGGCACCGTTACTGCTCGAAAAGCCAGGTCTTGAGTTGCTTCCTGAAGGAGAGATGGTCCTGGGTCAGCCATAGGTGGATGGGGAGGGAGTTCCATGTCTTGGCCGCCAGGTAGGAGAAGGATCTTCCTCCGGCGGTGGGTCTGCGAATGCGTGGTACTGTGGCGAGGACGAGGCTGGTCGATCGCAGCTGGCGGGTGGGCGTGTAGAAGGTGAGGCGGTTGTTGAGGTACTTGGGGCCTAGGTCGTGGAGAGCCTTGTGTGCGTGGGTGAGGAGTCTGAACGTGATCCTCTTGCTGACGGGGAGCCAGTGCAGGTCTTTCAGGTGGACGGAGATGTGGCTGTGGCGGGGGACGTCCAGGATGAGTCATGCGGAGGCGTTCTGTATGCGCTGGAGTCTTTTCTGTAGTTTGGCGGTGGTTCCTGCGTAGAGGGTGTTCCCGTAGTCCAGTCGGCTGGTGACGAGTGCCTGGGTGACTGTCTTCCTGGTTTCGGTGGGGATCCATCGGAAGATCTTACGGAGCATGTGCAGGGTGTTGAAGCAGGATGACGAGACGGCGATGACTTGTCTGGTCATCGAGAGGGAGGAGTCCAGGATGAAGCCCAGGTTTCGTGCGTAGTCCGTTGGTCTGGGGGTGGTGCCCAGGGCGGGGGGCCACCAGGCGTCGTCCCAGGGGGAGGGGGAGGATCCCAGGATGAGGACTTCCGTCTTGTCTGAGTTCAGTTTCAGGCGGCTGGTCTTCATTCACTCTGCGACGTCTTTCATTCCTTCCTGGAGGCTTACGGTGACGGGGTCGTTGGTGAGGGAGAGGATCAGCTGTGTGTCGTCGGCGTAGGAGATGATTTCAGGTTGTGTTGGCGTGCGATGGCTGCGAGGGGGCTCATGTAGACGTTGAAGAGGGTGGGGCTGATTGAGGATCCTTGTGGTACGCCGCAGATGATTTCGGTAGCCGCGATCTGAACGGGGGGAGGCGGACTCTCTGGGTTCTTCCGGCGAGGAACAAGATGATCCATTCCAGTGCCTTCTCTTGGATTCCGATGTTGCTGAGGCACTGTATTAGGGTGCGGTGGCAGACAGTGTCGAACGCTGCAGAGGTCCAGGAGGATGAGGGCCGCTGTTTCCCCGTTGTCGAGCAGGGATCTGATGTCGTCGGTGGCTGAGATTAGGGCGGTCTCGGTGCTGTGGTTGGCTCGGAAACCGGACTGTGAGGGGTAGAGGGATCCGTTCGTCCGTACGTCTCGAGGAAGGCGGCGAGCTGTTAGTTGTCGGTAAGAAACAGATATTTGTTTTTTGCAGGAGACTGTCTGTCTTCGCATAGACCATAAAAGGTTCAGCACTATAAGTTACCCATCGCAATTCTTTTCTTCATCCCACACACATCCTGCATGAGTGGGAATCCTAATCCACAAAAATCTTGGCTTTAAAGCTGTCAATAACTAGACAGCCAAGGAAGGTAGGTGGATGGCAGTACTGGGAACAGTTGTTCTCCAGTATTGGATCTTTCATAGATTCACCTGCTTGAATCATTCCCTGTCATCGAAGTGGCAGTCCCATGGTACCATAATAAAGCAGTATGTATCACTGTCATAGGCTATAATAGCAACAAAAGTCTGTTTAATAGCCTATCTATGTCCTTTATAAAAAAGGACCAAACTTGAACTGTAACCAATAAGGCAACAGCATCCCCTAGAACACTCCCAACAGAAGCTGAGTCCCTCAGATTTTCTACCACACGTTGTGTGAAGGGAGTCTCTCTCAGCTCTGCTCAGTTTATTAAGCTATTATTCCTTTTTGGGTCATCGGAGATTATATTTCATGTTTTATTTCTTCGACCCTGGCACTAATATGTCAAAGTAGCAGAAAACAAGGTCATGGACTACAAAATATGTGTAACCGAGCCTTTTCCTCAAAAACTTTCACGTTCAGTGAGATGAGGCTATTATTGGGACTACAGAAACTTCATAGGACAGGTCAAAGGGAGAGGTCTTGCTAAGGGATGGGGCGCGCAGAAAAGACATAAAAAAGACTTACCATGGGTGGAAGGCAGTACTAGGAACACTTGATCCAGACCTTTAAAAATGGTTTTCATTAGCTCCCCGAACCAGAATCAGGAAGCCTTCTTATGGGAGAACTTTCACACATTAGTTTCTAGTTGCGGTGACCTAAACCTTGTCATCAACATGACAATGACTAGACCTATCGTAATTACAGAGGCTTAGCAGTTGTATCCTGGGAAGAAAAACTGGTTGAAAGATTTTGGTCTGATGGGTGGAGAATAGACATCTGCTGAGTATCAACTGCTCTCATTACTCAGCAGCCCTGTGGGAGCAAAATCCTTATCCCAACATTTAGACAACACAACATTTCTTTGCCTTATACACACCTCCCACCGGTTGATTTTGCAGGCTAAGACAACACTCCAACATCAGTTAGCAGAGTAGCAATGCAAAATTTAATAGGGCCTACTCAATAATTGAGTTATAGAATAATGAAATGTAAAAGGGTTTTATTACAACATTTAAAAATAAGTACTACAGTCAATGCCATAAAGGGTGTCAGATACAGAGTAATACAGATGATGTAAAATCAGTTATTCTGATTCCCAATTGAGCATCAAAATCCGAAAGAAAACGGACAACATCCCTATTAACATTGAGGAAAGCTCAAAATCTGTAGCTCACCCCCAATTCTTGCATAGCAAATTAAAGAAACTGCAAAATCGTCATGATGTGAGCAAGAGTATTGTTTCATTAGCAAAATCAGAACAGGACTAAAATATATATCATTACCTTAACACACAAGCAACATCCTAATTGTGCATTTTATTATTAAACACCCTCGATGCTAATGTCATCCGGAGATGTTCTAACAAATATGAAACCTTTAACAACAGGACTTTCAATTGCTGAATGAACCAGTGAAATCACAGCTGAGGGCCTTGAAAATGTTAGATGTCCTAGAGAACAGCTGAAGTTAATTGAAAGCAATGTAATCATAAAAGTGAAATAAACCATTATGCATCAGCTTTACGGTTCTCTGCAAAGTCTCTGGGGAGAGGATAATCAATCAATTCCTCTCATCGTAGGAAATTCATTTCTATTGCAAACATATTAATTCAGTCAATAAATGCAAATTCATAAGTAGTAAATTTAGCAACATTAGTTATCATTTTTAATGCACGAAATAAAAAAAAACCAAAACAATCTAACTGTAAGAAATTGGGTTACTGGTTGCGATGTGTGGTGCAACCCTTCTCAAGCAGTAGCCACAATTCTTTTCAGGGTGAAGTAACAAGCTAACCCTAATTAACCCGTACTCAACACAATGGTAGCTTGGGACAGAGCAGTCAGGCTTAACTCAGAGGCAATGTGTAAAGTAACACAGGGACAAAACACCATAACATACATAATATAGTTGTCAAAGTAGACAAATAGAGTGATTGCTGATACATATAAGAAGACCAAAACGACTAAAGATAAAATTAGTAGAACTGGTGATATTGAATTTTGATGTCCAAAAGGTGTAAAGCACTAACTGGATATCTGGTTGCGCCGGACTGGGATAAAATCACAAGTTCAGACTGACTGCAATGGAGTGTGGGCCTGCTCGGTCCACTGAACAGAGTTCTTAAATTCTGGTTTGTAGAGCTTGGATCTGTCGCCCAGCCGGAAAGATGTGCTGGTTCTGAAATGCATCGAGGATACGGTCTAGGTCCTGTTGCGTTGATGTCAAGGATCCCATACAAAGTCCAGAGTCAGGGATGCGTTGTACAGTTAGGGCGATGCATCGGTTCCGTGGAGCTGCAATGGGAAGTCCAGTATTGTCGTCAAGGCTGCTGTTCAAGAGCAAATCTGAAGCCGATGCAAATCTTTGCGACAAGTCCAATCTATGCGGCAGTGGAGAGGCATTGGTTCTGATCGGAGTTGCACCATGCAGCACAATAGATAAGATGGTTCTGATGCATTCAAAGAGACTGGCAAAGCACAATAAGCCCATTTCCAAGGGTCCAGGATCGGAGTGGCACCACTTGGAAGGGTAGAATCACAAATGGCAGAGTCCAGGTGCAGATGCAAGGTTGCTGGAGCTTCTGATCAGGATGCCAGCAAACAAGCCCTTGTAGTCACTCTGGGTTCAAGGGATGAAGTCCTACTCACCCAGGCAAGAGGGCAGCTGGTCAGCAAAGCTAGCTGGGGTCCAGCAGAGTGCAGTCCACCAGAGTGGCAGTCCCTCAGCGGTACAGCAGCCCCTCTTCCTGGCAGAGTATCCACAGGTTCAGGAGTGTACTGAAGTGGTGATGTCTGAGGCCCAGTATGTTTACCCAGTTTTGCTTATGAAGTGGGGGAGAAGCTCCTGCAGTATGGTGGCCACCTCCGATATGGGCTGCGTGTTGGGTGACAACTTTAGTATATTTGTCCATTTTTCCCTGTATTGGGGCCTTCGGGTCCTTTTCTTTTTTCATCATGGGGAAGGAAGGAACCCCTTGCACCGCTCCTCACCCAAAGTATTGTTCAGTGGTGTGTGGGGATCTCACCAAATCTGCCCGTCTGTTCAGTTCCCGTCCCTCAGACCACACATCCACGCAGGAGGGGGGAGAGGAGAAGGTGCAGTCTCAGTGTCCCTGGGGGTCGCTATCCGGCTTGGAACCTCGCTGTTGTGGAGGTGGGCCACACCCCCGGGTGCACTCCAAACCTAGCACGCCCCACACCAGTCTCACGGGGCACCACTGCAGAGGTCCACCAGTGTGTCCACACTAGGCTACTCAAGGCCAGGGCTCCTCCCTGTCCCCTTCAGGGCCGACTAGGACAGTGATCCAGAGGCACATGGGGAGAGAGGGCAGGCAATGGTACAAGCACCTCTCCTCCTTCTTGACTATTGGTGTCTTATGACACAGGCCTTCCCAGGACCGACAGGCACTCCACGCATCACTGCTCCTCACCCCGCCGGTTCTCACCCCAGGGGGGTGTCACTCACCATAGCGGCTGTCGGGCCCGATCCGGGTCTGCCTCCTTACTCCGGGCCAATGAAGGAGATCAGAGGCACAGTTGCCGGGGCACGGAGGGCCGCGACAGACCATATTCAGTCCCCTCGCTCCAATCCATTAGCCACTGTACTCAAGGGCCCTGCGGAGACGGGAGAGGCAGGATCATCACATAGGTCCTGGCCCCTGCCTCGCATGGAGCTCAGAATGTCCCGCTTCCTCTGGGGACCTAACTTGGGTAATTACACGCCCAGCCGCGGTGACACGTAGAGGCGGCACACAGGCCCGTTCCTCTGCGCCAGTGAGGAGCAGTAGGAACTCGCATCCGCGGAGGCCCTTCCCTCTCTACCAGGACCCAGCGTGATCCCTCACTCAAAGTAGGCCCCAGTACCAAGGGTCTGCCAGGCAATGAGCCACAGGTCCTCGGGCCCCCGATCATGGCAAAGCAGCTCACTGGGAGGAAGGCAGGGTCCTACGCTGTTGTCTCCCATCTGCTCAGCACTTCAGGGCCTCATAGGCGCCCGTCTGCCATTTTCGGTTTGGCCGGAGAGCACACGGCACGTCCCAAACACCTTGGTCACGCCAGTCTATGGGGCTTGGGTCTTCCACTCAGTGCCACAGGGGTGTTCCCAGGATAGGCACGAAAGAAATCAGGTGTTAATCACTGCCAGGATGATTAAGGATTGGGGCTCCGGTCTGGAGCTCCGGGAATCAGCGTCTCACTTGGCCATGTTCTTGGCCACAGCCCACCATCTCTTCCAATCTCGCTCGCAATCCACATCGAAGCCTATTCCAACCGTTATCCAGATTCACCTTGAATTTTCTGGTCCATCAGAGAAGCTGCAGCAAATTAAGGCCTTTCATTGGGCCATGCTTCAGCTCTTCAGCACCTTACAAGCTTTGTTGTGACTCGGTGCTACAACTTATTGATGTCTAGGAGCATCTCCGGTGTTGTCTAGGCATCTGTAATGGACAGGCCATTTGATGGCTTCCTTCATTTTTGCAAGACTATGGACTCGGCTCTGAAATGATTTAAGGAAAGCAGGTCCACAGCACTTTTCTTGGGTCTGTCTGCTCCCACCAGGCAATTTGATCAGCAATTTCTCCCATTTTGCATTTCCAGTAGGGGTTTTTAATATCATTAAAGCCAGATTCCACCGCAATAACATGTCTCACAGTTCTTTCATGGCTAATGTTGCAACTCACAAAGAGAGCATTAATGGTATCGGGGACAACATGTAGCTTAGTCTATTGCCCCTCCAGCTACCGTAAAACCTCTTTAGTGTATTACTCCTGGCACACAGTCATCCATCCACAGGTGGCAAGCTATCACGTAGGACAAATTTTCTATTGCAGATACGCATTGCCAATTCTTTCCACCTCACCTAATCTTCCACCACCATCAGGGCAGTTGGCAGAGGACCACCTTTCCATTATGTAGCAGGAAGTGCAAGCAATGTTTGCCAGCTTGTTCCAGCATTAGAAGTAGGAGTTGTATGTTGCTCCACTACTTCCTGATGCCAAAGAAGGATGGAGGCCTTTGTCCTATTCTAGATGTTCGTCCTCTTGACAACTTCCTGCGAAAGGACACCTTCAAGATGCTCAAGCAAGTTCAGATCCTGTCAGCTTTAGACAGTGGAGACTGGATGGTAGCATTAGACCTGCAGGACGCTTATTTCCACATCCACACACGAGCATATCACGGTGAGCCAGGCGCATTTTCAGGTTGCATTGCTCCTTTTTGGCTTCACATGTGCTCCTTCGTGGTTCACAAAAAGGATGGTGGTGTTTGCAGCACATCTTCAGAGGTAAGGGCTTCCAGTCTTCTCCTGCGTCAATTACTGGCTACTGAAAGTGGGATCACTTGAGGCAGTCGTCAGCCACCTCCAAATAACAGCAAAGCTTGTTGGGGTTTGCTGTCAATATGCCAAAGTCACACCTAACTCTTTGGCGGATGCTCCTGTTTATCAGAGCCATTCTGAATATGGTACGGTTTAGTGCCTTTTCCCTGGAGCCGTGTCAAGGACATTCTGGATATCATCCCAGTGTTTCAACCTATGTCCTGGATGTCAGTGCGGATGATTCTGAGGCTGCTGGGATTGCTGGACTCCTGCATCCAGCTGATAAACCATGCTAGATGATACCCGTGGGCTCTGCTCTAAAGTCCTGGTGGGTGCAGTAGGGGGGGAATCTGTCAGACTGTATCCAGATTTCGGAGAAAACCTGCAGTGGTGGCTGTCGTACCGTGATTGGGTCAGTGGCAGACCCTTCTCTTTACCCCAACCAGGCTTGACTGTGGTAATGGATGCATCATTGCCGAGTTGAAAGGTCATCTGTGAGAGGTTAGTTTAGAGGACTCTGGTCTCCTGTGGAGGCCCGACTACACATCAGTCTGTTGGAGCTGTGGGTTCTGAAGGCCTTCTTACCCAAGATCAGAGGAAGGCTGGTGCATGTGCTCACAGATGACATCACAGCCAGCAAGTCAAGCCTATTTTGATACAGTACTCCTACGGAGGTCCACATAATTATAAACCATAGATGAGACAATAAAATGCATTGCCTTCAATAAATAGTTTTTATTAGTACAAAGTTGCCTCTTTAAAAGATATTATCATACAAGCTATACAAAATACAATAGATACTAAAACAGTCGTGTAAGACAGCAAAGTGCAATATACAAGGAACATGGAGAGACAGAACACTCCTAAAAAGCAAAAGTACAAATATTACAACACAGATACACCAGGATAAGAAAATGTAAAAATATTAAAACCTAAGAAGTAACATTAAAATTTCCTAATAGATAGGCAAAACATTTTTTTTTAAATGGATAAATCATATTACAAACCATTTCATTTAGTGAGGACAAAATAAATGAGTGGGCCCTCGATGGAGGAATGAATTTTAAATTTGAGGTATGCAGGTCGTAGGAAGATGCGCCTAGCCTTTTGCAACTTTGGACACACAAATAGCACATGATTAAAATCTTGAACTTGTAAACAACACATTTCGCAGATTCTCTTTTTTTTCAAATACCTGTAATTTCACTTAATATAATACTGCAACAATTAGGGTGGGGTGGGGTGGGGGCCTGTATTCTATGCCAGGAGGCTCTACGCTTCGCGAAGAGGTTGGACTTTGAGATGGGATTTCTCTGGTGGTGAACCACCTGGTTTGATGTCTAAACGCCAGGGCAGTTACACCTGGAGGTGGTCCAAGGCACCTTCCAGGTAATGTTTGATCTTTCCACCTCCATCACCACAATGTCAACACTTTTTCACCCAGGAGTTCCCAAGAAGGTTTTCTCTCAGAGACTCATTCCACCTACATTAGAGCTCAGGGCTCCTGTATTCCTTCCCGACACTACCTCTCCTGCCTCAAGTTCTGAAGAAGATCAGGAACAACAGGCTCCAAGTCATCCTAGTGGCAGTGAATTGAGGCTGGAGAGTGTGGTACCCAGAACTCTTATGCAGGAGTGTCTCGTCTCAGATCAAGCTGCTGCTTCTGGAGGATCTTCTGTCACAGCAGTAGGGCAGGGTCTTGCACACAGGCCTGTGCATTATGCATCTCTATGTACTGTGGCAGTTGACTTCATTTGACTTACCTCCCGAAGTCATTGATGTCATCTTGGTGGTGAGAAGTCCCTCAACAGAATCCGTATACAGCAGTCGTTGGGGCAAATTTGTGGCTTGGCGCTGCATCCTCCAGATTGACCCAATACAGACCAAGCTGTCTCCAGTTTTGCTGTTTGTTTTGTCTCTGTCCCAGCAAGGACTTGCAGAAGACCTACATGCTCACTCCATCAGAGCCAAAGTTGCTACTACTGCATTGACTTGCGGAGTGCCTGCCCTGGATACTTGTCAAGTGAATACTTGGGCATCATTTCACACGTTCATGAAGCACTACTGCCTCAACAGTCTGGTTCGTCAAGATGGGGATTTCACCCGAACGGCCCTGCAGGACAATTTGTCTTGAGCCAATACACAGAACCACCATGTTCAGACATACTGATATGGTACATTTTCACAAGATGAGGAATCTACGACTCATCAGAAGTGCAAGTTACTTATCTTCAGTTACTTTCTTTCAGGTGAATACTCCATCTAACCATAGGTTTTTCAACCAACCCTCTTGCACCTGTGTTCTGTGAACTGGACTCTTTTCCCATCTAAAAAGGTCCCAATCTAGAGATCTGCACACTGGTCATGCTGATAGGCTCTGCATGTGTGAGACAGCCTAGATAGCAACTGACATCAGCGCACATGGGGTCGTGCTTACATGTCTTTTCACGCCAACATTGTTCCACTCTGGAAGTGATTGGCCGGAGCTGTATGACTCCACCTACTGCCACACAGGAGTACTGAAGGTAAGTAGCTTGTTCTTTCTGACCACAAAGAACCATGTGACTGTAAGCAAAGCGCCTGTATTTTCCATGGATTTGTGATCTGAGTTATGACATTTTGCTCTGAACATTATGAAATGTATTTTCATTCTAGATTTTCACCATGCATGAGTTTTTCAAGCCTGACATGTGACATCTGACCAAAAAATAACAGTTTAATAGTGTGGCTGCCTCTTGCATTACTTGGGATACTGAAACCATTGTTCGTGGTTTTCTAAAACAAATGGGTGAGATTAAAGTAACCATAAATAAATGGTTGGTAATGAATATGGACAGTAAGGTATTACTTACATCACAAAAGGCAAAATACTTTCGATATGCATGTACGTTAAGAAGGGCTAACCTATGGTGTGCTGGATTATTGTTGTATAGGTATGTAATTTCATATATCACACTTCTGGCCCACACTATTAGTAATACATCATAACTCTCAGTGGTTGGCAACCAACTGTAACTTCCACCTCTTACCTTCCCATAAGACATATCTGCTATGGTGGTTGTCTATCGCAGTACTGTACAGCCAACAAACCACCTATCATTAAATGAACAGGTATGGAATAAGTGGAAGAGATTTGTCACTCCCTGCAGGTCAGTCAGAGGACTATAATCTAGTCAACCACTGCAGGTTCCAAATATCTATACAATCTGTGTCTTTACATCGCACAATGACACTCCGATATGACAGTAATAATGCCTATTCCAGCAGATCTCTCCACTTCTCTCTATCTCCATCTATGCTCAAGGCCAGAATTATAAACACAATTTCAGACTGGACAACCCAGTGCAGTGATCAGATAAGCAGACTATAATCATAGGAAATACAATAAAGGGACCTGCAGAACCGTCAAAGCTGCCCGCTTACTGAAAACCATTAATTGCATGTTAATTTTTTACATCTCATCATCCACCGCGTGCTGCATCCCATAATATGATAACTGCCCCTCTTACCACATAGGATGCTTGCTGCCCATGTAGGTAAGCTCCTTATTGTCCCATATAGAGTTACTATGCGCTATATAAATGCTGCAATACAATGCAACAGCAAGATTATATTTGTCAAGATTTGCATTAAAAAAATAATGTTGGCAATTTATATACGTGGTTTACGAAGTTGGTGGAAAAAGTTGGTAACCACAATTAAATTGATCATTTACAGTTATGCGTGAACAGCAATATGTTTAAAAAAATAAACTGATTGGACTAACCCCAGTCACCAAAATGATAAAACATTACAGATCATGGCTTTTGTTGCCACTCTAATTTGCTTCCTAGAAGTGAAGTTACGTTCTGAATCCAAGGTAACCTGTTTACAAAAAGTGACGTTCCAATTGGGCTGCTATACTCTGTCACACTCTATAATACAGATGTTTAATTACTCAGTGTAAATCATATGGAATGTTTACACTGGAAAAATAATAGTGACATTGCCTACATTGTTACACTACCCATCATTTTTACCCTTCAACAGTCCTAACATGTCCACTTGATTATAGGCCAAGATAGCAAGCCTTCTATCAGTCAACAGAGAGTGGGCTTTTCATGTGATATGGTATTTACTTAGCGCTTACTGTCACTGAAGATCTCTACAGACTGGTAGCAGGTGGGGGCTCTGTGTAAGTGAAAAAGTCACACATAACAATTAGTTTGTCATGCTGTTTCCTTGCATCTGAAACTTAGGAAAATTCTTATTTGGTCAGTTATTTAAGTTGCATGTAATGCTTAAATAGTGTGTTGGCAAGACATGCACATTAGATCTGCAAATCTAATGCAGGGTGTTGTTTAAGTTATGGTTCATGCCTAGTCTATTGTGCTTACAGGCCTGACATAGATCTTGGCGGGACTCCTATCGTCCCTCCGTGACGGGGGTTACAAGTACTGCATTGAGTTGACAGAGTCACAGCTTCCGTATTTAATGTGCGCTAGCTGAACCTCTGTCTGCACCAACAGATTGTTTACCATCGCGTACGCGGCATACCTCTGTCAACGCGGTGGACTCCTCTGCTGGCTAACAGTACTCCATCGCCATCAGGCTGGTGGGTTTGCACCAAGCCTTTTAGATTTTCCTGTTGGGCTGGGGTTGAATTCCTGATGGAGTGAGTCCCTAGTGGAGTGAAGGCTGGTAGGTACTACTGATTATGAATATATATCTGAAAGATTAGATTCTGTAGTAGGGGATCTCTGTGTATAGTCATAATCTTGTGAATAGTCCCGCCCATGTGTGGGACCCTGGAGCAATCGAAATAGTCTCCTAAGTTGTCTTCTTCTGCAGTCCTGCATAGACACTTAAGAGAAAATCAAAGACAAATAATGCAGCCTAAAAGTACAAGGCTACATTGGCCAGCACTTCATCTCGAAGAATAACATAGCCAAATAATATTACATTTTACACATTTTGTAAAGTTTCACACCTAGAGAAACTCCCAAAAATCCTTTGTCATGATAGAGAAGGGTTGGACAGACAAGCCCCTTAGGCTGTCATGTGTCTGGAAAAGGGATACTGTGCCTTTAAGGAACTCTCCAGGTATCCCAGGATGCACAGCCAAAGGCCTTTTACTTCCAGTTCTTTTTTGCGGCCCCTGCTAGCAGGACCCTGGAGCATTGAGCTCTACCTTTTTTGGTATATCCTCGATTTTATTAGCTTTTCCAATGTTTTGATTGTTTCAATCGACGTCTGGGGTCTTCCTCTTTCAGTTGCTGTCTTTTTTGATGAGTTTTGCCACCTCTATTCTGTCGAAATGCCAGCTACATTCGACAAGTGCCCTGAGTGTGGTAGGAAGAAGGCTAAATCTGACCCCCACATAGTGTGCATACTCTGTCTCCCTTCCACCCATGTCCCTGACTCCTGTGATGTGATATCTGTCACTCTTTCTCCAGGATGACCCTGCGTGACGGGGAGAAGATTTGTCTCCAAGGCTTGGAGCAGAGGAGACATCAAGAACCAGGTGGGACTTCTGGGCATGGAGGGAGTCTGTCATCGTCCTCTGCCCATGCATCGGCTCTGAGGGGGTCCCCAGTCAAGAAAAGGCCCAGAAAAGGCACCGGTCCCGGTCGAAGTCGATGGCTTCGACGTCGGCGTCGAGAGGTATGACTACCATCTGCTCCCTGTCGACCCAGGGCTCTGGGTCAAAGCGACGTTGACGTTCGGCGTCGAGAGGTTGGACGTCGAGACCTCGGTCGAGGTTGACGTCGAGGACTTCACCGGCATCGACACACCATCGACGTTGTGATGAGTCCCAAAGAGGTAGGTGCTCGCCATTGAGGCGATACCGCCGTTCACTTTCAACGTCGACGCGAAGATCGACATCGAGGCAAAGACACTCAGCTTTGGGGAATTCGTCGGCGTCATGAAGAACGACATCGAGAGGAGAGACGTCAAAGAGGTCGACGTCGAGGAGGAAGTTGGGGCCCAGAAAGGTGTCTAGTGCCTCTGTGGTCAGCGTCTCATCGTCATCATCGACAAATCCCCGGTCGCGCCGGCGCTCGCGCTCAGAGAGGTCTGCCTCCGGAGCGTCCTTCCCTCGAGGCCTTCTCGTAAGAAGAGAAGAGTTCTTAGGTCACCGGACTCCAATTATTCCAGTTATACCTACTCGCCCTCAAGTCCCAGGATGTCTACGCCACCTCCTCTTCTGCAACTTCCTCCTCCACCACCTCCGCCTCCTCCTCCACCACCGCCTCCACAACCGAAACCTTTGGTTCTGGCTCAGTTTCTTCCGTTTCCGTAGCCTCCTGGGCCGGTGGTTCCTGCAAGGCCCAGAAAGCCACGGTCAAGATCCAGAGGTAGGCATCGCTCTCGCAGTGGGCGTAGATCTTCGACGAGGTCACGTCATCGTCGGCAGAGGGAAAGGTCACGGTCCAGGTACACGGACTCGTCCAATGACAGGAGATACTCTCCCACTTTGTCGGACTCTCCTCCTACGAGAGTGTCGCCCGTGGATGACATTGTGACTTTCCAGGATGTGCTTCTGCGAGCGGCAGCGAAGTTGGGATCACATTGACTGTGCCCACCCCTTCCACTTCTGTGATTTTTTAAACATTGTAGCGCAGGCACCTCTCTCGCCCTTTGCTGCCTTTGGTGCCAGGACTGGAGAAACCGGCCATGGAGCTGTTTCTGACGCCGGCCTCGGTGAAGTCAGTGCCGTTGCGACTTCAGAAGAAGTATAGGCCCCCGGACTCGGATCCAGCGTTCTTAAGAACAGATCCTGTCCCGGATTATGTCATTGTGACAGCGGCCAAGAAGCAGCACTCTACTGCCCCTTCGTCTACGGTCCCTCCCGACAAGGAGAGCCATCAAATGGATTCAGCAGGAAGGAAAGTCTGCAGTACAGCTGCAACTTCAATGAAAGCGGCGAGTGCTTCAGCGCTCTTAGGTCGCTATGACCGTTCCTTGTGGGAGTCCCTGCAGCAGTTCATTGAGCTCCTTCCGAGGGACAGGAGAGAGGACTTCCAGGAAATGTTGAATGAGGGCATGATGGTCTTGTATCAGGTCATCAGTTAGGCGACAGACGCCTCTCTCCGGGCTGCTCATGGGTACTGCTATGCGAAAGGGGGAAACAAGGGAACCCTACTCACAGCGGAACCAGGGCAATATGTTTATCCAAAGAACAGTGGTTCCTGTGGCATATTTATTTTACACAATATTCAATATAACAGCTTAAATAAGCACTATTGACTTATAACAGAAAAGGGTTTGGGAAGGAAAGAAGCACACATATATACCAATTTTTTAAGAAATTACTTCTTGTATTTCAACTTAAGACACTCAGTCTAATAGTTATAACAGCGACATATATAAAAAAAAGTGCAATGTGTCCCCAGTGATTTGTGAACAAAAAAACAGAACATGAAACAATAAAGTGATCTGTACAGTTTTTTTGTTATGGATATTTACAAAGGGAAAATGACCAAGCGCAATAATAAAGCAATTCTTATCAGTGACAATCTACAATCATAGAACACTGTGCTTGAAAAGGTTCATTCCCTATGGCGTCGACGGCGTTTCGAACTGCTTGGTAAAGGTCTCGTCAGGACTAAACAGTGAGGGACATCTAGGGGAAAGTGAAAAATTGTGTAAGTATGTGTAGTCGCAGTAATTAATGATTATATATGGATTAAAATGGACGAATAATACCTTGTGGTGTCTTTTAATAATGCAACCCATGCGTGATAGAAAAATGGAATTGACTTACAGTATACCCGCCGGGCACTGTTTGGAAGCAAGATACAAAGTCAGTTGTTATAAACACGTACTTTAAAGTGGGCTAAAGTGTCTTGAGAGCCACAACTTAGGCATATATATAGCAGAATTAGCTACTCACCACTGTCGGTGGAATACGTGGTAATCTTGAGTATAAAGCTGACAATCGATATATGGCAGCGGAAGACAGAAAAATGCCTGGTAACAAACGGAATTTGTGTTAAAAGAGGGCTAATTTATTGCAGGCATCTATGTAAGGGGCAGTCTTGGAGCTTACCTGCTCGCAGAACTCGGAACGCACAGTCGCGTTTCCCCGGTCGTCTGTACGATAACAGAGTGTTTCCGGGTGTTTGTGCGTCATCACGTTGTGGCTCTCAAGACACTTTAACCCACTTTAAAGTACGTGTTTATAACAACTGACTTTGTATCTTTTTTTTTTTTTTAATTTTTGAAATCTTTATTGTGCAACAACAGCATACAGGTACGGGCCTACAACCAGTCTGGCCGGTCTCGAAATCAGTTTGTAGCCCAAAAAACAACCATAGAACAGCTGAGCAGTCCCTAGAGATGAAAGGCAGCAAGTATTCGAAATATCACATATGGGAAAAGCGACCGCAGAGTACAGGATAAATTAGGTTAATTTTTAAATTATAAAAGAAGAAGGATCAGACGCCATGCAATCCGCCGAAAGCACATAGTGGGCAATGAACACAGCAGGCTATCAACGACGCTAAGAGTCACAATCGGAAGATCGGCTGAAAAATACGCTTATCTGGATAAAAAATATGTATTCACAGTACATACTGGTCATTACCCACCCCATGAACGTGGAACATCCTAACTAATGTTAGCAGTAACACTAACAACAGAAACGATAAGCAACGCTACACCTAATCACCATACTGACCCAAAAGAAGGAAGAAAAAGAGAAAGGAACCAGGAAAAGAGAAGAGAAGAAATAAGGCCCATAGAAACTAAGACAAAACAAACCCCCCCCCCCCAACCCCCCACCCTGCAGGCATGCAGAGGCTACGGCCTACCCCCCCCTAGCAGTGTGCCTGTCGCCCGAAAAACAGGATCCCGAAATTTAGGTACAGAAAAGAGAAAGGAAAAAGAAAAAAGTTATATAATACCGGAGGAGGGCCATCCCAACAGGCTCCCGGTCTCCCCTTCCATGAATGTAGTCTCCACCCCAGAAGCAACATGCAAAGCAGCAATCACTTAGTGCAATAAAAATGGGGGTGAAACATCACGTATTGCACTATTAGGTGTATCTAAAGAACTCGCCAACCCGCTTCCCCACCAGCCACACAGACATCAAATATTAGAGAGAACCACTTAGCCCTGGCCCGTTCTTGTAAGTCCCCCGTGGCATGCCTGCAGAGGAGATCCCGTCTCAGCAGACATATGAAGACAAAATGTCCACGCACGGCAGAGGCGCAACTTGCAAGTACAAAATGGACGCCGCCGACCACCGACAGAGTCCCCTTCACTGAAGACCAGCACTCCCAGTTCCAATTCAGGGGACGCATTCCCCAGCAGAAGTACAGGGGCGAGGAAAGAGGAAGCAGTCACAGGAGGCAACGATAGCTGAACCAGTGTCCGAGTCTTCAGCGGCGCTACAATGGACGAGGCCACTATCAAATGCTGGGAAAGGCATCCTTCAACACAATAGAGACGTGTGGGCATTCTGTCACAGGCACCCACACTGTCCGGGATCATCCATTCCCCTCCGCATCCAAGTATAACCACAATACCCTCCTCAAACGTAGGTGGGGGCAATTCCTCGCGTACCTGGGGGCCATCCGGGCGCAACCGCCCCAGTGTGAGCGCAATATCGTCTAGCTTCCCACCAAGCGCTCGGGAGCCATCCCTCCAAGTGGTGTGGAAGTCACTCAGAGCCGCAAGAATATCACTGCGGGACAGCACAGGCTGTATTTTCCCCATCACTGAACTACTCGGTGACTCGCACTTGTGAGAAGTTGGCCTGATATGCAGTGCTCACTATTCTAGTGATCACTATGCATCAGTCCAAACGACCCTTATGGTGATTGGTTGTAAGTCAACCTTAGACCAGCTATCCTAGTAGCGTGGATACGAGCAGTCTTCGGGCTAAACTCTAGAGGGCGTGTTAAGCCAGCTGTTATACCATCACATATACCCCTTGAACACCAAGTGAAAGGACACCACACAAGTGTTATGAAAATAAACAGTGTATTTATTAGAATAACAACAGCCCTGTACTCTTTATGAGGACAGGGTACTAAGCACACAACAAAACTCTTAGGAAAATACTTCAAGTGCACAATCTACACAAATGCCCGAGGGCACGGAAAGTTTAGTGTTCTCGGGCGAACCCGATAAGGTAAGTCGGAAGTGACAGTGACTCTGGACCCTTAAATAAGGAGGCTATGCGGGCACCGAAATGCCGAAGTTACCTAGCCTAGGGGCTGCGGCTGCACAAGTCTTTACAGACGTCGGGAGTCCTCGCTGACGAACCAGGAGCCGGAAGGAAGGAGTTGCTGGCCGGCGACCAGTGGAGATAGTTCGTAGATATCCAAGCCTGGATCAGAGATGGATGACACCTGAAAGCAGAGGGGACCAAGTTCGTAACTACTAGCCAGTAGTCAGAGGGTACCAGGAGGGCACCGGATGATCGTCACCTCGACTAGGTGAGTGGGCAACGCTAGGCTCTGCAGTCTCACGAACCAGGAGGCGTTGTCGGCGACCCGGATGGAGGTGCGAGCTGTCCCACGAAGATTGATGCTGTCGGCGTCGCTGGGCCCAGGATTGGGGCAACAAGCCTTGGCAAATTCAGGGCCACGTGGTGGGCCTAAAATGGCGTCTTGAGTGGACCAGGAGAGTCCGGGGTGCTCCTCTTTCAGAAGGGAGCAAAGGCCAGTCTGGAGCAACCAGACCAGCAGCGTTGTTGTCGGGCGTCGTCGAGAAGGCCACAAGCCAGCGGGCTGGTAACCAGACAACGTGATGAGCAGCAAAGAGCAGAAGGGCCCCACACAGATCGTGGAGATGCTGGGAGGCTGCACTTCGGTGCTGAAGCTGCTCAGGGTCGGGGCTTCTCGGACCCCAGAGCACTCACAAGAGGATCCCTCGGTGGTCGTGCTGGTTTAGAAATCGTGCAGGTTCTGATGATGGCCGGTCCCTCGAGGTCTCGTCGCACCCACGGATCTCAGCTGAGCTGACGATGTGGGTAGAGGTCATAGGTGCCAGGGAAGCCGATTCTCGTCGAGCTGGGCAGTCTGATTCCTGAGGAAGGACGTGCAGCAAACCGCAGAGTTCTTAGATGGTGCCTGCGGATGCAGGGTGACTACTCCTTAGCCACAAGGGAGAAATCTTGAGAAGAGTCGAGAGTTCCTTTCGTAGAAAGTAGTTCTTGATTCAAAGATGATCTAATTTGGAAGGGTCCCCGCTCCTGCCTTTATCCTAAAGAAAGGGGTGGGACCAGGAAGGGGGATGGTTACACCCCTCTCCCATGCCGGACTTTCCCCAGGTCAGGGGCTGGGGTGCCCCTGGAACTGGTTCTAGCCGGCAGATGCGTAGTGAGCACCGGGGTGCCACTCCGCAGTCACCTTCCTGTAAAGCCCTGCCTACCCAGGATACACAAAACCCTGTCTGGGATGGTGCGAACACCGCCCCGGACAGGAAACCCTTTGTCCAAGCTCTCCTTGCTGGAAGGACTCCCAGCAGCAGGAGGTCAGACTCGTGTCTGCGGTGGCAGCATCCATTTTGTGGAGCTGAGGCTTCAGTTAACTTTAACCGGGGTTCACAGTTACGTACATGTCGTGTCCCTCTAGAAGGGTGGAATGCTAACCCCGTCGCCAGCATTGGTGAGGGGTCAGGATCCCGGTTCGTATGACACCTTACTCGACATGTCTTGATAACGCGATACCGGAGTTAGCGATATGGTACACGTTATCATGGAACAGCCATTGGGTCTTGGTTCCGCAAGCTGCAACCGGGCTCGGCTCATGCCAGAGCCCAATTCACACGATTCCACGCACTCTGCCTTCAGGATTGTTAAGGCCTGCCATAGGAGTGACTGATAGGAATTCGGGTGTCCATTTTAGGGTTAGATATAGGTATACTATATCTAAAGCAAAGGGCGAGTACGCCACCTTGCCCCAGCTGTCGTGCAGCCAGTTGTGTCAGATTTAGATGGCCATCCAGGGGTGGCATAATACATGCTTCAGCCCCTGGTAGGCCCTGGGTACACCGATGCCCTGAGTGACAGGGTCTGACAAGGTGGCCCAGTTCCAATTGGGTAATGCACCTAAGGTACATGGAATCCATTTTAGAGAGAGAGCAGTAAGCCTGGGGTCCTGATTGGCAGGGCCCCAGGTCAACTAAGTCGGAAAACCAGCAAAACACCAGGCAAAAAGTTGGGGGTAACCATAGTCAGGTATCTACCTTCCTACAGCACTCACCCTCACACAGCACTTCAGTAGGCAGGGTATTGTACTCCCTCTTATTCAGGCACCCATCAGGCATTTCCAACTGGCCGGGAGAACAAAGGCAGGGCAGGGACAAGTCCGGCTCAGACAGACCACAGCTGGAATTCCAGGGGCTTCCAGAGTATAAGCCTGAAAAGCAATCTACGGCAGTGGCCATCCCCTCTCTGACTCAGCAACAGTCTCAAATTCGGGAGCGGCCCGCCAAATCCGGGCAGGATCAAAGACAAAGCCGACAGGCTCACCTTCCGCACTCCACAATCAGTAATAGTTCCATCGAGCCTCCATGTCGAGGATGCACTCCAGCCGCACCGTGTGATAACCAGGGCACCCTCAGAAAATACCTCTTTGGAGTTGCTGCGTCCCGGTGGGCCGACTCCGCCCAGGTCCAGCTGGCCGCCGCAGATGAATCAGCGCCCGGCCATGTTTGCCAGTCGAGGTCTCGGCTCAGGGTCGTCTGAGGCCATCAATCGATTTCGTGAATATCTCCGCCTGTGAGGCCGGTAAAGGCGCCGGGATCGCGCAAGCGATATCTGCGAGCTTTCACCGTCGCCCCGCTGCCATGCAATGCCAGGATCTTGGGCAGGATTGTCTTGCGGGGCTCGGAGGCTTACGGAGCCGGGAGCCTACACTGCCATACCGATCGCCATCTTGGTTCCTCCCCCCCTGACTTTGTATCTTGCTTCCAAACAGTGCCCGGATGGGTATACTGTAAGTCAATTCCATTTTTCTATCACGCATGGGTTGAATTAATAAAAGACAATTTTTCACTTTCCCCTAGATGTCCCTCACTGTTTAGTCCTAACGAGACCTTTACCAAGCAGGTCGAAACGCCGTCGACGCCATAGGGAATGAACCTTTTCAAGCACAGTGTTCTATGATTGTAGATAGTCACTGATAAGAATTGCTTTATTTTTGCGCTTGGTCATTTTCCCTTTGTAAATATCCATAACAACAAAACTGTACAGATCACTCATTGTTTCATGTTCTGTTTTTTTGTTCACAAATCACTGGGGACACATTGCACTTTTTTTGTATATATGTCGCTGTTATAACTATTAAACTGAGCGTCTTAAGTTGAAATACAAGAAGTAATTTCTTAAAAAATTGGTATATATGTGTGCTTCTTTCCTTGCCAAACCCTTTTCTGTTATAAGTCAATAGTGCTTATTTAAGCTGTTATATTGAATATTGTGTAAAATAAATATGCCACAGGAACCACTGTTCTTTGGATAAACATGGGTACTGCTATGGCATAAACTTGAGACTCGTACAAAGCTCACTCTGATGAGAGAGAGCACCTCTGTGCACAACAAGAAAGACCGGTGGGTCTAGTTCATTTAAACATCAAAGGGTAATGAAGATAAAGCGACGAATTGTTCATTGAGTATTCGCTGTTTTATTCAACAGTTGTTGAAATTGTTGCTTCATGATTCAATCAACATAAGAATTCCAAATTAAATTTCCATCATCAGATGAGTCATTTAGAAGCAGGTTATCACAAATCCCGATGCATTTCGGGCCACGCCCTTCTTCAGGGGATTACTCTACAAAACAATCCAAAAAGCACAATTCAATCATGTATCCGTATGTCATAGCAACAAAACTATCATAGAAAGGTGCTCACATATAGACCGTGTGATTAAAAGAAAAGTGTAAGAGTCAAGCAAACGCCAACAAGAGAGTGTGCACGGAGGTTTGAAAAAATATTCAGTGACAAACATAGAGAAAGGATAGAAAGTTGTCACACCGAGTGGAAAAAAGAATCGCCGTGTGTTGATGCTAGTGAAATAAAGGTGGTGAAAAAGAGTAAAGAGGAGTATGCAGTAGAAAGATAAGTTCAAAACTAGCGGAACCCAAGTGAAGAAATTTAGACGGGGAAGGGAGTAGTCCCGGAACGGGTACTTACTTCAAGACGAAGTTGGAAAAACAACGCGGAGTTCCGCGGAGTCAGTGTACGTTCAGCGGAGCCGCTGAGCCGAAGTGAAATAAAGACGTGTGGGAGTGAAGAGGTGAAAAGAGGACTAAAAATCGAACATAGAAAGAGGCGAAACCGCTAACCAGAAGGGTGAATGGTAGAGGCCATGTTGGAAAGGAGGGTGTCATACGAAGGAAGATATCAAATAGTGGAAAACAAAACAGAAAAGAGTAATACAGAAAAACGAGTCAGAAAGTAAAAACAATGAAGTATGACAATGCATTACAGGTAACAAAGAAATTCCATGCGATCGTTAAGTCCATGAGGTACCATAGTGGACATAAGGCGGATCCAAAAGTTCTCTCTTTTTAGAAGGGTATTCTTATTGTTCCCAGTGACTTTGACTTGCTCAAGTATTTGAAATTTCAATTGTGCCACACTGTGTCTGTTTTCCAGAAAATGAGAGGCCACACTGGATTTCAAGTTTTGTGTGCGAATGTTGCTTTTGTGTTCAAGTATACGCACACAGATTTTTCTCTCCGTGTGTCCAATGTAGCATTTGCCACAAGGGCACTTCAACATGTAGATGACGTTGCTACTGTTACACGTAGCATTCACTCTGAGTTTTATGACATGTCCTTTCATGGGGTGGGTGGTTTTGTTTCCAGGGATACAGTTACTACAATTGCTGCAGTTGTAACAAGGTTTGAGACCCGTGTAGACAATGAAGTGAAGTAGTGTGGCTCACTGGTTAGAGGCGGCAGACCCGAGAGCATAGGACGGCCCGGGACCAGGGTTCGATTCCCGGCGCGGCAGGTTTCTGGACCAGGGTCAGCGGACTCGATAATTCTCTCGCCTCGGTGCCCACTCTGATCAGCGATCACACTCGGCAACTCTGGGCATTAGCTTGCCTCATCTTCACTAACGGCCCCACCAGACCGCCGGGGATGCCTGGTCTCACCCTGGAGATACCCATTAAGGGACCATCTCTCAGGGAAGCCAGGAAGGGTTTCGCAGCGGTCGAAGCGCCTTGGGACCCTACGGGTAAGTAGTGCGCTATATAAATGCCAATACATACATACATACAATAGGAATTGCGGTAGAGGAGGATTGACTCAATATTTCTTTCACATTGCGACCCCTGGTGAAAGCGAACATAGGGGGTTGGCTGAATAGACTATGAAAGTCAGGTTCCATAGTTAATATGGGCCAATGTTTCCGGATGATGTATTGGAACTGTGTTGACATCTTGGAGTATTTAGAAACCACAACCATGCGGTCTCTAGATTCTTTAGGTTTGGGTTTGAGAAGTTCAGACCTCATACATTTGTTGGTCCTCTCCATTGCCAGATCCAGAATGGGTGTAGGATACCCACGTGCTCTCAGTCTTTCCAATGTGATTCTGAGTTCTTTCTTGCTTTCTGATTCGCTAGAAACAATTCGCTTCACTCTTAACAACTGAGCATAAGGTAAATTGTTCTTCAAGTTGGGTCGGTGGAAACTGTTATAATGTAAAGTGGAATTTCTATCCGTGGGTTTCCTGTAGATTGTAGTGAACCACTCATTAGGTTGTCTGTGTATTTCAACATCCAAATAATGGATGCAATTGTCGCTGTATTCCCAAGTGAGACAGTGTTTCCTCTCGTTGCACACTACACATGTACAAAACTGATCACCTTCAAAAACCTAAGCTGTGCGAGCTCCCACTTCACTCTAATAAACTTGAGACGCCACTCCTGGTTGCGCCTGACATCGCTTAAACCAGAAGCGCAACAGCGGATTGCTAACTTGCCCTTTTCTGGATCTACCCTCTTCGGGACTCATGCGGACGAGGAGATGGTCCACATGAAGGCGGAAGTGGACACGCTAAAAGCTGTCGGTTTGGAGAAACCGAAGGAACAGCGGAAGTCCTTCCGCCCCTTCCAGAGGCGTTACTCTTCCCAGAGATATCAGCGAGGGCAAGGTTGCCAGGCTGGCCAACAGCAGCAGCAACAACAGCAATACCAGCGCCAGCCGTTCCAGGAACGTCAAAGGGGCAGAGGGGGCCAGCAGACCTCCTCGCCTGGCCGGGTCTAAGCCCTGAGGAGTTACTTCCCCCTCGTCCGTTACCCGCTCCGGTGGTGGGAAGCATACAGAATTACTTGGCAGAGTGGAGAAAAATCACTCAAGTCAAGTGGGTGCTGAATATTGTTTGCAATGGATACAGCCTTTGCTTTGCAGGTCTCCTTCAGCTATTCCACCGGTTCATTTGCAATACCAGCTGCGCAAACTTCAAGCGGAGGCCGATACTCTGTTAAGATAAGAAATAGGGCGATAGAAGACATCCCTCTGTCTCAAAGGGGAAAGGGTTTATACTCAAGATTCTTTCTGGTACGCAAAAAGGACAAAAACGTGTTCAGGCCCATTCTGGATTTGCGACAAGCAAACAAATGGATTCGCAGGGAGAAATTTTTCATGCTGTCCTTGCACCAGATTTATCCTCAGCTGCACCGAGGAGACTGGCTTTGTGCAATAGATCTGCAGGATGCGTACTTCCATGTGCCCATTGCACGGAAACACCGGACATTCCTGCGCTTCCTGGTTGGCACCAATCACTATCAATACACCGTACTACCATTTGGTCTGAAGTCTGCACCCAGGACTTTTTCAAAATGCATGGCAGGGGTGGCAGCGCACCTGAAAAAGAACAAGGTGTTTGTCTACCCGTACCTGGACGACTTGTTGTTCAAAGCCTCCACCTTCCAGGAAGTGCAATTGCATTTCAGCAGGACGGCCGTTCTGTTGAATCAGCTGGGTTTGCACATCAACATGTCCAAGTCTGTTCCGACTCCTGTTCAGTGCCTGTAGTACTTGGGAGCCTCCATCAATACTCTCAGAGCAAGCATGTCTCCTTCGGAGGAGCGATGCCTATCGATCCTTTGGAAGGCTCAGGCTCTCATGTTCGTTCCATCAACAACAGTGAGGACGATGTCTTCTCTTCTAGGGTAGATGGCTTCTTGCATCTTCCTCATACCACATGCACGCCTCCACATGAGACCGCTGCAGGAATGTCTGGAGGATCAATGGGTCCAGAAACGAGGGAGCTGGGACGACAAGATCCAACTGTCTCTGCACTCTCAACAGTCCCTGAGATGGTAGTGTTCACCGGAGAACCTCCTCAAGGGAGTTTCGTTCCACAAGGACATTCCCATACAGACTATTGTCACGGATGCTTCTCTCCACGGCTGGGGAGCGCATTTGGACCATCTACAGATCCAAGGAATGTGGTCCCAGGTGGAATCCACGTACCACATCAATTTTCTGGAACTCAGAGCTGTTCATTTGGCGCTGAAGGCCTTTCATCCGTCCTTCCAGACCAACTCCTTGCTTGTACAGACGGACAATACAACCACAATGTATTACCTCAACAAGCAGGGGGGCTCGAGATTGCGCACTCTGTCCCAGGAGGCACAGGCGATCTGGCACTGGCTGCTAGCCAGAGGACTGACGATAAAGGCTACCCATCTACCAGGTGTGCAGAATGCTCAGGCGGACGCACTCAGCAGGCTCGTCCAGGAAAACCACGAGTGGGTTCTAAATGACGAGGTGCTAGGAAACATCTTCGAAAGATGGGGCACTCCAGAAATAGATCTGTTTGCCACCGCCGAAAACAGAAAATGCTGAGACTTCACCTCCAGGTTTTACCACCTGGGGACTCTGGGGAATGCACTATGGATCAGCTGGTCGTACAGCTTTCTGTACGCTTTTCCGCCCATTCCCCTAATTCCGACAGTACTCATCAAGCTGTCTCAATCCAGAGCGCGAATGATCCGCATTGCTCCCGAGTGGCCTCGACAGTGGTGGTTCACAGACCTGCTCCACCGGTCTCTCCAACCCCACCAGCAGCTTCCATGTCGGCCGGACCTTCTAACGAAGTCGGGGGACAGATGGTGCACCCCAACCTCTCATCGTTGAGTTTGGCGGCATGGCTCCGGAGATAGTACAATGTAGGACTCTTGCACTTTTAACCGTCCATACCTGCATACTCTTACTGCCCCGGACCCAGAGAGGAAATCTGCTTTACAACTAGCAGCACCCGCTTCGCGGGTGCCGCGTTGCACTCTGGGGCTGCACAGCGGCTGTTGGGAGCTTGCGGTGACTTGGAAGCTCGCAGCCTCGCCGTGAATTATCCTGCGGGGGCACCTTTGGATCTTCAGGCGGTTGGAGTGACCGGGGCTGTAGCAGGGACTCGCTCTCCCAGGAGTCCCTGCCTGCACAGCACACCTGGTCCACGCTGCCTCTCAGCCCCGCCCACAGGATGCTCTCCTGCTAAAACTCTTTCCCCCCAGCCCCGCGGTGGGACTCTTGCACTTTTAACCGTCCATACCTGCATACTCTTACTGCCCCGGACCCAGAGAGGAAATCTGCTTTACAACTAGCAGCACCCGCTTCGCGGGTGCCGCGTCGCACTCTGGGGCTGCACAGCGGCTGTTGGGAGCTTGCGTTGACTTAGAAGCTCGCAGCCTCGCCGTGAATTATCCTGCGGGGGCACCTTTGGATCTTCAGGCGGTTGGAGTGACCGGGGCTGTAGCAGGGACTCGCTCTCCCAGGAGTCCCTGCCTGCACAGCACACCTGGTCCGCGCTGCCTCTCAGCCCCGCCCACAGGACGCTAGACGCTTTATTTAATTAAGGCAACCTACCACTGCGCGGGAGCGCCGGGCTAAGCCCGGGCAAAGGGCGGGCCCTCTGAGGCCCTCGTAGGCCGGAGCAGGCCGGGCTGGGCCTACTCTCTTTCGCCTGCACTCCTTTGTTTGTTTTTTTTTGTGGACCTTGATACAGGTATTCGACATGCCATCACCGGCTATGGAGGGAACATCAGCGAAGGCGGGGGGAGTTAGAAATGGGAGTCTGGATAACTATTTTTCTCGGGCACTGGGTGATGGGGATAAGGAAACTTCTCTGGCGGAGCGTAGGGCGGAGCGCCGCCGCTCTATTGAGAATATGAAAAACAGGCCTCTTGGCGATATCATTCCTAATCCTTTCTCCCAAGAAGGAGGCTCTCTTAACACTAGCCAGGATTTATTATCCCAGGAAGGCGTCCCTCTTCTACTGCGGGATGGTATTCCTAAAAATAAAAATAAAAAAAGATAGTACAATGTGGACACTTGAATTTGCCTGACAACTGCATGGAAATACTTAAGGAGGCTAAATGACCATCCACAAGGACTTGCTATGCCTACAAGTGGAAAAGGTTCTGTATCTGGTGCACATCCAAGAATGCTGATCCTACCTCCTGCAAGGAAGATGTCATCCTTCCGTACCTCTTGCATTTGGCTCAATCTGGCCTTAATTTTCATTCTATTAAGGTCCACATTGCAGCATAGGGAAATGCTCTTCACAAACATCCTTTTTCCAGATTCCTGTCATAAAAGATTTTTTGGAAGGATTGAAGAAGGTATTTCCCTGTTAGGCGTCCTTTGCCTTCATGGGAACTGAATGTGATGCTGTCCAGGTTGATGAAGGAGCCTTTTGAGCCTATTCATAAGGCTTCGCTACAGCATTTATCTTGGAAGGCGGCCTTCCTTGTGGCTATAACATTGGCCCGCAGGGTGAGTGAAATACAGGCTTTGTGTTGCCAAGAGCCGTATACTGTTTTTCATGCTTCCAAAGTTGTCATGAGGACTCACCCTAAGTTCCTTCCTAAAGTCATTTCTGATTTTCATGTTAATCAGACGATAACTTGACTTACGTTTTTCCAACATCCTTCTTCTCTGGCGGAGAGGTCTCTTGATTCCCTGGATGTAAGAAGGGGTAAGACCAAGGACATTCGTAGGTCAGACCAATTGTTTGTCAATTACGGTTCGGTCAGGACTGGTCTTGCCACCTCAAAACAGTCCATCTCTACGGGGATTGTGTCCTGTATCCAGCTATGTTACCAAGAGGCTAACAAGACCTTAGGGGGTAAGCTTAAGGCTCATTCCACCAGGGGCAAATCGGCTACAACAGCTTTGCTCCGTAATGTTCCCATTGCAGATATCTGTAGGGCTCCCACTTGGAAGTCGGTCCATACCTTTGCCAAACACTACTGCCTGGACTCTGATGCCAGGGCAGCGCTCAGGTTGAGAAGGCTTGCTTGAGAAATCTGTTTGCACAGTAGTGGCTTTGTCTGTTTCCTCCACCGCTGGTTTGTTCGGATGGGCTTGCCATTCTATTCACAAGATTATGACTATACACAGAGATCCCCTACTACAGAAGTAGCAGTTTCTTGCATGTAACTCCAGTTCTATAATAGGAGAATCACTGTTATAGTCATAAGCGCCCGCCCTCCTCCCCGGTGGATGAAACGATAATGTACTGAATGCTACAGGCCTGGCTTTAAACACCGTCAAAAAGAACTGAAAGTAAAAAGCCTTTGGCTGTGCATCTTGGGATACCGAGGGTCTCTGGCACAGTATCCCTTTTCCAGACACATTATGGCAGCCTATGGGGCTTGTCTGTCCAACCCATCCTCTATCATGACAAAGGGTTTTTGTGAAGGGGAGTTTCTCTAGGTGTGAAACTTTACAACATGTTATGTAGCCTTGTAGTTTTATTTTTGCATTATTTGTCTTTGATTTTCTCTTAAGTGTCTATGCAGGACTGCAAAAGAAGACAATTTAAGAGACTATTTTGATTGCTTCGGGGTCCCCGCACATGGGCGGGACTATTCACAAGATTATGACTGTAACAGAGATACCCCTACTACAGAACTGGAGTTATAGGTAAGAAATTACCCCTTCCTTACCTTAGAATATCCCCAGGTGTCAGACTGGATCCTAAATGTTTTCGTCAGCAGTACCCCTGTGCATCGGTAGGCCTCGTTTGCGGCTCCGCGTCCGTCGTCGGCATCGTGATCGCCGGGTGACGTTGTCGGAGTACTTAGATGCCGCCCTCGCGCGCTGACGTCAGTTCTTCTTTTTTCCGCGCCAGCTAGCGCAGATCCAAGAAGAGCACGTACCCTTAGTCATTTTTTTACTAACTTTTTGGTCTTTTTGATTAGCTTTTTTCGAGACGACTTCAATTCTTGGTGCCTGTAGGGCAGCTCGGTTTCAAGCTGTGTGTCGCCTTTCAACGACTGATGTCGGTTACCGACCCCACAGCCGGTGTCTCAACTGTTTAGGGGCCGACCACAACGACAAGCCGGGTCCCGACTGTCGGGCCTTGACTTCGAAAGCTAGGCGGGAGCGGTCCCGTAAGCTTCTCGAGCTCCGGCAGTCGGCTACGCGCCGCTCAAGGTCCCCGTTGAGGAGGAAGTCGAGGGACCGGTCACAGAGCCGCAGCCATCACCTTTTGTCGGGTTCCAAGTCCTCACACTCAGGTAAGTCGGTCCCGGCGCCGCAGGACCCCCCGAGATCCAGGCCTGGATTCCGGACGACTCCAGTTGACCTTTCGACTCATCTGCTGGCGCCGACTCCCACGGTGCCACTCCTGGCGCCGTCCTCGGACGACGCCGTCCTTGGTTTCAGCCTCGGTCCAGGTCCGGCGTTGGAGCGGCGCCGCTTGGCGCCGTCTCCGGCGTCGATGGGTGAGCACTTTGCCTATGACCCGGCTCCTTCCTTTATGCCTGTTTATCGAGACACGGTTGAAGGGGAGGACTGGGAGGGGTCTGAGGACCCTCTGACACAGCAGTGCCAGTTAAGTCAGAACTGGGCAGATGAGCTGGGGGATACCAGTGGCCTTGACCCCTTGCCTGACACTGGTTTTCTCTCTCCTCCTTCCGTGGCTACGGAGGAGGGGGCTACTTATTCTGTGGTGTTGTGCACGGCAGCCAAGGCCGTTGGCACTTGAGCTCCCTGCAGCGGCCGTGAGGACTAAATTCCTCACTGAGGTGCTTCAACCTCCAGTTGGCTCTTCAGAGCGTGTGCCCCCTGTGGATCGGAACGTGGCCCAACGCCATCGCCCCCTCCGGGCGACCCCTGCTTTCTGTCCACCCACCCCACCCCGAGAGTCTGGTTATCCAAGCCTCCATATCCCAGACCGCATTCCCGACCGCTCCCCCGTATCAGGAATCGAAAAGGCTCGATCAGTTTGGGAAGAAACTGTTCTCCTCAGTCAGCTTAAGATTGCCGTCCATTAACACTGCATGCCTTTTGGGCTGTTACACCCACTCTCTGTGGGATACAGTGGTGGGTGTGCTGCCTCAGTGTACAGAGGAAGCCCAGACCCGGCTCGCAAAGGCTCTTGCTGAGGGGCGGGACGTAGCACGGTATTCCATCCGATGTGGACTTGATACCACCGACTCGCTAGGTAGAGCAATTTTCATGACGGTGGCAATACATCGCCACGCCTGGCTGAGGTCCGCCAATTTTTCGGGGGATATCCAGAACACACTCATGGACATGCCCTTTGATGGCCGTTGCCTTTTTAATGACCAGCAGACAGTGCGCTTGAGCGTTTTAAGGACTCCAGGGCTACGGCCAAGTCCTTTTGGGCCTGTTGGGCCAGCGCCAGCAAACTTCTGCTATTTGCCCCTTTCGTGGCCAAGGAAGTGGCGTCCCACACGTTCTTCTAGCCACAGGCCACAGAATCAACCTCAGCACGGTCATGGACGTGGTGCCCGCCGCGGCGGTGCAGGGGGACAGAGGCCCTGTCAGTCCACATCCGCTCCCGCAGCATCCTCCTCAAAGCCCTCCTAGTCCGAGCTTTTAGGCCCATTCAAAGCAAGTGGGAGGCAGGGTTCGCCCTCACCTACTCCACTGGCGTACCATCACTTCGGACAGGTGGGTGCTGCAAATCGTCCAAAGGGGTTACTCCCTCCCCTTCGAGGCGACCCTCCAGCCATGCCACCGCATGTCAGGGGATCACATGCAACTTCTGCAGGAGGAAGTTACGGCCCTCTTAGCCAAGGGGGCCATCGAGTGTGTTCCTGGGCCAGAAGTAGGACGTGGTTGTTATTCCCACTACTTTCTGGTTCTTAAGAAGGGCAAAGGGGGCCTGCGCCCTATCTTGGACCTCAGGAGCGTCAACGGCTTCCTCCGGAAGGAGAAGTTCAACATGCTCACTTTAGCTCAGATCCTGGCTGCCCTACACCCTGAAGACTGGATGGTAGTGTTGGACTTGCAGGACACTTATTTCCACATCCCCGTCCTGCCGGCCCACCAGCGCTACCTGCGGTTCACGGTCGGCCATGAGCACTTTCAGTTTACCGTTCTCCCATTCGGCCTCACCAGTGCCCCTCAGGTGTTCACGAAAGTGATGGCGGTGGTCGCAGCTCATGTGCGCAGATCAGGGGTGTGAGAAGTTGGCCTGATATGCAGTGCTCACTATTCTAGTGATCACTATGCATCAGTCCAAACGACCCTTATGGTGATTGGTTGTAAGTCAACCTTAGACCAGCTATCCTAGTAGCGTGGATACGAGCTGTCTTCGGGCTAAACTCTAGAGGGCGTGTTAAGCCAGCTGTTATACCATCACATACCCCTTGAACACCAAGTGAAAGGACACCACACAAGTGTTATGAAAATAAACAGTATATTTATTAGAATCACAACAGCCCTGTACTCTTTATGAGGACAGGGTACTAAGCACACAACGAAACTCTTAAGAAAATACTTCAAGTGCACAATCAATACAAGTGCCCGAGGGCACGGAAGGTTTAGTGGTCTGGTCGCCCCCACACCCCCTGCCTGCTCCCTGCGCTACCCGCCTCCCAGCGGACCCTCCCTCACCGCTCCCTTCTTATGACGCCCCCAGAGCGACCGTGCAGCGGACGCGCGCAGCGGGAGCACCGATTGAGCGCCGAAGGTGCGCCAAAGGTAAGCCCGTCTACGCCCGTCCGCGCCTGGACCGCGCCCAGTGCCAGGACCCCTGGCCCTCGAGGACCCCAGCCCGCCCGCCGGACGTACGACGCCGCCACCATCAACGCGCTCAACACCGGCCGAATCCCGGGATGCTACCGTGCCACCCCGAGACGCACCCACGGACCCTTCAGCTGCCACGCCTGCAAGTTCTCCTGCATCCGGACCTGCCTCGCACCAGCACCCGCCAAGCCGAACACCAGCAGCAACCACCTCAAGTGCATCCTGCTCAACACCCGCTCCGTCCACAGACACTCCATCGAACTCTGGAACCTCCGCGACACCACAGCTCCTGACGTTGCCTTCCTCACGGAAACCTGGATGAACGACTCCTCAGCGCCCGACATCGCCATCGCCATCCCAGAGGGCTACAAGATCACCCGGAGGGACCGCACCGCCAACCAGATGGGAGGAGGCATCGCCATCATCCACAGAGACACCATCCACATCACGACCAACACCGACGACACCCTGACTACCGCCGAACACCTACACTTCCAGATCGACACCGACCCGAAGACCACCCTCAGAGGCACCCTGATCTACCGACCCCCTGGACCTCACACACAATTCAGCGAGGACATCGCCGACTTCGTCAGCCCGCATGCCCTCCCCTCCGCTGACTACATCCTCCTGGGGGACATCAACTTCCACCTGGAGAACAACAACGACCGCAACACCATCACCCTGCTCGACAACCTCGCCAACCTCGGACTCAAGCAGCTGGTGCCCACCCCCACCCACCTCGCTGGACACACACTCGACGCCATCTTCTCATCCAGCAAAGACATCGCCTTCAGCCACGCCACAGGACTCCACTGGACGGACCACAGCTGCGTCCACTTCACCTTCAGAAGAACGACGATCCACCACCACCAGCAACAGGTTGCTCGAAGAAGCTGGAACAAGATCACAGCCGACCAGCTCGCCGCTTCCCTGAGCCAGCACCCTCCCGCCAGCTCAGCGAACCCCAGCCAGGCCGCCGACAACCTCACGAAGCGGATCAGCAACTGCGCGGACGAACTCGCCCCACTGAGGACCCCGACCAGCAGACCCGGCAGCAAGAAGGCCCCATGGTTCACGGACGAACTCAAGAGCTCCAAGAAGAACTGCCGAGCCCTCGAGAAAGCCTGGAGAAGAGAACCAACACCGGACAACATGACCACCCTCAAGCTTGCCACCCGGAAGCACCACCAACTGATCCGCGCCACCAAGAAAACTGCATTCAAGGACAGGCTGGACAACAACGCACACAACTGCAAGGAACTCTTCAACATCGTGAAAGAGCTCTCCAACCCCAACGCCGGAAACAACGACATCACCCCTTCCCAAGACCTCTGCAACTCCCTCGCCTCCTACTTCCACAACAAGATCGCGGACATACACAACAGCTTCAGCACTCAACCGACGCACGCCACAACCGCACCAACGCCCCCCACCACCACCCTCCGCGCCTGGACTCCGATCAGCATCGAAGACACCGTCCGCATGATGAACTCCATCCACTCCGGATCTCCGACCGACCCCTGCCCTCACCACGTCTTCAACAAGGCCGACGCTGTCATCGCACCCCACCTGCGGGACATCATCAACAACTCCTTCGACACCGCCACCTTCCCGGAGAGCTGGAAGCACGCCGAACTCAGCGCTCTACTAAAGAAACCAACAGCGGACCCCACCGAACTCAAGAATTACCGCCCCATCTCGCTCCTCCCGTTTCCAGCCAAAGTCATCAAGAAGACCGTCAACAAACAGCTGGCCGCCTTCCTCGAGACGAATGGATCCCTCGACCCCTCACAGTCTGGCTTCCGAGCCAACCACAGCACCGAGACCGCCCCCATCGCTGCCACCGACGACATCCGAGCCCTGATGGACAACGGAGAAACAGCGGCGCTCATCCTCCTAGACCTCTCCGCGGCATTCGACACTGTCTGCCACTGCACCCTAGTGCAGTGCCTCAGCAACGTCGGAATCCAGGAGAAGACACTGGAATGGGTCATCTCCTTCCTCGACGGAAGAACACAGAGAGTCCTGAGGAAATATAATTTTTGATCGAGTAGTGTTCCCCAGCGAGTACCCCACCGTCTCCATGTACTAGCTTACAGTGCATGTAATTTCCCTCCTGTGCCAGCTACGAAGACGCAAATACATTTGCGTCCATCTTTAACATGTCCTCTATCAGATCCGCCATGAACGGATTGAATATTCAGTTCCTATATATGCCGTGCCACCGTCTTTTTGTGGTACACTTTACACGTTTTTCAGCTCTGGCGAAGTAGGCCCAGATTATGCCATTGAGCCTTTTTCGAGTTCTTTCCTGCTTCCTGACTCCGAGGGCCTCAGCCCAGGCTACCTCTGTACCAGTGACCCCCACCTTACTCCTTGCGCGGCTCCGGCGCATAGCCTAGCCTCTGCCTGCCAAGACTGCATTTAACCTTCGAATTATCTGCTCCACTCCTCGAAAATACATTCCTGTCTCGCAGCTCAAGTAAACATCCTCCCAGCTGCAGGAGCAGAGGGCCCTGTCCTTCTGTCTCCGTGCAAGTAATCCATAGACTCCGTTGCCATGGTAGGCCCATGCTCCCTCACCTAGCAGGTCGACACGTAGACACATGTACACGCACTCAGTATAGTGTAGTCTCCGCCCGAGAGACCTTTTCCCTTCCAGATATTAAAGTTCCTTAAACATGTGATATCAGATATGATTTGGGATTAGGTTGATCTGACATCCTAGACTTATGTCTACACTTACACGACTTATGTCTACCCCTGTAGTGCTAAATGTCAAGTCCCCTTCGCCCTCCAGTTATACGTCAGACTCACGTCAAGTTGCTGCGCGCGCACCTCTGCCATATATTTCTGCTGACATTGCAGGATTCTCTTATGGATCCACCTACTTATGACCTCATGATAGGTGACGTTTCTAGTACACGCCTATTGTAATGCCTTTTTTCCATGACGTTTCCATGTTTTATCTTTTCTTTTCCAGTTGGTACGCCTTGTTACGCCTACTACATGCTCATACATTGTAATGCATCGACTATATATATGTACTTCTGTAAACAATATGTTGTCTGTCTGTCCCTTCCTGAACCTGCGTGGTGATGGAATGGTTATGCCACCTTGGCTCGAGCCAATAACCCAATTCCTTTTACAGGAATAAAACCCTTTTGAGTTAACCTCAATATCCCGGATTTTGCCTCTTATTTCTCTGAGTTATTCTTATTGATTATTGATTATAAATTATGTATTGGTAATCGATTTTACCACAGTTTTGGCGCCCGAACAGGGACCCCTCCCCCACCCCACGCGCCGGAGGTGCGTTGCAGGCCTAGCCCCCTGCCACAGCCGGACGGACAATTACGCGTACCCGCAGGATTTCCTGTATCTCCCTCAGGCCAACGAAGGTGACTGAGGCTGCGATCGACACCCAGACGAGGCGGTGAGGAGTGCGGAGGATCCCGACCTGAGCCTAGCTGAGAGAGCAAGATCCGTGGTATACCGAGGCCCACCAGATTCCGAAGTATCTGCGCCGAGTCCGAATCCAGTCCGAGCCCAGTCCAGTCCAGGGTTTCCGAGGCCTTCTGTTTCCGTGCTTCCTGGTGAGTACCGTTGCTAGGGACGCATCCTGACGTGCGCATTAGTTTGTGCCGGTCAAGACGGGTTCGGGTACACGAGCCTGTTCTGCACTGTTCAGCAGTGTATCTATACTGTATAGCAGTATATCTAGTTTGCACCCGTAAAAGGTGTATCTGTGCCGTTTAGCGGTACATCCTGTTGCACTGTTGGTAGGTTTGTCATTGTAATTAATGTGGGTTGTCTTTGAAATGTTTTGATGTGTCATTCAAATGTCGTGGTATGAGTGAATGTTCGATCTTCATTATTGTGCTTAAACGTGTCTTATGTGTTCATGTTCATATCTGAAGTAAGAACCAAGTAGCCAGATTTCAGAATGCCGTTGTTTTCCAAACTAAGACAAATAAAAACCCGTAAAGGGGTTCTAGAAGAGGCTGTTCCCATTCCACCTAGGGACACTCCAGGGTACTTTATGTACCATAAACACGGCCTAGATGCTGTTTTATTTCTCGACTTGTGGGTAGACTCCACTAAAGACTTGTCGGAGAATCAGAGATGGCCCGCTGCAGGGACATGGGATGCAGATTGCATCATGAGAGTAGAAGAAGCATTATGGAAAAAGAAAGCCAGACAGTCACAGAAAGACGCCATCGAGTTATGGCGTAAAGAGTCGCATAGGCGCACAGAAAAAGCTCACAGACTAGAAGAAAAGAGTAAGGAGGAGCCTGACAAGGCCCAGGAAAACGTGTTAGTTGAGGAAGGTATCAGAGTAAAATTAGAACAAGTAGACAGACAGCGTAATACACTTATGAATGGCATGTACCCTATCTTGTCAAAAGGCCTGCCTAAGGCCTCCCCAGAAGTACCGAAGGACCTACCACCCCCATTGCTCCCGACTAAAATACACCAGAGGACAGCAAAGGACATTTTCCTTTCTTCCTATTTAGACGATGTGGCTCCCACATATGTTAATACCGCATTGCCACCGCCACCAGTGCCTGTACCTGACGGTCAGGGCGGTCAGGATAATTATGCTCTTCCTCCCCGACAGGCTACTCCTCCCCGGATCCCTCCACCTCCTCTTCCACCTCCTCCTACTTCCCTTGACACGAACCCGACTAACCCTTTTGGAGCCGGTGCCTCAGGAGGCGCGTCCGGAGGGGCAGGTTTCCAGACTCCGCCACAAGCCCAACGTCTGAGCTTTAGAGAAATAGCGCAACAGCGTACACCTAGAACAGACATTACAATTTTTGGAGATCGCCTTACAGACTGTAGATATGATCCAGTACCTGGTAGAAAGAGTGACGAGAGAATGTTACTCGCATCAGTACGTTTACGGCGAGTCACGAACTTCCTGATGACATTACCTGGAATGATGGATCACTCAGATCGAATATATACGTTTGTTCAGACAGGAGTAGGGCCTGAAAGTATTAAAGAGGCCATGGCCTATCAGAAAGTGGATACTAAAGGCAGGTTATTGCGGTTTCTTATAAACTTATATATTAGAGAAATGGATAGGCCGGGTATAGACCCGGAAGATGTAAAAGCACTCCATAAATGGGGTCAGCATATAGCGGATGGACAGCATGACAAAGAGGCCTGTATAGATAATATGTACCGAAGAATCAGAAAGTCAATAGTTATGATGCATGAGAAAAGACAGCCTGTATCGGAAATAGATTCGGACAAACATGAATCCACAGAGGAGGAGGCAGAGGAGGAAGCCGAGACACCAGAACAGACCCAATTGCCAGTAAGAGAAATGGTGGCTTACGTAGGTAAAGGAAGACCATTTAATAATTCAATGCGCCCGGTGCGCCCGGAAAGTAAAAGAATATATCAGGAAGCCATGTGTAATCCTAGAACACCCGAACACTTATTCCAAGCTACTGACAGAGTACTTCAAGAGCGCATGGGGTACCATGTACTCGATTCCATGGATGAACAAGAATTAGCCAGGTCAGCCGTGCAATGGGCTGACAGCTCTGAGAAATATGGTGATGATGCGCTAGCACATACGTTCTTGAACTTGACACCGAGTGAACAGCGTTTAGCTGGTATGTACATGATACAACATCTGCTCTTGTTGTATAAAAGCCAGCATTCTGATCCAGGCCCTCTGCCTGATATACTAATTGAACTGGTCACGAACAGATGGAAAGGTCTAAGTACTGACCTGATTAAAGTAATTCTAGAACACCGTCACAAGTATAGTGCGTTCTTATGTCCACAGATCAACTCAGCACCCGTTATGGAACGAAGGACCATGTATTACATGGATAGACAGAATCCGTTGCGAGAAGTGCATCCCGTACAGAACGCAGACAACACGCTTAGACGCGTGTTTGTGTATACACCTATAACTAAAATAGAATTGTTAGAGATGAAGAAACTAGTACCTAGTCATGATAAAGACCCTGCAGGTTTTCACCGTGAAATAAAAGACATGTTATTAATGGGCGATTACACCTATCCTGACCTTATGAAAATACTGAAAGTACTACTACCTCCAGGCATATACGAGAAACTCAAAGAAAAAGAGTGGGAGGTGGGAAATGCAAAGATAGATTGGGCTGCATTACAAAATGAAGAAGATACCCGAGTTCCAGGCCTAGGGCTTGGAGATAAAGTTAAAGCATTACCAGGTTTATTAGTACAAGTGTTGCCACGCTTATTGAGTACAAAAAAAAGGAGGATTGGGGTGCAATTTCAGCATGTAAACAGAAACCCGATGAAGATACTAGTGATTTTTATACACGATTTGAGAAATGTTTTGGTATTAATAGCGGTTTGAAAGCAAGTAGCGAGTCATATCCACATCTTTTTGTAACAAAACTAGTCGAGAATTCCTTACCCCAAGTTAAGAATAGAGTATTGAAAGTAGAAAGCACTTGGCAAGCTAACACTCCTGCACAAATGTTACAAATGTTACAGTACCACCAGAATAGACTTAGAGAAGAACAAGAACATGAACAAAGACGTATGAAAGACACAAAAATGAAAATGTTAGTTGCTCAGTCGGTTCCTGCCGACGGGCAGAAAAAGGGTACGACCCATCCCGGGAATCCAACAGTTCCTGTAAAGGGTGTATGTAATTATTGTAAACAGCCAGGTCATTATATAAACGATTGTGCAGTTTTGAAACACAATATCGCCACGGGTAAGACTAAAGAGAGGCCACGTCCTCCTAGACAAGACCAGATTACACAACAAGTACCGCAGAATATACAACATATTGCACCCATGCCAGCCTCCACACAGACTGTAGCGATACCCCAGCAGCAGCCCATTACCGCAACACAAAACACAACACAGCAAATGTATCAGTATGCACAGAACGATTACCCCGATTACCAGCGATACACATGAAACAGCCTAGAGAGGGAATTCCGCTTGCCTCTTATTGAAGTTCCTGTAGATCAGAATGGTCCCTATGTACATAGTCAAGTATTAGGGAAAGACAGAAAGTTCCTCATTGATACAGGGGCAAGCAGAACCACAATAAGCCACAACGAAGTACCAGGGGCACCCCTCTCAGGCTCCCAGAACGTGTCCCTCGGATTTTCAGGAAAACCCATTATTAACGAAGTATCTCAACCCCTCCCTCTTGCAGTAGGTCCTCTGACACGGACTACAGATTTATTGCTTACGAAGTCATGTCCAGAAAACCTGTTAGGCATTAAAACACTGAAAGCTCTAGGAGCGATTATTTGTTGTTCTCCTGAGGGAGTACGATTATTCTTGCGAGATTTCAAAGGACATTATGTATTGAGAGATATGGATCCCCGGTTACAGAACGTCCCTGCGCACTTGTGGGCGCAGGGCCCCACTGATGTAGGTTGCATGCACATTACCCCGTATCGAGTCACACTCAAGGCAGGAGTAATATTACCACGAATTCGACAATACAAGTTACCCCCAGATGCTGTAGTGGCTTTACTGAGAATCATTGACGAGCTGATTGCACAAGGAGTGGTTGTGGAAACTGACTCCAACGTGTGTAATTCTCCTATCATTCCTGTTCTTAAACGTACTGACCCAAATGCTCCACCTGTGTATCGATTAGTTATTGATCTACGCGAATTGAATAAATGTATTGTACCACAATACCCTGTGGTCCCAGATATCTCTTCATTACTAACTGCCATTGACTCAGAAGCGACGTTCTTCACTGTAATTGACCTCAAGAACGCCTTCTTCAGTGTTCCTATTGACCCGGAAAGCCAATATTTGTTCGGATTCAGTTTAAATGGACGATCTTTCAAATTTGCACGTGCACCTCAAGGGTTCACAGAAAGCCCCAGCATCTATAGTCAAGCACTGAAAAAACAACTCGATAGCATCCACATGCCAGTACACACTGCCCTGCTTCAGTATGTCGATGATCTGCTGATCACCGCTCGAAGCGAACCCGAATGTGAAACTGCTTCTCTGACTGTTTTGAACTTCTTGGCCGACAAAGGACACAAGGTGTCTCCTTCGAAGCTACAATTCTGTGTTCAGCAAGTTGTGTACCTGGGTCACTTGCTGTCCAAAGTGGGGAGACAGCTCACACCCGATCGCATTCAGTTAATCGTAAACATGTCACCACCCAGAACACAAAAGGAAGTGCGGGCTTTCATAGGCCTCACTTCATACTGTAGACAATGGATTCCCCAATATGCATTTCTAGCAAAGCCACTCATTCAGTTAACGACACAGGAGGCAGCGACTTCGTCTGTCCTCCCTTGGACTCAGGAACATATACAAGCTTTTGAAGACTTGAAGAAAGCCTTATGTCAAGCACCTGTTTTAGCAACACCATGTTACAGTAAGCCTTTTACACTTTTTCACCTCATTCAAGCTTTATTAGACGCGATACATCTACCCACTGCAATTTCTATCATGAAATGTAAGGCACATATCAAGGTTACTGACACCATTTCCCAGGGTAACGACCTGGCAGATCGAACTGCAAAGCAAACTGCTCAGAACCGAACTCATGTAACTGACCAGACACAGATAGTGGTACCATCACATTGTATGACTGTTAGGGATCCCGCACATGATGTGATCGACATACAGTCACATGCAACACCAGATGAAATTAAGGAATGGACTAAACTAGGAGGGGTCCAAACAGATCAGGGATGGATGACGAAGGGGAAATCTACATGGTTTCTCCCCGATTCTATGGTACAAGTCATTATTAACACAATACATAGCCCAGCACACCTAGGAGAGAAGGCAATGCTAGACAGTATTCAACACATATGGTCCAATAAAAACTTACGGGCAGCAGCCAAACAGAAAGTGCGTACTTGCATGATTTGTGGTCAGTTCAATCCAGGTAAAAGCATCCCCGTAGAGCAAGGTGGATTCCAGCCTCCCGACCACCCTTTTGAAGTCCTCCAGATGGATTATATCCAGATGGAACGATGTCGAGGATTTAAGTATGTCCTCGTAGTCGTGTGCGCTCTTTCCCGATGGATAGAGGCATACCCTGTTCCCGATTATACTGCTCCGACCACTGCCAAGCAACTGGTTCGTGAATACTTCCCACGGTATGGTTTGCCCCGTATCGTGTACTCAGACAATGGTCAGCCGTTCTCATCCGCACTTGTGGAAAACATTACACTTCTGTTAGGTTACCAGTGGAAGTTCCATTGTGTTCGGCATCCCGAGGCAGCAGGTCTCGTGGAGCGTCATAATCAGACATTGAAAATCCGACTTTCCAAGATTTGTAGAGACAAAGGTATAGACTGGATAGTTGCCTTGCCGGTCGCCCTCTTCTATATGAGGATGGTGGTCCATTCCCGTTCAGGGCTATCCCCGTACGAAGTGGTCTTTGGTAGGCCACCGAATATGTGGGGGACGCCTATTCCACGTAAAATAACTGATGTTGATTGTCTTATGCTGACAGATTACCTTGCCTCCTTGATGTCTGCACTACAATCTTGTCGTTCACAGGTAGCTGCAGCCTTTCCCGACAACACCGAGACGAAGCCCCATGAGGTGGTTCCTGGTGACTACGTTTTCGTTAGGAATTTTGATCGGAAGAGTCCACTGGAGCCCCGCTGGCAATCCCCGAAGTTGGTTCTGCTCACGACGAGGACAGCTGTGAAAATAGAGGGCAGGAAAGGATGGCTGCATTCCAGCCATATTAAGAAATACTTCGGACTTCCTTCGGACTTGGACTCTAAGCCCTGCCCTCCTCCACAAACTGACACGAAACTCCCTTTGGTTGAGAAAACTGCTTCAGAAACTTACAGACTAAAATTACGATCTAGCAAGTCAGACAGTTTAATTGTTTAAGTCCTCCCCTAGGTGAATCGGTTAAATTAGTTTCTGACATGTATCCCCTAGATCGAGATAGAGAGAGAGATAGACAAAGACAACATAAGAAAAATGCATATTGCAAATCACTTCGTAGTCGCTGTATAGTGACACTACTTGTTATGTTTTCTTTAAGTTTGCTTGTTATTACTGCTAGTGTTCTGCTACACATATACTATCCTATATTCAAGCGTGCACAATCTGCCTATAATGCTACTGCTGAACATTCTTTTAGTGAATTACCACCTCACGAATTGTCCTACAGACTTGCGCTGCGCAATAACACTTTTATTAGTATGTTACATCACTCCCATCAGACTACCAATGCTACTAATTGTTGGGTATGTGGTCGTCTCCCTCCTTACCAAGAAAACAAGGGTGTTCTGCCCCTTTTCCCATACCCGTTCACTCACAATGGCACGTGTGGTGCATGGTTTAAAATGCTCAATTCCCTAGTTTCTACTGCTGCTATTTACGAAGGTAACTGGGTTTGGGGAAACCTGAACTTAGTCCTGCTTAAGGTATGCTATCCTGACAAGGCGGGACTCCCCGTAGATACTGGAACTGATCTAGAAAATGAAGTATATGGATTAGGTAATTACACAGTTACATTTATGATTTTGTCTGTTGAATCCGAAGCTGCTCCTGTTCTCCCTGCTATGGAAGTATTGCCCGTAACTGGTGAACTCTGTGTTCGCAAGAATGGTTCCGTACACTTAGGTCATAGCAAATGTACCACTGTAGTCGATTTCACTGATCATGGTAGATCCACGTTTAGGGCCATACGTCACTCCTATTTTGTTTGTGGTCATACTGCATATGTCCGTTTGCCTCTAGATTGGGATGGTACCTGTTACATTGCATTCCTTCTGCCACCTGTTTTCCTAGCCCCTCCTGACTACCATAGAAATACCAATCTGGTTAAGCACAGATACCAGAGAGATCTCCCGCTTGTCGATTATACTGAAACTACATGGGAACAATATACAGATTTCAACAAAGGTTTCTTCCCCTACTTAGGTACTGTTTCAAATAGTAAACTAATACGTAGATTAACCAGAACCCTCGAAGCAGTGGTACTTGAGACCACTTCAGCCCTAGGCAACTTAACAGAGGAACAGTCCGCTATGCGGGTTGTTGTTCTTCAAAATCGTCTTGTTATTGACGTCATCTTGGCAGATAGGGGTGGAGCTTGTAAGGTCATCGGGTCAAGCTGCTGTATTTTCATTCCTAATAACGCGCCAACCGTGTATAAAGCTATTACACGTCTCCATAAAATTGCAAGTTTAATTCATCAGACTCCAGGCACCTGGACTTGGTCCGGTTGGTTCTGGACAACGTTGTCAGCCTGGGGGTGGAAGATCCTATCCCTCCCAGGTATTGGCTTTCTAGTAGTATTCAGTTGTTGCCTGTGTCTCCAATGTGGTCCGGCGATTTGCGGCCTGTGTGCCACTTCATGCGTTCCGCATCCAAGTTCCCATTCAAAGCGCATAAAAGAAGAGCAAATGATGTTAAGTGAACAAGTTGATCAATTAATGAGAATCGATGTGTCATGAAGGGTCCGTGGGGAACAAGGAGGGAATGAGGAAATATAATTTTTGATCGAGTAGTGTTCCCCAGCGAGTACCCCACCGTCTCCATGTACTAGCTTACAGTGCATGTAATTTCCCTCCTGTGCCAGCTACGAAGACGCAAATACATTTGCGTCCATCTTTAACATGTCCTCTATCAGATCCGCCATGAACGGATTGAATATTCAGTTCCTATATATGCCGTGCCACCGTCTTTTTGTGGTACACTTTACACGTTTTTCAGCTCTGGCGAAGTAGGCCCAGATTATGCCATTGAGCCTTTTTCGAGTTCTTTCCTGCTTCCTGACTCCGAGGGCCTCAGCCCAGGCTACCTCTGTACCAGTGACCCCCACCTTACTCCTTGCGCGGCTCCGGCGCATAGCCTAGCCTCTGCCTGCCAAGACTGCATTTAACCTTCGAATTATCTGCTCCACTCCTCGAAAATACATTCCTGTCTCGCAGCTCAAGTAAACATCCTCCCAGCTGCAGGAGCAGAGGGCCCTGTCCTTCTGTCTCCGTGCAAGTAATCCATAGACTCCGTTGCCATGGTAGGCCCATGCTCCCTCACCTAGCAGGTCGACACGTAGACACATGTACACGCACTCAGTATAGTGTAGTCTCCGCCCGAGAGACCTTTTCCCTTCCAGATATTAAAGTTCCTTAAACATGTGATATCAGATATGATTTGGGATTAGGTTGATCTGACATCCTAGACTTATGTCTACACTTACACGACTTATGTCTACCCCTGTAGTGCTAAATGTCAAGTCCCCTTCGCCCTCCAGTTATACGTCAGACTCACGTCAAGTTGCTGCGCGCGCACCTCTGCCATATATTTCTGCTGACATTGCAGGATTCTCTTATGGATCCACCTACTTATGACCTCATGATAGGTGACGTTTCTAGTACACGCCTATTGTAATGCCTTTTTTCCATGACGTTTCCATGTTTTATCTTTTCTTTTCCAGTTGGTACGCCTTGTTACGCCTACTACATGCTCATACATTGTAATGCATCGACTATATATATGTACTTCTGTAAACAATATGTTGTCTGTCTGTCCCTTCCTGAACCTGCGTGGTGATGGAATGGTTATGCCACCTTGGCTCGAGCCAATAACCCAATTCCTTTTACAGGAATAAAACCCTTTTGAGTTAACCTCAATATCCCGGATTTTGCCTCTTATTTCTCTGAGTTATTCTTATTGATTATTGATTATAAATTATGTATTGGTAATCGATTTTACCACAGTCCGACTACCACCGTACAAGTCAGAGGCCACCGAAATCATCTGCGGCGTCCCTCAAGGATCCTCACTGAGCCCCACCCTCTTCAACGTCTACATGAGCCCCCTCGCGGCCATCGCACGCCAACACAACCTCAACATCATCTCCTACGCCGACGACACCCAGCTGATCCTCTCCCTGACCAACGACCCCGCCGCCGCCAGAGCCAACCTTCACGAAGGGATGAAAGACGTAGCCGAGTGGATGACAACCAGCCGCCTGAAACTGAACTCGGACAAGACGGAAGTCCTCCTCCTGGGCTCCTCGCCCTCCGCCTGGGACGACTCCTGGTGGCCCCCCGCCCTGGGCACCGCACCCAAACCGACAGACCACGCACGCAACCTGGGCTTCATCCTGGACTCCTCCCTCTCCATGACCAGACAGGTCAACGCCGTCTCCTCGTCGTGCTTCAACATCCTGCGCATGCTACGGAAGATCTTCCGGTGGATCCCCACCGAGACCAGGAAGACGGTCACCCAGGCCCTCGTCACCAGCCGACTGGACTACGGCAACGCCCTCTACGCCGGAACCACCGCCAAGCTCCAGAAGAGACTCCAGCTAATCCAGAACGCCTCGGCCAGACTCATCCTCGACATCCCACGACACAGCCACATCTCCGGACATCTGAGAGACTGCATTGGCTCCCCGTCAACAAAAGAATCACCTTCCGTCTCCTCACCAACGCACACAAAGCCCTACACGATCAAGGCCCGAGCTACCTCAACAACTGCATCAACTTCTACGCTCCCAAACGCCACCTCCGATCAGCCAGTCACGCCCTCGCCGCCGTCCCCCGCATCCGGAGAATGACAACAGGAGGAAGGTCCTTCTCCTACCTGGCCGCCAAGACCTGGAACTCCCTCCCGACCGACCTGCGCCTGACCCAAGACCACCTCTCCTTCAGGAAGAAGCTCAAGACCTGGCTGTTCAAGCAGTAGCAGCACCCCCCCGCCCCCAAGCGCCTTGAGACCCTCCGGGTAAGTAGTGCGCTCTATAAATGTCTTTGATTGATTGATTGATTGATTGGTCTCGGGCGGACCCGATAAGGCAAGTCGGAAGCGACAGGGACTCGGGACCCTTAAGTAAGGAGGCTATGCGGGCACCGAAATGCCGAAGTTACCTAGCCCCAAGGGCTGCGGCTGCACAAGTCTTTACAGACGTCGGGAGTCTTCGCTGACGAGCCAGGAGCCGGAAGGAAGGAGTTGCTGGCCGGCGACCAGTGGAAATAGTTCGTAGAGATCCAAGCCTGGATCAGAGATAGATGACACCTGAAAGCAGAGGGGACCAAGTTCGTACTACTAGCCAGTAGTCAGAGGGTACCAGGAGGGCTCCGGATGATCGTCACCTCGACTAGGTGAGTGGGCGACGCTAGGCTCTGCAGTCTCACGGACCAGGAGGCGTTGTCGGCGACCAGGGTGGAGGTGCGAGCTGTCCCACGAAGGTTGAAGCTGTCAGCGTCGCTGGGCCCAGGATTGGGGCAACAAGCCTTGGCAAATTTCAGGGCCACGTGGTGGGCCTAAAATGGCGTCTTGAGTGGACCAGGAGGGTCCGGGGTGCTCCTCTCGCAGAAGGGAGCAAAGGCCGGTCTGGAGCAACCAGACCAGCAGCGTTGGTTGTCGGGTGTC